>NW_028258315.1:0-2429375 GCF_053883595.1 Heterocephalus glaber
AATCCAGTTGTTCCACACCAGTTATTAAATAGGCTATCTTTCGGGAGGAGGATTTGGTGAAACTCAAAGAAGCTTAGATCACATGACAGCACCCTCCACACCACATGACCTAGAGTCGAGGTCAGGGTCCCCATGACAAGAGGCACAGGGATCATGGAACATCTTAGCAAAGACCTACAGTCCCAAAGCTGACGACGGAGGAAAAGAGGCAGATTGGAGATGCCCAGAGGAAATTGCCAGCACCCCTTACCACTTAGCTTGGCCACCGGATCCAGGGCTCCACCACCCTGGCCCTGTCTCCAGCCCTCGTGCTGGGACCCCCAAAGCAGGAGGTGATCGTGCAGTTGGCCACGTGATTAAAGTATGTGAAGTGGCCCGAACGGTGGGCGCCAGAGGTTCTTTGCCCCTTTTGTTTCTCTCTCCGGGTCCAGATGGAGCCCAGGCAGTCCCAGGGCACCACATTCTTGAACAGAAGCTCCTGTGGAGGAAGACAGCATCCCACGGGCAGAACCCACCCCCAGACCCCAGAGAGTCGATGGCTTCAGCCATCCACACAGGTGGCCGTGGCCTGAGCTGGACATCAGGAAGCTGCAGATATGGACAGGAGACTTCTGCAAATGGCCGTTTTCCTCCACTGCCCACTAGTGATGTCCAACCATGACCTAGGACCTAGCACTGACGACGTGAAAATCAGTGGCATTGTCCCCGTGCCCATCCTCCCAAACCTCCAGCATGAGCAGACATCTGAGTCCCGCTCATTCTGAGGTATTGTCTTCTTTCCAACCTCACCTGGCCTCTGCTCCTTTGCCCAGGTCAGTGGCACATTACCTGGGACAGCTATGACTGGGGGCTCTGTGTGGGTGTGTGCTGTAGAACCCATGAATCTCAAATGCCTACAAAGTGATGAGGCTGGCCAGGTCTCCTGGGATGGTGGCAAGGTGCCACATGGTCCTGCCTGCACCTCAGGGCACACCCTCCTCGGCCAGTTGGTCTGAGTCCCCGCCGTGTTTCCCAATTGTCCAATCGCAGTTGACATCACAGTCACTGTGTGAAGCGGGCATGGGAGTGCCCTGTCTCTACTGTCGACCTCCACCCAAGGACAGGAGTGGCTTGGGGCTGAGACAAGTATAGGTGATGCAGTTGGTAGAAGAAGGAACTTTGATCTGGTCAACTGGGAATGTCAGGCCTGAGGAGATCAGTGCGAGAAGGATGGCTGTCCCGCCCGACCCCACCCCCACCCCCCCCCCACCCCACCCCACCGAGCTCAGCTGCTCACCGAACCCATCAAGGTCAGCTGCTCTGCCAGCAGCTTGGGAGAGAAGCCAAGCGCACCTTCTGCAAGGGCCTGTCCTCGTCAGCGGCAGCAGAGAGGCAGGAGTGCTGTGGAGCTGGCTTCTGCTTCTCTCCTG
The DNA here is from genome assembly GCF_053883595.1 of Heterocephalus glaber. Taxonomy (NCBI): domain Eukaryota; kingdom Metazoa; phylum Chordata; class Mammalia; order Rodentia; family Bathyergidae; genus Heterocephalus; species Heterocephalus glaber. The sequence goes on from NW_028258315.1 coordinate 1,410, forward strand.
TCTCCAGAGGAGGCTCTTTCTCTGGTGCTGGCTCTGGCTGCAGAGCAGGCCCATGGTGTTCTGGACATGGAGCCGGAGCTAGGAGGAGGAAAGCTCAGCAGTGTCAGTCACTTGCCAGCTCCCTGCGGAGCATAGCAAAGACATCCTGGCCATTTGGGGATTCCAATGCCCAACCAAAAGCCATGAAAGCCTTCCGGACTGCTGTGGCCCTCACCATCTGTTTCGGCCTCGTGGGGCTCTAGATATTCCACCTGAGCAAGGGGAAGGCACAAGGGAGGCTCCATGTCTGCTCCAGGTGAGTTCACTTGCAAGCCGGCCCTTTTGATCTTGATTTGGGGAATGTCCGGTGGATGGTGCCATTCGGACCAGGTTTCCAAAATGGGAGAGGTGGCGCTGGGGAGAGACGAGTGAGCAGCAGAGTCAGAGGCCCGGGCTTTTCTTCCACCCTGCCTCTCTGAGACAGCGTCGTGTCTTGTGTGGCCCTCTGTGCCTCGGTGTAGAGGAAAGCTGACACCACCCCAAGCCCTCTGTGACTGTCCTAGCCTCGGCTGACTTTGTCCCACTAGGCTAATGCTAACATGGGTTTCCACTTCACACTGATGATCCTTTCTGAGCGAGGCAGGCACAAAACTCCGTGCACCTGAGCACTCGGGGCTGGGCTCCAAGCCAAGTAGTCCGAAACAATCCGTACCCTAGCAGGCCGCCATGTTTGCTGTACCTCCAGCCATGAAGTGGGGGCTGCGGGGGTTGGGGCGGCGGGACAGAGCTCTGACACCTCACAGCCTGACCCTGTCCAAGCAGGCCCCTTACATTCCCTGAGCGCGAGGGGAAGCACTGCCCATGAGAGCTCACGGCTGGCACTGACGTCCAGGATGGGCACTGGGCTGCCTCTCTCACATGTGGGTTCCTCCTGAACATTAGCCGGAAACATCTGCGGCCAGAGCCGAGCCAAGGTCGGAAAAGTCTCGGATTGCGGTCCTTTCTGTGGCTAGACCTTCGGAAAGCGGGAAAATGGCAACAGCTCGTCCTCCCCTCTTCTCTGTCTCTCCCTCCAGGGGTCAGGACGGGAGACAGCTTCAGAAGGGCACCCAGTTTCGCTGGGTTCTAATACCAAGGAAGTGAGGTCGCATCCTCAAAGTTTCGCTACAGTTAGGGTGAGGAAGTGGCTTGGGACCAAGGGGCAAGGTGCACTTTGGGTTGCGGTTTTTCTTGGGATTTGGTTGAGGTTTAGGAATCCATTTAGGCTTCTATTATGGCTGAGGGTGGGAGATTCAGTGTTAGAAAGCAGGCCTGCAGTTTACATGGTTGTTTATTTTTATTGTGCAGTTCACAATCATTTGAGGAGTGGCTACATGTACATAACAGAGCTTGAAGGGCCGGGGATTTAGCTCAGTGGCACCATGCCTGCCTCACCAGCACAAGGTCCTGAGTTCAATCCCCGGTACCAAAAGAAAGAAAAACCAAAAATACCAAAACAACAACAACTCATAGTACAGCTTATATACATGACGAGTTTTAGATGTATATACAACTAAGATGGCCACCCAGTTCTTCCATTTCCTGTTATTAATGTCATCCCTTAGTCTAGTACATCCTGTACAAGGAGTGAGCAGATATTGATGTATAATTACTACCTAAGATCCACCTTCACCACTTGCTCTCCACAACAATCTGCAGTCCCGTCCGGGCTGCCACATTGCATTTCATTGTTGCATCCCTCAGACGCCCCTTGACTGATGTTTTCACAATTTTTCCTTTTTTCCTTTTGTATGAGCTGACAGTTTGGAGGATGACTGAGCTGATATCTTACAGAATGTCCCTCAATTTAAGTTTTCCTGACGTTTCCTTCCTGATTAGATGAGGGTTACATGTTTGGGTGCGTGGCTTTCTGCAGGTGTTCCATGTTCCTGACTGCACCCTCATCCTGGGTTCTCCGGTGCACCTTTGGCTGAACTCTCACAGCTGCATGCACTGCCCTCTCAGGGACACCCAGCCTGGCCTGCCAGGCCTTCTTTGGAAATTTGGGCGGAAGCCTTCCTGACTCAACTCTTGTGTTCTGCATACCTGTGAAAACAGCACCCTGTAGATGACACAAAGTTCTCCCCACTGGCTCCAAGCAGTCCTTAGGCCTTTGTGCATCATGGCTGCAGAAGCATCCATGGGCCTGGATGGCTGAGCACCGTGAACTGAATGAATCCCAGGGAACCCGCCGAGGTGGCCCTTCTCAAGCAGGGTGCCCTGGGGCTCTCCTCTCAAAACAAAGTCTTTCCCTTTTGCAACTGTGAGCCTTGGAAAGCTTGGGCCTGTGGGTTCCTTATATGTCTTCAGGGCATCTTTTCCATTGTCCTATTGTAAAGTACTTGGATTCTTTTTAATGCTAATCTTTGATCCACCAGGCTGTCCATTGCTCCATCTTTACAGGCCTTTCTTTGGGGTGGGGGTGGGGGGCTGAAAAGTTTTTAAATGGGCTTTTGCTCCTCATTTTCAGCACAAACCTGGCTCAAAGTAGCAAGCAGCATCCATGCTATGGCCTGATATTTAGGCTACCTTGATATTTTCTCCATCAGATGAATGATCCTTCCACCCTTCGTATCAGTCTCACACAAATCTCAGGACATGAACACAATACAGTCCTATTTTCTGCTGGAGCACAACACACATGGCCTGGATCCAGCTGCCACTGGCATCCTTCTTCTCAACGGAAACCTCCTAAGTCTGGCCTTTCTCATCTGCAATCTCTCTGCACTCTGGTCTTCTGAGCTCGGACCAGAATCTTCCATCAAGCTCAGATGATAGCATTCTAGGGCTGCTTCCCCAGCTGGCACCTCCAAACCTTTCCAAACTGCTGTGGACCACTTCCACAGGCCTCTGAACCACCTGGTGAGGTACAGTCGCTGCAGTGACCAGACTTCTTGTACCAACATGTGTATCACCCACTTTCTTGTCCCTGAACACAATACTCAGCACTACACATTAAGGGAAGAGAGGTTTGTTTCAGCTCACATTTCAGTTCCTAGTTAGCTAGTTCCAGGATGGCAGGATGGCATGTCGGAGGTGCACATTGATAGAAATGCTGCTTGCCTGGTGGAGGCCAGGAGGCACATGGTAAAGTGTGGGCCAGGGAGCAAGATACACCCTCCCAGGTCACACCCGCGCTGACCCACCTCTTCTGACCAGGCCCACATCCTCACACCAAGCCTGGCGTAGCACCCCCAATCACCCAGTCACCCTCTGGAAGCCCTCGCCTCTGGGTGCAAGGGGCTTGAGGGGACATCCAGATAGAATCCATAACCTGTAGTTTCCATAAAAGGATGCCATTTCTGATAAGTGATCTAGAAGTGTTATAAGAAATCTAGGCAATATTTAGAGCATAAAACCTTACAATTATTGAAGACAATTTTCTTTTCAGTAATGCACGTTATGATGGACAGAATGGGAGTTAGTACTGATGATGAGTCTTTATTTTCACGTTTTGCTCCAACGCCCTGTTCTGTTTGCAGTAGTAGTTTGGTCCTTGAAGTATTTATAACTGGGAATGAGTGCACAGATGGGTTTCTGAACTGTGTTTCTTTCCTCATTTCTCTTTTGGTCACTTGTACCTGCATCAGCAGGAGATATGAATTTCACAGAAGCGTTGACTAGTGATAATCAAGAACAGTGTGGCTATCGGGGCTATTTCAGCTTAGGTGATCTCAGACCGAATCAGGTGTGGATGTCAAGGATGTGTGTACGTGACATGTGTTTCACACCTAAATGTTTGAATTAGAAATGCAACAAAGAATGGAAGCTGGGACTGTATTGGGTGAGGATTTAGGCAACGTAATGTCTGAGGAAGAGGATGGGATGTGTACGTTTATGCCCAGGGACAGTTGGAACCGTGTAACAGACACTTTTTGTCACGCACAGTTGTAGGAACATCGCAGCTCATTTTGGGAGAACACCTCCACCTTCAACCCAAGACCTCCGTTGTGTACATCTGGGAGGGGATTTTGTTTGGATTAAACCCAATGAGGATAGTCATTTCCACGGTTATACTGGTTGGTTATGACTAAATCCTTTACACAAACCCAATCAGAACAAACGTGAAGAATGTTATTTGAAATGATGGAAATGAGAGCCTTCTCATCTTGGGAAATCATCTGAGAGCTGCTAGGGCCCGAGGGAAGGCTGGAATAGATAAGAGAAGGTATGCCTAAGAACCCAGAAGTGGAGCCAGGTCTGAGGAAGGAGAACAACACAGTGAATGCTGGAAGTTTTTTAATCCCTCCCGAAGTCAGATGTCAGAATTGAACAAACAAACCAGCTTTTCGTTGCTTAAGGCTTTCAAATTTATTTCTTACTTTTAGCCTGAAATATGGTTAAATGATATGGGTCCCAAATTCGGCCATAACAGATGAATGAATGAATTACGGGTGACATGATTTAAAAAATCACTTTAAAATTTATTCCAGTTGAAAAGGATGCATATGCTGCTGTTGGGATGGGAGAGCCCAATGCCTGTTGTGCCTACGAGGAAGAAAAGGAGCAAGCTAAAGTGGGCTGACTAAGGCTGAAGAACCTCTGCTAGGACACTTGCCATGGCTGAAGAGAAAGGCCGAGGCAACGGATGGACACGGGTAGGAATGGCCAAAGACTTTTGCCATGGAGACGACCAGGCCCTGAGCAGACAGCAAGCAATATTGTCAGTGTCTTGAGATCAGCAAGCAGCAGAGGTCTTGGGGCAGAAGGACTGCAGCTTGCAGACTAAGACAGCCCTACACACAAGTGAGGTCACAATGGACCGCCCTTGCTAGCTGGGGAAGAAATCCCAGGAGGACAGGACGTGACTGGGCGCTGGGTGGTGGCTGAGCAGCAGGGGAGTCAGGCCCTCCCAGAGACCGATGGAGCCTTCCTAGAGCTCGTGGAAGGCTCAGGACCCCACGGGTCTTGCCAGGTCAGGAGCTCTAGTGTGGCTCAGGTGGGCCCACACCCTCAGGCTGAGGTGGGCACAGGTGCGGCCGGGAAGCTGCCGGGGCCTTGTGGAGAGTGTCGGACACAGGCAGAGCCACTCCTGCACCCACACACCCTACTGTTTTTGACCACACACCTGGGGCAGGGGCCTAGACCCGTCCAGGACTCACCGGGGGCTGCCCCACCGCGTCTCCAGAACCTCCCCAAGAGCCAAGGTTGGACCTGCCCCCGAGAGGTGTCACTCACGTGCCGTGCAGGTGTCAAGGGCAGGACCTCGAGGGGAGTGACTTGGTCACCGAGACACGCTACCGGACACACACAAGTTAACCGAGGAGAGGTTTATCTCGGCTCGCCTTGGGAGAGGTTTCAGTGCCTAGTCAGCAGCTCGAAGGCAGCGCGGCATGGCAGAGGGGCCTGGCAGACAGAAAGCAGAGTCCAGGGAGCAGAGGCAGCGAGATGAAGGCTTCCAGGCCCTGAACCAGGCGATTTCTCTCAGCCCAGATCCCACCTCCTGACAACCCAGGTGTACCACGCCCATGAGGCCATCACCTCCCAGAGGCGGCTTGTGAGTGCGTGAGGCTCTGCGGACAGGTAGCTCTAAACTGTCCCCAAGGAGAGGGATGGGAGGGTGACCTTGGGGGCAGGAGGAGGGGCGCGCATCCCTGCAGGTCAGCTTCCCAAGCTGGAGCTCTCTCCTCCTGGGACCAGAGCAGGCGGGGCGTGCAGTGACACCGAGCGGCCACCGGAGGGCAGCAGAGCCCTGCGCTGAGATCCCGCGCTCAGGTTGCCAGGGGAAAGAGAATATGTTCCTATATTCGTGCTTATTTCTACCACCTTATTCTGTCTTCCTCTCTGTCTTGCTTCCTCGAAGTAGGCTGGAAGCTTTTCGTTATTTCTTCAGAAGTAATTCACCTCACTGTTTCTTTTTCAGAGAGAGAGAGAGAGAGAGAAGAGAGAGAGAGAAGAGAGAGAGATAGAGAGAGAGAGTATAGGTCTTGCTCAGTGTTCAGATCTGAGATTGCTGGGAGCACCACCACACTTGACTTTTCTTTTCTCTTGCAGTTAGGAGTGATGTATCTGATCTCTGGTTTTTCCGTAGTGACCTTAGATATCACACCCTGAACTTTTGCTTGTTAAATGTAGGTCTTTAAATTTCTTGATTAGGGCGCCTGACTGAGCTCGGCATGCCCAGGGGGGTCTCAAGTGAGCTGTTCGCCGCCCTGGCGCTCTGCCTTCCTGTGGCCAGGGCCCTTCCGCGTCCTGCGACAGCGCTTCCTTCCTTGTCCGGAAGGCCTCTCTCAGGGACCCCGGTGGCTGCGCCCAGCTGACAGGGAGAGTGCATTCTGCGCCGCGCTGGTCCCGGCTTCCTCCCTTCCTGTTCGCCCGCGCTCTGAGCCGCTCTCCTGGCTTCCACACGGTCCTCTGCGTGGCAGTGTCCCCGCTGTCCTGGTCCGGGAGGAGGCCTGTAGGGGGGCCGCCTCTGCTGGGCTTCTGCGCCCCCGGAAGCTCCTCGCTCCCCTGGGTGCGGAAGGGCAGAGCACGCAGTGAGCCCGCGCGGTGACCTTGGCCCCTGAGGTGCTGGGTCCCAGGCTGTGCGGGTGGTTCCAGCCCGGCCTGGCCGGGCCCCAGGAAGCACCGGGTCCCGCCTGCGGGGGAGCCCCTTTCCGCCTCGCGGCCACGCGAGTGTGGACACCGGCGAGCCCGGAGCTGGGGCTAGTTTAGTGCATGGTGATAGGTATGGGTCTAGTTTGAATCTTTGGCAGGTTGAAATCCAGTTGTTCCAGCACCAGTTATTAAATAGGCTATCTTTCGGGGAGGAGGATTTTGTGAAACTCAAAGAAGCTTAGATCACATGACAGCACCCACCACACCACATGACCTAGGAGTCGAGGTCAGGGTCCCCATGACAAGGAGGCACTAGGGATCATGGAACATCTTAGCAAAGAGCCTACAGTCCCAAGACTGACGGAGGAAAAGAGGCAGATTGGAGATGTCCAGAGGAAATTGCCAGCACCCTCTTACCACTTAGCTTGGCCAGCCGGATCCAGTGCTCCACCACCCTGGCCCTGTCTCCAGCCCTCGTGCTGGGACCCCCAAAGCAGGAGGTGATCGTGCAGTTGGCCACGTGATTAAAGTATGTGATAGTGGCCCGAACGGTGGGCGCCAGAGGTTCTTTGCCCCTTTGTTTCTCCGGGTCCAGATGGAGCCCAGGCAGTCCCAGGGCACCACATTCTTGAACAGCTCCTGTGGAGGAAGACAGCATCCCACGGGCAGAACCCACCCCAGAGAGTCGATGGCTTCAGCCATCCACAGGCAGGTGGCCGTGGCCTGAGCTGGACATCAGGAAGCTGCAGATATGGACAGAGACTTCTGCAAATGGCCGGTTTTCCTCCACTGCCCACTAGTGATGTCCAACTCATGACCTAGGACCTAGCACTGACGTGAAAATCAGTGGCATTGTCCCCGTGCCCATCCTCCCAAACCTCCAGCATGAGCAGACATCTGAGTCCCGCTCATTCTGAGGTATTGTCTTCTTTCCAACCTCACCTGGCCTCTGCTCCTTTGCCCAGGTCAGTGGCACATTTCCTGGGACAGCTATGACTGGGGGCTCTGTGTGGGTGTGTGCTGTAGAACCCATGAATCTCAAATGCCTACAAAGTGATAAGGCTGGCCAGGTCTCCTGGGATGGTGGCAAGGTGACACATGGTCCTGCCTGCACCTCAGGGCACACCCTCCTCGCCAGTTGGTCTGAGTCCCCGCCGTGTTTCCCAATTGTCCAATCGCAGTTGACATCACAGTCACTGTGTGAAGCGGGCATGGAGTGCCCTGTCTCTACTGTCGACCTCCACCCAAGGACAGGAGTGGCTTGGGGCTGAGACAAGTAGAGGTGATGCAGTTGGTAGAAGAAGGAACTTTGATCTGGTCAACTGGGAATGTCAGGCCTGAGGAGATCAGTGCGAGAAGGATGGCTGTCCCCGCCGCCCCACCCCACCCCACCCCACCCCACCCCACCACCACCGAGCTCAGCTGCTCACCGAACCCATCAAGGTCAGCTGCTCTGCCAGCAGCTTGGGAGAGAAGGCAAGCGCACCTTCTGCAAGGGCCTGTCCTCGTCAGCGGCAGCAGAGAGGCAGGAGTGCTGTGGAGCTGGCTTCTGCTTCTCTCCTGTCTCCAGAGGAGGCTCTTTCTCTGGTGCTGGCTCTGGCTGCAGAGCAGGCCCATGGTGTTCTGGACATGGAGCCGGAGCTAGGAGGAGGAAAGCTCAGCAGTGTCAGTCCCTTGCCAGCTCCCTGCGGAGCATAGCAAAGACATCCTGGCCATTTGGGGGATTCCAATGCCCAACCAAAAGCCATGAAAGCCTTCTGGACTGCTGTGGCCCTCACCATCTGTGTTCGGCCTCGTGGGGCTCTAGATATTCCACCTGAGCAAGGGGAAGGCACAAGGGAGGCTCCATGTCTGCTCCAGGTGAGTTCACTTGCAAGCCGGCCCTTTTGATCTTGATTTGGGGAATGTCCGGTGGATGGTGCCATTCGGACCAGGTTTCCAAAATGGGAGAGGTGGCGCTGGGGAGAGACCAGTGAGCAGCAGAGTCAGAGGCCCGGGCTTTTCTTCCACCCTGCCTCTCTGAGACAGCGTCGTGTCTTGTGTGGCCCTCTGTGCCTCGGTGTAGAGGAAAGCTGACACCACCCCCCAAGCCCTCTGTGACTGTCCTAGCCTCGGCTGACTTTGTCCCACTAGGCTAATGCTAACATGGGTTTCCACTTCACACTGATGATCCTTTCTGAGCGAGGCAGGCACAAAACTCCGTGCACCTGAGCGCTCGGGGCTGGGCTCCAAGCCAAGTAGTCCGAAACAATCCGTACCCTAGCAGGCCGCCATGTTTGCTGTACCTCCAGCCATGAAGTGGGGGCTGCGGGGGGTTGGGGCGGCGGGACAGAGCTCTGACACCTCACAGCCTGACCCTGTCCAAGCAGGCCCCTTACATACCCTGAGCGCGAGGGGAAGCACTGCCCATGAGAGCTCACGGCTGGCACTGACGTCCAGGATGGGCACTGGGCTGCCTCTCTCACATGTGGGTTCCTCCTGAACATTAGCCGGAAACATCTGCGGCCAGAGCCGAGCCAAGGTCGGAAAAGTCTCGGATTGCGGTCCTTTCTGTGGCTAGACCTTCGGAAAGCGGGAAAATGGCAACAGCTCGTCCTCCCCTCTTCTCTGTCTCCCTCCATGGGGTCAGGACGGGAGACAGCTTCAGAAGGGCACCCAGTTTCGCTGGGTTCTAATACCAAGGAAGTGAGGTCGCATCCTCAAAGTTTCGCTACAGTTAGGGTGAGGAAGTGGCTTGGGACCAAGGGGCAAGGTGCACTTTGGGTTGCGGTTTTTCTTGGGATTTGGTTGAGGTTTAGGAATCCATTTAGGCTTCTATTATGGCTGAGGGTGGGAGATTCAGTGTTAGAAAGCAGGCCTGCAGTTTACATGGTTGTTTATTTTTATTGTGCAGTTCACAATCATTTGAGGAGTGGCTACATGTACATAACAGAGCTTGAAGGGCCGGGGATTTAGCTCAGTGGCACCATGCCTGCCTCACCAGCACAAGGTCCTGAGTTCAATCCCCGGTACCAAAAGAAGAAAAACCAAAAATACCAAAACAACAACAACTCATAGTACAGCTTATATACATGACGAGTTTTAGATGTTATATACAACTAAGATGGCCACCCAGCTCTTCCATTTCCTGTTATTAATGTCATCCCTTAGTCTAGTACATCCTGTACAAGGAGTGAGCAGATATTGATGTATAATTACTACCTAAGATCCACCTTCACCACTTGCTCTCCACAACAATCTGCAGTCCCGTCCGGGCTGCCACATTGCATTTCATTGTTGCATCCCTCAGACGCCCCTTGACGGATGTTTTCACAATTTTTCCTTTTTTCCTTTTGTATGAGCTGACAGTTTGGAGGATGACTGAGCTGATATCTTACAGAATGTCCCTCAATTTAAGTTTTCCTGACGTTTCCTTCCTGATTAGATGAGGGTTACATGTTTGGGTGCGTGGCTTTCTGCAGGTGTTCCATGTTCCTGACTGCACCCTCATCCTGGGTTCTCCAGTGCACCTTTGGCTGAACTCTCACAGCTGCATGCACTGCCCTCTCAGGGACACCCAGCCTGGCCTGCCAGGCCTTCTTTGGAAATTTGGGCGGAAGCCTTCCTGACTCAACTCTTGTGTTCTGCATACCTGTGAAAACAGCACCCTGTAGATGACACAAAGTTCTCCCACTGGCTCCAAGCAGTCCTCCTAGGCCTTTGTGCATCATGGCTGCAGAAGCATCCATGGGCCTGGATGGCTGAGCACCGTGAACTGAATGAATCCCAGGGAACCCGCCGAGGTGGCCCTTCTCAAGCAGGGTGCCCTGGGGCTCTCCTCTCAAAACAAAGTCTTTCCCTTTTGCAACTGTGAGCCTTGGAAAGCTTGGGCCTGGTGGGTTCCTTATATGTCTTCAGGGCATCTTTTCCATTGTCCTATTGTAAAGTACTTGGATTCTTTTTAATGCTAATCTTTGATCCACCAGGCTGTCCATTGCTCCATCTTTACAGGCCTTTCTTTGGGGTGGGGGTGGGGGGCTGAAAAGTTTTTAAATGGGCTTTTGCTCCTCATTTTCAGCACAAACCTGGCTCAAAGTAGCAAGCAGCATCCATGCTATGGCCTGATATTTAGGCTACCTTGATATTTTCTCCATCAGATGAATGATCCTTCCACCCTTCGTATCAGTCTCACACAAATCTCAGGACATGAACACAATACAGTCCTATTTTCTGCTGGAGCACAACACACATGGCCTGGATCCAGCTGCCACTGGCATCCTTCTTCTCAACGGAAACCTCCTAAGTCTGGCCTTTCTCATCTGCAATCTCTCTCTGCACTCTGGTCTTCTGAGCTCGGACCAGAATCTTCCATCAAGCTCAGATGATAGCATTCTAGGGCTGCTTCCCCAGCTGGCACCTCCAAACCTTTCCAAACTGCTGTGGACCACTTCCACAGGCCTCTGAACCACCTGGTGAGGTACAGTCGCTGCAGTGACCAGACTTCTTGTACCAACATGTGTATCACCCACTTTCTTGTCCCTGAACACAATACTCAGCACTACACATTAAGGGAAGAGAGGTTTGTTTCAGCTCACATTTCAGTTCCTAGTTAGCTAGTTCCAGGATGGCAGGATGGCATGTCGGAGGTGCACATTGATAGAAATGCTGCTTGCCTGGCGGAGGCCAGGAGGCACATGGTAAAGTGTGGGCCAGGGAGCAAGATACACCCTCCCAGGTCACACCCGCGCTGACCCACCTCTTCTGACCAGGCCCACATCCTCACACCAAGCCTGGCGTAGCACCCCCATCACCCAGTCACCCTCTGGAAGCCCTCGCCTCTGGGTGCAAGGGGCTTGAGGGGGACATCCAGATAGAATCCATGACCTGTAGTTTCCATAAAAGGATGCCATTTCTGATAAGTGATCTAGAAGTGTTATAAGAAATCTAGGCAATATTTAGAGCATAAAACCTTACAATTTATTGAAGACAATTTTCTTTTCAGTAATGCACGTTATGATGGACAGAATGGGAGTTAGTACTGATGATGAGTCTTTATTTTCACGTTTTGCTCCAACGCCCTGTTCTGTTGGCAGTAGTAGTTTGGTCCTTGAAGTATTTATAACTGGGAATGAGTGCACAGATGGGTTTCTGAACTGTGTTTCTTTCCTCATTTCTCTTTTGGTCACTTGTACCTGCATCAGCAGGAGATATGAATTTCACAGAAGCATTGACTAGTGATAATCAAGAACAGTGTGGCTATCGGGGCTATTTCAGCTTAGGTGATCTCAGACCGAATCAGGTGTGGATGTCAAGGATGTGTGTACGTGACATGTGTTTCACACCTAAATGTTTGAATTAGAAATGCAACAAAGAATGGAAGCTGGGACTGTATTGGGTGAGGATTTAGGCAACGTAATGTCTGAGGAAGAGGATGGGATGTGTACGTTTATGCCCAGGGACAGTTGGAACCGTGTAACAGACACTTTTTGTCACGCACAGTTGTAGGAACATCGCAGCTCATTTTGGGAGAACACCTCCACCTTCAACCCAAGACCTCCATTGTGTACATCTGGGAGGGGATTTTGTTTGGATTAAACCCAATGAGGATAGTCATTTCCATGGTTATACAGGTTGGTTATGACTAAATCCTTTGCACAAACCCAATCAGAACAAACGTGAAGAATGTTATTTGAAATGATGGAAATGAGAGCCTTCTCATCTTGGGAAATCATCTGAGAGCTGCTAGGGCCCGAGGGAAGGCTGGAATAGATAAGAGAAGGTATGCCTAAGAACCCAGAAGTGGAGCCAGGTCTGAGGAAGGAGAACAACACAGTGAATGCTGGAAGTTTTTTAATCCCTCCCGAAGTCAGATGTCAGAATTGAACAAACAAACCAGCTTTTCGTTGCTTAAGGCTTTCAAATTTATTTCTTACTTTTAGCCTGAAATATGGTTAAATGATATGGGTCCCAAATTCGGCCATAACAGATGAATGAATGAATTACGGGTGACATGATTTAAAAAATCACTTTAAAATTTATTCCAGTTGAAAAGGATGCGTATGCTGCTGTTGGGATGGGAGAGCCCAATGCCTGTTGTGCCTACGAGGAAGAAAAGGAGCAAGCTAAAGTGGGCTGACTAAGGCTGAAGAACCTCTGCTAGGACACTTGCCATGGCTGAAGAGAAAGGCCGAGGCAACGGATGGACACGGGTAGGAATGGCCAAAGACTTTTGCCATGGAGACGACCAGGCCCTGAGCAGACGGCAAGCAATATTGTCAGTGTCTTGAGATCAGCAAGCAGCAGAGGTCTTGGGGCAGAAGGACTGCAGCTTGCAGACTAAGACAGCCCTACACACAAGTGAGGTCACAATGGACCGCCCTTGCTAGCTGGGGAAGAAATCCCAGGAGGACAGGACGTGACTGGGCGCTGTGGTGGTGGCTGAGCAGCAGGGGAGTCAGGCCCTCCCAGAGACCGATGGAGCCTTCCTAGAGCTCGTGGAAGGCTCAGGACCCCACGGGTCTTGCCAGGTCAGGAGCTCTAGTGTGGCTCAGGTGGGCCCACACCCTCAGGCTGAGGTGGGCACAGGTGCGGCCGGGAAGCTGCCGGGGCCTTGTGGAGAGTGTCGGACACAGGCAGAGCCACTCCTGCACCCACACACCCTACTGTTTTTGACCACACACCTGGGGCAGGGGCCTAGACCCGTCCAGGACTCACCGGGGGCTGCCCCACCGCGTCTCCAGAACCTCCCCAAGAGCCAAGGTTGGACCTGCCCCCGAGAGGTGTCACTCACGTGCCGTGCAGGTGTCAAGGGCAGGACCTCGAGGGGAGTGACTTGGTCACCGAGACACGCTACCGGACACACACAAGTTAACCGAGGACAGGTTTATCTCGGCTCGCCCTTGGGAGAGGTTTCAGTGCCTAGTCAGCAGCTCGAAGGCAGCGCGGCATGGCAGAGGGGCCTGGCAGACAGAAAGCAGAGTCCAGGGAGCAGAGGCAGCGAGATGAAGGCTTCCAGGCCCTGAACCAGGCCATTTCTCTCAGCCCAGATCCCACCTCCTGACAACCCAGGTGTACCACGCCCATGAGGCCATCACCTCCCAGAGGCGGCTTGTGAGTGCGTGAGGCTCTGCGGACAGGTAGCTCTAAACTGTCCCCAAGGGAGAGGGATGGGAGGGTGACCTTGGGGGCAGGAGGAGGGGGCGCGCATCCCTGCAGGTCAGCTTCCCAAGCTGGAGCTCTCTCCTCCTGGGACCAGAGCAGGCGGGGCGTGCAGTGACACCGAGCGGCCACCGGAGGGCAGCAGAGCCCTGCGCTGAGATCCCGCGCTCAGGTTGCCAGGGGAAAGAGAATATGTTCCTATATTCGTGCTTATTTCTACCACCTTATTCTGTCTTCCTCTCTGTCTTGCTTCCTCGAAGTAGGCTGGAAGCTTTTCGTTATTTCTTCAGAAGTAATTCACCTCACTGTTTCTTTTTCAGAGAGAGAGAGAGAGAGAGAGAGAGAGAGAGAGAGAAGAGATATAGGTCTTGCTCAGTGTCCAGATCTGAGATTGCTGGGAAGCACCACCACACTTGACTTTTCCTTTTCTCTTGCAGTTAGGAGTGATGTATCTGATCTCTGGTTTTTCCGTAGTGACCTTAGATATCACACCCTGAACTTTTGCTTGTTAAATGTAGGTCTTTAAATTTCTTGATTAGGGCGCCCTGAGCTGAGCTCGGCAGTGGCCCAGGGGGGGTCTCAAGTGAGCTGTTTCGCCGCCCTGGCGCTCTGCCTTCCTGTGGCCAGGGCCTTCCGCGTCCTGCGACAGGCTCTTCCTTCCTTGTCCGGAAGGCCTCTCTCAGGGACCCCGGTGGCTGCGCCCGAGCTGACAGGGAGAGTGCATTCTGCGCCGCGCTGGTCCCGGCTTCCTCCCTTCCTGTTCGCCCGCGCTCTGAGCCGCTCTCCTGGCTTCCACACGGTCCTCTGCGTGGCAGTGTCCCCGCTGTCCTGGTCCGGGAGGAGGCCTGTAGGGGGGCCGCCTCTGCTGGGCTTCTGCGCCCCGGAAGCTCCTCGCTCCCCTGGGTGCGGAAGGGCAGAGCACGCAGTGAGCCCGCGCGGTGACCTTGGCCCCTGAGGTGCTGGGTCCCAGGCCCTGCGGGTGGTTCCAGCCCGGCCTGGCCGGGCCCCAGGAAGCACCGGGTCCCGCCTGCGGGGGAGCCCCTTTCCGCCTCGCGGCCACGCCAGTGTGGACACCGGCGAGCCCGGAGCTGGGGCTAGTTTAGTGCATGGTGATAGGTATGGGTCTAGTTTGAATCTTTGGCAGGTTGAAATCCAGTTGTTCCAGCACCAGTTATTAAATAGGCTATCTTTCGGGAGGAGGATTTTGTGAAACTCAAAGAAGCTTAGATCACATGACAGCACCCTCCACACCACATGACCTAGGAGTCGAGGTCAGGGTCCCCATGACAAGGAGGCACTAGGGATCATGGAACATCTTAGCAAAGAGCCTACAGTCCCAAGAGACTGACGGAGGAAAAGAGGCAGATTGGAGATGTCCAGAGGAAATTGCCAGCACCCTCTTACCACTTAGCTTGGCCAGCCGGATCCAGTGCTCCACCACCCTGGCCCTGTCTCCAGCCCTCGTGCTGGGACCCCCAAAGCAGGAGGTGATCGTGCAGTTGGCCACGTGATTAAAGTATGTGATAGTGGCCCGAACGGTGGGCGCCAGAGGTTCTTTGCCCCTTTTGTTTCTCCGGGTCCAGATGGAGCCCAGGCAGTCCCAGGGCACCACATTCTTGAACAGCTCCTGTGGAGGAAGACAGCATCCCACGGGCAGAACCCACCCCAGAGAGTCGATGGCTTCAGCCATCCACAGGCAGGTGGCCGTGGCCTGAGCTGGACATCAGGAAGCTGCAGATATGGACAGAGACTTCTGCAAATGGCCGGTTTTCCTCCACTGCCCACTAGTGATGTCCAACTCATGACCTAGGACCTAGCACTGACGTGAAAATCAGTGGCATTGTCCCCGTGCCCATCCTCCCAAACCTCCAGCATGAGCAGACATCTGAGTCCCGCTCATTCTGAGGTATTGTCTTCTTTCCAACCTCACCTGGCCTCTGCTCCTTTGCCCAGGTCAGTGGCACATTACCTGGGACAGCTATGACTGGGGGCTCTGTGTGGGTGTGTGCTGTAGAACCCATGAATCTCAAATGCCTACAAAGTGATGAGGCTGGCCAGGTCTCCTGGGATGGTGGCAAGGTGCCACATGGTCCTGCCTGCACCTCAGGGCACACCCTCCTCGGCCAGTTGGTCTGAGTCCCCGCCGTGTTTCCCAATTGTCCAATCGCAGTTGACATCACAGTCACTGTGTGAAGCGGGCATGGGAGTGCCCTGTCTCTACTGTCGACCTCCACCCAAGGACAGGAGTGGCTTGGGGCTGAGACAAGTAGAGGTGATGCAGTTGGTAGAAGAAGGAACTTTGATCTGGTCAACTGGGAATGTCAGGCCTGAGGAGATCAGTGCGAGAAGGATGGCTGTCCCCGGCCCGACCCCACCCCACCCCACCCCACCCCACCCCACCGAGCTCAGCTGCTCACCGAACCCATCAAGGTCAGCTGCTCTGCCAGCAGCTTGGGAGAGAAGGCCAAGCGCACCTTCTGCAAGGGCCTGTCCTCGTCAGCGGCAGCAGAGAGGCAGGAGTGCTGTGGAGCTGGCTTCTGCTTCTCTCCTGTCTCCAGAGGAGGCTCTTTCTCTGGTGCTGGCTCTGGCTGCAGAGCAGGCCCATGGTGTTCTGGACATGGAGCCGGAGCTAGGAGGAGGAAAGCTCAGCAGTGTCAGTCCCTTGCCAGCTCCCTGCGGAGCATAGCAAAGACATCCTGGCCATTTGGGGGATTCCGATGCCCAACCAAAAGCCATGAAAGCCTTCTGGACTGCTGTGGCCCTCACCATCTGTGTCGGCCTCGTGGGGCTCTAGATATTCCACCTGAGCAAGGGGAAGGCACAAGGGAGGCTCCATGTCTGCTCCAGGTGAGTTCACTTGCAAGCCGGCCCTTTTGATCTTGATTTGGGGAATGTCCGGTGGATGGTGCCATTCGGACCAGGTTTCCAAAATGGGAGAGGTGGCGCTGGGGAGAGACCAGTGAGCAGCAGAGTCAGAGGCCCGGGCTTTTCTTCCACCCTGCCTCTCTGAGACAGCGTCGTGTCTTGTGTGGCCCTCTGTGCCTCGGTGTAGAGGAAAGCTGACACCACCCCAAGCCCTCTGTGACTGTCCTAGCCTCGGCTGACTTTGTCCCACTAGGCTAATGCTAACATGGGTTTCCACTTCACACTGATGATCCTTTCTGAGCGAGGCAGGCACAAAACTCCGTGCACCTGAGCGCTCGGGGCTGGGCTCCAAGCCAAGTAGTCCGAAACAATCCGTACCCTAGCAGGCCGCCATGTTTGCTGTACCTCCAGCCATGAAGTGGGGGCTGCGGGGGGTTGGGGCGGCGGGACAGAGCTCTGACACCTCACAGCCTGACCCTGTCCAAGCAGGCCCCTTACATTCCCTGAGCGCGAGGGGAAGCACTGCCCATGAGAGCTCACGGCTGGCACTGACGTCCAGGATGGGCACTGGGCTGCCTCTCTCACATGTGGGTTCCTCCTGAACATTAGCCGGAAACATCTGCGGCCAGAGCCGAGCCAAGGTCGGAAAAGTCTCGGATTGCGGTCCTTTCTGTGGCTAGACCTTCGGAAAGCGGGAAAATGGCAACAGCTCGTCCTCCCCTCTTCTCTGTCTCCCTCCATGGGGTCAGGACGGGAGACAGCTTCAGAAGGGCACCCAGTTTCGCTGGGTTCTAATACCAAGGAAGTGAGGTCGCATCCTCAAAGTTTCGCTACAGTTAGGGTGAGGAAGTGGCTTGGGACCAAGGGGCAAGGTGCACTTTGGGTTGCGGTTTTTCTTGGGATTTGGTTGAGGTTTAGGAATCCATTTAGGCTTCTATTATGGCTGAGGGTGGGAGGTTCAGTGTTAGAAAGCAGGCCTGCAGTTTACATGGTTGTTTATTTTTATTGTGCAGTTCACAATCATTTGAGGAGTGGCTACATGTACATAACAGAGCTTGAAGGGCCGGGGATTTAGCTCAGTGGCACCATGCCTGCCTCACCAGCACAAGGTCCTGAGTTCAATCCCCGGTACCAAAAGGAAGAAAAACCAAAAATACCAAAACAACAACAACTCATAGTACAGCTTATATACATGACGAGTTTTAGATGTATATACAACTAAGATGGCCACCCAGCTCTTCCATTTCCTGTTATTAATGTCATCCCTTAGTCTAGTACATCCTGTACAAGGAGTGAGCAGATATTGATGTATAATTACTACCTAAGATCCACCTTCACCACTTGCTCTCCACAACAATCTGCAGTCCCGTCCGGGCTGCCACATTGCATTTCATTGTTGCATCCCTCAGACGCCCCTTGACGGATGTTTTCACAATTTTTCCTTTTTTCCTTTTGTATGAGCTGACAGTTTGGAGGATGACTGAGCTGATATCTTACAGAATGTCCCTCAATTTAAGTTTTCCTGACGTTTCCTTCCTGATTAGATGAGGGTTACATGTTTGGGTGCGTGGCTTTCTGCAGGTGTTCCATGTTCCTGACTGCACCCTCATCCTGGGTTCTCCGGTGCACCTTTGGCTGAACTCTCACAGCTGCATGCACTGCCCTCTCAGGGACACCCAGCCTGGCCTGCCAGGCCTTCTTTGGAAATTTGGGCGGAAGCCTTCCTGACTCAACTCTTGTGTTCTGCATGCCTGTGAAAACAGCACCCTGTAGATGACACAAAGTTCTCCCACTGGCTCCAAGCAGTCCTCCTTAGGCCTTTGTGCATCATGGCTGCAGAAGCATCCATGGGCCTGGATGGCTGAGCACCGTGAACTGAATGAATCCCAGGGAACCCGCCGAGGTGGCCCTTCTCAAGCAGGGTGCCCTGGGGCTCTCCTCTCAAAACAAAGTCTTTCCCTTTTGCAACTGTGAGCCTTGGAAAGCTTGGGCCTGGTGGGTTCCTTATATGTCTTCAGGGCATCTTTTCCATTGTCCTATTGTAAAGTACTTGGATTCTTTTTAATGCTAATCTTTGATCCACCAGGCTGTCCATTGCTCCATCTTTACAGGCCTTTCTTTGGGGTGGGGGTGGGGGGCTGAAAAGTTTTTAAATGGGCTTTTGCTCCTCATTTTCAGCACAAACCTGGCTCAAAGTAGCAAGCAGCATCCATGCTATGGCCTGATATTTAGGCTACCTTGATATTTTCTCCATCAGATGAATGATCCTTCCACCCTTCGTATCAGTCTCACACAAATCTCAGGACATGAACACAATACAGTCCTATTTTCTGCTGGAGCACAACACACATGGCCTGGATCCAGCTGCCACTGGCATCCTTCTTCTCAACGGAAACCTCCTAAGTCTGGCCTTTCTCATCTGCAATCTCTCTGCACTCTGGTCTTCTGAGCTCGGACCAGAATCTTCCATCAAGCTCAGATGATAGCATTCTAGGGCTGCTTCCCCAGCTGGCACCTCCAAACCTTTCCAAACTGCTGTGGACCACTTCCACAGGCCTCTGAACCACCTGGTGAGGTACAGTCGCTGCAGTGACCAGACTTCTTGTACCAACATGTGTATCACCCACTTTCTTGTCCCTGAACACAATACTCAGCACTACACATTAAGGGAAGAGAGGTTTGTTTCAGCTCACATTTCAGTTCCTAGTTAGCTAGTTCCAGGATGGCAGGATGGCATGTCGGAGGTGCACATTGATAGAAATGCTGCTTGCCTGGCGGAGGCCAGGAGGCACATGGTAAAGTGTGGGCCAGGGAGCAAGATACACCCTCCCAGGTCACACCCGCGCTGACCCACCTCTTCTGACCAGGCCCACATCCTCACACCAAGCCTGGCGTAGCACCCCCATCACCCAGTCACCCTCTGGAAGCCCTCGCCTCTGGGTGCAAGGGGCTTGAGGGGGACATCCAGATAGAATCCATGACCTGTAGTTTCCATAAAAGGATGCCATTTCTGATAAGTGATCTAGAAGTGTTATAAGAAATCTAGGCAATATTTAGAGCATAAAACCTTACAATGTATTGAAGACAATTTTCTTTTCAGTAATGCACGTTATGATGGACAGAATGGGAGTTAGTACGGATGATGAGTCTTTATTTTCACGTTTTGCTCCAACGCCCTGTTCTGTTGGCAGTAGTAGTTTGGTCCTTGAAGTATTTATAACTGGGAATGAGTGCACAGATGGGTTTCTGAACTGTGTTTCTTTCCTCATTTCTCTTTTGGTCACTTGTACCTGCATCAGCAGGAGATATGAATTTCACAGAAGCGTTGACTAGTGATAATCAAGAACAGTGTGGCTATCGGGGCTATTTCAGCTTAGGTGATCTCAGACCGAATCAGGTGTGGATGTCAAGGATGTGTGTACGTGACATGTGTTTCACACCTAAATGTTTGAATTAGAAATGCAACAAAGAATGGAAGCTGGGACTGTATTGGGTGAGGATTTAGGCAACGTAATGTCTGAGGAAGAGGATGGGATGTGTACGTTTATGCCCAGGGACAGTTGGAACCGTGTAACAGACACTTTTTGTCACGCACAGTTGTAGGAACATCGCAGCTCATTTTGGGAGAACACCTCCACCTTCAACCCAAGACCTCCGTTGTGTACATCTGGGAGGGGATTTTGTTTGGATTAAACCCAATGAGGATAGTCATTTCCACGGTTATACTGGTTGGTTATGACTAAATCCTTTGCACAAACCCAATCAGAACAAACGTGAAGAATGTTATTTGAAATGATGGAAATGAGAGCCTTCTCATCTTGGGAAATCATCTGAGAGCTGCTAGGGCCCGAGGGAAGGCTGGAATAGATAAGAGAAGGTATGCCTAAGAACCCAGAAGTGGAGCCAGCTCTGAGGAAGGAGAACAACACAGTGAATGCTGGAAGTTTTTTAATCCCTCCCGAAGTCAGATGTCAGAATTGAACAAACAAACCAGCTTTTCGTTGCTTAAGGCTTTCAAATTTATTTCTTACTTTTAGCCTGAAATATGGTTAAATGATATGGGTCCCAAATTCGGCCATAACAGATGAATGAATGAATTACGGGTGACATGATTTAAAAAATCACTTTAAAATTTATTCCAGTTGAAAAGGATGCGTATGCTGCTGTTGGGATGGGAGAGCCCAATGCCTGTTGTGCCTACGAGGAAGAAAAGGAGCAAGCTAAAGTGGGCTGACTAAGGCTGAAGAACCTCTGCTAGGACACTTGCCATGGCTGAAGAGAAAGGCCGAGGCAACGGATGGACACGGGTAGGAATGGCCAAAGACTTTTGCCACGGAGACGACCAGGCCCTGAGCAGACGGCAAGCAATATTGTCAGTGTCTTGAGATCAGCCAAGCAGCAGAGGTCTTGGGGCAGAAGGACTGCAGCTTGCAGACTAAGACAGCCCTACACACAAGTGAGGTCACAATGGACCGCCCTTGCTAGCTGGGGAAGAAATCCCAGGAGGACAGGACGTGACTGGGCGCTGGGTGGTGGCTGAGCAGCAGGGGAGTCAGGCCCTCCCAGAGACCGATGGAGCCTTCCTAGAGCTCGTGGAAGGCTCAGGACCCCACGGGTCTTGCCAGGTCAGGAGCTCTAGTGTGGCTCAGGTGGGCCCACACCCTCAGGCTGAGGTGGGCACAGGTGCGGCCGGGAAGCTGCCGGGGCCTTGTGGAGAGTGTCGGACACAGGCAGAGCCACTCCTGCACCCACACACCCTACTGTTTTTGACCACACACCTGGGGCAGGGGCCTAGACCCGTCCAGGACTCACCGGGGGCTGCCCCACCGCGTCTCCAGAACCTCCCCAAGAGCCAAGGTTGGACCTGCCCCCGAGAGGTGTCACTCACGTGCCGTGCAGGTGTCAAGGGCAGGACCTCGAGGGGAGTGACTTGGTCACCGAGACACGCTACCGGACACACACAAGTTAACCGAGGACAGGTTTATCTCGGCTCGCCCTTGGGAGAGGTTTCAGTGCCTAGTCAGCAGCTCGAAGGCAGCGCGGCATGGCAGAGGGGCCTGGCAGACAGAAAGCAGAGTCCAGGGAGCAGAGGCAGCGAGATGAAGGCTTCCAGGCCCTGAACCAGGCCATTTCTCTCAGCCCAGATCCCACCTCCTGACAACCCAGGTGTACCACGCCCATGAGGCCATCACCTCCCAGAGGCGGCTTGTGAGTGCGTGAGGCTCTGCGGACAGGTAGCTCTAAACTGTCCCCAAGGGAGAGGGATGGGAGGGTGACCTTGGGGGCAGGAGGAGGGGCGCGCATCCCTGCAGGTCAGCTTCCCAAGCTGGAGCTCTCTCCTCCTGGGACCAGAGCAGGCGGGGCGTGCAGTGACACCGAGCGGCCACCGGAGGGCAGCAGAGCCCTGCGCTGAGATCCCGCGCTCAGGTTGCCAGGGGAAAGAGAATATGTTCCTATATTCGTGCTTATTTCTACCACCTTATTCTGTCTTCCTCTCTGTCTTGCTTCCTCGAAGTAGGCTGGAAGCTTTTCGTTATTTCTTCAGAAGTAATTCACCTCACTGTTTCTTTTTCAGAGAGAGAGAGAGAGAGAGAGTATAGGTCTTGCTCAGTGTTCCAGATCTGAGATTGCTGGGAAGCACCACCACACTTGACTTTTCCTTTTCTCTTGCAGTTAGGAGTGATGTATCTGATCTCTGGTTTTTCCGTAGTGACCTTAGATATCACACCCTGAACTTTTGCTTGTTAAATGTAGGTCTTTAAATTTCTTGATTAGGGCGCCTGAGCTGAGCTCGGCAGTGGCCCAGGGGGTCTCAAGTGAGCTGTTCGCCGCCCTGGCGCTCTGCCTTCCTGTGGCCAGGGGCCTTCCGCGTCCTGCGACAGGCGCTTCCTTCCTTGTCCGGAAGGCCTCTCTCAGGGACCCCGGTGGCTGCGCCCAGCTGACAGGGAGAGTGCATTCTGCGCCGCGCTGGTCCCGGCTTCCTCCCTTCCTGTTCGCCCGCGCTCTGAGCCGCTCTCCTGGCTTCCACACGGTCCTCTGCGTGGCAGTGTCCCCGCTGTCCTGGTCCGGGAGGAGGCCTGTAGGGGGGCCGCCTCTGCTGGGCTTCTGCGCCCCGGAAGCTCCTCGCTCCCCTGGGTGCGGAAGGGCAGAGCACGCAGTGAGCCCGCGCGGTGACCTTGGCCCCTGAGGTGCTGGGTCCCAGGCCCTGCGGGTGGTTCCAGCCCGGCCTGGCCGGGCCCCAGGAAGCACCGGGTCCCGCCTGCGGGGGAGCCCCTTTCCGCCTCGCGGCCACGCCAGTGTGGACACCGGCGAGCCCGGAGCTGGGGCTAGTTTAGTGCATGGTGATAGGTATGGGTCTAGTTTGAATCTTTGGCAGGTTGAAATCCAGTTGTTCCAGCACCAGTTATTAAATAGGCTATCTTTCGGGGAGGAGGATTTTGGTGAAACTCAAAGAAGCTTAGATCACATGACAGCACCCTCCACACCACATGACCTAGGAGTCGAGGTCAGGGTCCCCATGACAAGGAGGCACTAGGGATCATGGAACATCTTAGCAAAGAGCCTACAGTCCCAAGAGCTGACTGACGGAGGAAAAGAGGCAGATTGGAGATGTCCAGAGGAAATTGCCAGCACCCTCTTACCACTTAGCTTGGCCAGCCGGATCCAGGGCTCCACCACCCTGGCCCTGTCTCCAGCCCTCGTGCTGGGACCCCCAAAGCAGGAGGTGATCGTGCAGTTGGCCACGTGATTAAAGTATGTGATAGTGGCCCGAACGGTGGGCGCCAGAGGTTCTTTGCCCCTTTTGTTTCTCCGGGTCCAGATGGAGCCCAGGCAGTCCCAGGGCACCACATTCTTGAACAGCTCCTGTGGAGGAAGACAGCATCCCACGGGCAGAACCCACCCCAGAGAGTCGATGGCTTCAGCCATCCACAGGCAGGTGGCCGTGGCCTGAGCTGGACATCAGGAAGCTGCAGATATGGACAGAGACTTCTGCAAATGGCCGGTTTTCCTCCACTGCCCACTAGTGATGTCCAACTCATGACCTAGGACCTAGCACTGACGTGAAAATCAGTGGCATTGTCCCCGTGCCCATCCTCCCAAACCTCCAGCATGAGCAGACATCTGAGTCCCGCTCATTCTGAGGTATTGTCTTCTTTCCAACCTCACCTGGCCTCTGCTCCTTTGCCCAGGTCAGTGGCACATTACCTGGGACAGCTATGACTGGGGGCTCTGTGTGGGTGTGTGCTGTAGAACCCATGAATCTCAAATGCCTACAAAGTGATGAGGCTGGCCAGGTCTCCTGGGATGGTGGCAAGGTGCCACATGGTCCTGCCTGCACCTCAGGGCACACCCTCCTCGGCCAGTTGGTCTGAGTCCCCGCCGTGTTTCCCAATTGTCCAATCGCAGTTGACATCACAGTCACTGTGTGAAGCGGGCATGGGAGTGCCCTGTCTCTACTGTCGACCTCCACCCAAGGACAGGAGTGGCTTGGGGCTGAGACAAGTAGAGGTGATGCAGTTGGTAGAAGAAGGAACTTTGATCTGGTCAACTGGGAATGTCAGGCCTGAGGAGATCAGTGCGAGAAGGATGGCTGTCCCCGGCCCGACCCCACCCCACCCCACCCCACCCCACCCCACCGAGCTCAGCTGCTCACCGAACCCATCAAGGTCAGCTGCTCTGCCAGCAGCTTGGGAGAGAAGGCCAAGCGCACCTTCTGCAAGGGCCTGTCCTCGTCAGCGGCAGCAGAGAGGCAGGAGTGCTGTGGAGCTGGCTTCTGCTTCTCTCCTGTCTCCAGAGGAGGCTCTTTCTCTGGTGCTGGCTCTGGCTGCAGAGCAGGCCCATGGTGTTCTGGACATGGAGCCGGAGCTAGGAGGAGGAAAGCTCAGCAGTGTCAGTCCCTTGCCAGCTCCCTGCGGAGCATAGCAAAGACATCCTGGCCATTTGGGGGATTCCGATGCCCAACCAAAAGCCATGAAAGCCTTCTGGACTGCTGTGGCCCTCACCATCTGTGTCGGCCTCGTGGGGCTCTAGATATTCCACCTGAGCAAGGGGAAGGCACAAGGGAGGCTCCATGTCTGCTCCAGGTGAGTTCACTTGCAAGCCGGCCCTTTTGATCTTGATTTGGGGAATGTCCGGTGGATGGTGCCATTCGGACCAGGTTTCCAAAATGGGAGAGGTGGCGCTGGGGAGAGACCAGTGAGCAGCAGAGTCAGAGGCCCGGGCTTTTCTTCCACCCTGCCTCTCTGAGACAGCGTCGTGTCTTGTGTGGCCCTCTGTGCCTCGGTGTAGAGGAAAGCTGACACCACCCCAAGCCCTCTGTGACTGTCCTAGCCTCGGCTGACTTTGTCCCACTAGGCTAATGCTAACATGGGTTTCCACTTCACACTGATGATCCTTTCTGAGCGAGGCAGGCACAAAACTCCGTGCACCTGAGCGCTCGGGGCTGGGCTCCAAGCCAAGTAGTCCGAAACAATCCGTACCCTAGCAGGCCGCCATGTTTGCTGTACCTCCAGCCATGAAGTGGGGGCTGCGGGGGGTTGGGGCGGCGGGACAGAGCTCTGACACCTCACAGCCTGACCCTGTCCAAGCAGGCCCCTTACATTCCCTGAGCGCGAGGGGAAGCACTGCCCATGAGAGCTCACGGCTGGCACTGACGTCCAGGATGGGCACTGGGCTGCCTCTCTCACATGTGGGTTCCTCCTGAACATTAGCCGGAAACATCTGCGGCCAGAGCCGAGCCAAGGTCGGAAAAGTCTCGGATTGCGGTCCTTTCTGTGGCTAGACCTTCGGAAAGCGGGAAAATGGCAACAGCTCGTCCTCCCCTCTTCTCTGTCTCCCTCCATGGGGTCAGGACGGGAGACAGCTTCAGAAGGGCACCCAGTTTCGCTGGGTTCTAATACCAAGGAAGTGAGGTCGCATCCTCAAAGTTTCGCTACAGTTAGGGTGAGGAAGTGGCTTGGGACCAAGGGGCAAGGTGCACTTTGGGTTGCGGTTTTTCTTGGGATTTGGTTGAGGTTTAGGAATCCATTTAGGCTTCTATTATGGCTGAGGGTGGGAGGTTCAGTGTTAGAAAGCAGGCCTGCAGTTTACATGGTTGTTTATTTTTATTGTGCAGTTCACAATCATTTGAGGAGTGGCTACATGTACATAACAGAGCTTGAAGGGCCGGGGATTTAGCTCAGTGGCACCATGCCTGCCTCACCAGCACAAGGTCCTGAGTTCAATCCCCGGTACCAAAAGGAAGAAAAACCAAAAATACCAAAACAACAACAACTCATAGTACAGCTTATATACATGACGAGTTTTAGATGTATATACAACTAAGATGGCCACCCAGCTCTTCCATTTCCTGTTATTAATGTCATCCCTTAGTCTAGTACATCCTGTACAAGGAGTGAGCAGATATTGATGTATAATTACTACCTAAGATCCACCTTCACCACTTGCTCTCCACAACAATCTGCAGTCCCGTCCGGGCTGCCACATTGCATTTCATTGTTGCATCCCTCAGACGCCCCTTGACGGATGTTTTCACAATTTTTCCTTTTTTCCTTTTGTATGAGCTGACAGTTTGGAGGATGACTGAGCTGATATCTTACAGAATGTCCCTCAATTTAAGTTTTCCTGACGTTTCCTTCCTGATTAGATGAGGGTTACATGTTTGGGTGCGTGGCTTTCTGCAGGTGTTCCATGTTCCTGACTGCACCCTCATCCTGGGTTCTCCGGTGCACCTTTGGCTGAACTCTCACAGCTGCATGCACTGCCCTCTCAGGGACACCCAGCCTGGCCTGCCAGGCCTTCTTTGGAAATTTGGGCGGAAGCCTTCCTGACTCAACTCTTGTGTTCTGCATGCCTGTGAAAACAGCACCCTGTAGATGACACAAAGTTCTCCCACTGGCTCCAAGCAGTCCTCCTTAGGCCTTTGTGCATCATGGCTGCAGAAGCATCCATGGGCCTGGATGGCTGAGCACCGTGAACTGAATGAATCCCAGGGAACCCGCCGAGGTGGCCCTTCTCAAGCAGGGTGCCCTGGGGCTCTCCTCTCAAAACAAAGTCTTTCCCTTTTGCAACTGTGAGCCTTGGAAAGCTTGGGCCTGGTGGGTTCCTTATATGTCTTCAGGGCATCTTTTCCATTGTCCTATTGTAAAGTACTTGGATTCTTTTTAATGCTAATCTTTGATCCACCAGGCTGTCCATTGCTCCATCTTTACAGGCCTTTCTTTGGGGTGGGGGTGGGGGGCTGAAAAGTTTTTAAATGGGCTTTTGCTCCTCATTTTCAGCACAAACCTGGCTCAAAGTAGCAAGCAGCATCCATGCTATGGCCTGATATTTAGGCTACCTTGATATTTTCTCCATCAGATGAATGATCCTTCCACCCTTCGTATCAGTCTCACACAAATCTCAGGACATGAACACAATACAGTCCTATTTTCTGCTGGAGCACAACACACATGGCCTGGATCCAGCTGCCACTGGCATCCTTCTTCTCAACGGAAACCTCCTAAGTCTGGCCTTTCTCATCTGCAATCTCTCTGCACTCTGGTCTTCTGAGCTCGGACCAGAATCTTCCATCAAGCTCAGATGATAGCATTCTAGGGCTGCTTCCCCAGCTGGCACCTCCAAACCTTTCCAAACTGCTGTGGACCACTTCCACAGGCCTCTGAACCACCTGGTGAGGTACAGTCGCTGCAGTGACCAGACTTCTTGTACCAACATGTGTATCACCCACTTTCTTGTCCCTGAACACAATACTCAGCACTACACATTAAGGGAAGAGAGGTTTGTTTCAGCTCACATTTCAGTTCCTAGTTAGCTAGTTCCAGGATGGCAGGATGGCATGTCGGAGGTGCACATTGATAGAAATGCTGCTTGCCTGGCGGAGGCCAGGAGGCACATGGTAAAGTGTGGGCCAGGGAGCAAGATACACCCTCCCAGGTCACACCCGCGCTGACCCACCTCTTCTGACCAGGCCCACATCCTCACACCAAGCCTGGCGTAGCACCCCCATCACCCAGTCACCCTCTGGAAGCCCTCGCCTCTGGGTGCAAGGGGCTTGAGGGGGACATCCAGATAGAATCCATGACCTGTAGTTTCCATAAAAGGATGCCATTTCTGATAAGTGATCTAGAAGTGTTATAAGAAATCTAGGCAATATTTAGAGCATAAAACCTTACAATGTATTGAAGACAATTTTCTTTTCAGTAATGCACGTTATGATGGACAGAATGGGAGTTAGTACGGATGATGAGTCTTTATTTTCACGTTTTGCTCCAACGCCCTGTTCTGTTGGCAGTAGTAGTTTGGTCCTTGAAGTATTTATAACTGGGGAATGAGTGCACAGATGGGTTTCTGAACTGTGTTTCTTTCCTCATTTCTCTTTTGGTCACTTGTACCTGCATCAGCAGGAGATATGAATTTCACAGAAGCGTTGACTAGTGATAATCAAGAACAGTGTGGCTATCGGGGCTATTTCAGCTTAGGTGATCTCAGACCGAATCAGGTGTGGATGTCAAGGATGTGTGTACGTGACATGTGTTTCACACCTAAATGTTTGAATTAGAAATGCAACAAAGAATGGAAGCTGGGACTGTATTGGGTGAGGATTTAGGCAACGTAATGTCTGAGGAAGAGGATGGGATGTGTACGTTTATGCCCAGGGACAGTTGGAACCGTGTAACAGACACTTTTTGTCACGCACAGTTGTAGGAACATCGCAGCTCATTTTGGGAGAACACCTCCACCTTCAACCCAAGACCTCCGTTGTGTACATCTGGGAGGGGATTTTGTTTGGATTAAACCCAATGAGGATAGTCATTTCCACGGTTATACTGGTTGGTTATGACTAAATCCTTTGCACAAACCCAATCAGAACAAACGTGAAGAATGTTATTTGAAATGATGGAAATGAGAGCCTTCTCATCTTGGGAAATCATCTGAGAGCTGCTAGGGCCCGAGGGAAGGCTGGAATAGATAAGAGAAGGTATGCCTAAGAACCCAGAAGTGGAGCCAGCTCTGAGGAAGGAGAACAACACAGTGAATGCTGGAAGTTTTTTAATCCCTCCCGAAGTCAGATGTCAGAATTGAACAAACAAACCAGCTTTTCGTTGCTTAAGGCTTTCAAATTTATTTCTTACTTTTAGCCTGAAATATGGTTAAATGATATGGGTCCCAAATTCGGCCATAACAGATGAATGAATGAATTACGGGTGACATGATTTAAAAAATCACTTTAAAATTTATTCCAGTTGAAAAGGATGCGTATGCTGCTGTTGGGATGGGAGAGCCCAATGCCTGTTGTGCCTACGAGGAAGAAAAGGAGCAAGCTAAAGTGGGCTGACTAAGGCTGAAGAACCTCTGCTAGGACACTTGCCATGGCTGAAGAGAAAGGCCGAGGCAACGGATGGACACGGGTAGGAATGGCCAAAGACTTTTGCCACGGAGACGACCAGGCCCTGAGCAGACGGCAAGCAATATTGTCAGTGTCTTGAGATCAGCCAAGCAGCAGAGGTCTTGGGGCAGAAGGACTGCAGCTTGCAGACTAAGACAGCCCTACACACAAGTGAGGTCACAATGGACCGCCCTTGCTAGCTGGGGAAGAAATCCCAGGAGGACAGGACGTGACTGGGCGCTGGGTGGTGGCTGAGCAGCAGGGGAGTCAGGCCCTCCCAGAGACCGATGGAGCCTTCCTAGAGCTCGTGGAAGGCTCAGGACCCCACGGGTCTTGCCAGGTCAGGAGCTCTAGTGTGGCTCAGGTGGGCCCACACCCTCAGGCTGAGGTGGGCACAGGTGCGGCCGGGAAGCTGCCGGGGCCTTGTGGAGAGTGTCGGACACAGGCAGAGCCACTCCTGCACCCACACACCCTACTGTTTTTGACCACACACCTGGGGCAGGGGCCTAGACCCGTCCAGGACTCACCGGGGGCTGCCCCACCGCGTCTCCAGAACCTCCCCAAGAGCCAAGGTTGGACCTGCCCCCGAGAGGTGTCACTCACGTGCCGTGCAGGTGTCAAGGGCAGGACCTCGAGGGGAGTGACTTGGTCACCGAGACACGCTACCGGACACACACAAGTTAACCGAGGACAGGTTTATCTCGGCTCGCCCTTGGGAGAGGTTTCAGTGCCTAGTCAGCAGCTCGAAGGCAGCGCGGCATGGCAGAGGGGCCTGGCAGACAGAAAGCAGAGTCCAGGGAGCAGAGGCAGCGAGATGAAGGCTTCCAGGCCCTGAACCAGGCCATTTCTCTCAGCCCAGATCCCACCTCCTGACAACCCAGGTGTACCACGCCCATGAGGCCATCACCTCCCAGAGGCGGCTTGTGAGTGCGTGAGGCTCTGCGGACAGGTAGCTCTAAACTGTCCCCAAGGGAGAGGGATGGGAGGGTGACCTTGGGGGCAGGAGGAGGGGCGCGCATCCCTGCAGGTCAGCTTCCCAAGCTGGAGCTCTCTCCTCCTGGGACCAGAGCAGGCGGGGCGTGCAGTGACACCGAGCGGCCACCGGAGGGCAGCAGAGCCCTGCGCTGAGATCCCGCGCTCAGGTTGCCAGGGGAAAGAGAATATGTTCCTATATTCGTGCTTATTTCTACCACCTTATTCTGTCTTCCTCTCTGTCTTGCTTCCTCGAAGTAGGCTGGAAGCTTTTCGTTATTTCTTCAGAAGTAATTCACCTCACTGTTTCTTTTTCAGAGAGAGAGAGAGAGAGAGAGAGAGAGAGTCTTGCTCAGTGTTCCAGATCTGAGATTGCTGGGAAGCACCACCACACTTGACTTTTCCTTTTCTCTTGCAGTTAGGAGTGATGTATCTGATCTCTGGTTTTTCCGTAGTGACCTTAGATATCACACCCTGAACTTTTGCTTGTTAAATGTAGGTCTTTAAATTTCTTGATTAGGGCGCCTGAGCTGAGCTCGGCAGTGGCCCAGGGGGGTCTCAAGTGAGCTGTTCGCCGCCCTGGCGCTCTGCCTTCCTGTGGCCAGGGGCCTTCCGCGTCCTGCGACAGGCGCTTCCTTCCTTGTCCGGAAGGCCTCTCTCAGGGACCCCGGTGGCTGCGCCCAGCTGACAGGGAGAGTGCATTCTGCGCCGCGCTGGTCCCGGCTTCCTCCCTTCCTGTTCGCCCGCGCTCTGAGCCGCTCTCCTGGCTTCCACACGGTCCTCTGCGTGGCAGTGTCCCCGCTGTCCTGGTCCGGGAGGAGGCCTGTAGGGGGGCCGCCTCTGCTGGGCTTCTGCGCCCCGGAAGCTCCTCGCTCCCCTGGGTGCGGAAGGGCAGAGCACGCAGTGAGCCCGCGCGGTGACCTTGGCCCCTGAGGTGCTGGGTCCCAGGCCCTGCGGGTGGTTCCAGCCCGGCCTGGCCGGGCCCCAGGAAGCACCGGGTCCCGCCTGCGGGGGAGCCCCTTTCCGCCTCGCGGCCACGCCAGTGTGGACACCGGCGAGCCCGGAGCTGGGGCTAGTTTAGTGCATGGTGATAGGTATGGGTCTAGTTTGAATCTTTGGCAGGTTGAAATCCAGTTGTTCCAGCACCAGTTATTAAATAGGCTATCTTTCGGGGAGGAGGATTTTGGTGAAACTCAAAGAAGCTTAGATCACATGACAGCACCCTCCACACCACATGACCTAGGAGTCGAGGTCAGGGTCCCCATGACAAGGAGGCACTAGGGATCATGGAACATCTTAGCAAAGAGCCTACAGTCCCAAGAGCTGACTGACGGAGGAAAAGAGGCAGATTGGAGATGTCCAGAGGAAATTGCCAGCACCCTCTTACCACTTAGCTTGGCCAGCCGGATCCAGGGCTCCACCACCCTGGCCCTGTCTCCAGCCCTCGTGCTGGGACCCCCAAAGCAGGAGGTGATCGTGCAGTTGGCCACGTGATTAAAGTATGTGATAGTGGCCCGAACGGTGGGCGCCAGAGGTTCTTTGCCCCTTTTGTTTCTCCGGGTCCAGATGGAGCCCAGGCAGTCCCAGGGCACCACATTCTTGAACAGCTCCTGTGGAGGAAGACAGCATCCCACGGGCAGAACCCACCCCAGAGAGTCGATGGCTTCAGCCATCCACAGGCAGGTGGCCGTGGCCTGAGCTGGACATCAGGAAGCTGCAGATATGGACAGAGACTTCTGCAAATGGCCGGTTTTCCTCCACTGCCCACTAGTGATGTCCAACTCATGACCTAGGACCTAGCACTGACGTGAAAATCAGTGGCATTGTCCCCGTGCCCATCCTCCCAAACCTCCAGCATGAGCAGACATCTGAGTCCCGCTCATTCTGAGGTATTGTCTTCTTTCCAACCTCACCTGGCCTCTGCTCCTTTGCCCAGGTCAGTGGCACATTACCTGGGACAGCTATGACTGGGGGCTCTGTGTGGGTGTGTGCTGTAGAACCCATGAATCTCAAATGCCTACAAAGTGATGAGGCTGGCCAGGTCTCCTGGGATGGTGGCAAGGTGCCACATGGTCCTGCCTGCACCTCAGGGCACACCCTCCTCGGCCAGTTGGTCTGAGTCCCCGCCGTGTTTCCCAATTGTCCAATCGCAGTTGACATCACAGTCACTGTGTGAAGCGGGCATGGGAGTGCCCTGTCTCTACTGTCGACCTCCACCCAAGGACAGGAGTGGCTTGGGGCTGAGACAAGTAGAGGTGATGCAGTTGGTAGAAGAAGGAACTTTGATCTGGTCAACTGGGAATGTCAGGCCTGAGGAGATCAGTGCGAGAAGGATGGCTGTCCCCGGCCCGACCCCACCCCACCCCACCCCACCCCACCCCACCGAGCTCAGCTGCTCACCGAACCCATCAAGGTCAGCTGCTCTGCCAGCAGCTTGGGAGAGAAGGCCAAGCGCACCTTCTGCAAGGGCCTGTCCTCGTCAGCGGCAGCAGAGAGGCAGGAGTGCTGTGGAGCTGGCTTCTGCTTCTCTCCTGTCTCCAGAGGAGGCTCTTTCTCTGGTGCTGGCTCTGGCTGCAGAGCAGGCCCATGGTGTTCTGGACATGGAGCCGGAGCTAGGAGGAGGAAAGCTCAGCAGTGTCAGTCCCTTGCCAGCTCCCTGCGGAGCATAGCAAAGACATCCTGGCCATTTGGGGGATTCCGATGCCCAACCAAAAGCCATGAAAGCCTTCTGGACTGCTGTGGCCCTCACCATCTGTGTCGGCCTCGTGGGGCTCTAGATATTCCACCTGAGCAAGGGGAAGGCACAAGGGAGGCTCCATGTCTGCTCCAGGTGAGTTCACTTGCAAGCCGGCCCTTTTGATCTTGATTTGGGGAATGTCCGGTGGATGGTGCCATTCGGACCAGGTTTCCAAAATGGGAGAGGTGGCGCTGGGGAGAGACCAGTGAGCAGCAGAGTCAGAGGCCCGGGCTTTTCTTCCACCCTGCCTCTCTGAGACAGCGTCGTGTCTTGTGTGGCCCTCTGTGCCTCGGTGTAGAGGAAAGCTGACACCACCCCAAGCCCTCTGTGACTGTCCTAGCCTCGGCTGACTTTGTCCCACTAGGCTAATGCTAACATGGGTTTCCACTTCACACTGATGATCCTTTCTGAGCGAGGCAGGCACAAAACTCCGTGCACCTGAGCGCTCGGGGCTGGGCTCCAAGCCAAGTAGTCCGAAACAATCCGTACCCTAGCAGGCCGCCATGTTTGCTGTACCTCCAGCCATGAAGTGGGGGCTGCGGGGGGTTGGGGCGGCGGGACAGAGCTCTGACACCTCACAGCCTGACCCTGTCCAAGCAGGCCCCTTACATTCCCTGAGCGCGAGGGGAAGCACTGCCCATGAGAGCTCACGGCTGGCACTGACGTCCAGGATGGGCACTGGGCTGCCTCTCTCACATGTGGGTTCCTCCTGAACATTAGCCGGAAACATCTGCGGCCAGAGCCGAGCCAAGGTCGGAAAAGTCTCGGATTGCGGTCCTTTCTGTGGCTAGACCTTCGGAAAGCGGGAAAATGGCAACAGCTCGTCCTCCCCTCTTCTCTGTCTCCCTCCATGGGGTCAGGACGGGAGACAGCTTCAGAAGGGCACCCAGTTTCGCTGGGTTCTAATACCAAGGAAGTGAGGTCGCATCCTCAAAGTTTCGCTACAGTTAGGGTGAGGAAGTGGCTTGGGACCAAGGGGCAAGGTGCACTTTGGGTTGCGGTTTTTCTTGGGATTTGGTTGAGGTTTAGGAATCCATTTAGGCTTCTATTATGGCTGAGGGTGGGAGGTTCAGTGTTAGAAAGCAGGCCTGCAGTTTACATGGTTGTTTATTTTTATTGTGCAGTTCACAATCATTTGAGGAGTGGCTACATGTACATAACAGAGCTTGAAGGGCCGGGGATTTAGCTCAGTGGCACCATGCCTGCCTCACCAGCACAAGGTCCTGAGTTCAATCCCCGGTACCAAAAGGAAGAAAAACCAAAAATACCAAAACAACAACAACTCATAGTACAGCTTATATACATGACGAGTTTTAGATGTATATACAACTAAGATGGCCACCCAGCTCTTCCATTTCCTGTTATTAATGTCATCCCTTAGTCTAGTACATCCTGTACAAGGAGTGAGCAGATATTGATGTATAATTACTACCTAAGATCCACCTTCACCACTTGCTCTCCACAACAATCTGCAGTCCCGTCCGGGCTGCCACATTGCATTTCATTGTTGCATCCCTCAGACGCCCCTTGACGGATGTTTTCACAATTTTTCCTTTTTTCCTTTTGTATGAGCTGACAGTTTGGAGGATGACTGAGCTGATATCTTACAGAATGTCCCTCAATTTAAGTTTTCCTGACGTTTCCTTCCTGATTAGATGAGGGTTACATGTTTGGGTGCGTGGCTTTCTGCAGGTGTTCCATGTTCCTGACTGCACCCTCATCCTGGGTTCTCCGGTGCACCTTTGGCTGAACTCTCACAGCTGCATGCACTGCCCTCTCAGGGACACCCAGCCTGGCCTGCCAGGCCTTCTTTGGAAATTTGGGCGGAAGCCTTCCTGACTCAACTCTTGTGTTCTGCATGCCTGTGAAAACAGCACCCTGTAGATGACACAAAGTTCTCCCACTGGCTCCAAGCAGTCCTCCTTAGGCCTTTGTGCATCATGGCTGCAGAAGCATCCATGGGCCTGGATGGCTGAGCACCGTGAACTGAATGAATCCCAGGGAACCCGCCGAGGTGGCCCTTCTCAAGCAGGGTGCCCTGGGGCTCTCCTCTCAAAACAAAGTCTTTCCCTTTTGCAACTGTGAGCCTTGGAAAGCTTGGGCCTGGTGGGTTCCTTATATGTCTTCAGGGCATCTTTTCCATTGTCCTATTGTAAAGTACTTGGATTCTTTTTAATGCTAATCTTTGATCCACCAGGCTGTCCATTGCTCCATCTTTACAGGCCTTTCTTTGGGGTGGGGGTGGGGGGCTGAAAAGTTTTTAAATGGGCTTTTGCTCCTCATTTTCAGCACAAACCTGGCTCAAAGTAGCAAGCAGCATCCATGCTATGGCCTGATATTTAGGCTACCTTGATATTTTCTCCATCAGATGAATGATCCTTCCACCCTTCGTATCAGTCTCACACAAATCTCAGGACATGAACACAATACAGTCCTATTTTCTGCTGGAGCACAACACACATGGCCTGGATCCAGCTGCCACTGGCATCCTTCTTCTCAACGGAAACCTCCTAAGTCTGGCCTTTCTCATCTGCAATCTCTCTGCACTCTGGTCTTCTGAGCTCGGACCAGAATCTTCCATCAAGCTCAGATGATAGCATTCTAGGGCTGCTTCCCCAGCTGGCACCTCCAAACCTTTCCAAACTGCTGTGGACCACTTCCACAGGCCTCTGAACCACCTGGTGAGGTACAGTCGCTGCAGTGACCAGACTTCTTGTACCAACATGTGTATCACCCACTTTCTTGTCCCTGAACACAATACTCAGCACTACACATTAAGGGAAGAGAGGTTTGTTTCAGCTCACATTTCAGTTCCTAGTTAGCTAGTTCCAGGATGGCAGGATGGCATGTCGGAGGTGCACATTGATAGAAATGCTGCTTGCCTGGCGGAGGCCAGGAGGCACATGGTAAAGTGTGGGCCAGGGAGCAAGATACACCCTCCCAGGTCACACCCGCGCTGACCCACCTCTTCTGACCAGGCCCACATCCTCACACCAAGCCTGGCGTAGCACCCCCATCACCCAGTCACCCTCTGGAAGCCCTCGCCTCTGGGTGCAAGGGGCTTGAGGGGGACATCCAGATAGAATCCATGACCTGTAGTTTCCATAAAAGGATGCCATTTCTGATAAGTGATCTAGAAGTGTTATAAGAAATCTAGGCAATATTTAGAGCATAAAACCTTACAATGTATTGAAGACAATTTTCTTTTCAGTAATGCACGTTATGATGGACAGAATGGGAGTTAGTACGGATGATGAGTCTTTATTTTCACGTTTTGCTCCAACGCCCTGTTCTGTTGGCAGTAGTAGTTTGGTCCTTGAAGTATTTATAACTGGGGAATGAGTGCACAGATGGGTTTCTGAACTGTGTTTCTTTCCTCATTTCTCTTTTGGTCACTTGTACCTGCATCAGCAGGAGATATGAATTTCACAGAAGCGTTGACTAGTGATAATCAAGAACAGTGTGGCTATCGGGGCTATTTCAGCTTAGGTGATCTCAGACCGAATCAGGTGTGGATGTCAAGGATGTGTGTACGTGACATGTGTTTCACACCTAAATGTTTGAATTAGAAATGCAACAAAGAATGGAAGCTGGGACTGTATTGGGTGAGGATTTAGGCAACGTAATGTCTGAGGAAGAGGATGGGATGTGTACGTTTATGCCCAGGGACAGTTGGAACCGTGTAACAGACACTTTTTGTCACGCACAGTTGTAGGAACATCGCAGCTCATTTTGGGAGAACACCTCCACCTTCAACCCAAGACCTCCGTTGTGTACATCTGGGAGGGGATTTTGTTTGGATTAAACCCAATGAGGATAGTCATTTCCACGGTTATACTGGTTGGTTATGACTAAATCCTTTGCACAAACCCAATCAGAACAAACGTGAAGAATGTTATTTGAAATGATGGAAATGAGAGCCTTCTCATCTTGGGAAATCATCTGAGAGCTGCTAGGGCCCGAGGGAAGGCTGGAATAGATAAGAGAAGGTATGCCTAAGAACCCAGAAGTGGAGCCAGCTCTGAGGAAGGAGAACAACACAGTGAATGCTGGAAGTTTTTTAATCCCTCCCGAAGTCAGATGTCAGAATTGAACAAACAAACCAGCTTTTCGTTGCTTAAGGCTTTCAAATTTATTTCTTACTTTTAGCCTGAAATATGGTTAAATGATATGGGTCCCAAATTCGGCCATAACAGATGAATGAATGAATTACGGGTGACATGATTTAAAAAATCACTTTAAAATTTATTCCAGTTGAAAAGGATGCGTATGCTGCTGTTGGGATGGGAGAGCCCAATGCCTGTTGTGCCTACGAGGAAGAAAAGGAGCAAGCTAAAGTGGGCTGACTAAGGCTGAAGAACCTCTGCTAGGACACTTGCCATGGCTGAAGAGAAAGGCCGAGGCAACGGATGGACACGGGTAGGAATGGCCAAAGACTTTTGCCACGGAGACGACCAGGCCCTGAGCAGACGGCAAGCAATATTGTCAGTGTCTTGAGATCAGCCAAGCAGCAGAGGTCTTGGGGCAGAAGGACTGCAGCTTGCAGACTAAGACAGCCCTACACACAAGTGAGGTCACAATGGACCGCCCTTGCTAGCTGGGGAAGAAATCCCAGGAGGACAGGACGTGACTGGGCGCTGGGTGGTGGCTGAGCAGCAGGGGAGTCAGGCCCTCCCAGAGACCGATGGAGCCTTCCTAGAGCTCGTGGAAGGCTCAGGACCCCACGGGTCTTGCCAGGTCAGGAGCTCTAGTGTGGCTCAGGTGGGCCCACACCCTCAGGCTGAGGTGGGCACAGGTGCGGCCGGGAAGCTGCCGGGGCCTTGTGGAGAGTGTCGGACACAGGCAGAGCCACTCCTGCACCCACACACCCTACTGTTTTTGACCACACACCTGGGGCAGGGGCCTAGACCCGTCCAGGACTCACCGGGGGCTGCCCCACCGCGTCTCCAGAACCTCCCCAAGAGCCAAGGTTGGACCTGCCCCCGAGAGGTGTCACTCACGTGCCGTGCAGGTGTCAAGGGCAGGACCTCGAGGGGAGTGACTTGGTCACCGAGACACGCTACCGGACACACACAAGTTAACCGAGGACAGGTTTATCTCGGCTCGCCCTTGGGAGAGGTTTCAGTGCCTAGTCAGCAGCTCGAAGGCAGCGCGGCATGGCAGAGGGGCCTGGCAGACAGAAAGCAGAGTCCAGGGAGCAGAGGCAGCGAGATGAAGGCTTCCAGGCCCTGAACCAGGCCATTTCTCTCAGCCCAGATCCCACCTCCTGACAACCCAGGTGTACCACGCCCATGAGGCCATCACCTCCCAGAGGCGGCTTGTGAGTGCGTGAGGCTCTGCGGACAGGTAGCTCTAAACTGTCCCCAAGGGAGAGGGATGGGAGGGTGACCTTGGGGGCAGGAGGAGGGGCGCGCATCCCTGCAGGTCAGCTTCCCAAGCTGGAGCTCTCTCCTCCTGGGACCAGAGCAGGCGGGGCGTGCAGTGACACCGAGCGGCCACCGGAGGGCAGCAGAGCCCTGCGCTGAGATCCCGCGCTCAGGTTGCCAGGGGAAAGAGAATATGTTCCTATATTCGTGCTTATTTCTACCACCTTATTCTGTCTTCCTCTCTGTCTTGCTTCCTCGAAGTAGGCTGGAAGCTTTTCGTTATTTCTTCAGAAGTAATTCACCTCACTGTTTCTTTTTCAGAGAGAGAGAGAGAGAGAGAGAGAGAGAGAGAGATATAGGTCTTGCTCAGTGTTCCAGATCTGAGATTGCTGGGAAGCACCACCACACTTGACTTTTCCTTTTCTCTTGCAGTTAGGAGTGATGTATCTGATCTCTGGTTTTTCCGTAGTGACCTTAGATATCACACCCTGAACTTTTGCTTGTTAAATGTAGGTCTTTAAATTTCTTGATTAGGGCGCCTGAGCTGAGCTCGGCAGTGGCCCAGGGGGGTCTCAAGTGAGCTGTTCGCCGCCCTGGCGCTCTGCCTTCCTGTGGCCAGGGGCCTTCCGCGTCCTGCGACAGGCGCTTCCTTCCTTGTCCGGAAGGCCTCTCTCAGGGACCCCGGTGGCTGCGCCCAGCTGACAGGGAGAGTGCATTCTGCGCCGCGCTGGTCCCGGCTTCCTCCCTTCCTGTTCGCCCGCGCTCTGAGCCGCTCTCCTGGCTTCCACACGGTCCTCTGCGTGGCAGTGTCCCCGCTGTCCTGGTCCGGGAGGAGGCCTGTAGGGGGGCCGCCTCTGCTGGGCTTCTGCGCCCCGGAAGCTCCTCGCTCCCCTGGGTGCGGAAGGGCAGAGCACGCAGTGAGCCCGCGCGGTGACCTTGGCCCCTGAGGTGCTGGGTCCCAGGCCCTGCGGGTGGTTCCAGCCCGGCCTGGCCGGGCCCCAGGAAGCACCGGGTCCCGCCTGCGGGGGAGCCCCTTTCCGCCTCGCGGCCACGCCAGTGTGGACACCGGCGAGCCCGGAGCTGGGGCTAGTTTAGTGCATGGTGATAGGTATGGGTCTAGTTTGAATCTTTGGCAGGTTGAAATCCAGTTGTTCCAGCACCAGTTATTAAATAGGCTATCTTTCGGGGAGGAGGATTTTGGTGAAACTCAAAGAAGCTTAGATCACATGACAGCACCCTCCACACCACATGACCTAGGAGTCGAGGTCAGGGTCCCCATGACAAGGAGGCACTAGGGATCATGGAACATCTTAGCAAAGAGCCTACAGTCCCAAGAGCTGACTGACGGAGGAAAAGAGGCAGATTGGAGATGTCCAGAGGAAATTGCCAGCACCCTCTTACCACTTAGCTTGGCCAGCCGGATCCAGGGCTCCACCACCCTGGCCCTGTCTCCAGCCCTCGTGCTGGGACCCCCAAAGCAGGAGGTGATCGTGCAGTTGGCCACGTGATTAAAGTATGTGATAGTGGCCCGAACGGTGGGCGCCAGAGGTTCTTTGCCCCTTTTGTTTCTCCGGGTCCAGATGGAGCCCAGGCAGTCCCAGGGCACCACATTCTTGAACAGCTCCTGTGGAGGAAGACAGCATCCCACGGGCAGAACCCACCCCAGAGAGTCGATGGCTTCAGCCATCCACAGGCAGGTGGCCGTGGCCTGAGCTGGACATCAGGAAGCTGCAGATATGGACAGAGACTTCTGCAAATGGCCGGTTTTCCTCCACTGCCCACTAGTGATGTCCAACTCATGACCTAGGACCTAGCACTGACGTGAAAATCAGTGGCATTGTCCCCGTGCCCATCCTCCCAAACCTCCAGCATGAGCAGACATCTGAGTCCCGCTCATTCTGAGGTATTGTCTTCTTTCCAACCTCACCTGGCCTCTGCTCCTTTGCCCAGGTCAGTGGCACATTACCTGGGACAGCTATGACTGGGGGCTCTGTGTGGGTGTGTGCTGTAGAACCCATGAATCTCAAATGCCTACAAAGTGATGAGGCTGGCCAGGTCTCCTGGGATGGTGGCAAGGTGCCACATGGTCCTGCCTGCACCTCAGGGCACACCCTCCTCGGCCAGTTGGTCTGAGTCCCCGCCGTGTTTCCCAATTGTCCAATCGCAGTTGACATCACAGTCACTGTGTGAAGCGGGCATGGGAGTGCCCTGTCTCTACTGTCGACCTCCACCCAAGGACAGGAGTGGCTTGGGGCTGAGACAAGTAGAGGTGATGCAGTTGGTAGAAGAAGGAACTTTGATCTGGTCAACTGGGAATGTCAGGCCTGAGGAGATCAGTGCGAGAAGGATGGCTGTCCCCGGCCCGACCCCACCCCACCCCACCCCACCCCACCCCACCCCACCGAGCTCAGCTGCTCACCGAACCCATCAAGGTCAGCTGCTCTGCCAGCAGCTTGGGAGAGAAGGCCAAGCGCACCTTCTGCAAGGGCCTGTCCTCGTCAGCGGCAGCAGAGAGGCAGGAGTGCTGTGGAGCTGGCTTCTGCTTCTCTCCTGTCTCCAGAGGAGGCTCTTTCTCTGGTGCTGGCTCTGGCTGCAGAGCAGGCCCATGGTGTTCTGGACATGGAGCCGGAGCTAGGAGGAGGAAAGCTCAGCAGTGTCAGTCCCTTGCCAGCTCCCTGCGGAGCATAGCAAAGACATCCTGGCCATTTGGGGGATTCCGATGCCCAACCAAAAGCCATGAAAGCCTTCTGGACTGCTGTGGCCCTCACCATCTGTGTCGGCCTCGTGGGGCTCTAGATATTCCACCTGAGCAAGGGGAAGGCACAAGGGAGGCTCCATGTCTGCTCCAGGTGAGTTCACTTGCAAGCCGGCCCTTTTGATCTTGATTTGGGGAATGTCCGGTGGATGGTGCCATTCGGACCAGGTTTCCAAAATGGGAGAGGTGGCGCTGGGGAGAGACCAGTGAGCAGCAGAGTCAGAGGCCCGGGCTTTTCTTCCACCCTGCCTCTCTGAGACAGCGTCGTGTCTTGTGTGGCCCTCTGTGCCTCGGTGTAGAGGAAAGCTGACACCACCCCAAGCCCTCTGTGACTGTCCTAGCCTCGGCTGACTTTGTCCCACTAGGCTAATGCTAACATGGGTTTCCACTTCACACTGATGATCCTTTCTGAGCGAGGCAGGCACAAAACTCCGTGCACCTGAGCGCTCGGGGCTGGGCTCCAAGCCAAGTAGTCCGAAACAATCCGTACCCTAGCAGGCCGCCATGTTTGCTGTACCTCCAGCCATGAAGTGGGGGCTGCGGGGGGTTGGGGCGGCGGGACAGAGCTCTGACACCTCACAGCCTGACCCTGTCCAAGCAGGCCCCTTACATTCCCTGAGCGCGAGGGGAAGCACTGCCCATGAGAGCTCACGGCTGGCACTGACGTCCAGGATGGGCACTGGGCTGCCTCTCTCACATGTGGGTTCCTCCTGAACATTAGCCGGAAACATCTGCGGCCAGAGCCGAGCCAAGGTCGGAAAAGTCTCGGATTGCGGTCCTTTCTGTGGCTAGACCTTCGGAAAGCGGGAAAATGGCAACAGCTCGTCCTCCCCTCTTCTCTGTCTCCCTCCATGGGGTCAGGACGGGAGACAGCTTCAGAAGGGCACCCAGTTTCGCTGGGTTCTAATACCAAGGAAGTGAGGTCGCATCCTCAAAGTTTCGCTACAGTTAGGGTGAGGAAGTGGCTTGGGACCAAGGGGCAAGGTGCACTTTGGGTTGCGGTTTTTCTTGGGATTTGGTTGAGGTTTAGGAATCCATTTAGGCTTCTATTATGGCTGAGGGTGGGAGGTTCAGTGTTAGAAAGCAGGCCTGCAGTTTACATGGTTGTTTATTTTTATTGTGCAGTTCACAATCATTTGAGGAGTGGCTACATGTACATAACAGAGCTTGAAGGGCCGGGGATTTAGCTCAGTGGCACCATGCCTGCCTCACCAGCACAAGGTCCTGAGTTCAATCCCCGGTACCAAAAGGAAGAAAAACCAAAAATACCAAAACAACAACAACTCATAGTACAGCTTATATACATGACGAGTTTTAGATGTATATACAACTAAGATGGCCACCCAGCTCTTCCATTTCCTGTTATTAATGTCATCCCTTAGTCTAGTACATCCTGTACAAGGAGTGAGCAGATATTGATGTATAATTACTACCTAAGATCCACCTTCACCACTTGCTCTCCACAACAATCTGCAGTCCCGTCCGGGCTGCCACATTGCATTTCATTGTTGCATCCCTCAGACGCCCCTTGACGGATGTTTTCACAATTTTTCCTTTTTTCCTTTTGTATGAGCTGACAGTTTGGAGGATGACTGAGCTGATATCTTACAGAATGTCCCTCAATTTAAGTTTTCCTGACGTTTCCTTCCTGATTAGATGAGGGTTACATGTTTGGGTGCGTGGCTTTCTGCAGGTGTTCCATGTTCCTGACTGCACCCTCATCCTGGGTTCTCCGGTGCACCTTTGGCTGAACTCTCACAGCTGCATGCACTGCCCTCTCAGGGACACCCAGCCTGGCCTGCCAGGCCTTCTTTGGAAATTTGGGCGGAAGCCTTCCTGACTCAACTCTTGTGTTCTGCATGCCTGTGAAAACAGCACCCTGTAGATGACACAAAGTTCTCCCACTGGCTCCAAGCAGTCCTCCTTAGGCCTTTGTGCATCATGGCTGCAGAAGCATCCATGGGCCTGGATGGCTGAGCACCGTGAACTGAATGAATCCCAGGGAACCCGCCGAGGTGGCCCTTCTCAAGCAGGGTGCCCTGGGGCTCTCCTCTCAAAACAAAGTCTTTCCCTTTTGCAACTGTGAGCCTTGGAAAGCTTGGGCCTGGTGGGTTCCTTATATGTCTTCAGGGCATCTTTTCCATTGTCCTATTGTAAAGTACTTG
The DNA here is from genome assembly GCF_053883595.1 of Heterocephalus glaber. Classification (NCBI taxonomy): domain Eukaryota; kingdom Metazoa; phylum Chordata; class Mammalia; order Rodentia; family Bathyergidae; genus Heterocephalus; species Heterocephalus glaber. Next base: position 44,350 of record NW_028258315.1, read on the forward strand.
GATTCTTTTTAATGCTAATCTTTGATCCACCAGGCTGTCCATTGCTCCATCTTTACAGGCCTTTCTTTGGGGTGGGGGTGGGGGGCTGAAAAGTTTTTAAATGGGCTTTTGCTCCTCATTTTCAGCACAAACCTGGCTCAAAGTAGCAAGCAGCATCCATGCTATGGCCTGATATTTAGGCTACCTTGATATTTTCTCCATCAGATGAATGATCCTTCCACCCTTCGTATCAGTCTCACACAAATCTCAGGACATGAACACAATACAGTCCTATTTTCTGCTGGAGCACAACACACATGGCCTGGATCCAGCTGCCACTGGCATCCTTCTTCTCAACGGAAACCTCCTAAGTCTGGCCTTTCTCATCTGCAATCTCTCTGCACTCTGGTCTTCTGAGCTCGGACCAGAATCTTCCATCAAGCTCAGATGATAGCATTCTAGGGCTGCTTCCCCAGCTGGCACCTCCAAACCTTTCCAAACTGCTGTGGACCACTTCCACAGGCCTCTGAACCACCTGGTGAGGTACAGTCGCTGCAGTGACCAGACTTCTTGTACCAACATGTGTATCACCCACTTTCTTGTCCCTGAACACAATACTCAGCACTACACATTAAGGGAAGAGAGGTTTGTTTCAGCTCACATTTCAGTTCCTAGTTAGCTAGTTCCAGGATGGCAGGATGGCATGTCGGAGGTGCACATTGATAGAAATGCTGCTTGCCTGGCGGAGGCCAGGAGGCACATGGTAAAGTGTGGGCCAGGGAGCAAGATACACCCTCCCAGGTCACACCCGCGCTGACCCACCTCTTCTGACCAGGCCCACATCCTCACACCAAGCCTGGCGTAGCACCCCCATCACCCAGTCACCCTCTGGAAGCCCTCGCCTCTGGGTGCAAGGGGCTTGAGGGGGACATCCAGATAGAATCCATGACCTGTAGTTTCCATAAAAGGATGCCATTTCTGATAAGTGATCTAGAAGTGTTATAAGAAATCTAGGCAATATTTAGAGCATAAAACCTTACAATGTATTGAAGACAATTTTCTTTTCAGTAATGCACGTTATGATGGACAGAATGGGAGTTAGTACGGATGATGAGTCTTTATTTTCACGTTTTGCTCCAACGCCCTGTTCTGTTGGCAGTAGTAGTTTGGTCCTTGAAGTATTTATAACTGGGGAATGAGTGCACAGATGGGTTTCTGAACTGTGTTTCTTTCCTCATTTCTCTTTTGGTCACTTGTACCTGCATCAGCAGGAGATATGAATTTCACAGAAGCGTTGACTAGTGATAATCAAGAACAGTGTGGCTATCGGGGCTATTTCAGCTTAGGTGATCTCAGACCGAATCAGGTGTGGATGTCAAGGATGTGTGTACGTGACATGTGTTTCACACCTAAATGTTTGAATTAGAAATGCAACAAAGAATGGAAGCTGGGACTGTATTGGGTGAGGATTTAGGCAACGTAATGTCTGAGGAAGAGGATGGGATGTGTACGTTTATGCCCAGGGACAGTTGGAACCGTGTAACAGACACTTTTTGTCACGCACAGTTGTAGGAACATCGCAGCTCATTTTGGGAGAACACCTCCACCTTCAACCCAAGACCTCCGTTGTGTACATCTGGGAGGGGATTTTGTTTGGATTAAACCCAATGAGGATAGTCATTTCCACGGTTATACTGGTTGGTTATGACTAAATCCTTTGCACAAACCCAATCAGAACAAACGTGAAGAATGTTATTTGAAATGATGGAAATGAGAGCCTTCTCATCTTGGGAAATCATCTGAGAGCTGCTAGGGCCCGAGGGAAGGCTGGAATAGATAAGAGAAGGTATGCCTAAGAACCCAGAAGTGGAGCCAGCTCTGAGGAAGGAGAACAACACAGTGAATGCTGGAAGTTTTTTAATCCCTCCCGAAGTCAGATGTCAGAATTGAACAAACAAACCAGCTTTTCGTTGCTTAAGGCTTTCAAATTTATTTCTTACTTTTAGCCTGAAATATGGTTAAATGATATGGGTCCCAAATTCGGCCATAACAGATGAATGAATGAATTACGGGTGACATGATTTAAAAAATCACTTTAAAATTTATTCCAGTTGAAAAGGATGCGTATGCTGCTGTTGGGATGGGAGAGCCCAATGCCTGTTGTGCCTACGAGGAAGAAAAGGAGCAAGCTAAAGTGGGCTGACTAAGGCTGAAGAACCTCTGCTAGGACACTTGCCATGGCTGAAGAGAAAGGCCGAGGCAACGGATGGACACGGGTAGGAATGGCCAAAGACTTTTGCCACGGAGACGACCAGGCCCTGAGCAGACGGCAAGCAATATTGTCAGTGTCTTGAGATCAGCCAAGCAGCAGAGGTCTTGGGGCAGAAGGACTGCAGCTTGCAGACTAAGACAGCCCTACACACAAGTGAGGTCACAATGGACCGCCCTTGCTAGCTGGGGAAGAAATCCCAGGAGGACAGGACGTGACTGGGCGCTGGGTGGTGGCTGAGCAGCAGGGGAGTCAGGCCCTCCCAGAGACCGATGGAGCCTTCCTAGAGCTCGTGGAAGGCTCAGGACCCCACGGGTCTTGCCAGGTCAGGAGCTCTAGTGTGGCTCAGGTGGGCCCACACCCTCAGGCTGAGGTGGGCACAGGTGCGGCCGGGAAGCTGCCGGGGCCTTGTGGAGAGTGTCGGACACAGGCAGAGCCACTCCTGCACCCACACACCCTACTGTTTTTGACCACACACCTGGGGCAGGGGCCTAGACCCGTCCAGGACTCACCGGGGGCTGCCCCACCGCGTCTCCAGAACCTCCCCAAGAGCCAAGGTTGGACCTGCCCCCGAGAGGTGTCACTCACGTGCCGTGCAGGTGTCAAGGGCAGGACCTCGAGGGGAGTGACTTGGTCACCGAGACACGCTACCGGACACACACAAGTTAACCGAGGACAGGTTTATCTCGGCTCGCCCTTGGGAGAGGTTTCAGTGCCTAGTCAGCAGCTCGAAGGCAGCGCGGCATGGCAGAGGGGCCTGGCAGACAGAAAGCAGAGTCCAGGGAGCAGAGGCAGCGAGATGAAGGCTTCCAGGCCCTGAACCAGGCCATTTCTCTCAGCCCAGATCCCACCTCCTGACAACCCAGGTGTACCACGCCCATGAGGCCATCACCTCCCAGAGGCGGCTTGTGAGTGCGTGAGGCTCTGCGGACAGGTAGCTCTAAACTGTCCCCAAGGGAGAGGGATGGGAGGGTGACCTTGGGGGCAGGAGGAGGGGCGCGCATCCCTGCAGGTCAGCTTCCCAAGCTGGAGCTCTCTCCTCCTGGGACCAGAGCAGGCGGGGCGTGCAGTGACACCGAGCGGCCACCGGAGGGCAGCAGAGCCCTGCGCTGAGATCCCGCGCTCAGGTTGCCAGGGGAAAGAGAATATGTTCCTATATTCGTGCTTATTTCTACCACCTTATTCTGTCTTCCTCTCTGTCTTGCTTCCTCGAAGTAGGCTGGAAGCTTTTCGTTATTTCTTCAGAAGTAATTCACCTCACTGTTTCTTTTTCAGAGAGAGAGAGAGAGAGAGAGAGAGAGAGAGAGAGAGAGAGAGAGAGAGAGTATAGGTCTTGCTCAGTGTTCCAGATCTGAGATTGCTGGGAAGCACCACCACACTTGACTTTTCCTTTTCTCTTGCAGTTAGGAGTGATGTATCTGATCTCTGGTTTTTCCGTAGTGACCTTAGATATCACACCCTGAACTTTTGCTTGTTCAATGTAGGTCTTTATATTTCTTGATTAACTTTTGTTTGGAAGAGGCTTAGCTTCCAGGAAAACTGAGAGAATGCTGGCCTGGCACAGCTCCCAGCAAGGGCGGGCGGGGACCTAGGCTCCCCAGAGGGCAGAGCATCTCCAACAAGCACTCCTTACTCCTCTGCCTAGGAGGACCCTGCCCTTTCCCGGTTATCTGATGGTTTGTTCCTGGGGCCATTGCCCTGAGGGCTCCGCTGGGCACCTGAGCTGAGCTCCACAGCCCCTTTTGTTTCTCCGGGTCCAGATGGAGCCCAGGCAGTCCCAGGGCACCACATTCTTGAACAGCTCCTGTGGAGGAAGACAGCATCCCACGGGCAGAACCCACCCCAGAGAGTCGATGGCTTCAGCCATCCACAGGCAGGTGGCCGTGGCCTGAGCTGGACATCAGGAAGCTGCAGATATGGACAGAGACTTCTGCAAATGGCCGGTTTTCCTCCACTGCCCACTAGTGATGTCCAACTCATGACCTAGGACCTAGCACTGACGTGAAAATCAGTGGCATTGTCCCCGTGCCCATCCTCCCAAACCTCCAGCATGAGCAGACATCTGAGTCCCGCTCATTCTGAGGTATTGTCTTCTTTCCAACCTCACCTGGCCTCTGCTCCTTTGCCCAGGTCAGTGGCACATTACCTGGGACAGCTATGACTGGGGGCTCTGTGTGGGTGTGTGCTGTAGAACCCATGAATCTCAAATGCCTACAAAGTGATGAGGCTGGCCAGGTCTCCTGGGATGGTGGCAAGGTGCCACATGGTCCTGCCTGCACCTCAGGGCACACCCTCCTCGGCCAGTTGGTCTGAGTCCCCGCCGTGTTTCCCAATTGTCCAATCGCAGTTGACATCACAGTCACTGTGTGAAGCGGGCATGGGAGTGCCCTGTCTCTACTGTCGACCTCCACCCAAGGACAGGAGTGGCTTGGGGCTGAGACAAGTAGAGGTGATGCAGTTGGTAGAAGAAGGAACTTTGATCTGGTCAACTGGGAATGTCAGGCCTGAGGAGATCAGTGCGAGAAGGATGGCTGTCCCCGGCCCGACCCCACCCCACCCCACCCCACCCCACCCCACCGAGCTCAGCTGCTCACCGAACCCATCAAGGTCAGCTGCTCTGCCAGCAGCTTGGGAGAGAAGGCCAAGCGCACCTTCTGCAAGGGCCTGTCCTCGTCAGCGGCAGCAGAGAGGCAGGAGTGCTGTGGAGCTGGCTTCTGCTTCTCTCCTGTCTCCAGAGGAGGCTCTTTCTCTGGTGCTGGCTCTGGCTGCAGAGCAGGCCCATGGTGTTCTGGACATGGAGCCGGAGCTAGGAGGAGGAAAGCTCAGCAGTGTCAGTCCCTTGCCAGCTCCCTGCGGAGCATAGCAAAGACATCCTGGCCATTTGGGGGATTCCGATGCCCAACCAAAAGCCATGAAAGCCTTCTGGACTGCTGTGGCCCTCACCATCTGTGTCGGCCTCGTGGGGCTCTAGATATTCCACCTGAGCAAGGGGAAGGCACAAGGGAGGCTCCATGTCTGCTCCAGGTGAGTTCACTTGCAAGCCGGCCCTTTTGATCTTGATTTGGGGAATGTCCGGTGGATGGTGCCATTCGGACCAGGTTTCCAAAATGGGAGAGGTGGCGCTGGGGAGAGACCAGTGAGCAGCAGAGTCAGAGGCCCGGGCTTTTCTTCCACCCTGCCTCTCTGAGACAGCGTCGTGTCTTGTGTGGCCCTCTGTGCCTCGGTGTAGAGGAAAGCTGACACCACCCCAAGCCCTCTGTGACTGTCCTAGCCTCGGCTGACTTTGTCCCACTAGGCTAATGCTAACATGGGTTTCCACTTCACACTGATGATCCTTTCTGAGCGAGGCAGGCACAAAACTCCGTGCACCTGAGCGCTCGGGGCTGGGCTCCAAGCCAAGTAGTCCGAAACAATCCGTACCCTAGCAGGCCGCCATGTTTGCTGTACCTCCAGCCATGAAGTGGGGGCTGCGGGGGGTTGGGGCGGCGGGACAGAGCTCTGACACCTCACAGCCTGACCCTGTCCAAGCAGGCCCCTTACATTCCCTGAGCGCGAGGGGAAGCACTGCCCATGAGAGCTCACGGCTGGCACTGACGTCCAGGATGGGCACTGGGCTGCCTCTCTCACATGTGGGTTCCTCCTGAACATTAGCCGGAAACATCTGCGGCCAGAGCCGAGCCAAGGTCGGAAAAGTCTCGGATTGCGGTCCTTTCTGTGGCTAGACCTTCGGAAAGCGGGAAAATGGCAACAGCTCGTCCTCCCCTCTTCTCTGTCTCCCTCCATGGGGTCAGGACGGGAGACAGCTTCAGAAGGGCACCCAGTTTCGCTGGGTTCTAATACCAAGGAAGTGAGGTCGCATCCTCAAAGTTTCGCTACAGTTAGGGTGAGGAAGTGGCTTGGGACCAAGGGGCAAGGTGCACTTTGGGTTGCGGTTTTTCTTGGGATTTGGTTGAGGTTTAGGAATCCATTTAGGCTTCTATTATGGCTGAGGGTGGGAGGTTCAGTGTTAGAAAGCAGGCCTGCAGTTTACATGGTTGTTTATTTTTATTGTGCAGTTCACAATCATTTGAGGAGTGGCTACATGTACATAACAGAGCTTGAAGGGCCGGGGATTTAGCTCAGTGGCACCATGCCTGCCTCACCAGCACAAGGTCCTGAGTTCAATCCCCGGTACCAAAAGGAAGAAAAACCAAAAATACCAAAACAACAACAACTCATAGTACAGCTTATATACATGACGAGTTTTAGATGTATATACAACTAAGATGGCCACCCAGCTCTTCCATTTCCTGTTATTAATGTCATCCCTTAGTCTAGTACATCCTGTACAAGGAGTGAGCAGATATTGATGTATAATTACTACCTAAGATCCACCTTCACCACTTGCTCTCCACAACAATCTGCAGTCCCGTCCGGGCTGCCACATTGCATTTCATTGTTGCATCCCTCAGACGCCCCTTGACGGATGTTTTCACAATTTTTCCTTTTTTCCTTTTGTATGAGCTGACAGTTTGGAGGATGACTGAGCTGATATCTTACAGAATGTCCCTCAATTTAAGTTTTCCTGACGTTTCCTTCCTGATTAGATGAGGGTTACATGTTTGGGTGCGTGGCTTTCTGCAGGTGTTCCATGTTCCTGACTGCACCCTCATCCTGGGTTCTCCGGTGCACCTTTGGCTGAACTCTCACAGCTGCATGCACTGCCCTCTCAGGGACACCCAGCCTGGCCTGCCAGGCCTTCTTTGGAAATTTGGGCGGAAGCCTTCCTGACTCAACTCTTGTGTTCTGCATGCCTGTGAAAACAGCACCCTGTAGATGACACAAAGTTCTCCCACTGGCTCCAAGCAGTCCTCCTTAGGCCTTTGTGCATCATGGCTGCAGAAGCATCCATGGGCCTGGATGGCTGAGCACCGTGAACTGAATGAATCCCAGGGAACCCGCCGAGGTGGCCCTTCTCAAGCAGGGTGCCCTGGGGCTCTCCTCTCAAAACAAAGTCTTTCCCTTTTGCAACTGTGAGCCTTGGAAAGCTTGGGCCTGGTGGGTTCCTTATATGTCTTCAGGGCATCTTTTCCATTGTCCTATTGTAAAGTACTTGGATTCTTTTTAATGCTAATCTTTGATCCACCAGGCTGTCCATTGCTCCATCTTTACAGGCCTTTCTTTGGGGTGGGGGTGGGGGGCTGAAAAGTTTTTAAATGGGCTTTTGCTCCTCATTTTCAGCACAAACCTGGCTCAAAGTAGCAAGCAGCATCCATGCTATGGCCTGATATTTAGGCTACCTTGATATTTTCTCCATCAGATGAATGATCCTTCCACCCTTCGTATCAGTCTCACACAAATCTCAGGACATGAACACAATACAGTCCTATTTTCTGCTGGAGCACAACACACATGGCCTGGATCCAGCTGCCACTGGCATCCTTCTTCTCAACGGAAACCTCCTAAGTCTGGCCTTTCTCATCTGCAATCTCTCTGCACTCTGGTCTTCTGAGCTCGGACCAGAATCTTCCATCAAGCTCAGATGATAGCATTCTAGGGCTGCTTCCCCAGCTGGCACCTCCAAACCTTTCCAAACTGCTGTGGACCACTTCCACAGGCCTCTGAACCACCTGGTGAGGTACAGTCGCTGCAGTGACCAGACTTCTTGTACCAACATGTGTATCACCCACTTTCTTGTCCCTGAACACAATACTCAGCACTACACATTAAGGGAAGAGAGGTTTGTTTCAGCTCACATTTCAGTTCCTAGTTAGCTAGTTCCAGGATGGCAGGATGGCATGTCGGAGGTGCACATTGATAGAAATGCTGCTTGCCTGGCGGAGGCCAGGAGGCACATGGTAAAGTGTGGGCCAGGGAGCAAGATACACCCTCCCAGGTCACACCCGCGCTGACCCACCTCTTCTGACCAGGCCCACATCCTCACACCAAGCCTGGCGTAGCACCCCCATCACCCAGTCACCCTCTGGAAGCCCTCGCCTCTGGGTGCAAGGGGCTTGAGGGGGACATCCAGATAGAATCCATGACCTGTAGTTTCCATAAAAGGATGCCATTTCTGATAAGTGATCTAGAAGTGTTATAAGAAATCTAGGCAATATTTAGAGCATAAAACCTTACAATGTATTGAAGACAATTTTCTTTTCAGTAATGCACGTTATGATGGACAGAATGGGAGTTAGTACGGATGATGAGTCTTTATTTTCACGTTTTGCTCCAACGCCCTGTTCTGTTGGCAGTAGTAGTTTGGTCCTTGAAGTATTTATAACTGGGGAATGAGTGCACAGATGGGTTTCTGAACTGTGTTTCTTTCCTCATTTCTCTTTTGGTCACTTGTACCTGCATCAGCAGGAGATATGAATTTCACAGAAGCGTTGACTAGTGATAATCAAGAACAGTGTGGCTATCGGGGCTATTTCAGCTTAGGTGATCTCAGACCGAATCAGGTGTGGATGTCAAGGATGTGTGTACGTGACATGTGTTTCACACCTAAATGTTTGAATTAGAAATGCAACAAAGAATGGAAGCTGGGACTGTATTGGGTGAGGATTTAGGCAACGTAATGTCTGAGGAAGAGGATGGGATGTGTACGTTTATGCCCAGGGACAGTTGGAACCGTGTAACAGACACTTTTTGTCACGCACAGTTGTAGGAACATCGCAGCTCATTTTGGGAGAACACCTCCACCTTCAACCCAAGACCTCCGTTGTGTACATCTGGGAGGGGATTTTGTTTGGATTAAACCCAATGAGGATAGTCATTTCCACGGTTATACTGGTTGGTTATGACTAAATCCTTTGCACAAACCCAATCAGAACAAACGTGAAGAATGTTATTTGAAATGATGGAAATGAGAGCCTTCTCATCTTGGGAAATCATCTGAGAGCTGCTAGGGCCCGAGGGAAGGCTGGAATAGATAAGAGAAGGTATGCCTAAGAACCCAGAAGTGGAGCCAGCTCTGAGGAAGGAGAACAACACAGTGAATGCTGGAAGTTTTTTAATCCCTCCCGAAGTCAGATGTCAGAATTGAACAAACAAACCAGCTTTTCGTTGCTTAAGGCTTTCAAATTTATTTCTTACTTTTAGCCTGAAATATGGTTAAATGATATGGGTCCCAAATTCGGCCATAACAGATGAATGAATGAATTACGGGTGACATGATTTAAAAAATCACTTTAAAATTTATTCCAGTTGAAAAGGATGCGTATGCTGCTGTTGGGATGGGAGAGCCCAATGCCTGTTGTGCCTACGAGGAAGAAAAGGAGCAAGCTAAAGTGGGCTGACTAAGGCTGAAGAACCTCTGCTAGGACACTTGCCATGGCTGAAGAGAAAGGCCGAGGCAACGGATGGACACGGGTAGGAATGGCCAAAGACTTTTGCCACGGAGACGACCAGGCCCTGAGCAGACGGCAAGCAATATTGTCAGTGTCTTGAGATCAGCCAAGCAGCAGAGGTCTTGGGGCAGAAGGACTGCAGCTTGCAGACTAAGACAGCCCTACACACAAGTGAGGTCACAATGGACCGCCCTTGCTAGCTGGGGAAGAAATCCCAGGAGGACAGGACGTGACTGGGCGCTGGGTGGTGGCTGAGCAGCAGGGGAGTCAGGCCCTCCCAGAGACCGATGGAGCCTTCCTAGAGCTCGTGGAAGGCTCAGGACCCCACGGGTCTTGCCAGGTCAGGAGCTCTAGTGTGGCTCAGGTGGGCCCACACCCTCAGGCTGAGGTGGGCACAGGTGCGGCCGGGAAGCTGCCGGGGCCTTGTGGAGAGTGTCGGACACAGGCAGAGCCACTCCTGCACCCACACACCCTACTGTTTTTGACCACACACCTGGGGCAGGGGCCTAGACCCGTCCAGGACTCACCGGGGGCTGCCCCACCGCGTCTCCAGAACCTCCCCAAGAGCCAAGGTTGGACCTGCCCCCGAGAGGTGTCACTCACGTGCCGTGCAGGTGTCAAGGGCAGGACCTCGAGGGGAGTGACTTGGTCACCGAGACACGCTACCGGACACACACAAGTTAACCGAGGACAGGTTTATCTCGGCTCGCCCTTGGGAGAGGTTTCAGTGCCTAGTCAGCAGCTCGAAGGCAGCGCGGCATGGCAGAGGGGCCTGGCAGACAGAAAGCAGAGTCCAGGGAGCAGAGGCAGCGAGATGAAGGCTTCCAGGCCCTGAACCAGGCCATTTCTCTCAGCCCAGATCCCACCTCCTGACAACCCAGGTGTACCACGCCCATGAGGCCATCACCTCCCAGAGGCGGCTTGTGAGTGCGTGAGGCTCTGCGGACAGGTAGCTCTAAACTGTCCCCAAGGGAGAGGGATGGGAGGGTGACCTTGGGGGCAGGAGGAGGGGCGCGCATCCCTGCAGGTCAGCTTCCCAAGCTGGAGCTCTCTCCTCCTGGGACCAGAGCAGGCGGGGCGTGCAGTGACACCGAGCGGCCACCGGAGGGCAGCAGAGCCCTGCGCTGAGATCCCGCGCTCAGGTTGCCAGGGGAAAGAGAATATGTTCCTATATTCGTGCTTATTTCTACCACCTTATTCTGTCTTCCTCTCTGTCTTGCTTCCTCGAAGTAGGCTGGAAGCTTTTCGTTATTTCTTCAGAAGTAATTCACCTCACTGTTTCTTTTTCAGAGAGAGAGAGAGAGAGAGAGTATAGGTCTTGCTCAGTGTTCCAGATCTGAGATTGCTGGGAAGCACCACCACACTTGACTTTTCCTTTTCTCTTGCAGTTAGGAGTGATGTATCTGATCTCTGGTTTTTCCGTAGTGACCTTAGATATCACACCCTGAACTTTTGCTTGTTAAATGTAGGTCTTTAAATTTCTTGATTAGGGCGCCTGAGCTGAGCTCGGCAGTGGCCCAGGGGGGTCTCAAGTGAGCTGTTCGCCGCCCTGGCGCTCTGCCTTCCTGTGGCCAGGGGCCTTCCGCGTCCTGCGACAGGCGCTTCCTTCCTTGTCCGGAAGGCCTCTCTCAGGGACCCCGGTGGCTGCGCCCAGCTGACAGGGAGAGTGCATTCTGCGCCGCGCTGGTCCCGGCTTCCTCCCTTCCTGTTCGCCCGCGCTCTGAGCCGCTCTCCTGGCTTCCACACGGTCCTCTGCGTGGCAGTGTCCCCGCTGTCCTGGTCCGGGAGGAGGCCTGTAGGGGGGCCGCCTCTGCTGGGCTTCTGCGCCCCGGAAGCTCCTCGCTCCCCTGGGTGCGGAAGGGCAGAGCACGCAGTGAGCCCGCGCGGTGACCTTGGCCCCTGAGGTGCTGGGTCCCAGGCCCTGCGGGTGGTTCCAGCCCGGCCTGGCCGGGCCCCAGGAAGCACCGGGTCCCGCCTGCGGGGGAGCCCCTTTCCGCCTCGCGGCCACGCCAGTGTGGACACCGGCGAGCCCGGAGCTGGGGCTAGTTTAGTGCATGGTGATAGGTATGGGTCTAGTTTGAATCTTTGGCAGGTTGAAATCCAGTTGTTCCAGCACCAGTTATTAAATAGGCTATCTTTCGGGGAGGAGGATTTTGGTGAAACTCAAAGAAGCTTAGATCACATGACAGCACCCTCCACACCACATGACCTAGGAGTCGAGGTCAGGGTCCCCATGACAAGGAGGCACTAGGGATCATGGAACATCTTAGCAAAGAGCCTACAGTCCCAAGAGCTGACTGACGGAGGAAAAGAGGCAGATTGGAGATGTCCAGAGGAAATTGCCAGCACCCTCTTACCACTTAGCTTGGCCAGCCGGATCCAGGGCTCCACCACCCTGGCCCTGTCTCCAGCCCTCGTGCTGGGACCCCCAAAGCAGGAGGTGATCGTGCAGTTGGCCACGTGATTAAAGTATGTGATAGTGGCCCGAACGGTGGGCGCCAGAGGTTCTTTGCCCCTTTTGTTTCTCCGGGTCCAGATGGAGCCCAGGCAGTCCCAGGGCACCACATTCTTGAACAGCTCCTGTGGAGGAAGACAGCATCCCACGGGCAGAACCCACCCCAGAGAGTCGATGGCTTCAGCCATCCACAGGCAGGTGGCCGTGGCCTGAGCTGGACATCAGGAAGCTGCAGATATGGACAGAGACTTCTGCAAATGGCCGGTTTTCCTCCACTGCCCACTAGTGATGTCCAACTCATGACCTAGGACCTAGCACTGACGTGAAAATCAGTGGCATTGTCCCCGTGCCCATCCTCCCAAACCTCCAGCATGAGCAGACATCTGAGTCCCGCTCATTCTGAGGTATTGTCTTCTTTCCAACCTCACCTGGCCTCTGCTCCTTTGCCCAGGTCAGTGGCACATTACCTGGGACAGCTATGACTGGGGGCTCTGTGTGGGTGTGTGCTGTAGAACCCATGAATCTCAAATGCCTACAAAGTGATGAGGCTGGCCAGGTCTCCTGGGATGGTGGCAAGGTGCCACATGGTCCTGCCTGCACCTCAGGGCACACCCTCCTCGGCCAGTTGGTCTGAGTCCCCGCCGTGTTTCCCAATTGTCCAATCGCAGTTGACATCACAGTCACTGTGTGAAGCGGGCATGGGAGTGCCCTGTCTCTACTGTCGACCTCCACCCAAGGACAGGAGTGGCTTGGGGCTGAGACAAGTAGAGGTGATGCAGTTGGTAGAAGAAGGAACTTTGATCTGGTCAACTGGGAATGTCAGGCCTGAGGAGATCAGTGCGAGAAGGATGGCTGTCCCCGGCCCGACCCCACCCCACCCCACCCCACCCCACCCCACCGAGCTCAGCTGCTCACCGAACCCATCAAGGTCAGCTGCTCTGCCAGCAGCTTGGGAGAGAAGGCCAAGCGCACCTTCTGCAAGGGCCTGTCCTCGTCAGCGGCAGCAGAGAGGCAGGAGTGCTGTGGAGCTGGCTTCTGCTTCTCTCCTGTCTCCAGAGGAGGCTCTTTCTCTGGTGCTGGCTCTGGCTGCAGAGCAGGCCCATGGTGTTCTGGACATGGAGCCGGAGCTAGGAGGAGGAAAGCTCAGCAGTGTCAGTCCCTTGCCAGCTCCCTGCGGAGCATAGCAAAGACATCCTGGCCATTTGGGGGATTCCGATGCCCAACCAAAAGCCATGAAAGCCTTCTGGACTGCTGTGGCCCTCACCATCTGTGTCGGCCTCGTGGGGCTCTAGATATTCCACCTGAGCAAGGGGAAGGCACAAGGGAGGCTCCATGTCTGCTCCAGGTGAGTTCACTTGCAAGCCGGCCCTTTTGATCTTGATTTGGGGAATGTCCGGTGGATGGTGCCATTCGGACCAGGTTTCCAAAATGGGAGAGGTGGCGCTGGGGAGAGACCAGTGAGCAGCAGAGTCAGAGGCCCGGGCTTTTCTTCCACCCTGCCTCTCTGAGACAGCGTCGTGTCTTGTGTGGCCCTCTGTGCCTCGGTGTAGAGGAAAGCTGACACCACCCCAAGCCCTCTGTGACTGTCCTAGCCTCGGCTGACTTTGTCCCACTAGGCTAATGCTAACATGGGTTTCCACTTCACACTGATGATCCTTTCTGAGCGAGGCAGGCACAAAACTCCGTGCACCTGAGCGCTCGGGGCTGGGCTCCAAGCCAAGTAGTCCGAAACAATCCGTACCCTAGCAGGCCGCCATGTTTGCTGTACCTCCAGCCATGAAGTGGGGGCTGCGGGGGGTTGGGGCGGCGGGACAGAGCTCTGACACCTCACAGCCTGACCCTGTCCAAGCAGGCCCCTTACATTCCCTGAGCGCGAGGGGAAGCACTGCCCATGAGAGCTCACGGCTGGCACTGACGTCCAGGATGGGCACTGGGCTGCCTCTCTCACATGTGGGTTCCTCCTGAACATTAGCCGGAAACATCTGCGGCCAGAGCCGAGCCAAGGTCGGAAAAGTCTCGGATTGCGGTCCTTTCTGTGGCTAGACCTTCGGAAAGCGGGAAAATGGCAACAGCTCGTCCTCCCCTCTTCTCTGTCTCCCTCCATGGGGTCAGGACGGGAGACAGCTTCAGAAGGGCACCCAGTTTCGCTGGGTTCTAATACCAAGGAAGTGAGGTCGCATCCTCAAAGTTTCGCTACAGTTAGGGTGAGGAAGTGGCTTGGGACCAAGGGGCAAGGTGCACTTTGGGTTGCGGTTTTTCTTGGGATTTGGTTGAGGTTTAGGAATCCATTTAGGCTTCTATTATGGCTGAGGGTGGGAGGTTCAGTGTTAGAAAGCAGGCCTGCAGTTTACATGGTTGTTTATTTTTATTGTGCAGTTCACAATCATTTGAGGAGTGGCTACATGTACATAACAGAGCTTGAAGGGCCGGGGATTTAGCTCAGTGGCACCATGCCTGCCTCACCAGCACAAGGTCCTGAGTTCAATCCCCGGTACCAAAAGGAAGAAAAACCAAAAATACCAAAACAACAACAACTCATAGTACAGCTTATATACATGACGAGTTTTAGATGTATATACAACTAAGATGGCCACCCAGCTCTTCCATTTCCTGTTATTAATGTCATCCCTTAGTCTAGTACATCCTGTACAAGGAGTGAGCAGATATTGATGTATAATTACTACCTAAGATCCACCTTCACCACTTGCTCTCCACAACAATCTGCAGTCCCGTCCGGGCTGCCACATTGCATTTCATTGTTGCATCCCTCAGACGCCCCTTGACGGATGTTTTCACAATTTTTCCTTTTTTCCTTTTGTATGAGCTGACAGTTTGGAGGATGACTGAGCTGATATCTTACAGAATGTCCCTCAATTTAAGTTTTCCTGACGTTTCCTTCCTGATTAGATGAGGGTTACATGTTTGGGTGCGTGGCTTTCTGCAGGTGTTCCATGTTCCTGACTGCACCCTCATCCTGGGTTCTCCGGTGCACCTTTGGCTGAACTCTCACAGCTGCATGCACTGCCCTCTCAGGGACACCCAGCCTGGCCTGCCAGGCCTTCTTTGGAAATTTGGGCGGAAGCCTTCCTGACTCAACTCTTGTGTTCTGCATGCCTGTGAAAACAGCACCCTGTAGATGACACAAAGTTCTCCCACTGGCTCCAAGCAGTCCTCCTTAGGCCTTTGTGCATCATGGCTGCAGAAGCATCCATGGGCCTGGATGGCTGAGCACCGTGAACTGAATGAATCCCAGGGAACCCGCCGAGGTGGCCCTTCTCAAGCAGGGTGCCCTGGGGCTCTCCTCTCAAAACAAAGTCTTTCCCTTTTGCAACTGTGAGCCTTGGAAAGCTTGGGCCTGGTGGGTTCCTTATATGTCTTCAGGGCATCTTTTCCATTGTCCTATTGTAAAGTACTTGGATTCTTTTTAATGCTAATCTTTGATCCACCAGGCTGTCCATTGCTCCATCTTTACAGGCCTTTCTTTGGGGTGGGGGTGGGGGGCTGAAAAGTTTTTAAATGGGCTTTTGCTCCTCATTTTCAGCACAAACCTGGCTCAAAGTAGCAAGCAGCATCCATGCTATGGCCTGATATTTAGGCTACCTTGATATTTTCTCCATCAGATGAATGATCCTTCCACCCTTCGTATCAGTCTCACACAAATCTCAGGACATGAACACAATACAGTCCTATTTTCTGCTGGAGCACAACACACATGGCCTGGATCCAGCTGCCACTGGCATCCTTCTTCTCAACGGAAACCTCCTAAGTCTGGCCTTTCTCATCTGCAATCTCTCTGCACTCTGGTCTTCTGAGCTCGGACCAGAATCTTCCATCAAGCTCAGATGATAGCATTCTAGGGCTGCTTCCCCAGCTGGCACCTCCAAACCTTTCCAAACTGCTGTGGACCACTTCCACAGGCCTCTGAACCACCTGGTGAGGTACAGTCGCTGCAGTGACCAGACTTCTTGTACCAACATGTGTATCACCCACTTTCTTGTCCCTGAACACAATACTCAGCACTACACATTAAGGGAAGAGAGGTTTGTTTCAGCTCACATTTCAGTTCCTAGTTAGCTAGTTCCAGGATGGCAGGATGGCATGTCGGAGGTGCACATTGATAGAAATGCTGCTTGCCTGGCGGAGGCCAGGAGGCACATGGTAAAGTGTGGGCCAGGGAGCAAGATACACCCTCCCAGGTCACACCCGCGCTGACCCACCTCTTCTGACCAGGCCCACATCCTCACACCAAGCCTGGCGTAGCACCCCCATCACCCAGTCACCCTCTGGAAGCCCTCGCCTCTGGGTGCAAGGGGCTTGAGGGGGACATCCAGATAGAATCCATGACCTGTAGTTTCCATAAAAGGATGCCATTTCTGATAAGTGATCTAGAAGTGTTATAAGAAATCTAGGCAATATTTAGAGCATAAAACCTTACAATGTATTGAAGACAATTTTCTTTTCAGTAATGCACGTTATGATGGACAGAATGGGAGTTAGTACGGATGATGAGTCTTTATTTTCACGTTTTGCTCCAACGCCCTGTTCTGTTGGCAGTAGTAGTTTGGTCCTTGAAGTATTTATAACTGGGGAATGAGTGCACAGATGGGTTTCTGAACTGTGTTTCTTTCCTCATTTCTCTTTTGGTCACTTGTACCTGCATCAGCAGGAGATATGAATTTCACAGAAGCGTTGACTAGTGATAATCAAGAACAGTGTGGCTATCGGGGCTATTTCAGCTTAGGTGATCTCAGACCGAATCAGGTGTGGATGTCAAGGATGTGTGTACGTGACATGTGTTTCACACCTAAATGTTTGAATTAGAAATGCAACAAAGAATGGAAGCTGGGACTGTATTGGGTGAGGATTTAGGCAACGTAATGTCTGAGGAAGAGGATGGGATGTGTACGTTTATGCCCAGGGACAGTTGGAACCGTGTAACAGACACTTTTTGTCACGCACAGTTGTAGGAACATCGCAGCTCATTTTGGGAGAACACCTCCACCTTCAACCCAAGACCTCCGTTGTGTACATCTGGGAGGGGATTTTGTTTGGATTAAACCCAATGAGGATAGTCATTTCCACGGTTATACTGGTTGGTTATGACTAAATCCTTTGCACAAACCCAATCAGAACAAACGTGAAGAATGTTATTTGAAATGATGGAAATGAGAGCCTTCTCATCTTGGGAAATCATCTGAGAGCTGCTAGGGCCCGAGGGAAGGCTGGAATAGATAAGAGAAGGTATGCCTAAGAACCCAGAAGTGGAGCCAGCTCTGAGGAAGGAGAACAACACAGTGAATGCTGGAAGTTTTTTAATCCCTCCCGAAGTCAGATGTCAGAATTGAACAAACAAACCAGCTTTTCGTTGCTTAAGGCTTTCAAATTTATTTCTTACTTTTAGCCTGAAATATGGTTAAATGATATGGGTCCCAAATTCGGCCATAACAGATGAATGAATGAATTACGGGTGACATGATTTAAAAAATCACTTTAAAATTTATTCCAGTTGAAAAGGATGCGTATGCTGCTGTTGGGATGGGAGAGCCCAATGCCTGTTGTGCCTACGAGGAAGAAAAGGAGCAAGCTAAAGTGGGCTGACTAAGGCTGAAGAACCTCTGCTAGGACACTTGCCATGGCTGAAGAGAAAGGCCGAGGCAACGGATGGACACGGGTAGGAATGGCCAAAGACTTTTGCCACGGAGACGACCAGGCCCTGAGCAGACGGCAAGCAATATTGTCAGTGTCTTGAGATCAGCCAAGCAGCAGAGGTCTTGGGGCAGAAGGACTGCAGCTTGCAGACTAAGACAGCCCTACACACAAGTGAGGTCACAATGGACCGCCCTTGCTAGCTGGGGAAGAAATCCCAGGAGGACAGGACGTGACTGGGCGCTGGGTGGTGGCTGAGCAGCAGGGGAGTCAGGCCCTCCCAGAGACCGATGGAGCCTTCCTAGAGCTCGTGGAAGGCTCAGGACCCCACGGGTCTTGCCAGGTCAGGAGCTCTAGTGTGGCTCAGGTGGGCCCACACCCTCAGGCTGAGGTGGGCACAGGTGCGGCCGGGAAGCTGCCGGGGCCTTGTGGAGAGTGTCGGACACAGGCAGAGCCACTCCTGCACCCACACACCCTACTGTTTTTGACCACACACCTGGGGCAGGGGCCTAGACCCGTCCAGGACTCACCGGGGGCTGCCCCACCGCGTCTCCAGAACCTCCCCAAGAGCCAAGGTTGGACCTGCCCCCGAGAGGTGTCACTCACGTGCCGTGCAGGTGTCAAGGGCAGGACCTCGAGGGGAGTGACTTGGTCACCGAGACACGCTACCGGACACACACAAGTTAACCGAGGACAGGTTTATCTCGGCTCGCCCTTGGGAGAGGTTTCAGTGCCTAGTCAGCAGCTCGAAGGCAGCGCGGCATGGCAGAGGGGCCTGGCAGACAGAAAGCAGAGTCCAGGGAGCAGAGGCAGCGAGATGAAGGCTTCCAGGCCCTGAACCAGGCCATTTCTCTCAGCCCAGATCCCACCTCCTGACAACCCAGGTGTACCACGCCCATGAGGCCATCACCTCCCAGAGGCGGCTTGTGAGTGCGTGAGGCTCTGCGGACAGGTAGCTCTAAACTGTCCCCAAGGGAGAGGGATGGGAGGGTGACCTTGGGGGCAGGAGGAGGGGCGCGCATCCCTGCAGGTCAGCTTCCCAAGCTGGAGCTCTCTCCTCCTGGGACCAGAGCAGGCGGGGCGTGCAGTGACACCGAGCGGCCACCGGAGGGCAGCAGAGCCCTGCGCTGAGATCCCGCGCTCAGGTTGCCAGGGGAAAGAGAATATGTTCCTATATTCGTGCTTATTTCTACCACCTTATTCTGTCTTCCTCTCTGTCTTGCTTCCTCGAAGTAGGCTGGAAGCTTTTCGTTATTTCTTCAGAAGTAATTCACCTCACTGTTTCTTTTTCAGAGAGAGAGAGAGAGAGAGAGAGAGAGAGAGAGAGAGAGAGTATAGGTCTTGCTCAGTGTTCCAGATCTGAGATTGCTGGGAAGCACCACCACACTTGACTTTTCCTTTTCTCTTGCAGTTAGGAGTGATGTATCTGATCTCTGGTTTTTCCGTAGTGACCTTAGATATCACACCCTGAACTTTTGCTTGTTAAATGTAGGTCTTTAAATTTCTTGATTAGGGCGCCTGAGCTGAGCTCGGCAGTGGCCCAGGGGGGTCTCAAGTGAGCTGTTCGCCGCCCTGGCGCTCTGCCTTCCTGTGGCCAGGGGCCTTCCGCGTCCTGCGACAGGCGCTTCCTTCCTTGTCCGGAAGGCCTCTCTCAGGGACCCCGGTGGCTGCGCCCAGCTGACAGGGAGAGTGCATTCTGCGCCGCGCTGGTCCCGGCTTCCTCCCTTCCTGTTCGCCCGCGCTCTGAGCCGCTCTCCTGGCTTCCACACGGTCCTCTGCGTGGCAGTGTCCCCGCTGTCCTGGTCCGGGAGGAGGCCTGTAGGGGGGCCGCCTCTGCTGGGCTTCTGCGCCCCGGAAGCTCCTCGCTCCCCTGGGTGCGGAAGGGCAGAGCACGCAGTGAGCCCGCGCGGTGACCTTGGCCCCTGAGGTGCTGGGTCCCAGGCCCTGCGGGTGGTTCCAGCCCGGCCTGGCCGGGCCCCAGGAAGCACCGGGTCCCGCCTGCGGGGGAGCCCCTTTCCGCCTCGCGGCCACGCCAGTGTGGACACCGGCGAGCCCGGAGCTGGGGCTAGTTTAGTGCATGGTGATAGGTATGGGTCTAGTTTGAATCTTTGGCAGGTTGAAATCCAGTTGTTCCAGCACCAGTTATTAAATAGGCTATCTTTCGGGGAGGAGGATTTTGGTGAAACTCAAAGAAGCTTAGATCACATGACAGCACCCTCCACACCACATGACCTAGGAGTCGAGGTCAGGGTCCCCATGACAAGGAGGCACTAGGGATCATGGAACATCTTAGCAAAGAGCCTACAGTCCCAAGAGCTGACTGACGGAGGAAAAGAGGCAGATTGGAGATGTCCAGAGGAAATTGCCAGCACCCTCTTACCACTTAGCTTGGCCAGCCGGATCCAGGGCTCCACCACCCTGGCCCTGTCTCCAGCCCTCGTGCTGGGACCCCCAAAGCAGGAGGTGATCGTGCAGTTGGCCACGTGATTAAAGTATGTGATAGTGGCCCGAACGGTGGGCGCCAGAGGTTCTTTGCCCCTTTTGTTTCTCCGGGTCCAGATGGAGCCCAGGCAGTCCCAGGGCACCACATTCTTGAACAGCTCCTGTGGAGGAAGACAGCATCCCACGGGCAGAACCCACCCCAGAGAGTCGATGGCTTCAGCCATCCACAGGCAGGTGGCCGTGGCCTGAGCTGGACATCAGGAAGCTGCAGATATGGACAGAGACTTCTGCAAATGGCCGGTTTTCCTCCACTGCCCACTAGTGATGTCCAACTCATGACCTAGGACCTAGCACTGACGTGAAAATCAGTGGCATTGTCCCCGTGCCCATCCTCCCAAACCTCCAGCATGAGCAGACATCTGAGTCCCGCTCATTCTGAGGTATTGTCTTCTTTCCAACCTCACCTGGCCTCTGCTCCTTTGCCCAGGTCAGTGGCACATTACCTGGGACAGCTATGACTGGGGGCTCTGTGTGGGTGTGTGCTGTAGAACCCATGAATCTCAAATGCCTACAAAGTGATGAGGCTGGCCAGGTCTCCTGGGATGGTGGCAAGGTGCCACATGGTCCTGCCTGCACCTCAGGGCACACCCTCCTCGGCCAGTTGGTCTGAGTCCCCGCCGTGTTTCCCAATTGTCCAATCGCAGTTGACATCACAGTCACTGTGTGAAGCGGGCATGGGAGTGCCCTGTCTCTACTGTCGACCTCCACCCAAGGACAGGAGTGGCTTGGGGCTGAGACAAGTAGAGGTGATGCAGTTGGTAGAAGAAGGAACTTTGATCTGGTCAACTGGGAATGTCAGGCCTGAGGAGATCAGTGCGAGAAGGATGGCTGTCCCCGGCCCGACCCCACCCCACCCCACCCCACCCCACCCCACCCCACCCCACCGAGCTCAGCTGCTCACCGAACCCATCAAGGTCAGCTGCTCTGCCAGCAGCTTGGGAGAGAAGGCCAAGCGCACCTTCTGCAAGGGCCTGTCCTCGTCAGCGGCAGCAGAGAGGCAGGAGTGCTGTGGAGCTGGCTTCTGCTTCTCTCCTGTCTCCAGAGGAGGCTCTTTCTCTGGTGCTGGCTCTGGCTGCAGAGCAGGCCCATGGTGTTCTGGACATGGAGCCGGAGCTAGGAGGAGGAAAGCTCAGCAGTGTCAGTCCCTTGCCAGCTCCCTGCGGAGCATAGCAAAGACATCCTGGCCATTTGGGGGATTCCGATGCCCAACCAAAAGCCATGAAAGCCTTCTGGACTGCTGTGGCCCTCACCATCTGTGTCGGCCTCGTGGGGCTCTAGATATTCCACCTGAGCAAGGGGAAGGCACAAGGGAGGCTCCATGTCTGCTCCAGGTGAGTTCACTTGCAAGCCGGCCCTTTTGATCTTGATTTGGGGAATGTCCGGTGGATGGTGCCATTCGGACCAGGTTTCCAAAATGGGAGAGGTGGCGCTGGGGAGAGACCAGTGAGCAGCAGAGTCAGAGGCCCGGGCTTTTCTTCCACCCTGCCTCTCTGAGACAGCGTCGTGTCTTGTGTGGCCCTCTGTGCCTCGGTGTAGAGGAAAGCTGACACCACCCCAAGCCCTCTGTGACTGTCCTAGCCTCGGCTGACTTTGTCCCACTAGGCTAATGCTAACATGGGTTTCCACTTCACACTGATGATCCTTTCTGAGCGAGGCAGGCACAAAACTCCGTGCACCTGAGCGCTCGGGGCTGGGCTCCAAGCCAAGTAGTCCGAAACAATCCGTACCCTAGCAGGCCGCCATGTTTGCTGTACCTCCAGCCATGAAGTGGGGGCTGCGGGGGGTTGGGGCGGCGGGACAGAGCTCTGACACCTCACAGCCTGACCCTGTCCAAGCAGGCCCCTTACATTCCCTGAGCGCGAGGGGAAGCACTGCCCATGAGAGCTCACGGCTGGCACTGACGTCCAGGATGGGCACTGGGCTGCCTCTCTCACATGTGGGTTCCTCCTGAACATTAGCCGGAAACATCTGCGGCCAGAGCCGAGCCAAGGTCGGAAAAGTCTCGGATTGCGGTCCTTTCTGTGGCTAGACCTTCGGAAAGCGGGAAAATGGCAACAGCTCGTCCTCCCCTCTTCTCTGTCTCCCTCCATGGGGTCAGGACGGGAGACAGCTTCAGAAGGGCACCCAGTTTCGCTGGGTTCTAATACCAAGGAAGTGAGGTCGCATCCTCAAAGTTTCGCTACAGTTAGGGTGAGGAAGTGGCTTGGGACCAAGGGGCAAGGTGCACTTTGGGTTGCGGTTTTTCTTGGGATTTGGTTGAGGTTTAGGAATCCATTTAGGCTTCTATTATGGCTGAGGGTGGGAGGTTCAGTGTTAGAAAGCAGGCCTGCAGTTTACATGGTTGTTTATTTTTATTGTGCAGTTCACAATCATTTGAGGAGTGGCTACATGTACATAACAGAGCTTGAAGGGCCGGGGATTTAGCTCAGTGGCACCATGCCTGCCTCACCAGCACAAGGTCCTGAGTTCAATCCCCGGTACCAAAAGGAAGAAAAACCAAAAATACCAAAACAACAACAACTCATAGTACAGCTTATATACATGACGAGTTTTAGATGTATATACAACTAAGATGGCCACCCAGCTCTTCCATTTCCTGTTATTAATGTCATCCCTTAGTCTAGTACATCCTGTACAAGGAGTGAGCAGATATTGATGTATAATTACTACCTAAGATCCACCTTCACCACTTGCTCTCCACAACAATCTGCAGTCCCGTCCGGGCTGCCACATTGCATTTCATTGTTGCATCCCTCAGACGCCCCTTGACGGATGTTTTCACAATTTTTCCTTTTTTCCTTTTGTA
The DNA here is from genome assembly GCF_053883595.1 of Heterocephalus glaber. NCBI lineage: Eukaryota > Metazoa > Chordata > Mammalia > Rodentia > Bathyergidae > Heterocephalus > Heterocephalus glaber. The sequence goes on from NW_028258315.1 coordinate 67,335, forward strand.
TGAGCTGACAGTTTGGAGGATGACTGAGCTGATATCTTACAGAATGTCCCTCAATTTAAGTTTTCCTGACGTTTCCTTCCTGATTAGATGAGGGTTACATGTTTGGGTGCGTGGCTTTCTGCAGGTGTTCCATGTTCCTGACTGCACCCTCATCCTGGGTTCTCCGGTGCACCTTTGGCTGAACTCTCACAGCTGCATGCACTGCCCTCTCAGGGACACCCAGCCTGGCCTGCCAGGCCTTCTTTGGAAATTTGGGCGGAAGCCTTCCTGACTCAACTCTTGTGTTCTGCATGCCTGTGAAAACAGCACCCTGTAGATGACACAAAGTTCTCCCACTGGCTCCAAGCAGTCCTCCTTAGGCCTTTGTGCATCATGGCTGCAGAAGCATCCATGGGCCTGGATGGCTGAGCACCGTGAACTGAATGAATCCCAGGGAACCCGCCGAGGTGGCCCTTCTCAAGCAGGGTGCCCTGGGGCTCTCCTCTCAAAACAAAGTCTTTCCCTTTTGCAACTGTGAGCCTTGGAAAGCTTGGGCCTGGTGGGTTCCTTATATGTCTTCAGGGCATCTTTTCCATTGTCCTATTGTAAAGTACTTGGATTCTTTTTAATGCTAATCTTTGATCCACCAGGCTGTCCATTGCTCCATCTTTACAGGCCTTTCTTTGGGGTGGGGGTGGGGGGCTGAAAAGTTTTTAAATGGGCTTTTGCTCCTCATTTTCAGCACAAACCTGGCTCAAAGTAGCAAGCAGCATCCATGCTATGGCCTGATATTTAGGCTACCTTGATATTTTCTCCATCAGATGAATGATCCTTCCACCCTTCGTATCAGTCTCACACAAATCTCAGGACATGAACACAATACAGTCCTATTTTCTGCTGGAGCACAACACACATGGCCTGGATCCAGCTGCCACTGGCATCCTTCTTCTCAACGGAAACCTCCTAAGTCTGGCCTTTCTCATCTGCAATCTCTCTGCACTCTGGTCTTCTGAGCTCGGACCAGAATCTTCCATCAAGCTCAGATGATAGCATTCTAGGGCTGCTTCCCCAGCTGGCACCTCCAAACCTTTCCAAACTGCTGTGGACCACTTCCACAGGCCTCTGAACCACCTGGTGAGGTACAGTCGCTGCAGTGACCAGACTTCTTGTACCAACATGTGTATCACCCACTTTCTTGTCCCTGAACACAATACTCAGCACTACACATTAAGGGAAGAGAGGTTTGTTTCAGCTCACATTTCAGTTCCTAGTTAGCTAGTTCCAGGATGGCAGGATGGCATGTCGGAGGTGCACATTGATAGAAATGCTGCTTGCCTGGCGGAGGCCAGGAGGCACATGGTAAAGTGTGGGCCAGGGAGCAAGATACACCCTCCCAGGTCACACCCGCGCTGACCCACCTCTTCTGACCAGGCCCACATCCTCACACCAAGCCTGGCGTAGCACCCCCATCACCCAGTCACCCTCTGGAAGCCCTCGCCTCTGGGTGCAAGGGGCTTGAGGGGGACATCCAGATAGAATCCATGACCTGTAGTTTCCATAAAAGGATGCCATTTCTGATAAGTGATCTAGAAGTGTTATAAGAAATCTAGGCAATATTTAGAGCATAAAACCTTACAATGTATTGAAGACAATTTTCTTTTCAGTAATGCACGTTATGATGGACAGAATGGGAGTTAGTACGGATGATGAGTCTTTATTTTCACGTTTTGCTCCAACGCCCTGTTCTGTTGGCAGTAGTAGTTTGGTCCTTGAAGTATTTATAACTGGGGAATGAGTGCACAGATGGGTTTCTGAACTGTGTTTCTTTCCTCATTTCTCTTTTGGTCACTTGTACCTGCATCAGCAGGAGATATGAATTTCACAGAAGCGTTGACTAGTGATAATCAAGAACAGTGTGGCTATCGGGGCTATTTCAGCTTAGGTGATCTCAGACCGAATCAGGTGTGGATGTCAAGGATGTGTGTACGTGACATGTGTTTCACACCTAAATGTTTGAATTAGAAATGCAACAAAGAATGGAAGCTGGGACTGTATTGGGTGAGGATTTAGGCAACGTAATGTCTGAGGAAGAGGATGGGATGTGTACGTTTATGCCCAGGGACAGTTGGAACCGTGTAACAGACACTTTTTGTCACGCACAGTTGTAGGAACATCGCAGCTCATTTTGGGAGAACACCTCCACCTTCAACCCAAGACCTCCGTTGTGTACATCTGGGAGGGGATTTTGTTTGGATTAAACCCAATGAGGATAGTCATTTCCACGGTTATACTGGTTGGTTATGACTAAATCCTTTGCACAAACCCAATCAGAACAAACGTGAAGAATGTTATTTGAAATGATGGAAATGAGAGCCTTCTCATCTTGGGAAATCATCTGAGAGCTGCTAGGGCCCGAGGGAAGGCTGGAATAGATAAGAGAAGGTATGCCTAAGAACCCAGAAGTGGAGCCAGCTCTGAGGAAGGAGAACAACACAGTGAATGCTGGAAGTTTTTTAATCCCTCCCGAAGTCAGATGTCAGAATTGAACAAACAAACCAGCTTTTCGTTGCTTAAGGCTTTCAAATTTATTTCTTACTTTTAGCCTGAAATATGGTTAAATGATATGGGTCCCAAATTCGGCCATAACAGATGAATGAATGAATTACGGGTGACATGATTTAAAAAATCACTTTAAAATTTATTCCAGTTGAAAAGGATGCGTATGCTGCTGTTGGGATGGGAGAGCCCAATGCCTGTTGTGCCTACGAGGAAGAAAAGGAGCAAGCTAAAGTGGGCTGACTAAGGCTGAAGAACCTCTGCTAGGACACTTGCCATGGCTGAAGAGAAAGGCCGAGGCAACGGATGGACACGGGTAGGAATGGCCAAAGACTTTTGCCACGGAGACGACCAGGCCCTGAGCAGACGGCAAGCAATATTGTCAGTGTCTTGAGATCAGCCAAGCAGCAGAGGTCTTGGGGCAGAAGGACTGCAGCTTGCAGACTAAGACAGCCCTACACACAAGTGAGGTCACAATGGACCGCCCTTGCTAGCTGGGGAAGAAATCCCAGGAGGACAGGACGTGACTGGGCGCTGGGTGGTGGCTGAGCAGCAGGGGAGTCAGGCCCTCCCAGAGACCGATGGAGCCTTCCTAGAGCTCGTGGAAGGCTCAGGACCCCACGGGTCTTGCCAGGTCAGGAGCTCTAGTGTGGCTCAGGTGGGCCCACACCCTCAGGCTGAGGTGGGCACAGGTGCGGCCGGGAAGCTGCCGGGGCCTTGTGGAGAGTGTCGGACACAGGCAGAGCCACTCCTGCACCCACACACCCTACTGTTTTTGACCACACACCTGGGGCAGGGGCCTAGACCCGTCCAGGACTCACCGGGGGCTGCCCCACCGCGTCTCCAGAACCTCCCCAAGAGCCAAGGTTGGACCTGCCCCCGAGAGGTGTCACTCACGTGCCGTGCAGGTGTCAAGGGCAGGACCTCGAGGGGAGTGACTTGGTCACCGAGACACGCTACCGGACACACACAAGTTAACCGAGGACAGGTTTATCTCGGCTCGCCCTTGGGAGAGGTTTCAGTGCCTAGTCAGCAGCTCGAAGGCAGCGCGGCATGGCAGAGGGGCCTGGCAGACAGAAAGCAGAGTCCAGGGAGCAGAGGCAGCGAGATGAAGGCTTCCAGGCCCTGAACCAGGCCATTTCTCTCAGCCCAGATCCCACCTCCTGACAACCCAGGTGTACCACGCCCATGAGGCCATCACCTCCCAGAGGCGGCTTGTGAGTGCGTGAGGCTCTGCGGACAGGTAGCTCTAAACTGTCCCCAAGGGAGAGGGATGGGAGGGTGACCTTGGGGGCAGGAGGAGGGGCGCGCATCCCTGCAGGTCAGCTTCCCAAGCTGGAGCTCTCTCCTCCTGGGACCAGAGCAGGCGGGGCGTGCAGTGACACCGAGCGGCCACCGGAGGGCAGCAGAGCCCTGCGCTGAGATCCCGCGCTCAGGTTGCCAGGGGAAAGAGAATATGTTCCTATATTCGTGCTTATTTCTACCACCTTATTCTGTCTTCCTCTCTGTCTTGCTTCCTCGAAGTAGGCTGGAAGCTTTTCGTTATTTCTTCAGAAGTAATTCACCTCACTGTTTCTTTTTCAGAGAGAGAGAGAGAGAGAGAGAGAGAGAGAGAGAGAGAGAGAGTATAGGTCTTGCTCAGTGTTCCAGATCTGAGATTGCTGGGAAGCACCACCACACTTGACTTTTCCTTTTCTCTTGCAGTTAGGAGTGATGTATCTGATCTCTGGTTTTTCCGTAGTGACCTTAGATATCACACCCTGAACTTTTGCTTGTTCAATGTAGGTCTTTATATTTCTTGATTAACTTTTGTTTGGAAGAGGCTTAGCTTCCAGGAAAACTGAGAGAATGCTGGCCTGGCACAGCTCCCAGCAAGGGCGGGCGGGGACCTAGGCTCCCCAGAGGGCAGAGCATCTCCAACAAGCACTCCTTACTCCTCTGCCTAGGAGGACCCTGCCCTTTCCCGGTTATCTGATGGTTTGTTCCTGGGGCCATTGCCCTGAGGGCTCCGCTGGGCACCTGAGCTGAGCTCCACAGCCCCTTTTGTTTCTCCGGGTCCAGATGGAGCCCAGGCAGTCCCAGGGCACCACATTCTTGAACAGCTCCTGTGGAGGAAGACAGCATCCCACGGGCAGAACCCACCCCAGAGAGTCGATGGCTTCAGCCATCCACAGGCAGGTGGCCGTGGCCTGAGCTGGACATCAGGAAGCTGCAGATATGGACAGAGACTTCTGCAAATGGCCGGTTTTCCTCCACTGCCCACTAGTGATGTCCAACTCATGACCTAGGACCTAGCACTGACGTGAAAATCAGTGGCATTGTCCCCGTGCCCATCCTCCCAAACCTCCAGCATGAGCAGACATCTGAGTCCCGCTCATTCTGAGGTATTGTCTTCTTTCCAACCTCACCTGGCCTCTGCTCCTTTGCCCAGGTCAGTGGCACATTACCTGGGACAGCTATGACTGGGGGCTCTGTGTGGGTGTGTGCTGTAGAACCCATGAATCTCAAATGCCTACAAAGTGATGAGGCTGGCCAGGTCTCCTGGGATGGTGGCAAGGTGCCACATGGTCCTGCCTGCACCTCAGGGCACACCCTCCTCGGCCAGTTGGTCTGAGTCCCCGCCGTGTTTCCCAATTGTCCAATCGCAGTTGACATCACAGTCACTGTGTGAAGCGGGCATGGGAGTGCCCTGTCTCTACTGTCGACCTCCACCCAAGGACAGGAGTGGCTTGGGGCTGAGACAAGTAGAGGTGATGCAGTTGGTAGAAGAAGGAACTTTGATCTGGTCAACTGGGAATGTCAGGCCTGAGGAGATCAGTGCGAGAAGGATGGCTGTCCCCGGCCCGACCCCACCCCACCCCACCCCACCCCACCGAGCTCAGCTGCTCACCGAACCCATCAAGGTCAGCTGCTCTGCCAGCAGCTTGGGAGAGAAGGCCAAGCGCACCTTCTGCAAGGGCCTGTCCTCGTCAGCGGCAGCAGAGAGGCAGGAGTGCTGTGGAGCTGGCTTCTGCTTCTCTCCTGTCTCCAGAGGAGGCTCTTTCTCTGGTGCTGGCTCTGGCTGCAGAGCAGGCCCATGGTGTTCTGGACATGGAGCCGGAGCTAGGAGGAGGAAAGCTCAGCAGTGTCAGTCCCTTGCCAGCTCCCTGCGGAGCATAGCAAAGACATCCTGGCCATTTGGGGGATTCCGATGCCCAACCAAAAGCCATGAAAGCCTTCTGGACTGCTGTGGCCCTCACCATCTGTGTCGGCCTCGTGGGGCTCTAGATATTCCACCTGAGCAAGGGGAAGGCACAAGGGAGGCTCCATGTCTGCTCCAGGTGAGTTCACTTGCAAGCCGGCCCTTTTGATCTTGATTTGGGGAATGTCCGGTGGATGGTGCCATTCGGACCAGGTTTCCAAAATGGGAGAGGTGGCGCTGGGGAGAGACCAGTGAGCAGCAGAGTCAGAGGCCCGGGCTTTTCTTCCACCCTGCCTCTCTGAGACAGCGTCGTGTCTTGTGTGGCCCTCTGTGCCTCGGTGTAGAGGAAAGCTGACACCACCCCAAGCCCTCTGTGACTGTCCTAGCCTCGGCTGACTTTGTCCCACTAGGCTAATGCTAACATGGGTTTCCACTTCACACTGATGATCCTTTCTGAGCGAGGCAGGCACAAAACTCCGTGCACCTGAGCGCTCGGGGCTGGGCTCCAAGCCAAGTAGTCCGAAACAATCCGTACCCTAGCAGGCCGCCATGTTTGCTGTACCTCCAGCCATGAAGTGGGGGCTGCGGGGGGTTGGGGCGGCGGGACAGAGCTCTGACACCTCACAGCCTGACCCTGTCCAAGCAGGCCCCTTACATTCCCTGAGCGCGAGGGGAAGCACTGCCCATGAGAGCTCACGGCTGGCACTGACGTCCAGGATGGGCACTGGGCTGCCTCTCTCACATGTGGGTTCCTCCTGAACATTAGCCGGAAACATCTGCGGCCAGAGCCGAGCCAAGGTCGGAAAAGTCTCGGATTGCGGTCCTTTCTGTGGCTAGACCTTCGGAAAGCGGGAAAATGGCAACAGCTCGTCCTCCCCTCTTCTCTGTCTCCCTCCATGGGGTCAGGACGGGAGACAGCTTCAGAAGGGCACCCAGTTTCGCTGGGTTCTAATACCAAGGAAGTGAGGTCGCATCCTCAAAGTTTCGCTACAGTTAGGGTGAGGAAGTGGCTTGGGACCAAGGGGCAAGGTGCACTTTGGGTTGCGGTTTTTCTTGGGATTTGGTTGAGGTTTAGGAATCCATTTAGGCTTCTATTATGGCTGAGGGTGGGAGGTTCAGTGTTAGAAAGCAGGCCTGCAGTTTACATGGTTGTTTATTTTTATTGTGCAGTTCACAATCATTTGAGGAGTGGCTACATGTACATAACAGAGCTTGAAGGGCCGGGGATTTAGCTCAGTGGCACCATGCCTGCCTCACCAGCACAAGGTCCTGAGTTCAATCCCCGGTACCAAAAGGAAGAAAAACCAAAAATACCAAAACAACAACAACTCATAGTACAGCTTATATACATGACGAGTTTTAGATGTATATACAACTAAGATGGCCACCCAGCTCTTCCATTTCCTGTTATTAATGTCATCCCTTAGTCTAGTACATCCTGTACAAGGAGTGAGCAGATATTGATGTATAATTACTACCTAAGATCCACCTTCACCACTTGCTCTCCACAACAATCTGCAGTCCCGTCCGGGCTGCCACATTGCATTTCATTGTTGCATCCCTCAGACGCCCCTTGACGGATGTTTTCACAATTTTTCCTTTTTTCCTTTTGTATGAGCTGACAGTTTGGAGGATGACTGAGCTGATATCTTACAGAATGTCCCTCAATTTAAGTTTTCCTGACGTTTCCTTCCTGATTAGATGAGGGTTACATGTTTGGGTGCGTGGCTTTCTGCAGGTGTTCCATGTTCCTGACTGCACCCTCATCCTGGGTTCTCCGGTGCACCTTTGGCTGAACTCTCACAGCTGCATGCACTGCCCTCTCAGGGACACCCAGCCTGGCCTGCCAGGCCTTCTTTGGAAATTTGGGCGGAAGCCTTCCTGACTCAACTCTTGTGTTCTGCATGCCTGTGAAAACAGCACCCTGTAGATGACACAAAGTTCTCCCACTGGCTCCAAGCAGTCCTCCTTAGGCCTTTGTGCATCATGGCTGCAGAAGCATCCATGGGCCTGGATGGCTGAGCACCGTGAACTGAATGAATCCCAGGGAACCCGCCGAGGTGGCCCTTCTCAAGCAGGGTGCCCTGGGGCTCTCCTCTCAAAACAAAGTCTTTCCCTTTTGCAACTGTGAGCCTTGGAAAGCTTGGGCCTGGTGGGTTCCTTATATGTCTTCAGGGCATCTTTTCCATTGTCCTATTGTAAAGTACTTGGATTCTTTTTAATGCTAATCTTTGATCCACCAGGCTGTCCATTGCTCCATCTTTACAGGCCTTTCTTTGGGGTGGGGGTGGGGGGCTGAAAAGTTTTTAAATGGGCTTTTGCTCCTCATTTTCAGCACAAACCTGGCTCAAAGTAGCAAGCAGCATCCATGCTATGGCCTGATATTTAGGCTACCTTGATATTTTCTCCATCAGATGAATGATCCTTCCACCCTTCGTATCAGTCTCACACAAATCTCAGGACATGAACACAATACAGTCCTATTTTCTGCTGGAGCACAACACACATGGCCTGGATCCAGCTGCCACTGGCATCCTTCTTCTCAACGGAAACCTCCTAAGTCTGGCCTTTCTCATCTGCAATCTCTCTGCACTCTGGTCTTCTGAGCTCGGACCAGAATCTTCCATCAAGCTCAGATGATAGCATTCTAGGGCTGCTTCCCCAGCTGGCACCTCCAAACCTTTCCAAACTGCTGTGGACCACTTCCACAGGCCTCTGAACCACCTGGTGAGGTACAGTCGCTGCAGTGACCAGACTTCTTGTACCAACATGTGTATCACCCACTTTCTTGTCCCTGAACACAATACTCAGCACTACACATTAAGGGAAGAGAGGTTTGTTTCAGCTCACATTTCAGTTCCTAGTTAGCTAGTTCCAGGATGGCAGGATGGCATGTCGGAGGTGCACATTGATAGAAATGCTGCTTGCCTGGCGGAGGCCAGGAGGCACATGGTAAAGTGTGGGCCAGGGAGCAAGATACACCCTCCCAGGTCACACCCGCGCTGACCCACCTCTTCTGACCAGGCCCACATCCTCACACCAAGCCTGGCGTAGCACCCCCATCACCCAGTCACCCTCTGGAAGCCCTCGCCTCTGGGTGCAAGGGGCTTGAGGGGGACATCCAGATAGAATCCATGACCTGTAGTTTCCATAAAAGGATGCCATTTCTGATAAGTGATCTAGAAGTGTTATAAGAAATCTAGGCAATATTTAGAGCATAAAACCTTACAATGTATTGAAGACAATTTTCTTTTCAGTAATGCACGTTATGATGGACAGAATGGGAGTTAGTACGGATGATGAGTCTTTATTTTCACGTTTTGCTCCAACGCCCTGTTCTGTTGGCAGTAGTAGTTTGGTCCTTGAAGTATTTATAACTGGGGAATGAGTGCACAGATGGGTTTCTGAACTGTGTTTCTTTCCTCATTTCTCTTTTGGTCACTTGTACCTGCATCAGCAGGAGATATGAATTTCACAGAAGCGTTGACTAGTGATAATCAAGAACAGTGTGGCTATCGGGGCTATTTCAGCTTAGGTGATCTCAGACCGAATCAGGTGTGGATGTCAAGGATGTGTGTACGTGACATGTGTTTCACACCTAAATGTTTGAATTAGAAATGCAACAAAGAATGGAAGCTGGGACTGTATTGGGTGAGGATTTAGGCAACGTAATGTCTGAGGAAGAGGATGGGATGTGTACGTTTATGCCCAGGGACAGTTGGAACCGTGTAACAGACACTTTTTGTCACGCACCGTTGTAGGAACATCGCAGCTCATTTTGGGAGAACACCTCCACCTTCAACCCAAGACCTCCGTTGTGTACATCTGGGAGGGGATTTTGTTTGGATTAAACCCAATGAGGATAGTCATTTCCACGGTTATACTGGTTGGTTATGACTAAATCCTTTGCACAAACCCAATCAGAACAAACGTGAAGAATGTTATTTGAAATGATGGAAATGAGAGCCTTCTCATCTTGGGAAATCATCTGAGAGCTGCTAGGGCCCGAGGGAAGGCTGGAATAGATAAGAGAAGGTATGCCTAAGAACCCAGAAGTGGAGCCAGCTCTGAGGAAGGAGAACAACACAGTGAATGCTGGAAGTTTTTTAATCCCTCCCGAAGTCAGATGTCAGAATTGAACAAACAAACCAGCTTTTCGTTGCTTAAGGCTTTCAAATTTATTTCTTACTTTTAGCCTGAAATATGGTTAAATGATATGGGTCCCAAATTCGGCCATAACAGATGAATGAATGAATTACGGGTGACATGATTTAAAAAATCACTTTAAAATTTATTCCAGTTGAAAAGGATGCGTATGCTGCTGTTGGGATGGGAGAGCCCAATGCCTGTTGTGCCTACGAGGAAGAAAAGGAGCAAGCTAAAGTGGGCTGACTAAGGCTGAAGAACCTCTGCTAGGACACTTGCCATGGCTGAAGAGAAAGGCCGAGGCAACGGATGGACACGGGTAGGAATGGCCAAAGACTTTTGCCACGGAGACGACCAGGCCCTGAGCAGACGGCAAGCAATATTGTCAGTGTCTTGAGATCAGCCAAGCAGCAGAGGTCTTGGGGCAGAAGGACTGCAGCTTGCAGACTAAGACAGCCCTACACACAAGTGAGGTCACAATGGACCGCCCTTGCTAGCTGGGGAAGAAATCCCAGGAGGACAGGACGTGACTGGGCGCTGGGTGGTGGCTGAGCAGCAGGGGAGTCAGGCCCTCCCAGAGACCGATGGAGCCTTCCTAGAGCTCGTGGAAGGCTCAGGACCCCACGGGTCTTGCCAGGTCAGGAGCTCTAGTGTGGCTCAGGTGGGCCCACACCCTCAGGCTGAGGTGGGCACAGGTGCGGCCGGGAAGCTGCCGGGGCCTTGTGGAGAGTGTCGGACACAGGCAGAGCCACTCCTGCACCCACACACCCTACTGTTTTTGACCACACACCTGGGGCAGGGGCCTAGACCCGTCCAGGACTCACCGGGGGCTGCCCCACCGCGTCTCCAGAACCTCCCCAAGAGCCAAGGTTGGACCTGCCCCCGAGAGGTGTCACTCACGTGCCGTGCAGGTGTCAAGGGCAGGACCTCGAGGGGAGTGACTTGGTCACCGAGACACGCTACCGGACACACACAAGTTAACCGAGGACAGGTTTATCTCGGCTCGCCCTTGGGAGAGGTTTCAGTGCCTAGTCAGCAGCTCGAAGGCAGCGCGGCATGGCAGAGGGGCCTGGCAGACAGAAAGCAGAGTCCAGGGAGCAGAGGCAGCGAGATGAAGGCTTCCAGGCCCTGAACCAGGCCATTTCTCTCAGCCCAGATCCCACCTCCTGACAACCCAGGTGTACCACGCCCATGAGGCCATCACCTCCCAGAGGCGGCTTGTGAGTGCGTGAGGCTCTGCGGACAGGTAGCTCTAAACTGTCCCCAAGGGAGAGGGATGGGAGGGTGACCTTGGGGGCAGGAGGAGGGGCGCGCATCCCTGCAGGTCAGCTTCCCAAGCTGGAGCTCTCTCCTCCTGGGACCAGAGCAGGCGGGGCGTGCAGTGACACCGAGCGGCCACCGGAGGGCAGCAGAGCCCTGCGCTGAGAACCCGCGCTCAGGTTGCCAGGGGAAAGAGAATATGTTCCTATATTCGTGCTTATTTCTACCACCTTATTCTGTCTTCCTCTCTGTCTTGCTTCCTCGAAGTAGGCTGGAAGCTTTTCGTTATTTCTTCAGAAGTAATTCACCTCACTGTTTCTTTTTCAGAGAGAGAGAGAGAGAGAGAGTATAGGTCTTGCTCAGTGTTCCAGATCTGAGATTGCTGGGAAGCACCACCACACTTGACTTTTCCTTTTCTCTTGCAGTTAGGAGTGATGTATCTGATCTCTGGTTTTTCCGTAGTGACCTTAGATATCACACCCTGAACTTTTGCTTGTTAAATGTAGGTCTTTAAATTTCTTGATTAGGGCGCCTGAGCTGAGCTCGGCAGTGGCCCAGGGGGGTCTCAAGTGAGCTGTTCGCCGCCCTGGCGCTCTGCCTTCCTGTGGCCAGGGGCCTTCCGCGTCCTGCGACAGGCGCTTCCTTCCTTGTCCGGAAGGCCTCTCTCAGGGACCCCGGTGGCTGCGCCCAGCTGACAGGGAGAGTGCATTCTGCGCCGCGCTGGTCCCGGCTTCCTCCCTTCCTGTTCGCCCGCGCTCTGAGCCGCTCTCCTGGCTTCCACACGGTCCTCTGCGTGGCAGTGTCCCCGCTGTCCTGGTCCGGGAGGAGGCCTGTAGGGGGGCCGCCTCTGCTGGGCTTCTGCGCCCCGGAAGCTCCTCGCTCCCCTGGGTGCGGAAGGGCAGAGCACGCAGTGAGCCCGCGCGGTGACCTTGGCCCCTGAGGTGCTGGGTCCCAGGCCCTGCGGGTGGTTCCAGCCCGGCCTGGCCGGGCCCCAGGAAGCACCGGGTCCCGCCTGCGGGGGAGCCCCTTTCCGCCTCGCGGCCACGCCAGTGTGGACACCGGCGAGCCCGGAGCTGGGGCTAGTTTAGTGCATGGTGATAGGTATGGGTCTAGTTTGAATCTTTGGCAGGTTGAAATCCAGTTGTTCCAGCACCAGTTATTAAATAGGCTATCTTTCGGGGAGGAGGATTTTGGTGAAACTCAAAGAAGCTTAGATCACATGACAGCACCCTCCACACCACATGACCTAGGAGTCGAGGTCAGGGTCCCCATGACAAGGAGGCACTAGGGATCATGGAACATCTTAGCAAAGAGCCTACAGTCCCAAGAGCTGACTGACGGAGGAAAAGAGGCAGATTGGAGATGTCCAGAGGAAATTGCCAGCACCCTCTTACCACTTAGCTTGGCCAGCCGGATCCAGGGCTCCACCACCCTGGCCCTGTCTCCAGCCCTCGTGCTGGGACCCCCAAAGCAGGAGGTGATCGTGCAGTTGGCCACGTGATTAAAGTATGTGATAGTGGCCCGAACGGTGGGCGCCAGAGGTTCTTTGCCCCTTTTGTTTCTCCGGGTCCAGATGGAGCCCAGGCAGTCCCAGGGCACCACATTCTTGAACAGCTCCTGTGGAGGAAGACAGCATCCCACGGGCAGAACCCACCCCAGAGAGTCGATGGCTTCAGCCATCCACAGGCAGGTGGCCGTGGCCTGAGCTGGACATCAGGAAGCTGCAGATATGGACAGAGACTTCTGCAAATGGCCGGTTTTCCTCCACTGCCCACTAGTGATGTCCAACTCATGACCTAGGACCTAGCACTGACGTGAAAATCAGTGGCATTGTCCCCGTGCCCATCCTCCCAAACCTCCAGCATGAGCAGACATCTGAGTCCCGCTCATTCTGAGGTATTGTCTTCTTTCCAACCTCACCTGGCCTCTGCTCCTTTGCCCAGGTCAGTGGCACATTACCTGGGACAGCTATGACTGGGGGCTCTGTGTGGGTGTGTGCTGTAGAACCCATGAATCTCAAATGCCTACAAAGTGATGAGGCTGGCCAGGTCTCCTGGGATGGTGGCAAGGTGCCACATGGTCCTGCCTGCACCTCAGGGCACACCCTCCTCGGCCAGTTGGTCTGAGTCCCCGCCGTGTTTCCCAATTGTCCAATCGCAGTTGACATCACAGTCACTGTGTGAAGCGGGCATGGGAGTGCCCTGTCTCTACTGTCGACCTCCACCCAAGGACAGGAGTGGCTTGGGGCTGAGACAAGTAGAGGTGATGCAGTTGGTAGAAGAAGGAACTTTGATCTGGTCAACTGGGAATGTCAGGCCTGAGGAGATCAGTGCGAGAAGGATGGCTGTCCCCGGCCCGACCCCACCCCACCCCACCCCACCCCACCCCACCCCACCCCACCCCACCCCACCCCACCCCACCCCACCGAGCTCAGCTGCTCACCGAACCCATCAAGGTCAGCTGCTCTGCCAGCAGCTTGGGAGAGAAGGCCAAGCGCACCTTCTGCAAGGGCCTGTCCTCGTCAGCGGCAGCAGAGAGGCAGGAGTGCTGTGGAGCTGGCTTCTGCTTCTCTCCTGTCTCCAGAGGAGGCTCTTTCTCTGGTGCTGGCTCTGGCTGCAGAGCAGGCCCATGGTGTTCTGGACATGGAGCCGGAGCTAGGAGGAGGAAAGCTCAGCAGTGTCAGTCCCTTGCCAGCTCCCTGCGGAGCATAGCAAAGACATCCTGGCCATTTGGGGGATTCCGATGCCCAACCAAAAGCCATGAAAGCCTTCTGGACTGCTGTGGCCCTCACCATCTGTGTCGGCCTCGTGGGGCTCTAGATATTCCACCTGAGCAAGGGGAAGGCACAAGGGAGGCTCCATGTCTGCTCCAGGTGAGTTCACTTGCAAGCCGGCCCTTTTGATCTTGATTTGGGGAATGTCCGGTGGATGGTGCCATTCGGACCAGGTTTCCAAAATGGGAGAGGTGGCGCTGGGGAGAGACCAGTGAGCAGCAGAGTCAGAGGCCCGGGCTTTTCTTCCACCCTGCCTCTCTGAGACAGCGTCGTGTCTTGTGTGGCCCTCTGTGCCTCGGTGTAGAGGAAAGCTGACACCACCCCAAGCCCTCTGTGACTGTCCTAGCCTCGGCTGACTTTGTCCCACTAGGCTAATGCTAACATGGGTTTCCACTTCACACTGATGATCCTTTCTGAGCGAGGCAGGCACAAAACTCCGTGCACCTGAGCGCTCGGGGCTGGGCTCCAAGCCAAGTAGTCCGAAACAATCCGTACCCTAGCAGGCCGCCATGTTTGCTGTACCTCCAGCCATGAAGTGGGGGCTGCGGGGGGTTGGGGCGGCGGGACAGAGCTCTGACACCTCACAGCCTGACCCTGTCCAAGCAGGCCCCTTACATTCCCTGAGCGCGAGGGGAAGCACTGCCCATGAGAGCTCACGGCTGGCACTGACGTCCAGGATGGGCACTGGGCTGCCTCTCTCACATGTGGGTTCCTCCTGAACATTAGCCGGAAACATCTGCGGCCAGAGCCGAGCCAAGGTCGGAAAAGTCTCGGATTGCGGTCCTTTCTGTGGCTAGACCTTCGGAAAGCGGGAAAATGGCAACAGCTCGTCCTCCCCTCTTCTCTGTCTCCCTCCATGGGGTCAGGACGGGAGACAGCTTCAGAAGGGCACCCAGTTTCGCTGGGTTCTAATACCAAGGAAGTGAGGTCGCATCCTCAAAGTTTCGCTACAGTTAGGGTGAGGAAGTGGCTTGGGACCAAGGGGCAAGGTGCACTTTGGGTTGCGGTTTTTCTTGGGATTTGGTTGAGGTTTAGGAATCCATTTAGGCTTCTATTATGGCTGAGGGTGGGAGGTTCAGTGTTAGAAAGCAGGCCTGCAGTTTACATGGTTGTTTATTTTTATTGTGCAGTTCACAATCATTTGAGGAGTGGCTACATGTACATAACAGAGCTTGAAGGGCCGGGGATTTAGCTCAGTGGCACCATGCCTGCCTCACCAGCACAAGGTCCTGAGTTCAATCCCCGGTACCAAAAGGAAGAAAAACCAAAAATACCAAAACAACAACAACTCATAGTACAGCTTATATACATGACGAGTTTTAGATGTATATACAACTAAGATGGCCACCCAGCTCTTCCATTTCCTGTTATTAATGTCATCCCTTAGTCTAGTACATCCTGTACAAGGAGTGAGCAGATATTGATGTATAATTACTACCTAAGATCCACCTTCACCACTTGCTCTCCACAACAATCTGCAGTCCCGTCCGGGCTGCCACATTGCATTTCATTGTTGCATCCCTCAGACGCCCCTTGACGGATGTTTTCACAATTTTTCCTTTTTTCCTTTTGTATGAGCTGACAGTTTGGAGGATGACTGAGCTGATATCTTACAGAATGTCCCTCAATTTAAGTTTTCCTGACGTTTCCTTCCTGATTAGATGAGGGTTACATGTTTGGGTGCGTGGCTTTCTGCAGGTGTTCCATGTTCCTGACTGCACCCTCATCCTGGGTTCTCCGGTGCACCTTTGGCTGAACTCTCACAGCTGCATGCACTGCCCTCTCAGGGACACCCAGCCTGGCCTGCCAGGCCTTCTTTGGAAATTTGGGCGGAAGCCTTCCTGACTCAACTCTTGTGTTCTGCATGCCTGTGAAAACAGCACCCTGTAGATGACACAAAGTTCTCCCACTGGCTCCAAGCAGTCCTCCTTAGGCCTTTGTGCATCATGGCTGCAGAAGCATCCATGGGCCTGGATGGCTGAGCACCGTGAACTGAATGAATCCCAGGGAACCCGCCGAGGTGGCCCTTCTCAAGCAGGGTGCCCTGGGGCTCTCCTCTCAAAACAAAGTCTTTCCCTTTTGCAACTGTGAGCCTTGGAAAGCTTGGGCCTGGTGGGTTCCTTATATGTCTTCAGGGCATCTTTTCCATTGTCCTATTGTAAAGTACTTGGATTCTTTTTAATGCTAATCTTTGATCCACCAGGCTGTCCATTGCTCCATCTTTACAGGCCTTTCTTTGGGGTGGGGGTGGGGGGCTGAAAAGTTTTTAAATGGGCTTTTGCTCCTCATTTTCAGCACAAACCTGGCTCAAAGTAGCAAGCAGCATCCATGCTATGGCCTGATATTTAGGCTACCTTGATATTTTCTCCATCAGATGAATGATCCTTCCACCCTTCGTATCAGTCTCACACAAATCTCAGGACATGAACACAATACAGTCCTATTTTCTGCTGGAGCACAACACACATGGCCTGGATCCAGCTGCCACTGGCATCCTTCTTCTCAACGGAAACCTCCTAAGTCTGGCCTTTCTCATCTGCAATCTCTCTGCACTCTGGTCTTCTGAGCTCGGACCAGAATCTTCCATCAAGCTCAGATGATAGCATTCTAGGGCTGCTTCCCCAGCTGGCACCTCCAAACCTTTCCAAACTGCTGTGGACCACTTCCACAGGCCTCTGAACCACCTGGTGAGGTACAGTCGCTGCAGTGACCAGACTTCTTGTACCAACATGTGTATCACCCACTTTCTTGTCCCTGAACACAATACTCAGCACTACACATTAAGGGAAGAGAGGTTTGTTTCAGCTCACATTTCAGTTCCTAGTTAGCTAGTTCCAGGATGGCAGGATGGCATGTCGGAGGTGCACATTGATAGAAATGCTGCTTGCCTGGCGGAGGCCAGGAGGCACATGGTAAAGTGTGGGCCAGGGAGCAAGATACACCCTCCCAGGTCACACCCGCGCTGACCCACCTCTTCTGACCAGGCCCACATCCTCACACCAAGCCTGGCGTAGCACCCCCATCACCCAGTCACCCTCTGGAAGCCCTCGCCTCTGGGTGCAAGGGGCTTGAGGGGGACATCCAGATAGAATCCATGACCTGTAGTTTCCATAAAAGGATGCCATTTCTGATAAGTGATCTAGAAGTGTTATAAGAAATCTAGGCAATATTTAGAGCATAAAACCTTACAATGTATTGAAGACAATTTTCTTTTCAGTAATGCACGTTATGATGGACAGAATGGGAGTTAGTACGGATGATGAGTCTTTATTTTCACGTTTTGCTCCAACGCCCTGTTCTGTTGGCAGTAGTAGTTTGGTCCTTGAAGTATTTATAACTGGGGAATGAGTGCACAGATGGGTTTCTGAACTGTGTTTCTTTCCTCATTTCTCTTTTGGTCACTTGTACCTGCATCAGCAGGAGATATGAATTTCACAGAAGCGTTGACTAGTGATAATCAAGAACAGTGTGGCTATCGGGGCTATTTCAGCTTAGGTGATCTCAGACCGAATCAGGTGTGGATGTCAAGGATGTGTGTACGTGACATGTGTTTCACACCTAAATGTTTGAATTAGAAATGCAACAAAGAATGGAAGCTGGGACTGTATTGGGTGAGGATTTAGGCAACGTAATGTCTGAGGAAGAGGATGGGATGTGTACGTTTATGCCCAGGGACAGTTGGAACCGTGTAACAGACACTTTTTGTCACGCACCGTTGTAGGAACATCGCAGCTCATTTTGGGAGAACACCTCCACCTTCAACCCAAGACCTCCGTTGTGTACATCTGGGAGGGGATTTTGTTTGGATTAAACCCAATGAGGATAGTCATTTCCACGGTTATACTGGTTGGTTATGACTAAATCCTTTGCACAAACCCAATCAGAACAAACGTGAAGAATGTTATTTGAAATGATGGAAATGAGAGCCTTCTCATCTTGGGAAATCATCTGAGAGCTGCTAGGGCCCGAGGGAAGGCTGGAATAGATAAGAGAAGGTATGCCTAAGAACCCAGAAGTGGAGCCAGCTCTGAGGAAGGAGAACAACACAGTGAATGCTGGAAGTTTTTTAATCCCTCCCGAAGTCAGATGTCAGAATTGAACAAACAAACCAGCTTTTCGTTGCTTAAGGCTTTCAAATTTATTTCTTACTTTTAGCCTGAAATATGGTTAAATGATATGGGTCCCAAATTCGGCCATAACAGATGAATGAATGAATTACGGGTGACATGATTTAAAAAATCACTTTAAAATTTATTCCAGTTGAAAAGGATGCGTATGCTGCTGTTGGGATGGGAGAGCCCAATGCCTGTTGTGCCTACGAGGAAGAAAAGGAGCAAGCTAAAGTGGGCTGACTAAGGCTGAAGAACCTCTGCTAGGACACTTGCCATGGCTGAAGAGAAAGGCCGAGGCAACGGATGGACACGGGTAGGAATGGCCAAAGACTTTTGCCACGGAGACGACCAGGCCCTGAGCAGACGGCAAGCAATATTGTCAGTGTCTTGAGATCAGCCAAGCAGCAGAGGTCTTGGGGCAGAAGGACTGCAGCTTGCAGACTAAGACAGCCCTACACACAAGTGAGGTCACAATGGACCGCCCTTGCTAGCTGGGGAAGAAATCCCAGGAGGACAGGACGTGACTGGGCGCTGGGTGGTGGCTGAGCAGCAGGGGAGTCAGGCCCTCCCAGAGACCGATGGAGCCTTCCTAGAGCTCGTGGAAGGCTCAGGACCCCACGGGTCTTGCCAGGTCAGGAGCTCTAGTGTGGCTCAGGTGGGCCCACACCCTCAGGCTGAGGTGGGCACAGGTGCGGCCGGGAAGCTGCCGGGGCCTTGTGGAGAGTGTCGGACACAGGCAGAGCCACTCCTGCACCCACACACCCTACTGTTTTTGACCACACACCTGGGGCAGGGGCCTAGACCCGTCCAGGACTCACCGGGGGCTGCCCCACCGCGTCTCCAGAACCTCCCCAAGAGCCAAGGTTGGACCTGCCCCCGAGAGGTGTCACTCACGTGCCGTGCAGGTGTCAAGGGCAGGACCTCGAGGGGAGTGACTTGGTCACCGAGACACGCTACCGGACACACACAAGTTAACCGAGGACAGGTTTATCTCGGCTCGCCCTTGGGAGAGGTTTCAGTGCCTAGTCAGCAGCTCGAAGGCAGCGCGGCATGGCAGAGGGGCCTGGCAGACAGAAAGCAGAGTCCAGGGAGCAGAGGCAGCGAGATGAAGGCTTCCAGGCCCTGAACCAGGCCATTTCTCTCAGCCCAGATCCCACCTCCTGACAACCCAGGTGTACCACGCCCATGAGGCCATCACCTCCCAGAGGCGGCTTGTGAGTGCGTGAGGCTCTGCGGACAGGTAGCTCTAAACTGTCCCCAAGGGAGAGGGATGGGAGGGTGACCTTGGGGGCAGGAGGAGGGGCGCGCATCCCTGCAGGTCAGCTTCCCAAGCTGGAGCTCTCTCCTCCTGGGACCAGAGCAGGCGGGGCGTGCAGTGACACCGAGCGGCCACCGGAGGGCAGCAGAGCCCTGCGCTGAGATCCCGCGCTCAGGTTGCCAGGGGAAAGAGAATATGTTCCTATATTCGTGCTTATTTCTACCACCTTATTCTGTCTTCCTCTCTGTCTTGCTTCCTCGAAGTAGGCTGGAAGCTTTTCGTTATTTCTTCAGAAGTAATTCACCTCACTGTTTCTTTTTCAGAGAGAGAGAGAGAGAGAGAGAGAGAGAGAGAGAGAGTGAGTATAGGTCTTGCTCAGTGTTCCAGATCTGAGATTGCTGGGAAGCACCACCACACTTGACTTTTCCTTTTCTCTTGCAGTTAGGAGTGATGTATCTGATCTCTGGTTTTTCCGTAGTGACCTTAGATATCACACCCTGAACTTTTGCTTGTTAAATGTAGGTCTTTAAATTTCTTGATTAGGGCGCCTGAGCTGAGCTCGGCAGTGGCCCAGGGGGGTCTCAAGTGAGCTGTTCGCCGCCCTGGCGCTCTGCCTTCCTGTGGCCAGGGGCCTTCCGCGTCCTGCGACAGGCGCTTCCTTCCTTGTCCGGAAGGCCTCTCTCAGGGACCCCGGTGGCTGCGCCCAGCTGACAGGGAGAGTGCATTCTGCGCCGCGCTGGTCCCGGCTTCCTCCCTTCCTGTTCGCCCGCGCTCTGAGCCGCTCTCCTGGCTTCCACACGGTCCTCTGCGTGGCAGTGTCCCCGCTGTCCTGGTCCGGGAGGAGGCCTGTAGGGGGGCCGCCTCTGCTGGGCTTCTGCGCCCCGGAAGCTCCTCGCTCCCCTGGGTGCGGAAGGGCAGAGCACGCAGTGAGCCCGCGCGGTGACCTTGGCCCCTGAGGTGCTGGGTCCCAGGCCCTGCGGGTGGTTCCAGCCCGGCCTGGCCGGGCCCCAGGAAGCACCGGGTCCCGCCTGCGGGGGAGCCCCTTTCCGCCTCGCGGCCACGCCAGTGTGGACACCGGCGAGCCCGGAGCTGGGGCTAGTTTAGTGCATGGTGATAGGTATGGGTCTAGTTTGAATCTTTGGCAGGTTGAAATCCAGTTGTTCCAGCACCAGTTATTAAATAGGCTATCTTTCGGGGAGGAGGATTTTGGTGAAACTCAAAGAAGCTTAGATCACATGACAGCACCCTCCACACCACATGACCTAGGAGTCGAGGTCAGGGTCCCCATGACAAGGAGGCACTAGGGATCATGGAACATCTTAGCAAAGAGCCTACAGTCCCAAGAGCTGACTGACGGAGGAAAAGAGGCAGATTGGAGATGTCCAGAGGAAATTGCCAGCACCCTCTTACCACTTAGCTTGGCCAGCCGGATCCAGGGCTCCACCACCCTGGCCCTGTCTCCAGCCCTCGTGCTGGGACCCCCAAAGCAGGAGGTGATCGTGCAGTTGGCCACGTGATTAAAGTATGTGATAGTGGCCCGAACGGTGGGCGCCAGAGGTTCTTTGCCCCTTTTGTTTCTCCGGGTCCAGATGGAGCCCAGGCAGTCCCAGGGCACCACATTCTTCAACAGCTCCTGTGGAGGAAGACAGCATCCCACGGGCAGAACCCACCCCAGAGAGTCGATGGCTTCAGCCATCCACAGGCAGGTGGCCGTGGCCTGAGCTGGACATCAGGAAGCTGCAGATATGGACAGAGACTTCTGCAAATGGCCGGTTTTCCTCCACTGCCCACTAGTGATGTCCAACTCATGACCTAGGACCTAGCACTGACGTGAAAATCAGTGGCATTGTCCCCGTGCCCATCCTCCCAAACCTCCAGCATGAGCAGACATCTGAGTCCCGCTCATTCTGAGGTATTGTCTTCTTTCCAACCTCACCTGGCCTCTGCTCCTTTGCCCAGGTCAGTGGCACATTACCTGGGACAGCTATGACTGGGGGCTCTGTGTGGGTGTGTGCTGTAGAACCCATGAATCTCAAATGCCTACAAAGTGATGAGGCTGGCCAGGTCTCCTGGGATGGTGGCAAGGTGCCACATGGTCCTGCCTGCACCTCAGGGCACACCCTCCTCGGCCAGTTGGTCTGAGTCCCCGCCGTGTTTCCCAATTGTCCAATCGCAGTTGACATCACAGTCACTGTGTGAAGCGGGCATGGGAGTGCCCTGTCTCTACTGTCGACCTCCACCCAAGGACAGGAGTGGCTTGGGGCTGAGACAAGTAGAGGTGATGCAGTTGGTAGAAGAAGGAACTTTGATCTGGTCAACTGGGAATGTCAGGCCTGAGGAGATCAGTGCGAGAAGGATGGCTGTCCCCGGCCCGACCCCACCCCACCCCACCCCACCCCACCCCACCCCACCCCACCCCACCGAGCTCAGCTGCTCACCGAACCCATCAAGGTCAGCTGCTCTGCCAGCAGCTTGGGAGAGAAGGCCAAGCGCACCTTCTGCAAGGGCCTGTCCTCGTCAGCGGCAGCAGAGAGGCAGGAGTGCTGTGGAGCTGGCTTCTGCTTCTCTCCTGTCTCCAGAGGAGGCTCTTTCTCTGGTGCTGGCTCTGGCTGCAGAGCAGGCCCATGGTGTTCTGGACATGGAGCCGGAGCTAGGAGGAGGAAAGCTCAGCAGTGTCAGTCCCTTGCCAGCTCCCTGCGGAGCATAGCAAAGACATCCTGGCCATTTGGGGGATTCCGATGCCCAACCAAAAGCCATGAAAGCCTTCTGGACTGCTGTGGCCCTCACCATCTGTGTCGGCCTCGTGGGGCTCTAGATATTCCACCTGAGCAAGGGGAAGGCACAAGGGAGGCTCCATGTCTGCTCCAGGTGAGTTCACTTGCAAGCCGGCCCTTTTGATCTTGATTTGGGGAATGTCCGGTGGATGGTGCCATTCGGACCAGGTTTCCAAAATGGGAGAGGTGGCGCTGGGGAGAGACCAGTGAGCAGCAGAGTCAGAGGCCCGGGCTTTTCTTCCACCCTGCCTCTCTGAGACAGCGTCGTGTCTTGTGTGGCCCTCTGTGCCTCGGTGTAGAGGAAAGCTGACACCACCCCAAGCCCTCTGTGACTGTCCTAGCCTCGGCTGACTTTGTCCCACTAGGCTAATGCTAACATGGGTTTCCACTTCACACTGATGATCCTTTCTGAGCGAGGCAGGCACAAAACTCCGTGCACCTGAGCGCTCGGGGCTGGGCTCCAAGCCAAGTAGTCCGAAACAATCCGTACCCTAGCAGGCCGCCATGTTTGCTGTACCTCCAGCCATGAAGTGGGGGCTGCGGGGGGTTGGGGCGGCGGGACAGAGCTCTGACACCTCACAGCCTGACCCTGTCCAAGCAGGCCCCTTACATTCCCTGAGCGCGAGGGGAAGCACTGCCCATGAGAGCTCACGGCTGGCACTGACGTCCAGGATGGGCACTGGGCTGCCTCTCTCACATGTGGGTTCCTCCTGAACATTAGCCGGAAACATCTGCGGCCAGAGCCGAGCCAAGGTCGGAAAAGTCTCGGATTGCGGTCCTTTCTGTGGCTAGACCTTCGGAAAGCGGGAAAATGGCAACAGCTCGTCCTCCCCTCTTCTCTGTCTCCCTCCATGGGGTCAGGACGGGAGACAGCTTCAGAAGGGCACCCAGTTTCGCTGGGTTCTAATACCAAGGAAGTGAGGTCGCATCCTCAAAGTTTCGCTACAGTTAGGGTGAGGAAGTGGCTTGGGACCAAGGGGCAAGGTGCACTTTGGGTTGCGGTTTTTCTTGGGATTTGGTTGAGGTTTAGGAATCCATTTAGGCTTCTATTATGGCTGAGGGTGGGAGGTTCAGTGTTAGAAAGCAGGCCTGCAGTTTACATGGTTGTTTATTTTTATTGTGCAGTTCACAATCATTTGAGGAGTGGCTACATGTACATAACAGAGCTTGAAGGGCCGGGGATTTAGCTCAGTGGCACCATGCCTGCCTCACCAGCACAAGGTCCTGAGTTCAATCCCCGGTACCAAAAGGAAGAAAAACCAAAAATACCAAAACAACAACAACTCATAGTACAGCTTATATACATGACGAGTTTTAGATGTATATACAACTAAGATGGCCACCCAGCTCTTCCATTTCCTGTTATTAATGTCATCCCTTAGTCTAGTACATCCTGTACAAGGAGTGAGCAGATATTGATGTATAATTACTACCTAAGATCCACCTTCACCACTTGCTCTCCACAACAATCTGCAGTCCCGTCCGGGCTGCCACATTGCATTTCATTGTTGCATCCCTCAGACGCCCCTTGACGGATGTTTTCACAATTTTTCCTTTTTTCCTTTTGTATGAGCTGACAGTTTGGAGGATGACTGAGCTGATATCTTACAGAATGTCCCTCAATTTAAGTTTTCCTGACGTTTCCTTCCTGATTAGATGAGGGTTACATGTTTGGGTGCGTGGCTTTCTGCAGGTGTTCCATGTTCCTGACTGCACCCTCATCCTGGGTTCTCCGGTGCACCTTTGGCTGAACTCTCACAGCTGCATGCACTGCCCTCTCAGGGACACCCAGCCTGGCCTGCCAGGCCTTCTTTGGAAATTTGGGTGAAAGCCTTCCTGACTCAACTCTTGCATTCTGCATACCTGTGAAAACAGCACCCTGTAGATGACACAAAGTTCTCCCACTGGCTCCAAGCAGTCCTTAGGCCTTTGTGCATCATGGCTGCAGAAGCATCCATGGGCCTGGATGGCTGAGCACTGTGAACTGAATGAAACTTCCAGCATTCACTGTGTTGATCTCCTTCCTCAGACCTTTCTCCACTTCTGGGTTCTTCAGCATACCTTCTCTTATCTATTCCATTCTTTCCTTGGACCATAGCAGCTCTCAGATGATTTCTCAAAATGAGAAGACTTGCCTTTCCATCATTTCATATAACATTCTTCACATTCGTTCTGATTGTCCTTTCGTAAATGATTTATTCATAACCAACCTTTATAACCATGGAAATGACTGTCCTTATTTAGTTTAATCTGAAAAAATCCACTCCTGAAAGTACAGATTAGAGGTCTTGGGTTGATGGTGGAGGTGTTCTCCCAAAATAAGCTGGGATGTTCCTACAACTATGCATGACAAAAAGTGTCTGTTACACTGTTCCAACTTTCCCTGGGCATAAATGTCCACATCCCATCCTGTTCCTAAGACAATATGTTGCCTAAATCATCACCCAATATAGTCCCTTAGCCTGTTAAATTATTAGCATAGAAATGGTGTCTGATTTGGGAGATGTTTCTCAGAATCACTAGGACCTCTTGGCTCCGTATGGACAAGGAGAAATTAAAGACCCCTGAGGTTTCTAGCTGGAGGTTCTGGGTGGGTAATGAGACTGCCAACTTGAAGAGGGAATTTAATAAGTCCAAGGCAGGGGTAAAGTTTTAGAGATTGATATTTGACATGTTGTAATAAAAGACCCTATGGAGATTCCATGGGGAACAGGAACCTAAAAAAAAAAAGGTCCATAACTGCAATGGGGGAAAAGGTATCTTTATAATGGAGAAAGCTGGAAGACACCACCTCAACCAAAAGATTAGTCAACACCAAGTCCTATGGCATGCCTTCTGAGACAACACAGCCACAGGGATGCAAACCTCATCACGTATGAACTTCTACCACCAATTCATAACCTGATTCTCAGATAACAGGAGATAACACAGACTAGATGGACACATTATACAAAACAACCACACTGTCTTCTTAAAAAATGTCAATGCCAGACCTGGGGATTTAGCTCAGTGGTAGAGCACTGGCCTAGCATGGAGGAAGCTCTGGGTTGGATCCCAAATGCTACAAAACAACCTCAAAATGTGTATGTCATTAAAGACAAACTGAAAAACTGATTATGGCAGCACAACTCATAAGAGAGAAATCTTCTAAGCAGCCTTTATGTCCATCAAGGCATGAATGGATATAGAAAATATGGCCTTTACACAAGTGGCATATTATTACTATGTCATATAGAAGGATTATCTTGAAGGAAACTTGGTAGGAAATTTGTAGGAAATTAGATGCACCTTGAGACCATAATGTTAAGTGAAATAAATCAGACATACAAGCTTAAATATGACATGGTTTATCTTATATAAGAAACCCAAAATATAAATAAAGAGGAAAATAAAATAAAAATCAGAGAGACAGATCTTTTGCAAAAGGGAAGGGGAGGAAGACATGAATGGAGGAGAAAAAGGATGAAGGGAAAGGAATGGAAAAAGAATGAAGATGTGTTATGCACATGTACCAACTCCCCACGAGGAATTCCATCATTATGTACTGCAATAATGTGCTAATAAACCTTAATAAAGAAAAATGAAAAATGACACGATAGCAAATTGCAGTGTGTGGTCCTGGGTGGGGTCTTGGATCAGGCAGATAAGCTGCCATAAAAAAACCCCACTATTGAAGTTCTCTTACAGCCTAGTTGAACTTGTAGGACTCTAGGCATTGATGTCAAGGCATTTTTTTGCTCCTCCTTCAGTACTACTTCCTGCACATGCGCACTCTTTGGTACCTGTGCCACACTGGGTGTGCGTCGTAAGAACATCCGGGCCCTTCCCAACTGGCGCACACTTGGCGACCCTTAGCAGTACCTTCTTGTGTGGCTGCGGCTGTGGCGCCAGACTGCGGCGGTGGAGTCTCAGTC
Source organism: Heterocephalus glaber (assembly GCF_053883595.1). Lineage (NCBI taxonomy): Eukaryota > Metazoa > Chordata > Mammalia > Rodentia > Bathyergidae > Heterocephalus > Heterocephalus glaber. The sequence continues at coordinate 93,288 of NW_028258315.1, forward strand.
CTGGGAGAGGTTTCTAAAACTGACGTATGTAAAAAATGTGATTGAGGCCCAGTCCTACAGACCCCTCTGTACTGAACAAGCTTTGCGGGCTTTGCCTCCTCACGTTTCCGTTCGTTCCTTTGGTTCGGCTGTAGGTTGGAAGGGAGGGAAGCAGCCTGGCCCACAGTGCGCCGTGGTCAAGCTCTCTCCTGGTGGTACAGATTTCCACAGGTACAGACTCAGAGTGGGGGAGGTTTTCCCCAAGACTATGTCCTAGCCAGCTTAGAAAAAGCAGGTAGAGCCACAGAGTAGACATCCAGTGTATGGGTTATTGTCATGTTTAAAAGATTCCAGAACAAACGGAAGTTTTTTAAAAGTTGAGGGAAAACATTCAATGGTCGGTTTGAAAAGACCTAGCCCTAGCCAAAATAAAACTGACAAATCTATCCAGGAACAGGGTATAAGCAACCAATAAATTTCGAAGGTAGGGGCCAGGGGTTAGCGCAATGGTGCCTCACCTGCCTGCCAAGCGCAAGGTCCTGAGTTCAATTCTTGGTACCAAAAAAGAAAAAAAATCAATGGTAAAAAATGTCAAAGGTTCTCAGAAAGAATAAAAAAATTAAAAAGGAAAAATTATATAAGGCTTTGGTTGAGTGTCACAGGGTAGAGAACTCACGAGACTCTCACTGTGCATGTGTGTGTAATAGTGTGTAATATTTTTAAGGGGAAACCAATAATTACCAAGTTATGTATGAAAGCCTCAATTAATGATACAAAAGATAAGAAACTCCCTCCCTCTGATAAAATCAACTCATAGATGCACTACAAATATCTGAAAGATTAATAAAAATTTTTGAAGTAGCGGTGCATGGTAGAAGTCCTGATGGTGAGGATAACATTGAAATTAGGCTGTAAGTCCAAAACGACAATTTTAAATGTTTTAAAAGCACTACAAACATTAAAACCCAGCAGTTTACCATACTAATAAATGTCTGGAAGCGCACAGACACCACTTTGAGCACCTCTTCTAATGGTAGAGGCCAAAGGTAACTTACATTAATCTCACGATATCTCAATAAATTGAGTATTAAAATATTTATATGTTTTTTTCTGAAGTATGCATACATGTTTTTTGGTGGACTATATGTGAAAACATCATGTTGTACACTTTAAATATGTATAATACAAACATGAATGTTTCTAAGAATTTTTACTTGTGATTAAAACATTTTAACTATATGAAAGATTTAAAAATACACACGTATATGCAATTCCAGTATCTCAGTGACATAATTTCTCATTTGTTTAAAATCTCTTAATATTTTTATCCATATGAACATATTGCTAAGTTGATAAAACTATATTTTATGCACTTATACATTTTACAGATTTTGTAACAATAATTTGGAACTATGCCTCCTTTTTCACTTTTTTGTAGAATTTTTAAGAGCTGTGTTACATCCACTGTATTTGTATATTACATGTTTTATTTATTCATTTTCTTATTACTAGATGCCAGTGCTATGTTTTGAAATTATAAATAACTCTGCTCTATGCCACACAGAGGGGTGCCTATAATCCTAGAATCAAGAGGCTGAGACAGGAGGATTTTGGAGAGTGCAGCACCAATCTGAGCGACATAGTAAGTATAAGGCCGTTTTAGATTACATCACAAGATCCTATCTCAAAAAACAAAGCAAAGAGGGCCGGGGATTTAGCTCAGTGATTTTGCCACCTGCTGTGCAAGCACAAGGACCCGAGTTCGATCCCTGGTACCAAAACAAAACAAAACAACCAATCCAACTTCCCAGGTTAATTTGGGCAAGGGATTTAGCTCAGTGGTTTTGCCACCTGCTACGCAAGCACAAGGACCGAGTTCGATCACCAGTACCAAACAAACAAACAAACAAAAAAAGCAAAGAAACAAAAGCTAAGTCTGCTTTGAGTATATTTTTGTATATGGATTTTTCTCCTTTAATATTTTCATACTTCTTTTATTCCAAGGTATACATATTCTTTTATTGTGTATCAAGTAATATTTTAGTATATTTGGTTTTTCCTTTTAAAACATTATTGAATTGATATTAAATTTTAAAGTTGAAACTTAGAATTGGAGAAATAGAACAATCCTAAATATAAATTTGGAATACGGGGTTTACTAAGTCAAACAAGTTTATGATACTTGATAAGTATATTCAAAATGTCACCTCAAAATGTTTTGCCAATAACATCAGCATGGGTGTGTGCTGCAGTTTTCCTATAGCTTTTCCAGCATATGTATTTTCCTGGTTTTTAATAGTTTTAATAGATGTCAATTATTTCCTTATTATTATTTGACTTAATTTAACTAGTTTACTCTGTATGTGAAAAAGCTATGGATGTAAAGAGAACAAAAGACAAAATTTGAAATCACTTAAAAAATCAGATACAAACACTTTGATGTTTAGTCAGTAACTTTGTGGAGAAAAAGTCAGAGTTCTTGGCTCTTATCTTTCCATATGTTACATCTGTTCCTCTGCCACATGCAAAACTGGAAGAATTCTGGACAACTGCTTTATAAAATCAAAGAAACTTTAGCTAGATGAACCAATAAGAATCATCTGGTTAGGGATCAGGGATTTAGCTCAGTGGTTCCACTGCCTGCCTTGCAAGCACAAGGTCCCAAGTTTGATCTCCAGTACAAAAACAAAAGAGAATCATCTGGTTAAACAATTCATTTTAATAAGATTAAATAAAAACCCATTGAGATTCAAATTATTCAAGATTTTTCAATTAGTAGGTGTCAGGGTGCAATTTAAGACCAAGGTTCCAGACCTTTCTATCAGGCATGCTGCCTTTCTGATGCAAATTCCATCTGGAGGCTAATCATGTACCTACAGTTGTCCTTGACATTTAGGCTGAGAAGTGTAAAATTTAGGCTTAGCATACTAATTCATACTAAATAAAATAAGAGAGTGAATTTCTGTGGTCTTGGACTTATGAGTAAAAAGCCAAACCTATATCTGAATAGGTGGCACAAAATGAGAAGCACATTTCATGAACTGTCTTTAATAGGCTTATGCAAAGAATTCTGCAGAAGGGGTCTTAAGCATAGTAATTCCAATGGCAGGTGATTAAATCCTCTGGAAGACTGGATCATCATGATCTTGATTTTTTTCTTGCTGTTGATTGTCTTGTTACCTATTCAATATGAGTTTGTTCACCATTTCTAGACCAAATTAGGAACTGAATTTTACAACTGAAGAAAAGCACCCTTTTATCCTATCACCTTTATCATTGCATTTTCAATCTTTCTGGTTTATAAAATGTTCCCACAACCAGTAACACGAGTCTCAGACTTTAATAATCTTTGACAGCAAAGGGCATACTTCAGATTCGAGCCCAGCTTCCATGGTGTAAGCTCAAATCAGCAAAACTGCAGAAAACTGTCCTTCCTCCAATTATTTCCCTATTTCTGATGTCCCCAGGTTAGTGCCTAATGAATATTCAGGCCCAGTCACTTTTGACACCTGCCTTTTTGTCTTTCTTCTGGACAGTAATGCTGCTGGATATCACTGTCTTCCCCTGATGACCACTGATGATTCATCCTATTATGGTCTCCAAGCAAGGTCATTCCTTCTCCAAATTCCTCATATCTAAAATGTGCTAAAGTCATCCACTTTATCTTGAAAATCAAGGAAAAGAAACTTAAAACAGAATAATTTACAACAGCCAGGAGAATTAGATAGGTTTAGAACTGACACATCCAAACTGAAACTATGAAACCCTGCCTCATTCCCACATCCATCCTATGGTAGGGAGGCAGATCAGGGAGGTGAGAGACAGGCAAATCTGGGTACCTCCCTACTTTGGGACTGAGGTCCAATTTTTCCCACCTTAGAGAAGGAAGTTCTCCAAACTGTCTCAACCTGGGCCTGGCATTGTTTTACTGCCCTGGAATGTGTTCTTCCCATGATGACTGACAAAACAAACATCCATTCTCTTGGGGGTAGTGGAAATCCTGTATTTGCTTCACAGCTTACACAAGATAATCACAATAGTAGGTTGTATATATTCTGAAGTTTGGGCTATACATTCTTAAATGTATGCCTTTACAGGAAAAGAAGTCGTACTCTTTATTGGGTTATCTTGTTCTTTGGGAGCTGTTTTACAACTTTGTAAATGATTGATAATAGATAGAAATGCAAAGCATTTGTTGTTTATAAACACCAAATTATTTCCTGTCTGGCAGAGGAGAGAAGCTCAGTCTCTCTCTCCTATGATGGAAAATCCAATCTTGCCTCAATTTGCACATTCATTTCACTGTTCTTCCCCTATACATTGGACCCTCAAGGTACGACTGTCCTGACACACGAACAACTTGGGTTAATTAGGTTAATGGACCTAAGTCTGCCTTTTGTTATCTATAGTGTTTTCCCAGGTAAAAATTCAGATCTCAGCTATATTGACTTACAATCAACTTGAGTTACAACCAGTCCTTGGAAACCGATTGAGTTTGTAAGTCAAGAGTCCACTCTATTTGTGTCTATTCTTTGTTGTTGTTTTTCTTTTGGTACCAGGGTTCAAACTTGAGTCCTTGCACTTGTGCAGCAGGCAGGAAAACCACTGAGCTAAATCCCTGGCCCTTGTGTCTATTCTTTGGATTCTCTTTTAAACTGGTTAATACCTTAACGTTTTTCAAATTTTTAATGAGCAGAGTAAAATCTTTAACAAATGTTTACTTTTGTATAGGAGAATCATGATTTTATCATTTAAAAATTATCTTTTAACACCATGTATGAGATCCTAAAATATGGTTACTCTTTGCTACCTTAAATCTAGTTTAATTCTCCTTATATTATCCTATCAATATGAAGAATACAAGGGATCCAACTTGTGGGTATTCTCTCCTAGCATAATACACACACACACAGTACACATGCCCATAAACACAACCCCCCAAAATAAGCAATAATGGTTATCCATAAAACCTTTGAAAATCCATGTGTAAGAAGCAAACATTCTCTAGTGCATGGAAGACACAGTTCTGATGATCCATCAGGCAGAATGTGTACTATCTCAGCTTGAATGGTCTATTTGGGTTACTTCTCCATTTTCTGGAGTTCTTCAGGAATGTAGAATAGATGGTTTCTATTTATACCACGGATTTCTCTTGGCACTGTTATCATTTTGGCCCAGATGCTTCTTCGATGTGGGAGCAGTTCTGCGCACTGTGGGAAGCTTAGCAGCTTCGCTGGCCTCTACCCATTAGATGGCAGTGTCACATCCCCCAAATGGCTCCAGACACTGCCCTGGCCAAAATTGCTCCACTTGAGAATCCCTGATGTATTTTATGAAAGGACACACAAAATAACTTATCCTATAGAAGAGGGAGGATCTCTCCAAAGATGTGTGTATACTCAATTAACATATATCAGCATGGATGGGTCTCAGTGGTAATGTTGTGTGATCACAGCAAGTTACAGAGTGATTTGAACAGCATGACCATATTTATGTAAATTTTAAAATCACAAAACTTACAGTGTATATTGCTTATAGGGCCATGGATGTGGGGTGAAAATCATAAAACCGTGAACATGAATAGACACCAATTTAATGAGTTTCATTGTGCTTGGGAAAACAGGAAGGAAATTAGGATAGGTTATGTTGAAAAGAAAAGTCAATTCTTTCTATAATGTTTTTCTCACTTTCAAAATAGGTCAAAAACACTATTTCAAATGTTACCTTTTTTCATCCGGCTAACTTATATAGAGACATTGTTATTCTACAAACTTTATTTGACAGAAAAATCTATAAAAAGATATGAAACATGAAGCTTAAATTTTCCATAGTTCTTTGATGCTGTTATTTTTCAATCATCTGTTTTATATTGTTCATATGACTGCTTGCCTCCCTAATTAAGAGTAGCTTTGAATTGGCAGTGTTTTATACAGCAATTTTCTGGTTCAGACTCTAATGACAACCATAATATAAATGTTCTCACCTTATATGTGTGGAGTGCTTTATCTTTTCTCAGTACTCTTACATCTGTCTTCTCATTTTGTGTTCACAATTTCTTTCACCATCAATCTTAGTTTCAAATCTATTCACCATGTTAATGCAGGTTTCGTCTTTCTATTGCAGTTACCTTAAGTTTGGCTTACTGACCCTGAGATACCAGATACCAGGGCAGTTTATGTAGGAAGGGACCCACGAAACACTGGTAGGTAAAGTGAGACAGGGAGAGAAAGAAGTTAAGAGGCAGCACGTTTAGAGCAGCTTACTGTTTAGGGCTACTGAGGCTCAGTTTGACTCCTTTGTGTAAACTCCTGTGGATGGCTTTCACAATAGAAAGACACAGTGAGTCATTTGAGATAGAAGTTGGCAAAACCAGAAGTACTTATGATCAGGCCCTTTATAAGAAAAGTTGGCTAACCTGTGCTCTAGAGCATAAAACTGGGAGAAGTATCCATATTTTCAAGAGTTTTGAGAGTTTCCAGTGTGAAGAAATGTGCAAGAAGGAAAATATCCATAAACATTTCATTTTGAAAGAAGTAGGTTAGGGACAAAATAGTACTTCTATAAGAACAAATATTGATTGTTTGGCCTAAAAAATGATCAAGATCCAAACAGACACTTGAGACAGTTATAACTCTACTATGGAATGAGTTGGAAACAGTTCAGGCTTGGGAAATAGTGATCATTCATTGTACCAAACAACAACTAATTAAAGATTATGGTAGTAATTAGCCAAGACTATGTTCAGGCTGGGAACAGGAAGAGATAGTGGTTGCCAATAATGACTGCAGAAAACTAACAAAGCTTACCTGTCATTCCAGGAGAGGAGAAAACAGAAACAACAAAACTAAAATCCGTGAATGAAAGGGAACACATAGTGTCCCTTCCTGTGTCCTCAGGGTGTTAAGGAAGACTGAAGAAGGAAAATCTACCTACTGCAGGTAGGTTTAGAAGGTATCTAAAAGAGATAGCTATTTTTGTTAAATAGACTGGTTGCCTGGGGGCAAGCAAGGATGAATGACAAAGAGACGTGAATCAGTTTAACTTTGGGCAGCCAGGGGGCTCTTGCCTCTTAGGACCCCAGCATCTGGCTCATCTTGTATTTATTCACCTAAACACTGGTACAAGCAATCAAAGTAGCACAAGGTTCATCTGCTTTCCAATATCCACTAGTACATACTCTGGTAATCAACTTAATCTTAGGTGTTCTAGCTTTTCCCTGGAACCCGCAATATGGAGTCACCCTGAGTGCAGCCTTTCTCCTTTGTGCTCAGAGAGGGCAGTTAGGCCTCACTTCTCTGGTCTCTGACAGCATAGAGTTGTTCAGAATACTCTAAATTATCTTCTTCATTTCAATGGGCTCAGTATTGATGTCCTCTCTTGTTTGTGATATTAGTAATTGACCTCTTTCTCTCTTTGTCTTGATTAGCCTGGTTTAAGATTTATCAATTTCATTGATCTTCAAAGAATCATATTCTGGTTTTAGCAATATTTTAAAAATTTTTAATTTTTCAATTGTATTGGTTTATGCAATAATTTTTATTGTTTTTTTCTTTTGTTTGCATTCATTTTATTTATTTCTTTATATTGGTACCAGGGATCGAACTTGGGACCTTGCACTTGTGAGGCAGGGGGCAGAACCACTGAGCTAAATCCCTGGCCCTTGCATTCATTTTATATTGCTCTCATTTGTGTAGCTTCCTAAAGTGGAAGCTTAGATTATTGTTTCTTGTTTTCTAATACTGTTCTTTCAATGTTATCAATTTTCCTGTATGCACTGGTTTTGCTGCATTCAACATATTTTGATAATTTGCATTCTCATCATTTACTTTAAAATAGTTTAAAGTTTCTTGAGACTCTCCTGATAAATGTCATTTGGAAGTGTGTTACAGTCTAAATATTTTGGGAATTTTCTAACTATGTTTCTATTATTGATATCGAGCTTAATTTCCTTGTAGTACAAGAACAAACTACGATTTGTTAACATCCGTCCTGTGGCCTAGAATGTGGTCTGTCTTAGTAAATGTTCCATTTACATTTGAGCTTCAAGAGAATTTGTTCTGCTTTGTTGGAGGAAGTATTTATGAAATGTCAGTTACATCCAATGAATTGATGGTGGCTTTTCATTCGACTATGCACTTCCATTTTTTCTTTCAGCTGCATCTATCAATTACTGATTGATGAGTGTTGAAGTTTCCAACTATAATAAGGTATGTGTCTATTTCTTCTTGTAGCTCTAATGATCTTTTTTCCCACCTATTTTGATAATCAGTTGTTCAGGTGCATATATGTTAAGATTCACTATGCCTTCTTGGAGAGCTGACTCCATTTATCATTATCTATTACAATTCTTTATCCCTGAATCTTTCTTGAAGTCTGCTTTGTCTGAAATTGATATTGCTAGTTCAGATTTCATTTGGTTGTGTTGCCATGGTATATCATCCTTCTCTATCCTTCCACTTTTACTTATGTCAAATGGAATTATGTAGAATAGAAAAGCTATACTTGAATTTTTTTCAAAAGTATACTCTGACTGTCTTTACATTTAAATTGATATATTTAGGTAATTCATATTAAAAATAATCACTGATATAGTTCAGTTGATCTCTACCACGCTTGTGTTTTCTAGTCATGACAGTTTTTCATTTCTTTAAAAATCTTCCCTCGTTTTTCTTTTTTTTCTTTGTTAATTTTTAAATATTAAGTTCTTTTATTGGTACATTTTAGGTATACAAGTCATTTCCATTTATCATTGGGTGTTTGTACCTGTACATGATGTATCTTGGTTCTTATTTTTTTCCTCATTACCTGTGGGCCCTTCACATCCTCCACCTTTCCCTATTTCCATAGACATCCTTTCCATTTATTTTTTCTTTTCTCATAGTTTTTCCTTTCCCTCTTTTCCTTTCCCCTTCCCCTCCCTTCACCCCTTCATCTTTGGACCTTTTTTCCTCTTTCAAATTATCGATTACTCATTGTTATCATTTTAACCTTGGTTTACACTCTCAGTTTCTCACACTAGTGAAACTATTTGGTATTTACACATGTGTGTCCTATTTATTTCACTTAAGAGCATGGCCTTGATATGCATCCAGTTAGCTATCAATGACTCTAGTCTTTCATTCTTTATGGCTGAGTAGTACTCCATTTGATTAAAAAAACCCACAGTTTCTTTATCCAGGTTCCAGTTGATGGCCACTTGGGCTGCTTCCAAGCTTTAGCTATTACAAACTGTGCTGCTAGGAACATGGGGACACATGTTTCACTGTGGTATGATTCTTTGAATTCTTTGGGGAAGATACCCAGCAGGGGACTATCTGGGTCAAATGGGACCTCTACCCCTAGTTCTTTGAGGTATCTCCATACTGATTCCCACAGTGGGTGCACCAGTCTACACTCCCACCAGCAATGGAGAAGGGTTCCTGTCTCCCCACAACCCTGCCAGCATTTGTAATTGGATGATTTTTTGATAGCAGCCATTCTTTGTGTTGTGAGGTGGAATCTCAGTGTTGTTTTCATCTGCATCTCTTGAATGATGAGTGATGTTGAACATTTTTTCATATATTTGTTTGCTGCTTTTACTTTTTTGAGAAATGTCTGTTCCCTTCAGGTGCCCATTTTGAATTGGGTCTTTGAATCTGGGGGGTCAGATTTTTTTCAATTCTTTATATATTCTAGAGAGCAGTCCTTCTGTCATTTTTCTTGCCTTGTTTCTTTAATGAAGACAGTTTCTCTCTTCACTTAGCATATCAATTATACCTTTTAAAAATGTGAGTGTGGGACAAGGATTTAGCTCAGTGGTTTTGCCGCCTGTTGCACAAGTGCAGGGACCAGAGTTCAATCCCCAGGACCAAAAAGAAAAATTAAATAAATAAAATTTTTTTTTAAATGTTAGTGCTTGTCATAGAGTTTGCAATGTATATTTACAACTTATCTAAAACCACCAAATCTAAGTTGTTAGTTTCAAATAACACTATACTGCTTCTCTGCTAACATAGGCACCTTAGAGCAGAGCATTCTCAATTCCCCCGTGCTACTACTCCCTATGCCAGTGGTGGCAAACCTATGGCACTTGTGCTGCAGCAGGCTGTTTGTATCATTGAAAGCTATAAAAGTTTCACCATCCCTGCCACTGTTGCTGTCACTGATTCCACTCATTCATAAATTATATGCACCCAATATAGTGTTGCTACTATTACTTTGAGCAGTTATCTAATGGATTAAGAATAAAATGTTCTATTTTACCTTTCTTTATTTCTCTCCAATGCCCTTTCTTTCTCCCTTCCCTTGTTACTCTCCTCCTCTCCCCACCTGTTTCCTCCCTCCCTCCTGTCTTCCTTCCTACCTTCCTCAGTTCCTTCTTTCCTTTCTGCTTCCTCGGTCTCTCTCTTGTCATATTTCATTTCTATCTCTAAAGAACTTATTGGAACATTTCTTGTCTAGCATATCTGTTGGCATTACATTTCTTCAATTGTTATCTGAAAAACATTTTTTTATGTCAGAAGGAAATTTTTGCTGTACAAAGAATTTTAGCATTGTGTGGATGGGTTATTTGTGTCAACACCTTAAATATTTTACTGCATTCTCTTCTTGCTTACATGATTTCTGAGAACCCTGGTGTAATTCTTAACTTTGTCGTTCAGTAGTTAAGGTCTTATCTCCCTGCATTTTACAAGAGTTTCTCTTTTTTGATTTTTACACATTGAATTTGATATGTGTACTGATAATTTGTTCTGTATTTACCTTGCTAATTGTTGTAAAGGTTCTTGAACCTGAGATTTGGTGTGTGCCCTTCATTTTCAAAAATTCTGAGCTACTATGACTTCAGTTATTTTTTATGTTCCTTTCCTCTTCTAGAGTTCCCATTATGGGCATGTTATGCCTTTCATAATTGTCCCACAATTCTTGAATGTTCTGGGGTTTTTTTAATTCTTTTGTTTTCTCTTTGTCTTTCAGCCTAGGGAGTTTTGATTGACTTATCATCCAGCTCACTGATCTTTTCCCCAGTCATTTCTAACCTGATCATCCTTCAAGGCATTCTTCATTTCTGCCACAATGTTCTTTTGTATCTCCCATTTCCTTTTGATTCTTTGTTAGAGTTTCCATTTCTTTTTGATTATGTTACTGAACTGTTCTTTTTTATAGGCATTAATTTTAGGGCATAGTAGTTTTTTAAAAGGCTGGTTTTCATTGTGGGATTTTCATACAGGCATATAACATATTTTGATCCTATCCAGCCCCCTATTACCCTGCCTCACACCTACTTCTTCCTCTTCTTTATTCCCTTTCTCTGGTCAAGTAGTGTCCCTCCTGCTTTCATGTCCATTTTTACAAAATCCGTGTACTTATCTTTCTGAGTCTGGCTTATTTCACTTAATGTGATGATCTTTATGTCCATCCATTTTCCCACAAATGACATAATTTTGTTTCTTCTATGGCTGAATATCACTCCATTGTGTGTACATATCATATTTTCTTCATTGATCTGTTGATTTTCATCTAGACTGATTCCATATCTTGGCTATTTTGAGTTTGTGCCACAATAAACAAAGATATACAAGTTTCTCTATAGCATACTGACTTTAATTCTTCAGTTACCCATGTGTTCTTAAATGTTTTCTACTTTTTCCATTTGTTCTTGCTCTGATTCAACTCTACTCATTGCATTTTGATTCTGGCACCATCTGTAATTCACAAGTTAATTGTTTAGCCCTCTCCAAGACTGCCTCTTACTCTAGATGCCAACAGCAAGTGTGGTCCCCATATTTCCTATGCTTCTGACTTACAAGTTATAAATTTTGAAGTCCCAACAACCACTCCAATTTTGATAATTCACTCTAATGATTCACAGAACACATTACAAATGCTGTACTGCTGCGGATTTAGCTCAGTGGTTCTGCCGCCTGGCTCGCAAGAGCAGCTTCCTGAAAATGCTGTTCTTACAGATACAGTTTTATTATGAAGGAAACACAGAAGAAGAGTTCTGGAAGGGCCGGGATTCAGTGCTCTTGTATCCTTTCTATGGAATCTGGATGTAGCATTGTCTGTGCACAGTAATGTGTTCATGATTTGGGATGCTCCACTTGGTGTCCAGAGTTTTCGTATGGGCTGTCATCACACAGGCATGACTGTGTAAACCACTGGGCATGTGACTGAGTTCAATCTTCAGTGCTTTCTCCTTCATGGAGGTCAGACTGGCCCAGGATTCCAGCCTTCTAATCATGAGTTTGGTCTCTCTAGTGACCAGCCCTGATCTTGAAGCTAATTAGGCATCTATCATGAGTCATTTCATTAAGATCAACATTAACACAAACATGCCCATAACTCAGGAAGTTCCAAGGGATTTTGAAATTCTTTGCCAGGAATGGAATCAAAGACCAAATAAAATTTTTAGCATACCATAAAACCTTTAATATATCAATCACAGTTGTTGTAAGCTTCTTATCTGACAATTTCAAAAATCTGTGTTATATCTGAATCCAGTACTGATGCTCATTCTGTTTCTTCAGATCGCATTTTCTTCTTGCCTTTAGTATATCCAAAATTTTGTTGTTGGGCACTGAGGCAGTCAGGCTATCAGTATAAAAATGGTATTAGTCTGGCCAGGACCTGGGTGTTTCCTGTTTAAGGTTTATTATAACTATGCACCAAAGATTCCATTTTTCTCTAATTTCCCATTGTTTGCCACTTCCATGCTGTCTCCAAGTCTCCTAAGAACCTCTTCTTAAATAGAATGTCTCTCTTAGGTGTCTCATTTGTAACCCACTGTTTTTATATAGGAGCTCTGTCAGTGTAGGGATAAGATTTTGAGGAAGGGAAGCATTCCACCTTAAAATTATATATCAGTTTTCTAATGGACTTGAGTTCCTGAGTTGTAGCCATCAGTAACTTTTCTCAACTTTTTTTCCTCTTATGCAAGACAGAAAATCTAGAATGACTAACAATGTCTAGTTGCTCTTCCTCTTCATCAGATAAAGCTGTAGCAAAGTAGCTTCCCTTGAGCACAATCTCATTAGAGGAAGTAGAACTGTCTGGGCTTATTTCAAAGTGGTTACTTCTGTTCTTCACTGCTCACAGAAGAGAAGATTGTCTCTCATATTTGACTCACCCCTGGTGGGTCTTCTGAAGGCCAAACCCACACCAGTATAGGAGCCCCCCTAAAACTGGGTACAGTGGATTTTAACTCTGGATTTAGTCTGAAGTCAGCTTTCAGCAGTTCATCAGTTACTGTTTATTTGTTCCTACCAGTTTCTATCTCCATATGTCTCTGGTCCCGGTAAATTGTGATTCTCTATACTTGCATGTCTGTCTGTTTTTTTCTGTGGCAGTTTGTGATGTGACCTTAGTGCTCTTGTAGATCTAATTAAAGTTGCTGATTTTTAGTTTGTTCAGCTGTTTTTGTATAGTCAGAACAGGAAAGATAATTTGAGAGCTCTTTGTGTGTCAGAGCTCATCAGGAGACATGGCCAGTATGCAACTAGAAGCAGGGGTCTGAAATCCATATGTACTTAGGCCATGGCCCATGGGGACGGGTGTATTGATTGCTTCCAGTGGTCACTGACTCCTTCATAAAACCAGCTTTGCAGCTAAACTGCATTCTACAAATGTACTACTTGCTAGGTTACTGGTCAATTAAATGCAGTCTTCAAAAGAAAGACCTTTTAGTGAGATTTGGCTTTGTGATTTGAACTGGCCTTTTTGTTTCCACTCTGTCCAATCCCAGAGGCCTTTTCGGCTGATGAATGGGGTTCTCATACGTTCTGTGCATTGCTATTACTCTTAATGTATTCTAGAACATGATTTTTCTGGCCTGTAAGCATCTCCAACCCAACTTATGAGTTTTCAGCTCTTTGGATTTAAATCAGAAACATTTTAGTAAGTCTGAGCCCTAGAGACCCAGTACTAATAAGACTATAACTAGGATGAATGGATGAAGGGGCATGTGTGTGTGTGTGTGTGTGTTCAAACCTGTATCAGTGATTTTATAAATTTATACCTATGCTATAAATTTATGTATCTGATTTCTATGCTAGGTCTAGTAATATATATATACACTAATCTAAATTTTTTTGAACAATTATATAATAAGAATTATTTAATACCTATCTTTGTAAGCACATTTATAAACTTTTGACGTGAGATTTGTAAGTTCCTAACCATCATTAATATTATATTAAGAAATTTGTAATAAAAGTGTCTAACATCTCTTTTCATAAAATATATAACAATTTAGAAAAATAGTGTATTTTAAGGCATATGTGGAGCAAACTGACATATTCTTTCATCTACAAAAGTTGCAAGAAGTTCATGAGAAACAAAAAGATTGAGTTGTCAGTATTCATAGTGCTTCTCCCTGTTCATTTATTACTTTGTGCACCAGCATATTCTGGTAAATGCTTAATAACTGGTTCTCCCAAAAGAAATGCCCCAAGTGTGGAATCTATTAACTTCTTTAGTGCAAATACCCCCATAATGGTCAATTCCAGGGCCGAGTAACACTGAGTAGCAGAAGCATGCACTAATCAGATCTCATTATGTCCTAAGGACTGACTGGAGCATTTGCTGCCTGTAAACAGGAGACAAAGGATTGTTAGGGGCATCATAACTGTCTGAGAGTGTTGGGAGCAATGCTACATAATTCTAGGGAAAAATCATTTGAGTGGGCCTGTTCTCCCCCCCTACAGCCAAGCTAGGACATTCCAGACATAATTGCATTTTGGCCTCTGGTCACAACTGAGACCTCAGTGATCCCCCCCACCCCCCCACCCCCCCACCCCCCAGATGCTGCAACCTGCAGGACAAGACCACACCTGTGGGAGATGCCAGGGAGAAACCAAATCTTCATCTGCATAATTCCTCATTGTTCTTAGATTTCCACTGCCCCCCAGCCTTTTGTTACACCTTGTCTATCCCAATGTGAAGTACTGAACTCTATTTTTCACTTGTTACATTTGTTTCCCCATGTGCTGAATAGAAGGTGCTGCAAGCTAGAGGGTTTTTGTCTTTGCCACCCAGAGCAGCACTGATCAGACCCAAAGCTCAGCTTCTTCTCAGTCTCATTTGTCTACCTTTCCTGTAATTCGCTGTGTGCTGCCATGGCTCACAGGCGACTAGGACTTACTGCAGAGGTTCTGGTAATGTACCCTTCCCCTGTTCCCTACATGAGAGTGTTCATATTTTACAAAGATGAGGGGAAAGTCAGAGGTTGGGGCTGGTGAGGCTTCTCAGTGATTTTTCATGGAGATTTTGCTGGTTTCTGAGTGATGACGTGGGCTTTAAAAATATATGGACCATTTGATTTTCAGATACCTAGGCAATCAAGGTGATATTTGTGTTATCATGCTTTTTGTGTGTCAGGTAGGAAAAAAATTATCAGTTGGGAAATAATGCTGTTTTTTTATTCCTTAGCATTTAGACTTTAAATATAATGACTTTAGTAATAATCCTATTAATAACTATATGTGTCTTGGTAAGATATACTATTTTTTCCACAGTATTGACCATTTAATCATTGAAGGTGTTATGTGAAGAGAATATGATGACTCTGAGAATGTTGCTGGTACTGAAGTTTTGATGGGATCCAAAGAGGGTTAACGGTTCCCTAATGATGAAAGTGGACCAAGGTTATTTGTTGGTATCTTGATAGAACCGACTGTGTCCTTAAATGTATTTATCACATGGATCTACTTAGGTTCCTGTCAAGACATCACTGTGTACATACATGTTCAGTAATGGAGCTTTCCAGGTATGCAGGCAAGTGATAAGGAAGGATAGATAACACCCTTGACTAACACTGAGAAACCATGAAATTAGAACTGTGACACTGGAACTTGTGTTCTCAAGTCTTTTGCTCTCCCATCAAGCTCTTTCCAAGTGTACAGAGATGAGCTGCTGTTACATTTCTCATTAAAGATGTTTCCAGACATCAAGGTAATTAATGATACTGTTAAAATTCTACTGAAATTGTTTTTGGTATGTGTGCAGATGAAATAATGGCCAGCTTAAGTGGGAACACTCAGCTGAACTGAGGGTGATTCTGCATGTGGGTGACCCACCTAAGGATTGTTGCCATAACTGCATAAAAGGAGGATAGAAGGGGAGGAATGCTGGCTGCTGATTTCCCAGGAGAAGCTTTGTTGGAACTGGAACTCAGTGGCTTTTCTTGCTGTTGCTCCCTCAGTGGGGGGGTGGGGGGGTGGGGGGTGCTGGTCTTTGCCTTTGTCTTGAGTGTCACTCCCTGGTTCCAGTGCAGATCCCTCAGTGTTCAGGCACAGATTGTTCACCCTGCCGGCATAGACTTTTGAGCTTCTGCCACTTGCCCTTGGGCCTTTTGGTGCAGATTCTTGATATGAACTTGCATGAGACATTGCTGAGGGCTGTAGGCCTCTGGCTGGACTCATGTGGAATATTATGTGGAAAGATCTATTGCACTTTTCTGGGTTTGACTTTTGGGGAGAATATTGTAAGACAGTCCTATAAATTTGTATATCCTGTGGTAAATCTGTTTCCTTGGAAAGACCAACTAGAACAGTATGTTTATAGGTAAAAAATAAATTTGTAACAGTAAACATGGATTTTTCTTTATTTGCAGGTATAGACATGCAATAAGATGTGCACCAAACACTGGGATTTTTAGATTTCTGCCAAGACCTTATAGTAACCCTTTCAACTATTGGTCAGCACACCATGTAGGTAGGTGGTTTCATGTAGGTTCTGATGTAGGCCCAAACCACAGCACAGCTTGGCAGTCTTACTGGTTTTACCTTCTCAAGTATTCTTAAAGATGTATTTTCTAAAGCCTTTGCAGATTTCTATCATGAGATCACAGTTAATCTAACATCAGCCTTTAATGGCAGACATTGCTGTTATGCAAACAAGTGCTGATGTGGACCAAAACTAAAGCACAGACCATCTGATCTTCAGATCACATGAGGCAAGTGAAGTTATGGTTTCGCTACCACTTGCCATCATGATTTCTTTGCCAGTATTCAGGTGAGGAATAATAACATCCTTAGGAACACTTGAAACCACACAGTTTCTTTTCTGTATTTCAGAGAGAATGTGTAACTCTGTAAGGAGTTTGCACATATCCAAGTATTTATCACATAGTCCCAACTATAGTAATCATAGGAACTAGGCAGATATTCCACGAAGAAATGTTGTCTTATCTGACATTATCCATGACCTTGGAGAACCACAAGAATCCAGGTAGAGTCCTGTGATCATGGATGTAATAGAAGCTATTCAACAGTTCCTGGTAGGTTGTGTCTTGATTCCTGTCAAGGGTTAACAGTGAACTTAAAAAGTTCATTATCAGGAGATATTTCTGTATTAGAGTAAATATTTTCATGTACAGCACGTGCCAGACTGACCATTAGATCATCAAATATCTGGGTCAGTGCTGTTTGTTTCCCTGCAATTTTTATCATATGATTAAAAAAATGTAAGTATGTAGATAAGGAATGGAGTATTTCATATTCTAGAAACCATATTATTGCATTATCTTACATTTAGAGAGAATTTACCCTGGGAATTTCAAATGACTTTCATGTACTCAGGTTATTATTATGCATTTATGCACCATGGTAGTTAACAAGTTAAATATTAGCAGTCATGGGATAATGAGGTTTGGAACAATGATGTTCATCATAAAATAATCAAGAATACAAGTAGAGTTGATGAGTCCAGGTAGAAATGAAATCTTGCAATAATGACAATAAAGAAAGTTATTTGGAGGGTCCCAGTAGAAAAGTCTTACCATACATATACTTGTCACCCATGTTTTTACATTTCCATGCAGATACGGTGGTAAGTCTCATGATGACCAACAGTGGCAATTTGTTGAACCCATGGCCATGATGATCAAGAGGGATATGTAAGTGTGGGGTTCTTACATTTATTTTAGCATGTTTCCTATACATATTTAGTAAAGGAATGATTCTGTTTACCACTGCTAGTAACAAGTAGCTTATTATATAAAGTTTTGATAAACTCTGAATTTAATCCTAGGAGGTGTGGAGGCATATGTAGGGATCCATGTAAGTTATTCAACTGATCCACATCAGAGTATTAACCATAATTTTTTCTACAGGTACCCAGCCAAGAGAAAATGGTGTGAAGAACAGCATCTCTGACCTTGAAGTTCTAAAGATCTAAGTACTTCAGTTGGTTTCCCTGATGATGGAGGTGACCAAAATTTTAACGTTGTCCTTTTTTTCTCCCCTCAGGAGAAAGATGATGCGTCCTAAACACACATCTCAAAGTGTTGTCTAAGATTCCAACAGTTATTAAATTATAGTGATTGAACTTAAGAATGGTAATTTATGAGATATTATGACTAACCTGGTAATTAAGAAATTGTCCCTACCAAGATGCCAACAAATAACCTTCAGATTTCTTGGTAAAGTGGATGGGATATCTAACACAATGTTACTCTGGCTTTTTGGCAGGTATTCCATTAAGTTTTATCCTAGTGTACAGGTTTGTTGACTTGAAATCATTAGAGGCATTTGTTATTTTTTGGTATTTATATCATGAATGATGCTTTTGAACTCCTGTGGTAACCTCTGCTTAGAACACAGTTCAAAATATGATTTGTCAGTAATGCTTTTTGTAAATATGAGATTGTACTATGGACTTATGTAGAGATTGTGATAGGTTATTGTATAGAGATGCAGGTAATTGACCATATTTCCTATCCCCTAGTATTGACCATGGGAATTTTGCTAGTGTTTCTTCCAAACAAGATGTTATTTCTTAGTAGGCTTTTACCTCAGTGTTCAGCTTTAGCCATGTAATTGTGATAAGAATATGATTTGTCATGTTGAACGCCATGACCAGGGGAATGTGTCAATGTCTTCCTTGAATGACATAGGTTCCAAAATCATTTTTCATGATTTGATTTTCAAGTTCCTCTGAAGACACTGTGATTATCGTACCCATGGGAGTGAGTAAAGTCCATAGAGGGTTATGAGGTAAGTGCTGAGGTACCCTAAACCAGATCTTCATCTATAGAGGAAAGGGATGAGGGTGTCCTGACTATTACTAGATTTCGTGGTCACTGCTTCTATAAGAAATAATTTTGTTCTTCACAGTTCTAGTAAATATGAGTTTATCCTTTATATGCCATAGGGAAAATTGGTGTTTTAGCAAGGACTGCTGAGGGAGTGATTATGAACTGATTAATAGAAATTATTGAGGAACTCTATGACTGCAGTAAGCATAGGTTAATTTCCAGGGTGTGGAGATGACAAAATATGGGCTCTCTGACAATACTGTTTTTGTTTGGTGAATCCAAGTATCCTGAGGAGTTTAGCTGTCCTTTAGCAATGGACATTAAAAAGGGAGTGGGCTCATGTTCTGACACAGCACCTTCTATGCTAAACCGGCTTTGTATTTTTTTTAGATGCCCTTCAAGAGAACACAGTGATCCAGAAAAGATGGTTGTTGCAGTCACCCTAGTAACAAGGTAAATGATAAAATGGTCATAGTCCAGTGAAGGCTGTTTGATCTTCTATAATCCTGGCAAGTTCCTAACTAGGTGCTCAGATGTTCAGGTGTTGGCTAGTGTATTGGTCTGGGATGATATAGTCACTCACTAGTGACATCTCATTTTCAGCAATTCATTTTATGACTGTGTTAGGTTTCATTAGATTCCCCCACTTCTGGTGATACATGTTTTCAAAACATATTATCACCTTAATAGTACAAGGAAACATCAAATGTCATTGCATCTTTTCTGGAATGTAATAGATGTAATATGCTTGTATTGCTACTGGTGGAGAAGAGATTTATGTAATTTTCACTGAGTCCATCTCTGAAATATTGTCCTTCGAAGGTTTGCATGTATCACTGAAGACAGACAACACTCTCTTACAAGGCTTTATCCATGGATGCCTTCAAGTATCTAGATAACGTAAGTGGATGCTGAAATGATGAAGTGACATAGGGAATTTGGAGTTGTATAAGTGCAAATGAGACATATACCAAATCAGAAGTCTATGACAAGAGTCCATAGATGGGTGAATACATCACAGCAAGCAAAATAAGTTTGTAAAGTAGAACACTACTGATCTCTCTATAAGTGCTAATGTGGGCATTCACCACATCACTGGAAATCAGATCTTCATATACAGGGATGAGTGATGAGGATGTCCTTGACACTTGTTACTGAGGTTTTGTTACAAGTACTAATGGATGAAATGAGAGACATGATGAAAATATCTAGTGAATGCAATACTGCATTTTGTATGAGACAGAAATGAATATTGAACCTGTACAATTTCAGGGATCCATCGCATCATGGTTGGATGTAGACATGGTGGTGTTACAACACAACAGTAAACGTTGAAAAATTTACAGATGGCTCTATTACACATTTGGACATGCCAGAGAATACAATTTACATAGAATTAAGGACTCTATTAACACATAGCTGAAGGATGCCTTTCTGTTTCTGGGTGAGGGGCAGAAAGAGTCAGTGACATGGAAGAGCAAGATGAGACCTAAATGACAGTTTTCTGTAGGTGCTTTCAAGTTAATGGAAGTGATCAATTGAATGAGTGTGTTGAAAAAACCTTGAACAAACCAAGGAAAAACAAAAGTATAAATTACAGCCCATTGGCACCCATCCAATCTTCAATATCCAGGTGGCTAGCACAAGGGTAGTAGCCCAATGAGATGTTGTCATGTACTGGATTCTTATGCTGGGAAGGTCACTGTGACTGTCGCGTTCTGAGCTGACCCCACATTCACACATCAGAGACCTTATTTTCAGATGTGATTTTCATTGTTGATAGTGAAACTCTGAGGTAGTCTCCTTTATTTGGCAAGTGTGAGGTTAAGGGGCTCATTCCTATCAGGGTGTAGAATCAGGTGCTACTGAATCCAGGCTGAAAGTGTGCCTTTAAACTGGCCATTGTAAAGGGGAACAAAAGAGGGTGGAGGGGGAGAGGAAAGAAGAAAGAAAGAAAAGAAAATAGAAGAAAAAATGGAAACAAAGCTTTTGTAAATAAAGGAGAAGGAGAGAGGTAGAGGGAGGGGAGGAGAATGGGAAAAAAAGAAGAAGAAAGATACATCATGAACAGGTACAAATTCCCTGTGATGAATGCTCTCATTATGTTTACCTGAAATGTACTAATAGATTTTTTGCTTCAAAAAAACAGAACAACAACAACAAACTAGGCATTGTAGAGAAAAAGCAAGGATTCAGATAATTATCCTAGAGTAGTTCCCTGAGATACAGATTGTAACAGTTTGTCCGGTGTCTGCTCAGGAGTGTCCATTTTCTCTTCTCTGGCTTTCAGTGTGCATAAATGAGGGTCCTTGTAGTGGTGATGGACCCCTGAGTAATCCCATGATGTGCGGATTGTGCAGATGGAGAAAAAGAAGGGCATAGGATAAAGTACAGGATGGGTTCTTTCGGGTGTGTTTTCTAGTGACGGGTCCAGACCTCACAGCCAGGAAAGGCCAGACCCTGGAACCTCACCAGGATCCAGATAGCAGCAAATATAGCCTCCATCACAGCACAGGAACTGGATCTTCCTAGGCTTCAGTGGAGCATGTTGGGGCCCTGAGTGTAGCTGATACCATATTTTGTGTGAATAAATTCAAGTATAAAAGACTAACAAATCAGAAATCTAGTCTGTGTAAGTGTTCTTTTTGTATAGGGTGGGGAAAGTACTGTTCAAGGTCCCTGTGTCCTGGCATTGCTTGCTTACTATATGCAGTGACATGCTTGAGTACCAGACTGCTGAGAAAGAAGCACAGGAAACTTGCAGGCACCCACTTGATGAAGATCAGAGCCTTGGGATGATATTCTTCCCTCAGTTTCAATCTAGTATGCGGTGGAGTGGAAGCCTCCCACACCAGTGGTGGTTGTCAATGAATCAAGCACGTTGTATGCTTGCAGAACATGCTGTATCCTTTTAGCATGGCCTTGTTCCTTTTCCCTACATGGATACAGAGTGATCAAGAAGTTGGTTGATGTACACGTATGGAAAGCCAGGGAAATACCACCATGGGTACAAGCTGATCACTAGGCCAGATGTCTGTATCCAGGTCAGAAGGAGCCTCTGGCTAACCTGGTATTAACATATTTCATCACCAGGTATTCTGCCAAAAGGCCTTGGGATATGCTGCTACCCTCAGCCATGCAACACCTTCTTCTTTACTGATGTACATTGTGGGAGGGCACTTGGGCACACTTTGCTTTTCCCCACTGATTCACCTGTGTGCCAGTGAAGATGAAATCTTCCCAGTGGCTGCTGTTAAGTGTCCCATTTTCATGTAGGGGAACTGACCTGTAATGTAGTTTTCCTGTTGGCTAGGTGGATGGGGAGGCCAGGATTCTTGCTAACATCCATTATGAATATTGAGCCTTAGAACTTCTGCAGGTTTTCCTTCAAAGGAGAAAGAATTCTCTTACCATATTTTTTCTAGGAAACACCCCTGAGACTGAGGTGTTAAAGTAAAGGGGCCACAGTCTAACACAGTGACCTCCACAATACTCACATGGACTAAATCAGTATTCTCTGATGTCATTTTCACAGGGACAGTCATGTCACAGTGAGCAGCACAGTATAATCAGGTGGATGCATACAGACATCCAGGTAAGTGTGGGCTTGTGCCCAGGCCACCAATGAGGTCCTGCCACTTCCACATGTGTAAGTGACAAAGGTGTGGCTTGGCATTTGTAGCCCACTGCTTGATTTGAAGTTGCTCAAGTAAGGAAGGATGGAATCCACAGCAATGCCACTCTCTGGGAGGGGACACTTGGCACAGCTTAGGTGAAATGGATGGTAGAAGAGTGAGCACTGAAGAAGAAATGGTGTCTAGGTTTGGGTGCTTGCTGTGTCCCAGCCCGGGGAGCTGTAGCACAGGAGAGTCTGCAGGGGTCCACTTAGGAGAGGTTTGACTGTGG
This sequence comes from Heterocephalus glaber, assembly GCF_053883595.1. NCBI lineage: Eukaryota > Metazoa > Chordata > Mammalia > Rodentia > Bathyergidae > Heterocephalus > Heterocephalus glaber. The sequence continues at coordinate 116,185 of NW_028258315.1, forward strand.
GGACAGGATTGTTTTCATGCAGTTATCCCAGCAGCCAGGTACATTTCCAGTGTGAGTCAGTGGTTTTGGTGGGAATTGAAATGCTCATTGACTCAACACTGACTTTGTCTTCTCCATGTTTTCTGCAGGTTCCTTCAAGGGAAGATGAGCAGACTATGGCTGGAACTGCAGGCAGGTGTCAGGTGAGAATCAGCCTGCTGGTACCTCATTGGGCACCAAGTGATGGTCTGTATTCAGATGGATGTGAAGAGGGTGTGCATGAGGTATTCTCATGTTTCCTAGACATGCACCCTCTAAGGTCTTGACTACTGAGTGCTTCAGAGTTTGTGCCACACTCAGCATCATAGCCTTTTTTTCTGTGACAGATTGGCTATCGATGGTGAACCTCTGATTCTGCCCTCTTCATCGACAATTGTGGTGCTCTGTGCCTTCTTGCTGTCACGAGGAAGCATCAGATGCTATTGGTTCCCTTCCAGGAGAGATGACATGTATTTCATACTTGTTCCACTAGGGGAGTAAGCAGGGCATGAGGTCACTGTGACAGAGTGGGTCCCTGAGATGGGGATTGGAGTGAATTGGGAGGTATCTCCTCAAAGGCATCCATTCCCATGGCATGGCTAGTTTGTTGACAAGGAGGGAGGGGCATGGTGGTGGTGATGGAACCTGAATGATAGGATGACATGGGAGTTGTACAGGTAGACATGGAGGAGACCACAAAGGGTAGAATCTCTTGTGCTTCTTTTCCAGTGAGGGAGTCCCAGCTCATGGTGAGCCCTGAATATCACCAGGATCTGTATAAGGACAGCCATGGACCTTCACTGCAGCATAGGCAGGGAATATCCATGGCCTTCACTAAGTGATATTGGGGTCCCTGATGTGGAGTCATGGGGTAGTGGGGTTGCTGTGACTTTGCTTTAGGCTCTGGAGCCCAGGAGAGCAATGAAGGAAGAACTGAGCCAATCCACTGACCCTGAATTTTTCCTCGTGTATAGTGAAGTAAAATGAATGTTGATCTTCTCTACATCCTTGGAGTGCTTATTGTTTGGTCCAGTGGTGTTGTGATGGACCACCCTGCCCAGGAGAAAGCACAGAATTCTATGCAGGTCAGTAGTTGATGATAATGAGTCTCAGGATGAGAGTTTTGCACTCGAATTGCTTTTGGTATCAGAGTGAAGAGAAAGCCTTTGTGCCAGTGGTGATGCCAGAGCACAGCGCAGTGTTCTTGCAGAGCAAAGGATAAGGTTTTAGCATGGTGCGGTTTGCCTTCCTTTCAGATATCTGCAGTGATGAAAAAATGTTTGTTGTGGTGAGATTGCTGATGATAGATGAGACCTCTGTGCATGTAGCCTGGCTACAGGGCATGATATTCCTTAGAAAGGTAAAAAATGAGCCTTTACGTAACTTGGCCATGTGATGTTTTTTCACCATGAATGCTGCTGAGGGCCAGAGTCATGATCAGATCTTGTGAGATCTTCAGCCATGGAATATCTTAGTTTTTTCTGATGAACTTTGGAGAAGGGACTTTTCTTTTCCCTGCTGTTTGACATGTATGTCAGTGGAGGTAAACCAATAGAGACTTCTCAATGGCTATGAGGCTGCATCCCATTGTCATGTAGAATGGCTGGACCATTCTTCATGGCCAAATGTGCTTTTCATGCTCACAGTCAGAGAGAGGAAGGTAGAAATTATTGATAGTATCCAAATATTCATCACTATAGTTATTGACCCTCAGAACTTCTTCATATTTTCATTTAAGGGAGAAAGAATTCTCTCAGCAGGCTTTATCCTTGGAGTTCTAGAAAGACCCATGTCTTTAAGGAAGTAAGTAGATTTTTTTAAGTTCTTTTATTGGTACATTTTAGGTATACAATTCATTTACATTTATCACTGGGTGTTTGTACCTGTACATGATGTATCTTGGTTCTTATTTTTTCCCCATTACCTGTGCACCCTTCACCCCCTCCACCCTTCCATATTTACATAGTTTTCATTTCCATTTTTTTTCTTTTCTCATAGGTTTTCCTTTCCCTCTTTTCCTTTCTCCTTCCTCTCCTTTCACTCCTTCGTCTTTGGACCTTTTTTCCTATTTCAAATTATCAATTATTCATTTTAATCATTTTAACCCTTGTTTACACTCTCAGTTTCTCACACTAGTGAAACTATTTGGTATTCACACATGTGTGTCCTATTTATTTCACTTAAGAGTATGGCCTCGATATGCATCCATTTAGCTATAAATGACTCTAGTTTTTCATTCTTTATGGCTGAGTAGTACTCCATTTTATAAATAAACCACATTTTATTTATCCAGTTTCCAGTTGATGGGCACTTGGGCTGCTTCCAAGCTTTAGCTATTACAAACTATGCCACAATAAACATGGGTGCACATATATCACTGTGGTATGATTCTTTGAATTCTTTGGGGAAGATACCCGGCAGGGGAATAGCTGGGTCAAATGGGACCTCTAGTCCTAGTTCTTTGAGGTATCTCCACTTACACAGTGGTTGCACCAGTCTGCACTCCCACCAACAATGGAGAAGGGTTCCTTTCTCCCCACACCCCTGCCAGCATTTGTTATTGGTTGATTTCTTGATAGCAGCCATTCTTTCTGGGGTGAAGTGGAATCTCAGTGTTGTTTTCATCTGCATCTCTCAAATGATGAGTGATGTTGACCAGTTTTTCATATATTTGTTTGCTGCTTTTACTTCCTTGTCTGAGAAATGTCCGTTCATTTCAGATGCCCATTTTTGAACTGGGTCTTTCAAATTGGGGGGTCTGATTTTTTTCACTTCTTTATATAATTCTAGATAGTAGTCCTTTGCCTGAGGTACAGCTGCAAATTTTTTTTCCCATATTGTAGGTTGTCAGCTCTGTTGGTGGTTTCTTTTGCAGTGCAGAAGCTTTTTAATAAGATGAGATCCCAGTTGTTGATTCTTTCTGCTAGTTCCTGTGCTACTGAGGTTTTGTTCATGGAGTCTTTTCCTATGCCAATGTCTTCAAGAGTTCTACCTAACTTATCTTCCAGCAAGTTTAGTGTTTCTGTCTTAATATTTATATCTTTAATCCACTTCAATCTTAGTTTAGTGCATGGTGATAGGTGTGGGTCTAGTTTCAATCTTTGGCAAGTTGAAATCCAGTTTTTCCAACACCATTTATTCAACAGACTATCTTTCCTCCAATGATGGTGATTGGCTTCTTTGTCAAAGATGAGGTGCCTGAGCATGTCTGGAGTTGTTTCTGCATCTTCTAATCTATTCCACTGATCCTTGGGTCTGTTCCTTTGCCAGTACCATGCTGATTTTATCACAGTAGCTTTGTAGTATGGTTTCAAGTTGGGGATTGTGATACCCCCAGCCATGTCTCTGTTGCCTAGAATTGCTTTAGCTATTCTAGGTCCCTTCTGGTTCCAAATGAATTTTTGGATTGTTTTCTCTAGTTCTGTGAAGTATATTGTTGGAATTTCGATTGGCATTGCATTGAATCTGTATAGCAGTTTTGGAAGTATGGCCATCTTCACTATATTGGTTCTTCCTAAAAAGGAGCAAGGGATATCTTTCCATTTTCTTGTATCCTCTTCAATCTCTTTTATCAGAGTGCTGTAATTTTCAGTGTAGAGGTCTTTTGCTTCATTTGTTAGATTGACTCCTAGATATTTCATTATTTTAGATGCTACTGTGAAAGGAATTGTTTCCCTAATTTCTCTCTCAGTGAGTCTGTTATTTGTGTACACGAAGGCTATTGTTTTTTGAGTGTTGACCTTGTATCCAGCTACTCTACGGAATCTGTCAATTAACTCTCGAAGTCTTTTGGCTGAGTTTTTTGGGTCTTCTTTTATTTATTTATTTATTTATTTATTAAATTCTTTTATTGGTACATTGTAGGTATACAACACAATTACATTTCTTACTGGGAATTGTACCTTTACATAATGCATCTTGGTTCTTATGTTTCCCCATTCCTAGCCCTCCCTTCACCCCCTCCACCCTTCCCTATTTACAAAGACTTTATTTCCATTTTTTCCATTTCCCTTCTTTCCATGCTCCTGCCCCTCCCACTACCCTTACCACTTTGGAGCTTTGCTTCCTATTTTGCGTTATCAATTATTCTTTCTAATCATTGGTACATTTTAGGTATACAGTATAATGACATTCATCATTGGAAATTTGCACCTTTACATAGTCTCTCTTGGTTCTTATTTTTCACCCTTGCCCAGCCCTCCCTTCAACCCCTCCATTCCTCCTTATTTATGAAGATTTTGTTCCTATTTTTCCATGTTCTCATATTAATCCCATTCTCTTCTATCCTTTCCCCGATCCCTCTCACTTCCTTCCCCTTTGCCCCTTTTCTTCGTATTTCGCATTACCTATTATACATTTAGTCCTTATTTATGCTTTCAGTTTCTCACACCAGAGAAACTATTCAGTATTATTCATGTGTGTCCTATTTATTTCACTTAGGATTATTGCCTCAATGTGCATCCACTTAGCTATAAATGTCTCTAATTTCTCATTTTTTATGGCTGAGTAGTACTCCATTTTATTAAAAAAACACATTTAATTTATCCAGTCTCCAGTTGATGGGCATTTGGGCTGTTTCCAAGTTTTAGCTATTACAAACTGTGCTGCTATGAACATGGGCGCACATATTATCACTGTGGTATGATTCTTTGAATTCTTTGGGGAAGATCCCCAGCAGTGGAATAGTGGGGTCAAATGGGACTTCCAGTCCTAGTTCTTTGAGGTATCTCCATACTGATTTCCACAGTGGTTGCACCAGTCTACACTCCCACCAGCAGTGGAGCAGGGTTCCTCTTTCCCCACAGCCCCACCAGAATTTGTTATAGGTTGATTTCATGATAGCAACCATTCTTTCTGAAGTGAAGTGGAATCTCAGCGTTGTTTTCATTTGCATCTCTCAAATGACCAGTGATGTTGAACATTTTTTCATGTATTTATTTGCTATTTCTACTTCTTTGTCTGAGAAATGTCTGTCCATTTCAGATGCCCATTTTCGGATTGGGTCTTTAAATTTGGGAGGTCTGATCTTTTGAAGTTCTTTATAGATTCGAGATAGTAGACCTTTGTCTGAGGAAGAGCAGGTGAAGACTTTTTCCCACATTGTGGGTTGTCTCTTCACACTGCTGGTGGTTTCTCTTGCTGTGCAGAAGCTTTTTAATAAGAAGAGATCCCACTTGTTGATTGTTTGTGCTAGTTCACAGGCAACTGAGGTTTTGTTCATAAAATCTTTTCCTACACCGATGTCTTCAAGGGTTCTACCTAACCTCTGTTCCAACTGGTTCAGAGTTTCTATTTTAATATTTAGATGTTTAATAAATTTTGATTTAAGTCTAGTGCATGGCAAAAGATATAGGTCTAGTTTTAATCTTTGGCAAATTGAAGCCCAATTTTTCCAGCACCATTTATTAAAGAGGCTATCTTTCCTCCAGTGAGGCTGTTTGGCTCCTTTATCAAAGATGAGATGGCTGAGTGTGTCCGGTGTTGTTTCTGCATCTTCTAATCTGTTCCACTGGTCCTCAGGTCTGTTTCTTTGCCAGTACCATGCTGTTTTCATCACAGTAGCTTTGTAGTGTAGTTGCAGGTTGGGGATTGTGATACCCCCTGCCATGTCTCTGTTACCTAGGATTGCTTTTGCTATTCTGGGTCTCTTCTTGTTCCAAATGAAGTTTTGGATTGTTTTCTCAAGGTCCTTGAAGTATGCTGGTGTGATCTCAATTGGAATTGCATTAAATCTATATAGCAGTTTTGGAAGTATGGCCATTTTCACTATATTAACCCTTCCTACCCAGGAGCAGGGGATGTCTGTCTATTTTCTGATAGCATCTTCAATCTCTTTTTTCAGAGTGCCATAGTTTTCACACAAGAGGTCTTTGATTTCTTTCGTTAGGATGATTCCTAGGTATTTCAGTTTTTTGGATGGTATTGTGAAAGGAATTATTTGCCCTATTTCTCTCTCAGTGAGTCTGTCATTGGTGTAGAGGAAAGCTATTGATTTTTGTGTGTTGACCTTGTAACCAGCTACTTGCCTGAATTTGGTTATTAAGTCTAGAAGACTTTTGGTGGAGTTCTTGGGGTCTTCTATATACAGAATCATGTCAACTGCAAATAATGACAATTTGACTTCTTCACTTCCTATCTTTATTCCTTTTATTTCTTTCTCTAGTCTAATTGCCGTAGCTAATGTTTCCAGAACTATATTGAACAAGAGTGGTGATAGTGGACATCCTTTTCTTGTTCCTGATTTTAGGGTGAAGGATTTCAGTTTTTGATCATTTAGTATGATATTGGCTGGTTTTTCATAGATGGTTTCTTTCAGTTTGAGGTAGAGACCATCTATTCCAATTTTTTGTAGGGTTTTTATCATAAATGCACGTTGCATTTTGTCAAATGCTTTTTCTGCGTCTATGGAGATAATCATATGGTTTTTGTCCTTGGCTCTATTGATATAGTGTATTACATTGATTGATTTGCATATATTGAACCATCCCTGCATCCCTGGGATGAATCCCACTTGATCAGGGTGTACGATCTTCTTGGTGATCTTCTGCATTCTGTTTGCCAGTATCTTTTTAAGGATTTTTGCATCTATGTTCATTAGTGAGATTGGCCTATAGTTCTCCTTTTCAGTTAGGTCTTTCTCTGCTTTGGGGATCAAGGTGATGCTTGCTTCTAAGGATGAATTTGGGAGTATTGCTTCCCTTTCAATTTCATTGAAGAGTGTAAACAGTAGTGGCAGTCGTTCCTCTCTATATGTCTTGTAAAATTCAGCAGTGAAGCCATCAGGGCCCAGGCTTTTCTTAGTTGATAAGTTTTTAATGACATTTTCAATTTCATTGGTTGATATTGGGTTGTTCAGAATTTTTAGGTCTTCTTCGTTCAACTTTGGTAATTCATATGTATCTAGGAATCTGTCCATTTCTTCTGTGTTGTCCATCTTATTGGCATATAGGTTCTGGAAGTAGGTATTGATGATCCTCTGGATTTCTGCTGGTTCTGTTGTCATTTCACCCTTTTCATTCCAAATTGCATGGATTTGGCCCTCTTCTTTCCTTTTTCTGACAAGGTTGGCTAAGGGTTTGTCAATTTTGTTGATTCTTTTGAAGAACCAACTCTTGGCTTCAATGATTTTTTGTATCATTCTCTTAGTCTCCTTTGCATTGATTTCTCCTCTGCTCTTTAAAATTTCCTCCCTTTTATGAGCTCTGGGGTTGTCCTGTTCTTTTTCTAGAAGCTGGAGGTTCAGCATCAGGTTGTTATATTGGGCTTGTTCTGTTTTCCTAATATGTGTATTCACTGCTATGGATGTCCCTCATGAGACTGCTTTCATTGTGTCCCATAGATTCCAATATGTTCTATTGTCATTGTCATTTAATTGAAGGAACTGTCTGATTTCTTCTTTAATTTCCTCTGTGACCCACTGGTTATTCAGAAGTGTGTTGTTCAATTTCCACGTGGATATGAATTTTTTGAGTTTATTTGCTATGGATCTCCAATTTCACTGCACTATGTATGGTCTGATAATATACAGGGGATAACTTCAACTCCTTTGCACTTACTTAAACATGTTCTATGTGTGAGTATGTGGTCTATTTTTGTGAATGACCCATGTGCAGCTGAGAAGAATGTTTATTCTGATTTGGTGGGGTGGAAGACTCTGTAAGCATCTGTTAAGTTCATTTGGATAAGAGTTCAATTGAGTTCTAGTATTTCATTGCTTATTTTTTTGTCTAGTTGACCAATTTGTGACAGAGGGGTGTTGAGGTCCCTCCACTTTGGGAGTGGCATGGTGCCATGCTGGAACCCTCTCCCGTGGCAGGAGATGTGATAAGTGGATGGAACACACTCTTTTTCCTTCCTGTGAGTAGTCCTGAGCCATTTCGGAAGCATCCCATTTCTGGGAGTGACCAAATGGTGGCCAGGAAGCCACCTCCACTTTGGTAGTGAAGTCGGGCCATGCCATAATCCTCCACGGTGGCAGAAGATGTTGTAAAGTAGATGAAATGCATTCTGCTTTTTATCATGAGCTGTTCTGAGCCATTCTGGAAGCATCCCTTTAGCTGGCACTGGACGTACTGGGGACAGCAAGCTGCCTTGACCTCTGGAGCATGGTATTGCCAGACAAGAATACTCTGCCATACCAGGAGGTGTGGTATCGCAGGTCAAAAGGTTTCTCTTTTTTCCTGTGAGTGTTTCTGAGCCTTTACAGGAGCATCCCTTAAACTGTGATCATCAGTAGGGTGGCCCGGAATCTGCCTCCACTCTGGGAGCAGCATGGTGCCATGTCAGAATCCTCCCCCGTTGCAAGAAATTTGGTAACATAGACGGAACACATTCTGATTTTTCCTGTGAGTGGTTCTGAGCCATTTTGGAAGCAACCTATTAGATGGGAGTGGCAGATGTTGGCCAGGAAGATGCCTCCACGGCAGTAGTGCAATTATGCCATCCCAAAATATTCCCCAGTGACAGGAGATGTTGTAAGGTGGGTGGAACACGTTCTCTTTTTTTCCTGTGAGCTGTTCTGGGCCACTTCAGAAGCATCGTGTTAGCTGTGATCATCGGTACCGTGGCCAGGTGTCTGCCTTCAAAGTGGGAGCAGCATGGAGCCATGCCAGAATCCTCCCCCATTACCAGAAATTTGGTAAGGTAGATTGAAGACATTCTCTTTATTCCTGTGAGCAGTTCTGAGCCATTTCACAAGCAACCCATTAGCTGGGAGTGGTAGTATGTTGGCCAGGAAGATGCCTCCACATGGAGAGTCTCATTGTGTCATCCCAAAATATTCCCCCATGGCAGGAGATGTGGAAACGTGGAAGGAACGCATTCTCTTTTTTCTTGTGATTGGTTCGGATCCATTTCAGAAGCATCCCATTAGGGTTAGGGTTGGGCTTGGGGTGGGGTCTGCTTTCCTCTACACCGAGGCACAGAGGGACACACAAGATACGACGCTGTCTCAGAGAGGCAGGGTGGAAGAAAAGCCCGGGCCTCTGACTCTGCTGCTCACTCGTCTCTCCCCAGCACCACCTCTCCCATTTTGGAAACCTGGTCCGAATGGCACCATCCACCGGACATTCCCCAAATCAAGACCAAAAGGGCCGGCTTGCAAGTGAACTCACCTGGAGCAGACATGGAGCCTCCCTTGTGCCTTCCCCTTGCTCAGGTGGAATATCTAGAGCCCCACGAGGCCGACACAGATGGTGAGGGCCACAGCAGTCCAGAAGGCTTTCATGGCTTTTGGTTGGGCATCGGAATCCCCCAAATGGCCAGGATGTCTTTGCTATGCTCCGCAGGGAGCTGGCAAGGGACTGACACTGCTGAGCTTTCCTCCTCCTAGCTCCGGCTCCATGTCCAGAACACCATGGGCCTGCTCTGCAGCCAGAGCCAGCACCAGAGAAAGAGCCTCCTCTGGAGACAGGAGAGAAGCAGAAGCCAGCTCCACAGCACTCCTGCCTCTCTGCTGCCGCTGACGAGGACAGGCCCTTGCAGAAGGTGCGCTTGGCCTTCTCTCCCAAGCTGCTGGCAGAGCAGCTGACCTTGATGGGTTCGGTGAGCAGCTGAGCTCGGTGGGGTGGGGTGGGGTGGGGTGGGGTCGGGCCGGGGACAGCCATCCTTCTCGCACTGATCTCCTCAGGCCTGACATTCCCAGTTGACCAGATCAAAGTTCCTTCTTCTACCAACTGCATCACCTCTACTTGTCTCAGCCCCAAGCCACTCCTGTCCTTGGGTGGAGGTCGACAGTAGAGACAGGGCACTCCCATGCCCGCTTCACACAGTGACTGTGATGTCAACTGCGATTGGACAATTGCGAAACACGGTGGGGACTCAGACCAACTGGCCGAGGAGGGTGTGCCCTGAGGTGCAGGCAGGACCATGTGGCACCTTGCCACCATCCCAGGAGACCTGGCCAGCCTCATCACTTTGTAGGCATTTGAGATTCATGGGTTCTACAGCACACACCCACACAGAGCCCCCAGTCATAGCTGTCCCAGGTAATGTGCCACTGACCTGGGCAAAGGAGCAGAGGCCAGGTGAGGTTGGAAAGAAGACAATACCTCAGAATGAGCGGGACTCAGATGTCTGCTCATGCTGGAGGTTTGGGAGGATGGGCACGGGGACAATGCCACTGATTTTCACGTCAGTGCTAGGTCCTAGGTCATGAGTTGGACATCACTAGTGGGCAGTGGAGGAAAACCGGCCATTTGCAGAAGTCTCTGTCCATATCTGCAGCTTCCTGATGTCCAGCTCAGGCCACGGCCACCTGCCTGTGGATGGCTGAAGCCATCGACTCTCTGGGGTGGGTTCTGCCCGTGGGATGCTGTCTTCCTCCACAGGAGCTGTTCAAGAATGTGGTGCCCTGGGACTGCCTGGGCTCCATCTGGACCCGGAGAAACAAAAGGGGCAAAGAACCTCTGGCGCCCACCGTTCGGGCCACTATCACATACTTTAATCACGTGGCCAACTGCACGATCACCTCCTGCTTTGGGGGTCCCAGCACGAGGGCTGGAGACAGGGCCAGGGTGGTGGAGCCCTGGATCCGGCTGGCCAAGCTAAGTGGTAAGAGGGTGCTGGCAATTTCCTCTGGACATCTCCAATCTGCCTCTTTTCCTCCGTCAGTCAGCTCTTGGGACTGTAGGCTCTTTGCTAAGATGTTCCATGATCCCTAGTGCCTCCTTGTCATGGGGACCCTGACCTCGACTCCTAGGTCATGTGGTGTGGAGGGTGCTGTCATGTGATCTAAGCTTCTTTGAGTTTCACCAAAATCCTCCTCCCCGAAAGATAGCCTATTTAATAACTGGTGCTGGAACAACTGGATTTCAACCTGCCAAAGATTCAAACTAGACCCATACCTATCACCATGCACTAAACTAGCCCCAGCTCCGGGCTCGCCGGTGTCCACACTGGCGTGGCCGCGAGGCGGAAAGGGGCTCCCCCGCAGGCGGGACCCGGTGCTTCCTGGGGCCCGGCCAGGCCGGGCTGGAACCACCCGCAGGGCCTGGGACCCAGCACCTCAGGGGCCAAGGTCACCGCGCGGGCTCACTGCGTGCTCTGCCCTTCCGCACCCAGGGGAGCGAGGAGCTTCCGGGGCGCAGAAGCCCAGCAGAGGCGGCCCCCCTACAGGCCTCCTCCCGGACCAGGACAGCGGGGACACTGCCACGCAGAGGACCGTGTGGAAGCCAGGAGAGCGGCTCAGAGCGCGGGCGAACAGGAAGGGAGGAAGCCGGGACCAGCGCGGCGCAGAATGCACTCTCCCTGTCAGCTGGGCGCAGCCACCGGGGTCCCTGAGAGAGGCCTTCCGGACAAGGAAGGAAGCGCCTGTCGCAGGACGCGGAAGGCCCCTGGCCACAGGAAGGCAGAGCGCCAGGGCGGCGAACAGCTCACTTGAGACCCCCCTGGGCCACTGCCGAGCTCAGCTCAGGCGCCCTAATCAAGAAATTTAAAGACCTACATTTAACAAGCAAAAGTTCAGGGTGTGATATCTAAGGTCACTACGGAAAAACCAGAGATCAGATACATCACTCCTAACTGCAAGAGAAAAGGAAAAGTCAAGTGTGGTGGTGCTTCCCAGCAATCTCAGATCTGGAACACTGAGCAAGACCTATACTCTCTCTCTCTCTCTCTCTCTCTCTCTCTCTCTGAAAAAGAAACAGTGAGGTGAATTACTTCTGAAGAAATAACGAAAAGCTTCCAGCCTACTTCGAGGAAGCAAGACAGAGAGGAAGACAGAATAAGGTGGTAGAAATAAGCACGAATATAGGAACATATTCTCTTTCCCCTGGCAACCTGAGCGCGGGATCTCAGCGCAGGGCTCTGCTGCCCTCCGGTGGCCGCTCGGTGTCACTGCACGCCCCGCCTGCTCTGGTCCCAGGAGGAGAGAGCTCCAGCTTGGGAAGCTGACCTGCAGGGATGCGCGCCCCTCCTCCTGCCCCCAAGGTCACCCTCCCATCCCTCTCCCTTGGGGACAGTTTAGAGCTACCTGTCCGCAGAGCCTCACGCACTCACAAGCCGCCTCTGGGAGGTGATGGCCTCATGGGCGTGGTACACCTGGGTTGTCAGGAGGTGGGATCTGGGCTGAGAGAAATGGCCTGGTTCAGGGCCTGGAAGCCTTCATCTCGCTGCCTCTGCTCCCTGGACTCTGCTTTCTGTCTGCCAGGCCCCTCTGCCATGCCGCGCTGCCTTCGAGCTGCTGACTAGGCACTGAAACCTCTCCCAAGGGCGAGCCGAGATAAACCTGTCCTCGGTTAACTTGTGTGTGTCCGGTAGCGTGTCTCGGTGACCAAGTCACTCCCCTCGAGGTCCTGCCCTTGACACCTGCACGGCACGTGAGTGACACCTCTCGGGGGCAGGTCCAACCTTGGCTCTTGGGGAGGTTCTGGAGACGCGGTGGGGCAGCCCCCGGTGAGTCCTGGACGGGTCTAGGCCCCTGCCCCAGGTGTGTGGTCAAAAACAGTAGGGTGTGTGGGTGCAGGAGTGGCTCTGCCTGTGTCCGACACTCTCCACAAGGCCCCGGCAGCTTCCCGGCCGCACCTGTGCCCACCTCAGCCTGAGGGTGTGGGCCCACCTGAGCCACACTAGAGCTCCTGACCTGGCAAGACCCGTGGGGTCCTGAGCCTTCCACGAGCTCTAGGAAGGCTCCATCGGTCTCTGGGAGGGCCTGACTCCCCTGCTGCTCAGCCACCACCCAGCGCCCAGTCACGTCCTGTCCTCCTGGGATTTCTTCCCCAGCTAGCAAGGGCGGTCCATTGTGACCTCACTTGTGTGTAGGGCTGTCTTAGTCTGCAAGCTGCAGTCCTTCTGCCCCAAGACCTCTGCTGCTTGGCTGATCTCAAGACACTGACAATATTGCTTGCCGTCTGCTCAGGGCCTGGTCGTCTCCGTGGCAAAAGTCTTTGGCCATTCCTACCCGTGTCCATCCGTTGCCTCGGCCTTTCTCTTCAGCCATGGCAAGTGTCCTAGCAGAGGTTCTTCAGCCTTAGTCAGCCCACTTTAGCTTGCTCCTTTTCTTCCTCGTAGGCACAACAGGCATTGGGCTCTCCCATCCCAACAGCAGCATACGCATCCTTTTCAACTGGAATAAATTTTAAAGTGATTTTTTAAATCATGTCACCCGTAATTCATTCATTCATCTGTTATGGCCGAATTTGGGACCCATATCATTTAACCATATTTCAGGCTAAAAGTAAGAAATAAATTTGAAAGCCTTAAGCAACGAAAAGCTGGTTTGTTTGTTCAATTCTGACATCTGACTTCGGGAGGGATTAAAAAACTTCCAGCATTCACTGTGTTGTTCTCCTTCCTCAGAGCTGGCTCCACTTCTGGGTTCTTAGGCATACCTTCTCTTATCTATTCCAGCCTTCCCTCGGGCCCTAGCAGCTCTCAGATGATTTCCCAAGATGAGAAGGCTCTCATTTCCATCATTTCAAATAACATTCTTCACGTTTGTTCTGATTGGGTTTGTGCAAAGGATTTAGTCATAACCAACCAGTATAACCGTGGAAATGACTATCCTCATTGGGTTTAATCCAAACAAAATCCCCTCCCAGATGTACACAACGGAGGTCTTGGGTTGAAGGTGGAGGTGTTCTCCCAAAATGAGCTGCGATGTTCCTACAACGGTGCGTGACAAAAAGTGTCTGTTACACGGTTCCAACTGTCCCTGGGCATAAACGTACACATCCCATCCTCTTCCTCAGACATTACGTTGCCTAAATCCTCACCCAATACAGTCCCAGCTTCCATTCTTTGTTGCATTTCTAATTCAAACATTTAGGTGTGAAACACATGTCACGTACACACATCCTTGACATCCACACCTGATTCGGTCTGAGATCACCTAAGCTGAAATAGCCCCGATAGCCACACTGTTCTTGATTATCACTAGTCAACGCTTCTGTGAAATTCATATCTCCTGCTGATGCAGGTACAAGTGACCAAAAGAGAAATGAGGAAAGAAACACAGTTCAGAAACCCATCTGTGCACTCATTCCCCAGTTATAAATACTTCAAGGACCAAACTACTACTGCCAACAGAACAGGGCGTTGGAGCAAAACGTGAAAATAAAGACTCATCATCCGTACTAACTCCCATTCTGTCCATCATAACGTGCATTACTGAAAAGAAAATTGTCTTCAATACATTGTAAGGTTTTATGCTCTAAATATTGCCTAGATTTCTTATAACACTTCTAGATCACTTATCAGAAATGGCATCCTTTTATGGAAACTACAGGTCATGGATTCTATCTGGATGTCCCCCTCAAGCCCCTTGCACCCAGAGGCGAGGGCTTCCAGAGGGTGACTGGGTGATGGGGGTGCTACGCCAGGCTTGGTGTGAGGATGTGGGCCTGGTCAGAAGAGGTGGGTCAGCGCGGGTGTGACCTGGGAGGGTGTATCTTGCTCCCTGGCCCACACTTTACCATGTGCCTCCTGGCCTCCGCCAGGCAAGCAGCATTTCTATCAATGTGCACCTCCGACATGCCATCCTGCCATCCTGGAACTAGCTAACTAGGAACTGAAATGTGAGCTGAAACAAACCTCTCTTCCCTTAATGTGTAGTGCTGAGTATTGTGTTCAGGGACAAGAAAGTGGGTGATACACATGTTGGTACAAGAAGTCTGGTCACTGCAGCGACTGTACCTCACCAGGTGGTTCAGAGGCCTGTGGAAGTGGTCCACAGCAGTTTGGAAAGGTTTGGAGGTGCCAGCTGGGGAAGCAGCCCTAGAATGCTATCATCTGAGCTTGATGGAAGATTCTGGTCCGAGCTCAGAAGACCAGAGTGCAGAGAGATTGCAGATGAGAAAGGCCAGACTTAGGAGGTTTCCGTTGAGAAGAAGGATGCCAGTGGCAGCTGGATCCAGGCCATGTGTGTTGTGCTCCAGCAGAAAATAGGACTGTATTGTGTTCATGTCCTGAGATTTGTGTGAGACTGATACGAAGGGTGGAAGGATCATTCATCTGATGGAGAAAATATCAAGGTAGCCTAAATATCAGGCCATAGCATGGATGCTGCTTGCTACTTTGAGCCAGGTTTGTGCTGAAAATGAGGAGCAAAAGCCCATTTAAAAACTTTTCAGCCCCCCACCCCCACCCCAAAGAAAGGCCTGTAAAGATGGAGCAATGGACAGCCTGGTGGATCAAAGATTAGCATTAAAAAGAATCCAAGTACTTTACAATA
The DNA here is from genome assembly GCF_053883595.1 of Heterocephalus glaber. NCBI lineage: Eukaryota > Metazoa > Chordata > Mammalia > Rodentia > Bathyergidae > Heterocephalus > Heterocephalus glaber. Next base: position 131,372 of record NW_028258315.1, read on the forward strand.
GGACAATGGAAAAGATGCCCTGAAGACATATAAGGAACCCACCAGGCCCAAGCTTTCCAAGGCTCACAGTTGCAAAAGGGAAAGACTTTGTTTTGAGAGGAGAGCCCCAGGGCACCCTGCTTGAGAAGGGCCACCTCGGCGGGTTCCCTGGGATTCATTCAGTTCACGGTGCTCAGCCATCCAGGCCCATGGATGCTTCTGCAGCCATGATGCACAAAGGCCTAAGGAGGACTGCTTGGAGCCAGTGGGAGAACTTTGTGTCATCTACAGGGTGCTGTTTTCACAGGCATGCAGAACACAAGAGTTGAGTCAGGAAGGCTTCCGCCCAAATTTCCAAAGAAGGCCTGGCAGGCCAGGCTGGGTGTCCCTGAGAGGGCAGTGCATGCAGCTGTGAGAGTTCAGCCAAAGGTGCACCGGAGAACCCAGGATGAGGGTGCAGTCAGGAACATGGAACACCTGCAGAAAGCCACGCACCCAAACATGTAACCCTCATCTAATCAGGAAGGAAACGTCAGGAAAACTTAAATTGAGGGACATTCTGTAAGATATCAGCTCAGTCATCCTCCAAACTGTCAGCTCATACAAAAGGAAAAAAGGAAAAATTGTGAAAACATCCGTCAAGGGGCGTCTGAGGGATGCAACAATGAAATGCAATGTGGCAGCCCGGACGGGACTGCAGATTGTTGTGGAGAGCAAGTGGTGAAGGTGGATCTTAGGTAGTAATTATACATCAATATCTGCTCACTCCTTGTACAGGATGTACTAGACTAAGGGATGACATTAATAACAGGAAATGGAAGAGCTGGGTGGCCATCTTAGTTGTATATACATCTAAAACTCGTCATGTATATAAGCTGTACTATGAGTTGTTGTTGTTTTGGTATTTTTGGTTTTTCTTCCTTTTGGTACCGGGGATTGAACTCAGGACCTTGTGCTGGTGAGGCAGGCATGGTGCCACTGAGCTAAATCCCCGGCCCTTCAAGCTCTGTTATGTACATGTAGCCACTCCTCAAATGATTGTGAACTGCACAATAAAAATAAACAACCATGTAAACTGCAGGCCTGCTTTCTAACACTGAACCTCCCACCCTCAGCCATAATAGAAGCCTAAATGGATTCCTAAACCTCAACCAAATCCCAAGAAAAACCGCAACCCAAAGTGCACCTTGCCCCTTGGTCCCAAGCCACTTCCTCACCCTAACTGTAGCGAAACTTTGAGGATGCGACCTCACTTCCTTGGTATTAGAACCCAGCGAAACTGGGTGCCCTTCTGAAGCTGTCTCCCGTCCTGACCCCATGGAGGGAGACAGAGAAGAGGGGAGGACGAGCTGTTGCCATTTTCCCGCTTTCCGAAGGTCTAGCCACAGAAAGGACCGCAATCCGAGACTTTTCCGACCTTGGCTCGGCTCTGGCCGCAGATGTTTCCGGCTAATGTTCAGGAGGAACCCACATGTGAGAGAGGCAGCCCAGTGCCCATCCTGGACGTCAGTGCCAGCCGTGAGCTCTCATGGGCAGTGCTTCCCCTCGCGCTCAGGGAATGTAAGGGGCCTGCTTGGACAGGGTCAGGCTGTGAGGTGTCAGAGCTCTGTCCCGCCGCCCCAACCCCCCGCAGCCCCCACTTCATGGCTGGAGGTACAGCAAACATGGCGGCCTGCTAGGGTACGGATTGTTTCGGACTACTTGGCTTGGAGCCCAGCCCCGAGCGCTCAGGTGCACGGAGTTTTGTGCCTGCCTCGCTCAGAAAGGATCATCAGTGTGAAGTGGAAACCCATGTTAGCATTAGCCTAGTGGGACAAAGTCAGCCGAGGCTAGGACAGTCACAGAGGGCTTGGGGTGGTGTCAGCTTTCCTCTACACCGAGGCACAGAGGGCCACACAAGACACGACGCTGTCTCAGAGAGGCAGGGTGGAAGAAAAGCCCGGGCCTCTGACTCTGCTGCTCACTGGTCTCTCCCCAGCGCCACCTCTCCCATTTTGGAAACCTGGTCCGAATGGCACCATCCACCGGACATTCCCCAAATCAAGATCAAAAGGGCCGGCTTGCAAGTGAACTCACCTGGAGCAGACATGGAGCCTCCCTTGTGCCTTCCCCTTGCTCAGGTGGAATATCTAGAGCCCCACGAGGCCGACACAGATGGTGAGGGCCACAGCAGTCCAGAAGGCTTTCATGGCTTTTGGTTGGGCATCGGAATCCCCCAAATGGCCAGGATGTCTTTGCTATGCTCCGCAGGGAGCTGGCAAGGGACTGACACTGCTGAGCTTTCCTCCTCCTAGCTCCGGCTCCATGTCCAGAACACCATGGGCCTGCTCTGCAGCCAGAGCCAGCACCAGAGAAAGAGCCTCCTCTGGAGACAGGAGAGAAGCAGAAGCCAGCTCCACAGCACTCCTGCCTCTCTGCTGCCGCTGACGAGGACAGGCCCTTGCAGAAGGTGCGCTTGGCCTTCTCTCCCAAGCTGCTGGCAGAGCAGCTGACCTTGATGGGTTCGGTGAGCAGCTGAGCTCGGTGGGGTGGGGTGGGGTGGGGTGGGGTGGGGTGGGGTGGGGTCGGGCCGGGGACAGCCATCCTTCTCGCACTGATCTCCTCAGGCCTGACATTCCCAGTTGACCAGATCAAAGTTCCTTCTTCTACCAACTGCATCACCTCTACTTGTCTCAGCCCCAAGCCACTCCTGTCCTTGGGTGGAGGTCGACAGTAGAGACAGGGCACTCCCATGCCCGCTTCACACAGTGACTGTGATGTCAACTGCGATTGGACAATTGGGAAACACGGCGGGGACTCAGACCAACTGGCCGAGGAGGGTGTGCCCTGAGGTGCAGGCAGGACCATGTGGCACCTTGCCACCATCCCAGGAGACCTGGCCAGCCTCATCACTTTGTAGGCATTTGAGATTCATGGGTTCTACAGCACACACCCACACAGAGCCCCCAGTCATAGCTGTCCCAGGTAATGTGCCACTGACCTGGGCAAAGGAGCAGAGGCCAGGTGAGGTTGGAAAGAAGACAATACCTCAGAATGAGCGGGACTCAGATGTCTGCTCATGCTGGAGGTTTGGGAGGATGGGCACGGGGACAATGCCACTGATTTTCACGTCAGTGCTAGGTCCTAGGTCATGACTTGGACATCACTAGTGGGCAGTGGAGGAAAACCGGCCATTTGCAGAAGTCTCTGTCCATATCTGCAGCTTCCTGATGTCCAGCTCAGGCCACGGCCACCTGCCTGTGGATGGCTGAAGCCATCGACTCTCTGGGGTGGGTTCTGCCCGTGGGATGCTGTCTTCCTCCACAGGAGCTGTTGAAGAATGTGGTGCCCTGGGACTGCCTGGGCTCCATCTGGACCCGGAGAAACAAAAGGGGCTGTGGAGCTCAGCTCAGGTGCCCAGCGGAGCCCTCAGGGCAATGGCCCCAGGAACAAACCATCAGATAACCGGGAAAGGGCAGGGTCCTCCTAGGCAGAGGAGTAAGGAGTGCTTGTTGGAGATGCTCTGCCCTCTGGGGAGCCTAGGTCCCCGCCCGCCCTTGCTGGGAGCTGTGCCAGGCCAGCATTCTCTCAGTTTTCCTGGAAGCTAAGCCTCTTCCAAACAAAAGTTAATCAAGAAATATAAAGACCTACATTGAACAAGCAAAAGTTCAGGGTGTGATATCTAAGGTCACTACGGAAAAACCAGAGATCAGATACATCACTCCTAACTGCAAGAGAAAAGGAAAAGTCAAGTGTGGTGGTGCTTCCCAGCAATCTCAGATCTGGAACACTGAGCAAGACCTATACTCTCTCTCTCTCTCTCTCTCTCTCTCTCTCTCTCTCTCTCTCTCTCTCTGAAAAAGAAACAGTGAGGTGAATTACTTCTGAAGAAATAACGAAAAGCTTCCAGCCTACTTCGAGGAAGCAAGACAGAGAGGAAGACAGAATAAGGTGGTAGAAATAAGCACGAATATAGGAACATATTCTCTTTCCCCTGGCAACCTGAGCGCGGGATCTCAGCGCAGGGCTCTGCTGCCCTCCGGTGGCCGCTCGGTGTCACTGCACGCCCCGCCTGCTCTGGTCCCAGGAGGAGAGAGCTCCAGCTTGGGAAGCTGACCTGCAGGGATGCGCGCCCCTCCTCCTGCCCCCAAGGTCACCCTCCCATCCCTCTCCCTTGGGGACAGTTTAGAGCTACCTGTCCGCAGAGCCTCACGCACTCACAAGCCGCCTCTGGGAGGTGATGGCCTCATGGGCGTGGTACACCTGGGTTGTCAGGAGGTGGGATCTGGGCTGAGAGAAATGGCCTGGTTCAGGGCCTGGAAGCCTTCATCTCGCTGCCTCTGCTCCCTGGACTCTGCTTTCTGTCTGCCAGGCCCCTCTGCCATGCCGCGCTGCCTTCGAGCTGCTGACTAGGCACTGAAACCTCTCCCAAGGGCGAGCCGAGATAAACCTGTCCTCGGTTAACTTGTGTGTGTCCGGTAGCGTGTCTCGGTGACCAAGTCACTCCCCTCGAGGTCCTGCCCTTGACACCTGCACGGCACGTGAGTGACACCTCTCGGGGGCAGGTCCAACCTTGGCTCTTGGGGAGGTTCTGGAGACGCGGTGGGGCAGCCCCCGGTGAGTCCTGGACGGGTCTAGGCCCCTGCCCCAGGTGTGTGGTCAAAAACAGTAGGGTGTGTGGGTGCAGGAGTGGCTCTGCCTGTGTCCGACACTCTCCACAAGGCCCCGGCAGCTTCCCGGCCGCACCTGTGCCCACCTCAGCCTGAGGGTGTGGGCCCACCTGAGCCACACTAGAGCTCCTGACCTGGCAAGACCCGTGGGGTCCTGAGCCTTCCACGAGCTCTAGGAAGGCTCCATCGGTCTCTGGGAGGGCCTGACTCCCCTGCTGCTCAGCCACCACCCAGCGCCCAGTCACGTCCTGTCCTCCTGGGATTTCTTCCCCAGCTAGCAAGGGCGGTCCATTGTGACCTCACTTGTGTGTAGGGCTGTCTTAGTCTGCAAGCTGCAGTCCTTCTGCCCCAAGACCTCTGCTGCTTGGCTGATCTCAAGACACTGACAATATTGCTTGCCGTCTGCTCAGGGCCTGGTCGTCTCCGTGGCAAAAGTCTTTGGCCATTCCTACCCGTGTCCATCCGTTGCCTCGGCCTTTCTCTTCAGCCATGGCAAGTGTCCTAGCAGAGGTTCTTCAGCCTTAGTCAGCCCACTTTAGCTTGCTCCTTTTCTTCCTCGTAGGCACAACAGGCATTGGGCTCTCCCATCCCAACAGCAGCATACGCATCCTTTTCAACTGGAATAAATTTTAAAGTGATTTTTTAAATCATGTCACCCGTAATTCATTCATTCATCTGTTATGGCCGAATTTGGGACCCATATCATTTAACCATATTTCAGGCTAAAAGTAAGAAATAAATTTGAAAGCCTTAAGCAACGAAAAGCTGGTTTGTTTGTTCAATTCTGACATCTGACTTCGGGAGGGATTAAAAAACTTCCAGCATTCACTGTGTTGTTCTCCTTCCTCAGAGCTGGCTCCACTTCTGGGTTCTTAGGCATACCTTCTCTTATCTATTCCAGCCTTCCCTCGGGCCCTAGCAGCTCTCAGATGATTTCCCAAGATGAGAAGGCTCTCATTTCCATCATTTCAAATAACATTCTTCACGTTTGTTCTGATTGGGTTTGTGCAAAGGATTTAGTCATAACCAACCAGTATAACCGTGGAAATGACTATCCTCATTGGGTTTAATCCAAACAAAATCCCCTCCCAGATGTACACAACGGAGGTCTTGGGTTGAAGGTGGAGGTGTTCTCCCAAAATGAGCTGCGATGTTCCTACAACGGTGCGTGACAAAAAGTGTCTGTTACACGGTTCCAACTGTCCCTGGGCATAAACGTACACATCCCATCCTCTTCCTCAGACATTACGTTGCCTAAATCCTCACCCAATACAGTCCCAGCTTCCATTCTTTGTTGCATTTCTAATTCAAACATTTAGGTGTGAAACACATGTCACGTACACACATCCTTGACATCCACACCTGATTCGGTCTGAGATCACCTAAGCTGAAATAGCCCCGATAGCCACACTGTTCTTGATTATCACTAGTCAACGCTTCTGTGAAATTCATATCTCCTGCTGATGCAGGTACAAGTGACCAAAAGAGAAATGAGGAAAGAAACACAGTTCAGAAACCCATCTGTGCACTCATTCCCCAGTTATAAATACTTCAAGGACCAAACTACTACTGCCAACAGAACAGGGCGTTGGAGCAAAACGTGAAAATAAAGACTCATCATCCGTACTAACTCCCATTCTGTCCATCATAACGTGCATTACTGAAAAGAAAATTGTCTTCAATACATTGTAAGGTTTTATGCTCTAAATATTGCCTAGATTTCTTATAACACTTCTAGATCACTTATCAGAAATGGCATCCTTTTATGGAAACTACAGGTCATGGATTCTATCTGGATGTCCCCCTCAAGCCCCTTGCACCCAGAGGCGAGGGCTTCCAGAGGGTGACTGGGTGATGGGGGTGCTACGCCAGGCTTGGTGTGAGGATGTGGGCCTGGTCAGAAGAGGTGGGTCAGCGCGGGTGTGACCTGGGAGGGTGTATCTTGCTCCCTGGCCCACACTTTACCATGTGCCTCCTGGCCTCCGCCAGGCAAGCAGCATTTCTATCAATGTGCACCTCCGACATGCCATCCTGCCATCCTGGAACTAGCTAACTAGGAACTGAAATGTGAGCTGAAACAAACCTCTCTTCCCTTAATGTGTAGTGCTGAGTATTGTGTTCAGGGACAAGAAAGTGGGTGATACACATGTTGGTACAAGAAGTCTGGTCACTGCAGCGACTGTACCTCACCAGGTGGTTCAGAGGCCTGTGGAAGTGGTCCACAGCAGTTTGGAAAGGTTTGGAGGTGCCAGCTGGGGAAGCAGCCCTAGAATGCTATCATCTGAGCTTGATGGAAGATTCTGGTCCGAGCTCAGAAGACCAGAGTGCAGAGAGATTGCAGATGAGAAAGGCCAGACTTAGGAGGTTTCCGTTGAGAAGAAGGATGCCAGTGGCAGCTGGATCCAGGCCATGTGTGTTGTGCTCCAGCAGAAAATAGGACTGTATTGTGTTCATGTCCTGAGATTTGTGTGAGACTGATACGAAGGGTGGAAGGATCATTCATCTGATGGAGAAAATATCAAGGTAGCCTAAATATCAGGCCATAGCATGGATGCTGCTTGCTACTTTGAGCCAGGTTTGTGCTGAAAATGAGGAGCAAAAGCCCATTTAAAAACTTTTCAGCCCCCACCCCCACCCCAAAGAAAGGCCTGTAAAGATGGAGCAATGGACAGCCTGGTGGATCAAAGATTAGCATTAAAAAGAATCCAAGTACTTTACAATAGGACAATGGAAAAGATGCCCTGAAGACATATAAGGAACCCACCAGGCCCAAGCTTTCCAAGGCTCACAGTTGCAAAAGGGAAAGACTTTGTTTTGAGAGGAGAGCCCCAGGGCACCCTGCTTGAGAAGGGCCACCTCGGCGGGTTCCCTGGGATTCATTCAGTTCACGGTGCTCAGCCATCCAGGCCCATGGATGCTTCTGCAGCCATGATGCACAAAGGCCTAAGGAGGACTGCTTGGAGCCAGTGGGAGAACTTTGTGTCATCTACAGGGTGCTGTTTTCACAGGCATGCAGAACACAAGAGTTGAGTCAGGAAGGCTTCCGCCCAAATTTCCAAAGAAGGCCTGGCAGGCCAGGCTGGGTGTCCCTGAGAGGGCAGTGCATGCAGCTGTGAGAGTTCAGCCAAAGGTGCACCGGAGAACCCAGGATGAGGGTGCAGTCAGGAACATGGAACACCTGCAGAAAGCCACGCACCCAAACATGTAACCCTCATCTAATCAGGAAGGAAACGTCAGGAAAACTTAAATTGAGGGACATTCTGTAAGATATCAGCTCAGTCATCCTCCAAACTGTCAGCTCATACAAAAGGAAAAAAGGAAAAATTGTGAAAACATCCGTCAAGGGGCGTCTGAGGGATGCAACAATGAAATGCAATGTGGCAGCCCGGACGGGACTGCAGATTGTTGTGGAGAGCAAGTGGTGAAGGTGGATCTTAGGTAGTAATTATACATCAATATCTGCTCACTCCTTGTACAGGATGTACTAGACTAAGGGATGACATTAATAACAGGAAATGGAAGAGCTGGGTGGCCATCTTAGTTGTATATACATCTAAAACTCGTCATGTATATAAGCTGTACTATGAGTTGTTGTTGTTTTGGTATTTTTGGTTTTTCTTCCTTTTGGTACCGGGGATTGAACTCAGGACCTTGTGCTGGTGAGGCAGGCATGGTGCCACTGAGCTAAATCCCCGGCCCTTCAAGCTCTGTTATGTACATGTAGCCACTCCTCAAATGATTGTGAACTGCACAATAAAAATAAACAACCATGTAAACTGCAGGCCTGCTTTCTAACACTGAACCTCCCACCCTCAGCCATAATAGAAGCCTAAATGGATTCCTAAACCTCAACCAAATCCCAAGAAAAACCGCAACCCAAAGTGCACCTTGCCCCTTGGTCCCAAGCCACTTCCTCACCCTAACTGTAGCGAAACTTTGAGGATGCGACCTCACTTCCTTGGTATTAGAACCCAGCGAAACTGGGTGCCCTTCTGAAGCTGTCTCCCGTCCTGACCCCATGGAGGGAGACAGAGAAGAGGGGAGGACGAGCTGTTGCCATTTTCCCGCTTTCCGAAGGTCTAGCCACAGAAAGGACCGCAATCCGAGACTTTTCCGACCTTGGCTCGGCTCTGGCCGCAGATGTTTCCGGCTAATGTTCAGGAGGAACCCACATGTGAGAGAGGCAGCCCAGTGCCCATCCTGGACGTCAGTGCCAGCCGTGAGCTCTCATGGGCAGTGCTTCCCCTCGCGCTCAGGGAATGTAAGGGGCCTGCTTGGACAGGGTCAGGCTGTGAGGTGTCAGAGCTCTGTCCCGCCGCCCCAACCCCCCGCAGCCCCCACTTCATGGCTGGAGGTACAGCAAACATGGCGGCCTGCTAGGGTACGGATTGTTTCGGACTACTTGGCTTGGAGCCCAGCCCCGAGCGCTCAGGTGCACGGAGTTTTGTGCCTGCCTCGCTCAGAAAGGATCATCAGTGTGAAGTGGAAACCCATGTTAGCATTAGCCTAGTGGGACAAAGTCAGCCGAGGCTAGGACAGTCACAGAGGGCTTGGGGTGGTGTCAGCTTTCCTCTACACCGAGGCACAGAGGGCCACACAAGACACGACGCTGTCTCAGAGAGGCAGGGTGGAAGAAAAGCCCGGGCCTCTGACTCTGCTGCTCACTGGTCTCTCCCCAGCGCCACCTCTCCCATTTTGGAAACCTGGTCCGAATGGCACCATCCACCGGACATTCCCCAAATCAAGATCAAAAGGGCCGGCTTGCAAGTGAACTCACCTGGAGCAGACATGGAGCCTCCCTTGTGCCTTCCCCTTGCTCAGGTGGAATATCTAGAGCCCCACGAGGCCGACACAGATGGTGAGGGCCACAGCAGTCCAGAAGGCTTTCATGGCTTTTGGTTGGGCATCGGAATCCCCCAAATGGCCAGGATGTCTTTGCTATGCTCCGCAGGGAGCTGGCAAGGGACTGACACTGCTGAGCTTTCCTCCTCCTAGCTCCGGCTCCATGTCCAGAACACCATGGGCCTGCTCTGCAGCCAGAGCCAGCACCAGAGAAAGAGCCTCCTCTGGAGACAGGAGAGAAGCAGAAGCCAGCTCCACAGCACTCCTGCCTCTCTGCTGCCGCTGACGAGGACAGGCCCTTGCAGAAGGTGCGCTTGGCCTTCTCTCCCAAGCTGCTGGCAGAGCAGCTGACCTTGATGGGTTCGGTGAGCAGCTGAGCTCGGTGGGGTGGGGTGGGGTGGGGTGGGGTGGGGTGGGGTGGGGTCGGGCCGGGGACAGCCATCCTTCTCGCACTGATCTCCTCAGGCCTGACATTCCCAGTTGACCAGATCAAAGTTCCTTCTTCTACCAACTGCATCACCTCTACTTGTCTCAGCCCCAAGCCACTCCTGTCCTTGGGTGGAGGTCGACAGTAGAGACAGGGCACTCCCATGCCCGCTTCACACAGTGACTGTGATGTCAACTGCGATTGGACAATTGGGAAACACGGCGGGGACTCAGACCAACTGGCCGAGGAGGGTGTGCCCTGAGGTGCAGGCAGGACCATGTGGCACCTTGCCACCATCCCAGGAGACCTGGCCAGCCTCATCACTTTGTAGGCATTTGAGATTCATGGGTTCTACAGCACACACCCACACAGAGCCCCCAGTCATAGCTGTCCCAGGTAATGTGCCACTGACCTGGGCAAAGGAGCAGAGGCCAGGTGAGGTTGGAAAGAAGACAATACCTCAGAATGAGCGGGACTCAGATGTCTGCTCATGCTGGAGGTTTGGGAGGATGGGCACGGGGACAATGCCACTGATTTTCACGTCAGTGCTAGGTCCTAGGTCATGAGTTGGACATCACTAGTGGGCAGTGGAGGAAAACCGGCCATTTGCAGAAGTCTCTGTCCATATCTGCAGCTTCCTGATGTCCAGCTCAGGCCACGGCCACCTGCCTGTGGATGGCTGAAGCCATCGACTCTCTGGGGTGGGTTCTGCCCGTGGGATGCTGTCTTCCTCCACAGGAGCTGTTGAAGAATGTGGTGCCCTGGGACTGCCTGGGCTCCATCTGGACCCGGAGAAACAAAAGGGGCTGTGGAGCTCAGCTCAGGTGCCCAGCGGAGCCCTCAGGGCAATGGCCCCAGGAACAAACCATCAGATAACCGGGAAAGGGCAGGGTCCTCCTAGGCAGAGGAGTAAGGAGTGCTTGTTGGAGATGCTCTGCCCTCTGGGGAGCCTAGGTCCCCGCCCGCCCTTGCTGGGAGCTGTGCCAGGCCAGCATTCTCTCAGTTTTCCTGGAAGCTAAGCCTCTTCCAAACAAAAGTTAATCAAGAAATATAAAGACCTACATTGAACAAGCAAAAGTTCAGGGTGTGATATCTAAGGTCACTACGGAAAAACCAGAGATCAGATACATCACTCCTAACTGCAAGAGAAAAGGAAAAGTCAAGTGTGGTGGTGCTTCCCAGCAATCTCAGATCTGGAACACTGAGCAAGACCTATACTCTCTCTCTCTCTCTCTCTCTCTCTCTCTCTCTCTCTCTCTCTCTCTCTGAAAAAGAAACAGTGAGGTGAATTACTTCTGAAGAAATAACGAAAAGCTTCCAGCCTACTTCGAGGAAGCAAGACAGAGAGGAAGACAGAATAAGGTGGTAGAAATAAGCACGAATATAGGAACATATTCTCTTTCCCCTGGCAACCTGAGCGCGGGATCTCAGCGCAGGGCTCTGCTGCCCTCCGGTGGCCGCTCGGTGTCACTGCACGCCCCGCCTGCTCTGGTCCCAGGAGGAGAGAGCTCCAGCTTGGGAAGCTGACCTGCAGGGATGCGCGCCCCTCCTCCTGCCCCCAAGGTCACCCTCCCATCCCTCTCCCTTGGGGACAGTTTAGAGCTACCTGTCCGCAGAGCCTCACGCACTCACAAGCCGCCTCTGGGAGGTGATGGCCTCATGGGCGTGGTACACCTGGGTTGTCAGGAGGTGGGATCTGGGCTGAGAGAAATGGCCTGGTTCAGGGCCTGGAAGCCTTCATCTCGCTGCCTCTGCTCCCTGGACTCTGCTTTCTGTCTGCCAGGCCCCTCTGCCATGCCGCGCTGCCTTCGAGCTGCTGACTAGGCACTGAAACCTCTCCCAAGGGCGAGCCGAGATAAACCTGTCCTCGGTTAACTTGTGTGTGTCCGGTAGCGTGTCTCGGTGACCAAGTCACTCCCCTCGAGGTCCTGCCCTTGACACCTGCACGGCACGTGAGTGACACCTCTCGGGGGCAGGTCCAACCTTGGCTCTTGGGGAGGTTCTGGAGACGCGGTGGGGCAGCCCCCGGTGAGTCCTGGACGGGTCTAGGCCCCTGCCCCAGGTGTGTGGTCAAAAACAGTAGGGTGTGTGGGTGCAGGAGTGGCTCTGCCTGTGTCCGACACTCTCCACAAGGCCCCGGCAGCTTCCCGGCCGCACCTGTGCCCACCTCAGCCTGAGGGTGTGGGCCCACCTGAGCCACACTAGAGCTCCTGACCTGGCAAGACCCGTGGGGTCCTGAGCCTTCCACGAGCTCTAGGAAGGCTCCATCGGTCTCTGGGAGGGCCTGACTCCCCTGCTGCTCAGCCACCACCCAGCGCCCAGTCACGTCCTGTCCTCCTGGGATTTCTTCCCCAGCTAGCAAGGGCGGTCCATTGTGACCTCACTTGTGTGTAGGGCTGTCTTAGTCTGCAAGCTGCAGTCCTTCTGCCCCAAGACCTCTGCTGCTTGGCTGATCTCAAGACACTGACAATATTGCTTGCCGTCTGCTCAGGGCCTGGTCGTCTCCGTGGCAAAAGTCTTTGGCCATTCCTACCCGTGTCCATCCGTTGCCTCGGCCTTTCTCTTCAGCCATGGCAAGTGTCCTAGCAGAGGTTCTTCAGCCTTAGTCAGCCCACTTTAGCTTGCTCCTTTTCTTCCTCGTAGGCACAACAGGCATTGGGCTCTCCCATCCCAACAGCAGCATACGCATCCTTTTCAACTGGAATAAATTTTAAAGTGATTTTTTAAATCATGTCACCCGTAATTCATTCATTCATCTGTTATGGCCGAATTTGGGACCCATATCATTTAACCATATTTCAGGCTAAAAGTAAGAAATAAATTTGAAAGCCTTAAGCAACGAAAAGCTGGTTTGTTTGTTCAATTCTGACATCTGACTTCGGGAGGGATTAAAAAACTTCCAGCATTCACTGTGTTGTTCTCCTTCCTCAGAGCTGGCTCCACTTCTGGGTTCTTAGGCATACCTTCTCTTATCTATTCCAGCCTTCCCTCGGGCCCTAGCAGCTCTCAGATGATTTCCCAAGATGAGAAGGCTCTCATTTCCATCATTTCAAATAACATTCTTCACGTTTGTTCTGATTGGGTTTGTGCAAAGGATTTAGTCATAACCAACCAGTATAACCGTGGAAATGACTATCCTCATTGGGTTTAATCCAAACAAAATCCCCTCCCAGATGTACACAACGGAGGTCTTGGGTTGAAGGTGGAGGTGTTCTCCCAAAATGAGCTGCGATGTTCCTACAACGGTGCGTGACAAAAAGTGTCTGTTACACGGTTCCAACTGTCCCTGGGCATAAACGTACACATCCCATCCTCTTCCTCAGACATTACGTTGCCTAAATCCTCACCCAATACAGTCCCAGCTTCCATTCTTTGTTGCATTTCTAATTCAAACATTTAGGTGTGAAACACATGTCACGTACACACATCCTTGACATCCACACCTGATTCGGTCTGAGATCACCTAAGCTGAAATAGCCCCGATAGCCACACTGTTCTTGATTATCACTAGTCAACGCTTCTGTGAAATTCATATCTCCTGCTGATGCAGGTACAAGTGACCAAAAGAGAAATGAGGAAAGAAACACAGTTCAGAAACCCATCTGTGCACTCATTCCCCAGTTATAAATACTTCAAGGACCAAACTACTACTGCCAACAGAACAGGGCGTTGGAGCAAAACGTGAAAATAAAGACTCATCATCCGTACTAACTCCCATTCTGTCCATCATAACGTGCATTACTGAAAAGAAAATTGTCTTCAATACATTGTAAGGTTTTATGCTCTAAATATTGCCTAGATTTCTTATAACACTTCTAGATCACTTATCAGAAATGGCATCCTTTTATGGAAACTACAGGTCATGGATTCTATCTGGATGTCCCCCTCAAGCCCCTTGCACCCAGAGGCGAGGGCTTCCAGAGGGTGACTGGGTGATGGGGGTGCTACGCCAGGCTTGGTGTGAGGATGTGGGCCTGGTCAGAAGAGGTGGGTCAGCGCGGGTGTGACCTGGGAGGGTGTATCTTGCTCCCTGGCCCACACTTTACCATGTGCCTCCTGGCCTCCGCCAGGCAAGCAGCATTTCTATCAATGTGCACCTCCGACATGCCATCCTGCCATCCTGGAACTAGCTAACTAGGAACTGAAATGTGAGCTGAAACAAACCTCTCTTCCCTTAATGTGTAGTGCTGAGTATTGTGTTCAGGGACAAGAAAGTGGGTGATACACATGTTGGTACAAGAAGTCTGGTCACTGCAGCGACTGTACCTCACCAGGTGGTTCAGAGGCCTGTGGAAGTGGTCCACAGCAGTTTGGAAAGGTTTGGAGGTGCCAGCTGGGGAAGCAGCCCTAGAATGCTATCATCTGAGCTTGATGGAAGATTCTGGTCCGAGCTCAGAAGACCAGAGTGCAGAGAGATTGCAGATGAGAAAGGCCAGACTTAGGAGGTTTCCGTTGAGAAGAAGGATGCCAGTGGCAGCTGGATCCAGGCCATGTGTGTTGTGCTCCAGCAGAAAATAGGACTGTATTGTGTTCATGTCCTGAGATTTGTGTGAGACTGATACGAAGGGTGGAAGGATCATTCATCTGATGGAGAAAATATCAAGGTAGCCTAAATATCAGGCCATAGCATGGATGCTGCTTGCTACTTTGAGCCAGGTTTGTGCTGAAAATGAGGAGCAAAAGCCCATTTAAAAACTTTTCAGCCCCCCACCCCCACCCCAAAGAAAGGCCTGTAAAGATGGAGCAATGGACAGCCTGGTGGATCAAAGATTAGCATTAAAAAGAATCCAAGTACTTTACAATAGGACAATGGAAAAGATGCCCTGAAGACATATAAGGAACCCACCAGGCCCAAGCTTTCCAAGGCTCACAGTTGCAAAAGGGAAAGACTTTGTTTTGAGAGGAGAGCCCCAGGGCACCCTGCTTGAGAAGGGCCACCTCGGCGGGTTCCCTGGGATTCATTCAGTTCACGGTGCTCAGCCATCCAGGCCCATGGATGCTTCTGCAGCCATGATGCACAAAGGCCTAAGGAGGACTGCTTGGAGCCAGTGGGAGAACTTTGTGTCATCTACAGGGTGCTGTTTTCACAGGCATGCAGAACACAAGAGTTGAGTCAGGAAGGCTTCCGCCCAAATTTCCAAAGAAGGCCTGGCAGGCCAGGCTGGGTGTCCCTGAGAGGGCAGTGCATGCAGCTGTGAGAGTTCAGCCAAAGGTGCACCGGAGAACCCAGGATGAGGGTGCAGTCAGGAACATGGAACACCTGCAGAAAGCCACGCACCCAAACATGTAACCCTCATCTAATCAGGAAGGAAACGTCAGGAAAACTTAAATTGAGGGACATTCTGTAAGATATCAGCTCAGTCATCCTCCAAACTGTCAGCTCATACAAAAGGAAAAAAGGAAAAATTGTGAAAACATCCGTCAAGGGGCGTCTGAGGGATGCAACAATGAAATGCAATGTGGCAGCCCGGACGGGACTGCAGATTGTTGTGGAGAGCAAGTGGTGAAGGTGGATCTTAGGTAGTAATTATACATCAATATCTGCTCACTCCTTGTACAGGATGTACTAGACTAAGGGATGACATTAATAACAGGAAATGGAAGAGCTGGGTGGCCATCTTAGTTGTATATACATCTAAAACTCGTCATGTATATAAGCTGTACTATGAGTTGTTGTTGTTTTGGTATTTTTGGTTTTTCTTCCTTTTGGTACCGGGGATTGAACTCAGGACCTTGTGCTGGTGAGGCAGGCATGGTGCCACTGAGCTAAATCCCCGGCCCTTCAAGCTCTGTTATGTACATGTAGCCACTCCTCAAATGATTGTGAACTGCACAATAAAAATAAACAACCATGTAAACTGCAGGCCTGCTTTCTAACACTGAACCTCCCACCCTCAGCCATAATAGAAGCCTAAATGGATTCCTAAACCTCAACCAAATCCCAAGAAAAACCGCAACCCAAAGTGCACCTTGCCCCTTGGTCCCAAGCCACTTCCTCACCCTAACTGTAGCGAAACTTTGAGGATGCGACCTCACTTCCTTGGTATTAGAACCCAGCGAAACTGGGTGCCCTTCTGAAGCTGTCTCCCGTCCTGACCCCATGGAGGGAGACAGAGAAGAGGGGAGGACGAGCTGTTGCCATTTTCCCGCTTTCCGAAGGTCTAGCCACAGAAAGGACCGCAATCCGAGACTTTTCCGACCTTGGCTCGGCTCTGGCCGCAGATGTTTCCGGCTAATGTTCAGGAGGAACCCACATGTGAGAGAGGCAGCCCAGTGCCCATCCTGGACGTCAGCGCCAGCCGTGAGCTCTCATGGGCAGTGCTTCCCCTCGCGCTCAGGGAATGTAAGGGGCCTGCTTGGACAGGGTCAGGCTGTGAGGTGTCAGAGCTCTGTCCCGCCGCCCCAACCCCCCGCAGCCCCCACTTCATGGCTGGAGGTACAGCAAACATGGCGGCCTGCTAGGGTACGGATTGTTTCGGACTACTTGGCTTGGAGCCCAGCCCCGAGCGCTCAGGTGCACGGAGTTTTGTGCCTGCCTCGCTCAGAAAGGATCATCAGTGTGAAGTGGAAACCCATGTTAGCATTAGCCTAGTGGGACAAAGTCAGCCGAGGCTAGGACAGTCACAGAGGGCTTGGGGTGGTGTCAGCTTTCCTCTACACCGAGGCACAGAGGGCCACACAAGACACGACGCTGTCTCAGAGAGGCAGGGTGGAAGAAAAGCCCGGGCCTCTGACTCTGCTGCTCACTGGTCTCTCCCCAGCGCCACCTCTCCCATTTTGGAAACCTGGTCCGAATGGCACCATCCACCGGACATTCCCCAAATCAAGATCAAAAGGGCCGGCTTGCAAGTGAACTCACCTGGAGCAGACATGGAGCCTCCCTTGTGCCTTCCCCTTGCTCAGGTGGAATATCTAGAGCCCCACGAGGCCGACACAGATGGTGAGGGCCACAGCAGTCCAGAAGGCTTTCATGGCTTTTGGTTGGGCATCGGAATCCCCCAAATGGCCAGGATGTCTTTGCTATGCTCCGCAGGGAGCTGGCAAGGGACTGACACTGCTGAGCTTTCCTCCTCCTAGCTCCGGCTCCATGTCCAGAACACCATGGGCCTGCTCTGCAGCCAGAGCCAGCACCAGAGAAAGAGCCTCCTCTGGAGACAGGAGAGAAGCAGAAGCCAGCTCCACAGCACTCCTGCCTCTCTGCTGCCGCTGACGAGGACAGGCCCTTGCAGAAGGTGCGCTTGGCCTTCTCTCCCAAGCTGCTGGCAGAGCAGCTGACCTTGATGGGTTCGGTGAGCAGCTGAGCTCGGTGGGGTGGGGTGGGGTGGGGTGGGGTGGGGTGGGGTGGGGTCGGGCCGGGGACAGCCATCCTTCTCGCACTGATCTCCTCAGGCCTGACATTCCCAGTTGACCAGATCAAAGTTCCTTCTTCTACCAACTGCATCACCTCTACTTGTCTCAGCCCCAAGCCACTCCTGTCCTTGGGTGGAGGTCGACAGTAGAGACAGGGCACTCCCATGCCCGCTTCACACAGTGACTGTGATGTCAACTGCGATTGGACAATTGGGAAACACGGCGGGGACTCAGACCAACTGGCCGAGGAGGGTGTGCCCTGAGGTGCAGGCAGGACCATGTGGCACCTTGCCACCATCCCAGGAGACCTGGCCAGCCTCATCACTTTGTAGGCATTTGAGATTCATGGGTTCTACAGCACACACCCACACAGAGCCCCCAGTCATAGCTGTCCCAGGTAATGTGCCACTGACCTGGGCAAAGGAGCAGAGGCCAGGTGAGGTTGGAAAGAAGACAATACCTCAGAATGAGCGGGACTCAGATGTCTGCTCATGCTGGAGGTTTGGGAGGATGGGCACGGGGACAATGCCACTGATTTTCACGTCAGTGCTAGGTCCTAGGTCATGAGTTGGACATCACTAGTGGGCAGTGGAGGAAAACCGGCCATTTGCAGAAGTCTCTGTCCATATCTGCAGCTTCCTGATGTCCAGCTCAGGCCACGGCCACCTGCCTGTGGATGGCTGAAGCCATCGACTCTCTGGGGTGGGTTCTGCCCGTGGGATGCTGTCTTCCTCCACAGGAGCTGTTGAAGAATGTGGTGCCCTGGGACTGCCTGGGCTCCATCTGGACCCGGAGAAACAAAAGGGGCAAAGAACCTCTGGCGCCCACCGTTCGGGCCACTATCACATACTTTAATCACGTGGCCAACTGCACGATCACCTCCTGCTTTGGGGGTCCCAGCACGAGGGCTGGAGACAGGGCCAGGGTGGTGGAGCCCTGGATCCGGCTGGCCAAGCTAAGTGGTAAGAGGGTGCTGGCAATTTCCTCTGGACATCTCCAATCTGCCTCTTTTCCTCCGTCAGTCAGCTCTTGGGACTGTAGGCTCTTTGCTAAGATGTTCCATGATCCCTAGTGCCTCCTTGTCATGGGGACCCTGACCTCGACTCCTAGGTCATGTGGTGTGGAGGGTGCTGTCATGTGATCTAAGCTTCTTTGAGTTTCACCAAAATCCTCCTCCCCGAAAGATAGCCTATTTAATAACTGGTGCTGGAACAACTGGATTTCAACCTGCCAAAGATTCAAACTAGACCCATACCTATCACCATGCACTAAACTAGCCCCAGCTCCGGGCTCGCCGGTGTCCACACTGGCGTGGCCGCGAGGCGGAAAGGGGCTCCCCCGCAGGCGGGACCCGGTGCTTCCTGGGGCCCGGCCAGGCCGGGCTGGAACCACCCGCAGGGCCTGGGACCCAGCACCTCAGGGGCCAAGGTCACCGCGCGGGCTCACTGCGTGCTCTGCCCTTCCGCACCCAGGGGAGCGAGGAGCTTCCGGGGCGCAGAAGCCCAGCAGAGGCGGCCCCCCTACAGGCCTCCTCCCGGACCAGGACAGCGGGGACACTGCCACGCAGAGGACCGTGTGGAAGCCAGGAGAGCGGCTCAGAGCGCGGGCGAACAGGAAGGGAGGAAGCCGGGACCAGCGCGGCGCAGAATGCACTCTCCCTGTCAGCTGGGCGCAGCCACCGGGGTCCCTGAGAGAGGCCTTCCGGACAAGGAAGGAAGCGCCTGTCGCAGGACGCGGAAGGCCCCTGGCCACAGGAAGGCAGAGCGCCAGGGCGGCGAACAGCTCACTTGAGACCCCCCTGGGCCACTGCCGAGCTCAGCTCAGGCGCCCTAATCAAGAAATTTAAAGACCTACATTTAACAAGCAAAAGTTCAGGGTGTGATATCTAAGGTCACTACGGAAAAACCAGAGATCAGATACATCACTCCTAACTGCAAGAGAAAAGGAAAAGTCAAGTGTGGTGGTGCTTCCCAGCAATCTCAGATCTGGAACACTGAGCAAGACCTATACTCTCTCTCTCTCTCTCTCTCTCTCTCTCTCTCTCTCTCTCTCTCTCTGAAAAAGAAACAGTGAGGTGAATTACTTCTGAAGAAATAACGAAAAGCTTCCAGCCTACTTCGAGGAAGCAAGACAGAGAGGAAGACAGAATAAGGTGGTAGAAATAAGCACGAATATAGGAACATATTCTCTTTCCCCTGGCAACCTGAGCGCGGGATCTCAGCGCAGGGCTCTGCTGCCCTCCGGTGGCCGCTCGGTGTCACTGCACGCCCCGCCTGCTCTGGTCCCAGGAGGAGAGAGCTCCAGCTTGGGAAGCTGACCTGCAGGGATGCGCGCCCCTCCTCCTGCCCCCAAGGTCACCCTCCCATCCCTCTCCCTTGGGGACAGTTTAGAGCTACCTGTCCGCAGAGCCTCACGCACTCACAAGCCGCCTCTGGGAGGTGATGGCCTCATGGGCGTGGTACACCTGGGTTGTCAGGAGGTGGGATCTGGGCTGAGAGAAATGGCCTGGTTCAGGGCCTGGAAGCCTTCATCTCGCTGCCTCTGCTCCCTGGACTCTGCTTTCTGTCTGCCAGGCCCCTCTGCCATGCCGCGCTGCCTTCGAGCTGCTGACTAGGCACTGAAACCTCTCCCAAGGGCGAGCCGAGATAAACCTGTCCTCGGTTAACTTGTGTGTGTCCGGTAGCGTGTCTCGGTGACCAAGTCACTCCCCTCGAGGTCCTGCCCTTGACACCTGCACGGCACGTGAGTGACACCTCTCGGGGGCAGGTCCAACCTTGGCTCTTGGGGAGGTTCTGGAGACGCGGTGGGGCAGCCCCCGGTGAGTCCTGGACGGGTCTAGGCCCCTGCCCCAGGTGTGTGGTCAAAAACAGTAGGGTGTGTGGGTGCAGGAGTGGCTCTGCCTGTGTCCGACACTCTCCACAAGGCCCCGGCAGCTTCCCGGCCGCACCTGTGCCCACCTCAGCCTGAGGGTGTGGGCCCACCTGAGCCACACTAGAGCTCCTGACCTGGCAAGACCCGTGGGGTCCTGAGCCTTCCACGAGCTCTAGGAAGGCTCCATCGGTCTCTGGGAGGGCCTGACTCCCCTGCTGCTCAGCCACCACCCAGCGCCCAGTCACGTCCTGTCCTCCTGGGATTTCTTCCCCAGCTAGCAAGGGCGGTCCATTGTGACCTCACTTGTGTGTAGGGCTGTCTTAGTCTGCAAGCTGCAGTCCTTCTGCCCCAAGACCTCTGCTGCTTGGCTGATCTCAAGACACTGACAATATTGCTTGCCGTCTGCTCAGGGCCTGGTCGTCTCCGTGGCAAAAGTCTTTGGCCATTCCTACCCGTGTCCATCCGTTGCCTCGGCCTTTCTCTTCAGCCATGGCAAGTGTCCTAGCAGAGGTTCTTCAGCCTTAGTCAGCCCACTTTAGCTTGCTCCTTTTCTTCCTCGTAGGCACAACAGGCATTGGGCTCTCCCATCCCAACAGCAGCATACGCATCCTTTTCAACTGGAATAAATTTTAAAGTGATTTTTTAAATCATGTCACCCGTAATTCATTCATTCATCTGTTATGGCCGAATTTGGGACCCATATCATTTAACCATATTTCAGGCTAAAAGTAAGAAATAAATTTGAAAGCCTTAAGCAACGAAAAGCTGGTTTGTTTGTTCAATTCTGACATCTGACTTCGGGAGGGATTAAAAAACTTCCAGCATTCACTGTGTTGTTCTCCTTCCTCAGAGCTGGCTCCACTTCTGGGTTCTTAGGCATACCTTCTCTTATCTATTCCAGCCTTCCCTCGGGCCCTAGCAGCTCTCAGATGATTTCCCAAGATGAGAAGGCTCTCATTTCCATCATTTCAAATAACATTCTTCACGTTTGTTCTGATTGGGTTTGTGCAAAGGATTTAGTCATAACCAACCAGTATAACCGTGGAAATGACTATCCTCATTGGGTTTAATCCAAACAAAATCCCCTCCCAGATGTACACAACGGAGGTCTTGGGTTGAAGGTGGAGGTGTTCTCCCAAAATGAGCTGCGATGTTCCTACAACGGTGCGTGACAAAAAGTGTCTGTTACACGGTTCCAACTGTCCCTGGGCATAAACGTACACATCCCATCCTCTTCCTCAGACATTACGTTGCCTAAATCCTCACCCAATACAGTCCCAGCTTCCATTCTTTGTTGCATTTCTAATTCAAACATTTAGGTGTGAAACACATGTCACGTACACACATCCTTGACATCCACACCTGATTCGGTCTGAGATCACCTAAGCTGAAATAGCCCCGATAGCCACACTGTTCTTGATTATCACTAGTCAACGCTTCTGTGAAATTCATATCTCCTGCTGATGCAGGTACAAGTGACCAAAAGAGAAATGAGGAAAGAAACACAGTTCAGAAACCCATCTGTGCACTCATTCCCCAGTTATAAATACTTCAAGGACCAAACTACTACTGCCAACAGAACAGGGCGTTGGAGCAAAACGTGAAAATAAAGACTCATCATCCGTACTAACTCCCATTCTGTCCATCATAACGTGCATTACTGAAAAGAAAATTGTCTTCAATACATTGTAAGGTTTTATGCTCTAAATATTGCCTAGATTTCTTATAACACTTCTAGATCACTTATCAGAAATGGCATCCTTTTATGGAAACTACAGGTCATGGATTCTATCTGGATGTCCCCCTCAAGCCCCTTGCACCCAGAGGCGAGGGCTTCCAGAGGGTGACTGGGTGATGGGGGTGCTACGCCAGGCTTGGTGTGAGGATGTGGGCCTGGTCAGAAGAGGTGGGTCAGCGCGGGTGTGACCTGGGAGGGTGTATCTTGCTCCCTGGCCCACACTTTACCATGTGCCTCCTGGCCTCCGCCAGGCAAGCAGCATTTCTATCAATGTGCACCTCCGACATGCCATCCTGCCATCCTGGAACTAGCTAACTAGGAACTGAAATGTGAGCTGAAACAAACCTCTCTTCCCTTAATGTGTAGTGCTGAGTATTGTGTTCAGGGACAAGAAAGTGGGTGATACACATGTTGGTACAAGAAGTCTGGTCACTGCAGCGACTGTACCTCACCAGGTGGTTCAGAGGCCTGTGGAAGTGGTCCACAGCAGTTTGGAAAGGTTTGGAGGTGCCAGCTGGGGAAGCAGCCCTAGAATGCTATCATCTGAGCTTGATGGAAGATTCTGGTCCGAGCTCAGAAGACCAGAGTGCAGAGAGATTGCAGATGAGAAAGGCCAGACTTAGGAGGTTTCCGTTGAGAAGAAGGATGCCAGTGGCAGCTGGATCCAGGCCATGTGTGTTGTGCTCCAGCAGAAAATAGGACTGTATTGTGTTCATGTCCTGAGATTTGTGTGAGACTGATACGAAGGGTGGAAGGATCATTCATCTGATGGAGAAAATATCAAGGTAGCCTAAATATCAGGCCATAGCATGGATGCTGCTTGCTACTTTGAGCCAGGTTTGTGCTGAAAATGAGGAGCAAAAGCCCATTTAAAAACTTTTCAGCCCCCCACCCCCACCCCAAAGAAAGGCCTGTAAAGATGGAGCAATGGACAGCCTGGTGGATCAAAGATTAGCATTAAAAAGAATCCAAGTACTTTACAATAGGACAATGGAAAAGATGCCCTGAAGACATATAAGGAACCCACCAGGCCCAAGCTTTCCAAGGCTCACAGTTGCAAAAGGGAAAGACTTTGTTTTGAGAGGAGAGCCCCAGGGCACCCTGCTTGAGAAGGGCCACCTCGGCGGGTTCCCTGGGATTCATTCAGTTCACGGTGCTCAGCCATCCAGGCCCATGGATGCTTCTGCAGCCATGATGCACAAAGGCCTAAGGAGGACTGCTTGGAGCCAGTGGGAGAACTTTGTGTCATCTACAGGGTGCTGTTTTCACAGGCATGCAGAACACAAGAGTTGAGTCAGGAAGGCTTCCGCCCAAATTTCCAAAGAAGGCCTGGCAGGCCAGGCTGGGTGTCCCTGAGAGGGCAGTGCATGCAGCTGTGAGAGTTCAGCCAAAGGTGCACCGGAGAACCCAGGATGAGGGTGCAGTCAGGAACATGGAACACCTGCAGAAAGCCACGCACCCAAACATGTAACCCTCATCTAATCAGGAAGGAAACGTCAGGAAAACTTAAATTGAGGGACATTCTGTAAGATATCAGCTCAGTCATCCTCCAAACTGTCAGCTCATACAAAAGGAAAAAAGGAAAAATTGTGAAAACATCCGTCAAGGGGCGTCTGAGGGATGCAACAATGAAATGCAATGTGGCAGCCCGGACGGGACTGCAGATTGTTGTGGAGAGCAAGTGGTGAAGGTGGATCTTAGGTAGTAATTATACATCAATATCTGCTCACTCCTTGTACAGGATGTACTAGACTAAGGGATGACATTAATAACAGGAAATGGAAGAGCTGGGTGGCCATCTTAGTTGTATATACATCTAAAACTCGTCATGTATATAAGCTGTACTATGAGTTGTTGTTGTTTTGGTATTTTTGGTTTTTCTTCCTTTTGGTACCGGGGATTGAACTCAGGACCTTGTGCTGGTGAGGCAGGCATGGTGCCACTGAGCTAAATCCCCGGCCCTTCAAGCTCTGTTATGTACATGTAGCCACTCCTCAAATGATTGTGAACTGCACAATAAAAATAAACAACCATGTAAACTGCAGGCCTGCTTTCTAACACTGAACCTCCCACCCTCAGCCATAATAGAAGCCTAAATGGATTCCTAAACCTCAACCAAATCCCAAGAAAAACCGCAACCCAAAGTGCACCTTGCCCCTTGGTCCCAAGCCACTTCCTCACCCTAACTGTAGCGAAACTTTGAGGATGCGACCTCACTTCCTTGGTATTAGAACCCAGCGAAACTGGGTGCCCTTCTGAAGCTGTCTCCCGTCCTGACCCCATGGAGGGAGACAGAGAAGAGGGGAGGACGAGCTGTTGCCATTTTCCCGCTTTCCGAAGGTCTAGCCACAGAAAGGACCGCAATCCGAGACTTTTCCGACCTTGGCTCGGCTCTGGCCGCAGATGTTTCCGGCTAATGTTCAGGAGGAACCCACATGTGAGAGAGGCAGCCCAGTGCCCATCCTGGACGTCAGTGCCAGCCGTGAGCTCTCATGGGCAGTGCTTCCCCTCGCGCTCAGGGAATGTAAGGGGCCTGCTTGGACAGGGTCAGGCTGTGAGGTGTCAGAGCTCTGTCCCGCCGCCCCAACCCCCCGCAGCCCCCACTTCATGGCTGGAGGTACAGCAAACATGGCGGCCTGCTAGGGTACGGATTGTTTCGGACTACTTGGCTTGGAGCCCAGCCCCGAGCGCTCAGGTGCACGGAGTTTTGTGCCTGCCTCGCTCAGAAAGGATCATCAGTGTGAAGTGGAAACCCATGTTAGCATTAGCCTAGTGGGACAAAGTCAGCCGAGGCTAGGACAGTCACAGAGGGCTTGGGGTGGTGTCAGCTTTCCTCTACACCGAGGCACAGAGGGCCACACAAGACACGACGCTGTCTCAGAGAGGCAGGGTGGAAGAAAAGCCCGGGCCTCTGACTCTGCTGCTCACTGGTCTCTCCCCAGCGCCACCTCTCCCATTTTGGAAACCTGGTCCGAATGGCACCATCCACCGGACATTCCCCAAATCAAGATCAAAAGGGCCGGCTTGCAAGTGAACTCACCTGGAGCAGACATGGAGCCTCCCTTGTGCCTTCCCCTTGCTCAGGTGGAATATCTAGAGCCCCACGAGGCCGACACAGATGGTGAGGGCCACAGCAGTCCAGAAGGCTTTCATGGCTTTTGGTTGGGCATCGGAATCCCCCAAATGGCCAGGATGTCTTTGCTATGCTCCGCAGGGAGCTGGCAAGGGACTGACACTGCTGAGCTTTCCTCCTCCTAGCTCCGGCTCCATGTCCAGAACACCATGGGCCTGCTCTGCAGCCAGAGCCAGCACCAGAGAAAGAGCCTCCTCTGGAGACAGGAGAGAAGCAGAAGCCAGCTCCACAGCACTCCTGCCTCTCTGCTGCCGCTGACGAGGACAGGCCCTTGCAGAAGGTGCGCTTGGCCTTCTCTCCCAAGCTGCTGGCAGAGCAGCTGACCTTGATGGGTTCGGTGAGCAGCTGAGCTCGGTGGGGTGGGGTGGGGTGGGGTGGGGTGGGGTCGGGCCGGGGACAGCCATCCTTCTCGCACTGATCTCCTCAGGCCTGACATTCCCAGTTGACCAGATCAAAGTTCCTTCTTCTACCAACTGCATCACCTCTACTTGTCTCAGCCCCAAGCCACTCCTGTCCTTGGGTGGAGGTCGACAGTAGAGACAGGGCACTCCCATGCCCGCTTCACACAGTGACTGTGATGTCAACTGCGATTGGACAATTGGGAAACACGGCGGGGACTCAGACCAACTGGCCGAGGAGGGTGTGCCCTGAGGTGCAGGCAGGACCATGTGGCACCTTGCCACCATCCCAGGAGACCTGGCCAGCCTCATCACTTTGTAGGCATTTGAGATTCATGGGTTCTACAGCACACACCCACACAGAGCCCCCAGTCATAGCTGTCCCAGGTAATGTGCCACTGACCTGGGCAAAGGAGCAGAGGCCAGGTGAGGTTGGAAAGAAGACAATACCTCAGAATGAGCGGGACTCAGATGTCTGCTCATGCTGGAGGTTTGGGAGGATGGGCACGGGGACAATGCCACTGATTTTCACGTCAGTGCTAGGTCCTAGGTCATGAGTTGGACATCACTAGTGGGCAGTGGAGGAAAACCGGCCATTTGCAGAAGTCTCTGTCCATATCTGCAGCTTCCTGATGTCCAGCTCAGGCCACGGCCACCTGCCTGTGGATGGCTGAAGCCATCGACTCTCTGGGGTGGGTTCTGCCCGTGGGATGCTGTCTTCCTCCACAGGAGCTGTTGAAGAATGTGGTGCCCTGGGACTGCCTGGGCTCCATCTGGACCCGGAGAAACAAAAGGGGCAAAGAACCTCTGGCGCCCACCGTTCGGGCCACTATCACATACTTTAATCACGTGGCCAACTGCACGATCACCTCCTGCTTTGGGGGTCCCAGCACGAGGGCTGGAGACAGGGCCAGGGTGGTGGAGCCCTGGATCCGGCTGGCCAAGCTAAGTGGTAAGAGGGTGCTGGCAATTTCCTCTGGACATCTCCAATCTGCCTCTTTTCCTCCGTCAGTCAGCTCTTGGGACTGTAGGCTCTTTGCTAAGATGTTCCATGATCCCTAGTGCCTCCTTGTCATGGGGACCCTGACCTCGACTCCTAGGTCATGTGGTGTGGAGGGTGCTGTCATGTGATCTAAGCTTCTTTGAGTTTCACCAAAATCCTCCTCCCCGAAAGATAGCCTATTTAATAACTGGTGCTGGAACAACTGGATTTCAACCTGCCAAAGATTCAAACTAGACCCATACCTATCACCATGCACTAAACTAGCCCCAGCTCCGGGCTCGCCGGTGTCCACACTGGCGTGGCCGCGAGGCGGAAAGGGGCTCCCCCGCAGGCGGGACCCGGTGCTTCCTGGGGCCCGGCCAGGCCGGGCTGGAACCACCCGCAGGGCCTGGGACCCAGCACCTCAGGGGCCAAGGTCACCGCGCGGGCTCACTGCGTGCTCTGCCCTTCCGCACCCAGGGGAGCGAGGAGCTTCCGGGGCGCAGAAGCCCAGCAGAGGCGGCCCCCCTACAGGCCTCCTCCCGGACCAGGACAGCGGGGACACTGCCACGCAGAGGACCGTGTGGAAGCCAGGAGAGCGGCTCAGAGCGCGGGCGAACAGGAAGGGAGGAAGCCGGGACCAGCGCGGCGCAGAATGCACTCTCCCTGTCAGCTGGGCGCAGCCACCGGGGTCCCTGAGAGAGGCCTTCCGGACAAGGAAGGAAGCGCCTGTCGCAGGACGCGGAAGGCCCCTGGCCACAGGAAGGCAGAGCGCCAGGGCGGCGAACAGCTCACTTGAGACCCCCCTGGGCCACTGCCGAGCTCAGCTCAGGCGCCCTAATCAAGAAATTTAAAGACCTACATTTAACAAGCAAAAGTTCAGGGTGTGATATCTAAGGTCACTACGGAAAAACCAGAGATCAGATACATCACTCCTAACTGCAAGAGAAAAGGAAAAGTCAAGTGTGGTGGTGCTTCCCAGCAATCTCAGATCTGGAACACTGAGCAAGACCTATACTCTCTCTCTCTCTCTCTCTCTCTCTCTCTCTCTCTCTCTCTCTCTGAAAAAGAAACAGTGAGGTGAATTACTTCTGAAGAAATAACGAAAAGCTTCCAGCCTACTTCGAGGAAGCAAGACAGAGAGGAAGACAGAATAAGGTGGTAGAAATAAGCACGAATATAGGAACATATTCTCTTTCCCCTGGCAACCTGAGCGCGGGATCTCAGCGCAGGGCTCTGCTGCCCTCCGGTGGCCGCTCGGTGTCACTGCACGCCCCGCCTGCTCTGGTCCCAGGAGGAGAGAGCTCCAGCTTGGGAAGCTGACCTGCAGGGATGCGCGCCCCTCCTCCTGCCCCCAAGGTCACCCTCCCATCCCTCTCCCTTGGGGACAGTTTAGAGCTACCTGTCCGCAGAGCCTCACGCACTCACAAGCCGCCTCTGGGAGGTGATGGCCTCATGGGCGTGGTACACCTGGGTTGTCAGGAGGTGGGATCTGGGCTGAGAGAAATGGCCTGGTTCAGGGCCTGGAAGCCTTCATCTCGCTGCCTCTGCTCCCTGGACTCTGCTTTCTGTCTGCCAGGCCCCTCTGCCATGCCGCGCTGCCTTCGAGCTGCTGACTAGGCACTGAAACCTCTCCCAAGGGCGAGCCGAGATAAACCTGTCCTCGGTTAACTTGTGTGTGTCCGGTAGCGTGTCTCGGTGACCAAGTCACTCCCCTCGAGGTCCTGCCCTTGACACCTGCACGGCACGTGAGTGACACCTCTCGGGGGCAGGTCCAACCTTGGCTCTTGGGGAGGTTCTGGAGACGCGGTGGGGCAGCCCCCGGTGAGTCCTGGACGGGTCTAGGCCCCTGCCCCAGGTGTGTGGTCAAAAACAGTAGGGTGTGTGGGTGCAGGAGTGGCTCTGCCTGTGTCCGACACTCTCCACAAGGCCCCGGCAGCTTCCCGGCCGCACCTGTGCCCACCTCAGCCTGAGGGTGTGGGCCCACCTGAGCCACACTAGAGCTCCTGACCTGGCAAGACCCGTGGGGTCCTGAGCCTTCCACGAGCTCTAGGAAGGCTCCATCGGTCTCTGGGAGGGCCTGACTCCCCTGCTGCTCAGCCACCACCCAGCGCCCAGTCACGTCCTGTCCTCCTGGGATTTCTTCCCCAGCTAGCAAGGGCGGTCCATTGTGACCTCACTTGTGTGTAGGGCTGTCTTAGTCTGCAAGCTGCAGTCCTTCTGCCCCAAGACCTCTGCTGCTTGGCTGATCTCAAGACACTGACAATATTGCTTGCCGTCTGCTCAGGGCCTGGTCGTCTCCGTGGCAAAAGTCTTTGGCCATTCCTACCCGTGTCCATCCGTTGCCTCGGCCTTTCTCTTCAGCCATGGCAAGTGTCCTAGCAGAGGTTCTTCAGCCTTAGTCAGCCCACTTTAGCTTGCTCCTTTTCTTCCTCGTAGGCACAACAGGCATTGGGCTCTCCCATCCCAACAGCAGCATACGCATCCTTTTCAACTGGAATAAATTTTAAAGTGATTTTTTAAATCATGTCACCCGTAATTCATTCATTCATCTGTTATGGCCGAATTTGGGACCCATATCATTTAACCATATTTCAGGCTAAAAGTAAGAAATAAATT
Source organism: Heterocephalus glaber (assembly GCF_053883595.1). NCBI lineage: Eukaryota > Metazoa > Chordata > Mammalia > Rodentia > Bathyergidae > Heterocephalus > Heterocephalus glaber. The sequence continues at coordinate 160,360 of NW_028258315.1, forward strand.
TGAAAGCCTTAAGCAACGAAAAGCTGGTTTGTTTGTTCAATTCTGACATCTGACTTCGGGAGGGATTAAAAAACTTCCAGCATTCACTGTGTTGTTCTCCTTCCTCAGAGCTGGCTCCACTTCTGGGTTCTTAGGCATACCTTCTCTTATCTATTCCAGCCTTCCCTCGGGCCCTAGCAGCTCTCAGATGATTTCCCAAGATGAGAAGGCTCTCATTTCCATCATTTCAAATAACATTCTTCACGTTTGTTCTGATTGGGTTTGTGCAAAGGATTTAGTCATAACCAACCAGTATAACCGTGGAAATGACTATCCTCATTGGGTTTAATCCAAACAAAATCCCCTCCCAGATGTACACAACGGAGGTCTTGGGTTGAAGGTGGAGGTGTTCTCCCAAAATGAGCTGCGATGTTCCTACAACGGTGCGTGACAAAAAGTGTCTGTTACACGGTTCCAACTGTCCCTGGGCATAAACGTACACATCCCATCCTCTTCCTCAGACATTACGTTGCCTAAATCCTCACCCAATACAGTCCCAGCTTCCATTCTTTGTTGCATTTCTAATTCAAACATTTAGGTGTGAAACACATGTCACGTACACACATCCTTGACATCCACACCTGATTCGGTCTGAGATCACCTAAGCTGAAATAGCCCCGATAGCCACACTGTTCTTGATTATCACTAGTCAACGCTTCTGTGAAATTCATATCTCCTGCTGATGCAGGTACAAGTGACCAAAAGAGAAATGAGGAAAGAAACACAGTTCAGAAACCCATCTGTGCACTCATTCCCCAGTTATAAATACTTCAAGGACCAAACTACTACTGCCAACAGAACAGGGCGTTGGAGCAAAACGTGAAAATAAAGACTCATCATCCGTACTAACTCCCATTCTGTCCATCATAACGTGCATTACTGAAAAGAAAATTGTCTTCAATACATTGTAAGGTTTTATGCTCTAAATATTGCCTAGATTTCTTATAACACTTCTAGATCACTTATCAGAAATGGCATCCTTTTATGGAAACTACAGGTCATGGATTCTATCTGGATGTCCCCCTCAAGCCCCTTGCACCCAGAGGCGAGGGCTTCCAGAGGGTGACTGGGTGATGGGGGTGCTACGCCAGGCTTGGTGTGAGGATGTGGGCCTGGTCAGAAGAGGTGGGTCAGCGCGGGTGTGACCTGGGAGGGTGTATCTTGCTCCCTGGCCCACACTTTACCATGTGCCTCCTGGCCTCCGCCAGGCAAGCAGCATTTCTATCAATGTGCACCTCCGACATGCCATCCTGCCATCCTGGAACTAGCTAACTAGGAACTGAAATGTGAGCTGAAACAAACCTCTCTTCCCTTAATGTGTAGTGCTGAGTATTGTGTTCAGGGACAAGAAAGTGGGTGATACACATGTTGGTACAAGAAGTCTGGTCACTGCAGCGACTGTACCTCACCAGGTGGTTCAGAGGCCTGTGGAAGTGGTCCACAGCAGTTTGGAAAGGTTTGGAGGTGCCAGCTGGGGAAGCAGCCCTAGAATGCTATCATCTGAGCTTGATGGAAGATTCTGGTCCGAGCTCAGAAGACCAGAGTGCAGAGAGATTGCAGATGAGAAAGGCCAGACTTAGGAGGTTTCCGTTGAGAAGAAGGATGCCAGTGGCAGCTGGATCCAGGCCATGTGTGTTGTGCTCCAGCAGAAAATAGGACTGTATTGTGTTCATGTCCTGAGATTTGTGTGAGACTGATACGAAGGGTGGAAGGATCATTCATCTGATGGAGAAAATATCAAGGTAGCCTAAATATCAGGCCATAGCATGGATGCTGCTTGCTACTTTGAGCCAGGTTTGTGCTGAAAATGAGGAGCAAAAGCCCATTTAAAAACTTTTCAGCCCCCCACCCCCACCCCAAAGAAAGGCCTGTAAAGATGGAGCAATGGACAGCCTGGTGGATCAAAGATTAGCATTAAAAAGAATCCAAGTACTTTACAATAGGACAATGGAAAAGATGCCCTGAAGACATATAAGGAACCCACCAGGCCCAAGCTTTCCAAGGCTCACAGTTGCAAAAGGGAAAGACTTTGTTTTGAGAGGAGAGCCCCAGGGCACCCTGCTTGAGAAGGGCCACCTCGGCGGGTTCCCTGGGATTCATTCAGTTCACGGTGCTCAGCCATCCAGGCCCATGGATGCTTCTGCAGCCATGATGCACAAAGGCCTAAGGAGGACTGCTTGGAGCCAGTGGGAGAACTTTGTGTCATCTACAGGGTGCTGTTTTCACAGGCATGCAGAACACAAGAGTTGAGTCAGGAAGGCTTCCGCCCAAATTTCCAAAGAAGGCCTGGCAGGCCAGGCTGGGTGTCCCTGAGAGGGCAGTGCATGCAGCTGTGAGAGTTCAGCCAAAGGTGCACCGGAGAACCCAGGATGAGGGTGCAGTCAGGAACATGGAACACCTGCAGAAAGCCACGCACCCAAACATGTAACCCTCATCTAATCAGGAAGGAAACGTCAGGAAAACTTAAATTGAGGGACATTCTGTAAGATATCAGCTCAGTCATCCTCCAAACTGTCAGCTCATACAAAAGGAAAAAAGGAAAAATTGTGAAAACATCCGTCAAGGGGCGTCTGAGGGATGCAACAATGAAATGCAATGTGGCAGCCCGGACGGGACTGCAGATTGTTGTGGAGAGCAAGTGGTGAAGGTGGATCTTAGGTAGTAATTATACATCAATATCTGCTCACTCCTTGTACAGGATGTACTAGACTAAGGGATGACATTAATAACAGGAAATGGAAGAGCTGGGTGGCCATCTTAGTTGTATATACATCTAAAACTCGTCATGTATATAAGCTGTACTATGAGTTGTTGTTGTTTTGGTATTTTTGGTTTTTCTTCCTTTTGGTACCGGGGATTGAACTCAGGACCTTGTGCTGGTGAGGCAGGCATGGTGCCACTGAGCTAAATCCCCGGCCCTTCAAGCTCTGTTATGTACATGTAGCCACTCCTCAAATGATTGTGAACTGCACAATAAAAATAAACAACCATGTAAACTGCAGGCCTGCTTTCTAACACTGAACCTCCCACCCTCAGCCATAATAGAAGCCTAAATGGATTCCTAAACCTCAACCAAATCCCAAGAAAAACCGCAACCCAAAGTGCACCTTGCCCCTTGGTCCCAAGCCACTTCCTCACCCTAACTGTAGCGAAACTTTGAGGATGCGACCTCACTTCCTTGGTATTAGAACCCAGCGAAACTGGGTGCCCTTCTGAAGCTGTCTCCCGTCCTGACCCCATGGAGGGAGACAGAGAAGAGGGGAGGACGAGCTGTTGCCATTTTCCCGCTTTCCGAAGGTCTAGCCACAGAAAGGACCGCAATCCGAGACTTTTCCGACCTTGGCTCGGCTCTGGCCGCAGATGTTTCCGGCTAATGTTCAGGAGGAACCCACATGTGAGAGAGGCAGCCCAGTGCCCATCCTGGACGTCAGTGCCAGCCGTGAGCTCTCATGGGCAGTGCTTCCCCTCGCGCTCAGGGAATGTAAGGGGCCTGCTTGGACAGGGTCAGGCTGTGAGGTGTCAGAGCTCTGTCCCGCCGCCCCAACCCCCCGCAGCCCCCACTTCATGGCTGGAGGTACAGCAAACATGGCGGCCTGCTAGGGTACGGATTGTTTCGGACTACTTGGCTTGGAGCCCAGCCCCGAGCGCTCAGGTGCACGGAGTTTTGTGCCTGCCTCGCTCAGAAAGGATCATCAGTGTGAAGTGGAAACCCATGTTAGCATTAGCCTAGTGGGACAAAGTCAGCCGAGGCTAGGACAGTCACAGAGGGCTTGGGGTGGTGTCAGCTTTCCTCTACACCGAGGCACAGAGGGCCACACAAGACACGACGCTGTCTCAGAGAGGCAGGGTGGAAGAAAAGCCCGGGCCTCTGACTCTGCTGCTCACTGGTCTCTCCCCAGCGCCACCTCTCCCATTTTGGAAACCTGGTCCGAATGGCACCATTCACCGGACATTCCCCAAATCAAGATCAAAAGGGCCGGCTTGCAAGTGAACTCACCTGGAGCAGACATGGAGCCTCCCTTGTGCCTTCCCCTTGCTCAGGTGGAATATCTAGAGCCCCACGAGGCCGACACAGATGGTGAGGGCCACAGCAGTCCAGAAGGCTTTCATGGCTTTTGGTTGGGCATCGGAATCCCCCAAATGGCCAGGATGTCTTTGCTATGCTCCGCAGGGAGCTGGCAAGGGACTGACACTGCTGAGCTTTCCTCCTCCTAGCTCCGGCTCCATGTCCAGAACACCATGGGCCTGCTCTGCAGCCAGAGCCAGCACCAGAGAAAGAGCCTCCTCTGGAGACAGGAGAGAAGCAGAAGCCAGCTCCACAGCACTCCTGCCTCTCTGCTGCCGCTGACGAGGACAGGCCCTTGCAGAAGGTGCGCTTGGCCTTCTCTCCCAAGCTGCTGGCAGAGCAGCTGACCTTGATGGGTTCGGTGAGCAGCTGAGCTCGGTGGGGTGGGGTGGGGTGGGGTGGGGTGGGGTCGGGCCGGGGACAGCCATCCTTCTCGCACTGATCTCCTCAGGCCTGACATTCCCAGTTGACCAGATCAAAGTTCCTTCTTCTACCAACTGCATCACCTCTACTTGTCTCAGCCCCAAGCCACTCCTGTCCTTGGGTGGAGGTCGACAGTAGAGACAGGGCACTCCCATGCCCGCTTCACACAGTGACTGTGATGTCAACTGCGATTGGACAATTGGGAAACACGGCGGGGACTCAGACCAACTGGCCGAGGAGGGTGTGCCCTGAGGTGCAGGCAGGACCATGTGGCACCTTGCCACCATCCCAGGAGACCTGGCCAGCCTCATCACTTTGTAGGCATTTGAGATTCATGGGTTCTACAGCACACACCCACACAGAGCCCCCAGTCATAGCTGTCCCAGGAAATGTGCCACTGACCTGGGCAAAGGAGCAGAGGCCAGGTGAGGTTGGAAAGAAGACAATACCTCAGAATGAGCGGGACTCAGATGTCTGCTCATGCTGGAGGTTTGGGAGGATGGGCACGGGGACAATGCCACTGATTTTCACGTCAGTGCTAGGTCCTAGGTCATGAGTTGGACATCACTAGTGGGCAGTGGAGGAAAACCGGCCATTTGCAGAAGTCTCTGTCCATATCTGCAGCTTCCTGATGTCCAGCTCAGGCCACGGCCACCTGCCTGTGGATGGCTGAAGCCATCGACTCTCTGGGGTGGGTTCTGCCCGTGGGATGCTGTCTTCCTCCACAGGAGCTGTTGAAGAATGTGGTGCCCTGGGACTGCCTGGGCTCCATCTGGACCCGGAGAAACAAAAGGGGCAAAGAACCTCTGGCGCCCACCGTTCGGGCCACTATCACATACTTTAATCACGTGGCCAACTGCACGATCACCTCCTGCTTTGGGGGTCCCAGCACGAGGGCTGGAGACAGGGCCAGGGTGGTGGAGCCCTGGATCCGGCTGGCCAAGCTAAGTGGTAAGAGGGTGCTGGCAATTTCCTCTGGACATCTCCAATCTGCCTCTTTTCCTCCGTCAGTCAGCTCTTGGGACTGTAGGCTCTTTGCTAAGATGTTCCATGATCCCTAGTGCCTCCTTGTCATGGGGACCCTGACCTCGACTCCTAGGTCATGTGGTGTGGAGGGTGCTGTCATGTGATCTAAGCTTCTTTGAGTTTCACCAAAATCCTCCTCCCCGAAAGATAGCCTATTTAATAACTGGTGCTGGAACAACTGGATTTCAACCTGCCAAAGATTCAAACTAGACCCATACCTGTGGGGGGCCTTGCCCCCCCGCTGGAATTCTTGAGTGCCTATTACGGACATGCCCGGGCTTGTTGCAGATCTACCCGGCAACAAGGAAGTAGCCCCAGTGCCCTCCCCTTGCTCCTCCCCTCTCGCTCTAGGGTATATATGTTGTAGCAGCTCCTGCAATAAACGAGACTTGATCAGAAACCTGTCTTGTCTCCATCTCTCGTGTCCCCTGTCCCCTCTCATCCTCGCTCCCCCTCTAGGGTCTCCGTTGACTTACCCGCGGGCCGGGACAAGTGGCGCCCAACGTGGGGCCAGAGAACGGGGGATCCAGTGAAGGACGCTGCTCAGGGGCCCTAAGATTAAGATTGAGGAACAAAGAGCACACTGGACACAGGAGAGGCTTGCAATTGACGTAAACCTGCCGTCTTTTTCACACCTCGGTAAGTTGAGCAGCGATTATGGGACAGGGCATTAGTCAGCACGAATTGTTCGTGCAAGGTCTCAAGGAGACATTACAGGCACGAGGGGTAAAGGTTACAGTCAAACAATTGCTGAAATTTTTTGATTATATTAGAGATCTCTGCCCTTGATTTCCCGCCGAGGGTACCATTGACGAGAGGTGATGGAAAAGAGTAGGGGAGGCCCTTAAAGATTATTATGCTACTTGCGGACCAGGAAAAGTCCCGATCACTGCATTTTCTTATTGGAATCTTATTAATGACATTATCTCTCAGAAAACCAAAGATCCGGTGGTGGCTCAAGCCATCCAGGTCGGGGAGATAGCTCTCCGATCGGAGGAAGGGTTGATCACTCTCCCTCGGAGTGAGGAGTTTGTAAATACCCTGCGGGACGCCAAGATGGCGCCGAGGCCCGAGCCCCTGCGGGACGGGACTCCTTCAAAGGATGAAGGAGAAGACTTGATGTCTTTTGATAGCAACGATGACTTAGACAAGGAAAAACAAAATGTTATTGATGAGGGCTTACAGGCGGGCTCTGCCTCTTCCAAGCCTTTTAAAAAAAAAAAGCTTCGGCGCTCCTCAGCTTCCGCCCCCGCTCTTTCAGCCCCTGCCTCTAACCCCGCCCCGCCTGTTAAGGAGGAACCAGCCTTGTAGCCTTCCCTCCGACACTTCAGAAACCCCCCCTTCCCACAGAACGGTCCGGGGGAGGCTGACTGGACCAATCTTGAGGAGGAGGCAACCAGATATCGCAATCCTGATTGGCCACCCGTAGTTCAATGTCCGCCTCCTTATCTTCCAGAACCCAACACTCCCATTGCTCCCGCTTTGACATGCCCTGTTGTTGATCCCTAAAAGGAACTCTGGGACAAAATAGAATTTCTAAAAAAACAGATAAGGTTAGAAAAGGAACATCAAGACCTTATTACCCAGCTTGAAGGCTTAAGAACAGGCAAGGCTCATGAAAATGTCCCTAGAGAGGACACCCATAAGCCACGACCCCCCATTAGAGGGGCGACCCCCAGGGTGCCGTCCGGGTCAAGGGTACCCCTAGAACTTGAGCCCGTGGAAGCCTTCCCTGTCACTGAGACTGTTGACGCACAGGATCAGGCATGGAGACACCATAGCGGCTTTGATTTTAAGGTTATTAAAGAGCTTAAAACGGCTGCGGCTCAGTACGGGGCCACTGCACCTTACACCATGGCTATTCTAGAATCGGTGGCAGAAAATTGGCTCACCCCAATTGATTGGCAGACTCTGGCCCATGCCACCCTTACAGGAGGTGACTACTTATTATGGAAATCTGAGTATGTTGAGAATTGTCGAGAGACCGCTAGACGCAATGCTCAGGCGGGGAATGGTTGGGTGCTTGACATGCTTCTTGGGGAGGGGGCCTACGCCGCTAACGACCAACAAATGCAATTTGACGTGGGGTTGTATGCCCAGATTCAGACTGCAGCCACTAGGGCCTGGAGAAAACTCCCTTCCAAAGGAGACGTGAGTGCCTCCCTCACTAATATCCGGCAGGGCCCGGACGAGCCGTTTGCGGACTTTGTCCACCGCCTTCTCACGGCGGCAGGCCGGATTTTTGGGAGCGCGGAGACAGGGACAGATTTTGTTAAACAGCTTGCTTTTGAGAACGCCAATGCCGCCTGTCAGGCCGCTATCCGCCCCTATAAAAAGAAAACTGACCTTTCCGGCTACATTCGCCTTTGCTCTGAGATTGGGGCCGCCTACCAACAGGGCCTTGCCATGGCAGCTGCCATGCAAGGCTTCACAGTCAAACAATTCCTGCAGCGCCACGTCGGCAATAAGTGCTTCCGGTGTGGGGCCACCGGCCATTTTGCTAGAGAATGCCCGACCACTAAAATACAGGGCCCCAATGCTCCGCCCCCCGGGCCCTGCCCCCGATGCAATCGGGGAAGGCATTGGGCGAGTGAGTGCCGATCCAAAACTGATGCCCAGGGCCGACCCCTCCCCCCTCCCCAGGGTTCAAATTCGGGAAACGGGAAGGGGGGCCAGCCCCGGGCCCCCGCACCCAAACAAATTTACGGGGCACTCAATTTTGCTCCAATAAACAGCAATCCATTTCAGACCTTGTCAGAGCCACAAAAGGAAGTGCCGGATTGGACCTCAGTGCCACCGCCCACACAGTATTGACTCCAAAAATAGGGGTACAGGCCCCCCCGACAGGGGTCTTTGGACCCCTACCTAAAGAGACCTTTGGGCTTGTAATAGACAAGAGCAACAGCACTATGGATGGGCTGCTGATCTACCCGGGGGTGATTGATAGTGATTATTCCGGAGAGATTAGAGTTATGGTTTCTTCCCCCAAAGTCATTAACACCATTCAATCAGGCCGAAGATTTGCTCAATTGTTACTCCTTCCCCTTCTCTCTACCTCTAATAAGGCTCTTAACAACGCCCGAGGCAGCCAGGGATTCGGCTCATCCGATGTCTACTGGTCAGAGATACTTTCAGCACAAAAGCCTCTCATGACCTTGTGGTTAGATGGGAGACAGTTTTCTGGATTGGTAGACACTGGGGCTGACGTAACTATCATAAAGGGAGAGGATTGGCCTCAGGCGTGGCCATTGAAGGACACCCTCACCCATCTCAAGGGTATAGGTCAGAGTCAAAATCCTAAACAAAGTACCAAAGATCTGACCTGGAGAGACCAAGATGGTAATCAGGACACCATTCAACCTTATATCATCTCAGGGTTACCCATTAATTTATGGGGGAGAGACCTATTATCACAAATGGGGATAATTATTTCCAGCCCCAATGAAATTGTCACTATGCAGATGTTTAAAAATGGGTACATTCCAGGAACAGGGTTAGGAAAACACCCTACAAGCCTTACTCGCCCCATTGAGCCCGTCCCACGGCCCCCTCGAGCAGCGTTAGGCCATTTTCCATAGGGGTCATTGACACTCCTGCGGTCCATGCTGAAAAGATCACCTGGCTCTCAGATGATCCAGTATGGGTCGATCAGTGGCCCCTCTCCAAGGAGAAGTTGCTAGCAGCTCAACAGCTGGTGCAGGAACAGCTTCATGCTGGCCATATCATTCCTAGCCATTCCCCTTGGAATACTCCCATTTTTGTCATTAAAAAACGGTCGGGAAAATGGAGGCTCTTGCAAGATCTCAGAGCAGTCAACAAAACCATGGTACTTATGGGAGCCTTACAACCCGGTCTTCCCTCACCGGTAGCCATCCCCCTTGAATACTATAAGGTTGTCATTGATCTAAAAGACTGTTTTTTCACCATTCCCTTACATCCCGCTGATCAAAAACGCTTCGCATTTAGCCTTCCGGCGACCAATTTCTGTGCCCCAATGCAGCGCTTTCAATGGCTAGTGCTGCCCCAAGGCATGGCCAATAGTCCCACCCTGTGTCAGTCATTTGTAGCCGCAGCTCTCCAATCCACCCGAGACAATTGGCCTCAAATGTATATTATCCATTACATGGATGATATCCTCGTGGCGGGACAATTAGGAAGTGAGGTTTTAGCTTGTTATGCTGACCTTCGGCAGGCCCTTGAATCTCGTGGCCTCCAGATTGCCCCTGATAAGGTTCAACTAAAAGACCCTTACAGTTACCTTGGATTTCAGATGAAGGGACGTCATATTTCCTCCCAAAAGCTTACCTTACGACTGGACAGTCTTAAAACTCTGAATGACTTCCAAAAATTGCTCGGAGACATTAATTGGCTTATGCCCTATTTAAAACTCACCAAACATGACCTGAAGCCTCTCTATGATACCCTACAAGGTGATAGCCACCCCACTTCACCTCGGGAGCTCACTGCCGAGGGGTGCAAAGCCATTGGCACGGTAGAACAAGCCATCCAAAATCAAACAATTACCTTTATAGATTATAACTCTCCTTTACAGTATATCATCTGCAAAACCTCTCTTTCTCCCACTGCTGTCTTTTGGCAAACCGCTCCCCTTTTGTGGGTTCATCTCCCAGTTTCCCCTAAGCGGGTCTTTTATCCCTATTATGTTGCAGTTGCAGACCTGGTTATTTTAGGCAGAGACCATGGAAAGATGTACTTTGGAAAAGAACCTGATGTCATTATCCATCCCTACCCTAAAGATCAGATCGATTGGCTTATGCAGACTACCGATTCCTGGCCAATTGCTCTCGCTTCTTATTCAGGGTTACTGGACAATCACTATCCTCCCAACAAACTCATTGACTTTGCCAACAGACATGACTTCATTTTCCCAAAAGTCACTTCTTGTTCTCCTTTGCCAGAAGCCCTATCCGTTTTTACAGATGGTTCTTCCACCGGGATGGCTGCCTATGTGTGGGATGATAACATTGTCCAGTTCCAAACCGCCCACTCTTCGGCCCAATTAACTGAGCTACAGGCAGTCATAGCGGTCTTTTCTGCATTCCCTGCCCGAGCTTTTAATCTCTTTACTGACAGTGCTTACATTGCTCAATCTGTCCCCTTATTAGAGACATGCGGACTGATCAAACTTGCTTCTCAGACTGGTGGTCTTTTCCTCCAATTACAAGATCTAATCAGAAAAAGATCCAAATCCTTTTTCATTGGGCACCTTCGTGCCCACTCTAACTTACCTGGCCCACTCGCAGAGGGCAACCGCTTAGCAGACCTAGCCACAAGACCGCAGGCTTTTGCCTGTTCAATAAATGCTGATGCCCCCATTCCGATTGACCAGGCACGAAAGGCACACCAATTACATCATCTTAATGCTCACACGCTTCGCCTTATGTATAAGCTTACTAGAGAACAAGCTAGACAAATTGTTAAGGCCTGCCCTACGTGCACTCTTCATCTTTGTACACCTCATCTGGGAGTTAATCCTCGTGGCTTAATTCCAAATGCCCTATGGCAAATGGACGTCACACACTACCCTGAATTTGGCATTCTTAAGTATATACATGTCAACATTGATACCTGTAGTGGATTCATATTTGCCACCCTGCAGTCTGGGGAAGCTACTAAACATGTCATCGCTCATCTCCTCATTGCCTTCTCAGTACTTGGATGTCCACAACAAATTAAAACAGACAATGGTCCTGGATATACCAGCTCTGGCTTCTCCAACTTTTGCAAACAATTTGAAATAACACATATAACGGGAATCCCATATAATCCTCAGGGACAAGGCATTATAGAAAGGGCTAATCTCACACTCAAAATTACTTTAGACAAAAAAGGGGGAATGGTACCCTACCAAGGGGTCTCCTAGAAACCTGATATCACATGCACTATTTATTCTTAACTTCTTAAATTTGGATGCCAAAGGTTTATCTGCAGCCAATCGTTTCTGGCAACCAGAGACGCAACGACAATTTGCCTCGGTGATGTGGAAAGACCCCCTGGACCACTCATGGCACGGGCCCGATCCTGTACTTATCTGGGGCCGAGGATCGGTGTGTATTTACTCCAAGGAAATGAAGTCAGCCAGGTGGCTCCCAGAACGCCTAGTAAAACAAGTTGATAGGCGTGCTGATGATGCCGATGACCTGACGTTGTCCAATCTTAACCAGTTAACAATGGCGCCTACAATTACAATCTAATAATCATCAAGAGTATAGTATAATTCAATTTGGCTAGTTGTGTTTGGGTGCACCCTAGTTTTGTACGCTGTCTTATATGTTTGTCTATTGTCTGTTGTTTGTGTTCGTACAGTTGAGCTCAATATGTTCCTTCCTCTTCAAAGGATATTCGCCTATTGTTAAATTGACTTATAGATAATATTATTAAACTAAAGACATGCTTTTCTTCCCAGGTTGTTAATTGATCAAAGTACCACTGAAATTTATTTTATGAAAGTGACGTGCATTGTCACCCACACGCAACAATCAAATTGCAATTAACAGTTATAAAATAAAAAGATATATATTCTTAATTGTTTGTCAAAACGATTATAGATGGGAACTCCCTTTGATGAATATAGAAGTGGCCACCTAGAAAATGATTATTCTGGTCTTAATTCATTAAAGGGACCCCCTAGTAAATTTTATATTATATAATCTTATGGGAGACATATCACAATGAATATTATCTAAATATGTTATAAATTGATTGTATTGGTTGTCCTTGATATTTAAGCACTGAATATGTTGTTACAAAACGTTCATATTGGTTAAGTTCTGAATATGTTATTGTAGCATGTCCACATTGGTTATCTTCAAAAGCTTAATCAGGGTAGCTTAACTCTCTTATTCACAGTCTAGCCTTAAATGAACATTGCTGTTTTTATGCCAACAAATCTGGGATCGTCAGGGGAAAAATTCGCGAACTTCAAGAAGATTTGAACAGAAGACGACAAGAACTCATACAAAATCCCCTTTGGACTGGCCTCAATGGTTTTCTCCCCTATCTCCTCCCTTTGTTGGGGCCTCTATTGGGTCTACTCTTGCTCATTTCTTTAGGGCCCATACTTTATAACAAAATCGTGGCCTTCCTAAAAGCCCAAATCGAGGCAATAAAAACAGCGCCCATACAGGTCCATTATAATCGGTTAGCCATGGCTGATCAGGATGAGTACCTGGTGAGAGGGCTGGTAAGCCAATGACGGGCAACTGAGCAAGCGTGCCATGCTATAAAAAAAAAGGCCCTCGTGCGCCGCCTAAGACAGGTGCCAGAGCTTTAATTCTCTGGTTAACCGAGGACGGGTAAGGTGCACGGTGCAGACACATTTGTTGCTCTGACCCAAGACAGGCTCAGCCCCCGCAGGCTTGGCTCTCCTGACGCCTTTCTTCTAATTATAATTTTAAAGGGAGGACCTGTGGGGGGCCTTGCCCCCCCCCGCTGGAATTCTTGAGTGCCTATTACGGACATGCCCGGGCTTGTTGCAGATCTACCCGGCAACAAGGAAGTAGCCCCAGTGCCCTCCCCTTGCTCCTCCCCTCTCGCTCTACGGTATATATGTTGTAGCAGCTCCTGCAATAAACGAGACTTGATCAGAAACCTGTCTTGTCTCCATCTCTCGTGTCCCCTGTCCCCTCTCATCCTCGCTCCCCCTCTAGGGTCTCCGTTGACTTACCCGCGGGCCGGGACACATACCTATCACCATGCACTAAACTAGCCCCAGCTCCGGGCTCGCCGATGTCCACACTGGCGTGGCCGCGAGGCGGAAAGGGGCTCCCCCGCAGGCGGGACCCGGTGCTTCCTGGGGCCCGGCCAGGCCGGGCTGGAACCACCCGCACAGCCTGGGACCCAGCACCTCAGGGGCCAAGGTCACCGCGCGGGCTCACTGCGTGCTCTGCCCTTCCGCACCCAGGGGAGCGAGGAGCTTCCGGGGCGCAGAAGCCCAGCAGAGGCGGCCCCCCTACAGGCCTCCTCCCGGACCAGGACAGCGGGGACACTGCCACGCAGAGGACCGTGTGGAAGCCAGGAGAGCGGCTCAGAGCGCGGGCGAACAGGAAGGGAGGAAGCCGGGACCAGCGCGGCGCAGAATGCACTCTCCCTGTCAGCTGGGCGCAGCCACCGGGGTCCCTGAGAGAGGCCTTCCGGACAAGGAAGGAAGCGCCTGTCGCAGGACGCGGAAGGCCCCTGGCCACAGGAAGGCAGAGCGCCAGGGCGGCGAACAGCTCACTTGAGACCCCCCTGGGCCACTGCCGAGCTCAGCTCAGGCGCCCTAATCAAGAAATTTAAAGACCTACATTTAACAAGCAAAAGTTCAGGGTGTGATATCTAAGGTCACTACGGAAAAACCAGAGATCAGATACATCACTCCTAACTGCAAGAGAAAAGGAAAAGTCAAGTGTGGTGGTGCTTCCCAGCAATCTCAGATCTGGAACACTGAGCAAGACCTATACTCTCTCTCTCTCTCTCTCTCTCTCTCTCTCTCTCTCTCTCTCTCTGAAAAAGAAACAGTGAGGTGAATTACTTCTGAAGAAATAACGAAAAGCTTCCAGCCTACTTCGAGGAAGCAAGACAGAGAGGAAGACAGAATAAGGTGGTAGAAATAAGCACGAATATAGGAACATATTCTCTTTCCCCTGGCAACCTGAGCGCGGGATCTCAGCGCAGGGCTCTGCTGCCCTCCGGTGGCCGCTCGGTGTCACTGCACGCCCCGCCTGCTCTGGTCCCAGGAGGAGAGAGCTCCAGCTTGGGAAGCTGACCTGCAGGGATGGGTGCCCCTCCTCCTGCCCCCAAGTCGCCCTCCCATCCCTCTCCCTTGGGGACAGTTTAGAGCTACCTGTCCACACAGCCTCACGCACTCACAAGCCGCCTCTGGGGGGTGATTGCCTCATGGGCGTGGTACACGTGGGTTGTCAGGAGGTGGGATCTGGGCTGAGAGAAATGGCCTGGTTCAGGGCCTGGAAGCCTTCATCTCGCTGCCTCTGCTCCCTGGACTCTGCTTTCTGTCTGCCAGGCCCCTCTGCCATGCCGCGCTGCCTTTGAGCTGCTGACTAGGGACTGAAACCTCTCCCAAGTGTGAGCCGAGATAAACCTCTCCTCTGTTAACTTGTGTGTGTCCGGTAGGAAAAATTGTGAAAGTATCAGTGAAGAGGCGTCTGAGGGATGCAACAATGAAATGCAATGTGGCAGTCCATACGGGACTGCAGATTTTTGTGGAGAGCAAGGGCTGAAGGTGGATTTTCGTTAGTAATTATACATCAGTATCTGCTCACTCCTTGTACAGGATGTACTAGACTAATGGGTGACATTAATAACAGGAAATGGAAGAACTGGGTTGCCATCTTTATTGTATATAAATCTAAGTCTCGTAATATATATAAGTTGTACTATGAGTTGTTGTTGTTTTGGTATTTTTGGTTTTTCTTTCTTTTGATACCAGGGATTGAACTCAGGACCTTGTGCTGGTGAGGCAGGCATGGTGCCACTGAGCTAAATCCCCGGCCCTTCAAGCTCTGTTATGTACCTGTAGCCACTCCTCAAATGATTGTGAACTGCACAATAAAAATAAACAACAATGTAAACCGCAGGCAGACTTTCTAACACTGAATCTCCCACCCTCAGCCATAGTAGAAGCCTGAATGTGTTCCTAAACCTCAACCAAATCCCAACAAATACTTCAGCCCAAACATGATATGATACTCTACATAGAAGCCCCAAAAACTCCAGCAAAAGACTACTAGACTTAATTGATAGATTTAGTATAGTAGCTGTATGGAAGGTCAACACTGAAAAAGCAATAGCCTTCTTGTACACAAATAACAGACTCACTGAGAGAGAAATTAGGGAATACAGAGGGTCATCAAGAAGATCATACACCCTGACCAAGTCAGATTTATCCCAGGGATGCAAGGATGGTTCAACATGCATAAATTAATGAATGTAATATACTATATTAACAGAATCAAGGACAAAAACCATATAATCATCTCAATAGATGCAGAAAAAGCATTCAACAAAATATAACACCCATGCATGATAAAAACCCTATGGAAAACTTGAATAGATCTTCATCTCAACCTGATAAAGGCTATCTATGAAAAACCAACAGCCAATGTCATATTAAATGATCAATAACTGAACACCTTCACATTAAAATCAGGAACAAGAGGAGGATGTCCACTATAACCACTCCTGTTCAATATAGTTCTGGAACTATTAGCCACAGTAATTAGACAAGATAAAGAAATAAAAGTAATAAAGATATGAAAGAAAGAAGTTAAATTGTCATTATTTGCTGAATGCATGATACTCTACATAGAAGACCCCCCCAGGAAATCCACCAAAAGACATCTAGACTTAATTGACAGATTCAGTAGAGTAGCTGGATACAAGCTAAACATTGAAAAATCAATACCCTTCTTGTACACAAATAACAGACTCATTAACAGAAATTACAGAAACAATTCCTTTCACAATAGCAAATAACATGCAAAAATGAAATATCTAGTAATCAATCTAACAAAGGAAGCAAAAAACTTCTACATTGAAAACTACAGCACTCTGAAAAAAAGTGGTATAAGAGAATATAAGAAAATGGAAAGACACCCCTTGCTCCTCGGTAGAACCAATATAGTGAAAATGGCCATATTTCCAAAACTGCTATACAGATTCAATGCAATCCTGATTGAAATCCCAACAGAATATTTCACAGAACTAGAGAAAACTATCCAAAATTCATTTAGAATCAGAAGAGTCTTAGAATAACACATTCTAGGCAACAGAGACATGGCAGGAAGTATCACTATCCCCAACTTGGAACTGTACTACAAAGCCACTGTGATAAAAATAACATGGTACCAGCAAAGAAAGAGACCTGAGGGTCAGTGGAACAGATTAGAAGATGCAGAAACAACTCCAGACATACTCAGCTACTTCATCTTTAACAAGGGAGAGAACCATCCTCACTGGAGGACAGATAGCCTCTTTAATAAATGCTGTTGGAATAACTGGATTTCAACCTGCCAAAGATTAAAACTAGACCCCTATCTTTCACCATGTACTAAACTAACATCGATGTGGATTAAAGATCTAAATATTAAAAAAGAAACACTAAACTTGCTGGAAGATAAGTTAGGTAGACCTCTCGAAGATATTGGCATAGAAAAAGACTTTATGAACAAACTTCAGTAGTGTGGGAACTAGCACAAAGCCTCAAAAACTGGGATCTCATCTCATTAAAAAGCTTCTGCACTGCAAGAGAAATCACCAATAGATCTAAGAGACAACCTACAATGTGGGAAAAAATTTTTACCAGATGTTCCTCAGACAAAGGTCTACTATCTAGAATATATCAAGAACTCAAAAAACTCACACCCCCAGATACAAAGAGCCAATTCAAAAATGGGCATCTGACATGAATAGACATTTCTGAAAGAAGTAAAACCAGCAAATAAACATATAAAAATGTTCAACATCACTGTTCATTCGAGAGATGCAGATGAAAACAACACTGAGATTCCACCTCATCCCAGAAAGAATGGCTGCTATTGAGAAATCAACCAATAACAAATGCTGGCGAGGGTGTGGAGAGAAAGGAACCCTTCTCCATTGTTGGTGGGAGTGCAGACTGGTGCAACTGCTGTGGAAATCAGTATGGAGATACCTGAAAGAACTAGGGCTGGAGGTCCCATTTGACCCAGCTATTCCACTGCTGGGTATCATCCCAAAATAATTAAAAGCATCATACCACAGTGATATATGCACACCCATGTTTATAGAGGCATAGTTTGTAATGGCTAAAACTTGGAAATAGCCCAATTGCCCATCAACTGGAAACTGGATAAAGATGATGTTGTTCTACTATAAAATTGAGTACTACTTAGCCATAAGGAATGAGAATCTTGAGACATTTATAACTAAATGGATGCACATTTAGGCCATACACTTAAATGAAATAAATAGGACACACATGTGTAAAATCTGAATAGTTTCTCTGGTGTGAAAAGCTACAAGTGTAAATAAGGTTCAAAATGTGTAATTGATAGTGTGAAATAGTGCTCGCTTCAGCAGCACATATACTAAAATTGATAATGTGAAATAAGAGGACAGGGCCTAAAGGAACAGGGGAAGTGGGAGGGGTAGGGAAAAGGAAAGAAGGGAAAATATGAGAAAAGGAAAAAAATGGAAACAAAGTCTTTGTAAATAGGCAAGGGTTGAGGGGGTGAAGGGTTGGCAGGGGAAGGGGGAGAAATAAGAACTAAAATGCATCATGTAAAGGTTCAAGATCCCAATGACGAATGTAACTGTATTGTATACCTACAATGTACCAATAAACTTAATGAAAAAAATATAATGTTAAAATTCTATTTCAGGAAATATTTAGTATAATACTATAATGAGAATGAGTAAAGTATGTGTGTATTTAGTATAAAGATTGAAAGACAAGAGCATTTTAAAATAATAATACAAGAATTTATCAAGAGAAACACTATAAAATAATGGATATAAGATTTAAATAGTTGAAATATGGGAAGGGGTTAAATGTGAAGGTTTCTGTGAACAAATTTAAGTTTTTACCATTCTAAAAATAGCTTGTTATAGTTCACATAATCTTCAAGATAGTCTCACAGGAAAAATCTATAGTAGATGTACAAAAGTTTGAATGAAACATGTCAAATCATAGCACAAGGTAAATATAACTGCAGCACAAAGGAAGACAGCAATACTGGAAGAGAGTAGCAGAACATCTAGAAAACAACTCAAAAAGTATTAAGAAAATGGTAGTGGTAAGTCCTTACTTAACAATGAATTTTGGTTCGTTGGATTTCATTCTCCAAAAAGAAAAGGGTGTGTAACATGATTTGTAAAGAAAATCTGTGCCGTTCATGAGATTCACTTTTTCAATAAGACACACATAAATAGAAAATGAAGGAAGGAAAAACATCCCATGCAATTTGAAGCCAATACAAGGCAGACACATACACACATTTAGCAAAACTTTATTCAACTTTTTGACCAATCATAAAACTCAGTTTTCTCCAAAATCCAAATAGTGTATTTATTCTTAGGCCAAATGTTGCACTATAACATGGGTGAGCCTGTAGAATCAGAATAGGATACAGGTAGTTGATCTAATCCCCGGGCTTCAGTAACCTGCCCTGGGGAAACAGTTGAGAAAACAGAGACCAGCACAGGCTGAAGAAGCAACTTAGGGTATTTTTAATTAAACCATAGCAGGTGTTAGTTCACTGTGTAAGAACTGAAGAGTTGTTTTAATGTTTTCTTTGTTTTTCTTGGACTGTGACCACAGTAATATTGCCCTTCTTTTATATTTTATAAAAGATTCAGTTAATTTACTTTACATTTAGCAACATCATGCATATTTTGTGATTTTTACATTTTTATTTTTCTCTTCACATCATTATGTACATCCAAATATATTTAAATAGTCTGTTATTCTTTTGTATTAATAAAATTAAAAATAAAATAAAAATAGTACAATGTTACATTATTTGGAACCGAAGCTTGCATCCTAAAAATGAAAAATTGAGATTCAATTAGAATGTAGCATGCCTCTTTTTTTCTTTCTGTGCATTCACTGTACTGAATCATTTTTATTTTATTTTATTTTTAAATCAATTTTATGGATGCACTGTGATATACATAATGACCACATTCATTATCAGAGATTTGTGCCTGCACATAGAATATCTTGATTCGTCTCTTTCCCCATTTCACTCCTCTTCCCTCAACTCTTCTTTCCCTCACTGTCTAAAAATGCTTTGTCTCGTTTTTTCCTTCTATTTTCTTTTAATCTTTCTTTTTGTCTTTCCTATTCCCCCTCCCTTCTTCTCCTTGCATTTGAACATTCCCTGTCTACTTCCTGATATCTATCATCTATTTTGGTCCTCATTTACTCTTTAGGTTCCTCACACAAGACAATGCAATATGTAAGCTTGTGTGTCTGATTTATTTCACTTAAAATTATGGCCTTAAGGTGCATTCATTTACCTAAAATGTCTCAAATTTATCCTTTTTATGGCAGAGTAGTACTTCTTTGTATATAAAAAACAAATTTACTTGATCCATTCATCCACTGAGGGGTATCTGAGCTACTTCCAAGATTTAGCTATTGAAAGCTGGGCTGCTCTAAGCATGGGTGTGCAAACATGGGTGTGCATATACTCCCTTAGTATGAACCATTTAACACTTTCGGGAAGATAGAGAGAAAGCAATAGCTGGGGTCAAATGGAAACTCTAGTTTTGGTATCTTGAGGAATCTCCATACTGATTTCAATATTGGTTGTACTAATTCACACCATCCAACAATGTAGAAGGTTTCCTTTGTCCCCACAGGCTCACTAGCATTTTTTGTTTGATTTCTTGATGGTAGTTATCTTTCTGGAGTGAGATGGAATTTCAGTGTTGTTTCAATTGCATTTCTCAGAAGACCAATGAGGCTGAATATTTTTTCATATATTTATTTGCTCTTTGTACTTCTTCATCTGAGAAATGTCTGTTCATTCCAGATGCCCATCTTTGGATTGTTTCTTTAAATTTGGATAGACTGGGTTTTTTTAAAAAACTCTTTATATGTTCTATATACTAGTACTTTGTCTGAGGAACAAATATTCTGTGAGTTGTCTCTTCACTCTTTTGGAAGTTTCTTTTGCTGTGCAAAATTTTTAATATGATGAGATCCAAGTTGTTGATTATTTGTAATATTTCCTGTGTAATTGGGGTTTTGTTCATAAAGTCTTGGCCTGCATCTATGTCTTCAAGAATTTTACCTATTCTATCTTCCAGCACATTATATATTTCTGTTTTAATAGATCTTTATCCATTTCAATTTTAGTTTAGTGCTTGGTTAGAGAAAGCGGTCCAGGTTAAAACCGGCATTTGGAAAGCCAGTTTTTCTGAAGGCTTTACATCATAAATGGGTGTTGAACTTTGTCAAATAAAGTTTTCTGCATCTATTGAGATGATCATGTGGCTTTCGTCCTTGATTCTATTAATGTAATGTATGACATTTATTGAATTATGTATATTGAAACATTGTTGCATCTCTGGGATAAATCCGACTTGGTCAAGTTGTATAATCTTCATAATGATTAGCTGCATTCTGTTTGCTAGAAACTAATTGAGGATTTTTCTATCTATATTCATTAAAGAAACAAGCTCAGAATTCTCTTTTTTGGTTGATTCCTTCTCTGGCCTTTTTATCAAGGTAGTGCCTGCTTCCAGCAATGAGTTTGGGAGTATTGCTTCCCTTTCAATCTCAGAGTTTGAGGAGTAATGGCATCATATTCTTCTCTAAATTCCCTGTATACTGCAGCAGTGAATCCTTGATGACCTGGGCTTTTATTTATTGGTAATTCTAAAATTACTTTTTCAAGATATTTGACTGATACTGGGTTATTGAGAATTTTAATATCTTCTGGATTCAGCTTTGCTAATTCATATGTATCTAGGAATCTGTCCATTTCTTCTGCATTTTCCATCTTTTTAGAATACAGGTTCTCAGAATAGGTATTGATGATCTTCTAGATTTCTGCAGGATCTATTGAGGATTCATGCTTTTCATTCCCATTTGCATGGATTTTTAAATAAGTTTTGCTAAGGATTTGTCTAGTTGATTTAATCTTTCAAAGAATAATTATTTGATTCATTGATTTTTTACATATTTTCTTAGTCTCAATTGAATTGATTTCTACTTTTATCTTTATAATTTTCTACCTCACATGTGCTTTGAGTTTAACTTGCTCTTAATTTTCTAGAAGCTTAAGGATCAACATTAGGCTATTTATGTGAGCTTGCTCTATTTTTCTGCTGTGGGAATTCTGAGCTCTAAGATTTCCTCATAGGATAGTTTTCATTACATCCCATATATTCTGTTATATTGTATTTCCATTATTATTTAATTGCACAAAGTGTCTAATTTCTTCTTTAATTTCATCGGTGACCCATTGGTGTTCAGGAGGTTATTTAATTTCCATGTGTTCGTGTAGCTTTTGTGGTTTATTTTGCCATTGATTTTCAATTTCATTGCACTATGATTTGATAATATGCATGAGATAATTTCAATTCCTTTATATTTACTTAAGCATGTTCTATGAGCTAGTATGTGGTCTATTTTGGAGAAAGTCCTGCATGCAGCTGAGAAGAATATGTATTGTTTTGTTGTGGGTTCCATTGCTTTGCAGATATTTACTAAGTCCACTTGTACAAAGGTTTGGTTCACCTCTGATACTTCTATGTTGATTATTTTGTCTAGTTCATCTGTCTATTTGTGATATTGAGGTATTGAATTTCAACCACTATAACTGTATTTGTATTTATGTGATTTATCATGTCCATTACTTTTTTTTTTTTTTTTTTTTTTGGTACTGGGGATTGAACTCAAAACCTTGTGTTTGTGAGGCAGGCACCAGAACCACTGAGGTAAATCCCCAGTGCATACTGTTTGTTTTATATAGTTGGTCACATTGGTATTTGATGGATATATATTTAAGGTTATTATCCCTTCCTATTGGATTGAAGCCTTACATAAGTATGTGGTAAACTTCATTGTCTCTTCCGATCAGTGTTGGCTTGAAATCCACTTTGTCTCCTAATAGAATAGCTGCACTGGCTTTTTTCCAGGTTCCTATCCAATGGAGTATTATTTTCCATTCTTTGACTATTGGTCTATGAATTGATTATTTGGTTAAATGTGTTTCTTGTATTCATCATATTCCTGGATCTTGTTTCTTGATCCATTATGCCAATGTGTTTTTGATTGGTGAATGGAGAACACTTACAATAATGGGTAGAACTGATGTGTATTGACTTATCATTTTTATATTATTTCCTCTTGTTGGTTGCCTTTCCTTCTCCTCTCTTTAATTGCTTGACTTGGCTGGTGGATTAATTCTATTGGCTTTTTCTAGTATATCCTTTATAACTATTTGGAGTACTTTTTTGATGATAATGAATTTCTTTAGCTGTTCTTTATTATAGAAGTAACTATTTCTCCATCAATTTTGGAAGATAATTTTGTGGGTTCCATCAATCCAGGTTGGAAATTGTTTTCTTTTAGGGCTTGAAATTCTTCACTTCAAGTTTTCCTTCACTAAAGGTCTTGTGTTGAGAAGTCTGCTGTGATTCTGAGGGGTCTTCCTTTATAGGTGATTTGTTTCTTTTCTCTAATAGCTTTTAATATTCTGTTCTTGTGTTGAATTTCTGGAATCTTGATTTATATGCATTGGTGTATTTTTTTTCTGAACATGGCTAATTGGAGTTTTACATGCCTCACATATCTGTATATAAAGTTCTTTCTCCATGCTCCAGAAGTTTTCTACCATTATTTCTTTCTTTCTTTCTTTTTTTTTTTTTTTTTTTGGTACCGGGGATTGAACTTGGGACCTTGCGCTTGCGAGGTAGGCGCTGGGACCACTGAGCTAAATCCCCAACCCCTCTACCATTATTTCTGTAAACAGATTTTATATGTTCTTTGTGTTATTTTCTGATTTTTCTTGATTTTTGATCAATCTTAATATTATTCTTCTTTACATCACATAGAAGCTGTTGGATTGTGTTTTATGGTCCCTTGTTATTTTTAAAAAGTCTTTCATCATCTAATGACAGCTACTTGCAAACATGTCTTGTACATCTCTGATATTCTGTATTCGTCTGCTATATATATTTTCAAAAGAATTTTTAATCTCCTGGATATCTGCTTGAATCTGTTTTTATGGAATCTATTCTTTCCTATGTTGGTCATTCATGCTTTCCATCACTTTCCTAAGCTCCTCTATTTTTTATCTCTATCTACTCTAGAAGGACCATGTTCTTCATCACCTTCATCATCCCTTTACATATCTGTGAATTTATTTCTGATTTGTTTTCTCCAGGCTTGTTCATCTGCTTTGTTCCTTTTGCTGCTTTCTTTTCAGAAGGTTCTGCTGTATGGCTTCTGATTTCTTCCACATCAATGCACCCTGGATTTGCCTTGGGGGAGCTGGAGGTCTGGGGTACATCTTGCAGCTGTGTCTTCTCATTTTCTATTTTCCAAAATTTCTGCATTGAGTCTTCTAAATTGCTTATAGTAGATACATTTATTACTAGTATCAAGACCTCCTTAGAATATTACTTCTTTTCAAAGACGTCCTCTGGGTGCAGCCAGCTTTTGGCTTTTGAGTCTGTTCCAAGATCATTGCCTCTTCAGTTTATTAGAGATGAGAAGTTGCTGCATATTTGGCCTAGCAACTGAGCTATAGTATTGTTCATTACAACAACCATTTTCTGAGAGGTGTCCTGAATTATTTTTAGTATCACATTAAAATTTGGTTTAATTTTCTGTTTTCAAAAAAGCTTTCCTTTTAATTGTATAATTTTATGGATTGAGGTATGACAGATCAATGCATGTGCAAAATATAAAATGATATTCTCAGGGCTGTTAAATTTTCCACACTCTTAATTTGAAATTAAATTAATAGGTAGAGTTTGAGACACAAGCTTTAGTTAATACAAAAAAGGATTAAATGTATAAAATGAGTCTTTCAATATTTAGACATAAACATTAAATTACACAATATATAATCCTTGTATTCAGAGAATATCTCAGAATCTGGGTATTTATTTCATCCAAACTTAAAAGTGACCTGGTGTTTGAAATCTGCTAAAAATAATTATAATTTTTATTAAAAAAATTTATCAGTACATGTTTGTGGTACATGCATTTTATAAGCATTTTAGGGAATGGGTACATGTACATACATAGCTTGGTTCTATTTTTAAAAATCCTTGTCCTTTCATTCTTGTCTCTCTTCCTCCACCTCTAAATTCCCTTTCCCTTTTAATTCTTATTGATATTAAAAATGATTCATTTTTTAACTGTGTGCAGGGCTAAGATATTCAGCCATTTCTTCAAGGGTGTATCATACTTGGAAGATTCTACTCACTTCTAAACATAGTGTTTTCAGACATTTGATACTCTAGGGACAACTAGTGAGGAGAAAAAGGGGTATATGTGCATTTAGACCTGGCAGGGTTGCAAGTTGAACAGGTTCTATGATTGGGAATGAAAATTGAGGAGCAGATTTTAAATTATGTATGGTGACTCAAGCTCAGTCATTTAGTGAGAATGCATTTTTTTAAAAAAGAAATTAAGTAATCTGGAGATGGAGTAGGAGCATGCATTCAAGTACAATCTTACACTGAAAAACACAGAAGAAAAAGTTAAAGTCACTACTGATGGAATGGTTGTTATATTCTCTTTAAATATCCTCATACACACTACACCTTGCAGACTTTACAGAGCACCTATGCTTTTGCTCAATCTTGTCTGAAGAATACTGTATTGTTTATATGTCATATTCAAGCAGTGATATTTTACTGTCACTTCATTGGTAGTTTAACAGAGGCCTTAATTTGGTATTTGAAATAAACACTTTCTAAGAGTGAAATGTATGATTCCACAGGTAAGCTAATGGTGAACTTCTGTTTCATACAATTGCCTGTCAATTGTTGCTAATTATACCCCTGCTAAACACCATTCTTGCCAAATATCTAGAAATTGATGAGTAGGAAATTAAGTAGCAAACATAAAAGTATTAGAAATTTCAATAATATACAGGTTTTCTCATAATTTCCTGCCTGTAGAAGGGAAAAAATGTGATGAGAGAGAGAGCTGATGTTGTGCATGCATTCAGGAGGAACAAGAGGAGTTGAGAAATTGTTCTGCAGTCAGAGAGAGAATTTTTTCTTCACATTTGTGTGTGTGTGTGTGCGCATGCATGTGCGCGCACACGTGTGTGTGCTGGGGATCGGAATCAGGAACTTGTACTTACTTGCCAGGCAGCTATGGTATCACTGAGGTACCTCTCTGGCCCTGTTTGTTTTTGTTTTCTCATGAGTTTAAGCTGAGTCCTGTCAGCAATAGGAAGCCTATAACAGCACCTCCCAGTCGGTGATATCAGAACCTTTCCTCTCCTGTGTCCCTCTGCCCAGTTCCAATGTAGTCTGAGAAATAGAGACCATGAGAAAGAGGGAGGAACCTTGCAGGAACTGACTGCATCTGCATTCCCTACTGGGCCCCTTGAGCCACCATACAGGGAGGAGAGTGTTAAACAGCTGAACATGAGGTGGAGTTGGACCTTGACCAGACTGAATTTTTATGCCCACAGTGCGTAGAACATATGGAGAGTTTCCAAGGTGATGTTAGGGAGATGAGTGTGTGGTTGAAGACAGGAGTTGGAGGAATCCAGAGCCAGTTCGTGTTGGGGTCTTAACAAAGTTTAAATGATTTTGTAAACTCATGTTTTTAGGAACATTGTGGTTCCAGGAGAACTTGTACCATCTGTCAAATCATTTGAAATTTATCTCACAGAACATGCCTGACTTCCTCAAGAGTTCTAAAAATTCATTCTTCTTTATGTCATGATATAGTGATTAATAGCACTCTAAGTTTTTCTTTTGACATGTCCCACACTAATTCAGTGTGATCCTAAAGTAACTCATTCTTTGTCTTAATTTTGAAGCTAGTTTTTATTAATGGTGACCAATTTTGGTCAGAAACTTTTAATGGTAATTTTGACAATACTAAAAGAACCTGTTTTATTTTGTTTTATTCTTTATTTAAAATTTTTTTTTGGTACCGGGGATCGAACTCTGGCCCTTGAGCTTGCACAGCAGGCTGCAAAACCACTGAGCTAAATCCTTGGCCCAAGAACCTGTTTTATTTTTAAGAAAAGACCCCTTCACCACTATACTCAAGCATGCCTTTAACAGCTATAAATCCTAAACCTTTCCAAATGATGAACTATTAGAAACCATCTCAAAAGCAGATGGAAAGGGTACATCTTTGCAGTCCTCATCAGGGAAAGCTTGGCACTTCAGTAACTGAAGAAGTGATTTAATCTTCCATAAATCACCAACCAGGCAGTGCAGTGTCTTATAAAAAGTGAACAGGAGAGATTTTTCATCAGATGACTGCAAGGATGGAAGTTCCGACCATGAAGAATACTCCACTTTGTCTGTGATTTCAAGATCAAGCTAGACAAAAAAAATGCAGTCACTTATTAATACTACTATTAATATTTGAATATCTTCAACTTTCAATTGTTTAGTTGAGATTTGGGAAGTCATGGAAATGTAAAACTGCAGCCAAAGCATAAGTTTTTATGTATCCTGTCCAGCACATCATAAGCCTATTGGCCATCAAAAAGCTAAAAGCAGAACACAGGTTCTGTTTTCCTGACATGCGAGTGACCCCGGGTGAAGTGTGTTCCTGCACACGTGGCCTGGTGGAGATGCAGAAAGTCCCGACTTTGTGTAGACATGGATTTGAGCAGAAGCTCCTTCCATCCCTGCATGTGAAGAACTTTCACATTTCTTGAATCTTGTCCCTGATGTTCCATTTCAAATTCACTTCTTCTGGTAGTTCACCATTTAATGTTTGTTGCTTTGAACTGAACCTATTTTGTATATGGATCTGTCCCAAAGTTCTAGAGATTCTGAGTACTGTCCTTAGTGCTTTAAGCTGCAGACACTCAAGTCGTGACAGAAACAAAGGTCAGAATTTCTCATTCCACCTGGACTAGTATTTTCCAATTTGATACGAGACACAGCTTATTTCTTTTGAATTCCCTGGGGTGAGATTTGTAGGGACAAAAAATGTGTATAAGGAGGCCTCTGCAAGCTGGGAGACCCTCAGATCCCAGAGACCCAGGCCCACTGTGCTGCATCTGAAGATGTCAGCTCAGTTCCAGAACTGCGAGGTGCAAGTCTGGAGAATTATAGACCCTGATCTGCTGAGCTTTCTCCCCCAGAGTAAAAGTATGTTTTTGTGAAATTTGAAGCATGTGGTTTATAATTATCTAGTTTTAGGCTTATTTTCTTTCCAGAATTGAGCCCTGTGATGATACTTCCTGTACAAAGTACCCATTTAAGTATTGTAATATATAATTAGTGGTAAAAAAGAAAAACACCTAGAAGTTTTATAGAACCTATTAGTGATCTCAGCAAGCTGGCTTCCAGTAAAAAAGAAACTTCAAATTAAAGTGTTTCTTTCCTTGGTTAACGTGGTCCTTTGGGGGGATGTCAGATAGTCTTTTCCAATGAAAATGTAACAAGATAGCATACATTTAGTGAAAAAAAATAAAACATAATTTCTCCCATTATACCTAAAATCAAATATCTTTCTTCAATACATTTTCATGAGAGTTTCAAAAAGGTACCTATTATCTCAGTTATAATTTTTCTGTATGAATGGAATAAATATTGAAAATATGAATTCAATCCCAGTATGACAAATTGTCTCTGAAGATTAAGTGTAGTGATACAAATTTTCATTTAGGTACATCAAGGAAACCCAAAAGTAAGGAAGACATTCTATAAATTATAATACAACGAACATTCCAGAATAGAAACAGCTCTTCCTGGTGAAGTTCTAACCTCCGGTGCCTGCGGGTCAGCACTGGTGATCCGGCTTCCTCAGTCTACTCTGGCTAGGGTGTGGAGCCGACCTTCCTATATGACTGTGATTCTTCCTTCTTCCCTTCCCACTCATCCTCTGGTGTGAGAATAGAGAAAGAGTCTGACCCAAATCTCTGTGGCTGTCCTGAGATGCTTTGAAGAAAACATTTCTTTTGCACATGCTCTGCTCTGATTTTCTTTCCTGAAAAATGTCTAGCCATGGACCTCAGAAAGGGACAAACCCTTGGGTACACTGGGGACACAGCTGGGGAGATGGCTCCTGTCAGGACAGTGAACCCTAACCCTCCTGTATATAAGATTCTGCACTGCAGTTGGCTAAGGTTTTTATTTTGTTTAAGAGCAGAGTTAAGGATGGAACATCGGGCTTAAATGTTGTTCCTGCAAAGTGAGTGATTCAAAATTCATCTCACCACAGATGGAAAGTTATTATCAGAAAATAAAGGAAGCATCAAAAGGCTGCTCACCTGTCTGGATATCTCCTTTATGAGTTCTTTAAGTTCATGATGTATTACACAGAGATTCCTTCCTTTGAGGATGAAATAATCATGTAATTTTGTCAGGCGGTGTGCTTCCAGAGCCAGATGCATCAGAGGGTCGTTCCAGGCATGCAAGTAGCGGATAACTGTGTGGATAATATCTTTATGCTATGCAGCCAGTATGCAGCAATCACAAAAAATAAGTGAGAAGCAGCTGGGTTAGTTACATGAGACTTTTTCTCAGAGAGGCAGAAGTAATATATTTCTTTACTATTTTTTGTGTATAGAAATTTTTTCTGTAGACGATAGAAGTTGTAAGAAAAATACAATTTAAGCCATTAGCCTACACTGTGGTATAGTAAAAGCAACACATGTGAAATAGGAAGAAAAGCTGCAAAGGGGAAGGGGAAGTGGGAGGGGTAGGGAAAAGGAAAGAAGGGAAAGGAATTAATATGAGAAAATTAAAAAATGGAAGCAAAATCTTTGTAAATAGAGAGGGATGGAGGGGTTGAAGGGAGGGCAGGGGAATTGGTAAAAATAAGGACCAAGAGAGATTACATAAAGATGGAAATTCCCAATGATGAATGTCATTATATTGTACACCTAAAATGTACCAATAAAATTAATTTTAAAAACTGCCTTATAGAAATAATTATTTTTTCTATTGAGAGTTTTAATGGCTACCAGTCAACTTTATTTTCCCTCTGAAATTCTACCATTTATTTAAAATCAGATTAATACTCTGTATATGGCAGCAAATCTGAAGAGATAAATAGTAACAGAAATAACAAAATAACAAAAGTAACAATAATAACCAAAAATGGAGCATAAATAAGTGATAGCAGTTAATGTGTAGACTTTGTTGCTATCAGAACAGAGACCAGAGTTGCATCTGTGAGAACCATGACATAATAATGAACAGGCCATGCATGGAGGGTGACTTTTAGTTGGGACACAGGAGGGGGCAGAAGAGTGAGTGCAGAGTGAAGTGGGCCTTGGAGAAGCAGAAGGGGAAGGGGAAGGGGGAGGAGGAGGAGCAGGAGGAGGAGGAGGAGGAGCAGGAGGAGGAGAGTGCTGGGGGTCCAGGAGAGAAGGTGCAGATCGCACGGGGGTCAGTACTGTAAATATGACCAGTGCGGCAGTCATGGGTAAATTGCAATGAATAAAACTGAATTTGCATTTCTTGCATTTGTTCATGAACATTCCACTTAGTTCAAACTATGGTAGACCACGATATTTTCAACCCTAAGCACAAGGCATTGGTTATGTAATGTTATCAGCATGGTCAATTTCTGGCACTGGCACAATCTTTATTTAGCATCTGATTTTTTGCATAGTTCATCAGTGACATAGAGTGCTTTTTCTTTGCCTGCTTACTCCCTCCCTCTTCTCTGCAGGTGTGACTACTTCTACCCCTGATCGCAGAGCCTGGGAGAGCCTGGGGCAGGGCAGAGCCAGTCAGGGCCTCAGCTGTTTTGGTGGAGCTGGGCTAGGGACTCACCTGCATCTGCCTGGTCACCTTCTGCCCAGCTGGAGCAGAGATATTAGCCGTGTGGCACATTCTTATCCCTGTCATGATGAAGGATGGGCTCTTGGAATACTGTGTTAACTGAAACACAGAAGAAAATTCAACCATTTGAGCTGGCAAATAGAAAACAAGAATCCCTTGTGAAAATGTTAATACATTTGATAGATGTGTAAATTTTAAAAATGAGATTACATAAAAACTGAATCTAAAGAATTACAAAATTACCCATTTTGACTGTTTTTTCATTAGCTCTGTAATCTCACTATTCTAACTCATTTTCTAATGTCTCCATGTCTCCCCTTCATTGCTATCCCCCTGATTTCTTGACCTTCCTAGAAGTTATGATTTGAAGTATAAACAATATAATAGTAAAAACTCCAAAGCTGTAAGTACTTGCTGCATCATTTTCTCTAGGGTCTGAGCAGAATACCATTCTTCATACACATCTATGTCTACCTCCTTAATCCCTTTTTTCTATTGGTCCAAAGTGATGTTCTTTCTTTATCCAAATATTAGTAACAATTTTCTTTCAATTACCTCTTAATCTGTACAAATGAATATTGCCAAGTTCATCATAAATTCAAAATATATTTAAAATTTCTTTTGACAAGATAAGTAAAGAAATTGAGCAAAACTTTTTAGGAAATTCCAAGTAATGGATTAAGGTTAAAGCAAAGAGAAATACAGTGACTAGTATTAAGCTACAACTGTGAAATTATAAATGGATTACTAGGATGATCTGCAAGATGATGGATGGCCCATTGAAACTAGTGAGTAAGAATGGGGTGAATAAAAGAACTGATGCACAGTATGTGTCACAAACACTGAGCCCAGTTCTCTGAGGAGGCCTTGGCTGTTCAGAATCCTTACCTGTTGACTGACGTAGGAAAGAGAAGAGACAATGTGCAAAGTAGCTTTAGAAGGGAGAGAGAACTTGTGTCCTCTTCTCAACTGGCCCAGCTCTTCTCATTATAAACTCTTACCCTTGAAATACTTAAACAAGGAATTCTCCTATTAGGAAGTTTCTAAAGGCTATTAATTTGGGACTTTTACCCTCAGACATAAGTTCAGTTAGTTAAACCTGATCAATCCACACAATTCACTGCAAAGCCGTTCTCACTTCTTGGATACCTGAAATGTGCCCAGTGAAGAATGGACTTAGCCCTGCAGACAAGAGCAAGAAATCAATGCTCTTCCTTAGGCCAACTTAATAGTGTTTTATATGTTGTGCTTAAATCATTAATAATTAAGAGCACTAGGGAAATTTTTAAATCATTTCTTTGAAATTTGAGATTCCATTATACTTTGCCTTTTTCTTGATCCAAGATTTTTGCTTGATATCCTTTTTAACATATTAATATATATTATTTGACATTTGGCCGATGAGCTCTTGGTGATTATATTGTAGTGTAGCCCAATTATTGGTAGAATTCCTCCCCTTGGAGAGAGACAAAAAGTGAGAAACTTACAAATTCCAGGAACACGTCTAAAGAGTTGAAGTGCATCCTCATTGTACTGTAGATTGCCTTATTGTTCAGGCCCTGCAGGATCTTGTAGCATCTGGCTCCCTCAAGACAGGTGGGATGGGAGGCCACATTCAGGACCAGGCTGGAAGCCAGCAGCAGGAGGAGGGGCCCTGCTTAAACAGAACCACAGCATCAGGGATGAGCTATGCGGCGAGGTCATCACAAGCCTTCCTGCCCAGGGAACCCTTGTCTATCTCTGCTGCCCCAAGGCATGACTCAGAGCTGTGAGAGCTCAGATAAGGAGGAACCAACAGCTTCCACTGCGCCCCTGCAGGTGAGGTATGTTCTCACAGTCTGAGAAGCGGTCACTCCTGTGCTTTCATATTACTCCCAGAAGTGCCTCTGTGCCATGGAAACACTTGGAAATTAAATTGATACTGACTCAAGACTTTTAAAGCAGTATCTTACAATAGTTTAATATCTGGGAAATTCTGCCACTTATCAGCAGTCATAATATCCAGGAATTTTTATTTTTTTAATTCATTCACAGATATGAGAATCTCAAACATTTAATTGAGAACACCACATTCTATCTGTATGTTTTATCTTGATGCTTAATAAGCATAAACTCAGAACTGCTTGGTTGCTGATATTGGGTATGAGGAGAATCATATCAAAAAATGATGGCATGGGCTGGATCTAACTCACTATAATAATTCCATGCATCTGTTCATGGTTTGCCAAATCCTTTAGATATTTTGCTAAATATGGGCTTTATGAAAGCCCTGAAAGTCAGACACAACCTTCATAATATCATCAAACTTATTGAAATGAAAGCTTTAGAAAAGCTAAATGATTTTTGCAGAGTGTTATTCTTAGTGTGTGTCTATGTAGGTGGTATGGAACACCTTTCTGTGGTCCTCACCCTTCACCTCCTCACATCCTGCTCACCTGTGGGCTCTCAGGCTGCACCTGGGCAGCAGGAACCACATCCGTGATCAGGGGCACAAAGTTTGAGGTTATTATCAGTCTGGAGAAGAACAACACTTTGCAATTTGCAGCAGGAAAAAATAGGCAATCAGAAGCTAGAAAGTATGCATGTCCTTGGCATTATAATACTCCCTCTTTAAAAGCCTTTTTCAATGATTACAGGTGGATTCACTGGTTTGGTCTTTCAGTAGTTGGAAAGATACAAGCCTCTAACTTATCAATAATTTTCACTCACAATTGAAAAGAAACAGCTTTGAGATTTCATATTAAAATCACCTTTTACCTTCAGTGACAGCTCCAGAAAAAAATTTTTTGCTTTAATTCTTTTATTGGCACATTTTAGGTATACAACACATTTTCATTTATCTTTGGGTGCTTGTACCTGTACATGATGAATCTTGGTTCTTATTTTTTCCCCATTACCTGTGTGCCCTTCACCCCCTCCACCCTTCCCTATTTACAAAGACTTCATTTCCATTTTTTTCTTTTCTCATAATTTTTCCTTTCCATTCTTTTCTTTCCCCATTTCCTCCCACCACCCCTACCCCTTTGGACCTTTTCCTATTTCAAAGTATCAATTATTCATTTTAATCATTTTCATCCTTATTTACACTTTCATTTTCTCACACTAGAGAAACTATTCTGTATTTACACATGTGTGTCCTATTTATTTCACTTAAGAGTATGGCCTCAATGTCCATCCATTTAGCTATAAATGACTCTGGTTTCTTGTTCTTTATGGCTGAGTGGTACTCCATTTTATAAAAAAACCACATCTTCCAGAAGAATTTTTGATATGAAAATGTAATAATTAGAAGTCCAAGTTCCACAAAACCTTTGATAAAAGCAGTAGAAAATCTTCAGGGTAAAACTAGCCAACCATTAAAAATATATATGGAAAATAAAAAAGCATACCTATGATAGCTAAACATACATGAAATTATTTATTCTAGAATGTAACGAAATAATATTTTAGTTATGAAATGTAAATAATGTGATATCAATTATTTAATAGAATTTTATTTTCCAAATTACTTATGAATCCATAACATTACCTCACATAAATTATAGTAATAAAACATTGATAAGTAGACATTTTCTGTACATGTGTAAATGAAATGTGCTTTGTAGATAGACAAATTGAAATAGGCACTGTAGGAAATTCTTAACTCAATAAATGTTTTTTAACTGTAAGCACATTTATCTAAGCATTTATCATTGGATTGATGTTTACAGTCTAAGATACAGTAAAAAACACAAATGTTTTTGTTGTTTATAGCATGCAAAATTTAGGGTTGTTATAATTTGCATTTTAATCCAAAAGTCTCTAAGGAGAAAAGGAGATTAACTCTACTGTGCTTATCATTTCAAAAAGTAATTTGGCTTGAGTGAAACTAAGAAAACAGTATAAGATGCAGATCTGCTATTATTTTCTGCATTATGACTTCAGAATTGAAATTATTATGTTTAATCAAGTTAACAAAATCAGGTAACAGACCAAAGTGCAGAAAATGTTAATTTTGACCTTCTGGGTTTTGACAAAAGAGACACATTGGCTCTAGTGATGCTGAATGTGGACTCGAAACCTCTTGTTATTAACAAAAATTACATATTAACCCACACGCAGTGTGGATGAAGCCAACAACTCCCTGGGGTGCTGCACGTACCTTTCCCTTTGGTATCCATGGTGGTGAATACAAGAGGAAGCGCACTTCACCAGGGAAGGACTGGCTGTCCCACCTGCAAGGTCAGGCATTAGCTTCTTAACCTTTGATGTATTCATGAACACATTTTTAAATTGATTTTATTGGTACATTTTAAGTATACGATATGATGACATCCATCAGTAGAAATTTGTACCTTTCCATCATCTATCTTGGTTCTTATTTTTCCCCATTCCCCTTCCCTCCCTTCAACCCCTCCATCCCTTCCATTTACAAAATACATTTAATCAGACATTCTCCTTCCTTTTTCAATTTTCTACTTTCAGCATCAAGGTTACTCCCACAATTTCATACAATAAATGTTATTTTCTTTGTTATTCATTTTTCCGAAGATATACTGGCTACAAATACAGGGTTTTGATTAATTAACCCAGAAGGAAATGACAGAAATGATTAAGGTGAGCTTTGGAGACCAGTGTGGGTTGGCAAATCTGTAAAATTATCAAGTCGTGTACTTTAGCATTTACTGGTTTTCTCTGGAGTTTCTTGTGTAGATAGCAATGTATTTCACCTAAGAAATAGTCGCTTGTATTATCAATTATAAAATTTCTCATTCAAAATTGATAGATTAATTTGGTTTCAAAATATATGACCTAAATGGTATAAAATATAAAATAACGATACTAAGTGGAATGTTACACTCTGTGGTATAAATTGCTTGGAATTCTCTCTTTTGTATTTCATTATACATTCTATTTGGTCCTCTTTAAAATAAAATACTGTATTGTACCTTGTTAAATAATGTGTATGTTCAATTTTTCTTCCTTTGATATTTAACATATATATAAAATTGTATATTATTATACCCAGGCTACAGATTAAGAAAGGGGCTTGAATAATTATATATCAATGCATAAAAATAGTTATTGTTTGGTCAAATTACACAGGAAAGATCATTACATCAAGGGGAATTAGGAGGGATGTGAAGAAGACAGGGAAGTAAATCATTTCACACTCAGATGTGCACCACGTGTAAGATGTGCAAAACAACCATCAACCTTAAAAGGTTTGTTTTTGGCTCATACTAGTTTCTCAATCCAGATACACACACATATGAGCATACATGCTCACAAATACCTAGTAGACAGTATGAGAAACCAAAACTATAGCTAATTATTTCCACCATTCTCAAGGACAGAAGTGGATAAACTGGAATTACTTTATAATCAATGTCTGACCAATGTTACTCTGGGGTGAGGTGAAAAAGATCATCTTTTTTGGACGGACAACTTCTATGCACCATTTAGAAATACTTAAATGATATGAATATAATGAGTAAGAATGCAGTTGGTGATGACTTTCTCTAAAAATTATATCTGTGCCTCTAAAGCAACTCATGACTTTTAATTTCACTCTGTCTGAAATAGATCAATGAAGGAAGTAAAAGTAATCACTTCCTATGACCTTTTATTTTACATAGTTTTTAGCACAATATGAGTGCTTTAGCAATAATCTGAATAAAATCTTAAGCAAACTCATGTCTCTGAAAACCAATATTATAATTCCTTTAGTTTAATTTCTGCTAGATTTTAATTGATACATATTAAGTGTAGTGATTCATTGGCTCTGCAAATCTGAAACCTTGGGCAGGATTCAAAATACTTTTGCTACATATCTACTTTGTTCTCTGAACAGTGAAACTCTGAATTATTAAGAATGCAAATCTGGGTGGAGAAAAATTAATGATATCTGATATTCTTCTCTCCTCCAATAAACTTAAGAGTAAGAAAATTTGCCATAAGAACTAACATTGAATTGAAACTAATGTTAAAATGTAAAGGTTTTGCAACTTTTGTAGAAAGGCAGAATAAGAGTGACCTATGAAGACCTGAGTTGTGTGTATTCACTGGAGGACAACTGATTTATTGAAGTGGAAAGAGGTGAGTTCCTCAGTGAAATTTGTTGTGTGCTTCCTTGTTTCTATGCCTTGCATGTTTCCTGTGAGTAGGATATGCAATATCTTAACAATGCAAATGCATACTTTATGCAAAAAGTGATAGATGTCATTTTCTTACTGCATAGATCACCACTTTTACCTTAATAATTGCATGTGCCCTTCCTATTTATCAAACTATATCATGAAATTTCAAACAATATAGAAATTCGCTAAATGGCTTTTTCTGATTTTCTTTAAAAAAAACTTCATTTTTTACCATTTTTAAACTGAGTGCTTGTGAACAAACTGATTGCTGGTGACTGATTTCTGTTACATAGCTGGTGAAATGGAGGAATAATTTTAGAGTTCTCTTGCTATTAACAATAAGCAAATTTGCCATTTTTATTAAAAGGCTCAAATTCTTAACTCTAAGTGACACTAAATTGGTTTTCATTCCTAGTTATGGAAAAAGCATAGGTTTAATTTATTTTCATTTTTTTACTTATTATTATCTTTGGAAGTGTTTTTATTTTTCTCTTTAATTTATGACACTACACATATATAAACAGAATCAAATAACTTGCAATTTATCTGTAGTAAAATACAATGGAGGCTGCTACAAGACAAAAGAAATTAAAAATTTAAAAAATACTCAAAATAAGTGTACCCCAAGGATATTTTAACTTATTTGGGTAGTGGATTTTCATTAATGAAGTGAAATTTTCAAATAATTAAAATTATATTGTTTGTAGATGTTAAAAATCCAAATGTTTAATATTGAAGGTCTTCTATAGAAAGTATAAATATACATTGTTTTCAATATAATATTTCAGAAAATATAAGGGGCACATTGGAGAAAGGATCAGTTACTTAACATTAATGTAATTCATATTAAGACAATTTTCATCCCAAGTGCTCACATTCAATGCTTGACTTTGGTAGGGGTGCAGAGATCGTAGTTTCTGCAGGCACAGCGGCAGCGTTGGAACAGCCTAGAGGAATCAGAGCCCTTAGCACATCAGTGTGCCATTCTGTACTGATCTCCATGGAGAAGCAGGTCAATATCTCAGCAGTTCACAAAGCCATACTTGGGTGGACACCCTCCTGACTCTGCCTTCCTCCACTGCTATTTTTTGTGTATATTGAATGAATTCAGATTGAGAAGTAGGGCATGTTTGTCCAAGAAATGCTGCCTCAAATTCAAGCCTGCATGCATTTCACTTTCCAATACATTTCACTCCTAGAATTTTTCTATAATACTTTTGCTGTGATGTAACAATTTATGGGTTTTTTTCTTATTTTCTCATTAATATGCTGTCTTATTAGTGAAATGTATACTTTTATAGTTAGATATTACACACCATGAAAAAAAGGTTAGCAAAGTTAATTTATGTTTGTTATAGAAGAAAATGGTCATATAAATGAGAGTTCATTTCTCTTTAAAATTATCTAATTACCAAAAGAATTAAATAAAGAATACTGGTCTTTTGTTTGACAGAGGCAATGAAAAGTTTGAAGGTAGTGAAGAAGACTTCTGGAGATCACAGGATTTGTCTAATCTTCATTGTAATAAATTTAATAGAATTCAAGCTTTAAAAAATATCTAACAAAAACACAAATATGGCCAAGGTTGGAAGTAAGTATGATCATGCTAATTTTTTCATGCTTTATATCTGGAAATAAATCAACATAGTCTAGAAAAATTATTATATAATTATATTGGTTGGGTTCGCTAGAAAAGCATATGCATCACATATATATATGTGTATGTGTGTACATATAAATTAATATATATATTCATATATTTATGCAAGGTGATATTTTACATTGGGGCTTACAAGTTCAGAGGCAGGAGAATCTACAGAGTTTGTCTATGTGATGGACACCCATAAAATCCAGTAGCTTCTCTGCACAAGACTTTATAATTCAGAGAATAAGAGGGATTACTAGCCCAATATCAAAAGCCTGCTACCTACCTGAAGAGTCGTTGGTGCAAGGCTGAGCTGGCTAGATGAGGAAACTGGAGCTTCAATGCACAACTACAGACATGTTCTTTCATCCCCTTTTATTCTACCTGACTTGCAATCCCATTGGTGGATGCCACTCATAGTCACCTTAGGTCCTCCCCAGTTAGGTTGGTGGACTACATACCAATCATATCTGAAACATGTGACAGGCAGATTCAGAAGTGGGTTTTGCTAATCTGCCAGATATTGCTTTATCCAGTCAAGTAGACGTCGTGACTAACAGTCACATTGTATCCCTTATAGATTTCACAACCAAGCAAATATCCTTAAATCATATATAATTTCTAAATACATATAATAGCAACTTTATAATTCTACATTACATAATGAAGTTATTATGCATGGAAGTGAGAAGATTAACTCCTTCCACACATTAGAGGGTGAATTTCCTTTGGGTGATATTTACACTTCTCTTGACATCATTTAACTTATAAAACATAGATTTCATGATATTTAACTCCTGATATTAAGTCAATTATAATTATGTTATATAGTACAGGAATACAACAAAACCCCTCAAAGATTATATAAGTTTTCAAGAGGCATCTCAGCTGCTCTATATGGATGTTCTCTACATGAAGGGATAATCATACCCTTTCTTCCTGAAGCATCTGGGCAAGTTCTCATCCTGCCTGGATTGGGTTGCAGCTTCTTATTGACCTTCATAATGGGCCATGTTAACACTAGATATCCAGAGGGATCCCCTGCATTTGAAACATACTCATCCCTACCACCATTGAGCACACTAGTCCAAGTTCTCCTTGATATGCTGGCTCAATAGCCATCATTAGCACCATAACTCCCTGTACATCCTGTTGACTCAGATGCATGAGGGGCCCAGAATGGCCAGAGGAAATTCTCAAATTGCATTTCAATGGAATCTTTGTTGTTTCTCTACATAGAAGCTTTTCCATTTTTACAACTGATTTCTGTTTTAGCAGAACATAAGGTCACAGAAACAGAAAGCAAATGTATCACAAGTGGGTCCTTGAAAGTAATGGTCAGTAGTACTACTTCCATTTTTACTGACTGATTCCTGGGCCCATGAAGCTTGGCTATGGGAGAAGTATTTCCAGATGTCAGATACTGATGAAGACCTTATGCAGAACTATGTGTAACTTTGCCCAGCCTTGCAAGGTATTACTGCATAGCAGCACTGTGATTGCATCTTGAAAATACTCTTTCATCATTGTATCAATCCACCTGCATCTGGACAATGGGGAATGTGTCAAGACCAGTGAATTCCAGAAGCGTGAGCCCACTGCCTTTCTTCTTTAGCCTTGAAGAGCATTCCTCGGTACGAAGCAATGCAGCCTGGAAGAATCTGAAGACAGGTGAAGTATTTTATAGGCCAATGTATGTTAGTTCTGGTACATATATTATGTTTAGGGAAGGAAAATCCATACCCATGATAAGTGTCTATCCCTGTAAGGACAAAGAGCTACCACATCCATGATGA
This sequence comes from Heterocephalus glaber, assembly GCF_053883595.1. NCBI lineage: Eukaryota > Metazoa > Chordata > Mammalia > Rodentia > Bathyergidae > Heterocephalus > Heterocephalus glaber. The sequence goes on from NW_028258315.1 coordinate 199,945, forward strand.
AAGCAGTCAACTATGACCAATTTGCCATCAGGATGCAGGTTGATCACCATGGGAAATGGTGTGATACCAGTGCTCGGTGTTGATCTTTGCTTTTGGCAGGTTGGGCACTCAGCAGTGGCTGTAGCCAGGTCAGCTTTGGGGAGTGCAAGTCAGTGTTTCTGAGCCCATTCATAACCTTCACCTCTGTCACCATGAGCACTTGGTTCAGGAGCCCACTGGGGATATCACAGGGTTGTCTGAAAAAGGACGTATACTGCTGTACACAGGATGGGATTTTTTTATATTTTGATTACTAGATACCTGATTGCTCTTCTGAGGACTCATCACGCTTATTTAAGTGTGACACAAATATTTTGACATTCTCCAACTATAAGGAGATGTCTATCCACATAATTCTTTGTCAAATGTTTGTCAGCAGTTTTCCATGTTCTTTCAAATTTCTGACTCTCCAGCCAGACCACTGGCTGCAGGCAATGAACTGCTATGCAGTCATACATCTAATCATTTTTTCACTCAAGCAACATGTGTGGGAGGTGCACTGCCCAAGGTTCTGCCCCCTGTGAATACTTGTCTTCAACATTCTCCTTCACTTGTGTACTGGAAAGTGACTGTAGCACTACAGCTGTGCCACCAGAAATGGGGCCCCCGCAATGTGTAGAACCATTTGTACACCTGTTCCTCATCCCCTCTCCTCTTACCAACAGATCACAGGATACAGCCTTTGAGTCCATAAGTGCACACTAGGGGATAGAAGCCACTGTAACTAGAGGAAGAACCATGATGTTAAGGCCACTTCTTCATGAGTCATACATGTAACTTCTGGAACTGCTCATACCCAGTTTCATATGTGCAATTTCCATTTAGTGATGGAGTGGTTTACACCTCAGACATTATGGCCAGGCACATAGATAGCACTCAGGACATGAAGAACAGTTTGGGTTGCATGGAAATATAGTGTTCTGATGTATAACGCTGTTTCCACTAAGAACCAGTGTCTGGAGCAATGCTACATAATTTTTGGGTAAAATCATTTGGTTAGCCTAGTTCTTCTGCCTATAGCCCAACTATGGAATTCTGAGTCGTAATTCCATTTTGGCCTCTGGTCACAACTGAAACCTCAATGACCAGGTGATGCTGTGATTCTCCAGGATAAGATTACACCAGCTGAAAACATCCTGGGAGGAACAAACATCTGCTCACTTCCTCATTGTCCTTGGATTGTTACATCTTGTTTACCCAGATGTACTGAACTCTCTGCAAGTCATTTGTTTCATGTGTTTCTCCTGATGTACTGAATAAAAGGTACCGTAAGCTGAGGGCTTTGGTCTTTGCCTCCCAGAACAGCACTGATCAGACCCAAAGCTCAGCTTCTTCTTAGTCTCATTTTTCTACCTTTCCTATAATTCGCCTTGTCTTGCTGTGGCTCGAAGGAGACTAGGACTTACTGCAGAGGTTCGGGTAATGTCCCCTTTCCCTGTTCCCTACATTTGGCACCCAACTTGATTATAAATCAGATCCCGGGGTGAACTCGCCTGTGAGACAAACTCGGAGTAAAAGAGACAGCACAAGGATCTCCCAGGATGATTTCTGGACTCGGACGAGGGATACTAGTGGTAAGTGTGTCCAGCTTGGGGTTATTGTCTATCTTTGCTGAGTTACAAACATGGGTCAGTCTCTGTCATCAGACCCAGTCTTTCTGCTCAGAGGTCAGAGTTGCTAACTATTATATTTGTGATTGAAAACTTCCCTCCCTAGCCTCTTAATATTTTAAGTGATTCCTCTTATGCAGTTTGGTTGACTCAAAGACTGGAAGGACCTATGGTCTTCTCTACCTTAGAACCTAAATTATTAAACTTGTTTTTAAGATTACAAAAGGTCATTTGTCAAAAAATTGCTCCTGCCTTAATAACTTGGGGGAGAGGTTTTGCCTGTGTCCTAACAGAAAATGAAACCTTGTGGCTGCCCTCCAGGAATGTGAGACCATGGGTCACACTGTTAGAACTACCAACATCTCAGAGAATGGGTGATAGCACCCCGGCTGAGAGCAATGAGCCAGCTGCACCTGAGTGACCCACCTCACCAGCAATGACCAAGAAATGCACAGCAGGGTCCAGGATTGAGATGATATCCCCAGGGGAAGAATAAATATAGATTTTTTTTAAAAGGGGGTGCACAACTTGAAAATGTTCTTTCGACATTTATAGGTACAAAAGCGCTTGCATTCCTTCTGATTCTGATCTCAAGAGATCTCTGTTAATTGACTACAGAAGTTTTTGACCAGTCTTATATACAATTATAAACCTAAAAATCATAAAAGGGGTATTATAATTCAATTTGGCCAAATATATTTGAGTGCACTCTAATTTTATAAACTGTCTTATATGTTTGTCTGTTGTCTGTCCATCTGTACAGTTGAGCTCAAATTGTTTTTTCTCTTTTCCTTTTGAGCTTTTGAAAAAAAAAGTTTTCCTTAAAACATATTCACCTATTATTGGATTGGCTTACAGATAAATGTTATTAAATTAAAGGCAAGCCCTTCTTCCCCCAGGTTGCTAACTGATCAAAGTGCCATCGAGATTTATTTGTCAAAGTACATACAGACTGTGGGTACTCCCTTTGGTGAATAAAGAAGCAGCCACCCAGAAAATAATTATTCTGGTCTTAATTCACTAAAGGGACCCCCCCCAGTAATTTTCATAATCTTATGGGAGACACACTGCAATAAATATTATCTATGTTATTATAAATTGATTACATCGGTTATCATTGAAGTTTAAGTTCTAAATATGTTATTATAAAATGTTTATATTGGTTAAGTTCTAACAATGCTATTGTGGTATGTCTACATTGGTCATTTTCAAAAGATTAATTTCTGTGGCATAAACAAAAGAGTTATTAGAAAGATGCTTTTGGTACCAAACTACATTGGAGAACATAACTGTGATACTTATTACTGCTCCTTTTCTGGTGTACAAAATGTATTCATGCCCTCTAATTGTATGGGTCTTCCAACATACTGTTTACAGTAATAACCTTTTGATTCAGATATTTGCCTTTCTCTTATGCTCCAACCACCTGTGATGATAAGCACACTTGTAGGCTGATCTATTTTCCTTAGATGACATCCTATAAATAGATAGCCACTCAGGGATCCAACCACAAGAACAAACATGATTGGCAATAATAACAGTTTAACTATATTTTTATACCAAAATGCTTATATCCAGGTAAAATTATAATAGTTGAGTTCGCTACTCCTCTTACAATGCTAATGTTATTGATCTTCTCTTCTGCTTGCTCAAAAACCAGTTTAGAGACCAAAACTGAAGAGGTATCTGGGCTAAAAAGGCAGCCAATATTTTGGCCGTGGCCCTCCAAGGTCAACAACAATAGCAAAAAGATCCAGGTCATGAGGCAACCTTCTCCAAGATCCTGCATTTTTGGTGAGTCACCCAACCTCCTGAGCAGAGAGGTTGCTGAACATCAAAACAGTAAAGATCCAACAAAAAGTGTGCCAAAGGAATGTCACCTGGAGGAAAAAATCTCCCATGCTTTCGCAGGAAGCAACATGGTCAAGCAAGGCCATGACATATCCTGATGGCTGACACTGACAGAGGAGCTAAGAGGCTCTGTGCATGGTTCCAAGACAGTGCCTGCGGAGATTCAATTGACCTTGTTAGAGAGCAAGAGATTGACTTTATTTACTATAGATCTCACTGTAACTTGGTCTTAAACACCCAGTAGAAAAGTATAACTAAAGACAATAGTTATTTGAGTTCAACAAAAGTTTTGTTTTTTAGCCAACAATATTTACAAAAAAAGATTAGATTTTTAATCCTTTTACAGCCCCAATTAAGAGAAATTATGCTTATTATAGACAGCTAAGGCAGTCAAACATACTATAGATCCTCACAGTATATAGGGACAAGCCATTCTTGGGTGTGCTTGCTTTTTCTAAAACACCTTCACATAAAACAAAAAGAAAGGGAGATGTGTAGGGAGCAATGCTACATAATTTTAGGGAAAAATCATTTGGTTAGCCTAGTTCTCCTGCCTACAGCCCAGCTATGGAATTCTGAGACATAACTCCATTTTGGCCTCCGGTCACAACTGAGACCTCAATGATCTGGTGATGCTGTGATTCTCCAGAACAAGATCACACCAGCTAAAAACATCCTAGGAGGAACAAAATCTTCATCTACTCAATTTCTCATTATTCTTGGATTGTTACATCTTGTTTAAGGGGATGTACTGAACTCTCTGCAAGTCATTTGTTACATTTGTTTCTCCTGATGTAATGAATAAAAGGTGCAGTAAACTGGGGTCTTTGTCTTTGCTGCCCAGAGCAGCACTGATCAGACCCAAAGCTCAGCTTCTTCTTAGTCTCATTTTTCTACCTTTCCTGTAATTCACCTTGTGCTGCCTTGGCTCTCAGAAGACTAGGATTTACTGCAGAGGTTCTAGTAATGTCTCCTTTCCTTGTTCCCTACAAACCAGTAGTAATCAAGAAGCTGCTTCCCAAGGACAGTCATTGTCAGCAGATGATGGCAGAGCCTTGTTCCCAAATCCAAATATAAAACTTAATATATTGTTTTTCTAATCTTATGAAATAACTTATTAAGTGTATTCTCCTTTACAATGTATTTTATCAGAATTTAAAAAGCTGACATCCAAAAATTAATTTCTTTACAAGCTCAAATTACATGGTTGTATGTTAAGGCTTACCTTTTTAGACATTGTTATGTGAAAGTAATCTTTATAATTTCTATAGAAAAAATATACTTAATTTTTGAAAAGAAATGTAGATCATTCTTAAAGAGTTATATAAATTTATAGATAAATGATTGTATAGAAAAAGAAATATTTGAATTGTCCATTTCTGGCTCAAGAGGCCGTGTATGAGTTAGTAGCAAAATACTTAATTTATTCCCAACTGTAGTGAATATGATAGATCATGTTTTGTGAAAATTCCCTATTCTTCCATATTACCATTTCATCCATGTAGCTCTAAAATACAACTATGGAAAACAGCTTCCTAACCTTTTAGAATATTCAAGAAATCAGGTAAGCCAAGAATCTATTTGCAACAGCAGACTTTCTGCACAGGAATAAGGTAATAATATATTGAATGTGTTTAGAATATTCTTTATATCTTAATTAAAAGACACCAAAAATTGTTCTAATTCTTAATTGCTGAAAACAAATACAATCAACCAAAAATCAAACCACATCACTATTTAGTAGTTTAAATATCAAAGATCAATTTGTTCTCCTCTCTCATGGTTCCTGTTTGTGGTGCTTCATGTAGACTGTGGCAGGATACTGTTTAGGGCTAAAACACCTGCAGGTTTGCTCCCAGAATTGTCTGGTAGTTGATGGTGGCTGTCAGCTGTCACCTCCAGTACATTATGGGCTGCCTCATAGAATGGAAGGAATGGCCCAAAGCTGAATAAAGAAAATAATTGGGCAGAAACTGTACTATCTTTTATGATCTGGCCCTGGAATGTACCCATAATCCTTTCCATCGTGTTCACAAGCACAGCCATATTAATGAAATGGAATAGCCCCAGCCTTTCAATGGGAGCGGAGTCAACACTACCTGCTAAGAGGAGTCATTGGATGGAAGGGTCAGTTGTATTCATCTTAGACAACATGTTCTGCAATGGTCATTGTGTTCTTTTGCTCTTATGATTATATCTGAAATTCTTCACCAAATGATCTTTGATGTCAATCCTCTGAAAAGTTTTTCATTCAAACAGTGGGACATTCCTCATATTCTACTGTAGGGGTGGCAATTTGTGATTAATTTCACTCTTAAACCCCCCAGATCATATCTTAGAATCTTGAATATAAGTCCTCTAAAGAAAAGAATATCAAATATTGTTTTTATCTTTTCAGAATCTCGATCATGGGTCAGCCAACATATTCTTAATGAATTAGACAATTAACATTTTGAAAATTGTAAGCCACATGGCAAAAATCAAGAATATTAGGTATGTACTTTCAGAATTGCTTAGTTTAGTTTTTAATAAATCATATGCTGTATTTAGCTCATGGTGTTGTGATAAAGAGCCCAGAATATCTCATGGAGGGTAAAACGTAGGCTCCCAGGTGACACAAGGAGCCCAGCAGCTGTGCTGTTGGGCCTGGAGGATGGCTTGCATCAAAAGAGGTGGTGAGTGAAGCACCCTAAACACTCGTCTTTTCTGTCCTGGGAGAAGGGCTTGGGCTTTGCCCCAGCACAGGGTGAGAGGGACTTCGGGGAAGATGGTGGATGATGCGCAGCAGCAAAGCACCTCTCCAAGATCTGGAGCCCAGACCCAAAAGGAACCAAGTGGGGCTGAGAAGAAGGAGCAAAGCGGGTGCCAGGGCTGCACAAAGGTCGGAAGAGAGAACTGGTGCCACAGGGAAGAATGAAGACAGACCCTTTACTACAAAGAGGGTGGCGGCAAGCGGCACTTTCTCCTTGAGTCCTGGCTTGCAGAGGCAGGGAGCGGCTGGAACCTGCAGAGGCACTGTGTCTGCTGGTGACTCCAGAAGCCTCCACAGGTAAATGAAGCATTGAACAGAACAGTTGATGCTGCAGACTTCAGTGACTGGTGGGAGATTGCAGTGAGTTTGGGCATCCCCAGGAGGGGCAATTGGCCAGTCACTACTTCGGAAAGTGGCCAGTTGAACTCATGATTCACAGTGGCAGCAGGTTGGCTCTATCCAGTGGCTCCCAGTGTCAGGGCGAGGCACACACAGGGAAGACAGCCAGGGTCAGGGATGTGAGTTCAAGCCAGCAGGAGACATGCAGAATGTTGTGGGATGATCAATTGCAGTCCCAACCTCGCAGCCAGAAACCAGAAGCAGCTCGAACTTCTGAGGAGCTAAAAGTGCAGGCTTGCTGGAATTATCCACTACCCCACCATAATTGCATGGTTGCTGGAGTCAGTCAACAAGGAACTGGGCTCTGTCTGCCCCCTCCAACTAATAGTGACAAAAGAAACATGCCCTGAAGTGGACATTTTCTTTTTCCTTTCTTTCATTTTGTTCTTTTTCTTGATTGTTCTTATTTTTATGAGTGAGAAAATTGGCTGTATATATTGCTATTGTTTTGTTTTATTCTTTTCTTCCTTGTTTCTTTCCCTCCTGTCTTCTTCACCAGGTTCCCTAACCTTAGGTTATCATCCTTTTTCCTACGTCCTTGCTTGTAATCCATTTTTCTTCTTTTATTCCTCCATTTTTCCCTAAATCCTTTTAAATTTTCTCTGCTGAGGGTAATTCACCATATGTAGGAGATATTTACCGTATACAATTTTCTTATTTGTTTCAGATTTTGTTATATAATTATGAACCTTGAATTTGATTTGTAAAACACATGTCAGGGAGATTACATAATTCTATTGAAGTAATATGCAGCAGAATGTAGCAATGTGAGGACAGAATATAATGTCTAGAAGACTAGTTTGTGGTGAGTGATCATGAAAAGAAAGATTTCTTAAAACTAGGCAGGAACCATGAAAACTCAGTCCAACAGCTGCTAGATGATGCAAGGAAGAATGACACAAAATGGACCAAAGTCAATGAAAAAGCAAGAGATAGCACAAATGACATGAGCTGTGCACAGAAGTAATGGCAGAAATCTTCCCAAGCATAGAAAGAGAATTTTCCATATGGGTAAGTTAGGCATACAGAAGTCCAATTAGCCATGATAAAAAAAAAAAATCTACACCAGGGGATGTAACAGTCAAGATTCCAGCAATTCAACATTACAACAGAATATTAAAAGGAACAAATCACCTGTCAATGAAAGCTCATGAGAATCACAGCAGACTTCTTAATACAAATCCTTGAGTCAAGACGAGCTTAAAGTGAAGCATTTCCAGTCTTAAAATAAACAACCTCCAACCCAGATTGATGTACCTCACAAAACTTTCAAAATTGATGGAGAAATAAGATACTTCCAGGACAAAGAGCACTTGACAAAATTTATGGCCATCGAACCAGAAGTCCAAAATGTTCTGAAATATATTTTAGAAGGAGATAATGAAGACAACAACTCCATGAACCCCAACAGAATGAATCAACAAGGCAAGGCAAGCAATTATACAGAGGGGAAAGAAAGGGGACCAACAAGAGGAAAATGACACGACAAGAATAAGTCACTACATATCAATTATAATCATCATTATAAATAATCACAATTCACCAATCAAAAAAGACTAGCAAAATGGATCAAAAAGCAATATCTAACAATGTACAATACACAAGAAACATGTTTCATTCAAAACAAATTCATAGACTGAGAGTCAAAGGATGGAAAACAATACTCCATGTGACAAGAACTCAGAAAAAATCAGGGGCAGCTATTCTATTTGCAGACAAAGTGGATTTCAAGCCAGGACTGACCAAGAAAGAAAACAACAGTTACTACAAAACCATTAAGGGGAAAATCCAAGAGGAAGAGATAAGAATTATAAATATATATGCAGCAAAACCAGCAATACAACTATATAAAAATATTAATGGACCTATAATATCAAATAAGAACCAACACAATTGTAAAGGAGGACCTCAGTACCTCATTGTCACAAACAGACAGGTGAAATAAGAACAAATCAAAAAGAAATGTAAGAATTGAACCAAAAGTTTGAACAAATAGTCTTACTAGACATCTAAGAGTGTTCCACACCACTGTATCAGAATACACATTCTTCTCAGCTGCACACAGGATGTTCTTCAAAATAGATCACATGCTGGCTCATAGAATATCCTTAAGGAAATGCAAGGAAATTACAAATATCCCCTATATGTTATCAGACCACAGTGCAGTAAAATATTTGTAAACCAAACTCAAAAACACATGAAAAACATCATGAGCTATGGTCAAATAGTTATTATTTCTGGAATGTATGGGTGTTTCTACATATGCAAAACAATGAATATAATACACAACAAACTACAATCAAGGATAAAAATCACATTGTCATCCCACTGATAAAGAAAAAAAAGATATTGCAAAATAGTTTCATGACAAAATCTCTGAAAAAAATGAGTGTGGAAAGATCCTACCTCAAAAAAATAAAAGACAAATTGCAACATACTTTCATGATAAAAAATCTCTGAATAAAATAAGTAATGAAAGATCCTGGGTCAAAACAATGAAGGGTACACACAACAAACAGATAGCCAACATAATACTGAATGAAATAAAGACTGAAATACTTCCCACAGATCACAGAAAGGCACGTATTTCTTCTACACCTATTTAATATAGTAAATAAAATTTCAGCCAGCAGAATTAGGCATGAAAAAGAAATTGAACATACAAACATAAGAGGAAAAATTATAACATTATCTGGATACAATATGATCCTACTCATAAAGGACCCTAAAGACTCCACCAGAAGACTTTAGAACTGATATTAAAATTTCAGCAAATATGAGGATGCAAAATAAATGTTATGAAATGAATAGACTTTAAGTAAACCATTTATGAATTAGCTGAAAGGAAATCTGGAAAATAATTCTATTTTCAAAAGCTTCAAAAGAATGAAATACACAGGAATCAACAAAGGATGTAAAAGAACTTTATGAAGACTATTACAGAACACAGAAAGAACTCAAAAAAGACATTAGAAGATGGAAAACCTCTGATGTTCATGTGCTTGTAAAATTAATATAGTTAAAATGTCTATGTAACAAAAAGCGATTATAGCCTTAAGGCACTCCACATCAACATTTCAAAAACATTCTTCACAGAACTAATAAATTCATGTGGCAACATAAAGTACCCAGAAAAGTCAATGAAATTCTGAGCATAAAGAGTAAGAACAGAGCCATCAAAATACCTGATTTAAAAATCATGCTGTGAAGTGTGTTGTGAAGAGACCTAGAATAGCAAAAGCAATGATAGGCAATAAAGACAAGGTACGGAGTATCACAATCCCCAACTTGAAAATATACAACAAAGCTATTGTGATAAAAACAGCATGGCACTGGCAAAGAAACAAACCTGAGGACCAGTGGAACAAATTAGAAGATGCAGAAATAACTCCAGACAAGCTCAGCCACCGCATCTTTGACAAAGGAGCCAAACACCCTCACTGGAGCAAAGATAGCCTATTTAATAAATGGTGCTGCAAAAACTGGGTTTCAACTTGCCAAAAATTAAAACTAGACATATATCTCTCACAGTGCACTAATCTAAAATTGAAATGGATTAAAAATACAAATATTAAAAGAGAAAAACTAAACTGTTTGGAAGAGAGGTTAGGTAGAACTCTTGAAGACATCAGTGTAGGAAAAGATTTTATGAACAAAACCTCAGTTGCCCTTGAACTAGCACAAACAATCAACAAGTGGGATCTCTTATTACTAAAAAGCTTCTGCACAGCAAGAGGAACGACCAACAGTGTGAAGAGACAACTCACCATGTGGGAAAAACTTTTCACCAGCTGTCCCTCAGACTAAGGTCTACTATCTAGAATATATAAAGACCTTTAAAAAATCAGACCTCCTAAATTTAAAGAAAAGAATAAGAAAACCTGACCTAAGAACTGACAGTGACAATCACTCTTAAAATGTAAATGTTTTGCAAAATTTGTAGTAAGCAGGATAAAAATCTAGCAAAACATGAGTTGGGTATATTCACTGCAGGACAATTATTGATCTGCCAAGAGGTAAGTTCCTCAGTGAAATTTATCATGTGCTTCATTGCTCCTTTACCTTCCATGTTCCTTTGAGTAGAATATGACAAACTCTTACATTAAGCAATGAGAGAAAAGTAACTAAGGCAATAATCTTACATAGAAATGCACAGAACAAACATGACAGTCACTGTAGAAATTGTGTGATTTTTATACTCTTCTCGAATATCCTCATCCCCGCTACTCCGTCCTGACTCTATAGCACACCAACCTTCTGCTCACTCTCATCTGAAGAATGCACCACCCAGTTTATATGTCACATTCAAGCAGAGATTTTTGTCTGTTGCCCCACTGGTCGGTTTCCAGATGTCTTAAATTGTTGTTTGGGATAAACATTTCAATTCCAGGTGAACTAATGGTGACCTTAGGTTTCATGCAGTTACCATGTGAATTCCTGCCAATTGACCCCTGATTAATATCAACATTCTTGTTACAATTATCAAGAAATTGAGGAGAGGAAGTTAAGTAAGAAACAGAAAAGGATAAGAAATTACAATGGTAGATGAATTGGGTTTCTCTACAACTACAGAAACTACATTGATAAGGACCAAGAATATTGGTAATACGAAAGAAAACCTCAGGGAAGAGTGAAGGAAAATGGGGAGGTGAAAAGAGAACATAGGATTTTATTTGCATTTGGGGCATAATAATTAAGCTAGATTTGGGTGTTCTCCCAATGCAGCATTCGTACATTCTCTTGGACCTGACAATCTACCTTTCACTCATTGTTTTTTTATTATTTGTTTCTTTTAAACTTTCCACCTTGTATGTTTCCCTCACCCATTGGTTCATTCTTCTTCATTGTCTTCAAATCCCTGGGAAACCCTAATGCCAATGCAAGGCCCTCTGCCTTCTGAGGAGAGTTTGTCCTGGTGAGCTCTTGGCTTAGGATCCACAGAGCCAAGCTGAGCCGCCCTCATGCAGTCTGCTCTCTCCAAGCTCAGTGAGTAGAACACTGAGAAGGCATGGGGGGTGTCATTGCTCACTTGCCTGCTGGAAACCATGGGAGCCTTATGCTCTAAGTCGCTGTTGCCAGAGATTCTGACACATTGAGCTTAGAGAAGGGAAGGGTGGCATCTCCTTGCTCAGGGGAATGTCTGCCAATGGGTTCAACTCTCTGATGTACGGTGTGTCTAAAAAGAGGAGGAAAGGAGACCTGGGGAAGCACCAGGAAGGGTACAGTGGTGTTGCAGTGGTGATGTCTCTCACTGCCTGTGTGGGTCATGGAACATGAATTCCAGTGTGAGGCACCAGCAGCAGAGGCTGGAAAGAATGCTACTGCAGGTGGCACAGCTGTGTGGGGGATGTGGGAGTCAAGCCGGGGCTTTCTCTGAGGAAGACACTCTGCAGTGTGTTGTACCCACTGGTGGGTGTCCTGGAGAATCACAGGAGTGTGCCACAAGACAGACACATGCCACTGAGAGTGAGTTCAGGATGAGTCCTGTCAGCAATGGGGCATGTATGACAGCAGTTCCCAGTCAGTGATGTCAGAACCTTTCCTCTCCTGTGCCCCTCTGTGTGGTTCCAGTGTAGTCATAGAAATATAGACCATGAGAAAGAGGGGAGGAACCTTGCAGGAACTGACTGCATCTGCATTCCCTGCTGGGTCTCTTGAGTCACCATAAAGGGAGGAAAGTGTTAAAAAGCTGAACACAAGTTGGAGTTGGACCTTGACCAAACTGGATTTTCAGACCTAGAGTGAGTAGAACCTATGGAGAGTCTCCAAGGTCATCCTGAGATGGCTGTGGAGGGGAATGTGATTGAAGAAAGGAGTTAGAGGAATCCAAAGCCAGTTTGTGTTTGTACCCTAACAAAGTTTAGATGGTTTAGTAAACTTATGCTGTTGGAAGCACAGCAATTGCAAGAGTACTTCTATTTCTGTCAAAACATCATGAAAGCTATTTCACGTTCATGGCTGGGTTCTCTGAACCTTTCTGAAAATTCATTCTTCTTTCTAGCACATCTATAGTGATTAATCATATCTAGCACTTCAAATTCTATATCACAATACTTTTAGTTCAGTGGGATTGTAAAGTTATTTATTGTATATTTTATTCAGAAGCATAGTTTCCATTGTGTATGACAATTTTTTATTAGAAATTTGCAAAGGTGATGATACAATTTTTGGCTTTCTGTTAAATGAAGGAAAGTAACTTTGATTGAATTGACCTTTATGTTTTTTCACATTGCAAAATAATCATGTTTTATTTTTTAAAAAACACACTTTAAGCATTATACACAACTGTGCCTTAAAAAATGAAAACTCCATTGTAATCATTCCAAATTCTGACTCATTAGAACCCATCCCTGAAATATGATGAATGGATATAGGATTAGCAGACTTCATAGTGGCAACTTTACTATTCCAGCTACTCCAAAGCAAAGCTAATCCTTTGAAATCATACTCCATGCAATGAAGCATGTTTAAAAAAGCAAACAGGCTGGTATTTCCATCACATGACTGCCGATATTCATGTTCCAACCATGGAACACAGTCCACTGTTTCTTCATGAAGATCAAGCTGGACACCAAAAAGAGAGTCACTTATTAATAACACCATTAGTATGTGTATGTGCTTGTATCTCTCAGTCATTCAATTGAAATTGGAATGTAATGGAAATCTTCCATTAATGATAAGTGATAAATCTTCAGTGAAAGCGTAAGTTTTCATGTAGCCTTACAAGAGTATCACAAAACTATTAGTCATCCTAAAGCTGGAAGAGAACACACATACTGTTTTTCTAACACGCAAGTGATCATGGGGAAATGTGCTCCTACAGTAGACCGAGGAGTTAAGGAAGTTGTTATTGGAACATACACATGGATTTGACCAAGGAAAGATGCAGAGGCTCACTTCCATCCTCACGCTTAACTTTTACATTTCCTGAAAATTGTCCATGATTTTCCTTTTGTACTTCATTTCTTCTGATAGTTCTAGCTTTCCTTTTTTTGCTTTGAAGTAAATCTATTCTGCATATTGGATCAGTACTGAAATTTTAGAGATGTTGAGTTCTGCACTTAGTATTTTAAAGCAGAGACACTGAAGTTATGACTGATAAAAGAATCACTGGGTCTCTCATTCTAACCAAGAAAAGTATGTTGCAAATTTATATGGGAAGCAGCTGCATCCTTCTGAGTTTCATGTGGTGGGAGCAGTTTGGAGAAGCATGTATAAGAAGGAGGGTGCTATCAGCAACCCCATGCTGAGGCTGTGCTGTGGGTAGGGGGAGACTGTGCTTCAGGAAGGTGCTGCATGGAGCAGGAGAGAGAGCAGTGGGCCTGTGCCCTCCCTCCACCTCCCCAAGCTGGGAGACCCTCAGATCCCAGAGACCCAGGCCCACTGTGCTGCCTCTGAAGACGTCAGCTCATTTCCAGAGCTGGGAGCTGCAAATCTGGGCTGATTGGAGAGCCTGATCTGCTGAACCTTGTCCTACAGGATAAGAATATTACTTATTGCACTTTGAAGCCTGTGTTTACAAGTTATGTACCTTTCTGCTTTCTTTCTTTCTTTCACTCTTGAGGCTTTAGACCTTAGACAAAATTTTTGCAGAATGTACAATAATATGTACTATAGTATAAAACAAGTGGGAAGAAGAACATAAATCAAAGCATTTTCAATAAATTAGGGATGTCAAGGAGTCAGCTCACAGTAATGAAGAAAATAATTTGAAGTTAATGTGTTTATTTCCCAGGTTCTTTTGTTAATATGTTGTTTTTATTTCTGTTGGAGGAAGCCTTTTTCTATGAAAATAATACAAGGTAACAAGTACTGAGGAATATAAAATATAAAATTGCCTCTGTTATTATTTCTAAAATGATAAATCTCCATATACTCCATTTTCCTGAGAACTTCAGAAGGTGTTCATCTGTTATCTCATGAATGTTGGGTTTTTTCCATATGCATGGAGATACATATTGAAAATATGCATTCAATCCCAATATGTCAAAGTATCTCTGAAGATTAAGCATAATGATATACATTTTCATTTAGGAACATCAAGGAAACCCAAAAGTTAGGAAGACACTCTATAAATTATAACACAAGGAGCATTCCAGAATAGAAACAGCTCTTCCTGGTGAAGTTCTAAGCTCTGGGGCCTGTGGGTCAACACTGGTGATCTGGCTTCCTCAGTCTACTCGGTCTATGGTGTGGGGTGGACCTTCCTATATGAGTGTGATTTTTCCTTTTTCCCTTCCCACTCTGATCCTCTGGTGTGAGGAGAACAGAGAAAGAGTCTGACCCAAATTCCTGTGTGCTTATTGGATGTGATCTTTCTCCTTATTAACCTTTGTCCTTAAATTAGAACAATATAGCTATTCATGAAATTTATTTTTTGCTTTGATTTAGAAAATTCCATTTGTTGACCACTTTTGGTCTGATGGCTTGTGAATAAACAGAGGGCTGATGACTGATTTCTGTCAAATAGCTTAATAAATTGGAAGAATGATGCTAAAATTCTATTTGTAGGACATGAAAATGGCAAGCAAATTTGTGTTCTTTTAGCAAAGGCCTCTAATATTTAACATTAGTGTATTTCATTCCTAGTTAGAGGTGGAGGTTACCTTTTATTTATATTTTCATCTGCTTACTCATTTAAAATTTGAAAGTGTTTTAAATTTTCTCTTTCACTTCTAACACAACACATAGTTAAGCAGCATCAGATAAACTGAAATTTATCTGCTGTAAAATAGGATGGGGGTTGTTAAAGGATGAAGGAAATTAAGATTAAAAGTTTTCAAAATAAATGTATGACAAGGATATTTTAACTCATATTATTAGTGAATTGTTTTTAGTAAAGGCAAAGTTGCATGTCATTAAACTTATATTATTTATCTATTTAAAAATTCTAAAAATCTAATATTCAAGAACTTGTACAGAACATATAAAAATGATACATGCTTTTTTCAATATAAGTTGCCAGAAAATGTAAAGGACATGTTGAAGAAAGACTCCATGGTGAATTCTCAAATGACACTGCTTTAAAATAAGTAAAAGGCAATGGTTCTATACTTCTTATTAAGCTTCACTTCATGCATATGAAGACAAAAATCTCATCCAAAGTATGCATGTTAAATGCTTGATTTTTGCTAAGAGTTTGGAGATCATCAGTTTCTGCAAGTGACTCCAGGACCCAAGTTCTTAGTCTGTTGCAGAGCCTTGAGATATTTGATCCCTAACTAAGAAAATCACACAGAAGCATTTGGGAATTGCCTCAAAATTACTTTTTGTAATCTTATTATTTTTCACTCTACCAATTTATGTATCCATCCAAATATATCTATCTTTCTATTTGTCTTCTTTTCTATTTAGACTATGTCCATATATCTGTATCTTATCTACTCATGGATCATCTGACTCATCAACTGATCTCCCATCCATCCAACAACTAATTCATCCATCCACTTGTTCATTGATCTAGGGTAGATAGATACCAAAGTTCCTGAGGTCCCAAATTGTGAGGCATTAATTTTCATTTCTCTCTCTCTCTCTGTCTCTCTCTCTCTCCTCTCTTTTTCCTTACCAGGGATTAAACTCAGGACTGTCCACTTGCCAGGCAGGTGTGGCACCACTAAACTTCATCCCAGGCCCGATTTACTCCTTTCTGAGCCCAGATGAAGTACCAGAGAAGGATTCAGGATAGTTTGGAGGAATGAGGGGCGTTAACATATCAGCACACAATTCTGTTTTTATCTGTACTGAGAAGTATTTTTATATTTTTATAGTTTATAAAGCCATAGTTTGGACACACTATTAACCATGCATTTCTCAACTGCTAATTTTTGCATTTGTTGAATGAGGTTAGATTTAGAAGTTGTGTATTTTCTTCAGGAAAAATGTCACCTCAAATTTCAGCCTACATACATTTCACCCTCCAGTACAATTTTGCTTTGGAATTTGTCTAAAATATCTTTACAATGGCACAATATTTTATTTTTTTCTTATTTACTTATTAAATAAAATATCTTATTAGTGTAACCTGTACTCTTATAATCAGGTATTAGATACCTGATAAAAGTATAATTAAGCTATTTTTAATTTGTAGTTGACATAGAAGAAGAAAATGCACACATAAATAAGATTTTATTTATGGTCTACTTACTAAAAACAATTATAATACATAGTAGTGGTCATTTGAGTGACAAAGGAAATGAGATTTTTAAAGTATAGGGGAAGACTTCTAAAGACAAGCATAACCCAGAAATTTGATGCACCTTATTATAGTAAAGTTTAAATCATTTTAAGCTTTTTTGAAGAACTAGCAAAAACTCACCTGTGTCTAAGTTTGGAAGTAAGTATGATCATGCTAGATTTTTCACTGTGTGTATATGGGAATCAATCAATATAGTCAAGCAAACAAATTCAGAGCCAAGAGAGTTCACAATGGTTGTCTGTGTGTGCGGAGTTCTAGAAAATCCAGAAGATCTTCTAAACAAGAAATTATGAGTCACAGAGCAAGAGGGATTAAAAAGCACCATTCCAATATCAAAATCCTATAAGATACCTACAGTGCCATGTTGGTATGTGGATGAGTTGGGGAACTTAGGAAACTGAAGCTTCAAAACAGAGCTTCAGACATTGCCTTTCTTCCCTTATTTTTCTACCTAACCTGCAAGCCCGTTGGAGAATGCCACACGCAACCATATCAGGTCCTGCACAGTTTGGCAAACTACATACCAATTACATCTGAAACATGCCACAGGCATATTGAGAAGTGGACTTTGAAAAAAATCCCATGGAAAGTAAACAATACCCTCTTGAATAATTATTGAGTCATAAATGAAATTAAACAAAGAAAATTAAATTAAAGAAGGAAATACACAGTACCTGGATTCAAAAGATAAACCCAGTGTGATACACCAAAACTTATGGGATACAATGAAAACTGTCCTAAGAATGAAATTTGAGCAGTGAATTCTGACATAAATAAAGCAGAAAGCTGTAATAAATAACCTAGTGATCCTCTTCAAGATCTTATAAAAACAAGAACAATCAAAACCCAAAGATAATACAAGAAAGGAAATTATAGTACTCAGAGCAGAAATTAATGAAATTCAGATTTAAACAAGCAATACAAACGATCAATGAATCAAAGAGCTGGCTTTGTCAAAGATTAAACAAAACAGACAACCTTCAGCCAATCTCACAAAAACAAAGAAAGAAGAGGCACAAACCCAAGCAATTACAAATGAAAAAGGTGAAATCACAAAAGATTAAACCAAAATCCAGAAAATCTTCAGTAACTATTTTGAAAAACTATACTGCAATAAAATGGAAAAATCAGAGGAAATGAGTAGATTCCTAAATACATATGAACTACCCCATGGAATCAAGGAGATATAAAAATCTTGAATAATCCAATATCAGCCAATGAATTTGAAGAAATTATTTAAAAATCACCAACCAAGAAAAGCCCTGTCCTTGAAAATTTCTCTACCATACTCTACAAGAACTTTATTGAATATATAAAGCCATTATTCTACAAAATCAGTCAGGGATAGCTTAATATACACAAATCAATAAATGTAGGACACCACATAAAGAGAAACAAGAAAAAATTACACATGATCATCTCAATGGATGCAGAAAAAGCATTTGAGAAAATTCATCTTTCATTCATGATAAAAACCCTGAAGATAATATGTATGGGAGGTCTTTATCTCAATCTGATAACAACAGTCTATGATAAACTGATAGCCAACATCATATTAAATGGAGAGAAGCTGAAAGCTTTCCCTCTAAATTCAGGAACAAGATAAGGCTGTCCACTATCACCACTCATCTTCAATACACTTCTCTAAACATTAGAAAGAGCAATGCAACCCAAGATGGATTATGTACAGGTGCAAATTTCCAATGATAAATGT
The DNA here is from genome assembly GCF_053883595.1 of Heterocephalus glaber. Lineage (NCBI taxonomy): Eukaryota > Metazoa > Chordata > Mammalia > Rodentia > Bathyergidae > Heterocephalus > Heterocephalus glaber. The sequence goes on from NW_028258315.1 coordinate 218,505, forward strand.
CATTACACTGTATACCTAAAATATACCAATAAAATTAATTTTTTAAAAAAGAAAGAGCAAGGCAAGAGACAACAATAAAAGAGAAATTTACAAGAAAGGAATAAGTTCAACATTCATTATTTGCAGATGACATGATCTCTTGCTTAGAAGATGTCAAAAACTCCAGCAAAACACTGTGAGATTTAATAATCAAAGTCAGTAGCACAGCAAGATACAAAGTCAATCTGAAAGTTAATTGTGTTCCAGTATACCAATGTTAATTTCACACAGAAGAATTAGAAAAATAATACCTTTCACTGTAAAAAAAAAAACGTAAAATGAAATGCATAAAAATCAACCAAAGTAAGGAAGTGAAAAACATCTACAATGAAAACTAGGCACTCTGAAAAAAAGGTGTTCAAAAGGATATGAGAAAATGAAAAGATACCCCCATTCTTTGATTGGAAGAAACAATAGAGTCAAAATGGCTACACTTCCATAACTGTTTTACAAGTTTAACACAATCTCAATCAAAATACAAATAGCATTCTTCACAAAACTAGAGAGAACTATTCTAAAATTCATATAGGATCAGAAGAACCTAAAATAGCAAAAGTAATTCTGAGCAACAAGGAAAAGGTGGGAGACATTACAATCCCAGACTTTATGTTGTACTAAAAGCTCCAGTGAAAAGAACAGCATTGTATTAGCATGCAAAAAAAAAAATCCTTGTTGAGCAGTCAATTTGAAAATGATAAAGAAACAAGTCCATGCACACTTAGTTACCGTTATCTTTGGTGAAGGGGCCAAATGCATTCTCATAATAAAAATTAGGATCTTTAACAAATGGACCTGGAAAAACTGGCTATACACATTCTGAAGATCGAATCTAGACCCTTATGTCTCACCATACACTAAAAACTAAATACATAAATGGTCTTAATATATTCATCAGGACCCCCTTAGTTATATGTTCTCTTCCAAACAGATGAGTCTATATCGAGTACATTTTTTAAAATTCAGAATGACAATCACATTGTTATAAAATTCCAAAATGTGCCTTAGATTTCTATGAACTATAAGAGGCCTAAACATAGCCAAGAGAATTTTGATGAAAAAGGCAAAATTCAGTATAGAAAGGGAATATTTTAAACTGAAAATATATTTGGAACATGATAAAGTGGTAAAGATAGTGATCATATAAGAGAAGGAAATAACAGTTAATGAGTATTATGATAAACAAGGAACACAAAGTTCTAAACATTCAAACAGAAACACTTAGTCTACAGGAAAGCAAAATAGCTAAAACTCTTATAAGTATGTTCAAAGAGTTTCTGAACATAATGCTAGTGGGACAAGTAACAAAAAATGGGATCACATCACAATGAAAACCTACACATCAAGGGAAACCACCAAGACAGTGAAGAGAAAAACCCAGAGAGTGGAAAAATTTTACCAGCTACTCAACAAAGGTCTAGTATCTGGAATACATAAAGAACTAAAAAACTTAGACCCCTGCCACAAATGCAGAGTTCCAAACAAAAAGTTGTATCTGCAGTGAATAAAGACTTTTCAGGTGAAGAAGTACAAATGACAAACACATTAAAAAATGTTCACCATCACTGGCCACTTGAGGAATCCAACATAAAATATTGAGATCCCATCTCACTCCAGGAAGCATAACTACAGTGAAAAAAATCAAATAATAATAAATGTTGTTGAGGCTGCAAGGGAAAGAGGAAAGCTCACTCCTTGTATTTGGGAGGGTAAATTGATGTGAAAATCGGCATGAATATTTCTCAAAAAAATGAGAACTAGAAGTTCCACTGGACCTAGCATTTCCTAAACTAGGAATCTTCCTGAAAGATTAAAAAAAATCATATCACAGTGACCCATGGATTGTTGTGTTTACAGCAGCACAATCCATAATGTTTAATTCTGGTAAGCAGTCTCTATGTTCATCAACAGACGAAACGATAAATAAAATGTAGTATTTAGATACAATGGAGCACTGCTCTGCCATAAAAAAGATAGACGACTCTATTGCAGGAAAGTGGATGCACTGTAAGACTATAATGTTAAGTGAAGTAAATTAGACCCATCAGCTTATATTTAACATCGTTTCTCTTTATATGAGAACCCTAATAAGTAATTAAAGTGCAGATTAAATTATAGACAATATGAGATAGAAAGGTCAATCTTTGGCCTTGGGAAGGAAGTAGAAAGTTGAATGGAGTGATCAGGTTCAGAGAGAAAATATTGAAAAGAAAAGAGGGAAAGGCTGTGAAGTTCTGTGTGCATGAGCCAATTCACTATGTAGAATGTGGTAACATACTACAAACGTGCACAAAATGCGTATGAATATAAAAAAGGGTCCAAAGAAATGTAGGGACAGGGAGAGGGGGTGGAGTTAAAAATGGAGAAATGTCATGTGCACGAACCAACACCCATGATGGATGCAGTCACTCTGTATAGCATAACATGTACCAATAGGAAATAAGAAAAAACATATGGAAGCATTGGTCCCTTAGAGCAATAGGCTTCTTTTAAACTTGCCAATTTCAGGCTTCTGGGATGCAAATGGACTTTATAAATGCCTGGATTTATTTGAATAAACAATAAAAAGGGAAGGGGTCTCCATACTGGCAGCACAGAGGAAGCAGTATTGAGGGAGTGGTCTGAGCTCTGCAGCATCCCTAAGCAGAAACCAGCAGAGCCCTGAGTCCAGGAGCACAGAGCTCTCGCTGCATCCCTAGAGACAGGAGGGAGAAGAGAGACACAGCAGAGCCATCCAGAGAAGGCACCCAGGCTGCACCCAAGAATGGGGAATGTGAGACAGGTCCTGGTCCTCTTCCATCTGTAGTAGTCTACCTTGCTGTGTCATTTTGATGGATTAACTAATGGTCAACTCAGTAAACCCAGGTGAACAGGATCAGCATGGTTCTGGGTTTGAAAGACCTGCCTGAGGATTGTTGCCAATGGCATAAAAAGAGAGCAGTAGGGAAAGATTGATTGTATGCTGTTGGTTTTCTTGGAGGAACTTGCCATAGCTAGTTTTCCTATGTGAACGTGGCTGTTCTCTCCTAGGAGCACTCAGGTCCTTCCTGTTGCTGGGAAGAGCCGCTGTTTCCTTATGGAGCTCTGAGCATCCCTTCCTGGTTCCAGTGTGGATCCCTCAGCCTGGTGGCACAAATCCTTCATCCCACTGGTGCAGCCTTTCTGGCTTCCACCCCTGGCCTTTGGGCCTTCTGTGTGCAAATCTTTGATATGAACTTGCATGACACATTGCCCGTGGCTCTAGACCTCTGGTTGGACTGGTGGAGGACACTGGTTTGGGTTCCATGCCTATAGATGGAGTCATGCCAGATATTGCGCTGGGATCCTCACCCTCAGCTGGATTGTTGGGTCTCTAATGTAAGAACAGATCTCTTGCACTCCTCTGCATTTGATTTTTTGGGTGAATATTATAAAATAATCCTATAAATTATGTGTCCCCTATTAAATTCAAACCCTTGCAAATGTTGACTAAAACAGTAATATTATCCACATCTTTTGCTTGTAATTTATATTTTGCCTTTCTCACATAGGAAAAAGTATATAATATCCAAGTTCGTGGGTCTGATTTATTTCATTTAATATATGGTCTCAAAGGGTTTTTATTTTTCTATAATGGTGTAAATTTATTCTTGTTTATACAGAGTAGTACTCCAATGTGTATAAATACCACCTTTTTTCCATTCCAGACACTATTTATTCATTGTAATGTGTTTTATTCAGTGGTAACAACAACACTGGATCCACAGAAAGAACAGAACTGAACATGGACTCTTCCCTGTGAATGAGACATTTCAGTGTGCACATGAACAGTAGAAAATTACATAAACAAATAATCCTGGGGAGGGCACTGGACAAGAAAAACCATGGACAAGCAAGGGTTCCCCCCGCTTGGAAATTCATGACAGGTTCTGCAGATACATGAACTTAAACTGCGGAGAAGCAGGGAACGCTATGACTGAACTGAATGATGAGGAAGGAAGAAGATATGAAGATGAAAAAATTTTACTGTAAATGTGTGTTTTAACATCAGGATCAACATGATTGCTGAATAGCCGTAGAAAAGTTTTTACTATTGAATCACAAACAAAATGTAACTCTATTGCATCCTTTAAAATTATATTTAATCTAACATCACTAGATATGTTTTTTGACCTTCTTTCTGACTTTTTCAGATAAATTATTGTAAGCATGTTTCTTCTGGTAGCTCGTATAAATAGGACAGTACGCAATCAAGAACTGTGTGATTCTGCCCTAGGAATTGAAGAAAGCCTCTTGATTAGCATAAATTTGCTGTAGCCGCTTAATTTTCAGTCATCCGTTTCTAGTCTGTACTATGGATGTGGTTCAGGACATGCCTCCTCTACACATGGTACCTAAGTTGCTCCTCTCACCTGCCTGCCCTGAAGAGGATCATGAGACTCTCGCCTGAGGGGCCTGGCTGGGTAAGCCATTCCCTTTGTTCTTCTTCCCTCAGGATCATGATAAGGCCCTCCTTCCTCAGGTGCCCGCCCCACATCAGCAGGGCAGGAGCATGCCTATCACACAGGCCTTGCCGTTCCTCCCCAGGTTATTCCCCTTCATCCTATCTCATCCTGCAATCATCAGTTTCCGTCTCTGTCCTCTGCTTCCTCAGACCCAGCAGCAAAAACACGCAAGGTTCCCTGATATCTTGGGGCTTCATTTTCTTATAAATTTAATCATGACCTATAAGACTTATTAGAAAGGACATGCACATGTTTTTCTCTTACTCCTCTCACTGATATTAGAGCAGGCTAAGCCATAAACCCTGAGAGAGGTAAGGAAAGAAATGATATTGTCTCCTATAGCATTTCAGCCTACTATAATTACCACAACAAAAGCTAAATTAGCTTGCTAACTTTTGTGAGTGCTTTGTTTATTATCTTTTAAAGTTCTCCAGTTTTGGTAGATTAAAGGTATTTATCGCTCTATTCTCCATCCCATCTTGTAGCAAAGCAGCTATATGACTTTCAGCTTTCCTTTCTGAGGTGTTTCCATAACTCTTGAATCTGAGCTACACTTACTTCTACCTTGTGTTGATAAATAAGAAGTTAGGTCTGCTATTCTATTTCTACTCTGAATTTGCCATAAAAACGTATTCAATGTTGGTTGCTGGAAGAAAAGTCAAGAGGAAGATGATCAAGGAGCCACAGTGTCCCGTGTGGTGCCATTCACATGCCCAGTAAAGCATGGCTTAGCCCTGCCAAATTACTGGCTTGGCCTCTAAGACCAAAACCGAGGCTAATTCTCCAAATCTGAGTGAACTGAAAAAATGGCAGACTATTATGCGTGATTTTATTGGTGTTTCATCAGCTTTTTCACTAATCTGCATTTACTTTTCTAATGGAAACTAAGAGCACCTTGTCCAGCTGATGCTCCATTGTTGGGACGAGGCTATGTGGGGTTGCTCTGGGAGGCAGATTGTGTCCCACAGTCCCGAGGCTGATGTGGCCCACCTTGCAAAACTGAAACCACATGGAAACCTGCATGCTTTCTGGGTGAGTGTGGGAAAGCTCATAATCACAGTGTCTCCCACGGCAGAAAAATGTCTGGGCGGACAGCGTAAAGAATGCTAGTGCTTTCCTACTTTGGGGGGCCTCCAGTATAGGAAAGCACCTGTTGCCTGCTCAAATGCCCCCCTTGTCAAAGTGTGGCTTGCTCTGTTTTTCAAACTTTCTTCTCAACCATTACTTTCCCATGAATGAGGCGTGACTCTGTGGAGCCAGAGTGACTCCATTTTGGAGCTGTCTCCTTTGTTCTCTCAGAGTGACTCCATTTTGGGGCTGTCTCCTTTGTTCTCTCAAATTTGTGCCTATCCACTCAAAATTCCTAAGTTTATTACCCAGCCATCTGTGTCCTCAGAAAGGACATTCCGGACACACTACCTATAAGGTAAACAGTTAATGGCTAACTGCCCACAAAAGATAGATGTGACCATTAGTCAGTGGATCTGCTAACCATCAGCTTATGACAGTCGACCACTAATCTTTGCCCCCTTCTCCCTTGCAAAAATCTATACGTAACCCCCTTAACCCCCCCTAAGCCTAACCAATCAAAACCCTACACTTCATATGTATTTAGTATTAACCAATCACCTGGCTACTAACAACCAAAGCTTGTTATATTCTCAATAAAAACCCTGCTAGTTAGAGACTCAGGGCTCTCAATCTCGATCCGCTGCGTCGGTGACAATTGAGAGTCCCTGCTTAAGCTTGAATAAACGACCCTCGTGTGCTTACATCGGAAACGGTCTCCTGGTGGTCTTTGGGACATCGCGATCTGGGCACAACAACTCCTTTCCCCTGTGACTTTCCTGAGTAACAAAGTGGGTCATTCTGGACATTCCTGAGGCTGTCCACTGGAGGCAGACGTCTCCTGGTCCCCTGGCATCTTGAACAATGTCTGTTTTTTATTCCCCAGTTATGTCTTAACTGGACTAGTGGGGCAGAATTTGTCAGTAGCGCAACAAATTTATGTGCAGTTACTAAGGATGCTACTGAAATAAGTCAGGGTTCAGGTTTGCATTCATTGTCTCTCAAAAATTGGGCAAAATATTACCAAATACAAATTGGGATTGCTGCAGGTGGGAACCTTGGATGCAGAAAATCGGGGTAGGGTGGCCAAAAACCTAGCAAGAGGCCATGCCCAGGGAGAGCAAATTGCCCTCTGATACTTTCTCACAATGCAGCTTAGTAAAATCAGTGTTGGCACCACTTTGCTCTACAACAGCTGCAGCAAAGGCCACTGCTCACCCTGCAGAAGGAAAAGGGGAAGAGCAGGAAAATTGTAAGGAAACCCTCTTAGGACCTGAGCCTCTGGAGATCCCTGAGGCTAATGAGGGTCATTATGGCTTTTCTAAATACCTATGACTTACTCAACAGGCTACAATGACCAGGGAGCTTATTGGACCCCGCTGTTTTCCTATTGTGCTTAGGCATTAATCCAACAGTCCTCAACAAATGATGCATGAGCATCAGGGATTTGAACATAAGGTATTAAAAGAATTAAAACAGAGGGTAATCAACAATGGATTGCAGGAATCTTCTACAGAAGGATTTTGGAATCCTACTGAAGACTTTATATATGACCTAAAAAGACATTAAACACCTTGCCTGTGTGTGCTTCTCAGCAGGTAGATATCTCCACTTTCATGTGCAGCTCCAAGAGCTCACTGAAGAATGGGCAGGCTGAAATAGGCTGGCTGGAAGGCCAAATGTTACTGAGGATATGTTACTGGGAGCAGGACTTTATGCCAATGTTACACAGCACCTGCAATATCCTAATGAAGCACATGAACAGATAACCTTATTAATGAAATAGGAATGGGCTACTGACTCTGAAGAGGGTATTCTAGTTCAGTCCTTTTTATATATTCTGCAGGGCTCTCAAGAGCCCCCTGCTAACTTTCCTGCTGGATATAAGAGGGAGTACATAGCAAGGTCCTTCATGCACAGGCAGCTGAGATCATGGCTTTTAAAAATGCAGATAAAATTTGCAAAGAAGAAAACAAGCCCTTAGCCTTACAAAAGATCTTGGGAATTATCCTAGATCTTCCCAAGATAAAGGAACAAAATCTTACAAGAGATCAGTGTTAGCTTGGGCTATGTTAAGTCTTACAAAGGAAACAAAAACCACCAATGTTAAGTGCTTTAACTGTGGAAAAGCAAGGCACATTTACAAGCACCATTCTGCTCCAGCTAAGTCAGGTATAACAGTTCCAGCACCCACAGAAAGAAATGGAGGAAACAATGATTCAACCCCTGGTCTTTGTCCCTGATGTGAAAAGGCACATCATTGGGCATAACACTGTTGCCCTAAATTTCATGAGAATGTCACCCTGCTTTCAGGATAATGGGGATCAGGTCCAGTTCTAGCCCTTCAAACAACAGGGGCCTTTCCAATACAGACAATGAGTAGTAATCTGTCTTGGGTTCCAAGTGGAACATTGCTTTCTTCACTCTCAGAACACCAGGAAGTGTGGGACTAGATCTCCTTGGGGCCCAAATAGTAACACTTATAGGGGAGAGAAGCCTATAAAACTTCCTACAGTACGGGGATCACTACCACCTGTGGGTACTGTTGGATTAACTACGGGTAAAAGTAGTCTAAGTTTACAAGGTGTAACTGTGGTAAGGGGTAAAATTGATTCTGTTTATGAAGCAGAAATCTAGGTCATGGCTCATTCTGTGGATATTTGAGTGTTTGAACCAGGTGATCATATCACTCAATTGATACTTCTCTCTGGGTCAAAACTCCCCTCAGTGCAGTACAGAAAACAAGAGAGACAAGAAGAAAGTTTTGGTAGTGCCTCAAATAAAGAAATTTATTCTACCCAAGAGTTAAGTGAAGGAAGACCCATGTGCCAAATAAAGGTTAAAGGTAAATATTTTCAGGGATTACAAGACACTGGCACCAATGTGTATTATATCCATTGAGCAATGGCCTCCTCTTTGGCCTAATAAGGCTGCCACCACCTCATAAGTGAGTCTAGAGTTGCCTCAACAAGTAGTACAGAGTGCAATTCCCTTATCTTTTTTAGGGCTAGGAAATCAAACTTGGACATTTTGGCCTTGTGTAGCCCCTATCCCTGTAAATTTATACAGATGGGATCTATTAAAAGAATGGGGAATTATGCTAACCAATGAACCTAGTACTTTAGCAGAGCAGATTATGACAAAGTTGGAATACCGATCAGGTTCAAGTTTAGGAAGAAATTTACAAAGCAACCCTGAACCACTGATGGTGATTCCTAAATTAGATTGTGTAGGGATAGGTTAAGAACCCCCTTTTGAGAGGGGTCATCCATGCTTCTCCTGCCATAACGGCCTTGCCCCTTCCATAGATGATGGATACTCTAGTCTGGTTGGATCAGTGGACATAGTAAAGAGAAACGAACTCATTTACATAATTTGGTACAAGAACAAATTAATTGGGACATTTAGAAACATCTAGTACCTCCTTGAAAACCCCTGTAGGCAAGGCCTTTAAAAAACTCTGAAAAAAGGAGATTATTAGAAGATCTAAGGGCAGTACCTGCTTATCTATAATCTATGGGGTTTTGCAACCTGGATGCTCATCTCCTGTGGCCATACTCAGAGAGTGGCCATTGGCTGTATGATCTTAAAGACTGCTTTTTTGTAATCCCTTTGTATCCCTCTGACCATCACCATTTTGCTTTCTTTGGGATTAGCATTAACTTTAAAGAACCTATGAGCAAATATCAATGGGCAGTATTGCCTCAGGGAATGATGACTAGACCCACCTTGTGTCAGCCTTTTGCATCCCCAGGCTTGCAGTTTGCTTGACAAAAATATCCTCAGGCTTATATCATTTATTATATGGCTGACATTTGGTTGACCATAGCAATAAAGAGCTACATCATCTGTTTGCTACAATAAAGAGGGACTTTAAGAATTATGGCCTTTGCTTAGCTCCTGACAATGTACATACCTCTGGCCCTTATTTGTACTTAGAAACTTTGCTTACAGAATGGGTAGTGAAACCTCAAAAACTAAAAATAAGACAGGATTATTTACTGGCTTTAAATGATTTCCAAAAATTACTATGAGATATGAACTGGATTCAGCTTAAATTAAATATTGCCACAAATGAATTGAAATATCTCTATAATTCACTACAAGGTGACCCTCATTAATTTTCTTTGGCAATTAACCCTCAAGGCATAAGAGGAACTATAATTAGTAGAAAAAGTGCTACAAGGCTAGCAAGTATATTGGGTCAACGATCACTAACCTCTCATTCTATGTATTTTAAATACTTCTCACATCTCATCCCTCACTCACTGGGCTCTTAGGACAATTTTTGTATTCCCAATTATTCCCTACTAAGTGGATATACCACGTTAATGAAATGACAAATACTTTACCGGTGTACACAGAACAAATAGCAAAAATTGCAGTGGCTGATAGAGCTCATTATCAGCTATTTGGAAGGATCCTTCTTCAATTATGTTACCCTTAGAACTGTCTCAGTATTCAACCTTGTTACAACAAGCTATTTAAGGAAAATTATTTTCACAGAATTTATAGGTCTAATTGATAAATATTTTCCCAATGACCCCATTGCTCAATTCTTTCTCAGATATCCATGTGTAATTACTCAGGCTACATGATTAGATCCTATTCATTATGTACAGACTTATTTTACAGCTGGCTCCTCCAAAGGAAAGGCAGACATCTGGAGTGAGAACTTTCAACATGTCATTTTAACCCCTGGGCTTTCAGCCCCAACATCAGAAGTAAATGCTACTGTGTATATCATAGAACTTGCTGAACTGACCCCAATCAGTATTATCAGTGACTCAGCCTATGCAGTGTTTCTTACCTAACATTTGGAAAGTGTTAATTTAAAGCCACCGCGGGGCTGGGCCTTTAGCTCAGTGGTTCCGCCGCCTGCTTTGCAAGCACAAGATCCTGAGTTTGATCCCAGGTACAAAAAACAAAACAAAACAAAACAAAAAAACTGGGGCAAGGGATTTAGCTCAGTGGTTCTGGTGCCTGCCTCACAAGTGCAAGGTCATAAGTTTGATCCCTGGTACCAAAACAATAAATAAATAAAGTAAAATAAAACATAAGCCACTGCAGATCGCCCTTCGCTCAGTGTGTTACTTAGGTTATGACTGGTGATCCAGAATTGCTCTGTTCCTCATAATATGGGACATATTCCATCCCAATCCAATGTACTGGAACTCTGGACCTATGGTAATAACAAGCTGATTGGTGGCTTATGTTGCTCCATTTGATTTGGTGAGACAATCACACCAATAATACCATCAAAATAGTAAAGCCCTAATGAAAGAGCTTCAATCATCTCATTCACAGGCTCGAAACATTGTTTTCATCATATCCTACTTGGCAACACATCCCTTTTCCTCTTCCTGATGAAGGATCAACCCTTGACGCCTTCAACAAAGTGAATTTGGCAAATGGACATTGCTCATATTCCATCTTTTGGGAGATCACAGTATGTCCATGTGTCTATAGACACTTACTATGATGTGATCCATGCACCCTGCCATGGTGGCAAAAAGTGGGACTTGTTCAACAATGTTATTTGTGCATTGTCCCTGCAATAGGAGTCCCACATATAATTAAAACTGATGATGGCCCTTCATATATTAGTAAAGCCTTATCCATTTTTTTCAGCTCTGGCATATTAAACGTATTACAGACAAACCCTATAACATACAAGGCCAAGCAATAGTGGAATTTGCTCATCTCTCCATAAAAACAGAATTACAGGCTCCAGCTCTGAGTATTAGCTGACTCAGTGAAATGTGTGTCATTCAAAAAAAAGAAAAGTAGAAAGAAAAAGTAGGTAGAAGGAAATAAAAACACTTTGTAAAGGAGGGTTGGCTTTCATGAATTGTTTAAAGTTATGTTGAAAAGATTTAAGCTGCCTACAATGTAATAATGGGAATGCAGAGAATACAGTGGGTAAAGGAAACTGCCTCATTCTGTGAAGGTTTTGTTAGAAGCACAATTAAACATTCTAAAATGGCGTTGTTGCCCAAGAGCCATTTGGTGTGAAGAACTCCATATTTGTTTGTCTAAAGGACCTGGAGTAATTGTATTTTTCTGGCAACAGACACATTCTTTCTGTTTGCAGGTTCCTCACCGAATCTGTAATTATGCAGTTTCTGTCATCAATAAAACAACTTGAAGTCCAAAAAAAAAAAAAAACAGAATTACAAAAACAAAAACAAGGAGTACAACTTCCTCCACAAGCTTGAGTAGACCTTGTTGCCTTCACTTTAAACTTTCTAAATCTACTTGCAGAAACTAAATGTACTCCATCACAACTCCAGTGGCAAAGGACTCATCTTTGATCCACCTAGAGCACAAGTTTTATGGAAAGATGTCCAAACAGGATAATGGGATGGCCCAGTACAACTAATTACATGGGGACAAGGGTATGCCTCTGTATTGACAGATAATGGAAAAACATTGCGGGTGCCATCCTGTAATGTACAATGTGGAGAGAGGAGCATCCCATTCCCATGGTGGACCTGCTACCAACCAGGCTGCCAGTGTGAGCATTCTCATTCATGACCCTGGAGGAGATGCCCCAGCCCATGGTGATGAGGCCACTAATGAGCATGTAGGCGGCAAAACCCATAACCTGGGGACAGTTCCGAAAACAACCCAGGAGGCTAAAAGATTGGTGGCCATTCAGGGCCTCCTGCATACTTCAGCAAGTATGTTTGTTGAAACGACAGCCATCATTGTCTGTATGGTATGAATAAGCCCAGTGTCTTAGACAGAGTATTGGGTCTATTTCCTAACCCCTCTCTGTTACAACCATATACATGGGCTTATTTTCCCCTGGAAATCTGTCATGATTAATTGAGGCTGGGCTCCAGAGCCCTTTATGGCCCCAGGGTTTCTGGACTCTAATATTGCTGTATTTATTTATTTATGTATTTATTTATTTGAACTGGGAATCGAACTCAGGACCTTGCTCTTGTGAGCCAGGTGAGGTACCACTGAGGCAAATCCCCAGCCCTCTAATATTACTTTAAATTATACATCACATTTTTTCTCTCCATCTTTGTCTATTGAGCATTAGTCCTTCATATTTAACAACTCTTTGCCTGCTTATCTGTAGATTCAGATGGCCCACCATGATGCACAATTGATATTCTTAGGAATGGGATCAGTTAACATCTCAGGGAATAGATGAACTCTTCTGTAGTCAGTTCCCCACTTAGTACACAACATGCATCCTTGCATGACACCCATGATTGGGCTCCCCTGCCGTAGACCTCTTGTATGGGAGAGAAAGGAAGAAAATGCACTAAAATCCGCAGGAATTTATCTACTGTGGCCCATAGGGGAGATTAGAAGGGAGAGATGATAATCATTTGGCCTGGCGTGGGAGCCCATGCCACTTGTGTACTAGTTATTTGGGAAGAAACTTCTCAGTGTACTCTACCTGAGGGACAATTAGCATGGCATGACACAAGCTTTACCCCCCCCCCCATTGCCACAGGCCATCACTAATGAAAAGTCCAGGCCCCTACAAAATCATTCTGGAAGTTCGTGCTTTCTTATTATATTGGCCAACAATGGAAAGGTTGTTCAATTAAAGTCACTGTTACTACCTCTAGTATTCATATTGGAACAAATAAAACCACACAGTTTTCTATATGCACATATCACCCTTATATTTTCTTGTACAGTACTGCTGCATGGAATCTCATCTCTCAAATGCAGAGAATCTACACTGAGTTAAAGAGTATCTGTCAATTAGAGCCTTAGTGAATAAGACCTTATTGTTTGTAGGGTACACACCTAGAGTCTGGGTGCTCATGAACCCTGTGGAATCACGGGTCAATGCTCCCACTATTCATGCACTACAATCATCATTTGACCATCTTGTGCATAGAATAAAAAAAAATGTTAGAATTGAGTTTTGCTGGAATTACTTATCTGGTATTGTTGATTTCTACTGTTTCTGTATCCTCTGTAGCTCTTGATCATTCTCTACCAACTGCTGGTTTTGTAAATAATTGGAGAATAATTGTGAATAAGGCCTGAAATATACAGTGCTCTATTATTGCAAAATTACAATAACAAATTAGTGTTTTAGAAACTACTATTATATGGACAGGGGATCAGATAGAATGTCTGCATTTACATTTCAATATTGCTCAGTATTGTATAATTCCTCTTGTGTATAATCAATCCAGCTATCCTTGCAAACATAAAAAAGCACATTCAAGGTGCTATACATAATAATATAACTATGGATCTGGAAGCCTTACAAAAAGTATTATTTGTATATCAACAAACTCAAAATTTTGATGAACAAATTCAAGATTGAGATAAATTTGCTAATACTCTCAATCAGATTAATCCATGGAATTATCTCAAGGCCCACTTTGGATTTTATACTGGATTCACTGTACTAATATGTATGTGTCTCTTATTTGTGTCCCTAGTCGGTCTCAGGGAAACTGGGCTGTTTTGAACAGAGGTAACTTTTATTGGTTTTAAAGAATATTCCTCATATTCCTACTCTTTAGAAATGTGCTGCCCTATTATGCATGGAAATGTGGCTTCATTGCTTCAATTTAGTAGTTGATTGTGCATAATGTCATGTTCCCATCCCTGAAAGAAATGACTGTTAAGAACAGAGAAATGAAAATCCTACATCTTCATATGCAAGGGCATCATGCACAACCAGCAAAGTCACACTTCTGCATTTCTTACACCTATGGTTCATCTCAAAGTAAGTTATGAGGTTACTAAGTATGCTTAAGCTTAGATAAATGGTTTTCCACAGGTACTCACAAATATGTAAAATAGATTCTATTTTAGACATAAAGCAAGTTTTAACAAATACACATTTGAAATAATTACTTGCAACTTATCAGATTAAAAATTAAAATTAAAAATCAACAGAAACTGAACAAACACATGGACATTGCACAATTCATTGTGAATGATCACTGGGTCTTTGGAGAAATTTGAAAAAGCCTCAAATAAAATCAGAATGGAAACACAACATAAAAAATGTCTTGGGTACAGTAAGGTCATTTTTAACATTGGGATTTATAGCTACAAATATAAAAAGTAAAACCTTCAGAGAAATCTTAAATAACCTACTGATGTATCTCAAGGTCTTAGAAATACAAAGGCAAAACAAAAACAAATGACCAAAAAGGAAAGTAATAAACAATTAAAACGTGAATTTAATAGCATGGATGTTAAAATAGCAACATAAAGAATAAATTCACCAGAGTGGCTTCTTTATATACATAAACTAGAGTGATAAGCCCTTAGTCCGAGTAATAAAAGAATTGAGAGAAATCCCCAATACCAAAAAAAGAAAGAATTGAGAGAAAACAAATTAATATAACTGGAGATGGAAAAGGTGATGTTCACATCATACATTGTGGAGAATCAGAGGATCAATAGGAACTATTTTGAAAACATATATTCAAATAAATTGAACCACTGGGAGGAAACAGATAAATATCTAGACACATATGGTTAAAAGGTAAACAGAGGATAAAATAAACAGATCAAGATCAAGACATCAGATTGAAGTAACAAGAAAATATATCCTATAAAGAAAGTCAAACAAAACATGGGTTTACTGTTGAATTTTTCCAAACCTTCACACAATGTGGAATACCATATAGAATATATAGAAAACGATAGATCCTTGTGCTTGATAAGTGGAAATGTAAAAATCCACAGTACAATACTTGAAAAACAAATTCAAAAGCACATGAAATTATTATAAGCTATGATAAAAATATTATTTCTGGGATATATGGTTGTTTCAATATATGCAAAATAATAAAAATGATACAGAACACAAATAGAATGAAAGATTAAATAACTCAGTGCCATCATATCGATGCAGAAGAAAGACAAATGGCAACATTCCTTTATGATGAAAAACCTTGAAGAAAATAAGTATGGAAGGTTATTACTTCAATTTAATAAAGAAAAACAGAAAAAATAATTTAAGCAAAAAAAATATTGACTAAAGTAAATGGAAAAGCCTTCCCCCTGATCACAGAAAGGCCTGTATACCATCCATGCATATTTAATATAGTAAATAAAATTTTAGTCAGAAAAATTAGGCAAGGGAAAGAAATTTAAAATTACAAACATGAGAGGAACAATTGGTAGCCTTATCTGGATACAATGTGATCCTATATTTAAAGGACCCTAAAGACACCACCAAAAGATATTCAGAGCCAATATAGAAATTCAGGAACTATCAGGATGCAGATTCAATGTTAATAAATCAATAAATATTCTGTAAAATATTGATGAGTTATCTGTGAAAGAAGTCAGAAAATGACTCTATTTATAGTAACTTCAGAACAATAAAATACCTAGAAGTCAATCTAACCAAAGACGTACAAGAATTCTGAGAAAAGTATCACAGAACACAGTAGGACTTGAAAAATACACTAGAATACTGAAAGATCTCCAAAGCTCATGCAGTGGCAGAGTTAATATTATCAAAATAGCCATGGAACCAAAAGCAATTACAGATTTAAGGCAATCCTCATCAATATTTCAAGGACATTCTTCAGAGAAATGGAAAAAAATTCATGTGAAAACACAGAACACCCCCAATAGCCAAAGCTACCACAACCAGGAAAAGCAAGAATGGAGCCATGAAAATATCTCATATCACATCACACTGTGAAGCCATAGTAACAAAGACACCACTATACTGGCACAAAAATAGAATGCAAAACACACAACATAGTCCCGACTACAGTTGTTTGTTCCCTGTCCAAGGCTACAACATATTTTGAAAAATATATAGTGTCTTTATGAAAGTGGAGCTGAGAAAACTGGATGTGCATTTATAGAAGGTTAAACTGGGTCTTTCTTTAACACCATGTAGAAAATTGACATTACCACTTTTTCAAGCAGTGTTGGAAGTCATCTTTCATGAATTTCTTTATGAGTTCTGATCAAAATGTTTTGAAATATTAATTCTGCTGAGTGCCATTCAGTGGAATGGCAGGCTCATAAAAATATTAAAAATCTGTTGCCATTCATCTTATTAATTAGATCTGACATTATATATCTTTTGGCTCTTCCTCTAAGACAAAAATGACAATGAAAGGTCAATATGTGGAATGGACTCAAGAAATTGAGGCAGTCAAAACATTGCAACTAACAACACTTATGAAAGTGGACTTCCAAAATGGTTTTGGAATGTGATGGAAACATGATAACTGAGATCAAGTCAAGTGAAGTATTTGGAGGGATATTAATGGAAATGTGTCTTTATCTCATTAAATATTTTAAATTTGAACATTTGCTGCATCTTTGCCACAGCTTACTTGCCAAAAAAACAATTCACACCTATGTGCCTCAACCGATGCGTGAAACTGAATCATATCTTTTCTTTGAACCAAAAATTTTAAACAACAAAAATGTCATAAGCATGCCATAAAAATGGATGTAGTATACGCATACAATGTAATATTTTTACATTCACAAAAGTTGATGAACTGGAAATATACATAGCAAGTAAATTTGAGTAACTATGTTAAGAAAGAAAAGGTAAAGTTCAAAAACAGAGCATAAAATATGATATCTGTTCTGTAAGATTAAGTCAAATGTTACTTATATGGTTTTAAGGTGTTTAGCCAAGTATGATTTCCTACAAATTATTTCCAAAACACAAAATTAAAGGTTATGTAATATGATGTACTTAAACTTGTTGAAAGGTTACCACGAAGAGAGAAAGCTGGATGAAATCTTTATATAGATTTTTGAGGAATCTCCATACTGATGTGTGTAGTCATTGTGTTATTTTAAATTGGAATATTGGTGTAGAAAGGCACTTCTTGGACCACAACATTCACCCACATTTATAGATTTTTGAATTTTTTATCATAGCCATTCCTTAAGGAGTTAAATAGGATCTCAGATTTTCTTTGATTAGGATTTTTCTAAGGGCCAAAAATGAACATTATTTCATGTACTTATGGAGCATATATATTCTTCTTTTGACAAGTATGTGGTCATTCAAATTGCTGACTTATGTTTTGAAGTTGCTTGATATTATATGAATATTCATTTTAGGGAAACACAACTGACAACAGCTAAATGTTGGAAACAGCCTATATGCCCATCATCAGGTGAATAGATAAAAAGATGTGATTTACACAATGGAGTACTACTCCACCATTAAGAACAACTCTGAGTCCTTTTTAGGAAAATGGATGCACCTTGAGACTATATGCTAAGAGAAATAAACTAGGTATAAAAGGGCAAATATCATAGAGTTTTTCAGATATAAGAAACCCAATGATAAAATTTTAAGAAATGAAATTCAATGAAGGAGATAGAAAGCAGGAATGTGGACATTGAGGAAGTTCATAGGGCTCTCAGCAATTGGGAGTGATGGGAGGTAAAGAAGGGAAGGAAAATAAAAAAGATTAAGATATGAGAGTGGGAATGTACCAACTCCCCAGGACGAATGTATTCATTATGCATTGTAAACATGTATTAACAAAAAACCCCATTAAAACAATACATTCAGAAATATGATTATCCAGAGTAATCAGTATGAAACACAGGTGCTGATCTAAACTCGGGGCTACAGGAACCTGAACAGGTGACCATTTCTGGGCTGACTGACAGCAGTGCCCGCTCCTGAACAAATGTGTCAGGATTGCATGGGAGGTGCACTATTGCCTAAGCAAGGGTTAATATTTAGTTACTCAGGAGCACCACTTAGATAATTGAAGTAGATCAATTCAAGAAAGGAGAACCTCATTGAGAGAGACCCAACTGGGACACTCTAGGCTTTGCTCTGCCTATCACAGCAATCATTGGGAAAACAAATGTCCTCAATGAGGACGAGGAGGTCCTCAGTGCTCACTGTTCAGGACCCTCTTACACTGATCCAACCTAGGAAGCCTCAGGATGACTTGATAGTGGGACCAGCCCATAAATCTCATTAATATGAGCACCAGCTTTTCAGTCCTTGCCTTCTCCTCTAGACTACGCTCTGCACACAGTTACACTTCAGGAAAGTCTCAGGACGTCCCATGGAAGAGTTCTTCTCACCTGTGTCTCATTCTTGGGGTGAACTGAACTTTGCTCACTGTTTCTAGGTAATATTCAAGACCTCAACCCCAGTCTTGGGAAGAGAATTGTGATCCAAAGCCCAAGTCCAAATCCAGCAACCTCAAGGACCCAATCCAGTGGGGAACTTCTCCCTTCAGGAGTTTCAGGTGGATCCAGCTCTGTGGACACACAGACACATAATGGGCAGGTCCTTGAAAGTCACACCTGTCTTCATTCACCTTAGACACCCCACGCACTTCCCTCCCCCAAAACTGTATCACCTTCATGAGGGAGGGATAGAAGGGCTAAACCCATATTCAGGGATTAACAAACAGGAACACCTCAGAGAAACCCTCAGACCCCATAATCATCCTATCACTGAGGCAAGGTAAGGACCAAGAAAGTGGAGATTAATACAGTATCTACGTCCCATCAAAGAGTCTGCGATGCCACTGCATCCAGTGCTCCTGGACCCCTCACTTTGCTGGCCCAAACTCTAGCCTCGGCCAGCTGGTGTTTGGTCCTGGACCTGAAGGATGCCTTCTTCTGTATTCCCCTGGCACCTGAACACCAAAATATATTTGCATTTGAAAATGCCCTCACAAGGGTGGGACAATTGTCATGGTTAGATTTTCCTTGGGGATTTTATGACAGACCCTAGCACTTTCATTTAGCCTTGGCCCAAGATCTTTGAGGATGGAAAGAAGAGGGAATTACTCTCCTAGACTATGTGGATGATCTGATGATTTCTGGGAAACTGAGGCTACAATGCATAGGGACACAATCTATCCTCAATTTTCTGGCCACCAGGGGATATATAGTATCCTCTGAAGAGGCTCAGATCTTCCAGATCCAAATTACACACCTGAAGGTGCTCATCTTACACCCCAAGAGGGCTTTAAGCCCTGAGAAGGGATGGTCTACAGTGAACTTCTAGCAACCTAAATTATTAAGCAGTTAAGAGCCTTTTTGAGAGTCATGGTAGAGCTCCCCAATCAAGATAAGAATGTCCTTTTCCTGATAGGAAGACAGGTTGCACTGGGTTTCCTCACCAAACCACTGAGGCCTGCCCAACAGTTCATAACTTGCCTAAGCAAGGAATTAGACCCAATGTCAAAAGGACGGCCAAGATGCTTTTGGATACAGGTTGCACAAGATATTTTGGTCCCTGAGGCCCATAAATTCACCCAAGTACAGGCACTTACAATATAGTCTCCACACAATATTGGGAGACATATCAATGGACCAATTCATCATTGGATATGAGATGCCCAGTTTCTTAAATACCAGGTCCTCTTATTGGAAGGTCCTGACCTTAACACTGAGACTTGTCAGTGCCTCAACCCAGCTACCATCCTACTGGATCCCAAGGAACTGAATGAGCATCAACACCATTGCACTGAGATCCTAATTCATACTCAGCAGTTGAGCCAAGGAATGTATAATCAGCCACTCAAGGACCCTGAGGATGAGATCATCGAAGATGGCAGTTCCTTTGCCCAACAGGGAGTCAGAAGGGTGGACATGCTGTAGTGGGCAACTTGGCAGTGTTAAGGTCAGGTCTTTTACTCTTGGGTAGCAGTGCCTAAAAGCCAAACTAGCAACCCTTACTCAGGCCCTTGGGCCAAGAAAGGCCAGAGAGTAAACATTTATATTGACACCAAGAATGCTTTTCATGTTGTGCATTGGGAAAAAACAAGGCCCTTTGACTTTAAAGGGGTCCCCCTATTAGGAATGCTTCAGGGGTCTGTACACCTGTGTTGTGGTGTAACCGTTGTATGTTGCCTAGGACACCAGAGGGGACAAGATCCCATTACCCTGGGCAACACAGGGCTGACAAGGAAATCAAGGTGGCTGCGTCCTGACCTCTAGAGTGTCCCCTTCTGAGGCCAGCCAGTCTGTTCCTGCCGGTCCAGCTGTCTATTCTGACTAGAAGTTCTACAAGCTCGGGGACAGGGGTGGACCTTTACCTCTGATGGTGGTCGATCACTCTGCTGGCTGCCTTCTTTGGAAGATAATCCAACAGTTGCCCCTGGGGTAGAAAAATACCCTAACCCCAAATACGAATACTGTACTAGTTACTTTTCTCTCACAGCTGAGACAGAATACAGGACACCCATGTTGTAGGAGACGAGGTTTATTTGGGTTACAGATCATGGAGGTTTCAGTCCATAATCAGCTGGCTCTGAGGCTGCCATGCCAAACAAGCATCACAGAGGAGAAACAATATGGTGTACCCAAAGGCAGCAAAGGTAATGGGAGAGTTTAACAGCATCTTCCTGGCCCTTTTATCTTATTCAGACTACAAGGCTTAGGCTGGTGCCAAACTCATTGCTCACATGGAGTGGTTTGGTAATCACACACCCTTAACCCCAGCAGCACACTTTCCAGATTCGATACCTCTGCAAAGAAAGTCTCACCTCATCCACATGAGGCTTTGGGGGGCCATCCAAACACAAACCCTAACAAATACCCTGCAGGGAAATAAGCTAAAAACAGTAGTACTGCAGGCAGTCCAGGGCCGTGCGATATGCTTAAGGACAAACCCACAAAAGGCCCAACTGCAACCAACAGTACCAAGATGCTTATCCTGGCAGACTGGCAGCTTGATTTCACTCATGGGAAAAGAGGTTGGTGATGGCAAGTTTGTTTTTGTCCTGGTTGACACTCACAGGCTGGATAGACGCAAGTGAGTTCTATCCCTGGATGGAACAATTTCCTTTGTAAAGTATGAGAAGTATAGTTTTGTTTTGATCAATCTGCTAACCCTTTCCATGATTCAGGCCTTAGCAGTATTCTCATGGGGTAATGACAAATCGATTAGGCATTTACATAAAGCAAAATGGCTCCAGGAGCAGAGGGCTGTGGAATTTCTGGCAACACAGTATTTATCCCAAATCAAAGACTGGCTGCCTTCTGCATTCACCTGGGTCCTTCCTATCTTGGTATCCTTGCCTGGTATATTATTGCTGAGGCTATTTGGCCCTTGTGTGCTTCGCTGCCTTACCTGGCTCACTTCAGAGAATAACAATCCTGTGAAAATTCAGATGGTTCTCCAGATGGAGTCAACCACGGAGGTTCCTCCTTCCCTCTACTGTGGTTCATGTGATAGACCTGCTGATGGCCATCATCCACTACTTCAACTAACACCCCTTTCAGGCAGAAGTAAATAGAGTGGTTGTTGCTCTTAATCCTAACAGCAGTTGGCTGATCATTTCGGGCAAGGGGGTAGGTGGTCTGAATAGATGGGTCACCCTAGGTAGGATCAGGTAAGGGAGGTATGGGACTTTTGGAGCTTAAGAGAAAAATAACCTCTATAGCATTCTGAGAATGTAAACAACATGCACTCTGCACCCTACCTTTTGCCATGTGTACCTAGGTTGCTCTATTAGCCCATGACACCCAAACCCCTAGCAACAAATCAACCAATCAACTTCATAAATTCATGAGACCTCTGTCCCATACTTAGTGGTTGCCCAGCTCTGGGGCTGTAACTCAGCAGAGTGGCTTAGCATTACTTTCTTGTGTCAATAAACTTTACTTTCTCTTTCCACTGTCTTCTGACTCCTTTTCTTTCTACATCAGGGAAAGAGACAAGTCCTGTAAAATTTGATGCTGGTCTCATTACTCCAGACACACCCACCGATCACCTCTATGGTGGCTCAATGGACCCAGCAGGGAATGCAGATGCAGTCAGTTCCTGAAGTGTTCCTCCCCTCATCCTCATGGTCTCCACTTCTCTGACTACATTGGACCTGGACAGAGGGGCATAGGAGAGGAAAGGTTCTGACATCACCGAGTGGGAGCTGCTATCATACACACCCCATTGCTGACAGGACTGTTGTAGTGAGGGTCGATAACAAGCTACTCGGGTGCACCACTTAGTTTGAGGCTCAATCTTCAGTGAAAGTCGCACCATGGCACCTGAAAGTGAAAGTAAAGATAGTTTCATTACAAGGTTAACCAATAAGAATAGTAGAAAAAAAGTATGACAGATAGAAGCAATACATCATCAACTGGCTGGCACCTCAACACCCCCAAGACAAGTGGGGGAGCCTCAAGAGGGCAGTTGGTCAGGATCCTGCTGGGCAGAATTCCTGCATGCAGCTCTACTACATCACCAGTCTGGATAGCACCTGGCTCTACATGCGGCAAGAACTGGGAAAATCCCAAGATAACGTTTGGCCACATCCCACTGGTCAGAGTTCCTGCATGCAGTTCTAATAATCTCCCAAAGTTCACTTTTCCATATTAGCTTATACAGCATGTTACACGAAGGTGGCCTCGTGGCAGTAAGGCGTATATGTCTCAGAAGGAGTCTGCTCTGGGATCTGCCTGTCCTTGTACCACATGGTCCAGATTATGGTGTTTATTCCCTCAAGGCCAGACATTGGGAGGGCAGCCAGCCCTCCAGGACCCCAGCACATACAGAGGCCACACTTTGGTCACACCAATCTGAGTGACTTTCATGTCCTGTCCAAGTGTGGACCTGCAGTGTGAGCAGCCTGCCCTCATCCTTGTGGCATCTTCTGAGGATCCTGCTCTTCTCAGCACCAGGGTGAGCACAGTTCTGAGACTGCATGGGGCTCGGTTGGACAGGAAACACCATTGTACATTGCATGTGACAGAAATGATCCTCATGTACCAATGCCCTGTCTGAGGAAGATTAAAAATCAGCAAGAATCCTTAATGTAGTCACAAGGTTCAGAAACTCTCCATGAGTTGAGAATCCTGTTAAATAGTTTGTATTTACCATATTGATACAAGAGATGGTGTGGCAAAGCTGGCTGGGGAAATAAGGGAGACTTCTCAATTAAAAGATCCTAGGACTATGTTAATTAAATCCCAGGACCCTAAGTGTGGAACTCCTTGGGGTCTTCCACAAAAGGGGATGGCATATAAGATCACAGGTGGCACAAGAACCTGTTATCATAATTCCTCATGGTAGCCCAACCCTGTGCCTCCACGATACAGGGTGTATTTTTAGTTTGCTTTTGTTCTTTCTTCTCTTGTTTGGCCCAACTGCACTCTGCAGAACCAGTTTTTCCCTTACCTCTTCACCCCGCACTTTTCAAATAAATTTTTGGCTCTGTTTTTAACTTCTCTTATTCAATTTTTTGTTCAAGGGAAGAAGGACATGGAATACGGCAAGCCGTTTGTCAAGTAATCATCCCATAACATTTGTGGTATACCCAGCTAGGAGAGGAAAGCTCAGATACCAGGGGGCCATAGTAAGGCCCATGTGGGTTCAATTTTTGTTTCTTTCTAAAATGTCATGAAGGATTTCTCCCTTAGGCCAAGAATCCAAAGAACTAATCTCAAGTTATGCAGGGAACTGTTTGCTGCTTTTCTAGAATGGGGGGTGGAGAAAGGAAATATAGGCCTTTCTTTCTAGCTGCTTGTATTCACTCCACAGGTGTGCCATATTGCCCAAGCGTGTGTGTGTGTGTGTGTGTGTGTGTGTGTGTGTGTGTGTGTATGTTTTGCTACCTTCTTTGAAAATTAGGCTCCACTTTCTCAAGATTTGAAATGACTTTTTCTCAGGTTATCTTTTTCATGGGAATGCTTCCACATTACCTTGCCACACAGCCAGTAGCTACATTGGCTTGCCATGTGGCCAGTCAGCATCTTGTCTCTTTGCACGACTATGTGAAACTTTTGTGTGGACATGCATCATTGGCTGCTACCATCGTTTTTTTAATCTCTTTTTCTATTTTTAAAAAATAACTGACCTCATGAGCTAAGACTGATTTTAAAGAGCATATGGGCTCGTGAGAAGAGGAGGAAGCAAACTTTTTCTTTCTTCCTACATCAAAGAAAATCTGTGCACTCTTCCTTTAAAAACTCACATGGTCTTTGCAGGTTTGAATTGTTTGGAGGGCAGAGCTACAACCTGAGCCCAATGGCTGTGGTCCTGGGAAAATGCTGGTGAAAAGGTGGTACCAAACAGCAACAAAAGAAAAGTAACAAAAGGAAGAAAGAAAGCCCGTTTTGCAAGAGCCACCAGAATAGACAGAGATCCTTCCCCCTTAAGCTCCCATTTACCCCACTCCCATTCCCAAGACCAACCCATCAGATGACAGTGAGCCGCAAACTCCACCCAAGCGGGAAAGGCTAAAGTCAGCACAGGAGAGCAAATGTGAGGGAGGCCTAAGCAATTAAGAAAGCCATCTTTTAGATATAAATGTCTCTAGTTTCTCATTCTTTATGGCTGAGCAGAACTTTATAGCTAATTTGATGCACATTGAGGCCATACTCTTAAGTGAAATAATTAGGACACACATGTTTAAATACCAAATGATTTCCCTGGTGTGAGACACTGAAAGTGTAACTAATGCTCAAAATGTATAATAGATAATGTGAAAGAGGAAGTAAAGGTACAGAGGGGAAGAGGAAGTGGGAGGGGTAGGGGGAAGGAAAGCAGGGAAAGGAATAAACATAAGAAAAGGAAAAAACTGAAACAAATTTTTTGTAATAGGGAGGCGAGGAGGGGTTGAAGGGAGGGCAGGGGAAGGGGGAAAAATAAGAACCAGGATACATCATGTAAAGGTAGAAATCCCCAATGATGAATGTCGTCATATCGTATACCAAAAATGTACCAATAAGCTTAATGAATAAGAAAAAGAAAGCCATCTTTGATTGAGTCGAACAAGGGCCCTACAGATACCATTCTGAGAGACTATATGACTTTTTAAACTCACAATCCAACCTGGGTAAATTGCAAACAGTTTCTCCTGATGCAGTTTAACACTGAGGAACACTGGAGAGTTGCTCAAACAGACCTTTGATGGCTGGAAAACTGCTCAAGGGGGCATGCTAAATGTTCGAGCATACATTCTAGGGGAGTTCACAGAGGCTGAATCAAATTGGGATTAAAACGATGCAGAGCAATTAAATTTTGCACAAATACTAAGTCCTTAGAGAAGGTTAAAAGAGAGCAGAAAGAAAGCAGTAAGTATGGGAATGATCTTAGAAATACTCCAGGAAAGGAATGCAAGTCCCAGCCAGGTTTACAAGAGACTTTGTGTAGCATTCTGGCTCTACAGCCTGTTAGTTCCAGGGCTATTGAGGATCACAACATGGTAAATGTAGCCTTTGTGGGCCAAACACAGGGAAACATCAGGAAGAAGCTACAAAAGCTAGAGGGCTTTGCCAGCATGAATGTGTCCCTTCTTTTAGAGGTACCTGCCAAAGTGTATGTAAATTGGAATCAGGGAGCAAAATGAGAGGCTGATAGGAACCCCCAACAGAAAGCAGATCTGCTAGCAGCAGCATTTATGGGAAAAAGACAGAGATCACCGAAGGCCAGGAGGCATGTGCATGGGACCGCTATATTGACTATGCCCAAAGCAGGCTGTAGGCAGTACAGGTGTAAAGAGTTAACCCTGCAATTGGCTTGTTTTAAGAAACAAGTCCAGCAGAAGCCTACATACTGAGATCAGAGCAACTCACACCCATGTTCTGTTCCTACAACTGAAACCTTCTTAACTAGATGGAAAATGTTCTACTTTCAGCCATATATTGTGTCTATTCCGTTCCTAATTCGAGAATGCTTTGTCTTGCCCTTCACGAGCCTTGTTTACATTAATTTTCATAAAAGCCACACAGACCACGAATCTTTACACATATTGCTATTCTTACACATATCCTACCTTTACTCCAACTCATTACTAATAAAAATCAGTGTGTCTTGGCCTGGCCAGCACCTCTGTCAGTTGCCCTGGCTCCCTGCTTTCCGGCTGTCTTAGTTCTGTCTTTTAGTTTGATGTCTCAGGCCTGGATCATGCACTGTGCAGGAGACTGGAGCCTACTACAGAGGTTTCCAGTAACAGTTCAGGGGTCCCCAGTAATTTTCCCCATTGTGGAGGCTTGAACCATGCAATTATTTGCTCATTGAAATCTCTCTGGAAAGAAATGGAAATTAGATGACACAGAACACCTTACATCAAGGTGAAGAATGTCCAATAAGAAGAAAACCCCCTCAAAAAAGGTAGGTGGTTCAGATGCAAGAAGGTAGTCAGCTGAGACTAAAACATGGAATAATCACTTTAGGCCCAATCTTCTTGGCACTGGCGTGCAGTGTTAAAAGAAACACTGCAAGAGATAATTAAATATAATTGTCAATTTTCACAAACAAAAACGTTAAATATAAAACTTATTGAGCATTCCAAAATTAACATCCAGACATCTCAACTAAAAAGAAACTATCTCCCTTGAGGCTTTAACTGAGACCTTGACAACTTGAAGCCTTGTGTGCTACAGTTTTCAGCCCATGCAACCGAGCCTGGGAGCTTCTCAAGCTTCTGCTCTACAGCAATCAGGTGGTGGTGGGGAATTATTTAGTTTTGGCCTTAGAATAACTGCTTGCCAAATCTGCTCTCTCTCACATGGTGGACTTGCCTCGCTCAGAAAATGTGACTTAGTTACAGGCAAATCCCAGTGCTCCCCTTGGGGAGGAGGTCAGGCTGCCTCCCCCTCTGCTTGAGACGCTAAGACCACAGGTGTCTGCATAGGAGTTGGGGCAAAAGCATGACAAGAGCTGCTTGGCTTCAGTGCACTGGGAAGTGCAGGCAAGACGCTTGGTCAGACCCAGGGAAATCAAACAAACCTCACTCAGATTGAAGTAACTGCAGGGAAAAATAAATAAAGGGGATAAAAATAGTTTTACAGAGCTCTAAATAATATAAAGCAAAACAAGCAAAAGCATTCCCAGCTTTAAGAGCCCAAGGCCAGCACTATTGTCAGTCTGACGCTGCCTGCTAAGGTCTAAAACCTAAACCAGTCCAGAAAAACTGCAACTGCTCTCTACCAGACACAAACAAACTTTACAAAAACAAGTTACAAATCTTAGCTAATTGATAAATGTATCTTTGTTCCAATTTGAGCTCATGGTTAATTGCTGTGCTTAACACATTTTTGTGAATTGCAAATTCTTAAATTGTAATTATAGGGTTAACTTGCTCTACTCTCGCTTGTGGATGAAGAACTCAAGGTTAATGTTATGTTGGCAGCCAGTCAAATTTGAAAATGTAATAATTTGAAAACAGAAAAATGAACACTTTAAAATTTAAAAGCTGAAGCCGTGTGTTATAATAAATGAAACAGAAAAATATATAAAAGGCTATAGGTGAAAGAGATATACTTTTGAAATACAAAGACTATATAAGATAAAGGTTTTTTCTTGTTAAAAGGACATAAAGAGTTTGTTTCTGTTCTTTGGGCAGGGGAATGGGGAAAAAAATGAGAACCAAGATATATCATGTAAAGGTACAAATTCCCAATGGTGAATGTCATCATATTGTATACCTAAAATATACCAATAAACTTAATGAATAAAAACTTTTAAGAGGCATATAAAGAGAGTTACCAGACTAGAAGGCTCATGTGTGCAGAGAGAAGGTGTGAAAAGTGGTTTATCATACCAGACATATGGAATTCTGCCACCAAGGCTACTGCTGGAGCCAGTGCCTGTCCTGGTGATGGGGTTAATTTCCTTTCCTAAGACTCTTGTACCCACCCAGACCCAGCGTCTCCCTGATGCACCACACTCCAACTGCTTCTGTCTCCTCAATAATGCAGGCCACCCAAAGATATGATACATTTGGTCAAGAACAGTCCATTACAGTCCGAAAATCTACAGTGGTGACAAGGATATGGGACTCCAGCCAGATTAAAGATGGTTCAGTACAATTGACATTCCGGCTGACAGCTGTGGAAAGGAACCTTGGATTATTTTATTTTGGGGGAAAGCCACAATCCCAAATCAATAAGACGTTAGGCTGCAAGTTTCCTGTAGAATTCTGAAGTAATCTTTGCTAATGAGGATGCCTGATACTATTGCTACAAAAGATAAAACTGAAACAGTTGAAAATCTTATCAAATCAGAAAACTATGGGAAGGTTTTGGCAGAGAAGAATGAATGAAATATTGACAGCAATATTAAGTTTTGGGAAAAATTCAGATCCAGTTAACACAATCCCATTTGAAAAAGAGGAGAAGCCCTCCAAAGATGAAGCAGAAAAAGAAAAAGCCAGTGATTAGTTGCCCAGAAAAATCTTATCAAGAGATTCCAGTCAACAATACACTGATTCAACTTGCATAGATTTACATGAATTTTTAGTAAATACATTAAAAAACAGTCCCAGGGACAGAATGATGCTGCTGAAATTGGAGCAAGAAATTTTAGATTTCATTGGTCATCATGTAAAAAATCCTCCCCAATGACATCTTACCATAGGAAGGTATTATACAGAGTATCTGCTTACTTTGGATTAGACCACAATGTTGATCCGAGTGGGAACTCTGTCGTGGTAAACAAACCTAGAAATAAAAGAATAACTGATCAGAAACTTAATGCACATATTAAAGATGATAGAGGTGAAGATTTTCAGAAATGATATTTCCTTAAGAGAGATAACTCTCGCTGTAACAAAGATGATAAATAGATGAGAATGCATTTGGAAGATGACAGAGAAGCAGATGTATAGAAGATAGGGAGCAAGAGTACCAGGGAGCTAGAGACCAGATATTTTCACAAGATTCCTTGCATTCCCAAGAATTATATTATTAACAAAAGGATCGAAGGTGAGGATGCTAACAGTACACAACAGAGGTTCCAGATATTTTGAGTTAATAAAGATACTTCAGGAAGATCAACAAATAGTCATCAAAGGAGCACTGAGAATGAGTTGAGATACTCTGAACCATGACCATGGAGCAGCACGGACTCAGATAGCTCCCTGTGAAACTTGAAGCGTGCTGTAACCAAAGCCAGCAGCTTTAGTGGAATCTCAGTCATGAGGAGAGGTGATAGTTCTGGAAGCAGCAAAGGCTCAGGTAGGCTTTCTAAAACAGGTTCTGAGTCTTCTGGTAGTGTAGGGTCATCTTCTGGCTCTCTTTCTCACATCCAGCAGCCTCTTCCAGATGCAGTTCTCAGCCAGTCTTTTCATGGTGCACTGGTTGTCTATCCAGCTGTCAGTACTCATAGTTCTCTCTTTCTTTTGATGGTGGCCTAAATAAACAAGTCACATCTCCTGGCACTAGCTTCTTTTGCTTCCTTTGGAAGTGGCAGGCATACCATCTGGCAGTATTCTGATCAATCCACAAACAGGTCACCACTTTATAAACCCAGATGGGAGTGCAGTCATATATAACCCTCCTATGACTCAACAGCCAGGTAGAACCCAAGTTCCTGGACCTCCACAGCCACTTCTGCAACTCCCACTATTTCAATGAACAGCAGCTAATCACATTTTCTCCCAGGATAGCCTTGGTTCTAAGTTCAGGCACATGAGTGTTGCCCGCCAGCCATCTGTTGGTTTTAACCCACATGCCAGCATGTTCCAGTCCACTGTTGTTCTTCATTCTCCACAGCAATCTAGTTATATCGTGACAGCAGTGCCACCACCATATCTTCCTCTTCCTCCACCTCTGCCACCTCCACCTCCTCCTTCCCTCCTGCCTGGGCAGCCAGTCCCTACTGCTGGCTATTCTGCCTCTGGTCATGCTGTCAGCTACCCTGTGCTCCAACAGCAGGGATCTATTCAGCAGCCCTCATCACAGACACCAGTGTGTTATTGTGCTCCAGGCCACTATCACTCCACTCAGCCTCAGTACCACCCTATCCATTCTGTTCATTGCAGTTCACATCTAAACTCTGCCACAACTTGCACAGCAACAGGTTATCAAGTTATGCCCAACCGGCAGCAAAACTACCAAGGAATAGATGGAGTTCAGCAGTCCCAGAGTCAGAGCCTAGTTAGAGGCCAACCCAACAGAATTGGAAATCAGACTCAAGGAGTGGTCATCCTCTATCCTTCAGTGCCATCATATCAGGTTTCACTGCAAGGTTCTCAAGGAATATCCCATCAGACTTATCAACAGTCTGTTATGATCTCTAGTCAGTCTAATCAAGGATCCACAGCAGGAATGCCAGTTTATGACAGTGTCATTTCATCTGCCCAACTAAATAATTTTTCTTCAATAGGTTACCTGCAACATTCAGGATCAGAACAAGTACAGTTTCCTTGACCTACTTTGCCATGTGGTTCTCAGCAGCTTCAAGGCCACCATTGTGCTGCCATGCCGCCAGCGCCACCTGATGGAGGAGTGGTGATGATGCAGCTCAATGTCCCAAATAGTCCACAATCTGATCCTAACTCACCCCCTCAGTGGAAACAAAATAAATATTACTGTGACCACCAGAGAGGGCAGAAGTGCCTGGAATTTATCAATGTAGACAATATTGTCCAGCACACCCCTCAACTCGGGAGTCCCATTATTTCACCAGCTCAAACACCTGCACCAGCTCAGCTATCTACCCTGAAAACCATATGTCCCTCTGGAGCACCACTTTCTAACATGCCCCAATTTTCTAGACCTTTTGTCACTGGGCAGGGAAGTGCCAGGTATCCATTACTTAGCCAGCCACTGCAGGACAACCCTCCCGCTGTTAGGCATGGACACATTCGAAGCCAACAGGGTCAGGCTGGCAGCAGGCATGGAAACTGAGGAAGGACTCATGCAAGGAAGCTGCACACCCGGACCTTGGAGCAGGAGAAGCAGCTGTTGGGAAGGTCTTGGAAATTACTGAACTACCAGATGGAATAACTCGCATGGAGGCCAAGAAACTTTTTGGAAACCTTCAAAATCGGCGCCAAGATGCGATGGCTCTGGGACCCCCAGTCACAGCCCCAGCTGTGTCATCATGCCATCTGCTGTGGCAGTGGGGACAGCACTGTCAACCATGAATGCTCTAAACCCAGTGGCTTGGCCTCTACATACACTGTCTTAGACACATTCCACTCCATTTCAGCTGCACAAAATGCACTGAAGAAACAAATTAACTCATTTAACAAGTTTAAGCTGAGAACAAGCAAGAAGCTCTATGACTTTCACATTTCGGAAAGCGGAAGTTTTCAGTAACACAGCCACCTTTGGACCTTTCACGTCTAGGATTGCCCTGCACTCTCCTGACTTCAGTTGGCTGGGTATTTGGAGCCTCTCTTAATAGTTAGAGATTCCTAGGATGTGTGGTCATGGGGTTATAGCTTTAGGAAGAAAGCCAGTCATGCAGCAAAGGGGGAAAAAGACACACACATTGTACCCTACTGATTATAGAAATCCCTGCCAGAATGGTACAGAGTTAGGGGCTTTTTCTAAGCAAATGCCTCCTAACTTTTATAGTTATTTTGTTTTGATTTTTCTCAATTCTTGTATTGGATCTAAAGCTCTATTGTAGAGCAAATTATTCTTCAAAATTACTATAACTAGTTGCAACCTGTATTTATTTTTTTTGCAGCCAGCACAGTGTGACCCAGCTTAGGATTTGGGAGAAAAACATTGCAGGTGTGGAATAACCAAGCCCAAAACCATAAACCTTCTTTTGAAAGGCTGAGAGTGCTAAAAGCTTACAAATAAAAAATAACTCTTCCCCTGAATCTCTCAACATAGAAACATTTCCAGAAAATACAGAACTCCGCCATGGGGTCCTTTCCTTATTCATTTAGGTAGTATGAATATTAAGGGTAAAGTAAATTATGTTCTTAATGCTCTTAATCAAACCACTTAAATTCCAAGTCGAATAGGAATCACCCAAGTCAGGAAAATACTCTCACTTTTTTTTAAGTGTCCCTGCAATAACTAATTACCACTGATTTGAATTCCCCCTCTTGTGGATTTTCTGTCACCTATGGAAATGTTTCATGAATGCTGAAGACTTCATAAGTGGTTTAAAATTTGTCTCCATTGTTTGCAGATTACTGAACATCACAGATTCATTGCACTTAGGAACAAAGAACCTTCTTTTCAATTTCTGCATAACTTGCAAGGCTGTGCAATGTGTACTGGTGCAAGCCTTTGTCAGTTCAACAGAATAAATGTTTACAAATATTAAAAAATGTATGTTTATTAATTTCAAGTTTGTTATAAAGATTTATAATAAATGAGACCAAAAACAGCCATTAACCTAGAGCCATTTACAGGCATAAAGAGTTTTCATTCCTTCTGATTCTAATTATAATAGATTTCTGTTAATTTTTTTTTTTTTTTTTTGTACTGGGGATCAAACTCGGGACCTTGCACTTGCAAGGCAGGTGCTGGAACCACTGAGCTAAATCCCTGGCCCTAGATCTCTATTAACTGACTTACAAAAAGTTTTGACTAGTCTCATTTACAATTATAAACATTATAAAAGGGATATTATAATTCAATTAGGCTAAATATATTTGAGTGCAGCCTAGTTTTTTAAAATGCCTTATGTGTTTGTTTGTCTGTTTCCTCTGTCCAATCATACATCTATTTTGCTTGAGCTCAATAATTTTTTTCCTCTTTTTGCCTTTAAAAAGATTTCAAAAAAGATATTTGCATATAATTTAAATTGGCTTATAAAGATTATTAAAGTTAAACACATGTTTTTTTTTCTTCCCAGGTTGCTAACAGATCATAACGATGTCATGATTAATTGTTACAATATTTATTTTTTATAGGTTATTAAATAGGTTTGTCAAGATAATTAAATAGAAATCCTTAGGTTTGGGGAGACTACAAAAAGGGACTTTGTGAACAAAGGAGTGACCACATGGAAATATTTTGCAGCCTTTGCTCACTAGGAGGACCTCAGCAGTTTCCATAGCCTTCAAACAGACTAATCCTGACACTTTCCATACACTTATAAGATACTTACCTCAATAAATATTGCTGAAATATGTTATTGTGATATGTTTATATTGGCCATCTTCAAAAAATTATTTTTTTGTCAGAACAAAAAGGTTTTATTAAAAAGATGCTTTTGGTATCAAAGTAAATTAAAGGTCATAAGGATTCATATAATTATGGTATTTATTACTGTTAATTTTCTGCTGTACTAAATATTTTCATGCTTTTTGACTATACAGGTTTTCTAATATATTGTTTATGGCAATAATCCTTTTTTGATTTGAGTATTTGCTTTTTTCTTATGGTCCAGCTACTTATGATAACAGGTACATTTTTAGCTGGTTTATTTTCTTTAGATGACATCCTATCAAAAGATAACAATTTAGATAAGAATGTTTTTATCTGTTTTTTTAGAGATATGAGTGTTTAACAATGACTATTTTATACCAAGATGGATTTTGAAGTGTGTTAAATGATAATATCATCATAAAAAAAAACACATCTTCTTTATCCAGTTTCCAGTTGATGGGCACTTGGGCTGCTTCCAAGCTTTAGCTATTACAAACTGTGCCACTATGAACATGGGTGCACACATATCACTGTGGTATGATTCTTTTAAATCTTTTGGGAAGATCCCCAGCAGGGAAATAGCTGGGTCAAATGGGACCTCTAGTCCTAGTTCTTTGAGGTATCTCCATACTGACTTCCACATTGGTTGCACCAGTCTGCACTCCCACCGATAATGGAGAAGGGTTCCTTTCTCCCCACAACCCCACCAGCATTTGTTATTGGTTGATTTCTTGATAGCAGCCATTCTTTCTGGGATGAGGTGGAATCTCAGTCTTTTCATCTGCATCTCTTAAATGGTGAGTGATGTTGAACAATTTTTCATATATTTGTTTGCTGCTTTTATTTCTTTGTCTGAGAAATGTCTGTTCATTTCAGATGCCCATTTTTGAACTGGGTCTTTGAATTTGGGGGGCTCTGATTTTTTTCAGTTCTTTGTATATTCTAGATAGCAGTCCTTTGTCTGAGATACAGCTGCTAAAATTTTTTTCCCACATTGTAGGTTTTCTCTTAGCTCTGTTGGTGGTTACTTTTGCAGTGCAGAAGCTTTTTAATAAGATGAGATCTCAGTTGTTGATTCTTTCTGCTAGTTCCTGTGCTGCTGAGGTTTTGTTCATGAAGTCTTTTCCTATGCCAATGTCTTCAAGAGTTCTACATAACTTATCTTCCAGCAAGTTTAGTGTTTCTGTCTTAATATTTATATCTTTAATCCACTTCGATCTTAGTTTAGTGCATGGTGATAGGTATGGGTCTAGTTTTAATTTTTGGCAGGTTGAAATCCAGTTTTTCCAACACCATTTATTACATAGGCTATCTTTCCTCCAGTGATGGTGGTTGGCTCCTTTGTCAAAGATGAGGTGGCTGAGCATGTCTGGAGTTGTTTCTGCACCTTCTCATCTATTCCACTGATTCTCAGGTCTGTTCTTTTGCCAGTACCATGCTGATTTCATCACAGTACCTTTGTAGTATGGTTTCAAGTTGGGGATTGTGATACCCCCAGCCATGTCCCTGTTGCTTAGAATTGCTTTAGCTATTCTAGGTTATTTCTGGTTCCAATTGATTTTTTGGATTGTTTTCTCTAGCTCTGTGAAGTGTATTGTTGGAATTTCAATTGGCATTGCATTGAATCTATATAGTAGTTTTGGAAGTATGGCCATTTTCACTATATTGGTTCTTCCTACCCAGGAGCAAGGGATGTCTTTCCATTTTCTTGAATCCTCTTCGATCTCTTTTTTCAGAGTGCTGCAATTTTCAGTGTAGAGGTCTTTTGATTCCTTTGTTAGATTGATTCCTAGATATTTCATTTTTTTGGATCCTATTGTAAAAGGAATTGTTTTGCTAATTTCTCTCTCAGTGAGTCTGTTATTTGTGTACAAGAAGGCTATTGTTTTTTGAGTGCTGACCTTGTATCCAGCTACTCTACTGAATCTATCAATTAAGTCTAGAAGTCTTCTGGCAGAGTTTTTTGGGTCTTCTATGTAAAGTATCATATCGTCAGCAAATAATGACAGTTTAACTTCTTCTTTTCCTATCTTTATTCCTTTTATTTCTATCTCTTTTCTAATTTCTCTGGCTATTGTTTCCAGAACTCTATTGAACAGGAGTGGTGATAGTGGGCATCCTTGTCTGGGAGTACTACTCAGCCATAAAGAACAAAAAACTAGAGTCATTTATAGCTAAATGGATGCATATTGAGGCCATACCCTTAAGTGAAATAAAGAGGACACACATGTGTAAATACCAAAGAGTTTCTTTAGTGTGAGAAACTGATAGTGCAAACAAGGGTTACAAAGATTAAAATGAATGATTGATCATTTTAAATAGGAAAAAAGGTCCAAAGACGAAGGAGTGAAAGGAGGGGAAGGGGAAAGGAAAAGAGGGAAAGGAAAAACTATGAGAAAAGAGAAAAAAATGGAAATGAAATCTATGTAAATAGGGAAGGGCAGGGGGGTTAAGGGTACACAGGGAATGGGGAAAAAAATAAGAACCAAGATATATTGTGTACAGGTACAAACATCCAATGATAAATGTAAACAAATTGTACACCTAAAATAAACCAATAAAAGAGCTAAAAAAGAAAAATATCATCATGATTACAATACTAAAATATTATGTGTGACTCCTGACTTAAAGTTTTTTTGTTAAAATTTTCCCAAGATTCAAGTACTAAAACAAATGTAATTGATACAAAAAGCAGTTCTCTAATCATATTATATAATTCAAAATGCTTGATATCCTGATAAAAATATAATAGTTAAATTCCCTACTCTCATTACAATGCTAATGTTATTGATCTTCTCTTCTGGCTGTTCAGCAACTAGATTTTAGAGACAAAAACTGAAAAGGTAACTGAGTTAAGAAGATAGCCAATATTTTGACCCTGGCCCTTCAAGATCTATAAACAACCAAAGCCATAAAATATCCTTTTCTACAAGATTCTACAACTTTGGTAAGTCACCCAAACTCTTGAGCAGGAGGATGCAGGCAGGGCAAAGCAAAAGTGGGCCAGGAACAGCCAATTGACCAAAGCTAGATTTGGATTAATACACACTATGTACAAAGTATGGACATTGGAAAGATGAGTGCCCACAAAGTGATGACAGAGAAAATGATGAAAATTTCAAAGTTAAGCTACTGCCTGATAAAGGCTATCGCCTCCAGGAGGAACCAGATGCAGGCCTTATTAGGCTGGCATGAACTGAAGGTTATGGGGAGTAGGCCAGACCATGCTCCATCTGCTTGGGGCCCACAGAAACCATGGTTAGGATGAATGTTGGGGACCAATTGATGGACTTTAGGGTAAATAGTGGACTGAAGTACTCAGTAGTGATGTAACCTATTGGATCTTTATCCAAGAAAATGTGACTATTGTAGGAGCCACTGGGATTCCAGAAAAGCGATAATTTTGCCAGCATAAAAGATGTATGATAGAGAAATTAAAAGTTCAGCACAAGTTTTTATATAAGCCAAACTGCCCAATTTCCTTGTTAGTGAAATATTTGCTCCAAAAGCTGCCGGCTCAAATTACCTTTGGACCACAGGGAAATGTGACTTTAAGCCTGACTCAAACAAGGGCCATAGTGTTAACCATTATTGTCCCACCGGCAAAGCAATGGAGATTGTATTCAGATAAGTCACATAAGCCAGAGCTAGATGAGCTACATGCACTGGTATTCTTGGGGCTCATGCTGAAGGCAACCCACCAGGCCTAGCTGTAAATCGAACACTAATGATAATATAACTAAATCTGTGAGCAACTCCAGCTCAAGTCCACCAAGACTCACTTCTGCAAGAAGCCATTCAAGGCACTCAAGGGCATTTAAAGAAGGTCATAGAACATGGAGTCTTGGCTAGATTCTAGTCCTCCTGGAACACCTTGCATCTCTCAGTGTGTAAGCCAGGTAGAAATTAATACAGACCAGTAGAGGACTTGCACACCATGAATCAAGTTATTGAGACTATACACCCAGTGGATCCAAATCCACACACGCTGATGGTGTGGTGCCTGGTTTACCTGCTCAGATTCAGATTTAAAATCTGCATTTTTTCTGTTTATGCCTTGCATTGGCCTGACAGCCCATCTTCTCATTTCAATGGGAGAATTCTGTCACAGAACAAAATAATCTGGACTAGGCTTCTGTAGGCATTCATGAAGTCTCCTACAGTCTTTGGAGAGGCATTAGCTACTGACTTCATCACAGCAGGGGACAAATGCACCTTGATGCAGTATGGAGATGATCTCCTTGTGACAGCCCCAAATTGAGTAGACTGTTATCAGGGGATGAAGGACCTTCTTCATTTGCTTTGGAGGGCTGGGTATAAGGCATCCAGGAGAGAGACACAATTTTGCTGACAAAAGGTCAAATATGTAGACTTCATAGTGGCTCTAGGAGAATTCCAATTAGGCACAGTGTGAAAGCAGGCTGTCTGCACCCTCCCAATTCTTACCACCCATTGACAAATAAGTGTTTTCAGAGGCAGTGATATTCTGTTATATCTGGATCCCAAGTTTCTCACTTATGGTTAAGCCACTATATGAAAGCAAAAGTGGGGGAGAAAAGGACACTTTCCTCTAGGATGCTGAGCAGGAAAGAACATTTAAACAGATTTTTAAAAGTCTTGACTCAGGCCGGGGATTTAGCTCAGTGGTTTTGCCACCTGCTGCGCAAGCGCAAGGACCCGAGTTCAATTCCTGGTACCAAAAACAACAACAAAAAAAACCCCTTGACTCAGGCCCCAACCTTGGGACTGCCAGATATAACCAAGGTTTTCTTCCTATATGTCCATGAAGAGAAGGAATGGCTATGGTAATCTTAACACACGTCTTAGGAATCTGGCATCACTTGATGGGATTCTTCTCAAAACTATTAGGGCTTGTGGCCCTAGGATGTTCTCCATGCTTCAGAGCACTTGCTGCCTCTGCTGTGCTGATACAGGAAGTTGACAAGCTGACACTGGAGCAACTGACCATTTGAGTACAACACTCAGTGGTAACCTTAGTGGATCAGAGAAGGCATCGTTGGTTAACAATTCGGAGGATGATTCCTTATCACAAGTTCCTGTGTGAAAATTCCTGCATATTTTTAGAGACTCTGAACATTTTATACAGCTTCCTTGCTCACAGCCAAATCAGGAGCCCTCCAAAATGACTGTGTGGAAGTAGCGGATGAAGTGTTCTCAAGCTGGAGAGATCTTACTGATCATCCCTTTAGAGATGCAGATGTTGAATCTTTCACAGATGGAAGTAGGCTTGTGTTGGCAATAGTCCAACAGGCAGGATATGAAGTGGTGACATTGGACTGTGTGTGGGAAAGGGCCAGCCTTAGCCCACTGGAACCTCAGCCCAGAAGGGAGAGCTAATAGCTTTGACAAGGACTCTTTTACTAGCAAAGGACAAAAAAGCTAACATTCATACTGATTCAAAATATGCCTTTGCAACACTGCATGTGGAGGGAACCATATATAAGGAAAGAGTACTCTTGACTGCTGGAAGAGAGGAAATAAAGTACAAAGAGGAAAATGTACAACACCTGAATGAATTGTGGACCCTGGGGAAAGAGGCTGTTATACACTGCAAGAGGCACCAACCTACTGGAACATTAGAAGGCAGAGGGAACCAAAAATCAGAAAGAGAAGCAAAATGGGCTGCTATGACAGCTCCCCAAACTTGAAAGAAGGATCCAAACCATGCCCTTTATCCTCAAGTCTACTCTCCCAGACTCCATATTACTCTCCAATTGAGAAAGCCTGATTTGCCTGAGAAGCTGTAAAGGATGTAAAGGGAGGATGATCAAAGTTTGCTGATGGGAGGTAGCCATCTCTCAAGTGCTGAGCCACAGGTTCATAAAATAATTCAATCAGGAGTCTCACATTGGTAAGACAACTTTGAAAATGTTACTATGTGATATGGCCCACTGCCATTGCTTGAGCTGTTTGTGAGTAATGTTTAACCTCTGCCTGACAACCTAACAACCCTGAATGTGCTGTGCCCAGATATACAGGAAACAGAAGCTGCCTCATGGAAAAACCTGCTTGTGGACTTTACTGAACAGCCTCGAGCAGGTAGCTATCAATATATGTTAGTGCTGTGCTGCATCTTTTCAGGATAGGTTGAAGCTTTCCCAATCCGAACAGAAAAGACATGATGGGTGACCCAGATGCTATTAAGAGACATCATCCCAATATTGGGACTACCCCTGACTTTAGGTCAGACAACAGACCAGCATTCATTGCAGAGATAGTCCTGGTGATCACACAGATGTTAAAAACAAAATGGAAGCTTCACATGGCTAACCAACAGAGCTCTGCAAAAGTGGAACACATGAACAGATATTCAAAGAATTGCTAAAAAATATTGTCAGGAAACTCACTTTAGATGGGATCAAGTCCTGTTAATGGTCTCCTCTGAATATATTTCAAACTCAGCAAACAAACTGAATATTCTCCTTGTGAAATTCTATTTGGCCAGCCACCTCCAATCTAAAGTCAAATTAAGGGTGATCTCTGTGACTTATGGGAATTGTCTTTGAGGAGACAGACACACATTTTGGGAATAGCCCTGGAGAATATTCATAGCTGGGTACATGAAAAATGCCCAAAAAACCCAATACACTCCTTCAAACCCAGGGACTTTGAGTCGTGAAATGAAATCCAATTACCATGGGACCCTAAATGTTGGGCCCCATACTGTAATTTTGTCCATCCCCACTGCTGGTAAAGTTGCAGGAATCATGCCTTGGGTCCACCACAGTCTACTGAAACAGGCTGCCCAAGACTAGTGGACCAGCCAGAAGGATCTGGAACAGCTGAACCAGTTAGTCTTGTGATGAGAACAAGCTACTTCCAAAAATAACAGCCCTGCTCTAGTCACCCGAGAATCTGACTAGTCTATGAACATCAGAAGCCTGAAGAATGACAGTCCTGCCCTGGTCACTCTGGAAACGAATCAGTCTATCCACAGCTGAAAATTGAGGACTCTCATGGAGGTACAATGATCACATAAGTCTCTTTTCCTTTCTGCTATAATTGTCTTCTTGCTTCGGTCAGAGAGGAAATCCTTAGAGGAATGCTCCCATTGCATTTACACCACACAGTTGGGAAGCATAATTGCAAAGCCCCTGCTGTATCATACCTGTTGTAAGTGTACAGGGATGCCCTTGGAACATTCACTCACAATCAAACAACCTACTCTGTCTGTGATCCAGGAAATAAGCAGCCCTATGTCTGTTATGACCTCAGGTTCTCCCCTTTTGAAACCTGGTTCTGGTCTATACTAGAGAAAAGATGTCAGGTGAAGATGTCCATTTAAAGAGAACTAAGGCCCCTCCAAACCATAAAGGGGCCTGTCTTTGTACTTTGATATATACCAAGCACCATATCTAAGCCCATTTTCAACCTTATGCGGGAGGCTAACATAGGAAATTTATTATAGTGTCACTCGTGTTCTTATGTGCCACTCAGAAATTGATCTGCCATTGCTGATGCCTCCCCATTCACAACAGGATGTTATTGATGGAATTGTGTAACTTGAGCTATCAGCTGGCCTATTAAAGAATCACAAAGTACAAAATGGTAACATCAGGACAAGAAGTTGGCACCTTCAAAAGGTTACCCAACGAACTAGACTGTCAGGCACAGGCATGTAATCTTATAACCTTTGCTGTTATACAGGTAGACTTGTCTGAATGGTCTAGAGGTTACCCTATACTTGGTTATGGAGAATCAACCTCAAGAACCTATGTATATTTTATCAAAAAGTGTCGAGCCCACTCAACTCAAATATTTGGAGTTTTTGGCTCAGTCTATGTACATCTTCCACAAGAGTTGCCCAAAGTTTTTCCCTTACCCAGGAACTTGTTCACTCAGTTGGCTGAGGACATAGCACAAAACCTAAATTTCTCCTCGTACCTTGCATGTGGAGAATTAACATGAGAGACCAAAGACAATGGGAGCCAAGAGAATTGTTCCTGGGAGACATTTTCACCCTATTTTTAACCCCCCTTTACTCTACTGCCACAAATTTAAGTATTTTGCATTTAAACACTCCATTGTAGGAAGGTCCTGCATTACCTAGAGGGGAAAAACATTCAGAGAATCAGTAGGGAAATCAATATTTCTGGGATAACAATATTATGGGAGACCCTAGGAAAAACCTTTGTGATGGGGAAAAAATTGGTCATATCCACTTCTCACAAATATGCTTTCTCTTTTTGCCCCCTTGAACCACCCATGATACCAAGTAGAGGCCCCACATGACTGGAAGACACCCCCTGGCTTCTATTGGGTCTGTGGATCATGAGCCTATCAACAACTGGCAGCTAGGGAACATACTGCATACTGAGGTCAATTAGACAATCTTTCTTCCTAATCCCCTTAAAAGTAGGATTAAGTTTGGGGTATCCTGTTTTGGAGAAACTGATAAGAGGGCCAAAAGGGCAGTAAAAATAGGAGACTGAAAAAAACAACAAATAGGTTCTCTGAAAGAATCACTCAATATATGCCCTGGCTATCCAGGTGAAAGATGGCATGTGGGGATGCTGAACCTCAATTTACATGTTCAACTACATCATAAGGTTACAAGCTGTACTTAAGCTTATCATCAATGGCACAGCAAGAGCCTTGAACCTGCTTGCTGAACAAGTCTCTAAGATGAGAAACACCATCTATCAGAATAGACTGGCCTTAGACTACCTCCTAGCTCAGGAAGGAGGAGTATGAGAAAATTCAATCTGACCAACTGTCACCTAGAGATTGATGATAATGGAAAGTTCATTGAAGACATAACTGCCAGAATCCAAAAGCTAGCTCATGTCCCAGATTAAAGTTGGAAAGGGTGGTCACCTTTCACCCTATTTGGAGGTTGTTTTTCATCTTTTGGAGGGTTCAAAACTTTAACAGGAATGGTCTTAGATATTCTATG
This sequence comes from Heterocephalus glaber, assembly GCF_053883595.1. Classification (NCBI taxonomy): domain Eukaryota; kingdom Metazoa; phylum Chordata; class Mammalia; order Rodentia; family Bathyergidae; genus Heterocephalus; species Heterocephalus glaber. The sequence continues at coordinate 260,784 of NW_028258315.1, forward strand.
AATATCCTTCATTCTCTCTTGCCTTTTGCATACGTTGGTCAAACAATTTGATTCATAGATAGAGGCCCTGGTGGACAGACACACCACCGCTCATTTGATAGTCTTAACTAAATATCAGCCTCTACTTGACAGAGAAATTCCCCTTAAAAATATAAAAATAGATGGTAATGATACTCTCTTAAAAATCATTTACAGAAAGTGTCAAATGGGGGGAATAAAGCATAACTTAAAAGAAAATCACTTTTCTTCTCAGAAACCAGTCTCCTAGTTGCTTGCAGCTCCCCACAATCCTGTGTAACTATTGAACTCCACTCTGGTACAGATAAAGTAAGCAGCAAAGATTCTTGATAACAAAGAGTCCAGTAACGACTTGATTTCTCATGAATCTGGCTTTCTTCAAGGCTGACATCTCCCTGGTACTAGTAGAGCAGACAGTTACATTAGTGTAAATGAAGTCGTTTCAATTTTTCAGGAATTATATGCCATCAAAAGATGCAGATGAGATTGGCAATTATGTCCTGTAAACAAAGTTCATGATGCCCTGTTTACACAAGATTCACAAGAACAAAATTGTCATAGTGTGAGATGTAACTAACATATTTTGTGTGTGTGTGTTTTTAATGTTCTTTTATTGGTACATTTTAGGTGTACACTTCGTTTACATTTATCATTGGGTGTTTGTACCTCTACATGATGCATCTTGGTTCTTATTTTTTTCCCCATTACCTGTGCACTCTTCACCCCCTCCACCCTTCCCTATTTACACAGACAATATTTCCATTTTTTTTCTTTTCTCATAGTTTTTCCTTTCCCTCCTTTCCTTTCCCCTTCCCCTCCCTTCACGTCTTCATCTTTGGATCATTTTTCCTGTTTCAAATTATCAATTATTCATTTTAATCTTTTTAACCCTTGTTTACACTATCAGTTTCTCACACTAGTGAAACTATTCAGTATTTACACATGTGTGTCCTATTTATTTCACTTGAGTATGGCCTCTATATGCATCCATTTAGCTATAAATGACTCTAGTTTTTCGTTCTTTATGGCTGAGTAGTACTCCGTTTTATAAAAAAACCTCCACATCTTCTTTATCCAGTTTCCAGTTGATGGGCACTTGGGCTGCTTCCAAGCTTTAGCTATTATAAACTGTGTCGCTATGAACATGGGTGCACATATATCGCTGCAATATGATTCATTTAATTCTCTTGGGAAGATAACCAGCAGGGCAATAGCTAGGTCAAATGGAACCTCTAGTCCTAGTTCTTTGAGGTATCTCCATATACTGATTTCCGCAGTGGTCGCACCAGTCTACACTACCACCAGCAATGGAGAAGTGTTCCTTTCTCCCCACACCTACGCCAGCATTTGTTATTGGTTGATTTCTTTATAGCAGCCATTCTTTGTGGGGTGAGGTGGAATCTCAGTGTTGTTTTCATCTGAATCTCATGAATGACCAGTGATGTTGAACAATTTTTTTTTTTTGGTACTGGGGATCGAACTCAGGACCTTGTGCTTGTGAGGCAGGTGATGGCTGAACAATTTTTCATATACTTGTTTGCTCCTTTTACTTCTTTGTCTGAGAAATGTCTGTTCATTTCAGATGCCCATTTTTGAATTGGGTCTTTGAATTTGGGGGGGTCTGATTTTTTTCAATTCTTTATATATTCTAGATAGTATTCCTTTGTCTGAGGTACAGCTGCTAAAATTTTTTCCCATATTGTAGGTTGTCTGTTAGCTCTGTTGGTGGTTTCTTTTGCAGTGCAGAAGCTTTTTAATAAGATGAGATCTCAGTTGTTGATTCTTTCGGCTAGTTCCCATGTTGCTGAGGTTTTGTTCATGAAGTCTTTTCCTATGCTCATTTCTTCAAGAGTTCTACCTAGCTTACTCTCCAGCAAGTTTAGAGTCTCTGTTTTAATATTTAGACCTTTAATCCACTTCAATCTTAGTTTAGTGCATGGTGATAGGTATGGGTCTAGTTTTAATCTTTGGCAGGTTGAAATCCAGTTTTTCCAACACCATTTATTACATAGGCTGTGTTTCCTCCAATGATGGTGGTTGGCACCTTTGTCAAAGATGAGGTGGCTGACTATGTCTGGAGTTGTTTCTGCATCTTCTAATCTATTCCACTGATACTCAGGTCTGTTCTTTTGCCAATATCATGGTGTTTTTATCACAGTGGCTTTGTAGTATAGTTTCAAGATGGGGATTGTGATACTCCCAGCCATGTCTCTGTTGTTTAGAATTGCTTTTGCTATTCCAGGTCTCTTTGGGTTCCAAATTGAATTTTTCTCTAGTTCTGTGAAGTGTATTATTGGAATTTCAATCGGCATTGCATTGAATCTATATAGTAATTTTGGAGGTATGGCCATTTTCACTATATTCGTTCTTCCTACCCAGGAACAAGGGATGTCTTTCCATTTTCTTATATCCTCCTCAATCTCCTTTTTCAGAGTGCTATATTTTTCAGTGTAGAAGTCTTTGGCTTCCTTTGTTAGATTGATTCCTAGATATTTCATTTTTTTGGATGCTATTGTAAAATGAATTGTTTCCCTAATTTCTCTCTCAGTGAGTCTGTTATTTGTGTACAAGAAGGCAATTGTTTCTTGAGTGTTGACCTTGTATCCAGCTACTCTCCTGAATCTGTCAATTAAGTCTAGAAGCCTTTTGGTGGAGTTTTTTGGGTCTTCTCACTAAAGTATCTTATCCTCAGCAAATAATGACATTTTAAATTCTTCCTTTCCTATCTTTATTCCTTTTATTTCTTTCTCTTTTCTAATTGCTATGCCTAATGTTTCCAGGACTATAATGAACAGGAGTGGTGATAGTGGGCACCCTTGTCTTGTTTCTGATTTTAACATGAAAGTTTTCAGGTTTTGCCCATTTAGTATGATGTTAGCTGTTGGTTTTTAATAGATAGCCTTAATCAGGTTGAGATAAAGACCTTCTATTCCAATTTTCTGTAGGGTTTTTATCATGAATGGGTGTTGGATTTTGTCAAATGCCTTTTCTGCATCTATTGAGATGATCACATGGTTTTTGTCCTTGACTCTGACTATATAGTGCATTACATTTATTGATTTACAAATGTTGAACCATCCTTGCATCCCTGGGGTAAATCCAACTTGGTCAGTGTGTATGATCTTCTTGATGACTCCCCGTATTCTGTTTGCCAGTATCTTGTGGAGGATTTTTGCATCTATGTTCATTAGGGAGATTGGCCTGTAGTTCTCTTTTAGGGTTGGGTCTTTCCCTGGTTTTGGAATCAAAGTAACACTTGCTTCCAGGAATGAATTTGGAAGTATTGCTTCCCTTTCAATTTCCTTGATGAGTTTAAAGAGTAATGGCAATAATTCTTCTTTAAATGTCTTGTAGGTTTCAGCAGTGAAGCCATTGGGACCTGGGCTTCTTTGGTAAGTATTTTTATTAAATTTTCAATTTCCCTCATAGTAATTGGGGTGTTTAGAATTTCTATATCTTCTTCATTTAACTTTGGCAATCCATATGTATCTAGGAATTGGCCCATTTCTTCTGTGTTTTCCATGTTATTGGAGTACAGATTCTCAAAGTAGGTATTGATGATCCTTTGGATTTGTGTTGGGTCTGTTGTGACTTCACCTTTTTCATTCTTAATTGAATATATTTGCACCTTTTCTTTCCTTTTTTTGATAAGTTTGGCTAAAGGTTTATTGATATTATCTATTCTTTCAAAAAAGCAACTCATTGATTCATTGATTTTTTGTATTGTTCTCTTAGTCTCCATTGCATTGATTTCTGCTCTGATCTTTATAATTTCCTGTCTTGTACAAGCTTTGGGTTTATTATATTCTTCTTTTTCTAGCAGCTTGAGGTTCTGCATTAGGTTATTTATCTCAGTTTTCTCTGTTTTCCTAATATGGGCATTCACTGTTATGAATTTCCCATGTAGAACTGCTTTCATAGTGTCCCATAGATTCCTGTATGTTATACTGGCAATTTCATTTACTTGTAGAAATTGCTTGATTTCTTCTTTAATTTCTTCTGTGACACATTGGTTGGTCAAGAGGGTGTTATTCAGTTTCCATATGTTTGTGGGGGTTTTGCAGTTTCTTATTTTATTGATCTCCAATTTTATTGCACTATGGTCTGGTAAAATACAGCAGATAACTTCAATTCTTTTACATTTACTTAGACATGTCCTATGAGGTAGCATGTGGTCTATTCTGGAGAATGACCTGTGTACAGCTGAAAAGAATGTATATTCCAATTTTGTTGGGTGGAACATTCTGTAAACATTTATTAATTCCATTTGTTCAAGAGCTTGGTTCAGGTCTAGAATTTCCTTGTTAACTTTTTGTCTAGATGATCTATCTATTTGTGATAGTGAGGTATTGAGGTCCCCCATTACAATTGTGTTAGTGTTTATTTGTTTTTTCATGTCCATTAATATTTGTTTTGTATAGTTGGGGGCATTCATATTTGGTGCATATATATTTAGGACTTTCATCTCTTCCTCTTGGATTGTTCCCTTCACAAGGATGTAGTGACCATCTTTGTCTCTCTTAATTAGTTTTGGTTTGAAATCTACTTTGTCTGCAAATAAGATAGCTACTCTTGCTTTTTCCTGGGTTCCTGTGGCATGTAGAACTGTTTTCCTTCCTTTTACTTTCAGTCTATGTGTTTCTTTTTGAATTAGGTGCATTTCTTGTATACAGCATATTGTTGGATTTCACTTCTTAATCCATTCTGCTAGTCTGTTTCTTTTGATTGGTGAATTGTGGCCATTAACATTGATGGTTATAATTGATAGATATTGATTCATCCTTGTCATGATGTTTTACTTTTGTTGGCTCTTTTGTTTCTTTTTTTCCCCTTTCCCTTTAGTGTCTTACCTTGCCTGGTGGGTTTCCCTCTGTTGGGCCTCATGGAGTTGTGACCTTCATTGTCTTTTTCTAGGATATTTTTTAGAATTGCTTGTAGAGCTGGTTTGGTGTTCATGAAATTTCTCAGGTGTTCTTTGTCGTGGAAGTGTCTAATTTCCCCAACAATTTTGAAAGAATAATATAAGACTGATAGGAGTCCATGTAAAAACAGGAGAAAGCACAATTTTGTGGGTTTTTATAACCTCATTTGCCCAATCCCTCCTAGTCTCACATCTCTAGAGAGACCACCACCCTTAGTAAATGTACAAAATACTCAAAACAATTCCTTGTCCAATGCTCAGTCTTTTTGGACAGGAGTCCTACCTAGTCAAGTTGCACCAATAAATTCTCCTGTACTTAGTATTCTCTACTATCTCTTTAATCCTGCAACAAAGTGACTTAAAATAAATCCAAGTTGGGCCATCAAGAGGTTTAATTATGGTTAGAAGAACTTCACCAGGGAAATTTCTGCCATTACCTCATGGGAATTAAAAGATTAGGCAATGTCAACAGATGGTTCGGCCCTCTTTTCCATAAGGAGTGAGTGGATCCCAGTATGGAGACAAAAGTTTTCAAGGGGCTTTCTTCAGTACTTCTCTGTTCTCAATTTTGGTATCATTCTAAGGTTCATACATAGACCTCTGTCCAAGCAGTGCAATTCTCACAAGAGTCTCCTTCTAAACTTTGGGTCTCTTCCTTCTGAGTGTGATGCTGCTCTAAGTGTGTGGGCCTAGCACTCTCCTTTCCTCTATAGGTCCCAAGACAAGCAGATGGAAAATCTGTTGCATCTCATCATCATTACGACTCCACTGCCATTAGGCCATTAGGCCATATTATTGGTGAATGGGAAGGTTCGATCCTGACAGTTTACAACAAGAACAACTTATGTACTATTGCAATACACGTTCAATATAAACTGGAAAGTGACAAAAATGTGTATGCGATGGTTCTTTATAAACTGTTCTCTAGCTACTGCTTCAATTATAAAAGGTGGAATGAAATGAGTATGTTCAGGCTTTTGTAACTTTATATCAAACAGAATGCTCAAGAACTGTGGTACTTATATCAAGGCCCTAGAAAGAAAAAAGATATTCTGGATGACCTGTTCTGAGACTCCTATTTTTCTCTCAGGGAGATGTGGGTCAGTTTGACCTGTCTGATGATACTGGGAGGTCTCTTCCACCTCCTCCTTATAATCTTCAAGGCAATGAATCAGACACATCCCCTTTGCCAGCTGTTCTGGTAAGGGAGACAAAGAAGTGTGATGAGTCTTTAGTAAATATACTAGTCATGAGAATGTAGGTTGGTTCAGAACCAATGCCTCATTAACAAACCTGTCATTCCAATCCATCCTCTAGTGTCAGATCCATATAAAATACTCTACAAAATTCTAGGATACACTAATTGTTTCTCAGTTTTACACTTAAAAGCATACTTTGCTTCATCCCTCTATATCTAGACTCTTAGTTTTGATTTTCATTTGAATAAGAAATTCTAGTTTACAGCTCCAGATATTATTTGGCACAAACTACCAAAACTTTAGATAAGCCAAGAGACTTCTATGGCTAATTCCGAGACATGATTTTTTTTCTGTGTTTAAAAATCACAAACCAGAGAAAGGACAAAATAAAAGGGCTAAAAGCATAGCTTCTGCAATTGGTAATGCATCAAACCCACACAGCTTATATCAGGAAAAACCCAGATACAACCAAGGGAAAGGTTTATGTTTCAAGTGCAAAGGACCTGAACACTGGGCATAATACTGCACCAAGCCTCTGCCTGGGTCCTGCTCCATATGTGAGACAGCTAATGTGGCTGATTTGGGACACTGGGGGCCTGATGATCCTCACTCCCAAAGTGGGGCTAGGTCAGCCAGAACCCTCACTTACTGCAAAGGGCCAGGAGAATCTGCAATGCTATTGTCCACAGATATCACTATCTTCTCTGAGGAACTCTGAGTAAACCTGGACATCATGTGTGATCCAATTCAATTACTTCATTCTGTTTTGATTTACTTCTCTAGAAATACTTCCACTGTATCTACAGCCATAGTGGAGGTCAAGGAAACCTCTAATTAAAGATTCTTTATTTCTCCTCTGCCCATAAGTTAGTCACTCTTGTAAACATATAATCTTCAGGCCCATGGTAGATGGCATGATATCAGTGACCTACCCTTCTCAGATTTTGATAAGGTGAGGTTCAATGATGGAAGTAGCTTTGTCTGAGGACATCAAATGGGATGTTACACCCTTGTCAATGTACAACAGGTCATTGAAGATAAACTTACTCCTTTAGGAAACTGCTCAAATGGCAAAGCTGCTAGCTCTTACTCAACATGGATATTAGGAAAAGCAAAATGTTAAACACCTTTATTGACTCCAGATATGCCTTTCTTGTGCTACCTTCTCATGGTGTGATATGCAATGAAAAAGGATTACTGAAAAAATCATTTACAAAACATGGGCAAAAAATGATACAACTCCTGGAGACAGTTTATCTTCCCAAACAGGTTGCAATCATGCACTGTAAAGGGCACCAGTGAGACATATCTGAAGTCTTGCTGGGAAATCAAAATGCTGTTAGGGAGGCAAAAAGGGGAGCCCTACAGCCCTATAGTCACTTATTCCTCATTTCTCAGGAACCAATAATAACAGTGTGTACCCTCTAGGATGATACATGGCCCTTAGAACAGGGGTGAATTCAAAACAGACTCTGGTAGAATTTTTAAAAAACCAAACTGATCCTTTCCCAAGAGACACATGGAAGGATATGAAACACTTTGTGATTCATTCCATATGGGAAGTGATGCTAGATTGGAAAAGGTCAATCAAATTTTCATAGGACTAGGACTAGCAGCAACCACCCAACAGTTTTGCAAATCTTACCCACTCTGTGCCTAAAACAACCTGAACAAGCCCAAACTCCCTCCTGTATAAGAAGCTATACATATAAAAACATTTTATAAGATGTATTTGATACTATGGTATTGCTGATTGTATCAGTTGGGCTACAGTGTTGTGATTGATCTAATCAGTTGTCCTTCCTGGTATAATGAAAATGAGATAGCCTCAGAGCCATTAGAGACTCAAAACCTAAAGACCAGCTATGTCTGGAAAACACCTCTGAGAAGCAATCATTCCATAAGGGTTCTAATTACAAGAAACAAAGATACTTACAATAAGCAATGTCCAAGTATCAACCCAGGAATTAAACCAAGGACAGTACCAAAAACAAAAATGAGAAGACATTTAAACAAAGCAAAAACTCAGACTTCTACCCCACCAAGAGTAAATTCTGGGGGAAACGAGGTGGTAAAGTTCTGATAATCAACCACCTGGACACCCTGAACTGGTAGCACAGGAAACAACAAAAGAGATGAAAGAGGCCCTAGAAAAATTCAAAACAGAAATAGTTTCCCAGATAACTACAGAGATGGTGAGGAGAGTGAAAGACATGATTAGAGGCCTAGAACAGAAACAGATAAAAATATAGATGAGCTCAGAACCATGCTGGAAGCCATGAATGCACAGGATAAGAAAGAAATGGAAACCATGATCACCCAACGTAAGAAAGAAATGGAATCCATGAAACAGATTCAAACAGATATCCAGGAGATTAAAAATTCCATTGAAAGGATGCACAGCAGATTAAGGGAATGTGAAGATAGAATATCAGATATAAAAGACATGGTTGTGGTTAATGACCATGAAAACAGAGATTTCTTAAAAATAGGAAGGGATGATGAGAAATCTACCCAGCAGCTCATAGATGATGCAAAGAAGAATAACATAAGACAGATAGAAGTCCACAAAAAAACAGGAGAAAGTACAATTGACATAAAAAACTGTCCACAGAAATAATAGTAGAAAACTTCTCAGACAGAGGTGAAGAATTGGATATACAGATAAGTGAGGCATATAGAACTCCAACTAGCCACAATCAAAAAAATTCTACACCGACATATAATAGTCAAGATCCCAGAAATTCAACAGAAGAACAAAATCCTACAAGCAGTTAGAAAAAAGAAACAAATCACCTACAAAAGAAAGCCCATCAGAATCACAGCATACTTCTCTACACAAACATTCAAGTCCAGAGAGCGTGGCATAAAGTATTTCAACCCCTAAAAGAAAACACTTTCCAACCTAGACTGTTGTATCCTGTAAAATTATCTTTCAAAATCGATGGGGAAATTAGATACTTCCACAACAAAGAGCATCTAAGAAATTTCATGAACACCAAACCAGCACTCCAAACAATTCTAAGCAATGTCCTCAAAAAAGATAATGAAGGTCACAACTCCATGAGGCCAAACAGAGGGAAGCCCACAGGTAAGGTAAGAAACGAAGGGAAAGGGGGAAAAATTAGAAATACAAGAGCTAACAAAAGTAAAACATCACGACAAGGATGAGTCAATATCTATCAATTGTAATCATCAATGTTAATGGCCTCAATCACCAATCAAATGAAATAGACTGGCAGAATGGATTAAGAAGAAAACTCCAAAAATATACTATAGACAAGAAACACACCAAACTCAAAAAGAAATTCATAGACTGAAAATAAAAGGATGGAAAACAGTTCTCCATGTGACAGGAACCCACAAAAAAGCGAGGGTAGCAATCTCATTTGCAAACAAAGTAGTTTTCAAACCAAAATTAATTAAGAGAGACAAAAAGGTCACTACATCTTTGAGAAGGGAACAGTCCAAGAGAAAGAGATGACAATCATAAATATATATGCACCAAAGACGAATGCCCCCAACTATACAAAACAAATATTAATGGACATGAAAAACCAAATAAACACTAACACAGTTGTAGTGGGGGACCTCCATACCCAACTATCACAAATAGACAGATCATCTAGACAAAAAATTAACAATGAATTTCTAGAACTGAACCAAGCTATTGAACAAATGGACTTAGTAGATGTTTACAGAGTGTTCCACCCCACAAAATCAGAATACACATTCTTTTTAGCTGCACAAGGGTCATTCTCCAAAATAGACCACATGCTAGCTTATAGGACATGTCTAAGTAAATGTAAAATAATTGAAATTACAGCCTGCATATTGTCAGACCATAGTGCAATAAAATTGGAGATCAATAACATAAGAAACCGCAAAAACACCCACAAATACATGGAACCTGAATAACACCCTCCTGAACAACCAATGGGTCACAGAGGAAATTAAAGAGGAAAGTAGACAGTTTCTACAAGTAAATGATAATGCCAGTAAGACATACAAGAATCTATGGGACACAATGAAAGCAGTTCTATGCGGGAAATTCATAGCAGTGAATGCCCATATTAGGAAAACAGAGGGGATTCAAATAAATAATCTAATGCAGAACCTCAAGCTCCTAAGAAAAGAAGAGTATAGCCAACCCAAAGCTCGTACAAGAGATGAAATTATAAAGATCAGAGCAGAAATCAGTGCAGTGGAGACTAAGAGAATGATACAAAAAAAATCAATGAATCAAAGAGTTGGTTTTTTGAAAGAATAAATAAAAGCAATAAACCTTTAGCCAACCTTATCAAAAAAAAAAAAAGAAAAGGCTTAAATCCATGCAATTCAGAATGAAAAAGTGAAGTCACAACAGATCCAGCAGAAATCCAGAGGATCATCCATACCTACTTCGAGAACCTGTACTCTAATAAAATGAAAAACACAGAAGAAATGGACAGGTTCCTAGATTCATACGAATTGCCAAAGTTAAATGAAAAAGATATAGAAATTTTAAACATCCCAATTACAATGAGTGAAACTGAAAATGTAATGAAAAATTTGCCAACAAAGAAAAGCGCAGGTCCTGATAGCTTCACTGCTGAAATCTACAAGACATTTAAAGAAGAACTATTGCCATTACTCTTTAAACTCATCAAGGAAATTGAAAGGGAAGCAATGCTGGCAAATTTATACTTGGAAGCAAGTGTTACTTTGCTTCCAAAACCAGGGAAAGACCAATCCCCAAAAAAGAACTACCGGTCAATTTCCCTAATGAATATAGATGTAAAAATCCTCCAGGAGATACTGGCACACAGAATACAGAGGTTCATCAAGAAAATCATACACCATGACCAAGTTGGATTTATCACGGGGATGCAAGGATGGTTCAACATATGTAAATCAAAAAATGCACTACACTATATTAAAATGGCCAAGGAAAAAATATCATCTTATCATCTCAATAGATGCAGAAAAGGCATTGGACAAAATCCAACACCCATTCATTAGAAAAAACCCTACAAAAATTTGGAATAGAAGGTCTTTATCTCAACCTGATTAAAGCTGTCTATTAAAAACCAACAGCCAACATCATACTAAATGGTCAAAACCTGAAAATTTACATGCTAAAATCAGGAACAAGACAAGGATGCCCACTATCCCCACTCCTGTTCAATAGTGTTCTGGAAACACTAGCCACAGCAATTAGACAAGAGAAATAAATAAAAGGAATAAAGATAGGAAAGGAAGAAGCTAAACTTTCATTTGCTGATGATATGATACTCTACCTAGAAGACCCAAAAAACTCCACCAAAAGACTTCTAGACTTAATTGACAGATTCAGTAGAGTAGCTGGATATAAGGTCAACACTCAAAAAACAATAGCCTTCTTATAATGGGAAATTACAAATAACAGACTCACTGAAAGAGAAATAAGGGAAACAATTCCTTTTACAATAATATCCAAAAAAACCCCACACAAAATATCTAGGAATCAATCTAAAAAAGGAAGCAAAGAGCCTCTACACTGAAAACTACAGCACTCTGAAATAGGAGATCGAGGAGGATATAGGAAAATGTAAAGACATCCCTTGTTCCTGGGTAGGAATAAACAATATAGTGAAAATGGCCACACTTCCCAAACTACTATTTAGATTTAATGCAATTCTGATTGAAATTCCAACAATACACTTCACAGAACTAGAGAAAACAATCCAAAAATTCCTTTGGAACCAGAAGTGACCTAGAATAGCAAAAGCAATTCTAGGCAACAGAGACATGACAGGGGGTAGCACAATCCCCAACTTGAAACTATACTACAAAGCTACTGTGACAAATACAGCATGGTACTGGCAAAGAAACAGACCCAACAATCAGTGGAATAGATTAGAAGTTGGAGAAACAACTCCAGACATACTCAGCCACCTCTTCTTTGATAAAAGAGCCAACCACCCTCACTGGACGAAAGATAACCTCTTTAATAAATGGTGTTGGAAAAACTGGATTTCAACCTACCAAAGATTAAAACTACACCCATACACTAGCAGAAAGAATCAACAACTGGGATCTCATCTTATTAAAAAGCTTCTGCACTGCAAAAGAAACCACCAACAGAGCTAACAGACAACCTACAATGTGGGAAAAAAATTTAGCAGCTGTACATTAGACAAAGGACTACTATCTAGAATCTATAAAGAACTGAAAAATATCAGACCTCCCAAATTCAAAGACCCAATTCAAAAATGGGCATCTGAAATGAACAGGCATTTTTCAGACAAAGAAGTAAAAGCAGCAAATAAATACATGAAAAAATGTTCAACATTACTGGTCATTTGAGAGATGCAGACGAGAACAACACTAAGATTCCACCTTACCCCAGAACAAATGGCTGCTATCAAGAAATCAACGTATAACAAAAGTTGGCGGGGCTGTGGAGAGAAAGGAACCCTTCTTCTTTGTTGCTGGGAGTGCAGGCTGGTGCAACCACTGTGGAAATCAGCATGGAGATACCTCAAAGGTCCCATTTGACCCAGCTATTACCCTGCTGGGAATCTTCCCAAGAGAATTAAAAGAATCACACCACAGCAATATATTTCCACCGATGTTTATAGCGACACAGTTTGTAATAGCTAAAATTTGGAAACAGCCCACATGCCCATCAACTGTCATCTGGACAAAGAAGATGTGGTTCCTTTATAAAATGGAGTACTATTGAGCCATAAAGAATGAGAAACTAGAGACATTTATAGCTAAATGGATGCATATTGAGACCATAATCTGAAGTGAAATAAATGGGACAACCATGTGTAAATAGGGAATAGTTTCTCTAGTGTGAGAAAATGAAAGTGTAAATAAGGATGAAAATGATGAAAATGATTAATTGATACTTTGAAATGGGAAGAAAAAGTCCAAATGTGTAGGGGTGGTGGGAGGGGAAGGGGAAAGGAAAGAAGGGAAAGGAAAAATTATGAGAAATGGAAAAAAAAAAAAGGGAAACAAAGTCTATGTAAATAGGGAAAGGTGGAGGGGCTGAACGGTGCACAGGTAATGGGGAAAAAATAAGGACCAAGTACATAATGTACAGGTAGAAGCACCCAATGATAAAAATAAATGTATTGTATACCTGAAATGTACCAGTAAAAGAATGTAAGAAATAAATCCCTGAGGAAAAACAATACAGGGCAATTGCCCCACCCTTGTGAGGGCATTTTCAAATGCAAATATATTTTGGTGTTCAGGTGCCAGGGGAATACAGAAGAAGGCATCCTTCAGGTCCAGGACCAAACACCAGCTGGCTGAGGCTAGAGTTTGGGCCAGCAAAGGGAGGGGTCTGGGAGCACTGGATGCAGTGGCACCGCAGACTCTTTGATGGGACATAGATACTGTATTAATCTCCACTTTCTTGGTCCTTACCTTGCCTCAGCGATAGGATGATTATGGGGTCTGAGGGCTTCTCTGAGGTGTTCCTGTTTGTTAATCCCTGAATAATGGGTTTAGCCCTTTTATCCCTCCCTCATGAAGGTGATACAGTTTTGGGGGAGGGAAGTGCGTGGGGTGTCTAAGGTGAATGAAGACAGGTGTGACTTTCAAGGACCTGCCCATTATGTGTCTGTGTGTCCACAGAGCTGGATCCACCTGAAACTCCTGAAGGGAGAAGTTCCCCACTGGATTGGGTCCTAGAGGAAGCAGGATTTGGACTTGGGCTTTGGATCACAATTCTCTTCCCAAGACTGGGGTTGAAGCCTTGAATGTTATCTGGAAACAGTGAGCAAAGTTCAGTTCACCCCAAGAACGAGACACAGGTGAGTACTCTTCCATGGGACGTCCTGAGACCTTCTTGTGTGTAACTGTGTGCAGAGGGTAGTCTAGAGGAGAAGGCAAGGACTGAAAAGCTGGTGCCCATATTAATGAGAAGAATGATGGGCTGGTCCCACTATCAAATCATCCTGAGGCTTCCTAGATTGGATCAGTGTAAGAGGGTCTTGAACAGTGAGCACTGAAGACATTTGTTATCCCAGTGATTGCTCTGACAGGCAGAGCAAGGGCTAGAACGTCCCTCTTGAATCTGTAGCTGTGGGGTCCTCCCCTTCTTGATATGGGAACACATTTTAAAATGTCTAGGTCTAAGACTGTGAAAGTGAAACAGTGCTTCAAGTTTGTGTTTGGCTCTCCTGCCCGTGCCTGAGTATCCTTGGAAGGCAGCCACCAGCTCTTTGTGTTTCCCCTTTTTGTGGTTGGAACTCACTGTTCTTGATGTAGAAGATCTTGGTGGCTTTTTGGGGGTATTCATCTAATTTCACACATTGTTTCTGGGTCTGCCACTAGTTTTAAAATCTTGCAGCAGCTATCTCATGCTGATTGAATCTGAAATGTATCCTTGCTGAGGACTTACCAAATAACACTTACTGGATTTATTAAGGTTTAGCTGCTCATGGATGCTTTAGTCATTGCCAAAACACTGTGAGGGGTTCCTTATCTTCTTGGTAAATGTGCCCTAATTTTGCATAGTTAACAAGATTGACCCTTGCTCCATTTTTTCCTTTCTTGTTGCGATACAGGAAGTGCAAACAGGTCTGTTCTTCCTGAGGTGTTTCATGGACCCATTGAATTTTGGATGAGGAACCAGCCTCGTCCCCTATATGGGAATAAACATTGCTTTCACCTCCCTACATTCATGCTCCTCTAAGAGCTGCATAGTAGACATTACTAGCTCTAATAGCCATGCCAAAAACTCTTTCATTTTCTCCCTGATTAAGAGTCTCACTAAGGAGAGATATCACATCATCCCGGGTTAACCTAAATAGAGAAATTACCCTTTTATAAGCTCTTATGTATTCACCTGGGTCATCTGTGAAACTTCTCAGCTCTCACTTTATTTATTCTAAATCTGAGTAAGTACATGGGACTTGTTCTGATTCCCCTCCTCTTAAATTGAATTGGCGGGCCAGTAACTTTTCCAGTGGGGGAGGAAGATCAGACTCACAGTCAAGTGGAGCAGGATCCCGAACCTGTGGGGCTGTAGGGTCCCTGCCCTCCCCTTTCTGCACTGCTGTGTATTTCCCTATCTCAATTGATGCCTGGGAGGGGGTGGATGTCACTGCCACCAATAGTGAGGGGTCAAGAGAATACCGTGAAGCCCATTTGGGATGGCCCTTGAGGGTAAAGCAGAGTTCGATGTAGGGCACCTCATTCCATTTTTCTGCTCTTTTAACAAACAAGTATAATCAAAGTACAATGTTAAGGCTAAAGGTGCCCCTGTCACTCATTTTTCCTGATCTCCTAGAGCAGTGATGTGGAAACTTTTAGAGACTGAGCGCCAAAACTGTAACCCAGTACCCACTTGTTTACTGCAAAGTGTCCACACTGCAAGTAAACCTGGGTACTCAGTTCCTGCATCAGCGCTGGGGCCACTTGGCTCATGTGTTGACAGAGAGGACTCTGCAGGCTCACTGCAGCACTTGTGCCAGAGGTCCACCTCCACTGTCCTAGAGGATGGATACTGAGCCCTGTATCAGTATAATAGGAACTGGAGCCTTTTTCTTTCATATGTGGGGATTCAATTTCTCCACATGTTTAAGTAGGCATTCCAGGGCTGAACATGGCAGAGTAATTCAGGGTGAGGTTCTCATCTGTGGTTAATGGGAAGAAACGAAACTGAGGGAATAGCCCCAGTGGCACGCACCCCTTCAGGGGCCATCTTGCCCTAAAATCTGGACAGGGCACTCCCTGTCCCCAGCAGGTCTATCTCAGCCTGGTTTCCTCTTGCACCCAACTCTTCCTACTTCGTGGGTTCATCTGAGCGCTACTTGTTCATGGATTGGAGCTGTGGCCTGCCCTGTGGCCTACATAACTTGAGTCCTGGAACTTAGCATTTCTTCTTATATCCTCAATAACTCTGCTTACGTCACTCCTCAAACACATAGAATTTCCAAAAGGCCCTTTCTTTTGCCAGCACAAGGATGGCCATTAAGGTCAAATCCTAGAGCAGCCAAGATATAATTTGGGGCCGGCTGGAGAAATGTGCCCAAAAGGGACCCATCTAGTTCTGGGCGAGGCTGATCGGGCTTCCTCTGGAACATAGTCACAGAGCCCCAACATGCGATGCAGGAAGAGAGGTCCTTTACCACAGTGTTTCCTGGTAAGTCCCTATGTAACTCACCAGGAAAGGTAGGAAGATAGCAAAACTAGTGAAAGGAGGGCCGGGGATTTAGCTCAGTGGTTCTGCCTCTTGCCTCGCCAGTGCAAGGACCCGAGTTCGATCCCTGGTACAAAAAACAAACAAACAAACAAAAAACTAGTGAAAGAGCAGAAAATGTGATCTAGGTCTAGCTAGGGACTAAACTCAATGTCCAACTTTTCCTAGTACAGGGGCAACAGAAAGGACAGTTCTGGATGGGGAAGCATAAAATCATGAGGAGACACAAATCTTCCCCTGAAAAATACAATATGGAGATGGCCTGGAAGAAATTGCACTCTTGAGCCCCCAGGCAGAGAGGTCACTGGATCATGGTGCACTTGGCCCTCCCCTTCTACACTACAGCCAAGCCAAGGAAAGTTCCCTCTTTTTGCACTAGCTTGGTCAATTTAAGTCCTTGACGGTGTGCACACCAGGATCTTGGGCTCTTAGCAGTTAAAAGATTTGTATGAACCTCAGGCCAGCTGTAGACCAAGGTGCAGAATGGGAGCCCAGTTCTCTTGGCATCCACATATCAAAATAATCCCCTGACCTGTTTCCTGAGGAGTAGCAAGCCAGACATTTGTCTAGCAGGATTCCCCAGACAAATCATCACTCAGTTGTATGAGTTATTGACTATGGACCACCAGAAAGTCATATAAGTCCCCAAGTCCCTGCATACTGCCATTTACTCAAACAAAGATGGACTTCTCCCAAAATGGGGTTCCCTGTGGCCCAAAGGGTCCCACCCTAGTGATTTTGATCATGCTAGACCATGGTCAGGGGGATCTTGGGATAGTAAGATGAGGTAAGGATGGAGTGTCCTCCTACATTCATTCCTGTTTCAGCTGGGTTATCCTGACAGTGTCTGGTGGTTTTTATGGACATTTTA
Organism: Heterocephalus glaber; assembly: GCF_053883595.1. NCBI lineage: Eukaryota > Metazoa > Chordata > Mammalia > Rodentia > Bathyergidae > Heterocephalus > Heterocephalus glaber. The sequence continues at coordinate 277,979 of NW_028258315.1, forward strand.
TAATCCCAGACAAGCCCCCCAGATACGTTGTGTCCCTGGGAAGGTCTGAAGTCATCAGCCCACCAATGAATTTTCATGGGCTTGTCTTTCTTTCTTTCTTACTTAGAACGAAAAAGAAGTTAGAAGACAATGCAAAGCAAAAGTAGAGTTTATTGGCAGAAGAGATACAAAGCCACTTGGGAGGAGGGGGTGCAGAACTGGGAGTGTGTGGAAGTTGTCCTGTTTTTATGGGGATGAGGTGGTGGTTTCTTTCTCTGAGGGCAGTCTCATCTGATTGGTTGGTTTGTTTCTAGGGGTTTGAGGCTCATGGGCTGAAAGAGAAACTTGGGTATGCATTGTGACAATTGGGGTACACAGTGTTACAAAAGCAAGACCAGAGTGCCTATCCTTCGTATTCTTAGAATAGTGTAGAGGTTGGGTTTCTACTAAGCTCTAAAGGGCCCATATCCCTTTTATGACCCTACACAGGGGATCTATCTACCCCTACACAGAGAGAGGAAAATATTAATTAATTGAATATAAGGTAGAGGTAGAACTTGAATGGGCTGCACTTTTAGACCTGGAGTGATATGAAGAATTTCCAAGATGATATTGAAGAGATGGGAGAGTGGAACATGGTGGAAGACAGGTGTTAGAAGAATCTAAAATTAGTTCAAGTTTGTGTCCTAACAATATTTCAGATGGTTTAGTAAACTCACTCTCTTAAGGTGCACAGCACTTACAACAGAACATGTGCCAAGTGTGAAAATATTGTGAAAATTAGATCATCGGACATGGCTGGCTTCCCTGAGCAATTGTGAAAATTCTTTCTTTTTTCTAGCATGAATATAATGATTAATTATAATCTAACACTTTTTTTTGCAATATGACCAAAGTTAGTTCACTGTGGTTCTAAAGTTAATTCTTATTTGTCAAAGTGCAAGACTAGTTTATATTATTTATGACAAAGTTTGATCAGAAAGTTTCAATGGTGATGATACACATTTTATTTTAGTTTTCTGTTAAAGCGAGAGTAAAATTTGGCAAGTTGCCTTTTAAAATTTTGACAAAGCTAAACAATAAATTTTTATTTTTTAAAGAATAGACACCATAACCATTATACTCAAGAATACCTTAAAATATCATAAATATGAATAATCATTTGAAAGAATCATGAGAAATCATTGCAGAAGTGGAAGGAATGGATATGGGATTAGCAGATGGCATCACTGGAATCTTGGCACTTCAGGTACTTAAGAAGAATATAAATCTTTTGTAAATCAGTGAGCAGACAGCGGAGTGTGTTATAAAAAGCAAACAAACAAAGTTCTTCATCAGAGGACTGCAAAGATTGAAGTCCCATCCACAAAACATAGTCCACTTTATCGGTCATATTGAGATCGAACTAGGAATGAAAAACAGTCAAATGATAATAATATTATTGATGTTTTTATATGCTCGGCCCATTTAATTGGTAAATTGAGATGTGGGAAGAAAAGAAAATACTAAACTTCAAAAAATGCATAAGTTTTCATGTATCCTGTCCAATGTATCATAACACTATTAGTTATCTAAAAGCGGGAAGCATAACACAGGTACTGCTTTTCTGTCACGGAAGTGAACACAAGTGAAGTATGTTCCGGCAGGAGTGGACAGTTGGGAGTTCCAGAAAGTCACTACCTGAATGGAGATATGGATCTGACCAAGGAGCAATATAGAAGCTCCCTTCCATTCTCCGGTTTAAAGAACTGTTATATCATCTGAAACTTGTCGCTGATAAATATTTCATTACTTCTGATAAGTCAGAATTTACTTTTTCTTGCTTTGAATTAGATCTATTCTGCATATTGTATCTGCTTGAAGATTTTAGAGATGTTAAGTTCTGCACTTGGTGCTTTAAGGTGCTGATGCTCAAGTTAAGACTGAGAAAAAGTGTCAGAGTCCCTCACTCCATCAAGGAAAAGTATTGTTCAAAGTTACATGACAGGCAGCTACATCCCTCTGAGTTCCATGTGGTGGGAGCAGTTTGGAGAAGCATGTATAAGAAGGAGGGTGCTGGCAGCAACCCCATGCTGAGGCTGTGCTGGGGGGGAGGCTGTGCTTCCAGAAGGTGCTGCACAGAGCAGGAGAGAGAGCAGTGGGCCTGTGCCCCCCATTGGCCTCTGCAAGCTGGGAGACCCTCAGATCCCAGAGACCCAGGCCCACTGTGCTGCCTCTGAAGACGTCAGCTCATTTCCAGAGCTGGGAGCTGCAAATCGGGGATAATTATAGACCCCGATCTGCTGAGCTTTCTCCCACAGAGAAAGAATATACTTTACTGAAGTTTGAAGCATGTGTGTTTGTATTTTACCTAGGTTTCTTCATTTTTAACTTTTGGGCCTTGAGCCATAAGGCATTATTTAACTTTTGAGTCTAGCTTTTGAACAATGTACAATGACATGCACCATAATGAGTAAGATGTGGCAAAAAAGAACATAAACCAAAGCTTCATAGAAAAAATTAGTGACCTCTGGAAGCTGGCTCATAGTAACAAGGAAAATAACTTGAAATTAAGGTGTTTGCTTTCTAAATTCTTTTCATTTGTGTTGGAAGTAGTGCTCTCCTATAAAAACAACACACGATAACAGGTGCTTAGGGAAAAAAGCAGAAATATAAAACTGCTTTTGTTATTATTTATAAAATCATATATGTTTGCATGGTACATTTTCCTGAGAACTTCAGGAAGGTGTTCATCTGTTATTCCAGTAATATTGGAATGTTTCTGTATGAATGGAGAGACATATTGAAAGGATAAATTCAATCTAGGTGTGACAAAATATTGCTGCAGATTAAGTGTAATGACATAAATTTTCATTTAGGAGCACCAGAGAAACCCAAAACTTAGGAAAACATTCTATAAATTGTAACACAAGGAGCATTCCAGAATAGAAACAGCTCTTCCTGGTGAAGTTCTAACCTCCGGTGCCTGCGGGTCAGCACTGGTGATCCGGCTTCCTCAGTCTACTCTGGCTAGGGTGTGGAGCCGACCTTCCTATATGACTGTGATTCTTCCTTCTTCCCTTCCCACTCATCCTCTGGTGTGAGAATAGAGAGTCTGACCCAAATCTCTGTGGCTGTCCTGAGATGCTTTGAAGAAAACATTTCTTTTGCACATGCTCTGCTCTGATTTTCTTTCCTGAAAAATGTCTAGCCATGGACCTCAGAAAGGGACAAACCCTTGGGTACACTGGGGACACAGCTGGGGAGATGGCTCCTGTCAGGACAGTGAACCCTAACCCTCCTGTACATAAGAGTCTGCACTGCAGTTGGCTAAGGTTTTTATTTTGTTTAAGAGCAGAGTCGAAATTGGAACATTGGGCCTAAATGTTGTTCCTGCAAAGTGAGTGATTCAAAATTCATCTCACCACAGTTGGAAATTCATTATTAGAAAACCAAGGAAGCATTGAAAGGTTGCTTACCTGGCTTGCTATCTTCTTTGTGAGTTCTTCAAGTTCCTGGTAACCTTCAGATAGAATCCTTCCAGAAAATGTGAGAGAATGATGGAATTTTGGGAGGCGATGTGCTTCCGAGGCCAGGTGCCGCAGGGGGTCCTTCCAGGAGTACAGCAGGCGGATCACCAAGTTGATAATGTCTTTGTTCTATGCAGCCAGTTTGAAGTATCACAGTAAAACAAATGAGATACAGCTGGGCTATTTACATGTGACTTTTGCTCTAAGAGGTGAAAGTAATATGTCTTTGTTATTCCTGTTTCTATATAATATCTTTCTGTAAATGATAGAAGTTGTAAGAAAAGTGTAATTTAAGCAATTAGCCTACCGTGTGTGCCAATAAAACTTACAAATAAAAACTGGATCATGGAAATAGTTACTACTTTCTAATGAGACTTCTAATAAATACCATTAAATGTTTTCTTCCTGACATTCCATTTGTTTATTTAGTGTATTTTAAGACTGTGTTTCTGTCAGGGATACAGAAGGGGGATAATGACAGTAAAAGGATAGCACTTAGATACGAGATTATGGCTTGACAAGTAGATACTGTTGTCGTCAGAACACAGGCCAGAGCTGCACCTGTGAGAACCGTGACACAATCTAGAACAGGACACACACAGCGGGGACTTTCAGTTAAGACACAGGAGGAGGCGGAGATCGAGTGAAGAGCTGGGCATTGGAGAAGCGGAAGCAGAAACAGGAGCGTGTTGGAAGTCCAGGAGAGATGTCACAGGTTGGACAGGAGTCAGTACCGTAATGTAGAAGTTTGCCCTTCCAGGATTCACAGGCAACCTGCATAAATAAAATGGAATCTGCATTCTTCACATATATACCTGACTATTCCACTCAGTCCCAACTTCCTTAAACCATAACGTATTCAGTCATAGGTACAAGGCATTGATTAAAGTATTATCATTGGCATGGTTAATTTCTGGTTCTGGTAAAATTTTCATTTAGCCTTTGACTTTATCCATCATTTTTCAGCTATATAACATAATTATTCTTTGGCTGCTCACTCTTCCCCCTCTTCTCTGCAGGTGTGACTACTGCTACCATGGATCACAGAGCCTCGCAAAGCCCAGGGCGGGCAGAGCAAATCACTGCCTCACTTGTTCTGGTGGAGCTGGGCTAAGGACTCACCTGCATCAGCTGGAGATCCTCCTTTGATGCTGAAATGGGGATATGAGATGTCGTATGGCACATTCTTATGGCTGCCATTAAGTACAATGGGTCCTGGGAATACAGTTTTACCTGAGAATGATGAAAAAGATTTAATTAGAAGGAGTTAGAAATTGTAATGAATCCATTACAATAATACTAATCCAAGAAGTGGATGTGTGATTCCTTTAGAAAAATGAGGGATACATAAACACTCAATCTAAACAACTATGAAAGTAACCACCTTGCCTGGTGTTTCTCATGGTCTCTGTAATCTCATTATTTTTAGCTCACTTTTCTAACAGCTCCACTGCTTCCCTTCTCTGCTACTCCCCTCTTGTACCATTCTTCCCAGTACTTGAAATTTGATGTTCAAACCCTGAAAGCAGTAAAAACTACAAAGCTGGAAGTACTTGAGGAATGATTTTCTCTACTATTTCAGCCAAGCCATCCTGCATATGCATCTATGTATACCTATTTTATTTCTTTTTCCATTGGGTCCAGGTTGCTACTCTTTCATTAAATAAATGTTAGAAATCATGTTTTCTTCAATTACCTCTTAATCTATAATATGATATGGCCAAGTTCATCACACATTCAAAATACAAAACCTTTTCTTATGACAAGATACATAATGAAACCAAACCAAACATTTTTGGAGATTGTAAATAATGAATTGAGATGAAAACCAAGGAGAAATACAATGACTAGGGTTAAGTTAAAATTGTCAAAGTTTAAAAGGATTACTAGGGTGAGTGAAAAGTGGAAGGTGGCCAGTGGAGAATGGACAATGAAGGAAGCAGAGTGAATGAGGACCACGGTATGAACGTGTGTGGGAATCACAAACGTGGGGCCCTGCTCTCCTCATGAGGCCTTGGTGGTTCTAAGCCCCGATCTGTTGTCTGACACCGAAGAGAGAACAGACAATGTTCAAAGTATCATTGTTTTCCTTTCTTGACTAGTGTTTCTCTTCTAATTATAAACTCCTGCACTGGAAATCTTCCAACAAATATTTTTATCTTTTGGAATTGGCAAAAAGACGTTAATTCGGGTTTCCTTTTCCCTCTGACATGACTTCAGTTAGTTAATGCTACTCAGTCCACCCAATTCATTGCCAAGCTGATCTCCTTACTAGGATGCATGCAGTGCACTCAGTGCAGAACGCCTGTGGACTGGCCCCTGAAGGCAAGAACAAGAAATCAGTGCTCTCCCTCAGTCCCACTGACCAGTGATATTTGTCAGGTGTTCAAACTGTTAAAATTAAGTGTATTAAGGAAGTTTCTTTTTAAAGTAAGCATTACTTCTTTCACAATCAGCAATTTTGAAAAACTTTCCTTTTCTTCTTCCAAGATTATCAGACAACATGTTTATTAACACGTTAGTGTTTATGGTATCAAATTTGGTTGTTGAATTCTTCATGTTTATATTGTAGTACAGATCCTTCTGGGAAGAGATAATAAGTGAAATACTTACAAATTCCTGGGTCAGTAGAAAGGATCTGACGAACATGAGTGAAGACAAGCTGGTGGCATTATCATACAGTTTCTGAAGGGTCACCTGGCATCTGACCCCTTCCAGACAGGTGGGATGGGAGGCCACATTCTGGCACAGGACCAGGCTGGAAGCCAGCAGCAGGAGGAGGGGCCCTACTTAAACAGAACCACAGCGTCAGGGATGAGCTATGCGGCGAGGTCATCACAAGCCTTCCTGCCCGGGGAAGCCTTGTCTATCTCCGCTGCCCCAAGGCATGACTCGGTGCTGTGAGAGCTCAGATAAGGAGGAACCAACAGCTTCCACTGTGCCCCTGCAGGTGAGGTGTGTTCTCACAGTCTGAGAAGCGGGTCACTCCTGTATTTTCACAATATACCCACAAGTGCCTCTGTACCTGGTAAACACTTGGAAATTGAATTCACTTTGATTCTAGACTTTCAAAGCATTCGATTACAATAGTTTACTATCTTCAGAATTTCTGAAGCTGATCAACAGTAAGATTCTTCAGGAGTTTGTAATTTTTAAATCGCTCTTAGATGTGAGAATCTTAAATAGTTATATGAGAATACCACATCTTATCTGTAGGTTTCATCTTCATGTTTGATAAGAACAAATGCAGGACTACTTGGTTGATATTGGGTATGAAAGGAATCACATCATAAAAATAATGCCATGGCCTGGATCTGCTAACTCACCATAATAATCCCATGTAATGGCTTCACCTTGCCAGAAACCTTAGATATTCTTTCTAAATTTGAGCTTTACAATAAAACAGTAAGATACACTGTGTTTTCATAACTACCATAAAATACAGTGAAACATAGGGTTACAACACTTAAATGATGTTCCCCAAGTCCAGTCTTTAGCAGGTGAAGGAGGCAGAACACGATGCTGTTTGTGGTCCTTGCCCTGCACCACGTCACCCCATGCCCACCCCTGGGCCTTCAGTCTGCTTCTGTTCAGCCAGGGCCTTGCCCTTGATCACAGGGTACAGTGTGTACCATGGTTCCTGTCATTGTAGTGAAGAACAGCACTCTGCATTTTGTTGTTAAAGAGCCAAGACAAGAGCCCTTGAAAGGCAGACTTTTTCCACTTTCTTTGATGTATAAAACTCCCACTTTAATAATCTCTGTCAATGATCACAGACTGATTCATCAACTTAATGTATCAGTAGATGGAAATATGCAAGCCTCTAGTTTAGTGGTATACACTCACAACACAAAGAAATAGCGTACATAGCTACCAAATTAGAAACACCTTTTGCCTCCAGTTCACTACTCCTAAAGATTTTCTGATGTAGAAATGCAATAATCAGTTCGAATTTCCATAGATTGTTTTATAATCACAGTTGAAATTCTCTAAGATAAAACCAATTAAATACAAAATATCTATATATGAAAAATACCTTAAAAAATCTAAATAAACATGCTTGAAATGTTTTTGTACAATGTATCTAAAATAGAGTTTACTTGTAAAGTTAAAATAATGTGATAGCATGTATTTTATAGAATTTTATTTTAAAAAATAGCATTGAACCCAAAAATTTTCTTTATGCAATTCATAACACTGTGACATTGACCAATGGATAATTCATGTATATGTGAAAATGAAATGTGCTTTTTCGATAGAAAAACTGAGATTGGAGGTCTGGGAAATTCACAAATCAATAAATTTTCTTTCACTATGAGCCCATTTATCTGTACCTTTATCATTAGACTGAATTTTAGTCTAAGATAACATAAAATACACAAACGTTCTCTTGTTTATACAATGAAAACTTTGTGGTTGTTGGTAATTTATTTTTGGTGCAAAAGTCTCTAAGAAGTAAAGATGATTATTTAACACTAGTTTTCTTTTCATTTTGAAATATCATTTGAATTAAACTAAGAAAGCAGTATCAGATGCATATTTTCCATTTCTTTATCTCCAGTATGACTTCAAAGTTGAAATTTGTTCAAAGTTAAAACTGCCTCAAGTTGGGCAAATCATATTGTAGATCAGAGTACCAGAAAATGTTAACTTTGAACTTCTGGAATTATGACGAATTGGACCCATTGGCTCTTGTGCTCCAGAATAGCCCACATTCAGCATTATGGCTTTTTGTACTAATTTCTGGGATCTGACCTGTGTATTGGACTGTTCTCAGCAGCACCCTGACCTGTACCCATGAGACACCCATATCAGCCTCCCTGTACCTCCACGACCCCCACTAACACGATGCACAAGTTCTGCAGCTATTGCCAGATGACCAGCGGAGGAAGATCCACCATCAGAGGACCACTGAGTCATTCTATTTTGCACTGTGAAATTCCTTTCTAGAGAAATGATTAGAAACATCTTTTACACTCTACAAACCTGAAACCCCTTGTAATTAACTAAAATTATATAGTAACCCACACAGGAGTGTGGATGAAGCCAACCACTGCCTGGGGTGCTGCACGTACCTTTCCCCTTGGTGACCATGGTGGTGAACATGACAGGAAGCGCACTTCACCAGGGAAGGACTGGCTGTCCCACCTGCGGGTTGCTTTCAAGTGAAATATCTGTAACATACCTTCTTTAATAATACACATTTCCATCTTTAATACTTTTGATTATAACGTACAGATAAAATCATATTATTATCCATCATTTACAGATTAAGAAGCAGGCATGGATATACTGCATACAAATGCAGAAAAGTAATTTTTCTATATTCAAGTTATATACAGGAAGCATTATGGCATCAAGATAAATTTAGAGGGATGGACAGAAGGCACATTTAGTTTTTAAATAAATCATTTAAAACATACTCATGGATGCCCATGTCTAAGATGTGCAAAATAGTACCACTGATATTATTAGAAAGTTTGGGGGATGGTAAATAGTAATTTTTGAGCTCCAACACACATACACACACACACACATATACACATATGGGAGTGTGCATACACACATAATGACAAATACCTAGAAGATCATGTAGTAAACCAAAATACTAGAAAATTATTTTGACCATTTTTGAGGATAAACTGGATAAACTAGAATTATAATCTATCTGCCTTCTATGACTCAAGTGACTCTGGGGAATGGTGACAAAATTTATTGTTTTAGACTCAAAAGTTCCACTCACCACTTACAGATTCCTACATGATGCACAAGATTGTAGTTCATGGTGACTTTCTCTAATACTTGTACCATACATCTAAATCATCTTGTGATTTTTAATTTCACTTTTACTGTCTCAGATAATAAATGGACAAATGAAGTCATTTAAAAATAATCTCTTACTATGGCCTTTCTTTTTCACATACTTGTTATTACCACATATGTACTGTAGTAATAATCTGTCTAGAAATCGTGAGCAAACTAACATCTCTGAAAAGTGATCCTATAATTGCCTTAGCTTAAGCAGTGCTATATTTGAAATACTACATATGAAGTGTGATTCATTGGCTCTATAAATCTAAATCCTTGGTCAGAGTTCCCAACACTTTTGACAGATGTCTGCTTTCTTTCCTGGACAATGAAAATCTGAATTTTAAAGAATACATATCTGGGTAGAAAGAAATGAAACCTGTCTGACATTCTTTTCTTCTCCAAAACCTTTAGAATAAGAAAATCTGCTATAAGAACAGACACTGACAACTACTGTTAAAATGTAAATCTGTAGCAACTTTTGTCAAAAGGCAGGACAAGAGTGATCTAGGAAAATGTCAGCATCTGTATTCACTGGCGAATGATTCATTTACTGAACAGCAATGCAATTTCTCCTGTGCTTTCCTGCTCCTTTTCCCTCCATGTCCCCTCTGAGTGGAGTATACAATCCCTAAATAACACAAATGTGTATTTCATGTAGAGTCATGGTTATCATATATTTTCTACTCCATAAGCCACCACTTTCACCTTAATAATTGGATGTGCTCTTTCTCTTTATCAAACTGTGTCCTGAAAGTAAAACATTACAGAAATTCACTGAGAATTACTTTCTCTGTTTTTGCTTAGTAAACTACATCTGTTGACTAGTTTTGGTCTGATGTTTATGTTTAAACTGAGAGCAGAAGACTGATTTCTGTCAAGAGGCTAATAAATTGGAGGAATGATTTTAAATTTATTGTGCTATGTCTATTACATAAATACAATAAGCAAATTTGTCTTCTTTTATTAAAGGACTCCAATTTTTAACACTAAATGACACCCCTTTGGTTCTCATTCCTAATAAAACATAAAGCTTGTGTTGTTTTTATATTTTGGGTTCTTTACTTATTTTGAAGTATGGAAGTGTTTAAATTTTTCTGTTTCCTTTATGACACAGCATGTATAAAAATAACATCAGAGATGTTGAACTGTATCTGTTATATAATATATTCAGGAATTGTTAAAGAATGAAAGGAATTAAAAATATACAAATTATTCAAAATTATTTTATGACAAGGATATCACATTTTAGTAGTGAATTGTGTTTAATAAAGTGAAATCTGCAAAAGATTAAAGTTATACTGTTAATGGATTTTAAAATGCCAAATATTTAATATTTAAGGACTTATACAGAAAGTATAAACATAATATGTATTGGTTTCAACATAATCTTTCAGAAAATGTAAGGGGCACATTGGAGAAAGAATCAATGGTGAATTCTCAAATGACCCTTCTTTCAAAGTAAGTAAAATGTAATGGTTTCTACACATCTTGTTATTTAGTTTTACTTCATGTATATTAAGACAAAATTTTTATCCTAAATGTTCATGTTCAATGCTTGATTTTTAGTAAGAGTTGAGATCATCAGTTTCTGTGAGTGACTCCAGAACACAAGTTCTTAGTCCTTCTTGAGCCTTAAGGGCATTTGGTCACTAAATAAGAAAACCACATGGAAGTGTTTGGAATTTCTTCATGACTGCTGTTTGTAATCTATTTATCAGTCTATTGATTTTTGTTTCTATTCATCTATAAGTACCTATCTTTCTATCTACTTGTCTTCTTTTCTATTTAGTTTATGTCCTTCATGTTTGCATCTTATCTACCCAAGGATCAAATGACTCATCAACTGATCTTCCATCCACCCAATTCCCTATTCATGCACCCATTTGCCCATTGTTTCAGGGGAGACCAGGGTTCTTGAGGTTCTCAAACTGACAGGCAGTGATTCTTTATTTGTTCGATTTTGAGCATGAATGGGGCTCTAGGGGAGAAGTAGGAGCAGTCTGCAGGAATTGGGGCCCTTAGCATATCAGGGTGCAATTCAGTACTGATCTGTCCTGAGAAGTATTTTGAAATTCTTACATTTCATTGAGCCATACTTGAGTGTACACTCTACTAACCCTACATTGCTCGGCTGCTAATGTTTGCATCCACTTAATGAATTAGATTGAGAAAAATTTAGAAAAATTGCTGCCTTAGATTCCAGCCTACATATGTTTCACTCATAAACAAATTTCTGTATTAGATTTTGTCTAAAATATCTTTACTATGACATAACAATTCTTTTTCCAGCTTTATTTATTAAATTTAATGTCTTACTGATATAGTCTATTCTTTTACACTCAGATAATGGATACATTCATAAAAGGATAACAAAGCTATTTTTAATTTATGGTTGACAGAGAAGGAGAAAAAGAATACATAAATAAGAATTCAATCCATACTGGAATGACTTACTTACCAAAAACAATTAAATCACAAAATGATCGTCTTTTGATTGACAGAGCAAATGAAATTTTCAAGACAATAAAGAAAACTTCTGAAAATAGTGAGATCAAAGAATTTTAACTCATCCTGATTCTACTGAAATCATGGAATTTCAGACCTTTTAAAAACAATCTAACAAAAACACACCAACAGCCAGTGTTGGAAGTATGATCGTGATAATTTTGTAATTATTTATATCTGGAGGTCGTTCATTATAGTCAAACAAAATTGTTACACTTGTACCTGTTAGAGTTTTCTAGAACAGCATAATATATATATATATATATGTATATACATATATATACACACTGATGCAAGGTAGTCTATTAGATTAGCTTACAAATTTAGTGTGAGCAGAATCCACAGTGGTTGTCTGTGATGTGCCAGAGATCCAGAAAATCCAGTAGCTGTTCTGATCCAGACTAATTCACAGAACATGAGGGATAAAAAAATAATACCACTTCAGTATCAAAATCTGGAACCTACCTGGAGAGTCCTGGCTATGAGGCTGAGTTCGGTAGCTGAGGAAAGTGAAGCTCCAAAGCACAGCTCCAGACCCTTTATTTCTTCCCCCTTTAATCTTCCTGACCTGCAAGCCCATTGGAGGATGCCACCCACAATCACATTAGGTCCTCCACAGTCAGGAGGGAGAACTATGTAACAATCATATCAGAAACATGTGACAGACAGATGCAGAGGTGGGCTTTGCTAATCTGCTAGACATGTGTTAATCCGGTCAAGCAGATCTATCATGATTTACAGTCACAGTCCATACATGTCAACTCTGCAACCAGATACACCTCCTTAAACCACACATAACTTCCAAATACAGAGGATAGCATGTTTATAGTGCCACTTAATATTACAGACCTATTCTGCATGGAACTGGCAACAAATTAACTCCTTCCACATATTAAGAGGCAGATTCCTTTGGCTGATATTTATGCTTCTCATGACATTACTTAACTTGTAATGTAGATTTAATAATATTTAACTATTGATATTAAGTTAATCATTTATTTGGTTACGTAGTATAGGAATGCAACAAAAAATCAAAGATTTTATAACTATCTCCTGCATTCTCAACATACCCTTCCTCATCACTATTGTGGAGCACTAGTCCAACTTCTCCTTGATAGTCTGAATCAATCACCTCCACTAGCACCATAGCATGAGGGCCTCAGCATGACAGGGGAGATTCTCAGATTACAGATCAATGGAGCCATTGCTGTTCCTCTTAGTGGATGTCATTCCCTTTCTGGACCTGACTTCTAGTTCAGCAGAGAAGAAAGTAACAGGAACAGCAAGCAAATATATCACTAATGGGTCCTGCAAGGTAGTGGTCTGTGGTACCATTCCCGCTTTCACCCACGCAGTCCTGGACCTGTGAATTCTGGTTATGGGAGAAATAGTAACAGGTGTTGGATGGAGGCTGGCTAAGACCTTTTCCACTCCTATGTGTAACTTTTCCCAGCTTTGCAAAGTATTACTTCTTGCATAGAATTATTGCGATTGCATCTTCAAAAGACCCTTTCATTATCCTATCAGTTCACCTGCATCTGGGTAATGGGAAACATGTTAAGACCAGTGAATTCCATGGGCCCATTGCTACACTTCCTTGGAATAAACAGCATTCCTTAGTATTAAGCAATTCTGCATGAAAGAATATACTGTAATGGTGGATAGAGAATGCTACAAGCCCATGGATGCCAGTTTTTGCACAAGCATTATTTGCAGGGAAGGCAAATCTGTACACCGAATAAGTGTCTATTGTCAAAAGACAAATGGCTGCTTTTGCATGCTGAAGGCAGTCAAACATAATTACCCTGGCAGCAGGGTGCAGGCTGATCACCATGGGAAATGGTGTCATAAAGACACTCAGTGTTGGTCTCGGTTGCTGGCAGGTTGGGCACTCAGCAATGAATGTAGCCTGGTCAGCGTTGAGAGTGTCAGTCGATGTTGCTTAACCTTTGCGTCTGCCGTTGTGACCACTTTGTTCATGAGCACATTGAACTGTGACTGGTTTGGCTGAAAAACGTGTTTCACTGCTATCCACAGAATGGGTCATTCCATAACTTCCTTACTAAAGGCCTGTTTATCTAAGATTGCCTTATCAGAGACATTTATGTGTGACATTTAGGCCACAGAACTGTGACATCAAGGCCACTTATTCATATAACTTGCTTGTAACTTCTGGAACTTCTTAAGCCCAGTCTCATGTATACCATTACTAGTTAATGATGGAGTGCTTGTGCACATCAGACTTTATTGCCAGGTGGATCAGACAGAGCCCAGGTCAGGATGGGCAGCTTAAATTGCACAGAAACAAAATGTCCCCTTATATAGCATTCAGAGTCCTCCAAAAACCAGTACTGGTCAAAGAGTTGTTGCTCAAAGAAGTCACTGTCACCAGATGATGGCAAAATCTTACTCTTAAATCCAAACATAAAACTTAAAATGCTATTTGGTAATGTTATGAAAAACTTCATTATAATTATTATCCTCACAATTTATTTTAGTAGAGTTCACAAGGATGACATTGAAACATTTTTGCCTTCTTTACAAGCCAAAGTTACAAGTATATATACTAAGCCTCATCTTTTTAGAAATAGTTATGTGAGCATAAACTTTATGATTTTGAGTGAAAAAAGCATGCTTACTTTTGAAAACTAATGTAGATCTTTATTAAGGAGTTATATAGACACTTGTATAAATCATTGTATAAGAAAAGAAATTTGAAGGCGGTTAAGAGCTCTTATCTGGCTCCTAAGTTTGCAAAGATAAGACTGTGACAAAATACTTATTTTATTCCCAACTTCAGTGAATGTGATAGGTCATGGGTTGTATTCACTTGCAACAGTGATCTTCTGTGCAAGATTGATTTGACAATGTATTTGATGTGTTCAGAATATTCTTTGAATCTTAACTAAAAGAGACCATAATCAAATTATCTGTTGCTACACAATAAAAGAAAGCAACAAAAGGCCAAACCACACCAAAATTTAGAAATTTAAGACAACAATCAATTTGTTATCTTTTCTCATGGTTATTGCTTGGAGTGTTTCCGGTAGGTGCCAGTGGGACGGTGTTTTGGGCTAAAGACTCCTGCAGGTTTCCTCCCAGCATTGTCCAGTAGTTGATGGTGGCTGTCCGGGGAAACCTCCAGGAGGATCTGGGCTGCTCCATGGGATGGAAGGAAGGTTCCAAAGCAACAAAACCAAGAAAATTATGCAGAAACATTGCTCCCTTTTATGATCTGTCCCTGAAGTTACACAGCATCTTTCCCCACATGGTCACCAGCATGACCATATTCATGAAGCAGAATAAACTGAATCTCTCAATCAAATGGTGTAACATCACATTGGAAGAGAAGAAATGTGATAGAAGAATCTGCTGTGTTCATCTTAGACAACGTGTTCTGCAGTGATCATTGCAATCCCTTGGTATTCAGTTTACCATTCAAATTCTCCTGTTAATGATCTTCCACATCTACCCTCTCATTAATGATTTGTATTCAAACAGCATATTTCTTATATTCTGTTTTAGAGGCTGGTAGTCTGTGGCTGATTCCACCTTTGGAGACCCAAAATACTATATCTAAATCCATTTTTTGTAAAATTAGATGGAAATCTTCCAAAGAAAAGTATATCAAATGATTGTATTATTTTTCCTGGTTCTGCCTAAGGGGTCATTTGACTCATTCTTGAAATACTAGCTAATAAACTTTTTCAGTGAATAAAGATAAAAATCAAGAATATTAGATAAACAGTGTATCTAAAATTGTACCTTAGCCCACTGCTCCCTGCCCAGAGGTAGGGGCTTCTGAGCTGCTGTCCCTCTGCTCCTGGTCCAAAGGAAGGGGCTTCTGGGCCAGCATCCAGCCCACCACTCCCAGCCCAGAGGAAAGAGCTTTTGGGCCACCATCTGTCCTGCAGCTCCTGGCCCCTGTCCCACCTCTCCCAGTTCAGAGGAGGTCAGCCACGTGGGACCAACAGCTCCGCACCCCCAACCCTTGGTCAAAATGAGAAGATATGTAAATAAATCTCAAAACCAGACTTCCAGATCACCTACAGCAACCCCAAAGAGAAATGAGGTGGAACACTCTGATACTCAACCACCTGGACTCCCTGAACTGGCAACAAAATGGAATCTGGAAAAAATTAAATCAGAAATAATTTCTCCGATAAGAGCAGAGATTGTGCTCCTAGTGCAAGACATGATTAATAAATCTAGAGAGGAGCTGAGGAACATGATGGAATCCCAACATAGCAAACAAAGGGAATCCATAAAACAGATGCAAATAGATTTCTAGGAGATGAAAAACTCCATTGAAAGTCTACACAGCAGAATGAGCCAATGTGAGGACAGAATTTCAGATATAGAAGATAAGATTACAATTAGTGACCAGGAAAAGAAAAATTCCTTCAAAATTATAAAGGAACATGAGAAATAAATCCAACAGCTGCTAGATGATGCAAAGAAGAATAACATAAGACTGATTGGAGTCAAAGAAGAAACAGGACAGAGTGCAGATGACATAAAAAAACTCTTCACAGAAGTAATGGCAGGAAACTTCCCAAGCTGAGATAAGTGAGGCATATAGGACTCCAAATAGCCTTGATCAAAAAAAAAATCTACACATAGGCATATAATTGTTAAGATTCCAGAAACTCAACAGAAGAACAAAGTTCTACAAGCAGTTAGAGAAAAGAAACAAATCACATACAAAGGAAAGACCATCAGAATCACAGGAGACTTCTCAACACAAACCATCAAGGCAAGAAGAGCTTGGAGTGATGTATTCCTAGCCTTAAAAGCAAACAGCCTGCAAAACTATTTTTCAAAATTGATGGAGGAATAAGATACTTTCATGACAAAGAGCACCTTAGGAACTTCGTGAATACCAA
This sequence comes from Heterocephalus glaber, assembly GCF_053883595.1. Taxonomy (NCBI): domain Eukaryota; kingdom Metazoa; phylum Chordata; class Mammalia; order Rodentia; family Bathyergidae; genus Heterocephalus; species Heterocephalus glaber. Next base: position 294,669 of record NW_028258315.1, read on the forward strand.
ACCAGCACTCCAAAAAATTTCACACAATATCCTAGGAACAGACATTGAGGATCACAACCCTAGGAAGCAAAGTAGAATGAACCCATCTGGCACAACAAGAAATTAAATGTAAAGGGGGAGAACTCAACAAAAAGAATAAGTCATGGCAATGATAAGTCAATATGTTTCAGTTATAACCATCAATGTTAATGGTCTCAATTCACCAATCAAAAGAAATAGACTGGCAGAATGGATCAAGAAGCCAAATTCAAAAATATACTGCATAGAAGAAACACACTTCATTCAAAATGAAACTTATAGACCGAAAGTTAAAGGGTGGAAAACAATACGCCGTGTGACAGGAACCTGAAAATAAGCAGGAGTAGCTATCCTTTTTGCAGATCAAGTAGATTTCAAACCAACACTGATTAAGAGAGACAAAGAAGGACACTACATCTTTGTAAAGAGAACAATCCAAGGGGAAGACATGACAATCATAAACATCTATGCAACAAACATTAGTGCGCCCAACTATATAAAACAAACACTAACGGACATGAAAAGTCATATATGCACTAATACAATTGTAGTGGGGGACCTTAACACCCCACTGTCACAAGTAGATAGATCAACTAGACAAAAAATAAGTAATGAAATACTGGACTTCAATCAATCTCTTGAACAAATGAACTTTACAGATCTTTACAGAGTGTTCCACCCCACAAAATCAGAATACATATTCTTCTCAGCTGCACATGGGTCATTCTCAAAAACAGACCACACACACACAGAATATGTTTAAGTAAGTGCAAAGGAATTGCAGTTATCCCCTGTATATTATCAGACCATACTAAGATGAAATTGTAGATCCATAGCAAAAGAAACTGTAAACATAAACAAACATAAACATGTTCATAAACGTGGAAATTGAACAGCGCATTTCTGAATAATCTATGGGTCACAGAGGAAATTAAAGAAGAAACCAGACAATTCTTTCAATTAAATGACAATGATGATACAACATATCACGATCTATGGGACACAATGGAAGCAGTCTTATGAGAGAAATTCATAGCAGTGAATACGCATATTAGAAAAACAGTATGAGCCCAATTAAACAACCTGATGCTGAACCTCAAGCTTCTAGAAAAAGAAGAGCAGGACAACCCCAAAGCTCATACAAGGGAGGAAATTATAAACATCAGAGCAAAAATCAATGCAATGGAGACTAAGAGAATGATACAATAAATCAATGAAGTCAAGAGTTGGTCTTCGAAAGAATCAACAAAATTGACAAACCCTTAGCCAACCTTGGCAGAAAAAGGAAAGAAGAGGGCCAAATCCATGCAATTTGGAATGAAAAGGGTGAAATGACAACAGACCCAGCAGAAATCCAGAGGATCATCAATACCTACTTCCAGAACCTATACGCCAATAAGATGGAAAACACAGAAGAAATGGACAGATTCCTAGATACATACGAATTACCAAAGTTGAATGAAGAAGACCTAAAAGTTCTACACAACCAAATATCCACCAATGAAACTGAAAACGTAATAAAAAACTTATCAACTAAGAAAAGCCCAGGCACTCATGGTTTCATTGCTGAATTCTACAAGATATGCAGAGAGGAACTGCTGCCACTACTGTTTAAACTCTTCAGTGAAATTGAAAGGGAAGCAATACTCCCAAATTCATTCCTGGAAGCAAACATCACCTTGATCCCCAAAGCAGAGAAAGACCCAACCAAAAAGGAGAACTATAGGCCAATCTCACTAATGAACATAGATGCAAAAATCCTTAATAAGATACTGGCAAATAGAATGCAGAAGATCATCAAGAAGATCATACACCCTGATCAAGTGGGATTCATCCCAGGGATGCAGGAATGTTTCAATATATGCAAATCATTCAATGTAATACATATATCAATAGAGGCAAGGACAAAAACCAAATGATTATCTCCATAGATGCAGAAAACGCATTTGACAAAATCCAACATGCATGTATGATAAAAACCCTACAAAAAAATGGAATAGATGGTCTCTACCTCAAACTGATAGAAGCCATCTATGAAAAACCAACAGCCAATATCATACTAAATGGTCAAAAATTGAAATCCTTCACACTCAAATCAGGAACAAGACAAGGATGTGCACTATCACCACTCTTGTTCAATATAGTTCTGGAAACATTAGCCATGGCAATTAGACAAGAGAAAGAAATAAAAGGAATAAAGATAGGAAGTGAAGAAGTCAAATTGTTATTATTTGCAGATGACATGATACTCTATATAGAAGACCCCAAGAATTCCACTAAAAGTCTTCTAGACTTAATAACCAAATACAGTCAAGTAGCTGGTTACAAGGTCAACACACAAAAATCAATAGCTTTCCTCTACACCAATGACAGACTCACTGAGAGAGAAATAGGACAAATAATTCCTTTCACAATAGCATCCAAAAAAACTGAAATACCTAGGAATCAACCTAACAAAAGAAATCAAAGACCTCTTCTCTGAAAACTATGGCACTCTTAAAAGAGAGATTGAAGATGATATCAGAAAATGGACAGACATCCCCTGCTCCTGGGTAGGAAGGATTAATATAGTGAAAATGGCCATACTTCCAAAACTGCTATATAGATTTAATGCAATTCCAATTGAGATCCCAGCAGCATACTTCATGGACCTCAAGAAAAAAATCCAAAAATTCATTTGGAACAAGAAGAGACCCAGAATAGCAAAAGCAATTCTAGGTAACAGAGACATGGCAGGGGGTATCACAATCCCCAACCTGCAACTCTACTACAAAGCTACCGGGATAAAAACAGCATGGTACTGGCAAAGAAACAGACTTGAGGACCAGTGGAACAGATTAGAAGATGCAGCCTTTAGAATATATAAAAATCTTAAATATTTCTCCTGAGATCAATTGTTTTTATTGTTCTGTAATCTTATCCATAATCAAAACCATACTTGGAGGAAAATAGTACTATCTATAACAACATGATTACACTTTCTTATCTAAATAATAGTGCTTCATAACTATAGAGTTTGTAATATTTTCCAAAAGATTTCATGCATATCTCTGGTTTAATTCTCCAAATAATCTCTTTAAAATACTGAGAACATGTGCTGAATTCCAGGTTAGAGATGAAGAAAACTACAGATGCGTAGCCTAAGTTAGTAAATCATAGTTTTAGAAAAACACAGATTTTTAACATAATAAACCCATTTTCTCATCTCTTGCTGTCTGTCTCCTAAGAAAGGAGTCATGTCCAGCACTAAATAAGCTCAGTTATGTAATAGGACAGTGGAACAATAGCAAAGGTGTTGCCAAAAGAGACTTGGAAAGTTCCTGTGCTTACTCTTTTGAACTAAGGGAGTTATTCTGGATCTACTAAAAGCCCCTTAATCTAGCCTTTTAAACACCTAGCCTAGAGAGCTGAAGTATGGATAAAGTCAAGCAGGGACAAACACTACAACAGCCAGGCAAGGAGGTAGAACCAGCCTGAAAACACACACGATCACATGTCAGTGCTTTTATTTTTAAGCCACCTTGTTCTGAAGTGATAAGTGGGGGCCATCCACACTACCATTTAAACCTAGAGTCAAAAGGTGATAGAGGACAGATCCAAATGAAGATCTCAGTATGCAATTCAGAACTCCATTAGAAAATAGAGAATGCTATTCCAGATCTCATCTGCTTCCAAATGAATTTTAGTAATGATTTCTCTAATTATGTGAGATATGCTATTGTTATTTTGATTAGGATTCCAGTAAATCTGTATAATAATTTTCACTATATTTGCTTTTTTTACCCAAGGGCAATGGATATATTTCCATTTTTTGGTATATTCTTTGAACTTTTGGTATTTTTTTTCACAAAGCTAGTTTTCAATGTAAACTCTTTTACTTTCTCTGTTAGACTGATTCTTAAGCATTACATTTTTTTCACTGCTGTTGTGAAAGATGAGGTTTCCCTAATTTTTCTCTCGGTGAGTTGTTATTTGTGTACTGGAAGAATATTGACTTTTGAGTGTTGACTATATCCAGCTGTGAAACTGAATTTGATTACTAAATGTACAAGTCTTTTGGGGAAGTTTTTGGAGTCTTCTGTGTAAAATATCATATCATCCACTAATCATGGTAAGAGGGCAACAAAGCCAAGGCAGGGAGCACCCCAATCCCTGATTTGAATTTGTACTACAAACCTACTATAATCTAAAAAACCATGGTACTGGCCAAAAAGAAAAAAAACTAAAAAGATCAATGGATGAAATTAGATGATGTAGAGACAACTCCAAACACACTCAGCCACCTTATCATTAAGAAAGGTCCCAAACATCTTCACTGGAAGAAAGCCTAGATGGCCTCTTTAATAAATCAAGCAGGAAAAACTGGCTTTCCATGTGCTAAAGATTAAAACTAGACCCATATCTTTTTTTTTAGACCCATATCTTTTATCATGCACTATGCTAAATTGCAAATGGAGCAAAGATCTAAATATTAAAATGGAAACACTGAATCTGTTGGAAGAGAGAATAGGTAGAATTCTTGAGGACATAGGTGTAGGCAAACACTTTATGAACAAAACCCCAATTGCACAGTTAATATTTCTATGAATCAATAACTAGGACTTCATCTTATTAAAAAAGTTTTGCACAGCAAAAGAAATCACCAGCAGAGTGAAGAGACAACCCACAGACTAGGAAAAAACATTTTTCCAGCTGTTCCTAAGACAAAGGACTAATATCTAGAATATATAAAGAACTCAAAACAATCAATCCCTCCAAATTTAAAAACCCAATCCAAAAGAGGCATCTGAAATGAATAGAAACTTCTCAAGTGAAGTAGTAATGGCAAATAAATATATGAAAAAATGTTCAACATCACTGGTCATTGGAGAGATGCAAATTTAAATGATACTGAAACTCCATCCCACAACAGAAAGAATGGCTATTACCAAGAAATCAACCAATACAAACACTAGCAGGGCTGAGGTGAAAAAGGAACCCTTTTCCACTGTTGGTGAGAGTGTAGACTGGTGCAACCACCATGGAAAACAGTGTGGAAATCCCTCAAAAAACTAAAAATAGAGGTTCCATTTGACCCAACTATTCCCCTTCTTGGTATCTTCCTGATAGATTTAAAACCATCATACCACAGAGATAAGTGCACACCTGTATTTATAGCAGCAGAGTTTGTAATGTCTAAATCTTGGAACAGCACAAATGGCCATCAATTGATGAACGGACAAGGAAGATGGGGTTTTCTTATACAATGGAGTACTACTTTGCCACAAAGAAGGATAAACTTGAGACATTTCTAAGCAAATAGATTCACCTTAAAATCATCCTCTTAAGTGAAATGAATCTGATAACACATGTTTAAATATTGCATTGGTTCTCTGTTGTGAGAAACTGAAATTGTGAATGAAGACCAAAATATATAATAGATATTGTGAAATAGGAAGAAAATCTTTCTATGGGAAGGGGAATGAGGAAGGGAAGAGCAGAAAAGAAAGTAAGGGAAATAAAGAGAAAAGAGAGAAAAGGGAAAAATGAAAACAAAGCTTTGGTAAATAAGGAGGGAAAGAGGGTTGCAAAGGAGGGTAGGGGAATGGCAAAAAGGAAGAATCAAGATATTTCATGTTCAAGTAAAAATTCCCTGTGATGAATGTGCTCATTATGTATATTTAAAATCTATCAATAAAATTAACTGGTAATGAGAATTATGTAACAAGAGAATAGAAAATGGACATTTAACACAGTATTGGAAAAATACGATCTAAGGGATTGAAAAAATTAAAAAGAGGAGAAATGGAGTCTTTTTATACTGAGGTTAAAAGGCTTTAGTTTTAGTGTACTTTTATAAATTTCTTGTATTTTTATCAAAATAGCTCTACTTTTGTGTGTCTGTAGTCTCTGTATACTAGTTTGTGGATTTTATTGTACAGCTAAAGTTTCTAGGAAAGACAAGATAACATTGTTCAAGTGCATTGATTCATTATTGTTAATCCATGGCATGTGAATTTTTCTCATTCAGGCCTACAGATTGAAGAAAATAACTGAAGTAGTAGAAAATGGATGCACCATGATACAAGCTTAAATGGAACATGGTCACTTTGATAAGAGAAACCCAAAATGTAAATAAGAGAAAAATAATAGATAAATTTAGGAAACATGGAGCTAGAAGGAGACCAAGAGATTGAGGTGAGGAGAGGCACAGGTTCAGAGAGGGGAATGTAACTAAAAAGAGTTGAAATGTGTTATGTCCTTGTGCCAGCTCCCCACAAAATAATGTGATCATGTACTGCAAACATTGACTAACAAAAAATAAAAGAAAATGAAAACATCCCCAAATACATAGCATAAGAACACAATATTCATCTTGAGACTTCTCTATATAGTCATTTTGTGCACACTATTCAGTTGTTCAGAATTGCTGATTTTATTTTGCTGTTTTACATCCCCAGAATGTTAAGCAAATTATTCCAAAAGAAAAATCCATGTTTCATTATTTGCCATCTCAGCTGGTTTGATGAATTTCCAAATTTTTATCAGGTTGTTTTCATCATTTTATCATAACTTGGAGAAAAACCTGACACACATAACATAAAGGAGGAGAGGTTTATTTTGGCTCATGGTTTCAGTCCATGGCAGATCTACTCTAAGGCATAAACAGCTGGCAGAGGAGCTTGGCATAGAAACAGTTGCTCCTGACAGTCAGCAAACAAAGAGTGCATGGTACAGCCAGAGATAAAAATGCATTCTTCCTGGTATCCTCTTCAATCTACTCTTTCAGAATACTGTAGTTTTCAATTTAAAGATCTTTTACTTCCTTTGGTAGATTGATTCCTAAGTATTTCAGTTTTGGGGGTTGACATTGTGAAAGATGTGTTTCCCCTAATTTCTCTCTCAATGAGTTTGTCATTTGTGTACAGGAATGTTACTGATTTTTGAGTGTTGACTTTCTATCAAGCTATGCACATAAATTTGATGACTAAAACCACAAGTCCTTTGATGGAGTTTTTGTAGTCCTCTATGTAGGTGTCAGGTCATCTGCAAATAACAATTTCACATCTTCTTTCCTATCTTTAATCCTTTTATTTATTTGTCTTGTCTAATTGCTCTAATCTTCCCAGAACTATATTGAATAAGAGTGATGATACTGGACATCCCTATTTTGTTCCTGATTTTAGAGTGAAACCTTTCAGTTTTTGACCATTTAGGTATGATATTGCTGTTGGTTTGTCATAGATGGGTTTTATCAAAAGATTAAGATAAAGACCATCCATTCCAATTTTCTGTAGACTTCTAGAGGTCCCATTTAACTGACCTATTCCCCTTCTGGTTATCTTCCTGAAGAAGTTGAAAGCATCACACCAAAGCAATATATGCACACCCATATTTATAGCAGAATAGTTTTCTATAGATAAATCTTGGAAACAACCCAAATTCCCCATAGATTTGGATCTTTTATACAATGGAATACTATTCAGCCATAAAGAAGGGTAAACTTGAGACATTTCTAGGTAAATGAATGCACCTTGAAGCCATACTCTTACGTGAAACAAATCAAACACTCTTGTGTAAATATCATATTGTCTAACAGGTGTGAGAAACTGAAAGTGTAAATAAGGACCAAAATGTATACTAAATATGAAACATGAAGAAATTAATAAAAGGAAAGAGGAATGGGGAGAGGAAGGGAAAAGAAAAAATGACAAAACAAGGATAAAATGAAAACAAATCTTTGTAAATAAGGAGGGGAAGAGGGGTTTAAGGGAAGGGCATGGGAAAAGAGAGGAATCAAGATATATCATGTATATGTACAAATTCCCTATTATTAATATGATCATTATGTATATCTAAATTGTAGTGATAAACTTCTAAACAAGACTAATTTTAGAAAATGTAGCTAAAGAAGCCATATCATTTAAAATAGCACCAAAATATGGAGAATGAGAAACAAGTCAAATAAAACATGACTACTACTTAGTTCATATTAAATCATCTTGTACTTGCTTATATCCAGATTTATAAAATATAGTTCATAAAATTTTTTTAAAAAACACAATCTTTCAAGTCAGGTCCCCTGTCTTCTGCCACTTCAAATCAGGCCCAAGATCCAAACATGAGATTTATGGGAGACATTTTAGATCTAAATAATATTTCACCCCTCCACCTATAGGCTCAGATCCATCTCATTATATAAAATGCCTTTACTCCATCTTTAAGAATCACCAAGAATTAACAGTTCTGACATTGCTAAAAATCCAAATCTAAAGTCTTATCTGAGACTCAAGGCACTTGGCTGTGCATCACTAAATAATTAAAAAGAAATTCATATTCTTCTATTATACAATGGCACAGGGTAAACATTTTCATTCCAAACAGGAGAAATAAGAGGATAGAAAGAAATCAGTCAAAAGCAAGACTAAAATCTAGAGAGCAAACTTCAAATTTGGTAGCTCTATGTCCAGCACCCATGGCAAGCTCTGGAAAGACATGAGATCCAAGATGCTTGGGAATCCCCACTCCTAAGGCTTAAAACCACTCTTTCTGTTGACTCCACTCTCTGCCTATGGCTTCCTTCAGCAGACTATCTGCATTGCTAGCTTCACCAAATTCCTAGGATTTCTACTACTTTTTTTTGCTTCATTCCCCCCAGCTTTTCACACTGCCCTACAGGGGCACACAGACTGGCCTCCAAGGCATTCCTTTAACATCAGGAGGGAAACCTCTCTGACTACACAATACTCAGTAACGTTTAAGGCCATACCACCCTGAATGCACCCAGTCTTGTCTGAAAACTCAGTACCATGTGAATTGTGTCAGTATCTGTCATCACTTCTCACTGTAGCCAGGCCCCTTTGGATCATGACTGCAGAGCCCTCTTGGTGCCAGAAACACTGAGTTTTGTGCCAAGAATCCTGGGAAAAAAATTCCTGAGGTGACCATTTCCAAGCTGTGGCCCCAGAGGCTTTTACAGTAAAAACTTTACAGTTTTGAACTATTGAGCAGTGAAGACTGAGGTCTTGCTGGTTCACGGAATGCCTTCCAGGCATCATTCTTATTGTTCTGATGCAAAGTACTTGGCTTCTTTTTAATGTTACTTTTTCCACAATCATGTTCCCTTGGCCCAATTTTGAAGGCACTGCCTTTCTGAGTAAACTGCAAACTTTTCACATGAACTTTTCTCTCCCGGTTCTTGACTGAGAATTTTTTAAAGTGCAGCCAGCAGTAACAATGCCAAGGCCTGAACAATGAGCAACTCTGATATTTTGTTTTCACATTAATTAGTCAACCACTCTTATCGTAATCTTTACCACCAGCAGTATCTCAGGTCATAGGAAAATGTAGAGAAATTTTCCACCAGAGTATAATGCACATGCCCTTGATTCCATTTGCTAGTGGAGCATCTATGCCCAACTGGATGTCCTGAGCAAAGCCTTTAAGGTCTGCATTTCTGTGCACAATCCCTGTTTTCTGTCCAGAACCTCCTGTGGCGCTCACATCACAGCCTTCTAGGGCTTTTCTAGCCAGCATTTCTACTACTACAAACTACACTTTCGCAACTGCTCAAAGGGTTTCCGAAGCACACGATCAGTCAGAGAAGCATCAGTGACTCCACTGCCTTTACAGAAATTTATCTTAGCCATTTTCTCATCACTTGGACAAAATACCTGCCACACAAAGTAAAGGAGAAGAAGCTTCTTTTGGCCTTGGGTTTCTGTCCCTGCTCATACAGCTCCAGGACAGAAAGAGGATGGCAAAACATGGGAAGGAAAACATGCTCAATCCATGGAACCCAGGAAGGTGGGACTGAACCAAGAAGCTAGAGACTAGCATGAACCCCTTCACTCACTCCTTCTTACAAGACCCCTCTAAATGTATTCTGAGACACAGATTAGATTTAAACCTGATCACAAGTTTTGAAGACTTATCAATTCAGGCACAATAAATTGTTCTTTGAAAATGTAAGATTTCACTTGAAGGGATTTGGAGTAGAATTAATAACAATTTCCTTTTTAAATGAGAGGCTCAAAACAACCTTCCACTCCACAGCTGGGTCATAGTATGAATATATCTATCAGAGTAGTGAACATTTTGACAATATCTAGACTTCAATTGGAGCTTATCCAGTATTAAAAAGCTATACATATTTTGCTCTCTCTTCATTTTTAAATTCAAATTTCTCTTTATGCTCTGACATGGTCCAACACGAACATGAAGATTAGAAAGCATTTTAATTCTTTAATTTCAACTAAAACTGGAAAATGTCTTTCCATGAAATGGAGATACATCACATACACTTCATTTTACTATGTAACTATAGTAAATAAAGCATTCATTGCCTTCCTATAGATACACTATTAGAGCTTAAAAAGTAATGCCATGGTCAGTAAATATGTGTAGAAAACAATAGTGAAAAGTAATTAAAAGTTAATCTATCTATTTTAAACTATGATTCCAGAATCATAAATAATGAGACTGATGACATTGCCATGCCTTGTCTCTATTCTTAGAGTCATAATATTGTGCTGCTTTCAATATGTCCTCCAAGCAACAAGGAGACCCACTCGTGTGATGGGCAAATTCTGTGGGAACAAACATCTCACTGATAGTTTCAGCTGGTGTGTTGTTAAAATTATGATCCAGAATTACTGTGCTGAAGAGGCAGGGAAGTTGGAGGTAAAAAATTGTTGACACATGTACATTAAGCCCAATTGGTATGAGGAAAGGTTCAATTTATTAATTCTACAACAAACACATAATGCTATTGAAGATTGAAGAGGTACACTTTTAGTTATTAAAGGTATTTTTAAAATTTGGCCTTGGCGGTGGAAGAAAATGCTAATAGGAGGAAAGACTTACTTTCTGAGAAGCATAAATAAACGTAACAAAAGACAGTGTTGTTGTGATCCCCAAAATTGATAAAATAAGTATGATGTCTGCAGAGCTGAGGAAGAAAAAATATGACAGGGAAAAGGTGGACATTGAAAAAGATGATGAGAATATAGTTAGGGGTATAGACTTCGAGAAGCAATAAAAAAGTGATGCTAGAGAAAATTATGGCATGCATCTTAAGAAAATAAGTCCCTTAACATTTTACCTCAAACTCAGTTGTTTTCCTAAGGCAAAGTTTTTACCACAACCACATGATCTTTTCATTTTACCAACAAGAAAGAACAACTCCTGAAAATACAGTCCATACTTAAAAATGATATAACTGACTTTTTGGATTCATTATCTAAACAAAATACACAAAACTTTAAGTGGTATATTATATAACCTTCATTTAAAGTTTACAAAGATCAGATAGGCACCTATCATTAGAACCACTGTGGATATGATTACATTTGTTGAACTTTGCATAACGATGTCTTGGTCATGGTATATATATATATATTTTTTTTTTCTTTTTATCAACCTTTTATTTTTAAGAATTGATCAACACACCCAAGAAAGATTATATTTCCATAACATGACTGGCTCAGTGCTTGGTTCTAGTTTCCACCCTTCCTTTCTCCTTCCTACAGAAGCTTAAACATTGCCTATAGACACATGACAACTTGTTCTCCTTATACATAAGGAGAGAACAGGCAGCAGAAAATGACACCATTGTAGAATTAAACCTATCAACCTTTCAAGAAGAATTGGTCACAATTTGCTGGTTGGAACAATCTGTCCCTTGTTCCCAATCCATAGTACTCTGAGGGACTGTGTTAGAAAAACATTATTATTAGCAGCAGCAGTAATACTTGGCAGCCATTCAGCACAGTTCATCAAAGACTCCAAGAGCTTAGCCATCAATCAAACTTGCCTTGGAGTGCTCCTGGAAGGAGGTGGTATTATTTCTATTTGGAGCAGAGGTTAAGTGACTTGCCCAAGGCCTTAAAGCTACTGAGACGCGGAGCTGGGAATTAAACCCTGGAGACTCAACACCCAGCATTCCACCCTTCTTCCTGGAGCACCTTCTCTCTGCCTGTTTGAAAGATGTAGGGATAAATAAAGCTTCTAACAGAAAAATATCCTGCTCCCCAGCATGTGTTCTTGTGTTCAAGCTCTTCTGGCATTACACGGAAAAAAGCACACGTAGCTTCATCCAGAACTTGAACTGGTGCTTTTCAGTTTGGCACACATTCCATTCCTTCTTTCACCACATATAGAGTATTACCCTATATTAGGTTTTATACTAGATATCCAATTCAGTTGTAGGAAGCAAGATACAGCTGTGACCATGGGCAGTTTTTAGTCTGGTAGGAAAGACAATAAAGCATTATAATACTGAGAAATGTTCCTTAATGTTTATTACTGCATGATGGCCCACATTCAAAACCCTACCTCCTTTCTCTTTAGCCATATGTCATGGATTTTAATGATTTAACATTTAGATAACAAAATAAAGGCATATGCAATATATATATATAGGTACTTGAAAATCATATTGTTCTCCTTTAATTTTAAATAAAGTATTATATATATATACTAAGATAATCTTTCTATATCATTTTTTGAACATGGTAGAAGATAGTTACTAAGACATTTCAAGCTAGAACACAGCCCCAGAGGGAAAAAATTATTTTTTTATTTACTTTTATTGTAACAAAAAATAATTTTTAGTTTTAAAAATCTGAATGTTTAGATTTTAATTCTTACCTGAAGAAGAAGCAGTAGCATGTAGTGTTCCAGAATATTAACTTACACATCTTTATCATGACCTGTGAGGTGCCAGGCATTGATCTATGAACACTGACCCAAACAAGAGATGGATAATCAGGCCCTGTTCCTCAAATACTGACATTAATTAAGGGATGAGTTTGCAATATATGTGACAATTTATTAAATGAAATTTTATATATATATATATATTTTGTTAAATTCTTTTATTGGTACATTTTTGGTATACAACACAATTACATTTCTCATTGGGAATTGTACCTTTACATAATGCATCTTGGTACAGAAAGTATCATGTTTAAGATTTTTGCATATGGGTTCCTCAAAGATATTGGCCTGCAGCTTGCTTTCTGGTTAAGAACTCACTCAGTAGTGATATGAGGGTAATGCTGGTTTTATGGAATGAATTTGCAGGCATACTTGAACCTCTCAGAACCGGGAGACACTTACATAGCATTGAGATTAGTTTACCTTTAATTCTGGTAAAATTCAGCAGTAAATCAATAGAGTCCTGGGTATTTTTTGACTGGTAGAGTTTTAAGGACTACATCAACTAAATTGACTTTTACTGGTTTGGTTAGTGTTTTATATCCTCTTGGTTCATTTCATAAACCAAATGTGTCTAAGAATTTATGCATTAGTTCCATATTTTCTGGTTTGTAGAAAAGAGTTGTCAAATTACTTCATGTCCACTTACAGACTGTGGTCCATGAGAAAATTCAGAAGAGGACAAATTATTATGTGGGGTATTCTCAGACAAGGGAGGAAAAATTCGTAGCTAGGAATAATCAACTGGAAAGGGAAGCAGAGCCTCTGCTGGTCAGCAGCAGCCCCTGCTCCTCACCCCCTGCACATCCCATCTCAGAGTGGCTCTAACATCCCGAAGGAAACCAAGAGCTTCAGAGGCATCCATCAGGAACCTGCTCTCTGCACACTCTGCCTCCTACATGGAAGAGGAAACCCACCTGGGTGGTGACTGCAGACAGGGCCCAGGCACCATGGTTACAGCCAGAGACATGGGGAAAAGGCTAGGCCAGCAGCTCTGTAACAGGCACTGCCTCTACCCATTGTCTCCAGAACACCAAGGCTTCTCTGTGCATCCTCTTCCCTGCTGGTGACTCAGGATCAGTAAGGAAAGCTCCATCCCTAAGCATAAACCAGCAGAGCCCTGAGTCCAGCAGCACAGAGCTCTCCGACAGGAGTCACAGACTGCAGCCCTGGAGACAGGAGGGAGAAGAGAGACATAGCAGAGTCATCCAGTGAAGGTGCCCCGGCTGGCCCCAGACACTGTGGACTGTGAGACAGCTCCTGGTCTTCCTGCATCTGCGATAGACTTCCTTCCTGTGTGGTATTATCTATCATCTTTTGTTTCAATTCATTTTAAATTTGCATTTCTCAAATGAGAGAAACCATGCAATATTTAAGTTTGTGCATCTTATTTCGTTCACTTAATATTACGGACACAAGATTAATCTGTTTTTCTACAAATGATTTGAATTTATCCTTCCTTATAACAGTGTAGTTTTGCATTGTGAAAGAATGGCACATTTTTATCAACTTGTTGATTTTATTAATTCATATCTAATGTAATTTTTGAGTAAAAGCAACAATGGCAGATCCATTGAGGGAAGAATACTAAACAAAGCCCTTTCATCCATGACTGGCATAGTTCAGTGGGAGCAAAACAAATTATACTTCCAATGACCACAGAGCTACAACAAGATCTTTGGGCTGGGAGGGGTCGGCTTGGTGCACAATTCACAGTGGTGTCTCCCAGTACCTGAACTTGAACTCTGGAGATGCAGGGAAGGCAAAGCCTTAACTAGGTGATGAGGGAGGAGGAAGTTAACACACAAAGAACATCCAATCGCAAATGGGTGTTGTTTCACCTCAGAATCATCTTCAAGGCTGACTGGCCCTAGAAATACTTTCATTGTTTTGTCAAAGTCCAGATGCAACTCTTTTGCATGTTTTGTCGACTACATAAAGGCTAAGTCCCTTTTCTTTTATCTTCTCATTTTCTGACTTCTTCAGACCAATTATTGTGAGAAAAAAGTTGTTCTAGCTCCTATAAAACACATATCATAAAATCAGGAATTTGTGATCCTACCACGGATATTGAAGAAAGTCTCTTGGTTTATATGAATTTGTTGCATTTAATTAATTTACTGTCATGTTTTTCATTGTGGATGTGGTCTGTCCACATGTTTTCTTCACACACGGTACCCTGACATGGGAGGAAACAATGCTCCTGGGGAACTCATTCCTTCCACCCTTATTCCCTGAAGAGGATCACATAACTCATTCCTGGGCCCTGCCTGGGTAAGTCATATGCTTTGTCCTTCTTCCCTAAGGGGATGATTAGGCTCTCATTCCTGAGGTGCCTTCCAGATAACACAAGGACAGGAGCTTCCTATCTCTGAAGACATGGAGGAAAAGGGACTGGACACAAAACCTTGTGATTTCTCCCCCAGATTGTCACCATTCCATGGAGCATGATCATGCAGTCCTCACTCCCTGTTACTATCCACTTCTTAATCAAATTGACCATTATAAAGGCACAAGTTTCCCTGATAGTTTGTTGGTACTTTTCCTTTTAAAGTCTCTTTAGTCATGTACCAGTTATGACTAAATAAATGTACATGTTTTACTCTCATGCATCTGTCTGTTATTACAGTGGCCTAGCCCTGATTCCTGAGAAAGGTAGGAGAGAAATTATTTTATCTCCTCCAGGGCTTCAGCCTATGTGACACAAGCTCTTCTCCAAAATATTAATTGTTTTGTTTATTTTGATTATTGGTTTGGTTACTGGCATTTAGAATTCTAAATTTGTAGTAGATTAATGACATTCATAATTCTATCCCCAGCCCTCCCTGTAGCTAGTCATCCATGAGTATTTACAGCTTTCTCACTGAGGGGTTGGAATCTATTTCTGTATTCCTCATGTCTTAGCTGAACTTGTTAGCTTTGGTGAATGGCACGTTGTTCACCGCACAGGGCACGAGCAGAGTAGGGGAAAGGTTCTCCTGTGCTTTTGTTTGCCTTTTTCCTCGGAAATCTCCAAGAGAAGGTACCCTGACCATCCTACTAGGAGAGTCAAGTGGTGAAGGTCGGTGATCTCAGTGCACTGGCTGGTGCCAACCTCCTGAGTCCAGCTGGGTGAGTCCAGACAGGAAGGAAGCCCAGCACAGACTCGGTCTGTCTCTTCCAGTATGGCTGAGCTCACCAAAATCAATGGCTTGAATCTTAATTGCAGAATGGATGCTAATCCTTGAAACCTCTGAATAAAGCTCTGAATACAGCATAAGTTTGTATTTGTAATATTTTTCTTTTTTCATAAAATTTTTCAGTGATCAACCTTTTATTATGTAGAAGAAAGTAATAAAGACATTTAAATACTGATGTTTGAATATCAGTAAATTTTCAAGAAACAATTTATAATTTACGAAGTATGCTATATTGACAGGTGGACATTACAATGTATGGGAAAGTTTCATTCTATAAAAAATTATGTTGTCCTTCTGTGTAATATTATGTATATTTCTATGAGAAGTCCAAATGACTGGGTGATTGATATTTCAGAATTTGAAAAACATGCAGGAAAACAGCCTGACTGCTCCTTTTTTGTGAGCTTGCATGAAGCTATGTGGCTTGAAGTTTTACTGAATATAAAGCCAGGTCACTTTTATTAGTTATAAAGAAAGATTTCAGAGTCTATTTTTTAGAAAAGTGCTCTCCTGCTTGGGCAAAGAAATGTGTCTCCAATGCCCAATTTAACACCTGATTGTGTATGATGACTGATTTCCCTTCCTTGGAAGGATGTTGTTCTAAAAGCAAAGTAGTGAAAATGGCTTCAGGGGCAGAAGGTGAGGACGTCATGCACAACCAGCAAAGGCACAGTTATGTTACACTCCGGTCTTTATTTCAAAGACAATTGGGAGGTTATTAAGAGAGCTTCAGTTAAATTTTGATTGTTTTCCTCAACTGCTCTCATGAATATGGCCGAGTTCCTGCTACAGGATGCAAAAGGAGGGAAATCACCTAACCTAGGAGCTGCTCTCTCCCTGGGAGCAAAGGCAGAGGAGCTGGGTGGAAGGGACCGGCCCTGGAGCATGGTGAGGTCAGCCGTCCTGGGCGGCCTTCAGCAGCACTGCCATGCTAGGAAGCTCGTGGGCTGAGCGTGTCAGGGTGGGCTGTCCCTCACAGCAGTCCCTACCCAGCATGGCCCTTCCTGGGTGTGCAGCGGTGTGCAGGGTCTTCAGGTAGTCAAGTACTCACTTTTATCTTTACATTCTGTCTACAATATCATTTTATAGGCTTCTTTTCAGGTTTTTGAGAAAGGGTCTCCCACTGTAGTCCAGGCTGATCCTGAAATCACTATGTAGTGCAGGCAGCCGTCTAAGTCATGGCAATCCTCCAATCCTCCTGCCTCAGCCTCCCAAGTGCTGGGATTACAGGGATGGGCCACCATGCCCAGGTTCACAGGCTGTTTTATATAATGGCATGTGAGATGCTTAGCATGATTAATTCAAAAAATTGGAATGGCTAGAAAAGTCATTTTATAAATGAAAAATGCTGACATTAAAAGTGTGTATGTGGTACTCTCATGGTAATTTATATGAGATAAATTACCAGGAGCAGTACACCTGTAGCCCTACCATGATCACTCCTCATTACACTGTCCATTTAACCTGTGATGCATTTGGGGTTGTGTCTCCACTTCTCTGTACCCAAAGCAGAACTGGAGTCTTGCTTGTTGAAGAGGAGATTACAGGATCAACTCTTCTTTTTTTAAAGAAGGTGGACTGGGCTTGCCAGATTATTATAGTCACAGAGCAGGCAAGCTTTCCTGACATGTCTGGTGGTCGCAGGTAGTCTTAGCACTGAGAAAATTGGCATGATATTTTCTCATGCATGATTTGTGTACCTTGAGACTTCATCCCTGAGGAAGGTTCAGTTCATTATCTGCACTGGTTTTAAGGTTTCTCAGGAACTGTGTATAAGGGTAAGGTCGTTTTCTGGTTTTGTAAGGCTGCCCTTCATGCTTCTCTTCAGCCTTTTCATTTTTCAAAAAGGCATTAGACTTGTACCTTGTAATGAATGACTACAACCTGCCTGGGAAGATAGACAGCATGTAGGAGTTTGTACATGAGTTAGCAAGCCTGCTTTTCCAGACTGCTGCATGGGCACATAGCACCAGAAAGGGATATTTGAAATATGTGACCTAACATGGAACATGAGAGCAGGTGTAAAGAAGCTCCAACTTGGGGTCTTCTGGTTTCCAGTTATGCTATAGATCTACAGGAGGATTTTTAGAGAAATAATGAAAAATGAAGCAAATTGATTTTCCCTTGATAGCCAGGGCCACCTGTGGGTTTTCACAGGAGATGGAGATGTCCATGGACAGAGACACTGCAGATTGCCCTGGGCCCTTCTGTGCTCTTCTCAGAGTGGGAGGTGAGGGATTTGGCAGATTCAGATCCTCAGTGGGAGTGGGGATATTTAATCCTACTGCCACGAGTAAGGCACATAGGCCAGCTAACAAAAGGAAGAGGGCCCCGGAGGTGGCTTGGTAAGATCATGTGATAAGTATCTAGTTTTCTTGTATTTAAAGTAGGCCTTGATTGGCTCTATGTTTTCTCATTGAAGATTTGAGTATGTTTGCTTCAACCACAATTTTGATCTGGCCTTTCTCTGTGCCCTTCTACTATTATCTACTATTATCTCCATAGAGATTCTGACTCAAACACAGCAAAGGCCACCTCCAGCCTGGGAGTCTCGTGGCCCATCTGCCAATCTATCCAGGTCTTTTGAAAATCCTGTGTCTCTTGGGGGATTGGGCTCTGTTGGAAGGAAGGAGGACAGTCCTTTGTGCTTTGAGAGACAGGGGGCTGTGAGGACAGGATTATCAGAGACAGCAGTGTCCCCTTCTTCAGAGGCCTCTGAATACCATAGTTTGGGGGCCTTTCCAGATATCAACAGGCAAAAAGCCTGAGCATAAGGGATTTCACACCACTTTTCTTGCCTTTTGAATAAAAACCTAACTGAGGACCATTGTTATAGTTTAGGCTGAAATTGCGCACCCATCTCTTATCATTTCCAGGTTCATCCAAGACCCATAATTGAAGCCAGGTGTAGAGCCCCTGTGAGTGCTAGTTCCACGGTACTTTGCAAAGAGACAGAAGCCTGAGTCTGAGTCCTGCAGGGAGCACCCCCTGCAGGAGGAGCCCTGTGGCTTTCCAGGTGTCCCCTGTGAGACTCAAGTCCTACTAACCACACCCTGCCAGACCAAGCAGCACAGGTCACTTTCCTTTGACATCTCCATAGCCTCAGATTCACCATGACTAGTTCAGGGTCCAATTCTTCTCTGTTTTTAAGTATACAGCCTAAGGCTGAGGTGGCTGGGATCTGCATGGAGTTTGCTATGGCAAGCTGGAGCATATGGAGAGAGAAGCCCAGGGCTTCTGTCTTTCACTGTGTATCCTCTGCAGAAGGAGGCAGCTCTATGAGTTCACACTGCATCTTTCATGAGACTGAAGCACTAGAAAGATGTCTCTGCCTGAAGCACCCCTGGTACTTGATTTACTGTTTTTTCCTTAGAACTTTCTATACTGTGGCCGTGTTCCTTAGAGTGAAGTTTGAAGTCCACCAGCGATTCCCTTGGCAACCTGAGATACAATATCCCTTACATTTGTCCCAATCTTATTTTGGCAACTTGCTCAGCACATTAGAAGTAGATAGACATCTGCTTTTTGTTTGTTTGTTTGCTTTTTAGTCTTGAGAGAACAAAGGAAAAATAATCCTTTAAATTTCTAAGTGCAAGAAACTTTCTTTCACTTTCCTCCTCTGAGCTGGGCCATGGGTGCTGCTGGCTCAGCCCAGGCTGCCCGTGCACATGGCCCTGCCCATTCTGAGAGACAGAAAAGACAGGAAACAAGGCCCTGGGTCAGTGGTTGTCCCTGCAAAGTGGGTCCACAGGCTGCTACACAGGCCAATCCCAGGATGGCTGTGAGTGCACCACCTCATGGCCTGCACACTGTGTATAGAAACTGGGCTCCACCCCCTCCTGCTGCTCAGACTGAGGTCCCCTCCCCTCTGACCAGGTGCCAGGCCCTCTCATGCTCTGCTTGCCCATTTGTGCAGCTGAGGCTCATGCTCCAAAGCATAGCCTCC
Source organism: Heterocephalus glaber (assembly GCF_053883595.1). Lineage (NCBI taxonomy): Eukaryota > Metazoa > Chordata > Mammalia > Rodentia > Bathyergidae > Heterocephalus > Heterocephalus glaber. The sequence continues at coordinate 314,511 of NW_028258315.1, forward strand.
AGCCAGGACAGTCTGTGAACATCAGCTCCCCTTCCCAGCACAGGGCAGGCAGAGACATGGCCTCAGCTTAGCTGCACAGGGTGCCCGGGGCAGTGGCCATGTGGGCCTGCACTGTGGAAATGTCACTGTCCCTACTGCAGGGCTCCGGATTCAGGCCGGGAAACAACCACACTGCACCAGGTACTGGGCTGATGTGTGCTTCCCGGGTCCTTCTCGTCTGTTGTTGTCCTGAACAGTCAATTGGACAGGAAGCCTGGCAGCAAAATGTTTTACATTCATTAAACCTGTTAAAGGCAGGATTAAGGGGTTGGGGGACATGGTAAAAGAAGTCACAGTAGGAAAGAAGTATACCCCACAGAGTGCAGAGCAGGCTAGACACCATAATGCCCTCAAATTCTCATGTGCAGAGGGCCAGATTCTGCTTTTCTGAACACCTATAGAAACTCAACTTGTAAGGAAAATAATGTTTTTTATACATAGATAATCTCAGGAAAGAAAGAAAATATAAAAGGAAGATGCAGACGCTCTCAAAGCAGCGGCGACCAGCGACCAGCGACCGGCCCCCGTGAGACAAGGCAAGCAGCTTGAAGCTCCGCGGGCAATCCCAGGCCACGCCCACGGCACGGTGGGGTCCGCTTAGCCGCGAGGGCGCCTCCAACGCTCAGTCCTGTCCCACCCCCCCACCCCCCCACCCCCGCGCCACCTACCTTCTGGCTTTTTTCCTACCTCGTCCCACACTACAGAGGCACAGGAGATTATAAAGACCCTTGTCCTGAGCTCCACAAGATGGAGTAGAAGTTAGTAACAGAAAGAGGGCTTCTCAGGCTTCTGGAAGAAAACTGAAGCTCAGCAGAAAAGTACAGAGAATCTCTACAATAAAGGCACATCAGACCACTGTACTTGGTCTGCTGCTGGCTTGCTGAGACTCATTGACTCGTATGTGCACAGGGATTCCTACGTTGCTACTGTAACAGCAGAGACATGCCCTGAAGGAGGCCCATAATTTCTATTGCTATTTGTAAAAAGGAAAAAAAAAATTTTTCTTATTTTTAATTCTTAATTTTTACTTTTTTTTACTCTTCAAAGTTTTACTTTTCTTTCTTTTCTTTCTTTTATCTTCTCTCTCTCTCTCTCTCTCTCTCTCTCTCTCTCTCTCTCTCTCTGTCATTCTCTCAGTGTCCCACATTGCCCCTCATCTCCCCATTTGTTCCTTTCTGCACTGAATTCGGATTTCTCCCTTACTGTTCTTTTCTTCTCTTTTTCCTTCTCTTCATTATGATTAGGTTTAAAGGAAAAGTAAATTTGGTATCTAGCCTCCCTGTTGCTGTTAGGTGATTCCATTCACATCTTTGTTCTTTCATTCTGCCTTTTTCTCTTGCCTTTAACAACTTCTTAGAGCTTGTGTGATCTTTCTGTGTCTTCTGGCCTCACCGCTAATCTTATCTGATCTTTCTACCTGTCCCTCCCTCCCCATCTCCATTTATCTCCCCACCCTCAAGGGGAAAGATGCTATATTGAAGAGTTTATTCATTACAAACTTACATTGGGTTGGTCCTTGGTTTTAATTTAACTCACATAGTTAAAAGTGATAGATGAATAAATACCACAAATTGTCATTTTCTAAGCTGTGCTTGATGCTACTGTATTGCTGACTATATCATTTGGGCTAACATGTTGTGATTGATCTAATTAGTTTTCCTTCCTGGTATAAGAAAAATATAATAGCTTCAGAGTCATTACAGTCTCAAAACCCAAAGACAAGCCATACATAGAAGACACCTCTGAAAAGCAATCATTCCACAAGGGGTTTTTTAACACAAGCAACAAAGATACCTACATTAAGCAATTGTGAAATATCAACCCAGAAATTAAATCAAGGACAGTACCAAAAACAAAACTGAGAAGACTCTTAAGCAAGGCACAAATGCAGGCTTCCATGCCACAAAAAGGAAATTCTGGGGGAAATGAGGTGGAAAACTCTGATAAGCAACCACTTAGACAGCCTGAACTGATAGCACAGGAAGTAACAAAATAGATGCATGAGGCTCTAGAAAATTTCAAAACACAAATAATCTCCCAGATAAATATGGACATGGTGAGCAGAGTGAAAGACATGATTCGAAGCTCTACAGCAGAAACAGATAAGAAAATAGATGAGATCAGAAACATGCTGGAAGCCATGAATGCCCAGCACAAGAAAGAAGTGGAAAACATGATCTCTCAACATAAGAAAGAAATGGAATCCATGAAACAGATTCAAACAGACATTCAGAAGATTAAAAACTCCATGGAAAGCAAGCAGAGCAGCCTAAGAGAATCTGAAGACAGAATATCAGATACAGAGGACAGGTTTGTGGTTAAGGACCATGAAAACAGAGACTTCTTAAAGATAGTAAAGGACCATGAGAAATCAATCCAACAGCTGCTAGATGATGCAAAGAAGAATAACATAAGACTCATAGGAGTCCACAAAAAAATAGGAGAAAGCACAACAAGCATAAAAAATCTGTTCACAGAAATAATAGTAAATAACTTCCCAGACAGAGGTAGACAGTTGGACCTACACATAAGTGAGGCATATAGAATTCCATCCAGCCATGACCAAAAAAAATCTACACCTAGACATATAATAGTCAAGATCCCAGAAACCTAACAGAAGAACAAAATTCTACAGGCAATTAGAGAAAAGAAACAAATCACCTACAAAGGAAAGCCCATCAGAATCACGGCAGATTTCTCAACACAAACCCTCAAATCAAGGAGAGCCTGGAGTGAAGTATTTCAAGCCCTAAAAGAAAAAAACTTACAACCTAGACTGCTGTATCCGGCAAAATTATCTTTCAAAATCGATGGGGAAATTAGATACTTCCATGACAAAGAACATCTGAGAAATTTCATGAACACCAAATCAGCACTCCAAACAATTTTAAGGAAATTCCCAGAAAAAGATAATGAAGGTCACAACTCCACGAGGCCCAGCAGAGACAAGGCACCATGCAAGGTAAGACACTAAAGTGAAAGGGGGGAAAATAAGAAAAGAGCCAACAAGAGTAAAACATCATGACAAGGATGAGTCAATATCTGTCAATTATAATTATCAATGTTAATGGCCTCAATTCACCAATCAAAAGAAATAGACTGGCAGAATGGATTAAGAAGCAAAACCCAGCAATATGCTGTATACAAGAAACATACCTAACTCAAAAGGAAATCCATAGACTAGAAGTAAAAGGATGGAAAACAGTTCTCCATGCCACAGGAACCCAGAAAAAAGCAGGGGTAGCAATCTTATTTGCAGACAAAGTAGATTTCAAACCAAAACTAATTAAGAGAGACAAAGATGGTCACTACATCCTTGTGAGAGGAACAATCCAAGAGGAAGAGATGACAATCCTAAATATATATGCACCAAATGCAAATGCCCCCAAATATACAAAACAAATATTAATGGACATGAAAAACCAAATAAGCACTAATACAATTGTAGTGGGGGACCTAAACACCCCTCTATCACAAATAGACAGATCAACTAGGAAAAACATTAACAATGAAATTCTAGAACTAAATGAAGCTATTGAACAAATGCACTTAATAGATGTTTACAGAGTGTCCCACCCCCACAAAATCAGAATACACATTCTTTTCAGCTGCACATGGGTCATTCTCCAAAATAGATCACATGCTAGCTCATAGGACATATCTAAGTAAATCTAAAAGAATTGAAGTTATCCCCTGTATATTATCAGACCATAATGCAATACAATTGGAGATCAATAACATAAGCAACTGCAAAACACCCACAAACACATGGAAATTGAACAACACCCTCCTGAACAACCAATGGGTGACAGAGGAAATTAAAGAAGAAATTAGACAGTTTCTACAAGTAAATGAAAATGCCAGTACAATATACAGGAATCTGTGGGACACAATGAAAGCAGTTCTATGTGGGAAATTCATAGCAGTGAATGCCCATATTAGGACACCAGAGTCATCTCAGTTAAATAACTTAATGCAGAACCTCAAGCTCCTAGAAAAAGAAGAGCATAACAAACACAAACCTTGTACAAGAAAGGAAATGATAAAGATCTGAGCAGAAATCAATGCAATGGAGACTAAAAGAATGATACAAAAAAAAATCAATGAATCAAAGAGTTGTTTTTTTGAAAGAATAAATAAAATTGATAAACCTTTAGCCAACCTTATCAAAAAAAGGAAATAAAAGGCTCAAATACACACAATAAAGAATGAAAGAGGAGAAGCCATAACAAATCCAGCAGAAATCCAGAGAATCATCAGTACCTACTTTGAGAACCTGTACTCTAATAAAATGGAAAACACAGAAGAAATGGACAAATTCCTAGATACATATGAATTGTCAAAATTAAATGAAGAAGATATAGAAATTCTAAACACCCCAATTATAATGAGTGAAATTGAAAACGTAATTAAAAACTTACCAACAAAAAAAGCCCAGGTCCTGATAGCTTCACTGCTGAATTCTACAAGACATTTAAAGAACTATTGCCAGTACTCTTTAAACTCATCAACGAAATTGAAAGGGAAGCAATACTTCCAAATTCATTCCTGGAAGAAAGTGTTACTTTGATTCCAAAACCAGGGAAAGACCCGACCCAAAAAGAGAACTACAGACCAATCTCCCTAATGAACATAGATGCAAAAATCCTCAACAAGATACTGGCAAACAGAATACAGAGTGTCATCAAGAAGATCATACACACTGACCAAGTCGGATTTATCCCAGGGATGCAAGGATGGTTCAACATCCATAAATCAATAAGCGTAATACACTATATTAACAGAGTCAAGAACAAAAATCATATGATCATCTCAATAGATGCAGAAAAAGCATTTGACAAAATCCAACACCCATTCATGATAAAAACACTACAGAAAATTGGAATAGGAGGTCTTTATCTCAACATGATTATGGCTATCTATGAAAAACCAACAGCCAACATCATACTAAATGGTCAAAAACTGAAAACTTTCACGTTAAAATCAGGAACAAGACAAGGATGCCCACTATCACCACTCCTGTTCAATAGAGTTCTGGAAACATTAGCCACAGAAATTAGAAAAGAGAAAGAAATAAATGGAATAAAGATAGGAAGGGAAGAAGTGAAACTGTCATTATTTGCTGATGATAGGATACTTTACATAGAAGACCCAAAAAATTCGGTCAAAAGTCTTCTAGACCTAATTGACAGATTCAGTAGAGTAGCCAGATACAAGGTTAACACTCAAAAAAAATATCCTTCTTGTACACAAATAACAGACCCACTGAGAGAGAAATTAGGGAAACAATTCCTTTTACAATAGCATCCAAAAAAATGAAATATCTAGGAATCAATCTAACAAAAAATCAAAAGAACTCTACACTGAAAACTATAGCACTCAGAAAAAAGAGATTAAAGAGGATACAAGAAAATGGAAAGACATCCCTTATTCCTGGGTAGGAAGAATCAATATAGTGAAAATGGCCATACTTCCAAAACTACTATATAGATTTAATGCAATGCCAATTGAAATTCCAACAATATACTCCACAGAACTAGAGAAAACAATCAAAAAAATCATCTGGAACCATAAGAGGCCTAGAATAGCTAAAGCAATTCTAAGCAACAGAGACATGGCTGGGGGTATCACAATCCCCAACTTAAAACTATACTACAAAGCTACTGTGATAAAAACAGCATGATACTGGCAAAGAAACAGACCCGAAGATCAGTGGAATAGATTAGAAGATGCAGAAACAACTCCAGACATACTCAGCCACCTCATCTTTGACAAAAGTGTCAACCACCATCATTGGAGGAAAGAGAGCCTATTTAATAAATGGCGTGGAAAAAACTGGATTTCAATCTTCCAGAGATTGAAACTACACCCATACCTATCACCATGCACTAAACTAAGATTGAACTGGATTAAAGATATAAATATTAAGACAGAAACACTAAACTTGTTGGAAGATATTTTAGGTAGAACTCTTGAAGACATTGGCATAGGAAAAGACTTCATGAACAAAACCTCAGTAGCATGGGAACTAGCAGAAAGAATCAACAACTGGGATCTCATCTTATTAAAAAAGCTTCTGCACTGCAAAAGAAACCACCAACAGAGCTAACAGACAACCTACAATATGGGAAAATATTTTAGCAGCCATACCTCAGACTAAGGACTACTATCTAGAATATATAAAGAATTCAAAAAATCAGACCCCCCAAATTCAAAGACCCAATTCAAAAATGGGCATCTGAAATGAACAGACATTTCTCAGACAAAGAAGTAAAAGCAGCAAACATCTATATGAAAAAATGTTCAACATCACTGGTCATTCAAGAGATGCAGATGAAAACAACACTGAGATTCCACTTCATCCCAGAAAGAATGGCTGCTATCAAGAAATCAACCAATAACAAATGCTGGTGGGGTTGTGGGGAGAAAGGAATCCTTCTCTATTTCTGGTGGGAGTGCAGACTTGTTCAACTACTGTGGAAGTCAGTATGTAGACACCTCAGAGAACTAATACTAGAGATCCCATTTGATCCAGCTATTCTCCTGCTGGGTATCTTCCCCAAAGAATTAAAAGAATCATACCACAGTGATATATGTGCACCCATGTTCATAGCGACACAGTTTGTAATAGCTAAAGCTTGGAAGCAGCCCAAGTGCCCATCAACTGGAAACAGGATAAAGAAAATGTGGGGTTTTTTATAAAATGGAGTATTACTCTGCCATAAAGAACAAAAAACTAGACTCATTTATAGCTAAATGGATACATATCGAAGCCATACTCTTAAGTGAAATAAATAGGACACACATGTGTAAATACCGAATAGTTTCACTAGTGTGAGAAACTGATAGTTTAAACAAAGATTAAAATGATTAAAATGAATAATTGATAATTTGAAATAGGAAAAATATTCCAAAGATGAAGGAGCGAAGGGAGGGAAATGGGAAAGGAAAAGAGGGAAAGGAAAATCTATGAGAAAAGAAAAAAAATGGAAATGAAATCTATGTAAACACGGGCAGAGGGGGTGAAGGGTGCACAGGAAATGGGGAAAATAAAAATAAGAATCAAGATATATCATGTACAGGTATAAACACCCAATGATAAATGTAAACAAATTGTATACCTAAAATGTACCAATAAAATGTACCAATAAATGAATAAAAAGTAAAAAAATAAAAAAATTAAAAGAGGAGGAAAGGAGACCTGGGGAAGCACCGGGAAGGGCACAGTGCTGTTGCAGCGGTGGTGTCTCTCACTGCCTGTGTGGGTCATGCAACATGAATTCCAATGTGAGGCACCAGCAGCAGAGGCTGGAAAGAATGCTACTGCAGGTGGCACAGCTGTGTGGGGGACATGGGAGTCAAGCCGGGGCTTTCTCTGAGGGAGACAGTCTGCAGGGTGTTGTGCCCACTGGTGGGTGTCCTGGAGAATCACAGGAGTGCACCACCAGACAGACACATCCCACTGAGAGTGAGTTCAGGATGAGTCCTGTCAGCAGGGGCACGTGTATGACAGCAGCTCCCAGTCGGTGATGTCAGAACCTTTCCTCTCCTGTACCCCTCTGTCCAGGTCCAATGCAATCAGAGAAGTGGAGACCATGAGGATGAGGGGAGGAACCTTGCAGGAACTGACTGCATCTGCATTCCCTGCTGGGTCCATTGAGCCAACGTAGAGGGGAGGAAAGTAATAAAGAATGGAACATGAGATGGAGTGGCAACTTGACCAGACTGGATTTTTATACCCAGAGTTAGTAGAACACATGGAGAGTCTCCAAGGTGTTGCTAAGGAGGTAGTTCTGGTTATGATTTGGTTGAACACAGGTATAGAGGAATCTAAAGCCAGTTCCTGTTTGTGTCCTAACAAAGTTTAGATGGCTTAGTAAACTCATGATGCTTGGTGCATGGCAGTTACAGAAGTTCTTGTATTATTGTCAATGTGTTGTCAAAGTTAGATCATACAATGTGCCTGTCATCTTAAAGAATTCTGAAAATCCATTCTTTATTGTATGAGTTTACTGATTAATCATAACCTAACACTTTTATCCTTATTAAACATTGTTTGGTTTTTTGTTAAATGAAAACAGACAACATGACTGAGAAGTTTTGACAATGCTAAAAAAATCATTTTTTATTTTTTAAAAAACAGCATCTAATCTTTACAGACAAGCATTACTTAAGAAGTTATGCATCAACATAGTCATTCCAGGATGAATCATGAGAAAACAATTCAGAAACAGAAGGACTGAATACAGCATAGCAATTGCCTTTGTTGTCAGCTTGGCACTTCAAGATGGACACTAAAAAGATAATCTTGTTTACATCAATGACAAAGCAGCGGAGGTTGTTATAAACAGTAAACAGGCGAGTTTTTTCATCAGATGACTTCAGGGATTCCAAGTCTGACCACCAAGAAATCTCTTCTTCCTCTGTGACTTCAAAATCAAGCTAGACATAAAAAAGACAGTCACTTGGCATACTATTCTTAATATTTGTGTATCTCTGTTTCCTTAAAACTTAAATTGTGATTTGGAAAGTAATGAAAACAAAACTTTATCCAAAGCATAAGTTTTCATATGTCCTGTCCAGCATATCACGAACTTATCAGTCCTCTAAAAGCCAGAAGCAGAACACAGGTCCTGATTTTCTGACATGCAAGTGATCTCCAGGGATTTATATTCCCAGAAGTGCAGACAAGGGGAGATCCAGAAGTTCCTGCTTGAGTATAGTCTTGGATTTGACAAAAAAAAATCCATAGAGACCCTCACTTCCACTCTGGGCCTTAAAGACCCTCTACATTTCCTCAAAGTTGTCCCTGATGTAGCATTTGTATTTCATTTCTTATGTTAGCTCAGCTTTTACTTTTTGTTCCTTTAAACTGAATCTATTCTGCACACTGTGTCAGCACTGGGATTCTAAAGATGTTGAATCTGCAGTGCTTCATGGTGCTGACAATGGAATCAGGAGTGACAAAATATCAGAGGGCTCACTTCAGGCTAAAAAGTATCTTCCAAATGAGAGGTAGCTGCACCCTTCTGAGTTCCCTTGGTGGGAGCAGTTTGGAGAAGCATGTATAAGAAGGAGGGTGCTGGCAGCAACCCCATGCTGAGGCTGTGCTGGGCGGGGGTGGGGGGGCCTCTGCTTCAGGAAGGTGCTGCACAGAGCAGGAGAGAGAGCAGTGGGCCTGGGTCCTCCGTTGGCCTCTGCAAGCTGGGAGACCCTCAGATCCCAGAGACCCAGGCCCACTGTGCTGCCTCTGAAGACGTCAGCTCATTTCCAGAGCTGCGTGGTGCAAGTCTGGGCTGACTGCAGAGCTTGATCTGCAGAGCTGTCTTGACAGAGTAAGAGTACATGCGATTGAAATTTGATGCACACAACTTTATAGTTTATCTAGGTTTGGGCTACTCTTTACTTTTGAAGCTTGGGCCCTAAGAAAATGTATCTTGTAAAAGTACTCTCATGTGCACCATAGTATAGTAGTTGTTGAAAAAAGAGACATAAAATAATGAGTTCTAGAAATAATTAGCGTCCTCAAGAAGTGTGCTCACAGTAATAAAGAAAATAACTTGAAACTAGGCATTTTTTACCTATGTTGCCTACTTAAAATTCTCTTTTGCTCTTTGTCAGATAGGAATTTTCTATAAAAACAACACAAGGTAACAGGTATTTAGAAAACAGAAATATAAGAAAGATGTGCTGATGTCCTGTCTCATTAATATCAGAATTTTCCAGAAAAAATGGAGATAAATACTGAAAATATCAATTCCATGTAGGTAGGACAAATGATTGCTGAAGTTTGAATGTCATGACATACAGATTCACTTAGAAACAGCAAGGACACTGAAACTTAGGAGGAATTTCTGCAAACTGTAAAGCTAGGAAGCTTCCACAGCAGAAACAGCTCTTCCTGGTGAAGTTCTAACCTCCGGTGCCTGCGGGTCAGCACTGCTGACTGGGCTGCCTCAGTCTACTCTGGCTAGGGTGTGGGGCCGCCCTTCCTACAGGACTGTGATTGTTCCTTTTTCCCTTCCCACTCTCATCCTCCGGTGTGCGGAGAATAAAGAGTCTGCCCCAAGTCCCTGTGGTTGTCCTGAGATGCTTTGAAGCAAACATTTCTTCTGCAGTTGCTTGGCTCTCAATTTCTTTCCTGAAAAATATTGATTTCACCACGGACCCAAGGAAAGGCCAAGCCCTTGAGGACACCAGGGCCACTGCAGGGAAGAGGCCCTGTCAGGACAGGGAATCCTGACCCTGGTCTGCTTTAGGGTCTGCCCTGTTTGGCTAAAACTATTGCATTGTTTCATAGGAGCACAGATGGAACATGTGGCCTCAATGTTCCTCACACCATGTGAGGTATTTCAAAACACTCTCATCACAGGAGGAAAGCAGTTATTAGAAATGCAAACAAGCATTGAAGGGCTGCTTACCTGGATTGCTATTTGAATGATGACTTTTTTAAGTTGCTGGTTTGTTAAAGAAATTCCTTCCTCTATGGGTGAGCGAGGATTGTATAATTTCAGCAGGCGATGTGCCTCTGGTACCAGCTCCTGCAGAGGGTCATTCCAGGAGTCCAGCAAGTGCATTACCGCATGGAAGAGGTTTTTTTCCTATGCAACCAGTTTGGAGCAATCACATTAAAACAACTGAGAAACAACAGGCTTAGTTACATGAGACTTTTGCTTAGAGAGGCAGAGGTAATATATACCTTTAGTATTTTTAAAATATGTAAAATATTTCTGTAGATGATAAAAGTTTTAAGAAAAATACAGTTTCAGTATATGACCTAAACTGTGCTGCAGTAAAACAAATAAAAATGGCTATGGAAATAAATACTTTTTAAATGAGAGTTCAAATGGATACAATTCAGTCTTGTTTTCACTCTGAAATTCTCTCCGTTTATTTAAAATAATGTTAAGACCCTATTCCTGTGAGGAACTCAGAAGAGACAGGTATTAACCATAAACAATTGGAGCTTAGACAAATGAGGGCTGAATGTGGAGAGACTGTTGTCGTCAGAGACCAGGGTTGCATCTCTGACACAATATAGAACAGGACATGCACAGTGGGGTGACTCTCAGCTGAGACACAGGAGGAGGCCGGGGTGAGTGCAGAGTGAGGAAGTCCACATCAGAGAAGCAGAAGCAGGATTTGGTGCATAGTTCAACCACTATAAAGAGGACTTTTTTTTGGTTGGTTACTCTTCTTTTTCCTGCAGGTGGACTACTGCTTCACAGAGCTTATGAGAGCCTGAGTGAGGGCAGAACCAGTTGCTACCTCAGCTCTTCTGGTGTAGCCAGGCTAGGGACCCACCTGCATCTTTCTGGCCTCCTCTAGCCCAGCTGGGATGTAGATATCATCATTGTGGCAGCTTTTTTTGGCTCCAGAGATGTAGCCTGTGTGGTGGAAATGCACACTCGCCTGAAAATGGTGAAGAAAATTTTATTCGTATGGATTTGCAAAATGAAAACATGAATCCATTGAAAAAATATGAATACACTTGGGGTATGTGTAATTTTTTGAAAAGTGTGATCTGCATAAAAACTGAATCTAAAGTGTAAAAAAAAAGAACCATTGGTCTTTCCTAGTGACTAGTGTTTCCCAGTAGCTCTGTAATCTCACTATTTTCAGCTCAATTCTAACCTCTCCACCTCTTAAGTTCTTTGCTGTGCCCCGTCCTCTCACCTCCCTACAAGTCACACTTTGAAATGCAAACCCTAAAATAGTAAAATCTACAAATCTGTAAGTTCTATAATTACCACTTTCTCTAGTGCATGAACTGAACCCATCCTGCATATGCACCTATAACTACCCAGTGAATCTCTTTTTCTTCTGGGCCCAAAGTGGTATTAGATTAATAAACATTAAAAATAAAGATTAATAAAGATTAATAATTGTGTTTTTAAAAATACTTCTTAATCCATAAAAATGAATATTGTCAAGTTCATATAAATTCAAAATACAAAATTTTTATTGTGAAAAAATGAGTAATAAAATGGAGCAAAACCAAAGAGAAATACAGTAACTAGTATTGAGTTAAAGTTGTGAAGGTTTAAAGGCATCGATACAATCATGTGGAAGACACAACATAGCCATCTGAACCTGGGGAATGCAAGAAACAGGAGTGAATAAAACTAACGGTGTGAATATGTGTGTGTGTCACAAAAGTAAGGTCACAGTATCTGTCCTAAACCCTAATCCATTGTCTGGCATAAAAGAGAGAACAATACTCAAAGTACCCATGGAAGGAGTGAACTTGTGTCCTCCTCTAAGCTAGACCTTTTTCTGCTAATTATAAACTCCACACTGGAAATTTTTGAACAAATAATTGGAGTACTTGGAGCTTTCTAACGGCTATTAATGTGGGATATCTTTCTTGTGAAATGATTGCAGTTTAGTGAACTCTACTCAATCCCCCAGTGCACTGCAAAGCCGTTCTCACGTCTCAGCTGTGTGCAGGGCACTCAGTGAAGGACGCCCGAGGACTGGCCCTGTGTGCAAGAGCAAGAAATCAGTGCTCTTCCTCGGCCCTGCTTAAAAGTGATATGTCAGCTGATTAAATTGTTAAAAATTACATTTATTATGAATCTTTTAAAAAAGATTTATTTGTTTTAAAATAAAGACTTTATAAAACATTCCCTTCATCCTTGTTTTTACAATATTTGCTGGCACCTTTTTAAATCATATTAACATATATTATCAGATAAATGGTTGCTGAGTTCTTTAAGTTTGCAGTGTAGTGTAGTCTAATTATGGATGGGATTTCTCCATGTGGGAAGATATAAAAAGAGAGATACTGACCACCCTCAAGAACAGGTCTGCAGCATAGAAATACATGTTCCGAGACAAAGATTTAGCCCTGTGATACAGGTTCTGGAGGATCTCTTGACATTTGTCTCCAGGAACACAGGTGGAACGGGAGGCCTCATTCTGGCACAGGACCAGGGTGGACGCCAGCAGCAGGAGGAGGGGCCCTGCTTAAACAGAACCACAGCATCAGGGATGAGCTATGCGGCGAGGTCATCACAAGCCTTCCTGCCCAGGGAAGCCTTGTCTATCTCCGCTGCCCCAAGGCATGACTCGGTGCTGTGAGAGCTCAGATAAGGAGGAACTAACAGCTTCCACTGCGCCCCTGCAGGTGAGGTGTGTTCTCACAGTCTGAGAAGCGGGTCACTCCTGTGCTTTCATATTACACCCACAAGTGCTTCTGTACCTGGTAAACACTTGGAAATTGAATTCACTTTGATTCTAGACTTTTAAAGCATAGATCTTCAGAATTTCTGCAGCTGATCAGCAGTAGAATTCTGCAAGAGTGTCTGATTTTCTAAATCATTCATAGCATTTTAAACAGTTACATAAGAATACCACAAATTATCTATAGGTTTCATCTTCATGCTTCATAAATATAAACACAGGGCTGCTTGGTTGTTGATATTGGGTATGAGGAGAATCCTGTCATTAACAAAAGGCCATGGCCTGCATCTGCTAACTTACCATAATAATACCACAAAATAGCCTCACACCTTTTCAATAATTTTAGATACTTTCCCAAATTTGAGCTTTATTATACTCATCATAAATTGCATGAGGCTTCATAAGAATCATCAAGTATACTGAAACACCAGATTTAAAAAAGTGAAACGATTTTCCCTGAGTCCCACCATTAGCAGGCAGAGGAGCCAGAACACCCACACTGTGGTCCTCGCCCTTCACCTCCTCAAGTCCTGCTCACCTGTGGGCTCTCAGTCTGCACCTGTGCAGCAGGGACCACATCTGGGTTCATGGGGCACAGTGTGTGCAGAGGTTACTGTCATTCTTGCATTTGTAGTAGGGTAATGGGGGCTCAGAGGCAAGACAGGATCTACTTTCTCTGTTCTATAAAATATCACTTTCAAAACCTTTGTGAAAGTCAAAGGTACTTTACCAATTTTCTCTTTCAGTGAATGGAAATATCCAAGCAATAATAATAATAAAGGTCTTCATAATGATTCACACTCAAAATAAAGGAATAGCACATAGCTTAAAAGCTAAACTCATATGTTACCCTCTGTGGCACTACTCCCAAAGAGTTTCTGATATAAAATTGTAATAATGAGAAGACTAACTTACACAGAATCTTTGACAAATGCAGTTGACAATCCCCAAAATAAAATTAGATAAATATTGAAGATATTTATATGAAAAATAGCTAAACAAAATAGCTATAATAATTGAACATAAGTGAAATTATACATATCATGTAACTTAAGGTTTTATGGGTAAAATTGAAATAATGTGATATGATTTTTTGATAGAATTATACTTATCCAAAATAATAATGAATCCCAAAATTTTTTTATACAATCTACAGTAATACAATATTAACTGTATATGTTGTGCACATTTGTCCACGAAATATGCTCAGTATTTAGAAAAATTGATTAAGAGTCCTAGGAAACTCATACTTGAATAAATATTCTGTAACTATGACTATATTTATCTGAAAAAATGTATCATTGCATTCTTTTTTTTTTTTTTTTTGGTACCAGGGATCTAACTTGGGTCCTTGCACCTGTGCAGCAGGCGGCGAAACCATTGAGCTAAATCCCCGGCCCCATTGCATTCATTTTTATAGTCTGATATATGATAACTACAAAAATATTATTATTGTTTATATCATACAAAATTTATAGTTGGTCCTAAACTACTTTTCATGCAAAATGCCTAAGGGAACAAAAGTAATTATTTAACACTAGCTTGCTTTTTAATTTAAATAGCATTGACTTGAATGAATCTAAAAACACAGCATAAGATGCACATCCACCCTTATTCCTGCATTGTGATCTCAGAATTGAAAGTTTTACCAAGGTGACTCAGCTTCGCAAAGTCAGGTAATAGACCAGGGAACAAGAAAATTTCATTTTGACCTTCTGGAGAGGAAACAAATTGGACTCATTGGCTCTTGTGGCCCAGAGCAGCTCAAACTCAGCCTTGTGGCTTTCTGTGCTACCTAAGCTCCTGTAAAGAGATCTATCCTGTGCACTGGACAGTGCTTACCAGCACCCTGTCCTCTCTCCATGAAATAGCGATAGCACCCAGCCTGTGCTCCATGACCTCCACTAATGCACTGCAAAAGTTCTTTAGCTTTTGCCAAATGTCTAAAGCCAGGAAGGTCCACCACTTGATGACTGACTTACTCTATTAAGCCCTGTGAAATTCATTTCCAGATAAAGAATCACACTTCTTCTACACTCATTAATCTGAAACCTCTTGGAATTAGCTCAGTTTTTTCCTAGTAACTCACATAAGAGTGTCAGTGAAGCCAACCACTCCCTGGGGTGCTGCACGTACCTTTCCCCTTGGTGTCCATGGTGGTGAAGAAGACAGGAAGCGCACTTCACCAGGGAAGGACTGGCTGTCTCAAGGGCAAGGTCAGAGGTCAGTTTGCAAACATTGGAGACTTTCATGAGTACATTTAATCAGACATTCTCCTTCTTTTTCTTGCCCTCTTTTTCCATCATCAATATTATCCCCATAACTCCATATAAAAAACTTTATTTTATTTCTTACTCACACTCCATAAAATATATTGGCCATAAATAAAGGACTTTTATGAATTAGCCCAAAAGGAAATGAGAGAGATGAGGAAGGTGAGCTTTGGTGACCAGTGTGAGTTGGAGGCTCTTCAAAAATTTAAAATCTTTTACTGTAAATTTTCCTCTAATTTCTAAGCAGTACCTTAAATAAATGGCATTACATTTCACAAAAGAAATACTCTCTTGTCATCATCATAACATTTCTCCTTCAGAAAGGAGAAATAGATAACTTAAATAGATAAGTTTCCAAATGTGTGCACTAAACACCATGAAACATACAATTAAAATTAAGATCAGACTATAAATCTTTAATAAAAGATGTTTGAATTTCAATATTTTAGTTGCATTTATACTATTTGCTCATGTTTAAAATGAAATATAGGTGTAGTACCTTGTTTCATAATATGTATTTCATCTCTTTCTGACTTTTGCTTTTTGCCTTTAACATAGAGGGAAATTATTTCTCTTATTATCCCTAGTATAAAGATTAAGAAAAAACCTTGGAGCAATTAACATAGAAATGTATAAAATTAATTATTCCATAGCCCAGTTACATGTACAAAGAGTTGTGCTTCTAAAGCAAGAGGCAGGTACATGCAAAGGTCAGAAAAATAAAATATTTAAGGCATGTTTAGGTAGACCCATGTGTAACATGTACAAATAGCATTATAGACCTCAGTGATTTTGATTTTGAGGATAGAATATACAACACTTTCAGGGCCAACACACATATAAACACACATTTTCACTAATACCTAGTAGATAATGTAGTAAACCAAAATTCCATCTGGTAATCTCTACCATTGTCAAGGTTGTAGGCGGATAACCTGAAATTTTCTTGTACTCAATTTACCTTCTCAGACACAAGTCTCTCTGGGGAAAAGGGACAAAATTCATTTTTGTGAACTCAAAAGATCCACATACCACTTAGAGATTCCTATATGATGTGAGTATAAGTAATAAAAATCCAGTTGGTAAAGAATTTGTCTAAAATTTATATCCATAATTCTTCAGTAGCTTGTGGTTTATCACTGTTAGTGTCTGTGAAATAGATCTATGATGAAGTAAATTAAAAATAATCTCTTCCTATGGCCTTTGTTAGTATGTATTTGTTAATACCGTATACCCTCTTGAGCAATAATCTGACTAAAATATTAAGCAAACTAACATTTCTGAAAAACAATCTTCTACTTGCCTTCGGGTAAACAATGATACATGCTAATGATTCACATTAACTGTGGTGATACATCTGAAGCCTTGGTCAGAATTCAAAGTACTTTTACTACATATCTTTTTTTTTAATGGACCATGAAACTCTGAATTATTAAGAATGTAAATCTGGGTAGAGAGAATTTAAAGTTGTCTGACATTCCTCTCTTCTCCAAAATGCTTAAGACTAAGAAAATCCTCCATAAGAACTGGAAAGGAAAAACTATGAGAAAAGAAAAGAAAAATGGAAATGAAATCTATGTAAATGGGAAAGGGTGGAGGGGGTGAAGGGTGCACGGGTAATGGGGAAAAAAATAAGAACCAAGATACATCATGTATGGGTACAAACACCCAATGATAAATGTAAATGAATTGCATACCTAAAATGTACCAATAAAAGAACTAAAAACAAACCAACAAAAAAATAAATAAATTAATTAATTAATTAAAAATAAAAAGAACCGACACAGGCAACTACTCTTAAAATGTAAAGATGATGCAACATCTGTAGGAAGAAAGGATAAGATCGACCTATGAAAGCCCTATTGTGGGTATTCTCTGGAGGACAACTGATTTGTTGAACTGCAAAGAGGGAAGTTTCTTGGTGACATTTAGCCTGTGCTGCCTTTCTTCTTTGCCCTCCAAGTCTCCTGTGAGTGTGATATACAATATCTAAATAATGCAAATGCACATTTTATAAAAAGTCATGGATGCCAAACATTTTCTACTCCACACGCCAGCATTTTTACTATAATTAAATGTAGTCTTTCTCTTTATCAAACTGTGTCCTCAAATCAGAACAGTATAGAATTTCACTAAGATTTGCTTGTTCTTCTTTTCTTAGAAAATTTCAATTGTTTACTGTTTTTAATTTGAGAGATTATGAATTAACTGAGAGCTAGTGACTGATTTCTCTCAAGTAGCTTAATAAAATGGAGGAATGATTTTTAAGTTCCACTACTATTCTTAACACATTAAAACCATGAACAAATTTGGCTCCTTTATTATAGAGATCTAATTCTTAAGACTAAGTGGCACCACATTGGATTTTATCTCTAGTCAGGGAAAAAAACTTATGCACTATTTATATTTTAATTCCTTATCATTAAGCTTGGAAGTGGTTTCTCATTCACATAAGAAAAAACACAAATGTAAACAGCATCAAATTGAAATATTTGTGTGGTAAAATACAGAAGGTTGTTAAAGGGTGAAAGAAATAAAAACTTTAAATATATTCCTAATAAATGTTTCATAAGGATCTTTCAAATCATATGAGCAGTTAATCATCTTTACTGAAGTGAAATTTGAAAATGATTGCATGTATAATATTTATGTATTTTTAAATGACAAATGTTTAATATTAAAGAAATTTTACATAAAGTATTAATTTAATATATTTGTTTCTAGTATAATCTGCCAGAAAATATAAACAACACCTTGGAAAAGGCCGCAGTGGTACATTTTGGATATCACTGTTTTCAAATAAGTAAAAAGATTATTATTTTATTCTATTATTGGATGAGCTTCATGCATATGAAGACATAATATTCATGCCCAACACTCATGTTCAATGCTTGTTTTTTGGTAAAATTGTGCAGATCATCAAATTCTGTAAGTGACTCCAGGTCACAGTTCTTAATCTGTTCAGAGCCTTTAGGGTATTTGGTCTCTAAATAAGAACACTACAAAGGAAGTATTTGGGAATTTCCTTAGGATTACTGTTTCTAATCTCTCCATTCCTCAGTCCATCTATCTATCTATCTATCTATCTATCTATCTATCTATCTATCTACCTATCTATCTGTCTGTCTATCTGTCTGTCATCTATGTGTTCATCCATTTATACCTATCTTTCTATCTACTCCACTTTCCTATTTACTCTGCATCCTATATGTCTGTGTGTGCATCTCTTCTACCCATGGATCATTGGCCTCCCCAACTGGTCTCCCATCCATCAAACTCCCTACTCATCCACATATTTGTCCATTGATGCAGGGTAGATCAGGGCTCAGCAGGGCCCCAAACTGACAGGTGTTGATCTTGCATTTGCTCTACTCTGAGTATGTGTGAAGTCTCAGGGAGGAGTCGGAGCAGCCTGGAGGAACCTGGGCCTTTAGGGTGTCTGGATGAAGCTCTGTAATGCTCTTGCTGGGAAGTGCTCTACTACCTTAACCATCTACACAGCCGTGCTGTGTGCACACTACTAACTCTGCTTCTCCAGTGCTGTATTTTTGCATACAATGAAGAATTCAAAATGAGAAATAGGGCATATTGTTTATAACTTGTTGCCTCAAATCAAGTAAAACACATTTCACCATACAATATTTCTGTCTCTTAGAATTTGTCTAAAACCTCTTTGTGATGACATAGCAACTTATCATTTTTTCTGATGTATTATGTCTAACATTTTATGAATGTAATCTAAATATACACTGGCAGGTATTATATACACTGAGAAAAAGTGAGCAAAGCTGTTTTCAATTTATGATTGACATAGAAGAAGAAAATAACCACATAAATAATTCATTTTTTAATGAAATTATGTACTTACTCATAACAATTAAAATATATAGCCCTACCAAGTTCATGAGTCACACAGAACACATCAAATCAGCCCACTGCAGACCAGCAGGTCTGCGGACACCATACCAAGGCCGTGAGTAGCATGGAACACGCCGAATCAGCCTGTGCCCTGGCAGCAATCCACTGGACACCCCCACTCCCACCTGTTCCTCTGTATAACCACTTGCTTCCACACTACAAAGATGCAGAGGACACTGGACCACCAGACCACTGTACTGGGTAAGTTGGAGTCATTTTCACCTCCATCAGGACCGGGTCTATCTTCAGGGGAAGGGTAGCTGGAACCTGCAATACAACTCTGCAGAGTTCAACCCTACAGGAGGACAGGGAGCTCAACTTGGGACTTGCAGCCAGAAATCTGCCTGAATCTCATGGGTCTGCAACTGGCTTGCTGAGACTCATTGACCTATATCTGCACAGCGCAACCCACATGGTCTATTGTGACAGCAGAGACACACCCTGAAAGAGACCCTTCATCTTCGTTGTTTATTTTATTCCCAAACTTAGTATTGTTACTTTCTTTTATTCTCTTTTCTTTTCTTTTGGTCCTCTTACCTTTAATTTTTTTCTACTCTTTGCAAATATTTTTCTCTCCTTTTTTTCCTTTTCTTTTCTTCTTTCTTTTCCCTTTCCTTTCTCTCTCTCTTACACTCACTCTCTTGCTCTCCCACATTGTTCATCTTCCCTTTTTGTCCCTGTTTTGGTCCTCATTTGGAGTTCTTATTTTCCTATTATTCTCTTTTTCCTTCTCACCTGTGTCGTCTGGCCACACTGCTAACCCTCCCCTATCCTTCTTCCCATCTGTCCCTCCCTGCCCAACCCCTTCTAACTCCCCATCCCAAAGGGTAATGTTGCTCTATTGAAGAGTTTATTCACTATATGTTGGGTTGGTCCTCGATCTTGATTTAATTCACACAGCTAAAGGTGATAGATTAATAACTACCACAAAATGTCATTTTCGAAGATGTACTTGATGCAGTGGTGTTGCTGATTGTATCACTTGGGCTAAGGTGTTGGTATTGATCTACTCAATGAACCTTCCTAGTATAAGGAAAATGAGATAGCCTTAGAGCCATTAGAGACTCAAAACTTAAAGACCAGCTATATCTGGAAGACACCTCTGAGGAGCAATCATTCCATAAGTGTTCTAATTACAAGCAACAAAAATACCTACATTAAGCAATTTCAAACCATCAACCCAGGAGTTAAACCAAGGACAGTACCAAAAACAAATATGAGAAGACATTTAAGCAAGGGACAAACTCGGACTTCCACCCCACCAAAGGTAAATTCTGGGAGAAATGAGATGGAAAAGTCCCATAACCAACCACCTGGATACCTTAAACTGATAGCACAGGAAGTAACAAAACAGATGAATGAGGCTCTAGAAAAATTCAAAGTAGAAATACTTTCCCAGATATCTACAGAGATGGCGAGCAGAGTGAAAGACATGATTAGAAGTCTAGACCAGAAACCGATAAAAAAAAAAATACATGAGCTCAGAAACATGCTGGATCCCATGAATACCCAGCATAAGAAAGAAATGGAAACTATGATCACCCAACATAAGAAAGAAATGGAATCCATGAAACACATTCAAACAGATATTCAGGAGATCAAAAACTCCATGGAAAGTATCCCCAGCAGATTAAGGGAATCTGAAGATAGAATATCAGATATAGAAGACAGGATCATGGTTAGAGACCATGAAAACAGAGATTTCTTAAAAATAGTAAGGGACCATGAGACATCAATCCAGCAACTGCTAGATAATGCAAAGAAGAATAACATAAGATGGATAGGAGTACATGAAAAAAGCAGGAGAAAGCACAATTGACATTAAAAAAACAGTTCACAGAAGTACTAGTGGAAAACTTCCCAGACAGAGGTAGAGAATTGGACATACAGATAAGTGAGGCATAAAGAACTCCAACTAGCGATGATCAAAAAAATTCTACAGCTAGATATATAATAGTCAAGATCCCAGAAACCCAACAGAAAAACAAAATCCTACAAGCAGTTAGAGAATAGCAACAAATCACCTACAAAGGAAAGCCCATCAGAATCACAGCAGACTTCTGCACACAAGCCCTCAAATCAAGGAGAGCCTGGAGTGAAGTATTTCAAGCCCTAAAAGAAAATAACTTCCAACCTAGACTGTTATATCCTGCAAAATTGTCTTTCAAAATTGATGGGGAAATTAGATACTTCCACAAAAAAGAACACCTGAGAAATTTTGTGAACACCAAACCAGCTCTACAAGCAATTCTAAACATTATCCTAGAAAAAAGCAATGAAGGCCACAGTTCCATGATGTCCAACAGAGGGAAGCCACCAGGCAAGGTAAGACATTAAAGGGAAAGGGGAAAAAATAAGAAATAAAAGAGCCAACAAAAGTAAAACATCATGAAAAGCATAAACCAATATCTATCAATTATAACCATCAATGTTAATGGCCTCAATTCACCAACCAAAAGAAATAGACTAGCAGAATGGATTAAAAAGGAAAATGCAACAATATTCTGTATAAAAGAAACTCACCTAACTCAAAACGAAACTCATAGACTGAAAGTAAAAGGATGGAAAACAGTTCTCCATGACACAGGAACCCAGAAAAAACCAGGGGTAGCAATCTCATTTGCGGACAAAGTAGATTTCAAACCAAAACTATTTAAGAGAGACAAATATGGTCACTACATCCTTGTGAAGGGAACAATCTAAGAAGAAGAGATGACAATCCTAAATATATATGCACCAAATACAAATGCCCCCAACTATACAAAACAAATATTAATAGACATGAAAAATTATATAAACACTAAAACAATTTTAGTGGGAGACTGCAATACCCCATTATCACAAATAGACAGATCATCTAGACAAAAAGTTAACAAGGAAATTCTAGAACTGAACCAAGCTATTGAAAAAATGGACTTAATAGATGTTTACAGAGTGTTCCACCCCACAAAATCAGAATACACATTCTTTTCAGCTACACACATGTCATTCTCCAGAATAGACCACATGCTCACTCATAGGACATATCTAACTAAGTGTAAAAGAATTGAAGTTACTCCCTGTGTATTATCAGACCATAGTGCAATAAAATTGGAGTTCAATAACATAAGAAACTGCAAAACCCCAATAAACACATGGAAACTGAATAACACCCTCTTGAACAACCAATGGGTCACAGAAGTGCCAGTACAACATACAGGAATCTATGGGACACAATGAAAGCAGTTCTACTTGGGAAGTTAATAGCAGTGAATGCCCATATTAGGAAAACAGAGAAAACTCAGATATATAAACTAATGCAGAACCTCAAGCTCCTAGAAAAAGAAGAGCATAACAAATTCAAAGCTCGTACAAGAGAGAAAATTATCAAGATTGGGGCAGAAATCAATGCAGTGGAGACTAAGAGAACAATACAAAAAATCAATGAATCAAAGAGTTGGTTTTTTGAAAGAATAAATAAAATCGATAAACCTTTAGCCAACCTTATCACAAAAAGGAAAGAAAAGGCACAAATACATGCAATCAAGAATGAAAAAGGTGAAGTCACAACAGATCCAACAGAAATCCAGAGGATCATCAACACCTACTTCAAAAACCTCTACTTCAATAAAATGGAAAACACGGAAGAAACAGACAGATTCCTAGATACATACAAATTGCCAAAGTTAAATGAAGAAGATATAGAAATTCTAAACACTCCAATTACAATGAGGGAAATTGAAAATGTAATTAAATATTTACCAACAAAGAAAAGCCCAGGTCTGGATGGCTTCACTGCTGAATTTTACAAGACATTTAAAGAAGAACTAATGCCATTACTCTTTAAACTCATCAAGGAAATTGAAAGGGAAGCAATACTTCTGAATTCATTCCTGGAAGCAAGTGTTACTTTGATTCCAAAACAAGGGCAAGACCCAACCCCAAAAGAGAACTACAGGCCAATCTCCCCAATGAACGTAGATACAAAAATCCTCAACAAGATACTGGCAAACAGAATACAGAGGGTCATCAAGAAGATCATACACCCTGACCAAGTTGGATTTATCCCAGGGATGCAAGGATGGTTCAACACATGTAAATCAATAAATGTAATACACTATATTAACAGAGTCAAGGACAAAAATCATATGATCATCTCAATAGATGCAGAAAAAGCATTCGACAAAATCCAGCACCCATTCATGATAAAAACCCTACAGAAAATTGGAATACAAGGGCTTTATCTTAACCTGATTAAGGGTATCTATGAAAAACCAACAGCCAACATCATACTAAATGGTCAAAAACTGAAAACTTTCACGTTAAAATCAGGAACAAGACAAGGATGCCCACTATCACCACTCCTGTTCAATAGAGTTCTGGAAACATTAGCCACAGAAATTAGAAAAGAGAAAGAAATAAATGGAATAAAGGTATGAAAAGAATAATTTAAACTGTCATTATTTGCAGACAATATCATACTTTACATAGAAGGTCCAAAAACTTCACCAGAAGGCTTCTAGACTTAATTGACAGATTCAGTAGAGTAGCTGGATACAAGGTCAGCACTCAAAAAACAATAGCCTTCTTGGACACAAATAACAGACTCACTGAGAGAGAAATTTGGGAAACAATTTCTTTTACAATAGCATCCAAAACATGAAATATCTAGGAATCAATCTAAAAAAGGAATCAAAAGAACTCTACACTGAAAACTACCACACCCTGAAAAAAGAAATCGAAGAGGATACAAGAAAATGGAAAGACATCCCTTGCTCCTGGGTAGGAAGAATCAATATAGTGAAAATGGCCATACTTCCAAAACTACTATATAGATTCAATGCAATGACAATTGAAATTCCAACAATATACTTCACAGAACTAGAGAAAACAATAAAAAAAATCATCTGGAACCATAAGAGGCCTAGAATAGCTAAAGCAATTCTAAGCAATAGAGACACGGCTGGGGGTATCACAATCCCCAACTTGAAACCATACTACAAAGCTACTGTGATAAAATCAGCATGGTACTGGCAAAGGAACAGACCTGAGGATCAGTGGAATAGATTAGAAGATGCAGAAACAACTCCAGACATGCTCAGCCACCTCATCTTTAACTAAGGTGCCAAACACCATCATTGCAGGAAAGATAGCCTGTTTAATAAATGGTGTTGGAAAAACTGGATTTCAACCTGCCAAAGATTAAAACTAGACCCAAACCTGTCACCACGCACTAAACTAAGATCAAAGTGGATTAAAGATATAAATATTAAGACAGAAACACTAAACTTGCTGGAAGATAAGTTAGGTAGAACTCTTGAAGACATTGGCATAGGAAAAGACTTCATGAACAAAACCTCAGTAGCACGGGAACTAGCAGAAAGAATCAGCAACTGGGATCTCATCTTATTCTAAAACTTCTGCACTGCAAAAGAAGCCACCAACAGAGCTAACAGACAACCTACAATATGGGAAAACAATTTAGCAGCTGTACCTCAGACAAAGGACATCTAGAATATATAAAGAATTGAAAAAAATCAGACCCCCTAAATTCAAAGACCCAATCCAAAAATGGGCATCTGAAATGAACAGACATGTCTCAGACAAAGAAGTAAAAGCAGCAAACAAATATATGAAAAAATGTTCAATATCACTGGTCATTGGAGAGATACAGATGAAAACAACAATGAGATTCCACCTCACCCCACAAAGAATGGCTGCTATCATGAAATCAACAAATAACAAATGCTGGCGGGGTTGTGGGGAGAAAGGAACCCTTCTCTATTGTTGGTGGGAGTGCAGACTGGTGCAACCACTATGGAAATCAGCATGGAGATACCTCAAAGAACTAGGACTGGAAGTCCCATTTGACCCAGCTATTCCCCTGCCGGGTATCTTTCCCAAAGAATTAAAAGAATCATATCACAGTGATATATGTGCACCCATGTTCATAGCGACACAGTTTGTAATAGCTAAAGCTTGGAAGCAGCCCAAGTGCCCATCAGCTGGAAACTGGATAAAGAAAATATGGTTTTTTATAAAATGGAGTACTACTCATCCATAAAGAATGAAAAACTCCAGTCATTTATAGCTAAATGGATGCATATCGAGGCCATGCTCTTAAGTGAAATAAATAGGACACACGTGTAAATACCAAACAGTTTCTCTAGTGTGAGAAACTGAGAGTGTAAACAAGAGTTAAAATGATTAAAATGAATAATTGATAATTTGAATCAAGAAAAAAGTTCCAAAGATGAAGGAGTGAAGGGAGGGAGAGGGGAAAGGAAAAGAGGGAAAGGAAAAACTATGAGAAAAGAAAAAAAATGCAAATGAAATCTATGTAAATAGGGAAAAGTGGAGGGGGTGAATGGTGCACAGGTAAATGGGGAAGAAATAAGAACCAAGATACATCATGTACAGGTACAAACACCCAATGATAAATGTAAAAGAATTATATACCTAAAATGTACCAATAAAATTAATTTAAAATAAAATAAAATAAAGTATATAATGTTGATCCTAAGAATGACAGAAGAAAAGAAAGATTTCCAAAGCAGAAGACTCTTGAAAATATGAAGATCACAGAATTTTGGGTCACCCTGATTGTAATAAATTTAATATATTTTAAGGTTTTTGAGAAAACAAGCATAAACACACCTGTGGCCAAAGTTTGAAGCAAGTATGATCATGTTAATTTCTTTATGTTTCGTATCTGGGAGTCAATCAATATAGTCAAACAAAATTATTATTAAAACTATATTGTTTAGAGTTCTCTAGAAAGGTAAAATCAATACAATATATAATCAACATAAAACATATATGCATTATACATATATATATGTATGTATATATATGTGTGTGTGTGTGTGTGTATATATATATATATATATATATATATGCATTAGGCTTACAATTTCAAAGGCAGCAGACCCCACAGTGGTTATCTGTGTGCTGAAGAGTCAGAAAATCCCATAGCTATGGTACACAAGAATTTATGAGTCAGAGAATGAGAGGGATTAATAAATGAACACCACACTAACATCAAAGGCCTGCCACCTACCTTCAGTGTTCCAGTGATGAGGCTGAGTTGAGTAGCTAAGGAACCCAGAGCTTCAACACACTGCAACAGATCTCCTTTTTCTTCCCCTTTTATTCTACCTGAATTGTGATACTATTGGCAGATCGACCCACAGTTTCCTTAGGTCCTCCCCAGGCAGGTTGGTGAACTCCATACCAATCATGTCTCAAATATGTGACAGGCAGTTCCAGAAGTGGGCTTGGCTAATCTGCTAGATATTGCTTCATCCAGTCAAGTTGACATGTGATGATTAGCAGTCACACTGCATCCCATGTAAACTTCCCAAACAGAAACATCTCCCTAAACCATACCTAATTTACAAATGCAGACAATAGAAAGTCTAAAACTCCACTTGATATAATAAAGCTATTTTGCATGGAAGTGGGAGCACATTAACTCCTTCCTTCTATGAGGTCCCAGAACTTCCTTTGGGTGATGTTTCCACTACACCTGCCATGACTTCACTTATAATGTAGATTTAATAATATTTAATTATAATCAGCATGATGCTATATAGTATATAGATGCAAATATACCCCCAAAGACTTAACATGTATGATTTTAGGAGGTATCACAGGTGCTCTGAGCTTTTACATGGACAGATAAACCATACCTTCAATTCTGAAGTGTATGGACAAGTTCTCTTCTTACCTCCTGGATTAGATTGTTGTAGTTCCCAATTAACCTTAATAACAGGACATGATAATAACAGCAGATGTCCTAAAGAATCTCCAGTTCTCTGAACATACTCTTCCTCACCTCCACTGTGGAGCACCAGTCCAATTTCTCCTTGGCAGTCTGGGTCAATCACACCGATTAGCACTGTAACTCCCTGTATAACCTGTTGACTCAGGTGAATGAGGGGCTCAGAATGGTAAGGAGAAACATTCAGATCATATTTCAAAACACTCTATGTTGATCCAGTACAAGAAGCTTTTCCCATCACAGAACTGACTTCTAATTCAGCAGAGCATAAGGTCAGAGACACAGAAGATAAATATATCTAAATATATGACTAGTGGGGCTTTGAGGGTAACAGTCAGTGGTGCCTTTCCAATTTTCACTGATTGATTCCTGGCCCCATGAGTCTTGGTTAGGAGAGAAGTAGTACCATATGTAGAATAGTGATTAAGAGCTTATACAGAACTATGTTTAACTTGGCCAAGGTATCATTGCATAGATGCACCGTGATTGCATCTTCAAAAGACCCTTTCATCCAGCTGCATCTGGATGCTGGGGAATACGTCAAGACCAGTGAATTCCATAAGCATGAGGCCATTGCCATTCTTCCTTAGCCTTTAAGAGCATTCATTGGTATGAAGCAATACTAGGTAGAGGAATCTGATGGTGGATGAACCATTCTGTAAGACAAATGATGGTAGTTTTGAGACAAGCACTACATGCAGGGAAAGACAATCCACACCCAGGATAAGTGCCTATTCCAGTAAAGACAAAGAGCGACCACATCCATGAAAAAAGCAGTCAGCTATGACCAACTTGCCATCAGGGTGCAGGCTGATCACCATGGGAAATGGTGTGACACCAGTGCTCAGTGCTGGACTTTAATCCTGGCAGGCTGGGCACTCAGCAGTGGCTGTAGCCAGGTCAGCACTGGGGAGTGCAAGTCAGTGTTTCTGAGCCCATTCATAACCTTCACCTCTGTCACCATGAGCACTTGGTTCAAGAGCCCACTGGGGCAATCACAGGGTTGTCTGCAAAAGATGGTATACTGCTGTACACAGAATGGGATTTTCTGTATGTTGTTGGCTAAAGTCTCATTGTTCTGACATAACTTTCTCATGAATGCTTATGTGTTACATAAATATTTTGACATTCGTCAAACAAAAGTAGATGTTTATCCACATAATTCTCCCTGCAATGTCTTTATTTCCAGTTTTGCATTCATGTTTCTTTTAAGCTGCTGACCCTCTAGCCACACCACTGTCTAGGGCCAATGAAGTGCTGCATAGTCAAACATCTATACAGTCACACATATGACATTTTTTTCTTCCAAGAATCATGTTTCTGAGGATCACTGCCCAAGATTCTGTGCACTGTGAAGATTGTCCTTCACCACAGCTCTTCAGCTGCATCCTCTAAATGGGGTGCAGCTCTATACCTGTCCTCCTGCAGTGGACCCCGCATCCTGTGGAGAACCATGTGTACCCCTGCACACATTCTCCTCGCCTCACAACTGACCACAAGGTACAGCTTATGAGGCCCCAGCTGCACTAGGGGACAGAAGTCAGTGTCACTGCAGCTGAATGTCTAAACTACTCAGACTTTATTACTACTATATCACCAGTTATGTTGGACAAATGTTAATTTACATAATGTGTAATTCTAAGCAAGATAGCAATGCTAACATCTTTATTTGAGAGTCAAATTCCCTGAGGAACTTACAGTATGATCACACAGTATAGTATGAATGTGTTCAGACCTCCTCTACTAGTGCAGGGTGATGCTCAGAGCCGAACATCAAGTGGAGTCTACACCTCATGGAACACCACAGGCTGCCAGGCACCCACTGCAAGGAGGCCAGGCGGAGTTGTGTAGTTGTTTGAGAGGATGACTTAACTCAAAATAGAAGAAAAGTAAAGCATCATGGAATGTTTTTCCTGATCCAAGTAGAATGGATTAAGTGATTGTATCCCAAGAAAGGCTGAGAAAATTCTGCCTGTGCCAACAGTGTGTTTATCCTCACTTTCTCAGTTTGAACCATTCTTGACATTGCTAATGAGTCCCATGATGAAAGAGATTCCCACTCACTTAGTTAAAATCTCAGAGAAGTTATACATAAAGTAAATGTTTTCATTCCGTTGTCTTTAACCTTTTCTTGTGGAAGTCCAACTTTATATC
This sequence comes from Heterocephalus glaber, assembly GCF_053883595.1. NCBI lineage: Eukaryota > Metazoa > Chordata > Mammalia > Rodentia > Bathyergidae > Heterocephalus > Heterocephalus glaber. The sequence continues at coordinate 343,842 of NW_028258315.1, forward strand.
AAATTTGTCTTAAGGGAGTTTTCAGAAAGTGACCTGGACCCTCAAGTGTTGTACATTGTACAAGGAGAAATTGTACCCAAACAAATAATTGTATTTTATATATTTTGCTGGACTGAGAAGCAGTAAGACAACAAAAAATAAAATACCCTCTGAAATATCTAATATTCATTATAAATATATGGTGTAATTGAAATATGATGAATAATTAAATTAAAAGTTCATTACAACATGAGAAAATTGCCCTTAATTCCCCTAAAAACCACCTTGAACACAGAGTACATAGCCGTATCTTTTGAAGTATGTAGGAAGTCCTATTCTTGAATGCTTTTACTAGATGTGATGAAAAATACATACCTTGAGATTTCTTGCTCAATGCCATGCAATGGAATGTGAGGCTCATAAAACGCTGGGGGACTCTTAGCCCACCTGATTCACTGGATCTTATACTGTGTGATTCCTGGTTCTCTCCAAAGAAAAAACTGACAGAGTACAATTTCTTTATGTCCAATTAGAGGCAGTGGTCCATGAGTAAAACTCAGAAGAGAACAAGTGACTATAGGAGATATTCTTTCACAAGGAAGCCAAAGTTTCCCAGGTATGAAGAATCAATCAGAAAGCCAAATTCTCTGGATTGAATTAAATACCTGGTTGGTTGAGAAAGGGAAGCAGAACCCTGCTGATCAGCAGCATCCCTTGCTTCTCTCCCCCTGCACATCCCATCTCAGAGTGGCTCTAAAATCCTCAGGGAAACCAAGAGCTTGAGGCCATGCTTCAAGATCCTGCTCCCTGCACACTCTTCCTTCTATGTGAAAGTTGAAACCCACCTGGGAGGTGACTGCAGACAGCACCCATGCACTATGGTTACAGCCAGATACACTGGGGATAGGCTAGGCCAGCAGCTCTGTAACAGGCACTGCCTCTCCCCATTGTCTCCAGAACACCAAGGCATCTGCATCTCTGCACATCCTCCTCCATGCTGGTGACTCAGGATCAGTAAGGAAAGCTTCATCCCTAAGCAGAAAGCAGCAGAGCCCCTGAGTCCAGCAGCACAGAGCTCCCTGACAGGAGTCACAGACTGCAGCCCTGGAGACAGGAGGGAGAAGAGAGACACAGCAGAGTCATCCAGAGAAGGCACCCTGGCTGGCCCCAGGCACTGTGGAGTGTGAGACAGGTCCTGGTCTTCCTGCATCTGCAATGGACTGCCTTCCTGTGTGGTATAATCTACCATTTTTTTAATGTCAATTCACTTTTGCTTTGCATTTCTCAAATAAGAGAAACCATGCAATATTTAAGTTTGTGCATCTGACTTTTTCACTTATTGTTATAAGCACAAGGAAAATGTGTCTTCTACAAATAATTTAAAATTATCCTCCTTTATAGGAGACAAGTTCTTCTTTGTGAATAAAGACCACATTTTTTTGTTTCTTTTTATTCTTAAGTTCTTTTATTGGTACATTTTAGATATGCAATATGTTAACATTTATCACTGGGTGTTTGTACCAGTACCTGATGCATCTTGATTCTTATTTTTTCCCCATTATCTGTGCACCCTTCACCCCCTCTGCCCTTTCCTATTTACATAGACTTCATTTCCATTTTTTTTTCTTTTCTCAAAATTTTTCCTTTCCCTTCCATCCTTTCTCCTTCCACTCCCTTCACTCCTACCTCTGTGAAACTTTTTTCCTATTTAAAATTATCAATTATTCATTTTAATCATTTTAGCTATACTTTCAGTTTCTCACACTAGAGAAACTATTTGGTATTTACCCATGTGTGCCCTATTCATTTCACTTAAGAGTATGGCCTCGATATCCATCCATTTAGTTATAAATGTCTCTAGTTTCTCATTCTTTATGGCTGAGTAGTACTCCATTTTATTAAAAAAAAAACACATCTTCTTTATCCAGTTTCCAGTTGATGGGCACTTGGGCTGTTTCCAAGCTTTAGCTATTACAAACTGTGCTGCCAAAAACATGGGTGGACAAGTGTTGCTGTGGTATGATTCTTTTAATTCTTTTGCGAAGATTGCCAGTAGGGGAATAGGTGGTTCAAATAGGACCTCTAGTCCTAGTTCTTTGAAGTATCTCCATACTGATTTCCACAGTGGTTGCACCAGCCTGCACTCCCATCAGAAATGGAGAAGGGTTCCTTTCTCCTCACACACCCTCCAGCATTTGTTATTTATTGATTTCTTGATAGCAGCCATTCTTCGTGGGGTGAGGTGGAATCTGTGTTGTTTTCATCTGCATCTCTTGAATGACCAGTGATGTTGAACATTTTTTCATATATTTATTTGCTGCTTTTACTTCTTTGAGAAATGTCTGTTCATTTCAGATGCCCATTTTTGAATTGGATCTTTGAATTTGGGGTGTCTGATTTTTTTCAGTTCTTTATATATTCTAGATAGTAGTCCTTTGCCTGAGGTACAGCTGCTAAAAATTTTTTCCACATTGTAGGTTTTCTCTTAGTTCTGTTGATGTTTTGTCTTACAGTGCAGAAGCTTTTTAATAAGATGAAATCCCAGTTGTTGATTCTTTGTGTTAGTTCCTGTGCTACTGAGGTTTTGTTCATAAAGTCTTTTCCTATGCCAATGTCTTAAGAGTAAAACATTATGACAAGGATGAATCAATATCTAGCAAAGATAACCATCAATGTTAATAGCCACAATTCACCAATCAAAAGAAATAGATTGGGAGAATGGATTAAGAAGCAAAATCCAACAATATGCTGTATACAAGAAACACACCTAACTCAAAAAGAAATTCATAGACTGAAAGTAAAAGGATGGAAAAGAGTTCTCCATGTGACAAGAACACAGAAAATACCAGGGGTAGCAATCATATTTGCAGACAAAGTAGATTTCAAACCAAAACTAATTAAGAGAGACAAAGTTAGACAAAGACTAAACCTTTGTGAAGGGAATAATCTGAGAGGAAGAGATGACAATCATAAATATATATGCACCAAATATGAATACCCCATCTATACAAAACAAATATTAATGGAGAAGAAAAACCAAGCAAGCACTAACACAATTGTAGTGGGGGACCTCAATACCCCACTATCACAAATAGACAGATCATCTAGACAAAATATTAAGAAGCTATTTCTAGAGCTGAACCAAGTTATTGAACAAATGGACTTAATAGATGTTTACAGAGTGTTCCACCCCACAAAATCAGAATACACATTCTTTTCAGATGCACACGGGTCATTCTCCAGAATAGACCACGTGCTCGCTCATAGGACATATCTAACTAAGTGTAAAAGAATTAAAGTTACCCCCTGTATATTATCAGAGCATAGTGCAATAAAATTGGTGATCAATAACATAAGAAACGGCAAAACTCCCACAAACACATCGAAATAGAATAATATGCTCCTGAACAACCAATGGGTCACAGAGGAAATTAAAGAAGAAATTAGACAGTTTCTACAAGTAAATGATAATGCCAGTAAAACATACAGGAATCTATGGGACACAATGAAAGCAGTTCAACAAGGGAAATTCATAGCAGTGAATGCCCATATTAGGAAAACAGAGAGAACTCAGATAAATAACCTAATACAGAACCTCAAGTTCCTAGAAAAAGAAGTGCATAATAAATCCAAAGCTTGTACAAGAGAGGAAATTATACAGATCAGAGCAGAAATCAATGCAATGGAGACTAAGACAGAGATACAAAAAAATCAATGAAACAAAGGGTTGGTTTTTCGAAAGAATAAATAAAATCAATAAACCTTTAGCTAATCTTATAAAAAAAAAAGGAAAGAAAAGGTGCAAATCCATGCAATTAAGAATGAAAAAGTTGAAGTCACAACAGATCCAACTGAAAGCCAGAGGATCATCAGTACCTACTTCGAGAACCTGTACTCTAATAAAATGGAAAACACAGAAGAAATGGACAGATTCCTAGATACATACGAATTGCCAAAGTTAAATGAAGAAGATATAGAGATTCTAAACACTCTAATTACAATGAGTGAAATTGAAAATGTAATAAAAAACTTACCAACAAAGAAAGGCCAGGTCCTGATGGCGTCAGTGCTGAATTCTAAAGAGCACATTTTTATCAACTTGTTGCTTATTTATCATATCTAATGTTTATTTTAGTCCAAACAACTATATTTATTCTATTGAATGAACAAAACTGAACATAGCCCTTTCCTCAGGGAATAACATAGTCCAGGGGGAGCATAAGAAATTGAAGCTTCCATGACTGCAGAGCTGAGACAAGAAGATCCTGGAGCTGGGAGAGGTCGACCTGGTGCACAGTTCACAGTGGTGTCTCCCAGTACCTGAACTTGAACTGTGGAGATGCAGGGAAGGCTAAGCCTTAACTAGGTGAAGAGGGAGGAAGAAATTGTTAACACACTAAGAACATTCGACTGCAAATGTGTGTTGTTTCATCTCAGAATCATGTTCATGGCTCAGTGGTCGTAGAACTACTTTCATTGTTTTGTCAGAGGCCAGATGTAACCCTTTTGCCTGTGTTTAGACTATATAAAAGCTAAATCGTGTGTTCTGTGTTATCTTATTTTCTGGCTTTTCACACCAATTATTATTAAGCTGTTCTCACTGCTATAAAATAGCAATTATAAAATCAGGAAGTTGTGATCTTGCAACAGATATTGAGCAGTCTCTTGATTGGTATAGATGTGTTGTATTCAGTTAATTTCCCATCATGCTGTTCATTGTGGATATGGTCTGTCCACATGTTTTCTTCACACACGGTACCCTGACATGTGAGGAAACAATGCTCCTGGGGAACTCATTCCTTCCACCCTTATTCCCTGAAGAGGATCACATAACTCATTCCTGGGCCCTGCCTGGGTAAGTCATATACTCTGTCCCTCTTCCCTAAGGGGATGATTAGGCTCTCATTCCTGAGGTGCCTTCCAGATAACACAAGGACAGGAACTTCCTATCTCTGAAGATGTGGAGGAGAAGGGACTGGACACAAAGCCTTGAGATTTCTCCCCTAGATTGTCACCATTCATGGAGCATGATCATGCAGTCCTCACTCCCTTTTACTTCATCAAACCTACATTAAAATGCACAAGTTTCCCAGATACTGTGGTGGTTCATTTCCTTTTAATGTCACTTCAGTCGTGCACTAGTTATGACTAAATAAATGTGCATGTTTTACTCTCATGCATCAGTCTGCTGTTACACTGGCCTCAGCCCTGAATCCTGAAATAGGTAGGAAAGAAATTATTTTATCTCCTCCAGGGCTTCAGCCTACTGGACACAAGCTCTTCTCCAAAATGTTAATTGGTTTGTTTATTTTGATTATTGTTTTGGTTATTGACATTTAGAATTCTAAATTTGTGATACATTAATGAGATTCACTACTCCACTCTCCAGACCTCGCTGTAGCTAGGCATACGTAAGTATTTGCAACTTTCTCACTGAGGGGTTGGAATCGATGCCGGTATTCCTCCTGTCTTGGCTGAACTTGTTTGCTTTGGTGAATGGCACGTTGTTCACCACACAGGGCACGAGCAGAGTAGGGGAAAGGTTGTCCTGTGCTTTTGTTTGCCTCTTTCCTCGGAAATCTCCAAGAGAAGGTACCCTGACCATCCTACTAGGAGAGTCAAGTGGTGAAGGTCGGTGATCTCAGTGCACTGGCTGGTGCCAACTTCCTGGGTCCAGCTGGGTGAGTCCAGACAGGAGGGAAGCCCAGCACAGACTCGGTCTGTCTCTTCCAGTATGGCTGAGCTCACCAAAATCAATGGCTTGAATCTTAATTGCAGAATGGATGCTAATCCTCAAAGCCTCTGAATAATCCTCTGAATCTAGCATAAGTTTCTTATGTCATTTTTTTATTTTTTTAAACTTTTTCAATGTTCAACATTTTATTTTCTAATAGAAACAAATAAAGACTTTTAAACACTGGTGTTAGATTATCAGTAAATTTTCAGGAGACACTTTATAATGTACAAACTATGGTATACTGACAAGTGGACTTGGAAATTTATGGGTACATTCACTTCTATAAATAAAACGAATTATGTTGTCCATCTGTGTAACATTATGTACTTATCTGTGAAGAAGTCCAAACGATTAGATGATGATGTTACAGAATATTTTGAAAATCACAGGAAAAAGCCTTTCTGTTCACTTTTTTTTTTAGATGCTTGAACAAACCTCTGCTGGTTGAAGATTTGTTGAATAGGAACCCCGCTCATCTATATTAAATGAAAAGGCTTCCACAGACCCATTCTTAGAATAGCTCCTTCCCACTTGGTCAGGGAAACATATCTTTAATGGTAAATTTAACAACTCATTATATATGATGACTGATTTTTCTTCCTTGAAAAAAGTTGTTCTACATTAAAAGTTGTAAAAATGGCTTCAGATGCAGACGGCAGGGCATCATGAACACAACTAGCAAAGGCACAGATATGTTACTCTCAGGTCTTTAGTTTATTTCAGACAATTGGGAGGTTATAAAGAGAACTTCAGTTTAATTTGGATTGTTTTCCGCAACTACTGTCATGTATATGGGCAAGTTCTTGCTATAGGATGCAAAAGGAGGGAAATCACCTAACCCAGGAGCTGCTCTCTCCCTGGCAGCAAAGGCAGAGGAGCTGGGTGGAGGGGAGCAGCCCTGGAGCATGGCGAGGTCAGCCGTCCTGGGCGGCCCTTGGTGTCACTGCCATGCTAGGAAGCTCGTGGGCTGAGGGTGTCAGGGTGGGCTGTCCCTCACAGCAGTCCCTACCCAGCATGGCCCTTCCTGGGTGTGCAGTGGTGTGCAAGGTCTTCAGGCAGTAATGTATTCACTTTTATCTTACATTTTGTCTAGAGCATTATTTTATAGACTTTATTCCAGTGTTTTGAGAAAAGGTCTCCCTCCTTAGTCCAGGCTGGTCCTGAAACCACTATGTAGTCCAGGCAGCCCTCCAAGTCATGGCAATCCTCCAATCCTCCTGCCTCAGCCTCCTGAGTACTGGGATTGCAGAGATGGACCACCATGCCCAGGTTCACAGGCTGTTTTATTTGATGAAATGTGAGACATTTGCATGTTTTCAGAAAATTTTAATGTCCAGAAAAGTTATTTTAGAAAAGAACAATTCTACATTGAAACTGCTTATGTGGTATTCTCATTGTGTAGAATGATATGAGATAAATTTCCAGGAAGAGTAGACCTGTAGCCCTACCATGATTACCCATGTTGTGAACCACAGCCTCATTACACTATCCATTTAAGCTGTGATGGATTTGGGGTCATTAGTGTCTCCACTTCTCTGTACCCACAGCAGAACTCGAGTCTTGCTTTTGACGAGGAGCCTCAGATCTTCCAGAGGTTACAGGAACAACTTTTTTCATATAAAGAAGGTGTCCTGGGTTCCTGAGGTTACTGTAGGCACAGAGTGTGCAAGCTTTCCAGACACCTCTGGTGGTCACAGGGAGTCCTAGCTCCGAGAAAATTCCCATGATATTTTCCCATGCAGGGTGGTGTAGGTTGTGACTTCATCCTCTGAGGAAGGTTCAGTTCATTGTCTAGACTGGTTTTAATGCTTCCTCAGGGCCTGTGTATGGGGCCAGGGTCTTCTTCTGGTGCTGTTAGTCTGCCCTTCACACTTTTGCCAGCCTTTTGATTTTCCATTCAGATTTTAGATCCATCCCTTGCAGTGAATGATTGCAACCTGCCCGGGAAGATAGCTTGCATTTCAGAGTTTTGTTTATGTGTTAGCAAACAACCTTTTCCCAGAGTGATGCATGTGCACATAGCACCAGGACAGCATATTTGAAATATATGAACTAAGAGTGAACAGAAGAGCAGGTTAGAAGAGCTGCAACTCAGGTGTCGCAGAACCCTCTGGCCAGTATTACCAGGCTGCAATGGCACAAGATTCTGGTTTGTTACATTCGCAGTTGTCCCACTGGCCGAGTTCATTTCCAGACAATGTCAACTGACCCCAACTAAATGCTTCCCCTCGAATTGGCCTTTGTTCTCTTCAACAAAGATATGCTTCTTCCCTTGCTCTATAGTCCTGCCTACTTGACACTTGCTAACAGCATTGTCCCAAGGCCTGCCCAGGTTCCCCCATCCCACACTGGTAACGAGTAAACACTGGATGTCCTGGGAGTCCTTTGTCTTTGGTGCCCAGAGCAGCTTGGATCAGCCCAAGACTCACTTTCTCTCAAGTCTCTGTCTCTGTGTTTATTTTTCTCTTACCTCCCTTGTGGAGGTCTTACTGGCTAAAAGGAGGCTAGGACTGACTGCAGGGGTCTCTGGTAATGTCCCCTTTACAATTCCCTATAATTTGTACCTTTGTGGATGTAAACTGGACCCACGGGTGACTTTGCCTAGAAAACAAAGTGGTGGAATTCGAGAGGACATACAGTTCTCATGAAATAATTCCTGATGTGGAGACAGTGCCAAGACAGCTCAGTCATGAGAAATCCTTCCAATTCCTGTTTTTTCTAAATACTGCTGGGGTTACAACATCACCCAGACCTTATCAGAAGAGGGACACCTATAAGTCACTGTGCTGCAGACCCTATTAAAGCAGGCTTCCTACAGGATCCCTGAAAGTACTATTATTCATATGCTACTGGACACCTATAAATATGTCCCTCTTGTCCAAAAGCCAGGATGCTGGATGTAGAATTTTGAGAGCACATGGGAATCATGCTCCACGAATTCCAGCAAAGGGGAGATTCTCGTCCATCTCAAACCCTACATTCTTGTAGTCTGATTTGCTTGGTTCTAACTCCCTTTCATTCAGCTCAGAACAAAACCACTCTGCCCTCACCTAAGAAGGCAGCTGTGCCCTTAGTTACAATGGTTCCTGAAGCAACTGTAGTCACTTCAGAGGCAGCCATGCCTGCAATTACAACTGCAACTGCTCCACAGGTGACCACTGCCGAGGATTGGCCCACTCCACAGGCCAGTCACACCCACGCCCCAGTCCCACCACAAGTGGCTTCCGTCTCCCCTGGTTTGCCTGTGCCCTCAGTTAATATGGCGCCTGTGGTGGCATCATTTGTGCCTGTGACATTCCAGCCCACAGCTACAGTGACCACAGTGGCTACAGTGATCCTTCTGGCTGCTTCGACCCCACCCAAAGAGGAGAGCAATTTAACACCCCCATCTCTGAGGCTGCTGTTGGCCACTGCTCTGTTGCCTATCACCCACTCTTGCCATGTCATTCGAAAGGCTGCCATGTTAGGGGAGACTTTTACAACATTCTTATGTTTTCTAGTGGGGCAAAGAAGAAACACCTTTCCAGATACATCAAAGTAACAGTTGAGGGGGGCTTGGGCTCCTGCAGATACCCCTGAGGAGAGGGGGAAGTGGGACTCTGCAAAGGAAAGTAAAACTCTCTCCTGGCCCTAGCTTCCAGAAATACAGGAGGCTAATAAAAGAAACCCCTACCTATTACACGTCAACACCTTGCTGGGCAGGCTACACTAACAAGAGATTCCATGAAGCCCTATTGTTTTCTACATAAATACTGGAAAATAAAATGTGAGGTTTTAAAACAATTCAAGCACAGTATGATACTTAACGTCAGGGCACTAGGACCAAGTGCTGTTTTCCTGCCACAGTGCTGGCTGCAGAATGCCCCCTCATTGGCAAAAACAAACAAAGAAGGCCAATTCCAGCCTAGGACTAAATGATCAAAGCCAGGGACACTAGGATGTTCTGCCAGGCAAGGGTACTTACAGGGAAAAATCATTTACATATTTTAGCTAATTGACAAATGTATATTTGGTTTCCTATTTAAATTAGTGTTTAATGGTGTATTTAAAGCATTTCTTACACATCATATGTTCTTAAACTGTAACTATGGGCTAAATTACTGTTTTTTCTACTGTTTGTTGATACTAGATAAATTAACATGAATTCAATTTTAAAGTGCTGCAGCCAGGTTTTGAAATTCAAGAGGCTACAAGGGAGTTTATTATACCAGCCTGATGCTGCCTGCAAATGTCTGGAGCTCCTGCTGAGCCACCTGTGACCGTGTTCAAACAGACATAAAAAGGGTTTTCCAAAAAAAATCAATTTACAAGTTCTAGCTAAATAATGAATGTTCTTTTGTTTCCCAAATGTTTGATGTATTTAAAGCACTTCTTCTACATTGCAAAATCTTCCATTGTAATTATAAGCTCTTTTCCCTTCTGATTCGAGTTACAAGAGATATTCTTAATTGACCAACAAAACCTTTGGACTAGTCTTATTTTCATTTGCAAACCTAAAATCTATAAAAGGGATATGATAGTTAAAATAGCTCAAATATATTTGAGTGCACTCTAATTTTAAAAATAAATTGTCTTATATGTCTGTTTGTCCATTTTCCTGTCCAATCCTGCAACTATTTTGTTTGAGCTCAATAACCTATTTTTTCTTTTGTGTCTTCTGGAATTTTTTCTTAAAAGATATTTGCTTATGATTTAAATTTCCTGATCAATAAACATTATTGAAGTTATAGGTATGCCTTTTTTTCCCCCAAGTTGTTAGCTGATCAAAATCATGTCAAGATTAATTTTACAAGAGTAATACATACTGTTATCTGTATATAATAACTCAAAAAGATTTATTGGATGAAAATAATGTGTCAATTGTTAAAATCTGGTTTTTATAGGTTATTAAAATTGTTGTTAAGGTGATTAAATGGAGACTCTTGGGTTTGAAGAGACTAGTAATCGTAACTCCCCTTGGTGAATAAAAGTGTGGCCAACTGGGAATATTTTCCAGCCTTTCTTCACTAGGGTGACCCCAATTATTTCCCTGGCCTTATAAAAGACTTACTCCATTCTATATTTTGCTAAATATTATTGTGATATGTTTACATTGGTCATTTACAAAAGGTTAACTTTTCTGTGGGAAAAACAATAAGATTTTATTAAAAAGATGCTTTGGATACCAAACTAAATTAAAGGACATAAGGTTTCATATAATTGGGATACTCATTGTTGCTAATTTTCTGGTATAATAAATGTGTTCATGTTTTCTGATTATATAGGTCTTCCCAGATATTGTTTCTTGTATTAACCTCCTTTTGATTCAGGTATTTGTCTCTTATGCCCCAGATATTTATGATAATAGGTACACCTATAGGCAAATACACATTCCTTGGATGTCTTCCTATTAAAGATAACAACTTATGTGAGAGTGTTTATGCTTTAGGGGAGAGATGAGTTTATTTAACTATGGCTATTTTATACTAGATAGACACTTCAGAGGGTAACAGAAATGATGTCATTCACATTGGCATGCTAAAATATTGCATGTGGCTCTTGATTTAAAGGTTTTTTTCTATTAATATTATAAGGGAATTCAATGACTAGAACAACTTTAATTAATTAAATATAGTCCTCTATTTTTATAATCCAAGCTTCTTGATGTTTAGGTGAAATTGTAATGGTTAAGTTTGCTACTCCTATTGCAATATTAATGTTACTGATCTTCTCTTCTGGGTGTTCAACAACTAAAGTTTAGAGACCAAAACTAAAGTCAGTTGGGCTAAGACACCACCAATAGTTTGGCCCTGGCCCTCCAAAAGTAAACAATACATGCAGGACATGAGACAACCTTTTCTACAAGATCATACAACTTGGATAATTCACCCATCCTCCTGAGCAAGGAGATTGCTACACGGGAAAATCAGAAGAATCAATACAGCAATGTGCCAAAGAAATATCATCTAGAGGGAAATATCTCCCATGCTTTCACAGAAAGCAATATGGTCACACAAGGCCATGACACATCCTGACAGCTGACAGGCTCTATCCATGACTTCAAACTATGCCTGAGGAGATTTAATTGACCTTGATGTATAGCAAAGAGTTAATTTTATTTAATATAGATAGCACCTTAACTTGGTCTTAAACACCAAGTAGAAAAGCATAAATAAAACATATATGAATTCAAGACATAGTAATAAACCTAGCTGTAAAAAGAGGCTCAAAATGCTGCCAGCTTCTCTCTGTTTTCAGGTACACCAGTGACTAGGCACTGTTGTGAGACATTAGATGGAACTATGGTAGATGTCATGTAACTACAATAGTAGTTTCAAATATTTTAGCTAAAATTGTTTTTTTTTTAATTATTAATTTTTAAATCTTTTTATAGCTAAAATTAAAGGAAGCTATGACTAAGTATCAAACTTCTACACAATCTCCATTAGTGGAGCAGTCCAGGATCCCACAGGTCACAATTGCTATTTTAGTCCCTTGAAAACAGTCCCTTTCTAATCATGGCTCTTTCTCCAATCTGTTGTACTTTAGTGCTTATACTTTGATTATGCATGTTCTAATTTCTTAAAACCTTTTCTATTATTGCCTATGGGCTACCAAACTCCAAGTGATCATATAGATAATATCAATAGCAAATGTGTGAGACTTTATTTTTAACAAGATTCACCAGATTGACTTTATGAAGAGAGTTTATAACTCCTAAATTACAACATGATTTTTATTGCAGCACTATTAAATCAGCTTCCTAGAAGGGGCCCCTAACTGTGGTCTTCCCCACATGGACCCCTCTCAGCACTAAACAGTTAAAACTATGCCTTTTCTCCACTAACTGCAGTTGGGGATAAGTCCTTAAAAAGAAAAATATTATAGACAGATAAGTTAGTGAAACATATTATAAGTCCTTAAAATCCACATGGAAAAGCCATTGTTGGGTGTACTCACTTTCCCTAAAGACACAAATACATAAACAAAAAACGGGGAGTACAGATAACACCACAAGCACCACTTGATTGTTACCTTCCCTTGTTAACTCCATTTAAATTTTTTAAATCCACTCATGGAAAGTAAATATACTCTGTCAAAACTCCATTGAAACAAAGATAAGTCTACCGGTAGGTCCTAGACCCAAGTGATGTCAAAAGATGTCCTAACTGAAGGAAAAATGGCTCAATACAATTAATAACATTAATAACAGAGTATTCTTGTGTTCCAACAGAAAACAAGATCAGACCTGCAGAGATTATGAGACCCAGTGCACCCCACCATTAAGACCCAGAAACAAAAATACATATGATGCCACAGGGAACTACAACCAACCAATGTCTGGATTCGAAGCTTCATCATGCTGCAGCTGCTGCTGCTTCCAAAAAAGAAATGAAGAGAGGTGGCAGACACCTCTGCCCAGTATTTTCAGGCCATAGTGGCACAAACCTCTTGCCCCTCCATAATTTGGCCTTGTTATAATGGAAGTGGTACAATAGGCTGAGTCATTTCCAGTCATGGTCAAATGACTCCAACTAAATTCTTCCCCTCCAAGTAGCCAATTATTCTCTTCAGCAAAGATATGCCTGTTCCCTCATTCTACAGTCCTGCATGACACTTGTTATCAGCAGGTGTCCCAAAGCCTGCCCAGCTTCCCTGCTGCTGCCCATACTTGTAAACAATAAACCCTGGATGTCCTGGGAGTCCTTTGTCTTTGCTGCCAGGAGCACCTTGGATCAGCCCAAGACCCAGTTCCTTCCAAGTCTCTAGTTTTCTGTCTTTATTTCCCTGTTCCCTATCTCATGCATGTCACACTGGCTCACAGGAGAACAGGATCTACTGCAGGGGTCTTTGGTAACATCCTCTTTTTGTTCTCTATACTCAGGGTCCCCTTGATCCCAATTATGCTCTAGATCTACAGGAGGATTTTCCAGAGCAATGATTTAAAATGGAACAAATTGATTTCCCTGGATATCCATGGTCACCTGAAGGTTCTCATGGGGGATGGAGTTGTCCCCAGAGAGGGAAATTGGAGAATGCCCTGGGCCTTTCTGTGCTCTTCTCAGAGCTGTAGGTCAGGGATTTGGCAGTGGGAGACCCTTAGTGGAAGGGCAGACACTCAATCCCTGGTGCTAGGAGTAAGGCACGTAGGCTGCCTAACAAAAGTAAGAGGGCCCGGGAGGTGGTCTACTAAGGTCATGTGATAAGTATCTAATTTTCTTCTGTGTAAAGTAGGCTTGCTTGTCCCTGGGTTTTCTCATTGATGGCTTGTGTGTGTTTAAAGCAGTGACAATTGCATCAACCATAATTTTGTTCTGGCTTTTTTTCTCTGCCCGTCCAGTATTGCCACCATAGAGATTCTGATTGTTGATGACAGCAAAGGCCACCTCCAGCATCGGGGGCTGGCTGTTCATCTGCTATACTATGGGAGTCTTTTGAAAATCGTGGGTCTCTCTGGGGCTTTGGGCTCTGCTGGAGGAGTGGGACAGTCCTATGTACATTGAGAGACAGGTGGAGCTGCAAGGCCAGGGTTATCAATGAGAGAAATGTCCTTTCCCACAGAGGCTCTGAGTACCATAGTTTGTGGATCTTACCAGAGATAAAGAGGCAAAAAAGCCTCAGCAAAAGAGATTTCACACCACTTTTCTTGTCTTTTGAAAAATTCTTAACTGAAGTATATTGTTGCAAGTAGATCTGATATTCTGCACCCATCTTTCATCATTTCCAAGTTCATCAGAGAACACACACACATAAAAGCCAGGGGAAGAGCCCCTATGAGTGAAAATTCCATGGTACTCTGCAAAGTAAGAGAACACTGGGTCTGGGTCCTCCAGGGGGTGGCCCATGCAGGAGGAGACCTGTGCCTTTCCAGGTGTCCCTTGTGAGTCTCAAGTCCTTCTAACCAGACCCTGCCAGGCCAAGCAGCACAGGAGATGTTCCTTAGACCTCTCAAGAGCCTCCTGTTCAGGGAGTTCAGGTTCCAGTTCATCTCTGTTTCTAAGGGTAGCACCTAATGCTGAGGTGGCTGGGATCTGCATGGTCTTGAGCATACCTGTGGGACATATGGAGAGGGAAGCCCAGGGCTGCCATCCTTCAGAGGGTGCCCAGTGCAGAAGCCCTATGAGTTTGCACATTATTCATGAGACTCAAGCACCAGAAAGATGTCTTTGCTTGAAGCAGCCCTGGTGCCTTATTTATTTTTTTGTTTAGAACATTCTGTACTGCAGCCCAGTGACTTCTAGAGAAGTCTGAATGCCAACAGCAGTCCTTCAGCACCTGAGAAACAACATCCTTTATATTTGTGCTGATAGTTCTGTGGTAATTGTTTTAAAGCAGGAGAAGTAGACACCCATAGTTTTAGCATTACAAGAACAAAGGAAAAGTCATTTCAGAGTTCTAAATCCAAGGATGGAATCCATTACCTTTCACTCACAGCAGCTTGAGTCGATCCTTACTGGCTGTCCAGAATGGGGCCCACTGGGCCCAACACATTTCTCCTCTGGGCTGGGCCACGGGTGCTGATGGCTCACCCAAGGCTGCCTGTGCACACGGCCCTGCCCAATTCCAGGGACGGTATCAGTGGGAAGAAGGGCCATCAGTTGGGTGGTGCTCCCTGGGAGGCAGCTCCATGGGGTGCTACACAACCCAATCCCAGGATGGCTATAGGTGTCCTTCCCCGAGAGCTGCACACTGGGTGTGGAACCTGGCACTGTACTCAGCTGGGATCCAACACCCTCCTGCTGCTAAGAGGCTCTGGGTCACCTCCCCTCTAACCCGGTGCAGGCCCTCTCACCTCCTGCTTGCCCATTTGTGCCACTGCCCATTTGGAGCTCCAAAGCAGAGCCTCCAGACAGGGAAGGCTGTGAACATTGACTCCACTTCCCAGCATAGGACAGGCAGAGGCATGGCCTCAGCTTAGCTCCACAGTATGTCCCAGGGAGTTGCCATGTGGAGCTGTACTGCTGGGTGCAACTGGCCCGACTGCAGGCTCCCAATCTGGGGATGGAAACAGCCACACTGCAGAACTACTGGGCTGCTGTGTGCCTTCCTGGGGTCCTTCACCACTCTTGTCCTGAGCAGTGAATTGGACAGGAAACCTGCTACAAAGGGTATTACATTTATTAAAGATGTTAAAGGCTGGATTAAGGGGAGGCAAGCACGATACAAGAAGTAAAAGTAGGAAAGAAGTACACTCCACAGTGTGCAGGGCTGGATAGAGATAAAAATGACCTTAAATTGTCATGTGCACAGTGCCAGATTCTGCTTTTCTCTACACCTATAGAAATTCAACTTGCAAGGACAAAGAATGTCCCTAATACAAAAAAAAATGTCAGGATAGAGAAAAAATGTAATAAAAGGAAGATACAAAAGAGAAAATGGGATATTTGCCTATGTTTCACTCATTTTATTTCTCTGTATTTATTAAGATTCCACTTTGTATTATTCTCCATCCATTACTCCAATCCTGCAATTTCTAAATGTGTATTAAGATATTTAATGCCCATTGTCTACCAATCCCTTGGAAACAGTAATGCTGATGCCAAACTTCTCAGACAAATCTTCTGCATCATGGGAAGAGCTGGCCCTGGGTGAGATCTCACCTTAAGTTCCACAGAGCCGAGCTGAGCTACCCTCATCCCAGCTGCTCTCTCCAAGCTCAGTGAGTAGAACACTGAGAAGGCATGGGGGGTGTCATTGTTCACTTGCCTGCTGGAAACCATGTGAGCCTTATGCTCTAAGTTGCTGTTGACAGAGATTCTGACACATTGAGCTGAGAGAAGGGAAGGGTGGCATCTCCTTGCTCAGGGGAATGTCTGCCAATGGGTTCAACTCTCTGATGTATGGTGTGTCTAAAAAGAGGAGGAAAGGAGACCTGGGGAAGCACCGGGAAGGGCACAGTTGTGTTGCAGCAGTGGTGTCTCTCACTGCCTGTGTGGGTCATGGAACATGAATTCCAGTGTGAGGCATCAGCAGCAGAGGCTGGAAAGAATGCTACTGCAGGTGGCACAGCTGTGTGGGGGACGTGGGAGTCAAGCCGGGGCTTTCTCTGAGGGAGACAGTCTGCAGGGTGTTGTGCCCACTGGTGGGTGTCCTGGAGAATCACAGGAGTGCACCACCAGACAGACACATCCCACTGAGAGTGAGTTCAGGATGAGTCCTGTCAGCAATGGGAAGTGTATGACAGCAGCTCCCAGTCGGTGATGTCAGAACCTTTCTGTCCAGTAAAAGAGCAAAAAACCAAGACCAGTCCAGGCCATAACAAGCATTTATTGCCTAGACAATCTTCTGGCCTGTCTCTGAACAAAGGTGAAACAAAAGCAATGTGGCTAGGATGCGGAGTGCTTCTTATCGGAGCTGGGGTGGGGTTGAGTGAGGTATTGGCTAGGGATTGGAGGAGCCTGTGACGTCACTAGCTGCTAGGTGGAGAGCAAGTATTAGGTTACTCTTTCAGGGGGAATGGGGGCATGTTGGTAAGAAGGTTGTCCTTTGGTGGTAGAAGCCATCTTGGAGTGGCTTTAGGGGTGGGGATCAGGACGTTATGGGAAGAAGAAGGCAGCTATTGTATATAGAGCAGCCACCCTAAATCAGAAGGAAATCTATCACTTTCCTCTCCTGTGCCCCTCTGTCCAGTTCCAATGTAGTTAGGGAAATGGAGACCATGACAATGAGGGGAGGAACCTTGCAGGAACTGACTGCATCTGCATCCCCTGCTGGCTCCCTTGAGCCACCATAGAGGGAGGAAAGGGTTAAACACCTCAACACGAGGTGGGGTTGGACCTTGGCCAGACTGGATTTTTATACCCAGAGTGAATAGAACATAAGGAGAATTTCCAAAGTGTTGCTAAGGAGGTGGTTCTGGTTGTGATTTGGTTGAACACAGGAGTAGAGGAATCTAAATGCAGTTCGTGTTCGTGTCTAAAGATGTTTAGATGATTTAGTAAACTCATGCTGTTTGATGCATGGCAGTTACAGAAGTTCTTGTATCATTGTCAACACGTTGTCAAAGTTAGATCATAGAATTTGCCTGCCATCTTAAATAATTCTGAAAATCCATTCTTTTTTGTATGAGTTTACTGATTAATCATAATCTAACACATTTATCCTTCTGATACATTTTTTGGTCTTCTGCTAAATGAAAACAAACTCAAAACATGACTTAGAAGATTTGACAATGCCAAAAAATCATTTTTTATATTTTAAGGAAAGACATCTAACCCTAATAGACAAACATTCCTTAAGAAGTTATGCATCAACATAGTCATTCCAGGATGAATCATAAGAAAACATTTCAGAAAGAGAAGGAGTGAATACAGCATAGCAATTGCCTTTGTTGTCAGCTTGGCACTTCAAGACAGAGACTAAAAAGTTAATCTTTTTTACATCAAAGACAAAGCAACGGAGGGTGTTATAAACAGTAAACAGGTGAGTTTTTTCATCAGATGACTTCAGGGATTCCAAGTCTGACCACAAAGCAATCCCTTCTTCCTCTGAGACTTCAAGATGAAGCTAGACATCAAAAAGACAGTCACTTTGCATACTATTCTTAATATTTGTGTATCTCTGTTTCCTTAAAACTTAAATTGTGATTTGGAAAGTAATGAAATCAAACTTTTACCCAAAGCATAAGTTTTCATGTGTCCTGTCCAGCATATCATAAACTTATCGGTTCTCTAAATGCCAGAAGCAGAACACAGGTCCTGACTTTGTAACATGCAAGTGATCTCTGGGGATATATGTTCCCAGAAGTGCAGACAGGGGGAGATCCAGAAGTTCCTACTTGGGTATAGGCTTGGATTTGACAAAAAAAACCCATAGAGACCCTCACTTCCACTCTGGGGCTTAAAGACCCTCTACATTTCCTCAAAGTTGTCCCTGATGTAGCATTTGTATTTCATTTCTTATGATAGCTCAGCTTTTACTTTTTGTTCCTTTAAGCTGAATCTATTCTGCACACTGTGTCAGCACTGGAATTCTAAAGATGTTGAATCTGCACTTAGTGCTTCATGGTGCTGACCATGGAATCAGGAGTGACAAAATATCAGAGGGCTCACTTCAGGCTAAAAAGTATCTTCCAAATGAGAGGCAGCTGCACCCTTCTGAGTTCCCTTGGTGGGAGCAGTTTGGAGAAGCATGTATAAGAAGGAGGGTGTTGGCAGCAACCCCATGCTGAGGCTGTGCTGGGCGCGGGGGGGGGGGACATGCTTCAGGAAGGTGCTGCACAGAGCAGGAGAGAGAGCAGTGGGCCTGTGCCCCCCGTTGGCCTCTGCAAGCTGGGAGACCCTCAGATCCCAGAGACCCAGGCCCACTGTGCTGCCTCTGAAGATGTCAGCTCATTTCCAGAGCTGCAAGATACAAGTCTCGGCTGATTGCAGAGCCTGATCTGTAGAGATTTCTCCACGAGTAAGAGTACATGTGATTGAAATTGGAAACATGCGACTTTATAGTTTATGCAGGTTTGTGTCATTTTTTTCTTTTGAAGCTAAAACTATAAGACAATGTATCCTGCAAAAGTACAATTATGCGCACCATACTATATTAGCTGTTGGAAAAGAGACATAAAACAATGAATTCTAGAATTAATTCATGTCCTCAAGAAATGTGCTCACAGTAATAAAGAAAACAACTTGAAACTAAGGCATTTCCTGCTATGCTGCTTGGTTAATGTTCTCTTTTCTCTGTGTGAGATAGGAATTTTCTATAAAAACAACACAAGGTTTCGATCCCCAGTACCAAAAAAACCCCAAAACAACAAACAACAACACAAGGTAACAGGTATTTAAAAACAGAAGTATAAAATTGCTTCTGTATTACTTCAAAAAATCATATACCTACATATAATACACATTTCTGAGGGAACATTAGAAAGATGCTTTTGTGCTGTCTCACTGATTTTGCTAAATGAATGGAGATCCATACTGAAAATATCAATTTAATCATGGTATGACAGATGATTGCTGAAGTTTGAATGTCATGACATACAGATTCACTTAGAAACAGCAAGGACACTGAAACTTAGGAGGAATTTCTGCAAACTGTAAAGCTAGGAAGCTTCCACAGCAGAAACAGCTCTTCCTGGTGAAGTTCTAACCTCCGGTGCCTGCGGGTCAGCACTGCTGACTGGGCTGCCTCAGTCTACTCTGGCTAGGGTGTGGGGCCGCCCTTCCTACAGGACTGTGATTGTTCCTTTTTCCCTTCCCACTCTCATCCTCCGGTGTGCGGAGAATAAAGAGTCTGCCCCAAGTCCCTGTGGTTGTCCTGAGATGCTTTGAAGCAAACATTTCTTCTGCAGTTGCTTGGCTCTCAATTTCTTTCCTGAAAAATGTTGACTTCACCACGGACCCAAGGAAAGGCCAAGCCCTTGAGGACACCAGGGCCACTGCAGGGAAGAGGCCCTGTCAGGACAGGGAATCCTGACCCTGGTCTGCTTTAGGGTCTGCCCTGTTTGGCTAAAACTATTGCATTGTTTCATAGGAGCACAGATGGAACATGTGGCCTCAATGTTCCTCACGCCATGTGAGGTATTTCAAAACACTCTCATCACAGGAGGAAAGCAGTTATTAGAAATGCAAACAAGCATTGAAGGGCTGCTTACCTGGATCCCTATTTGAATCATGACTGTTTTAACTTTCTGGTATGTTAAAGAAATTCTTTCCTCTTTGACTGAGATAGGACGGTAGAATTGCAGCAGGTGAAGTGCCTGTGGAACCAGCTCCCGCAGAGGGCCATTCCAGGAGTCCAGCAAGCGCATTGCCATGTGCATAAGGTCTTTTTGCTATGCAGGTAGTTTGGAGCAATCACAATAAAATAAGGGAGACACAACAGGGTTAGTTACATGAGGTTTTGGCTCAGAGAGGCAGAGGTAATGTATATCTTTGACAATTTTTATGTATGTAAAATATTCCTTCAGATGATAGCAGCTTTTAAAAAATACAGTTGAAGCATTTGGCATACACCATGCTGCAATAAAACAAACAAATAAAAATGGCTATGGAAATAAATACTTTTAAAATGAGAGTTCAAGTGGGTACAATTCAGTCTTGTTTTCCCCTGAAATTCTCTCCAATTAAGTAAAATAATGTTAAGACCCTGTTCCTGTGAGGGACTCAGAAGAGACTGGTATTAACCATAAACAGTTGGAGCTTAGACAAATGATGAGGGCTGAATGTGAGAGACTGTGGTCATCAGAACAGAGACCAGGGTTGCATCTCTGACACAATATAGAACAGGACATGCACAGCAGGGTGACTCTCAGCTGAGACACAGGAGGAGGGGGTGAGTGCAGAGTGAGGAAGTCCACATCAGAGAAGCAGAAGCAGGAGGAGGAGGAGGAGGAGAGTGGTGGGCGTCCCGGAGAGAAGGCGCAGATCGCACGGGGGTCACTAATGTAAACACCAGCAATGCAGGAGTCCCAGGAACCTGTGATCCACAAGGATGAATCTGCACATCTTACACGTGTCCCTGAATAGCCAGCTCAGCTCAGATTCAAGCAGCGTTCTATATTCAGCTAAAGTAATATGATGTGCGTGGCCAATTTCTGGTTCCGGTACGAACTTCACTTAATGTTGGATTTTGTGCGTAGTTCAAAGTACTCTTCTCCCTTTTCCTGCAGGTGGACTACTGCTTCACAGAGCCTCGCAGGGCCTGGGGCAGGGCAGAGCCAGTCGCTGCCTCAGCTGTTCTGGTGGAGCAGGAATAGAGACTCACCTGCATCTTCCTGGCCTCCTCTCGCCTAGTGGGAATGCGGATATCAGCAGTGTGGCACCTTTTTTTGGCGGCGGAGAAGTAGCCTGGGCGCCGGGAATGCACGCTCGCCTGAAAATGATGAAGAAAATTTTATTCTTATGGATTTGCAAAATGAAAACATGAATCCATTGAAAAAATATGAATACACTTGGGGTATGTGTAATTTTTGAAAAGTGAGATCTGCATAAAAGCTGAATCTAAAGTGTAAAGAAACTGTTGGTGTTTCCCAATAACTAGTGCTTCCCTGGTTAGTTTCTAACTGAGAAAATCTCACTATTTTCAGCTCAATTCTAACCTCTCCACCTCTTCAGTTCTTTGCAGTGCCCTGTCCTCTCAACTTCCTACCAGTCACACTTTGAAATGCAAACCTAAAAGCTGTAAAACTGCAAATCTGTAAGTTCTGTAATTAGGACTTTCTCTGGAGCATGAGCTAAACCCATCCTGCATATGCACCTATATCTACCCAGTGAATCTCTATTTCCTCTGGGTCCAAAGTGATATTAGTTCTTCAAATAAAGATTAATAATTGTGTTTTTAAAAATACTTCTTGGGCCAGGGATTTAGCTCAGTGGTTCTGGTGCCTGCCTCGCAAGTGCAAGGTCCCAAGTTTGATCCCTGTTACCAAAGAAATACTTCTTAATCTATAAACACGAATATTGCCAAGTTCAAAATATAAAATTTTTATTGTGAAAAAATGAGTATTAAAATGGACCAAAACATTATAGGAAATTGTAAGTAATAAATTTAGACGAAAACCAAAGAGATTAACAGTGACTAGTATTGAGTCAAAGTTGTGAAGGTTTGAAGGCATCGATACGATCATGTGGAAGACACAACATAGCCATCTGAACCTGGGGAATGCAAGAAACAGGAGTGAATAAAACTAACGGTATGAATATGTGTGTGTGTCACAAAAGTAAGGTCACAGTATCTGTCCTAAACCCTAATCCATTGTCTGACATAAAAGAGAGAACAATGCTCAAAGTACCCATGGAAGGAGTGAACTTGTGTCCTCCTCTAAGCTAGACCTTTTTCTGCTAATTATAAACTCCACACTGGAAATTTTTGAACAAATAATTGGAGTACTTGGAGCTTTCTAACGGCTATTAATGTGGGATATCTTTCTTGTGAAATGATTGCAGTTTAGTGAACTCTACTCAATCCCCCAGTGCACTGCAAAGCCGTTCTCACGTCTCAGCTGTGTGCAGGGCACTCAGTGAAGGACGCCCGAGGACTGGCCCTGTGTGCAAGAGCAAGAAATCAGTGCTCTTCCTTGGCCCTGCTTAAAAGTGATATGTCAGTTGATTAAATTGTTAAAAATTACATTTATTATGAATCTTTTAAAAAAGATTTATTTGTTTTAAAATAAAGACTTTATAAAACATTCCCTTCATCCTTGTTTTTACAATATTTGCTGGCACCTTTTCAAATCATATTAACATATATTATCAGATAAATGGTTGCTGAGTTCTTTAAGTTTGTATTGTAGTGTACTTTGATCATGGGTGGGATCTCTCCATTTGGGGAGATATAAAAAATGAGATACTTACCAACTCCCAGAACAGGTCTAAAGTGTACAAATACATGTTCCGAGACAAAGACTTGGCTCTGTGAAACAGGTTCTGGAGGATCTCGTGACATTTGTTCCCAGGGGCACAGGTGGGACGGGAGGCCACATTCAGGACCAGGGTGGATGCCAGCAGCAGGAGGAGGGGCCCTGCTTAAACAGAACCACAGCATCAGGGATGAGCTATGCGGTGAGGTCATCACAAGCCTTCCTGCCCAGGGAAGCCTTGTCTATCTCCGCTGCCCCAAGGCATGACTCAGAGCTGTGAGAGCTCAGATAAGGAGGAACTAACAGCTTCCACTGCGCCCCTGCAGGTGAGGTATGTTCTCACAGTCTGAGAAGCGGTCACTCCTGTGCTTTCATATTACACCCACAAGTGCTTCTGTACCTGGTAAACACTTGGAAATTGAATTCACTTTGATTCTAGACTTTTAAAGCATTCTCTCAAAATACTTTAATATCTTCAGAATTTCTGGAGCTGATCAGCAGTAGAATTCTGCAACTGTGTCTGATTTTCTAAATCATTCATAGATACGAGCAGCATAAACAGTTATATAAGAATACCACAAATTATCCATAGGTTTCATCTTCATGCTTCATAAATATAAACACAGGGCTGCTGTGTTGTTGATATTGGGTATGAGGAGAATCCTGTCATAAAAAAGGCCATGGCCTGGATCTGCTAATTCACCATAAAAATACCATGAAATAGCCTCACACCTTTTCAATAATTTTACATAATTTTCCAAATTTGAGCTTTATTATACTCATCATAAATTGCATGAGTCTTCATAAGAATCATCAAATATATTGAAACACCAGATTTAAAAAAGTGAAACGATTTTCCCTGAGTCCCACCATTAGCAGGCAGAGGAGGCAGAACACTCACGCTGTGGTCCTCACCCTTCACCTCCTCAAGTCCTGCTCACCCGTGGGCTCTCAGTCTGCACCTGTGCAGCAGAGATCACATCTCGGGTCATGGAGCACAGTGTGTGCAGAGGTTACTGTCATTCTTGACAACAACTGCATTTGTAGTAGGGTAATGGGGGCTCAGAGGCTAGACAGGATCGACTTTCTCTGTTCTATAAAATATCACTTTCAAAATCCTTGTGAAGGATCAGAGGTACTTTATCAATTAATGGAAATATCCAAGCAATTATAATAATAATAAAGGTTTTCATCATGATTCACACTAACAAAATAAAGAAATAGCATCATAGTTTAAAAACTAAATCATATGTTACCCTCAGTGGCACTACTCCTGAAGAGTTTCTGATATAAAATTGTAATAATGAGAAGACTAACTTACACAGAACCTTTAACAAATGCAGTTGACAATCCCCAAAATAAAATTAGACAAATATTGAAGATATTTATATGAAAAATAGCTAAACAAAATAGCTATAATAATTGAACATAAGTGAAATTATACATATCATGTAACTTAAGGTTTTATGTGTAAAATTAAAATAATGTGATATGATTTATTTGATACAATTTTACTTTTGCAAAATAGTATTGAATCCAAAAATTTATTTTATACAATCTACGGTAATACAAAGTTAAGTGGCTATTTTAGGTCCATGTGTCATGAATTGTGCTTTGTATTTAGAAAAATTGATTAAGAGTGCTAGGAAACTCATAACTAAATAAATGTTCTTAAACTGTGAGTACATTTATCTGAAAATGTATCATTGCACTAATTTTTATAGTCTGAGATATGATAAACTACAAAAATATTATTATTGTTTATATCATATAAAATTTATGATTGTTGCTAAACTATTTTTCATGTAAAATGTCTAAGGAAGCTAAAGCAATTATGTAACACTAGCTTGCTTTTCAATTTACATAGCATTGGCTTAAATGAAAGTAAGGACATACCATAAGATGCACATCTGCCATTATTCCTGCATTGTGACCTCAGAAATGAAAGTTTCACTAAGGTGACTCACCTTGGCCAAATCAGGTGACTGATTTGGAGATCTGGAGAGAGGAGAAAAATTGGACTCATTGGCTCTTGTGGCCCAGAGCAGCTCAAACTCAGCCTTGTGGCTTTCTGTGCTACCTAAGCTCCTGTTAAGAGATCTATCCTGTGCACTGGACAGTGCTTACCAGCACCCTGTCCTCTCTCCATGAAATAGCGATAGCACCCAGCCTGTGCTCCATGATCTCCACTAATGCACTGCAAAAGTTCTTTAGCTTTTGCCAAATGTCTAAAGCTAGGAAGGTCCACCACTTGACGACTGACTCACTCTATTAAGCCCTGTGAAATTCATTTCCAGATAAAGAATCATACTTCTTCTACATCCATTAATCTGAAACCTCTTGGAATTAGCTCAGTTTTTTCCTAGTAACTCACATAAGAGTGTCAGTGAAGCCACCCACTCCCTGGGGTGCTGCACATACCTTTCCCCTTGGTGTCCATGGTGGTGAAGAAGACAGGAAGTGCACTTCACCAGGGAAGGACTGGCTGTCTCAAGGGCAAGGTCAGAGGTCAGTTTGCAAACATTTGAAACTTTCATGAGTACATTTAATCAGACATTCTCCTTCTTTTTCTTGCCCTCTTTTTCCATCATCAATATTATCCCCATTACTCCATACAAAAAGATTTATTTCTTACTCATACTCAGGAAGATATATTGTCAGAAATGAAGGATTCTTTTGAATTAGCCCAAAAGTAAATGAGAGAGATGATGAAGGTGAGCTTAGAGACCAGAGGGGATTGGAGGCTCTTCAAAAACTTAAAATCATTTACTTTAGATTTTACTGTAATTTCTTGGCAGTACCTTAGATAAATGGCATTGCATTTCTTGAAAAAATACTCTCTTGTTAACATTATAATATCTCTCCTTCTTTCTGAAGGAAAGATAACTTAAACAGATAACTTGTTTCCAAATGTGTCCACTAAACACCATGAAACATACCATAAAAATTAAGACTAGAATGTAAATCTCTAATATAAGATGTTTAAATTTTTACATTTTAGATGCATTTATACTATCTGCCCATTTTTAAAATGAAATATCAATGTAGTACCTTGTTTCACGATATGTATTTCATCTCTTTCTTACTTTCTCATGTAAAATATAGGGAAATTTCTCTTATTAACCCTACCATACAGATTAAGAAAAAAGCTCAGAGCAATTACATAGAAATGTATAAAATTAATTATTCCATAGTCCAGTTACATGTAAAAAGTGTCTTGCTTCTAAAGGAAGAGACAAGTATGCCCAAATGTCAGAAAAATAAAATATTTAAGGCATGTTTTTATAGACCCATGTCTAATATGTAGAAAGAGCACTATGGAGCTCAATGACTTTGATTTTTTTTTCTTTGCTTAAATTCTTTTATTGGTACATTTTAGGTGTACAATACATTTACATTTATCATTGGGTGTTTGTACCTGTACATGATGTAACTTGGTTCTTATTTTTTCCCCATTACCTGTGTGCCCTTCTCCCCCTCCACCCTTCCCTATTTACATAGATTGCATTTCCATTATTTTCTTTTCTCATAATTTTTTCTTTCCCTTCTTTCCTTTCCCCTTCCCTTTGAACTTCCCCTACCCTTTTGAACCTTGGCCTCAATATGCATCCATTTAGCTTCAAATGACTCTAATTTCTCATTCTTTATGGCTGAGTAGTACTCCATTTTATTAATAAAACCACGTCTTCTTTATCCAGTTTCCAGTTGATGGGCACTTGGGCTGTTTCCAAGCTTTAGCTATTACAAACTGTGCCACTATAAACATGGATGCCCATATGTCGCTGTGGTGTGATTCTTTTAATTCTTTTGGGAAGATACCCAGCAGTGGAAGAGCTAGGTCAAATGGGACTTTCAGTCCTAGTTCTTTGAGGTATCTCCATACTGATTTCCACAGTGGTTGCACCAGTCTGCACTCCCACCAGCAGTGGAGAAGGGTTCCTTTCTCCCCACACCCCTGCCAGCATTAGTGAACATGTGTGTTTATATGTGTCTTGGCCCTGAAAGAGTCATATGTTCTATCCTCAAAATCAAAATTGAACATATGTCTCTTTCAGGGCCAACACACATATAAACACACATGTTCACTAATACCTAGTAGATAATGTACTAAACAAGGCTGTAGGAGGATAACCTGGAATAAGCTTGTACTCAATTTACCTTCTCAGACACAAGTCTCTCTGGGAAAAAGGGACAAAATTCATCTTCTGTGAACTCAAAAGATCCACATACCACTTAGAGATTCCTATATGATGTGAGTGTAATTAATAAGAATCCAGTTGGTAAAGAATTTATCTAAAATTTATATCTATAATTCTTTAGTACCTTGTGATTATCACTGTTAATGTCTGTGCAATAGATCTATGCTAAAGTAAATTAAAAATATTCTCTTCCTATGGCCTTTGTTAGTATGTAGTTGTTAATACCATATATCTTCTTCAGTAATAATCTGACCAAAATTTTTAACAAACTAACATTACCTAAAAACAATCTTCTACTTGCCTTCGGGTAAGCAATGATACATGCTAAATGATACACATTAACTGTGGTGATACATCTGAAGCCTTGGTAAAAATTCAAAACACTTTTACGAGGTATCTGCTTTTTTAAATGGACCATGAAACTCTGAATTTTACTAGAATGTAAATCTGGGTAAAGAGAATTTAAAGTTGTCTGACATTCCCATCTTCTCGAACATGCTGAAGACTAAGAAAATCCTCCATAAGAACTGACACAGACAACTACCCTTAAAATCTAAAGATGTGGCAACTTCTGTAAAAAGGGAGGATAAGATCGACCTATGAAAACCCTATTGTGGGTATTCCCTGAAGGACAACTGATTTGTTGAACTGCAAAGAGGGAAGTTCCTCAGTAACACTGAGTCTGTGCTGCCTTTCTCCTTTTCCCTCCATGTCTTCTGTGAGTGGGATATGCAATATCTACAGAATGCAAATGCACATTTTATACAAAGAGTCATAGATGCTGAACATTTTCTACTCCACACGCCATCACTTTTACTTTAATAATCCTACATGCTCTTTCTCTTTATCAAACTGTGTCCTTAAATTAGAAGAGTAAAGAAGTTCTCTAAGATTGGCTTTCTCTGCTTTTCCCAGAAAATTTCAATTGTCTACCGTTTTTAATTTGAGAGATTATGATTAACTGATAGCTAGTGACTGATTTCTCTCCAGTAGCTAAATAAATAGGAGGAAAGATTTTTAAGTTTCCCTACTATTCTTAGCACGTGAAAACCAAGAGCAAATTTGTCTCCTTTATTTTCGAGTTATAATTCTTTTTTTTGTTTGTTTTTGGTAGCAGGGATCAAACTCGGGTACTTGTGCTTGTGCAGCAGGCAGCGAAACCCCTGAGCTAAATCCCTGGCCTAGAGTTCTAATTATTAAGACTAAGTAGCACTACATTGGATGCTATCTCTAGTCAGGAGAAAAATGTTATACACTATTTATATTTTAATTCCTTATCATTAAGCTTGGAAGTGCTTTCTTTTTCACATCAGACACAACACATATATAAAGAGCATCAAATTGAAATGTTTGTGCAGTAAAATACTGTAAGGGTTAGTTAAATGGTGAAAGAAATTAAAACTTTTAATATATTCCTAATAAATGTATCATAAGGATCTTTCAAATCATATGAGCAATGAATCATCTTTACTCAAGTGAAATTTGCAGATGGTTGCCTGTGTAATATTTGTGTATTTTTAAATCCCAAATGTTTAAAATTAAAGAAATTTTACATAAAATATAAATTCAATATATATTGTTTCTAATATAATCTGCCCGATAATGTAAAAAACAAATTGAAGAAAGGCACAATGGTGAATTGTGTATGCCACAAATATGAGTATTATTTTATTGTATTACTGGATGAGCTTCATGCACACGAAAATATAATATTCATGCCCAACACTCATGTTCAGTGCTTGTTTTTTGATAAAAGTTTGCAGATCATCAATTTCTGCAAGTGACTCCAAGTCACAAATTCTTAATCTGTTCAGAGCCTTGAGGGCATTTGCTCTCTAAATGAGAATTCTACAAAGGAAACATTTGGGAATTTCCTAAGAATTACTGTTTGTAATTTCTCTGTTCCTCAGTCTGCCTGCCTATCTATCTTTCTTTCTTTCTGTCTTTCTGTCTATCTGTCTGTCTGTCATCTACATATCCATCCATGTATACCTGTCTATCTATCCACTTTCCTATTTACTCTGTATCCTATATGTCAGTGTGTGCATCTCTTCTACCCATGGATCATTTGCCTCCCCAACTGGTCTGCCACCATCAAACTCCCTCCTCATCCACCCATTTGCCCATTGATCCAGGGTAGATCAGGGTTCATAAGGGCCCCAAACTGACAGGTGTTGATCTTGTATTTGCTCTACTCTGAGCATGTATGAAACTTCAGGAAGGAGTTGTAGAAGTCTGGAGAAACCTGGGCCTTTAGGGTGTCTGGGTGCAGCTCTGTAATGCTCTCTGCTGGGAAAT
The DNA here is from genome assembly GCF_053883595.1 of Heterocephalus glaber. NCBI lineage: Eukaryota > Metazoa > Chordata > Mammalia > Rodentia > Bathyergidae > Heterocephalus > Heterocephalus glaber. The sequence continues at coordinate 373,333 of NW_028258315.1, forward strand.
GCCCTGCCACCCTACCCGTCTACACAGTCATGCTGTCTGTGCACACTACTAACTCTGCTCCTTCACTGTTGTATTTTTGCATACAATGAAGAATTCAGAATGAGAAGTGAGGCATATTGTTTACAAGACTTGCTGCCTCAAATTCAAGCTCCATGCATTTCACCATCCAATATATTTGTCTCTTAGAATTTGTCTAAAACCTCTTTGTTTTGATATAGCAATTTATCATTTTTTCTGATGTATTATGTATAACCATTTATTAGTGTAAACTATATACACTGGGAGGTATTATATACACTGATAAAAAGTGAGCAAAGCTATTTTAAATTTATGATTGACATAGAAGAAGAAGATAACCACATAAATATTTCATTTCTTTATGAAGTTATGTACTTAGTGATAACAATTAAAACATATAATGTTGATCCTATGAATGACAGAGGAAAAGAAAAATTTGCAAAGCAGAGGACTCCTGAAAATATGGAGATCACAGAATTTGGGGTCATCCTGACTGTGATAAATTTAATGCATTTTAAGCTGTTTGAGAAAATAAGCTTAAACACAACTGTGGCCAAAGTTTGAACCAAATATGATCATGTTAATTACTTCATGTTTTATATCTGGGAGTCAATCAATATAATCAAACAAAATTATTGTTATAACTGTATTGTATAGGGTTCTCTAGAAAAGCAAAATCAATAGAATATATAATCAACACAAAACATATATGTAATATATATATGTATTAGGCTTACAATTTCAAAGCTGGCAGAGCCCACAGTGGTTATCTGTGTGATGAAGAGCCAGAAAATCCCATAGCTATGGTACGAAAGAATTTATTAGTCAGAGAATGAGAGGGACTAATAAATGAGCACCACTCTAATATCAATGCCTGCCACCTACCTGCAGTGTCCCAGGGATGAGGCTGAGTAGCTAAGGAACCCAGAGCTTCAGCACACTGCAACAGATCTCCTTTTCCTTCCCCTTCTATTCTACCTGAATTGCGATCCTATTGGCTGATTGACCCACATTACCCTTAGCTCCTCCCAAGACAGGTTGGTGAACTCCATACCACTGGTATCTGAAACATGTGACAGGCAGTTCCAGAAGTGGGCTGATTGATCTGCTAGATATTGCTTCATCCAGTCAAGTTGACATGTCTTGATTAGCAGTCACAGTGCACCCCATGTTGACTTCCCAACCAGACACATCTCACTAAATGGTACCTCATTTACAAACACAGACAATTGCAAGGTTATAACCCCACTAAAAATAAAAGAGCTACTTAGCATGGAACTGGGAGAACATTAACTCTTTCCCCATATGAGGGCTCAGCGCTTCATTTGGCTGATGCTTCCATTACACATGGTATGACTTCACATATAATTTAATTTAATAATATTTAACTACGATATTGTCAATCAGTATGATGCTATATAGTATATAAATACAAATATACCCCAAAAGACTTAACATGTATGATTTTAGGAAGTATCAAGGCGCTCTGAGTTTTTACATGGACAGATAAACCAAACCTTCAATTCTGAAGTGTATGGACAAGTTCTCTTACCTCCTGAATTAGATTGTTGTAGTTCCCAATTAACCTTAATAACAGGACATGATAATAACAGCAGATGTCCTAAAGAATCTCCAGTTCTCTGAACATACTCTTCCTCACCTCCACTGTGGAGCACCAGTCCAATTTCTCCTTGGCAGTCTGGGTCAATCACACCAATTAGCACTGTAACTCCCTGTATAACCTGTTGACTCAGGTGAATGAGGGGCTCAGAATGGTAAGGAGAAACATTCAGATCAATTTTCAATACACGCCCTGTTGCTCCAGTACAAAAAGCTTTCCCCATCACAGAACTGACTTCTAATTCAGTAGAACATAAGGTCAGAGACACAGAAGGTAAATATATCTAAATATATCACTAATGGGGCCTTGAGGGTAACAGTCAGTGGTGCCTTTCCAATTTTCACTGATTGATTCCTGGCCCCAGGAGTCTTGGCCAGGAGAGAAGTAGTTCCATATGTAGAATAGTGATTAAGAGCTTATACAGAACTATGTTTAACTTAGCCAAGGTATCACTGCATAGATGCACTGTGATTGCATCTTCAAAAGACCCTTTCATCCAGCTGCATCTGGATGCTGGGGAATGTGTCAAGACCAGTGAATTCCATGAGTATGAGGCCATTGCCATTCTTCCTTAGCCTTGAAAAGCATTCCTTAATAAGAAGTGATACTAGGTGGAGGAATCTGATGGTGGATGAAGATTTCTGTGAGAAAAATGATGGTAGTTTTGAGACAAGCTCTACATGCAGGGAAGGACAATCCACACCCAGGATAAGTGCCTATTCCAGTAAAGACAAAGAGCGACCACATCCATGAAAAAAGCAGTCAGCTATGACCAACTTGCCATCAGGGTGCAGGCTGATCACCATGGGAAATGGTGTGACACCAGTGCTCAGTGCTGGACTTTAATCCTGGCAGGCTGGGCACTCAGCAGTGGCTGTAGCCAGGTCAGCACTGGGGAGTGCAAGTCAGTGTTTCTGAGCCCATTCATAACCTTCACCTCTGTCACCATGCGCACTTGGTTCAAGAGCCCACTGGGGCAATCACAGGGTTGTCTGCAAAAGATGGTATACTGCTGTACACAGAATGGGATTTTCTGTATGTTGCTGGCTAAAGTCTCATTGTTCTGACATAACTTTCTCATGAATGTTTATGTGTTACATAAATATTTTGACATTCGTCAAACAAAAGTAGATGTTTATCCACATAATTCTCCCTGCAATGTCTTTATTTCCAGTTTTGCATTCATGTTTCTTTTAAGCTGCTGACCCTCTAGCCACACCACTGTCTAGGGCCAATGAAGTGCTGCATAGTCAAACATCTATACAGTCACACATATGACATTTTTTTCTTCCAAGAATCATGTTTCTGAAGATCACTGCCCAAGATTCTGTGCACTGTGAAGATATGTCTAAACTACTCAGACTTTATTACTACTATATCACCAGTTATGTTGGAGAAATGTTAATTTACATAATGTGTAATTCTAAGCAAGATAGCAATGCTAACATCTTTATTTGAGAGTCAAATTCCCTGAGGAACTTACAGTATGATCACACAGTATAGTATGAGTGTGTTCAGACCTCCTCTACTAGTGCAGGGTGATGCTCAGAGCCGAACGTCAAGTGGAGTCTACACCTCATGGAACACCACAGGCTGCCAGGCACCCACTGCAAGGAGCCCAGGCGGAGTTGTGTAGTTGGTTGGAGGATGACTTAAGTCAAAATAGAAGAAAAATAAAGCATCATGGAAATTCTTGCCTTTTCTCTTATCTAAGGGGAATGGATTAAGTGATCTTATCCTAAGAAAGACTGAGAAAATTCTTCCCCTGCCAACAGTGTGTTTATCCTCATTTTCTGAGTTTGAACCATTTCTGACATTATTAATGAGTCCCATCATATTTCTCAAATAAGAGAAATCATGCAATATTTAAGTTTGTGCATCTGACTTTTTCGCTTATTGTTATGAGCACAAGGAGAATCTGTTTTCTACAAATCATTAAATTATCCTTTATAGGAGATGACTTCTTTGGGTATAAATGGCACATTTTATCAACTTGTTGCTTATTTATCATATCTAATGTATTTTTTAGTGCAAGCAACTATATTTATTCTATTGAATGAACAAAACTGAACATAGCCCTTTCCTCAGTGAATGACATAGTCCAGGGGGGAGCATAAGAAATTGAAGATTTCATGACCACAGGGCTGGGACAAGAAGATCCTGGAGCTAGGAGGGGCCAACCTGGTGTAGAGTTCACAATGGTGTCTCCCAGTTCCTGAACTTGAACTGTGGGGATGCAGGGAAGGCTAAGCCTTAACTGGGTAATAGGGAGGAAAAAGTTATGAACATACAAAGAACATCCGATTGCAAATGTGTGTTGTTTCACCTCAGAATCATCTTTGTGCCTGAGTGGGCTTAGAAATACTTTCACTGCTTTGTCAGAGTCCAGATGCAAAACTTTTGCCTGTGTTTAGACTATATAAAAGCTAAATCACTTGTTCTGTGTTAGCTTCTTATTTTCTGACTCCTTCACACCAACTATTATGGGGAAAAAGTAGTTCTAGCTTCTATAAAACACCAATTATAAAATCAGGAGGTTGTGATCCTGCAACAGATATTGAGCAGTCTCTTGATTGGTATAGATGTGTTATATTCAGTTAATTTCCCATCATGCTGTTCATTGTGGATATGGTCTGTCCACATGTTTTCTTCACACACGGTACCCTGACATGTGAGGAAACAGAGCTCCTGGGGAACTCATTCCTTCCACCCTTATTCCCTGAAGAGGATCACATGACTCATTCCTGGGCCCTGCCTGGGTAAGTCATATGCTTTGTCCCTCTTCCCTAAGGGGATGATTAGGCTCTCATTCCTGAGGTGCCTTCCAGATAACACAAGGACAGGAGCTTCCTATCTCTGAAGACATGGAGGAGAAGGGACTGGACACAAAGCCTTGAGATTTCTCCCCCAGATTGTCACCATTCATGGAGCACGATCATGCAGTCCTCACTCCCTGTTACTATCCACTTCTTCATCTAATCGACCATTATAAATGCACGTTTTGCAGATACTTTGGAGGTTCATTTGCCTTTAAACTCAGTTTAGTCCATGCACCAGTTACAACTAAATAAATGTGCATGTTTTACTCTCATGCATCAGTCTGCTGTTACACTGGCCTCAGCCCTGAATCCTGAAATAGGTAGGAAAGAAATTATTTTATCTCCTCCAGGGCTTCAGCCTATTGGACACAAGCTCATCTCCAAAATATTAATTGGTTTGTTTATTTTGATTATTGTTTTGGTTATTGACATTTAGAATTCTAAATTTGTGGTACATTAATGACATCCACAACTCTACTCTCCAGACCTCGCTGTAGCTAGGCATACGTAAGTATTTGCAACTTTCTCACTGAGGGGTTGGAATCGATGCCGGTATTCCTCCTGTCTTGGCTGAACTTGTTTGCTTTGGTGAATGGCACGTTGTTCACCACACAGGGCACGAGCAGAGTAGGGGAAAGGTTGTCCTGTGCTTTTGTTTGCCTCTTTCCTCGGAAATCTCCAAGAGAAGGTACCCTGACCATCCTACTAGGAGAGTCAAGTGGTGAAGGTCGGTGATCTCAGTGCACTGGCTGGTGCCAACTTCCTGGGTCCAGCTGGGTGAGTCCAGACAGGAGGGAAGCCCAGCACAGACTCGGTCTGTCTCTTCCAGTATGGCTGAGCTCACCAAAATCAATGGCTTGAATCTTAATTGCAGAATGGATGCTAATCCTCAAAGCCTCTGAATAATCCTCTGAATCTAGCATAAGTTTCTTATGTCATTTTTTTATTTTTTTAAACTTTTTCAATGTTCAACATTTTATTTTCTAATAGAAACAAATAAAGACTTTTAAACACTGGTGTTAGATTATCAGTAAATTTTCAGGAGACACTTTATAATGTACAAACTATGGTATACTGACAAGTGGACTTGGAAATTTATGGGTACATTCACTTCTATAAATAAAACGAATTATGTTGTCCATCTGTGTAACATTATGTACTTATCTGTGAAGAAGTCCAAACGATTAGATGATGATGTTACAGAATATTTTGAAAATCACAGGAAAAAGCCTTTCTGTTCACTTTTTTTTTTAGATGCTTGAACAAACCTCTGCTGGTTGAAGATTTGTTGAATAGGAACCCCGCTCATCTATATTAAATGAAAAAGCTTCCACAGACCCATTCTTAGAATAGCTCCTTCCCACTTGGTCAGGGAAACATATCTTTAATGGTAAATTTAACAACTCATTATATATGATGACTGATTTTTCTTCCTTGAAAAAAGTTGTTCTACATTAAAAGTTGTAAAAATGGCTTCAGATGCAGACGGCAGGGCATCATGAACACAACTAGCAAAGGCACAGATATGTTACTCTCAGGTCTTTAGTTTATTTCAGACAATTGGGAGGTTATAAAGAGAACTTCAGTTTAATTTGGATTGTTTTCCGCAACTACTGTCATGTATATGGGCAAGTTCTTGCTATAGGATGCAAAAGGAGGGAAATCACCTAACCCAGGAGCTGCTCTCTCCCTGGCAGCAAAGGCAGAGGAGCTGGGTGGAGGGGAGCAGCCCTGGAGCATGGCGAGGTCAGCCGTCCTGGGCGGCCCTTGGTGTCACTGCCATGCTAGGAAGCTCGTGGGCTGAGGGTGTCAGGGTGGGCTGTCCCTCACAGCAGTCCCTACCCAGCATGGCCCTTCCTGGGTGTGCAGTGGTGTGCAAGGTCTTCAGGCAGTAATGTATTCACTTTTATCTTACATTTTGTCTAGAGCATTATTTTATAGACTTTATTCCAGTGTTTTGAGAAAAGGTCTCCCTCCTTAGTCCAGGCTGGTCCTGAAACCACTATGTAGTCCAGGCAGCCCTCCAAGTCATGGCAATCCTCCAATCCTCCTGCCTCAGCCTCCTGAGTACTGGGATTGCAGAGATGGACCACCATGCCCAGGTTCACAGGCTGTTTTATTTGATGAAATGTGAGACATTTGCATGTTTTCAGAAAATTTTAATGTCCAGAAAAGTTATTTTAGAAAAGAACAATTCTACATTGAAACTGCTTATGTGGTATTCTCATTGTGTAGAATGATATGAGATAAATTTCCAGGAAGAGTAGACCTGTAGCCCTACCATGATTACCCATGTTGTGAACCACAGCCTCATTACACTATCCATTTAAGCTGTGATGGATTTGGGGTCATTAGTGTCTCCACTTCTCTGTACCCACAGCAGAACTCGAGTCTTGCTTTTGACGAGGAGCCTCAGATCTTCCAGAGGTTACAGGAACAACTTTTTTCATATAAAGAAGGTGTCCTGGGTTCCTGAGGTTACTGTAGGCACAGAGTGTGCAAGCTTTCCAGACACCTCTGGTGGTCACAGGGAGTCCTAGCTCCGAGAAAATTCCCATGATATTTTCCCATGCAGGGTGGTGTAGGTTGTGACTTCATCCTCTGAGGAAGGTTCAGTTCATTGTCTAGACTGGTTTTAATGCTTCCTCAGGGCCTGTGTATGGGGCCAGGGTCTTCTTCTGGTGCTGTTAGTCTGCCCTTCACACTTTTGCCAGCCTTTTGATTTTCCATTCAGATTTTAGATCCATCCCTTGCAGTGAATGATTGCAACCTGCCCGGGAAGATAGCTTGCATTTCAGAGTTTTGTTTATGTGTTAGCAAACAACCTTTTCCCAGAGTGATGCATGTGCACATAGCACCAGGACAGCATATTTGAAATATATGAACTAAGAGTGAACAGAAGAGCAGGTTAGAAGAGCTGCAACTCAGGTGTCGCAGAACCCTCTGGCCAGTATTACCAGGCTGCAATGGCACAAGATTCTGGTTTGTTACATTCGCAGTTGTCCCACTGGCCGAGTTCATTTCCAGACAATGTCAACTGACCCCAACTAAATGCTTCCCCTCGAATTGGCCTTTGTTCTCTTCAACAAAGATATGCTTCTTCCCTTGCTCTATAGTCCTGCCTACTTGACACTTGCTAACAGCATTGTCCCAAGGCCTGCCCAGGTTCCCCCATCCCACACTGGTAACGAGTAAACACTGGATGTCCTGGGAGTCCTTTGTCTTTGGTGCCCAGAGCAGCTTGGATCAGCCCAAGACTCACTTTCTCTCAAGTCTCTGTCTCTGTGTTTATTTTTCTCTTACCTCCCTTGTGGAGGTCTTACTGGCTAAAAGGAGGCTAGGACTGACTGCAGGGGTCTCTGGTAATGTCCCCTTTACAATTCCCTATAATTTGTACCTTTGTGGATGTAAACTGGACCCACGGGTGACTTTGCCTAGAAAACAAAGTGGTGGAATTCGAGAGGACATACAGTTCTCATGAAATAATTCCTGATGTGGAGACAGTGCCAAGACAGCTCAGTCATGAGAAATCCTTCCAATTCCTGTTTTTTCTAAATACTGCTGGGGTTACAACATCACCCAGACCTTATCAGAAGAGGGACACCTATAAGTCACTGTGCTGCAGACCCTATTAAAGCAGGCTTCCTACAGGATCCCTGAAAGTACTATTATTCATATGCTACTGGACACCTATAAATATGTCCCTCTTGTCCAAAAGCCAGGATGCTGGATGTAGAATTTTGAGAGCACATGGGAATCATGCTCCACGAATTCCAGCAAAGGGGAGATCCTCGTCCATCTCAAACCCTACATTCTTGTAGTCTGATTTGCTTGGTTCTAACTCCCTTTCATTCAGCTCAGAACAAAACCACTCTGCCCTCACCTAAGAAGGCAGCTGTGCCCTTAGTTACAATGGTTCCTGAAGCAACTGTAGTCACTTCAGAGGCAGCCATGCCTGCAATTACAACTGCAACTGCTCCACAGGTGACCACTGCCGAGGATTGGCCCACTCCACAGGCCAGTCACACCCACGCCCCAGTCCCACCACAAGTGGCTTCCGTCTCCCCTGGTTTGCCTGTGCCCTCAGTTAATATGGCGCCTGTGGTGGCATCATTTGTGCCTGTGACATTCCAGCCCACAGCTACAGTGACCACAGTGGCTACAGTGATCCTTCTGGCTGCTTCGACCCCACCCAAAGAGGAGAGCAATTTAACACCCCCATCTCTGAGGCTGCTGTTGGCCACTGCTCTGTTGCCTATCACCCACTCTTGCCATGTCATTCGAAAGGCTGCCATGTTAGGGGAGACTTTTACAACATTCTTATGTTTTCTAGTGGGGCAAAGAAGAAACACCTTTCCAGATACATCAAAGTAACAGTTGAGGGGGGCTTGGGCTCCTGCAGATACCCCTGAGGAGAGGGGGAAGTGGGACTCTGCAAAGGAAAGTAAAACTCTCTCCTGGCCCTAGCTTCCAGAAATACAGGAGGCTAATAAAAGAAACCCCTACCTATTACACGTCAACACCTTGCTGGGCAGGCTACACTAACAAGAGATTCCATGAAGCCCTATTGTTTTCTACATAAATACTGGAAAATAAAATGTGAGGTTTTAAAACAATTCAAGCACAGTATGATACTTAACGTCAGGGCACTAGGACCAAGTGCTGTTTTCCTGCCACAGTGCTGGCTGCAGAATGCCCCCTCATTGGCAAAAACAAACAAAGAAGGCCAATTCCAGCCTAGGACTAAATGATCAAAGCCAGGGACACTAGGATGTTCTGCCAGGCAAGGGTACTTACAGGGAAAAATCATTTACATATTTTAGCTAATTGACAAATGTATATTTGGTTTCCTATTTAAATTAGTGTTTAATGGTGTATTTAAAGCATTTCTTACACATCGTATGTTCTTAAACTGTAACTATGGGCTAAATTACTGTTTTTTCTACTGTTTGTTGATACTAGATAAATTAACATGAATTCAATTTTAAAGTGCTGCAGCCAGGTTTTGAAATTCAAGAGGCTACAAGGGAGTTTATTATACCAGCCTGATGCTGCCTGCAAATGTCTGGAGCTCCTGCTGAGCCACCTGTGACCGTGTTCAAACAGACATAAAAAGGGTTTTCCAAAAAAAATCAATTTACAAGTTCTAGCTAAATAATGAATGTTCTTTTGTTTCCCAAATGTTTGATGTATTTAAAGCACTTCTTCTACATTGCAAAATCTTCCATTGTAATTATAAGCTCTTTTCCCTTCTGATTCGAGTTACAAGAGATATTCTTAATTGACCAACAAAACCTTTGGACTAGTCGTATTTTCATTTGCAAACCTAAAATCTATAAAAGGGATATGATAGTTAAAATAGCTCAAATATATTTGAGTGCACTCTAATTTTAAAAATAAATTGCCTTATATGTCTGTTTGTCCATTTTCCTGTCCAATCCTGCAACTATTTTGTTTGAGCTCAATAACCTATTTTTTCTTTTGTGTCTTCTGGAATTTTTTCTTAAAAGATATTTGCTTATGATTTAAATTTCCTGATCAATAAACATTATTGAAGTTATAGGTATGCCTTTTTTTCCCCCAAGTTGTTAGCTGATCAAAATCATGTCAAGATTAATTTTACAAGAGTAATACATACTGTTATCTGTATATAATAACTCAAAAAGATTTATTGGATGAAAATAATGTGTCAATTGTTAAAATCTGGTTTTTATAGGTTATTAAAATTGTTGTTAAGGTGATTAAATGGAGACTCTTGGGTTTGAAGAGACTAGTAATCGTAACTCCCCTTGGTGAATAAAAGTGTGGCCAACTGGGAATATTTTCCAGCCTTTCTTCACTAGGGTGACCCCAATTATTTCCCTGGCCTTATAAAAGACTTACTCCATTCTATATTTTGCTAAATATTATTGTGATATGTTTACATTGGTCATTTACAAAAGGTTAACTTTTCTGTGGGAAAAACAATAAGATTTTATTAAAAAGATGCTTTGGATACCAAACTAAATTAAAGGACATAAGGTTTCATATAATTGGGATACTCATTGTTGCTAATTTTCTGGTATAATAAATGTGTTCATGTTTTCTGATTATATAGGTCTTCCCAGATATTGTTTCTTGTATTAACCTCCTTTTGATTCAGGTATTTGTCTCTTATGCCCCAGATATTTATGATAATAGGTACACCTATAGGCAAATACACATTCCTTGGATGTCTTCCTATTAAAGATAACAACTTATGTGAGAGTGTTTATGCTTTAGGGGAGAGATGAGTTTATTTAACTATGGCTATTTTATACTAGATAGACACTTCAGAGGGTAACAGAAATGATGTCATTCACATTGGCATGCTAAAATATTGCATGTGGCTCTTGATTTAAAGGTTTTTTTCTATTAATATTATAAGGGAATTCAATGACTAGAACAACTTTAATTAATTAAATATAGTCCTCTATTTTTATAATCCAAGCTTCTTGATGTTTAGGTGAAATTGTAATGGTTAAGTTTGCTACTCCTATTGCAATATTAATGTTACTGATCTTCTCTTCTGGGTGTTCAACAACTAAAGTTTAGAGACCAAAACTAAAGTCAGTTGGGCTAAGACACCACCAATAGTTTGGCCCTGGCCCTCCAAAAGTAAACAATACATGCAGGACATGAGACAACCTTTTCTACAAGATCATACAACTTGGATAATTCACCCATCCTCCTGAGCAAGGAGATTGCTACACGGGAAAATCAGAAGAATCAATACAGCAATGTGCCAAAGAAATATCATCTAGAGGGAAATATCTCCCATGCTTTCACAGAAAGCAATATGGTCACACAAGGCCATGACACATCCTGACAGCTGACAGGCTCTATCCATGACTTCAAACTATGCCTGAGGAGATTTAATTGACCTTGATGTATAGCAAAGAGTTAATTTTATTTAATATAGATAGCACCTTAACTTGGTCTTAAACACCAAGTAGAAAAGCATAAATAAAACATATATGAATTCAAGACATAGTAATAAACCTAGCTGTAAAAAGAGGCTCAAAATGCTGCCAGCTTCTCTCTGTTTTCAGGTACACCAGTGACTAGGCACTGTTGTGAGACATTAGATGGAACTATGGTAGATGTCATGTAGCTACAATAGTAGTTTCAAATATTTTAGCTAAAATTGTTTTTTTTTTAATTATTAATTTTTAAATCTTTTTATAGCTAAAATTAAAGGAAGCTATGACTAAGTATCAAACTTCTACACAATCTCCATTAGTGGAGCAGTCCAGGATCCCACAGGTCACAATTGCTATTTTAGTCCCTTGAAAACAGTCCCTTTCTAATCATGGCTCTTTCTCCAATCTGTTGTACTTTAGTGCTTATACTTTGATTATGCATGTTCTAATTTCTTAAAACCTTTTCTATTATTGCCTATGGGCTACCAAACTCCAAGTGATCATATAGATAATATCAATAGCAAATGTGTGAGACTTTATTTTTAACAAGATTCACCAGATTGACTTTATGAAGAGAGTTTATAACTCCTAAATTACAACATGATTTTTATTGCAGCACTATTAAATCAGCTTCCTAGAAGGGGCCCCTAACTGTGGTCTTCCCCACATGGACCCCTCTCAGCACTAAACAGTTAAAACTATGCCTTTTCTCCACTAACTGCAGTTGGGGATAAGTCCTTAAAAAGAAAAATATTATAGACAGATAAGTTAGTGAAACATATTATAAGTCCTTAAAATCCACATGGAAAAGCCATTGTTGGGTGTACTCACTTTCCCTAAAGACACAAATACATAAACAAAAAACGGGGAGTACAGATAACACCACAAGCACCACTTGATTGTTACCTTCCCTTGTTAACTCCATTTAAATTTTTTAAATCCACTCATGGAAAGTAAATATACTCTGTCAAAACTCCATTGAAACAAAGATAAGTCTACCGGTAGGTCCTAGACCCAAGTGATGTCAAAAGATGTCCTAACTGAAGGAAAAATGGCTCAATACAATTAATAACATTAATAACAGAGTATTCTTGTGTTCCAACAGAAAACAAGATCAGACCTGCAGAGATTATGAGACCCAGTGCACCCCACCATTAAGACCCAGAAACAAAAATACATATGATGCCACAGGGAACTACAACCAACCAATGTCTGGATTCGAAGCTTCATCATGCTGCAGCTGCTGCTGCTTCCAAAAAAGAAATGAAGAGAGGTGGCAGACACCTCTGCCCAGTATTTTCAGGCCATAGTGGCACAAACCTCTTGCCCCTCCATAATTTGGCCTTGTTATAATGGAAGTGGTACAATAGGCTGAGTCATTTCCAGTCATGGTCAAATGACTCCAACTAAATTCTTCCCCTCCAAGTAGCCAATTATTCTCTTCAGCAAAGATATGCCTGTTCCCTCATTCTACAGTCCTGCATGACACTTGTTATCAGCAGGTGTCCCAAAGCCTGCCCAGCTTCCCTGCTGCTGCCCATACTTGTAAACAATAAACCCTGGATGTCCTGGGAGTCCTTTGTCTTTGCTGCCAGGAGCACCTTGGATCAGCCCAAGACCCAGTTCCTTCCAAGTCTCTAGTTTTCTGTCTTTATTTCCCTGTTCCCTATCTCATGCATGTCACACTGGCTCACAGGAGAACAGGATCTACTGCAGGGGTCTTTGGTAACATCCTCTTTTTGTTCTCTATACTCAGGGTCCCCTTGATCCCAATTATGCTCTAGATCTACAGGAGGATTTTCCAGAGCAATGATTTAAAATGGAACAAATTGATTTCCCTGGATATCCATGGTCACCTGAAGGTTCTCATGGGGGATGGAGTTGTCCCCAGAGAGGGAAATTGGAGAATGCCCTGGGCCTTTCTGTGCTCTTCTCAGAGCTGTAGGTCAGGGATTTGGCAGTGGGAGACCCTTAGTGGAAGGGCAGACACTCAATCCCTGGTGCTAGGAGTAAGGCACGTAGGCTGCCTAACAAAAGTAAGAGGGCCCGGGAGGTGGTCTACTAAGGTCATGTGATAAGTATCTAATTTTCTTCTGTGTAAAGTAGGCTTGCTTGTCCCTGGGTTTTCTCATTGATGGCTTGTGTGTGTTTAAAGCAGTGACAATTGCATCAACCATAATTTTGTTCTGGCTTTTTTTCTCTGCCCGTCCAGTATTGCCACCATAGAGATTCTGATTGTTGATGACAGCAAAGGCCACCTCCAGCATCGGGGGCTGGCTGTTCATCTGCTATACTATGGGAGTCTTTTGAAAATCGTGGGTCTCTCTGGGGCTTTGGGCTCTGCTGGAGGAGTGGGACAGTCCTATGTACATTGAGAGACAGGTGGAGCTGCAAGGCCAGGGTTATCAATGAGAGAAATGTCCTTTCCCACAGAGGCTCTGAGTACCATAGTTTGTGGATCTTACCAGAGATAAAGAGGCAAAAAAGCCTCAGCAAAAGAGATTTCACACCACTTTTCTTGTCTTTTGAAAAATTCTTAACTGAAGTATATTGTTGCAAGTAGATCTGATATTCTGCACCCATCTTTCATCATTTCCAAGTTCATCAGAGAACACACACACATAAAAGCCAGGGGAAGAGCCCCTATGAGTGAAAATTCCATGGTACTCTGCAAAGTAAGAGAACACTGGGTCTGGGTCCTCCAGGGGGTGGCCCATGCAGGAGGAGACCTGTGCCTTTCCAGGTGTCCCTTGTGAGTCTCAAGTCCTTCTAACCAGACCCTGCCAGGCCAAGCAGCACAGGAGATGTTCCTTAGACCTCTCAAGAGCCTCCTGTTCAGGGAGTTCAGGTTCCAGTTCATCTCTGTTTCTAAGGGTAGCACCTAATGCTGAGGTGGCTGGGATCTGCATGGTCTTGAGCATACCTGTGGGACATATGGAGAGGGAAGCCCAGGGCTGCCATCCTTCAGAGGGTGCCCAGTGCAGAAGCCCTATGAGTTTGCACATTATTCATGAGACTCAAGCACCAGAAAGATGTCTTTGCTTGAAGCAGCCCTGGTGCCTTATTTATTTTTTTGTTTAGAACATTCTGTACTGCAGCCCAGTGACTTCTAGAGAAGTCTGAATGCCAACAGCAGTCCTTCAGCACCTGAGAAACAACATCCTTTATATTTGTGCTGATAGTTCTGTGGTAATTGTTTTAAAGCAGGAGAAGTAGACACCCATAGTTTTAGCATTACAAGAACAAAGGAAAAGTCATTTCAGAGTTCTAAATCCAAGGATGGAATCCATTACCTTTCACTCACAGCAGCTTGAGTCGATCCTTACTGGCTGTCCAGAATGGGGCCCACTGGGCCCAACACATTTCTCCTCTGGGCTGGGCCACGGGTGCTGATGGCTCACCCAAGGCTGCCTGTGCACACGGCCCTGCCCAATTCCAGGGACGGTATCAGTGGGAAGAAGGGCCATCAGTTGGGTGGTGCTCCCTGGGAGGCAGCTCCATGGGGTGCTACACAACCCAATCCCAGGATGGCTATAGGTGTCCTTCCCCGAGAGCTGCACACTGGGTGTGGAACCTGGCACTGTACTCAGCTGGGATCCAACACCCTCCTGCTGCTAAGAGGCTCTGGGTCACCTCCCCTCTAACCCGGTGCAGGCCCTCTCACCTCCTGCTTGCCCATTTGTGCCACTGCCCATTTGGAGCTCCAAAGCAGAGCCTCCAGACAGGGAAGGCTGTGAACATTGACTCCACTTCCCAGCATAGGACAGGCAGAGGCATGGCCTCAGCTTAGCTCCACAGTATGTCCCAGGGAGTTGCCATGTGGAGCTGTACTGCTGGGTGCAACTGGCCCGACTGCAGGCTCCCAATCTGGGGATGGAAACAGCCACACTGCAGAACTACTGGGCTGCTGTGTGCCTTCCTGGGGTCCTTCACCACTCTTGTCCTGAGCAGTGAATTGGACAGGAAACCTGCTACAAAGGGTATTACATTTATTAAAGATGTTAAAGGCTGGATTAAGGGGAGGCAAGCACGATACAAGAAGTAAAAGTAGGAAAGAAGTACACTCCACAGTGTGCAGGGCTGGATAGAGATAAAAATGACCTTAAATTGTCATGTGCACAGTGCCAGATTCTGCTTTTCTCTACACCTATAGAAATTCAACTTGCAAGGACAAAGAATGTCCCTAATACAAAAAAAAATGTCAGGATAGAGAAAAAATGTAATAAAAGGAAGATACAAAAGAGAAAATGGGATATTTGCCTATGTTTCACTCATTTTATTTCTCTGTATTTATTAAGATTCCACTTTGTATTATTCTCCATCCATTACTCCAATCCTGCAATTTCTAAATGTGTATTAAGATATTTAATGCCCATTGTCTACCAATCCCTTGGAAACAGTAATGCTGATGCCAAACTTCTCAGACAAATCTTCTGCATCATGGGAAGAGCTGGCCCTGGGTGAGATCTCACCTTAAGTTCCACAGAGCCGAGCTGAGCCACCCTCATCCCGGCTGCTCTCTCCAAGCTCAGTGAGCAGAACACTGAGAAGGCATGGGGGGTGTCATTGTTCACTTGCCTGCTGGAAACCATGTGAGCCTTATGCTCTAAGTTGCTGTTGACAGAGATTCTGACACATTGAGCTGAGAGAAGGGAAGGGTGGCATCTCCTTGCTCAGGGGAATGTCTGCCAATGGGTTCAACTCTCTGATGTATGGTGTGTCTAAAAAGAGGAGGAAAGGAGACCTGGGGAAGCACCGGGAAGGGCACAGTTGTGTTGCAGCAGTGGTGTCTCTCACTGCCTGTGTGGGTCATGGAACATGAATTCCAATGTGAGGCATCAGCAGCAGAGGCTGGAAAGAATGCTACTGCAGGTGGCACAGCTGTGTGGGGGACGTGGGAGTCAAGCCGGGGCTTTCTCTGAGGGAGACAGTCTGCAGGGTGTTGTGCCCACTGGTGGGTGTCCTGGAGAATCACAGGAGTGCACCACCAGACAGACACATCCCACTGAGAGTGAGTTCAGGATGAGTCCTGTCAGCAGGGGAACGTGTATGACAGCAGCTCCCAGTCGGTGATGTCAGAACCTTTCCTCTCCTGTGCCCCTCTGTCCAGGTCCAATGTAGTCAGAGAAATGGAGACCATGACAATGAGGGGAGGAACCTTGCAGGAACTGACTGCATCTGCATTCCCTGCTGGGTCCATTGAGCCAACATAGAGGGGAGGAAAGTAATAAACAATGGAACATGAGATGGCGTTGGACCTCGACCAGAGTGAATTTTTATACCCAGAATGAGTAGAACATATGGAGAGTCTCCAAGGTGATGCTCGGGAGATGGGTGTGGTTGTGATGTGGATGAAGACAAGAGTTAGAGGAATTCAATGGCAGTTTGTATTTGTGTCCATACAGTGTAAAGATGGCTCAGTAAACTCATGCTATTTGGTCATGGCAATTACAGAAGAACTTGTATCATCTGATAAAATGTTGTGAAAGTTAGATCACAGAATGTGGCTGTCTTCTAAAGAATTCTGAAAATACATTCTGCTTCATTGCATGAGTAGAGTGATTAATCATAATCTAACATTTTTATCCTTATGACATATTTTTTGGTTTTCTGTTGATGAAAAGAAACTGAAACATGACATAGAACTTTTTGACACTGCCACAAAAATCCAGATTTTTAAGAAGTCATCTAACCTTTACAGACAAGCATTGCTTAAGAAGTTATGCATCAACACAGTCATTCCAAGGTTGGATCATTAGAAAACATTTCAGAAAGAGAAGGAGTGAACATGGGATTAGCAGCTGCCATTGTTGGCAGCTTGGCACTTCAGGAACGAGAGAAGAAAGTTAATCTTTTCTGCATCGATAACAAAGCAGCGAAGCAAGTTATAAAGAGCAAACAGCTGACGTTTTTCATCAGATGACGTCAGTGATTCCATCTCTGACCTCAAAGCAAAGTCCTTTTCCTCTGAGACTTCAAGGTCAAGCTAGAAATAAAAAATAGTCACTGTTAATAATGTTATTAATATCTGTTTATCCTTGTTTTTTCAAAGTTAAGTTGTGATTTGGAAAGTAAAACTTCAGCCAAAGCCTAAGTTTTCATGTGTCCTGTCCAGCATATCACAAACTTATTGAGCACCCACAAGCCAGAAGCAGAACACAGGTCATGATTTTCTGACATGCAAGGATCTCAGGCATTTATGTTCCCTGAAGTGCAGACAGGGGAGATCCAGGAATCTGCTCCTTGCATATGGACGTGCATTTGAGCAAGGAACCACAGAGAGGCTCACTTCCACTCTGGGGCTTAAGGAAATTTTACATTTCCTAAAAATTGTCCCTGTTCTTCCATTTGCATTTCCTTTATTCTGATAGCTCAGCTTTTATTTTTTGATGATTGACTTAAATCTATTCTGCAAACTGTGTCATTCCTGGGATTCTAGAGATGTTAAATCTGCACTTAGTGCTTCATGGTGCTGACAATCAAGTCATGAGTGACAAAATGTCAGATGCCTCACTTCACCCTGAAAAGTATCTTCCAAATGAGAGGCAGCTGCGTCCTTCTGAGTTCCCTTGGTGGGAGCAGTTTGGAGAAGCATGTATAAGAAGGAGGGTGCTGGCAGCAACCCCATGGTGATGCTGTGCTGGGGGGGGGGGGGCTGTGCTTCAGGAAGGTGCTGTACAGAGCAGGAGAGAGAGCAGTGGGCCTGAGCCCCCTGTCGGCCTCTGCGAGCTGGGAGACCCTCAGATCCCAGAGACCTAGGCCCACTGTGCTGCCTCTGAAGATGTCAGCTCAGTTCCAGAGCTGGGAGGGGCAAGTCTGGCCTGACTGCAGAGCCTGATCTGTGGAGCTTTCTTGACAGAGTAAGAGTACATATGATTGAAATTGGAAGCATGTGACATTATATTTTATCTGGGTTTCTATTTTTCTCTTTTAAGACTTGAACCCAAAGACAATATTTCCTATGAAACTACTAATATATGCACCATAATATATTAGTTGTTTGAAAAGGGGCATAAAACAATGAATTGTAGAATTAATTATTGTCCCCAAGAAGTGTCCTCACAGTAATAAAGAAAACAACTTAAAATTAAGGTGTTTCTTGCCTATGATGTTTGATTAACATTCTCTTTTTCTCTATGTCAGATAGGAATTTTCTATAAAAACAGCACAAGGTAACAGGTATTTGGGGAAAAAACCCAGAAATATAAAGTTGCTTATGTTATTACTTCTAAAATTATATATCTATATATAATAAATTGTTTTCTGAGAACATTAAGATGATGCTTATGTGCTGTCTCACTAATATAGGAATTTTCATAAATGAATGGAGATAAATATTGAAAATATCAATTTAATCATGGTATTACAAATGATTTCTGAAGTTTGAATGTTATGACATACAGATTCACTTAGAAACAGCAAGGACACTGAAACTTAGGAGGAATTTCTGCAAACTATAAAGCTAGGAAGCTTCCACAGCAGAAACAGCTCTTCCTGGTGAAGTTCTAACCTCCGGTGCCTGCGGGTCAGCACTGGTGATCCGGCTTCCTCAGTCTACTCTGGCTAGGGTGTGGAGCCGCCCTTCCTACATGACTGTGATTCTTCCTTTTTCCCTTCCCACTCTCGTCCTCCAGTGTGCGGAGAATAGAGAAAGAGTCTGCCCCAAATCCCTGTGTGATTCTCCTGAGACAGGCTGAAGAAAATATTTCTTGTGCAGATGTGCTGCTCTGATTTTCTTTCTGGAAAAATGTTTGACCACCTCTTCCCTGAAGGGACAAGTCCTGGGAGACACTGGGGACACTGCAGGGAAGAGGCCCTGTCAGGACAGCGAACCCTAACACCCTTTTTTATTATACTCTCCATTGTTTGGCCAAGGCTCTTAAATTATTTTAACAGCAGAGTAGAAGATGGAACTTTTGAACTCAATGTTACTCATGTCATGTGAGGTATTTCAACACACTCTCACCACAGGTGGAAACCAGTTATTAGAAATGAAAGAAAGATCAAAAGGCTGATTACCTGGCTGGCTAAGTGAACAACGGCTTTTTTAAGTTGTTGGTATTTGAAATAAATTCTTTCATCTTTAGTTGAGAGAATATGATGGAATTTTGGCAGGGGATTTGCTTCCAGGACCAGATGCTGCAGGGGATTGTTCCAGGAGTCTAGCAATCGGATCACCACCTTGATAATGTCTTCTTTCTATGCAGCCAGATTGGAGCAATCACAGTAAAATAAGTAAGAAACAGCGGGGTTAGTTACAGGAGAATTTTGCTTAGGGAGGCACAGGTAATATGTCTTTGCTATTTTTGTGTGCATGTAAAATTTTTCTGTAGATGATAGAAGTTTTAAGAAAAATACAGTTGAAGCATTTCGCATACACTGTGCTGCAGGACAACAAAAAAAACTGAATATGGGAATAACTACTCTTTTGTAATGAGAGTTCAAATGGATACAATTGAATGTTGTTTTCACTGAAATTTTCTCCATTTATGTAAAATAATGTTAAGACCCTGCTCCTGTGAGGGACTCAGAAGAGACTGGTATTAACCATAAACAGTTGGAGCTTAGACAAATGATGAGGGCTGAATGTGAGAGACTGTGGTCATCAGAGACCAGGGTTGCATCTCTGACACAATATAGAACAGGACATGCACAGCGGGGTGACTCTCAGCTGAGACACAGGAGGAGGGGGTGAGTGCAGAGTGAGGAAGTCCACATCAGAGAAGCAGAAGCAGGAGGAGGAGGAGGAGGAGAGTGGTGGGCATCCCGGAGAGAAGGCGCAGATCGCGGGGGTCACTAATGTAAACACCAGCAACGCAGGAGTCCCAGGAACCTGTGATCCACAAGGATGAATCTGCACATCTTACACGTGTCCCTGAATAGCCAGCTCAGCTCAGATTCAAGCAGCGTTCTATATTCAGTGCTAGGTACAAGGCATGGGCTAAAGTAATATGACGTGCATGGCCAATTTCTGATTCCAGTGCAATCTTCATTTAACCTTAGATTTTTGTGTATAGTTCAACAACTAGGTGGAGCCCTTTCCTTTGAATTCTTCCTCTTCCCCTTTCTCAGCAGGTGTGACTACTGCTACCCCTAATCACAGAGCCTCGCAGGGCCTGAGGCAGGGCAGAGCCAGTCACCGCCTCAGCTGTTCTGGCGGAGCGGGAATAGAGACTCACCTGCATCAGCCTGGCCTCCTCCCGCTCAGCTGGAGTGAGGATATCAGCCATGTGGCACCGTTTTTTGGCTGGTGAGAAGTAGCCTGGTCGATGGGAATACACCTCCGTCTGAAATGATGAAGAAAATTTCATTTGTATGGATTCATTTGAAACCATGAATCCATTTTAAAAATATGAATACATTTGGTGGATGTGTAATTTATTGAAAAGTGAGATCTACATAAAAACTAAATCTGAATTTTAAAAGTAACCATTGAGCCTGGTGTTTCCAGTAGCGCTGTAATCTCACTATTTTCAGCTCATTTCTAACCTCTCCACCTCTTCACTTCTTTGCAGTGCCCCATCCTCTCACCCTTCCCACCAGTCACACTTTCAAATGCAAACCCTAAAAGCTGTGAAAACTGCAAACCTGTACGTTCTGTAATTATCACTTTCTCTAGTGCATTAGCTAAACCCATCCTGCATATGCACCTATATCTTCCCTTTGAATCTCTTTTTCCTCTGGGTCCAAAGTGATATTGTTTCTTTAAATAAAGAGAAATAATTGTGTTTTTCAAATGCTTTTTAATCCATAAACATGAATATTGAAAACTTTATAAGTTCAAAATACAAAGTATTTCATGTGACAAGCTAAGAAATAAAATGGAGCAAAACACCATAGGAAATTGTAAATAATACATTGAGACGAAAACCATATATGCGTGTATCACACCTGCTGGGCCACGTTATCTATGGAGGTTCTTGGTTGTTCTAAACCATAATTGTCTGATCTGGAAGACAGAGCAATGTTCCAAGTGTGTGTGGAAGGAGTGCACTTTTGTCCTCTTCTGATCTAGCATGTCTCTGCTAATTATAAACTCTACACTGGAAATCTTTCAAAAAATAGTTTGAGTATTTGCACATTTCTAAAGCCTGTTAATGTGGGATATCTTTCCTCTAAGAGACTTCAGTTTATTGAACTCTACTCAATCCCCCAGTGCACTGCAAAGCCGTTCTCACGTCTCAGCTGTCTGCAGGGCACCAGTGAAGGACGCCCGAGGACTGGCCCTGTGTGCAAGAGCAAGAAATCAGTGCTCTTCGTCAGCCCTGCTTAAAAGTGATATCTCAGCTGTTTAAATTGTTAAAAATCATGTGTAATAATGGGTTTTTTAAATCATTATTTTTTTGAATTTAAGATTTTATTAAAAATTCCGTTCTTGTTCCAAGATTATTGGCTGACACCATTGTTAATCATATTAATATTTATTATTAGATATTTCATTGCTGAGTTCAAGTCTGAAATATATTGTAGGCCAATAGTGGATGAGATGTCTCCACTTGGGAAGGTATAAAAAATGAGATACTTACCAACTCCAAGAACAGGTCTAAAGCATAGAAATGCATGCTCTGAGACAAATAGGTTGCACTATGATACAGTTCCTGGAGAATCAGGTGACATTTGTCCCCCGGAACACAGGTGCTATGGGAGGCCTCATTCTGGCTCAGGACCAGGGTGGATGCCAGCAGCAGGAGGAGGGGCCCTGCTTAAACAGAACCACAGCATCAGGGATGAGCTATGCGGTGAGGTCATCACAAGCCTTCCTGCCCAGGGAAGCCTTGTCTATCTCCGCTGCCCCAAGGCATGACTCGGTGCTGTGAGAGCTCAGATAAGGAGGAACTAACAGCTTCCACTGCGCCCCTGCAGGTGAGGTATGTTCTCAGGGTCTGAGAAGTGATGACTCCTGTATTTTCACAATACACCAACAAGTGCTTTTGTATTTGGCAAACACTTGGAAATTGAACTCAATTTGATTCAAGACTTTTAAAGCAGTCTCTTAAAATAGTATATCTTTGGAATTTCTGCAGCTGATCAGCAGTAAGATTCTCCAGGAGTTTGTAATTTTTTAAATCACTAATAGATATGAGCATCTTAAACAGTTACTTGAGTATACCACATTTTATCTGTAGGTTTCATCTTCATGCTTCATAAATATAAACACAGGGCTGCTTGGTTGTTGATATTGGGTATGAGGAGAATCCTGTCATTAAAAGAGGCCATCGCCTGGATCTCCTAACTCACCATAATAATACCACGAAATAGCCTCACACCTTTTCAATAATTTTAGATAAATTTCCAAACTTGAGTTTTATTATAATCCTCATGAACTGACTGAGGCTCTGAAAAAATCATCATGTGTATTGAAATACCATATTTTAAAAAGTGAAACGATTTTCCCTGAGTCCTACCACTAGCAGGCAGAGTCAGAATACCCAGGCTGTGGTCCTCGCCCTTCACCTCCTCACGTCCTGCTCACCCGTGGGCTCTCAGTCTGCATCTGTGCAGCAGGAACCACATCTGGGGTCATGGGGCGCAGTGTGTGCAGAGGTTACTGTCATTCTTGAGAGGAACAACACTGCATTTGTAATAGGGTAACAGGGGCTCAGAGGCTAGACAGGATTTACTTTCTCTGTTCTATAAATTATCACTTTCAAAATCTTTGTGAATGATCAGAGGTGCTTTCATAAATTTGCTCTTCCTGGGGATGGAAACATTCAACCAATAGTAATAATAAAAGTCTTAGTAATGATTCACGCTCAGAAAATAAAAACTAAACTCATATTTTACTTTCAGTGGCACTAATCCCAAAGAGTTTTTGATATAAATTGTAATAATAAGAAGTCTAAGTTCCACAGAACCTTTCACAAATATGGGTGAAAATCTCCAAGATAAAACTAGACAAATATTTTAAAAATACATATGAAAAATAGCTAAACATGATAGCTATAATAATTGAATATAATTGATATTACACATCATATAATGTAACATTTTAGCCACAAATTTAAAATAATGTGATTTATTTGATAGAGTTGTACTTTTCTAAAATAATGTTGAATCCAAAAATTTACTTTATGCAATCTACAGGAATACAATGTTAATTGGATATTTTATGTACATGTGTTAATGAAATATGCTACATAGGTAGAAAAATCAGTATGAGTGCTAGGAAACTTATAACTGGATAAATGTTCTTTAACTGTGAGTACATTTATCTGCACATTTATTATTGTATTCATTTTGACAAAGATAGGATAAAATACACAAATAATTTTATTGTTTATATCATACAAAATTTATACTTGTTACTAATTTATTTTTCATCTAAAATGTCTAAGGAAGCAAAAGCAACTATTTAACACTAGCTTTCTGTTCATTTTTAAAAGGCTTGAATGAATCTAAGAACCCCACATAAGATGCACATCCACCCTTATTCCTGCATTGTGGCCTCAGAATTGAAAGTTTTACCAAGGTGACTCAACTTGGTCAAATCAGGTAATAGACCAGGGAAGAAGAAAATTTCATTTTGACCTTCTGGAGAGGAAACAAATTGAACTCATTGGCTCTTGTGGTCGAGAGCAGCTCAAACTCAGCCTTGTGGCTTTCTGTGCTACCTAAGCTCCTGTTAAGAGATCTATCCTGTGCACTGGACAGTGCTTACCAGCACCCTGTCCTCTCTCCATGAAATAGCAATAGCACCCAGCCTGTGCTCCATGACCTCCACTAATGCACTGCAAAAGTTCTTTAGCTTTTGCCAAATGTCTAAAGCTAGGAAGGTCCACCACTTGATGACTGACTTACTCTATTAAGCCCTGTGAAATTCATTTCCAGATAAAGAATCACACTTCTTCTACACTCATTAATCTGAAACCTCTTGGAATTAGCTCAATTTTTTCCTAGTAACTCACATAAGAGTGTCAGTGAAGCCAACCACTCCCTGGGGTGCTGCACGTACCTTTCCCCTTGGTGTCCATGGTGGTGAAGAAGACAGGAAGCGCACTTCACCAGGGAAGGACTGGCTGTCTCAAGGGCAAGGTCAGAGGTCAGTTTGCAAACATTGGAGACTTTCATGAGTACATTTAATCAGACATTCTCCTTCTTTTCCTTGCCCTCTTTTTCTATCATCAAGATTATCCCCATAACTCCATACAAAAAACTTTATTTTATTTCTTACTCATGCTCAGGAAGATATATTGGCCAGAAATGGAGGATTTTTATGGATTAGCCCAAAAGGAGATGAGAGAGATGATGAAGGTGAGCTTTGGAGACCAATATGTGTTGGAGGATCTTCAAACATTTAAATTCATTTACCTTAAATTTTACTGTAGTTTCTGGCAGTATATTAAATGACTGGCATTGTATTTCTTGAAAGAAATACTCTCTTGTTAACATTATAAAATTTCTCCTTCACAAATGATGGATAAATTAAGTTTCAAAGTGTGTGCACTAAACACCATGAAAAATAAAATAAAAATTAAGACTAGAGTATAATATTTCTAATATATTTGAATTTCTATATTTTAGTTACATTTGTACTTTCTACCTTCTCATCTGTAAAATAAAATATCTGTGTAGTACCTAGTTTTGTAATATATATTTTCATCTCTTTCTTACTTTTGCCTTTAAAATATAGAAAAACTACTATTACTACACATAGTCTACAGATTAATTAAAAAGCTTGGAGCAATTCCATAGAAATGTATAAAATTAATTATTCCATAGTCCAGTTACATATAGAGAGATTCTTGCTTCTAGAAGAAAAGGCAAGTATGTGCAAATTCAAAAAAAAAATATTTAAGGCACGTTTATATAGACCCATGTCTAAGATGTACAAACAGCACTATGGACCTCAGTGAGTTTGATTTTGAGGATGGAGCATAGAACTCTTTCAGGACAACACACACATAAACACACATGTTCACTAATACCTAGTAGATAATGTAATAAATCAAAATTCTAGCCAGGAACGTCTACCATCGTCAAGGATGTATAGGAGGAAAACCTGGAATTAGTTTGTACTCAGTTTACCTTCTCAGATGCAAGTATTTCTAGGGAGATACCACTTTTACTTTAATAATGAAATATACTCTTTCTCTTTATCAAACTGTGTCCTTAAATTAGAACACTAAAGATGTTCACTAAGATGGGCTTGCTCTGCTTTTCTTTGAAAACTTCAATTGTTTACTATTTTTAATTTTAGAGATTATGAATACACTGAGACCTGGTGCATGGTTTCTGTCAAGTTGCTTAGTAAATTGGAGGAGTGATGTTAAAGTTCCCCTGAAATTCTTCGCATACGAAAACCATTAGCAAATTTGTTTCCTTTATTATAGAGTTCTTATTCTTTTTTTGGCGGGGGTGGGGGTGCCGGGGATTAAACTTGAGACCTTGAACTTGAAAGGCAGGCAACGGAACCACTGAGCTGAATTCGCAGCCCTATAGATGTCTAATTCTTAAGACTAAGTGGCACAACGTTGGATTTTATCTCTAGTTAGGGGAAAAAACATATGTGCTATTTATATTTTGATTTCTTATATTAAGCTTGGAAGTGGTTTCTTATTCACATAAACCCAACACATAGATTAACAGCATCGAATTGAAATGGTTGTGCATAAAATACAGTAGGATTTGTTAAAGAATAAAAGGAATTAAAACTTTAAAAATATTCCAAATAAATGTATCCTAAGGAACTTTTAAATTATATGGGGAATGAATTGTTTTTAATGAGGTGAAATTTACAAATGATTACATGGGTAACATCTAAGTATTTTTAAGTCCCAAATATTTAACATTAAAGAATTTTTACAGAAAGCATAAATTTAATATGTTTTGTTTCTAGTATAATCTGCCAGAAAAAGTAAACAGCACATTGGAGAAAGGTACAATGGTGCCTTTTGTACGTCACTGTTTTCAAGATAAGTAAAATGTAAGGGTATTATTTTATCCTGTTGTTGGATCAATTTCATGCATATTAAGACATAATTTTCATGCCAAACACTCATGCTCAATGCTTGTTTTTTGGTAAAAGTTTACAGATCATCAATTTCTGCAAGTGACTCCAGGTCACAGTTCTTAATCTGTTCAGAGCCTTGAGGGCATTTGCTCTCTAAATAAGAACACCACAAGGGAGCATTTGGGAATTTTCTTAGGATTACTGTTTGCAATCTCTCTATTCCTCAATACACCTGCCTATCTATATCTATCTATCTGTCTATCTATCCATCTGTCTGTCATCTATGTATCCATCCATCTATACCTCTCTAAATTTCTATCTACCCCACTTTCCTATTTACTCTGTATCCTGTATGTCTGTGTGTGCATCTCTTCTACCCATGGATCATTGGCCTCCCCAACTGGTCTCCCATCCATCAAACTCCCTACTCATCCACACATTTGTCCATTGATGCAGGGTAGACCAGGGCTCAGCAGGGCCCCAAACTGACAGGTGTTGATCTTGCATTTGCTCTACTCTGAGCATGTATGAAGACTCAGTGAGGTGTTGGAGCAGCCTGGAGGAACCTGGGCCTTTAGGGTGTCTGAGTGCAGCTCTGTAATGCTCTCTGCTGGGAAGTGCTCTGCTACCTTAACCATCTACACAGCCGTGCTGCGTGTGCACACTACTAACTCTGCTCCTCCACTGCTGTATTTTTGCGTACAGTGAAGAATTCAGAATGAGAAGTAGGGCATATTGTTTACAAAACTTGCTGCCCCAACTTTGAGCTACATACATTTCACCATCCAATATTAGAATTTGTCTATAACCTTTGTTTTGAAGTAGCAAATTATCATTTTTTCTTATGCATTACGTATAACATTTTGTTAGTGTAATCTATGTATATATATACTGTCAGATATTACATACCATGATAAAATGTTAGCAAAGCTATTTTAAATTTGTAATTATCATAAGGGAAAATAGTCATATAAATATTTCATTTCTTAATGAAATTTTCTAGTTTTAAAAACAATTAAAATATATAATAATGCTCCTATGAATGACAGAGGAAAAGAAAAATTTCAAAAGAGAAAGGCTTTTGAAAATATGAAGATAATAGAATTTGGGTTCATCCTGATTAAAATAAGGTTAATGTATTTTAAGCTATTTGAGAAAATGTGCATGAACACATCTGTGACCAAAGTTGGAAGTATGAGGATGTTAATTTCTTCATGTTTTATATCTGGGAGTCAATCGATACAGCCAAGGAAAATTATCATTATTAACTGTATTGGGTAGGGTTCTCTAGAAAAGCAAAATCAATAGAATACATATTCAACACAAAACATATTCAACACACAATGCATGATATATATAAATATATATATATATATATGTATATGTATTAGGCTTAAAATTTCAAAGCCAGCAGATCCGACAGTTGTTATCTGTGTACTGAAGGAACAGAAAATCCAGTAGCTGCTGTACACAAGAATGTATTAGTCAGAGAACAGTAGGGATTAATAAATAAACACCACTGTAATATCAAAGGCCTGCAGCCTACCTGAAGTATCCTGGTGATGAGGCTGAGTTGAGTAGCTAAGGAACCCAGAGCTTCAACACACTGCAACAGATCTCCTTTTTCTTCCCCTTCTATTCTACCTGAATTGAGATTCTATTGGCTGATCGACCCACAGTTTCCTTAGGTCCTCCCCAGGCAGGTTGGTGAACTCCATACCAGTCATGTCTCAAACATGTGACAGGCAGTTCTGGAAGTGGGCTTTGCTAATCTCCTAGATATTGTTTCATCCAGTCAAGTTGATATGTGATGATTAGCAGTCACAGTGCATCCCGTGTAGACATCCCAACAAGAAACATTGCCCTAAACCATACCTAATTTACAAACCCAGACAATAGCAAGTTCATAACTCCACTAATATAATAAAGCTATTTTGCATGGAACTGGGAGCACATAAACTTCTTCCCTATCTGAGGGCCCAGAGCTTTCTTTGGATGATGCTTCCACTGCACATGGCATGACTTCACTTATAACATAGATATAATAATATTTAACTTCTGATATAAAGTCAATAACTATTGTGCTGTATAGTACATAAATACAAATATACCCCCAAAGATTTAACATGTATTATTTTAGGAGGTATCATAAGTGCTCTGGGTTCTTCGCAGGGATCATAACCCTCACATTCATTCCTGAAGTGTTTGGGCAAGTTATCTTTCATGTTGGATAAGATTGTTGTAGTTACCATTTAACCTTAATAACAGGACATGATAATACTAGCAGAATCCTAAGGAATCTCATGCATTCCAAACTTACTCTTCCTTACTTCCACTGCGGAGCACCAGTCCAATTTCTCCTTGGCAGTCTGGGTCAGTCACACCAATCAGCACCACAACTCCCTGTATAACCTGTTGACTCAGGTGCATGAGGAGCCCAGAATAATAAGGGGAAATATTCAAAATGCATTTCAATAGACTCCTTATTGCTCCACTAGGAGAAATTATTTCCTTTGTGGACCTGACTTCTAGTTCAGCAGCACATAAGGTCACAGAAACAGAAAGTAAATATATCACTAGTAGATCCTTGAGGGTAATGATCAATGGTACCATTCCAGATTTTACTGATAGAATCCTGGACCCATGTATCCTGATTATGAGAGAAGTAGTTCCAGATGTAGGATACTGATTAAGAGCTTATATAGAAATACAAGTAAAGCATCTCAGCCTTGCAAAGTATTACACCATAGCAGCACTGTGATTGCATCTGCAAAGGACCCTTTCATTCACCTGCATCTGGATGTGGGCCAGTGTGTCAAGACAAGTGAATTCCATGAGCATGAGGCCATTGCATTCTTCCTTACCCTTGAAGAGCATTCCTTGGTAAGCAATACTGGGTAAAACAATCTGATGGTGGATGAAGCATTCTATAAGCCAAAAGATGCTAGTTTTGGGAAGAGCTACAAGCAGAGAAAGACAATCCATACCCAGGAAAAATGTCTATCCCTGTAAGGACAAACAGCTACCACATCCATGATGAAAGCAGTCAACTATAACCAACTTGCCATCAGGGTGCAGGCTGATCACCATGGGAAATGGTGTGACATCAGTGCTCAGTGCTGTACTTTAATCCTGGCAGGCTGGGCACTCAGAAGTGGCTGTAGCCAGGTCAGCACTGGGGAGTGCAAGTCAGTGTTTCTGAGCCCATTCATAACCTTCACCTCTGTCACCATGAGCACTTGGTTCAGGAGCCCACCGGAGCAATTATAAGGTTGTCTGAAAAAGAACGTAGACTGCTATACACTTAATGGAGTTGTCTATATCAAGCTAGCTAAAGTCTCATTCTTCTGATGTTACTTTCTCATGAACATTTAGGTGCTACATGAATATTTTGACATTCTTCAAACATAAGAAGAGGTTTATCCTTATAATTCTTCCCCCAGGGTCTTTTTTTTTTTGCTTAAATTCTTTTATTGGTACATTTTAGGTATACAATACATTTACATTTATCTTTGGGTGCTTCTACCTGTACATGATTTATCCTGGTTCTTATTGTTTCCCCATTACCTATGCACCCTTCACCCCTAAACCCTTCCCTATTTACATATTTCGTTTCCATTTTGTTTTCCTTTCTCATAATTTTTCTTTTCCATTCTTTCCCCATCTCCTCCCAACACCCCTACCCCTTTGGACCTTTTAATATTTCAAAGTATCAATTATTAGTTATTAATCCTTTTAGTCCTTATTTACACTCTCAATTTCTCACACGAGAGAAACTATTCGGTATTTACACGTGTGTCTTATTTATTTTACTTAAGAGTGTGGCCTCAATATGCATCTGTTTAGCTATAAATGACTCTAGTTTCTCATTCTTTATGGCTGAGTAGTACTCCATTTTATTAAAAAAAAAACCACATCTTTATCGAATTTCCAGTTGAAGGGCACTTGGGCTGTTTCCAAGCTTTAGCTATTACAAACTGTGCCACAATAAACATGAGTACACATATATCTCTGTGGTATGATTCTTTTAATTCTTTGGGGAGGATCCCCAGCAGGGGAACAGCTGGGTCAAATGGGACTTCCAGTCCTAGTTCTTTGAGGTATCTCCATACGGATTTCCACAGTGGTTGCACCAGTCTGCACTCCCACCAGCAATGGAGAAGGGTTCCTTTCTCCCCACAACCCCACCAGCATTTGTTATTGGTTGATTTCTTGATAGCAGCCACTCTTTCTGGGGTGAGGTGGAATCTCATTGTTGTTTTCCCCCCAGTGTCTTTATTTCCAGTTTTCCAGTCATGTTTCTTTCAAGCTGCCGACCCTCTAGCCACACCACTGGCTATGGACAATGAAGTGATGCATAGTCACACATCTGTACAGTCACACATATGACACATTTTTTTCCAAGCAACATGTTTCAGAGGATCACTGCCCAAGGTTCTGTGCACTGTGAAGATTGGCCTTCACCACAGCTCTTCAGCTACATCCTCTAAATGGGGTGCAGCTCTATACCTGACCTCCTGCAGTGGACCCCGCATCCTGTGGAGAACCATGTGTACCCCTGCACACATTCTTCTCTCCTCACAACTGATCACAAGGTGCAGCTTATGAGGCCACAGCTGCACTACGGGACAGAAGTCAGTGTCACTGCGCCTGAATGTCTAAACTATTCAGACTTTATTACTACTATATCACCAGTTATGTTGGAGAAATGTTAATTTACATAATGTGTAATTCTAAGCAAGATAGCAATGCTGACATCTTTATTTGAGAGTCAAATTCCCTGAGGAACTTATAGTATGATCACACAGTATAATATGAATGTGTTCAGACCTCCTCTACTAGTGCAGGGTGATGCTCAGAGCCGAACATCAAGTGGAGTCTACACCTCATGGAACACCACAGGCTGCCAGGCACCCACTGCAAGGAGCCCAGGCGGAGTTGTGTAGTTGGTTGGGAGGATGACTTAACTCAAAATAGAAGAAAAATAAAGCATCATGGAAATTCTTGCCTTTTCTCTGATCCAAGAAGAATGAATTAAGAGACCTTATCCCAAGAAAGGCTGAGAAAATTCTGGCTCTGCCAACAGTGTGTTTATGCTCACTTTCTCAGTTTGAACCATTCCTGCCATTGTTAATGAGTCCCATGATAAGGATATTTCCACTCATTTAACAGGTAAAATGTCTGAAAAGATATACATAAATTAAATATGTTCATTCCATTCTTGAAAACATTTTCTTGTGGAAGTCCAACTTTAAACCAAATCTGCCTTAAAGGATATTTGTAAAAGTGACCTGGACCCTCAAGTGTCATACATTGTAGAGGGAAAACTTGTATTCAAACAAATAATGGTATCTCAGTACACTATGAGGAAACAGGATGCAGTAGGAGAATAAAAAGAAAAATATCCATTACAATATCTAATATTCATTACAAATACAAATGGTGTGGTTAAAATATGCTGAATAATTAAATTAAAATTTCATTACAATAAGAGATAATAGCTATTAATCCCCCTCAAAATCCACCATGTCACTTTCAACACATAACACATCTTTCTTGCATTCCTGATATATTTCAGGGAGTCCTCTTCGTGACCAGTTGAGATTTGCTGTTCAGTCCCCTCAAGGGGATATTGAGGCTCCTAGAAACTTAGGGTGTCCATTCATCCACTTTTTAACTGGATGTGAAAATCTCTGATTTCTGGTTCTTCCCAAATAAAAACAATGACTGTGAGGACAATCCCTTTATGTCCAATTACAGACTGTGGTCCATGTGTGAAAATCAAAAGATCAACTCATTACAGCAGGTATTTTCTGAAAAGCGAGGCAAATGATCCCTGTTATGAAGGATCAATCAGAAAGCCAAATCTTCTAGATTGAATCAAATACCAGGTGGGTTGAGAAGGGGAAGCTGGTCAGCAGCACCCCCTGCTCCTTGCTCCCTGCACATCCCATCTCAGAGTGGTTCTACCATCCTGAAGGAAACCAAGAGCTTCAGAGGCCTCACCCAGGAACCTGCTCCCTGCAACTCTGCCTCCTACATGGAAGAAGAAACCCACCTGGGAGGTGACTGCAGACAAGGCCCAGGCATCATGGTTATAGCCAGAGACATGGGGGAAAGGCTGGCCAGCAGCTCTGTAACAGGCACTGCCTCTCCCCATTGTCTCCAGAACACCAAGGCTTCTGCATCTCTGCACGTCCTCCTCCCTGCTGGTGACTCAGGATCAGTAAGGAAAGCTTCATCCCTAAGCAGAAAGCAGCAGAGCTCTGAGTCCAGCAGCACAGAGCTCTCCAACAGGAGTCACAGACTGCAGCCATGGAGACAGGAGGGAGAAGAAAGACACAGCAGAGCCATCCAGAGAAAGTGGACCCAGCTGCACCCAAGACTGGGGAAAGTGAAACAGGTCCTGGTCTTCCTACATCCGCAATAGACTGCCTTCCTGTGTGGTATTATCTACCATCTTTTGGTTCAATTCATTTCTAATTTGCATTTCTCAAATAAGAGAAACCATGCAATATTTAATTTTGTGCCTCTTATTTCTTTCACTTAATGTTATGGACAAAAGATTAATCTGTTTTTCTACAAATGATTTGAATTTATCCTTCCTTATAACAGTGTAGTTCTGCATTGTGAATGAATGGCATATTTTTATCAACTTGTTGCCTTTTATTTATTCATATCTAATGTAATTTTTGAGTAAAAGCAACTATGATGGATTCATTGAGGGAAGAATACTAAACATAGCCCATCCATGACTGGCACATTCCAGTGGGAGGAAAAGAAATTATACTTCCAATGACCACAGAGCTGGAACAAGAAGATCCTTGGGCTGGGAGAGGTCGACCTGGTGCACACTTCACAGTGGTGTCTCCCAGTGCCTGAACTTGAACTGTGGAGATGCAGGGAAGGCTAAGCCTTAACTGGGTGATAGGGAGGAAAAAGTTATGAACATACAAAGAACATCCGATTGCAAATGTGTGTTGTTTCACTTCAGAATCATCTTCAAGCCTGATTGGCCTTAGAAATACTTTCATTGTTTTGTCAGAGTCAAGAGGCAACTCTTTTGCATGTTTTGTCGACTACATAAAGGCTAAGTCCCTTGTTTTATTTTATCTTCTCATTTTCTGACTTCTTCAGACCAATTATTCTGAGAAAAAAGTTGTTCTAGCTTCTATAAAACACATATTATAAAATCAGGAAGTTGTGATCCTACCACGGATATTGAAGAAAGTCTCTTGGTTTATATGAATTTGTTGCATTTAATTAATTTACTGTGGTTTTTTTCATTGTGGATGTGGTCTGTCCACATGTTTTCTTCACACACGGTACCCTGACATGTGAGGAAACAAAGCTCTCTCGGGGAACTCATTCCTTCCACCCTTATTCCCTGAAGAGGATCACAAGACTCATTCCTGGGCCCTGCCTGGGTAAGTCATATGCTTTGTCCCTCTTCCCTAAGGGGATGATTAGGCTCTCATTCCTGGGGTGCCTTCCAGATAACACAAGGACAGGAGCTTCCTATCTCTGAAGACATGGAGGAGAAGGGACTGAACACAAAACCTTGTGATTTCTCCCCCAGATTGTCACCATTCCATGGAGCATGATCATGCAGTCCTCACTCCCTGTTACTATCCACTTCTTCATGAAATCTCCCATTATAAATGCACAAGTTTCCCAGATACTTTGGTGGTTCATGTCCTTTTAAAGTCTCTTTAGTCATGTACCAGTTATGACTAAATAAATGTGCGTGTTTTACTCTCATGCATTGGTCTGCTGTTACACTGGCCTCAGCCCTGAATCCTGAAATAGATAGGAAAGAAATTATTTTATCTCTTCCAGGGCTTCAGCCTATTGGACACAAGCTCTTCTCCAAAATATTAATTGATCTGTTTATTTTGATTGTTGGTTTGGTTATTGACATTGAGAATCTAAATTTATAGTAGACTAATGACATTCAAAACTCCATTCCCAGACCTCCCCATGGCTAGGCATCCATAAGTGTTTGCAGCTTTCTCACTGAGGGCTTGGAATCTATTTCTGTATTCCTCATGTCTTAGCTGAACTCATTTGCTTTGATGAATGGCAAATTGTTCACCGCACAGGGCAAGAGCAGAGTAGGGGAAAGGTTCTCCTGTGCTTTTGTTTGCCTCTTTCCTCGGAAATCTCCAAGAGAAGGTACCCTGACCATCCTACTAGGAGAGTCAAGTGGTGAAGGTCAGTGATTTCAGTGCACTGGCTGGTGCCAACCTCCTGAGTCCAGCTGGGTGAGTCCAGAGAGGAAGGAAGCCCAGCACAGACTTGGTCTGTCTCTTCCAGTATGGCTGAGCTCACCAAAGTCAGTGACTTGAGCCTTAACAGCAGAATGAATGATAATCCTCAAAGCCTCTGAATAAACCTCTGAATCTAGCATAAGTTTGTATATGAAATTTTCTTACTTTTTCATAAAATGTTTTAGGGATCCGCATTTTATTTTCTAGTAGAAACTAATATGGACCTTTAAAAACTGATGTTTGATTATCAATATATTTTCAGGAAACACTTTATAATCTACAAATTATGGTATACCAACAGGTAGACATTGAAATATATGGGAATGTCCAGTTCTTAAATAAAAGAAATTACATTGTCCTTCTGTCTAATATTATGTACTTATCTGTGAGAAGTCAAAATGATCAAATGATGATATTTCAGAATTTTAAAAAGATGCAGGAGGGGCCAGGGATTTAGCCTGATTGTTCCACTGCCTGCCTTCCAAGGGCAAGGTCCCAAGTTCGATCCCCGGTACAAAAAATATATATATATATCAATCTGTAGCTTAAAGTAAAAATAATAACAGAGAGGTTTTTTGGGCCGGGGATTTAGCTCAGCGGTTTCGCCACCTGCTGCGCAAGCACAAGGACCCGAGTTTGATCCCCGGTTCCAAAAAAAAGATGAAGGAAAACATCCTTACTATTCCCTTTTTTATAAGCCTACATAAAGTTAAGGGTCTTGAAGCTTTGTTGACTATGATCCTAGGTCATGTTTATTAGTTATAAAAAAAGCTTCCATAGTCCCATTCTTTAGAGAAGTCCTTTCCTGCTGGGGCACAGAAATGTGTCTTCAATGCCCAATTTAACACCTGATTGTGTATGATGTCTGATTTCCCTTCTTTGGAAGGAAGTTGTTTTAAGGACAAAGTTGTAAAAATGGCTTCAAATGCAGAAGGGAGGGCATGATGCACAACCAGTAAAGGCACAGATATGTTACATTCGAGTCTTTTGTTTATTTCAAAGACAATTGGGAGGTTATTAAGAGAGCTTTTAATTTTGATTGTTTTCCTCAACTACTCTCATGTATATGGCCATGTTCCTGCTACAGGTTGCAAAAGGAGGGAAATCACCTAACCCAGGAGCTTCTCTCTCCCTGGAAGAAAAGGCAGAGGATCTGGGTGGAAGGGAGAAGCCCTAGAGCATGGCCAGATCAGCTGCTCCGGGGTGGCCTTCAGTGCCACTACCATGCTAGGAACCTCGTGGGCTGAGGGTGTCAGGGTGGGCTGTCCCTCACAGCTGTCCCTACCCAGCATGGCCCTTCCTGGGTGTGCAGTGGTGTGCAGGGGCTTCACATAGTCAGGCATTCACTTTTATATTTATATTCTCTCTACAATATTATTTTATAGGCTTTATTCCAGTTCTTTGAGAAAGAGTCTCCCTCCTTAGTCCAGGCTGGTCCTGAAGTCACTATGTAATCCAGGCAGCCCTCCAAGTCATGGCAATCCTCCAATCCTCCTGCCTCAGCCTCCCAAGTGCTGGGATTACCGTCACAGGCCACCATGTCCATCCTCACAGGCTCTTTTATATCATGGAATGTGAGACACTTAATAAGTTTTCAAAAAATTTTCACAGCTAGAAAAATAATTTTTAAATGAAAAATGCTGACATTAAAATTGCCAGTGTGGTATTTTCATTGTTTGGGGGATATCAGACAAATCAGCAGAAGCAGTGCACCTGTAGGCCTCACATGATTGCTCTTGGTATGAACCAGCCTCATTACACTGTCCATTTTAGCTGTAATGGATTTGGGGTCATTAGTGTCTCCACTTCTCTGTACCCAAAGCAGAACTGGCAAATTGCTTATTGAAGAGGAGCCTCCGATATTCTAGAGGTTGTAGGAACAACAATTTTTAATAAAGGAGGTGTTCTGAGCTTGCCAGTCTATTGTAGTCGCAGAGTGGATAATCTTTCCAGACATGTCTGGTGGTCACAGGGAGTTCTACCTCTGGGAAAATTGGCACAATATTTTCCCCTGAAGGGCGGAATAGGTTGTGACTTCATCCTTTGAGGAATGTTCAGTTCATTATGTAGACTGTTTTTAATGGATCATCAGGACCTGTGTATAATGCTAAGGTCTTCTGGTTTTGTAAGGCTGCCCTTCATGCTTCTCTTCAGCCTTTTCATTTTGCAAAAAGGCGTTAGACTTGTCCCTTGTAATGAATGACTACAACCTGCCTGGGATGATAGACTCCCTGTAGGAGTTTGTTCATGAGTTAGGAAGCCTGCTTTTCCAGACTGCTGTATGGGCACATAGCACCAGAAAAGGGATATTTGAAATATGTGACCTAACATGGAACATGAGAGCAGGTGTAAAGAAGCTTCAACTTGGGGTCCACTGGTTTGCAGTTATGCTATAGATCTACAGGAGGATTTTCCAGAGAAATAATGAAAAATGAAGCAAATTGATTTTCCCTTGATAGGCAGGGCCACCTGTAGGTTTGCACAGATGGAGATGTCCATGGAGAGGGACATTGTAGATTGCACTGGGCCCTTCTGTGCTCTTCTCAGAGTGGAAGGTGGGGGATTTGGCAAAGCTAAACCATTGGTAGGAGTGGGGGCAATCAATCCCTAGTGCTATGAGCAAGGCACATAGGCCACCTAACAAAAGGAAGAGGCCCTAGGAGGTGGCTTTCTAAGATCATGTGAGGACTATCTTTCTTGTGTTTAAAATAGGCCTTGATTGGCCCTGGGTTTTCTCATTGAAGACTTGAGTGTGTTTAAAGCAGTGACAAAGTGCACACAGATCCTGGAAAGCAGCTGTGAGCCCCACAGTGGCTCAGCTGCAAGCAGATAGAGCCAGGGCTCCACCCTGAACTGAGAGGCTCCTGCACACACACCCAAGCCAAAGGACTGCCAAGACAAGAACTGCAAAGACACACAAGCTCCAGCTAGAGACACACCATACCATTGGCCACAGCCAAGGACCTGCCTTTAAAAGAGCTACACAGGCACACAAGCAATGCCAGAGGCTCACCCCTATACCATTTATAAGTGTGTGGAGACCCTAAGCAAAGCCTGTGCAGACAAGAGAAACTGGGGTGCACAGCCCCTTGCCAAAGGCCCTCAGAGACAACAGCTACAGAGAAGGGCAGGCCCTAGTCAGAGGTATGCCTAGATAACATCCAAAGTTTTCATAACCCCCGATGAAAGGCCATCCCGGACAGCAGCTAACAGGGGCCCCAGTAAGAGACACTCCTAAATACCACCCCAAATGTGCACAGGCCCCAGCCAGAAGCTTGCCCAGACAACAGGTCAGATCAAGGATCCAGAAGTCCACCACTCTGAAACCAGAAATTGGAGTACTGGTGAGCAGCAGATTAAAGATTGCTCGATGGCTTGCTGAGAATTCAAGACTATTGGATGAGCAAAAAGTCACCTTAACAAAGTCAAAGCAGGGTGCAAATGTTGAAATGAGAAAACAGATAAATAAATCTCAAAAGCAGACTTACAGATCATCCAAGGTAACCCCAAAGGGAAACAAGATGGAGCAATCTGATACTTCAAAATCTGGACTCCTTGAACTGGCAACAAAAGAGGATCTGAAAAAAATGAAATCAGAAGCAATTTCACAGATAAGAGCAGAGATTGTGCCCAAAGTACAAGACATGATTAATAAATCTAGAGTGGACACAGATAAAAAATAGAGGAGTGTAACACCCACCTGCAACCATGGAGAGGGTGAGGACCCCTCGACACACCCACTGGAGCAGCTCAGGTGCACAGGGTAAAAGGTCCTACCCTTCTGGAGCCACACTCCATCCAGTTTGCCATGCCCATCTGCTACCAGCAAGAGAGTGAGGACCCCTCTACACACCACCAGAGCAGCTTATACCTGCAAATCCCACCACCCCGCCTCTGGCCTCCTACTGTGCAGCTACCTGGTTCCACACTACAAAGGCACAGGAGGGTATAAAGGCCATTGGTCTGAGCTGCAGAAGTGAACAACATAGAGAGGGTCTCTCTCAGGCTCCCTGATGAAATCTGAATCCAACTAGAAAAATGAAGAGAATCTCTGCAGTAAAGGCATACCAGACCACCATAACTGGTAAGTTGGAGGGATCATCACCTCCCATCAGAACCTGGACTATCTTCAGGGAAAGGGCAGCTGGAGCCTGCAATAGAACCTTGCAGAGTTCAATCTTGCAGGACAGGGAGCTCAACTTGTGACTTACAGCCAGAAATCTGCCTGAATCTCACAAGTCTGTGACTGGCTTGCTGACACTCATTGAATTATAACTGGAAACTGATGTTCATGTTAGCTATTGTGACAACAGAGACATACCCTAAAGGAGGCCCTTCATTTTTATCTTTTATTTGTTATTTTCAAAATTACCACTATTTCTTTTGCTCTTATATTTATTTTTTTCTTCTTTTTCAACTATTTAAAATTTTTATTTTTCTTTTTTCTTTCTTTTCTCTTTTCTTTCTCTCTCTCTCCCTAGCTCACTTGCTGTCACATATTTTTCTTCATCTCCCTTTGTGTTCCTGTTCTGGCCCTAATGCGTATTTCTTCTTTATTTTTCTTTTCTTCTCTTTCCTTCTCTCACCTGTGCCCTCTGGCCTCACGGATAACTTTCAACTATACTTCTACATACATATCCCTCCCTACACAACTCCTTCTAACTCCCTATCCTAAAGGGTAAAGTTGCTATATTGAAGAGTTTATTCACTATACACATATGTTGGGTTGGTCCTTGATTTTGATTTAATTCACACAGATAAAGGTGATAGATTAATAACTATCATGAATTGTCCTTTTCTAAGAGGTACTTGATCCTATTGTGTTGCTGATTGTATCAGTGAGGCTAAGGTATTGTGATTGATCTAATCACTTGTCCTTTCTGGTATAATGAAAATGAGACAGCCATGGAGTCATTAGAGATTAAAACCTAAACAGCAGCTATGTCTGGAAGATACCTCTGAGAAACAATCATTCCATAAGGGTTATAAATACATTAACAAAGGTACTTACAATAAGCAACTTCAAAATATCAACCCAGGAAATAAACCAAGGACAGGATCAAAAACAAAAATGAAAAGGCATTTAAGCAAGGCACAAACCCAGACTTACACCCCAATAAAGGAATGCTCTGGGGGAAATGAGGTGGAAAAGTCTGATAATCAACCACCTGGGCACCCTGAACTGATAGCACAGGAAGTAACAAAACAGATGAATGAGTCTCTAGAAAAATTCAAAGCAGATATAATCTCACGGATAACTACAGAGATGGTGAGCAGAGTGAAAGACATGATTAGAGGCTCTAGAACAGAAACAGATAAAAAACAGATGAGCTCAGAAATATGCTGGAAGCCATAAATGCCCAGCATAAGAAAGAAATGGAAACCATGATCACCTAACATAAGAAAGAAATGGAATCCATGAAACAGATTCAAACAGATATTCAGGAGATAAAAAACTCCATTGAAATCATGCACAGCAGATGAAGGGAGTCTGAAGATAGAATATCAGATATAGAAGACAGCATTGCAGTTAAGGACCATGAAAACAGAGATTTAAAAATAGTAAGGGACCATGAGAAATCAATCCAGCAGCTGCTAGATGGTGCAAGGGAGAATAACATAAGACTGATAGGAGTCCATGAAAAAACAGGAGAAAGTACAACTGACATAAAAAACTGTTCAGAAAATTAATAGTAGAAAACTTCCCAGACAGAGGTGGAGAATTGGACATACAGATAAGAGAGGCATATAGAAGTCCACCCAGCCATGATAAAAAGAAATCTACACCTAAACATGTAATAGTCAAGATCCCAGAATGCCAACAGAACAAAATCCTACAAGCAGTTAGAGAAAAGAAACAAATCACCTACAAAGGAAAACCCATCAGAATCACAGCAGATTTCTCAACACAAACCTTCAAGTTAAGGAGAGCCTGGAGTGAAGTATTTCAAGCCCTAAAAGAAAATAACTTCCAACCTAGACATTGTATCCTGAAAAATTATCTCTCAAAGTAAATAGGGAAACTAGATACTTCCATGACAAAGAGCACCTAAGAAATTTCATGAACACCAAACCAGGATGCCAAACAATTCTAAGCAATATTCTAGAAAAAGACAATGAAGGTCACAACTCCATGAGGCCCAACAGAGGGAAGCCAACAGGCAAAGTAAGAAATTTAAGGGAAAGGGGAAAAAAGAAAAAAGAAAAGAACCAACAAGAGGAAAACATCATGAGAAGATGAGTCAATATCTATCACTTATAACAATCAATGTTAATGACCTCAAATCACTGATCAAAGGAAATACACTGGCACAATGGATTAAGAAGCAAAATCCAACAATATTCCATATACAATAAATGCACTTAGCTCAAAAAGACATTCATAGACTGTAAGTAAAAGGATAGAAAACAATTCTCCATGCCACAGGAACCCAGAAAAAAGCAGAGGTAGCAATCATATTCGCAGACAAAGTAGATTTCAAATCAAAACTGATTAAGAGAGACAAAGATGGTCACTACATTCTTGTGAAGAAAACAATCCAAGGTGAAGAGATGACAATCCTAAATATATATGCACCAAATACAAATGCCCCCAACTATACAAAACAAATATTAATGGACATGAAAAACCAAATAAGCACTAATACAATTATAGGGTGGTACCTCAATACCCCACTATCACAAGTAGACAGATTATCTAGACAACAAATCAACAACAAAATTCTAGAACTGAACCAAGATATTGAACAAATAGACTTAATAGATGTTTACAGAGTGTTCCTCCCAACAAAATCAGAATACACATTCTTTTGAGCTGCACATGGGTCATTCTCCAAAGTAGACCACATGCTAGCTCATAGGACATATCTAAGTAAATGTAAAAGAATTGAAGTTTCCCCCTGTATATTATCAGACCATAGTGCAATAAAATTGGAAGTCAGTAACACAGGAAACTGCAAAAGACCCACAAGCACATGGAAATTGAAGAACACCCTCCTGAACAACCAATAGGTCACAGAGGAAATTAAAGAAGAAATTAGACAGTATCTATAAGTAAATGATAATGCCAGTACAACATACAGGAATATACAGGACACAATGAAAGCATTTCTATGTGGGAAATTCATAGCAGTGAATGAACATATTAGGAAAACAGAGAGAACTCAAATAAATAACCTAATGCAGATCCTCAAGTTCCTAGAAAAAGAAGAGCATAACAAACCCAAAGCTAGCCCACTGCAGACAGGCAGGTCTGCGCATGCCCTACCGAGGTACCGACACA
This sequence comes from Heterocephalus glaber, assembly GCF_053883595.1. Taxonomy (NCBI): domain Eukaryota; kingdom Metazoa; phylum Chordata; class Mammalia; order Rodentia; family Bathyergidae; genus Heterocephalus; species Heterocephalus glaber. Next base: position 415,234 of record NW_028258315.1, read on the forward strand.
GAATCAGCCCACACCCCAGCAACAATCCACTGGATCCCCCACATCCCGCTCCTCTGTACAGCCACCTGGTTCCACACTACAAAGATGTAGAGGAAACTGGACCAACAGATCATGGTACTGAGTCCCACTGCTCCCAGCCCAGAGGTAGGGGCTTCTGAGCCACCATCCCTCCCGCTGCTCCCAGCCCAGAAGAAAGGGCTTTTGGGCCACCTTTGGTCCCACCACTCATGGCCCAGAGGAAGGGGCTTTGGGGCCACCATCCCTAAAGCTACTCCCAGGCCCTGTCCCACCTCTCCCAGCTCAGAGGAGGTAATACGTGCAGGTGTCAACACCCCTGCCCCCAGTCGAAATGAGAAAACATGTAAATAAGTCTCAAAACCAGACTCCCAGATCACCTACAACAACCCCAAAGGGAAATGAGATGGAACACTCTGATACTCAACCACCTGGACCCACTGAACTGGCAGTAAAAGGGGATCTGGATAAAATGAAATCAGAAATAATTTCTCAGATAACAAGAGAAATTGTGCCCCTAGTGCAAGACATGATTAATAAATCTAGAGAGGAGCTCAGGAACATGATGGAATCCCAAAACAGGAAACAAATGGAATCCATAAAACAGATGCAAATAGATTTCCAGGACATGAAAAACTCCATTGAAAGTCTACACAGCAGAATGAGCCAATGTGAGGACAGAATTTCAGATATAGAAGATAAGATAGCAATTAGTGACCAGGAAAAGAAAAATTGCTTCAAAATTATAAAGGAACATGAGAAATCAATCCAGCAGCTGCTAGATGATACAAAGAAGAATAACATAAGACTGATTGGAGTCAATGAAGAAACAGGAGATAGTACAGATGACATAAAAGATTTCTTCACAGAAATACTGGCAGAAAACTTCCCAAGCAGGGGGAAAGAGCTTGACATACAGATAACTGAGGTATATAGGACTCCAAATACCCTTGACCAAAAAAAAAATCTACACATAGGCATATAATTGTTAAGATTCCAGAAGCTCAACAGAAGAACAAAGTTCTCCAAGCAGTCAGAGAAAAGAAACAAATCACATACAAAGGAAAGCCCATCAGAATCACAGAAGACTTCTCAACACAAACCATCAAGGCAAGAAGAGCTTGGAGTGGCATATTCCAAGCCCTAAAAGAAAACAGCTTCCAACCCAGATTGATGGACCCTGCAAAACTATCTTTCAAAATGGATAGAGAAATAAGATACTTTCATGACAAAGAGGACCTTAGGAACTTTGTGAATACCAAACCAGCACTCCAAAGAATTTTACACAGTATCCTAGGAACAGACATTGAGGATCACAGCCCCAGGAATCAAAGCAGAATGAACCCATCTGGTATGACAAGAAATTAAATGTAAAGGGGGAGAACCCAACAAAAAGAAAAAGTCATGGCAATGACAAGTCAATATGTTTCAGTTATAACCATCAAAGTTAATGGTCTCAATTCACCAATCAAAAGAAATAGACTGGCAGAATGGGTCAAGAAGCAAAATCCAACAATATGCTGCATACAAGAAACACACTTAATTTAAAATGAAACTCATAGACTGAAAGTTAAAGGGTGGAAAACAATACTCCATGTGACAGGAACCCGAAAAAAAGCAGGAGTAGCTATCCTCTTTGCAGATCAAGTAGATTTCAAAGCAACACCAATGAAGAGAGACAAAGAAGGACACTACATCCTTGTAAAGGGAAGAATCCAAGAGGAAGAGATGACAATCATAAATATCTATGTACCAAAAACTAGTGTGCCCAACTGTATAAAACAAATACTAACGGACATGAAAAGTCATATATGCACTAATACAATTGTAGTGGGGGTCCTCAATACTCCACTGTCACAAACAGATAGATCAACTAGACAAAAAATAAGTAGTGAAGTACTAGAACTCAATCAAACTCTTGAACAAATGAACTTAACAGATGTTTACAGAGTATTCCACCCCACAAAATCAGAATACACATTCTTCTCAGCTGCACATGGGTCACTCTCCAAAATAGACCACATACTCACACATAGAACATGTTTAAGTAAGTGCAAAGGAATTGAAGTTATCCCCTGTATATTATCAGACCACAGTGCAGTGAAATTGGAGATCCATAGCAAAAGAAACTAGAAAAATTTCATAAACACATGGAAATTGAACAACACACTTCTGAATAACAAATGGGTCACAGAGGAAATTAAAGAAGAAATCAGACAGTTCCTTCAATTGAATTACAATGACAATACAACATATCAGAATCTATGGGACACAAAGAAAGCAGTCTTACAAGGGAAATTCATAGCAGTGAATACACATATTAGGAAAACAGAACAAGCCCAATTAAACAATCTGATGCTGCACCTCAAGCTTCTAGAAAAAGAACAGGATAACCCCAAAGCTCATACAAGGGAGGAAATTATAAACATCAGAGGAGAAATCAATGCAATGGAGACTAAGAGAATGATACAAAAATTCAATGAAGCCAAGAGTTGGTTCTTTGAAAGAATCAACAAAATTGATAAACCCTTAGCCAACCTTGTCAGAAAAAGGAAAGAAAAGGCCCAAATCCATGCAATTAGGAATGAAAAGGGTGAAATTACAACAGACCCAGCAGAAATCCAGAGGATCATCAATACCTACTTCCAGAACCTATACGCCAATAAGATGGGCAACACAGAAGAAATGGACAGATTCCTAGATACATATGAATTACCAAAGTTGAACGAAGAAGACCTAAAAATTCTGAACAATCCAAAATCAACCAATGAAATTGAAATTGTAATTAAAAACTTATCAACTAAGAAAAGCCCAGGTCCTGATGGCTTCACTGCTGAATTCTACAAGACATTTAGAGAGGAACTGCTTCCACTACTGTTTAAACTCTTCAATGAAATTGATAGGGAAGCAATACTCCCAAATTCATTCCTGGAAGCAAACATCACCTGATCCCCAAAGCAGAGAAAGACCCAACTGAAAAAGAGAACTATAGGCCAATCTCACTAATGAACATAGATGCAAAAATCCTTAATAAGATAATGGCAAACAGAATGCAGAAGATCATCAAGAAGATCATACAGCCTGATCAAGTGAGATTCATCCCAGGGATGCAGAGATGGTTCATTATATGCAAATCCATCAATGTAATACACTATATCAATAGAGCCAAGGACAAAAACCTTATGATTATCTTCATAGACACAGAAAATGCATTGGACAAAATCCAACATGGATTTATGATAAAAATCCTACAAAAAATTGGAATAGATGGTCTATACCTCAAACTGATAGAAGCCATCTATGAAAAACCAACAGCCAATACCATACTAAATGGTCAAAAACTGAAATCCTTCACACTCAAATCAGGAACAAGACAAGGATGTCCACTATCGCCACTCTTGCTCAATATAGTTCTGGAAACATTAGCCACTGCAATTACACAAGAGAACAAAATAAAAGAAATAAAGATAGGAAGTGAAGAAGTCAAATTGCCATTATTTGCAGCTGACATGATGCTCTATATAGAAGACCCCAAGAACTCCACCAAAAGTCTTCTAGACTTAATAACCAAATTCAGGCAAGTAGCTGGTTACAAGGTCAGCACACAAAAATCAATAGCTTTCCTCTACACCAATGACAGACTCACTGAGAGAGAAATAGGGCAAATAATTCCTTTCACAATAGCATCCAAAAAACTGAAATACCTAGGAATCATCCTAACGAAAGAAATCAAAGACCTCTTCTTTGAAAACTATGGCACTCTGAAAAGAGAGATTGAAGATGATATCAGAAAATGGACAGACATCCCCTACTCCTGGGTAGGAAGGATTAATATAGTGAAAATGGCCATACTTCCAAAACTGCTATATAGATTTAATGCAATTCCAATTGAGAGCCCAGGAGCATACTTCATGGACCTTGAGAAAACAATCTAAAAATTCATTTGGAACAAGAAGAGACCCAGAATAGCAAAAGCAATTCTAGGTAACAGAGACATGGCAGGGGGTATCACAATCCCCAACCTGCAACTATACTACAAAGCTACTGTGATAAAAACAGCATGGGGATGACAAAGAAACAGACTTGAGGACCAGTGGAACAGATTAGAAGATGCAGAAACAACGCCAGACACACTCAGCCATCTCCTCTTCGATTAAAGAGCCAAACACTCTCACTGGAGGAAAGATAGCCTCTTTAATAAATCGTCGTGGAAAAATTGGGCTTCAACTTGCCAAAGATTAAAACTAGACCTATATCTCTCACCATGCACTAAACTAAAATCAAAATGGATTAAAGATCTAAATATTAAAATAGAAACTCTGAACCAGTTGGAACAGAGGTTAGGTAGAACCCTTGAAGACATCGGTGTAGGAAAAGATTTTATGAACAAAACTTCAGTTTCCTGTGAACTAACACAAACAATCAACAAGTGGGATCTCTTCTTATTAACAGGCTTCTGCACAGCAAGAGAAACCACCAGCAGTGTGAAGAGACAACTCACAATGTGGGAAAAAATCTTCACCTGCTCTTCCGCAGACAAAGGTCTACTATCTTGAATCTATAAAGCACTTAAAAAGATGAGGCCTCCCGAATTTGAAGACCCAATCCGAAAATGAGCATCTGAAATGAACAGACATTTCTCAGACAGAGAAGTAGAAATAGCAAATAAATACATGAAAAAATGTTCAACATCACTGGTCATTCGAGAGATGCAAATGAAAACACACTGAGATTCCACTTCACTCCAGAAAGAGTGGCTGCTATCATGAAATCAACCAATAACAAACGCTGGCAGGGATGTGGGGAAAGAGGATCCCTGCTCCACTGCTGGTGGGAGTGTAGACTAGTGCAACCACTGTGGAAATCAGTATGGAGATACCTCAAAGAACTAGGACTGGAAGTCCCATTTGACCCTGCTATTCCACTGCTGGGGATCTTCCCCAAAGAATTAAAAGAATCATACCACGGTGATATGTGCACCCATGTTCATAGCAGCACAGTTTGTGATAGCTAAAACTTGGAAACAGCCCAAATGCCCATCCACTGGAGACTGGATAAAGAAAATGTGATTTTTTAAATAAAATGGAGTACTACTCAGCCATAAAATGAGAAATTAGAGACATTTATAGCTAAGTGGATGCACATTGAGGCAATACTCTTAAGTGAAATAAATAGGTCACACAGGTATAAATACCGAATAGTTTCTCTGGTGTGAGAAACTGAAAGTGTAAATAAGGACGAAATGTATAATAGGTAATGTGAAATAGGAAGAAAAGGGGCAAAGGGGAAGGAAGTCGGAGGGCTAGAGGAAAGGATAGAAGGGAATGGGATTAATATGAGAAAATGAAAAAATAGGAACAAAATCTTTGCAAATAGGGAGGAATGGAGGTGTTGAAGGGAGGGCTGGGCAAGGGTGAAAAATAAGAACCAAGAGGGACTGCGTAAAGGTGCAAATTTCCAATGATGAATGTCATTATATTGTATACCTAAAATGTACCAATGATTAGAATGAATAATTGATAATGTAAAGTAGGAAGAAAAGGTCCAAAGGATTAAGGGTAGTGGGAGGGACAGGGGAAAGGAAAGAAGGGAAAGGAAAAAATGATGAGAAATGGAAAAAATGGAAATAAAGTCTTTGTAAATAGGGAAGGGTGGAGGGGGTGAAGGGAGGGCTAGGAATGGGGAAAAAATAAGAACCAAGATGCATTATGTAAAGGTACAATTCCCAATGAGAAATGTAATTGTGTTGTATACCTACAATGTACCAATAAAAGAATTTAATATAAAAAAGGCAAGACACACTCTAAAAAAAAAAAAAAGAAAAAAAAAGTAAAACCAACAGCCAATATCATACTAAATGGTCAGAAACTGAAATCCTTTACACTAAAATCAGCAACAAGACAAGGATGTCCACTGTCACCACTCCTGTTCAATATAGTTTTGGAAACATTAGCCACAGAAATTAGACAAGAGAAACAAAAGGAATAAAGATATGAAATGAAGAAGTCAAATTGTCATTATTTGCAGATGGCATGATACTCTATGCAGAGGTCCCCAAGAACTCCACCAAAAGTGTTTGAGACTTAATAATCAAATTCAGTAAAGCAGCTGGATACAAGGTCAACACAGAAAAAAATCAATAGCTTTCCTCCACATGAACAACAGACTCACTGAGAGAGAAATAGGGCAAACAATTCCTTTCACAATAGCTTCTGAAAAAACTGAAATACCTAGGAATCAATCTAAGAAAATAAATCAAAGACCTCTTCTCTGAAAACTACAGCACTCTGAAAAGAGAGATTGAAGAGGATATGAGAAAATGGAAAGACATCCCTTGCTCCTGGGTAGGAAAGTTCAACATAGTGAAAATGGCCATACTTCCAAAACTGCTATATAGATTCAATGCAATCCCAATTGAAATTCCAGCTGCATACTTCACAGACCTTGAGAAAAAAATCCAAAAATTCATTTGGAACAAAAGACTCAGAATAGCAAAAGCAATTCTACATAAACAGAGACATGGCTGGGGGTATCACAACCCCCAACTTGAAACCATACTGCAAAGCTACTGTGATAAAAACAGCATGGTACAGGCAAAGAAACAGACCTGAGGACCAGTGGAACAGATTAGAAGATCCAGAAGCAACTCCAGTCACACTCAGCCACCTTCTCTTTGACAAAGGAGCCAAACACCCTCACTGGAAGAAAGATAGCCTCTTTAATAAATCGTCTTGGAAAAATTGGGTTTCAACTTGCCAAAGATTAAAACTAGACCTATATCTCTCACTATACACTAAACCAAAATTGAAATGGATTGAATTTCTAAATATTAAAACGGAAATGCTGAACCAGCTGGAACAGAAGTTAGGTAGAACTCTTGAAGACATTGGTGTAGGAAAAGATTTTATGAACAAAATCTCAGTTGCCCATGTAGTACCAAAAGCAAACAACAAGTGAGATCTCTTCTTACTAAAAAGCTTCTGTACAGCAAGAGAAACCACCAACACTGTGAAGAGACAACCCACAATGTGGGAAAAAATTTTCACCAGCTGTTCCTCAGACAAAGGTTTACTATCTTGAATCTATAAAGAACTTAAAAAAATCAGATCTCCTAAATTTAAAGACCCAATTGGAAAATGGGCATCTGAAATGAACAGACATTTCTCAGACAAAGAAGTAGAAATGGCAAATAAACATATGAAAAACTGTTCGAAATCACTGGTCATTGGAGAAGTGCAAATGAAAACAACACTGAGACTCTACCTCACCCCAGAAAAAATGGCTGCTATCATGAAATTAACCAATAGCAAATGCTGGCAGGGTTGTGGGGAAAGAGGAACCCTGCTCCACTGCTGGTAGGAGTGCAGACTGGGGCAACCATTGTGAAAATCAGTATGGAGATACTTTAAAGAACAAGGACTGGAAGTCTCATTTGACCCTGCTATTCCCCTTCTGGGTATCTTCCCCAAAGAATTAAAACATTCATACCACAGTGATATATGTGCACCCATGTTCATAGCAGCATGGTTTGTAATAGCTAAAACTTGGAAACAGCCCAAATGCCCATCAGCTGGAGATTGGATAAAGAAAATATGTTTTTTTAATAAAATGGAGTACTACTCAGCCATAAAAAATGAATTAGAGACATTTATCACAAAATGGATTCACATTGAGGGGAGTCTCTTAAGTGAAACTAAATGGGACACACATGTATAAATACCGAATAGTTTCTCTAGTGTGAGAAACTGAAAGTGTGAATAAGGACTAAAAGGTATAATATATAATGTGAAATAGGAAGAAAAGGGGCAAAGGGGAGGGGGAAGTGGGAGGGGTAGGGGAAAGGAAAGAAGGGAATTATGAGAAAATGAAAAAATTGAAACAAAGTCTTTGTAATTAGGGAGGGATGGAGGGGTTGAAGGGAGGGCAGGGGAAGGGGGAAAAAATAAGAACCAAGAGAGATTATGTAAAGATGCAAGTTTCCAATGATGAATGTAATTATATTGTATGCTTAAAATGTACCAATAAAATAAAATTTTAAAAAATAAATAGCATTTCTCTACAACAAAAGGAAAACAAATCAGGAAGACAATACCATTCATAATAGCTTTAAGCAAAATTAAATGCTAGAAGTCAGTCTATTAAAGGAGAAGAAAGATCACAATGTGAAAATTATAATATTCAAAGAAAAGGGATAAATGTGAATATGAGGAAATGAAAAAATATTGCCAGTATCACCTGTGGTTAATTAGAACATGTTTTCAGAGTACAGAAGGAATAACAAAACTCTTTGGGAATTGCAAGAGCAGGGAGATTCTAATACTTGCAGGGCTGCAGAAGACAGGGAGAAAGTGGATATCAAAATCTGAAGAGACAGTCACAAGCAGTAATAGCCATAGTAGAGGATCTCGGGACAGACCTATGGGCTTTGGTGGAAGAACCTGGCACCTCCCAGCAGCCAGTGAGTCAGAAAAGAGTTAATTCAGGAATCTCTTTCTCCAGTGACTCTCTGAACACTTCCTAGTGCTTATCACTGGCCAACTCAAGTGGAAGGTGAAGCCAGGGGTGGCAGGGGGACATGGTGTTATTAAAGTCTTGGAACATAATGGAAAAGGATTAAGAGTTCTTGTGAAGGGCAAATAGAGAACACCAGTGTGTTAGCTTCCTATCACTGTAACAAATGCTTGAGATAATCTACTTATGAAGAGAGAAGTCCCAGTTTGTAATCGACTGACACCATTGCCTTTGGCCTGTATGGGGAGCATGTCACCACAATAGCATGTGTTGGAGCAGAGATACTCTTTTCATGGAAAGGAAGCAAAGTGAATGAAAAGGAAAGGTCCTGGGTACCATTTTCACTTTTTAGGGTGCACCTTAAATGACCTACAGATCTTCAGAAGTTCCACCACCCTCAATAGCAGTATGGTGGGCACCCCAAGTCTTTAACATGTTGACATGCACATCCAATATTTTGTGCTAGAAATATGTTGCATTAATTCTAGTAAAGTGTAGGTACATATTTTGTGTAGGTATAAAGGGTAACTCTTGGCACAATAAACTTTAAGTAAACTTCTGAAAATCTACTTTGACTTAGACTCAGGTATCTGTCATCACACTGTTTCAGTGATAATACTCTTAGCAATATGGCAGCTGCCAGTATTGTTGCTTTATCTGATACTTTTAAGTAAGTACTGTGACCAGACCTAGGAGAGAACCAGAAATTGTTATGACCTGGTCTTGTACAATAATAGACACAATTTACTGTGTCTAAGACTGAGGACTTTTGTGTCTAGATTTATGGGAGATTTTGGTACGTAGCTATGTTTTGCTGTTGTACTATTCTTTGTGTGTCTTTAGAATCAGTGTGGTACTCACCTAACTGCTTCAAGTGCACAGTGTTCCTTTCTCCTTTTTCCTGCAAGAGACTGTGTAAAGTTGATGTCAATTGTTTAGATATTTGGTAGCGTTCTGTCATGGTTCTCAGCAAACATAAACTATGTTTAGACATAAGTTGTTTTTTTTTCTTAAATTCTTTTATTGGTACATTTTAGGTATACAATACATTTACATTTATCTTTGGGTGCTTGTACCTGTACATGGTGTATCTTGGTTCTTATTGTTTCCCCATTACCTGTGCGCCCTTCACCCCTAAACCCTTCCCTATTTACATACTTCATTTCCATTTTTTTTCTTTTCTCATAATTTTTCCTTTCCATTCTTTCCTTTCCCCTTCCCCTCCCACCATCCCTACCTCTTTAGACCTTTTCCTATTTAAAGTATCAATTATTAGTTATTGATCCTTTTTGTCCTTATTTACACCCTCAGTTTCTCACACTAGAGAAACTATTCAGTATTATGCTGATGAGAATATACCTTTAAAACACAATGCTAATTGATTTGCTTTCTAGTTCAAAAAATATGATTTTCTTTTATTTTCTGAAATTAAGTGATGTGAGTGGTTTGGAGTATTAGAATCAGAAAATCATTTTTAAATCAATGAGCTGAACACAACTCTCAACACAAATGCATGCAGAATTGTCATTGGAGAAGCTGTCTCTGGTGAAGCTCACCTGGTTTCTACCACACTGGGGTGGCACAGATGTGTGAGGCTGATTTTAAGACACAAGCAATCTTATCTGCCCATCCCTGAATTGCTTTCTACATATCTCTTATTGCTTCATTTTTCTTTCCTGTCTTTTATGAAAATAGGTTGTAACTATTGCCTGGCAGCCTACGGGGCACTTTATAAAGTTACTGGGAGAAGTTTTTCTGCTATTAATATTTCACTTTAAGAGATTACATAGCTTCAATGTGCATCCACTTAGCTATAAATGTCTCTAATTTCTCATTTTATGGCTGAGTAGTACTCCATTTTATTTAAGAAATCACATTTTCTTTATCCAGTCTCCAGTGGATGGGCATTTGGGCTGTTTCCAAGTTTTAGCTATCACAAACTGCGCTGCTATGAACATGGGTGCACATATATCACTGTGGTATGATTCTTTTAATTCTTTGGGGAAGATCCCCAGCAGTGGAATAGCAGGGTCAAATGGGACTTCCAGTCCTAGTTCTTTGAGGTATCTCCATACTGATTTCCACAGTGGTTGCACCAGTCTACACTCCCACCAGCAGTGGAGCAGGGATCCTCTTTCCCCACATCCCTGCCAGCGTTTGTTATTGGTTGATTTCATGATAGCAGCCATTCTTTCTGAAGTGAAGTGGAATCTCAGGGTTGATACTCTTAAGTGAAATAAATAGGACACGCATGTATAAATACCGAATAGTTTCTCTGGTGTGAGAAACTGAAAGTGTAAATAAGGACTAAAAGGTATAATAGGTAATGTGAAATAGGAAGAAAAGGGGCAAAAGGGAAGGAAGTCGGAGGGCTAGGGGAAAGGATAGAAGGGAATGGGATTAATATGAGAAAATGGAAAAATAGAAACAAAATCTTTGTAAATAGGGAGGAATGGAGGGGTTGAAGGGAAGGATGGGCAATGGTGAAAAATAAGAACCAAGAGAGACTATGTAAAGGTGCAAATTTCCAATGATGAATGTCATTATATTGTATACCTAAAATGTACCAATGATTAGAATGAATAATTGATGATGCAAAATAGGCAGAAAAGGTCCAAAGAGGTAAGGGTAGTTTGAGGGGCAGGGGAAAGGAAAGAAGGGAAAGGAAAAATGATGAGAAATGGAAAAAATGGAAATAAAGTCTTTGTAAATAGGGAAGGGTGGAGGGGGTGAAGGGAGGGCTAGGAATGGGGAAAAAATAAGAATCAAGATGCATTATGTAAAGGTACAATTCCTAATGAGAAATGTAATTGTGTGGTATACCTACAATGTACCAATAAAAGGATTTAATAAAGTGAAAATAAAAACAAACAAAAAAAGAAATTACATAGCTTTTTAGATGAAGAAGTCCTTAAATAGTAATATTATTTTATAGGTAGACTTCTAAAATTATCTTTTATTTATTTATTCTCAGCAAACATAAACTATGTTTAGATATAAGTTGGGTTTTTTTTCTTAAATTATTTTATTGGTACATTTTAGGTATACAATATGTTTACATTTATCATTGGGAGCTTGTACCTGTACATGATGTATCTTGGTTCTTATTTTTTCCCCATTACCTGTGTGCCCTTCACCCCCTCCACTCTTCCCCATTTACATAGATTTCATTTCCATTTTTTTCTTTTCTCATCATTTTTCCTTTCCCTTCTTTCCTTTCCCCTTCCCCTCCCACCATCCCTACAACTTTAGACCTTTTCCTAAAATTATCTTTTAAATCAATCCTTAGTTGACCACCTGGTGAGGGTAAGGAATGAAAGGAGAGTAACTGAGACTGATTCAGAAGAAAGATATGTTCGTTGGCTTTGGACCTCACCAGAGTGGAGTTTTAGATGCAAAGTGAGCAGAACATATGGAGAGTTTCCAAGGTGATGTTAAGGAGATGGGTGTTGAGGGGAATGTGGTTAAAGACAGGAGTTAGAGGAATCTGCAGCCAGTTGGTGATTAGCAATGTTTAGATGGTGTAGTAAACTCATGCTATTGGGAGCACAGCAGTTACAGAAGAACTCGCATTGTCTGTCAAAACACTATGAAAGTTGGGTCATGGAACCTGGCTGGCTTACTGAAGCATTGTGAAAATCCATTCTTCTTTCCAGCATTACTACATGGCTAATCAAAATTCTAATTTAACACTTTATCTAATACTTTTGTTCATATTAGTTCACTGGGATACTGAAGTGTTTGTCTTAGATGCAAAGGTCATTTTTATTACTTATAATAAATTTTAATTAGAAATTTTCAATGCTGATGATATGTTTTCTTCTGGTTTTCTGTGAAATAAAAAAAGAAACTGACAAACTGACTTTTAAGATGTTGACAGTGCTAAACAGTAAGATTTCAGGGTTTTCAGAAGCAGCATCTTAACCATTACACTCAAGCATATGTTCCAAAGCCATGACTCCACGATAATCTCTGCAAAGGATGTATCACAAAAGTCCCCTCAGAAGTAGGAGGGATGGATGTGGGGTTAGCAGATGTCACGGGGTCATATCGGTGCTCCAGAATCAGGAGAAAAGGGCGAATTTAGGGTACATCAAACAGCAGGCAGCATAGTGTATTATACAAATGGAAAAGGCGAGATTCTTCATCAGATGACCGCAGGTATTGAAGTCCCGACCATGAAGCATAGTCCAATTTGTTTGAGTTTTCAGGGTCAACCTAGTCACCAAGAAGACAGTTGCTTATGAAAAATAATACTAGTGCTTGTATATCTTTGTTTTTTTCAATTGCTAAATTGAGATTTGTGAAGTAATGGATATACAAAACTTTAGCCAAAGCATAAGTTTTCATGTATCCTTTCCAGCATATCAGACTAATAACACTATTAGTTACCTAAAAACTAGAATCAGAACACAGGTGCTGTTTTCTGACATGCAAGTGATCAGAGGTCAAATGCATTCCTCCAGGAGTGGACAGGTGGAGATCCAGAAAGTTACTACTTGAATGTAGACATGGGTTTGAACAAGCAGTGATGGACAAGGTCACTCCCATTCTCATGCTTAAGGAAATTTTACATTTCTTAAATGTGTCCCTGGTTTTCTGTTTGTACTTCACTTCTGCTTGTTCAGGGTTTTCTTGTTATTCTCTGAAATGAATCTATTCTCCATACTCTATCTGTGCCAAGATTTTAGAAATGTTGAGTTCTGCACTTGCTGTTAAGTTTCAGACACTCAAGTCATCATTGACAAAAAAAATGACAGAGTCCCTCATTCCACACAGGAAAAGTATCTTCCGACTTCATGTGAGAGGCAGCTGCATCCTTTTGATTTGCATGGAGTGGGAGCAGTTTGGAGAAGCATGTATAAGAAGGAGGGTGCTGCCAGCAACCCCATGCTGAGGCTGTGCTGAGGGTGGGAGACTGTGCTTCAGGAAGGTGCTGCACAGAGCAGGAGAGAGAGCAGTGGGCCTGAGCCCCCCTTTGGCCTCTGCAAGCTGGGAGACCCTCAGATAACAGAGACCCAGGCCCACTGTGCTGCTCATTTCCAGATGTAAGAGGTACAAATCTGGAGAATTGTAGAGCCTGATCTACTGAAACTACTCTATCTTTCTGCTTTTTTTTTCACTTTTGAGGTTTGAGACCTAAGACAATATTTCTTATTCAAAGTATCACCATAAGCACAGTAATGAATAAGAAGCAGAAAAAAAAGGAAGGGTAATGTAAGAATTATAGAACAAACTAGTGACCTCAGGAATCTGACTCACAGTTATAAAAAAAACTGAAATTAGGGTGTTTGTTCCTGATGTTCCTTGGTTAATACATTTTTTTTTACTTTTGCAGGAGGTAGCCTTTTCCTAAAAAATTGACACAAGATACCATGTATTTAGGGAAAAAATGAAAGTATAAATTGGTTTCTGTTATTATTTCTATATTCAGTTTTCTCTGTATACTACATTTTCCTGAGAACTCCAAGAAGTGTTCATCTGTTTTCCCACTAATGTTCAAATTTTCCTATATGCCTGGAGATACATAATGAAAATATCAGTTCAATGTAAGTATGACACATTATTTCTGAAGATTAAATGTAATGATATGGATTTTCATTCAGAGAAACAAATCAAAACTGAGGATAAGATTCTATAACTTATAACAAAAGGAACATTCCAGAATAAAAACACTACTTTGGTGATGCACTAACATCTGTGCTTGTAGACAGCCCTCGTGGTACGGCTCCCTGGCTACTCTGCCTAGGCAGGTGAAGGCAGAACATCCCACATAACTGAGTTTTTCTTTCTCCCCCTCAGTCTGTTCCTCTGGTATAATGAGAGAAGAGAAAGAATATAACCAAAATTCCTGTGTTGTTGTCCTGAGATACTTTGAAGAAACATCTCTTCTGCACATGCTCTGGCCTGATTTTCTTTCCTGAAAAACATTTAACCACCAAGCCCATGAAGGGACAGTCCTTGGGGGCACTGGGGACCCTGCAGGAAAGAGGCCCTCACAGGACAGCAAAGCCTAAAACTTGTATTCATTGGAATCTGCACTTTAGTTGCCAGAGGCTCTTATTTTGTTTAATAGCAGAGTAGAAGATGGAACATTCAGCTTCAGCATTGCTTATGCAAAGTGAGTGATTTCAAAACTTATCTTACTACAGATGGAAACTGTAGTGATTAGATTAGAAAACCAAGGAGGCAAAAAGGCTGCTTACCTGCCTAATAATGGTCTTTAGCATTAGTTGAAGCTTGTGGCTGCTCACATTAATAATCAGTAGTTGAGTTCTGAGAATAAGAAGATAATCTGGGTCAGGCTGATCAACACGGGAAAGTTCCTGCAGGGGTTTGTTCCAGGAGACAAGGTAGCGAATCACCAGAGTGAGAAGGTCTTTATGCTATGCAGCCGGTTTGGACCAATCACCATAAAATAAGGGAGACACAGCTGGATTAGTTACAGGAGACTTTTGCTCAGGGAGGCAGAAGTTATATTTCTTTGTTATTACCCTATGTATGAAAATTGTTTCTGTAGATGATAGAAGTTGTAAGAAAAATACAATTCAAGCAATTGCCCTTCACTGTGCTATAGTAAAACAAACAAAAAGCTGACTTATGTACATAACCACTTTGCTCTAAAAAGAGTTGTAATGGATACCATTAAATGTTTTCCCTCTGAAATTCTGATTATTTAATTAAGGTTATGACTGTGTCTCTGGCAGGGATTCAGGAGATAGAGATAACTGAAAAAATTAGACTTCAGATAAGCTATTAGCACTACATGTACAGAGTTTTTTGTCACCAGAACAGAGACCAGAGTTCCACCTGTGAGAAGCTAGACAATATTGAACAGGACACGAATGGAGGGGGACTTTCCGTGGAGACACAGGAGGAGGCAATAGAGTGAGTGAGAGGGAGGAAGTCCACATCAGAGAAGCGGAACCAGGAGGAGGAGAGCGCTGGGAGTCCAGAAGAGAGTACAGATTGGACCGGGTCAGTACTGTATATAAGACCATTGCAGGAGTCACGGTGACCCATGATAAATAAAACTGCATCTGTATTTACTGGATATGTATGTGAATATCCCATTCAGATTATACTTCCCTACAACATAATACATTCAATTTAGGGACAAGGGGTTGGTTAAAATAATATCATCTTCCTAGTCAATTTCTGGCTCTGGTACAATTTTTATTTACCATTTGATTTTATTTATAGTTTATTGGCTATGTAGTGTAATTATTCTTTGGCTGCTCACTCTTCCCCTTTTCTCAGCAGGTGTGACTACTGCTACCACGGATCACAGAGCCTCGGAGAGCCTGGGGCGGGCAGAGCCAGCCTCTTGCTGCCTCAGCTGTTCTGGGGGAACTGGGGCAGAGACTCACCCACATGTACAGGGCATCCTTCCAAACTGGATCAGGGATATCTGCCGTGTGACACTTTTTTATGCCTGGGATAAAGAAAAATGGGCCCCCGGAATTCCTATTTATCTGAAAATTATGAAGAAAATAAAATTAGCTGGGGTTTGCAACTTGAAAACATGAATCTATTACTGCATTATGAATGCATTTGGTTGATATGTCATTTTTTGAAAGCAAAAGTTACATAAAAAAGGCAATTAAAGAAATGTGAAGGTAAACATTTTGCCTGGTATTTCCATCAGCTCTGCAATCTCACCGTTTTTAACTCACTTATGTAACCTCTTGGCCTCTTCCCTTCTAGCTCAGCCCCTGTTAGCTCACCTTCCTATGAGTTTTATTTGAAATGCAAACTGTAAGAGTACTAAGAACTACAAAGCTGTAAGTACTTTAGATACCATTTTCTCTAGTATTTAAGGTAAATCCATCCGTCATGTTCCTCTATATCTACCTATTTAGTCTCTTTTTCCTGTGGGTCCAAACTCACATTCTTTCCTTAAGTATATTTTAAGAATTACATTTCTTTCAATTATCTCTTAATCCATACACATGAATATCACCAAGTTCATCATGCATTCCAATTCAAATTTTGTATTGTGGCATGATAAGTAATAAAACAGAGCAAAGCTTTTTAGGATATTCTAAATAATAGATTGAGATTCTAAATAGTGGATTAAGATCCTAGAATGATTTGGAAAATACAAAATGGCCATTTAAAAATGGGGAACAAACAAACAGGAGTGAATAAAGAGAACTGTATGAATATATGTGTGTATCACAAATACTGGGCCATGTTATCTATGGAGGTCCTTGGTTGTTCTGAGCCTTAATCTGTTTTCTAACCTAGAAAAGGGAACAGACAATGTTCAAAGTAATTTTTGCAAAGGAAGGAAAACTTTTGTCCTCTTCTAAACCAGTCCTTTTATTCTAATTATAAACTATTACCCTGGAGATCCTTCAACAAGTATCCCTAGCTCTGAAGGGTTTCTAAAAAGCTATTACTTTGGGATTTTTTTTCCCTCTGCCATGACTTCAGTTTAGTTAATGCCACTCAGTCCATGCAATTCACTCCAAAGCAATTATCATTTCTCAGATATCAGCAGGGCTTTCAGGGAAGAATGCTCATAGACCAACACCTGCATGCAAGAGCAAGAAACCAGTGCTCTTCCTCAGCCTTGTTTCACAGTGATTATGCCTGATGTTTAAATTGTTAATAATTAAGAATGTTAAGGGAAAATTTTAAAAAACTCATTATGTTCTATTACAATCTGAGATTTCATAGAACTTTCCATTTCTTCTTATTCCTCAATTATTGACTGATGTTTCCTTTAACATGTTAATGCATTATTCAAAATTTGGTTAATGAATTCTTTATATTTACATTGTAGTTTACCCTATCATTGATGAAATTGCTGTTTTGGGCATGAGACAAAAACTAAGATACTTACAAATTCCTGGAACGCTTTCAAAGTGTTGGTGTAAATGGACTGAAAAAGGATAGTTGCGTTCGAATACACTTCGTGGAAGGTCTCATGGCATTGTTCCCCACAACAACAGATGAGATGGGAGTCCACATTCTTGTACATGAGTAGGCATGACAAGACCAGCAATGGGAGGAGGGACCCTGATGGAACACAGTCCACTCAGAAATGTTCTACCTGGGCTATGTTATCAGGACCAACCCTACCAAAGGAAGCTTTGTTTATCTTCACTGCCCTCCAATGCTCAACTTGGTACTGAAAGAACTAAGAAAGAGTCAACACCTTCTATTAGGCACATGGATGGAAATGACATATTTACAGTTGGAATGGTGAGTGATTTCTTGAATTTTCATTTTACTTCTAGAAGTGCATTTGTACTTTTTAAACAAATGGAAATTAAATTAATTATAAATCAAGGATTTTAAAGGAGTTCTTAAAAAGAGTTTTATGTCTTGGGAATTGCTGTCTATTATCAGCTGTCAGGTTCTCCAGGAGTTTGTAATTTTTTAACATATTCATAGATATTAGCATCTTAAATAGTTACATGGCAATACCATCTTTTTCTGTATGCTTTATCTTTGTGCTCGATAAGAAAGAAAAACACAGGACTTCTTGCTTGCTGATATTGACTATGAAGAAAACCCTGTCATAAATATGATGCCATAGCCTGGATCTGCTATTTCTGCAAAACAATCACATGCATTTGCTTCACATTTTGACAAGATATTAGATATTTGTTTCTAAATGTGAGCTTTGTTATATCCCTGAAATATAGACTTGGCCTTTATGAAATCATCAAACACAAAAATAAGATTTTCCCTGAGTTCCATCATTAGCAGGTGAAGGAGACAGAACACTGATGCTGTGATCTTTGCCCTTCACCTCCTCACATCCTGCTCACCTGTGGGCTCTCAGTCTGCATCTGTGCAGCAGGGACCACATCTGGGGTCAGGGGCCCATTATCTGCAGAGGTTACTGCCATTCTAGTGAAGAACTACACTAGGTTTTGTGGGGAATAACAGGGGCCCTTGGTAGATAAATTGTTTTCAGGTGCTTTGTTCTACAAAACTCCCACTTTAAAATCCTTGACAGAGATAGGAGGTGGTTTCATCAATTTGCTGTTTCAGAAGATGGAAAGATCCAAGCCTACACATTATCAATAATTTATATCCACAAGCAAAAAATAGAACAACATGTAGATACCAAATTAGCATCACATTTTACCTTCACTGATATTACTGTGGAAGAATTTCTGACATAAAAATGAAATAATCAGAAAAGTAAGTTTCACAGAAACTTTGATAAATCTAGTTGAAAATCTTCAAGATAAAACTAGGTAAATGGTAAAGATTTATGTGTGAAAGAATACTTAAAAATACAATAACAACATACCTGAATTTTTTATTAAAGAATGTAAGTAAATGAACTTTTAGTTCTAAAATTAAATAATATGATGCATTATTTTCTGCAATTTTATCTTCCAATATATTATTGAATCAAAAAAATTTAGTTTCTGCAGGTTATAGTAATACAATATTGACAAATGGATTCTTTTTGTACATGTGCAAATGAACTGTGCTTTGCAGGCAAACTGAGATAGGAGCTCCAGGAAACTCATAACTTGGTAAATGTTCTTTAGCTGTGAGTGTATTCATCTGAACATTTGTTATTGGACTGATTTTTAAAGTCTAAGAAGCATTATACACGAAAATATTATTTATATCATACAAAATTTGATTGTTACTAATTTACTTTTCATGCAAAAGTTGCAAGAAAGTAGAGACAATTATTTAGCACTAGCCCAATTTTCATTTTGAAAAGTCATTTTGGCTTGTATAAAAATAAGAAAGGCATAATTATAAGATACACATCTGTCATTATTTTTTCCATTACGACTTCAGAATTGAAAGTTTCATTATATTGAGCCAGTCCCAGCACCCGGAAGGAAACTCCCCGCCTCCATCCCAAGCTCCTAGGGCAGAGAAGCTTAGCCAGTCCCAGCACCCAGAAGGAAGCTCCCCCACCTCCATCCCAGGCTCCTAGGGCAGAGAAGGTGAGTCAGTCCCAGCACCTGAAAGGAAGCTCTCCTGCCTCCATCCCAGGCTCCTAGGGCAGAGAAGCTCAACCAGTCCCAGCACCCAGAAGGAAGCTTCCCTGCTTCCATCCCAAGCTCCTAGGGTAGAGAAGATGAGCTGGTCCCAGCACCTGGAAAGAAGCTCCCCCACTGCCATCCCAAGCTCCTAGGGCAGAGAAGGTGAGCTGTGTGGGCGCCGAAAGCACCCCCCACCATGGAAATGAGAAGACACATAAACAAGCCTCAAAAACAGACTTCTGGATCATCTACAGCAACCCCAAAGGGAAACAAGATGGAACACTCTGATACTCAACCACCTGGACTCCCTGAACTGGCAACAAAAGAGGATCTGGGAAAAATGAAATCAGACATAATTACTCAGATAACAGCAAAGATTTTGCTCATGGTGCAAGACATGATTAATAAATCTAGAGAGGACACAGATAAAAAAATAGAGGATCTGAGGAACATGATGGAATCCCAACACAGGAAACAAATGGAATCCATAAAACAGATACAAACAGATTTCCAATAGATTAAAAACTCCATCAAAAGTCTGCACAGCAGAATGAACCAATGTGAGGATAGAATTTCACATACAGAAGATAAGATTGCAAATAGTGAGGAGGAAAAGAAAAATTGCTTTAAAATTGTAAGGGAACACGAGAAATCAACCCAGCAGCTGCTAGATGATGCAAAGAAGAATAACATAAGACTGATTGGAGTCAATGAAGAAAGAGGAGAGAGTGCAGAAGACATAAAAAACTGTTCACAGAAGTGATGGCAGAAAACTTCCCAAGGAGGGGAAAAGAAATTGACATACAGATAAGGGAGGCATATAGGACTCCAGCTAGCCTTAATCAAAAAAAAAAAATCTGCACATAGGCATATAATAGTTAGGATTCCAGAAATCCAACAGAAGAATAAAATTCTACAACCAGTAAGAGAAAAGAAACAAATCACATACAAAGGAAAGCACATCAGAATCACAGCAGACTTCTCAATGAAAACTCTCAAGGCAAAAAGAGCTTGGAGTGATGTATTTCAAGCCCTAAAGGAAAACAGCCCTAAAGGAAAACAGCCTCCAACTCAGAATGATATACCCTGCAAAACTATCTTTGAAAATTGATGGAGAAATAAGATACTTTCATGATAAAGAGCACCTCAGGAACTTCATGAATACCAAACGAGCACTCCAAAAACTTTTAGACAATACCCTAGGAAAAGACAATGAGGATCACAACCCCAGGAAACCCAGCAGAATGAATCCATTGGGGGTGACAAATTAAATGCAAAGGGGGAGAATCCAACAAAAAGAAAAAGTTATCACAAGGCTTTTAAAACTTTTGACTTCATCTCCCTAATGAGTGTATAATTCAATCTTATTATTGTACTGATTAGTATTTTTCTGATTCTAGAGTTGCACACCTTTCCTTGTGCTATACTGGCTATTTATCATCTTCTTATGTCTACATGTTAATTGGGTTGTCTATTAATGAGCTCTAAGAATTCTTTATATATTCTGCTCATAGGTTATATGCATTGTAAATATGGTCTGTTTAAGGACTACTTTTCATTTTAATTATTTCATTTAAAGTTCTAAATTTTGATGGAATCTCATCTATCAGTTATTTTCTTTTATACATCATGTCTTTTGTATCCTAGGTAGTTCTTGCCTACCCTGAATTCATAAACATTTTCCTTTATAATTTCTTCTTAAAGTTTTATACTTTTAGGCTTTCTTATTTCGGTTCATAGATCCCTTCAAGTTATTTTCATGTATGGAAAAAAAGGGTTGAGGTTAATTTTTTATATACGGATACCAGGTGTTCTAGTGCTGTTTGCTGAAGACACTGTCTCTTCCTCAGCTCTTGAATCGAGTTTATATTCTATAAAATGCTAATGTTAAATAATCTTTCAAAACTCAGTGGGCCAGATATGTGTGGTTCTATTTCTAGATTCTCTGCTTTATTCCAATGATCTATATATCTTTCCTTATACTAATACTGCCTTGATTACTGTAGCTTTAGAAGAAGTCTTAAAATTAAGTGCTAAATGTCTTCCAACACTGTTTTTGTTTTTGGCTTTTCTGGGTCCTTTGTACTCCTACATAACTTTTAAATTTCAATATCCAGTTCTTCATTTATAGCAAGTATACACAGACCTGAATTTTCATATATACCTTGTGTTTTCTAATCCTGCTAAATTCAAGCACAAGTTCTAGGGGCTCCTAGAGATTTCTTAGTATTTTCTCTGTAGATGATCATTTCATCTACATATAAAGATTTTGCTTCTGCCCTGCCAATCCTATCCTAGTTGTGTCATTTTATTGCCAGACTATTTTGGTGGGTACTAGGTTTCAAGGTTTAATGGACAGATAAAGAGTAAGCATATCTGCCCTTGCTCCCCACCTTAAGGAGAAAGCATTGTACCTTCTCCATTTATATAAGGCGTTCTTGCTGGAAGTATGGAGTACATGTCTTTAATTTGTTGAGAAGTTTCTGTTCTACTTCTAGTCTCCTGATAGCTTTTACCATGAACAGCTGTAGAATTTGGTCCAATACTTTTTCTCCAACTAGTGACAAGATCATATGGCTTTTTCCTTTCCTCTGTTTAAATGATGACTTTTGGGGGTGGATCTTCCAATGCTGAACAAACACTGCCATTCCTATAACAAAACCACTTTCTACATCCTGCCAGATCTGACTTCTAATAGTTTGTTTTCTTAAACAAATTTCTATCTATGTTCTTACTTTTTTCTTCTATTATCTTTATCCAGTTTTAGGATTAGCACAATGTTGAGTTCCTAAAATGAGAGAAGAAGTGTTCCTTCTTTTTTCTGCTTCAATTGTTTGATATAGTTTATCATTTAAAATGTTTATGAGCCTGCTGTTGTCATATAGGTAGGTTTTCAAGCTAGGAATATACTTTCTTTAATAGGTGCTATTCAAATTTTATATTTCCTCCAGAGTTAGTTTCATTAATTTGTCTTCTAAGTTACTTCTTAGAAGTTGTCAAATTTCAAAAAAGATTTCTGTAATATGCTTTCTATATCCTTTTAAATTCTGTAAAATCTGTGGTAATGTCTCCTAGATCTTAATATTATAATTTAAAAAATGTATAACTGATATTGTGTAACAGGAAGAAAAGGTCTAAAAGAGCAGGGGAATTGGGAGGGGTGGGGGAAGGGAAAAAAGGGAAAGAAAAAAATATGAGAAGAGGAAAAAAATGGAAACAAGGTCTTTGCAAATAGGGAAGGGAAGAGGGGGTGAAGGGAGGGCAAGGGAAGGGGAAAAACATATAAGAACCAAGAGACTCATGTAATGGTACAAGATCCCAATGATGAATGTAACTGTATTTTATACCTAAAATGTACCAATAAAGTTAATGGGGGGGGGTGGTGGTGGAGAAAGTTTCATTATATTGATTCAAGTTGGTCCAATCATGGAATAGACCAGGGAATGAAAGAATGTTAGTTTCTAACTTACAGAATTGTGACAAATGGGACCAATTGACTCCTGAGGTCCAGAGTATCTCAAACTCAGCATTATGGACTTTTGTGCTGGTGTCTTATTTGGAGATCTGTCCTGTGCTTGCAGAATGCTTAGCTGCACCATATCTCTATCTGTGAGACACCAATAGCATCTTTCCTGTGCCTCCATGACCTCTACTAACATTGCCCAATTTCTTCAGCTATTGCCAGATGATGAAAAGTGGGAAGATCCACCACTGACTCACTCTGTTATACCCTGTGCAATTCTTTTCCACAGAAATAATAAATTCCTTTTTCTACATTCTATGGACATGAAACATCTTTTTTCATGTTAAAAGTTTATATTAACCCACACAGGAGTGTTGATGAAACCCACAAGTCCCTGAGTTTTACACATACGTCTCCCACATGGTGGTGAACAAGACAGGAACCACAGTTCACCAGAGGACTGGCTGTCCTGCATGTAAGATCAGACACTGGTTTTTAAATTTTTGACACATTCATGAATACATTTAATCAGGAATTCTCTTTCCTTTTCCAGTCTTCTGTTACACTCATAAAAATCAGCTACATGATTTCATACAACAAATATTATTACTTTCTTATTCATACTCAGGAAGTTGTGCTGGCCAGAAATGAAGGGTTTTGATAAATGTGTCCAAAAGGATATGAGAGAAATAATGAAAATGAGCTCTGGAAACCAGTGCAGGTTAGATGATCTGTAAAATCATTAAAGTCATTTACTGTTATTTCTCTGCAATTCCTTAAATAGATAGCATTGCATTTCACCTAGGAAATAGTCTCTTCTATTATCAAGTATAAAATTTCTCCTTCTAAAATTACAGGTGAATTAAATTTCAAAATGAATGCACTGAATACCATGAAAAATAATACAAAGATTAACGGTAGACTATTAAGTTATCTGGTATGAAGATATTGCATTTATTGCATTTATAAATTTTATTTTGTATGTTTCCCTGCTCCTTTGGTCTCCATGTTTCCTGTGAGTGGGATATGCAACATTTTCATAATGGAAATGTTTATGCTATGCAAACAGTCACAGTTCTCATGTATTTTCTACTATACATGTGGAAACTTTTACCATAATAATTGTATGTGCTGTTTGTCTTTTTCAGACCATGCCCTTAAATTAGAAAAATGCAGAAATTTATTAAGTGCTTTTTCTGCATTTATTTTAAAAACTCCATTTGTTTACAATTTTTGACCTGAAGCCTTGTTTATAAACTGAGTGCAGAGGAATTATTTCTGTCAAGTAGTTTAATAACTAGAAGGAATAATGTTGGAGTTCTCTCTATTCATTTGTCCATTTTTCCATTGATTCAGGAATAGATTGGAGTTCCTGAGGTCTCCATACTGACTCTCATTGATTATTTCTTTACTCAACTTTGAGCATAAGTAGGGTCTTAGGGGAGGATTCAGCACAGTCTGCTGAAGCAAGGCTCTTAGTATGTTTAGATGCAACTCTGCACTGATCTGTACTGAGAAGCATTTTGATGCTTTCAATTTATAAGGCCATGCTTTGTGTGGACACACTACTAAGCCTGCCTCCACTGCTAATATTTTGCATCCATTAAGTGAATTCAAATGCATATGTAGAGCATGCTGTTAAGAAGAATTAGTACCTCAAACTCAAACCTACATACATTTCCCCCTTCAATACATCTCTATTTGAATTTGTCTAATACATCTTTGTTATGACATCACAGTCTATCTTTTTGCCTTCCCCTTATTTTTTCATTAAATGTAACATTTTTAGTGTAATCTATACTTTTATAGCCAGGTATTTCTTACAGTAACCAAAAATGAGCAAAGCTTTCTAATTTTTGGCTCATATAGAAGAAGTAAAATGGCATATAAATAAGAATTCACTCCTTATTGGAATGATCAACCATAAAACAAATAAAATACAAATGATGGGCTTTTGAGTGACAAGAGAAACAAATCTTTCAAGGTAATGAAGAAGGCTTCTGAGGATAGGCAAATCACAGAATTTTGCTCATCCTGATTGTAATGAAGTTAATAGAATTTCAGCTTTTAATAAAACTAGGAAAAACACACCTGTGGACAAAGGTGAAAGTAAGAATGATCATATTAAAATTTTCAAGTTTATATCTGGGAATCAATCAATATAATTGAGCAACATTGTAATTATAACTATATTGATAGATGTTTCTATAGAAAAGCAGAATCAATAGAATATACATTCAACACACACATAAATTATGCAAGGTGATATATTAGTTAGACTTACAAGTGTAGAGTCAGGAGAGTCCACAGTGGTTGTCTGTGTGCTGGAGATACAGAAAATCCAGTAGCTGCTCTGACAAGAACTTATAATTCACAGAATAAGAGGGATTAAAAAAGCAGTAGCTCTCCAATATCAAAAGCCTAGAAGCTTCAGGTCATTGGTTGAGACTGAGTTGGATAGTTAAGGAAACTGGAGCTTCAAAACACAGCTTCAGACCTGCTTTTATTCCTCCTGACCTCCAATCCCATTGGTGGGTGCCACCCACAGTCATCTTAGGTCCTCCTCAGTCAGGTTGGTTGATTACATACCAATCATATCTGAATAATGCCACAGGCAGATCTGGAAATGGGCTTTGCTAATCTGCTAAACATGCCTTAATCCAGGCAGGTTAACATATCAGAATTAATATTTATAGCTCATTCAATGTCAAATTTAAAACCAGACAAATCTCCTTAAACCATGCATAAGTTCCAAGTACAGAAAATAGCATAATTACAACTAACATAATAGAACTACTCTGCATGGAACTAGGAGCACACTAACTCCTTCCCCCTATTAGGTGGGAAAGCTTCCTTTGGTAAATTCTTACACTTATCATAACATTACTTAACTTATAATGTAGATTTAATAATATTTACCTGCACATAGTAAGGTAATCATTGTTATGTCTTACTGTGAAGGAGCACGACAACAACAATAGCAACAGAAGAAAATATATGTGCTCCAGGAAGCATTCCAGCAAGTCTGGTTTCTCTACCTGGAGGGATAACCCATACCTTCATTCCTGAAGGGTCTGAGCAAGTTCATATTCTGCATCCACTGGTTTGTTTCAGTTTCCCATTAACCTTAAAAACAGGTCATGATAATACTAAGGAATCTCCTTCATTCCAAACTTACTCTTCCTCACCTCCATTGCAGAGCACTAGTCCAATTTCTCCTTGGCAGTCTCCTTGGCAGTCAACTCCATTAGCACAATAACTCCCTGTCTAACCTGATGACTCAGGTGCTTGAGGGACCCAGAATGGTAAGGGGAAATTCTCAGATTTAATTTCAATGGAATCATTGTTGTTTCCCTACCTAGAAGCCCTTCCATTTCTGAAACTGACTTCTAGTCCAGCGATCCATAATAGGATAGACTGCAATACATTGATAGCACGTATTTGAGTTTACTGATCAGCAGTATCATGTCCTTTTTCACCCATTGATTCCTAGAACCATAAATTTGGCTATGGAAGAAATACAACCATAAACAGATATTCAGGAGATTAAAAAACTCCATTGAATGCATGCAGAGCAGATTAAGAGAATCTGAAGATAGAATATCAGATATAGAAGACAGCATTGCCATGAAGGACCATGAAAACAGAGATCTCTTAAAAATAGTAAGGGACCACAAGTAATCAATCCAGCAGCTACTAGATGATTCAAAGAAGAATAACATAAGGCTGATAGGAGTCCATGAAAAAACAGGAGAAAGTACAACTGATATTAAAAAAAAATGTTCACAGAAGCAATAGTAGAAAACTTCCCAGACAGAGGTGGAGAATTGGACATACAGATAAGTGAGGCATATAGAACTCCACCCAGCAAAGATCAAAAAAAATTCTACACCTAGACATATAATAGTCAAGATCCCAGAAACTCAACAGAAGAATAAAATCCTACAGGCAGTTAGAGAAAAGAAACAAATCGCCTATAAAGGAAAGCCCATCAAAATCATGGCAGACTTCTCAACACAAACCCTCAACTCAAGGAGAGCCTGGAATCAAGTATTTTGATCACTAAAAGAAAATAACTTTCAACCTAGACTGTTGTATCCTGCAAAATTATCTTTCAAAATTGATGGGAAATTAGATACTTCCATGACAAAGAACATCTGAGAAATTTCATGAACTCCAAACCAGCACTCCAAACAATTCTAAGCAATATCCTAGAAAAAGGCAATGAAGGTCACAACTCCATGAGGCCCAACAGAGGGAAGCCACCAGGCAAGGTAAGACACTAAAGGGAAAAGGGGAAAAAGAAATAAGAGCCAATAAGAGTAAAATATCATGACAAGGATGAGTCAATATCTCTCAATTATAACTACCAATGTTAATGGCCTCAATTCACCAATCAAAAGAAGTAGAATGACAGAATAGATTAAGAAGCAAAATCCAGCAATATGCTGTATACAAGAAACACACCTAACTCAAAAAGAAATTCATAGACTGAAAGTAAAAGGATGGAAAATGGCTCTTCATGCAACAGGAACCCAGAAAAAAGCAGGGGTAGCAATCTTATTTGCAGACAAAGTAGATTTCAAACCAAAACTAATTAAGACACACAAAGATGGACACTCCATCCTTATGAAGGGAACAGTCCAAGAGGAAGAGATGAAAATCCTAAATATATATACACCAAATACAAATGCCCCCAACTATACAAAACAAATATTAATGGACACAAAAAACCAAATAAACACTAACACAATTGTAGTGGGGGACCTCAATACCCCACTATCACAAATAGACAGATCTTCTGGACAAAAAGTTAACAACAAAATTCAAGAACTGAACCAAGCTATTGTACAAATAGACTTAATAGATATGTACAGAGTGTTCCACCCCACAAAATCAGAATACACATTCTTTTCAACTGCACACGTATCATTCTCCAAAATAGACCACATGCTAGCTCACAGGACATGTCTAAGTCAATGTAGAAAAATTGAAATTACCCCCTCTACATTTTCAGATGATATTGCAATAAAATTGGAGATCAATAACATGAGAAACTGCAAAACTCCCACAAACACCTGGAAATTGAGTAACACCCTCCTGAGCAACCAATGAGTCACAGAGAAAATTAAAGAAGAAATTAGACAGTTTCTACAAGTAAATGATAATGCCAGTACAACATACAGGAATCTATGGAACACAATGACAGCAGTTCTATGATGGAAATTTATAGCAGTGAATGCCCATATTAGGACAACAGAGAGAACTCTGAAAAATAACCTAATGCAGAACCTCAAACTCCTAGAAAAAGAAGAGAATAACAAACACAAAGCTCACACAAGAGAGGAAATTATAAAGATCCGAGCAGAAATCAATGCAATGGAGACTAAGAGAATGATACAAAAAATTAATGAATCAAAGAGTTGGTTTTTTGAAAGAATAAATAAAAGCAATAAAACTTTAGCCAACCTTATCAAAAAAAAGGAACGAAAAGGCTCAAATCCATGCAATTAAGAACGAAAAAGAGGAAGTCACAACAGAACCAGGAGAAATCCAGAGGATCATCTATACCTACTTCAAGAACCTGTACTCTAATAAAATGGAAAACACAGAAGAAATGGACAGATTCCTAGATACATATGAATAGCCAAAGTTAAATGAAAAAGATATAGAAATTCTAAACACCCCAATTATGATGAGGGAAATTGAAAACATAATAAAATATTTACCAACAAAGAAAAGCCCAGGTCCTGATGGCTTCACTGCTGAATTATACAAGACATTTAAAGAACTAGTGCCATTACTTTTTAAATTCATCAAGAAAATTGAAAGGGAAGCAAGGCTTCCAAATTCATTCCTGGAAGCAAGTGTGACTTTGATTCCAAAACCAGGGAAAGATCAACCCAAAAAAGAGAACTACAGGCCAATGTCCCTAATGAACATAGATGCAAAAATTCTCAACAAGATACTGGAAAACAGAATACAGAGGCTCATCAAGAAGATCATATGCCCTGACCAAGTCGGATTTATCCCAGGGATGCAAGGATGCCTCAGCATTCATAAATCAATAAATGTAATACACTATATTAACAGAGTCAAGGACAAAACCACGTGATCATCTCAATAGATGGAGAAAAGACATTCAAGAAAATCCAGCACCCATTCATGGTAAAAACCCTACAGAAAATTGGAATAGAAGGTCTTTATCTCAAACTGATTAAGGCTATCTATGAAAAACCAACAGCCAACATCATAATAAATGATCAAAACCTGAAAACTTTCACGTTAAAATCAGGAACAAGACAAGGATGCCCACTATCAGCACTCTTGTTCAATATAGTTCTGGAAACATTCGCCACAGCAATTAGAAAAGAGAAAGAAATAAAAGGATAAAGATGGGAAAGGAAGAAGTTAAACTGTCATTATTTGCTGATGATAGGATACTTTATATAGAAGAGCCAAAAAACTCTACCAAAAGACTTCTACATTTAATTGACAGATTCAGTAGAGTAGCTGGATATAAGGTCAACACTCAAAAAACAATAGCCTTCTTATACACAAATAGCAGACTCACTGAGAGAGAAATTAGGGAAACAATTCCTTTTACATTAGCATCCCAAAAAATGAAATATCTAGGAATCAATCTAACAAAGGAAGCAAAAGACCTCTACATTGAAAACTACAGCTCTCTGAAAAAGGAGATTGAGAAGGATATAAGAAAATGGAAATATATCCCTTGTTCCTGGGTAGGAAGAACCAATATAGTGAAAATGGCCATACTTCCAAAACTACTGTATGGATTTAATGCAATGCCGATTGAAATTCCAACAATATACTTCACAGAACTCGAGAAAACAATACAAAAATTCCTTTGGAACCAGAAGAGACCTAGCATAGCAAAAGCAATTCTGGGCAACAGAGACATGGCTGGGGATATAACAATCCCCAACTGGAAACTATATTACAAAGCTACTGTGATAAAAACTTCATGGTACTGGCACAGAAACAGATCCAAGGATCAGTGAAATAGATTAGAAGATGCAGAAATAACTCCAGACATACTCAGCCACCTTGTCTTTGACAAAAGTGCCAACCACCATCATTGGAGGAAAGAATAGCCTATTTAATAAATGGTGTTGGAAAAACTAGATTTCAACCTGTCAGAGATTAAAGCTAGACCCATATCTATCACCATGCACTAAACTAAGATCGAAGTGGATTAAAGATCTAAATATTAAGACAGAAACACTAAACTTGCTGAAAGATAAGTTAGGTAGAACTCTTGAAGACATTGGCATAAGAAAAGACTTTATGAACAAAGCCTTAATAGCACGGGAACTACCAGAAAGGATTAACAACTGGGATCTCAATCTTATTAAAAAGCTTCTGCACTGCAAGAGAAACCACCAACAGATCTAAGAGACATCCTACAATCTGGGAAAAAAATTTAGCAGCTGTAACTCAGACAATGGGCTACTATCTCGAATCTATAAAGAACTGAAAAAAATCAGACCCCCCAAATTCAAAGACTCAATTCAAAAATGGGCATCTGAAATGAACAGACATTTCTCAGACAAAAAAGTAAAAGCAGTAAATCAACATATGAAAAAATGTTCAACATCACTGGTCATTCAAGAGATGCAGATTAAAACAACACTGAGATTCCACCTCACCCCTGAAAGAGTGGCTGCTATCAAGAAATCAACCAGTAACAAATCCTGGCGAGGATGTGGAGAGAAAGGAACTCTTCTCCATTGTTGGTGGGAGTGCAGACCAATGCAACCACTATGGAAATCAGTATGGAGATACCTCAAAGAACTAGGGCTGCAGGTCTCGTTTGACCCAGCTATTCCCCTGCTGGGTATTTTTCCAAAAGAATTAAAAGAATCATACCACAGAAATATATGTGCACCCATGTTTATAGCAGCACAGTTTGTAATAGCTAAAGCTTGGAAACAGCCCAAGTACCCATCAACTGGAAACTGGATAAAGAAGATGTGGTTTTTTTACAAAATGGAGTACTACTCAGCCATAAAGAAAGAGAAACTAGAGTCATTTATAGCTAAATGGATCCATACTGAGGCCATACTCTTAAGAGAAATAAATAAGACACACATGTGTGAATACCAAATAGTTTCTGTAGTGTGAGAAACTGAGACTGTAAATAAGGATTAAAAGGATTAATAATTAACAATTGATACTTTGAAATAGGAAAAGTTCCAAAGGGGTTGGGGTTGTGGGACTAGATGGGGAAAGGGAAGAATGGAAAGGAAAAAGTATATGAAAAGAGAAACAAATGGAAACGAAGTCTATGTAAATAGGGAAGGGTGGAGGGGTGAAGGGCGCACAGGTAATGGGGAAAAAATAAGAACCAAAATACATCATGTACAGGTACAAGCACCCAATGATAAATGTAAATGTATTGTATACCTAAAATGTACCAGTAAAAGAATTTAAGCAAAAAAAAAAAAAAAAGAAATACAACCATATATTTGATATTGACTAAAAGTATATACAGTCCTGTGTGTAACTTTGCCACCTTGCCAGATATTACTAGATAGCAGCGCCTTGATTTCATCTACAAAAGGCCATTTCATCATCGTATCAATCCAGCTGCACCTGGATGGTGAGGAACAAGTTAACACAAGTGAATTCCATGAGCATGATCCCACTGCCATATTTGGGCTTAAAGAGCGTTATTTTTTGAGAAGCAATGCTGTCCAGAATAGCATGGTGGTGGATGGAGAATTTTATAAGCCCACGGTCCCTACTTTTGGCATAAGCAATACATACAGGGAAGCAAAATCCATACCTGGAATAAATGTGTGTTCCAGTAAAGACAAAGTGCTGCCACTTCCATGATGAAGCCTGTCAAATAAAATCACCCTGCCAGCAGCATGATATCTGTGGGAGATGGTATCACAAAAGCTGATCAGTAATGGTCTCAGTTGCTGACTGGTTGGGCACACGGTGGTGGCTGTAGCCAGGTCAGCGTTGGGAGTGTAAGTCAATGTTGCTGAGCCTGTATCTCTTCCACTGCGACCACTTTGTTAGTGAGAACATTGAGCCATGATAGGTTTGGCTGAAAAATGTGGTTGACTCCTAGCCACAGAACGGGTCTTTCTATAATTTGCTCATTAAAGTACTGTTCTTCTAAGATTATCTTTTCAGAAACATTTATGTGTGGCATAAATATATTGACATCCTTCATCCATAAAGACATGTCATTCCACAAATTCTTCCTCCAATGTCTTGGTCTCCAGTTTTCTAGTCATGTTTCTTTCAAGTTGCTGACCCTCTAGCCAGACTAGTGTCTACAGCCAATGAATTGCTGTATTGCCACACATCTATACAGTCTCACACCTGGACATTTTTTCTCCAGATCACTGTGTATGAGAGGTGCACTGCCCAGTGTTCTGCTCCATGTGCAGATTTTCTTTCAACATTTTCTTTCACTCATGTCCTGGAAAGGGGCCATACTTACACAGCTGTGCACCAGTAGGTGAGGCTCACATAGTGTGTAGAGAACTGCGTGTTTACCTGGACCTAGTCCCCTCTCTCTCTGACAACAGACCACAGGTTATAGCCTATGAGGCTATAGGTCCAGTATAACTAGAGTGAGACCCTTGACATTAAGGCCACTTCTTCATCTATAATACTGTGAATTCTGGAACTGCTCCAGCCCAATTTCATACGTGTCATTGCTATTGAATGAAGGGTATGGACGTATACCGCAGACTTCATGGCTAGGTGGATAAGATAGCATCCAGCTCTTGATGGGCAGCTTAAATTGCATGGAGACATCGTGTCCTGTCATATGACATTTGGTTTCCACGAAGAACCAATACCGGTCTAGGAGCCAGTTAGGAAGGGTAATTGTGGCCTGATGATGGCAGGACATTGGTCTCAAGTCAAAGCACAAAATTAAAATGTTGTTTTGTAATGTTGTGAAAGACTACTATGTAAATTCTTCTTTACAATGTATTTTAACAGAATTCACAGTGATGCTATTAAAACTATTTTACTCTTCTTACAAGCCAAAATTACAAGCTTAAATATTAAGACGTATCTTTTTTGAAATGGTTACATGAGAGTAAACTCTAAGATTCTGATTGAAAAAAAAATCCAGTTTTTCAAAACAAATGTAGGTCACTGTTACAAAGTTAAGTAGATTATGTATAAATCTTGTATAAAAAAGAAATATTGAAGTGTTTTAATGGTGCATTTCTGGCTTCTGAAGCTGTACCTATGAGATTGTAACAAAATACATATTTTATTTCCAACTACAATGAATATGTCATTTTTGTGAAAATTCCCAATTCCTCTATATTACATTTTCCCCATGAATCTCCCCAGTCCAACTGTGGCTGACAACTTCCTAATGGCATAGCAGATTCATGAGATCAGCAGGGCAAAGTGTCCTTTTGTGTCCTTTCTCCACAGGATTGATGTGATAATTAGTGACTGTGTTCAGAACGCCATCACCTCTCATAGTTCTTGCTTGGGGTATCCAATGTACATTTTAGCTGGATAGTGTCTATGAAAAATTGTATAAAACACTGAATTTCTTTCCTTTTTCCCTTCCTGTTTTTGGATAAACCTTTGTAAATTCAGAGGTAGAGTTATTTGATTCTTTGTTTCTCAAAATGAATTACAATTAAAATTCTGCCCTTACCTACTCTCATGTTTTATGTTTGGTTTTTCTTTTTTGTTACTCTTTGTCTTTTAACTCTCTATATAACTTTTCCTATCTTTTTTCCAAAAACAACCAGTGTATTTCAAATAATCTTTGTATGTTAATTTTACCTTGAATATATTATCTTGGAATGCTGAATGTGATCTCTGTTTCCATTTTTCTTCATCTATTTATTCATAAAGATACTTTAACTTTGCTATGTGTACATTTAGTGTACATTTAGTTGTTGTTACTAACTCTTTTATAACATTCATTGCATCCTTTACATTTTACGCTTCCAGGATTCCAGATCACATCTGCTCATAATCTTTATGTAAATATTATAAATATGTTAATAAATTCCTTTATGATAAAAGGTCATAGAAAATTCTCTTGAGAAAGAAATGAAATTCAAGGCCTAATACTCATAGCAATTAAATTAGTGCTTATGTATTCCCTTGAACTAATATAATTTCAGTCCCACATTACAGTGATTCCACACACTAAATATGCCAAAATGAAAAAATGCAGAAGAGCTTTAATTAAGACTGCAATGCCACTGCTTATTCTTTACATACAAAAGTTATTAATGTCCTTAGATTTTGTTCAGGTGACAGTTCCTGGGTTAAAATTAATATTATCCTGTTAGAGTTATTATAAATGTTTTAATATTTGTTCCAGAGATTACTCTATATATTCTTAATGTTTCCCAAACTAGTTCACATGAATATTGTATTCCATATAAAATGTAAATTTTTCAGCCACACATGAACATGTACCTCCCTCATTCTTTAGACTTTTATTGTCATGTATATCAGCAACTCACAAACAAGCTACAGTTATGCTTTGAAACATCATATGTATTCTATACAAGTAAATGAGAAAAAATAATTACATATTTACCAAATCTGGTGCTTTCTATTTTTTTCCAGAGATCCACATTTGACTTTGATGGCATTTCCCACTATGCTACAAACATTTTTTTAGGACTTCCTATAATACAGGTTTGACTGGACAAATCCTTTCATTTGTTAACAATCTAAAATGTTTTTGCTTTGCCTTTATTCTGAAGGATAGTTTTTGCTAGATAGCAAAATTTGATATTTTTCAATTTATTTAAAAATAAAAGCTTATATTTTTAATTTTTTCACATTTTCAATATATCATTCCAATGTCTTCTAATATCCATAATTTTAGATAAGAAGTCAGTTGTTAATCAGGGTTTTTTTGGACCCATTGGAATTTTTACTTCCTTTCAGAAATTTTTTTCTATTTTTGCTTTGATCATTCAACTTTCACTGAGATTATGTCTACATATAATTATTATTTTCACCAGTTTGATGATTTTTTTAAATTACTGATTGAAAGTTGTGCCCAGTTTTCTCTTCAAAGCTGACCTTTTTAATACTCTCTCACACAATTTGGGGGCTCTTTTCATTTTTCCATTTTATTTTTTTTATTTAATAACCTGAGTAATTTTTATTATTGTATCTTCAATATTAACTGACTTCTTTGTAATCCCTTGTTACTACTAACATCCTTTGTAATTTAACATAATAGACACTATGTGTTCTAGAATATTTCTTTTTTCAGCACTTCACCAAAAATCTCACATTTTCATTCCTTACAAGCAAATATATTCTTATAGTTTGATCATAATTCAAATAATTTTTTTAAGTTATTGTACTCAATTTTAACACATTTACAATCTCAAGAATAAATTCATTCAAAGGCATTTTCTGTTTTGGGCATTCCAATAAGTTGTTCAGAACCACTTAAAAATAAGACAAGTTATTTTGGTGTTTGCTATTTTATATGACCAGAATATTATCCAAAGAATTTCAATGAAAAACATCTAGTTTGCAGTGTATGCCATCTTAGTTACTTTGGAAATTTTCTACTTTTATCAGGTTGTCTCAGTCATTTTATCATCACTGGGTGAAAACACCTGACAAAATTTAAAAGAAGAGAGGTTCTTGGCTCAAACTTTTAGTCCATGGCTGGTCTACTCTGAGGCAGAAAAAGCATGGCAGAGAAGCATAGCAAAGGAAAATGTGCTCAACCCATGACAGCCAGCAAGCAAAGTGTACATGGTATAGCCAGAGATAAAAATGCACCCTTTCTAGTCATACCGCCAGTGACCCGGTGCTTCAAACTATGCCATAGCTTCAAGCATGAGAATTATAGGGATGTTTAGGTCTAAACAATGGTATTTCACCCCTACTGCCATAGATCATCATGTCCATATCACTACAGAAAGAATGCTTTTAGTCAGTCTTTAGGTATTACCAAGAATTAACAGTTCCAGCACTGCTGAAAAATCCAAATCAGAAGTTTCATCCGACAGTGAAGGCAAATACCTAGGTGTGAGCTGCTTTAAAACTGAAAAACAAAGTCATATGCTTCCAACATTCATTGGCAGAGGGTAAGCATTCTCATTCCAAAAGGAAGAAATAGGGAGATAGAAATCAGACAAAAGCAAGACCAGAACCCAATGGGCAAACTTTAAATCCCATAGTTCCATGTACAGCACCCAGGGCTGGTTCTGGTGAGATCTAAGCTCCAATGTGCTCAGGTATCTCTGTAACTATGGCTTTGATAGTTGCAGCCCACAAGGCTTCTCTTCCTGTTGACTCCACTCATTGCCTGTGGCTTCTTTCAATAGTAAATATGTGGTTTTGGCATCACAAAATTCCTATGATATCTACACAATTTTGGCTTCATCTTCACAACTTCTTACACTGCTATCACAGGGGCAGGCACACCGACTGGGCTCCAAAACCTTCCTTTAAAATCTTAGTGAAAGCATTCCTGAAGCTACAAGTCTTGCATTCCACATATCTGCAAAATCAGCACCATGGTCAATGCCAGTGCCTGCCACCATTTCACAGTGTAGCTAGCCCCACTTGGATCCTGATTGCAGAGCCCTCTGGGGGCTGGAATCACTGAGCCTCTTGCCAGGAACCATGGTGAAACAATGCCTTAGGTTCCCCTTCTCAAGCTAGGGCCCAAGGAGTGCTCTTCTCCAATGAAAGCTTTACAGTTTTTAACCTTGCAGCATGTGAAG
Organism: Heterocephalus glaber; assembly: GCF_053883595.1. Taxonomy (NCBI): domain Eukaryota; kingdom Metazoa; phylum Chordata; class Mammalia; order Rodentia; family Bathyergidae; genus Heterocephalus; species Heterocephalus glaber. The sequence continues at coordinate 451,941 of NW_028258315.1, forward strand.
ATAGATCTTGCTGGTTCTTAGAATACCGTTTAGGGGTCATTTTTATTGTTGTGATGTAAAGTATTTGACTTCTTTTTAAGGCTAATTTTTTCCACAATAATGCTTCTTTTTGCCTCAATTTAGAAGGCACATACTTTCTGAGTAAACTTTATATTTTTCACATGAAGCTTTCTCTCCTCATTTTCACTGTACATCTGGCTAAACATAGCAGGAAGTAACTATCCCACAGCCTGAAATTTGAGCTACCTTGAAACTTTCTCAGACAAGTTAATCAACTAATCTTAATCTAAATTTTGATCACCTGTGATGTCTCAGAACATGGGGGGAAAGAAATACATTTTGTAGCAGAGTATAACACATTGGCGCTATTCCAAGTGCCAGTGGAGTACTTGCTTTGAACTAAATCTTCCTAAACCTCATCTTTATGGCCTATATTTCTATAAGCATTCTCCTCATCTCACCTCTATCCAGAATCTCCCATCAAGCTTAGATCACAGCCCAAAAGTCTGCAGAATAATTAGCTTTCATAACTCCTACTCGGAAAGAAATGTTTTCATGCTTTCTTCACCTATGAAGAATGAGAAACAGAGGCTCAGTAATTGGCCAAGGACAGACACCTTCCCCTGAGAGTCAATCTGGCCCATTGAGTGCAGAATCTGTCCACTAAAGGAATGTACTTCACTTATCTGCCCTTCATCCACATACAAACTATAAACTCACTAGTTAATATATTTTTTTCACATTTCTGGAGATTCAACACAAGATTTCATTCATGTGTACTAGACAAGGGCTAAACAAGTGAGCTAATACTTTGTGTCTATTCTTCTGTTTGTTTTTAATGAGGCATAACTGACCAATTGGTCCAGAACACCCCTGAACTTGAGACCAACATACATCAATCTACGAAGTAGCTGTGATTAAAAACATGCAACACCAACCCTGCACAATTTCCAGTTTTGCACTGAGAATAGCAGTATATTTTTAATAATTTTTAACAGCAGGTTTTAACCTAATTGCTTATAACCATAGTATATTTGAGATGATTTTTATTCACTTCATTTTACTACATATATATAGCAAAGAAACATTCATTCCTTCCCTACATATATGCTATAAAGGTGTAGATACTGAGCCCTAATGTTATTGATAAGGAAATAATGCACAATAGGCCAGGCCTTTATCTGTTCCCAATCTCCCCCAGCCCAATGTTTTTACCAGAAATCAAAAGATGTTCTATCCAGGCAATGTAACTCTTTGAGCTGCATGACCTGATGTTTCAAGATGTTCTGTTAACTCCACCCTTCCTTCCACTTCTGTGAGCATGCTTGCCCAGTTCATGGCCCCACCTCCCTGCCCCATAGATCTCTATATAAAGTTGCTTCCATTCATGTTTGGGGCTAAGAATTCAGAGTGCTTAACTTTGCTGGGCCAGCTGGCTTAATAAAACTTGGTTCTCTCCATCTCTCTGAGTGCTGCCCTTGGTTTCTTCACTTCTGGAGACCTTCAATAGCTGTAGCACTTGGCTGTGACACAAAGCTGTAACACTTGACTGTAGTACTGAGCTGTTGCACTTTGCTGTAAAATTTGGTGCCCTGATAGGGAAACTGGCCATGCTGGCTCTTTGAGCCACCAAACTGGAGCTGGGGAGTGGTTTACAGGGACAGCAGCATTGAGCTTCCCTTTTCCTTTTAGTCCATCTATGCTACAAACTTATTTGTTGGTGCCATCCTCACCAAGGGTGGTCTTTCCCATTATCCACACCAGAAATATGCTAAATCTAGCAGGGGACTAATGATGATATCACACACCCTTAATCCATATTCAACCTAGATTCAAATGCATCTCAAATGCCCCAATCCATAAGGTTTGGGAGGGACATGTACATACAAGCCATAACACTATTTAAAAGGTATAGCTTTGGTCATTAAAGATATTAAAATATATGGCCTTGACAGGTGGAAGAAAATGCTAAGAATAGAAATAAGTGTACTTACTGGTAAGCAAAAATAAATATAACAAATGACAGTGCAGTTGCAAGCCTCAAAATTGATACAATAAGAATGATGCCTAAAAAGTTGAAGAAGAAAAAACATGAGAGAATGAGGATGTTGATCAAGATGGTGGGCATGTTGCTGGGCACATAGACATTGGGAAGCAATACAATAAAAGCGATTCCAGAGAAAACTGTGGAGCTTGTCTCCAAAAAGTAATTTCTTTAACTTTTGTCCTCAAACTTACTTTCATAAGGAAAAGTTTTACCACAGTCATATGATGGATTTTGTGGGGTTTTTAGCAATGAGGAAGAAAAACTCAAAATTCATCCTGTCCTTAAAATGATATAACTGACCTTTTGGATTCATTATTTAACAAAATACACTGAAATCAAAGTGACCTAACATACTGCTCTTCATTTCAATTCACGAAGCTCAGGCTTTCATACACCATTAGAAACATTGTGATTAGAATGCTATGAATAGGGCTGGGGATTTAGCTCAGTGGTTCTGGAACCTGCCTTGCAAGTACAAGGACCTAAGTTCCATCCCTGAAACCAAAAAAAAAAAAAAAAAAAAGAATCCTATGATTAAATTTGCTGGACCTTGGATAAAATAACTTGGTCATGTGGCATGTGTGTATGTGTGTTTTTTTAATGAGTTGTTAATTCTGGTTGAAACTTTAATCTTCAGTAATTTTGTAAATGTATTCCTCAAGGAAGGTGACTTGCAGTTTTCTTTTTATTGAGAATTCATTCATCTTGGTATCAAGATAATACTGTTCTTATGGAATGAATTTGGAAACATTCTTCACTTTCAATAGAAAGAAAAACTTTTAAAATTAATTTTATTGGCACATTTTATGCATACAATATAATGACATTCATCATTAGAAATTTGCACCTTTACATAATCCATCTTGGTTCTTATTTTTTTCACCATTCCCCTGATCTCCCTTCAACCCCTTCATCCCTCCATATTTAAAAAGACTTCGTTTCCATTTTTTCATTTTCCAATATTAATCCCATACCCTTCTTTCCTTTCCCCCACCTCTCCCACTTCCCCCTCCCCTTTGCCCCTCTTCTTCCTATGTCACATTATCTATTATACCTTTTAGTCCTTATTAACACTTTCAGTTTCTCACACTAGAGAAACTATTTGGTATTTATACATATGTGTCCTATTTATTTCACTTAAGAGTATTGTGTCAATGAGCATCCATTTAGCTATAAATGTCTCTAATTTCTCAATTTTTTATGGCTAAGTAGTACTCCATTTTATTTAAAAAACCACATCTTCTTTATCCAGTTTCAAGTTGATGGGCAATGGGGCTGTTTCCAAGCTTTAGCTATTACAAACTGTGCCACTATAAACATGAGTGCACATATATCACTGTGGTATGGTTCTTTTAATTCTTTGGGGAAGATACTCAGCAGGGGAATAGCTGGCTCAAGTGGGACTTCCAGTCCTAGTTCTTTGAAGTATCTCCATAATGATTTCCACAGTGGTTGCACCAGACTGCACTCTGACCAGCAGTTCCTCTTTCCCCACAACCCTGCCAGCATTTGTTATTGGTTGATTTCATGATAGCAACCATTCTTTCTGGGGTGAGGTGGAATCTCAGCTTTGTTTTCATTTGCATCTTTCAAATGATCAGTGATGTTGAACATTTTTTCATGTATTTATTTGCTATTTCTACTTCTTTGTCTGAGAAATGTCTGTTCATTTCAGATGCCCTTCAAAAATCACTAGCTTTTTGGTACACAAAAAATGGACTCACTGAGAGAGAAATAGGGCAAACAGTTCATTCACAATAGCATCCAAGAAACTGAAATACCTAGGAATCAACCTAAAAAAGAAATCAGACTTCTTCTCTGAAAACTACAGCACTCTGAAAAGAGAGATTGAAGAGGATATCAGAAAATGGAAAGACATCCCTTGCTCCTGGGTACGAAGGATCAACATAGTGAAAATGGCCATACTTTCAAAACTGCTGTATAGATTAAATTAAACCCCAATTGAAATTCCAGGAGCATACTTCATGGACCAAAAATTCATTTGGAACAAGAAGAGACCCAGAATAGCAAAAGCAATTCTAGATAACAGAGACATGGCATGGGGTATTACAACCCCCAACTTGAAACTATACTACAAAGCTACAGTGATAAAAACAGCATGGTACTGGCAAAGAAACAGACCTGAGCACCAGTGGAACAGATTAGAAGATGCAGAAACAACTCCAGACATACTCATCCACCTCATCTTTGACAATGGAGCCAAACACCCTCACTGGTGGAAAGATAACCTCTTTAATAAAGGGTGCTGGAAAAAATGGGTTTCAGATTGCCAAAGATTGAAACTACACCTATATCTGTCACCATGCACTAAACTAAAATCAAAATGGATTAAAGATCCAAATACTAAAACAGAAAAGCTGAACCAGCTGAAACAGAGGTTAGGTAGAACTCTTGAAGACATTGGTGTAGGAAAAGATTTTATTAAAAAAAAAACTTCAGTTGCCTGTGAACTAGCACAAACAATCAACAAGTGGAATCTCCTCTTATTAAAAACTTCTGCATAGCAAGAGAAACCACCAGCAGTGTGAAGAGACAACCCACACCGTGGGAAAAAATTTTCACCTGCTGTTCCCCAGACAAAGGTCTAATACCTAGAATCTATAAAGAATTTTTAAAAATGAGACCTCCCAAATTTAAAGAGAAAATCTAAAAATGGGCATCTGAAATGTGCAGAAGCTTTTGAATAAGAAGAGATCCCACTTGTTGATTGTTTGTGCTAGTTCACGTGCAACTGAGGATTTGTTCATAAAATCTTTTCCTACATCAATATCTTCAAGAATTCTACCTAACCTCTGTTCCAGCCAGTTCAGCGTTTCTGTTTTAATATTTAGAACTTTAATCCATTTCAATTTTGGTTTAATGCATGGTGAGAGATACTGATCTAGTTTTAATCTTTGGTAAATTGAAACCTAATTTTTCCATGATGATTTCTTTAAAAGGCTATCTTTCCTCCAATGAGGATGTTTGACCCTTTGGCGAAGATGAGGTAGCTAAATGTGTCTGGAGCTGTTTCTGCATCTTCTAATCTGTTCCACTGGTCCTCAAGTCTGTTTCTTTGCCAGTACCATGCTGTTTTTATCACAGTAGCTTTGTAGTATAGTTTCAAGTTGGGGGTTGTGTTACCTCCAGCCATGTCTCTGTTGTTTTAAATTGTTCTTGCTATTCTAGGTCTCTTCTTGTTCCAAATGAATTTTTGGATTGTTTTCTCAAGGTCCATGAAGTATGCTTCTGGAATTTCAATTGGGATTGCTTTGAATCTACATAGCAGTTTTGGAAGCATGGCCATTTTCACTATGTGGATGCTCCTTTCCCAGGAGAAAGGAATGTCTTTCCATTCTCTGATATCCTCCTCAATCTCTCTTTGCAGAGTGCTATAATTTTCAGAGAAGAGGTATTTGATTATTTTTGGTAGGTTGATTCCTAGGTATTTCAGGTTTTTTTATGCTATTGTGAAAGGAATTATTTGCCCTATTTCTCTCTCAGTGAGTCTGTTGTTTGTGTAGAGGAAAGCTAATGATTTTTATGTGTTGACCTTGAATCAAGCTACTTTACTGAATTTCGTGATTAAGTCTAGAAGACTTTTGGTAGAGTTCTTGGGGTCTTCTATATATAGTATCATGTCAACTGCAAAAAATGACTATTTGACTTCTTCTTTTCCTATCTTTATTCCTTTTATATCTTTCTCTTGTCTATTTGCCATGGCTAAGGCTTCCAAGACTATATTGAACAGGAGTGGTGACAGTGGACATCCTTGTCTTGTTCCTGATTTTAGTGTGAAGGATTTCAGTTTTTGACCATTTAGTATGATATTGGCTGTTGGTTTTTCATAGTTGGGTTTATCAGATTGAGGTAGAGACCATGTATTCCAATTGTTTGTAGGGTTTTTATCATAAATGCATGTTGGATTTTGTCAAATGCTTTTTCTGCATCTAGTGAGATGATCATATGGTTTTTTTGTCCTAGGCGCTATTGATATAGTGTATTACATTTATTGATTTTCATATGTTGGACCATCGCTGCATCCCTGGGATGAATCCCACTTGATCAGGGTCTATGATATTCTTGATGATCTTCTGCATTCTATTTGCCAGTGTCTTATTAAGGATTTTTGCATCTGTGCTCATTAGTGAGCTTGGCCTATAGTTCTCTTTTTCAGTTGGGTCTTTCTCTGCTTTGGGGATCAAAGTGATGCTTACTTCCAGGAATGAATTTGGGAGTATTGCTTCCCTTTCAATTTCAATGAAGAGTGTAAACAGTAGTGGCAGTAGTTCCTCTCTAATTGTCTTTTAGAATTCATTAGAGAAGCCATCAGGACCACAACTTGTCTTAGTTGGTAAGATTTTAATTATATTTTCAATTTCAGTGATTGACTTTGGGTTGTTTAGAATTTTTAAGTTTTCTTCCTTCAGCTTTGGTAATTCATATGTATCTAGAAATCTGTCCATATCTTCTGTGTTTTCCATCTTATTGGGATATACTTTCTCAAAGTAGGTATTGATGATCCTCTGCATTTCTGCTAGGTTCATTGTAATTTCATCCTTTTCATTACTAATTGCATGGATTTGGGCCTTTTCTTTCCTTTTTCTGATAAGGTTGGGTAAGGATTTGTCAATTTTGTTTATTCTTTTGAAGAACCAACTCTTGGCTTCATTGTTATTTTGTATCATTCTCTTAGTCTCCATTGCATTGATTTCTGCTCTAATCTTTATAATTTCCTCCCTTGTATGAGCTTTGGGTTTGTCTTGCTCTTCTTTTTCTAGAAGTTAAAGGTTCAGTATCAGGTTGTTTTATTGGGCTCACTCTATCTTCCTAAAATGACTAATATTCATTGCTATGAATTTTCCTCATAAGATTTTTTCATTGTTTCCCACAGATTCTTATATGTTGTATTGTCATTATTATTTAATTATAGGAACTGTCTGGTTTCTTCTTTAATTTCCTCTGTGACCCATGGTTTATTCAGAAGTGTGTTATTCACTTTCCATGTATTTATGAAATTCTTGCAGTTTCTTTTGCTTTTAATCTCCAATTTCATCACATTATGGTCTGATAATATACAAGAGATAGCTTCAGTACCTTTGCACTTACTTAAACTTGTTTTATAAGTGAGTATGTGGTCTATTTTGGAGCATAACCCTTGTGCAGCTGAAAAGAATGTGTATTCTGATTTTGTGTCATGGAATACTCTGTAAACATCTGTTAAGTTCATTTGTTCAAGAGTTGGATTGAGTGCTAGTATTTCATTGCTCATTTTCTGTCTAGTTGATCTATCTATTTGTGACAGTGGGGTATTAAGTTCCTCCACTACTATTTTATTAGTGCTTATTTGATTTTTCACATCCATTAATATTTGTTTTGTATAGTTGGGTGCCCTAGTGTTTGGTGGACACATGTTTATATTTGTCATCTCTTCCTCTTGGCTTGTTCCCTTTACAAGGATGTAGTATTTTTCCTTGACTCTCCTAAACAGTGTTTGTTTGAAATCCACTTGATGTTCCAAGAGGATATCTTCGGCTTTTTTCAGGTTCCTGTCACATGGACTATTATTTTCAACCTTTTATCTTTCAGTCTATGAGGTTTTTTTTTTAATTAAGTGTGTTTCTTGTATGCAGCATATTGTTGGATCTTGCTTCTTGACCCATTCTGTCAGTCTATTTCTTTTGATTGGTAAATTGAGACCATGAACATTGATGGTTATAACTGATATGCATTGACTTTTCCTTGTCATGACCTTTTCTTTTTGTTGGATTCTCCCCCTTTGCATTTAATTTCTTGTCGTGCCTGATGGATTCATTCTGCTGGGCTTCCTGGGGTTGTGATGCTCATCTTCTAGAACATTGTCTAAAATTTTTTGGAGTGCTGGTTTGGTTTTCTTGAAGTTCCTAAGGTGCTCTTTTTCATGAAAGTATCTTATTTCTCCATCAATTTTGAAAGATAATTTTGGAAGGTACATCCATCTGGGTTGGAGGTTGTTTTGCTTTAGGGCTTGAAATACGTCACTCCAAGTTCTTCTTCCCTTAAGGGCTTGCATTGCGATGTCTGCTGTGATTCTGATGGGCTTTCCTTTGTATGTGATTTGTTTCTTTTCTCTAACTGCTCATAGAATTTTGTTATTCTGTTGGGTTTCTGGGACATTTCTCAGACAAAGAAGTAAAAGCAGCAAATAAATATATGAAAAAATGTTCAACATCACTGGTCATTCAAGTGATGCAGATGAAAACAACACTGAGATTTCACCTCACCCCAAGAAGAATGGCTGCTATCAAGAAATCAACCAATAATAAATGCTGGCAGGGGTGTGGGGAGAAAGGAACCCTTCTCCATTACTGGTGGGAGTGCAAAGTTGTTCAACTACTGCGGAAATCACTATGGAGTTACCTCTAAAACTAGGACTAGAGTTCCCATTTGACTCAGCTCTTCCCCTGCTGGGAATATGCCTATGTGAAGATTTTTTTTTATCAAGGCTAGTTGGAGTCCTATATGCCTCACTGATTTGTATGTAAAGTTCTTTCCCCCCTAAGTTTTCTGCCATCACTTGTGTGAACAGTTTTTTTTTATGTCATCTGCACTCTCTCTTGTTTCTTCATTGACTCCTACTAGTCTTATACTATTCTTCTTTGCATCATCTAGCAGCTGCTGGATTGATTTCCCATGGTCCCTTACAATTTTAAAGCGATTTTTCTTTTCCTGGTCACTAATTGCAATCTTATCTTCTATATCTGAAATTCTGTCCTCACATTGGCTCATTCTGCTAGATTAACTTTCAGTGACGTTTTTAATCTCCTGGAAATCTGTTTGCATTTGTTTTATGGATTTCATTTGTTTCTTATGTTGGAATTCCATCATGTTCCTCAGCTCCTCTATTCCTTTTTATCTCTGTGCTCTCTAGATTTGTTAATCATGCCTTGCACTATGGGCACAATCTCTGCTGATATAAGAGAAGTTATTTCTGATTTCATTTTTTTTCAGGTCCTCTTTTGTTGCCAGTTCAGGGTGTCCAGGTGCTTGAGTATCAGATTGTTCCATCTTGTTTCCTCTTGGGATTACTTTAGGTGATCTGGAAGTCTGGTTTTGAGACTTGTTTATGTGTCTTCTCATTTCAAAAGAGGGAGGAGTGATGTGTGCTGATGTGCTCCTCTGTGCTGGGGGTCTCTGCTTCTCTGCACTGGGAAGGTGGTTTGGCAGCCCGGATAAGGAAAATTTTGAAGAATACTGCTCTTAGTTCAATTCTAATTCTGATAAAAATTCATCAGTAAATCCATAGGGTCCTGGATTTTTCTTAGTTGGTAGAACTTTGATTACTGCCTCTATTATATTGATGTTATTGTTCTGATAGGAGTTTGTGTCCTCCTGGTCCAAGTTTTATAAACCATATGCTTTTGAGAATTTAACATTACTTCCATATTCTCTTTAGTTTAGAAAAATATATGATTTCATCCAGAAAATGACAGCTTTCCATGTTACTAGATCTGAATTTCAACCTTTGTAATATATCCAGGTTATCTGTACAAAATCTAAAATATTACAACAGCTACATTAATGTAGAAGAGTTATAAGAGGTTAAGTGAAGGAACAGAAAGCATGAAGGTGAGAAAAATATTTATATGGCAAAACTAACCATATAGTATCAGTTAATTGGAACATGATTCAGAAAGATGTCTGTCTACTATTTTTCTATTCCAGGGAAAATCAAAGAGACAAGTATAATAATGTCAACTATAAAAATAAAACATTAACAATTTCTGATTAATGCTAGTATTTTATTTTGAGGGAAGCTTAAGAGATGTAAAGTAAAACAAAAGAAAATATAGAGAAGAAAAATATGATATATGAGGCCAGCAGAGAGATAGGTAGATGGTATGTGAAGCGACTAGCAGAAACAGAGTAAAGAAAGGAGAATAACCAAGAGGTAAGAGGAGAGGAAAGTGATTGCATCCAGACACTGAACTGATTTTATAGGAAAATTTAATATCTTTAAGAAGCAACCTTTGGTATGGCAATTGATGACTAAACTCCTTAAAGTAGGAAACTACTACAATTAATAAATACCAATATATATGTAGTGTTACAGATGTATGAAAAGACCATACCTAATTCTGCTCAACAAACTACCAAGAGGTGACAAAAAGAAAGAAATAAAAGGGGAAAGAAGAAGAGGAGGAAGAGGAGGAGCAGGATGAGGAGAAGGAAGAGGAGGAGGGAGAGGAGGGAAAATGGAAGACAGAAAACCCTCCACCTGGACAGAAGATCCTGTTATGTGGTATATGATTAATATCCCTAAGCACAATTTTATGCTTCTGTCTTTGGATCACCCTACTTAGAAGCCTCTGATACACACTGCCCACCCTCTGTGTGGAGCCTGAGGCTGCACACATGCTCTGCATCAATGCCAAGCAACTGCATCTTATCCATCATAACCTAGCCTTTACTCACTGTTTTCTGTATGTCTTTTCCACTTTCCTTCTTTCCATCCCTACGTCTCACCTTTTACTTCCTTTCCTCCTTATTGCCTCTCTGAGAGGATGCTGAATGGGATGTATCCCATCACTGACTGTCAGAATCACTTGGGAAATCCCACACAGATACAAACAGTGCCAGGCAAGCCCTCTGCCTTCCAAGGAGAGCTGGCCTACAGGAGACCTCATCTTAGGTCATTCAGAGCCACACTGGGCTGCACAATTGCACTCACCTTGCTTCAAGCTCAGTCAGTGACAGATGAGGCATTTGGAGGAACAGGAAATGGTAGAACTCAGTCTGGTAGTAGAAAGTGCTCAAGACTGATGGCCCATTCCGGTGTTGGTAGAGATAATTGCTTACTGGTTTAGAAAGAAGGGAAGAGTGGCATCTCACTCTCGGTTCATGTCTGCTAATAAGCCCCATGCCCTGGCACAGTGTATGTCTGCCTGAAGAGGGAGAGAAGAGAGCTGGTGGGAACTCTGGAGGGATGGCAGTGTTTCAGTGTCTATGCCACTCCGAAGCTTGGAGTGGAGGTGATGCAGGAGTGCCTTGGGAGTCCAGTGGCAGCTGGCTGAACTTGAGCCATTTCCCTTCATCCTGGTGCCCTCAGGGCCAGGGGGCAGTAGCAGAGACTAGAAAAAATGCTGCAGGTGGCAGAGCTCGGTGGTGCATAGCAGAATCAAACCAGAACATGGCTCTGTGGGATACACTGCCCAGAGTGTTGTCCCCCTGGTGCATGTCTTGTAAAAACACAGGTGCACCCCACCAGAGACACACTTGCCACTGAGAGGGAGATCAGATTGGCCTTGTCAGTCAGAGAAGTGGAGTTCAAGAAGAAAGAGAGGGAAAACCATTTTAGGAACGAACCTCATCTACTTTCCCTGCTGTGTTCATTAAGCCACTACACAGGAGGGTAAGCTATTAAATAATTGAGTATAAGATGGAGTTAGAACTAGACTGAATCAACCTGTTAAACCCAGAGTGAATAGAATATATCGACTGTCTCCAAGCTGAAGATAAAGAACCAGGGATGAAGTGGTACACAGTTGAACACATGTGTTACTGAGATCTGAAGCCATGTCATGTTGTGTTGTAACAATATTTATGCTGTTCATCAAGTCTCATACTATTTAGGGACATTTAGGGTACAACTTGTGTTGAGAGTCAAAATATTGTGAATGTTAGCTGATAGGATGTGGCTCATTTTCACAAATGGCTTGAGAATTCACTAGGCTTTATCATACGACTAGAATAATTCTTGTAAAATTCACACTTTGATGATCACAATTTCACTTGTATTAATTCACTATAAATTTACAGTAATTTACTAGTTGTCTTATTTGCAAGGCTAGTTTCTGTTACTTGTAAGAATTGTCTCAATTTTAGCTTATTAGTACATTGCGCAATACATAATGTTTGCATTCCTTGTGTGTATTTGGTGCATGTATGAAACACATCCCAGTTCCTTTTTTTCATTTCTTCTCCCTTCCCTCTCTCCCCCCAAGTTAGATAATGGGAAGTAGGAAGACAGATTCCTCTCAAAGGGACAGAGGATCAAAGACTTTTGAGAAATTTTGATATCAACTTCTCAATTGTAGTGATATATTTGTGGGAGATTTCAATTAAATGAAGGCAAGAAATTTTGACACATTGACTTCTAATATTTTGGCAATGCTAAATACTGTTTTTATTTTTTGAGAGAGAAACCTTACACCGTTACACCCAAGCATGCATGAAATTCCATTAAACTAAAAGAAGCTTCCCAAGGCATTGACAGCTAAGAGCCATCTCAGAACAGCAGGAATGGACATGAGCTTAGCAGTGGCCATGATAGGCAACTTGGGTCTTCAGGATCCTTAGGAAACTCTGAGCCTTATGTGTGTCCCTGCGCAGGCAGCGGCACAGGTGATGAAAAGTGTTCAGGCGCTCTTTTCCGTCAGCTGACTGCAGGGAGGGAAGCTGGGTCCAGACAGCAGAGTCCCCGTAGTCTCTGATTTGAGGAGCAACCTACATGCCAGAGACAGTCACTTATTTCTCTTATTAACAGTACTTCTTATCTTTGTTCCTATCAGTTTTTCAATTAATATTAGAGAAAAAGATGGAAATATACAACTTTTGCCAAAGTCTGGGTTTTCATGTAGCTCACCCAGGGTATCATAAATCTATCAGTCTTCCGAAGCTGGAAGCAGAACACCTGAGTTATTTCCCTGACACACACATGATCGCAGGTGAAGTGTGCATTTGCTGGAGTGGGACTGGACTTCCAGAAAGTTGCTTGTGGAATACAGATACGGATTTTACTGAAGACTGCAGAGAGGCTAGCTTGCAGTCTGTCACTTAAGGAAATTTCACATCTACCAAAACTTGTCTTGGATGACCCTTTTGTATTTCTTTTGATAGTTCATTACTGATATTGCACTGCTTTGAATGGAATCTGTTGTTCATAGGGTGTCTGTAAAATAAAAATCCTCAGAGATGGTGAGTACTGCACTTGGTGCTTTAAGGTGCATATGTTCAAGTCAGGACTGTCTCTGACAGTCAGGAATCTTTTGCTTCATCCAGGATTAGTACCTTCCAGTTTTCTGTGAGAGTAGCTGCTTTATTCTGAGTTACCTGGAATTCCAGTAGCTGGAAATGAGCACCTCTGAGAAGGCAGGTGTTGGCAGAAACCCCTGTGGTGAGCACCATGCTGTGGAATTGGGCCAGCATGGTGCTTCAGAAAGTGCTACACAGTGCAAGAGAGAAGGCAGTGGGGCCCTTTGTCCTTCTGAGACCTCTGCAGGCTGTGAGTCTCCAGGGAGGCCCGCCTCAGGAACCATCCTGACACCTCTAAAGATGTCAGCACATTTCAAAAGTTACTGGATACAAATCTGGAGTAGTTATGGAGCTAATCCGCTGAACTTTGTCCAACCAAGCAAGAAAACTTTTCATTGGAATTTAAAGTGTGTTTGAGTGTGTTGGCTCCCTTAATTTCTGGGTTTTAATTTTTTTTTTTACTTTTGATGTTTGATCCTTAAAATAAAATTTACTAAAAACTGAAAATGTACCATGGTATGAACAAGAACAAAGGAGCAAGTAGTAGAAAAAAAACGAACAGAAAATGAAGCATTACAGAACAAATTAGTGAGATCTGGGATTTGGATTTTAGTATTGAAGAAAATAATTTGAAAATTAAGTGTTTATTTTCTGTGTTCCTATGTTAATATGTTCTTTGCATTATACTATGTCTGTGAGTTGAAGAGAAACTTCTTTAATGATGATCACAAAAATTATACAATTTAACAAGTACTTAGGACATAAAAAGTGAAATATATCATTGCTTATGTTATTATTTCTGTAATCATGAATTTTTCTTTAGATGATGCATTATTTTGAGAACTTCATAAAACTGCTTATCATACTATTGTTGAAATTGTCCTATTCGAATGGAGATGCATACTGAAAATAGTAATTATATCAAGGTATGACAAATTGTTTGGGGAGATAAATGCAATGGAAAGAGTTTTAATTTACAAACACCAAAAATTCTGGTGCATTGAAATTTATACATTATATAATAAGAAATATTCCAAAAGAGATTCTAAGATAACATTGATGCTGTGGCTTCCCTGGTCTCCTCTAGGTAGTGTGGGGCAGTGGGGACTGAGCATACAATCTGATTCTGATTTTTTCCTTTCTCCCTTCTGATTCTAATCATCTGGTGAAGCTAAAACAGAAGGACTCTGAGCAGAATTTCAGTGTGTGAGTGCTAAAATACTGTGAGGAACAGAATCCTCTTGTAGGTGCTCTTCTCTGATTTTCCCTCCATGGAAAATGTTTGACCCCCACCCCGTGAAGGGACCAGTTCTGGTGGTTCCATGGACAGAGCAGGGAAGGGGGCACTGTCAGCACCCTGAATCCTGAGACTCATTGACACTGGAATCTGCACTGTTGGCTACGGCTCCTGCTTTGTTGCATAGCAGACTGGAAGGTGCAACATTCGGCCTAAATGTGATTCCTCCAAAGCAGGGGATGTCACTGTATTTCCTAAAGCAGAGGAGACCCCAGTAAGTGAAAACCAATGAAGGATAAGGAGGCTGCCTACCCGTCTGGCAAACAAGTTCAGGCCTTCTAGAAGTTGCTGAATATTCTTCTGTATCAGCTTGGATTTCTCTGTAAGGCTCGAGGTGACATTTGGCAAGTGAACTGCTTCAGTCATGAGGTGGCTCAGGGGGTCGTCCCAGGAGTGCAGCAAGTGGATCACCAGGATGATCAAGTCCTTCGGCTGGGCAGTCAGGTTGGAGTAACCAGGGACATGGGTGAGACACAGCCAGGTTACTTACATGCAACCTCTGCTCAGAGAGCCTGACCTTAAATAATGCTCTGATGTTCCTCTCTGTGTGTAAAATCTTTCTATCAGTCACACATGTTCTTAAAATTGCAATTTAAGCCATTGGCCTAACACTGCTACAGTCAAACAAACAAACACACACAACTGGAATATTAAAATAAATACTACTCTAATAAGATTTGTTATGGATAAAATTCAATTTTATTTTCCCTCTGCAATTCCATGTTTTCATTTAAAAATCACCTTAACACTGTGCTTGTAGCAGGAAATCAAGAGACAGATTATAACAAGAAAACTTTAGGGCACGGATAAATTATTGAGGTTTGATGGGCTCACGTTTTTGTCATCAGAGCAGAGACCAGAGCTGCACCTCTGGAGCCGTGACATAATTTCCGCAGGACACGCACAGCAGGGGGACTTTCAGTTGGGACATGGAGGGGGAGGGGAGCGAGTGCTGAGTGAGGAAGGAAGTCAGCATCAGAGAAGTGGAAGCAGGAAGAGGAGGAGGGTGCTGGGAGTCCAGGAGAGACAGCACAGGTCTGAGAGGCATCGTGATGTAAACACCACAAATGCAGGACTCACACTCACCTGTACTAAGATAAACTGCACTGCATTTGCTACATAAAATCCTAGGTGTGGGGTGTTGGTTAAAATATTGTCATCTGCATTTGTAATTTATAGATCTTGCACAACTCCCATCCAGCCCTTGGTTTTCCCTAACATTTCCAGGCACCCTGTGAGTGTTCTTGGCAGCTCACTCTCCCTCCACTTTTCTCTGCAGTGAGACCACTGTCCCCACTGACCACAGAGCTCTCAGAGCCCACAGGACACAAAGCCAGTCACTGCCTCAGCAGGCCTGGGAGTGCTGGGCTGGGGACTCACCTGGATCTTCAGGGCCTGCTCCTTGTCCCCTGGCGTGGCGATGGAGGCTGTGTGGCACTTTGTCGTGTACGTAACAAAGAAGTCTGAGTCCTGAGAGTAAAGGGATTCCTGGAAACAATGGGAAATTCAGTGAGCTGGGTTTGGGAAGGAAAATACGAATCCAGTCGCTTCGTGATAGCACATTTAAAGGCTGTGCAGTCGATTACAAAGGAGCGCTCCATGAAGTCTGAAACTGCAGTAAGAAAGGAACCTTTCTGCCTACTTTTTCCCATTACCTCGGGAACCTCACTGTTGCTCAGCTCAGTTTTCTGACTTCCCACCCTCTTCCCTTGGCTATGCCATTGTTTCCTTACCCTTCCTATGAGTTAACATGTGGAACACAAGCACACAAAACACCAAAGCTACAAAAGGTGTGTTGGCTAGCAATCCCTTTTCCCTAGTATTTGAACCAAAGGCCACGATACATATGCATCTCTATTTACCTACTTAATCTCTAGGTTCTCAAGGGTCTAAACTGATATACTTTCCTTAAATTGATATAAAAATTATACTTTTCTTTCAATTACCTCTTAATCCACACACCTCAATCTTACCAATTGATCATGAATCCAAAATACAAAATTTTATTGTGAAAAACTCAAGTCATAAAACAGACAAATCATTGAAATTCTCAGTAATAGGCTGAGATTGATACCAGTACATTATAGAGGCTGATAATAATCAAAAGTTGTGAAAGTTGAAAAGGATTTCTAAGAAGATTCCAAAGACAGCTGAAGTCAAGTTGAAAATGCAAAATGAAAAGAAAATCATGAATGTATAAAATGAATTGTGTGGAGAGATTGATAGATAGATAGATAGATGATAGATGATAGATAGATAGATAGATGATAGACAGATGATAGACAGATAGGTTTTCTCACAGACAGCGGGCCACATTCTCTGTGGTGACCTGTTGTTTCCTAAACCCTAGCCCTTGCTCACTGCAGAACTGCTCTCATTCCTTGGATCTCAGCAGTGTGCTCAGTGAAGAAAGACCATAGACTGGCATTGACCAAAAAAACAAGAAATCAGCACACTAAAAGTTATTTATGTCACATGTTTACATTTTTAAACATAAAGTGATTTCAGAAAAGTTTTGCAAAATCATCAAACTTTTTGACAATCATAGATTTCCTGAATGCTTCATTCCTTGGTGTTCCACATTTTATTGCTTGGTGCATTTTTTACTCCATTAGTTAATATGACTTGAAATTTGGGGGGTGAGGTGTTCATATTTAACTTGTAGTCTTTGTCCATCACTATTGAGAAGGCTCCTTTTGAGAAGAGGAGAAAAGAGAAGTACTTACAAATTCCTGGTAGAGATCTGAAGAGAGGGTGTGGATGTAGTGAGACAGGATGATGGCCCGATCCAACAGATCTGGGAGGGGCACCTGGTAGCCAGTCCCATAGGTATAATGAGACTGGGCAGCCACATCCTTCCCCAGGAGCAGGCTTGACATGGCCAGCAGCATTACAAGTGACCCTGGTTAGACCAAGACATGCACCACTCTAGATAAACTACTGATGCAAGTTCCCCAAAACAAGCCTTGTCTCATGGGAGCCTTATCTCTCCCAGCCCCCTGATTTGGCACTCTACTAGCAGGGTTGGGGAAGAATCAGCACCTTCCACTGTGTACATTTATGTTGGTCGTTACACTTGCACAGATACAGAGTTTGAAAAGTGAGGAACTTCCCGCTTTTTTATATTTCTCCCAGAAGTGCTCTGTACTTTGCAGACTATGGAAACTTAAGTTAATAGTGGGCGGGGTTGCTTAAGTCATTTCTCACCGTAGTTTAATTTGGAGGGAGTTTCTGTAGATTTTCAGCTGTCACACACTGCAGGGGCTTCTACTTCTTTAACTCATGGTCAGATATTGTAGGAGTTTGCAATTTTTAACATTTGCGTTTTGGACCATGGGCTGACACGTACACCACAGTTTATCTATTTGTTTGATCTTCATGCTTTAAGAAAATGTACATGTTTGTGAGTACTGAGTATGAAAAGAATCCTATCACAAAACTGATACCATGGCCTGTAACTGCTAACTCAACATGATAATCCTAAGCCTTTGCTTCACATTTTGCCACTCTTATTTTCCTAAGTTGCAGCATTTCAAAACCCTTTTTTGTGGTATGGAACTGAATAACCTGTTAGTTGCAAAATTAAAACAACACGCGTTCATTCATATTATATTATTTTACTTTTCCAAAATTATGACTACAAAATTTAAATATATGCATGCTATAGTAATATAATGAAAACAAATGCAAATTTTCTGTATGTTTGTGATGGAAAACTGCTTTGCAAATAGAAAAAGAGCTAGCAGCTGCAGGAAGTTCATCATGAATAGATATTCTTTAATAATTAGCACACATATATGCAAACTTCTTTTCCACAGCCTATGACAGGTAGACTAGTGAATCTGTTCTTCATATCAGAAATATATTCTAATTTATTTTTCTTAGAAATATCATTCACTCAGAAGCCAATTAACACTTGTCTGCTTTTCCTTTTGAAAGGATATTGTACTTGAACCAAACTGACAAAGCTACATGAGATGCACATTTGCCATCACTGTATGCATTGTGGGTTCAGAATTGAAAGTTCCATTAGGTGGCTCAAGTTGTTCAATTCATATTTTAGACATGAGAACCAGAAAATGTTAGTTTCTGCTTTCTGGAGTTGTGAAGATTGGACCCAGTGACTCTCGTGGTCCTATTCTAGTCCCCAGTTCCTCAATCTCAGCATTACTAGTGTTTGAGTTGGATGACTTCTTATTCTGGGATCTGGCCTGTACTGCAGAATGATTAGCAGCTCTCTGTCCTTTCCCATGTAGACAGCAGAAGCACCCTCACTGTCCCACCTGCACCCAAATTAATGCAAAAATTCTCCAGCCATAGCCAAATCTCCAAAACTCGAGGATCCCACCATTGGAGGACTCAAACATTCTATTGTGCCCTGTCCAAATTCTTTCCAGAGCAACATTTAGATAGTTCTTCTAAACCATATAAACCTGGCACTTTTGTCCTTAGATACATTTTCACATTAACCCACCCAGGATTGGATGAAGCCAACATCTCACTGTTTGATGCACGTACCTTTCCCCTGGCCATCCATGGTGGTGATCAGGACAGGAGCACTCTTCAGTGGAGAAGGCCTGGCTGTCCTGCTCCAAGTTCAGATGTTGGTTATAAACTTTGATGCATTCATGGATATATTTGATCAGACATTCTTTTCTCTCTACCTGGTCAGTCAAGTCCCTAACTAGATCAAAGTCATAATTTCAAATCCCAAATGTTATTTTATTGGGTGAGCAATGGATTTTGACTAATTAGATTAAGTAAAAATGATAGAAACAATGTAGGAGTGATCTGGAGACCAGTTATGACTAGAGGATCTGTAGGATTATTGAAGTCTTTTATTTGAACTTTATTTTTATCTCTACTTTCTTAATGTATTACATTTCACTTGCAAATTAGTTTCATTTAATATAAATTATGAATTTTCTCTTTCAAGATAGCTAGGTGAAGTAAAAGTTTCAAAATTTATACACTTAGATCATAAGATATAGAATAAGTATTGTAAAAGGTGAATTTTCATTCTCTTGGTATATACAGATTAGATTCCTCTCATTTTCCTTAATTTCTGCATTTTCTATTTTGTATTGTTTCAGTGACACATGTTAATGGTACTTGATTTTATATCATATATTTTCATGCCTTTATTGCTTTTGGATTTAGCATACACATAAATTTGCATTATTATTCCCACTTTATAGATTAAGAAACAGGCTTAGAGAAACAATAGAAATTATAGAGATTATTCTTCTATTTTAAAGTGAGATGCAACAAGAATGACTATTTCAACTGGAATTGAGATAGATGTGAACAAGTTAGATTTGCCAAAAAATTTAATGAAATAAATAATTTAAAACATATTGATGTGCACCCATGTAGAAGATCTGCAAGATATCAACATTGACCTCAGAGAGTTTTGAGAGGGGCAAGAACATAGCATTTTCTCAAGGCAAACAGATGCACATATTCACACATAAAAATACACTGTAGATGAGGAAATAAATACAAGTACTAGCCTATCATTTCTACTTTTTCCAAAGATAGAGGTGGATACACTGTAATTAACATAATTAATTATTATTCTGTGACCCAAATTACTCTGGAGAAAGGTTACAAACACTGTCTTTCTTGGACTCAAAAGTTCCATTCACCTCTTGGAGATTTTCAAAAAGATAGAAATAAAATGAATTAAATTCATGGTCACTCTCCTTAAATTTTATCTCCATGCATCTAAGCCGCATGAGAGTTTTTAATTCAATTTCATTCTCTCTGAAAATAGATGGACAAAAGGAATTAAAAAATAATCTCTTCCTATTGTATTTTTCCTATAGTTGTTAGCACCACATACCTTTTTAATGAATTGTCTGACTAAACAACTTAAGCAAAACTAGCATCTTTGAAATATGATCTTCTAATTACCTTAGCTTAAGCAGTGCTAGATTTTGAATCATAAGCAGTATGTATGGTGATTCACTGGCTCGGTTGATCTAAAAGTGGAAAAAGGATTTCATATACTTGTACTGTGTAGATACAGTTTTCCTTGGACAAAGAAAGTCTAAATTATTAAGAAAAAGGAGCAGAGTTGTAGAGAAATGAATGCTGCATTACATTCCCTCTCTCAGGAATGTAAGCAAATCTGAAATAAGACCTGACATTGACAGGCCTGCCATTCCATTGATAAGTGCACCCAGACCCTAGGGAGAAGCTGTGTGGACCAGACTGGTGTGGCTGCAGGCAGATCCCAGCAAGGGCTCAGCCCTGACCACAGAGGCTCAGGCACACCTGCCCAAGGCAAAGACTCACCCAGAAAAGACATCCACAGGCACACAAGCTTAAGGCAAAAACCCACCATACAATCAGACACAGCCAAGGACCTGCCTGGAAAAGAGCTACACAGGCACACAAGCAACAGCCAGAGGCTTACCCTGATACCATTGATAAGTGTGTGGAGACCCAAGTGAAAAGCCTGCACAGACAACAGGAAATTGGATGCACAGCCCCTAACCAAAGGCCCTCCCAGACAACAGGTTCATTGGGGCCCCGCTGAGAGGAATACCTACATACCATCCCAAATGTGCACTGGCCTCAGCCAGACGCCCATGCAGACAAAAGGTCAGCTCACGGATGCAGAAGGGCACCATTCTTAACCCAGAATTTGGTGTACAAGTGAGCAGCAGAGTAGAGGCTGCTCAGTGGCTTGCTGAGAATTCAAGAGGATTAGGTGGGCAAAAAGTCACCTCAAGAAAGGCATAGAAGGTTACATCTGTTGAAATGAGAAGACATGTAAATAAATCTCAAAACCAGGCTTGCATATCACCTAAGGCAACCCCAAAGGGCAGTGAGATGGAACAATCTGATACTCAACCAACTGTACTCCATGAACTAGCAATGAAAGAGGACCCAGAAAAAAATGAAATCAGAAATAATTTCTCAGATAACAGCAGAGATTGTGCCCATAGTACAAGACATGATTAATAAATCTACAGTAGACACAGATAAAATAATAGTGCAGGTGAGAAATATAATGGACTCTCAACCTAGGAAACAAATGGAGCCCATAAAACAGATGCAAACACATTTCCAGGAGATTAAAAACCCCATTGAAAGTTTACACAGCAGAACAAGCCAATATGAGGACAGAATTTCAGATATAGAAGATAAGATTGCAATTAGTGACCAAGAAAAGAAAAATTGCTTTAAAATTGTAAGGGACAACAAGAAATCAATCCAGTAGCTGCTAGATGATGCAAAGAAGAATAGCATCAGACTGATCTGAGTCAACGAAGAAACAGGAGAGTGTGTAGACAACATTAAAAATCTGTTCACAGAAGTAATGGCAGAAAACTTCCCAAGCAGGGGAAAAGAACTTGACAGACAAAAAAGTGAGGCATGTAGGGCTCCAACTAGCTGTGATCAAAAAAAATCTATGCATAGCCATATAAAAGGATTCCAGAAACCCACCAGAAGAACAAAATTCTACAACAAAGTTAGAGAAAAGAAACAAATTACATACAAAGGATAGCACATCAGAATCACAGCAGACTTCTCAACACAAATCCACAAGGCAAGAAGAGCATGGAGTGATGTATTTGAAGCCCTAAAACAAAACAGTCTCCAACACAGATTGATGTACCCTGCAAAACTGTCTTTCAAAATTTATGGAGAAATAATATACTTTCATGATAAAGAACACCTTAGGAAATTCATGAATACTAAGGCAGCACTCCAAACAATTTTAGACAATATACTAGGAAAAGACAATGAGGATCACAACCACAGGAAGCCCAGCAGAAAGAATCCTTCAGGCATGACAAGAAATTAAATGCAAAAGGTGAGAATCCAACAAAAAGAAAAAGTTATGACAATGATAAGCCAATACATATCAGTTATAATCATCAATGTTTAATGGCCTCAATTCACCAATCAAAAGAAATAGACTGGCAGAATGGGTCAGAAAGCAATATCCAACAATATGATGCATACAAGAAGCACACTTAATTCAAAAAGAAACTCATAGACTGGAAGTTAAAGGGTATGAAACAATGCTCCATGAAACAGGAACCTGAAAAAAAACAGAAGTAGCTATGCTCTTTGCAGATCAAGTGGATTTCAAACAAACACTGATTAAGAGTGACAAAGAGGGACACTATTACCTTGTAAAGGGAACAATGCAAGAAGAAGAAATGACAATCATTAATATATATGCACCAAAAACTAGTGGACCAAACTATATAAAACAAGTACTAACAGACATGAAAAATCAAATAAGCACCAATACAATAGTAGTGGGGGACATCAATACCCACTGTCACAAATAGATCAATCAACTAGATGGAAAATAAACAAAGAAATACTAGAACTCAATCAAACTCTTGAACAAATGAACTTAACAGATGTTTTCAGAGAGTTCCACAAAAAAAAATCAGAATACACATTCTTCTCAACTGCACATGGGTCATTCTCCAATAGAGACCACATACTCACTCACAGAACATGTTTAAGTAACTACAAAGGACCTGAAGTTTTCCCCTGTATATTACCAGATCATAGTGTGATGAAATTGGAGATCAATAGCAAAAGAAACCATAAGAATTTCATAAACACATGGAAACTGAACAACACACTTTTGAATAACCAATGGATCACAGAGGAAATTAGAGAAGAAATCAGACAGTTGCTACAATTAAATAACAATGCCAATATAACATATCAAAATCTATGGGATACAATGAAAGCAGTCTTATGGGGGAAATTTATAGTGGTGACTACTCAGATTAGAAAAACAGAGTGAGCTCGATTACACAACTTGATGCTGAATCTCAAGCTTCCAAAAAAAGACCAGGAGAAACCCAAAGTTCATAAAACAGAGGAAATTATAAAGATCAGAGCAGAAATCAATGCAAAGGAGACTAAGAGAATGATACAAAAAAGCAATGAAGCCAAGAGTTGGTTCTTCAAAAGAATAAACAAAATTGACAAACCCTTAGGCAACCTTATCAGAAAAAGGAAAGAAAAGGCCCAAATCCATGAAATTATGAATGAAAAGCATAAACTACAATAGATCCTGCAGAAATCCAGAGATTTATCAATCCCTACTTTGAGAACTTATATGCCAATAAGATGGAAAATACAAAGGAAATGGACAGATTCCTAGGTACATGTGAATTACCAAACTTGAATGAAGATGACCTAAAAATTCTAAACGACCCAATATCAATCAATGAAATTGGAAATGTAATTCAAAAATTACCAACTAAGAAAAGCCCAGGTCCTGATGGTTTCACTAATGAATTCTACAAGACAATTAGAGAGGAACTACTGCCACTACTGTTTACACTCTTCATTGAAATTGAAAGGGAAGTAATACTCCTGAATTCATTCCTAGAAGCAAGCATCACCTTGATCCTCAAAGAAGAAAAAGACCCAACCAAAAAAGAGAATTATAGACCATTCTTACTAAGGAACATAGATGCAAAAACTCTTAATAAGATACTGGCAAATAGAATGCAGAAGATCATCAAGAAGATAAAAAACCCTGACCAAGTGGGATTCATCCCAGGGATGCAGGGATGGTTTAACATATGAAAAATCAATAAATGTAATACACTATATCAATAAAGCCTAGGACAAAAACCATATGATCATCTCAATAGAGGCAGAAAAAGCATTTGACAAAATTCAACATGCATTAATGATGAAAACCCTACAAACAATTGGAAAAGATGGTCTCTACCTCAATCTGATAAACCCAACTATGAAAAACCAACAGCCAATATCATACTAAATGTTCAAAAACTGAAATTCTTCACACTAAAATCAAGAACAAGACAAGGATTTCTACTATCACCACTCCTGTTCAATATAGTTTTGGAAACATTCACCACTGATGAGATAAGAGAAAGAAGTAAAAGGAATAAAGATAGGAAATGAAGAAATCAAATTGTCATTATTTGCAGATGACATGATACCTTATATAGAACACTACAAGAACCCCACCAAAAGTCTTCTAGATTTAATCACCAAATTCAGTAAAGTAGCTGGATACAAGGTCAACACACAAAAATCAATAACTTTTCTTTACATGAATAGCACACTCACTGGGAGAGAAATGAGCCAAACAATTCCTTTCACAATAGCTTCCAAATAACTGAAATATGTATAAAGTAACCTAACAGAAGAAATCAAAGACCTATA
Source organism: Heterocephalus glaber (assembly GCF_053883595.1). Lineage (NCBI taxonomy): Eukaryota > Metazoa > Chordata > Mammalia > Rodentia > Bathyergidae > Heterocephalus > Heterocephalus glaber. The sequence continues at coordinate 476,489 of NW_028258315.1, forward strand.
CTCTGAAAACTATAGCACTCCAAAAAAAGAGATTGAAGATGATATCAGAAATTGTAAAGACATCCCTTGCTCCTGGGTAGGAAGAATCAAAATAGTGAAAATGGCCATACTTCCAAAACTACAATATAGATTCAATCCAATCCCAATTGAAATTCCAGCACCATATTTCAAGTACCTTGAGAAAAAAAAACAAAACTTCATTTGGAATAAGAAGAGACCTAGAATAGCAAAAGCAATTCTAGGCAATAAAGACAAGGTAGGGGGATAACAATCCCCAACTTGAAGCTATACTGCAAAGCTACTGCAATAAAAACAGTATGGCACTGGTAAAGAAACATACCTGAGGACCAGTGGAACAGATTAGAAGATGCAAAATCAACTCCAAACACACTGAGCCACCTCATCTTCAACAAAGGAGCCAAACACCCTCATTGGAGGAAATATAGCCTCTTCAATAAATACAGCTAGAAAAACTGGGTTTCAACTTGCCAAAGATTAAAACTAGACCTATATCTCTCACCAAGAACTACATTAAAATCAAAATAAATTAAAGATCTAAATATTAAAACAGAAACACTAAACCTGCTCGAAGAAAGGTTAGGTAGACCTTGGTGTAGGAAAAGATTTTATGAACAAAACCTAAGTTCCCTATGAACTAGCCCAAACAATCAACAAGTGGGATCTCTTCTTATCACAAAATCAGGAACAAGACAAGGATGTCCACTCTCACCACTCCTGTTTAATATTGTCTTGGAAAACCTTAGCCACAGCAAATAGACAATAGAAAGAAATAAAAGGAATAAAGATAGGAAATGAAGAGGTCAAATTGTCATTATTTGCAGATGACATGATATTGTATATAGAAGACCCAAGAACTCTACCAAAAGTCTTCTAGACTTAATCACCAAATACAGTAAAGTAGCTTGATTCAAGGTCAACACAAAAAAATCAATAGCTTTCCTTTACACAAATAACAGACTCACTGAGAGAGAAATAAGGTAAACAATTCCTTTCACAATAGCATCCAAAAAACGGAAATACCTAGGAATCAACCTACCAAAAATAATCAAAGACCTCTTCTCTGAAAAGTATAACACTCTGAAAAGAGAAATTGAAGAGGATATCAGAAAATGGAAATATATCCCTTGCTCCTGTCCTGGGTAGGAAGAATCAACATAGTGAAAATGGCCATACTTCCAAAACTACAATATAGATTCAATCTAATCCCAATTGAAATCACAGCAGCATACTTCACAGACTGGGAGAAAGCAATCCAAAAATTCATTTGGAACAAGAACAGACATAGAATAGCAGAAGCATTTCTAGGCAACAAAGACAAGGGAGGAGGTATCACAACCCCCAACTTGAAACGACTACAAAGCTATGGTGATACAAACAGCATGGTACTGGCAAAGAAACAGATCCAAGGACCAGTGGAACAGATTAGAAGATACAGAAACAACTCTGACACACTCAGCCACCTCATCTTTGGCAAAGAAGACAAAAGTCAAGAGGAACGATAGCCTCTTTAATAAATGGTGCTGAAAAAATTAGGTTTCAACTTGCCAAAGTTTAAAGTAGATCTATGCCTCTCACTATACAGTAAACTAAAATCATAATGGCTTAAAGATCTAAATACTAAAACAGAAACACTGAACCAGCTGGAACAGAGGTTAGGTAGAACTCTTGAAGATATTGGTGTAGGAAAACATTTTATGATCAAAATCTCAGTTGCCCATGAACTAGCACAAACAATCAACAAGTGGGATCTCTTCTTACTGAAAAGCTTCTGCACAGCAAGAGAAACCACCAGCAGTGTGAAGAGATAACCCACAATGTGGGAAAAAATTTTCACCTGCTGTCCCTCAGAGAAAGGTCTACTAACTCGAATCTATAAAGAACTTAAAAAAATCAGACCTCCCAAATTTAAAGACCCAATTCAAAAATGGGCATCTGAAATGAACAGACATTTCTCAGACAAAGAAGTAGAAATAGCAAAGAAACATATGAAAAAATGTTCAACATCACTGGTCATTGGAGAGACGCAAATGAAAACAACACTGAGATTCCACCTCACCCCAGAAAGAATGGCTGCTATCATGAAATCAACCAATAAATGCTGGTGGGGCTGTGGGGAAAGAGGAACCCTGCTCCACTGCTGGTGGGAGAGTATACTGGTGCAACCAGTTTGGGAATCAGTATGGAGATACCTCAAAGAACTAGGACTGGAAGTCCCATTTGACCCCGCTATTCCACTGCTGGGGATCTTTCCCAAAGAATCAAAAGAATCATACCACAGCGATATATGTGTACCCATGTTCATAGCAGCAGAATTTGTGATAGCTAAACCTTGGAAGCAAACCAATTCTCCATCAACTGGAGACTGGATAAAGAAATTGTAGGTTTTGTTATAAACTGGAGTACTACTCAGCCATAAAAATGAGAAACTAGATACATTTATAGTTAAATGAATGAACATTGAGGCCATACTCTTAAGTGAAATAAATAGGACACACATGTTTAAATACTAAATAGTTTCTCTAGTGTAAGAAACAAAGCGTAACTAAGGACTAAAAGCTATGATAGATAATGTTAAATAGGAAGAAAAGGTGCAAAAGGGAAGGAGAAGGGGTGGGTAGGAGAAAAGAAAGAAGGGAATGGAATTAATATGAGAAAAAGAATAAATGGAAACAAAGACTTTATAGACCTGGAGGGGTGGAGGGATTGAAGGGAGGGCAGGGGGATGGGGAAAAAATAAGAGCCAAGAGAGATTATGCAAAGGTGCAAATTTCAAATGATGAATGTCCTTATATTGTATACCTAAAATGTACCAATAAAATTAATATTAAAAAACTGACACTGACAGCTACCATTAAAGTTTATAGGTGCTGCAACTCTTTTAGATAGCCAGAAAGAGTAGCCTAAGAAACCCTGAGCTTTGTGGATTCGCAGGAGCCTCGGGTTTGTGTGGCTAAAAAGCGGTGCATTTCTCAGTACAATCTGTTATTGTACCATTGTTACGGCAACTTCCTTCACTGCTCTGTAGCTTGTTGCTGCAAACAGGATATTGAAATATATAAATAAACCAAAAGGCATATTTTTTCAAAAAGGTCATATTTGTCATATTTTTCTGCTATGGATGTCATCACTTTCATCTTAATATTCTGTGTCCTCTCTGCCAGATCTTTCTCTTTATTAAACTGTGACATTAAATTCCAACAATGAAGAAATTCACTAAGAATACTTTTGTCTCTTTTTATTAAGAAAACTCCCCTTGTTGGTCATGTTTGATCTGCTGGACTGTGATTAGATGGGGCAATGATGCTTAAGCTTTTTCCAGTAGCTGAGTAAGTAGCTCAAATGATATTAAAGTTCTCATGCTATTTTCTGTACATGAAACTAATGAGCAATTTTACTACCTTTTATATAGGACTCTATTATTTTTTGGTACCAGGAATCGAACTCATGGCCTTGTACTTGCCAGACAGGCACTGTGCCACTGAGCTACATCCTTGGCCCAGGGCTCTATTTTTCCAAGAATTTTTTTCATGAATACTTCAGAATAGAACTTATATTTTATTTACATTTTCTTTTATTGACTCATTATGAAATTTGGAATAGTTTAATTTCTCCCTGTCCTTTATTATACAACTCTTACAACAAAAGCATCACATAATTTGGAAAGTATACTCTGCAATATGTACTGGCAGTGTTAGAGTGTGACAGAAATTAAGTTTAAAAGATCTGCAAAATAAATATATCACAAGGATATTTTAATATATATTACTGGCTAATTGTTTTTAATAAAGTGAAATTTGCAAATGATTAGAGGTCCATTTTTTATGGATTTATAAATTTCAAATTGTCACATTTCTGAATTTGGGTTGAAATTTCGAATAGAATGCCACTTTTAATGTAACATAACACATTGGAGAGCAGATCAGTGGGGCACTCATGAATCACAGCTTTCAAGATTAGCAAAATGTAATGGTTTAATCACATCTTTTTATTTAGATTAACTCAATACATTGTCAGATGTTTTCATCACATGTGCTCATTTCTGATGCTTGATGTTTGCTAGGAGTTTGGAGATCATCAGGTTCAGGGGATTCTGGGACCCAAGTTCTTAATCTGTTGCTGAACACTGAAGGCTTTTGCTGCTTGAGTAAAAAGCCTAGTGAAAGCATTTGGAAATGTTCTGCAATTCTTTTTTGTTACCGCTCAGTCTTTCTATCTATCTATCATCTACTTATCTATCATTTATCTATGATCTGTCTATAAATCTATATACCTATGGTCTTATGTAGATATACATGGATATGGTAAATGCATGATGCTAGGTTATCTTCCCATTGATCCATTGACTCATCAATTGATCTCATCTATTTATTTATTCAAGCAAACATTTGAACGTTTGTTCATATACACATCTATCCTTCCATTATTGTTATCTAAAAGGAAATGGGGCACGGAATCATGCCTACTTCCAGGGGCAAAGTTAAATTTTCTATTTTAAAATTTGCATTAGCACAGGAACCACCTAAAATAGAATAAATGTATATAGATCAAGACCCCCAAGGTCCTGAAAACTGACAGGCAAAATTACCTGTTTTCTCCATTTGGCAAGGATGTAAGGAATCTCATGGGAATAGTTTGGAAAGTCTGGGGAAATCAGGACCTTTTAAAGGTTTAGGAACAAATCTTCATTGATCTGAACTGAGAAATATTTTGATATTGTAACAGTTCATAAATCTGGTCATTTCCTGACACACTACTAGGCCTGCTTTTACACTGCTAAATTTTTTATTACATTGAAAGAATTCTGATTGAGAAACAGAAAAGTTTTTCAGAGGGAATTGTACTTTCAATTTTAACATAAATACACTTCATCATCTAAAATATTTCTTTATTCAGATTGCTAAAACAAAACCACTTACCCTTTGGTCTTCTTTATTAAGTGTAGCATGTCTTCTTAGCATAATATTTATTTTTATAGTCAAATACAATGACATTTGGTTAGTAATAGTACTTACCTATTGCACTTGATATGGAAGAAGAAAAACCATATATATAAGAATTAAATAGCAAAACATTTAAAGTATATAATAATGATTTTGGGGAGAGAGATGAAAGAAAAACTTCAAGGTAATGGAGAAGACTTTTTGGTAAATGAGATCACAGAATGTTGACTCACCCTGACTACAATAAAAGGAATAGGAATTCAGCTTTCTGAATAGAAATAGCAAAATCATGATGAATCTTTGAGTTACATATTCTCGTTGCAAGTTTTTCATGGTTATTATCAAGTCAATCAATAGTAACAAAAATTATTATTATACTGAATGGATTAGGCTTCTCTAGAAGTACAGAATGAATAGAAAATATATTCAGAACACAGACGTAAAATTATGCAAGGAGATGTTTCAGGGAGGCTTACAATACAGAGACAGAGTTCACAGTGGCCATCTGTGAGCTGGAGAGCCACAGTGTCCAGTAGTTACTCAGCAAAACAAGCTATAAGTTGCAGAACAAGAGAGGGTAAGGAAACAATTTCAAGACCCAGATCAAAAGCCTAGAAGTTGATGGGAGAGTTTCTGCTACGAACCTGAGATGGTGGCTGAAGAGAGCAGAGTTTTCATGCAGTAAAGAGACCTTCTCTTACTTCCCTTTTATTCTACGCAGACCCCAAGCCCATTGGACAGTGCCACCCACAATCAGGGTGGTCTTATCTGCTCAGTTGGGTGGAGAACATTCCAATCATATCTGGGAATTCCTTACAGGCACATCCAGAAGTGGGCTTTATGAATCTGCTGGACATTTCATAATCCACTCAAGTTGACATACCATGATTAATGGTCACAGCACACCTATTATCAACTTCATGACAAGATACATCTTCGTTAACCTTACTTAACTTCCAAGTGAAGACAGAAGCAGGTTCGTAATTGCACCTGACAGGATGCCACTATCTGGCTAGACCTGAGAACAAATAACTCCTTTTCCAGAATAAGAGGCAAATTTCCTTTTGGGTGATGTTTGTATTTCTCATGACATTACCAATGTTGTAGATTTAATATTAAACTAGTGATACTGTGTCAATCGAGGTTATCTTCCATAGTGCAGAAATATTAAAAAATTGAATAATTTGTATATATATCTGCAAGCATCTCAAGAGGTCTTGGTACTTCACCTAGAGGGATAACCCATTCCTTCTTTTGTGCGGGTTCTGGGCAACTTCTCATCCTGTTTGGACTGGGTTGATGCAGTTTCCCATTGATCTTACTAGCAAGGCATGCCAATATGAGGAGATGCCCTAAACAAGCTGCTGCACTCCAAGCCTACCCTGTGTTGCCTCCATTGTGGAGTATTAGTCCCAGGTATCCATAGTAGTCTTGGCCAATCCCACCATGAGAACCACAATTTCCTATGTAGCCTTTGACTCAGAAGCATGATGGGTCCAAAATAGTGAGAAGGAAATCTCAGACACCAATCCAGTGCAATCAGTGTTTCTCTCTGGGTGGAAGTTTTTACCATTTTAGAACTGACAGCTATGTCAGCAGAGTGAACAGAAATGGGCATAGTAAGCAAACACTTTGCTAGTGGGCCCCTAAGGGGAAGAGTCAGTGCAATCTTTATAGTTTCACCACACTGATTCCTGGGCCATGTGTCGAGGAATGGAAATAAGAGTAGTATCCATTGGATACTGACTAAGAACATGGGCAAAAAAATCACAATATATAATACAGATGGACAACTGGTACCAGCACTGGAAGGCATTGCTACATAATCTCTTTAATTGAAATTGCACCTTCAAAAGGCTGTTTCACCATTCCATCAATCCTGCCACAACTGGATGGAGGAGGACATGTTAGGATCAGTGGATTCCATGAGCCGTAGGCCTTAGCCATGCTCTTCAGCCATGAAGTGCATTCCTCAGTAGAATAAATGATGTGTGGAATACTGTGATAGTGGGTGAAGCAGCCTATAGGTCAGTAGGTGTTCATTTTAGAAGAACTATTACATGCAGTGAAAACAAATCCATACACGGAATGTGTGTCTACTCCGGTAAGGAAAAGAGCTGCTTATTCCATGGTGACAAATGTCAACTGATGTGAGGGTTCAGGTTTGTTACTGTAGAGAGTGGTACCATAACAGGCTCTCAGTGTTGGTCTTTGCTGCTGGTGGTTGGGACACTCAGTGTGTCAGTCTTCATGACTGAAAGCCAATTTGGCTAAGCTCATTCAACACCTCCACCTCTGCCATGATGACCCCGTTGTCCCTGAGTCCACTGGGCAATGAGAGCAGTGGCTGAGGGAAGAGCCTGACTGCTATCTCAGAATGGATCTTCCCCTACACCAGATTACTAAAATTTTCTTCCTCTGAGGTAACTTCCTAGCGAGCTTTCATGTGACACACAACTACTTCAACATCTATCACTCATAGATAGGAGTCTTTCCACATATTTCTTCCATAAATGTCTGTCACCTATTTTCCAGTAATGTTTCTTCAATAACATTTACACTCTTGGGAGACCATTGGCTACAATTCATGAAATGCTCTATCTGAACTGTTTTTGTAAGCAAAATGTATGACCAGGTTCACTGCCCAAAGATTTGTTTACTGTGAAGATGTCCTTCACCACTGTCTTTCAGTGATGTCTTGGAAAAGGGCTGTAGTGCTACAGCTGTCCACATGCTGGTTGTTTCTTCATAACATAAAGAAACCCTGCAGGCCTGGTCCTTATTTCTACTCTTTGTGTCAACATGTCATAATGTAAAAGTCATGAGGTCATGGGTGCTTGCTGAGGGATAGAAAAATGTCCAGCACAAGTAACAACCATGGCACCTACATCTTCCTTTATCATCCTTGTTAGTAGTGGTCAGTCTCAGGCCTCATCACATGTACTGTATTCCACTTCCATTAATCATGGCCGTTAAGAGCAATCTGTTTCTATTACCAGGTCAGTCAGATAACACCCAGTTCATGATGGGCATCTAAGATTGCCTGACAGTGTGGTGTCTCATGACTAAGTGCTCAGTTTGTCATAAGTCCCAGCAGCAGGCCAGCATCTGTTCACTAAGGGGGAGCAGTCTGTTGATGATGGCAGAGGCTTGCTCTAAAATCCAAAGAGCTGCCACTGTCATTCACCTATGTGGGCCTGTCAGGAGCCCCAGTCAGCCCCCTACATGTACTGACATCCCAAGTTCTATTGGATCTATGGAACCAAAAGTTCCAGAAGGGCAAAGATGTGGATCTGTTGAGGAGTCTTCTGTCCTCTCAGGAACTCTTAGCTCTGTTGGCAGTCTTTCTTGCAGTGCAGAAGCTTTTTAATAAGATGAAATACCACTTGTTGATTCTTTGTGCTAGTTTCCATGCTATTGAGGTTTTGTTCATAAAGTTTTTTCCTATGCCAATGTCATCAAGAGTTCTACCTAACTTATCTTCCAGCAAGTTTAGTGTTTCTCTTTTAATATATAGATCTTTAATCCACTTTGATATCAGTTTAGTGCATGCTGATAGATATGGGTGTAGTTTTAATCTTTGGTAGGTTGAAATTCAGTTTTCCCAACACCATTTGTTGAAGAAGCTGTCATTCCCCCAGTGAGGATGGTTGGCCCATTTGTCAAAGATGAGGTGGCTGAGTATATCTGGAGTTGTTTCTGCATCTTCTAATCTATTCCATTGATCCTCAGGTCTGTTTCTTTGCCAGTACCATGCTGTTTATATCACAGTAGCTTTCTAGTATAGTTTCAAGTTGGGGATGGTGATATCCCCTGCCATGTCTCTGTTGCCAAAAATTGCTTTTGCTATTCTAGGTCTCTCCTGGTTCCAGATGAATTTTTGGATTGTTTTCTGTAGTTCTGTGAAATATATTGTTGGAGTTTCAATTGGCATTGCATTAAATCTATATAGCAGTTTTGAAAATATGGCCTTTTTCACTATATTGGTTCTTCCTACCTAGGAGCAAGGGATATCTTTCCATTTTCATATATCCTCTTCAATCACTTGTTTCATAGTGCTGTAGTTTTCAGTGTAGAGGTCTTTTGCTCCTTTGTTAGATTGATTCCTAGATAATTCATTTTTTTAGATGCTACAGTGAAAGTCATTATTTCCCTAATTTCTCTCTCTGTGAGTTTATTATTTGTGTATGAGAAGGCTATTGTTTTTTGAGTGTTGACCTTGTATCCAGCTACACTACTGACTCTGTCCATTAAGTCTAGAAGTCTTTTGGCAAAGTTTTTTGGGTCTTCTATGCAGAGTACCATATTGTCATCAAATAATGACAGTTTCACTTCTTCCTTTCCTATCTTTACTCCTTTCACTTCTTTCTCTTTTCTCATTGCTGTGGCGAATGTTTCCAGAACTATATTGAATAGGAGTGGTGATAGTGGGCATCCTTGTCTTGTTCCTAATTTTAGCATGGAATTTTTCTGGTTTTGAACATTTAGTATGATGTTAGCTGTTGATTTTTCATAGATAGCATTTATCAGTCTGAGATAAAGACCTTCTATTGTAATTTTCTGTAGTTTTTTATCATGAATGTGTGTTAGATTTTGTTGAATGCTTTTTTTACATCTATTGAAATGACCATATGGTTTTTGTCCTTAGCTCAGTTAATATATGTATTACATTTATTGATTTACATATCTTGACCCATCCTTCCATCCCTGTGATAAATCCGACTTGGTCAGGGTGTATGATCTTCTTGAAGTCCATCTGCATTTTATTTGCCAGTATCTTGTTGAGGATTTTTGCATCTATGTTTATCAGTGAGATTGGCCTGTAGTTCTCTTTTTCAGTTGGGTCTTTCCCTGGACTTGGAATCAAAGTAACATTTGCTTCCAGGAGTGAATTTGGAAGTACTGCTTTCCTTTCATTTTCATTGAAGAGTTTAAAGAGCAAGCTTATACAGTTTACTCTTTATTTAGTTTATTAGTTTATTTATTTTGTTTAGTTTATTAGTTTACTCTTTATTTTCCATATTTAGTTCTTCTCTAAATGTCTTGTAGAATTCAGCAGTGAGGCCATGAGGACCTAGGCTTTTCTTTGTTGGTAAATTTTCAATTACGTTTTCAATTTCAGTGATTGTAATTGGAGTGTTTAGAATTTTTATATCTTCATTGAACTTTGGCAATTCATATGTTTCTAGGAATCTGTCCATTTCTTCTGTGTTTTCCATTTTATTAGAGTACAGGTTCTACAAGTAGGTATTGATGATCCTCTGAATTTCTGTTGGATCTCATGTGACTTCAACTTTTTCATTCTTAATTGCATGGATTTCACCCTTTTCTTTCCTTTTTGTGATAAAGTTGGCTAAGCATTTATCGATTTTATTTGTTCTTTTAAAAAAACCCACTCTTCAATTCATTGATTTTTTGTATCATTCTCTTAGTCTCCATTGCATTGATTTCTGCTCTGATCTTTATAACTTCCTCTCTTGCATAAGCTTTGGGTTTGTCATGATCTTCTTTTTCTAGGAGCTTGAGGTTCAGCATTAAGTTGTTTATTTGTGCTCTCTGTTTTCCTAATATGGGCATTCATTGCTATGAATTTCCCTCATAGAACCGCTTTCATTGTGTCCCATAGAATCCTGTATGTAGTACTGGCATTATCATTTACTAGTAGAAAATGTGAAATTTCTTCTTTAATTTCCTCTGTGACCCATTGGTTGTTCAGGAGAGTGTTATTCAATTTCCCTGTGTTTGTGGGGGTTTTGCAGTTTCTTATGCTATTGATCTCCAATTTTATTGCACTATGGTCTGATAATATACAGAGGTAATTTCAATTCTTTTCATTTAATAAGACATGCCCTGTGAGATAGCTTGTGGTCTATTTTTGAGAATTACCCATATGCAGCTGAAAAGAATGTACATCCTGACTGTGTGGGGTGGAACACTCTGTAAACATCCATTAAGTCCATTTGTACAATAGCTTGATTCAGTTCTAGAATTTTGTTGTTGACTTTTTTGTGTAGATGATTTGTCTATTTGTGACAGTGGGGTGTTGAGATCCCCCACTACAATTGTATTAGTGCTTCTTTGGTTTTTCATGTCCATTAATATTTGTTTTGTATAGTTGGAGACATTTGTGTTTGCTGCATACATATTTATGATTGTCATTTCTTCCTCTTGGATTGTTCCTTTCACAAGGATGCAGTGACCATCTTTGTCTCTCTTAGTTTTGCTTTGAAATCTATTTTGCCTGCAAATAAGATTGCTACCCTTGCTTTCTTTCCGGATTCCTGTTGCATGGGGAACTGTTTTCCATCCTGTTACTTTCAGTCTATGAATAACTTTTTTAATTAGATGTCTTTCTTTTCTACAGCATATTGTTAGATTTTGCTTCTTAATCTATCCTGCCAGTCTATATTTTTCCCCATTAAGTTTATTGGTACATTTTAGATATAAATTACAGTTGCATACATCAATGGGATTTTGCAGCATTACATGAGTATCTTGGTTCTTATTTTTTTCCGCTTCCCCTGCCCTCCCTTCACCCCCTCCACCCTTCCCTGTTTGCAAAGACTTTGCTTCCATTTTCTTCTTTTTCTCATATTTTTTCTTTTCCCTTTCTTTCCTTTCCCCTACCCCCCCCCAATTCCACTACTCCTTTATACCTTTACTTCCTATTACACCATATCAATTATACATTTTTTAAATTACACTATCAAGTTCTAGGAGACATTACCACAGATTTTACAGATTTTAAAAGGATGCAGAAAGCAAATTACAAAAATTTGTTTTTAATTAAATTTGACAACTTCTAAGAAGTACCTCGGAAGAAAAATTAATGAAACTGACTCTGGAGGAAATATAAAATTTGAATAGCACCTATTAAAGAAAGTATATTCCTAGCTTGAAAAACTAGTTACATGACAACAACAGGCTCATATACATTTTAACTGATAAATTATATCAAACATATAAAGCAGACAAAAAAGGAACACTTCTCCCCTCACTTTAGGAAATCAACATTGTACTAATCCTAAAACTGGATTAAGATAATAGAAGAAAAAAGTATGAACATAGATAGAAATTTGTTTAACAAAACAAACTATTAGAAGTCAGATCTGGCAGTATGTAGAAAGTGGTTTTGTTATAGGCATGGCAGTGTTGGTTCAGCATTGGAAGATCCACCCCCATAAGTTATCATTTTAACAGAGGAAAGGAAAAAGCCATATGATCCTGTCACTAGTTGGAGAAAAAGTATTGGACTAAATTCTACAGCTGTTCATGGTAAAAGCTATCAGGAGACTAGAAGTAGAACAGAAACTTCACTACAGATTAAAGACATGTAGTCCATACTTCCAGCAAAAATGACTTATATGAATGGAGAAGATACAATGGTTTCTCCCTAAGGTAGGGAACAAGTGCAGATATGCCTACTCTTCATCTGTCCATTAAACATTGAAACATAGGCCTAAATTAAAATAGTCTGGCAATAAAATAACATAATTAGGATAGGATTGGCAAGGTAGAAGCAAAATCTTTATATGTAGGTGAAATGATCATCTACAGAGAAAATACTAACAAATCTCTACAGCCCCTAGAACTTGTATTTGAATATAGCACAATTAGAAAACACAAGGTAGATATAAAAATTCAGGTCTATGTATACTTGCTATACATGAAGAATTGGATATTGAAATTTAAAAGTTATGTAGGAGTACAAGGGACCTAGTAAAGTAAAAAAAAAAAAAGAAAAAAAACAGTGTTAGAAGATGTTTAGTACCTAATTTTAAGACTTCCTCTAAAGCTACAGTAATCAAGGCAGTGTTGGTGTAAGGAAAGATATAGATCTTTGGAATAAAAGAGAATCTAGAAATAGAACCACACATATATGGTCCACTGAGTTTTGAAAGATTGTTAAACATTAACACTTTATAGAATATAAAATAAATTCAAGAGCTGAGGAAAAGATAGTGTTTTCAGCAAATGTCACTAGAACACCTGGTATCCATATATAAAAAATTAACCTCAGCCCTTTATTTCCATACATAAAAATAACTTGAAAGGATCTATGAAACTAAATATGAAAGCCTAAATGTATAACACTTTAAGAAGAAATTATAAGGGAAAATGTTTATGAATTTAGGGTAGGCAAGAACTCCCTAGGATAGAAAAAACTTGATGTATAAAAGAAAAAAATTGATAAATGATATTCCAAAAAAATTTAGAACTCTAAATGACATCATTAAAATGAATAGTAGTCCTTAAACAGACCATATCTACAATGCATATAACCTATGACAAGAATATATAAAGAACTCTTAAAGATAGACAACCCAATTGAAAAGTAGACACAATAAGATGCTAAATAGCCAGTACAGCACAAGGAAAGGTGTCCAACTCTAGAATCAGAAAAATACTAATCAGTACAATAACAAGATTGAATTATACACTCATTAGGGAGATGAAGTTAAAAGTTTTAAAAGCCTTGTCATGACTTTTTCTTTTTGTTGGATTCTCCCGCTTTGCGTTTAATTTGTCATGCCCAATGGATTCATTCTGCTGGGTTTCCTGGGGTTGTGATCCTCCTTGTCTTTTCCTAGGGTATTGTCTAAAAATTTTGGGGTGTTGGTTTGGTATTCATGAAGTTCCCAAGGTGCTCTTTATCATGAAAATATCTTATTTCTCCATCAATTTTGAAAGATAGTTTTGCAGGGTACATCAGTCTGGGTTGGAGGCTGTTTTCCTTTAGGGCTTGAAATACATCACTCCAAGGTCTTCTCGCCTTGTGGGTTTGCATTGAGAAGTCTGCTGTGATTCTGATGGGCTTTCCTTTTACATGATTTGTTTCTTTTCTCTCACTGCTTGTAGAATTTTGTTCTGTTGAGTTTCTGCAATCCTAACTATAATATGCCTATGTGTAGATATTTTTTGATCAAGGGTAGTTGGAGTCCTATATGCCTCACTTATCTGTATGTCAAGTTCTTTTCCCCTTCTTGGGAAGTTTTCTGCCATCACTTCTGTGAAGAGTTTTTTATGTCATCTGCACTCTCTCCTGTTTCTTCAATGACTCCAGTCAGTCTTATGTTATTCTTCTTTGCATCGTCTAGCAGCTGCTGGATTGATTTCTCATGGTCCCTTATAATTTTAAAGCAATTTTTCTTTTCCTGGTCCCTGATTACAATCTTATCTTCTATATCTGAAATTCTGTTCTCACATTGGTCCATTTTGCTGTGTATACTTTTAATGGAGTTTTTAATCTCCTGGAAATCTGTTTGCATCTGTTTTATGGATTCCATTTGTTTCCTATGTTGGAATTCCATCATGTTCCTCAGATCCTCTATTTTTAATCTGTGTCCTCTCTAGATTTATTAATCATGTCTTGCACTATGGGCACAATCTTTGCTGTTATCTGGGAAATTATTTCTGATTTCCTTTTTCCCAGATCCTCTTTTGTTGTCAGTTCAGGGAGTCCATGTTGTTGAGTATCAGATTGTTCCATCTTGTTTCCCTTTGAGGTTGCTGAAGGTGATCTAGAAAAATCGTCCTCCTGGGCACTGGGATGGGTTCACCTCCTCTGCCCTAGGAGTGGTGGAATTGCAGCAGGGGAGCCTCCTCCTGAGCACTGGGATTGGCTCACCTCCTCTACCCTAAGAGCACTGGAATGGCAATGGGGAGCCTCCTCCTAGGTGCTGGGATTGACTCACCTCCCGTGCCCTTGGAGCACTGGAATTGCAGTGGGGGAACCTCCTCCTGAGTGCTGGGATTGGCTCACCTCCTCTGCCCTGGGAGTGCTCGAATGGTGGTGGGGGAGCCTCCTCCTGGGCACTGGCATTGGGTCACCTCCTGTGCCCTTGGAGCAGTGGAATGGCAGTAGGGGAGCCTCCTCCTGGGCACTAGGAATGGGTCACCTCCTGTGTCCTTGGAGCACTGGAATGGAAGTGGTGGAGCCTCCTCCTGGGCACTGGGATTGACTCACTTCCTCTGCCCTAGGAGCAGTGGAATGGTAGCGAGGAGCCTCTTCCTGGGCACTGGTTTTGGCTCACCTCCTCTCCCCTAGGAGTGTTGGAATGGCAGTGGGTGAGCCTCCTCCTGAGTGCTGGGATTGGGTCACCTCCTGTGCCCTAGGAGTGCTGGAATGGTGGCTGGAAAGCCTCCTCCTGGGTGCTGGGATTGACTCTCCTCCTCTGCCCTAGGAGAGGTGGAATGGTGACAGGGAGCCTCCTCCTGGCACTGGGATTGGCTCACCTCCTCTGCTCTAGGACCACTGGAATGGTGGTGGGAGCCTCCTTCTGGGTGCTGGGATTGGCTCAACTCCTCTGCTCTAGGAGCACTGGAATGGCAGCAGAGGAGCCTCCTCCTGGCCACTGGGATTGGCTCACTTCCTCTGCTCTAGGAGGGGTGGAATGGTGGTGAGGAGCCTCCTCCTGGGCACTGGTTTTGGCTCACCTCTTCTGCCCTAGGAGCACTGGAATGGCGACAGGGGAGCCTCCTTCTGGTCGCTGGGATTGGGCCATCTCCTGTGCCCTAGGAGCGCTGGAATGGTGGTGAGGGAGCCTCCTCCTGGGCACTGGGATTGGCTCACCTCTTCCACTCTAGGAACTCTGGCAGTCTATTCCTTTTGATTGGTGAATAGAGGTCATTAACATTGATGGTTATAATTGATAAATATTGACTTATCCTTATCATGATGTTTCACTGCTGTCGGCTTTATTTTTTTCCCCCTTTCCTTTTAGTTTCTTTCCTAGCTTGATGGCTTTTCTCTGTTGGGCCTCATGGAGTTGTGACCTTCATTGTCTTTTTTTGGATATTGTTTAGAAGTGTTTTCAGTCCTGGTTTTTGTTCATGAAACTTCTCAGGTTTTCTTTGTAGTGGAAGTATCTAATTTCCCCATCAATTTTTGAAGGATAATTTTGCAGGATACAAGAGTCTAGGTTAGAAGTTATTTTCTTTTAGGGCTTGAAATACTTCACTCCATGCGCTCCTTAACTTGAGGGTTTGTATTGAGACATCTGCTGTGATTCTGATGGGCTTTCCTTTCTATGTGATTTGTTTCTTTTCTGTAACTGCTTGTAAGATTTTGTTCTTCAGTTGCATTTCTGGGTACTTACCTATTACATGTCTAGGTGTAGATTTTTTTTATCATGGCTACTTGGAGTTCTATATGTCTCACTTATCTGTATATCAAATTTTCTACCTTTGTCTGGGAAGTTTTCTACTACTAGTGTGAACATATTTTTTATTTCATTTGGACTTTCTCCTGCTTTTTTTGTGGACTCCTATAGTCTTATGTTATTCTTCTTTGCATCATCTAGCAGCTGCTGGATTGATTTCTTATAGTCCCTTACTATTTTTAAGAAATCTCTGTTTTCATGGTCACTAACAGCAATCCTGTTTTCTATATCTTGTATTCTATCTTCAAGTTCACTTAATCTGCTCTGAATACTTTCAATGGAGTTTTTAATCTCCTGGATATCTGTTTGAATCTGTTTCATGGATTCCATTTCTTTCCTGTGTTGGGGGATCATAGTTTCCATTTCTTTCTTATGCTGGGCATTCATAGCTTCCAGCATGGTTCTGAGCTCATCTATTTTTTTATCTGTTTCTGCTCTAGAGCCTATAATCATGTCTTTCACTCTGCTCACAATCTCTGTAGTTATCTGGAGAATTATTTCTGTTTTGAATTTTTAGAGCCTCATTCATCTGGTTTGTTACTTCCTATGCTGTCAGTTCAGTGTGTCCAGGTGATTGATTATCATATTTTTCTACCTCATTTCCCCCAGAATTTGCCTTTGGTGACCTGGAAGTCTGTGGTTGTGTCCTGTCTTCTCATTTTTAATTCTGTTGTTGGTGCTGTTTTTTGCTTTTACTCCTGGGCTGATACTCTAATATTTCTTATTTTGAGTATCTTTATTACTGGTGTTTAGAGCCCCTATAGAGTGATTGCTTCTCAGAGATATCTTCCAGGTATAGCTGGACTTTTTAGGCTTTGAGTTTCTAATGACTCTTAGGCAATTTCATTTTCAGTATACTAGGGAGGACAACTGATTAGATCAATCACACCACCTTAGCCTAATTGACACACTCAGCATCAAACACAGCTTAGAAAATGACAATTTGTGGTAGCAGTTAATCTGTCACCTTTAACCATGTGATCTAGATCAAAATCTAGGCCCAGCCCAAAATATGTTTGTAGTAAGTAAACTCTTCAATATGGCAAATTTACCCTTTAGGATAAAGATTTAGCAGGGGTTGGATAAGGAAGGGTAAAGTGATAGAGGGAGAGGGAAAGGTTAGAGGTGAGGCTAGAGGACACAGAAAGATCATGCAAATTGTGGGAATCTGTTGAAGACAGGAGGAAAAGACAGAACAAAAGAACAGAGACAAGTACAGTACAAACTGACAACAATAGGGAAGCTAGAAATTGTATTCACCTTCCTATAAAAGTGAGTAGAGAGGACAGAGAGAGAAAAAAATTTTAGAATGAGACAGGAACACAAACAAAGAGGGAGAGAAATATAGAGCTAGAAGTGATACAGAGAGAGAAAAAGAAAAGAAAAGATATATATATATTAAACAAAACAAACAAAAAAAGGTCTCCCTCGGGATATGTCTCTGCTGTCCTGATAGCCAATATAGGCAGCAGTGTGTAGGTCTAAGTTGATTAGTCTCAGCAAGCCAGCTGTAGTCTACTGAGATTCAGGCTGATTTCTGGCTGCAAGATCCAGTTGAGTTGCCTGACCTCCTGCAGGATTGAACTCTGCAAGTTCTACTGCAGGTTCCAACTGTCCTCCCACCTATGTGAGTCCAGGTTACTGTGGGAGGTGCTGATTCCACCAACTTACCAACCACGATGGTCCAGTGTTCTTTTATGGAAGAGTTTTTCATCACTTTCCCAGTGGGCTTCAATTTTCATTGAGGACTGTCCAGAAAAGCCTTCTCTGTTGTTCACTTCTGATCTATCTTCTGGGCTCATAACCATGGCCTTTATGTTCCCCCTGGTGCCTCTGCTGTGTGGATTTAGATGCCTTGTGGTCTGGTGGGGGGTGGGCTGCTGTCATCCGCACAACCAGTATCTCTCTAAAGCTTTCTAAGTAAAGAAAATAGAACACATGGCACCACAAATACATAACAATCTCAGTTTGTTTTGCTTTGTATTGTTTTCTCTCAATGTTCTCTGATGATCGATTATACTGACTCCAGCGAGCTCTCTACGTATTATCCCTTAATGTTTTTTGCCATAATCCTCTGCTGTGCACATTGACTCACTTATTCAAGGTCATAACCTGACCTGCCATGTCCTTGAAGCCCATCCTGTGGGGGGCCTTGCCCCCCCCACTAGAACTCTTGAGTGCCTTTTACGGGCATGTCTAGGCCTGCTGCAAGTCTACCCGGCAACAAGGAAGTAGCCCCAGTACCCTCCCCTTGCTCCTTCCCTCTAGCCCTAAGGTATATATGCTGTAGCAGCTTCCGCAATAAACGAGACTTGATCAGAAACCTGTCTTGTCTCCATCTCTCATGTCCCCTGTCCTTTGTCATTCTCACTCCCCCCCTAGGGTCTCCGTTGACTTACCCGTGGGACGGGACAAGTGGCGCCCAGCGTGGGGCCCGAGAACGGGGGATCCAGTGAAGAACGCTGCTCGGGGGCCCAATAAAATAGAAGAGACAAATAAAATAGAAAAAAGAGGATTGCGTCTGACGTGAACCTGCCGTCTTTCCTGCACCTCGGTGAGTTGAGCAGCGATTATGGGACAGGAAATTAGCCAACATGAGTTGTTTGTAGAAGGTCTTAAAGAAACTTTACAGACACGAGGGGTAAAGGTTACAGTCAAACAGTTGTTAAAATTTTTTGATTATATTAGAGATCTCTGCCCTTGGTTTCCCACCGAGGGTACCATTGACGAGAGGAGATGGTAAAGAGTAGGGGAGGCCCTTAAAGATTATTATGCTACTTGTGGACCAGGAAAGGTCCCGATTACTGCATTTTCTTATTGGAATCTTATTAATGAAATTATCTCCCAAAAAACCAGAGATCCGCTGGTGGCTCAAGCCATCCAGGTTGGGGAGACAGCTCTCCGATCGGAGGAAGGGTCGATCACTCTCCCTCGGAGTGAGGAGTTTGTAAACACCCCCCAAGATGCCAAGATGGCGCCGAGGCCTGAGCCCCTGCGGGTCGGGACTCCCTCAAAGAATGAGGGAGAAGACTTGATGTCTTTTGATAGTGACAATGACTCAGACAAGAAAAAGCAAAATGCAACTGATGAGGGTTTACAGGCGGGCTCTGCCTCTTCCAAGCCTTTTAAAGAAAAGCTTCGGCGCTCCTCAGCTTCCACCTCCACTCTTTCAGCCCCTGCCTCTGACCCCGCCCCGCCAGTGAAAGAGGAACCGACCTTGTACCCTTCCCTCCGCCACCTCAGACACCCCCCCTTGCCACAGAACGATCCAGGGGAGGCTGACTGGGCCAATCTTGAGGAGGAGGCAGCCAGATATCATAATCCTGACTGGCCGCCCGTAGTCCAAGGTCCGCCTCCTTATGTTCCGGTACCCAACACTCCCAATGCGCCCGCTTTGGCATGCCCTGCTGTTGATCCCCCAAAAAAACTCCGGGACAAGATAAAATTTCTAAAAGAACAAATAAGATTAGAAAAGGAACACCAGGAACTTATTACCCAGCTCGAGGGCTCAAGAACAGGCAAAACCCATAAAAATGTCCATAGAGAGGACAAACCTAAGCCACGACCCCCCATTAGAGGGGCGGCCCCTAGGGTGCCATCTGGGTCGGGAGTATCCCTAGAACTTGAAAATGTGGAAGCCTTTCCCGTAACTGAAACTACTGACGTGCAGGGACAGGCGTAGAGACACCACAGTGGTTTCGATTTTAAGGTCATTAAAGAACTTAAAACGGCCGCAGCTCAATACAGGGCCACTGCACCTTACACAATGGCCATTTTAAAATCGGTGGCAGAAAATTGGCTCACCCCAATTGATTGGCAGACTCTGGCCCGCGCCACCCTTACAGGAGGTGATTATTTACTATGGAAATCTGAATATGTGAAAAATTGCCGAGATACTGCTAGACGCAATGCTCAGGCGGGTAATGGTTGGATACTCGATATGCTTCTGGGGGATGGAGCCTATGCCGCCAGCGATCAACAGATGCAATTTGATGCAGGGTTGTATGCCCAGATTCAGACCGCAGCCACTAGAGCCTGGAGAAAGCTCCCTTCTAAAGGAGATGTGAGTGCTTCTCTCACCAATATCCGACAGGGGCCTGATGAGCCCTTCACGGATTTTGTTCACCGCCTGCTCACAGCAGCAGGTCGGATTTTGGGGAGCGCAGAAACAGGGACAGATTTTGTTAAACAGCTTGCTTTTGAAAATGCCAATGCTGCTTGCCAGGCCGCCATCTGCCCTTATAAAAAGAAAACTGATCTCTCAGGTTACATTTGCCTTTGCTCAGAAATTGGGACCGCCTACCAACAGGGGCTTGCTATGGCTGCCGCCATGCAGGGTTACACGGTCAGACAGTTTTTGTCGCACCGCCCGGGTAACAAATGTTTCTGGTGCAAGGCAACGGGTCATTTTGCCAAGGAATGTCAGGCCCCTAGGGCCTCGGCCCCTAGGGCCACACCTCCGGGGCCTTGCCCTCGATGCAATAAGGGGAGACATTAGGTGAATGAGTGCAGGTCCAAGACGGACGCTCAGGGCCAGCCCCTCCCGCTTGCCCATAACCTGGACCAGGGAAACGGGAGAGGGGGCCAGCCCCGGGCCCCCAGACCCAAACAAATTTACAGGGCGCTCAACTTTGCTCCAGCAAACAACAATCCATTTCAGACCTCTTCAAAACAACAACGGGAAATGCCGGACTGGATCTCGCTTCTTATACACGCTTAATAGACAATCACTATCCTCCAAACAAACTTATTGACTTTGCCAATAGACATGAGTTCATTTTCCCAAAAGTCACTTCCTGTTCTCCTGTAACAGAAGCCCTATTAGTCTTTACAGATGGTTCTTCTACCGGGATAGCTGCCTATGTGTGGGACAATAACATTGTCCAATTCCAAACCAGCTGTTCTTCAGCCCAAATAACTGTGCAACATGCAGTCATAGCGGTCTTTTCTGCATTCCCTGAACAAGCCTTTAATCTCTTTACTGACAGTGCTTACATTGCTCAATCTGTTCCCCTATTAGAGACATGTGGATTGATAAAACATGCTTCTCAAACTGGTGGTCTTTTTATTCAATTACAAGATCTAATCAGAAAAAGATCCAAGCCCTTTTTTATTGGGCACCTTCATGCCCACTCTAACCTACCCGGCCCACTTACAGAAGGCAACCGGTTAACAGATCTGGCCACAAGACCTCAGGCTTCTGCCTACTCTCTAAGTATTGATGCCCCCGTTCAGATTGACCAGGCACAGAAGGCGCACCAGTTACATCACCTCAGTGCCCACATGCTTCGCCTCATGTATAAACTTACTAGAGAACGAGCTAGACAAATTGTTAAAACCTGTCCTACGTACACCCTCCATCTTCCCACACCTCATCTGGGAGTTAATCCTCGTGGCTTAATTCCAAATGCCCTATGGCAAATAGATGTCACACATTACCCTGAATTTGGAAATCTTAAATATATACATGTCAACATTGATACATGTAGTGGATTTATATTTGCCACCCTACAATCCGGGGAGGCTACTAAACATGTAATTGCCCACCTTCTAGTTGCCTTCTCAGTACTTGGATGTCCACAGCAAATTAAAACAGACAATGGTCCAGGCTATACCAGCTCTGGTTTCTCAAAGTTTTGCAAACAATTAGATATAACACACATAATGGGAATCCCATATAATCCACAAGGACAAGGCATTATAGAATGAGCCAACCTCACACTCAAAATTACATTAGATAAAATAAAAAGGGGGGAATGGTACCCTATCAAGGGGTCACCCAGAAACCTAATATCACATGCACTATTTATTCTTAACTTTTTAAATTTGGATGCTAAGGGATTATCTGCAGCTAACCGTTTCTGGCAACCAGAGACGCAACAACAATTTGCCTCTGTGATGTGGAGAGACCCCCTGCACCACTCATGTCATGGGCCTGACCCCGTACTCATCTGGGGCCAAGGGTCAGTGTGTGTTTACTCCAAGGAAATGAAGTCGGCCAGGTGGCTTCCAGAACGCTTAGTAAAACAAGTTGATAAGCGTGTTGATGATGCCGATGACTTAACATTGTCCAATTTCAACCAGTTAACAATGGCACCTACAATTATAATCTAATAATCATAAAGAGAATAGTATAATTCAATTTGGCCAGTTATATTTGAGTGCACCCTAATTTTATACACTGTCTCATATGTTTGTCTGTTGTCTGTTGTGTTCGTACAGTTGAGCTCAATATTTCTTTTCCTTCCTTTTCAAAAGATATTCACCTATCGTTAAATTGGCTTACAGATAAATGTTATTAAATTAAAGGCATGCCTTCCTTCCCAGGTTGCTAATTGATTAAAGTGCCACTGAGATTTATTTTATAAAAGTAATGTGTATTGTCACCTACAGGCAATAATCAAATTACAATAAACAGTTGTAAAATAAAAAGATATATATATATTCTTAATTGCTTGTCAAAATGATTAGAGACTATGGGGACTCCCTTTGATGAATATAGAAGTGGCCACCCAGAAAATGATTATTCTGGTCTTAATTCATTAAAGGGACCCCCTAGTAAATTTTATATTATGATCTCATGGGAGACACATCACAACAAATATTGTCTAAATATGTTATAAATTGATTACATTGGTTATCCTTGATATTTAAGCACTGAATATGTTATTACAAAATGTTTACATTGGTTAAGTTCTAAATATGTTATTGTAATATGTCCACATTGGTCATCTTCAAAAGCTTAATCAGGTTAGCCTAATTCTCTTATCTACAGCCCAGCCTTGCTTACATCACAGGACGAAATTTTGCTTACAGGTTAAAAAAGATGACATCCCTGATTCTGTTACATGGCCTGTTGCTGCTCCTGGCACCGACAGCAGAAAGTGGATTTTAACCAGTTAACAAAGAACAACTGCTCATTGCCCTGTATGGTAACCCCTGTGACTGTGCTGGGGGTTCTGGCAGGGCTGCACCCACAAGTTACACTCGTAGTACTGATTGCGGCAACAAGATTGCCTACTTGGTTTATGAGGCCGCGCTAGCGGAAGGATATAACCAAAAATGGGATTGCGTCCCTAAGCCTAAAGTCATACCAACAGTCAATGGCGAACCAGGGCCATGCCCTGCCAATTGTGCCAAGGCCACAGAGATGCATTCTACCTGTTACACTGAAGCCCAACAATGTACACATTCCGATGGAAAAATATATCTAACTGCTGTTCTACAAAGAACTTACAGGGGCTCCGTCGGAGGTGACGGGGACTTTTCCAGCCCCACTGGATATCCTAAATTTGGCCAAGCCTCCTGCAACGGCAGTCCCGGCAAAGATGTCTGCTGGCCGCCACAGGCCCCAATTCATATATCTGATGGTGGCGGGCCTTCAGATCAGCTCAGGGAAGAGCGAGTACAAAAACAGCTCGAAACTGTCATCCAAGAGATGTACCCCTCCCTAAATTATCATCCGCTGGCCCTTCCCAAACCTCGAGGCCCAGACCCTGACGTCCAAACCCTGAGTGTCTTAGAGGCCACTTATCAACTGATCAATACGTTCAACCCAGCCTTTGCTGCAGATTGTTGGCTATGCTTGACCCTTGACACACCCCTGCCCCTCACCTTGCCAGTTGTCGACCAAACTGACTATGCCAACAGCTCTAGTTACAATTGCAGTTTTTCTCTGCCCTCCAGGGTCCAGCCAGTACAGTTCAATGCCTCAGTTTGTTATCTAAGTTCGGGCCACAACAATAGCTTCGATATACCTGTCAGAGTCCAAAATTTCTCTCTCTGCTCTGTAATGCTTAATGGCTCTGCCGCCATTTGCCCTGCTCCGGGTCACGTGCTCATCTGTGGAGGGAGCTTGGTGTTCATCTCCCTCCCCACTAATTGGACTGGGCTGTGCGTGGTGGCGACTGTCCTCCCGGACATCGCCCTCATTCCTGGAGATGAGCCGGTGCCCTTGCCCAGCTTTGACTATGTCGCTGGGCAACGTAAAAGGGCCGTTTCACTGGTCCCCCTGCTCGTGGGGCTGGGGGTGTCCGGTGCCCTTGACGCTGGCTCTGCTGGCATCAGAGTGGTGTTACACTCCTATGCCAAATTATCCAACCAGTTGATTAATGATGTTCAAGCTCTCTCCAACACTCTTACAGATATACAAGATCAGATTGATTCTTTGGCTGAGGTGATCCTTCAAAATAGAAGGGGCCTGGACCTCCTCATGGCAGAACAAGGAGGGATTTACATAGCCCTAAATGAACATTGTTGTTTCTACGCCAATAAATCTGGGATCGTCAGGGGAAAAATTCACGAACTTCAGGAAGATCTAAACAGACGACGACAAGAATTCGCTCAAAATCCCCTCTGGACTGGCCTCAATGGTTTCCTCCCTTATCTTCTCCCTTTGTTGGGACCCTTATTGGGCCTACTTCTGCTCATTTCTTTGGGGCCCATAATATACAACAAAATCATGGCCTTCCTTAGAGCCCAGATAGAGGCAATAAAAACAGCGCCCATACAGGTCCACTATCATAGATTGGCAATGGCTGACCAGGACAAATACCAGACCGTCGATTAGGTCCTTGCCGTGGCAAAGTGTTCTCACCCCACCTGGTGAGTGGGCTGGCAAGCCAATGACAGGCAACTGAGCAAGCGTGCCATGCAATGAGAGAGCCCTCATGCGCTGCCTAAGACAGGTGCCAGAGCCTTGATTCTCTGGTTAACCGATGATGGGTAAGGTGCATGGTGCAGACACGTATGTCGCTCTGACCCAAGACAGGCTCAGTCCCCGCAGGCTTGGCTCTCCTGACGCCTTTCTAAAATTATAATTTTAAAGGGAGGACCTGTGGGGGGCCTTGCCCCCCCCAACTAGAACTCTTGAGTGCCTTTTACGGGCATGTCTGGGCCTGCTGCAAGTCTACCCGGCAACAAGGAAGTAGCCCCAGTACCCTCCCTTTGCTCCTTCCCTCTAGCCCTATGGTATATATGCTGTAGCAGCTTCTGCAATAAATGAGACTTGATCAGAAACCTGTCTTGTCTCCATCTCTCATGTCCCCTGTCCTTTGTCATTCTCACTTCCCCTGTAGGGTCTCCGTTGACTTACCCACGGGACGGGACACCATCCCAACCCTCTCCGCCTTTCCTTATCTTCTTTTCTGAGCTGCCATCAAATTGCAAGACATTTCAAACTATCTTTTCCAGCAGGGTACTGCTGAATTGTGAAAGGAAATTTCAACCTTTTTTTCTCTACTTCTAATAGCTTCTCTGTTTCCCATGCCTGACCCTCAGGGTTGTGTTTGTTCCTTTTCCTCTTATCTTCATTGTATCACTCTTGCCAAGCAGGTATGTTGTAGTCATTCTGCCTCCATGAGATTCTCTTTCTCCCTCATTGAGGTTATCTGGACCAGGATATTCCTAATTTCTTCTCTTCCACTTTCCTGCTGTAGTCCAATTAGATTTCAATCTGTTAGGTCATTGGGGACATTAATCATCCTGAAAGAGAGCTTTTCAGCCAACCTCTACCTGAAGCAGATAGCAAGCTCAGAAAATATGACATTTTACAGACAAAGAAAGTGAAGTAAATGAATTACTCACTGAAAAGACAAGGACTGGGTCCCTGCTTGCCTTGCAGGTCCTGTTTCTTCTTGCTTTCTGTCATCATGCACCTTATGTGGGAGATGGTCAGTCTCAGTATGCAGATAAAGATGTGGGGTAAGACACATAGGGGACACATTGTTACTTCAAAGAAAACATCCCAAGATAATTGGTTTTCTTACAGAGTAGATAAAAATGAAATATTTTACACAATTTGTGGCCTGGAAGAAACATATCCATTGTCAAGGAGAACTTGACTGTGGTTCTGTGTTATAAAAACAAAATAGTTATTAAATGATTTCATAATGAGTTATGTGAATAAGAATTGAAAAACTATTCATCTTTTCTTATTCAAATTGATCTATCTTTTTTCAGCCATTTTGACCTCTACAAATATTTTTGTTAGTATGAATCTTGCAGGTGTCATAAAATCTGCATGTAACATTTTCACTTGTCTCTTCTACATCATCAGTGGAATTAAAGTTCCAGAATTGTTTTTTATTTTATGAAAAATTAAAACTAAATTTTGTAATCAAATAATGAGAGAATAATAATAGTACAATAACCATAGTACTCAGTATGAGTCACAAACCAAAAAGATTCTTATAAAAAACAAACAGATAATAACATAAATCTTTTCAACAAAGGCTAATATTAAAAATGAAATCATTTTGCATATATATTGGTACATTTTTAAAAGAATGGATTTTGTAATTTGGGGAAATAGTTAAATTTCTCCCTGTTTACAATTATCTCTCTTCTATTTTGCTCTTTATGTGTACATATATACATATACACACACATGTTTAATATGCACATGTATGATAAGACAAATACGCAATATCTGAACTTGTGTGTTCAACTTATTTCATCTAACACGATGTTCTTGAATTGCATTTGTTTACTTACAATGGCCTTCAACTTTTCTTCATGTCAGCCCAGTACTCCACACTTTCCCTATCATCTATTAACGGATATATATATACTGTTCATAAAATCTAGCTATTATAAATTGTGCTGCTATAAACATGTACATGCATGTATCCCTGTAACCTTGATTTTTAACCTTTTTCAGAAGAAACCTTGAAGGGGAATATCTGAGTCCACTGGAATTTGTATTTTTAGCTTGTTGAGGAATCTCCCCACTGATTTCCATAGTGGTTATAGTAGTTTGAATTACTGCAAACAATGTAGAGAATTCCTTTTTCCCCACATCATCACCAGCACTTGTTATTATAGAGTATTTAATGATAGCCATTCTTTCAGGGGTAAGATGGTATCTCAGTGTAGCTTCTTCTGAAAAGTGTCTGCACATTTCAGTTGCCCATTTTTTACTGGATCTTTTATTTTTCTCTAATTTTATGAGTTCTTTATTTACTCTAGATGTTAATCCTTGGTCCATGGAATACCTGGAAAATCATGTTTCCCATATTGAAAATTGTCTCTTCATTCATTGGTTGTTTCCTTTGCTGTGAAGATGCTTTTTAAGTTGATATGATCCCATCTGTTGATTCTCAGTCATGTTTCTTGGGACAGTGAGGATCTATTCAGAAGTCTTTGCTTATGCCTCTGTCTTCAAGAGTTTTACCTATTTTGTCTTCAATTAGACTAAGAGATTTTTTTGCTCAAACTTCTGTATATAGATATCCAAATTTCCTAGCACCATTTATTAAAGGGGCTATCTTTCCTACAGTATGTTGTTGGTTATTTTTGCCAAAGATCAAATAGATGTGTTGCCTGGGGTTGTTTCTGCTTCCATACTGCTCCATTGATCCACATGCCAGTTTTTGCACCAGTACTCTGCACTGCAGTTTCATAATATAATTTCAAGTCTGAGATAGTAATGCTACCTGCTTTGCTTTTGTTACCTGCGGTTGCTTTTGCTGTTCTGGATCTCTTCTGATTCCATATACATCTTAGGATTGTTTTCTCTAGTTCTGTTAGGAATGACATTGGGATTATGAACATGATTGCATTAAATGTGTATATCAGTTTTCAAAGTATAGGTATTTTTATTATGTTGGTCCTGCCTAACAAAAAAAGGGGGCTATCTTTCCATTTTCTGATGTCCTCCATGTTTACCTTTTTCAGGCTGATGTAATTTTCATTATACAAGTATTTCACTTCCTTAGCTAGGTTATCGTCTGAGTACTTATTTTTTTGATGCTATTGTAAATAGTATGGTTTTCCTAAATTCTCTTTCAGTGAGTTTATTATTAGTTTATAGAATGCTATTGATTTTGTGTACTAATTTTCTATCCTGCTACACTGCTGAATTTGGTTTTCAATTCTAAAAATCTTCATGGAGTTTTAGGTCTTGTAAGAAAAGGACCATGTCATCTGAAAATTATTATATTTTGACTTCTTCATTTCCTATATGTATCTCTTTTGTTTCTTTCCCTTACCTGACTGCTCTGGCTAATATTTTGAGGAATATGCTGGATAAGGGGAAACTTTCTCTTGTTCCTGATTTTAGAGGGAAGGATTTCAGCTTTTCTCTGTTTAATATAATGTTGGTAGAAGGTTGGTTATAAATTGCTTTTCTCATGTTGAGATAAATACTTTCTGTACTTATTTTCATCCAGGCTTTTAATTGTGAATTGAGGTTGGCTTCTATCAAAGGCTTTTTCTGCATCTATTGATCCTGACATTTTTGTCCTTACTTCTGTTTATATGATGAATTACATTCAATGATTTGTATCTGTTGAACCACTCTTGATCTTCATGATGATTTGCAGTATCTGTTTGCCATGATCTTGCTAAAGATTTTTGCATCTATGTTCATTAAAGAAATTGGTCTGTAGTTCTCATTTTAGACTGGATTCCTATCTGGTTTGGGGATCAGGATAATGTTAGCTTCTGAGAATGATTTTGAAAGTAACTGTTTCTCTCAACTTCATTAAAAAATTTGAGAAATAGTGGTGTTAGATTTTCCCTGAAGTTCTTATACAACTCAGTTGAATATTTATCAGGTCCTCAGCTTTTCTTAGTTGGTAGTTTTTATTTATTATTATTACTGTTTCAATTACAGTGCCTGTTATTAGATTGTTGAAATTCTTTTAGTCTTCTTGATTCAGTACTGGCAATTCATACATATCTAGGAATCTCTCAGATTCTTCTGAGTTCTCCACTTGTTTGGCATATGTGTTTGTGAAATAGTTGCTAATATATTTTTATTTTGGCAGTGTTTTTGTGATTTCACCTGTTTCACTTACAATTGCATTAATTTGTGTCTTTTCTTTCCCTTTTTGGTAAGATTGTCTAATAGTTTCTCTGTTTTATTTATTCTTTTAAAAATCCAGCTCTTCTACTCATTGATTCTTTGTGCTGTTCTTTTATTCTATAATTCTTTAATTTTTGCTCTGATCTTTCTAATTTCCTTCCTTCTATGAGCCAAGAATTTGCATTTTCTTGTTTTTCTCTGACCTTGAAATAGATTATTAGATTATTTATTTGGACTCACTCAGTTTTTCTGATTCGGTCATTCACAATATAAACTTCCTTCATAGGACTGTCCCATAAGTTTGGTATGTTGTACTGGCATTATCATTTCATTCTAAGAACTGCCTTATTTCTTGCTTAATTTCTTCTGTGACTCATTGATTATTTAAGAGTGCATTGTTTAATTTCCACATGTTTGCATGGTTTCTATGGTTTCTTTTGCTATTCATTGCTAGTTTCATTGCACTGTGATCTGAAAATGTGCATGGAAAAACTTCAGTTCTTTTGCATTTACTTAGACATGATATATATATATATTATATATATATATATATCTGATACATTCATTTTATTGAACTTTTTGCCATTGTTAGCTTCATTATCTCCTTCTAGGATATCCTTGAGAATTTGTTGGAATGTTGTTTTGATGGTTATGAATTTCTTTAGGTTTTCTTTTCATGGAAATATTTTATTTCTACATCAATTTTGAAAGATAATTTTGCAGGATACATCAGTCTCAGTTGGAAGTTCTTTTCTTTAAGAGCTTGAAATACTTCATTCCAAACCTTCCTTGCCTTCAAGATTGTGTTGAGAAATCTATTGTAATTCTGATAAGTTTTTCTTTATCAGTGATTCATTGTTTTAAGATTCTGTTCTTATGTTGTGCTTCTGGCTTTTTAAATATTATGTGGCATGGGGTAATTTTTTCTCCAGATCATGGCTAATAGGGGTTCTATATGCTTCACTTTTCTTTATGTTAAATTTTCTTTTTGTGTCTGGAAATTCTCTGCTATTACTTGTGTAAACAGGTTTCTTTTGCCATTTGTGATGTCTTCTGAATTTTTGCTAATTACAATTACTCTTCTATTAGCCTCTTTGAGTCATCTAGGAGTTATTGAATCAATTTTCATATTTTCTTGTTGTTTTTTAAGTATCTCTTATTAAAAGGTCATAGACCTTTGCCCTTTCTCTAGGTCTAACACTGTCTTCCCATTGGTCACTACTGCTACCCATACTTCCCATCACGTTTTTAATCTCATAGATTTCTGTTTTAAATTTTCTTATGGACTCCTATTCTTTCCTATGCTGAGCATTCATGTTTTGTACATCTTTCTTTAGCTCTTTTACCTGTTTATTAGTGTCTTCTCCAGACTCCTGATCATTTGTTTCACTACAGCCATCCTGTGATTAGGTATATCTTCTTTCAATTTGCCAATCACCTTGTAGAACTGTTTTACAGCCATTTCTATCCTTTCAGACCAATCTGCTGTGTGGCTTATAACTTCCTCCACTTCATTGCCTGCCGTGCTGATAGTGGGGGAGCTAGGAGGTTTTGGAGGTATTTTTTTGTCATGCTTTTCCACATTTCTGTTTTTTGTTTGTGCTGGTGTTTGCAAATGTTGAACCCATTGCCCCTTTCACTGAGAGTGAGCCACATTATTGTTTATGAGCCCCCAGACAGCACAGGTATTGGCATAGAGAGAAAATCAAATGCCTGCCACTACAATGTTATTATTTATAGTACTAAATTCAGTGACAACTATGGCATCAAATGTCATGTAGATGTTGACAAAAACCTAGGAGCCATGGATGAACAGCCTTTCACCAAAATAAAGAGGACTTTGACATTAGTGAAGACAATTAGGGCCCTCTTACACTTAGGTATAATAATTCAGAGCACTAAATTCTGCTGGATGTTGGCAGGAGTGCCAGCACCACTACTGAAGCATATCACCAGGTTAAATGCTTTCTTCTTCCAGAACAACCCCTCTGATGATTAATCCCGCCAATCCTGGCCTCCATGACAGAATACAGGCCCTGCAGTCTTCCTCATCTGAGCCCAGGCTTCCAAGAGGATCCCAGTAGATCCTGCTTAGCTCTCACCATCTCCCAGCCTACCTTCCAAGGTGCTGTCACCCAGTCTCCATGAATGGGTGTCACTTTTGTCCTGAAGCAAGATTTTCCCCTGGTTGTTGGTCTTTTCTTCAGTTGGGTCAGACTCTTGGTTGTCAACTCTGTTGCTCTGAGTTGTGGAGAACCCAGGCAGTGGTGGCAGGGCAGTCAGTTCTGCACTCCTACAGGGATTGGCACAGGTCCCAGGCAGGCCGCAGCGACAGTGAGGTGCAGGGAAGGTGTTTTCCTGGGCCTCTGGACTCAGGGAGGGTTCCCTGGTCAGAGACAGAATTCTAGGTGATTAAGAAAAGATAAGATGTTATCTGTCAATGACTGAAGTGGAACAGTACATTTATTGCCATATTAGATGATGTGGCATTGCTTTTTCTCTCTTCTGTAAGTCAATATATACTCAATACCTTATGTCAGCTTGATAGATAAGAAATAGTTTTCTTCCTGAAATGAGCATTATTTTGTAGAGAAATGTGTAATACAAATAGGAGCTATTGTTACTGGTAATGGCATTGAATGAGAATCAGTCTTTACCTTAGCTTCACCTGAAAGTAGAGACAATGTCCACAGAAATAAATGAATATCACACATTATATACATAGAGAAGAGCTAAAAGATTGTGAAAGTGTTTCACATTTGGTTTACAGAAAATGACCTTCCTAAGAACACACCAAGAATATTGGAAACTATATTATATTACTTAAGGATATGACTTCAGTATGTGAAGTCACTACAATGAAAACTTTTCTCTATATAAATGAAATTTAACAATGAGAAATTATTAACATGATTCAATCAAAATTTTAATCCCAAATGTCGAGTGAAGTTCTTTTTTCATTTTTCAAGTAATTTTCAAAATTATTTATTGCATTTATTTATGTAGGTCTCTCTGTTATTCAGCATTCCATCACTCTAAGAAATACTAGAGGTATCCACATTAAAAAGTAGTTTCTGCCAGAGATTTAGCTCAGTGGTTCCACTGCCTGCCTTGGAAGCACAAGGACCCAAGTTCTATCCCTGGTACCAAAAAAAAAAGTGGTTTCTTTGGCTCACGTTCAGGGTTCATGATCCTTGAGTGCCATTGTGGTGGGATCACGGTGAGTCAGCACATCATACCAGGCTTGCTTAGCTGAGAAAAGTGCCCACTTCATCATGGCTGAGAAGGATCAAAAGGAAGCAAAAATCCAAGTTTTCAGTCTCTCTCAAGGATATGGCCTTGACCTACAGACCTCCCCCAGACTCAAATAGTAGAAGTTCCAACACTTCCCAGCAGCATCATTCTGGAGGGACCGCTTCTTACACTTGGGCCTTGGGGAAACATTCAAATTCCAAACTACAGCCATCCATATCTTAGTTGCATGCATAACTTTTAAATGTTTTGTTTACATGTTAACACACGAGTTAGGTGGAAAGAAGTCAATTTTTTAGGCTTTAAAGGTTCTAAGAAATTATTAGAGAAATCATTCCTTGCTCATCAAAATGATGATTAAAAATGAAAACCCTTAGTATTCCAATCAAAACTGTGTAACATCCACACTAGTGTGGTTCATTTATGAAGGTCACTTGACTATTTTAAGTCCAAAAATAACGTGGCACATTTCCCACTGAGGTTTGGGGACAATAAAAGTGTACATTTTTCTCTGAATTATTCAAAGAATAATCAACTTCAGAGTATATACAAAATTTTCAGGATTTAAAATGAAATTCCTTGTGAATGGTATAAAATTTTAGATATATCTCTTGAAATGGATCTGTGGAATTTGGACTATATCTGTTTTTGTTGCTGTTCAACACAAAATTTCATAGAACTGATATTGGAGATTGAAGGTATTATACAGGAGGGCAACAAGTATACTAGTGGAAATAAGACAGCTTTTAATGAACTAAAGTTTTATATAACACCTATTATAATAATATGTAAAAAAGTAAGATCCAGATAGCATGCTATCACTGAGAACGATTTGTGCCAATAACTGTGGCTTCAAAGGTTAAATTAAAAGACACACTTACAAAATATTTGTGTTTTTAAAAATTCATTAAAATAGAATATATAATTTTTCTTTCTAGAAAATTATTTAGTGAATACATTTGCATTCAATAATAATTTCAAACAATTAGACCTATCCTGCTCATTCTCTCTGCCTTTATCTGAAATATCTAGATTTCCATGAGTTAGATCAAGATTTTAAAAAATTTATTAGGTCTGTCCTTCTTACTAAATGCTGAAAAGATATTTTACTGTAGTTTATATCAGTATCATTTCAAGAATAAAAATGTTTTTTCTACTCAACATAAAACCCAAAATTTTGTTTTTAATGTTATGAAAGACTTGATAATGTGCAATTTCCTTTACAACATATTTTAGTACAAGTCCTAAGAATGACACTAAACTGGTTATGCTCAATTCAATCTCAAGTAAAAGTTTATATATTTAGGATTATCTTTTTCAAAATAGTTATATGAGAGTAGACTATATATTGAGTTTTACCCCAATGAAAAAATGTTTTTCTTTGCAGAAAAAAATGCATGTTACTGTTTGATAAGGAATCCCCTAAACTTCAGTATAAAAGGTTGCATAAGGAAAATGAAGTATGTTTTAATAGTTCATTTCTGTCTTACTGAGTCTGTACCTATGCAATCATGAGAAAATAGAATAGTGCCAACTATGAAGAACATGATTTGTAATGGTTTGTAAAAACTCCTTATTTGTCCCTGTAGCTTCCCAAGCCAGCTATGCCTAGCAACTTTCTAACCCTATTGAGAATTGTGAAATCAGATAGGCCCAGTATCCATTAGCAACCATGAAAGCTCTGCACAAGACTGATCTAATGACATACTGAATATGTTTACAATCTTCTGTAAAATTCTTTCAAAGAGACTATAAATTTTAGCCTTCTATTAATTGCTGCAGAATCAAAATAAAACAACCAAAATTAAACTACCCCAAAATTTACTCCTCTAAAATAATAATGGTCAATTTGTTATCATCCCTCAAGATTCTTGCTGGGGGGTTTTTCATGCAGACTCTAGCTGGAAGGTGATTAGGGCTAAAGACCACTTGCAGGCTTCTTACCTCAGATGTCTGGTAGTTATCAGTGGCTGTCAGCTTGCACTTCCATGACACTCTAGAGTAAAACTCCCGCTCATGGTCCATCTGTGTATTCTAGGCTTCTGCACCACATGAAAATAATAGCTAGCATCCTTTTCTCCATATTCACCATCATGACCAGGTTCAGCGAACAAAATGGCCCCAATCTAGCTTTGGGAGAGGGCTGTCAATATCACATTATGAGAGAAGGCATTGTTGCAAGTGTCTGCTTTATTCATGGTAGACAACATAAACTCCAATAATCATTGTATTCTTGTGTTATTATGTTCATCCTTTATGTCCTCTGAATAAAGTTACTGGTGTCTACACTCTCTTATTTTTTACCTCGACAATCTGAACATTTCTTTAAATTGATTCAGAGGACCATAATATTGATAATGCCCAAAGCAGGCTGTAAAGAGTTAACACCACAATTGGCTTATTTATAGAAGTGAGTCTGGCTGAAACCTACATGCCGAGGTCAGAGTAACTCGCATCCAAATTCCATTTCCACAACTAAAATCTTCAGACTAGGGCCGGGGATTTAGTTCAGTGGTTCCAGCACCTGCCTCACAAGCGCAAGTTCCCGAGTTTGATCCCTGGTACCAAAAAAAAAATGTCCTCCATAAAATCTTCAGACTAGAAGGACAATGTTCTAATTACAATCATGTATTTTGTCTATTCTGTTCCTAATTTGCAAATACTTTGTCTTGTCCATTAGAAGCCTTGATTACATTACATCAATTTCCATAGAAACCACACGTCACCTTTACCCCAATTGATTTCCAATAAAAGTCAGTGCCTGGGACTGGCCAGGGCCTTTGTCAGTTACACCAACATTGGTCGTCCTGGCCCACCACTTTCTTTCTTAGCCCTGTCTCTTAGTGTATTTTTTTCTCAGGCCTGCTTCCTATACTGGGCAGGTTAGTACTGGAGCCTGACTACAAGGGTCTCTGGTAATTGTCACACATAGTGGGAGCTTGAACCATGAGTAATCACCTATGCAGTGAGGCTACTCAGAATAAAAAGGAACAAAAAGAAAACATTGATGATGCAGTCCACCTCACGTCAAGTTCAAGGACAAGCACAAAAATCCAAGAAAAAAAAGAGGTAAGTGCTTCAGATGTGAGAAGGTAGTAAAGGTAGTCAGATGAGACTAAAACACAGGGCAATCATTTTGGCCCCAGCTGGCCTACAGTATTGAAATAAATGCTACAAAAATATAGTTAAATATATTCATCATTTTTTACAAACAAGAACTTTAGATGTGGAACTTAGCATGTGAAAAAAATAACATCCAGACAGCTCAACAAAGAAGAAAAATTCTCTCCCTTGAGATTTTTGACTGAGACCTAGAAAACTTGGAGCCCTGTGCACTCTGTTTTGTGCCCCAAACAATGAAGCCTGGGAGCCACTCAAGCTTCTGCCCCAAGCAATCAGCCACCAGTGAGAACTGTTTAGTTGTGGTCTTAGAACAATTGCTTGCCAAGTCTTCTGTTTCACATGGTGGACTTACCTCTCTCAGAAAATGTGACATCATTACAGGCAAACTCCAGTGCTCCACTCTGGAGGAAGTTGAGCTGCTTCCCCCTCCACTTGAGTTGTAAGATCACAGGTGCAGAGGAGTTGGGGGAAAAAGCATGAGGAGAACTGCTTGGTCTTACTGTATCAGAGGGTGTAGGTGGGGTGCTGTGGTTGGCCTCAGAGAGGATCAAGCAGGGCTTGTACTCAGCTTGGAAAGAACTGAAATGAGAAAATAAGTAATGGATTGAAAACAGCTAGGAAAGCTCTGAAGATCATAAAGCAGAATAATGAGAAAAAACACTCCTGGCTTTAAGACCCAGGCCAGTGCTATGTTATCGGCCTGATGCTGCCTGCAAAGGTCTGGAATCCAAAACAAAGCCGGAGAAACTGCAACTGTGCTCTATCAGAAATAAAGAGGTTTTACAAGAGAAATCAAGTTACAGATTTTAGCTAATTGATAAATGTATCTTCGTTTCAATTTGAGTTGATGTTTTATTGGTGTGCTTAAAACATTTCTTGTCTATTGCAAATTCTTGAATTGTAATTACAGGGTTAATTTTCTCTTTTTTGTACTTTGTTGATGAAGAACTCATTACTACTGTTCTATTGGTAGCCAGTCAAGTTTTAAAATGCAACAATCTGAGAACAGGAAAATAAAAGGGGACACTTTTAGAAGGTTTATAGTAAGTGAGATGGAGGAAAAATATGAAGGCAATAAGTAAAAGATATATACTTTTGATATGAAAAGATTTTGTATGATTGTCTTGTTAGAAGGGTAAAGAGAGATATACAAGACCAGAAGGCCTAAATATATCAAGAAGGTGTGTGAAGTGATTTATCAAGGGAATATGTAAGTTTTCTTGTTGGTTTCAAGTTTATTATAAAATATTAGCATTTACAGGCATAAAGAGCATTCAATCTTTCCAGTTTTACATGAGATCTCTGTTAATTGACTTACAAACATTTTGACTAGTCTTATTTACAATTATGAACTGAAAAATTACAAAAGGATATTATAATTCAATTAGGCTAAATATATTTTAGTGCACTCTAGTTATATAAATTGTCTTATATGTTTCTTTGTTTGTTCATTTGTTTGTCCAATCAAACAGCTGTTTTGGTGGAACTCAACAAATTTTCTCTTTTTGGTCTTTAAATTTTTTTAAAGATATTTGCTTATAATTTAAATCACCTTATAGATAAAGGTTATTAAAAGTAAAGGTTGCTAACACATCAAAATGATGTAATACATATTGTTGTCTAAATATAATCACTCCAAAACTTTAATGAGTTACAAATAATGTAACAATCTGGCTTTTATAGATTTTTAAGTAAACTTTGTCAAAATAATTAAATGAAGACCATTAGATTTGAGGAAGCTGCTAAATGGGACTCCCCTTGGTGAACATAGGAGCAGCAACATGAAAATGTTTTCCAGTCTTTGCTCACTAGGGGGAACAGTTTCCATACTCTCACAAAAGACTGATCCTGATAGTTTTCATAGCCTTATAAGAGACTTGCATCAATGAATATTTCTTAAATATGTTATTGTAATATGATTACATTGGTCGTCATCAGAGGGTTAAGTTCCCAATATGTTATTGTGATATGTTTACACTGGTCATCTCCAAAAGATTAAATTTTCTGTGGGAAAAACAAAGTTTTATCGAAAAGATGGTTTGGTATCAAACTAAATAAAAGGGCATAAAGTTTTATACATATAATTGTGATTATTATTCTTATTAATTTTCCGATGTACTAAATGAATTCATGCTTTCTGACTGTACAGGTTTTTTATATATATTGCTTATGGTAATAACTTTTTGATTCAGGTATTTTCCTTTCTCATATGATCCAGCTTCTTAGGGTGAAAGGTACATTTATAGGCTGATGTATTTTCTTTAGGTGGCATCCCATCAAAAGATAACAATTTGGGTAACATTTGTTTGTGTTTGGGAGGGATGAGTGCATTTAACAATGGCTGTTTCATATTGAGATGGACATTTAATGTCATCATGATTGTCATGCTAAAATATTATGTGTGGCTCTTGATTTGAAACTTTTGTTCTATGAACATTATACAGGAATTTAACTATAATAATGACCATGATTGATAAAAAATAGTCTTCAAACTGCATTTTATATTTCAAAGTGCATGATATCCAGGTAAAATTATAATAATTAAGTTCACTGCTGTCATTGCAATGGTAATATTATTGATCTTCTCTTCTGGGTGTTCAAAAACTGAAGTTTAGAGACCAGAACTAGAAAGGTACCTGGGCTAAGAAGACAGCCAATACTTTGGCCATGGCCCTTCAAGGTCTACAAACAACCCAGATCATGATACAACCTTTTCTAAGGTTCTCTCTTACTTTGGTAAGTCACCCAGCCTCCTGAGCAGAGAGATTGTTGGACACCAAAAGATAAGCATCAGTAGTGTGCCAAAGGAGTGTCACTTGTAGGGAAAAAAAATCTCCCGTGCTTTCACAGAAATCAACATGGTCAACAAGGCCATGACACAGCCTGATGGCTGACACTGACAGGAGGTGACAAGCTCTATACAAGGTTCAAAGTAATGCTTGTGGATACTTAATTGACCTTAATAGACAGCAAGAGGTTAATTTTAATTAATATAGGTCTCATTTTAACTTGATCTTAAATATCCAGTAGAAAAGTATAACCTAAAGATATATAAAGTCAAGACCATAGTAATAAAGCTATATATAAGAAGGGGCTCCAATTGCTGACCCCAACTGTCAGTTTCCAACTACAATGATGATTCACCCTTCTTATGGGTCATTACAAAAAACCATGGTAAAATTTATAGACCTCAACAAGAGTTTTTAAATTTTTTACCTAAAATATTTGTAATTATTAAATTTTTAATCTTTTTATAGCTAAAATAAAAGAAAATTTATGACAAAATATCAGACTTATTGATAACCTCCATTAATTAAATGGTCTAATTAGTCCTTTAAAAACATTTTC
This sequence comes from Heterocephalus glaber, assembly GCF_053883595.1. NCBI lineage: Eukaryota > Metazoa > Chordata > Mammalia > Rodentia > Bathyergidae > Heterocephalus > Heterocephalus glaber. The sequence continues at coordinate 515,143 of NW_028258315.1, forward strand.
TAAACATGACTCTTTCCCCAACCTGCTTTTTTATTGCAGCACTTCTATTTTGATTGTGCATGCTATAATTTCTTTAAAAATTTGATTATTCTTGCCTATAGGCTGCCCGACTCTGTTATCATATAGATAAAATCAACAACAAATGTGCTAGATTTTTTTACCAAAATTCATGAGATTGACTTTATATGGAGAGTATATAATTGCAATATGATTTTTATTTAAGGCCTATTCAATTAGCTCCCTGAAGAGAGCCCCTGAGATTTTTCCTACATTGACCCCTCTCAGCTCGAAGCAGTTGGATTGAAACTACAAGATCCTTTTTATAGAGAAAATTATTATAGACAGCTAAGTCAGTTAGACACCTTTTAAGTCCTTGTGACATAGGTCCATTGAGTAACTCCTGGGGACAAGCCATTGTTGGATGTACTCACCTTTCCCTAAAGAAACAACTACATAAAGAAAAAAGGGCAGTACGGCTACCTCCACAAGCTCAATTAGATCTTACTTTTTAAAATTTTTAGATCCACTTACGGAAAGTAAATATATGCAAAGATAGGTCTACAGACATGCCCTAGACAGTAGCGTTGTCAAAGTACGTCCTAACTAAAAGGTAAATGGCTCAATACAATCAATAGCATAGGGGCCAGGGGATGCTTACTTTTCAACAGACAATAAAAAGAAGCTGTGACCATCATCCTAGAGTGTACCACCGTGGACCAAGATGATGGATTGCCTGCAAGCAGCACCATGTGACACCCTGCTGAGAGCCATGCAAAGGCTGCATCTGAGCGACTCCCCTCACCTGTGACAGCCCTGGCATCTAAAAGATCACCAGATCTGATGCAACTGTTTTCAAACAGAGAAAGAGGAGATCCAAAGGACTGTAATATTGATTATGCCCAAAGCAGGCTGTAAAGAGTTAACCCCACAATTGGCTTATTTATAGAAGTGAGTCTGGCTGAAGCCTATGTCTGGAGGTCAGAATAACAGGCTCCCAAATCCATTCCCACAACTAAATCTTTCAGACTAGAAGGGCAATGTTCTAATTATAACCATATATTTTGCCTATTCTGTTCCTAATTCAAGAATGCTTTGTCTTGTCCTTTAGGAGCCTTGTTTACATTAATTTTCATAGAAGCCATACATTGCCTTTACCCCAATTGATTGCCAATAAATGTCAGTGCCTGGGACTGGAAAGCACCATTGTCAGTTGCACTGGCACTGGTCATCCTGGCCCCCACTTTGTCTCCTAGGTCTGTCTCTTAGCGTATTTTTTTCTCAGGTCTGCATCATATACTGGGCTGGTGGGTACCGGAACCTGACTACAGGAGTCTCTGGCAGATTCTGCTTTAAGGGGTACCGGTTTTTGACAGAGTCAACCTCTAGACACTGAAAATCTTTCTGAAACCATTTCTTATAAATAAGGTCACAAATCTTATAAAGAAAATGACATCAAGTTATTTTTCTACCCTTACAGAATGTAGATAAAGAGTCAGAAATCATAGTTTAAAGAGCCAGATAGTAAACACTTCAAACTCTGTGAGCCGAGAGGCAAAAATGAAGAGTGTTTCATACGCACTTACAAAATTACAAAAAAGTAACAGTTTTGAAGGTGAACGCTGAACTTTGCTCATGAATTTTTAAAAAATACTAAGAGCTGGTAAGTTGGCTTTTGTTTGCAAAGTACAGTTTGATCAATTTTGCCCCAGATCATAAAAAGGCCCATAAATCAGTTTTAATTTGGTTTTTGAACGTATGCAGATATTGAATGTTGGATTTTATGCCTCTATAGAGAATTGCAAGTGTTCAGTGTAATTGTTATTTCAGTTGAAAATAATGACTTCAGCATTATTTGATGTGCTTTTCATTCAAGCTGTCCATTAGTTTAAGTTATAGAACTAGTATGAAACTGAATCCCTAGGTAACCAGAAAAGGAAGAAAAACTGTTTACAAAATGTAATTTTTTTCTTAGCGTTTTGGACAAACCTTAGTTAGGATGGAGATTAAGTTATTCAATTTTGGTATTTCAAAGAGAATTACTATTATTTTTCTGTACTTACATGCTCTGATCTTCATTATTTCTCCTTTCTTTCATGTTTCTCATTTTTTATCTGTCTTGATTTTATGGCATTCTGCACTCTTTTCTTCTCTTTTCTCAAAAATAACCATTCCATTTTAAGAATTGGAGTGTGTTATTTTACCATGCAGGTATTACCTTGGAGAGCTGAATCTGATTTTTGTTTCTGTTTTCCTTCATCCAGTTATCAGTGATGATATATTTGTGTTGCTATGTGTCCATCTAGTCTGTTGTTTCCTACTCCTTACAATATCTCATTGGATGCTTCATATTTTAGCCATCCAGGCTCCCAGATTGTATCTGTTCCTAATCCCAGTGTAAACACCACTGTGATAAATGTCTTGATCTGTATCTTTATATGAAAAGTTGATAGAAAATTCTCTTGAGAATGGAAATGAAATGTGAGGCCTAGTAACAGTTATAACTAGATCAGTTCTTTACAGATTTCCTTGAATTTCTATAATTCCTATCACACATAACAAGGAAAGCACACACTGAATAGAGTGAGAAGAATCAATGCAGAAAAAATTTAATTAATATGTAATGCCTTTGAATAGTGTAGTACATAGTAACTTTAAATACCTTATATTTGGTTGAGGTGAGTAAATGTTTTGAAAATAAATATAATGGCACTTGAGTTATTGTGTTTTCTAGTATTTGCTCTACAGCTTACAATATGTACTCTTATGTTCTTCCACACTAGGTCCCATCAGTACTATTCTATGTGATATACAATACAAAAGTTTTGCAGGCAAATATGTCAGTGTGCTTCTCTCATTCTTTATGCTATTATTTCAATTTATAGGCAACTCATAAAAATGCTAGAGTTTTACTTTAAGAATCAGATTGTTATGTAGCATTTAAGATAAAAATATTCTCATATATTTACCAATTCTGGTGTTTCCATTCTTTTATGAGATCCAAATTTGCTTACTAGGCTAAAATACTTGCTTTAGTATTTTTTATATCACAGATTTGACTATTACGTGAAGGAGGCATGATCTATATACTTTTATTTCCTGCAACACTGCTTTTTCACATCATTCATGTCCCAAATTATCTGAAGCAATGAAGAATACATAGGTCTCTATGCCAGAGATAATCAGCTGCATTATGGATTTTCATAGTGGAGTTCAGACTTAGTCCAATCATCTCATCTAAGATATTAATGGAATTTTAGATACAAAATTAGCTTGTTGAATTGCAACCAAAATTGCCATTGATGTCAATTCTGCTTCAATTTGACAATCATTTGCTTAACGTATGCTGCAAAAAAGGACAATATTGCAGGTCAATTGGGATATAAAGCCTTGAAATTACAACATAAATTTCTTTAGTGTAGGATTCTCTCTGTGTGATGTGTTTTTCACTTTGACTATGAGTCCAGGTGCAATTGAAAGAACAGTAGTTCCAAGAACTGAATTCAATCTTTATCACTGTTGTGGGAGGAAAGAAAAATGACCAGTAATGACTTTCAAAGAACTAATTCTTTATCAGCATCTCACTTAAGATTTGTTAGAAAAGTTTCTAACACTTTCAGTAGCCTGGATGTTAAAGGAGGAGGAGTAATGGAGAATATGCTGGAACTAGGAAAAGGAAAAAGAAAAATAAAGAAAATAGAACAAATTATAATGAGGTAATATAAAATAAAGACAGAAAGAGAGAGAAAGAAAAATGAGAAACCAGATATTGATGACATCATGATTTTTCTTGACCATGACAACAGCAGTTAGAAGTTTGAAAAGTTGTGTGAGGGGGAATTTAGGAATAAAAGAAAAAAATTAACAATCTTCCAAAAGAAATCAATGAGAAGGAAACATAACTGCAAAGCTTGAGAGGATCTATTTGTGTTGGACCTAGTGAATCATGTGTCCCCACCTAAAGAAAGAGACTGTAGAGATTAAAACACTAACCCACACCCTTACACAGCTGCATGCACACTCAAGAAGCCTACAGCTTTGAGAACCACATTTCCATACATTATTTATGCCACCTTACTGTATTTAGAAACAAAGATTTAGTCATTTCTGGTGGTCATCACTAATGGAAGAAGCTAATCCTAGTCCTCAGGTTATTTAGAAAGTTATCCAGAGTTGTTTTAGGTCATCAGTGGTCATAGAATTACTTAGCATCTCTAAGCAATAGCCTCCCCATAGCCAAGAAACTGCTGCCTAGTGCTGGACTTCACAGAAGAATTGGTGCATGTCAAGTGATCCAAATGTAAACACACTTTGGTAACGCATGGGATTCAGAGACAACACAATGAATAGAGCCTCTCATAGACTGTTTCCCCACCAATTTACTCAACCATGTAAGGTAGGGAAAAATCAAACTCCCAAAACAAGTATGTTAAAAATGACCCTCATTACTGTAGACTTTCAGCACCTGTTCACCTAGCCATCCCATCTTATGCATTACAACCCTTGCTTACTGCAGACTTTCCATGTCTGATCACTCAACCATCCCATTTTAGGCATCAGAGAGCCAAGGGAGAGGCAGACTGGGTCAAGCAGGAAGGAAGAAAGTAAGACTTGGATTATTACAGCCTATAGTTTTGTATTTATAAAGTAAAATGCTTTTCAAATAACTTAATCTCCAGGAATATTTTAATATATGCACTTGTTTTTAATTCCTGTGAAATAGAAAAAAACCAAGGGATCTATGGGCATGGAAAAAGAAGTTTCTCACATGGTTTCTCTCTGTTTGCTGGTGCAGAAAATGTGTCAGTAGGATGATTCTAGTATTCCTTGCTGCACTGCTGCCTTTTTGATCCATAGGAAAATGAAAAGAGAGCAAGGCCCCAGAGATGTTACGCAGGCTTCCAACTTGAACTCTGGCTTTCTGAAGTCAGGGAGCCCAGGAAGCGGTTTTGTACTTATCTTCTGATTTAAACAGACAGAAGTTGCCTTTGTTCCTTTTTTTTTTTAACATTCATTAAAACCTTCTACATATACAGAATTAAGGACAGAAACAAATGGCAGAATTAAGCAGGGTGAGAAGAAATGATTACATTTTCTCACAGTGGAGGAAGCTGCCTATATATTGACAGCATCATCTCAATTGTATGGTTTCTCATATTTCCTTGAGTCACTCAAACAGTACTACAATTTCACCAGACCCAGACTTCTTTAAGGTAGGATTATTCTTTCAAACTCCCCTAACAAATTTGTCAGGAATTCCATGACTTTTCTCCCTTGATAGTCTAAGATGAGTTTAGAATATCAAAGTCACATGGGCCTTCTTGTTATGCAGCAAGCACAAACTGCCTAAGCACTTCTGAGAGTTAACAAAGAGGCTTCATCAATTGTGATCAGGAGTGGGGTCTTTGAAGTACAGCTCTAGTCTTCACAAGCTGGGTTCCTTGTGAGGTCCTTGCTCTGTGCGCTCATGTTTCTTCTCTGTGCAAGGGGAATAAATGAGAAGAGTTGCCTGCCCTCTGTGTCTGCTGAGAAAATGACCTGAGCCAGCCATGCAAAGATTAGAAGGCAGCCCTGTGCCCAAGAAGTGCACTCAGGCTTGTTAGACCCACTCAGCTTCTGCTTCACAATGGAGAACTCTGCTCCTGTGCAATCCTCACTGCAGCAGCCACGCTGGAAAGAGTAAGTGGGAAACAAACTTTGATAGAGTTCCAGTGATGGGAAGAATGACAACTTGGCAGGAAATAGGTAAGTAGATTAGTGTTTGCAGTGGTGAGGTAAGACTTCCTGGAAGACAGGAATGACACTTTTATCAAAATAGGAAAACCTCTTTCCTACATTTTCTTTGTCATTGAGAGTCTCTCTCATATTGTGTATCCAGCAGAGCAGTGTTACCATGGTGAGATATGGGTGAGCAAACAATTATACTTGTTTAACAATAGTAAACATGCACCTCCACAAACTATGACAAACTATGAGATAATCTAACAATTGATTTATATTTATTAAATTAAAAATTGTTCCTAGAAATCCATTACCCCTAACTTATTTTAGGATAAAGTGATGGCGTATATTAAAAATTCCTCTTATTTCTTGTAACTACTTTTTTTTTGGTACCAGGGATCAAACTCAGGACCTTGCGCTTGTGAGGCAGATGCGGTGCCACTGAGCTAAATCCTTGGCCCTTGTAACTACTTTCAAAGACAGTGTTGGTGCCTAACTTTTCAAGGAGGCTCTTTCCAGCATAACAGATTCACTCATTAGGGTCCCATGGAATTCATGAAATGTGTTTATAAAATTTTGCCTCAACCTTCTTCTGTTGGAAGAGAACTAGGAATTTGGAAATAAAAAAGGATAATTTTGTAATCATGATATAAAAGCCAATTCAGATTTATGAGACTAATGGATTAAATATGCTGACACCCTGTAGAATACAAAATAATTTTTTCCTCACCGACCTCAGGGCTCATGGATGAGCCTCTCATCAAGAGACAGATGAGCATGCACATTTATTTATTTAATAATAATCCTTTCTTACCACAGAGCCTTTACATGGAAATGCAGACACTAAGTAGCACAGAAACTTGTATGTTTTCTATGCTAGGTGTGATCAAGAAGTAAATTTCTTTAAGAAGTATGATTGTGGGAAAAGTATGACAGAATGATAGTGAGCTGGGGGAGAAATGTCAAGGCTTATGTTTCAGATTCTTGTCTATGCCTTCAGCGATAAGAATACCCTGTCCCCCAGGTAAAAAGAAATCTGCTTGGAATAAGAGTCTTATGACTCTCCTCTGGGAAGGTGGATAAAGCAGTAACTTCCCAAGCACTCCAGGAATGAAATTTTTATGATATTCCTCAGGGAAGAATGGAAAATAGAGTGACTTTTTAAAGAACTTCAGGAATGAGAGTCTTATCATCCTCTCCAGGGGAGAAGGGAAATGAGAAATTTTCCTAATCACATCTGGACTAAAATTCTTATGATCTTTCTCAGGTAAGAAGAGAAATTTACCTCACTTTTTCAAGCACCTCAGGAATGCGAATCTGTCGATCCTCCTCAGGACAGAAGGATAAAGGGAGTGATTTCTTCGGTTCTGCTGTTTCCTCAAATACCAAGTTACCATGTATTGGGGCAGCATGTCCTGAACCATATCAGCACTACAGAAAAGAAAACAATGACAGTAAATTAATAGAATAAACTGATCTAGAAAAGTGAAAATGCTTTCTTCAATAGCTTATAGAAGGGTCAGATAAATCTTGTATATTTTTTACTTTGTTTTTCTTAGGAACTAGAGGAAGAAGCATGTGTTAGCAAAAATTAATCTCAAACAGAAAAAGGGACAACTAAAATTGAATTACTGATGTTATATATCCTTTATCATGCAATCAAATTATGTTTGGACTCTGCCTGGAAAGAGAACAGTATTCCAAATCCACTCACTCATTATGCTGGATCCATGGTTAAATACATACTCTTTACAATCCACTGTTTCTTGGTTCTAACATTTCCCTCCCTCATCTGGAGTACACTCTTAATCGCCCTGCAGCAGGTGCATGTTCTGCCCATTATGAGCTTCCTGGGAGGTGGACTCCTTCTACCCACGGCTCCTCCTGTCCAAAGACCTGCACAGGGCTATTGGTTCAGGGGAGTTTTGACTGCTGATGCTCCCACTAACCTGACACAGGCACAGGGAAGAGACTGTGGTTCCTTTTATTCCATTGCTTCTGTGCTTGATGGCCCCCAAGGAAATATATAGCAAATGAATAAATAAAAGGCAAAGAATGTGAAAAATGTGACCTGTATTTGCAATGAAGCACAGTATTACTCTGCTGGGAAGAAAAATACATTTGAGTCATTTGCAAAAATAGAGATGCATATTAAGACCATAATGTGAAATGAAATACATTAGACTCACAAGTTCAAATACTTCATGATTCCTCTTGTACGAGAAACCCAAAGTATAAATAAGTTAAAGAGCAAAGAGAAAACATTTAATAGGAAGAACAAAGGGAGACATTTTGCAAGTGAGAAACCAATCAAGAGATGAAGGGAGGAAGAGAGAGGAAGAGGGAAGGAAACCTAAAAAATGAAGCTGTGTCATGTATATGTACCAATTCTGCATATGAATGTAATCATCATGTACTGCAAACCTGTACTCCTAATAATAAAAATTAAAAACAATAAATGAGAATGTGTTTATTGGAAAGAAATAGCAACATTACTGTAAAGAATACACATGGATGATGACACTGAGAAAGTTATTCATAGGGAATTTTCAGGCTTCTTATTTATTTATCTATCTGGTCCCAGGGATTAAACTTGGGACCTCATGTTTCCCAGGCAGGCACAGTGCCAGTGAGCTAAATCCCTGGCCCAGGTTTCATTTTTAAATAGAACAAATGCAAGTTTTAATGTTCCCATGTTACATATTCAATCCATGAATATTTCAGACTAAGATACATCACATTTAATGTTTTTATTAGAATCAGAGAAAATCAACATCAGAGGCTTATCAAAGAAATGTAGATCTGCTCATATGAGGATTTGTGTTTTTCTGGCATTTTCAATGAGAGAGGAATATAAAAGGGGAGATACACATTACATCCAAGATTCAGTGTCAGCTGATGAGAAATCAAAACATTCACTGAGGCTCTCTGAAAATATTTAATACTTCCTCAACACAATTTAGAATTCTTCATTTAGTTCAGAGGACTTTACAGGGTGGTACAATTTCTAGGAGATGCAGTAAGATGTTGAGGTTCCCATGACTCCCAAATGGAAACTAACAATGTCAACTGCACAGTGCATTGGAAACACTAAAGTCATTGTGTTATACACAGGGTGTTGGGCAACTTGAAAATTTCCCTCACCAATGAAGGCAAAGGACAACAGCAGATGCACTGCAAACAATGAAAAACTAACTCTGCATACATTCTGTGAAGGAGAGCCTATGTCTGACCAGGGAGGAATAAAGAACTAAACAGGTTTATTCAGGCTGAAGCCTGTGCCCATCCTGACTTTGAATCCCACACCCTTGCCTGGAAGCACAGCTAGAAAACACCAAATTGAAAGGCATATGCATTGCTTTCTACAATACATGTCTTGAGAAATGCCTTCTAAGAAATAATCCTGTTCCATAAATGTCACCATCAGAAAGTTTTCATAAAGAATTTTTTTTCCTATTAAGTTTATTGGTACATTTTAGGTATAAAATACAGTTACATTCATCATTGGGATCTTGTACCATTACATGAGCATCTTGGTTCTTTTTTTCTTCCCCTCCCCCTGCCCTCCCTTCACCCCTTCCACCCTTCCCTATTTGCAAAGACTTTGTTTCCATTTTTTCCTTTTCTCATATTTTTTCTTTTCCCTTCTTTCCTTTCCCCTACCCCTCCCACTTCCCCTGCTCCTTTAGACCTTTTTCCCTATTACAGAATATCAATTATACATTTTAAAAATTACAACATCAAGATGTAGGAGACATTACCACAGATTTTACAGAATTTAAAAGGCTATAGAAAGCATATTACAAAAATAAATTTTGAAATAAATTTGACAACTTCGAAGAAGTACCTTGGAAGACAAATTAATGAAACTAGCTCTGGGGGAAATATAAAACTTGAATAGCACCTATGAAAGAAAGTATATTCCTAGTTTGAAAACCTACCTATAGGACAACAACTGGCTCATGTACATTTTAACTGATAAATTATATTAAATGTTAAAAGCAGAAAAAAGAAGGAACACTTCTCCCTTCATTTTAGGAAATCAACATTGTGTTAATCTTAAAATTGGATAAAGATAATAGAAGAAAAAAGTATGAACATAGATAGAAATTTGTTTAACAAAACAAACTATTAGAAGTCAGATCTGCAGTATGTAGAAAGTGGTTTTATTATAGGGATGGCAGTGTTGGTTCAGCATTGGAAGATCCACCCCCAAAAGTCATCATTTTAACAAAGGAAAGGAAAAAGCCATATGATCCTGTTACTAGTTGGAGAAAAAGTATTGGACCAAATTCTACAGCTGTTCATGGTAAAAGCTATCAGGAGACCAGAAGTAGAACAGAACCTTCTCAACGGATTAAAGACATGTTACCCACAGTCTTCACAAAGTTTTGGGAGACACCATGTGGCTGAGTCTGAGTTTTGTTTTGCAGGTTCCTTTGGGCCCAGCTCATTGTCCTTAATTCCATGGCATTCAACCAAATGAATTTTATGCTTCTGTGTGCTTCTGCAATACAAATAGCTAGGTCTCAGAAACTTGCAAGCCTCTAGCAGACTGGTAATCTGTTGAAGAAAGAAAAATTTCAAACAAAACATGTGTGTAAGGTAAACTAATGCTTCTTCTAGAAATGTATTGCCCTAAAGGTAAAGACTTTGTTAATCGCGAGGCAGGTGAAGCACCACTGAGCTAAATCCCTGGCCCTGTCACTATTTTTTATAGATTAGTATATTTCATTTTGGCATAGTCTTACATGTGATAATATTTTATGATAATTACTACCCTTCAATGCCCTCTTTTCCTCTGTCATGTTTCCTTCCTGTTCTATAATAGTCTTTTTTCTGCTTTCATCATGCCATCTTTCTCTGATTTTTTTGTTGCCTCATATGAGAGAAACAGGCAATGTTTGTGTTTCTTTGTCTAGCTTATTTCTCTTAACATAATCTCCAATGACTTTTATTTTTCTACAAATGACATGATTTCTTTCTTTAGGGTGTGTATTATCCTTTGTGTATATGCTACAAAGATTTTAAACCACTTATCTATTCATAGATACCGAGAGTGTTGCTAAGGTTAGCTGCTGTGAATTGCTCTACAGTAAACATGGATGTTCAGGCATCTCTGCAGTAGAATGCCTTAAAATCTTACAGGATTATGTCCAGGAGTAGTGGATCAAATGATAGCTCTACTTTTAGATAAGTGAGGAAGCTCCATACTGAATCCATGGAAGTTGTTCTAATTTACAGTCCCACCAACAGAGTTTAAGTATGCTCTTTCCCTGCTGTTAATGGACAATAACTATATTTTAATGTGAGAAAGTGTCATACAATCAATTTGCTCATGCACATGCTTTATGTAGTCATTTGCAAAATTTTTGGAAAAAAGTTTTTACCCACGTTCCTATGTTAGAAAACTTGGGCTTAGAAAAGGGAAAAGGACTGTCCCAAACCATGGAGTAGCAATGTCAGAATATAGGTGACAGACAGCTTTGGCCATTGAAATTGCTCCTTTGGCTCTAGCTCTGCTTCTCTATATTCATCTTACTCACAAAAGTCAGTATCTACACTTTTGACTCACATATGGGCTCCCATGCATGGCTGTTCAGCATTTTGGTAGCAACCTGTGTCTTTCTTGTCCTGCACCATGGTTATCTCTCACATAACAATATTATTTCATTTGCCAAGAGAAAACCTTCCAGACTTTTGTACTTTTTATGTCATTGTTAAGCCCTTGGATTCTGCCATGCCTGAAACTTGTTTTTCACCTACATATTTCCAGGAGTCAATAAACTCCATTTTTTTTTTAATTCACTGAACTTCTTCATAGTATTGGTCACATTTTAACATTTGTGTTTTCTAAATAAAACTGGACCAGAAACTCTTTCTTCAAAGACATGCTGACAGAAAAGAATCTTTATACCAAGATGACATTGAATATGTTAGGCTTTGGAATTAGATGCCCTAGTTACAAATCCATTTTCTTTACACTACCTGTATAACTGTCAAAATTCCTGAAGCTTTATAAGACTCACTTTCTTCATCTTTAACATGGGAGACCAAGTGACTATTGTACGTGAAGTCAATGATAAGGATTAAATGTGATAATGGATGAATATTGTTTATTACCTGGAAGAAGATCACCACTGTATCATCATTTGCTATAATTGTTCTTTAGTTTGGGGTAGAAGTTTCTACCTATTTCCAAGTTGTCATTCTTTCATGGATATTCTTTTCAGAATATATCCTTTCTAGAAAATTGGAAAGAAATCCATAGGAAATATATTGGGAATGATATATTCCTAGTAAATTATCTTCACACAGTCAGAAAAATAGGAACCGACAAGGTGCATTAAGGAGAGTTAAAAATTGCCCAAGAAAGACATTCTGTGTTTATTTTCATTATTCCAATAGGATGGGCATAGCTCACATTTAATGGCAACCTTGAGAATCTGCTGATGAGGCTTACAGGGTTCCACCACTGTTTTAGAGTTCTCCAGAGAAAGAATCAATGATGAAGAGTGACAGAGCCAGAAGGAGAAAAAGGGAGAGGCAGAGGGAGAGGGAAAGGGAGAGGGACAGGGACAGGGAGAGGGACAGGGAGAGAAGAAGAAAATGACTTCTGTGATTTTGGGGGCTGTTAATTCTAAACATGTAAAACAGGCCAACAGGATGGAGATATATATTAGAATTGGGGTTTTTTCCTTTAATTTATTGGTACATTTTAGGTGTACAATACAGTTACATTCATCATTGGGATCTTGTAACCTCACATGATGTACCTTGGTTCTTCTCTTTCTTTTTTTTTTTTGTACCTGGGATCAAACTTGGGACCCTGTGCTTGTGAGGCAGGTGCCAGAACCACTGAACTAAATCCTTGTCCCTTTTTGGTTCTTATTTCCCCATTCCCCTGCCTTCCCTTCACCCCCCATCCCTCCCTATTTACAAAGAATGTTGTTTCTATGTTTTCCTTTTCTCATATTTTTTTCTTTTCTCTTCTTTCCTTTCCCCTACCCATCCTGTTGTGGCAAATTGGGAGTCAAAATAATCTTAAAGAGACTAGGAGATTTGGGTAAAGTAAGAAAGAAGTTTATTGCCAGGCAATGGACAGCCTCAGGAAATGAGTCCTTCTAGGCTGACCACGAGTTAAGAAAATTTCTCCTTTATATTCCATTTGCAGAGTAAGAAGTTCAAGTTGCGGTTACACAGCTGCGTGGCAAAACAGCAAGGGACCTTTCCATAGCTTTAAGGTTGGAGGTTTACATAAACAGTTTCAAGGCTGGTGTCTAATCTTTCAGGGAACAGGCTGCCCCACAAGAGGAGAGGGCCCACCCGGTGTTTCTACACAGGGACAGGTTGACCCAGACGGGCTTCAGCTCTAGTCCATACAAAGCACAAAAACAACATCTTTCTGCTACATTGTTGTTTTTTTCCATAAATTCTTTCATTGGTACACTTTAGATATACAATACATTTACATTTATCATTGGGTGCTTGTACCTGTACATGATGTATCTTGGTTCCTATTTATTTCCGCATTCCCTGTGCGCCCTTCACCCCTCCACCCTTCCCTATTTACATAGACTTTGTTTCCATTTTTTTTCATTTCTCATAATTTTTCCTTTCCCTTCTTTCCCTTCCCCTTCCCCTCCCACAACCTCTATTCCTTTGGACCTTTTCCTATTTCAAATTATCAATTATTCATTTTAATCACTTTAAACCTTGTTTGCACTATCAGTTTCTCACACTAGAGAAACTATTTGGTATTTACCCATGTGTATCCTATTTATTTCACTTGAGAGTATCGCCTCAATGTGCATCCACTTAGCTATAAGTGTCTCTAATTTCTCTATTTTTTGGCTGAGTATACTCAATTTTATTTAAAAAACCACATTTAATTTATCCAGTCTCCAGTGGATGGGCATTTGGGCTGTTTCCAAGTTTTAGCCATTACAAACTGCGCTGCTATGAGCATGGGTACACATATATCACTGTGGTATGATTCTTTTAATTCTTTGGGGAAGATCCCCAGCAGTGGAATAGCTGGGTCAAATGGGACTTCCACTCCTACTTCTTTGAGGTATCTCCATACTGATTTCCACAGTGGTTGCACCAGTCTACACTCCCACCAGCAGTAGAGCAGGGTTCCTCTTTCCCCACAGCCCCGCCAGCATTTGTTATTTGGTTGATTTCATGATAGCAGCCGTTCTTTCTGGAGTGAAGTGGAATCTCAGCATTGTTTTCATTTGCATCTCTCGAATGACCAGTGATGTTGAACATTTTTCATGTATTTATTTCCTATTTCTACTTCTTTGTGTGAGAAATGTCTGTTCATTTCAGATGCCCATTTTTGGATTGGGTCTTTAAATTTGGGAGGTCTGATCTTTTTAAGTTCTTTATAGATTGGAGATAGTAGACCTTTGTCTGAGGAAGAGCAGGTGACGATTTTTTCCCACATTGTAGGTTGTCTCTTCACATTGCTGGTGGTTTCTCTTGCTGTGCAGAAGCCTTTTAATAAGAAGAGATCCCACTTGTTGATTGTTTGTGCTAGTTCATGAGCAACTGAGGTTTTGTTCATAAAATCTTTTCCTACACCAATGTCTTCAAGGGTTCTACCTAACCTCTGTTCCAACTGGTTCAGAGTTTCTATTTTAATATTTAGATCTTTAATCCATTTTGATTTTAGTTTAGTGCATGGTGAGAGATACAAGTCTAGTTTTAATCTTTGGCAGGTTGAAGCCCAATTTTTCCAGCACCATTTAATAAAGAGGCTATCTTTCCTCCAGTGAGGGTGTTTGGCTCCTTTATTGAAGATGAGATGGCTGAGTGTGTCTGGTGTTGTTTCTGCATCTTCTAATCTGTTCCACTGGTCCTCAAGTCTGTTTCTTTGCCATCCTCATGCTGTTTTTATCACTGTAGCTTTGTAGTATAGTTGCAGGTTGGAGATTGTGATACCCCCTGCCATGTCTCTGTTACCTAGAATTGCTTTTGCTATTCTGGGTCTCTTCTTGTTCCAAATGAATTTTTGGATTGTTTTCTCAAGGTCCGTGAAGTATGCTGCTGGGATCTCAATTGGAATTGCATTAAATCTATATAGCAGTTTTGGAAGTATGGCCATTTTCACTATATTAATCCTTCCTACCCAGGAGCAGGGGCTGTCTGTCCATTTTCTGATATCATCTTCAATCTCTCTTTTCAGAGTGCCATAGTTTTCAGAGAAGAGGTCTTTGATTTCTTTCATTAGGTTGATTCCTAGGTATTTCAGTTTCTTGGATGCTATTGTGAAAGGAATTATTTGTCCTATTTCTCTCTCAGTGAGTCTGTCATTGGTGTAGAGGAAAGCTATTGATTTTTGTGTGTTGACGTTGTAACAAGCTACTTGACTGAATTTGGTGATTAAGTCTAGAAGACTTTTGGTGGAGTTCTTGGGGTCTTCTATAGAGAGTATTATGTCATCTGCAAATAATGACAATTTGACTTCTTCATTACCTATCTTTATTCCTTTTATTTCTTTCTCTTGTCTAATTGCCATGGCTAATGTTTCCAGACCTATATTGAGCAAGAGTGCTGATAGTGGACATCCTTGTCTTGTTCCTGATTTGAGTGTGAAGGATTTCAGTTTTTGACCATTTAGTATGATATTGGCTGTTGGTTTTTCATAGATGGCTTCTATCAGTTTGAGGTACAGACCATCTATTCCAATTTTTGTAGGGTTTTTATCATAAATGCATGTTGGATTTTGTCAAATGCTTTTTCTGTGTCTATGGAGATAATCATATGGTTTTTGTCCTTGCCTCTATTGATATATGTATTACATTGAATGATTTGCATATATTGAAACATTCCTGCATCCCTGGGATGAATCCCATTTGATCAGGGTGTATGATCTACTTGATGATCTTCTGCATTCTGTTTGCCATTATCTTATTAAGGATTTTTGCATCTATGTTCATTAGTGAGATTGGCCTATAGTTCTCCTTTTTGGTTGGGTCTTTCTCTGCTTTGGGGATCAAGGTGATGCTTGCTTCCAGGAATGAATTTGGGAGGATTGCTTCCCTTTCAATTTCATTGAAGAGTTTAAACAGTAGTGGAAGCAGTTCCTCTCTAAATGTCTTGTAGAATTCAGCAGTGAAGCCATCAGGACCTGGGCTTTTCTTAGTTGATAAGTTTTTAATTACATTTTCAATTTAATTGGTCGATATTGGGTTGTTTAGAATTTTTAGGTCTTCCTCGTTCAACTTTGGTAATTCATATGTATCCAGGAATCTGTCCATTTCTTCTGTGTTGTCCATCTTATTGGTGTATAGGTTCTGGAAGTAGGTATTGATGATCCTCTGGATTTCTGCTGGGTCTGTTGTAATTTCACCCTTTTCATTCCTAATTGCATGGATTTGGGCCTTTTCTTTCCTTTTTCTGACAAGGTTGGCTAAAGGTTTGTCAATTTTGTTGATTCTTTCAAAGAACCAACTCTTGGCTTCATTGATTTTTTGTATCGTTCTCTTAGTCTCCATTGCATTGATTTCTCCTCTGATCTTTATAATTTCCTCCCTTGTATGAGCTTTGGGGTTGTCCTGTTCTTCTTTTTCTAGAAGCTTGAGGTTCAGCATCAGGTTGTTTAATTGGGCTCATTCTGTTTTCCTAATATGTGTATTCACTGCTATGAATTTCCCTCGTAAGACTGCTTTCACTGTGTCCCATAGATTCCGATATGTTGTATTGTCATTGTCATTTAATTGAAGGAACTGTCTGATTTCTTCTTTAATTTCCTCTGTGACCCATTGGTTATTCAGAAGTGTGTTGTTCAATTTCCATGTGTTTGTGAAATTTTTTGAGTTTCTTTTGCTATGGATCTCCAATTTCATCTCACTATGGTCTGATAATATACAGGGGATAACTTCAATTCCTTTGCACTTCCTTAAACATGTTCTATGTGTGAGTACGTGGTCTATTTTGGAGAATGACCCATGTGCAGCTGAGAAGAATGTGTATTCTGATTTTGTGGGGTGGAAGACTCTGTAAACATCTGTTAAGTTCATTTGTTCATGAGTTCGATTGAGTTCTAGTATTTCATTACTTATTTTTAGTCTAGTTGATCTATCTATTTGTGACAATGGGGTGTTGAGGTCCCCCACTACAATTGTATTAGTGCATATATGACTTTTCATGTCTGTTAGTATTTGTTTTATATAGTTGGGTGCACTAGTGTTTGGTGCATAGATATTTATGATTGTCATCTCTTCCTCTTGGATTCTTCCCTTTATAAGGATGTAGTGTCCTTCTTTGTCTCTCTTCATCAGTGTTGGTTTGAAATCTACTTGATCTGCCAAGAGGATAGCTACTCCTGCTTTTTTTCGGGTTCCTGTCACATGCAGTATTGTTTTCCACCCTTTAACTTTCAGTCTATGAGTTTCATTTTGAATTAAGTGTGTTTCTTGTATGCGGCATATTGTTGGCTTTTGCTTCTTGACCCATTCTGCCAGTCTATTTCTTTTGATTGGTGAATTGAGACCATTAACATTGATGGTTATAACTGAAATGTATTGACTTGCCATTGCCATGACTTTTTCTTTTTGTTGGGTTCTCCCCCTTTACATTTAATTTCTTGTCATGCCAGATGGGTTCATTCTGCTTTGCTTCCTGGGGTTGTGATCCTCAGTGTCTGTTCCTAGGATATTGTGTAAAATTCTTTGGAGTGCTGGTTTGGTATTCACGAAGTTCCTAAGGTGCTCTTTGTCATGAAAGTATCTTATTTCTCCATCCATTTTGAAAGATAGTTTTGCAGGGTCCATCAATCTGGGTTGGAAGCTGTTTTCTTTTAGGGCTTGGAATATGTCACTCCAAGCTCTTCTTGCCTTGATGGTTTGTGTTGAGAAGTCTGCTGTGATTCTGATGGGCTTTCCTTTGTATGTGATTTGTTTCTTTTCTCTGACTGCTTGGAGAACTTTGTTCTTCTGTTGTGTTTCTGAAATCTTAACAATTATATGCCTATGTGTAGATTTTTTTTTTGATCAATGCTGTTTGGAGTCCTATATGCCTCACTTACCTGTATGTCAAGCTCTTTTCCCCTGCTTGGGAAGTTTTCTGCCATTATTTCTGTGAAGAGATTTTTTTATGTCATCTGCACTCTCTCCTATTTCTTCATTGAGCCCAATCAGTCTTATGTTATTCTTCTTTGCATCATCTAGCTGTTGCTGGATTGATTTCTCATGTTCCCTTATAATTTTGAAGCAATTTTTCTTTTCCTGGTCACTAATTACAAACTTATCTTCTATATCTGAAATTCTGTCCTCACATTGGCTCATTCTGCTGTGTAGGCTTTCAATGGAGTTTTTCATGTCCTGGAAATCTATTTGCATCTGTTTTATGGATTCCATTTGTTTCTTATGTTGGGATTCCATCATGTTCCTGAGCTCCTCTCTAGATTTATTAATCATGTCTTGCACTAGGGGCACAATTTCTCCTGTTACCTGAGAAATTATTTCTGATTTCATTTTTTCCAGATCCCCTTTTGTTTCCAGTTCAGTGGGTCCAGGTGGTTGAGTATCAGAGTGTTCCATCTCATTTCCCTTTGGGTTTGCTGTAGGTGATCTGGAAGCCTGGTTTTGAGACTTATTTATGTATTTTCTCACTTCGACTGGGGTGGGGAGCTGTTACACCTGCACGGATTACCTCCTCTGAGCTGGGAGAGGTGGGACAGAGGCCGGGAGCAGCGGTAGGGATGGTGATCCAAAAGCCCTTTCCTCTGGGCTGGGAGCAGCAGGACGAAAGGTGACTGGGAAGCTCCTTCCTCTGGACCAGGAGCAGTGGGATGGTGGCTCAGAAGCCCCTACCTCTGGGCCAGGAGCAGCGGGACTCAGTACCTTGGTTTGGTAGTCTGGTGTCCTCTGCATCTTTGTAGTGTGGAACCAGGTGGCTGCCTGTTTGCAGCGGGGTGATTTGGCATCTTCTGCATGACTCAGGACCTCGGTAGGGCATGGGCAGACCTGCCTGTCTGCAGCGGGGTGGTTCGGTGTCTTCCGCGCGATTCTTTTAATTCTTTTGGGAAGATACCCAGCAGGGGAATAGCTGAGTCAATTATGAGACCTCTAGCCCTAGTTCTTTGAGGTATCTCCATATTGATTTCCACAGTGGTTGCACCACTCTGCCCACCCACATGGAGAAGGGTTCCTTTCTCCCCACAACCCCACCAGCATTTTTATTGGTTGATTTCTTGATAGCAGCCATTCTTTCTGGTGTGAAGAGGAATCTCAATGTTGTTTTCATCTGCATGTCTTGAATGACCAGTGATGTTGACCATTTTTTCATATATTTATTTGCTGATTTTACTTCTTTGTCTGAGATATGTCTGTTCATTTCAGATGCCTATTTTTGGATTGAGTGTTCATATTTGGGGGTCTGATTTTTTTTTAGCTCTTTACATATTCTACATAGTAGATCTTTTACTGAGAAACAGCTGGTACAAATTTTTTGCCACATTGTAGGTTGTCTCTTAGCTCGGCTGGTGGTTTCTTTTGCAGTGCAGAAACTTTACTTTGTTAATGTTGATGATTCTTGTTGTTTGATTCTTTGTGCTATTTCCCACGCTACTGAGTATTTCTTTTTCCAATGCCAAGGTCTTTGAGAGTTCTACCTAACTTATCTTCCAACAAGCTTAGAGTTTCTGTTTTAATATTTAGATCTTAATCCACTTCAATTTTAGTTTAGTGCGTGGTGAAAGATAGGGATTTAGTCTTAATCTTTGGCAGGTTGAAATCCAGTTTTTCCAACACCATTTACTAAAGAAGCCATCTTTCCTCCAGTGAGAATGGTCAGCTCCTTTGTTGAAGATCAGGTAGCTGAGTGTGTCTGGAGTTATTTCTGCATCTTGTAATCTATTCCACTGGTCTTCAGGTCTGTTTCTTTGCCAGTAATATGCTATTTATATCTCAATGGCTTTGTAGTGTGGTTTCAAATTGGGGATTGTAATACCCCCCCTGTCATGTCTCTGTTGCCTAGAATTGCTTTTACTATTCTATGTTTCTTCTAGTTCCAAATGAATTTTTGGATTGTTTTCTCTACTTCTGTGAAATATACTGTTGGGATTTCAATTGATATAGCATTGAAACTGTATAGCAGTTTTGGAAGTATGGCTATTTTCACTATACTGGTTCTTCCTACCTGGGAACAGGGGATGTCATTTTATTTTCTTATATCCTCTTTGATCTCTTTTTCAGATTGCTGTAGTTTTCAATGTAGAGGTTTTTTTGCTTCCTTCATTAGATTGATTCCTAGATATTTCTTTTTGTGGGATGCTATTGTAAAAGGAATTGTTTCCCTAATTTCTCTCTGTAAGTCTGTTATTTGTGTACAAGAAGGCTATTGATTTTTGAGTGTTGACCTTGTATCCAGCTACTCTACTAAATGTCAATTAAGTCTAGAAGTCTTGTTGTGGAGTTTTTTGGGTCTTCTAGGTAGAGTATCATATTTTCAGCAAATAATGACAGTTTCACTTCTTCCTTTCCTATCTTTTTTCTTTTTATTTCTTTGTCTTGTCTAATTGCTGTGGCTAGTGTTTCCAGAACTATATTTCACAGAAGTGGTGATAGTGGACATCCTTCTCTTTTTCCTGATTTTAATATGAAGGTTTTCAATTTTTGATCATTTAGTATGATGTTGGCTGCTGGTTTTTCATAGATAGCCTTAATCAGGTTGAGATAAAAACCATCCATTCCAATTTTCTGTAGGGCTGTTACCATGAATAGGTGTTGAATTTTGTCGAATGCTTTTTCTACATCTATTGAGATGATCATATGGTTTTTGTCCTTGACTCTGTTGATAAAGTGTATTACATTTATTGATTTTTGAATGTTGAACCATCGTTTCATTCCTGGGATAAATCCAACTGGATCACGGTGTATGATGTTTTTGACCACCCTCTGTATTCTATTTGCCAGTATCTTATTGAGGATTTTTGCATCTATATTCATTAGGGAGATTGGCCTGTAGTTTTCTTTTTTGGTTGGGTCTTTCTCTGCTTTTGGAATCAAAGTAACACTTGTTCCCAGGAATGAATTTGGAAGTATTGCTTCCTTTTCAATTTCATTGAAGAGTTTAAAGAATAGTGGCAATAATTCCTCTTTAAATGTCCTATAGAATTCAGCAGTGAAGCCATGAGGATCAGAGCTTTTCTTTGTTGATAAATTTTTAATTGATTTTTTTATTTCACTGATTGTAATTGGGGTGTTTAGAATTTTTTATCTTTTTCTTTCCACTTCTTTAATTTATGTGTATCTAGGAATCTGTCCATTTCTTCTGTGTTTTCCATTTTATTAGAGTATAGATTTTCAAAGTAGGTACTGATGAGCCTCTGGATTTCTTCTAGATCTGTTGTGACTTCACCTTTTTCATTCCAAACTGCATGGATTTGAGCCTTTTCTTTCCGTTTTTTGTTTTTTTGTTTTTTTGTTTTGACAAGGTTGGCTAAGGGTTTATCACTTTTATTTATTCTTTTGAAAAACCAACTGTTTGAGTCATTGATTTTTTTGTATCATTTTCTTAGTCTCCATTGCATTGATTTCTGCTCTGATCTTTATAATTTCCTCCGTTTTCTGAGGCTTGGGTTTGTCTTGCTTTTCTTTTTCTAGGAGCTTAAGGTTCAGTATTAGGTTGTTTATTTGAGCTTGCTCTCTTTTCCTAATATGGGCATTCACTGCTATGAATTTCCCTCTTAGAACTGCTTTCATTTATCCCATAGATACTTGTACGTTGTGTTGGCATTATCATTTAATTGTAGAAACTGTCTGATTTCTTCTGTAATTTCCTCTATAACCAATTGGTTGTTCAAGACAGTGTTATTAGATTTCCATGTTTTTGTGAAGTTTTTGTGGCTTCTTATGCTATTAATCTCCAGTTTAATTGCACTATGGTCTGATAATATATGGGGGATAACTTCAACTGCTTTGCATTTACTTAAACATGTTTTATGAGCTAGCATGTGGTCTATTTTGGAAAATGACCCTTGTGCAGCTGAAAAGAATATACATTCTGATTTCGTTGGGTGGAACACTGTGTAGACCTCTATTAAGGCCATTTGTTGAAAAGCTTGGTTCAGTTCTAGTATTTCATTGTTGTTTTTGTTGTCTAGATGATCTGTATATTTGTGACAGTAGGGTATTGAGGTCCCCCACTACAATTGCATTACTGCTTATTTGGTTTTTCATGTCCATTAATATTTGTTTTGTATAGTTGGGGGCATTAGTATTTGGTGCATATATACTTATGATTTTCATCTCTTTCTCTTGGATTATTCCCTTTACAAGGATGTAGTGACTTTGTCTCTCTTAATTAGTTTTGATTTGAAATCTGCTTTGTCTGCAGGTAAGATAGCTACCCCTGCTTTTTTTCTGTGGTCATGTTGCATGGAGAACTTTTTTCCATCCTTTTTCTTTCCATGCATGAATTTCTTTTTGAACTTGGTGTTTTTCTTGCATACAGCATATTGTTGGATTTTGGTTCTTAATCCATTCTGCTAGTCTATTTCTTTTGATTTGTGAATTGAGGCCATTAACATTGATGGTTATAACTGATATGTATTTACTTATCCTTGTCATGTTATTTCCCTGTTGTTGGCTCTTTTATTATTTAGTTTTCCCCCTCTCCCTTTAATTTCTTGCCCTGCCCAGTGGCTTCCCTCTGTTGGGCCTCATGTAGTTGTGACCTTCATTGTCTTTTTCTAGGATATTGTTTAGAATTGTTTGGAGTGCTCATTTGGTATTCATGAAGTTTCTCAGGTGTTCTTTGTTGTGGAAGTATCGTATTTCCCCATCAATTTTGAAAGATAGTTTTGCAGGGTACATCGGTCTAGGTTGGTGGTTGTTTTGTTTTGGGGCTTGAAATACCTCACTCTGGGCTCTCCTTGACTTGAGGGTTTGTGTTGAAAATTCTGCTGTGATTCTGAATGGCTTTCCTTTGTATATGATTTATTTCTTTTCTCTAACTACATGTAGTATTTTGTGCTTCTGTTGGGTTTCCAGAATCCTGAATATTATATATTTAGGTATAGATTTTTTTTTATCATGGCTAATGGGAGTCCTATATACCTCACTAATCTGTATGTCAAATTCTTTCTCTCTGTTTGGGAAGTTTTCTGTCATCAATTCTATAAACAGTTTTTTTTAAATGTCATTTGTACTTTCTCCTGCTTTTTCATTCATTCCTAATAGTCTTATATTATTCCTCTTTGGGTCATCTAGGAGCTGCTGGGTTGATTTCTTATGGTTCCTTACTCTTTTTAAGAGATCTCTCTTTTCATGGTCACTGACTGCAATCCTGTCTTCTATATCTGATATTCTGTCTTCACATTGGCTCATTCTTCTTCAGATGCTTTCAATAGAGTTTTTAATCTCCTAGATATCTGTTTGAATCTGTTTCATGGATTCCATTTCTTTCCTATGTTGGGCATTCATGGTTTCTATTTCTTTCCTATGCTGGGCATTTATGGCTTTCATCATGGTCCTGAGCTCATTTCTGTTCTAGAGTCTCTAATCATGTCTGTTTCTGTTCTAAAGTCTCTAATCCTATCTTTCATTCTGCTCACCATCTTTGTAGTTATCTGGGGAATTATTTCTGTTTTGAATTTTTCTAGAGCCTCATTAATCTGTTTTGTTATTTCCTGTGCTATCAGTTCAGGGTATCCAGGTGGTTGATTATCATATTTTTCCACCTCGTTTCCCCCAGAATTTGCCCTTGGTGAGCTAGGAGTCTTGGTTTGGGCCTTGCTTAAGTGTCTTCTCATTTCTATTTTTGTTGTTAGTACTGTTTTGGGCTTAATTCCTTGGTTGATACATCAATATTGCTTATTGTAAATATCTTTGTTGTTTGTATTTAGAACCCTTATGGAATGATTGCTTCTCAGAGCTGTCTTCCAGATATAGCTGGTCTTTAAGTTTTGAATCTCTAATGACTCTTAGGCAATCTCATTTTCATTATACCAGGAAGGACAACTGATTAGATCACAACACCTTAGGCCAAGTGATACAATCAGCAGCAAGAATAGTATCAAGCACAGCTTAGAAAATTACAATTTGTAGTAGTTATTAATCTATCACCTTTACCTATATGAATTAAATCAAAATTGAGGACCAGCCCAAAATATGTTTATAGTGAATAAACTCTTCAATATAGCAATTTTACCCTTTGGGATGGGGACTTAGAAGAAGTTGGGGGAGGGAGTGATAATAGGTAGAAGGATAAGGAAAGATTAGAAGTAAGACCAGAGGACACAGGAAGATCATGAAAATTCTTGGAAACTGTTGAAGACAGGAGGAAAAGACAGAATGAAAGAACAAAGACAAAAACAGAGCAAAATAACAGCAATAGGGAGGCTAGAAACTGTAATTTCCTTTAAAATTAATAACAATAGAGAGAAGGAAAAAGAGAGAAGAAAAGAAAAAGAAAGAAAAAAGAAATCTAAATTAGGACAGTGACAAGAACAAAAATGGAGATGAAGAAAAAGGTGGGAAAGAGAGTGAGAGATAGAAAGAAAAGAAAAAGAGAAAAAGAAGAAGACAAAAGAAAAAAATTTGAAAAGAGAAAAAAATTAAAAATAAGAGGAAAAAATAACTGAAAATTAAAAAAAAATAAAGGGCCTCCTTGAGAGTATGTCTTTTCTGTCACAATAGAACATGGGCAGTAGTATGTGAATCTAAGTCAATTAATCTCAACAAGCCAGCAGCAGTTCCCTGACATTCGGGTGATTTCTGGCTGCAAGGCCCAAGCTGAGCTCCCTGATCTCCTGCTGGGTTGAACTCTGCAAGGTTCTACTGCGTGTTCCAGCTGCCCTTCCCCTGAAGATAATCCAGGTTCTGATGGGAGGTGGTTTCCCTCCAACTTACCAGCTACAGTGGTCTGGTGGGCCTTTATTTTGGAGATTTTCTTCACTTTTCCAGTGGACTTCAATTTTCATCAAGGAGCCTCAGAGAGGCCCTCTTTCTGTTGTTCACTTCTGTTCTATTTTCTGGAGTTCAGAACAATGGCCTTTATAACCCTCTGCACCTCTTTGGTGTGGATCCAGGTACAGCGAGAGTGGGGAGAGTCTGTTCCTCAGGGGCAGTGATATGGTGACCTTCAAAGCTCTCAGAGTTGATGGTTTAGTTTTTAGTCAAAATATGCATGATGAAAAGTCAGATAGCTGTTTAATATAACATTCTTGAAGCTAAATTTATTTTACTTTAACACACCAGCATTTTTCTCTTAATGTATTCAATGGATTCAATGAAGAACACCTCAAAGGAGAAAAGATCTATTTTGGCTCATGGTTTCATAGCTTTCTTTCCATTGCTGATTCTCTTGCTTCTAGGCTTGGGAAAAGGTAGAAACATCCTGGAAGAATGATATAGCCAATAAAAGCTGCTCACTTCACAGCAGCCAGGAAGAAGAGAAAAAGAGGAAGTAGGCAAGTACAAGATGTCGGGCCAGGTTACACACCCAGTGTCCTACTTCCTTCTACTATGTTCTACTCCTTAGAGTGTCCATTGCCACCCAAAAGGATCATCAGCTGGTGTCCAAGCTTTTACCACTTGAGCTTTGGTGTGACACTTAGTGTAACAAAATTTCTTTGTCCAGGCAAAATATTCCAAGAGCTATGATTGGATCTTTCATCGACAAGGGTGCAATCAGACTCTTGAAAAGTTTAAGCTCATCACTACACATTTGGAAGGTTTTACTAGACAAGGCACTCTTGTAACTTTCTAAGAAGTAAAATTTTCAGTGTGGTCAATTAGAAATGAACATTTTAGAAGTATTTATTTTCTTCTGGTGTTTGCCTGAAATGCTTTTCCAGTACTATTTCCAGTACCTACAGCCCCATTTTAATATCATTTTATTGAAGAGAAGCTGAGACTTCTTAAATTTATAGATTAGGCACCAATGAAGGGCTATAAACAGAGGCAGGATTAGTCCAGAATCCATGGTTATACCCTCAACTTTGAAGGCACACTGACTGTGCTATGTGAATAGCTCTCAGTCATAGGTGCCACCAAAGAAGGAAAGACATTTGAATGAAAATCATTCACTTTTGCAATCTTGTTTTACATCATACATGAATTCAAAAGGCCTCACTATGCCCTTATCACACTTCAATAAATAAACACAAGCCAGAAAACATGAAAATAATTGTGAATTTACAGTGATTTAATCAAAGAAAGCATACTTGAGAATATTTCAAAGTAGAAGTCAGCTGAAAAGCTCTCTTTCAGGATGATTAATGTCCCCAATGACCCAACAGATTGAAATCTAATTGGACTACAGCAGGAAAGTGGAAGAGAAGCAATTAGGAATATCCTGGTCCAGATAACCTCAATGAGGGAGAAAGAGAATCTCATGGAGGCAGAATGACTGCAACATACCTGCTTGGCAAGAGTGACACAATGAAGATAAGAGGAAAAGGAACAAACACAACCCTGAGGGTCAGGCATGGGAAGCAGAGAAGCTATTAGAAGTAGAGAAAAAAAGGTTGAAATTTCCTTTCACAATTCAGCAGTACCCTGCTGGAAAAGATAGTTTGAAATGTCTTGCAATTTGATGGCAGCTCAGAAAAGAAGATAAGGAAAGGCGGAGAGGGTTGGGATGGGCTTCAAGGACATGGCAGGTCAGGTTATGACCTTGAATAAGTGAGTCAATGTGCACAGCAGAGGATTATGGCAAAAAACATTGAGGGATAATACATAGGGAGCTCGCTGGAGTCAGTATAATCAATCATCAGAGAACATTGAGAGAAAACAATACAAAGCAAAACAAACTGAGATTGTTATGTATTTGTGTTGCAATGTGTTCTATTTTCTTTTCTTAGAAAACTTTAATTTTCACAACAGTAAAATTTAGTGTCATTTATTGCAGATGTTTCACAGGCTCTTGAAATACAGACACACACATTTTCTCTTACTTTTGTGCCTTAGTTAATTTCCCCTGGAATATTTATCAGTGCTTTAGGTTTTTTACCCTACTATTGGCAGCTTGCTCTCCATTGTTGATTATGTACATTACCAGAAATTACTGTATTCTAATAATCCTGTCTAAATGTAAATAAATTTTAAATGAGTTGCTTGATTTTTTATACTGCAGATTTCCTTAGGTTGTGCATTTTAGATCAGATTTCCTCAGTAGCAGCATCACATATTTAAATGGCATACTATTATGATTCATGAATTATAGTGTGTGCTATACGTTGTTCAGCAATTAATCTAAGCTGTAACAAGTAGTTGCCAATAGCAACTTCATTCTAATTATGATAATCAAACATGCCTTTCGATATTGCTAACAGTTTTCAGAGAGAAAATCGCCTTCTAACCGTCTTTCAGAAACATAACTTTAGACAGAGGGTGGATAGACTTGCTGTCTTGAGATTTACCACCTTGGTGTTTGAGAAAACCCCATATGCAATGAATTCTTTCCCTGAATATCACTCACTCATCTCTGCTGAACCAGGCAATAAAGAATGTCGTGCTTCTGTGTAAAGTGAGCCATGAGAACCTGCATTCCAGAAACGCCTTCCCCATACGCAATAGAAATGGTGCACTTGTCCCCACATCACAGAGGCAGCAAGAGGAATGTGAATGATGTGTGTGGCGAGGTGTACTTGTAATCCCAGCGCTCTGTTACAAGTCTGAGCCTGAGCCTAGCCTGGACAGTGTGTGTAGCAGAGAGATTTTGTGTGAAAATGAAATTAAAATAAAGTAACAATGGGGTTGGGAGGTAGCTCTGTGTGAAGGACCTGGTTTTGATCCTCAGTACTGGCACACACACAAAAAGAAGATGAAGGAGAAGGAGAAAGAGGAGGGGAAGAAGGAGAAGAAAAGAAATGGTGGGAGAAGGAAGAAGAAGGAGGGGAGGAGGCGGGGGGGGAGGAAGGCAAAGTAGTGGAAGAAGTTGTTTGAAAAGGAATAAGAGGTGTATTTGGAAGAGCAGAAGCAGATGGAGGAGGAGAATGAAAAAGTGAAAAAATCTGAATGAACAGATGTGGCTAAATTCTCCAACGTTTATTACTTAAGCTCAGGTTCACTTTTGTTTAATCACTCCTGCTCCAGAGGACTGTCGCTTCTTCATTACACCTAGGCGCAGAAATGCACAGAATTCTGTTTCTTTGAGCATTTGTATGCATTTTGCAGTGTCACATAAAATTCCTATTAAATACATCATATGTTGACCTGTCTTCTGCGGTCAGAATCTCAACCATGAATTGAGAATGATAAAGGAAAGAAACTCTTCTCCCCTATGAGATGTGCCACTTGCATATCAGCATGTAATGGGAGCTTGACACTTTTAAGAAAGTTAGTCTTTTCTTTTGTACCTAACCATATATTGTTGTCATTTTATTTGTTGTTTTCTACACTCATTTCCTTTCCAGCCCCCAAAACATCACTTAAATGTCTTTTGTTACATGTGCTGACAAGAACCTTTCATATTTGTCTTCTGATAATCATCTTATTATACCTTTATCTTTTAAATGTTTTTAATTTTTGAACCATTTTTATCATAAAAACAGTGCAGAAAGTATTTGTATTTTTCTGTTTCCTAACATTCAAATTTTACATAGCCATGGTAACTTCATCTTAACTAAGAAATTAACAAAAGTATGATACCAGAAAGGAATGATTGGATGTCTCCAGTTTTTCCTCAGTGTTCTATTTTTGCTTTTGGGTCAGATCCAGGACACCACATTACACTTGGTCAGTATGCTTTCTTATTTTCTTCTCCTTTCTTTAACAATTTCTCAGTTGTTTACAATTTTTGGATCTTTCAAAGTTCTGAATTACACAGTTCAGATATTTTATTGAATATTCCTGAGTTTTGGATTTTCTGATATTTCCTTCATTGTTAGACTGAAGTTATGATTTTTTTGAAGAAGTGGTGTGCTCTTCTTCAGTACCATTTAGGACAGTTCCCTCACTGCAAACCTCCCCCCCTGCAATTCCTTGGCAGTCAGCCCCTTCTTACTCTTTCAGCCTTTGTTACCTATTGACACATTCTTCATTCTATGGTTTTTCCTTTTTCCATATGTTATGTGAATGAAACAATATATTGCATTTTCTTTTGGCCTCGTTCATTCAGACAATACATTTATCCTGAATTATTTATAGTTTTGTGATTAGATTTTCTTTGCTTTTCATCCTTTATTATGTACAATATCTAGTATTCATGTGTTCCTATTTTCTATTTACATGTTGAAATGATACAATCCGTTTTCCATTTTCTAATGATTATCGTGACTCTTACTCACAACACATCACCATGACTGGAGAAGAAAATGCCTACCAGAGTAGCGATGCACTCTTCTGGGTATCTTCTTCATGTGTTTATAGAGACGATTTCCATGTAGGCCAGGGCTCTAAGGGGGAAAGACCACCCTGGTTATCGATGGCTTCATCAGTCTTGTAGTTTGGATGCAATAAGTGAGAAAAGAGGGGGCAATCGGCCTGCACTTTTGGAGCTTCATTCTGCTTGCAGGGCGCGTCTCTGTCCACCGCAGGCACCGGTGGACGCTGCACTCCACTTTCTGCAGGTTTCCGAAGCAGACTCGTGTGGGCGACTCCCTGCAGCATCCAGGTCAGCAACTTGAACTGGCGCTGCTTCCTCAGTCCCGCTTCCCATGACTCCACTTCAGGGGCTGAGCAGGTGCCGGGAAACTGTTCTCTAAGACGGAGATGGCACTGTACTTTCCCTGCCTTTGGTCTTGTAAGCCACCCCTCGGAGCACCAATATTCCCACAACCTTTGTACATCTGCACCACTTAAATCAATCATTCACATTTGTCATTCCCCACAGGGATTTGTTTCCAGCCTGGACAATGTTTTTTTAAAAATAAGTATTTTGTTATATCTGCTAACAAGTACCTTCCCTGTTTGTTTTCTGAACATAAACATACTATGCTTTTATCTTTTATGCTTTTGTCTTTTAAAGCTATTAACTTTGGAATCACTTTTGTATTACAGAAAATTTAGAAAGAGTGCAGAACGTATTTGTGCTTTCTTATACTTACATACAATACTCCTTGCCACATATATATTCCATATATATATCAGTTAGTGAGATATATATATATCAATTAGTATATATCAATTAGTATCAATTATGTTCCTCTAGATCACGTTTCCTAATATGGAATTACAAACCAGGAGTGCTTTCCAGAAACATAAAATAGGCAAAAATTTCTCTATTTCATTTGTTGGAGCCCTGAGTAGGCTATACCTATGAGACCTAAGTTGACACTTGCTGTTTCTGATGATATAGACAGTAGTGGTCGTTTTTGGTGTGAACTCTTTATAGAAATAGGCAATTTAGATACACCTGATTTTTCCAATTTGCTACCCATAAGTTATAAGGATTTTAGTGATACCATGCACAAAAATTGTAAAGATTTTTAAAATATTAAATTTATAGTAATATGGGGTCCTTTTAGATAGCAACACCCAAAAAGCACCAAAGGAAAAGAATGAGCCTTAAGGTGCCCTTTTCCTGCCCAGGATAAGAATGAACCATGTCAGGTCTGTAAGTGCATCCTGAAGAGAATCTTCTTTCCTGTAGACATAGGGCTGAAGTTGCCAAAAACAGAATAAACCGTCTCCACGCCATTGACTGAATTTCAGTCCATATAACTCAGTTTTGAAATGTATCTGCAGTGAAAGTGAGGGCAATGATAGGAAAAGAAAGGATTCTGTTCACTGGGTTGCACATATTTCTGTGTAAGGATTCTGTTCATATTGAGTTGCAGGCATCTGATGCTGCTGGACATTGAGCATCTAAGTTCTAAATTCATTTGCCAGAGGAAGAGTTTTACCCACCACCATGGAAGGAGCAGTGTTATATCTGCCCTTGTGGTGTGGAGCTTTCTATTTCTGCCTGGGTGAATAAATCCCAAGTTGTTTGGGATAATAATGACCTTTATTGAGGCTATCAGCAAGTAAGGGACAATGCCACAAGACTTAGGACCCATCCTTACAACCCACATTTTCACCTAGGTCTCTAATCAAGCTCAATTCTCAGTAGACTCCTAAAAGTGAGATACACAGTGTGACCATGACAAACTACATGGCCCATTCAGAGAACTTGAGTTGTGTAATTCTCACAAGCAGAGAGGTCTGAGGAGCTGCTATTAGAATGGATTTTAACAGTGTGGGGTAATAATGAAAAGAGCATAAATGTAGATTAGGAAGAATTTCTTGATAAGCAGAGATTGTGGATTTAACATCACAGGTAAGGGAGGCAATATGGGTGTTTACAGTTAATTTCACTGGTTGACTGAAACATGGATCAAAAAGTCATGAGCTATGAGGGCCAGGGATTTAGCTCAGTGGTTTTGCCACCTGCCTCGCAAGGGCAAGGGCCTAAGTTTGATCCCCAGTACCAAAAAAAAAAAAAGTCATGAGTTATGAATGAGCTGGAGATACCTAACATTCCACTGTTTACTGTTGATGAGGGTATTCAAATGCTCAGGGAGATGGAAATGCTGGAGTGGATTTGCCTAGGATCCTAATCCTCATTGGTAGGGTCCAGAAAATGCACCTTCACTGATTCCTTAAGAAACAGCTTTGTGCAGGAAGGAAGCATCCGCATCATCCTCAAAGAGCTCTGTCTTTCCTCTCCTGTGTTTGCCAGATCTCACAGTCAGGAGCACAATTATTCCACTGGGATTCCAAATACAGTGAGTCTAACTGGATTCCGGAGTGGCTGGGGCTGCGTAGCAGCACTCAATCACCAAAGAAAGGTGGAGGTACTAACTAAAATGAACACAGAAGCAAAACAAGGGCAGGCTTGGCCTGAATCATACAAGGTTGGCACTGGTGAAATAACTGTGGTGTTCCTGGAAGTGAAACACATAGAAAGCCTACTAAACTTTGACTAGAATTATCTAGGCAAAACAGATTTGAGAGGAAAAGAACAAAAATCTATGTGAAGTCTTAAGAACAGAGATGCAAAGCCACTCAACTCTTCCCAGACTTGAGACCCTTTACATGCTCAGGACACCTTGAAAGAAGAAGCGATCGATTCCCCTTCAGGAAGGACCACAGTGACTACCAAAATGTTTACTGTTAATCTTTCTCCCAATTCTCCACATAGGGACCTGTAACCTACGACCTGGTTAACTGTCCTTTGGAAAAGGGCAATAACCATTTCAGGGCCCACTGGGCAGTGTTTTAAAATAACTCTGATTCCAAGGGATCTGAAACATTAATGTGGCCTTCCAGTGAGAGTAATGTGCTGGATGTGAGATAATCAATGACTATTTGCCAAGATTCAGCTCCCTGTTGGTCCAGAAAATTCCTGAATCCATTTTGGGGTCATTTTTCAGTCTAGAAAGCATAATTTGAATAGAAATACTTGGAATACTTGAGCGGATCCCCACACTGGGTACCTAACCTGAGGAGTCAGGGCTTCTGTGGTGGAAAGGCCAAACAGAAGCCATTATAGTTGTGTCTTCCCTGGAAAATAGTGAATCAAACACTATCACACATGGAGAGCTCACAGAGATTTGTGCCACCATGAAGGACTTCAAATATCCATGGGTGGTGGGTCACACCACATTGCTCTTCATCTCTCTTATTTGGCCTGCACTAAAGACAGTTGGGTCTTGGATGATGACAATGGGTGACTGTGAGCTCTCAGCTGGCAAAACAGCAGCACTTCCATTTCCCTACCTCATGGGGGTAACAATTCTCCAGTCTCGTGTCACAACTTAAATTGCAATGATCTTAATCATCTTTCTCTCCCATAAGGAACCATACTGTTGCCTGACATGATTCATATTTTGTTGATTAGACCAAGTGAGAAAGAGGTACCAAACACTGTAGAATTGTTCACAAAACTTTTACAGAACATGGAAAATAATGCCAACTGCAATCTAAAGCCTCCTACCTCAATGAAATTTCTATGCTAGTTTCATGGAGCATAAGGTGATAATCTTTAGAGGTGAAAAATAATTTATTGGGAGCCACTTACATCCAAGAAAGAGACAGAGTCCCTAGTTGGGCTAGTTGCATTTCGGGGGCAACACATTTGTCATTTGGGCATGGGACTGTAGCTAATTTATTGAGTGAATCAGACAGCTGCTTTTTCTGCTGGACCCTGAGAGGATGGAAGGCTCCTCAACAGGGCAACTTCTTTGCCCTTTTGGAACTTATGGTTCCATAGGTCCAATAGAACTTGGGATGTCAGTACATGAAGCGGGGTGATTGGGGCCCCTGGCAGGCCCACATAGGTGAATGACAGGGGCAGCCCTTAGGGTTTTAGAGCAAGCCTCTTCCATCATCAACAGACTGCTCCCCCTTGGTAGACAGCTGCTGGCTTGCTGCTGGGAGTTATGGAAAACTGAGCACTTGGTCATGAGACACCACGTTGTCAGGCAATCTTAGATGCCCATCAAGAGCTGGGTGTTATCTGACGGACCCTGCAATAGAAACAGATTGCTCTTAATGGCCACGATTAATGAAAGTGGAATACATTATATGTGATGAGGCCTGAGACTGACCACTACTAACAAGGATGATAAAGGAAGATGTAGGTGCCATGGTTGTTACTTCTGCTGGACATTTTTCTGTCCCTCAGCAAGCACCCATGACCTCATGACTTTTACATTATGACATGTTGACACAAAGAATGGAGATAAGGACAAAGCCTGCAGGGTTTCTTTAAGTTGTGAAGAAACAACCAGCATGTGGACAGCTGTAGCACTACAGCCCTTTTCCAAGACATCACTGAAGTACAGTGGTGAAGGACATCTTCACAGTAAACAAATCTTTGGGCAGTGAACCTGGTCATACATTTTGCTTACAAAAACAGTTCAGATAGAGCATTTCATGAATTGTAGCCAATGGTCTGCCAAGAGTGTAAGTGTTGTTGAAGAGACATGACTGGAAAATTGGTGACAGACATTTGTGGAAGAAATATGTGGAAAGATTGCTATCTATGAGTGATAGGTGTTGAAGTAATTGTGTGCCACATGAAAGCTCACTAAGAGGTTATCTAAGAAGAAGAGAATTTTAGTAACTTGGAGTAGGGGAAGACCCATTCTGAGATAGCAGTCAGGCTCTTCCCTCAGCCACTGCTCTCATTGCCCAGTGGACTCAGGGGCAAAGGGGTCATCATGGCAGAGGTGGAGGTGATGAATGGGCTCAGCCAAATTGGCTTTCAGTCAAGAAGACTGACACAATGAGTGTCCCAACTGCCAGCAACAAAGACCAACACCAAGATCCTGTTATGGTACCACTCTCTATGATAATGAACCTGCACCTACATGGCAGTTGATGATATTTGTCACCTTTCACCATGGAATAAGCAGCACTTTTCTTTAATGGAATAGACACACATCCTGGGGATGGATTTGCCTTCACTGCATGTAATGCTTCTTCTAAAATGAACACCTACCGAACTATAGGCTGCTTCGTCCACCATCACAGCATTCTACACATCATTGCTTCTACTAAGGGATACACTTCATGGCTGAAGAGCATGGCGAAGGACTCAGGCTCATGGAATTCACTGATCCTAACATGTTCCCTTCCATCCAGTTGTGGGAGGATTGATGGAATGATGAAATAGCCTTTTGAAGGTGCAATTTCAATTAAAGAGACTATATAACAATGCCTTCCAGGGCTGGTACCAGTTCTCCATCTGTATTATATATTGTGATTTTTTGCCTATGCTCTTAGTATCCAAAGGATGCTATTCTTATTTCCCTTCCTTGAGTCATAATCCAGGAATCAGTGTGGGGAAACTGGAAAGATTGCACTGACTCTTTCCCTTAGGGACCCACTAGCAAAGTGTTTGCTTACTACGCCCATTTCTGTTCACTCTGCTGACATAGCTGTCAGTTCTAAAATGGTAAAAACTTCCACCCAGAGAGAAACACTGATTGCACTGGATTGGTGTCTGAGATTTCCTTCTCACTATTTTGGACCCATCATGCTTCTGAGTCAAATGCTACATAGGGAATTGTGATTCTCATGGGGGGATCAGCCCAGACTACTATGGATACCTGGGACTAATACTCCACAATGGAGGCAACACAGGGTAGGCTTGGAGTGCAGCAGCTTGTTTAGGGCATCTCCTCATATTGGCATGCCTTGTTAGTAAGATCAATGGGAAATTGCATCAACCCAGTCCAGACAGGATGAGAAGTTGCCCAGAACCCGCACAAAAGAAGGAATGGGTTATCCCTCTAGGTGAAGATAACCTTGATTGACACAGTATCACTAGTTTAATATTAAATCTACAACATTGGTAATGTCATGAGAAATACAAACATCACCCAAAAGGAAATTTACTTCTTATTCTGGAAAAGGAGTTGTGCATTCTCAGGTCTAGCCAGATAGTGGCATCCTGTCAGGTGCAATTACGAACCTGCTGCTGTCTTCACTCGGAAGTTAAGTATGGTTAACGAAGATGTATCTTGTCATGAAGTTGATAATAGGTGCGCTGTGACCATTAATCATGGTATGTCAACTTGAGCGGATTATGAAATGTCCACCAGATTCATAAAACCCACTTCTGGATTTGCCTGCGAGAAATTCCAAGATATGATTGGAATGTTCTCCACCCAACTGAGCAGATAAGACCACCCTGATTGTGGGTGGCACTGTCCAATGGGCTTGGGGTCTGTGTAGAATAAAAAGGGAAGGATGAGGTGGTCTCTTCACTGCACGGGAGCTCTGCTCTCTTCAGCCACCCATCTCAGGCTCATAGCAGTGAGTCTCGCCTCAGCTTCCAGGCTTTTGATCTGGGTCCTGAAATTGTTTCCTCTCTTGTTCTGCAACTTACAGCTTGTTTTGCTGAGCAGCTACTGGACACTGTGTCTCTCCAGCTCACAGACGGCCACTGTGAACTCTCCTGCCTCTAAACTGTAAGCTTCCCTAAAATATCTCCTTGCATAATTTTACATGTGCATGTGCTGAATATATTTTCTATTGATTCTGTTCTAGAGATCTCTAATCTAAGCAGTATAATAATTGTTTTCTAGACAATATTGATTGACTCACAGACTTACATCATGAAAAATCTGACATGATCATGCTTCCAGTTTTTATCACAGCTGTGATTTTGCAAGCTTTTATCATAAAATTTCTATTCCTTCTGTAATGTTCAAGAAGAGCCAATATTCTGTGATCTATTTTACTTAAGAATATTCCTTACCACCTTGAAAGTGTTATTTCCTCTTTCACAAAAAAGATCGCCATTTTACATTTTAATTTTTGATAGATTATTCCATCAAGGAATAAATTCTTATATATATGTTCATTATCTTCTTCCATATTAACTGCAAGAGATAAGGAGTTTTATTAACTAATTATCACTGTAGGTAATATGTGACTATAAAATATACTCTACTAATAAGGTGTTACATTTAGTTAATAAATAAGGGTAAAAGGTAAATGATTTTGTCATAGCAAAGATATTTCTGAAAGCTTCTAATAAAGATATATATTAGAGGATGAAGTGAATGTATAATAAAATTAGAGGTAGTATTTCCTCTTAAGGAATTTTTCCCATGTATGCAATATTTTAGCAGTGCAGCAAGATAGTCATTGTAGTGCAACAGCAAATGTACACTTTCAGGAACTGTTATAATATCAAAATATTTCTCAGTTCAAATCAGTACAGTTTTATACCTGGACCTTCCATAGACTGTCCCAACTCT
The DNA here is from genome assembly GCF_053883595.1 of Heterocephalus glaber. NCBI lineage: Eukaryota > Metazoa > Chordata > Mammalia > Rodentia > Bathyergidae > Heterocephalus > Heterocephalus glaber. The sequence goes on from NW_028258315.1 coordinate 551,519, forward strand.
TCACCTGAGACCCTATATATGTTCTCCAAATATAAAATTGATGCCTACATTAATATAGAATTAATTAATTCTAAAGACTTAAGTAATCCCAGAGATACTCTAATCAAAACTGGTCCCCATTTCTATCATTTCTCTTTTTTGTTTAATTGAATTATTAAAAATCCATTTCTAGCTAACATACAGTGGCACCAATTTTATGAACTTAATTTGTTTTATGATTTGGGGGACATGGGCTGTGCTTGGTTTTGTTACTCGATGCGGAGACTGTGAAGGGAAAAAAATTGCTGAATGCTTTTGTTTATGAATTGAACTGTTTTCAAAAAGAAGTGTTTGTGAACTGAGGTATTGCTGCACCCTCCTGAATATGAATAAGAAATGAAATACCATTTGATATTTGAAAGTATGGGGGTGATCTCAGTGAGAGACTTATTGGGCCAGATAGAGGGAAGTGAATGTCTGATCAAATATATCCATGAATGCATCAAAGTTTATAACCAACATCTGAACTTGGGGCAGAACAGCCAAGCCTTCTCCACTGAAGAGTGCTCCTGTCCTGATCACCACCATGGATGGCCAGGGGAAAGGTACGTGCATCAAACAGTGAGATGTTGGCTTCATCCAATCCTGGGTGGGTTAATGTGAAAATGTATCTAAGGACAAAAGTGCCAGGTTTATATGGTTTAGAAGAACTATCTAAATGTTGCTCTGGAAAGAAATTGCACAGGAGAATGTTTCAGAGTCCTCCAATGGTGGAATCCTCCAGTTTTGGAGATTTGGCTATGACCAGAGACCTTTTGCATTAATTCGGGTGCAGGTGGGACAGTGAGGGTGCTTCTGCTGTCTACATGGGAAAGGACAGGGAGCTGCTAATCATTCTGCAGTACAGGCCAGATCCCAGAATAAGAAGTCATCCAACTCAAACACCAGTAATGCTGAGATTGAGGAACTGGGGACTAGAATAGGACCACGAGAGTCACTGGGTCCAATCTTCACAACTCCAGAAAGCAGAAACTAACATTTTCTGGTTCTCGGGTCTAATATATGAATTGGACAACTTGAGCCACCTAATGGAACTTTCAATTCAGAAGCCACAATGCAGGCTGATGGCAAGTGTGCATCTCCTGTAGCTTTGTCAGTTTGGTTCAAGCACAATGTCCTTTCAAAAGGAAAAGCAGGTGAGTGCTAATTGGCTGCTGAGTAAATGACATCTGTAAGAAAAGTAATGGGTAATTGTGAAAGCATATGTTTTCAGTGATGAACTTCCTGCAGCTGCTACCTCAGTTTCTCTTTTTTGCAAAGCACTTTTCCATCACAAATGTACATAAAATTTGCATTTGTCTTCATTATATTACTATAACATGCATACATTTAAATTTTGTTATCATTACAATTTTGGAAAAGTAAAATTATATAATATGAATGAACGCATGTTGTTTTAATTTTGCAACTAACTGGTTATTCAGTTCCCTTCCACAACAAAAATTTTCAAGTATATTTATTTATTTTAAGTACTTGCCTTTAGGAATTAGTCACATAAAAATCTTTAAAATTTGCCTAGATTTACCTTGGAGATTTTCACCCTCATTTATCAAAGGTTATATGGAAGTCAGTCTTCTGGTTACTACACTTTCACATCAGACATTCCTTTGGAATAGTGTCAGTAAAGGGAAAAGGTGATTTAAAATCTGTAGCTACCTGTTGTCACTTTCCCTTTGTGAGTACAAATTATAGAAATTTCTGAAATAACAAATTGATGGTACATCTCTGATCACTGTCAAAGATTTTGATGTGAGACTTTAATGGAGCAGAGAAAGTGTATAAAATTAAACTTCTGAGAGCCCCGTTTTCCAACACACAAAGCACAGAGCTGTTCCTCAAAAGTGATGGTCAGCAGCCCTGCACACACTGCGCCTCATGGCCGCTGCTTGGTCCCTGCTGCACAGATGCAGCCCAGAACCCACAGGTGAGCGCGGAGTGAGCGGGTGAAGGGCGAGGGCCATGGCACTGGTGCTCTGCTCCCCACCTGCCAATAACAGGACTGGGGAGACTCACTTAACTCTTCTAAGACTGATTTTGATAGGTTATTATTTATGATAGTTATGAAAGCTCAGTCTATCATCAAGGGTTTTGCAATCCTGTAATTTAGAAAAATAAGAGTGGCAAAGTGTGAAGCAAAGGCTCAGGATTATCATGTTGAGTTAGCAGTTACAGGCCACGGTATCGGTTTTGTGATAGGATTCTTTTCATACTCAGTACTCACAAGCATGTACGTTTTCTTAAAAGCATGAAGATCAAACAAATAGGTAAACTGTGCTATACTTGTCAGTCCATGGTACAAAACGCAAATATCAGGCAGTGACTTAAAAAATTACAAACTCCTACAATATCTGACCATGAGTTAAAGCAGTAGAAGCCCCTGCAGTGTGTGACAGCTGAAAATCTACAGAAACTCCCTCCAAATTAAACTACGGTGAGAAATGACTTCAGCAACCCTGCCCACTATTAACTGAAGCTCCCAGAGTTAGCAAAGTGCAGGAGCACTTCTGGGAGGAATATAAAAAAGCGGGAAGTTCCTCACTTTTCAAACTCTGTACCTGAGCAAGTGTAACGACCAACATAAATGTACACAGTGGAGGGTGCTGATTCTTCCCCAACCCTGCTAGTAGAGTGCCAAATCAGGGGGCTGGGAGAGATAAGGCTCCCACGAGACAAGGCTTGTTTTGGGGAACTTGCATCAGTAGTTTATCTAGAGCGGTGTGTGTCTTGGTCTAACCAGGGTCACTTGTAGTGCTGCTGGCCATGTCAAGCCTGCTCCTGGGGAAGGATGTGGCTGCCCAGTCTAACTGTACCAACGGGACTGGCTACCAGGTGCCCCTCCCAGATCTGTTGGATCGGGCCATCATCCTGTCTCACTACATCCACACTCTCTCTTCAGATCTCTACCAGGAATTTGTAAGTACTTCTCTTTTCTCCTCTTCTCAAAAGGAACCTTCTCAATAGTGATGGACAAAGACTACACTTTAAATATGAACACCTCACCCCGCAAATTTCAAGTCATATTAACTAATGGAGTAAAAAATGCACCAAGCAATAAAATGTGGAACACCAAGGAATGAAGCATTCAGGAAATCTATGATTGTCAAAAAGTTTGATGATTTTGCAAAAATTTTTCTGAAATCACTTTATGTTTAAAAATGTAAACATGTGACATAGCTTTTAGTGTGCTGATTTCTTGTTTTTCTGGTCAATGCCAGTCTATGGTCTTTCTTCACTGAGCATACTGCTGAGATCCAAGAAATGAGAGCAGTTCTGCTGTGAGCAAGGGTCAGGGTTTAGGAAACAACAGGTTACCACAGAGAATGTGGCCCGCTGTCTGTGAGAAAACCTATCTGTCTATCATCTGTCCATCATCTATCATCTGTCTATCATCTGTCTATCTTCTGTCTATCTATCATCTATCTATCTATCATCTATCTATCAATCTCTCCACACAATTCATTTTATACATTCATGATTTTCTTTTCATTTTGCATTTTCAACTTGACTTCAGCTGTCTTTGGAATCTTCTTAGAAATCCTTTTCAACTTTCACAACTTTTGATTATTATCAGCCTCTATAATGTACTGGTATCAATCTCAGCCTATTACTGAGAATTTCAATGATTTGTCTGTTTTATGACTTGAGTTTTTCACAATAAAATTTTGTATTTTGGATTCATGATCAATTGGTAAGATTGAGGTGTGTGGATTAAGAGGTAATTGAAAGAAAAGTATAATTTTTATATCAATTTAAGGAAAGTATATCAGTTTAGACCCTTGAGAACCTAGAGATTAAGTAGGTAAATAGAGATGCATATGTATCGTGGCCTTTGGTTCAAATACTAGGGAAAAGGGATTGCTAGCCAACACACCTTTTGTAGCTTTGGTGTTTTGCGTGCTTGTGTTCCACATGTTAACTCATAGGAAGGGTAAGGAAACAATGGCATAGCCAAGGGAAGAGGGTGGGAAGTCAGAAAACTGAGCTGAGCAACAGTGAGGTTCCCGAGGTAATGGGAAAAAGTAGGCAGAAAGGTTCCTTTCTTACTGCAGTTTCAGACTTCATGGAGCGCTCCTTTGTAATCGACTGCACAGCCTTTAAATGTGCTAGCACGAAGCGACTGGATTCGTATTTTCCTTCCCAAACCCAGCTCACTGAATTTCCCATTGTTTCCAGGAATCCCTTTACTCTCAGGACTCAGACTTCTTTGTTACGTACACGACAAAGTGCCACACAGCCTCCATCGCCACGCCAGGGGACAAGGAGCAGGCCCTGAAGATCCAGGTGAGTCCCCAGCCCAGCACTCCCAGGCCTGCTGAGGCAGTGACTGGCTTTGTGTCCTGTGGGCTCTGAGAGCTCTGTGGTCAGTGGGGACAGTGGTCTCACTGCAGAGAAAAGTGGAGGGAGAGTGAGCTGCCAAGAACACTCACAGGGTGCCTGGAAATGTTAGGGAAAACCAAGGGCTGGATGGGAGTTGTGCAAGATCTATAAATTACAAATGCAGATGACAATATTTTAACCAACACCCCACACCTAGGATTTTATGTAGCAAATGCAGTGCAGTTTATCTTAGTACAGGTGAGTGTGAGTCCTGCATTTGTGGTGTTTACATCACGATGCCTCTCAGACCTGTGCTGTCTCTCCTGGACTCCCAGCACCCTCCTCCTCTTCCTGCTTCCACTTCTCTGATGCTGACTTCCTTCCTCACTCTGCACTCGCTCCCCTCCCCCTCCATGTCCCAACTGAAAGTCCCCCTGCTGTGCGTGTCCTGCGGAAATTATGTCACGGCTCCAGAGGTGCAGCTCTGGTCTCTGCTCTGATGACAAAAAAGTGAGCCCATCAAACCTCAATAATTTATCCATGCCCTAAAGTTTTCTTGTTATAATCTGTCTCTTGATTTTCTGCCATAAACACAGTGTTAAGGTGATTATAAATGAAAACATGGAATTGCAGAGGGAAAATAAAATTGAATTTTATCCATAACAAATCTTATTAGAGTAGTATTTATTTTAATATTCCAGTTGTGTGTGTTTGTTTGTTTGACTGTAGCAATGTTAGGCCAATGGCTTAAATTGTAACTTTTGAGAACATCTGTGATCTACAGAAAGATTTTACACACACAGAGGAACATCAAAGCAATATGTAAGGTCAGGCTCTCTGAGCAGAGGTTGCATGTAACTAACCTGGCTGTGTCTCGCCCATGTCCCTGGTTACTCCAATCTGACTGCCCAGCCGAAGGACTTCATTGTTCTGGCGATCCGCTTGCTGCGCTCCTGGGACGACCCCCTGAGCCACCTCATGACTGAAGCAGTTCATCTGCCACATGTCACCCTGAGTCTCATTGAGAAAGCCGAGGCTATACAGGAGAACGTGCAACTCCTTACAGAAGGCCTGAAGTGGATTGCGAGACGGGTAGGCAGCCTCCTGATGGTCCCTTGGTTTTCACTTTCCGGGGTCTCCTCTGCTTTAGGAAATACAGTGACATCCCCTGCTTTGGAGGAATCACATTTAGGCCGAATGTTGCACCTTCCAGTCTGCTATGCAACAAAGCAGGAGCCGTAGCCAACAGTGCAGATTCTAGTGTCAATGAGTCTCAGGATTCAGGGTGCTGACAGTGCCCCCTTCCCTGCTCAGTCCATGGAGCCACCAGAACTGGTCCTTCATTGGATGGGAGTCAAACCATTTCCATGGAGGGAAAATCAGAGAAGAGCACCTGCAAGAGGACTGTGTTCCTCACAGTACTTTAGGACTCACACACTGAAATTCTGCTCAGAGTCCTTCTGTTTTCTCCTCACATCCAAGTGTGCTAAGTCCTCGATTTGCGAGAAAAATTCCTTCTGTTCATGATCCAAAGCACTTGTATCTGAGCAGTGAGAGAAGACTCATTTCTGATCACGTGATGTTTGGCCATGCACTGTTCATATTGCAATCCATTGCTGGTTTATAAAGTTAAGTGCTTGTCTTCTGGAACGCTTGCAAACCAAGTTCCTCACATTCCAAGGTTTTACTGTATTTTTGGGGAAAGGAAAATATCAGTATCAGATTGGACGGTACCTCCAATCTGCTGAACCCCAAAGAGACTGAGGAGACCAGAAGCATTAATACTGAAAACTGCTAAGGTGACCCTTCTGTGGAATACTCTTCATTTTATAATTTATAGAGTGTCATCCTAAGTTATTTTGTTGTTTGTAAGTTGCCTACTGTTGCATTAAATCACCCTGGACAATTTGTCATACCTTGAGTGAATTACTATTTTCAATATACATATCCATTCAAATAAGACCATTTCAACCACAGTACAGTAACAGGTAAGCAGCTTCTGAAGTTCTCAGAAATAAAGAATCATTAAAATTTTTGATTACAGAAATGACAACATAAGCAGTGATATATTTCACTTTTTATGTCCTGAGTACTTGTTAATATGTACCATTTTTGCCATTGTCACAAAAGTAGATTATCTACAATGCATACGCGTACTATAATACAAAGAACATATTAACTGAGGTAGAAAATGGACACCTTAATTTTCAACTTATTTTCTTCATAACTGAGAATCAAATTCTAGTGGTCACTAACTTATTCTACAGTGCTTCATCCTCTGTTCATTCTTCCTACCAATTATTCATTTGCTACTGTTTGCATCTGCATGCATTTTGCAGTAAATTTTGTTTTAGAAAACACACAAGGAAAGTAAAAAAAGAAACAAAATCAAAACAGAAATTAAGGTAACCAATACACACACCCATGTGGACACTTTACATTGCAATAAAAAGTATTCTTACTCTGTAGGATGAAGTTGAGCAGATCAGGTCTACGGTTACCCCAGATTTGTTCATACCAGTTCTGGACATCACCTGACATTTTTAGGGACTCAGGATGGGTCCCAGGTCTCTGAGATGAGGACAGGGGGACCTACTGTTTCTGCCTTGCGCTGCAGCACTTTTCAGAATCACCATCCCAACCCTGCTCACACAGTGTGGCTCTAAACAAGCAGGCCTGCTGCCTGCATCTCCTTCCCACAGGTGTGATTTCCTGCAACTCTACCCCTGGGCTACTCAAGGGAAGCAGCTTCTCCTCATGGAAACCTGGAAGGTGGCATTCTGGGTGGAGGGAGACTCATAACTCCTTAGTCCAGATTTGAGCACCTGTACCTTAAAGCACCAAGTGCAGTGCTCATCATCTCTAAGTTATTGTCTGGAGCCACCATATGAAGAATGGATCCAGTTACAAGCCCCCCAAAATCAATAGTGAACTATCAAGAGAAAAAAATACAAAGTGGTCATCTGGGACAAATTTTAGGAAATGTTAAAGTCCCTTAAGTGACAGAATGGAAGCTGTCCTTTGCATTGTCTCTAGGTGGAATGCATGTGTGTATTCAAGTAGCAACTTTCTGGGTGTCAAGTCCCACTCTGGCAGGGGCACATTTCACCTGCGATCATGTGCGTGTCAGGAAAATAGCTCAAGTGTTCTGCATCCAGCTTCGGGATGACTAGTAGTTTTACTATACCCTGTGTGAGATACATGAAAACCCTTGCCTTTGGCAAAAATATTTACATTTCATCTCTTCTCAAATCCTTATTGAAAATTAATGGACTCAAAGATAAGAAGTCCTGTTAATATGAGTAATAAGTGACTGTCTCTTTGGCGTCTAGGTTGCTCCTCAAATCAGAGACTACGGGGACTCTGCTGTCTGGACCCAGCTTCCCTCCCTGCAGTCAGCTGACGGAAAAGAGCGCCTGAACACTTTTCATCACCTGTGCCGCTGCCTGCGCAGGGACACACATAAGGCTCAGAGTTTCCTAAGGATCCTGAAGACCCAAGTTGCCTATCATGGCCACTGCTAAGCTCATGTCCATTCCTGCTGTTCTGAGATGGCTCCTAGCTGTCAATGCCTTGGGAAGCTTCTTTTAGTTTTATGGAATTTCATGCATGCTTGGGTGTAACGGTGTAAGGTTTCTCTCTCAAAAAATAAAAACAGTATTTAGCATTGCCAAAATATTAGAAGTCAATGTGTCAAAATTTCTTGCCTTAAGCTAACAGAAATAATTATCATCACCATTGAGAAGTTGCTATTGACATTTCTCAGAAATAACAAAACTAGCATCTTAAACAAGAAATTAACAAGTCCCTTTAGATTCTTGGTGTATGAATGTCAGTGAAGTTATGAGAAACAAAGAGTGAAATTTCTATCAATCATTATGGTCATAATGTACGGTAAAATGAATGCTCAGTTTATGAACACCAGCCATGTTCTAACATTAACGAAATTTTGATTCATGGTACAAGTTCTATTGTAAATGTCACGTCCCTGCATAGCATGAGACATAAGGAACTGTCTAGCACCTGTTACAATGCAAACATGGCATGGCTTTAGACTTAGCAACAGCTGCCTTCAAACATGTTTCACTGCATTCCTATCCCTTATCTTGAGCTTGGAAACACTCCATATGCTCTATTCACTTTGAATGTGAAAAGTCCAGGCAGACTAAGTTCAACGCATCGCATATCAGTTCTTTAGTACTGCCTTCCCTTTCTATAGTGACTTAAGGGACACCACAGGGAAAGCAGGTGAGCTTGTCATACAATTTTTCTCCCTCCTTCTTTTTGAACTGCACTTCTCAGGAGCAGTGGGATAGAGAGGCAAGAGAAATGAAAATATCTGACATCCCAAATATGTGTGGGGCTCTCATACACTTCCCATTGCTGACAAGGCCACTCTGATCTCCCTCTCAGTGGCCAGTGTGTCTCTTCTGAGGCACACTTGTGATTCTCTAAGACATGCACCAGGGGGACAACACTCTGGGCAGTGTATCCCACAGAGCCGTGTTCTGGTTTGATTCTGCTATGCACCACCGAGCTCTGCCACCTGCAGCATTCTTTCCAGTCTCTGCTGCTGTCCCCTGGCCCTGAGGGCACCAGGATGAAGGGAAATGGCTCAAGCTCAGCCAGCTGCCACTGGACTCCCAAGGCACTCCTGCATCACCTCCACTCCAAGCTTCGGAGTGGCATAGACACCGAAACACTGCCATCCCTCCAGAGTTCCCACCAGCTCTCTTCTCTCCCTCTTCAGGCAGACATACACTGAGTCAGGACATGGGGTTCATTAGCAGACATGAACCGAGAGTGAGATGCCACTCTTCCCTTCTTTCTAAACCAGCAAGTAATTATCTCTACCAACATCTGAATGGGGCATCAGCCTTGAGCACTTTCCACTACCAGACTGAGTTCTATCATTTCCTATTCCTCCAAATGCCTCATCTGTCACTGACTGAGCTTGAAGCAAGGTGAGTGCAATTGTGAGGCTCAGTGTGGCTCTGAATGACCTAAGATGAGGTCTCCTGTAGGCCAGCTCTCCTTGGAAGGCAGAGGGCTTGCCTGGCACTGTTTGTATCTGTGTGGGATTTCCCAAGTGATTCTGACAGTCAGTGATGGGATACATCCCATTCAACATCCTCCCAGAGAGGCAGTAAGGGGGAGGGACAAAAAGAGATATGTAGGGATGGAAGGAAGGAAAGGGGGGAAACAGTGAGGGAAAGCTAGACTGTGATGGATAAGATGCAGTTAGGAAGATACACTGATGGAAAAACTGCATCCTCCTTAATATTTTGCCCTAAAAGCAAGTACCATTCCATGTTCTCCTTTACCCTCCCTTTCCTCTTCCTTCTTTCTTTTCTAAGGTTTTTGTTTGAATTAGAAATACCATCTCCTCCTAACAGCTGAGTTTCTCCAGCTGTGGAGAGAACCAAAATTTTGCACCTCTGAACATCAGAATTCAAGGCAATGGTTTAAAAACTTCAGAAATTAAAAGAAAAAGTATTTCTTCATAATTATAGGAAGATTCACTAGCAAATTGAATCTTTTCCCTCATAGACAGGATTATTCCTGATGAATTTTCCCTCTGCTTTTAATTTTCATGGCACAATCTTTCAGAACACAACAGAGTCCTCTGCCCACACCAAGCTATCACCCTCTTCATCCTCCTGAAAGCACGAACGTTTTCTGCTATCTCTCGTATTGCAGCATTTTTATTTCAAAAATCAGACAAGGATAAGAGAAACTGTGTATCCATCATTCTTTTGTTAAATCCAATTGTATTTTTCTTCCAACTTTGTACCATCACTGTCAATTTGTACATATTCCCAACAGATGAAATAGGCTTCATCAGAGGTGCAATTTGGCAGCAAATTACAATGTGTAGGAAATATAAGTTTACTATTAGCTCACCTGCAAAATTATATATTCTGCTCTTCTACAATGTTTGTTCCAAATACAAACTTAAGACTTCAGTTAACCACCAAGGGTGGTAATAGAAGGTTTCTGCTTGCCTGTGATATAGAAACCAAATGCTCTGTTTTCCAGAGAAGATTGAAGACAGCACAAGTCTTCTGCAGAGTTAGCTAGGGCACAGAAAAACATCTATTTGAGAAGAATGTAACAACTGGTCCCTTTCCAGTCAGAGTGACTGCATTTTTGTTCTCGCTGAATTTTCAGGTAAAGTTACTTTTGAACACATGGAGCTACTAAACCAAGAATTACAGCAGTGGGGTTTATTAGAAATAAGGCAGAATGGTCAGCACAGTCAGGAGGCAGCATCTGGGGAGAGCAGGAAGCTGAGCAGGAAGCTCACCTGCTCCCACGTGGGACTGGGCCAGGCTGTGCTAAGACAAGTGTGAGAAAAATGGATCTTGTTGTTGATTTTCTACACCCAAAGATCGCCATAACTCAGGGAAACACATGAAATGCAACTTTTCTGCTTCAAAAACAGAGAAACCAACTTTTGAACTAATGTTTGAGCTGAAAAGGTATGCTACACCCTGCTGTAATAAACAAGTTTGAAATTGCTTAGAAATTAAGTTTGGACACAAAAACCTTTCCCAGGTAAGAGACTTCTAATGTGAAGGCAAACTGAAAAAAAAATGCTATGAAAGAAATCTTTTTTACCTAGGAACACTTATAAAGTTGTCAGAGATAATTAAAAATTAAAACAAGGGCCTGGGATTTAGCTCAGTGGTTCCGTTGCCTGCTATGCAAGTGCAAAGACCTGAGTTTGAACCCTAGCACCAAAAAAAAAAAAAAAATTAAAATGAATTTGAGACACCAGTGCATGCATTTTGGGTAAAATAACCTTAGTTCTACCCATTGATGCCTTAGCACAGTCTTTTCATCACATTAATTTATTCCCACTGTTAAATTACACTATGCACATGATTACATTAAATTTATGCAGATATCCCAGTAAGAAGCCAGTGTGGACCAGAGCTGCATAGCTGCAGGCAGATACAGCCAGGGCCCTGCCCCAACCCTGGCCACTTGGGCCCACAAGCTAAGCCCAAAGACCTCCCTGGAAAACAGCTGCACAGGTGTACAAGTAACAGACAGAGGCCTACCCCAATAGCATTGGTAAGTGTGCCCAGATCCTAGCCAGAAGCCTGCTCAGACACCAGCAAATCTGGCTCACACCCCCCCACCCCAGTCAAAGGCCCTCCCAGACAACAGCTATGTATGAGGGTAGGCCCTAGCCAGAGGCAAGCCTAGATACTATTCCAAGTGTGTACGGGCCACAGCCAGAACCCCACCAGGGCAACAGGGCATTGCAGGCATCCAGAAGACAACCATTTTGAACCCAGGAATGGGTGCAGTGGTGAGTAACAGAGAAAACAACCCTCAGTGGCTTTCTGAGAATGAAGACCATGGAGTGAGCAAAAAGTTGCCTCAACAAAGGTGCAGCAGGCTGCATCTGTCGAAAGGAGAAAACATATAAACAAGTCTCAAAACCAGACTTCCAGATTACCTAAGGCAACCCCAAAGGGCAACGAGATGGAAAAATCTGATACTCAACCACCTGGACTCCCTGAACTGACAACAAAAGAGGATCTGGAGAAAATGAAATCAGAAATAAATTCTCAGATAACAACAGAGATTGTGTTCATAGTACAAGACATGATTAATAAATCCAGAGCAGACACAGGTTAAAAAATAGAGGAGCTGAGGAACATGATGGAATCTCAACATAGGAAACAAATAGAATCCATAAAACAGATGCAAACAGATTTCCAGGAGATTAAAAACTCCATTAGCAGTTTACCCAGCAGAGCCCGGGATTTAGCTCAGTGGCACTGTGCCTGCCTTGCCAGTGCAAGGTCCTGAGTACAATCCCTGTACCGCCAAAAAAAAAGTTTACACAGCAGAATGAGCCAATGTGAGGACAGAATTTCAGATATAGAAGACAGGATTGCAACTGATGAAAAGGAAAAGAAATATACCTTAAAAATAGTAAAGGACCATGAGAAATCAGTCCAGCAGCTGCTAGGTGATGCACAGAAGAGTAACATAAGACTGATTGGAGTCAATGAAGGAACAGGAGACAGTGCAGACAACATTAAAAAACTGTTCACAGAAGTAGTGCCAGAAAACTTCCCAAACTTAGAAAAAGAACTTGACATATAGTTAAGTGAGGCATCTCCAACTACCCATGATAAAAAATCCACATCTAGGCACATAATAGTTAAGATTCCACAAACCCAAGAGGGCAAAAATATTCTACAAGCAGTTAGAGAAAAGAGACGAATCACATATAAAGCAAAATGCATCAGAAACACACCACACTTCTTAACCCAAACCTTCAAGGCAATGAAATCTTGGAGTGCTGATTATCAAGCCCTGAAGAAAAACAACCTCCAACCCAGACTGATGTACCATGCAAAACTATCTTTCAAAATTGATGGAAAAATAAGACACTTTGGTGACAGTGAGCACCTGAGGAACTTCATGAGCATCAAACCAGCACTCCAAAATTTTTTTAAACAATATCCTATGAAAAGACAATAAGGAACAGAACCCCAGGAATCCCAGCAGAATGAATTCACCAGGCATGACAGGAAATTAAATGCAAATTTGGAGAATCTAACAAAAAGAAAAATCATGACAAGTATAAATCAATACATATCAGTTATACCCATCAATGTTAATGGTCTTCATTCACCAATCAAAAGAAATAGACTGGCAGAATGGGTCAAGAAGCAAGATCCAACAACATGCTGAATACAACACACTTAATTAAAAAAGAAACTCATAGATTAAAAGTTAAAGCATGGAAAACAATACTCCATGCAACAGGAACCAGAAAAAAAACAGTAGTAGCTATCCTATTTGCAGATCAAATGGATTTCAAACCAACACTGATTATGAGGGACAAAGAAGGACACTACATCCTTGTAAAGAGAAAAATCCAAGAGGAAGAGATGACAATAATAAACATATATGCACCAAATACTAGTGTGCCCAACTATATAAAACAAATACTAACAGACATGAAAAATCAAATAAGCAATAATACAATAGTAGTGGGGGACCTCAATACCCCACTGTCATAGATAGATCAATTAGACAAAAAATAAACAATGAAATACTAGAACTCAGTCAAATTCTTAAACAAATGGACTTAACCTGTTTACAGAGTGTTCCACCAGACAAAATCAGAATACACATTCTTTTCAGCTGCACACGGGTCATTCCCCAAAATAGACGACATACTCATTCATAGAACATGTTTAACTAAGTACAAAGGAATTTAAGTTATCCCCTGTTTATTATCAGACCATAGTGCAATGATATTGGAGAATAATTGCAAAAGAAATGGTGAGAATTTCATAAACACTTGAAAATTGAACAACAGATTGCTGAATAGCCAATTGGACAGAGGAAATTAAAGAAGAAATCAGTTTCTACAATTAAACGACAATGTCAATAAACATATCAAAATCTATGGGATGCAATGAAAGCAGTCTTACAAAGGAAATTCATAGCAGTGAATATTCATATTAGGAAAACAGAGTGAACTCAATTAAACAACCTTATGCTGAACCTCAAACTTCTAGAAAAAGAAGAGCAGGACAAACCCAAAGCTCATACAAGGGAGGAAATTATAAAGATCAGAGCAGAAATCAATGCAATGGAGACTAAGAGAATGATACAAAAAACCAATGAAGCCAAGAGTTGGTTCTGTGAATGAATAAACATAATTGACTAACCAGCTTTATTAGCCAACTTTATCAAAAAAGGAAAGGAAAGACCCAAATCCATGAAATTAAAAATGAAAAGGGTAAAAATGCAACAGACCTAGCAGAAATCCAGAGGAACATACTTTGAGACCCTATATGCCAATAAGATGTAAAACACAGACGAAATCGACTGATTCCTAGATACATATGAATTACCAAAGTTGAACAAAGAAGACTTAAAATTCTAAACAACTCAATATCAATCAATGAAATTGAAAATGTAATTAAAATCTTACCAACTAGGAAAAGCCCGGATCCTGATGTCTTCACTGCTGATTTCTACAAGACATTTAGAGAGGAACTATTACCACTACTGTCTAAACTCTTCAATGAAATTGAAAGGGAGGTAATACTACCAAATCCATTACTCGAAGCAAGCATCACCTTGATCCCAAAAACAGAGAAAGACCCAGCTAAAAAAGAGAACTATTGGCCAATCTCACTAATGAACGTAGATGCAAAAATCCTTAATAAGATACTGGCAAATAGAATGCAGAAGATCATCAAGAAGATCATACACCCTGGCCAAGTGGGATTCATCCCAGGGATGCAGGGATGGTTCAACATATGCAAATCAATAGATGTAATGCAGGGTATTAATAGAGCCAAGGACAAAAACATATGATCATTTCTCTAGATGCAGCAAAATCATTTGACAAATTCCAACATGCATTCCAACATGATAAAAACTTGGAATAAACAATTGGTACCTCAACCTGATAAAAACCATCTATGAAAAACCAACAGGCAATATCAGACTCAATGGTCAAAAACTAAAATCATTCGTGCTAATATTAGGAACAATGCAAGGATGTCCACTATCACCACTCCTGTTCAATATAGTCTCAGAAACATTAGCCAGAGCATTTCAACAAGAGAAAGAAATAAAAGGAATGAAGATAGGAAAGGAAGAAGTCAAATTGTCATTATTTGCAGATGACATGATACTCTATATAGAAGACCCCAAGAACCCCACCAAAAGTCTTCAAGACTTAATAACCAAATTCAGTACACTAGCTGCATACAAGGTCAGCACACAAAAATCAATAACTTTCCTGTACACAAACAATGGACTCAATGAAAAGGAAACTCGAGAAACAACTCCCTTCACAACACCATCCAAAAAAATGAAATACCTAGGAATCAGCCTAACGAAAGAAATAAAAAATCTCTACTCTAAAAGCTATAGCACTCTGAAAAAAGAGATTGAAGAGGATATCAGAAAATGGAAAAACACCTTTTACTTCTGGGTAGGAAGAACCAATATAGTGAAAATGGCCATACTTCTAAAACCGCTATATAGATTCAATGCAATCCCAACTGAAATTCCAGCAGCATACTTCACAGACCTTGAAAAAACAATCCAAAAATTCATTTGGAACAAGCAGAAACCTAGAATAGCAAAAGCAATTCTAGGCAACAAAGCCAAAGTAGGGGTATCACAATCCTCAACTTGAAACTATACTACAAAGCTACTCCAATAAAAACACCATGATTGCATCAGTCTGCACTCCCACTTACAATGAAGAAGGATTCTTTTCTTCCCACAACACCAGCAGCATTTGTTATTGGTTGACTTCTTGATAGGAGCCATTCTTTCTGGGGTGAGGTGGAATCTCAGTGTTGTTTTCGTCTGCGTTTCTGAAATGACCAGTGATGTTGAACATTTTTTCATATGTTTATTTGCTGCTTTTACTTCTTTGTCTGAAAAATGTCTGTTCATTTCATATGCCCATATTTGAGTTGTGTCTTTACATTTGTGGGGTCTGATTTTTTTCAGTTCTTTATATATTCTAGATAGTAGAACTTTGTCTGAGGAAGAGGTGGTTAAAATGTTTTCCCACAGCTTGTGATAGCTAAAATTTGGACAGCCCAATTGCCCATTAACTGGAGACTGGATTAAGAATGAGAAACTAGAGACATTTATATCTAAGTGGATGCACATTAAGGCCATACTCTCAAGTGAAATTAATAGGACACACATGTTTAAATGCCAAATAGTTTCTCTGGTGTGAGAAACTGAAAGTATAACTAAGGATCAAAATGTATAATTGATATTGTGTAATAGGAAGAAAAGTTCTAAAGGAGAAGAGGAAGTGGGAGGGGTAGGGGAAAGGAAAGAAGGGAAAAGAAAAAATATGCAAAAAGGAAAAAAAAGGAAACAAAGTCTTTGTAAATAGGGAAGGGCAGATGGGGTGAATGGAGGGCAGGGGAAGGGGAAAAATAATAACCAAGATAGGTCATGTAAAGGTACAAGATCCCAATGATGAATGTAACTGTAATTTATACCTACCATGTACCAATAAACTGAAGGGGGAAAAAACCAGCATGGTACTGGCAAAGAAACAGGCCTGAGGATCATTGGAACTGATTAGAAGGTGCAGAAACAACTCCAGACACACTCAGCCACCTCATCTTTGACAAAGGTGTCAAACACCCTCACTGGAGGAAAGATAGTCTCTTTAATAAACAGTGCTGGAGAAATTGGGTTTCAACTTGCCTAAGATTAAATCTAGACCTAAATCTTTCACCATGCACTAAACTAAAATCATAATGGATTAAAGATCTAAATATTAAAACAGAAACATTAAACCAGTTGGAAGAGAGGTCAGATAGAACTCTTGAAGACACTGACATAGGAAAAGACTTGATGAACAAAACCTTAGTAACACAGGAACTAGCACAAAGAATCACCAACTGGGATCTCACCTTATTATAAAGCTTCTGCACTGCAAGAGAAATCACTAACGGAGCTAAGAGAACACCTACAATGTGGGAAAACATTTTTACCAGCTATTTCTCAGACAAAGGATGACTATCTAGAAAGTGTAAAGAACAAAAAAATCAGAACTCAAAAATTTAAAGACCCAATCCAAAAATGGGCATCTGAATTGAACAGACAATTCTCAGACAAAAAAGTAGGAATAGGAAATAAATGTATGAAAAAATGTTCAATATCACTGATCATCCAAGAGATGCAAATGAAAACAATCCTGAGATTCCACCTCACCGCAGAAAGAATGGCTGCTATCAAGAAAGCAAACAATAACAAATGCTGATAAGTCTGTGGGGAAAAAAGAACCCTGTTTCACTGTTGGTGGGAGTGTAGACTGGTGCAACCACTGTGGAAGTCAGTATGGAGATACCTCAAAGAACTGAAATTAGAGATCCCATTTGACCCAGCTATTCCCCTGTTGGGTATCGTCCTAAAAGAATTAAAAGAATCATACCACAGTGATATATGTACACCCATGTTCATGGCAGCACAGTTTGCAATAGCAAAAACTTGGAAACAGCCCACTTACCCATCAACTGGAGACTGGATAAAGAAAATGTGATTTTCGAAATAAAATGGAGTACTACTCAGCCAGAAAGAATGAGAAATTAGGAACATTCATAGCTAAATGGATGTACATTGAGCCAATAGTTTTAAGTGAAATAAATAGGACACACATGTGTAAACACCAAAAAATTTCTCTCGTGTAAGAAAGTGAAAGCATAAATAAGGATCAAAATGTATAATAGATGATAAGAAATAGGAAGGAAAGGGGCAAAGGGAAGAGGATGTGGGAGGCATAGGGGAATGGAAAGAAGGGAATGGAATTAACATGAGAAAATGAAAAAATGGAAACAAAGTCTTTGTAAAAGGAGATGGGTGGAGGTGCTGAAGGGTGGACAGAGTAATGGGGAAAAAATAAGATACAAGGTATACTATGTAAAGGTACAAATCTCCAATGATGAATGTCATTATATTGTATACCTAAAATGTACCAATAAAATTAATTTTAAAAAATAAAATAAATTTATGCAATGTATTTGTCTGTAGGTAGGATGTAAGGTGAGAAATCTAAAGTTTCACACTTAGGTTGGGTAAATAAGAGCCTGGTGTTTACTTGGAGAGAAGAGAGCAGCCCTGCCCTGCTCCCCCAGCTGACACAGAGCAGTGGGCCTAAGGGTGGAGAGAGGCTCTGCCCTGCCCCCACCACTGACCCCGCAGCTTGGGGTGCCCCCCAGGGAAGGGGAGACATCCTGCCCTGCCCTGCCACCAATACCTGCACATTGGGCATCCCATGGCACTGGACTGCAGAGGCAAGAAGCACAATACCGAACCGACTGAGAAGGAAGCTAACACACGTCAGGAGAGTTTCTTTACAGGACTGAAGGTTGACCATACCACAGACAGGTGAGAAAGCCTTGAGAGATAGGCTGGTGAGCATGAGAGCAGACAGCATCTGCTGAGACCCCTGAGAGGGTCACTCTCGGGCAGGAAGATCACAAGGCCTGGATTCTGTGGAGGGAGGCCAGTTGTGTGGGTGTGACTTTCAGGGAGTGAAGCTGAAGGAGGTGAAATTTAGTCCAGTGGTCTTCTTGGGCTTTGGCACTGCTGCCAACATCCAGCAGAAACCAGTGGTCTTGTTTGCTATAGGTGACTATCTGGGCTGCCTAAGTGTCTGCGGTAAAATTGTACACCTCTTTGAACTGGTTAGGGGTGGGTCATGAGTAGCTCTTAGGGTTTGTCAGTATCCAGTTTATATCTGGCACCCTTGTTGTCACTGTTTTACTATAGAGTATAGTCAAGGTGACATAGTTGGAGCTGTCAATACTTTCATTGATAGAGGTTATGTATAAGTTTAATACTTTGTCATAAATAAGAGACAATTTGAAGAACAAATCTCACTTAAGAAATTTAAATCTAACTGAGCTCTTATAGATTTTACCATAGTTTTTCCCTAATGATTCATAACTGTGGTCAACTACTGGTGTAGCTAGAAACTTCCAGAAAGGGTCAGCGATTGGAGCCCCTTTTTATATCTAGCTTTATATTATCACATTATTTTATACCTCTTTTGGTTATTCTTTTCTGCTGGGTGTTTAAGACCAAGTTAAAGTGAGACCTGTGTTAATCAGTATGAACCTCTTGCTATCTATCCAGGTCAGTTAAGTCTCCTCAGGTATTTCTTTGGAACCATGCATAGAGCCTCTCAGGTCCTGTCAGTGTCAGCCATCCAGATGGGTCATGGCCTTGCTTGACCATGTTGCTTTCAGTGAAAGTGTAGGAGATTTTTCCCTCTTGGTGACCCTTCTTTGGCACACGGTACATTTGTCCTCTGGTGCCCAGCAGTCTCCCTGATTAGTAGGTTGAGTGACTCACCAAAGATGTAAGATCCTGTAGAAAAGGTTTCTTTTTGTCCTGGATCTTTGTTAACCTTGAGGGGCCAGGGCCAAAATATTGGCTGTCCTCTTAGCCCAGTTACCTTTCTAGATTTGGTCTCCAAACTTTAGTTTTTGAACACCCAGAGGAGAAGATCAGTGACATTAGTAGTGAGCAGTGAGCTTAACTATTATAATTTTGTCTGGACATTGGGCACTTTTGAAATGTAACCCCTGTAGGATGTTAATAAACAGGAGTTATACACTATATAGAGAAACTTAAGATCAAGAGCCACATGTAATATTTTAGCATGACACTCATGATGGCATTATCTTTGTAACACTTACATGTCCATCTGAGTATGGAATAGTCATTTGTCAAACACCTCCATCTGATCACAAGACATTAAATGACATAAAGAAAACTCTTATTAGGCCGGGGATTTAGCTCAGTGGTTTCGCCACCTGCTGTGCAAGCACAAGGACCCGAGTTCGATCCCCAGTACCAAAAAACAAGCCTCTTATTTAATTTCATATCCTTTAATAGGATGCCAACTAAAGAGAACATACATATTGGCCTATAGATGTACCTTAGAAGTTAAAAATGTCCGGCCTCTAATTTTAGTGTGTGACACTGTTTGGACTGTTTGGCCTCTGTGCACCCCTAAGTGTGGTGACACATACAGCATATACATCACATAAGTTCTTAAGGAACACTATCATTTGAGTGGTTATCCCATGCTGGCTTGACATGTACCTCTTATCACAAATAGGTGGAGCACAAGAGAAAGGAAGATACTTGAGTCAAAAAAGATCATTACCATAACAATATTTTAGAAGACTTGTACACCTGGATGGCATAAATGGATGTAGTACACCATGAAATAACAAGGAGTATCACAGTTATATGAAACCCTTTGTCCCTTAATTTAGTTTTGTACTGAAAGCATTTTAATAAAATTTTTAAAATGTATTACAATATATGTTTAGCAATGTATTTCCCACAAAGCTATGGAAATTATTGGGGTCCCCTTTGTGAACAAAGTCTGGAATAAATTTTTCCAGGCAGCTGCTCCTTTATTTACCAAGGGGAGTCCTGTACAGTAGTTTTCCTAAGTCCAAGGGTCTTTATTTAATTATCTTAACACATTTTTGGATGACCTATAAATGCCAAATCATAACAATTAACACATTATCTTTGACCAATGAAAGATTTTCATGTTATTATACATAGACAACAATATGTACTGTATTTGTAAAATCATTTTTGACATCATTTGGATCATCTGACAACCTAGGGAAAGCATGTTTCTAGTGACACTTGTCTATTACCCAACTTGAGTTACAGGCAAACAGCTTTAAAAAAAATCCAAAAGAACAAAAAGAAAAAAATCATACCATCTACATATTGCAAGACTGACTTGGAAAAAACTATAGTATTTCTTTCTATCAAAACAGGATCTAGGGATGTCCTCATCTTTTTCCTGATAAATAGTTGACAATTTAAAATAATTGAAGGGCTTAGTTCTCATCTTTCTTACATCTTCAAGAATATATGCCTGAACATGTCTTCTATTTTAATCTTCTATCTGATTGGTAGACCAGTTTGGGTCATGTATAGGAACTGCTTGTGGGAACTGTTGTTCCCCTGGCTTCCTCTCTTTTGAGCTTCCAAAATTAAGATTATATTTGTCTCTAAATGTAATAGCAGCTTGTAATTCTACTTGTCTCTCATTAGAAATCAATATTTGATTTAAGAGCAACATTATATCTTTCTAATCTAGTCCATAGGTCTGAGTAAGTCCTCTAAAGTCCTCAATGTACATATCAGGATCATCTGAAAACTTTCTTAGGTCTCATTTGATCTGTCTTAGGTCACTGAGAGAAAAAGACACATTAACACAGGTGAGGATATATATGTCTTTGAGGGACCTGAACAACTTAGCTAAGGATGGATATCACCTCGAGAGATTTTAATTATAGCTAGCCTAGAAACTCCACCCTCAGCATCAAGTGGCCAAGGCTTAAAGTTGTCTTGGAAACTTTGTTCTCAGGTTTTAAAGGAGGAGGGGTAGCCTCAGGCTTAGAGGTACTGAATGTCTTAAGAGCAAGGTATCTCATTTTTCTATGGCCCACATTTACATTTGAACAAACAAGCAAGAATTACTTCTTAATGTAAACAAAGTCTCAACATAAGCTTATTTTGACCATTTTTTCTCTCTTACAGTATAATTCTAATTATGAGACAGCGTCATAGTCAGTACTACCCTCTGTATACTTATTTTGGCTTTAGGAGGTAGGCACATCACAAGCAGGTGTAGAAAAATACTAAATTATTCCCTAATATATTCCAAAGTTGTATGAGGTTCAGATATGGAGTTCCCCATCTGAAACAACAGAGAAACAAAACCAGCATCCCATAAGTCTCTGCTTGATTGTTAAATCCCTAGGGCATCCCAAGGGCATCCCCCAAGGTTCATTCCACTCCAAGGCAGATAGCTATCATCTGGAGAGAGACCCCGAAAATAAAACCAGACTGGAGTATCTACCCTTCACCAGTAGGTGATCTTATCTTCCTCAAGGAACTCATATCCTTTCTCTAGTAGGAACTCCTGAAGCACAAGTTACAATTAATTTTAGTCATGTCAATCATGTTTAGAGAAGGAAGTATTGCTAGCAAATCAAGAGATTTAAACCAATGCTTTCTAGCTCCTTGGAAGAGAAGAAAATAGGTCAACAGTCAAATTATGGCACTTTTTTCTGCAAAAAAAGATCACCTCTAGAGATGGTAGGTGAGAGATTCTGCCCTGGGCCCCAAGCAGAGAAATCTCTAAGACATTTACCTAGGAAATCTTTATTAGCAACTGAAGGACCCTTGTTAGCAAGACAGATTCCATATTGCTGCTGCTTGACCCACCTGCCTGCCCTTTAGATGAACTCAGAAGGAGGAAGCTTAGAAACCTCCTCCCCTTAGAGAGTCTCTTAGAAACAACAATTAATCAACTATTGTTTCACAAATGTTCTAACAGCAGAAGTCTCCCTTCTGTACCAGTTGCTACACTCCCCTAACCGCCAATGTCTGGCTTCTGTACAGCTGCTTGCCAAGTTCCCTCTTGCAACCCCTATAAAAGAGCCTCAGACTCTGAGCTGGGTGCCTCTCTAAGCTTGGTGCTTGGAGGGTGCCATCTGGCCAGACTAATAAAGGTCTGTTTTACTTTCTCAATTTGTCCAGTGTGTTCCCTCCCAGGTGATCCTCACTGTAGTCAGCTCTTTGGAGCGGTTGGTAAGGCCCATGGTCTTACAGCAACAAGACAAGGATATTTCTTTGAGGTCCTGTTGAGGTCAGTGGACTGAAGTGGGTAGGGGGAATCTAGTCAGAACAAGGTTTGTCAAGTGCCAGCATTAAATGGCAGACTTTTTGTCCTCAGACTCCTGGCTTTGACATATCTGCCAGTGGTCCCCTACAAGTCTATCTTAAATTCATTAAATATTTAAAACTCACAGATTAAACTTATGTTCATTTCCTAGCAGCCATAATCCACATATTCGTAAAGGCACTATTATCAACTTCCTATGCCAGCATGAAGGAAGAGAAAAGGTGACAAAAATCTCCTTTATTAGTTAGCATGTCAAAACACAAATGTAAGTCACTGATTGCTAATTTCTCCAGTGTAAGACAAAACAGTTGTTGTGAGTTGCCTTAGTCTGACTTCCTGTAAGGAGGAGCGATCTGACTACAAGTTCTCAAATGAACTCCCAACAAGTTGGAGAAAACTTTAAGGGGATTTTTTAACTCACTAGCAGAGAAAAAAACAGTCCAAGTAAAGTTCAAGCCACTTAAACATCCAAAAAATCACGAAGTAGCACTCTACAAGTCCACAGTCAAAGTTCCAAAGTCCACAACCTTATCAGCAAAGGTATTTTTCCTCCTCTACACACATAAATGATGAAGACCATACCTAGGATAGGGAGAGAAGGTCCAAGTAGCTTTTACTCTATCAAAGATTTGGTTTTATTCATCTGACATGGGGTCTTATCTTACTAGGAGAGAAACCAGTCCAAACCTGTAGCTCAACTCTCAGTGGAGGCTTAAGAAAAGGCTCTGAAGGCATCACTTCAGATCACTCTGAGAAGAAGGATATCTGATGATCACTGACAGAGTTCACCTTTTAACCTTACTGAGGAGCCCAGATAGGGATCAGATGTGGAGATTTTCTGCTGATTACCCAGTCAGGCAGAGCTAGTTTCTTCTGAGGAATCTTTGGGTATCCACTAGAGAGTAGCCCTAGCCATCGCCCCTCAGCTGTCACCTCAGTTTACACTAGTTCCACACAATCAGAGATCTGTCTCCAAAAGGAACCCAATTACCTATCTGGATTTGCTTCAATGAGAGTGGAGATTCACCAGAGGGCACCTAGAGAAACCTGTCCTCTGCTTTGAGAGTGGCAGCTGCCTTAAAGGCAATTACTACCTGGCAGAGTAACCACTGTTGGTTTAGCATTCTATAAGGGACAGATGAAAGCCTGAATTGTCTTTACCTGAGAGGATTTCATGAGACCCATTTTACAGCACTTTTAAGCTACTAAGTCCAAACACAATGTATGCAAAAGAAGAAGAAAATGTAACTTTAACTAAGGACAATTCAACGTAAGAGAAACAAGCAATTTGCCAAAACTTAAAATGTACAAATTAGAATTAAGACAATTTTGAAGCAAATGCTGAAACAAAGGCCAGATTTATGAAACAAAACCAGAATCTAAGAAACAAGAACCAGAATTTAGAAAACAAAAAGTTACAATCTATGAAGCAAGAAGACCAAAGTTAGAATCTATAGAACAAAAGAAAACTTTTTCCTCTGTCCAATAATCTCGGTGGAAGACCTCTGAAATGATATAGGGAGAAGAGATGCAACTCCTAAACCTGCTAGATATCCAAAGTTTGAGTTCAAGTTCTCTAAAATCAAATAACAAATTCTAGAAAAAAGGGAGGTTAAGAGTAGGAAATATTTATTGAGAGAAAGATAGCTTCTGTCTAAGAGACACAAAAGGGGGACTAGAAAGTGGGTTGCCCCCACCTGTAGGTAATCACAGGAGATGGAAATGTCTGTAGAGAGGGACACTGCAGATTTCCCTAGGCCCTTCTGTGCTCTTCTCAGAGTGGGAGGAATTTAGCAGGTGTAGGCCCTGGGGGGAGTGGAGACATTTAATCCTTACTGCCATGAGTATGCTACATGGGCCACCTAACAAAAGGAAGAGGGCCAAGGAGGTGGCATTTTAAAGTCATGTGATGACTATCTCGTTTTCTTGCATTTAAGGCAGGCCTTGATTGTCCCTGAGTTTTCTTGGCTGTGTTTAAAGCACTGACAATTGCTTCAACCATAATTTTGTTATGTACTTTTTTTCTCTGCCCTTCTACTATTATCTCCATATAGATTCTGATTGTTGAACACAGCAAAGGCCACCTCCAGCATGGGGGTCTGGTGGCCCATCTGCAAATCTATCTGGGTCTTTTGAAAATCCAGGTTCTCTCAGGGGGATTTGGCTCTGTTGGAAGTAGGGGGACACTCTTATATTCATTGAGAGACAGGTGGTGCTGTGAGGACAGGATTAACAAAGATAACAATGTCTCCTTCCTCAGAGTCCTCTGAGTACCATACTTGGGCGGCCTTTCCAGGGATAAAGAAACAAAAAGCCTGAGCATAAGGGATTTAACACCACTTTCCTTGCCTTTTGAAAAAAAAAATCTAACTGAAGAACATTATTATAATTTAGGCTGAAATTCTGCACGATCTCTCATCATTACCAAGTTCATCCTGGATCCACCGTTCAAGACAGAGGTAGAGCCCCTCTGAGTGGAAATTCCGTGGTACTCTGCAGAGAGAGAGAACGCTGAGCCTGGGTCCTTCACCTGCAGGAGGAGACTGTTGGTGTCCCTCGTGAGACTCAAGTGCTACTAACCAGACCCTGCCAGGCCAAGCAGCCCAAGTGAGGTTCATTAGAGCGCTCCAGTTCACCATGACTAGTTCAGGGTCAAATTCTTCTCTGTTTTTAAGGGTTCAGGTAAGGCTGAGGTGATGGGATCTGTAGGGTGTTTCCTATGAAAACCTGTGGGACATATGGAGAGAGAAGCCCAGGACTCCCATTCTTTATGTGCATCCTCTCCAGAAGGCAGCCTTATGAGTTCACACAGCATCTTTCATGAGACTCGGGCACAGGAAAGAATTCTCTGCCTGAAGTGACCCTGGTGCCTAATTTATTGTTTTTCCTTAGAACTTTCTATACTGTGGCCCACTGGCTCCTTAGAAAGATGTGTGAATCCCTCCAGGGGCTCCCTTAGCAACCTGAGATACAATATCCCTTACATTTGTCCTAATCATATTTTGGTAATTTGTTTAAGTACAAATAGACATCTATATATTTTTTTAGCATTGTGGGAACTAAGAAAAAATAATCCTTTAAAAATTCTAAGTTCAAGGATAATGTAGGTTACCCATTAAGTTTACACTCAGCAGCTTCAGTTAATCTTTACAAGCTGTCCAGAAAGGGGCTCACTGGCCCCAAACGTTTCCTCCTCTGGGCTGGGCCACAGGTGCCAGTAGCTCAGCCAAGACTGCCTGTGCACATGGCCCTGCATGCTATGAGGGACAGCAGTGATGGGAAGCAGAGCCATGGGTCCATGGTCCCTCCTGTAAGGTGGCTTCACAAACTGCCACACAGGCCAATCCTGGGATGGCTATGGGTGCTCCATTCCATGGCCTGCACACTGAGTGTGGAACCTCGCACTGTACTCAGCTATGCTCCACCATCATCCTGCTCCTCCGAGACTCAGCTATCCACCCCTCTGACCCAGTGATAGGTGATCTCATTGTATGCTTGCCCATTTGTGCAGCTGAGGCTAGAGCTTAATAAACCGAATAGTTTCTCTAGTGTGAGAAACTGAGAGTGTAAATAAGGATTAATAACTAATAATTGATACTTTTTATCAGGTTGGCTAAAGGTTTATTGATTTCATTTATTCTTTCAAAAAACCAACTCTATGATTCAATAATTTTTGTATCATTCCTTTAGTCTCCATTGCATTGGTTTCTGCTTGGATCTTTATAATTTCCTCTCTTGTATGAGCTTTGAGTTTGTTATGCTCTTCTTTTTTAGGAGCTTGAGGTTCTGCATTAGGTTATTTATCTGAGTTCTCTCTGTTTTCCCAGTATGGGTGTTCACTATTATGAATTTCCCACATAGAACTGTTTTCATTATGTCCCATAGATTCCTGTATGTTACACTGGCATTACCATTTACTTGTAGAAACTGTCTAATTTCTTCTTTAATTTTCTCTGTGACCCATTGGTTGTTCAGGAGAGTGTTATTCAGTTTGCATGTGTTTGTGGAAATTTTGCGGTTTCTTATGCTATTGATCTGCAATTTTATTGCACTATGGTCAGATAATATACAGGGGGAACTTCAGTTCTTTTATATTGACTTAGACATGTCCTGTGAGTCCTAGTCACAAGCTGGTGGAGCCAGCCAGAGGAAGCAGGTTCCAGTCAGGCTGCAACCGCACAGCCCCATTCAGCGCCACTCGGCCCTACTCCACTTCAGTTTAACTTTGATTATTTTTCTCAACTACTCTCATGTATATGGCCATGTTCCTGCTATAGGTTGCAAAAGGAGGGAAATTACCTAACCCAGGAGCTGCTCTCTCCCTGGGAGAAAAGGCAGAGGAGCTGGGTGGAGGGGAGCAGCCCTGGAGCATGGTGAGGTCAGCCGTCCTGGGCAGCCCTCGGTGTCACTGCCATGCTAGGAAGCTCGTGGGCTCAGGGAGTCAGGGTGGCCTGTCCCTCACAGCAGTCCTGGACCCAGCCCAGCCCTTCTTGGGTGTGCAGTAAGCAGTGTGCAGGGTCTTCAGGCAGTAAAGTATTCACTTTTATATGTACATTCTGTCTACAGCACTATTTTATAGTCTTTTCAGTTTTTTGAGAAATGGTCTCCCTGTAGTCCAGAATGGTCCTGAAAACATTATGTAGTCCAGCCAGCAATCTAAGTCAAAGCAATCTTCCAATCCTCCTGCCTCGGCCTCCTGAGTGCTGGGATTACAGTGATGGGCCACCATCCCCAGCTTCACAGGCTGTTTCATATAATGAAATGTGAGGCAATTAGCATGATGCTTTCAAAAAATTTTAATGGCTGGAAAAGTCATTTTATAAATGAAAAATGCTGACATTAAAAGTGTGGTATTCTGGTGGTGTAGAGGGATATGAGATAAATTCCCAGGAGCAGTCCACCTGTAGCCCTAGCATGATCACTCCTGTTATGAACAGTCAATTGGACAGAAAGCCTGGCAGCAAAATGTTTTACATTCATAAAACCTATTAAAGGCAGGATTAAGGGGTTGGGGGACATGGTAAAAGAAGTCAAAGTAGGAAAGAAGTATACCCCACAGAGTGCAGAGCAGGCTAGACACCATAATGCCCTCAAATTCTCATGTGCACAGGGCCAGATTCTGCTTTTCTGAACACCTATAGAAACCCAACTTGTAAGGACAAAGAATATTCCTAATACAAAGAAAATTTCAGGAAAGAAATAAAATATAAATAAAGGAAGATGCAAAAGAGAAAATGGGATGATATTTGCCTACTTTTCATTCATGTCATTTCTTTCTATCTTTCTTATTTGGTTCTATTTTCTATTGCTCTCCACCAATTATTCCAACCTTCCACTTTCTAAATGTGTATTAGGATGCTGAATGTCAACTATCTACAACTTGCCACGAAACACTAAAGCTGATACCAAACTTCTCAGACAAGCCCTCTGCCTGCTGAGGAGAGTTTGTTCTGGTGAGCTCTTGAAGGATCCGCAGAGCCCAGCTGAGCTGCCCTCATGCAGTCTGCTCTCTCCAAGCTCAGTGAGTAGAACAGTGAGAAGGCATGGGGGGTGTCATTGCTCACTTGCCTGCTGGAAACCATGGGAGACTTATGCTCTAAATTGCTGTTGCTAGAGATTCTCACACATTGAGCTGAGAGAAGGGAAGGGTGGCATCTTCTTCCTCAGGTGAATGTCTGCCAATGGGTTCAACTCTCTGATGTACGGTGTGTCTAAAAAGAGGAGGAAAGGAGACCTGGGGAAGCACCGGGAAGGGCACAGTGCTGTTGCAGCAGTGGTGTCTCTCACTGCCTGTGTGGGTCATGGAACATGAATTCTAGTGTGAGGCACCAGCAGCAGAGGCTGGAAAGAATGCTACTGCAGGTGGCACAGCTGTGTGGGGGACGTGGGAGTCAAGCCGGGGCTTTCTCTGAGGGAGACAGTCTGCAGGGTGTTGTGCCCACTGGTGGGTGTCCTGGAGAATCACAGGAGTGCACCACCAGACAGACACATCCCACTGAGAGTGAGTTCAGGATGAGTCCTGTCAGCAGGGGGATGTGTATGACAGCAGCTCCCAGTCAGTGATGTCGGAACCTTTCCCCTCCTGTACCCTTCCGTCCAGGACCAATGTAGTCCGAGAAATGGAAACCATGAGATTGAGCAGAGGAACCTGGCAGGAAATGACTAAATTTTCATTCCCTATGGTATTCCTTCAGCCACCATAGACAGAGGAATGTATTAGCATTTGGGGGGGGCGGGTACAGGGGATTGAACTCAGGACCTTGCACTTGCAAGGCAGGCGGCGGAAACACTGAGCTAAATCCTGGCCCCAGAGGAATGTATTAAAGAGTCAAACATGAGATGGAGTTAGACCAGACTGGATTTTTATAACTGGAGTGAGTAGAACAAATGGAGAGCCTCCTAGGTGATGCTAAGGAGATGGGTGTGGCTGATATGATGTGTGGGTGAAGACAGGAGCAGAGGAATCTGAAGCTAGTTCGTGTTTGCGTCCTAACGATGTTTAGATGGCTTAATAAACTCATGTCATTTGATGCATGGCTGTAACAGAAGTTCTTGTATCATTGTCGATATATTGTCAAAGTGAGGTCATAGAATGTGGCAGTCATCTTAAAGAATTCTGAAAATCCATTCTGTATTGTATAAGTATAGTGATTAATCATAATCTAACACTTTTATCCTTATGATACATTTTTGAGGGTTTTGTTAAATGAAAAGAAACTAACAACATGACTTAGAAGATTTGACAATGCCAAATAAATCACTTTTTATTGTTTAAAAAAGACATTTAACCTTTACAGGCAAGCATTACTTAAGAAGTTATGTATCAACATAAGCATTCCAAGAATGAAACATTAGAAAATATTTCAGAAAGAAAAGGTGTAAATACAGGATTAGCAATTGACTTTGTTGTCAGCACGGCACTTCAAGAGGGAGAATAAAAAGTGAATCTTTTTTACATCAATGAAAAAGCAGCGGAGGGTGCTATAAACACTAAACAGGAGAGTTCGTTCATCAGATGACATCAGGGATTCTGTGTATGACTGCAAAGCAAAGTTCACTTTGTCTGGGACTTCAATATCAAGCTAGACATAAAAAGATAGTCCCTGTTAATAATGTTATTAATATTTGTGTATCCTTCTTTCTTAAAATTGTTAAATTGAGATTTAGAAATTAATGTAAGTTTAAAATTTTAGCTAAAACATAAGTTTTCATGTATGCTGTCCAGCATATCATAAACTTCTTGGTCACTTAAAAGCCAGAAGCAGAACACAGGTCCTGTTTTTCTGACGTGCAAGTAATCTCTGGAGATTTATGTTCCTGGAGGTGTAGGTGGGGAAACTCCAAAAAGTTGCTCACTTGCATATACACATGGATTTAACCAAAGAACCCTAGAGAGTGTCACTTCCACTCTGGGGCTTAAAGAACCTCTACATTTCCTCAAAGTTGTCCCTGATGTTGCATTTGTATTTCATTTCTTGTGATAGCTGAGCTTTTATTTTTTGTCACTTTAAACTGAATCTATTCTGCATTCTGTGTCAGTACTGGGATTCTAGAGATGTTGAATCTGCACTTAGTGCTTCATGGTGCTGACAATGGAATCAGGAGTGACAAAATGTCAGATGCCTCACTTTACCCTGAAAAGTATCTTCCAAATGAGAGGCAGCTGCACCCTTCTGAGTTCCCTGTGGTGGGAGCAGTTTGGAGAAGCATGTGTAAGAAGGAGGGTGCTGGCAGCAACCCCATGCTGAGGCTGTGCTGAGGGTGGGAGACTGTGCTTCAGGAAGGTGCTGCACAGAGCAGGAGAGCAGTGGGCCTGTGCCCCCCTTCGGCCTCTGCAAGCTGGGAGACCCTCAGATCCCAGAGACCCAGGCCCAGGCCCACTGTGCTGCCTCTGAAGACGTCAGCTCATTTCCAGAGCTGTGAGGGGCAAGTCTGGCCTGATTGCAGACCCTGATCTGCAGAGCTTTCTCGACAGAGTAAGAGTACATGTGATTGAAATTGGAAGCATGCGACTTTATAGTTTATGCAAGTTTGTGCTACTTTTTACTTTTGAAGCTTGGGGCCTAAGAAAATGTATCTTGTAAAAGTACTCTTATGTGCACCATAGTATAGTAGGTTTTGGAAAAGAGACATAAAACAATGAATTCTAGAACTAATTCATGTCCTCAAAGTGTGTGCTCACAGTAATAAAGAAAACAACTTGAAACTAAGGCGTTTCCTGCCTATGCTGCTTGGTTAACATTCTCTTTTTTTCTTGTGTCACAGGGGACTTTTCTACAAAAATGATACAAGGTAACAGCTATTTAGGAAAGAACAGAAATATAAAATTACTCTTGTTATGACTTCGAAAATCATATATCCACATATAATACATTTTTTCTGAGAACATTAGACAGATGCTTATGTGCTGTTTCACTAATATGGAAATTTTCCTAAATGAATGGAGATACATAATAAAAATATGAACTCAATCTTGGTAGGATAAAAGATTTCTGAAGTTTGAATGTTATGACATACATATGCACTTAGAAACAGCAAGGACAGTGAAATTTAGGAGGAATTTCTGCAAACTGTAAAGCTAGGAACCTTCCTCAGCAGAAACAGCTCTTCCTGGTGAAGTTCTAACCTCCGGTGCCTGTGGGTCAGCACTGCTGACTGGGCTGCCTCAGTCTACTCTGGCTACGGTGTGGAGCCGACCTTCCTATATGACTGTGATTTTTCCTTTTTCCCTTTCCACTCTGATCTTCTGATGTGAGGAGAATAGAGAAAGAGTCTGACCCAAATTCCTGTGTGATTGTCCTGAGATAGACTGAAGAAAATATTTCTTGTCAGATGCTCTGCTCTGATTTTCTTTCTGCTTAACCACTGACCCCATGAAGGGACAGTCCTAGGGGACACTGCAGGGAAGATGACCCCTGTCTGGACAGGGAACCCTAACACTCACTTACTTTAGAATTTGCACTGTGTTTGGCTAAGACTACTAATTTTTTTTTTTTTTTTTTTTTTTTTTGGTGCTGGTGATTGAACTCAGGACCTTGAGCTTGTGAGGCAGGTAGCAGAACCACTGAGCTAAATCCCCACCCCAAGGCTACTACATATTTTAACAGCAGAATGGAAGACGAAACATTTGGCATCAGTTTTACTCATGCCAAGTGAGGCTTTTCAACACACTCTCACCACCTGTGGAACTGGCTATTAGAAATGCAAAGACACATCAAAAGGCTGCTTACCTGGCTGGCTATTTGAACTGTTACTTCTTTAAGTTGTTGATACGTTAAAGTAATATTTCTGTCTTTGCTTGAGTGAGGATGATAGAATTTCAGCAGGATATGTGTATCTAGGGCCAATCCCGGCAGAGTGTCATTCCAGGAGTTCAGCAAGTATACCGCCATGTGGACAAGGTCCTTTTCCTATGCAGACAGTTTGGAGCAATCACAGTAAAATAAGGGAAACACAGCTGGGTAGTTACATGAGACTTTTGCTCAGAGAGGCGAGGTAATATAAGCCTTTGCTATTTTTTTGTGTATGTAAAATTTTCATGTAGATGATAGAAGTTTTAAGAAAAATAGAGTTTAAGCATTTGGCCTACACCGTGCTGCAGTAAAACAAATAAAAATGGCTACAGAAATAACTCCTTTTTTGTAATGAGAGTTCAAATGAATACAATTCAATGTTGTTTTAACTCTGAAAATCTCTCCAATTATGTAAAATAATGTTAAGACCTTGCTCCTGTGAGGGACTCAGAAGAGACTGGTATTAACCATAAACAGTTGGAGCTTAGACAAATGATGAGGGCTGAATGTGAGAGACTGTGGTCATCAGAACAGAGACCAGGGTTGCATCTCTGACACAATATAGAACAGGACATGCACAGCGGGGTGACTCTCAGCTGAGACACAGGAGGAGGGGGTGAGTGCAGAGTGAGGAAGTCCACATCAGAGAAGCAGAAGCAGGAGGAGGAGGAGGAGGAGAGTGGTGGGCATCCCGGAGAGAAGGCGCAGATTGCACAGGGGTCACTAATGTAAACACCAGCAACGCAGGAGTCCCAGGAAGCTGTGATCCACAAGGATGAATCTGCACATCTTACACGTGTCCCTGAATATCCAGCTCAGCTCAGATTCAAGCAGCGTTCTATATTCAGTGCTAGGTACAAGGCATGGGCTAAACTAATATGACGTGCATGGCCAATTTCTGGTTTTGATACAATCTTCACTAAATCTTAGATTTTGTGTATAGTTCACCAATTACACAGAGCACTTTTTCTTTGGTTGGCTACTTTTTCCTCCTTTCCCTGCAGATGTGACTACTGCTACCACTGATCCCGAGCCTCAGAGAGCCTGGGGCAGGGCAGAGGCAGTCACTGCCTCACCTGTTCTGCTGGAGCCGGCCTAGGGCCTCACCTGCATCAGCCTGGCCTTATTTTGCCAATATGGAGTGAGGATGTCAGCCATGCGGCACCTTTGTTTGGCTGGTGCGAAGTAGCCTGGGCGCTGGGAATGCACATCCATCTGAAATGATGAAGAAAATGTCTTTCATATGGATTTGCAAATTGAAAACATGAATCCATTAATAAAATATAAATACATTTGGTGGATGTGTACTTTTTTGAAAAGTGAGATCTACATAGAAACTGAATCTAACAAATTAATAAAGTAACCATTGAGCCTGGTGTTTCCAGTAGCGCTGTAATCTCACTATTTTCAGCTCAATTCTAACCTCTCCACCTCTTCATTTCTTTGCAGTGCCCCATCCTCTCACCTTCCCACCAGTCACACTTTCAAATGCAAACCCTAAAAGCTGTAAAACTGCAAATCTATAATTACTGCTATTATCACTTTCTCTAGTCCATGAGCTAAAACCTTTCTACATATACACCTAAATCTACCTAATCTCATTTTCATCTGGGTCCAAAATGATATCTGATTTTTAAATAAAGATTAATAGTGTGTTTTTAAAAATTCTTTTTAATCCATAAACATGAATATTGCCATGTTTATATAAATTCAAAATACAAAATTTTATTGTGAAAAGATAAGAAATAAAATGAAGCAAAACACCATAGGAAATTGTAAATAATACATTGAGATGAAAATCTAAGAGAAATGCATTGAGTAGTATTAGCACAAAGTTGTGAAGGTTTACAGCCATTGACAGGATGATTTGGAAGACACAAAATGACCACTTGAAAATGGGAACTAAAAGAAACAGAAATGAATAACAAAAACTGTATGAATATATGTGTGTATCACAACTGCAGGGCCATGTTATCTATGGAGGTTCTTGGTTGTTCTAAACCCTAATCTATTGTCTGACCTAGAAGACAGAACAATGTTCAAAGTACCCATGGAAAGAGTGAACTTGTGCCTTCTTCTAATCTAGACTTTTTCTTCTAATTATAAACTCTACACTGGAAATCTTTGAACAACTAATTTGAGCATTTGGAGATTTCTAATGGCTATTAATTTGGGATATCTTTCCTCTAAAAGACTTCAGTTTATTGAACTCTACTCAATCCCCCAGTGCACTGCAAAGCCGTTCTCACGTCTCAGCTGTCTGCAGGGCACCAGTGAAGGACGCCCGAGGACTGGCCCTGTGTGCAAGAGCAAGAAATCAGTGCTCTTCCTCGGCCCTGCTTAAAAGTGATATGTCAGCTGATTAAAATGTTAAAAATCATGTGTAATAATGGATTTTTAAAAAAATCATTATTTGTATTAAAATTAAGATTTTATAGTACATTCCATTCCTTCTTGTTCCAAGATTATTGGCTGACACCATTTTTAATCATATTAATATGTATTATTAGATATTTGGTTGCTGACTTCTTCATTTGTATTGTAGTGTAGGCCAATCATGGGTGGGATTTCTTCATTTGGGAACATATAAAAAGTGAGATACTTACCAATTCCAATAACATGTCTAAAGTGTAGAAATGCACGCTCCAAGACAAAGTCTTGGCTCTTTGATACAATTCCTGGAGAACTAGGTGACATTTGTCCCCGGGAGCACAGGTGGGACGGGAGGCCACATTCTGGCACAGGACCAGGGTGGACGCCAGCAGCAGGAGGAGGGGCCCTGCTTAAACAGAACCACAGCATCAGGGATGAGCTATGCGGCGAGGTCATCACAAGCCTTCCTGCCCAGGGAAGCCTTGTCTATCTCCGCTGCCCCAAGGCATGACTCAGAGCTGTGAGAGCTCAGATAAGGAGGAACTAACAGCTTCCACTGCGCCCCTGCAGGTGAGGTATGTTCTCACAGTCTGAGAAGCGGGTCACTCCTGTGCTTTCATATTACACCCACAAGTGCTTCTGTACCTGGTAAACACTTGGAAATTGAATTCACTTTGATTCTAGACTTTTAAAGCATTCTCTTAAAATAGCTGAATATCTTTAGAATTTCTCCAGCTGATCAACAGTAAGATTGTTCAGGAGTTTGTAGTTTTTAAATCGCTCATAGATGTGAGAATCTTAAATAGTTATATGAGAATACCACATCTTATCTGTATGTTTCATCTTCACGCTTGATAAAAATAAACACAGAGCTGCTTGGTTGCTGATACTGGGGATGAGGAAAAACTTGTCATAAAAATGATGCCATGGTCTACATCTGCTAACTCACCATATTAATACTATGAAATTTCTTCACTTTGCCAATAAGTTTAGATATTTTTCCAAATTTGAGTTTTATTGTATTCCTCAAAAATTGTCTGAGGTTTCATAACAATCATCATGTATATTGCAACACAAGATTTAGAAAGTTAAATGATTTTCTCGTGTCCCATTATTAGCAGGCAGAGGAGGCAGAACACCCACCCTGTGGTCCTCGCCCTTCACCTCCTCCCATCCTGCTCACCCGTGGGCTCTCAGTCTGCATCTGTCCAGCAGGGACCACATCTGGAGTCATGTGGCGCAGTGTGTGCAGAGGTTACTGTCATTCTTGAGAAGAACAACACTGCATTTGTAGTAGGGTAATGGGGGCTCAGAGGCAAGACAGGATCTACTTTCTCTGTTCTATAAAATATCACTTTCAAAATCTTTGTGAGTGGTCAGATGTGGTTTCATCAATTTGCTCTTCCTGGGGATGGAAATAGCCAAGCAGTAATAATAATAAAGTTCTTATCAGTGATTCACACTCACCAAATAAAGAAATAGCGTGTTGCTTAAAAATTAAAATCATATTTTACCCTCAGTTGCACTACTCCCAAAAAGTTTTTGATTTAAAATTGTAATAATTAGAAGACTAAATTCCACAGAACCTTTCACAAATAAAGGTGAAAATCTCCAAGATAAGAAGTAAATATTAATGATATGTATATGAAGAATAGCTAAGTAAAGTAGGTATAATAATTGAACGTAATGCACACTACAGGTAATATAATGTAAATTAATCTTTTATTTGCAAAATTTAAATAATATTATATTATTAACTTCATAAGATTTTATTTTTCCAAAATGATATTGAATCCAAAAATTTACATTACACAATCTACAGTAATGCAATGTTAAGTGGATATTTTATGTACATGTTTAAAGAAAATATGCATTGTATTTAGAAAAATTAACATGAGTGCTAGGAAACTCATACCTGGATAAATGTTCTTTAACTGTCAGTACATTTATCTGCACATTTACCAATGTATTCAGTTTTACAGTCTGACATGATAAAATTCACAAATGATTTTATTGCTTATATCATACAAAATTTATGGTTGTTACTCAACTACTTTTCATGTAAAATGTCTAAGGAAGCAAAAGCAATTAATTAACACTAGCTTGCTTTTCAATTTAAATAGCACTGGCTTGAATGAAACTAAGAACACAACATAAGATGCACATTGGCCATTATTCCTGCATTGTGACCTCAGAATTGAAAGTTTTACCAAGGTGACTCAACTTGTCCAAGTCAGGTAATAGACCAGGGAACAAGAAAATTTCATTTTGACCTTCTGGAGAGGAAACAAATTGGACTCATTGGCTCTTGTGGTCCACAGCAGCTCAAAGTCAGCCTTGTCACTTTCTATGGTACCTAAGCTCCTGTTAAGAGATCTATCCTGTGCACTGGACAGTGCTTACCAGCACTCTGTCCTCTCTCCCTGAAATAGCAATAGCATCCAGCCTGTGCTCCATGACCTCCACTAATGCACTGCAAAAGTTCTTTAGCTTTTGCCAAATGTCTAAAGCTAGGAAGGTCCACCACTTGATGATGACTGACTCACTCTATTAAGCCCAGTGCAAGTCCTTTACAGATAAAGAATCATACTTCTTCTACACCTATTAATCTGAAACCACTTGGTGTTAGCTAAATTTTTTCGTAGTAACTCACATAAGAGTGTCAGTGAAGCCAACCACTCCCTGGGGTGCTGCACGTACCTTTCCCCTTGGTGTCCATGGTGTTGAAGAAGACAGGAAGTGCACTTCACCAGGGAAGGACTGGCTGTCTCAAGGGCAAGGTCAGAGGTCAGTTTGCAAACATTGGAGACTTTCATGAGCACATTTAATCAGACATTCTCCTTCTTTTTCTTGCCCTCTTTTTCCATCATCAATATTATCCCCATAACTCCATATAAAAAGCTTTATTTCCTACTCATACTCAGGAAGATATATTGGCCAGAAATGAAGGATTTTTATGGATTAGCCCAAAAGTAAATGAGATGATGAAGGTGAGTTTGGAGACCAGTGTGGGTTGAAGAATCTTCAAAAATTTAAAGTCTTTTACTTCAAATTTTATTGTAATTTCTGTACAGTATCTTAAATAAATGGCATTGTATTTCTCATAAGAAATACTCTCTTGTTATCACTATAAAATTTCTGCTCCAGAAATGATAGATCAATTAGGTTTGAAAAGTCTTTGTAGATAGGAAAGAGTGGAGGGTTGCAGAGAGGGTAGGAGAATGAGGAAAAAAATTAAAATTAAGATATATCATGTGAAGGTACAAATACCCAATGATGAACATCATCATGTTGTATACATAAAGCATACCAGTGAACTTAATGAATAAAAAAACTGTGAACGAAACACCACAAAACATAAGATAAAAACTAAGACTAGAAAATAAATATCTCTAATATAAGATATTTGAATTTCAAAATTTTTGTCGCATATATACTTTCTACTTTCTCATCTTTAAAATGAAATATCTGTGTAGTACCTTGTTTTGTAATATGTATTTTTATCTCTTTCTTAATTTTGCCTTTAACATATAGGGAAATTTCTATTATCATCCCTAGTATACAGATTAAGAAAAAAGCTTGAGCAATTACATAGAAATGCATAAAATTAATTATTTCATAGTCAAGTTACATGTAGAAAGATTGTTGCTTCTAGAAGAAGAGACAGGTATGTTGAGAGGGCAGAAAAATAAAATATTTAAGGCAGTTTATGTAGACCCAAGTCTAAGATGTACAAAAAGTGCTATGGAACTCTGTGAATTTGATTTTGGGGATAGAACATAGTACTCTTTCAGGGCACACACACACACATCAACACGCTTATTAATACCTATTAGATAATGTAGTAAACCAAAATTCAAGCCGATGATTTTACCATTCCCAAGGTATGGGAGGATAATCAGGAATTAGATTGTACTCAATTTGCCTTCTCAGACCCAAGTCTCTCTGCTGAAAAGTGACAAAATTCATCTTCTTTGAAGTCAAAACAGTCATACGGTACTTAGAGATTCCTATATAATTTGAGAGTAATTAATAATCAAGTTGGTGAAGAAGTTGTCTAAAATTTATATCCATATTTCTTCAGAAGCATGTGACATCACTGTTAGTCCCTACGAAATAGATCTATAATTGAGTAAATTAAAAATAAACTCAAAAAAATAAAAAAATAAACTCTTCCTGTGGCCTTTGTTAGTACATAGTTCTTAATACCATATGCCTTCTTGAGCAATGACCTGGATAAAATTTTAAGCAAGCTAACATTTCAGAAAAACAAGCCTCTACTTGCCTCAGCTTAAGCAGGAATGCATATTAAATGATACATATTAAGTGTAGTTCTTCATCTAAAGCATTCATCAGATTTCAAAACACTTTTACTAGATATCTGGTTTTTTTCCTGGACAATGACATTCTGAATTATTTAGAATGTAAATCTGGGTGCAGAGAATTTAAAGTTGTCTGACATTCTCCTCTTCTCCAAAAACCTTAAGACTAAGAAAATCCTCCGTAAGAACTGACACTGACAACTACCCTTAAAATGTAAAGATGTTGCAACTTCTGTACTAAGGCAGGATAAGAGTGATCTATGAAACCGTGAGTTGTGGGTATTCCCTGGAGGACAACTGATTTGTTGAACTGCAAACAGGGAAGTTCCTCAGGGACATTTAGCCTGTGTTGCCTTTCTCCTTTGCCCTCCAAGTCTCCTGTGAGTGAGATATGCAATATCTAAATAATGTAAATGCACATTTTATATGAAGATTCATACATGTCAAACGTTTTCTACTCCACATGCCACCAATATTACTTTAATAATTAAATGTGCTCTTTCTCTTTATCAAACTGTGTCCTTACTTTAGAACAATAAAGACATTCACTAAGATTGGCTTGCTCTGCTTTTCTTGGAAAACTTCAATTGTTTATCATTTTTAATTTGAGAGATTGTGAATAAACTGAGAGCTGGTGACTGATTTCTGTCCAGTTGCTGAATAAATTGGAGGAATGATGTTAAAATTGCCCTGCAATTCTTAGCACGTGAAAGCCATTGGCAAATTTGGCTCCTTTATTACAGAGTTCTAATTCTTAACACTAGGTGGCACCACATTGCATTTTATCTCTAGTTAGAGAAGACTTATGCACTATTTATATTTTAATCACTTATCATTAAGCTTGGAAATGGTTTCTCTTTCACATAAGACACAACACATAGATAAACAGCATCAAATTGAAATGTTTGTGGGTAAAATACAGTACGGTTTGTTAAAGGATGAAAGAAATTAAAACTTAAAAATATTCATGAGCAGTGAATTACATAAGCAGTGAATCTTTAATGAAAAGAAATTTGAAAATGATTACATATGTAATATTGATGTATTTTTAAATTCCAAATATTTACTGTTAAAGAACTTCTACAGAAACTATAAATTTAATGTTTTGTCTCTAGTATAATCTGCCAGAAAATGTAAACAACACATTGGAGAAAGGCACAATGGCGCCTTTTGTATGTCACTGTTTTCAAGATAAGTAAAATGTAAAGGTATTATTTTATCCTGTTGTTCGATTAATTTCATGCATATTAAGACGTAATTTTCATGCCAAACACTCATGCTCAATGCTTGTTTTTTGGTAAAAGTTTACAGATCATCAATTTCTGCAAGTGACTCCAGGTCACAGTTCTTAATCTGTTCAGAGCCTTGAGGGCATTTGCTCTCTAAATAAGAACACCACAAGGAAGCATTTGGGAATTTCCTTAGGATTACTGTTTGCAATCTCTCTATTCCTCAATACACCTGCCTATCTATATCTATCTATCTGTCTATCTATCCATCTGTCTGTCATCTCTGTATCCATCCATCTATATCTCTCTAACTTTCTATCTACCCCACTTTCCTATTTACTCTGTATCCTGTATGTCTGTGTGTGTATCTCTTCTACCCATGGATCATTGGCCTCCCCAACTGGTCTCCCATCCATCAAACTCCCTACTCATCCGCCCATTTGCCCATTGATGCAGAGTAGAACAGGGCTCAGCAGGGCCCCAAACTGACAGGTGTTGATCTTGCATTTGCTCTACTCTGAGCATGTATGAAGACTCAGTGAGGTGTTGGAGCAATCTGGAGGAATCTGGGCCTTTAGGGTGTCTTGGTGCAGCTCTGTAATGCTCTCTGCTGGGAAGTGCTCTACTACCTTAACCATCTACCCAGCCATGCTGTGTGCACACTACTAACTCTGCTCCTCCACTGCTGTATTTTTGCATACAATGAAGAATTCAGAATGAGAAGTGAAGCATATTGTTTGCAAAACTTGCTGCCTCAAATTCAAGCTACATGTGTTTCACCATCCAATATATTTGTCTTAGAATTTGTCTAAAACCTCTTTGTGTGGATATACCAATTTATCACTTTTTCTGATGTATTATGTATAACATTTTATGAATGTAATCTATATATACACTGGCAGGTATTACATACACTGAGAAAAAGTGAGCAAAGCTGTTTTCGATTTATGATTGACATAGAAGAAGAAAATTGCCACATAAATAATTCATTTCTTTATGAAATTATATACTTACTCATAACAATGAAAACATATAATTTTGATCCTATGAATGACAGAGGAAAAGAAAAATTTCCAAAGCAGAAGATTCCTGAAAATATGGAGATCACAGAATTTGGGGTCATCCTGATTGTAATAAATTTAATGCATTTTAAACTTTTTGAGAAAAAAAGCTTAAATACACCTGTGGCCAAAGTTTGAACCAAATATGATCATGTTAAATTCTTCAAGATTTATATCTGGGAGTCAATCAATATAATCAAACTAAATTATTATTTAACTGTATTGTATAGGGTTCTCTAGAAAAGCAAAATCAATAGAATATATAATCAACACAACATATATGTATTATTCATATATATAAGCATTAGGCTTACAATTTCAAAGCCATCAGAGCCCACAGTGGTTATCTGTGTGCTGAAGAGCCAGAAAATCCCATAGCTATGGTACACAAGAATTTAATAGTCAGAGAATGAGAGGGATTAATAAATGAACACCACACTAACATCAAAGGCCTGCCACCTACCTGGAGTGTTCCAGGGATGAGACTGAGTTGAGTAGCTAAGGAACCCAGAGCTTCAACACACTGCAACAGATCTCCTTTTTCTTCCCCTTTTATTCTACCTGAATTGTGATCCTATTGGCAGATCGACCCACAGTTTCCTTAGGTCCTCCCCAGGCAGGCTGGTGAACTCCATACTAGTCATGTCTCAAACATGTGACAGGCAGTTCCAGAAGTGGGCTTGGCTAATCTGCTAGATATTGCTTCATCCAGTCACATTGACATGTGATGATTAGCAGTCACAGTGCATCCTATGTAGACTTCCCAAGCAAAAACATCTCCCTAAACCATACCTAATTTACAAATGCAGACAATAGAAAGTCTGTAACTCCACTAATGTAATAAAGCTATTTTTCATGTAAGTGGGAGCACATTAACTCCTTCCCTCTATGATTACCCAAAGCTTCCTTCGGGTGATGCTACTACCGCACATGGCATGACTTGGCTTATAATGTAGATTTAATAATATTTAGTTACTGATATTAAGTTAATCAATCAGTATGATGCTGTGTAGTATATAAATACAAATATACCCCCAAAGACATAACATGTATGATTTTAGGAGGTATCATAGGTGCTCTGAGTTTTTACATGGACAGATAAACCATATCTTCCATTCTGAAGTGTATGGGCAAGTTCTCTTACCTCCTGCATTAGATTGTTGTAGTTCCCAATTAACCTTAATAACAGGACATGATAATAACAGCAGATGTCCTAAAGAATCTCCAGTTCTCTAAACATACTCTTCCTCACCTACACAGTGGAGCACCAGTCCAATTTCTCCTTGGCGGTCTGGGTCAATCACACCAATTATCACTGTAACTCCCTGTATAACCTGTTGACTCAGGTGAATGAGGGCCTCAGAATGGTAAGGAGAAATGTTCAGATTGATTTTCAATACACTTTGCTGCTCCACTGAAAGAAGCTTTTCATAGAACTGACTTCTAATTCAGCAGAGCATAAGGTCAGAGACATAGAAGTTAAATATATCTAACTATATCACTAGTGGGGCCTTGAGGGTAACAGTCAGTGGTACCTTTCCAATTTTCACTGATTCCAGGCCCCATGAGTCCTGGCTATGAGAGAAGTAGTTCCATATGTAGAATATGTAGAATAGTGATTAAGAGCTTATACAGAACTACGTTTAACTTGGACAAGGTTATATAGAAATAGAAGTAAATCAGCCCAGCCTTGCAAAGTATTACACCATAACAGCACCGTGATTGCATCTTCAAAAGACCCTTTCATCCAGCTGCATCTGGATGCTGGGGAATGTGTCAAGACCAGTAAATTCCATGAGCATGAGACCACTGCCATTCTTTCTTAGCCTTGAAGAGCATTCCTTAATAAGAAGCGATACTAGGTGGAGGAATCTGATGGTGGATGAAGCATTCTGTAAGACCAGTGATGGTAGTTTTGGAACAATCACTATATGCAGGGAAAGACAATCCACACCCAGGATAAGTGCCTATTCCAGTAAAGACAAAGAGCGACCACATCCATGAAGAAAGCAGTCAACTATGACCAACTTGCCATCAGGGTGCAGGGTGAACACCATGGGAAATGGTGTGATACCAATGCTCAGTGTTAATCATTGCTCCTGGCAGGTTGGGCACTCAGCAGTGACTGTAGCCAGGTCAGCGTTGGGGAGTGCAAGTCAGTGTTTCTGAGCCCATTCATAACCTTCACCTCTGTCACCATGAGCACTTGGTTCAGGAGCCCAGCAGGGCAATCACAGGGTTGTCTGCAAAAGGTGGTATACTGCTGTACTCAGAATGGGATTTTCTATATGTTGCTGGTTAAAGTCTCATTCTTCTGACATTCGTTTCTCATGAATGCTTATGTGTTACACAAATATTTTTATATTTTCAGATAAAAGTAGATGTTTATCCATATAGTTCTCTTCCCAATGCCTTGATTTCCAGTTTTGCATTCGTGTCTCTTTCACTTTTCTGACCCTCTAGCCACACCACTGTCTAGGGTCAATGAAGTGGTCCATAGTCACACATCTATACAGTCACACATATGATATTTTTTCTTCCAAGCAACATGTTTCAGAGGAGCACTGCCCAAGGTTCTGTGCACTGTGAAGATTGTCCTTCACCACAGCTCTTCAGCTGCATCCTCTAAATGGGGTGCAGTTCTATACCTGTCCTCCTTCAGTGGACCCCGCATCCTGTGGAGAACCATGTGTACCCCTGCACACATTCTCCTCGCCTCACAACTGACCACAAGGTACAGCTTATGAGGCCCCAGCTGCACTAGGGGACAGAAGTCAGTGTCATGGCAGCTGAATGTCTAAACTACTCAGACTTTATTACTACTATATCACCAGTTATGTTGGAGAAACTTTATTTTACATAAGGTGCAATTCTAAGCAAGATAGCAATGCTGACATCTTTGAGAGTCAAATTCCCTGAGGAACTTACAGTATGATCACACAGTATAGTATGAGTGTGTTCAGACCTCCTCTACTAGTGCAGGGTGATGCTCAGAGCCGAACATCAAGTGGAGTCTACACCTCATGGAACACCACAGGCTGCCAGGCACCCACTGCAAGGAGGCCAGGGGGAGTTGTGTAGTTGGTTGGGAGGATGACTTAACTCAAAATAGAAGAAAAATAAAGCATCATGGAAATTCTTGCCTTTCCTCTGATCTAAGGGGAATGGATTAAGTGATCTTATCCCAAGAAAGACTGAGAAAGTTCTGCTCCTGCCAACAGTGTGTTTATCCTCACTTTCTCAGTTTGAACCATTCCTAACATTGTTAATGAGTCCCATGATGAAAGAGATTCCCACTCAGTTAAAATCTCAGAAAAGTTATACATAAAGTAAATGCTTTCATTCCTTTGTCTTAACCTTTTCTTGTGGATGTCAAACTTTGTATCTGTTTTAAGGGAGATTTTAGGAAGTGACCTGTACCCTCAAGTGTTATACATTGGACAAGGAGAAATTGTATTCAAACAAATAATTGTATTTTATATATTTTGCTGGACCTAGATGCAGTAGGACAACAAATAATAAAATACCCTATACAATATCTAATATTCATTATAAATATATAGTGTGATTGAAATATGGTGAATAATTAAATTAAAAGTTCATTACAACATGAGAAAATTCCCCTTAATTCCCCTGAAAACCACCTTGAACACATAGCACATAGTTATTGTATCTTTTGAAGTATGTAGGAAGTCCTATTCTTGAATGCTTTTACTAGATGTGATGAACAATACATACCTTGAGATTTCTTGCTCAATGCCATGAAATGGAATGTGAGGCTCATAAAACGTTGGGGGCCTCTTAGCCCACCTGATTCACTGGATCTTATACTGTTGATTTCTTGTTCTCTCCAAAGAAAAAACTGACTGAGAGTACAATTTTTTTTATGTCCAATTACAGGGAGTGGTCCATGAGTGAAACTCAGAAGAGAACAAGTGATTACAGGAGATATTCTTTCACAAGGA
The DNA here is from genome assembly GCF_053883595.1 of Heterocephalus glaber. Classification (NCBI taxonomy): domain Eukaryota; kingdom Metazoa; phylum Chordata; class Mammalia; order Rodentia; family Bathyergidae; genus Heterocephalus; species Heterocephalus glaber. The sequence goes on from NW_028258315.1 coordinate 596,386, forward strand.
AGCAAAGATTCCCAGGTATAAAGAATCAACCAAAAATAAAAATCCCCTAGATTGAATTAAATACCTGGTTGGTTGAGAAAGGGAAGCAGAACCCTGCTGATCAGCAGCACCCTTTGCTTCTCTCCCCCTGCACATCCCATCGCTGAGTGGCTCTAAAATCCTCAAGGAAACCCAGAGCTTGAAGCCACACTTCAATATCCTGCTCCCTGCACACTCTGCCTTCTATGTGAAAGTTGAAACCCACCTGAGAGGTGACTGCAGACAGCACCCAAGCACTATGGTTACAGCCAGATACACTGGGGATAGGCTAGGTCAGCAGCTCTGTAACAGGCACTGCCTCTCCCCATTGTCTCCAGAACACCAAGGCATCTGCATCTCTGCACATCCTCCTCCATGCTGGTGACTCAGGATCAGTAAGGAAAGCTTCATCCCTAAACAGAAAGCAGCAGAGCCCCTGAGTCCAGCAGCACAGAGCTCCCTGACAGGAGTCACAGACTGCAGCCGTGGAGACAGGAGGGAGAAGAGAGACTCAGCATAGCCATTCAGAGAAGGCACCCTGGCTGGCCCCAGGCACTGTGGAGTGTGAGACAGGTCCTGGTCTTCCTGCATCTGCAATAGACTGCCTTCCTGTGTGGTATTATGTACCATGTTTTGTTTCAATTCATTTTTGTTTTGCATTTCTCAAATAAGAGAAACTATGAAATATTTAAATTTATGCATCTGACTTCTTTCACTTATTGATATGGACACAAGAAGATTCTGTTTTCTACAAATGATTTAAATTTATCCTTCTTTATAGGAGATGAGTTCTTCTTTGTGAATGAATAGCACATTTTTGTCAACATATTGCTTATTTATCATATCTAATGTATTTTTTTAGTGTAAGCAACTATACTTATTCTATTGAAGGAACAAAACTGAACATATCCCTTTCCTCAGTGAATGACATAGTCCAGGGGGAGCATACGAAAATGAACCTTCCATGACCACAGAGATAGGACAGGAAGATCTTTGGCTGGGAGGGGTCGACCTGGTGCAAAATTCACAGTGGTGTCTCCCAGTACCTGAATTTGAACTCTGGAGATGCAGGGAAGGCGAAGCCTTAACTAGGTGATGAGGGAGGAAGAAGTTGTTAACACACAAAGAACATTGGGTTGCAAATGTGTGTTGTTTCACCTCAGAATCATCTTCATGGCTGAGTGGCCTCAGAAATACTTTCACTGTTTTGTCAGAGTCCACATGCAATATTTTTGGATGTCTTTTAGTCTATATATAACCTAAGTCATTTGTTCAGTTTTATCTTCTGGTTTTCTGACTTCTTCAAACCAATTGCTGTGAAAAAAATTTGTTTTAGCTCCTATAATAAAGCAATTATAAAACCAGGAAATTGTGATCCTGCAACAGATATTGAGCAGTCTCTTGATTGGTATAGATGTGTTATATTCAGTTAATTTCCCATCATGCTGTTCAATGTGGATGTGGTCTGTCCACATGTTTTCTTCACACACAGTACCCTGACATGGGAGGAAACAATGCTCCTGGGGAACTCATTCCTTCCACCCTTATTCCCTGAAGAGGATCACATGACTCATTCCTGGGCCCTGCCTGGGTAAGTCATATGCTTTGTCCTTCTTCCCTAAGGGGATGATTAGGCTCTCATTCCTGAGGTGCCTTCCAGATAACACAAGGACAGGAGCTTCCTATCTCTGAAGACATGGAGGAAAAGGGACTGGACACAAAACCTTGTGATTTCTCCCCCAGATTGTCACCATTCCATGGAGCATGATCATGCAAGCCTCATTCCCTGTTTTTATCCACTTCTTCATCAAATCGACCATTAAAATGCACAAGTTTCCCAGATACTTTGGTGGTTCATTTCCTTTTAAAGTCACTTTAGTCATGTACCAGTTATGACTAAGTAAATGTGCATGTTTTACTCTCATGCATTGGTCTGCTGTTACACTGGCCTCAGCCCTGAATCCTGAAATAGGTAGGAAAGAAATTATTTTATCTCCTCCAGGGCTTCAGCCTATTGAACACAAGCTCTTCTCCAAAATATTAATTGGTTTGTTTATTTTGATTATTAGTTTGGTTATTGATATTTAGAATTCTAAATTTGTGGTAGATTAATGAGATCCACAACTCCACTCTCCAGCCCTCCCCATAGCTAGGCATCCATAAATATTTACAGCTTTCTGAGGGGTTTGAATCTATTTCTGTATTCCTTGTGTCCTAGCTGAAATTGTTTGCTTTGGTGAATGGCAGGTTGTTCACCACACAGGGCACAAGCAGAGTAGGAGAAAGGGTCTCCTATGCTTTTGTTTGCCTGTTTCCTCTGAAATCTCCAAGAGAAGGTACCCTAACCATCCTACTAGGAGAGTCAAGTGGTGAAGGCTGGTGATCTCAGTGCACTGGCTGTTGCCAACCTCCTGAGTCCAGCTGGGTGAATCCAGACAGGAAGAAAGCCCAGCACAGACTCGGTCTGTCTCTTCCAGTATGGCTGAGCTCACCAAAATCAATGGCTTGAACCTTAAATGCAGAATGGATGCTAAACCTCAAAACCTCTGAATAAAGCATAAATTGTCTATGTAATTTTCTTGTTTCTTCATAAATTTTTTCAGGGATCCACATTTTATTCTCTAGCAGATACTAATAGACTTTGAAAAAATGATGTGTGATTATCAGCATGTTTTCAGGAAAAACTTTATAATCTACAAACTATGGTATACCAACAGGTAGACATCGAAATATTTGGCAATATCCAGTTCTTACATAAAGAAATTATGTTGTCCTTCTGTCTACAATTATGTACTTATCTGTGAGAAGTCCAAGTGATCAGACCATGATGTTTCAGAATTTTAAAAATGATAGATTTCCCTCCAATTTAGGGTGGCTGCTGTATATAATAGCTACCTTCTTGTTCCCAACATGCCCCTACTCCCACAAAAAGAGTAACCTAATACTTGCTCTCCTCCTAGCAGCTAGTGACGTCACAGGCTCCTCCAATCCCTAGCCACTACCTCACTCAACCCCACCCCAGCTCCTACAAGCCCTACCCCAGCTCCTATAAGAAGAGCTCCCTGCCCCAGCCATATTGCTTTTGTCTCTCCTTTGTTTAGAGACAGCCTGACAGATTGTTCCTGTAATAAAGGCTTGTTTTGGCCTGGTCTGGTCTTAGTTTTTGGCTTCTTTTTTACCTGACATATCTGGGGCTGAAACCCAGGAGGTAGGCAGTCGATTAATTGATGATTCCCCATGGGTTGGGGTCCATTGGCCTTTTGGCTGTCTCCTCCAGACCACATTTGCTGAGTCAGGACCTCCCCAGGGCTCTCTGCCTTTGCCATTGCTGATGCTGCACATCCACACCGGTCACCAGTCTCTGGGTGCGTAGGCAGTTCAGCCTTCCTCTCACGCAGTCCTCTGTCTCATTCTCATCCTCCCCCTCTGGGAACTTCTCAGAAATCCAAGCGCTTGGTCAGAGAAACTCCCTCGGCCACTGGGCCCAGGACCGTGCCCCTGGGGGATGCCCCATTGGCCCAGTTCCTCATTTTCTCTCCCTCTGGTAGACTCACTTGGAGATTGTCAAAGGAAAGGAGGATGCTTCTTTCTTTTGTCACTCTCCCACCCACGGAGCTGCCTCCTCCTTCACCCATTCTAGCATGGGAACCCAACAGTCCAAACCTCTAGTCTGCCTCTGGGTACAACTCAGGCCCCTTGGATTGTTGGGACCAAACTTTAAGCCAAAAAGACTTGTTTTCTATTGTAATCAGGTTTGGCCTCAGTACAAATTAGACAATGGGTCTCAATGGCCTGAAAATGGCACTTAAATTTTCACAAATTGAGTGATTTACATAATTTCTGCCAACACGATGGCAAATGGTCAGAAATCCCCTACCTACAAGCCTTCTTCTACTTATGCTCTTGACCCACTCTATGTCAAAGCTGCTCACCTTCTCAGGCACTTGTAGCCTAAATTCCATCACTCACCCCTCCCGACTCCACCTTTCCCAACTCCGACATGTCCATCCAGCCTATCACTCACCGCTCACACCTCCCCCACCTTATAACCCTGTAAGCTCTTCCATCTCTTCACATGCTTCTTCACCTCCACCACCTTGTGACCCTCCCTTGCCTCCTCCCTCATTTCCACCATCTTGCATTTCCCCACCCCACACCCATTCTCACTACCCCACCCTTCCAACATCAGCCCCAGTTACACAGATGCCTCTCCAAGAGGTTGCTGGGACTGAGGGCATTGTTAGAGTGCATGTCTCCTTCTCTTTCTCTGATCTTTCTCAAATTAAAAAATGCTTAGGCTCCTTCTTCTCTGACCCTGATGTCTATATTAAAGAATTTTGCTCCCTTACTCAGTCCTATGATATGACCTGGTGGGATATTTACACGATTCTCTCAACCACTCTCTCCCCAGAGGAATGCCAGGTGGTCTGGAGGGCAGCCTAGGCAGCAGCAGATGATTTCCATGCCACAGACCCAACCAAGCTAGTAGGCACATGGGCAGTATCAGATACCCAACCTGATTGGACTTACCAGGATGATGACCCAGGCAGAGACCTCCAGGACTATATGATTGTTTGTCTCAGAGAAGGCTTAAAGAGGACTTCTCAAAAGACAGTTAATTTTGATAAGATCTGAGAGATAACTCAGGGACCCCAAGAAAATCCAGCACAGCTTCTTTCTAGATTGGCCAGTGCTGTCCAAAACTATACCAAGATTGATCCTACATCTCAGGCAGGCACAATTATCATTAACACTCATTCTATTTCCTAGTCTGCCCCTGACATCACAAAAAAACTTAAAAAGGTCAAGCAGGGCCTCCAGACCACTCAAACCAAGCTCCCCAATGTCACTTTTAAGGTGTTCAATAACTGTGAAGAACAGGCAAAACAACAAAAGGTGGCTAATTACCAGATGATGGCACCAGCCCTACAGGGTAAGAAACCATCCTACAAAAAGACATTCACTCATGATGGGCCTTGTGGGGCCTGCTTTAAATGTAATCAAACTGGACACTGAGATAAAGAATGCCCCAATCCCAGGCTACTGCCTGGTCTCTGTCCTGACTGCAGGCAGATGGGTCACGGGAGGGTTGACTATTCCCTTAGCTGAAAAGGTAAGAGGCCATCCCCTCCTCAAGCCAAGGCAGCAGGTACAGAGACATCTCTCTCTGAGCTCATGGGCCTAGCAATGGAGGACTGACGGTACCCAGGGTCATCTGCAGCCCCCACGGACATCACTTGCAATGAGCCCAGGGTAACTGTCTGCATCTCAGTTAGGCCTATCTCATTCTTGCTTGATACAGGGGCTACATACTCAGCCTTACCACAATACTCAGGCCCCACTTGTCCCTCCACAGTAACTATCATGGAGGTTCAGGGGATACTTTCAAACCCACTAATTACCCCACCCCTAGCTTGTTCCCTGTTAGGTAGTACATTTTCACATAGTTTCTTGGTTATCCCTAGCTGTTCTACCCCCATTTTAGGGAGATATATTCTCACTAAATTCAGTGCCTCACTCATTCTCCACCCAACCAATTCAGACCCTACCAGCATCCTGCTGCTCCTGGCTGCCCCCCTGATTGACTCAATCCTCAATCCAACTTCACCTTCTTCCAAGGTGCCTTATATCAACCCCTTGGTCTGGAACACCTCCACCCCTTCTGTGGCTAAATATCATCCTCCCATTCAGATCTCTCTCAAGGATGTCACTCATTTCCCAAATGTCCCACAATACCCTATAGCCTTAAGACACCTAAAAGGACTAAAGTCTATAATCACTTGTCTAATTGATAAGGGACTTCTCAAACCAGCTCACTCCCCCACAACACCCCTATCTTTCCAGTCCTAAAAACACATGGTTCCTACAGATTAGTACAAGACCTGAGGGCCATCAATTCCACTGTACTTTCTATATTCCCTGTTATTTCCAACCCTTACACTCTGTTGTCCCACATCCCCTCCTCCTCATATCATTTCACAGTTCTAGACCTCAAAGATGCCTTCTTCACCATCACCTTGCACCCCAACTCACAAGACCTCTTTGCATTTACATGGACTGATCCTGATACAGGACACTCTCAACAATTTACTTGGACGGTCCTCCCACAGGGTTTTTGGGATAGACCACATCAGTTCCGGACAGGCCCTGGCTGATGACCTCTTAAAATTAGAACTGTCTCCCTCTAAGCTACTCCAATATGTAGATGACTTGCCTTTGTGCTGTCCCACTCTTGAACACTCCCAACAACACCAGCCTCATTACTTAACTTCTTGTGTAAAAAGGGATACCGGGTCTCAAGGAACAAGGCCCAACTCTCCCAACCCACAGTACAATATCTAGGGGTTAAGATCTCATGTCAACAACAAGAGGTCACCTTAGACCATAAACAGCTTATTCGGGACCTCCCAATCACTTCCTCCAAATCTGAGTTCCTGTCTTTCCTGGGACTTGTGGACTTTCTTTGCTTATGGATAGCCAATGTCATTCTACTTACTAAACCTCTCTATATGGTTTCCAAAGGAGACCCAAATAAACCTATAGATGGCACATCCATCAAGGGACTATTTCTCAAACTTCAGGCTGCTATTCTCGCTTCCCTGGCACTAGCTCATCCAGATCTCCAAAAACCATTCACTCTCTCTGTCACTAAATGAGCAGGACTGCCTGGTGTTGGGAGTCCTGGGACAAAACATTGGGTCACATTTCATCCTGGTTGCTTACCTATCTAAACAACATGACCACATTGTCCAGGGATGGGCCACAAGTTTACATGCCCTGGCAGCCACCTCTCTCCTAACCCAAGAGAGCTCTAAACTAACTTTTGGTCAACCAAGGACAGTAAAGTTACCCCATAACTTACAGGACTTACTCACTATAGCCTCTCACATCTGTCCCCCTCTAGGCTACAACTCTTCCATACTACTTTCAGAGAAAACCCTTCCTTCTCTCTTCAGTCCTGCCCCTCTCTTAACCCACCCGCTCTCCTCCCCAAGACCATTAACTCTCTCATTCATGCACAGAAACTATCAAAAGCCTACTTCCCTCTCTTCCTAATGTCTCGTCAGAGGCCATCTCAGATCCAGAATTTACATGGTTTATTGATGGCAGCTCAATTCCTACCCATGTGCCTTGCTAGAAGGGGGCAGGATATGCCATAGTTTCTTTTACACAGACAATTGAGGTCAATACACTTCCACACAATACTACCTCCCAACAAGCAGAATTAATTGCTCTCACCTGAGCTCTTACCTTAGCTCAAAACAGACGAGGCAAAATTTATACTGATTCCAAATATGCATACCACATTCTACACTCTCATAATTCCACATGGAGAGAGAGACTTTATGGGCACAAAAGAAACCCCCATTGTCAATGGGCATCTAATACATGCTCTTCTCCAAGCAGCCACCCTTCCAACACAACTGAGGGTCATTCACTGTAAAGGACATCAATCCTCCTCTTCTTCCATAGCTCAAGGAAACAATAGAGCTGACCAGACTGCCAACAGCATGCCACAAAAGCTTATTCCCCAAAGTCAAAATCAAATGCTAATCATTCCACCCTTAAAACATAGCTATACCCCTCAAGAAAAGGCCAAATACATAGAAAAAGGTGCTACACTAAGGGATGATTGGCTCCTATATCAAGGATGTTATATCATACCCGGTGACCAAATAATACCTCTTCTCACTAACATACATAGCTCACTCCACACAGGGACTCAACCCATCATACGCCTTCTCAGGACTTTTCTATACCACTCTTCCCTAACAACAAACACAAACAATAATACAGGTTTGCTCCATCTGTTCAGCTACCAGTCAAAAGGTGGCCTTCAGACACACACAGAAACTCACCAGTCCCAGGGACAGCTACCAGGGGAGGATTAGCAAATTGATTTTACTCATATGCCCCCCATAAAAAAGGTCAAGTATCTTCTAACCCTAGTAGATACTTTCACAGGATGGATAGAAGCATTTCCATGTACACCAGAGGGAGCGGCCACTGTAGTTCATGTGCTCCTAACAGAAATCATTCCTTGATAATGGTCCTGCCTTTTTCTTTCACATTTTCCAACAGGTGACAGGGGCACTCAATATACAATGGAGACTCTACAACCCTTATTGACCCCAATCATCAGGCAAGGTTGAACAAGCTAACGGACTAATTAAAACTCACCTAACCACAGGTTTGCCATGGCTCCCAGCCCAGAGGAGACTTTCGGATCAGCATGCCATGGCTCGCAGGCAGGAGGAGGCTTGTGGGTAGGCATGCTGTGGCTCCCATCATAGAGGAGGCTTCCGGGTAGGCATGTCACTGCTCCCAGCACAGAGGAGGTGAGCCACATGGGCACCAGGAACAGACACCCATCCCACCAACCCCCCACCCCCGGGTCAAAATGAGAAGAGAACTAAACAAGCCTCAGAACCACATGTTCGGATCACCTAGAGCAACCCCAAAGGGAAATGAGATGGAACACTCTGATAATCATGTGGACTCCCTGAACTACCAATGTAAGAGGATCTGGCAAAAACAAAATCAGAAATAATTTCTCACATAACAGCAAGGATTGTGCCCATAGTGCAAGACATGATTAATGAACCTAGAGAGGATACAGATAAAAAAATAGAGGAGCTGAGGAAAATAATGGAATGCCAACATAGGAAAAGAATTGAATCCATAAAACAGATGCAAACAGATTTCCAGGAGATTAAAAATTCCATTGAAAGTCTATGCAGCAGAATTAATCAATGTGAGGACACAATTACAGATATAGAAGATAAGATTGCAATTAGCGACCAGGAAAAGAGAAAATTCTTTAAAATTTTATGGAACTATGAGAAATCAATCCAGCAGCTACTAGATGATGCAAAGAAAAATAACATATGACTGATTGGAGTGAATGAAGAAAGAGAGAGTGCAGATGATATAAAAAAATTGTTTACAGAAGTGATGGAAGAAAACTTCCAAAGCAGAGGGAAAGAACTTGACATTCAGATAAGTGAGGCATATAGGACTCCAACTACCCTTGGTCAAAAAAAAAATCTACACAAAGGCATATAATTGTTAAGATTCCAGAAACACAACAGAAGGACAAAATTCTAAAAGCAGTTACAGAAAAGAAACAAATCACATACAAAGGAAAGCCCATCAGAATCATAGCAGATTTCTCATCACAAACCAGCAAGACAAGAGCTTGGAGAGACATATTCCAAGCCCTAAAAGAAAACAGCTTCCAACCCAGATTGATGTATGCTGCAAAACTATCTTTCAAAATTGATGGAGAAATAAGATATTTTAATGACAAAGAGCACCTTAGGAACTTCATGAATACCAAACCAGCATGCCAAAAATTTTACACAATATTCTAGGAACAGACGTTGAGGATCACAACCCCAGGAAGCAAAGCAGAATGAACCCATCTGGCATGACAAGAAATTAAATGTAAATGGGGAGAACCCAACAAAAAGAAAAAGTCATGGCAATGATAAGTTAATATGTTTCAGTTATAACCATCAATGTTAATGGTCTCAATTCACCAATCAAAAGAAATAGACTGGCAGAATGGGTCAAGAAGCAAAATCCAACAATATGCTGTATAGAAAAAACACTTCAAAATGAAACTCTTAGACTGAAAGTTAAAGAGTGGAAAGCAATACCCCATGAAATGGGACCCTGAAAAAAAGCGGGAGTAGCTATCCTCTTTGGAGAACAAGTAGATTTCAAACCAACGCTGATTAAGAGAGACAAAGAAGGACACTACATCCTTGTAAAGGGAAGAATCCAACAGGAAATGATGACAATCATAAATATCTATGCACCAAACATTAGTGTGCCTAACTATATAAAACAAATACTAATGGACATGAAAATACATATATGAAATAATACAATCATAGTGGGGGACCTCAACACCACACTGTCACAAATAGATAAATTAACTAGACAAAAAATAAGCAATGAAATACTAGAACTCAATCGAACTCTTGAACAAATGAACTTAACAGATATTTACAGAATGTTCCACCCCTCAAAATCAGAATACACATTCTTCTCAGCTGCACATGGGTCATTCTCCAGAAGAGACCACATACTCACATATAGAACATGTATAAGTAAGTGCAAAGGAATTGAAGGTATCCCCTGTATATTATCAGACTATAGTGTGATGAAATTGGAGATCCATAGCAAAAGAAACTAGAAAAATTTCAAAAACATGTGGAAATTGAACAACACACTTCTGAATAACCAATGGGTCACAGAGGAAATTAAAGAAATCAGACAGTTCCTTCAATTAAATGACAATGACAATACAACATATCAGAATCTATGGGACACAATAAAAGCAGTCTTACGAGGGAAATACATAGCAGTGAATATGCACATTAGGAAAACAGAACGAGCCCAATTAAACAACCTGATGCTGAACCTCAAGCTTCTAGAAAAAGAAGAGCAGGACAACCCCAGAGCTCATACAAGGGAGGAAATTATAAAGATCAGAGGAGAAATCAATGCAATGGAGTCTAAGAGAACGATACAAAAAAATCAATGAAGGCAAGAGTTGGTTCTTCAAAAGAATCAACAAAATTGACAAAACCTTAGCCAACCTTATCAGAAAAAGGAAAGAAAAGGCCCAAATCCATGCAATTAGGAATGAAAAGGGTGAAATGACAACAGACCCAGCAGAAATCCAGAGGATCATCAATACCTACTTCCAGAACCTATACGCCAATAAGATGGACAACACAGAAGAAATGGACAGATTTCTAGATACATATGAATTACCAAAGGTGAACGAAGAAGACCTAAAAATCCTAAACAACCTAGTATCAATCAATGAAATTGAAAACGGAATTAAAAACTTATCAACTAAGAAAAGCTTGGGCACTGATGGTTTCACTGCTGAATTATACAAGACATTTAGAGAAAAACTACTGCCTCTACTGTTTAAACCCTTCAATGAAATTGAAAGGGAAGCAATACTCCCAAATTCATTCCTAGAAGCAAGCATCATCTTGATCCCCAAAGCAGAGAAAGACCCAACCAAAAAGGAGAACTATAGGCCAATCTCACTAATGAACATAGATGCAAAAATCCCTACTATGATACTGGCAAATGGAATGCAGAAGATCATCAAGAAGATCATACACCCTGATCAAGTGAGATTCATACCAGGGATGCATGGATGGTTCAATATATGCAAATAAATCAATGTAATACACTGTATCAATAGAGCCAAGGACAAAAACCTTATGATTATCTCCATAGACACAGAAAAAGCATGTGACAAAATCCAACATGCACTTATGATAAAAACCCTACAAAAAATTGGAATAGATGGTCTCTACCTCAAACTGATAGAAGCCATCTATGAAAAACCAACAGCCAATATCATACTAAATGGTCAAAAACTGAAATCCTTCACACTCAAATCAGGAACAAGACAAGGATGTCCACTATCACCACTCTTGTTCAATATAGTTTTGGAAACATTAACACAGAAAGTTAAACAAGATAAAACAATAAAAGGAATAAAGATGGGAAATGAAGAAGTCAAATTGTCATTATTTGCAGATGACATGATACTCTATATAGACGACCCCAAGAACGCCACCAAAAGTCTTCTTGACTTAATAACCAAATTCATTCAAGTAGCTGGTTACAAGGTCAACACACAAAAATCAATAGATCTCCTCTATGTGAATAGCACACTCACTGAGAGACAAATAGGACAACTAATTCCTTTGACAATACCATCCAAATATCTAGTATCAGCCTAACGAAAGAAATCAAAGACATCTTCTCTGAAAAATATAGCACTCTGAAAAGAGAGATTGAAGATGATATCAGAAAATGGAAAGGCATCCTCTGCTCCTGGGTAGAAAAGATTAATATAGTGAAAATGGCCATACTTCCCAAACTGCTATATAGATTCAATGCAATCCCAATTGAGATCCCAGCAGCATACTTCACAGACCTGAGAAAACAATGCAAAAATTGATTTGGAACAAGAAGAGACCCAGAATAGCAAAAGCAATTCTAGGTAACAGAGACATGGCAGGGGGTATCACAATCCCGAACTTGAAACTATACTACAAAGCTACTGTGATAAAAACAGCATGGTACTAGCAAAGAAACAGACCTGTGGACCAGGGGAACAGATTAGAAGATGCAAAAACAACTGCAGACACACGCAGCCATCTCATCTTCAATAAAGAAGCCCAACACCCTCACTGGAGGAAAGATAGCCTCTTTAATAAATGGTGCTGGAAAAATTGGGTTTCAACTTGCCAAAGATTAAAAATGACCTATATCTCTCGCCATGCACTAAACTAAAATCAAAATAGATTAAAGTTCTATATATTAAAATAGAAATGCTGAACGGCCTGGAACAGAGGTTAGGTAGAACTCTTTAAGACATTGGTGCAGGAAAAGATTTTTTGAACAAAACCTCAGTTGCCTGTGAACTAGCACAATCAACAAGCGGGATTGCTTCTTATTAAAAGGCTTCTGCACAGCAAGAGAAACCACCAGCAGTGTGAAGAGACAACCCACAATGTGGGAAAAAAATCGTCACCTGCTTTTCCTCAGACAAAGGTCTACTATCTCGAATCTATAAAGAAGTTAAAAATATCAGACCTCCTAAATTTAAAGACCCAATCCGAAAATGGGCATCTGAAATGAACAGACATTTCTCAGACAAAGAAGTAGAAATAGCAAATAAACATATGAAAAAATGTTCAACATCACTGCTCATTCAAGAGATGCAAATGAAAACAGTGCTGAGATTTCACCTCACTCCAGAAAGAATGGCTGCTATCATGAATTCAACCAATAACAAATGCTGGCAGGATTGTAGGGAAAGAGGAACCCTGCTCCACTGCTGGTGGGAGTGTAGACTGGTGCAACCACTGTGGAAATCAGTATGGAGATACCTCAAAGAACTAGGACTGGAAGTCCCATTTGACCCCGCTATTCCACTGCTGGGGATCTTCCCCAAAGAATTCAAAGAATCATACCACAGTGATATATGTGTGCCCATGTTCATAGCAACACAGTTTGTAATGGTTAAAACTTGGAAACAGCCCAAATGCCCATCAACTGGAGACTGGATAAAGAAAATGTGGTTTTTTAATAGAATGGAGTACTACTCAGCCATAAAAAATGAGAAATTAGAGACATTTATAGCTAAATGTGTGCACATTGAGGAGATACTCTTAAGTGAAATAAATAGGACACACATGTACAAATACTGAATAGTTTCTCTGGTGTGAGAAACGGAAAGTGTAAATAAGGACTAAAATGTATAATAGGTAAAGGGAAATAGGAAGAAAAGGGGCAAAGGGGGAGGAGAAGTGGGAGGGGTAGGTGAAAGTAAAGAAGGCAATGGAATTAATATGAGAAAATGGAAAAATGGAAACAAAATCTTTGTAAATAGGGAGTGATGGAAGGATTGAAGGGAGGGCTGGGCAAGGGTAAAAAATAAGAACCAAGAGAGATTATGTAAAGGTGCAAATTTCCAATGATGAATGTCATTATATTGTATACCTAAAATGTACCAATTATTAGAATGAATAATCGGTAATGCAAAACAGGGAGAAAAGGTCCAAAGGGGTAGGGGTAGTGGGAGGGGCAGAGGAAAGGAAAGAAGGGAAAGGAAAAATGCTGAGAAATGGAAAAAATGGAAATAAAGTCTTTGTAAATAGGAAAGGGTGGAGGGGATGAAGGGAGGGCTAGGAATGAGGAAAAGATAAGAACCAAGATCCATCATGTAAAGGTACAAGTTCCCAATGAGAAATGTAAAGGTGTTGTACACCTAAAATGTACCAATAAAAGAATTTAAGAAAAAAAAAACAGATGAGCTCTGGACCACGCTGGAAGCCATGAATGCCCAGAATAGGAAAGAAATGGAAACCCTGAATGCCCAACAATGGAATCCATGAAACAGATTCAAACAGATATCCAGGAGATTAAAAACACTCTTGAAAGTATTCACAGCAAAATGAGTGATAACAAAGATAGAACATCAGATATAGAAGACAGGATTTCAGTCAATGACCATGAAAAGAGAGATCTCCTAAAAATAGTAAGGGACCATGAGAAATCAATCTGCTGCTCCTACATGATGCAAAGAATAATAATTTAGGACTTATTGGAATCCATGCAAAATCAATGTTAAAATGACATTTAAAGAACTGTTCACAGAATTAATGACGGAGAATTTCCCAAACAGAGTGAAAGAATTTGACATACAGATGAGTGTAGCATATAGGACTCCAACTAGCCATGATCAAAAAAAACTACACCTAGACATAAAATAATCAAGATCCCTGAAACCCAACAGAAGAACAAAATACTACAATCAGTTAGAGAATAGAAACAAATCACATACAAAGGGAAGACCATCAGAATCACAGCAGACTTATCAACACAAACCCTCAAGTCCAGGAGAGACTGGACTGAGGTATTTTTAGCCCCAAAGAGCACAACCTCCAACCTAGACTGAGGTATCCTGCAAAATTGTCTTTCAAAATTGCTAGGGAAATGTGATGCTTCCATGGAAAAGAACACCTCAGAATTTTCATGAATACCAAATCAACACTCCAAAAAATTCCAAACAAAATCCTGAAAAAGGAAAATGAAGGTCACAACTCCATAAGGTGCAACAGAGCAAATCCACCAGGCAAGGCAAGAAATTAAAGGGAGAGGGGGAAAATTAAAAAATAAAAGAGCCAACAACAGGGAAATAACATAACAAGGATAAGCCAATGTATATATCAGTTATAACCATCAATGTTAATGACCTCAACTTACTAATCAAAAGAAATAGACTGGCAGAATGGATTAAGAAGCAAAATCCAACAATATGCTGGATACAAGAAACCCACTTAATTCACAAAGAAATTTATTGACTGAAAGTAAAAGGATGGAAAACAATTCTCCACAGGAGAGGAACCTGGAAAAAAGCAGGGATAACAATCTTATTTGCAGACAAAATAGATTTCAAACCAAAACTAATTACGAGAAACAAAGAAGGCCACTACATCCTTGTAAAGGGAAAAATCTAAGAGGAAGATATGACAATCTTAAATATATATGCACCAAATACTAATGCCCCCAACTATACAAAACAAATATTAATGTACATGAAAAACCAAATAAGCACTAATACAATTGTAGTGGGGGACCTCAATACCCCACTGTCACAAATAGACAGATCATCTAGACAAAATATCAACAATGAAATTCTAGAACTGAACCAAGCTTTTGAAGAAATGGGTTTTATAGATGTCTACAGAGTGTTTCCACACACACACACACAAAATTAGAATATACATTCTTTTTGGCTGCACACTGGTTATTCTCCAAAATAGACCACATGCTAGCTCATAGAACATGTTTACATAAATGCAAAGGAATTGAAGTTATCCCCTGTATATTATCAGATCATAGTGTAATTAAACTGGAGATCAATAGCATAAGAAACTGCAAGAACTGCACAAACACATGGAAATTGAATAATCCCCTCCTGAATAACCAATGGATCAAAAAGGAAATTATAGAAGAAATTAGACAATGTCTACAATTAAGTGATAATGCCAGTGAAACATACAGGAATCTATGGGACACAATGAAAGCAGCTTTATGAGGGAAATACATAGCAGTAAATGCCCATGTTAGGAAAACAGAGAAAGCTCAAATAAACAACCTAATGCTGAACCTTAAGCTCCTAGGAAAAGAAGAGCATGACAAACCTAAAGCTCATAAAAAAGAGGAACTTTTAAAGATCAGAGCAGATGTGCTCGCTTCGAAAGCACATATACTAAAGATAAGAACAGAAATCAATGCAATGGAGACTAAGAGAATGATACAAAAAAATCAATGAACCAAAGAGTTGGTTTTTTGAAAGAATAAATAAAATCCATATTCCCTTAACTAAGCTTATCAAAAAAAGGAAAGAAAAGACTCAAATCCATGCAATTAGGAAAGAAAAAGAAGTCACAACAGATCCAGCAGAAATCCAGAGGATCATCAATACCTACTTTGAGAAGCTGTACTCTAATAAAATGGAATACAAAGAAGAGATGGACAGGTTGATAGATATATATGAATTGCCAAAGTTAAATGAAGAAGATATAGATATTCTAAACACCCCAATTACAATCAGTGAAATTGAAAATGTAATAAAATATTTACCAACAAAGAAAAGCCCATGTCCTGATGGCTTAACTGCTGAATTCTACAAGACATTTAAAGAAGAACTAATGCCATTACTCTTTAAATTCATGAAGGAAATTGAAAGGGAAGCAAGGCTTCCAAATTCATTCCTGGAAGCAAGTGTTACTTTGATTCCAAAACCAGGGAAAGACCCAGCACAAAAAGAGAACTACAGGCCAATCTCCCTAATGAACAAAGATGCAAAAATCCTCAACAAAATACCGGCAAACAGAATACAGAGGCTCATCAAGAAGATCATACACCCTGAACAATTTGGATTTATCCCAGGGATGCAAGGGTGGTTCAACATTCATAAATCAACAAATGTAATACACTACATTAACAGAGTCAAGGACAAAAACCATATGATCACCTCAATAGATGCAGAAAAGGCATTCGACAAAATCCAACACCCATTCATGATAAAAACCCTACAGAAAATTGGAACAGAAGGTCTTTATGTCAACCTGATTAAGGCCATCTATGAAAAACCAACAGCCAACATCATACTAAATGGTCACAAACTGAAAACTTTCACACTAAAATCAGGAACAAGACAAGGATGCTCACTATCACCACTCCTGTTCAATATTGTTCTGGAAACACTAGCCACAGCAATTAGAAAAGAGAAAGAAATAAAAGGAATAAAGATCAGAAAGGAAGAAGTGAAATTGTCATTATTTGCTGACAATATGATACTTTACATAGAAGACCCAAAAAACTCCTCCAAAAGACTTCTAGACTTAATTGACAGATTCAGTAGAGTAGCTGGATACAAGGTCAGCACTCAAAAAACAATTGCCTTCTTGTACACAAATAACAGACTCACTGAGAGCAAAATTAAGGAAACAATTACTTTTACTATAGCATCCACAAAAACGAAATATCTAGGAAAGAAACTAACAAAGGAATCAAAAGACCTCTACACTGAAAACTACAGGACCCTGAAAAAGGAGATTGAGGAGGATATAAGAAAATGGAAAGACATCCCTTGTTCCTGGGTAGGAAGAAACAATATAGTGAAAATGGCCATACTTCCAAAACTACTATATAGATTCAATGCAATGCCAATTGAAATTCCAACAATATACTTCACAGAGCTAGAGAAAACAATCCAAATATTCATTTGGAACCAGAAGAGACCTAGAATAGCAAAAGCAATTCTGGGCAACAGAGACATGGCTGGGGGTATCACAATACCCAACCTGAAGCTATACTACAAAACTACTGTGATAAAAACAGCATGACACTGGCAAATGAACAGACCTGAGGATCAGTGGAATAGCTTAGAAGATCCAGAAACAACTCCAGACATACTCAGCCACCTCATCTTTGACAAAGGAGCCAACCACCATCACTGGAGGAAAGACAGCCTATTTAATAAATGGTGTTGGAAAAACTGGATTTCAACCTACCAAAGATTAAAAGTAGACCCATACCTATCACCATACACTAAACTAAGATTGAAGTGCATTAAACATCTAAATATTAAAACAGAAACACTAAAGTTGCTGGAAGATAAGTAAGGTAGAACACTTGAAGTCATTGGCATAGGAAAAGACTTCATGAACAAAACCTCAGTAGCATGGGAACTAGCACAATGAATCAACAACTGGGATCTCATCTTATTGTAAAGCTTCTGCTCTCCAAGAGAAACCACCAACAGAGCTAAGAGACAACCTACAACGTGGGAAAAAAATTTTAGCAGCTGTACCTCAGACAAAGGACTACTATCTAGAATACACAAAGAATTGAAAAAAATCAGACCCCCCAAATTCAAAGACCCAATTCCAAAATGGGCATCTGAAATGAACAGACATTTCTCAGACAAAGAAATAAAAGCAGCAAACAAATATATGAAAAAATGTTCAACATCACTGGTCATTCGAGAGATGCAGATGAAAACAACACTGAGATTCCACCTCACCCCAGAAAGAATGGCTGCTATCAAAAAATCAACCAATAACAAATGCTGGCAGGGGTGTGGAGAGAAAGGAACCCTTCTCCATTGTTGGTGGGAGTGCAGACTGGTGCGACCACTGTGGAAATCAGTATGGAGATACCTCAAAGAACTAGGACTACAGGTCCCGTTTGACCCAGCTATTCCCCTGCTTGGTATCTTCTCAAAAGAATTCAAAGAATCATACCACAGTGATATATGTGCACCCATGTTCATAGCGGCACAGTCTGTAATAGCTAAAGCTTGGAAGCAGCCCAAGTGCCCATCAATTGGAAACTGGATAAAGAAGGTGTGGTTTTTCTATAAAATGGAGTACTACTCAGCCATAAAGAATGAGAAACTAGAGACATTTATAGCTAAATGGATGCATATTGAGGCCATACTCTTAAGTGAAATAAATAGAAAACACATGTGGAAATACCAAATAGTTTCACTAGTGTGAGAAACTGATAGTGCAAACAAGGGTCAAAATAATTAAAGTGAGTAATTGATAATTTGAAATAGGAAAAAAGGTCCAAAGACAAAGGGTTGAAGGGAAGGGAAATGGAAAGGAAAGGAAGGAAAGGAAGGAAAGGAAAAACTATGAGAAAAGAAAAAAAATGGAAATGAAATCTATGTAAATAGGTAAGTGTGGAGGGGGTGAAGGGCACACATGTAATGGGGAAAAAAATAAGAACCAAGATACATCATGTAGAGGTACAAGCACCCAGTGATAAATGTAAACGTATTGTACACCTAAAATACCAATAAAAGAACTTAGGAAAAAAAACTTGCACAACCAACACTGCTTAATATGCAGTTTTGCCCTGAGAATAGCAGTATATTTTTAATAATTTTTAACAGCAGGTTTTAATCTAATTACTTATAACCATAGTGTATTTGAGACGATTTTTATACACATTTTACTACATAAATGTGGCAAATAAACCTTCATTCCTTGCCTGCAGAAATGCTATAAAAGTACAGATACTAAGCCCTAATTCTATTGATAAGGAAATAATGCACAATAGGCCAGGCCTTTATCTGTTCCCAATCTCCCCCAGCCCAATGTTTTTGCCAGAAATCAAAAGATGTTCTATTCAGGCAATGTAACTCTTTGAGCTGCATGACCTGATGTTTCAAGATGTTCTGTTAACTCCACCCTTCCTTCCACTTCTGTGAGCATGCTTGCCCAGTTCATGGCCCCACCTCCCTGCCCCATAGATCTCTATATAAAGTTGCTTCCATTTATGTTCAGGGCTAAGAATTCAGAGTGCTTAACTTCACTGGGCCAGCTGGCTTAATAAAACTTGGTTCTCTCCATCTCTCTGAGTGCTGCCCTTGGTTTCTTCACTTCTGGAGACCTTCAATAGCTGTAGCACTCGGCTGTGACACAGAGCTGTAACACTTGACTGTAGTACTGAGCTGTTGCACTTTGCTATAACATTTGGTGCCCTGATAGGGAAACTGGCCATGCTGGCTCTTTGAGCCACCAGATTGGAGCTGGGGAGTGGTTTACAGGGACAGCAGCATCAAGCTTCCCTTTTCCTTTTGGTCCATCTATGTTACAAGCTTATTTGTTGGTGCCATCCTCACCAAGAGTGGTCTTTCCCATTATCCACACCAGAAATATGCTAAATCTAGCAGGGGACTAATGATGATATCACACACCCTTAATCCATATTCATGCACCCTAGATTCAACCGCATCTCAAATGCCCCAATGCATAAGGCTTTTGAGGGACATGTACATACAAGCCATAACACTATTTAAAAGGTATAGATTTAGTCATCAAAGATATGAAAATAGCTTGCCAGGTGGAAGAAAATGCGAACAATAGAAATAAGTGTACTTGCAAGCAAAAATAAGCATAACGAATGACAGTGCAGTTGCAAGCCTCAAAATTGATACAATAAGCATGAGGCTTAAAAAGTTGAAGAAGAAAAAACATGAGAGTGAGAATCTGGATGTTGATCAAGATGGTGGGTATTTTTCTGGGCACGTAGATGTTGGGAAGCAATACAATAAAAGTGATTCCAGAGCAAACTGTGGAGCTCATCTCAAGAAAATAAGTTCCTTAACTTTTCTCCTCAAATTAACTACTTTCATAAGGAAAAGTTTTACCACAACCATAAGATGTTCTTTTAGCAATGAGGAAGAAAAACTAAAAATTCAGACTATCCTTAAAATGATATAACTGATCTTTTGTATTCATTATTTAGCAAAATACACAGATGTCCAAGTGACCTAACATATTATGCTTCATTTCAATTCACTAACCTCAGGTTTATGTTTATCATTAACATTGTATATCATGACGTATTACATATATCATTAGCATGTATAAACACTGTGATTAGAATCCTATGATTAAATTTGCTGAACGTGGGTAAAGATGACTTGGTCATGGCGTGCGTGTGGTTTTTTTTAATGAGTTGTTAATTCTGGTTGAAAATTTCATGTTCAGGATTTTTGTAAATGTATTCCTCAAGGAAGTTGACTTGTAGTTTTCTTTTTATTGAGAATGCATTCAGTCTTGGTATCAAGGTAATACTGTTTTTTGAAATGAATTTGGAAACATTCTTCACTTTTCATACATAAGGAAAATTTTGAAGAGTGCTGCTGTTAGTTCATCTCTAATTCTGATACAAATTCATCAGCAAATCCATAGGGTCCTGGATTTTTCTTAGTTGGTAGAGCTTTGATTACTGCCTCAACGACATTGATTGTTATCTGCCTGATAGGAGTTTGTATTCTGATGGTCCAAGTTTTATAAACCATATGCTTTTAAGAATTTATCATTACTTCTATATTCTCTATATTTTAGAAAAAATTTCAAATTACTTCTAATAATCCTTTGAATTTCAGGTATCAGCATGAACTCATTTTTTTTTTACTTTCTAATGTTATTGAGATGGGGCTTGTCTCACTTCTTCATTCTTGTGGGGTATATTGGCCAGATCTTATGAGAATTAACTCTGAATAACAATGTTGAATAAAATATCAAATATTCAGAGAATCATTTCCAGTTCACTTAATGAGAATTACCTGTACTTTGCATCTGGGCAACAGTAACTTTTAGATCTTCTTGTCCTCATGAAGACAGAATCATTTTCCTCTCCACACTTTCCCTTCATTATCCACTGAATGTGAGCACTGATGTACGGCAGGTTATAAGCATTCTTTCAATGTCTTCAGTGCAACACCTGCTGGAAAATCTACTGGAAAAACACATTTTACTTTTTAAATATTATATATTAGAAAAAAATTGGGTTTTTAAACACAGAACAATGTAGTAAAAGATCACAAATATAATACATGAGTGTTATTATTAATTTAAAAAGAAAAATTATAATAAGGAGATTGAGTCTAGTAAAAGATTAAGTTTGAATATTATCTAAAATCAACACAAAAAAAGTGTAAGTACCACAGGAGACATATACCCTCAGCCTTGATCTAAATAGAAGTAAAAGTCTCATGAACCTTGATCTAACTAGCATCTCACCAAGACTCAGTACTTCAGTTAGTTCATCTCTAATTCTGGTAAAAATTCATCAGTAAATCCATAGGGTCCTGGATTTTTCTTAGTTGGTAGAGCTTTGATTAATGCCTCAACGACATTGATTGTTATCAGTCTGATAGGGGTTTGTGTCTTGTTGGTCCAAGTTTTATAAACCATATGTTTTTAAGAATTTATCATTACAATAATAGTCTCTATATTTTAGAAAAAAATAGGGTTTCTTCCAGAAAATGAGAGATTTCCATGTTACTAGATCTGAATTTCAACCTTTCTACTATATTCAGGTAGTCTGCACAAAATCTAAAATGTTGCAACAGCTACATTAAAGTAGAAGAGTTATAAGAGGTTATGTGAAGGAACAGAAAGCATGAAGGTATATGGGAAAGCTAACCATATGGTATCGGTGAATTGGAACATGATTCAGAAAGACCTCTACTAATTTTCTACTCCAGGGGAAGTCAGAGAGACAAATATAATAATATTGCCTAGTAAAAATAAAACATTAATAATTTCAGATTAATGCTAGTAATGTATTTTGAGAGGAGCACAAGAGATGTAAAGTAAAACAAAAGAAAATGCAGAGAAGGAAAATATGAAAGAGAAGGCCAGCAGAGAGATAGGTAGATGGTATGTGAAGGAAGTAGCAGAAACAGGGTAAAGAAAGGAGGATAACCAAGAGGTGAGAGGAGAGGAAAGGGATTGCATTCAAACATTGAGCCGACTTTATAAGAAAATTAAATATCTTTAGGAAGCAGCCTTTGGTATGGCCATTGATGACTAAACTGCTTAGAGTAGGAAGCTACGACAAGGAATAAATACCAATATGCACGTAGGGTTACAGATCTGTGAAAAGACCATGCCCAGTCCTGTTCAACTAACTACCAAGAGACCACAAAAAGAAAGTAAAAGAAGGAAGAAGGGAAGAAAGAGAAGGAGGAAGAGGAGAAAGAGAATGGGGAAGAAAAGGAGAAAGAGGAGGAGAAGAAAAAGGAGCAGGAAGAAAAGGAGGAGGAAGAGGAGAGAGAAGGAGGAAAAGGAGGAAGAGGAGGGAGAGGAAGGGCGTGGCACCAGCCCAGCTCCGTGCTGAGCCTCACCGCTATTGTGTGCTTGTGCTTGGACAAAGCAGCCAGAACCCACGTCCTGTTTGGCAGAACACTTGCTTCAGTCACAAGTTGTGTCTTGGTAGCTCATCTAATGTGTGACACTTCCACTTGCACCCACTAACCTGGTATTGTTCTGCTTCTGTAAAATTCTGCTTCCTCTCCCCTTGAGCCTCCCCCATCTGAAAGCATGGTTTAAAAGGAGAAATCAAACAACTTCCTGGTGCAGAGAGATCTTTCCAGGCACTAGCCTTTCTCAGATGCTAGCTTTAAATAAACGGACTCAAATATGACTCAGAGTTTGGCAAAGCTCTATAGTTCCAACTAACTCTCCTATAACAAGAGGAGGAGGAAGAGGAGGAGGAACAGAAGGAGAAGAAAGAGGAGGAGGAGGAGGAGGAAGAAGAGAAAGAAGAGGAGAAACAGGAGGAAGAGGAAGAAGGAAAATAGAGGACAGAAAAGCCTCCCCCTGAACAGAAGGTCCTGCTTTGTGGTTTATGATGAATATCCCTAAGCACATTTTCATGCTGCTGTCTTTGGATCACCCTACTGAGAGTCCTCAGATACACACTGCCAGGCCTGTGGGGAGCCCGAGGCTGTGCACATCCTCTGCGTCAATGCCGAGCAGCTTCCTAACTGCATCTTATCCATCACAACCTAGCTTTCCCTCACTGTTTCCCCCCTTTTCTTCCTTCCATCCCTACACCTCTCCTTTTACTCCCTTTCCCCTTATTGCCTCTCTGGGAGGATGTTGAATGGGATGCATCCCATCATCGACTGTCAGAATCACTTGGGAAATCCCACACAGATACAAACAGTGCCAGGCAAGCCCTCTGCCTTCCAAGGAGAGCTGGCCTACAGGAGACCTCATCTTAGGTCATTCAGAGCCACACTGAGCCTCACAATTGCACTCACCTTGCTTCAAGCTCAGTCAGTGACAGATGAGGCATTTGGAGGAATAGGAAATGATAGAACTCAGTCTGGTAGTGGAAAGTGTTCAAGGCCGATGCCCCATTCAGATGTTGGTAGAGATAATTACTTGCTGGTTTAGAAAGAAGGGAAGAGTGGCATCTCACTCTCGGTTCATGTCTGCTAATGAACCCCATGTCCTGACTCAGTGTATGTCTGCCTGAAGAGGGAGAGAAGAGAGCTGGTGGGAACTCTGGAGGGATGGCAGTGTTTCGGTGTCTATGCCACTCCGAAGCTTGGAGTGGAGGTGATGCAGGAGTGCCTTGGGAGTCCAGTGGCAGCTGGCTGAGCTTGAGCCATTTCCCTTCATCCTGGTGCCCTCAGGGCCAGCGGACAGCAGCAGAGACTGGAAAGAATGCTGCAGGTGGCAGAGCTCGGTGGTGCATAGCAGAATCAAACCAGAACACGGCTCTGTGGGATACACTGCCCAGAGTGTTGTCCCTCTGGTGCGTGTCTTAGAGAATCACAAGTGTGCCTCAGAAGAGACACACTGGCCACTGAGAGGGAGATCAGATTGGCCTTGTCAGTCAGAGAAGTGGAGTTCAAGAAGAAAGAGAGGGAAAACCATTTTAGGAACGAACCTCATCTGCTTTCCCTGCTGTGTCCGTTAAGCCACCACACAGGAGGGTAAGCTGTTAAATAATTGAGTATAAGATGGAGTTAGAACTAGACTGAATCGACCTGTTAAACCAGAGTGAATAGAATATATCGACTGTTTCCAAGCTGAAGATAAAGAACCAGGGTTGCAGTGATACACAGTTGAACACATGTGTTACTGAGATCTGAAGCCATGTCATGTTTGTGTTGTAACAATATTTATGCTGTTCATCAAGTCTCATACTATTTAGGGACATTTAGGGTACAACTTGTGTTGTGAGTCAAAGTATTGTGAATGTTAGCTGATAGGATGTGGCTCATTTTCACAAATGGCTTGAGAATTCACTAGGCTTTATCATATGACTAGAATGATTCTTGTAAAATTCACACTTTGATGATCACAAATTCACTCATTAATTCACTGTAAATTTACAGTAATTTATTAGTTGTCTTATTTGCAAGGCTAGTTTCTGTTACTTGTAAGAATTGTCTCTTAATTTTAGCTTATTAGTACATGTGCGCAGTACATAATGTTTGCATTCCTTGTGTGTATTTGGTGCATGTATGAAACACATCCCAGTTCCTTTTTTTCATTCCTTATCCCAACCCTCTCTCCCCCCAAGTTAGATAATGGGAAGTAGAAAGACAGATTCTTGTCAAAGGGACAGAGGATCAAAGACTTTTGAGAAATTTTGATATCAACTTCTCAATCGTAGTGATATATTTGTGGGAGATTTCAATTAAATGAAGGCAAGAAATTTTGACACATTGACTTCTAATATTTTGGCAATGCTAAATACTGTTTTTATTTTTTGAGAGAGAAACCTTACACCGTTACACCCAAGCATGCATGAAATTCCATAAAACTAAAAGAAGCTTCCCAAGGCATTGACAGCTAAGAGCCATCTCAGAACAGCAGGAATGGACATGAGCTTAGCAGTGGCCATGATAGGCAACTTGGGTCTTCAGGATCCTTAGGAAACTCTGAGCCTTATGTGTGTCCCTGCGCAGGCAGCGGCACAGGTGATGAAAAGTGTTCAGGCGCTCTTTTCCGTCAGCTGACTGCAGGGAGGGAAGCTGGGTCCAGACAGCAGAGTCCCCGTAGTCTCTGATTTGAGGAGCAACCTAGACGCCAAAGAGACAGTCACTTATTACTCATATTAACAGGACTTCTTATCTTTGAGTCCATTAATTTTCAATAAGGATTTGAGAAGAGATGAAATGTAAATATTTTTGCCAAAGGCAAGGGTTTTCATGTATCTCACACAGGGTATAGTAAAACTACTAGTCATCCCGAAGCTGGATGCAGAACACTTGAGCTATTTTCCTGACACGCACATGATCGCAGGTGAAATGTGCCCCTGCCAGAGTGGGACTTGACACCCAGAAAGTTGCTACTTGAATACACACATGCATTCCACCTAGAGACAATGCAAAGGACAGCTTCCATTCTGTCACTTAAGGGACTTTAACATTTCCTAAAATTTGTCCCAGATGACCACTTTGTATTTTTTTCTCTTGATAGTTCACTATTGATTTTGGGGGGCTTGTAACTGGATCCATTCTTCATATGGTGGCTCCAGACAATAACTTAGAGATGATGAGCACTGCACTTGGTGCTTTAAGGTACAGGTGCTCAAATCTGGACTAAGGAGTTATGAGTCTCCCTCCACCCAGAATGCCACCTTCCAGGTTTCCATGAGGAGAAGCTGCTTCCCTTGAGTAGCCCAGGGGTAGAGTTGCAGGAAATCACACCTGTGGGAAGGAGATGCAGGCAGCAGGCCTGCTTGTTTAGAGCCACACTGTGTGAGCAGGGTTGGGATGGTGATTCTGAAAAGTGCTGCAGCGCAAGGCAGAAACAGTAGGTCCCCCTGTCCTCATCTCAGAGACCTGGGACCCATCCTGAGTCCCTAAAAATGTCAGGTGATGTCCAGAACTGGTATGAACAAATCTGGGATAACCGTAGACCTGATCTGCTCAACTTCATCCTACAGAGTAAGAATACTTTTTATTGCAATGTAAAGTGTCCACATGGGTGTGTGTATTGGTTACCTTAATTTCTGTTTTGATTTTGTTTCTTTTTTTACTTTCCTTGTGTGTTTTCTAAAACAAAATTTACTGCAAAATGCATGCAGATGCAAACAGTAGCAAATGAATAATTGGTAGGAAGAATGAACAGAGGATGAAGCACTGTAGAATAAGTTAGTGACCACTAGAATTTGATTCTCAGTTATGAAGAAAATAAGTTGAAAATTAAGGTGTCCATTTTCTACCTCAGTTAATATGTTCTTTGTATTATAGTACGCGTATGCATTGTAGATAATCTACTTTTGTGACAATGGCAAAAATGGTACATATTAACAAGTACTCAGGACATAAAAAGTGAAATATATCACTGCTTATGTTGTCATTTCTGTAACCAAAAATTTTAATGATTCTTTATTTCTGAGAACTTCAGAAGCTGCTTACCTGTTACTGTACTGTGGTTGAAATGGTCTTATTTGAATGGATATGTATATTGAAAATAGTAATTCACTCAAGGTATGACAAATTGTCCAGGGTGATTTAATGCAACAATAGGCAACTTACAAACAACAAAATAACTTAGGATGACACTCTATAAATTATAAAATGAAGAGTATTCCACAGAAGGGTCACCTTAGCAGTTTTCAGTATTAATGCTTCTGGTCTCCTCAGTCTCTTTGGGGTTCAGCAGATTGGAGGTACCGTCCAATCTGATACTGATATTTTCCTTTCCCCAAAAATACAGTAAAACCTTGGAATGTGAGGAACTTGGTTTGCAAGCGTTCCAGAAGACAAGCACTTAACTTTATAAACCAGCAATGGATTGCAATATGAACAGTGCATGGCCAAACATCACGTGATCAGAAATGAGTCTTCTCTCACTGCTCAGATACAAGTGCTTTGGATCATGAACAGAAGGAATTTTTCTCGCAAATCGAGGACTTAGCACACTTGGATGTGAGGAGAAAACAGAAGGACTCTGAGCAGAATTTCAGTGTGTGAGTCCTAAAGTACTGTGAGGAACACAGTCCTCTTGCAGGTGCTCTTCTCTGATTTTCCCTCCATGGAAATGGTTTGACTCCCATCCAATGAAGGACCAGTTCTGGTGGCTCCATGGACTGAGCAGGGAAGGGGGCACTGTCAGCACCCTGAATCCTGAGACTCATTGACACTAGAATCTGCACTGTTGGCTACGGCTCCTGCTTTGTTGCATAGCAGACTGGAAGGTGCAACATTCGGCCTAAATGTGATTCCTCCAAAGCA
The DNA here is from genome assembly GCF_053883595.1 of Heterocephalus glaber. Lineage (NCBI taxonomy): Eukaryota > Metazoa > Chordata > Mammalia > Rodentia > Bathyergidae > Heterocephalus > Heterocephalus glaber. The sequence goes on from NW_028258315.1 coordinate 624,038, forward strand.
GGGGATGTCACTGTATTTCCTAAAGCAGAGGAGACCCCGGAAAGTGAAAACCAAGGGACCATCAGGAGGCTGCCTACCCGTCTCGCAATCCACTTCAGGCCTTCTGTAAGGAGTTGCATGTTCTCCTGTATAGCCTCGGCTTTCTCAATGAGACTCAGGGTGACATGTGGCAGATGAACTGCTTCAGTCATGAGGTGGCTCAGGGGGTCGTCCCAGGAGTGCAGCAAGCGGATCGCCAGAACAATGAAGTCCTTCGGCTGGGCAGTCAGATTGGAGTAACCAGGGACATGGGCGAGACACAGCCAGGTTAGTTACATGCAACCTCTGCTCAGAGAGCCTGACCTTACATATTGCTTTGATGTTCCTCTGTGTGTGTAAAATCTTTCTGTAGATCACAGATGTTCTCAAAAGTTACAATTTAAGCCATTGGCCTAACATTGCTACAGTCAAACAAACAAACACACACAACTGGAATATTAAAATAAATACTACTCTAATAAGATTTGTTATGGATAAAATTCAATTTTATTTTCCCTCTGCAATTCCATGTTTTCATTTATAATCACCTTAACACTGTGTTTATGGCAGAAAATCAAGAGACAGATTATAACAAGAAAACTTTAGGGCATGGATAAATTATTGAGGTTTGATGGGCTCACTTTTTTGTCATCAGAGCAGAGACCAGAGCTGCACCTCTGGAGCCGTGACATAATTTCCGCAGGACACGCACAGCAGGGGGACTTTCAGTTGGGACATGGAGGGGGAGGGGAGCGAGTGCAGAGTGAGGAAGGAAGTCAGCATCAGAGAAGTGGAAGCAGGAAGAGGAGGAGGGTGCTGGGAGTCCAGGAGAGACAGCACAGGTCTGAGAGGCATCGTGATGTAAACACCACAAATGCAGGACTCACACTCACCTGTACTAAGATAAACTGCACTGCGTTTGCTACATAAAATCCTAGGTGTGGGGTGTTGGTTAAAATATTGTCATCTGCATTTGTAATTTATAGATCTTGCACAACTCCCATCCAGCCCTTGGTTTTCCCTAACATTTCCAGGCACCCTGTGAGTGTTCTTGGCAGCTCACTCTCCCTCCACTTTTCTCTGCAGTGAGACCACTGTCCCCACTGACCACAGAGCTCTCAGAGCCCACAGGACACAAAGCCAGTCACTGCCTCAGCAGGCCTGGGAGTGCTGGGCTGGGGACTCACCTGGATCTTCAGGGCCTGCTCCTTGTCCCCTGGCGTGGCGATGGAGGCTGTGTGGCACTTTGTCGTGTACGTAACAAAGAAGTCTGAGTCCTGAGAGTAAAGGGATTCCTGGAAACAATGGGAAATTCAGTGAGCTGGGTTTGGGAAGGAAAATACGAATCCAGTCGCTTCGTGCTAGCACATTTAAAGGCTGTGCAGTCGATTACAAAGGAGCGCTCCATGAAGTCTGAAACTGCAGTAAGAAAGGAACCTTTCTGCCTACTTTTTCCCATTACCTCGGGAACCTCACTGTTGCTCAGCTCAGTTTTCTGACCTCCCACCCTCTTCCCTTGGCTATGCCATTGTTTCCTTACCCTTCCTATGAGTTAACATGTGGAACACAAGCACGCAAAACACCAAAGCTACAAAAGGTGTGTTGGCTAGCAATCCCTTTTCCCTAGTATTTGAACCAAAGGCCACGATACATATGCATCTCTATTTACCTACTTAATCTCTAGGTTCTCAAGGGTCTAAACTGATATACTTTCCTTAAATTGATATAAAAATTATACTTTTCTTTCAATTACCTCTTAATCCACACACCTCAATCTTACCAATTGATCATGAATCCAAAATACAAAATTTTATTGTGAAAAACTCAAGTCATAAAACAGACAAATCATTGAAATTCTCAGTAATAGGCTGAGATTGATACCAGTACATTATAGAGGCTGATAATAATCAAAAGTTGTGAAAGTTGAAAAGGATTTCTAAGAAGATTCCAAAGACAGCTGAAGTCAAGTTGAAAATGCAAAATGAAAAGAAAATCATGAATGTATAAAATGAATTGTGTGGAGAGATTGATAGATAGATGATAGATAGATAGATGATAGATAGACAGAAGATAGACAGATGATAGACAGATGATAGATGATGGACAGATGATAGACAGATAGGTTTTCTCACAGACAGCGGGCCACATTCTCTGTGGTAACCTGTTGTTTCCTAAACCCTGACCCTTGCTCACAGCAGAACTGCTCTCATTTCTTGGATCTCAGCAGTGTGCTCAGTGAAGAAAGACCATAGACTGGCATTGACCAGAAAAACAAGAAATCAGCACACTAAAAGTTATTTATGTCACATGTTTACATTTTTAAACATAAAGTGATTTCAGGAAAGTTTTTGCAAAATCATCAAATTTTTTGACAATCATAGATTTCCTGAACATTTCCATCCTTGGTGTTCCACATTTTATTGCTTGGTGCATTTTTTACTCCATTAGTTAATATGACTTGAAATTTGGGGGGTGAGGTTTTCATATTTAAATTGTAGTCTTTGTCCATCACTATTGAGAAGGCTCCTTTTGAGAAGAGGAGAAAAGAGAAGTACTTACAAATTCCTGGTAGAGATCTGAAGAGAGGGTGTGGATGCAGTGAGACAGGATGATGGCCCGATCCAACAGATCTGGGAGGGGCACCTGGTAGCCAGTCCCGTTGGTACAGTTAGACTGGGCAGCCACATCCCTCCCCAGGAGCAGGCTTGACATGGCCAGCAGCACTACAAGTGACCCTGGTTAGACCAAGACACACACCGCTCTAGATAAACTACTGATGCAAGTTCCCCAAAACAAGCCTTGTCTCGTGGGAGCCTTATCTCTCCCAGCCCCCTGATTTGGCACTGTACTGGCAGGGTTGGGGAAGAATCAGCACCCTCCACTGTGTACATTTATGTTGGTCGTTACACTTGCTCAGGTACAGAGTTTGAAAAGTGAGGAACTTCCCGCTTTTTTATATTTCTCCCAGAAGTGCTCCTGCACTTTGCTAACTCTGGGATCTTAAGTTAATTGTGGAAGGGTTGCTGAAGTCATTTCTCACCGTAGTTTAATTTGGAGGGAGTTTCTGTAGATTTTCAGCTGTAACACACTGCAGGGGCTTCTACTTCTTTAACTCATGGTCAGATATTGTAGGAGTTTGTAATTTTTTAAGTCACTGCCTGATATGACACAATGAAAGCAGTCTTACGAGGGAAATTCATAGTAGTGAATACGCATATTAGGAAAACAGAATGAGCCCAATTAAACAACCTGATGCTGAACCTCAAGCTTCTAGAAAAAGAAGAGCAGGACAACCCCAAAGCTCATACAAGGGAGGAAATTATAAAGATCAGAGGAGAAATCAATGCAATGGAGTCTAAGAGAACGATACAAAAAATCAATGAAGCCAAGAGTTGGTTCTTCGAAAGAATCAACAAAACTAACAAACCTTTAGCCAACCTTGTCAGAAAAAAGAAAGAAAAGGCCCACATCCATGCAATTAGGAATGAAAAGGGTGAAATTACAACAGACCCAGCAGAAATCCAGAGGATCATCAATACCTACTTCCAGAACCTATACGCCAATAAAATGGACAACACAGAAGAAATGGACAGATTCCTAGATACATATGAATTACCAAGGTTAAACGAAGAAGACCTAAAAATTCTGAACAACCCAATATCAACCAATGAAATTGAAAATGTCATTAAAAACTTATTAACTAAGAAAAGCCCAGGCCCTGATGGCTTCACTGCTGAATTCTACAAGACATTTAGAGAGGAACTGCTGCCACTACTGTTTAAACTCTTCAATGAAATTGAAAGGGAAGCAATACTCCCAAATTCATTCCTGGAAGCAAGCATCATCTTGATCCCCAAAGCAGAGAAAGACCCAGCCAAAAAAGGAGAACTATAGGCCAATCTCACTAATGAACATAGATGCAAAAATCCTTAATAAGATAATGGCAAACAGAATGCAGAAGATCATCAAGAAGATCATACACCCTGATCAAGTGGGATTCATCCCAGGGATGCAGGGATGGTTCAATATACAAAAATCAATTAATATAATACACTATATCAATAGAGCCAAGGAGAAAAACCATATGATTCTCTCCATAAATGCAAAAAAAGCATTTGACAAAATCCAACATGCATTTATGATAAAAACCCTACAAAAAATTGGAATAGATGGTCTCTACCTCAAACTGATAGAAGCCATCTATGAAAAACCAACAGCCAATATCATACTAAATGGTCAAAAACTGAAATCCTTCACATTCAAATCAGGAACAAGACAAGGATGTCCACTATCACCACTCTTGTTCAATATAGTTCTGGAAACATTAGCCACAGCAATTAGACAAGAGAACAAAATAAAAGAAATAAAGATAGGAAGTGAAGAAGTCAAAGTGTCATTATTTGCAGATGACATGATACTCTATATGGAAGATCCCAAGAACTCCACCAAAAGTCTTCTAGACTTAATAACCAAATTCAGGCAAGTAGCTGGTTACAAGGTCAACACACAAAAATCAATAGCTTTCCTCTACACCAATAACAGATGCACTGAGAGAGAAATAGGGCAAATAATTCCTTTCACAATAGCATCCAAAAAACTGAAACACCTAGGAATCATCCTAATGAAAGAAATCAAAGACCTCTTCTCTGAAAACTATGGCACTCTGAAAAGAGAGATTGAAGATGATATCAGAAAATGGACAGACAGCCCCTGCTCCTGGGTAGGAAGGATTAATATAGTGAAAATGGCCATACTTCCAAAACTGCTATATAGATTTAATGCAATTCCAATTGAGATCCCAGCAGCATACTTCATAGACCTCCAGAAAACAATCCAAAAATTCATTTGGAACAAGAAGAGACCCAGAATAGCAAAAGCAATTCTAGGCAACAGAGACATGGCAGGGGGTATCACAATCCCCAACCTCCAACTATACTACAAAGCTACTGTGATAAAAACAGCATGGTACTGGCAAAGAAACCGACTTGAGGACCAGTGGAACAGATTAGAAGATGCAGAAACAACGCCTGACACACTCAGCCATCTCATCTTCAACAAAGGAGCCAAACACCCTCACTGGAGGAAAGATAGCCTCTTTAATAAATGGTGCTGGAAAAATTGGGCTTCACCTTGCCAAAGATTAAAACTAGACCTGTATCTCTAACCATGTACTAAACTAAAATCAAAATTGATTAAAGATCTAAATATTAAAATAGAAACTCTGAACCAGTTGGAACAGAGGTTAGGTAGAACCCTTGAAGACATCGGTGTAGGAAAAGATTTTATGAACAAAACCTCAGTTGCCCATGAACTAGCACAAACAATCAACAAGTGGGATCTCTTCTTATTAAAAGGCTTCTGCACAGCAAGAGAAACCACCAGCAGTGTGAAGAGACAACCCACAATGTGGGAAAAAATCTTCACCTGCTCTTCCGCAGACAAAGGTCTACTATCTCGAATCTATAAAGAAGTTAAAAATATCAGACCTCCTAAATTTAAAGACCCAATCCGAAAATGGGCATCTGAAATGAACAGACATTTCTCAGACAAAGAAGTAGAAATAGCAAAGAAATACATGAAAAAATGTTCAACATCACTGGTCATTCGAGAGATGCAAATGAAAACAATGCTGAGATTCCACTTCACTCCAGAAAGAATGGCGGCTATCATGAAATCAACCAATAACAAATGCTGGCAGGGCTGTGGGGAAAGAGGAACCCTGCTCTACTGCTGGTGGGAGTGTAGACTGGTGCAAGCACCGTGGAAATCAGTATGGAGATACCTCAAAGAACTAGGACTGGAAGTCCCATTTGACCCCACTATTCCACTGCTGGGGATCTTCCCCAAAGAATTAAAAGAATCATACCACAGTGATATATGTGCACCCATGTTCATAGCAGCACAGTTTATAATGGCTAAAACTTGGAAGCAGCCCAAATGCCCATCCACTGGAGACTGGATAAAGAAAATGTGGTTTTTTAAATAAAATTGAGTACTACTCAGCCAAAAAATAGAGAAATTAGAGACACTTACAGCTAAGTGGATGCACATTGAGGCAATACTCTCAAGTGAAATAAATAGGACACACATGTGTAAATACCGAATAGTTTCTCTGGTGTGAGAAACTGAAAGTGTAAATAAGGACTAAATGTATAATAGGTAATGTAAAATAGGAAGAAAAGGGGCAAAGGGGAAGGAAGTGGGAGGACTAGGGGAAAGGATAGAAGGGAATGGGATTAATATGAGAAAATGGGAAAATAGGAACAAAATCTTTGTAAATAGGGAGGAATGGAGGGGTTGAAGGGAGGGCTGGGCAAGGGTGAAAAATAAGAACCAAGAGAGACTATGTAAGGTGCAAATTTCCAATGATGAATGTCATTATATTGTATACCTAAAATGTACCAATGATTAGAATGAATAATCGATAATGTAAAATAGGAAGAAAAGGTCCAAAGGGGTAGGGGTAGTGGGAGGGGCAGGGGAAAGAAAGAAGGGAAAGGAAAAAATGATGAGAAATGGACAAAATGGAAATAAAGTCTTTGTAAATAGGGAAGGGTGGAGGGGGTGAAGGGAGGGCTAGGAATGGGGAAAAAATAAGAACCAAGATGCATTATATAAAGGTACAATTCCCAATGAAAAATGTAATTGTGTTGTATGCCTACAATGTGCCAATAAAAGAATTTAATACAAAAAAGTTCAATAAAACTTGGTCAAGTTGGAAAAAAAAACAACAACAATATTGCATTCCTGGAAGGACTGCAGAAATTAGTGCCACTATCAAGAACTTGAAGGATGCAGCGGTGGTGATTCCCAGTACATCTCCATTTAATTCTCTCATTTGGCATGTCCAAAAGGCAGATAGGTCTTGGAGAATGATAATCAGTAGGTTATTATAAACCAAATCAAGTGGTGACTCTGATTGTAGCTGCTGTACTAAATGTTCTTCCCTTGCTTGAGCAGAGCATCACATCTCCTGGTACTTGGTATGCAGCTGTTGACTTGCAAATCCCTGCTTCTCCACATCTATCCATAAGGACCATCAGAAACAATTTCCTTTCAGCTTCCAATGACAGCAATACACTTTCACTGTCCTACCTCAGGGTTATATTAACTCTCCAGCTCTTTCACAACTTAGTTCATGGGGTGTTTTGATTGTCTTTATCTCCCACAACGTATCACACTGGTCCATTACATTGATGATATTATGCTGACTGGACCAAGTAAGCAGGAGGTAGCAACCACTCTGGATTTGTTAGTAAAGCATTTGAGAGTCAGAGGACGGGAAATAAATCCAACTAAAATTCAAGATCCTTCTACCTCAGTGAATTTTCCAGAACTCCAGTGGTGTGGGGCATGTAGAGATATCCCTTCCGAAGTAGAAGATCAGTTGTTGTATCTGGCTCCCCCTAGAATCAAAAAAGAGGCACAAAGCTTATTGGGCCTATTTGGATTGCGGAGGTAACACATTCCTCACTTAAGTGATTTCCTCAGGCCCACTTACCGAGTGGCTCAGAAAGCTGCTAGTTTTGAGTAGACCTAGAACAAGAAAAGGCTCTGCAACAGGTCCAGGCTGCTCTCCCACTAGGGCCATATGATCCAGCAGATGAATGGTAAATGAAGTGGCAGTGGCAGGAAGAGGTGCTCTTTAGAGTTTCTGGCAGGCCCTCATTCATGAATTGCTTACCATTTTAAATCAGGGTTCTTCCATCATCTGAAGACATCTAATCTCCCTTTGAAAAACAGCACTTGGCTTGTTGCTGGGCCTTAGTGGAAACTGAACACTTGACCACAGAATACCAGCTTACCATGCAACCTGAGTTGCCTATCATGAGCTGGATATCATCTGATCCACTGAGTCATAATGTTGTATGTGCACAGCAACTGTTTATTATTAATTGGAAGTAATATATGTGATTGAGACAGAACAGGTCCAGAGGGTACAAGCAAGTTACAGAAAAAAGTTGCTCAGATGTCCATGGATCCTATTCCTGCCATATTGCCGTTTCCCACCATGCATGTGTGGTCTCTTGGGGTGTGCCATATGATCAGCTGTCAAAGGAAAAGAAGGATATGGCCTGGTTTATGGATGGTCTGCCCATTATGCAGTATCTGCAAGTTGCCAGCTGTACCATCCTTTCCAGAACATACCTAAAGGACAGTGGTGCAGAAAATTCTTCTCAGAGGGTAGAACTTCAGGTAGTGCACCTGGTAGTACACTTTTCCTGGAAGGAGACATGGTGATATGTGGGACTGTGTACTGATTCATGAGCTGTAGCCAGTGGTCTAGCTAGATTGTCAGGAACTTAGAAGGAACATGACTAAGAATTGGTGACAAAGACATTTGGGGAAGAGATACATGGATAGACCTGTCTATATGGACAAAAGATGTAAAAATATTTGTATCCCATGTAAATGCTCACCAAAAAGTGACTTCAGTAGAACACTATAACAATCAAAGAGGATAAGATTACCTATTCTGTAGATAGTACTCAGCCTTTTTCTTCAGCCAACCCTGCATTGCCCAATGGGCTCATGAACAGAGTTGCTCTGGTGGCAGGAAGGAGGGTTATGTATGGGCTGAGCAACACTAAGACTGATCAGGCTACAGCCACTGCTGAATGCCCATTGTGCCAACAACAGAGACCAACACTGAGTCCCTGATATGTCACCATTCACTGGGGTGATCAGTCCCTGGTGGCAGGTTGATTATATTGGACCACTTCCATCATGGAAAGGACTGCACTTTATCCTTACTGGCATAGACACTTATTCTGGATAAGGATTTGACTTCCCTGAATGAAATGCTTCTGCCAAAACCACCATCTCTGGTCTTACTGAATGCCTTCTCCACCATCATGGAATTCCACCCAGCCTTCCCTCTGACCAGGGAATACATTTTATGACGAAAGAAGTGAGGCAGTGGGTTCGTGATTATGAAATTCTCTGCTCATACCAAGTTCCTCACCACCAAAAGCATCTGAGTTGATAGGAAAGTGGAATGGTCTTTTGAAGACACAGATACAGTCTCAGCTGGCTGGCAGTATCTTGCAGGGCTGGGGCAAGGTTCTTTAAAAGGTAGCATATGCTTTGACTCAGTATCCACTATATGACACTATGTCTCCCATAGCCAGCATTCACAGGTCCAGGGATCAAGGGGTGGAAGTGGGAATGGTACCATTCACCATTACCCCTACTGATCCACTTGCAAAATCTTTGCTTCCTGTTCCTGCACCCTGGCATAGGTACTTATTAGAAATTTTAGATCCAGAGAGGGGAAGGCTTGTATCAGGAAGCACAACAATGATACCACTGAACTGGAAGTTAGATTTCCCTGGTCATTTTGGTCTCCTCATGCCTCTGAGGAAACAAGATAAAAAGGGAGTTACAGTGTTTGCAGGGGTGACTGACCCAGACTATTGAGGGGAAACTGGACTATTACTCCACAATGCAGGAAAGGAAGCATATACTTGGAGTGCAGGAGATCCCTCAGGTCACCTCCTAATAGTACCATGCTCTATTATGTCAATGGGAAACTACAATAACCAATCCAGGCAGAATGACAAGTAGTCCAGAACCTTCAGGAATGAAGGCATGAGTCACTCCACCAAGGAAAGAGCCAAGACCTGCAGAGGTGCTTTCTGAATGCCAAGGGAATACAGAATGGGTAGAATGGGGGAAAGTAGTTCTAAATACCAGGTACAACCTTGTGATCAGCTACAGAAATGAGAATTGCAATTGTAATAGTTCTGTCCTAATATGGTTCCAATATAATATGCCAATAGACTTAATATTGGTTCTTAAGTATTGTTAAATTATTGTTAGTTATAAGGTTCAAGTTATGAAATGTTAGAAGTAAGCATCACATACAAAGTAAACTTGCCTTCTCTTCTGGGCAGAGAAATAGTGCATTTTCATTTGTGTGCAGAATAGTTATAACATGTTAGGAGTAATTATGAAGTTCTTGGTATCTGAAGACTAAGGTTTAAAGAAATGTGGCTGGTGGTCAAGTTGACAAGGGGTGGATTTTGATAGTTAGTTGATTGTGTCAACTTGAGGAAGAAATGCCCAAATTAATTTCCACAGCATAGTTCTGGGTATGGAAGACCCACCCTAGGGAGGATTGTTGCCAGCATGGTACAAAAGGAAAAAAGAGAAGGAGAGCTTGCATCTATTTCTGCAGAGGAGCTTCAGTCTTCACCCTCACCTTGCACTTGGACATTGTCTCCTGGCTTCCAGTGCAGGCTCTTCAGCATTCCATCAAAGACCATTTGGCCTCCTGATACAAACTCACACAGGACACTACACTGAGGTCCAGGCCTTCAGCTGAATCCTTTGTGTGCTGTATGCAGACAGCCGTTATGCATTCTTCCACACCTGACTCTGTGGGCAGCCATTGTAAGCTAATGTTGTAAATTCTTACACATGCGTGTGTTTTGCATTAAATCTGTTTCCCTGGTAAGCACTGACTGATACAAGTACAATTTCACAGACCATTCCTATAAAAAGCATGAAAAGTGGAGTGAGATCTCTCATGCTTAGGTTTTGGTGTCTCTTTATCTCTGGAAAACCCTGGAAACTAGGATATTTTGAGTTGCCCATGAGATAAAAGGAAATGATGTTATTGATGATCCTGTCTTCTGATCCCCACCTGTATCTCAGGTGGATATGGTACCGCTCATCTGTTTAATAAAGACATCCACAACGGGAGGTCTCCTTGACCTCTTCTTCAGGACAGTAAATCAGTCCCGCTCCCTTCAAGTGACTCAGGATCTCCTCCAGAGCATAACATCCCAGAGGAACTCGATATTCTCCAGCCCCTTGTCAAGATCCTCAGGCAGTTTTAAGATTCACAGGATGTACTGGAGTGGTGCTTCCTCTTGTCACAATTGGTAATACTTTAAAGACATCCAAGGTGCCTAAAGAAAACCCCAAGAGTGCTTGAGAAAAAAGTTCCTTTTTAACTGCAGGAAGACTGGACACTGAGCACATAACTGTATCAAGCCATAGCCCAGGCCCTACTCCAAGGGTCAGGCAATGTGCCTGATTCACAGCACTGGAGGTTAGGCCAGTCAAAACCCCCACCACCCACCCTGACAAACACTGAAGGCACCTGGGAAAACGTGCAGTACCTTTGGCCGCAGGTGTCGAGGGACCTTGAGTGTTCCTGGACAAACTCAATTATTCTGTCTCAATTCCCTTCTCTTAAAAAATCACTCTGCTAGACTCATAGCCATAATTGAGGTCAAGGGTAACCCTAGTTAGAGCTTATTTATACCATTCTAATATGTCCATTCAAATGTCCGATGTACCAAAAGTCACTTCCTGGTGCTGATGTCCATGCAACAATCTAAAAGGGGGAGTTGCTAGATCAAATCCTAGACGTAATCTATCTTCCCAGACAGGTCACTGTTATTCATTGTAAGGAAAGGCTGACAGGAAAACAAGTAGGGCAGTTCTGCAGGCCCTCAAGACCCTAGCTCTCTTTCCAGTTCCTAAAGAGCCATTCTCATACTTCCTCCAGAAACACAGTGGCAAACTAAAAACTAAAACAGAAACCCTACATGAGAAATAATCTTTCAAATCTTCACAGGACTAAGACTCTACTCCTGTGAACCACTGGAAGATCTGAGGCTGCTCTTCAAGAAAACAAGACTCCAGATCAGATTTGAGGACAGATCGGTAGAGTCACCATAAATACATATCAGTAGCAAATCTAACATCCATATTATCCACAGTCTCCTGACTTGTTTACCTACAGCACCCCTCTTCCAGTGCCACATATCAGCAAGAAGTCAGTTCTCATCACTCCCTGACAAGTGTCCCTCAGACTAGCCAGTGAGCAATATTATTCTAAGGTAGTTAAGAAGTACATAATCCCCAATAGGTAGGGGCTACAGTCCCTTTCTGCCAGAAGTAGCTGCATGAAAACCAAGACCTCCACTCCCTCAACAACCCATAAAGAATTATGGGGATTTATATCTCTCAGGGAAAATGAGGCAGGAGACTACAGCATGGCAGTCTGGCTGGAAAACAGCATGTAATCTGTCAATCATGAAGAAGTGGAACAAAGGGTAAATAACAGGAGGTAACCTGTCAATCACAAAGATCCAGAATGGAGGTTGAACCACAGCATGTGAACTTTCTATCAGAGATGGGTACCTGGGCAGGGCAACTTTGGACAGACTGGGTCTAAGAGGGTGTGAAAGATGGTGACCATAGACTTAGGGCCACTGTCATCTTCCTCTTCTGCTGTCTTCCTGTTTCTGCAGTGGCCCACCCTGTATGCAGAATATACTTTCAGTTTTCCTGCATTCCTCTTTCTCCCTACCTTCTCCTTTTTATTCTTTTGCTTTAAATAAAAGTTCCTTTTTTCTCCTACTTGAAATAAAACTTACATTTACCTGTTCATCAGTTGTCCCAGACAATTCTTTGGGTGGGACAGAAAGAGCCTGGAACCATTGGGACACCTCACCATCTGGCAACAACCCCACTTCCTTAAGTGGTTTTGATACAATAGTTTCCTGTTGGCTCAGCAGCAGATGGCTGACCTTTAGCAGAGGATGGAAAGGATACTGGAGACTGCCGAGCTGTGGGAGGATAGAAGAACCAAACTAAAGAGTTATTTTACAAGATCACAGTGAGGCATCCCCACACACAGGAAGATGTCATGGAGAATTACAAGAGTGACCAACAAGAGACACTGAGATGGGTGTGCTCGAGGTTAGTCCCTGTCAGCAATGGGAAGCCTAGGATAGCGCTCAGAAGTCAGTGACACCAGATCTTCTCTAAATCTCCTATCCTTCTTCTTCATCTCACACTAGTCAGAGGAAGATGGGGAGAAGCAACATTAGAGTAACTGACCATCTGGTGAGCCTGTTGTGTCCCTTGGGCCACCATAGAGGGAGAGGAATATAGTAATTCGCTGAATATGAGACAGAGTTGGACCTGACTGAATTGCACTTATTAGACCCAGAGTGACTGAAAAAGGGGTGTTTTCAAGATGATGCTAAGGAGATGGGATCCCAGTAGAACATGACTGAATACATGTGTTAGAGAAATGTAAAGACATGTCATATTTGTGGCATACAATTTTTAGGGTGTTCTGTAAATCTAATTCTATTTCTGGCCTCACTGTTGCAATAGAGCTTGCATTGTTCATCAGAACACTGTGAAATTTAGTGCATAGAACATGGGTATATTTCACAAAGAGTTCTGATAACCAGTATTCTGATTTTCATAATCTGACTCACATTAATTCACTGGTTATAAAATAATTCATTAGTCATCTTACTTGCAAGGCTACTTTCTGTCACTTTGGGGGTTTTTTGCAGTACTTGGGATCAGACTCAGGACCTTGCCCTCAGGAGGCAGGCACTGGGCCACGGAGCTGAGTCCCTGCCCCTCTTTTCACCATTTTTGTAGCATCTTCCCGATGGTGGTAGATTTTCTTTTAGTTTTGCATGAAATGAAAAAAAGTTTGATAAAACAACTTTGAAGAATTTGCTAATGCTAAACAGCCTTTTATTTTAGAACTTTCATTTTTTAAGAGACAACAATTTACAGTCTTACTCTCAAGTATTAAAAAGAATAAAATGTAAAGCAGTTTTCCAAGTGATCCATCGTTGTTAAGAACCGTTTCCACAAGAGAAGGAATGGATATAGGGTTAACACTCAAAAGATTCAGCAAATTGGCACAACAACCACTTGAGATAACCACCAACCATACGGAAATCCCCAAACAAGCATCGGAGCAGATTATAAGTAGCAAACAGGCGAGTGATTTTATCAGCTGATTGCAGGGATGGAAGTTCTGTCCAGACAGCATAGTCCACTTTGCTTGTGATTTCAGGATCAAACTAGCATCAAAAGACAAATACTTATTACTCATATTAGTATGTTTTAATCTTTGTTTCCTTCAATTGTTCAATTAAGATTTGGGGAAGAGATAGTAATGTAAAACTTTAGCTAAAGGCATAAGTTTTTGTGTATTCTGGCCAGGATATCATTAAATTGTTAGCCATCTAAAGGCTAAGAGAAGAACACATATATTATTTTTCTGCCATGCAAGTGATCGTGGGGAAAGTACGTTCCTTCATGAATAGACAGGCTGACAGCCAGAAATTGGCTACTTAATATATACGTGATATAACCAAAGGGCAATGGAGAGGCTACCTCCCATTCTCTCACTTAAGGAACTTTAGCATTTCTTGAAACATCCTTGAGGTGCCCTCTGTATTCTATTTCTTCTGTTACATCACCATTTATCTTTTGTTTACTTGGACCCAAATCTATTATCTATCTTACATCCATACAAAAAAACTTAGACATGAAAAGGACTTCACTTGATGCTTTAAGGTACAGATACTGAAGCCAGAATGAATTAAGATCAGAAGTTTCACATTCTATCAAAGAAATGTACCTCCCAGCTTTCCATGAGAACCTGCTACCTTTTTTTTCAGTCCACTGGAATTAGAGTTGATGGGAACTGAGGTTATGAAAAGAAGGGTCATAGCAGCAACCCCTGGTGGTGACAGCCACAGTGGAGTTGGGGAGAGTCTGGTGCAAAAAAGCGTTGCATTGTGTGAGGGAGGAAGCACAAAATCCCTGTGCCCTCTAAAGGCCTCTGTAAACTGTGAGTCCTCAGGGATTTCAGAGCCCAGTGACCATCATGGAACCCTAAATGTGTCAGCTGATTTCATGAGCTACCAGGTACAAATCTAGCTTAATTGTAGACCCTGGCCAGCAGAATTCTAGGTCACAGAGAATACTTTTTAATGAAATTTGAAGTGGATGCGTGTGTGTGTTACCTTTATTTCTGCTTCATATTTTTTACTTCTCCTGCTTGAAGTACAAGACAAAATTTACTGTGCAATTATCATGATGTGAATGAGAATATATAAGTATAGGAAAAAAGGATCAGAAAATGTAATATAATAGAATAAACTGTGTCCTTAGAAAGTCAGCTCACAATAATTAAAAAAATAGAAAATTAAGGTGTTCATCTCCTATATTCCTAGGTTAATATGCTTTTTGTATTTATTTTGAAGGTAGTCTTTTCTTATAAAAATGAGAAAATGACCACACCAACATGTTCTTAGGACAATAATAAAAATATAAAATTATTTCTTTTATTTTTGTAATCATATATTATTGTTCAGATGGTACATTATTTCTGGGAAGTTTATAAATATCTTATCTGTTTTCTAACATTAGCATTGTCCTATATGAATGGAGATACATAATAAAATATTAATTCAATCTAAAATGAATTTTCATTTAGAAACATGAAGGAAAACAAAATTTATGCTCACTTTCTATAAATTATAAAATGAGAAACATTCCAGGAGAGATATCTCTTCTTCTGAGATAAGCACTATAAACTCATGTTTGTGGGACGTGACTGGTGCTATGGGCTCCTCAGTATCCTCTGTGTAGTGGCTAGGGTGGGGGTGCAGTCCAGGCTAATTCTGATTTTCTCCTTACTCCCTTCCTACTCTTATCCCCTGGTGCAAGAACAAATGGAAAAGTATCTGGCTAGAATTCTTCTATTGTGTCCTGATATAATTGAAGGAAGCATTTGTCTTGCAGGCACTCCTCTGATTTTCTTTCCCTGGAAAATATTTAACCACCCACCACATGAAGAAACAAGTCTTCAGTATCTTTGTAGATATGCAGGAAGGCACACCTGTCAACAAAACCATTCTAAGATGCACTTATCTTAGAATCTTAGAATCTTCCCAGGAGATGGCCAAGGGCCCTGCTTTGTTTAATAGCAGACTATGAGAAGGAATGTGGAGTTGAAATGTTTTCTGTGCAAAGTGAGAAATTTCAAAACGTTTCCCATCACAGTGGGGACCTCTTTAATAAAACACCAAGGAAGCATCTGAAGGCACTTACCTGGATGACTACATTATTCATGAGTTCTTGAAGATGTCGGCTTTGATTGGCAATACGCTCAGCTTCATGTCTGATGTGACTACTATATTCTGGCAGGCGATGTGCTTCACTAGCAAGATGCAACAAGGGTTCATTCCAGGAATGCAGCAAGCGGACCACAAATCTGAAGTCATCTGCATACTAAGCACCAAAGTTGGAGAAATCACATAAAAATAAGTGAGATATACCAGGTTAGTTACATGTTGCTTTGGCTCAGAAAGACTTAACTAAAATATTTCTTTGTCATTCGTGTGTGTGTGCAAAATTTTTCTGTAAAAGATAGAGTAAAAAAGTATAATTTAAGCCATTGATATTGATTTTATTACAGTAAAAAAAGAAACAAAACTGGCTTATGGAAATATATATTTTCTGAGAGTTGTAAACAATAAAATTGAAATTTGTTTTCTCTCTGAAATCCCATCTGTTAATTTGTAATCAAGTTAAATGTGTGTCTATCCAGGGAATCCAAAGAGAGAAATTACGAGGTAAAAAACTGGACCTTTGATAAATACTTAAGGCTTGACATGTAGGTTTTACGGTCATCAGAGCGAGACCAGGGTTGAATCTGTCAGAATTGTGACATAATACAGGACATACACAGTGGTTCAAGAGTGGCTGAAGAGTGATTGAAGAGTTAAAAGGCAGTATCAGAGAAGCTGAAGCAGAAATAGGAGAGTCTTGAAACTACAAGAGATGTCTCAGATCAGGCACTAGTCAGTAATGTAAAAAAGTTGCCAGTGCAGGAGTCACTAGTAACCTGTTATAAATAAAACTACATCTGCTTTTCTTACATATTTACATGAATGTGCAATTGATTTCTACTTTCCCTGCAGTATAATACATTCAATCACAGATTCAAAAGGCTGGTTAAAACATTATTTCAGCTTGAACAATTTATGGATCTAGCACAAACTGTGTAGATTTGTCTTTGTGTATACTTTATTGCCTACATCATATAATTTTTCTTTGCTTGCTTTCTCTTTCTCCATCTTTCTGCACAGGTGTGATTACTGCTAACCTTGATCACAGAACCTCTGAGACCACAGCCACTGCCTCAGCTGTTCTAGTGGAGCTGGGTGGGGGACTCACCTCTATCTTTGAGGGACGTATACTGTCATCTGGAAGAGTGATGCCAGCTGTGTGGCACCTTCTGATGGCTGGCATAAAGAAGAATTTGTTCCTGGAATAGTAGTGTTCCTGGAAAGATTGGAGAAAATCCAAGTACTTGATAAAACAAATCTATTGCCAGAATATTGGTACATTACATGGATGTGTGACTTTTTAAAGTGAGAGCTACATAAAAGCTGAAACTAAAGAAATAAGTAACACATTTGCCTCTTTTTCATTGACTCTATAATTTCATTGTTTTTCACCTGACTTTTCTAACCTCCTCCC
Source organism: Heterocephalus glaber (assembly GCF_053883595.1). Lineage (NCBI taxonomy): Eukaryota > Metazoa > Chordata > Mammalia > Rodentia > Bathyergidae > Heterocephalus > Heterocephalus glaber. The sequence continues at coordinate 641,387 of NW_028258315.1, forward strand.
TCTTCCTGTCTTTCTCATGCTGTTGCTTTCTCACTCTTCCTAGGAGTTGTTATCACTTGGATTGCAAACACTTAGAATAGCATAACTACAAAAGTGTAAGTGAGTATCATTTTCTCTGCTCTTTGTGCCAAATGCCATGATGCATATGCATCTACATTCACCTATTTAATCTCTTGCTTTCTGATATTCTTCTCCTTAAATAGATGATAAATCCACACACCTGTATCTTGTGAGGTTCAGCATAGATTCAAAATAAAATTGTTATTGTGACAGAATAAGTCATAGAACAGTGAAAAACATTTCAAGAAATTCTATGTAGGATTGAGATTAAAAATCAAAAGAAACACAGAGAGATTAGTATTAGGCAAAAGTGGTGAAAGTTGAAGGGATTGCTAGGAAGATTTGGAAGATTAAAGATGGCTGTGGTGGAAACAAACCTGTCAACATTTTTGGTGTGAATGTAAACTAGTACAGCCACTGTGCAAAACAGTATGGAGATGTCTCAAAAATCTAAATGAGGAAATTCCAGTTGATCAAGCTATTTCCCTCCTAGCTGTCTTCTCAAAAGAGCTAAAGATGCCATATTAGAGCCATACACACATACCAATTTTATAGCAGCACAATTAATTCATAATATCTAAATCTTGGAATGAGCCCATATGTGCATCAACAGATGAGTGGATAAAGAATGTAAAGTGTCTACAATGCTGAAAGGAAATTCAGCTATAAGGTAATATAAATTTGAGACACTTGTAGGAAAATGGATACACGTTGGAAACATAATGTTAACTGAAATTATTGAGGCACACAAGTTTAAATACCATACGGTTTCTCTTGTTTTAGTTATCCAAAGTACAAATAAAGAGCAAACTAAAATACTAACAAGAGGAATAAGGTGATAGCTCTTTTGCAAGTGGAAAGGGGACCAAGTGACTAAAGGGAGGGGGAGGGAGGAGGAAAAGGGGACATAAAAATTTAAAATGTGTCATGTACATGTACAAATTACCTTCAACGTGTGTAATCATTATATGTGGCAAACATGAACTAAAAATAATAGTAACAATAATAATGAAAATGGGGAAAGAGCATCTGGAAACAGAGGGATGTAACTGAGTAGTGAAAAGGGTACTAAAAAGAATCAAGATGTTTTAAGCACATGTACCCACTCCTTAAGATGAGCATCAACATCATGTACTGTGGACATGGATTAATAAAAGAAGGATGGCCTTTGGAAAGTAGGAAATAAAAGAACATGAGGTGAATTTTTAAAATGGGATGATGCACATTAATTAAAACACTGGGCCATGTTCTCGATGGAAGCCATTTATGATATTAAGAGCTAGTCTGGCCAGGGACTTAGCTCAGTGGTTTTGCGCCTGCCTCACAAGTTCAAGGGCGCGAGTTTGATCCCCAGTACCAAAAAAGAAAAAGAGCTAGTCTGTTCTCTACCAGGTCACTGACCTGGAATATATAACAGCCAGATTTCAATGTAACTTTATACAAAAAGACTGAACCTGGCCTAGAAAAGAACTAGCCAGGTCCCCAAACCAAAGCTAGATCTGCCAAATACCATTGGTAAGTCTGTGCCACCCCAGCCAGAAGCCAGCTCAGACACCTGTGACTCAGGTGCACAGCTCCCAGCCAAAGGTCCTCCCAGACAACAGCTACACAGGTGGCCCAGCCCCAGCCAGAGGCATGCCCATATATCATTACAAATGTGCACAGCCCCCTGCCAGAACCCCACCAGGACAAAAGCGCACCACAGGGATCCAGAAGGTGACCATTCTGAACCCAGGAATTGGTGCAGTGGTGAGTGGCAGACAGAAGGCCTCGACGATGCTTGCTAAGAATTAAAGACCAATGGGCTACAAATAGTCCCCTCAAAAAAAGCAGGCTGCATCTGTTGAAATGAAAAGACATGTAAACAAGACTCAAAACCAGACTTCCAGATCACCAAAGGCAACTCCAAGGGGCAACAAGATGGAACAATCTGATACTCAACTACCTGGATTCACAGAATTGGCAATGAAAGGAGATCTGGAAAAAGTAAAATGAGAAATTATTTCTCAGATTACAACAGACATTTTGTCCATAGTGACAAACATGATTATTAACTCTAGATAGACACAGATTAAAAAATAGAGGATCTGAGAAACATAATCGAATCCAAGCAGAGGAAAAAAATGGAATTCATAAAACTGATGCAAACAGATATCCAGGAGATAAAAAGCTCCATTGAAAGTTTATGAAGCATAATGTGTCAAAGTGAGGGCAGAATATCAGATATAGAAGATAGTTTTGCAATTAGTGACCAGGAAAAGAAAAATTCCTTAAAATACAAAGGGACCACAAGAAATCAATCCAACAGCTGCTAGATGTTGCAAAGAAGAATAACATAAAACTGATCAGAGTCAATGAAGAAACAGCCGAGGGTGCAAATGACATAGAAAAAAACTGTTAACAAAAGTAATGGCAGAAAAGTTCCCAAACAAGGGAAAACAATTTAACATAGAGATAAATGAGGCTTATATGATTCTAACTAGCCATGGTCAAAAAAATCTACAACTAGGCATATAGTAGTTAAGATTCCAGAAACCCAACAGAAGATCAAAATTCTACAAGCAGTTAAAGAAAAGAAACAAATCACATACAAAGGAAAGCCCATCAGAATCACAGCAGACCTCTCCACTCAAACCCTCAAGGCAGGAAGAGCTTGAAGTGATGTATTTGAAGCCCTAAAGGAAAAGAGCCTCCAACCAAGATTGATGTACCCTGAAAAACTATCTTTCAAAATTGATGGAGAAATGAGATAATTTTGTGACAAGGAGCACCTGAGTAACTTCATGAATACTAAAACAGCACTCCAAAAAATATTAAGCAATATTCTAGGAAAAAACAATGAGGATCACAACCCCAGGAAGTCCATCAGAATGAATCCATCAGGCAAGAAAAGAAATTAAATGCAAAGGGAGAGAATACAACAAAAAATATCCTGAAAAGGATAAGTCAATAAGTCAGATATATCCATCAATGTTACTGATCTCAATTCACCAATCAAAAGAAATAGACTGGCAGAATGAGTCAAGAAGCAAAATCCAACAATATGCTGCATACAAGAAACACACTTAATTCAGAAAGAAACTCCTAGACTGAAAGTTAAAGGGTGGAAAACAATACTCCATGAAATAGGAACCTTAAAAAAGCAGGAGTAGCCATCCTATTTGCAGATCAAATGGATTTCAAACCAACACTATTTAAGAAAGACAAAGAGGAACAATACATGCTTATAATGGAAAGAATCCAAGAGGAAGAGATAACAATCATGAATATATATGCACCAAATACTAGTGCACCAAACTATAGAAAACAAATACTAATGGATATGAAAAATCAAATAACCACTAATACAATAGTAATGGGGGACCTCAATACCCCACTGTCAAAAATAGAGATATCAACTAGACTAAAAATAAACACCAAAACACAAGAAATCAACCAAACTCTTGAACAAATGGACTTAACAGATGTTTGCAGAGTGTCCCACCCCACAAAATCAGAATACACATTCTTTTCAATGGCACAGAGGTCATTCTCAAAAATAGACCACACACTCGCTCATAAAACATATTTAAGTAAGGGCAAAAGAACTGAAGTTATCCCCTATTTATTATCACACCATAGTGTGATGAAATTTGAGATCAATAGCAAAAGAAACTTTAAGAATTTCATAAATGCATGGAAATTGAACAACACACTTCTGAACAACCAATGGGTCACAGAGGAAACTAAAAGAAAATCAGTTTCCACAATTAAATGACAATGCCAATACAATATATTGGAATCTATGAGACATGATGAAAGCAGTCTTACAAGGGAAATTCATAGCAGTGAATACTTGGTGACTGGAAAGACTTGCACAGGCTCACAAGCAACAGCAAGAGGCCCACCCACATACCATCAGTAAGTGGGCCCACATACCAACAAGAAGTTTGGATGGAGCAGAGCTGAGCATGGGTGCACAGGTCCATAGCAGTGAATACTCATATTGGGAAAACAGAGCAAGCTCAAATGTACAACCTGATGCTGAATCTCAAGCTTCAAGAAAAAGAAGAGCAGAACACACCCAAAGCTCATACAAGGGAGGAAATCATAAAGATCAGAGCAGAAATCAATGCAATAGAGACTAAAAGAACGAGGCCATACTCTTAAGTGAAATAAATAGGGTGCACATGTGTAAATACCGAATAGTTTCTCTAGTGTGAGAAACTGATAGTGTAAACAAGGGTTAAAATGATTAAAATGAATAACTGATAATTTGAAATAGGAAAAAAGGTCCAAAGATGAAGGAGTGAAGGGAGGGGAAGGGGAAAGGAAAAACTATGAGAAAAGAAAAAAAAGGAAATGAAATCTATGTAAATAGAGAAGGGTGGAGGGGGTGAAGGCCACACAGGTAATGGGGAAAAAAATAAGAACCAAGATATATCATGTACAGGTACAAACACCCAATGATAAATGTAAATGAATTGTATACCTAAAATGTACCAATAAAAGAACTAAAAAAAAAAAAGATACAAAAAAATCAATGAAACAAAGAGTTAGTTCTTCGAAAAAATAAACAAAATTGACAAACACTTAGCCAATCTAATCAAAAAGAAGGAAAGAAAAGGCCCAAATCCATGCAATTAGGAATGAAAAGGGGGAAATTACAATTGACCCTGCAAAAAGCCAGAGGATCATCAATACCTACTTTGAGAACCTATATGCCAATAAGATGGAAAACACAGAAGAAATGGGCAGATTTCTAGATACGTATAAAAGAGAAGTTGAAAGAAGTAGACCCAAAAATTCTAAGCAACCCAATATACATCAACAAAATTGAAAAGGTAATTAAAAACTTACCAACACTCATTCATGAAAAAAATAACCCTACAGAAAATTGGAATAGATTGTATTCATTTCAACCTAATAAAAGCCATCTATGAAAACCCAGCAGCCCATATCATACTGAATGGTGAACAACTGAAATCCTTCATGCTAAAATCAGGAACAAGACAAAGATGTCCACTATCACCGCTCCTGTTCAACATAGTTTTGGAAACATTAGCCAGACCAATTAGAGAAGACAAAAAAAAAAAAAAGGAATAAAGATAGGAAACAAAGAAGTTAAATCAACATTATTTGCAGATGATGTGATATTTATACAGAAGGCCCTAAGAAGTCCACCAAAAGTCTTCTAGACTTAATAACCAAATTCAGTAAAGTATCTGGATACAAGGTCAACACACAAAAATCAATAGCTTTCCTAATCAAGAACAAGAGACTCACTGAGAGAGGAACTGGAGAAACAACTCCTTTCAAAATAGCATCCAGAAAAATCAAATACCTAGGAATCACTCTAACATAAGAAATAAGAGACCTCTACTCTGAAAACTATAGCATTCTGAAAAAAGAGATTGAAGAGGATATCCAAAAAGGCAAAAACATCCCTTGCTCCTGGGTTAGAAGAATCAACATAGTGAAAATGGCCATAACTTCTAAAACTGCTATATAAATTCAGTGCAATCCCAATTGAAATCTCAAAAGCATACTTCACAGAACTTGAGAAAACAATCCAAAAACTCATTTGGAACAAGAAGAGATCCAGAATAGCAAAAGAAATTCTAGGCAACAGAGACATGGCAGGGTGTATCACAATCCCCAACTTGCAACTATACTACAAAGCTACTGTGATAAAAATAGCATGGTCCTGGCAAAATAAAACAGACCTCAGGATGAGTGGAACAGATTAGAAGATGCAGAAACAACTGCAGACATACTCAGTCACCTCATCTTTGACAAGGGAGCCAAAAACCCTCACTGGAAGAGAGATACCGTCATATTAAATGGTGTTGGAAAAATTGGGTTTCAACTTGCCAAAGATTAAAGCTAGAACTATATCTCTGACCATGCACTAAACTAAAATCAAAATGGATTAAAGATCTAAATATTAAAACTGAAACACTAAACCAGCTGAAAGAGAGGTTAGGTAGAACTCTTGAAGACATTGGTATAGGAAAAGATTTTATGAAAAAAACCTCAGCTGTCCATGAACTAGCACAAACAATCAACAAGTTGGATCTCTTCTTATTAACAAGCTTCTGCACAGCAAGAGTAACCACCAACAGTCTGAAGAGACAACCCACAATGTGGGAAAAATTTTTCACCAGCTGTCCCTCAAATAAAGTTCTACTACCTAGAATAATAAAAAACTAAAAAATCAGAACTCCCAAATTTAAAGACCCAGTCCAAAAATGGACATCTGAAATGAACAGACATTTCTCAGACAAAGAAGTAGAAATGGCAAATAAACATATGAAAAAATGTTCAACATCACTGGTCATTTGAGAGATGCAAATGAAAACAATGCTGAGATTCCACTTCACTCCAGGAAGAATGGCTGCTATCAAGAAATCAACCAATAACAAATGTTGGCGGGGCTGTGGGGAAAGAGGAAACCCTCTCCACTGCTGGTAGGAGTGCAGACTGGTGCAATCACTGTGGAAATCAGTGCAGAGATACCTCAAGAAACTAGGACTAGAGGTCCCATTTGACCTAGGTCTTCACCTGCTGAGTATCTTCCCAAAAGAGCTAAAAGAATCATACCACAGTAATATATGTGCACCCATGTTCATAGTGCCACAGTTTGTAAGAGTGAAAACGTGGAAACAGCCCAGTTGCTCATCAACCAGAGACTGGATAAAGAAAATGTGTTTTTTTTATAAAATGGAGTACTACTCAGCCATAAAGAATGAGAAATTAGAGACATTTATAGATAAATGGACGCACATTGAGGTGATACTCTTAAGTGAAAATAGGACACAAGTGTAAATACTGAATAGTTTCTCTGTTTTCAGAAACTGAAAGTGTAAATGAGGATCAAAATGTATAATAGATAATGTGAAACAGGAAGAAAAGATACAAGGGGGAAGAGAAATCGGGAGGTCTAGGGGAAAGGAAAGTGGGAAAAAGAATAAATATGAGAAAAGAAAAAAATGGAAACCAAGTCTTTGTAAATAGGAAGGGTGGAGGGGATTGAAGGGAGGGCAGGGGAAAGGGAAAAAATAAGAACCAAGATACATCATGTACACGTACAAATTCCCAATAATGAATGTCAGCATATTGTATACCTAAAATGTACCAATAAAATTAATCAATTAAAAACTAGTAATAATTTTTTTAAAAGAGTGAACCTATTTCCACATCTAACCTAGCCCTTCTGTTGTGTTTATAGATTCACACTGGAAATCTTAGAATAATGTTTCCTGGCATTTTGAGATTTCCAAAAAGCTACTGATTTGGTTTTTTTCCCCCCTGACATGAAGTCAGTTTAGTTCAATTCCATTAAATCCACCCACCTCTCTTCAAAGCCATCCTCATGTCTTGGACATCTGCAGTGTGTTCTGTGAAGGACGCTCTGGACTGCGAGCAAGAAACCAGTGCTCCTCCTATGCCCCAACAATAGGGGATTTATATTACGTGCTTAAATTTTTGAAAATTAAATACATTAAGGGAATTTTTAAAAAATCATTTTCTTTGACAATCTGAGATCCCATGAATCTTTCCCTTTCTCCTTGTTCCAGGTTTTACCTTTAACTTGTTAATATATATTATTTGAAATTTGGCTAGTAGGGACTTCATATTGAAATTATTGTGAAGCCCAAATGTTTGAAATTTCTTAAGAAGAGGGGAAAAGTGAGGTACTTACAAAATCCAAGAAGAGTTTTTTAGCAGTAAAGTACACGTAATGAGATGCAGCAACCATGGGTAGAAATAGGTTTGTATACAGCGGGGGGCATTCATTGCCACAGAGAGGATGGCAGGCCACGTCCTCACACAGGAGCAGGCTTGACATGAGCAGCAGCAGCAGGAGGGACCCTGTTTAAACCAAAACACAAGCCACTCCGAGATGGTCTGTTTAGCCCAAGTTATCAAAATCAGCCCTGAGGAAGAAAGCTTGATCTCTCCTTATGCCCTGGGATGCATGACTTGGCACTGTAATAGCTGATATGAGAGAAGAATCAACACCTTCTGCTGTGTACATTTAAATACAAAATCGTATTTGCAGACACACTGTTTGAGAGGTGGGTAAGTTCCTCCATTTTTAATCACTCCTGAAAAGTGCTGCTGAGACAGATGAGAAGGCCCGACTCTCATTTTTCACCTACTGGAGAAAGGGTGTGTCTTGTCCCACAGCTGTCTACACTCCTTTGCTCCCCTGTCTTCCTGGCTATCAAATTGCCGTTCTCTGCTCCAACATGAGTGCAGCCAGCAGTGTGGTGTCCCTGACTCCCACCACCTCAGTCAGAACCATTGCATTTTGAGAGCAGAGCGGGCACCTTGGAGTGGCTGAGATCGGGAAGGGAGGGATCCAGGCCCTTTATTTGCATGCCCAACACTCACAGCAGCCTTCCAGAAGATCCCAGGTTCGGCCCTCACCCCACAGACACAGGCCTGCAAGCTGCTTACTAAGCAGCACTTCCCAGGCCCTGCTCTGGTCCTAGGCTATCAGAGCTCCCTCCTGAGGGCTGCCCTGCTCTGCTGCAGCACAACCCTGTTACAAATAAGACTCACTTTAGTGTCCTATTTTTTTCTTGAATAATTCATGAGCTCAAATCTTGTGGGCTCCAAAAGTCCTGTAAATCTACTTGGGATTTTTATTCTAGTGTATGCAAAGAGTGGCTGGTTTCCCAAAAAAGGTGAATAAACACCCAGAGTTATGAACACCAAAGATTTCCAGAGACCAACAGCCAATAAAGACAAGCAGCAAGGACCCAGCATCTGCTAGAGTTGACCTACAGTGTCCAGCACATGTTGGACTCTCAGTGACAGCCAGCAACAGCAGTGACCAGCAGCTCGCTTGTCCACTGCTGGTATCCAGCGTCACTGGTGACATCAGCACTTCCAGCTGAGCTGCACTTTGTCAATTCATAATTTCCCTCTGAAACATGCAAAAGAACCCTAGGCTGATTTGTAATGCTTCTGTATTTCACAAATATTTGGATTTTAAATTAAGTCTGATCAACGGTGCTTAAGCCATTCTCTTAACATAGTTTTTTCTCTTGGGGATTTCTGTAGATTTCCAGCAGTCAGATTCTCTGGGAGACTGTGAATTTTGAGTGTACTATCTGGTATTTTGATTCTGCACACTCATATGCCAAGAACACCACAGTTTGCTCTATCTTCACGTTTGATAAAATGCAAACACGTTCTTGCTTGGTTGGTAGTACTCTGAAGGAAACACTATCATAAAGGCTGTGCCATGGCCCAGACTTGCTAACTCAGCATTATCATCCATGTATTTTCTTGACACTTTGCAAAACCATTAGTTTTTTTTCTAAATTTGAGCTTTGGGTTGACCCTAGGAAATAAGCTGGGCCTTTGAAATCATCTGATTATACTGATGAATCACATGGTTTGCAGTAGTTACGGGATTTACTCCAAGTCCTGTGATTGGCAGGTGGGGAGCAGAACACGAGTGCTGTGGTCCTCGCCTCTCACCTGCTCACTCTGCGCTCACCTGTGGGTTCTCAGCTGCATCTGTGCAGCAGGGACCCCAGCAGCGGCCGTGGACACAGTGTACACAGAGCTTCTTGCTGTCACTTGGAAGAATGACTCTGTGGCTTGGGTGTTGGATAACAGGGACCCTCAGAAGTTTGAGTTTATGCACTTTCTTTGCTCTGTAAAACTCCCACATCAAAATCTTTGTCAGTGATCAGAGTTGATTACATCAATTTTGTATTTCAGTAGTTGAAAAATATAGACCTCCAACCTATCAATAATTTATACTCATAAAAATCAAAGAAACAGAATGTCACTACCCAGTTAAAATCAAATTTTACCTTCATTGACGCTATTCCAGAATAATTCCTGACATAAAAATGTGATATGAGATTAGTTTCCACAGTATTTTTGATAAATGTGATTGGAAATCTCCAAGATGAAACTAGACAAATATTAAAGTTATATATATGAAGAAACCTAAAAAATGTCTAACATGAACATACCTTTATTTTAGAAATATTTAAATAACATTTTAGTGTAAAATTAAAACAATAAGGTATAATTACTTTATATACTTATTTTTCCAAATACATAATGATTCAAAAAATTGAATTTATGGATGTCATAGTAAAATAATTTAGCCAAAGGGTATTTTATGTATATGAGTAAAGAAAATGTACTTTGCATGTAGAGGAATTGGGAGAGCTCTCTGGGAAATCCACAACTGGATACATATTAACTCTGAACAAATTTACCTGCACATCTGTCATCTGAAAGATTTTTGCAGTCTAAAATAATGTAAAATAGACAAATATTATTGTTCTATACATCAAAAAATTTATAGTCATTACTAGTTTACCTTTTTTGCAAATGTCACCAAGAAAGTAAAGATGATTTGTTAGCACTAGCCTTTTTTTTCTTTTAAACAGTCATTTTCCTTGAACTAAACCAACATTGCCTGAATTAAAAGTTTCATTAGGTTCATTCAAGGTAGCCAATTCATGTACTAGACCAGAGAATCAGAAAATATTAGTTTAGGCCTTCTGGAGTTGTGACAAATTGGACCCATAGATATTATGGTCTTATTGTACCCTAGAATTTCTCTGTCAGTACTTTTGGCTTCTTAAGCTAAATAATTCCTTGTACTTGGATCTGTTCTATGCATTGAAGAATGCTTAAGCAGACCATATTGTCTTTCAAGTAGGCACCTCTAGCACATTCCCATACTGTCAAACCTCCAGTGAGACAATGCAAAATTCCCCAACTTTTGCCAAATGTCCAGAACAAGAAAGATTCCAGCATTAAGCATCTCTGAAACACTACTGTTCCCTGTGCCATTGTTTTCCAGAACAATAATTAGTTCTTTTAAAACCTACGAATCAGAAGTCTCTTTTCATTAATCCGCACCAGAGTACTGATGAAACCAAAAACTCACTGAACTGTGCACATACCTTTCCCCTTGCCTTCCACAGTGACGATCATGACGGGAAACACACTCCACCAACGAAGGACTGGCCAGTCGTCCCGCGTCCAAGCTCAACTGTTGGTTTATAGACCTTTGACATTTTGTGAATATAATAGTCAGGCATTCTCTTTCCTCATTCCAGCCCACTCCTTCTATCATTGAGATTACCCCATAATTTCAAATATTTAATCTTATTTTACTTCTTAGTTATATTCAGGAAGACATAGTGGCCATAACTGAAGGATTTTATTTAATGAGACTAAAGGAAATAAAAGATATAATGAAGGTGAGACCCAAGACTAGCTTGGATTAGACAATCTGGAAGTCTACTTGAGTCATTTACTTTAAACTTAATTTTTATTTCTCTACACTTTCTTAAGTATGTAGCATTGTATTTCAGTAGCCTCATGTATTATCAATTATAAAATTTCTTATTAAAGATCGTAGGTGAATTACAAGTTTCAAAATGTGTTAACTAAAGATATAGAATAAGGATTAATAAGAGGATATTTTGTTGCCTGGTATGTACTGATTGATTATATTTTCCTCAATTTCTCTTTGCACTTTCACCTTCTATTTTATTCCTTTTTAAATAACATATCTTTATTGTACCTTGTTTTACAATATGTATTTTATCTTCTTATTGCTCTTGATTTTAACATACACAGCAATTTGTATTATTATCCCCAGTTTACCCACTTGCAGAAACTAAACACAAAGAAATAGAAGTATTCCTCCATAGTCAGTTTAGATGCAGGAAGGATCACTACTTCAAGAGGAATCGGGAGGGAGGTTAAGGAGGCCCCAAAACAAGTGAAAGATTTCACCATTGACCTTAGGTAGTTTACTTTAGCCAAAAAAAGAAAGAAGGAAGGAAGGAAAGAAAAAAATCAGTTGTTCTTGAGAGCAAACACACACTACCACACACATACTCACACATACCTTGCAATGATACAATAAAACAAGATTCTAGCCAATTATCTCTACTATTCTTAAAGATATAGGTCAATAAACTGCAATTAACTTATGATCGATTTGACTTCACTCTGAGAAAAGTTGAAAAATTCAGCTTTCATGGAATCAGAAGTTCCATTCACCTCTTTGACCTAAGTGACATGATTATAATGAATAGGAATGAAATTGGTGATCACTTTCTCTAATTTTGAGGTCCATACATCTAAAGCAGGATGTGACTTTTAATTTCAACTTTACTTTCTTAAAGTAGAGAGACAAATGGGGTGACTTTAACAAATAATTCTACAATGGCATTTCTTTTTCCAATAGTAGCTAGTACAACATTTGTACTTTAGTAATGATCTGATCAGAAATTTTAAGCAAAACTAGCATCTTTTAGAATTGGTCTTCTAATTGTTGTAGCTTAAGCATTGTTCTATTTTGAATCATCAATATTAAGAGTGGTGATTCACTGGTTCTGTACATCCAGAACCTGGGTCAGTGTCCCATCCACTCCTACTGTCTGCTTTCTCCCTGGACAATGAAAGTCAGAGTTACTAAGAAAGCAGACCTTGGTGGTGGAGAAACTGATACTGTGCTACATTTCCTGCTTCTCATAGAAATTAAAAAGTAAGAAAATCTGCCATAAAAAAACTGCCATTTACACCTCCTCTTCAATTTTAAAGTTGTTGGAACTTTTGTAGAAAGGCAGGATAAGAGTTGGGTGTATTCAGTGCAGGTCTATTGATTTATTGAACTGCAAGGAGTTAAGTTTCTCAGTAAAATTATACAAAGCCATGTTGCTGCTCTGCAGTTCCATGTTCCCTTCAAGCAGGGTACTTTGACATCTAGACAGGACAAAAGGCATATTTTATGCAAAAATTTGTACTTGTCCTATGTCACTGCTTTAATTTTAATACTTGTGTGTCCCTTTTCTCTTTATCAAAATGTGCTCTTAAATTAGAAAAATAAAGAAAATCACAAAGAATGGCCTTGGCTGCTTTTATGGTGAAAACTCCAATTTTTTATCAATTTACTCTGATGGCTTGTAATTAAATTGAGAGCTGGTAATTAATTTCTGCCAAGTAGATGAATGAACAGCCAAAATGATTTGCAGGCTGTTTAGTATATGAAACTATTAAGCAATTTGGTCATCTTTTATTAAAGGACCCTAATTCTTAATATTAAATGGCATTAAATTGGTTTTCATTCCTAGTTAGAAATAGAGCTTTTATTTCTATTTTGTTTCATTTATTTATTTTAAGGTTTGGAATATTTTGAATTTTTCTCTGGAATTCATGACACAGCATATGTAAAAAGCATCTCATATGCAAAAAGCATTTTATTTGAAATGTATCTACTCTAAGATACAGTACAGGTTGTTAAAGGGTTAAAGAATAAAAGTTTAAGAAAGTCTTCAAAGCAAATGCATCGCAAGGTATTTCAATTTATATTAGCAGTATATTATCTTTAATAATGTTAAATTTGCAAATTATGAAATGCATGCTATTTATGTATTCAAAAGTCCAAATAATCATTTTCCAGAACTAGGACTGAAAATTAAAATAGAATACTTGTTCTTCAACAAAACATATCAGAAAATGTAAAGAACACATTAGATGAAGCTTCAATGGCACAATCTTAAATGTATCATTTTGTGACTTCATGCATATTGACATGGTTTTCTTCCTAAACTGTCATGCTTATTCCTTGTTTTTTGCTAGTGTTTTGGAGATCATCCGTCTCTGTGACTTCAGGACCCAAGTTCATAATCGGTTTGAGAGCCTTGAGAGCATTTTCTCTTTAAGTAGAAAATTCACAGTGGAAGCTTTTGAAAAGGTCTCCGAAATTCCTATTTGGCTCCAACTTTAATATGTCTTTAGAAAGCACATCCTTGACAGGAATTACTGGGTCCAAGGATGCAGGGGACTACAATATTAATTATGCCCAAAGCAGGCTAATAAAGAGTTAACTCCTCAACTGGATTGTTTTGAGAAACAAGTCTGGCTGGCTGCAGCCTGTGTGCCAAGGTCAAAGTGACTCGCACTCAAATTCTGTTTCCACAACTAAAACCTTCTTGACTAGAAGGACAAGGATTTAATTATAACCATTATTTTCTCTATTCTGTTTCAATTTGAGAATGCTTTGTCTTGTCCTTCACAAGCCTTGCTTGCGTTAGTATCCATAGTAACTGCATTACTTCAGGTCCTCGAACCAGTTCCCCTTTAGCACATAGTTCACTTTTACCCCAGTTGATTACCAATTAAAATCAGTGGCTTGGACTGACTTTAGCCTTCACTGGATGAGCGGCATTGGTCTTCCTGGCTCCCTGGTTTCTCTGTCTCTTTAGTTATGGCTTTTAATTTTTTTCTCAGCCTTGTGCCATAGGAGATTGGAACCTACTGCAGAGGTCTCTGATACAGGGACATGAACACCTTTGAGAGTTTTGAATCATCATAATTTTCTTTTTTAATTTATAGATCTGTGTTTGACATTTATAACCCCTGGAGATTCACTTAGTTACAACCCTTACAATTCTGAGCAGGTACAAGCATAGTGTCTCACTCAGATTCTGAGCCCTCAAATCTCTTCTTTCTTATTCCAGAAACTTTCAGTATTACAGCCAGGACTCTTTCAGGGACTCCTCTGGTCTCATTGATGCACAGTCATAAAATATGGAAAAGTTAACTTGTGTGAACAGGGAGAGCTGATAAATTTTATATTTCAAAATTTCAATTAGAATAAGCGCCTCTTAACAGAATACAAAAGTGTAGGTGTAGATCAGGGTACCAGTGATCCCCAAACTGATAGGATGTAATTTTTAACTGCTCAGTTTCACATGCACATATCGGGTAGCAGGAGAAGAACTGGAGCAGTCTGGATAAATCAGGGTCCTTAAGAGGGCTGTGTGCAAACCAGTACTGATCTGTACTGAGAAGAATTTTCATAGCATAACAGTTCATAAAGCTATACTTGTGCTGAAACACTACTGCACCTGCCTTCCTCATCTGCTCAAGTTTTGCGTAGCTTGAAAGAATTCAGATTTAGAAGTAGAACAAGTTTTTGGAAGAACTACTACCTCAAATACATACCTGTATATATTTTACCCTATGCTACATTTCTGTATTACAATTTGTCTAAAATATCTTTGCCAACACATAACGATTTATCTTGTTTACTTATTTAGTCAAAAAATGTTACCTGTCTTATTAATGCAATATATACTTCTACAGTTAAGAAGTCCCTACAGTGATAACTGGTTAGCTAAGTTCCTATTCATTTGCAGTAAATGGACATTTTTTAAAAATTTAATGATGATGTTATGATCTCCTTGCCAAAAAATAAAATATTTAGTGATAGTCTTTTGAATGATAAGGGAAAGAAAAATTTTCAAGGCAGTAAGAAAGAACCCTGAGGTAAAGCAGATCACAGGATGTCAGCTTTCCCTGATTATAACAAAATGAATAGAAATTAAGCTTTTTAAATAAGCTTTAAAAATCACAGCAAAAGTGACAAAAGGTGGAAGTAAGTATGATCATATTAACTTTTTATAGATTCTATCTGGGATTCAACCAATGTCAAGTTAAACTGCTATTATAACCCTATTAATTAGGGGTCTGTAGAGGAACAAGTTCAATAGAATATATATTAAACACACATACACACTATAGAAGAAACAATTATGGTCGCCACTTGATT
This sequence comes from Heterocephalus glaber, assembly GCF_053883595.1. Taxonomy (NCBI): domain Eukaryota; kingdom Metazoa; phylum Chordata; class Mammalia; order Rodentia; family Bathyergidae; genus Heterocephalus; species Heterocephalus glaber. The sequence continues at coordinate 657,045 of NW_028258315.1, forward strand.
AAGCTTATGATAATTTACCATAAATCTCCAAGATCCATCGATCTTCTTCCAAGCCTAAATATATTGTTTTGTTAACATTATTAGGTAGAGATAGAAGATAGGGCTTAAATTAGATTTAGAGCCAGGAGAGACCACAATGACAGTCTGTGTTGGAGCCAGAGGATCCAGTACCTGATCTGATCAGTCCAAGAAGCTGGAAGTCACAAAACAAGACAGATTTCAAAAATTTAAAAATTAATACCAGTCCTTTACCAAAAGTGTGGACACTCCCTGAAGAGTCTCAGTTGTGAGTCTACGTTGGGTGGCTGAAGAAACTGGAGCTTCCAAACACTGCAACAGACCTCCTCTCTGTTTCTCTTTTATTCTCCTCAAGCTACAAGCTTATTGGATGGTCCCACTCACAATCAGGGTGTGTCTTCTCTGCTCAGTAATCAGCAATCATATCTGGAAATACCCCCCAGGACATACCCAGAAGTGAGCTTTACTATAGAACTATCCTTCATAGAACTGGGAACATATTAACTCTTTCCTCATTATGAGAGGCAAAATTTCCATTGAGTTATGCATACTATTCTTGTAACATTAATAACTTATTGCATACATTTAATAATATTTATCTAGTGATACAAAGTTAATTGATGTTATTTTATATAGTGTAGGAATACAAAGCATGCAAAGATATATATGTTCTCAGCAAGCATCTTAACATGTCTTGGTATTTTCACCTGGTGGAATAACCAATATCTTCATTCCTGAAGGATCTGGGCAAGTTCTCATTCTGCCTGGATTTGGTTGTTGTACTTTCCCGTTGACCTTAACAAGAAGCCACAATAATACCAGGAGATGCCTTAAGAGATCTTCTGCACTTCAAACATACTCTTCCTTGCCTCCACTGTGAAGGACTAGTCCAAATTCTCCTTGGCAATCTGGATAAATCACCTCCAAGACCACCATAACTTCCTATGTAGCCTATTGGCTAAGAAAAAGGAGGGTCCCAAAATGGCCGTGAGGAATTTTCAGATTCTAGTTTGATGGAATCATTGTTGTTCTTGTCCCTTTCTGGAACTGACTTCTAGAACCGCAGAGCATAAAGTCACAGGATCAGAAATAAAATTGCTAGTTGGTCCTGAAAGATAATGGGGACTTGTACCATTTCAATTTCCACCCATTAATTCCTGGGATCCAGAAACCCAGCACTGGGAGAAATAGTACTATATATTGGATACTGATTAAGAGCATACTTTGCCTCACTCAAATGAGAGATACCATATGGTATTTAAGCTTGTGTTTCTGGTTTATTTCACTCAACATTGTATTTTCCAGGTGCTTCTAAACAAAGAGAATAATAAAGGATGGATAGAAGCGGGACAAGGAGATGGATCTCTCGTGATAGGGAAATTGTCCAAGGGAACAAGGGCAAGGGGTGAAGAGGAAGGGAGGGGAACTAAGTAGAATAGACGTCTGCCATGCACATGAATCTAATAACCTCAGTGAATGTAAACATTATATACCGTAACAAGAGCTAAGATTAATAGCATCAACAGAAATGAAAATCAGGATGGGGGAATTAGAGGAGGAAGGAGGGAAGGGTGAGGGAAGCAGAAGGAGATTAAAAAAGGAAACAAGCTGTAGTATGTACATCCACCCATTCCCCCAAAAGATTGTAAGCTGCATGCACTGCAAACATGCACTAATAAAAACTCTAAACGTATATAAGCAGTGAACCCTTGACTTCAGAACTTAATTCACTCCTGAGGGCTGGTTCTAACTCAAGTTGGTCAGTTGCCTTCCAAGTCTCTCTCCTGTATAATTTTAGGCCACACTTTCTTCCAGGAAGATCTCAGTGTCCTTAGAGAGACATTGGGCCAGGATTTCGCAAATAATCCCACACAGGAAAGGATGTTGTAATGTTCCTTCCAGAACTCTTAAAGGATTAAGAGACCATCTTGAAGCACAAGCAGCAAGCATTTGGGTCATAACTCAAGACTTTGGTCATAAGTTAAAAATAAAATTTTGGCTATAACCCAAGTTGTTCATATGTCAGGCTGGTTGTAACTCGAGAGTCCATTGTACAGCCTTCTGGAAAACTTTAACCTAGCCCTCTAAGATATTGCCACCTAGTAGCACTGTAGTTACATCATGAAAAGACAATTTCATCATTTTATCAATTCAGCTGCTTCTGGATGATGGGAAACATGTTAAGACCAGTGAATTCCATGAGCCTGAACTCATGGCCATACTTCTTTGACCTTGAACTGTTCCCTCATGTCTAAAGCATAGTTGTAGGCAATACCATGATGATGATGGATGAGCCCTTCTATAAGTCCACGGAAGTTAGCGTGACAGAAAAATTACATTCAGGGAAGCCAAATCTATACCCAGAGTGTGTCTATTTCAGTAAGACAAAGTACTGCTACTTCCATGGTGAAAACAGTGAAATATAATCACTGTGTCCAGAGAGCAGGCTGATCACTATGGGGAATGTTGCCACAGCACGTTTCCAGCATCTATTTTGGTGCTGGTAGGTTGTGCACCCAGCAGTGGCTCTAGCCAAGTCAGCCTTGGTGAGCTGCACCCCAGGTGCCATGAAATGTGTTGATGTGGTCAAGGAAAGAAACCACATCTGGTGTAGAAGCAACAGTTATCATCAGCACTTGCTTAGTTCTCCAAGACAGCACAGTTCTCCAAGACCCACCTGTCTTCTTCCCACGTAAGCAGAGAGTTAAATATTCTTCCATTGACCCCATCACCCAGCATCTTTCGAGCTCTTGGTGGTGATAAACTAGGCCCTCCTTTAAGAAATGCAATACAGTTTGATTTACTATTTTACGAAAAAGAGGCAATTCTAACTGCTTCTGTTTGACCTTTCCCACTCCACAGGATAGAAGGCCAAAGTGGGAATTCTGTAGAATACTAATTTGATATATACTAATTGAGCTATCTGAGCCTGGAGAAATAATCAGAGAATGTACTTGGAGACCACTGTGAGCTTAACCTTGGCTAAAAGTCTGTTGATCATCTTATTCCCTAGGCCCTTAGCTTTATGAAGAGCCACTCATGTTTTGGACCTGCTGAATCAGTTTTAGTTCAAATTCAGTGTTCAGTAGGCCTTGAAATATTTATTTTCTCTTCTACAGTGTGCAGTTACCTTGGTCAAAGGTCATGTGTCCCTTTAGGGAAGAGTGCAAGGAGGACTAACAGTGTAAAATTTTGGTAGTGCACCAGGGTCACTCCTAAAGGCTACCTGACATCCCTTTCATGCAAGGTGTTCTGGGTCTATAAGCCGGCTCCAGTCAGGGAATTGTTTAAGTTGTTGTGGTTCTCTATAGTTATGGTTTGAGGTGTATTTGTTTATTTGCCCTGAAATATTTCTACTTACATAATTTCAATAAAAATTTAGTAGGCTTTCTATCTATTTCACTTGTGGGAGCACTATAATTAGCTACTGTCGAAGGTCTGAATAAGTCTACATAAGTCACAGTTTCCACCATTGCTTAGATTCTTCTGTTCATTTGAATCTTTGAGCGTTACTTCTGTTTGTTACCTTGTTCAGAGATGTTATGTGCAACAAGCCAACATAATCATGTTACTTAGTATTCTTAATATGCTCAAAATTATTGTGCATAGAGTCACTAAATTCCTTGCATTTCATAAATAGGGAACTCAGATAATCTATTGGATTAATATTACATATTTTTTAAGTCTACACTTCAGACTATCAGTAGTGTCTATATTACAAGGAGGAGAAACTGTCATAACTATAATTTTCATCAAATTATAAAGCCAAATGCAGAAAGCACTAAATCAATTAGTGGAATTTATCCTCACATTTCTGTTTTACATACCATTTCTGATATCAGATTATATATTGTAAAATTTCTCTCCAGGAACTAAATTGATATAGAAAAATAAATTTATATCTATATAGTTCTGTAAGTATTTATTAAGCAAACTTAAAGGATAAGAGAGAGGAGAATCAACAATGGTCATCTTCATGTTAAAGACCCTGAGGATTCACTAGCTACTCAGATCAAGAAGCTGGAATTTGCAGGACAGGAGGAATTAAGGAAACTGCACCAATCTGGGGTTGAAGGCCTGAAAACCCCACGGAGCATTGCCGGTATGACTCTGTGTTGGAAGACTGGAGAAGCATAGGTGACTTCAGCACCAAATCATTCACCCGTTTAAGTAGAAGAGAGCTTTTTTAAGGCATCAACTTCTTACTTTTCTTGTTATTCCATCAAGGCTACTATTCTATTTGACGGTGCCACCCACAATCAGGGTGAATTGAATTCTTCCCTTAGTTTTCTGGACTACATCTTAATCATCACTAGCAACACCCCACAAACAGACCCAAAAGTATGCTTTACTAATCTGCCTGGTTAATTAGTTTCTTAATTAGTCAAGTTCATATATAATAATTAAGAGATGATAATTGTGAGAAAATAGAAAATGTATTGGAATCTTTTAACTTGTACACAGGAAACTGATACACACAAATACTAGATATTCCATTTAGCAAAACATAAAGTAAAATGAGGAAAATATAAATGGCAAAAACATATAATTTAGTGTTCAAACCAGACCAAACATGCTGTGGGATGAATTTGGTTATTTGAAAATGACTCATTTTCTCTGCCAAGACTAAGCCTCAAATTACAATTTTCGTATTCAAGAGACAAAAATCAGAAGAGAAAAGAGATGTCTTTCATGCTCATACTCAGTTCATAGTTGAGACTCTTACATCACAAAACAGGTCAAAAAATTTTAAAAGCATACAAATTAGCTTCGTATGAATTTAACACGACGTGACAACTTCATAAATAAAAACTCAAAGAAACACAAGGAGTATCGTGTATTTTATGCTTATGTGTAAGGAAGAGTGGAAAATTGTGTATAAGTGTGATTATACAAAAGGTAGTTTGAGCTAAGGAACTGAAATGATGGAAAACTTAAAAGTTCTATCTGAATTCTCTTCCTCCTCTTCCTTCTTGTTCTTCTTATTCTTATTCTGATCCTTCTTCTCTTTCTCCTATATTCTTCCAGTACTTCTGATTGATAACATGGACTTTGAACTGAATTACATCCCCAATCATTTCTATTTTATTTTCTGTTGAAGCCACTAAGTTACCTGATCTGTGTTTGAACTTGTGTTGCTAATTCCTCAGCCTCCCACACTACTGGTATTACAGTAGTGCTCTACCACAACCATTTTTCACATTCTTCTTGGTGTCTCTGTGTCTTTGAGGACAAGTATGCTTTTTTTCTAATGGGTAGCTCTAGAATTGAGAGAATCTCTGGAATTGAGGATCTCATAACCAACTTTGGAGGAAGTGTAAATAAGGACTAAATGTATAATAGGTAATATGAAATAGGAAGAAAAGGGGCAAAGGGGAAGGAAGTGGGAGGGCTAGGGGAAAGGATAGAAGGGAATGGGATTAATATGAGAAAATGGAAAAATAGGAACAAAATCTTTGTAAATAGGGAGGAATGGAGGGGTTGAAGGGAGAGCTGGGCAAGGGTGAAAAATAAGAACCAAGAGAGACTATGTAAAGGTGCAAATTTCCAATGATGAATGTCATTATATTGTATACCTAAAATGTACCAATGATTAGAATGAATAATCGATAATCTAAAATAGGAAGAAAAGGTCCAAAGGGGTAGGGGTAGTGGGAGTGGTAAGGGAAAGGAAAGAAGGGAAAGGAAAAATGCTGAGAAATGGAAAAAATGGAAATAAAGTCTTTGTAAATAGGGAAGGTTGGAGGGGGGTGAAGGAAGGGCTAGGAATGGGGAAAAAATAAGTAAATGTAAAGGAACTGAAGTTACCACCTGTATATTATCAGACCATCATGCAATAAAATTGGAGATCAATAGTACTAGAAAGTACAAAACTCCCACAAACACATGAAAATTGAATAACACCCTCCTAAACAACCAATGGGTCAGAGAGGAAATTAAAGAATAAATTAGACAGTTTCTACAAGTAAATGATAATGCCAGTAAAACATACAGGAATCTATGGGACACAATGAAAGCACTTCCATGAAGAAAATTCATAGCAGTGGATTCCCATATTAGGAAAACAGAGAAAATTCAAATAAACAACTTAATGCTGAACCTCAAGCTCCTAGAAAAAGAACAGCAGGACAAACCCAAAGCTCATACAAGTCAGGAAATTATAAAGATCAGAGCAGAAATCAATGCAATGGAGACTAAGAGAATGATACAAAAAGTCAATGGATCAAAGAGTTGGTTTTTCAAAAGAATAAATAAAATGGATAAACCCTTAGCCAACCTTATCGAAAAAAGGAGAGGAAAGACTGAAATTCATGCAATTAAGAATGAAAAAGGTGAAGTCACAACAGATCCAGCAGAAATCCAGAAGATCATCAAAACGTACTTCGAGAACCTGTACGCTAATAAAATGGAAAACACAGAATGGGCAGATTCCTAGATACATACAGATTGCCAAAGTTAAATGAAGAAGATATAAAAATTTTAAACCTCCAATTATAAGGAGTAAAAATGAAAGCATAATTTAAAATTCTCCAATAAAAAAAGCCCAGGTCCTGATGGCTTCAATGCTGAATTCTACAAGACATTTAGAGAAGAACTATCACCATTAATCTTTAAACTCTACAATGAAATTTAAAGGAAAGCAATACTTCCAAATTCATTCCTGGAAGCAAGCGTTACTTTGATTCCAAAACCAGGGAAAGACCCAACCCAAAAAGACAACTACAGGCCAATCTCCCTAAGGAACATAGATGCAAAAATCCTCAACAAGATACTGGCAAACAGAATACAGAGTATCATCAAGAAGATCATACACCCTGACCAAGTCGGATTTATCCCAGGGATGCAAGGATGGTTCAACATATGTAAATCAATAAATGTAATACACTATATTAACAGAGTCAAGGACAAAAACCACATGATCATCTCAATAGATGCAGAAAAGGCATTTGACAAAATCCAACACTCATTCATGATCTAAAAAAAAAACCCTACACAAAATTGGAATAGAAGGTCTTTATCTCAACCTGATTAAGGCTATGAAAAAACAACAGCCAACATCATACTAAATGGTCACAAACTGAAAACCTTCACGCTAAACTCAGGAACAAGACAAGCATGCCCGCTATCACCACTCCTGTTCAGTATAGTTCTGGAAACATTAGCCACAGCAATCGGACAAGAGAAAGAAATAAAAGGAGTAAAGATAGGAAAGGAAGAAATGAAACTGTCATTATTTGCTGATGATATGATACTTTACATAGAAGACCCAAAAAGCTCTGCCAAAAGACTCCTAGACTTAATTGACAGATTCAGTAGAGTAGCTGGATATAAGATCAACACTCAAAACACAATAGCCTTCTTGTACACAAATAACAGACTCACTGAGAGAGAAATTAAGGAAACAATTCCTTTCACAGTAGCTTCAAAAAAAAATGAAATATCTAGGAATCAATCTAACAAAGGAAGCAAAGACCTCTACATTGAGAACTACACAACTCTGAAAAAAGATATCAAAGAGTATATAAGAAAATGGAAAGACATCCCTTGCTCCTGGGTAGGAAGATATAGTGAAAAATGCCATACTTCCAAACTGCTATAGATTCAATGCAATGCCAGTTGAAATTCCAACAATATATTTCACAGAACTAGAGAAAACAATCCAAAAATTCATTTGGAACAAGAAGAGACCTAGAATAGCAAAAGAAATTCAAGGCAACATGGCTGGGAGTATCACAATCCCCAATTTGAAACTATACTACAAAGCTATTGTGATAAAAACAGCATGGTACTGGCAAAGAAACAGACCTGAGGACCAGTGGAACAGATCAGAAGATGCAGAAACAACTCCAGACACACTCAGCCACCTCATCTTTGACAAAGGAGCCAACCATCCTCACTGGAGCAAAGATAGCCTGTTTAATAAATGGTGTTGGAAAAACTGGATTTCAACCTGCCAAAGATTAAAACTAGACCCATATCTATCACCATGCACTAAACTAAGATTGAAGTTGATTAAAGATCTAAGTATTAAAACAGAAACACTAAACTTGCCGGAAGATAAGTTAGTTATAACTCTTGAAGACATTGGCATAGGAAAAGACATTATGAACAAAACCTAAGTAGCACAGGAACTAGCAGAAAGAATCAACAACTGGGATCTTATCTTATTAAAAACTTCTGCACCTCAAGAGAAACCAACAACAGAGCTAAGAGAAAACCTACAATGTGGGGAAAAAATTTTAGCAACTGTACCTCAGACAAAGGACTACTATCTAGAATGTATAAAGAACTGAAAAATATCAGACCCCCAAATTTAAAGACCCAATTCACAATGAGCATCTGAAATGAATAGACATTTCTCAGACAATGAAGTAAAAGAAGCAAATAAATATATGAAAAAGTGTTCAACATCACTGGTCATTTGAGAGATGCAGATGAAAAACAATACTGAGATTCCACTTCACCCTAGAAATCAACCAATAACAAATGTTGGTGGGACTGTCGGGAAATAGGAACCCTTCTCCATTGTTGGTGGGAATGAAGACTGGTGCAACCACTGTGGAAATCAATATGGAGATGCCTCAAAAAACTAGAATTAGAGGTCCCATTTGACTCAGCTATCCCTCTGCTGGGTATCTTTCCAAAAGAATTAAAAGAATCATACCACAGCGACATATGTGCACCCACATTTATAGTGGCACAGTTTATAATAGCTAAAGCTTGGAAGCAGCCCAAGTGCCCATCAGCTGGAAACTGGATAAAGAAGATGTGGGGTTTTTATAAAATGGAGTACTACTCAGCCATAAAGAATGAGAAACTAGAGACATTTATAGCTAAATGGATGCATATTGAGGACATACTCTTTTTTTTTTTTTTGAGGACGTCCTCTTAAGTGAAATAAATAGGACACACATGTGTAAATACCAAATAATTTCTCTAGTGTGAGAAACTGAAAGTGTAAATAATGATTAAAATGAATAATTGATAATGTAAAATAGGAAGAAAAGGCCCAAAGGGGTAGGGGAAGTGGGAGGGGCAGGGGAAAGAAAAGAAGGGAAAGGAAAAATTATGAGAAAAGAAAAAAGTGGAAACAAAGTCTTTGTAAATAGGGAAGGGTGGAGGGGGTAAAGGGAGGACTGGAAATCGGGAAAAAATGAGAACCAAGATTCATCATGTGAAGGTACAAGTACCCAACGATAAATTTAAATGTATACCTAAAATGTACCAATAAAAGAATTTAAAGGGAAAAATGCACTTGCAGGCCATATTGTTAAGTGAAATAAATCATACATGTAACTTTAAATATTGCATGGTTTCTCATAAAATAAACCCAAAGTACAAATAATTTCAAGAGCAAAATAAAGTATAGATAATAAAAACATGGACATAGACCTTTCACAAATAAGAAAGGAATTTAGACATGGAGGGTGTGGAGCAAAGCGGAAGGCAAGAGGAAGTAAAAACAATTAAGATGTGTTATGTACATGTGGTAACTCTCCACAAGAAATGTAATATCTGTGTGGTATTAGCATTTATGAATAAAAATACATGCTCACACAATGTAAACATTTTGAATCAAAGCACAACATGGGCGCAGCTACAGCAGCACAACTAAAGACACACTGTAATGTTCAATGAGCTTGTTTTTCTGTTGGATGTCATTCAAGAATAAATATTTCATAAAGACACTCAGGAAAGATTTCTATAACTGCTTTAAAAAGTGGTGATAGTGGGGTAAGTGTGTTTAAAGTGAGCAGAAGTATTCTGAGAGAGATCAATGGCAATGTGTCTTGAAGTGTAATGCATATTTTAGCATCAATATTCACCACGTTTTTTGATAACTCTGTTCATTGCTCAGCAAGCCAAATGGCTGTAGGGGAGTCTTGTCCTACACAGGAGGTGTGATACCACCAGCAAGGATATGTTCATGATGGAATGCATGCAGTTCTAAATGGTCTACAGAAAAAATTAAACATTTGCAGACTGCCTCACTGAACATTTTGAGTTCTCATTAGCTGACTAGGAATCTGGTACAAAATGTGTATCTCCTCTTTCCTCCTCCTTACTGACAATGACAGAGAAAAGCAGCTTATCTTATGGGGTGAGCTACATTGATTTGATAGGTCTCTGACATACTTTTCTCTGATTCTGGATAATGATAACATGAAAGTTGGTTGTATCTTTTTCTGAAATATTAATGGATTTGAACACATAGCACAGGAACCTTAAAACTAACATTTGGCTTATTTAGATCAATTATCCGAAACTTCCCTGTGAAGAATATTTTCAGCTTCATCATTCATTCATGTGATCATTTTCCATGGTGCTATCACATCTTTCCAATAGGCACACCTTCCTGGTTTTTTTCTAGTTTTAATTTTTATTAGTGCATGTCAGCTGTACATAGTGATCACTTTCATCGTGGGGAGTTGGCACAGCCGCATAGCACATCTTAATGTTTTACATCTCCTTTCCCTGCCTTCACCCTCTATCTCTTCGTCCTCTTCTCATTTCCTAAAGGTGTATCTTCCTGTTTGCTATGATCTGTCTTTTACTATATTTTTACTCTTTAATTTACATATATTTTGTGTTTCTCTTATAAGAAAAACCATACAAAAATTAGCCTTCTGTATCTATGTTTCTTTTCACATTAGGGTCTCACAGTCCATCCAGTTTGCTATAAATGGTGCAAATTTGGTTTTTTTATAACACAGTGGTACTCCATTGTGTATAAATACCACAGTTTTGATCCATTCTTTGCTTTTTATATATTCATTGATTATGCATTTTATGGAAATCCAGCAACTACACTGGATACACTAATAAAACAGAACAAAACCAAATATGGTCCTTTCCCCTGTGGATGAGACACTCAAGGGAGAGCACAAGCAATCAAAGATTTCATGACCAAACAACACTGTAAAGGTTACTGGCCAAGAAGACTCTTAGAGAAGAAGGGGCCCAACTGCTATAAAATTCAAAATAATGTCTCCAAATATATGAACTTGGACTGCAGAGATGAAGGAAAGACAAAATTCAAGTAGGTGGCAAGGGGTAGAAAACTACTTTAAACACAAAAAACATTTGATTGCTCATAGCAGCTTTTAACCTCAGGTTCAGCATAATGGCTGAGTAGCCTTGGAAGCTCTTTTAATTTTTATCAGAGTAAAAATGTAACTCTATTGCTAGATTTAAAGATTATATATAAGCTAATATCACTAGTTCTGTTTTACTTGTCTTTTTTTCTGTTTCTTTTTTTAGATTAGTTTTTGTAAACATTGGTTTTTTCCTTCAGCACATAAGGAGAGTAATAAATCAAAATCTATGTGATTCTGTCATAGGCCATTGAGGAAATCCTCTTGATTTGTCCAGATCTGCTTTATTCTATTAATCTACCACCATCATTTTTCTTTTCTCCAGTGTGATGTGGTTTGGGACATTCTGTTTCCGTACACGGCAACTTGATGAAGCAGGAGAACCTAGGAAATGACTTCCCTTTAGACTGCTTCCCCAAGGAGGATCACAAGACTCTTATTCCTGAGGTGCCTGAAAAATTACTACCTTTCTCCTTGTCCCCGAAGAGGATCACAAAACTCATTCAAAGGTGCCTTCCCTATACCAGGAGGACAGGAACATTCTTATCTCTGAAGAAACAGAGGAATCTGAACACACAGGCCTTACTCCTCCTTCTGGAGGCCATTGCATCATAGCCCTTCCTCCAACTATACTACTCCATAACTGTCCACGTTTTTGTCAAAAGCAGCATAAAAAATACAGTTTTCCCTGGTACTTTGGGTCTTGATTTTGTTACAGAGCTCCTGGTGGCATTTAAGACTTATTATTAAATGAACATGTATATTGTTGTTTTTTCTTGTTCATCTGTCTTGAGTTACAATGTTTTCACCCTTGAACCCTGAGGTAGGTAAGGAAAAAAATTATTTTGTCTCTTACAGTGTTTCAACACACTTAACACAGTTACCTCTCAGAAATTTGAATTGTCTTGCTTGTTTTGATTATTGATTGGTTGTAGTCATTTGGGCTTTAAAGGTCATGGTAGATTTAAGGTATTAATAAACCCATTCCCCAGCCCTCCTTGTAACAAGGTAGCCATATGATAGTGCAGCTTTTTTCACCAAACATTCAGAGTCTATTTCTTTGTGCCGAGAATCAGAGTTGTGCTTGAAACTTACTTTGGCAAATGAGATGTTAGTTACAGAAACAAGCACAGCTGGGAGAAAAACGCCCCTCCTGTGTTTCTGGCTGTCTCTTTTCCTCTGAAAATGCCAAGAATAACCAAAAGAAAAGAAAATACATGTGTAGTAATGCCAAATGATCCCAGTGTCCCGGCTGGTGCAATTCTCTCCAGCAACAGCTGGGTGAGCCCCAAATGTACAAGGAGACAGGCTAAGTTCAGGTGTGTCTACTCGAGTGTGTGGACTGGCAGGTAGAAACAAATCCATGATAATCCTGAATAGACACTCAGTAAATTGAGGCAAGGCTAAATTTTTTATGTAACTGCATTATTTTTTATAACTTTTTTCAGTGATCAACATTTGAATTTCTGATGAAAAAATAGATACTTGTAAAACTGATGTTTATCAATAACTTTTCAGAAGACACTGTAGATAGAATTGAAGGTTTAATTTAGATTGGTTTTTTTTCAGCCTCTAATTTGTATCTGGCTTTCTCTTCACCAGAGAGTCCAGAAGGTGGGAAAATTACTTAACCAAAGAAGCATGTTCACCTTCAGAGAACAGGCAGAGCAACAGGGTGGAGGGGAAGAAGGTATGCAGCATGTGACTTGTCCAGGTTGGCCTTGGGCAGTTTTACATGACGCAGCCTGATAAGCAGGTCATGGGACTGATTGTACCGAGGTGTCCTGTCCCTCAGGGGAGAGTCCCTGTCACCCAGCACTGCCATCCTAGGGATGTTCAGCTGTCTGTGCTGTCTTCAGTCAGCCATAGCTTCATTTCCAGCTATACACCCTGACCAAGTGATTATATCATAGACTATTTCACATGACGGAGTATGACACACCACTTAAAATCATCCCTTCAAAGAAATTTTAATGACTGGAAAAGTTTTACTTTATAATGAAAAGAGCTGACTTTGAAGCTGCATATTTGGTTCATCATGACTGTCCATTTTATGTCTCCTATGAATAAACTTAAAAGTAGCACACCAGAGCAGTTCTCTGAGCATTTTGGATTTATGATGTTGTATTACTGTCTTTCAATTTTTTACTTTAAAAATGAGAGCTTATATTTGGAAAAGTGGACATACAATTTAAAATAAATTTTTATTAGCACATTGAGATTAAGGAATTATTCTTACTTATTTCTAAATTCCTAATACTCTAGTACTTAGAAGTTTGCTGGGAAAAGAGTTGAAAAACATATTGGAAGAGTCGAAAAGAAGCCTAAGAAGCGACTTAAAATGCTAACAATGGCCTTCTTGAAAAGACAGAGCACCAACACTGTCTTAACTTGCAGTTATAAGAAAGCAGAAGGATTTTCTCTAATAATTGCTGTCATTCTTACCCTAAAGGTAATAGAAAAGCCAAGATACAGGAATGGAGTTTTATTGAATAGTTACCTATAGGGAACAGGAAAGGGGACCTTAATACATGTTACCAAAAACTCCAGCCATGGGCCTCAGTCTCCTGAAAGCCAGTAGGATGTCTGCCATATAGGAAAGTGGGAAATAAAGACACAGAGACAGAGTTGAGAGAAACTGAGTCTTGGGCTGTTACAAGCTGCTCTGGGCAGCAAAGACAAAGAACACCCAGGACATCCAGTGTTTATTCATTACAAGTGTGGGCAGCGGGGGAAGCTGGACAGGCCTTGGACACCTGCTGATAACGAGTGTCAAGCAGGCAGGACTGTAGAATGAGGGCACAAGCATCTTTGCTGAAGAGAACAAGCAGTTAATTCAGAGGGGAAGAATTTAACGGAAGTCAGTTGACCTTGTCTAGAAGTGAACTCAGCCAAGCTCTGCTACTTCCAGTGCAGCACAGCCGAATTGTGGAAGGGTAAGAAACTTGTGCCACAATAGCCTGCTAATACTGGGCAGAGGTGTCTGCTACAGCTATGAACAAATACATGGTCTGTTGCTTTTGGTTTTGTTTTATTTATTAGTTTTGTGTCACTTTTTACTGTTTAAAAAATGTAATTTTTTTGTTAAAGCTTCATCTCTTGTAACATGAATCTAATAATAGGCACAATATATGAGAGATTCTGAATAACAAAAAAAAGTATGTATTCCTATACTCATGAAAATTTTATTTCTTGCCTACAGGAAGACTATTTTAGGCACTACAAACAGTATTCTACTCTAGTCTCTTCATGATGAATTGTCATTCACCTCAACTCAGGGCCAGAATTATATTTTGTCTCCCACTTATTCCTTTAGGTGTGGCTCCTGCACAGAGGAATGAATAGGCACAAAATATTCCATCATGAATTACCAGCTTAATAGGGTTCTAAAAGCATGCAATTACTTCCTATGCAAACAGCACTCTTTTTAATTAATTTTATTGGTACATTTTTGGTATAAAATATAATGACATTGATCAGTGGAAATATGTACCTTTACATAATATATCTTGGTTCTCATTTTTCCCCATTTCTCTGCCCTCCCTTCAACCCCTCCCCCTACCTATTTACAGAGACTTTGTTTCCATTTTTTCATTTTCTCATATTAATTCCATTCCCTTCTTTCCTTTCCCAAACCCATCTCACTTCCCCTTCCCCTTTGGACCTTCCCTTTCTATTTCACATTATCTATTATGCCTTTTGGTCCTTATTTACACTTTCAGTTTCTCACAACAGAGAAGCTCTTTGATATTTGCACATGTGTGTCCTATTTATTTCACTTAAGAGTATGGCCTCAACATGCATCCATTTAGCTAAAAATGTCTCTAATTTCTAATTCTTTATGGCTCAGCAGTACTCCATTTTATTTTTTAAAAAACACATTTTCTTTATCCAGGCCCCAGTTGATGGGTAATTGGGCTGTTTCCAAGATTTAGCTATTACAAACTGTGCTGCTTATAAACATGGGTGCACATATATCGCTGTGGTTTGACTCTTTTACTTCTTGTTGGGAAAACACCCAGCAGGGGAATAGCTGGGTCAAAAGGGACCTCTAATTCTAGGCCTTTGAGTTACCTCCATACTGACTTCTGTAGAGGTTGCATGAGTCTACACTCCCATCAACAGTGGAGAAGTATTCCTTTCCCCCAACAACCTTGCCAGCATTTGTTATTGGTTGATTTCATGATACCAGCCATCTTTCTGGAGTGAGGTGGAATCTCACTATTGTTTGGATTTGCATCTCTCAACTAGTGATGTTGACCATTATTTTGCATCTCTCGACCAGTGATGTTGAACATTTTTTCACGTTTATTTGCTATTGCTACTTCTTTGTCTGAAAAAATTCTGTCCATTTTAGATGCCCATTTTTGGACTGAACCTTTAAATTTGGAAAGTCTGATATTTTTAAGTTCTTTACATATTCTGGTTAGTAAACTTTTGTCTCATGAACAGCTAGTAAAAATTTTTTCCCACATTGTGGGTTGTATCTTCACACTGTTGGTGGTTTCTCTTGCAGTGCAGAAGCTTTTTAATAAGATGAGATTTCAGTTGTTGATTCTATCTGCTAGTTCCTGTGCTGCTGAGGTTTTGTTCATGAAATTTTTTTCCCACAGTCTTCAAGAGTTCTATCTAAACTTTCCTCCAGAGGGTTTAGTATTTCTGTTTTAATAGTTAGATCTTTAATCCATTAAGATTTTAGTTTAGTGCATGGTGAGAGATATAGGTCTAATTTCAATCTTTGGCAAGTTGAAACCCAATTATTCCAGCACCATTTATTAAGAAGGCTATGTTTTCTCCACTGAGGGTGTTTGGCTCCTTTGTTGAAGATGAGGTGGCTGAATGTGTCTGGAGTTGTTTCTGCATCTTCTAATCTCTTCCACTGATCCTCCGGTCTGTTTCTTTGCCAGTACAAAGCTGTTTTTATCATGATAGCTTTGTAGCATGGTTTCAAGTTGGGGATTATGATACCCACTGCTTTGTCTTTGTTGCCTAGAATTGCTTTTGGTATTCTAGGTCTCATCTGGTTCCAAATGAATTTGTGGATGTTTTCTCAAGTTCTGTGAAGTATGCTCTTTGAATTTCAGTTGGGACTACACCGAATCTATATAGAAGTTTTGGAAGTATGGCCATTTTCACCATATTGGTTCTTTCTACTGAGGAGCAAGAGATATCTGTCCATTATCTGATATCCTCTTCAATCTCTTTTTTTAGAGTGCTATAGTTTGCAGAGCAGAGGTCTCATTTCTTTCATTAGATTGATTCCTAGGTATTTCATTTTTTCAATGCTATTGCAATAGTAGTTGTTTCTCCAGTTCCTCTCTCAGTGAGTCTGTTGTTTATGTACAGGAAGGCTATGGATTTTTGTGTGTTGACCTTGTATCCAGCTACTTTACTGAATTTGGTTATTTAGTCTAGAAGACTTTTGGTGGAGTTCTTGGAGTCTTCAATGTAGAATATCATGTCATCTGCAAATAATGACAATTTAACTTCTTTGTTTTCTATCTTTATTCCTTTTATTTCTTTCTCTTGTCTAATTGCTATAGCTAATGTTTCCAAAACTATATTGAACAGGAGTGGTGATAGTGGGCATCCTTGTCTTGTTCCTGATTTTTGTATGAAAGATTTCTATTGTTCACCATTTAGTATGATGTTGGCTTTTGTTTTTTCATAGATGGCTTTTATCAGATTGAGATACAGATGATCTATTCCAATTTTCTGTAAGGTTTTTATCATGAATGGATGTTGCATTTAGTTGTATGCTTTTCTGCATCTATTGAGATGATCATATGGTTTTTGTCCTTGGCTCTATTAATATGCTGTATTACATTTACTGATTTGTGTATGTTGAACCACCCCTGCATCCCTGGGATGAATCTCACTTGGTCAGGTTGTATGATCTTCTTGATGATCTTCTGATTTCTGTTTGCCAGTATCTTATTGAGGATTTTTGCATCTATGTTCATTAGGAAGATTGGCCTATAGTTCTCTTTTTCAATAGATCTCTCTCTGCTTTTGGGATCAATGTGATGCTTCCTTCTAGGAATGAATTTGGAAGGAAATTGCTTCCCCTTCAATTCCATTGAAGAGTTTAAACTGTAGTGGCAATAGCTCTTTTCTAAATGTCTTTTAGAATTCAGCAGTGAAGCCATCAGGACCTGTGCTTTTATTGGTTGGTAAGTTTTTAATGACATCTTCAATTTCATTGATTGATATCGTTTAGAATTTTTAGGTCTTCTTCATTCAACTTCTTTAAATCATATGTGTCTAGGAATCTGTCCATTTCTTCTGTGAGTTCCATCTTATTGGCATATAGGCTCTCAAAGTAGATATTGATGATCCTCTGGATTTCTGCTAGGTCTGTTGTAATTTCACCCTTTTCATTCCTAATTGCACAGATTTGGGCCTTTGCTTTTTTGATAAGGTTGGCTAAGGGTTTGTCAATTTTGTTTATTCTTTTCAAAAACCAACTCTTGGCTTCATTGATTTTTTTGTATTATTCTCTTCGTCTCCATTGAAATGATTTCTGCTCTGACCTTTATAATTTCCTTCCTTGTATGAGCTTTGGGTTTGTCTTGTTCTTCTTGAAGCCTGAGGTTCAGTATTAGGTTATTTATTTGGGCTCACTCTGTTTTCCTAATATGAGTATTCACTGCTATGAATTTCCCTCATAAGACTGAGTGCATTATGACCCATAGATTCCGACATGTCCTATTGGCACTGTCATTTAATTATGGAAACTGTCTGATTTCTTCTTTAATTTCTTCTGTGACCATTTGGTTATTCAGAAGTATGTTGTTCAATTTCCATGTGTTTATGAAATTTTTGCAGTTTCTTTTGCTATTGATCTCCAATTTCATTGCATTATGGTCTAATAATATACAGGGGTTAACTTCAACTTCTTTGCACTTACTTAAACATGTTCTGTGAGCTAGTATGTTGCTCTATTTTGAAGAATGACCCATGTGCAGCTGAAAATAATGTGTTTCAGATTTTGTCAGGTGGGACACTCTGTAAACATCTGTTAAGACCATTTGTTCAAGAACTTGAGTTCTAGTATTTTATTGGGGTTTTTTTGTCTAGTTCATCTAACTATTTGTGACAGTGGGGTATTGAGGTCCCCCACTACTATTGTATTAGTGCTCATTTGATTTTTTCATGACCATTAGTATTTGTTTTCTATAGTTGGGTGCACTAGTATTTGGTGCATATATATTTATGATTTTCATCTCTTCCTCTTGGATTGTTCAGTTTACTGGGATGTAGTAACATTCTTTGTCTCTCTTAATTAGTGTTGATTTGAAATCCATTTTAAAGGGTGCAAAGGGAAAGGGGAAGTGGGGGGGTAGGGGAAAGGAAAGAAGGAATGGAATTAATATGAGAAAATGAAAAAAAGAAACAAAGTCTTTGTAAATAGGGAGGGATGGAGGGGTTGAAGGGAGGGCAGGGAAAGGGAGAAAAAATAAGAACCAAGAGATTATGTAAAGGTGTATAATCTTCAATGATGAATGTCATTATATTGTACACCTAAAATGTACCAATAAAAGTATATACCAAAAAAAATCCATTTTATCTGCAAAAATGATAGCCACTCATGCTTTTTTTCAGGTTCCTGTTGCATGGAGTATTGTATTCAAACCTGTAACTTTTATTCTATTAGTTTCTTTCTGAATTAAGCATGTTTCCTGTATGCAGCATATTGTTGGATCTTGCTTCTTGACCCATTCTGCCAGTCTATTTCTTTTGATTGGTGAATTAAACCCATTAACATTCATGGTTATAATGCATATATATTGACTTATCCTTTTGACTTTTTCTTTTTGTTGGATTCTCCCCCTTTGCATTTAATTTCTTGTCATGCCTAATGGATTCATTCTGCTGGGCTTCCTGGGGTTGTGATCCTCATTATATTTTCCTAGGATACTGTTTAAAATTTTTTTGGAGTGCTGGTTTGGTATCCATAAAGCTCCTCAGGTGTTCTTTGTCATGAAAGTATCTTATTTCTCCATCCATTTTGAAAGATAGTTTTGCAGGGTACATCAAGCTGGTTTGGAGGCTGTTTTCCTTTAAGTCTTGAAATATGTCACTCCTAGATCTTCTTGCCTTGAGGGTTTGCATTGAGGAGTCTGCTGTGATTCTGATGGGCTTTCCTTTGTATGTGATTTGTTTCTTTTCTCTCACTGCTTGTACAACTTTGTTCTTTTGTTGGGTTTCTGGAATCTTAACTATTATATGACTAGGTGTAGATTTTTTTGATCATGGCCTTCTGGAATGCTAAATGCCTCACTTATATGTATGTCAAGTTCTTTTCCCCTGCTTGTGATGTTTTCTGCCATTTCTTCTGTGAAGAGCTTTTTTATGTCATTTGTACTCTCTCCTGTTTCTTCATTGACTCCAATCAGTCTTATGTTATTCTTCTTTGTATCATCTAGCAGCTGCTGGATTGATTTCTTGTGGTCCTTTGTTATTTTTAAGAATTTTTTTCTTTTCCTGGTCATTAGTTGCAATCTTGTCTTCTATATCTGAATTCTGTCCTTACATTGGCTCATTCTTCTGCATAATCTCAGTGGAGTTTTCAATCTCCTAGAAATCTGTTTGCATCTGTTTTGTGGATTCCATTTGTTTCCTATGCTGGTATTCCATCATGTTCCTATGCTCCTCTATGATTTTATCTGTGTCTGCTCTAGAGTTATTAATCATGCCTTTCACTCTGGATACAATCTCTGTTGGTATCTGAGAAATAATTTCTGATATTATTTTTTCCAGATCTTCTTTCATTGTCATTTCAGAGAGTCCAGGTGGTTGAGTATGATTGTTCCATCTCATTGCTCTTTGGGATTGCCTTAGGTGATCTGGAAATCTGGATTTGAGACTTGTTTATGTGTCTTCTCATTTCAACAGGCCCCTGCTGGGCCTTTATTGAGATGACTTTTTGCTTATCCAGTTTACTTCAATTCTCACCAAGCCATCAATAGGACTTTTCTCTGCTGCTCACCCCTGTGCCAATTCTTGGGTTCAGAATGGTGACCTTCTCTATCCCTGCATTGCCCTGTTGTTCCAGCAGGGTTCTGACTGGGACCTGTGCACACTTGGGATGGTATCTGGGCTTGCCTCTGGTTGGACCTGACCCCCTGCATAGCTGTTGTCTTGGAGGGCCTTTGCCTGTGGGCTGTCCAGCCAAGTCACTGGTGTCTGAGTAGGCTTCTGGCAGCGTCTGCACACACTTACCAATGTATCTGTGCAGGCCTCTGGCTGTTGCTCACCCACCTACATAGCTCTTTTCCAGGCAGGCCTTGAACGGTGGCTTGTGGGCCCAAGCTCCTGAGGTCTAGATGGGGCCCTAACTGGGACCTGTGCACACCCAAGCAGCTCTGGTCCATGTAGGCTTTTCACTGGGATCTCACAAAGGGCACTCTTAAAGCCCCTTCCATGACGTTGCTCTTGTCATTTTCACAACAGCCAGAAGGGGAATGTGACTCTTCTCATACACATTTCAGAGAAGAAACATGAACAAAGATGTTCAGGAACTTGCAGTCCAAACAGCTCTTAAGGAGTAGAGCTCTGCTTCAAAGATTGCTCCTAATCACAAGTTGATAAAGTCTCTTTAATAATACTAGGAAGTGCTTAGTCAATGTCTGCCTCCTGCTTTAAAAGAAGGCCCAAATGATTTTGTGGTTCTGAATCGTCTTAGACTATCAATAGAGAATAGTCACAGTATTTTTTTAAAGTCTAATAGGAGAGTTTGAAAAAACAATCCCACAAAGAACTTTTTTTAAAAAAAGAAAGAACAATCCCACCTTAAATATGACTGGGGTAATGAAATTTTAGTTACTGCTTGAACTACTCAAGGAAATGTGAAAAGCTGTACTTTTGTGATGAGCCTGCCAATGCATACACATTTAGACAACTTCCTGTATTGGAGGGAAACTGCTTGGTTTACTTAATTCTTCATTTTGTTTGTGTTCTAAATTCTGCATAAGCAGAAATTTTTAAGGAAAGTAAACTACAACATAAACAGTAAAGAACAGCTCTCTCTGTTTAAAATTGAAGATAAATTACTGGAATATCAGGACTTTAACACATTCAGTAGATACTCTTCCCCAGTTTCTGCAGCTATGGAGGAGGAATAGCCTGTCCTTTGGGAGGTCACTTCAGAGGAGTTGTGTCACTCAGAACAAGAGCAGGACCGGGCAGCAGGGCTTCATTCTTTGTTTCAGCTTTGCCTGACACACGTGTGTGCCCTGAGCCCAATCATTCTCCTTCTGTCCGAATTTTCTTATCTGTCATTTAGGAAATGAACAGTTGCCTTTTCCTCAGAAATTATTAGTAAATTTTCCCTGAGGTGTTTGTTATCCCTGTTGCTATTATTATCAAGGTGTCATCATTACAGGCCAGTCCTAGCTGACAATAAAAAATGTGAATGGATCTTGCCTGAAGTTATTGTAAACTTATAGGTCAACTTGCTTTTATATCGAACCCTGGCCTTCTGCTACCCAATGAGACTCACTCACTGAAACAGCTGGCCCAGGGTCAATTGGTTCAGTGCTGAAGTGGGTCCTGTGGATAGAACAATTTGAGGGCTCTCTGAATGACCCAGCTGAGGCAGATCCAGGTTCCCTTTGTGCTAAATGGAAAATGAGGTCTAAGTGGATCCCAGGGAAGTGAAGCATTGGGAAGGAGTGAGGTCTGTCCTTCACGTTTTCCCTAAGTTTATATTGTGCCTGTACTGCTGCATTAGAATTGGTTGCTGCCTGTGACTAACTACAAGCATTTGCAAAGCCCTTACACTTCAGCTTTTGGATTGACCCCTCCAGTTAGAAACTACATACGTATGTCAGTTGGATGAATGTACTCTTCTGAGAAAGAAAATAATAATTGGCTTTTGGGTGATTTCATCTCCAGTGCTGTTGGGGACCAGCCACGATATGCATAGATTGCTGGGGGCCAGATCACAGGCCCCACAGTTCCAAAATGCGATGTTAACTTGCTTCAGGAATGGAGAAGTATGGCTTGCTGGCTGTGTGGGAAAGCCTTAAACAGCACTCCTGAGGCAAGATAACATTCTGCTGAGGGTAATATAAAATGCGGACCTCCTGGTATGAGGAAGGATCTTAAATTGCTCCTCTATGAGATGCTAAACTTGGTCCCTATCTTGCTATTCTAAACTTACTACAGTTGCTATTCCTGGAATAGTACAGGAACCCCTCCTCTGAGCTCCTTGCTGACTAAATAAAAGTGGGCCCACTGTTGAGTTCCTGGAAGCCTATCCATTAGAGATAGATTCCTCCCAGTCCCCCATTGCAAATTGAATATTGTTTCTGTATCTTTCTTTTATTCCTCATCATTCTCCCTACAGGTATTCAGGGGTCTAAAAGACTCCCAATACAGTCCTTTTCCCATTTACTCAGGATTTTTGATAGAATGTGAAAAAATGAGTCTGCTTCCTGGGCTCCATCACCAGAAGACAGAGCTCAGTGGAAGCATCCTGTTTATCATCTCTGGCACCCAGATCTGTTTCCATCCTTTTGTAATGAAGTTGGCTGTAGGGCAGCAAACATTAGCAGAATAATGCTGTAATCCTCTTTGTCCCACACATGTTGCTCAATAGGAATCATTCAGAATCTTGTGAGAGTTTTCTGCATAGGTAAACACAGAGTAGCATACTGGTTGCATTCCCTTAGGGAATTAAAAAACTATGTATATACTATGATATTCTTGAATATTAAGTTATTTGAAAGACATTTTATCTTATAATTATGTAAATGTGGCCAGTAAATAATCCCCATTTTTATTTCTTCCTTGAAGCTCTTTTCTGTCTACCTCACCTATTGCTTTATGATACGTAAGATGTGATGGTTGATTAATAAGACGCTGGAAATCCAGAGTTACTATTTCTGGCTGTTGGGTCACATAGAAATTCCTTCCAAATTTTCAGTGTGCTGGAAAAATTGGACAAGACACATAGGAAAGGAAGCAAGGATGCACATTGTTTGAAGGTGGAAAAGAATTATGCTCTAGGGTGAGACCAGGCTGGTGAAAGTCTCCCAGCAGCCATGAGAATAATGGTGGTTGTCTTTTGTATCTCCCTTTCCTCAATTGCTTTCCCCTCATGTGACCAAGGCATTAGGGAGAGTTGTCCTATCAGAAACTCAGTGGCCTGATGTCAGAACTTAGCTCTCCTATCAAAGGCCCACTTGGTTTCATGCCAGATAAAAATGAAGAATTGAGGCTAGCACTTTCTGCTTGGTCCCTTGTACAGGGTATGGGAACTTGAATAGTTATCCACATTCTGTGATTTGTCCATGTGTTCTCTGTCTCCATGACTGACAAGTCACACCCACTTATTCAGCAAGTTTGCCCTGCCCTAATCTTCTAACTCATTTCCTCCTGAAAAACATAATCCTAATAATTCTTTATGGGATGCTGAAGGAATCTTATTAGCTACTTCCTGCTAAAAGGGTATATAGGCTCTATTTACTGGGGATTACATGATCTCAGACTACCTTTGGATACTGAGGTTCATTGGCTTGACTGAAAAGAACCCATCAGAAGGCAATGGGAAAAAAGTTAGAGCCTACATGCCAAGAACTGTTGAGCTGCCTGTTCAAATAGAGAAAACTTGGTGGTTTTTTCAGGGGTTATAGTCTGGATCATCATCTGAAACCCTGAGTGGATAAACTTTACCATTAGGTTGATGAGGCAGAGCCCAAATATGACAAGCAGCAGGTCAGAATATTTCCTGGTCTGTCTTTTAAAGTGGACTAGGACAGATCCAGCATTTAGAGACATTGCTTTTTTGTGCTATTCATTGGAACAAATTTTCGAAGGAGTTTCATTTCCATGCTTCCTATGGAGAAGAAAGCATGGCTATGAGGGATGCTAGATAATCCAGCAAGAGCCTGAGGGCCATGGTCTTAGCATGATTATCCAAATTATTGATCCAAGTAAAACCAGTAGTCCCAGTACAGGTGCCAATTTAAGCTGTGGTGGATCAGGGTCCTTAGTGACTCAGAGCAGTAATGGAATCTTGCTGTTTGAAGTGGATTCAGAGGTTCAAAGAAGTAGCTTTATTCTTTGGGCTGTTCCTTTCCCCCAGACTGTTCAGATGGGGTGGCTTTATCCTAGAAAAGTGAAACCAATTATCTGTCTCTGCCACCTTTACTTCAGTAGGTTTGGCAAGGGTCACTGAAAATGGGGCCCTTCCATTTTGATTTCCATTGATCTGCAGGAGTCCCTTCTTTCCCAGTTTCAATGAGCATTTGGGTTTTAGGCTGGACCCTAGGTGTCTCCGTGGGCCAGAAGTTAGCAGGACTTTGTTCCCATATACTTGGATAGCCAATATGTTGTACTCAGCCTAAATTAATATTCTAAGAGTAATAAGCCCTCCGGGTCCACTTCTATATCAGAAGATGAAAGAAAGAATGAATGAAAGAGAGAGAGAGGAAAGAAGGGAGAGAGGCTAAAAGAACAAAACAAAACTAAGGTTTGATATTATATTTGTACCTGGGAAGGAGAGAGGAGTGAAAGATGGTTCAAAATATTATATGAGGCATCAGAAAGAAAGAAAGAGAAAAAGAAATATAAAGGGAAAGTGAACATGGTTAGGTACAGATTGGATCCACTTAATAAGCTTGCAGAAACCAAGAAGCAGAAACTCAACTATGGAGAATCTGACCTATAAATTCAAGCCAACTTAAAATAAAAAACAATAATTGACACCATGCAAATTTGCATGTACAAATAATCCCAAAAATATAATCTAAAAGAAAAAATAAATTTAATTATTTTATTACAAGAAAAAGGGAGGAGAAGTATGAAAAGAGATGGAGAGAAAATTTAAATGTGTAAAAATATACAGGGACATTGAATCCATTCGGTGATGTAACAGAAACACTAAGAAAACCGAGTGAAACAACCTTTGTATGGAAAACGTGACATGACACAGTAAGATTCTATAGGAATAGGCACATACATGCACAGATACACCCCTTTGACTCTTTCAAAAGAAATTCCTTGAATCAGAAAAAAACTAAATATCCCAGTCAAATATTCCTTATTGTGGTGGGTTTTATACTGGAGTTGAAATTCATCCAGAGTTCTCTTCTACCTCAAGACAAATGGAAGAGGCCTTTGAAAACTTCCTTCAAGCTGAGCTCCAACCCTCTATAGTTGTATCTGGAAACCTATATATCAGCTAGTGTCTGAATCAACTCCCAACCATCTAACTAAATTCTTCTGTACCTAGGAGAGAAAAGGATGGAGGATCCAGAACCTTCATCAAATTACCAAAGCTCTACAGATGTCCTGTCTTTGTTCCTGAGGGAATGAGTGGCCAGCAACTGTGGAGTGCTGTCTTCATTTCCAGGGCCTCCACACATATCACAGATGATAAGGACACATGAGGCTTTGTACTAGGCACCACAGATGTCCAGCCTTTCAATACTCACTGCCGTACCTCCCCAGCTTGAACATTTATTCACCACAAAACCACCCACTGCTACACTCACTGGACTATATTTTCTATTTTCAGTCTTACTATGTTATGAGAAATATATTCCCCTTGATTCACATAGTCTTGTCTGATCAGCTCTGGACACGTGGTCACAGCTTGCAAATTACCTTTCCTGGGCTTACTACATATCCATATTTTTGACCCACAAGGAGCTACTGACCCCACAACCTGAGCATGGACCCAGCCATCTTCATGTTCTTAAAGAGTCCTTCATGTGACTCCAGATTGGCTGTAGTTGGCCACTGTCGTAAGGAATAGAGAGTTTTTGAGTATGTCTTTATACTTGAAATCAGCATGCTTTCTAGTTACGAACTGATTTTCTTTTTAGTAGATATGGAATAGCAGGTAAAATGGACTTTTCAAAGCTGATAGACAAATTTCTTCAATGTCAGACTTCACATCAGAAATATTTATTGTAAAACTTTTTACTAATTGTCTGGAAAATTATGAAAATTGGACATTTCATTTAAGATTACATTAACTAACTGTAAAAGTTTACTGTTTAATATTATACCCCTTCAGGCATTTTGTTTTTTAATTGTGATAATTAGCACATATCAGTTAAACAAAATGAGTTATTTATTCAAGAGATGTTTGTTTACATGGCATATCAATGAGGTTTCTTCATACACTTTTTATTGAATAATGGTGGCAGCACATGGTAATATTTGGTACTGATCTCAATGCTCTTAATTGATGAAACAAACATCTGGAGAAATTTTTTCCTCCATTCTCACTTTATTTTACTAATAAATACATCCACATTTGGGGCATCTCTTTGTGGAGACTAAACTATCCCATTTCCCCAAAACTTAGCCATTGGTTATCAGACAGTAAGGAACCCAGTGGTTCTTTCCAGGCTCTTGTCCTGCTCAAAGAATTGGCTGATACAACTAATGAATGAAAAGTTCAATGTTCTTTAAGATAAAAGGTGAAAAGGGAGTGCAAAAAGAACTGCTCAAAAGGAAGAAGTACTCTGAAGAAAAGGAAAGATATGTCCTACTTCCAGGGCAGGCCACAGGATGACCAAGAGGACAGCAGTGATGAAGTCAGTGGCTGCCATCTTCTGCCTGGTCATCCAGCCACGATTTGCCATGTCTTAATCCTCTGCTTCATTTCCCCCTGAAAGGCATAAATCTCTACAATTCTTTATGGCTTGATGAAGAAGCATAGGTCTCTGTCTTTAGGTGGATACTTCCTAAAGGGAGTGTAGGCCCTACCTATTGGAGGTTATGTACTTTCTAATTTAGGATGTTGTGACTCACCAACTGGGCTGAGGAAAACCTCCCAGAAGACAATGAGAAAGGAGTTAGTGCCCATATATGGAGAACTGTTGAGCTGCTAGTTTAATGGAAGACAACTTGGTGAACTTCTCAGGAAGCTGTGGAAGCAGAGGAATGTTAGACTACCAATGCCTGTTTATGGTGACATTACTCATCTGTACTCAGAGCAGAGTTGGGGTGGTTTTTTTTTGAAGAGGAGTCTCAAGTCTTTCAGAGGTTCACAAAAGCAGAGTCAGTCCTGTGAAAATTTCTCCATTTCCCATGTAGGAGTTTTATAGCTTGTCACTGCATCCCTTGATGAAGAACCAGTTTGAATGGTTCCTCAGGAATGGCAAATAAGGCTACAGTCTTGAAGGACTGTAAAGTTGTCCATATAGCCTTCCTATTAGCCTTTTGATTTTCCAAAGAGACTTTAGACATGACTCTTTGGTGTCCTTGCAATGAATAACAGTGACCTGTATAAGAAAAAAAGACTGCCTGTAGGAGTTGTGTTTAGTAGTTAGTAAGCCCCCTTTCTTTCTAGATTTTTGTAGAACCAGAAAGGTATATTTGGAGCATTTGACTTTCAAATTGTCATATCAGAAGATATATAAACTCTGACTAGGGCTCCCTTCAACCCAATTATGGTTACAGATCTAGAGGAGGGTTTTTCAGAGAATTAAGAGAAAATACAGCCATTTAATTTGTTTTCTGTGACATCCGGTGTCACCCAGGGTTCCTAGTTGTCTGTGGACTGGACGTTGTAAGTTCCTCTGTGCCCCTTCAGTCTTCTTTTTCAATGCAGAAGGTGAGGGTTTTAGCAGGCTGAGCTCCTCCCTGGGAGCAGGGACATCATTTAGCCATGAGTCAGGCACATCAGCCTCCTGACACACGGGGGAGGCCCTGACGCTGGCTCAGTACCACCATGTGCCCAGTATCTATTATTCCGTGACAGCTGTAATTTTGGTGCTTCTTTTCTCACTTCATCTAGACCCCAGCTGTTGAACACAGCAAAGGCTATATCCAGCAATTGGATTTTTAAATATGCCTGAAAAGTAATAGTTTAAAAAACAACAAAAGCACATAGTGTCAACATTTTGTACCTTACATGTACTTGGTTTGGATTACAGTAAGGCACTTGGGGAAAGATGTACTGATCCATGCCGTCAGCAACAACAGGCATGATTGGCTTATTTAAAGCTTTTTACTGATTAAAATGTTTTATTATTGTATTATCCTAAACTGCAGTGGTCTCCAACTATATTAAGGGATACAGGAAAGATATAATTCACACATGTCCATCACATAATTTAACACAATATGCTTTTTATAGCAGCTTTTACATGTTTACAAATCAGCATAACTTGGAGGCACACGGTTGCCTTGTAGTGAGGACAAGAAAAACCTTACCAGGGCCCATAGGGTACGATTGGATTTTGACAGGTCAACTACTGTATTTGAAGGGCAACAGCACTCGCTGGTGGCCAAAAGGGAAGGAGGGCAGAGAGCTGCAGAGCGGTCCTGCTGCAAGGATAGGAGGAGGAGCCCAGGCAGGAAGGTGCCTGGCTGAGCATGTTATGGCAGGCAGATGGGAGACACTGGCATAGTGTGAAGTGGAGCAGAATCCACTGGGCAGCAGTGAGGAAGAAGGAGAGGCAGGACTGCTCCAGCGGTGATGGGCAGGAGGGGCAGGCAGGCAACATCCACTTCCACTTGCCCCACACCCCCACCACCCCAAAAGCAGAGGATCAGCAGGAGCAGGCAGGAAGTGGATCGGCTGTGGGCTCCGGGCTCCATGGGCCACTGGGCCATGGGGAGCATGGATGCCAAGCCCGGGCTGTCTGCACTCAGCCTGCCCTGTGTGGGCCTCTGAGGCCTGGAACCACAGCCCCTGTGAGCTTGGCCCTCACACTGCTTGGAGACCTCAGGCCCCGTTCCTGTGGCCATCACTCAGGGCAAGCCAAGGACACCCCAGCATACATGTGAGGGTGTCTCCTGGTGCCGCAGTTTGAGGGGCAACGGGCTTGGCTGCAGATCCCAGCCAAGGAGACACAGGGCCCACTGTGGAGGGCGCCATGTCCCCACTTCCTGCTCTTACCTCCTGGCTCTGCAGCTCCTGCCAAAGCTGCTGTGGGAAAGGGAGGTGCCCAGTGGTCTTTTCCAAGCTCTTGTCCCAAAGAATTGGATGAGCACCCAGTGAACATAAAGTTCAACATTTATTTAAGATTAAAAAAAGAAGAAAAGGGATTGAAAAGGAGTTCAAAAAGAAAGAAGGGGCCAAGGATGTAGCTCAGCAGCCCCACACCTGCCTGGCAAGTACAAGGCCCAGAGTTCCATTCCTGGTACCAAAAAAAGAAAAGAAAGAAAGAAAGAAGTGCTCTGAAGAAAAGAGAAGATTTGGCATGCTTTCAGGGTGACCACTGTATGTACAGAGCACAGTGGTTACAAAATCAATGAGCCATCTTTTTCATCCTCTTTGGATATGACATCTGGACCCCCATGCAGAGCCTCCAGCTGCTCTGTGCAGCTCTGCCATGGTTGACCAGGTGTCTGTGATTGATGAGTCATGCCTGATCATCCAGTCAGCTTGCCATGCCCTGAGCTCTTGCCTCAGGTAAGACACTGGAAATCCTCACTGCATGGAAAGAAGCCTTGTGCTGCAGTGTCCTTGCAGCATTGCCGCATTTCAAAGGCAAACTTGGGCTCTACCCACATGAAGTGATTGTGTGAAGCCCTGGAGAGACTCAAATTTCCGCAGTAAGAACATCATTCCTTTTTGTGAGGTAGTCATTCCTGTTTGAGGTAGCATAGAAGTGTCATGTTGCCAAGGGAAGACTATGAGAGAATCAGACATATCAGTGTATAGGGAAGCATGAAGACTATATAAAACTTATGGTGTTATAAAGCCTAGAAAAGAAGGAACCTAGGAGATTCTAGCCACCACAAATGAGCACCAACTATCTATCCTGTTTGATAAAATCTAACTGCAAATCTCGATAGACATATTTATCATCTAGGAACCTTCTGCTTCATTTCCTTACACTAATACTATACAACTACATCAAAGTTTTGGATTGTTGTAGATGTGAGGAAGAAAACCAAAGGCCACGGGTCATGATGACTTTGAGTAGAGGCCCAGAGTGGGTCTCTGATCTTTGATGTGAGACCTAAATGATGAGAGGGAAACAGTCATACAATGATCTCTCTGAGAAGGAAGTGAAATATGCACAGGGATATAGATGAGCCTAAGTTTCCTCAGGACACTGTCTTGAGTGTGATGGCTTGGGATTAAACTGAGAGCCTATGTCTGATTTCTGTGAAGTGACTGAACAAATAGCTTAAAGGATGTTAAAGTTCTCATGCTATTTTTAGTATGTGAAACTAATAAGCATTTTTTTATCTTTAATTGGGCTCTAATTTTTAACTTTAAATGACATCAAATTATTTTCATCCTTAGGAATGTGCTCAAAGTAGCGAACTGTCTTTAATATGGTAAAATATCCAAAGAACTAATGCATATTCCTTGTGGATTTAAAAATTCCAAGTAATCATCTTTCAGACTTGGATCTAAAAGTTCAAATACAATATGTTGTTTTCAATACAACCTATCAGAAAATGTAAGGCACACATTGAAGAAACAATCGATGGTTCATTCTTAAGTGGCACTGCCTTCATGATGAACAAAATGTAATGATTTAATTTCATCCTACTTTTAGGTTAACTTTATACATATTAAGACAATTTTCAAGTTCTTGCATTTAAAGCTTGTTTTTTGCCTAGGTTTTGGAGAACATCACTTTCTGTTAGTGACTCTGGGTTCCAAGTTCCTAATTGGTTGCAAAGCCTTGAGAGCATTTGCTTCTTAAATAAGAAAGCAATGGGGGAAGCATTTGGAAATTGCCCCGTAATGGCTGCTTATCTATCTTTCTTTCTCTCTACCTATCATGTCTGTCTTGTCGATGTATTGTATGTGCATATGCATCTCTCATATCTACCTATGGATCCACTGACTCATCAGTGACTTTCCCCATCCACACGTCTCGTATTCATGCATCCATTGGTCCTTCCATTTAACTACCCATCCATTCTCCCATACATCTTTCCAAATCTCAATCATTGTTACCTAACTGACAATGTGACTCTGAACCATGCTTACTTACAGGGGATAATTTTAAATTACATATTTTTAAATTTAATTAGCACAGGCACCACCCAGCCAAACATAAACCTCTAGCCATAGATCGATGTCCCTGAGGTCTCCAGAGCAGACATACATTAATGCTATAACTTCTCCATTTGGCAAACAAGGATGGGGCTACAAAGCAAGAGTTAGAGTAACCCAGAGGAATCAGATTCCCAAGTGTTCTGATACCATAACAGCTCATGATGCTGTATCCCTGCTGACACACAGCTACCCCTGCCTCCCTCCACTACTAAACTTCTGCAAACAGTGAAAAGTTCATACTGCGAAGTAGGACAGAGCTTCAGAGGAAATGCTACCTCCAGTTCAAGCCTATGTTTCATTCATACCGAAACACCATTCTATATGATAATATCAAAAATATCTTTCCTATGATAGTCTCAACGTGTTCCCTGCTGTCCAGAAGCATTTGTACTGACAGAATAATGAAATAGTCTTCTGTACATGCAGTTACCTGGCTGCTATGTAGCAATACCTTGCATGCTGGAGTCAAATTTCCCAGAAGATTATACACACTCTCAGTCAGTGTTCAATATATGGTACTATGGCTCTTTTAGCCTGAATTCATGAACTAGGAATGAGAACACAATGACACTCCACTGTCCACTGGCAAAATACTTTCTCATTGTTTCTCTGACATGTACTATGCTGTCTTACAGACCAGTTTCAGTAAGGGAGAAAGAAAACAGTGATTCCACTGAACTGGAATCTGAGAATTTCTCTTGGCTATCTTGGGGCCCTGATTCCTCTGAATCAATGGGCTAGATATAAAGTTACTGTGCTCAAAGGAAACTTCAACAGCCCAATCCAGGCAAGAAGCCTGGCTAAAAGTGGCAACTGTGCTGTTTTGTTGTTTCATTTTCACATGCCCACCAAAATAGCCCAATAAAGTGCATATAAACCCCTGAACTTGGTCTCCTTCTTGGCATCCTCCTTTGGAGCCCCTCTTGGCCAGTGAGAGCTCTTCTTTGTTCTTTCTAATAAACTATACTCAGTTCATTCACCACTGCTGCATCTTGGACTTCATTCTTCATTTGAGGACAAGAGCCCAGAGGAATGAATCGGTTATACTGCTGGATAAATCTACAGCAGAGAACATAAAATGGTGGTGGATTGTATTTGTATAGAAATTTTAAAGCTTCAGTACAGAGAAGTTATGTATAATACTAAATGTGGAGCAAACACTGAACAAAAGTTGCATTGTGAAAGGACAAAGGTTGATAAACAACTTATGAAGAACTCGAAATGAAAACTAGTTTAAAAGAAAGAGCACAGTGTGCAGGCAGCTCACTGAAAAGCTCCCAGCAACTTCTCCTTCACTGAGAAAATGCATCTCAGCATGCCACACACCACTGAACTAGAAATTTTATTGAGGTAGATGGCTTTGGATTTTTGTCAGATTTATTTCCATCTCTGACATGAGAATGCTATACCATAAGTCCATGGTGGTTGATAACTCTTGTTCACTTGCTCCAATCAGCAAAATGCTCATCATGTGATGGATTAGTGAGTTAGCTTGTGAGAGACAAAGGTGATCAAGACCCCTGAAAGCTTACTGTGACACAGGCTGGAGAGTTATATATCCCTGGGGCAGGGGATAAAGATGTATTGTTGACCTTTCCAGCTAAAAACAAATTTCTTCTGGTGAGTCTTCTGGATACCTATGAAAAAAAGAGGCACTTGTCAAATCAATAGCTGCATACCATGTACAAGGGGATGGGTTAATGTCATCAAGCAAGGAAACCATATCTGGTGTAGCTGCCACAGAGGGAGTCACCACTTGATGAAGCTTATGGTAATCTACCATGATTCTTTGAGATCCACCCATTGTCCTCACACACCAAATGAAAAAGTATTTCCAGTGCTGGTAAATAAGCACAGTGAATGACATTAATTTCATGATTAATTCATGATTAATTTTCTTCCTTTTTCTGCTGCTGATGTCCAAATTCAATGTCAGTCTGTTTATTCATCAAAAATATTAATCATTCTGAAGAACAAAATCTAAAAAATCTTACTGGAATCACAGTTTTTGAGAGTTAGAAGCTGGAGTAAGGTGGCCAAATATTTTTTTTAAGTCTACCTAATTACTATTATCTATCTTTTATTTTATTCTTTATATATTTGATTTCTCATTTAAGAAAAACCATTCAATATTTTTTTACTTTTATTTTATTGGTACATTTTAGGTATACAATATAATGACATTCATCACTGGAAATTTGCACCTGTACATAATCCATCTTGGTTCTTATTTTATCCCCCTTCCCCTGCCCTCCCTTCACCTCCTCCATCCCTCCCCAACTGAAAAGACTTTCTTTCCGTGTTTTCATGTTCTCATACTGGTTCCATTCCCTTCCTTCCTATCCTCCACCCCTCCCAATTCCCCTTCTCCTTTACTCCTTTTCTTACTATTTCACATTATCTATTATACATTTTAGTCCTTATTTACACTTTCAGTTTCTCACACTACAGAAACTATTCAGTATTTACACATGTGTGTCCTATTTATTTCACTTAAGAGCATCACCTCAATGTGCATACATTTAGCTATAAATGTCTCTAATTTCTCATTTTTATGGATGAGTAGTACTCCACTTTATTTTTTAAAAACCCACATTTTCTTTATCCAGTCTCCAGTTGACGGGCATTTGGCTGTTTCCAAGTTTTAGCTATCACAAACTGTGCTGCTATGAACATGGGTGCACATATATCACTGTGGTATGATTCTTTTAATTCTTTGGGGAAGATACTCAGCAGGGGAATAGCTGTGTTAAATGGGACTTCCAGTCCTAGTTCTTTGATGTATCTCCATACTGATTTCCACAGTGGTTGCACCAGTCTACACTCCCACCAGCAGTGGAGTAGGGTTCCTCTTTCCCCACAGCCCTGCCAGCATTTGTTATTGGTTGATTTCATGATAGCAGCCATTCTTTCTGGGGTGAGGTGGAATCTCAGAATTGTTTTCATTTGCATCTCTCGAATGACCAGTGATGTTGAACATTTTCTCATATATTTATTTTCTATTTCTACTTCTGTGTCTGAGAAATGTCTGTTCACTTCAGATGCCCATTTTTGGATTGGGTCTTTAAATTTGGGAGGTCTGATTTTTTTTAAGTTCTTTATGAATTTTAGATAGTAGACCTTTGTCTGAGGAACAGAAGGTGACAATGTTTTCCCACAGTATGGGTTGTCTGTTCACACTGCTGGTGGTTTCTCTTGCTGTGCAGAAGCTTTTTAGTTAGAAGAGATCCCACTCATTGATTGTGCTAGTTCACAGGCAACTGAGGTTTTGATCATAAAATTTATCCTACACCAATGTCTTCAAGAGTTCTACCTAACCTCTTTTCCAGCTCGTTCAGCGTTTGAGTTTAATATTTATATCTTTAATCTATTTTGATTTTAGTTTAGTCTATGATGAGAGATATAGGTCTAGTTTTAATCTTTGGCAAGTTGAAACCCAATTTTTCCAGCACCATTTATTAAAGAGGCTATTTTTCCTGCAGTGAGGGTGTTTGGCTCCTTCATCGAAAAAGAGGTGGCTGAGTGTGTCTGGAGTTGTTTCTACATCTTCTAATCTGTTCCACTGGTCCTCAGGTCTATTTTTTGCCAGTATCATGTTGTTTTTAATAACAGTAGCTTTATAGAATAGATTCAAGTTAGGTGTTGTGATATGCCTGCCATGTCTCTGTTGCCTAGAATTCCTTTTTGCTATTCTAGGTCTCCTCTTTTTCCAAATGAATTTTCGCATTGTTTTCTCAAGGTCCATGAAGTATGCTACAGGAATTTCAATTGGGATTGCATTTGGAAGTACGGCCATTTTCACTATGTTGAACCTTCCTACTCAGGAGCAAGGGATGTCTATCCATTTTCTGATATCATCTTCAATCTCTCTTTTCAGAGCACTATAGTTTTCAGAGAAGAGGTCTTTGACTTCTTTTGTTAGATTGATTCCTAGGTATTTCAGGTTTTTGGATGCTATTGTGAAAGGAATTATTTGCAATATTTCTCTCTCAATGAGTCTGTTCTTTTACAGGAAAGCTATTGATTTATATGTCTTGACCTTGTATGCAGCTACTTTACTGAATTTGTTTATTAAATCTAGAAGACTTTTGGTGCAGTTCTTGGGGTCTTCTATATAGAGTATCAAGTCATCTACAAATAATGACAATTTGACTTCTTCATTTCCTATCTCTATTCCCTTTATTTCTTTCTCTTGTCTAATTGCTGTGGCTAATGTTTCCAAAACTACATTGAACAGGAGTGACGATAGTGGACATCCTTGTCTTGTTCCTGATTTGAGTGTGAAGGATTTCAGTTTTTGACCATTTAGTATGATATTGGCTGTTGGTTTTTCATAGACGGCTTTTATCAGATTGAGATAGAGACCGTGTATTCTAATTTTTTATAGGGTTTTTATCATAAATGTGTGTTGGATTCTGTCAAATGCTTTTTCTGCGTCTATGGAGATGATCATATGGTTTTTTTCTTTGGCTCTATTGATATAGTGTATTACATTGATTTGCATATGTTGAACCATCCCTGCATCCCTGGGATGAATCATACCTGGTCAGGGTGTATGATCTGCTTGATGATTTTCTGCATTGTATTTGCCAGTATCTTATTAAGGATTTTTGCATCTATGTTCATTATTGAGATTGTCCTATAGTTCTCTTTTTTAGTTGGGTTTTTCTCTGCTTTGGGGATCAAGGTGATGCTTGCTTCCAGGAATGAATTCTGGAGTATTCCTTCCCTTTCAATTTTAGTGAAGAGTTTAAACAGTAGTGGCAGTAGTTCCTCTCTAAATGTCTTATAGAATTCAGTGGTGAAGCCATCAGGACCTAGGCTTTTCTTAGTTGGTAAGTTTTTAATTATGTTTTCAATTTCATTGATTTATATTGGGTTGTTTAGAATTTTTAGGTCTTCCTCATTCAACTTTGGTAATTCATACATGTCTAGGAATCTGTCCATTTCTTCTGTGCTTTCCACCTTATTGGGGTATAGGTTCTGGAAGTAGGTATTGATGATTCTCTGGATTTCTCTTGGGTCTGTTGTCATTTCACCCTTTTCATTCCTAATTTCATGGATTTGGGCCTTTTCTTTCCTTTTTCTGATAAGGTTGACTAAGGGTTTGTTAATTTTGTTTATTTTGTGTTTTTTTTTTTTTTTGAAGAACCAACTCTTGGCTTCATTGATTTTTTGTATCATTCTCTTAGTCTCCATTGCATTGATTTCTGCTCTGGTCAACCTGGAAGCCTCCTCCTCTGTGCTTGGAGTGGTGGTTCGGTGACATGGAAGCATCCTGCTCTGTGCTGGGAGGGTCGGCACATCGACACGGAACCTGCCTCCTATGCTCTGGTAGCAGTAGCCTCATGACCCAGAAGCCTCCCCAACTGTGCTGTAAGTGATGTCATGGTGACACAGAGGCCTCCTCCTCAGCTCTGGGAGTGGTAGCACTGCGATGCAGAAGCCTCTTCCTCTGCTCTGGGAGCTGTGCTATACCAGCTGGAAGGCTCCTCCTCTACCCTGGGAGAAATCTGACTAAATATTATAATTTACAAAATAATAAGGTAAATATTTTTAATCACTGAAAAGGCTGGCACTCTAATTCCACTGGAATAATGGGCCAAGATAGATTACATATGTAAGATTCTAAGAAACTGCACATGTTTTCACATTTCACTTACAGAAACTTCATGAGGGACACACCAAATATTCAGGACATATATTTTATTATTTAAGGATTTTTTTGAAGTATCTTAAAAACATTTCTTCACTTAAATGGAGTTTAACAATGAAATAATTATTTATATAATTCGACCTAAATGGAATTTTAATCCCAAATGTCAAGATGAAGGGATTTTTTATCTTTTGGGGGGGAGGGTAATTTCAAAAAGCATTGATTTGGCCAGGGATTTAGCTCAGTGGTTCTGCCACCTGCCTCGTAAGTGCAAGGGCCCAAGTTCGATCCCCAGTACCAAAAAGCATTCATCGTATTTGTTCTTATAGTTCTGTGTGTTATTCAACTTTCCCTCATTATACCAAATACCTGTGCTAACCAAATGTAAGGAGTGTATTTTGGCTCAAAGGTTTGGAGGCTTCAAATCAAGGTCACTTGGACCTGTGATGAATCCCCATACCATGGCAGGACTGTGGCAGAGCACCATGCCCACTGCAGGCCCACAAAGCACAAGGGAGAAGAGATGAGGCTCAACTCCACACGGCCCCGCAAGGGCAGGTTCTGCTGACCTGAAGACTAGCAAGGTCCCATCTTGTACAGGGTCCACCACCCCCTAAAAGAGCCACTTTGAGGGCTCATCCTCTAACATGGGCTTTGGGGAACCTTTGAATTCCAACCTACAGTCATCTGTATCTTGTTTTTGTTCAGAACTTTTAAATTTTTGTTTACATGTTAACACATTCTGGCGTCTAACTTCAACACACTCAAATGTGAGTGGCACAAGCTCCTCCTGTATCTTCAGCTGCCCACCACCACCTTTACTGTTCATATCTGACTTCTTGTTAGTGGTGTTTTTTTACCCTGCTTTTTCCTTATTACTTTTTGCACACTGATCGGATCATTGAGAACTGAAGAAAACAGAAACTCAAACTCAGGGGTGCAGAAGATCTCCTCCCTTCCCCCTGCCCTCCCCCCTCTGTTCCCCACCCCAGAGAGAGACCTCGAGGCAGAAAAAAGTTCACCTTGGACTTGTCTTTTTCTTCCACAGTTGTTTGTTTGTTTGTTTGTTTTTAGCTTTTCTTCCCCCTTCATTTTTCTTCCAAAGTTGTTGCCAGTAGGTGATAAATAAGAGACTCGCAGACCAAACCAAA
Organism: Heterocephalus glaber; assembly: GCF_053883595.1. Classification (NCBI taxonomy): domain Eukaryota; kingdom Metazoa; phylum Chordata; class Mammalia; order Rodentia; family Bathyergidae; genus Heterocephalus; species Heterocephalus glaber. Next base: position 694,962 of record NW_028258315.1, read on the forward strand.
CACAGGCACAGGAGTTTGTAAGAAGACAAAGCAGGCTGAAGGCTGCCTGCAGGACCTCCACCTGCACACAGCACAGGAACCCCATTCTGGGAAGTCCTCAAAAAGCGGGTGGAAGCCCAATAGTGTGCAGACTCAAACCATGCAGAACAGGCTTGGGGTACAGAGCCTCTCACCTTCTTTGCCCTCCTGCACACAAAGGATGCTGCAGCCTGCCAGCTCATTTTGCCACAGGGATGCTGGCCAGGAAGCTGCTCCCTCCCTGATGGTGCCAGTTTGTTCTCAGGAGGATAAAGAGCAACACTGACTGAGCTGGAACCATCAGGGACACAAGGTGTGTGAGAAATGCCAGTGGAGCTACAGAAGCTCCTTGGAAGCTCCAGAGACAGCATGGAGGGGGACCAGGGCAAAGGTAGTGAGTCCGACACAGCTCTCCAACCCCAGCCTTCTCCCTGTGTCCTTGTGTCACAAGAGAGCAAGCTCAGCCCAGTGGAAGGGAGAGGCAGGGCCCAGGAGGAACAGCGGAACACAGGTCCAGAAAGGGTCTTGGCCTAAAGCCTCCTGGTGTTGAGAGCCCATGGCAACTACTTGATTGACAGCCTCAGGGACATGCAGGGTAGGGAGATTACATGGCCAGCTGCTGAGGGACACCCAGGGAGTTGCTGGCTGAAGACTCAGCCTAGCCTCCACGGCTGAAGGGCAGGATCAGCCCAAAAACTCTGTAGAGCTGAAAAAGCAGTTAGGGTTTGACAGCTGGATAGGAGGCTGGGTAGGAGGTCCTTGCACCCAGCCATCATCCTGCTCCAGATGAGGCGGGGTCACCTGACACAGACTTGGGCTCTGACTTGGATACTGCCACAGAACTGCATACACCGATGATACGTGCAAGCCTGTGGTCAGAGATCTTCCACCTTTTTAAAATGTTGTTTAAGTTTTTTTGACTTTTTGGATTTTCTTGTGTGAGTAAACACTGTCCCTAGTTTTTCTGGCTCACTTTAATTTTCTTTCACCTACTTCATTCTTTCTGTCCTGTTTTCTCCAGTGTCCCAAAGCTTGGGTGACTTCCTTTGTCTTTCAGCCTTGCTTCTAATATATTTCCATTCATTTCTCTATTTTCCCCTTTATTCCCCTTATGTCTTCCCCCCAGGGCAAAATCATTCTACTAAGGGTAATACAAATTGCTGATTTGTGTTGGATTTTGTTATATAACTATAGATCGTCTTCTTATGGTTAATAGTACCAAACTAATAATTAGAACATTTGTCAGTTTCTGGCCTGTGCTTGATGCTATTGTTATTGCTAATTTCACTACTTTAGAAAGGGGCCATGCCTGTTGTGGTCAGTTGTGCTTCCTTGTATGACAGCACTGTGATTGTGTGGGGTCATAGTCATTACCACAGTTCAGTACTAAAGGACTGGGTGCTAGGCCAAATAGCAACTTCTCAGCCTAAATAAGGTGGGAAGGGTCTTGGGACAGACTCAAAGACCAAGACTCAGCTACACCTAGAAGACATCTCTGAAGTATAGACATTTCCTAGGGAGGCCTTTATACTGGTGATAAAGCTACATACCATAAGCAATTTACAAACACAGAAAACAAATTTTGAAAAATAAACAATGACAAAGTGTAGAAACAAGGTGCAAACCCAGAACTTCAGCCCACCCAGGGCAAGTCCAGGGTACAACAAGGTGGAGGAAATCAGAAGCCATACACGTGAATAATCTGACATGGTACCAGCAGAAGTAACCACACAGATGACTGAGGGTATAGAAAAAAATCAAATCAGAAATAATTTCTCAGATGAAAAAGAGATTATGATCACAATGAAGGACTTGGTTAGAGAATCTAGAGTAGGCACAGATTTTAAAATAGAAGAGCTAAGGAAATGCTGGAAGGCATGAATGCCCAACATAGAAAAGAAATGGAATTCATGAAACAATTTCAAATGGATATCCAGATTTAAAATTCTATTGAAAGTATACACAGTAGAGTGAGTCAATGTGAGAACTGAATATCAGGTCTAGAAGACAGGATTAAGGTTAGTGATCATGAAAAGTAAGATTTCTTTAAAATAGCAAGGAACACAAAAAATCAATCTAACAGCTGTGAGATAATGGAAAGAAGAGCACAAGATTGATCACAGTCAAAAAAAAAAGCAAGAGACAGCACAAACTGCATAAAAACCTGTTCACAGAGGTAATGGTAGAAAACTTCTCAAGCATGGAAAAAGAATTTGACCTACAGATAAATGAGGCATATAGAACTCCAATTAGCCATGACCAAAAAAGAATCTATACCAAGGCATGTAATTATCAAGATTCGAGAAATTTGGCACAAGAACAGAATAATAAAAGCTGTTAGAGAAAAGAAACAAATCACCTATAAAGTGAAATCCATCAGAATCACAACAGAATTCTCAACACCAACCGACAAGTCAAGGACAGGTTGAAGTATGTCAAGTTTTAAAAGAAAACAACCTCCAACCCAGGTTGATGTAACTTGCAAAACTATTTTGCAAAATTTCCAATGATGAATGTCATTATATTGTATACCTAAAATGTACCAATGATTAGAATGAATAATTGATAATGCAAAATAGGAAGAAAAGGTCCAAAGGGGTAGGGGTAGTGGGAAGGGCAGGGGAAAGGAAAGAAGGGAAAGGAAAAATGGTGAGAAATGGAAAAAAATGGAAATAAAGTCTTTGTAAATAGGAAAAGGTGGAGGGGGTGAAGGGAGGGCTATGAATGGGGAAAAAAATAAAAACAAAGATACATTATGTAAAGGTACAATTCCCAATGAGAAATGTAATTGTGTTGTATACCTAAAATGTACCAATAAAAGAATTTAATTAGACCCGAAAGGAAGCTCCCCACTTCCATCCCAAGCTCCTAGGGCAGAGAAGCTCAGCCAGTCCCAGCACCCAGAAGGAAGCTCCCTGTCTCTATCCCAGGCTCCTAGGGCAGAGAAGCTCAGCCGGTCCCAGCACCCAGAAGGGAGCTCCCCCACCCCCATCCCAAGCTCCTAGGGCAGAGAAACTGAGCCGGTCCCAGCACCCAGAAGGAAGCTCCCCAGCTGCCATCCCAAGCTCCTAGGGCAGAGAAGGTGAGCCGCGTGGGCACCAGAAGCACCCCCTGACACGGTGGAAATGAGAAGACACATAAGCAAGCCTCAGAAACAGACTTCTAGATCACGTACAGCAACCCCAAAGGGAAATGAGATGGAACAATCTGATACTCAACCACCTGGACTCTCTGAAGTGGCAACAAAAGAGGATCTGGGAAAAATGAAATCAGAAATAATTACTCAGATAACAGCAAAGATTTTGCTCATGGTGGAAGACATGATTAATAAATCTAGAGAGGACACAGATTAAAAAAATAGAGGATCTGAGGAACATGGTGGAATCCCAACATAGGAAACAAATGGAATCCATAAAACACATACAAAAAGATTTCCAAAAGATTAAAAACTCCATGGAAAGTCTGCACAGCAGAATGAAGCAATGTGAGGATAGAATGTCACATATAGAAGATAAGATTGCAATTAGTGAGGAGGAAAAGAAAAAATGCTTTAAAATTGTAAGGGAACACGAAAAATCAATCCAGCAGCTGCTAAACGATGCAAAGAATAATAACATAAGACTGATTGGAGTCAATGAAGAAACAGGAGAGAGTGCAGAAGACATAAAAAACTGTTCACAGAAGTGATGGCAGAAAACTTCCCAAGGAGGGGAAAAGAACTTGACATACAGATAAGTGAGGCGTATAGGACTCCAGCTAGCCTTAATCAAAAAATATCTACACATAGGCATATAATAGTTAGGATTCCAGAAATCCAACAGAAGAATAAAATTCTACAAGCAGTGAGAGAAAAGAAACAAATCACATACAAAGGAAAGCCCATCAGAATCACAGCAGACTTTTCAATGCAAACCCTCAAGGCAAGAAGAGCTTGGAGTGATGTATTTCAAGCCCTAAAGGAAAACAGCCTCCAACCCAGATTGATGTACCCTGCAAAACTATCTTTCAAAATTGATGGAGAAATAAGATATTTTCATGATAAAGAGAACCTCAGGAACTTCATGAATACCAAACCAACACCCCAAAATTTTTAGACAATACCCTAGGAAAAGACAATGAGGATCACAACCCCAGGAAACCCAGCAGAATGAATCCATTGGGCATGACAAATTTAAATGCAAAGTGGGAGAATCCAACAAAAAGAAAAAGTCATGACAAGGCTTTTAAAACTTTTGACTTCATCTCCCTAATGAGTGTATAATTCAATCTTGTTATTGTACTGATTAGTATTTTTCTGATTCTAGAATTGCACACCATTCCCTGTGCTATACCGGCTATTTATCATCTTCTTATATCTGCATTTTAATTGGGTTGTCTATTAATGAACTCTAAGAATTCTTTATATATTCTGCTCATAGGTTATATGCATTGTAAATATGGTCTGTTTAAGGACTACTTTTCATTTTAAGGATGTCATTTAAAGTTCAAAATTTTGATGGAATCTCATTTATCAATTTTTTTTCTTTTATACATCATGTTTTTTGTGTCCTAGGTAGTTCTTGCCTACCCTGAATTCATAAATATTTTCCCTTATAATTTCTTCTTAAAGTTTTATACTTTTAGGCTTTCTTATTTAGGTTCATAGATCCCTTCAAGTTATTTTCATGTGTGGAAAAAAAGGGTTGAGGTTAATTTTTTATATATGGATACCAGGTGTTCTAGTGCCATTTGCTGAAGACACTATCTCTTCCTCAGCTCTTGAATCGAGTTTATATTCTATAAAATGCTAATGTTAAATAATCTTTCAAAACTCAGTGGACCAGATATGTGTGGTTCTATTTCTAGATTCTCTGCTTTATTCAAATGATCTATATATCTTTCCTTACACCAACACTGCTTCGATTACTGTAGCTTTAGAAGAATTCTTAAAATTGGGTGCTAAACGTCTTCCAACACTGTTTTTGTTTCTGTTTTTGTTTTTGGCTTTTCTGGGTCCTTTGTACTCCTACATAACTTTTAAATTTCAATATCCAGTTTTTCATTTATAGCAAGTATACACAGACCTGAATTTTTATACATACCTTGTGTTTTCTAATCCTGCTAAATTCAAGTCCAAGTTCTGGGGCTCCTAGAGATTTCTTAGTATTTTCTCTGTAGATGATCATTTCATCTACATATAAAGATTTTGCTTCTACCTTGCCCATCCTTTCTTAGTTGTGTCATTTTATTGCCAGACTATTTTGGTGGGGACTAGGTTTCAAAGTTTAATGGACAGATAAAGAGTAAGCATATCTGCCCTTGTTCCCCACCTTAAGGAGAAAGCATTGTATCTTCTCCATTCATACAAGGTTTTCTCACTGGAAGTATGGAGTACATGTCTTTAATCTGTTAAGAAGGTTCTGTTCTACTTCTGGTCTCCTGATAGCTTTTACCATGAACAGCTGTAGAATTAAGTCCAATATGCTTTCTCCAACTAGTGACAGGATCATATGACTTTTTCCTTTCCTCTATTAAAATGATGACTTTGGGGGTTGGATCTTCCAATGCTGAACCAGCACTGCCATCCCTATAATAAAACCACTTTCTACATATTTCCAGATCTGACTTCTAATAGTTTGTTTTGTTAAACAAATTTCTATCTATGTTCATACTTTTTTCTTCTATTATCTTTATCCAGTTTTAGGATTAGCACAATGTTGAGTTCCTAAAATGAGGGGAGAAGTGTTCCTTCTTTTTTCTGCTTTAATTGTTTGATATAATTTATCAGTTAAAATGTTTATGAGCCTGCTGTTGTCATATAGGTAGGTTTTCAAGCTAGGAATATACTTTCTTTAATAGGTGCTATTCAAATTTTCTATTTCCTCCAGAGTTAGTTTCATTAATTTGTCTTCTAAGTTACTTCTTAGAAGTTGTCAAATTTATTTCAAAAAAGATTTTTGTAATATGCTTTCTATATCCTTTTAAATTCTGAAAAATCTGTGGTAATGTCTCCTAGATTTTCATATTGTAATTTAAAAAATGTATAACTGATATTGTGTAACAGGAAGAAAAGGTCTAAAAGAGCAGGGGAATTGAGAGGGGTAGGGGAAGGGGAAAAGGGAAAGGAAAAAATATAAGAGAAAAAAATGGAAACAAGGTCTTTGCAATTAGGGAAGGGTAGAGGGGGTGAAGGGAGGGCAAGGGAAGGGGGAAAAAATAAGAACCAAGAGACTCATGTAATGGTACAAGATCCCAATGATGAATGTAACTGTATTGTATACCTAAAATGTACCAATAAAGTTAATGAGGGAAAAAAAAGAAATGTAAATTTTAACCCACTGGCCTATATTTTGCCAGAGTAAAACAATCAAACACACAAAACTGGCTTAGTGAAATAATTGCTTATTCTAATGAGAGTTCTAATTGATAATGCTCACTACTTTTCTTTTCTTTGAAATGCCACCTATTTATTTAAAATCATGTGAAAACTGTGTTTATGGAAGGTAATCCAAAGAGAGAGAGAAATTATAAGAGTAAAACTTTAGAGCTTTGATAAATGATTAGGGCTTGATGTGTAGACTTCTTTGTCATCAGAGCAGAGGTACTACGGCTTTTGTCCAGATGTCCCCCCCAAAGCTTCATGTGGACATAGGAGTGGCTTTTTCAGAATGGCTGGATCTAGAGTCTGTGAGGCTGGGATCATGGGTATGTGATTACTAAATTAGTCTACTGACTTGTTTGGCATAGTACTGAGGGTGTATAATGAGAAAGCCCTCCCTGTGTGTGAGTGCTACATGCCCTAAGGGTATGCATCCTAGAGATATATAAGGAACAGAAAGAAGGCTACAGTTGCTGCTTGCTGCCTTGCTGCCTTCTGCCTGCCATCAACTGTTTCTCCTCTGTGATGCGCCTCTGCCATGCCACCTTGCTGTGGAGCCAGCCAACTCTAAACTGAAACCTTTACAACGAGGAAACAGAAACTTTCCTCCTTTAATTTTGGCTGTCAGATGTTGTGTCTCAGCAATGAAAGAAAAATGTCTAAGAGAAGAGACCAGATTTTCACCTCTGAGAATGGTGACATAATATTTTAAAGGATATACACAGTGGAGTGACTTTCAATTATGATGCAAAAGAAGCCAGGAGAGTGAGTGAAGAATAAAAGCATTAGAGAAGCAGAAATAGAACCAAAAAGAGTGTGTTGAAATTCCAGAAGAGATGGCTCAGATCACACAGGGTTCAGCAATACAAACGCCACTAGTTCAGCAGGCATCAGTAACCTGTAATAAGTTGAATGGCCCTGCATCTCTTACATATGTACATGAATTCCAATTCAGTTCAAACTTCCCTGCAGTGTATTCAAGCCTAGGCAGAATGCCTTAGACAGTTTGTGGATCTGGAAAATTTTTAGCATTTGATTTTACATAAAGTTTATCATTACACAATGTGATTTATCCTTGGTTGCTTACTCTTCCTCTAGAGTTTTCTGCACCTGTGGTGACTGTTACCACCAATCACAGAACCTCTTAGAGCCTACAGGATGCCAAAGCCAGTCACTGCCTCAGTTGTTCTAGTGGAGTCGGGTGAGGGACTCACCTTAGCCACCAGGGCCTGTGCCTTGCTGGATGGGGTGTGGATGGAATCTGTGTGGCAATGGTAGATTGTCATAAAAAAACTGAATGGGTACTTGGGATGAAAGATATTCTGAAAATGATGGGGAAAATTCAGTTAGTTGGGGTTCAGGAAGTGGAAAAATGAATCCATTACCAGAATATCTATGCATTTCATGAAAGTGTAATTTTTGAGAATGAGTGCTAGATAAGAATTGAAACTTAAGAAAGTAACATTTTGCCCATCTGTTTTTATTGGGTACATAATTTCATTGATTTTTAACTAATGGTCCTACCCTCCCAAACTTTCCCTTCTTTGCTATGTCCTTTAGGTCTCACCATTCTTAGGAATTACCATTTGGAATTTAAACACTAAAAATAGTAAAACTACAAAACTCTAAATGTGTCAAGTACTATTTTCTCTACTATGTGAGACAATGAAATGTTGTATATGCATCTGTATTTAGCTGTTTACTCTCTTTTATTGCTATTGGTCCAAACTAACATGATTTCCTTACATGGATGTTATAAATTATAACTTTTCTTTCCTTTACTTCTTAATCCACCCTCCACTACCTAACCAAGTTCATCATAAATTCAAAATGAAAATCTATCACAGTGAGAAAGTAAGTCATAAAACAGGGCAAAACATTTTAGGAAATTCTAAGTAGTAGATTGAGATTAAAAACAAAAAGAGACACAGAGACTAATGTTGAGCAAAATTTGTGAAAGGATTATTAGGATTATTAGGATGATTTGGATGACAGAAGATGGCCAGTTGAAGACGAGGAATAAAAGAAACTGGAGCAAGTGAGAGGAACCATATGAATATATATTTATTACAAAAACTGGGCCATGTTGCCTGTGGAGTCCCTTTGTTCTACTAAATCCTAATTTCATCACTACTGCTTCACCAATCCAGAAGAGATAACAAAGCTCAACATACCACTGTTAGGAAGAAAGAACTTTTTTTTACTTCTAAACTACCCCTTCACATATATATAAAACTACTACCTATAAATCTTAGAACAATGGTTGCTAGCATTTTAGAGACTCTGAAAAGCTACTAATTTGGTTTTATTTTCCCTCTGGCTGGAATTTGGTTTTGATTGACTCTATTCAATCAACCCAACTCACTGCAATCCCATTCTTGTTTCTTGGACTACACAGCTTGTTCAGTGAAGAATGCCTGAGGACTCTCCTATGTAGGCAAGAACAAGAAATGAGTGCTCTTCCTCAATCTCAACTCAAAGCTGATATTAAAAATAAAGTGAGTAAAGGAAAAAATTTTAAGACATTTCATTTGTTGACAATTTAGAATTTCATGAAATATTCCCTTTCTTCCATCCCACTTATTATTGGCCAATGACTTCCTTAAACTGTTCATATATATATTATTTGCACCTTATTTGATGAGGATTTCATGGTTAAATTGTACTGCAGCACAATCATTGAGATCAAGAGTCCTTCGGGGAAGACAAAAAGTTAAGTACTTACGAATTCCCGGGATATTTCCAAAGAGATATTTTGCATTTTCATAGACAGGGTGACAACCTTGTTAAAGGGCTCTGAGAGGGATCCGTAGCAGCCAGGCCCTTCAGGACAGAGGGGCTTGGAGGCCACATTCTTGCACAGGAGCAGACTTGACAAGAGCAGCAGCAGAAGTGACCCTGCATGGACCGAAACAAGCCACATGGCTGTCATTTACTCAGGCAGGTTATCAAAAGCAGCCCTGCCAAGGGGAGCTTTTCTCTCCCTGCTCCCTTCTGGTGCATGACTTGGTGCTGTCACAGCTGGTATGGAAAATAGTCAACACCTCCCCTGTGTACATTAGGGTGCCCAATTATATTAACAGAGATGCATAGTTTGAGAAGTGGGTTACTCCCTGCACTTTTGTATTGCTCCCATAAGTCCTTCTGCATTTTGCAAACATTTGGAGCTCACATTTATTCAGACTGGGGTTTTTTAAGAGATTCCCTTAAAATAGTTTATTGTATTCAGAATTCCTATTAATTTTCAAACATCAGATTCTCTGAAGTTTGTAATGTTTAAATTCAATATATGACATGTGCAGTTTGGACATGGATAGGACAAGAACACCAGTTTATCTGTTTGTTTTATTTTCATGCCTCATAACAATGAGCAGGTCATTTGCTTTGTTGATAATAATGAGCATGAGGAGAATCCTGTCATACAATGATCCCATGGCCTGGAACTGCTAATTCTCCATAATAATCCCATGTATTTGCATGAGACTTTTCCAAAACCTTCAGATTTTTTCTAAATTTGAGCTTTATGATAGCCCTGGGAGATACACTGGGCCTTTGTCATGATCATCAGATCACCCTGATGAAATGCAAAGCTTAAAGAAGTTAAGTGAGTCTCCCCAAGTCCTGTGATTGGCAGGTGAGGAGCGTGGTGGTCCTCGCCCTTCATCTCCTCATTTCACGCTCACCTGTGGGTTCTCAGCTGCATCTGTGCAGCAGGGACCACAGCACCAGCCATGAGGAGCAGTGTGTGCAGAGTTGCTGACCATCACTGAGAACAGCTCTGTGCCTTGGGTGTTGGATAACAGGAGCCCTCAGAAGTTGATTTTTTCTCACTTTCCTTGCTCTTTGAAATTCTCACTTTAACACTCTTTAACAATGGTCAGAAGAAGTTTAATCACTTTGCCATTTTACTAGATGGAAATCACAGACCTCTGGTCTATCAATAATTTACACCCACAAAAGCAAAGAAATAGACCCCCACCAGCATGTAGGAGGTGAGCCGCTCCCAGTGCACAAGAGGAGGCTTCCAGGCCACCGTACCACCCCTGCCAGCATACAGGAGGTGAGCCACACAGGTGCTAGCAGCACCTCCCCACCCCGCTGAAATAAGAAAACATGTAAACAAATCTCAAAACCAGACTTCCAGATCACCTACAGCAACCCCAAAGGAAAACGAGATGGAACACTCTGATACTCAACCACCTGAACTCTCTTAACTGGCAAAAAAAGAGCATCTGGGAAAAATGAAATCAGAAATAATTTCTCACATAACAGCAGAGATTGTGCTCCTAGTGCAAGACATGATTAATAAATCTAGAGAGGAGCTGAAGAACATGATGGAATCCCAACATAGGAAACAAATGGAATCCATACAATGGATGCAAACAGATTTCCAGGAGATTAAAAACTCCATTGAAAGTCTACACAGCAGAATGAGCCAATGTGAGGACAGAATTTCAGATATGGAAGACAAAATTGCAATTAGGGACCAGGAAAAGAAAAATTGCTTTAAAATTGTAAAAGACCATGAGAAATCAATCCAGCAGCTGCTGGACGATGCAAAGAAGAATAACATAAGACTGATTGGAGTCAATGAAGAAACAGGAGAGAGTGCAGATGACATTAAAAAACTGCTCACAGAAGTGATGGCAGAAAATTTCCCAAGGAGGGGGAAAGAACTTGACATACAGATAACTGAGGCATATACGACTCCAACCAGCCTTGATTAAAAAAAAAAAAATCTACACATAGGCATATAATTGTTAAGATTCCAGAAACCCAATAGAAGAACAAAGTTCTACAAGCAGTGAGAGAAAAGAAACAAATCACATGCAAAGGAAAGCCCATCAGAATCACAGCAGACTTCTCATTGCAAACCCTCAAGGCAAGAAGAGCTTGGAGTGATGTATTTAAAGCCCTAAAAGAAAACAACCTTCAGCCCAGATTGATGTACCCTGCAGAATTATCTTTCAAAATTGATGGAGTAATAAGATACTTTCATGACAAAGAGCACCTTAGGTACTTCATGAATACCAAACCAGCGCTCCAAAAAATTTTAGACAATATTCTAGGAAAAGACAATGAGGATCACAACCTCAGGAAGCCAAGCAGAATGAATCCATTGGGCACAACAAGAAATTAAAAGTAAAGGGGGAGAATCCAACAAACAGAAAAAGTCATGAAAATGATGTCAATATGTATGAGTTATGATTATCAATGTTAATGGTCTCAACTCACCAATCAAAAGAAATAGACTAGCAGAATGGGTCAAGAAGCAAGATCCAACTGCATACAAGAAACACATTTAATTCAAAAAGAAACTCATAGTCTGAAAGTTAAAAGATGGAAAACAATACTCCTTGTGACAGAAACCATAGAAAAAAAAGCAGGAGTAGCTATCCTCTTTGCAGACAAAGTGTATTTCAAATGAAAATCTGAAACACGCTGGTCTCAAGAATTTAAGATAAGGGATAGTCAACTTGCATGTACAAATGTATTATGAACATGTGTTTCCATTCCGCTCAAGTAAAAATTTAAGGACAGTTTTTTGGGTTGGGTCTTTCCCTGGTTTTGGAATCAAAGTAACACTTACTTCCAGGAATGAATTTGGAAGTATTGCTTCCCTTTCAATTTCCTTGATGAGTTTAAAGAGTAATGACGTTAGTTCTTCTTTAAATGTCTTGTAAAATTCAGTAGTGAAGCCATCTGGACCTGGGCTTTTCTTTGTTGATAAATATTCTATTACATTTTCAATTTCCATCATTGTAATTGGAGTGTTTAGAATTTTTATATCTTCTTCATTTAACTCTGGCAATTCGTATGTATCTAGGAATCTGTCCATTTCTTCTGTGTTTTCCATTTCATTGGATTAGAGGTTCTCAAAGTAGGTATCGATGATTCTCTGGATTTCTGTGGGATCTGTTGTGACTTCACCTTTTTCATTCTTAATTGCATGTATTTATGCCCTTTCTTTCCTTTTTTTGATAAGGTTGACTAAAGGTTTATCGGTTTTATTTATTCTTTCAAAAAACCAACTCTTTGATTCATTGATTTTTTTGTATTGTTCTCTTAGTCTCCATTGCATTGATTTCTGCTCTGACCCTTATAATTTCCTCTCTTGTACAAGCTTTGGATTCATTATGCTCTTCTTTTTCTAGGAGCTTGAGCTTCTGCATTAGGTTATTTATCTGAGTTTTCTCTGTTTTCCTAATATGGGCATTCACTGCTATGAATTTCCCATGTAGAACTGCTTTCATTGTGTCCCATAGATTCCTGTATGTTGTACTGGCATTTTCATTTACTTGTAGAAACTGTTTATTTTCTTCTTTAATTACTTCTGTGATCCATTGGTTGTTCAAGAGGGTGTTATTCAGTTTCCATGTGTTTGTTGGGGTTTTCTGGTTTCTTATGTTATTGATCTCTAATTTTATTGCACTATGGTCTGATAATATATGGGGATAACTTCAATTCTTTTACATTTACTTAGATATGGCCTATGAGCTAGTATGTGATCTATTTTGGAGAATGATCCATGTGCAGCTGAAAAGAATGTGTATTCTGATTTTGTGGGGTGGAACACTCTGTAAACATCTATTAAGTCCATTTGTTCAATGGCTTGGTTCAGTTCTAGATTTTCATTAATTTTTTTTCTAGTTGATCTATTTGTGATAGAGGGGTGTTCAGGTCCACCACTACAATTGTATTAGTGTTTATTTGGTTTTTCATGTCCATTAATATTTCTTTTGTATAGTTGGGGGCATTCGTATTTGGTGCATATATATTTAGGATTGCCATCTCTTCTTCTTGGATTGTTTCCTTCACAAGGATGTAGTGACCATCTTTGTCTCCCTTAATTAGTTTTGGTTTGAAATCTACTTTGTCTGCAAACAAGATTGCTACCCCTGCTTTTTTCTGGGTTCCTGTGGCGTGGAGAACTGTTTCCCAACCTTTTACTTTTAGTCTATGGATTTACTTTTGAGTTAGGTGTGTTTCTTGTATACAGTATATTTCTGGGTTTTGTTTCTTAATCCATTCTGTCAGTCTATTTCTTTTGATTGGTGAATTGAGGCCATTAACATTGATAGTTATAATTGAGAGATATTGATTCATCCTTGTCATGATGTTTTACTGTTGTTGGCTCTTTTATTTCTTATTTTCCCCCCTTTCATTTTAGTGTCTTACCTTTGCGTGGTGCCTTCTTTCTGCTGGGCCTCATGGAGTTGTGACCTTCATTGTCTTTTTCTAGGATATTGCTTTAAATTGTTTGGAGTGCTGGTTTGGTGTTCACGAAATTTCTCAGGTATTCTTTGTCATGAAAGTATCTAATTTCCCCACCGATTTTAAAAGATAATTTAGCCAGATACAACAGTCTAGCATGGAAGTTATTTTCCTTTAGGGCTTGAAATACTTCACTCCAGGCTCTCCTTGATTTGAGGGTTTGTGTTGAGAAATCTGCTGTGATTCTGATGGGCTTTCCTTTGTAGGTGATTTGTTTCTTTTCTCAACTGCCTGTAGAATTTTGTTCTTCTGTTGGGTTTCTGGAATCTTGACTATTATATGTCTAGGTGTAGATTTTTTTTGGTCATGGCTGGTTGGAGTCCTATGTACCTCACTTATCTGTATGTCCAATTCTCTACCTCTGTCTGGGAAGTTTTCTACTATTACTTCTGTGAACAGTTTTTTTATGTCAATTGTACTTTCTCCTGTTTTCTGTGGACTCCTATGAGTCTTATGTTATTCTTCTTTGCATCATCTAGCAGCTGTTTGATTGATTTCTCATGGTCCCTTACTATCTCTAAGAAATTTCTGTTTTCATGGTTCTTAACCGCAATCCTGTCTTCTATATCTGATATTCTGTCTTCAGATTCTCTTAGTCTGCTCTGCATGCTTTCAATGGAGTTTTTAATCTCCTGAATATCTGTTTGAATCTGTCTCATAGATTCCATTTCTTTCTTATGTTGGGCGATCATGGTTTCATTTCTTTCTTATGGTGGGCATTCATGGCTTCCAGCATGTTTCTGATCTCATCTATTTTCTTATCTGTTTCTGCTCTAGAGCTTCTGATCATGTCTTTTACTCTGCTCACCATGTCTGTATTTATCTGGGAGATTATTTCTGTTTTGAAATTTTCTATAGCCTCATGCATCTGCTTTGTTACTTCCTGTGCTACCAGTTCAGGGTGTCCAAGTGGTTGCTTATCAGACTTTTCCACCTCCTTTTCCCCAGAATTTCCTTTTTGTGGCATGGAAGCCTGAGTTTGTGCCTTGCTTAAGTGTCTTCTCATTTTTGTTTTTGGAACTGTCCTTGGTTTAATTCCTGGGTTGATATTTCAAAATTGCTTAATGTAGATATTTTTGTTGCTTGTGTTTAAAACACTTGCGGAATGATTGCTTTTCAGAGGTGTCTTCCAGATATAGCTTTTTTTTGTTGTTTTTGAGACTCTAATGACTGTGAGGCTATTTTATTTTCCTTATACCAGGAAGGAAAACTAATTAGATCAATCACAACATGTTAGCCCAAATGACATAGTCAGCAATACCATAGCATCAAGCACAGCTTAGAAAATGACAATTTGTGGTAGTTATTAATCTATCACATTTAACTATGTGGGTTAAATTAAAACTGAGGACCATCCCAACATAAGTTTATAATGAATAAACTCTTCAATATAGCATCTTTCCCCTGCAGGGTGGGGAATTAAAAGGAGTTGGAGAGGGAGGGACAGGTAGCAAGATCAGGTAAGATTAGTGGTGAGGCCGGAAGACACAAAAAGATCACACAAACTCTAAGAAGTTGTTAAAGGCAAGAGAAAAAGGCAGAACGAAAGAACAAAGATGTGAATAGAATCACCTAACAGCAACAGGGAGGTTAGATACCAAATTTACTTTCCTTTAAACCTAATGATGAGAAGGAAAAAGAGGGGAAAAAAAGAACAATAAGGGAGAAATCCGAATTCAGTGCAGAAAGGAACAAATGGGGAGATGAGGAGCAATGTGGGACAGCAAGAGAAAGAGAGTGAGAGAGAGAGAGAAAAGAAAAGATAAAAGAAAGAAAAGTAAAAATTTGAAGAGTAAAAAAAGTAAAAATTAAGAATTAAAAATAAGAGAAAAAAAAATTTTTTTCTTTTTTGCAAATAGCAATAAAAATTATGGGCCTCCTTCAGGGTATGTCTCTGCTGTCACAGTAGGAGGCGTAGGAATCTGTGTGCATATACGAGTCAATGAGTCTTAGCAAGCCAGCAGCAGATCAAGCACAGTGGTCTGATGTGCCTTTATTGTAGAGATTCTCTTTACTTTTCCGCTGAGCTTCAGTTTTCACCAGGGGGCCTGAGAAGCCCTCTTTCTGTTACTAACTTCTGCTGTATCTTGTGGTGCTCAGGACAAGGGTCTTTATAATCTTCTGTGCCTCAGTAGTGTGGGACCAGGTAGCAGAAAAGCCAGAAGGCCAGAGGCGCGGGCGGGGGGAATTGGGTCTTGCAGGCACCCGTGCAGCTAAGCGTGCGAGGGGCCCCGGACGGCCACGGAACTTCAAGCTGCTTGTCTCCCCTGGCTCGTCGTGCTTGGAGCTGAGGTTGAGTTTGTATCCTGCTACACACTGAATTGGTTCTTAAATCTAAGAGCCTTTTGATGGAGTTTAGGGGTCTTCATTGCATTGAGTATCATTTCATCCACAATTAATGATAATTTAACTCCTTCTTTTCCTGCCCTTTTTCCTTTTATGGTTTTTTTTTTGTCTATTGCTTTGGCTAATATTTCCAAAACTATATTGAATAGGAGTGGTGATGGCAGTCATTCTTGTCTTATTCCTGATTTTAGAGTGAATGATTTCTGGTTTTGACCACTTTGTTGGATGTTCACTATTAGTTTGTCAAAGATGGCTTTTATCAAATTCAAATAAAGACCATTATTCCAATTTTCTGCAGAGTTTTATAGTGAATAAGTGTTGGACTTTATTTTTTTTGTACCAGGAATCAAACTCGGGACCTTGCGCTTGTGAGGCAGGCGGCGGAACCACTGAGCTAAATCCCCAGCCCAGGTGTTGGACTTTGTCAAATACTTTTTCTGCATCTATTGAGTAGATTGTGTGGTTTTTGTCCTTGGTTCTGTTATTGTGATGTATTACATTTATTGATTTGCATACATTGAACTATCCCTGGATCTCTGGGATGAATCTTATTTGACCATGGTATATACTCTTCTTGATGATTTTCTGCATTTTGTTTGCCAGTATCTTCCTGAGGATTTTTGCATATAAAATCATTAGGGGGATTTGCATATAAGATTATTAGGAAGATTGTAGTTCTCTTTTTTTGTTGGCTCTTTCTCTGGTTTTAGTATCCGGGTAATGCTTTCTTCCAGGAGAAACTTTGGGAGTATTGCTTCCCTTTCAATTTCATTGAAGAATTTGAAAAGTAGCAGCATTAGGTCTTCTCTTAACTTCTGGTAGAATTCAGCAGTGAATCCATCAGGTCCTGGGCTTTTCTTGATTGGTAGGTTTTTAATTACATCTTCAATTTCATTGACTGATATTGGTTTATTTAGAATTTTTATATCTTCTTAATTCATCTTTAGTAATTCATGTGTATCTAGAAATCAGTCCATTTTTTCTGTCTTCTATCTTATTATAATACAGGTTATTGAAATAGGTGTTGATGGTTTTCTGGATTTCTGCAGGATCTGTTGTGATTTCACCCTTTTCATTCCTAATTGCACAGATTTGAGTCTTTTCTTTCCTTCTCTTGATAAGGTTCACTAAGGGTCAATTTTATTTAATCTTTGAAAGAATCACCTCTTTGATGCATTGATTCTTTGTATTGTTTTCTTAGTCTCCAGTGCATTTATTTTTGCTCTAAACTTTATAATTTCTTTCCCTTATGAGGTTTAGGCTTAAGTTGCTCTTTTTTTTCTAGAAGGTTGAGATTCAACATTAGGTTATTTGGGCTCACTCTTTCTCTGATATGGGAATTCATTGCTATAAATTTCCCACATAGGACTCCTTTCATTTGTCCCATAAGTTCTGGTATGTTTTATCAGCATTTTCATTGTAGAAACTGTCTAATTTTTTCTTTAATTTCATCTGTGGCCCACTGATTGTTCAGGAAGGTGTTATTTAATTTCCATGTTTATTAATTTCTTGTGGCTTCCTTTACCATTGATTTCCAATTTCATTGCACTATCATCTGATAATATGCATGGGATAATTTCAATTCCTTTGCATTTACTTAAACATGTTCTATGAGCTAGTATGCAATCTATTTTGGAGAATATCACATGTGAACCTGAGAAGAATGTGCATTCTGATGTTGTGAGGTGAAATACTGTAGATATATACTAAGTCCATTTCAAAACCTTGATTCAGTTCTGATATTTCTTTGTTGATTTTTTTGTCTAGTTTATCTGTCCATTTGTGACAATGGGTTATTGAGAACCCCTATTGTAATTGTATTAGTACTTACTTGATTTTTTATGGTCATTAGTGTTTGTTTCTTACAGTTGGGTGAGCTGGTATTTGGTCCATATATACTTCTGATTGTTATCTGTTCCTGTTGGATTTCTTGCTTTACAAGGACGTAGTAACATTCTTTGTCTCTCTTAATCACTTTTGCTTGAAATCCAGTTTGTCTGCAAATAGAACAGCTACCCCTGCTTTTTTCTGGGTTCCTGTCACATGGAGTATTGTTTTCCATCCTTTGGCTTTCAGTCTGTGAATTCTGTTTTGAATTCAATGTGTTTCTTGTATGCAGCACACTGTTGAATCTTGCTTCTTGATCCATTCTGCCAGTCTGTTTCTTTTGAATGATGGATTGAGACCACTTATATTGATGGTTATTACTGATATGTATTGACTTACCCTTGTTATGTTATTATCCTGTTCTTGGTTCCTTTTTTGCTCCCTCCATTTACTTGCTTGCCTTGCTTGGCAGACTCATTCTGTTGGGGTTCACGGAGTTCTGATCTTTGTTATCTTTTTCTAGAGTGTCCTTCACAACACTTTGGAGTGCTGGTTGAGTGGTCATGAATTTCTTCATATGTTCTTTGTCATGGAAGGATCCTATTTTGAAAGATAGTTTTGCAGGGTACATCAATCTGGGTTGGAAGCTGTTTTCTTTTAGGGCTTGAAGTACTTCACTTCAAGCTCTCCTTGACTTGAGGCTTTGTGTTGAGAAGTCTTCTGTAATTCTGATGGGCTATCCCTTATAGGTGATTTGTTTCTTTTCTCTAACAGTTTTTAATATTCTGTTCTTGTGTTGAATTTCTGGAATCTTGACTATTGTATGTCTCAGTGAATATTCTTTGAACGTGATTAATTAGAGTTCTATGTGCTTCACTTATCTGTATGTCAAATTATTTTTCCCTGCTTGAGAAGTTTTCTGCCATTACTTCTGTGAACAGGTTTTTAATGTCATTTGTGTTATCGCCTGCTTTTTCATTGACTCTGATCTTGTTATTCTTCTTTGCATCATCTAGCAAATTTTTCATGGTCCCTTTCTATTTTTAAGAAATCTTTCTTTCCATAATGACTATCCACAATCCTGTATTCCATATCTGATATTCTGTCCTCACATTGCCTCATTTTACTCCATATACTTTCAGTGGAATTTTTAATCTTCTGGATATCTGTTTCATGGATTCCATTTCTTTGCTATGTTGCACCTTCATGGTTTCCAACATTTTCCTAAGCTGCTCTATTTCTTTAACTCTACCTGCCATAGAGACACTAATCATGTCTTTTATATGGTCAGCATCTCTGTAGTTATCTGAGAAACTATTTCTGATTTACTCTTTTCTAGAGCCTCATTCATCTGCTTTGTTACTTCTGCTGTTATCACTTCAGAGTCCAGGTGGGCGGGTTTCAAATTGTTCCACCTCATTTCCCCTGAGTTTGCCTTTGGTGAGCTGAAATTTTGGGGTTGCACCTTGCTTAAGTGTCTTTTCATTTTCTTTTTTTTTTTTTCAGTTTAATTCCTGGGTTGATGCTTTTAAATTACATCTGGCATGTAGCTTTATTGCTTTTATTTAGAACCCTTAGGAAATGACTACTTCTCAGAGATGTCTTCCAGTTTTAGCTGGCTTTGTGGTTTTTGGTCTGTTGCAAGATTTTACCTCTTCAATTAATTAGCGATGAGAAGTTCCCACCTATTTGGACTGTCCCATGTTTCTTTGGCACTGGCCTATAGTATTGTTTTTTACCCTTAGGCAATCTCAGTCTTGTTGTACAAGGAAGAACAACTATTAGAACAATTATGTCACCTTGGGTAAAGTAGTACAATCAGCAATAACAATAGCATCAAACACAGCCTAGAATATGACAAATTGTATTAACTATTAATTTTCCACCTTTAACTGTGTATACTAAATTTGTGGTTATATAACAAAATCTAAAATGAACCAGAAAATTATATACAGTAAATAATCCCTCATTATGGTGATTTTACACTTAGGGGAGAAAATTTAAAAGAGGTTAAGGGAAAAAATGCAGACATAGAAGAAGAGAAAGAGATTCGAAGCAAAACTGGAGGACAAAGGAAGGTTTTGCAAACTTTGTGAAACTGGTGAAGAAGAAGGGAAAGAGAGAAAAAAAATAAAAACAAGAGCAGAACAACAAAAAACACTAAAAATAATGTTCTTACATAAAAACAAGAAAAAACAATCAGAAAAAACAAAACAATAAAACAAAAACAAGAAAAGAAAAAAAGTCCACTTCAAGGGATGTCTCTGCTGTCACTGGTAGACAAAGTGGGTAGACAGAGCACAGATCCATGTTGACTGATCCCAGCAAGCCAGTCATAGATTGTCAGTGGGGTCATGGACAACTCCAACAAGCCTACACCTTTTATTCCACTGAAGTTCAGGCTGGTTTCTGGCTGTGAGCCTGGACCCAAACTGTTTTGACTGGAATACTCTGTGTGCCTTCTGCTGGCTTCAACTCAGCTCTCTGCTGGCTTGACCTTGACTCCTGGATCTCCTGCTGACTTTAATTCTGTTCCACCTCACCCTAATGGAGACAACCTGAAGCTGCTCTGAGTTCAGAATTCAGTTGGCCTCTCTCCGAGATGGCTACTGGCCAATGACTCTTTCCTGGGGGATGTCGGAAAACAAATAACTCACTAGCCACTGCAATGCCATGCATTCACTCTCCATTCCACTGGTTCATTTCTCCATGGAGGCTCTGCATTTGCCAGTAGTCATGTAGGTCTCCAAGTTTGATCCACCCCTTACATACAGTGAGTCAAGTTCAGTGAGAAAACTCTGTTTGCCACCTCTTCACTGAATCTCACTCCTAGGTCTCCCTGTGGACTTCAATTCCCACTTCAGATCCTTGCTGGGCCCCATGGACCCACTTCTCTCCTTCTTCTCCTCCTTATGTTGCTATATTCCAGCATCTGGACACCAAATCTCAGAGAAGCTGTTTCTCTGCTATTCAACACTCTGTCATGTTCCCAGAAATTTCTTCTAGGGCCGCGGAATTAGCTCAGTGGTTTCAGCACCAGTCTCACAAGCACAAGGTCCCTAGTTCAATCCCTGGTTTTCAAAAACCAAAAAAGAAAAGAAAGAACAGAAAGCTCTTCAAGCACTTGTCACTAATTTTCATTTCATATGGAGTTATCACTCAAGCTGTAATGAAGATCAAGTCAGCAAGAAGGTGGAGAAAGGTCCTTAATACATATGGGTTCCCACTTCAAGGTAGTAACTCTGTTTTATGGAACAGTCATTTACATGTACAAGAAACCACAGAATTCCACATCCCAAGAGAAAGAAAAGTTATTTACACTCTTTTACACAGTTGTCACACCCAGCCTTAATCCTCTCATACACTTTAAGAAACAAAGATGTAAAAGCTGCAATGCAGAGAATTGCATGCTTTAAAAATGTGGGTTCAGGGCTGGGGATTTCGCTCAGTGGTTTTGCCGCCTGCTGTGCAAGCGCAAGGACCCGAGTTCAATCCCCGGTACCGAAAAAAAAAAAAAAAATGTGGGTTCAGCAAAAGTGTAAATGAAAAAATAAAACCAGACTGTAGAAAATGAAAAAAATAATGGCTTATCTATGGAAGCTGAATTAACTCATTTGTTTAAAGTCCATTTGTTGCACATTCACCATGTACCAGGAATTGCACTAGGTCCAATGTTTAACTTTTTAAATAAATAGGAAATACAGACGAATGATAAGGAGATAGACACATAAATACAATCTGTTGAAGACAAAAGGCTAATCAAGAACAACAGTCAAATATATAATTATCAAATGTAGTAAATACAGCACAAAGATAGGTGTTATGGTTTCCATCTAAGATGTCCCCCTGATCCTACTGCACTATGGACAGGTCTTGGGGGAGGCGATTGGATCACGGGTGAGAAATACTCCTAAATGGTTTAGTCCTCTGATGAGGCTATAGCTAAAGGTGACATTGGGAGGTAGAGCCCGATAGGAGCTGGTGGGTCCCTGGAGCCATTCCTTGGAAGGGTCTCTCTTCCGCCCTCCTCCCTTTATCTTTCTCTCTGCTTCCTGCCGCCATGCCATACCCCTCTCCACTGCCCCCTGCCGCACTGCCCTGCCTGGAGCCACCAGACTGTGAACTGAAAGCTCTACAAACTGTAAGATAAAATAAACCTTTCCTCTTTCAAGCTGTGGGCGTTGGGTATTGTGTTTCAGAAACAAGAGAGTGAGACAACATACAAGAAATATTTAGACAGCATTTCACATGGATGTTTGTTCTAACGTAGAATTTATAATTGGCTGTGATTTTCCTCTTCTCAGTCTTAATTTTGTAAAAATGACCTTGTTTGGTCTGGGAGAGTAGGTCAGGAATAGCACCTGACTAGCGTGTGCGAGGCCCAGAATGCAACCCCAATGGCACAGCGGAGGTGGGGGACGAAAAGCAACTTCAATTGTATCTAAGATGTCAAGCGCACGTTTTCAGGAACCACATGAAAACAGTGGGTCACACCTTGTGCTCTTGTGAATCACCTGAAATTTCAAAAGAAAATGTCACTCTTCCTGTTGGATCTTGCCGGCGAGAGCAGACATAGCCCCCGTTTTCTGCTTGGTTATATTTCTCTGCCGGGAGCCGCACCCACAGTTTGAAGAGCCTGCCCGAGCCTCGGGCTCGGTCCTCCGACAACGCCAGTGCAGTCGGCAGCACTGGAGAAGCCAGGCCCTCAGTCCTCCCGCGCCCACCAGGCCGCGCCACGCGCAGCGTCCCTACCCCGCCATAACGCGAGCGCCGCGCGGCCCCACGGTGGTGCTCTCCACGCGGGGGACGCGCGGCCCTCCACCCTGCGCCTCCCTACTTTCAGCAATCAGCAGACGCTGTTTCCTGGGGAAGCCGCCTAGGGCGCCCAAGAACGCAGGCGCTCTCAACGCGGCCCCCGTCGCCGCCCCCCCCCCGGGCCCGGAGGCCTCCCGCGCCGCGCGGGTCTGCTCTCCGCCTGCAGCGCCCTCTCTGGTCGCCTCTTCCGGGCAGGCCCGGCTCCTCCGCCCCGCGCCGGTCTCCGAGGGCCGGCGGGCGCCGCAGAGCTATGACCGCTTCGCTCGCAGAGCTCGGCCCGGCCTCCCTCTGTCTCAGCGCCTCTGGCTTCACCTTGGCGCACCAAGGGCACCGATCCAGAGGTGACTTTCTCGGAGAGGCAGAAAAGTGAAGACGTATCCGGACTCTGTGGACACCGCGTGCCCTGGACACTGGCCTGCAGGGCCCCTGTTTCCAGGAGGACCCGCGGGTGCCCAGAACCTGCAGGAAACGAGATGCACATCACGGTTATAAATGTCCTGGCTGCAGAACGCGGCCACACGGCTGGGGAGCCTGAGATCCCAAAGGAGCCGGGATGGGACCAGGAAACGTGTCACCAGCTCGCGCGGGTCCTGACTCTCAGTCACGGAAATCAAAACTGAAGCACAGATTTAGAGGAAAACGCTCTAGTGGGAAGGTAGGGGAGCCAGGAAGGCTCCGGCTTAGGCAGCTGGGCGCGCTCTGCTGCAAGGGCTCAGACTCGCCCACCGCAGAGGCCGACGCCGCTTCACGACCAGCGGGCGGGCGGGATCCACTCGTCCGTGCCTCGGTCCTGGTGTCTGGGATCGGGCTCTCCGGGCTGCGGGCTGTCTCATCCCGGGAAAGGCCGGACCGATCCGGTCTGCGGAGGCCCGGGCAGGTGGGCTCCGCCTCTCCTGGGATCCAGGCCTTAACGGTGCCGGCGGGCAGCTGGAGACTTCAGGCGGAGAGCCCATCCTGGTGTCCTCGTCCTGAAGGGTGAAATTGTGTACATTTAGGGCCCAGCCTTGTGCCAACTCCTAGACAGGCGGTCCCTGAAGGGTCATCAAGCGCCACGCAAAGCCAACAGGAGACGCGACCCCAGGTTTCCGGTAACAAAGGACACAAACGAAGGCCAAGCTTCGCTCTGCTTCCGTTTGCCCTCTGGGCATCTGCGGGCCAAGTGAAGTCGCAGGCTGGCCCACAAGAACCATGCTTTCGCTGAGCAGCAGGTCAGGGCCCAAGGCGCTGCCTGGTGCCCAGCCCTAGGGGCTCCCTATGGCTGTGTCCTGTGGAGAAGGGGCGGGAGCAGCTCGGCACATATGGCGCGGCCGGGCGCGGACCGGTCGGTCTCGCGCACGACCAGGAGTGGGCGGGGCTGCCACCCGGCGGAGTGCTTGCCGCGCATGCTCAGGGGAGGTACGTGGGCCACGCCCCCTGCTCTCCAGCTGGGGCGACTCGGACCCGCTCTGCCTCGTACCGCCGACAGCGGGCGCTCTAGGCTGCTGGACGACCGTTCACGGCCCTGCGGGGCTCCGGTGGGGCTCGGCCTGGACTGTTAGGGTTGCACTGCAGAGGACCCCTCCCCGCAGTTCCCGCCCAGCCGGCTCCTGCTGAGCTTGAGCCGCCTCCGCACGCTTGGCCTAGTGCCAGGCGCCCGCCTACAGCGGATCCGATACTCCCCAAATTCTTAAGACCTACTGTTCATTGCAGACCCTGGAGTCTTGTGTTTGGGATACCAAATGTGGACCCAGGTTTTAGAAGGAAAGCCCTGCTAGGAAAATGAAAAGCGAGCCCGGCGCCGTGGCGCAAGTCTGTAATCCCAACACTCGGGGAGGCTGAGGCAGCGGAATCACCTCGAGTTGGAGGCCCGGAGTACATACGGAGTTCACAGCCAGCCTGAACTACCAAGACTCTGCCTCAAAAACCCAAAAAAAGAAAAAAGCTGGTTTGCACACAATTTAGAGCGCACGCGAGGTAAAAGTGACGAATTCCCTGACCGGGAATCGAACCCGGGCCGCGGCGGTGAGAGCGCCGAATCCTAACCACTAGACCACCAGGGAAGATGCTACAAACGACTTTGTGTATGCTTATGAGAAGAGAGTGGCGCCCATGCTCAGCGCGTTGAGCCCAAAAAAACCGCTTGAACCTCGCCAGAGCTGCCATTTTTGTGACTGTAATTCAGAGTCCTCTTTGCCTTTCTCCTCAGGAAACAGCCAACCGCTTGAAAACAGAATCCATTCCTTACCGCAGGTTCTTTCACAGTACGCGTGGTGTTAGTCATTTAGTGAACGCCCACTCGCCCAGAAACCCAGCGTAGATGTCATAGGCCTCACGCGGAGGCTCGGGGGCGGAGCCGAAATAGCTCAGTTGGGAGAGCGTTAGACTGAAGATCTAAAGGTCCCTGGTTCGATCCCGGGTTTCGGCAGGCATTTTTCTTCGGAATTTTTTTTTTTTAAGTTTCTTGGTATTTTTCTTTCTTAATTTTCTTTCTACAAATATGGAAACACTCCCGCGACCCGAAGAAAGGGGCCCTCGTTCCTCATTCGTAAGGGAGGCGGAATAGGACTGCCCGACAGCACAGCTGTTCTGAGGTGAGGGGAGCGAGTAACGGCTGCGGCCCCGCAGATTCGGCCCTTCCCGCGCGCTCGCGTCCCCAGCCTGGCCGCCTCCTCCTGCGCGTGGCCTGAACCCAGCCCAGCGCCGGGACCAGGCTCCATCTCGGGCCCGCGTGGGTCCTGCGGTCTCTCACACGTGGGCAGAGCCCAGGGGACGCCTGCCTCCGCGTCCCTCCCGAAGCCACCCAAGCCGCAGGGACTGCGTGGGCTCCGCTTCCGCCTATCACCGACTTCCGTGGACGACTCGCTGCCGGGGTGCTAGGCTCGGCCGCTCTTCCTTCCGTGTTCCTCTTGGGTCTCTCCCACCCCCTCCCTGAGACCTGAGATTCGGCTGCTTCTCAAGGCTGCGTGGTTTTGGTTGATTTGCTCCTCGTGGGTAAGTGCAGGCTCACGCGCCGTTATCAAGAGCCACAGAGACCCGTGGGCCCTGGACCTCAAGTTTGCACGCGTATGCCTTGCCACATTGCGGGAGCCCCCGGGTGAATGCAGTCACGTGTGCCACCGGCACACAGTAATAAAGCGAATCAAGCAAGCGCTCGGCGCTGCGCGCGCGTCTGTGCGCCCTGCTGCGACGCTCCACGCCGGGTGCTGTCAGGCAGGGTTTGCTCGGCGTGGCCGGGTCGGAGCGCTGGAGGCGGGGTCGGGTCCGCGGCGACCGGGACGGCGACAGAAGACCCACGCTGCCTTGGCCACGGCCACGCGTGCCACGCGGAGCTCGCGCAGGCGCCGCAGCGACAGGGCTCGGCCGGGAGTGGGCGTGCGCGCTGCTTCGGATCCTTTCGGTTTGTTGAGTGCGTGGCTGTTTCGTGCCTTTTCCTGCCCCGTAGTCTCTGTGTCCGTGAATTCACCGCGCGTGCGACTCGCACTCACCGAGGAGCAGTTGGGCGTTCAGTTGCTGCCTCCACATCCCACTACTCACTTCTACGGGATAAACGCCCCGAAAGGCACCTGCGGGCGGGTGTGCTTGTGCTTTCTGTGTTTTAAGAAGCTGCTAAGAGTTCCAGCGCGACCGGCCACCTCACTCCCCAGCACACTTTGCTGCTGTGGCCGGGGCACGCCCTCCGGTGGCCGGGGCACGCCCTCCGGTCTCCGGGCACGGCCACCGCCAGGCCCCGCCTACCACCGGAGGCTGAGGGAACCACGGAGTTGTAAATTACTGACTGCTCCGCCGGTTCGTTGCCAGAAGATTAGTTTTAAAATAGCCTTAAATTTAACCAAGGGAAAGGTGAAGGACTGTGTTGAGTTGTCTCTGTAAAGTTCAAATTTGTACACGAAATCAACTGGAGGTCTTGCTAAAATGCAGATTCTAAAGCCGCCAAGTCTTCAGTGGGCCAAACACTGAGTGATGCTTTCTTTTCTCTCCCCGCCCCCGTCTGTAAGGGTGGAGCTGTGTAGACGAGAACAGAGAGGGGGCCTTGTGGGGTCTTCTAGCTAATCCTGACTAGAAGAGTTAATAACAGATTGACTTTAAAAATTTTCCTGGAAAGCAGGTCAAGGACAAGGGTAGAAAAAGAGAAAAGGCAGATAAAGAAAGGCACCAGGTGGCCCTTGGGCCTTGTACCAGGAAACCAGAAAAAGTAGCTAACAGGACGCACAGAAAGCCAAGCGTAAAGGCTGAGCAGGCCGCGCCTCCAGGACAAGGTCGGGGAAGCAAAGCAGGCTGCCCGCCGCATAAGGCCAGTGGGTGTGCAGTACTCACCTTTGTTCCTTAGGGTATTTCCACTGATGGATTATTAACTTGAATTTTGAGTTTTTCATATTAAACAATAAGTACTTAACAGGAAAAAATGAAAAAATAAAGTATTGAATTTTTAATAGTTATTGCTTATTTAAAAGTGTCAAAACTTTCAACATTGACTGTTTTTTGGTGTACAAAGTCTAAAAAAGAACAACAGACATAAATAACTACATGAGCTACAATGAAAATACCAATAGCACTCTACAAAAAAACTTTATTTCAATTATCACACCTAAGGTAGTCCACACACATAGAACTAAAAGGTATAATAGATAATTGAAATAGGAAGAAAAGGGGCAAAGGTGAAGGGGACGTGGGAGGGGTAGGGGAAAGGAAAGAAGGGAATGGAATTCATATGAGAAAAGGAAAGAAAGCAAACAAAGTCTCTGTAAGTAGGGAGGGATGGACGGGTTGAAGGGAGGGCAGGGGAAGGGGAAAAATAAGGACCAAGAGAGACTATGTAAAGGTGCAGATTTCCCGTGATGAATGTGATTGTATTGTACACCTAAAATGCACCAATGAAAGAATATACAAAGAAAAAAATACCAATAGAACCCTAAACAAAAATAAATCTTTGCTTCAATTGTCACACTCAAGACAGTCTTCACACATGACAACTGCGTGTTCCATGTACATATCTCACGTACACTGACAGCACAGTTGCTGAGCTTTCCTTTTCTATGTGGTAAGCCATTCTTGTCACCTCTCCTCCTGGTTTGTCAGGAGCTACCTACTATATTGTACAATGTGTACTTAGCAGGAAAATAAGATATCAATAAAATAAAATATCAAATATGTAATGAGTGCTTAGAATAGACATCAACATTTTCACATCAGCTGTGTACTTGCTTACAAAACCTAAAATATCAGGGGCTGGGGATTTAGCTCAGTGGTGCTGCTGCCTGCCTTGCAAGTGCAAGGTCTTGAGTTTAATCCCTGGTACAAAAAAAAACAAAACTAAAAGATAACATCAGAAATAAAAACCTATGTGAACTACAGTCTAAATACAAACAAAAGTCTCCCACAGAAATAATCTCTTTTCCACTTTCACATCCAAGGCAGTCCTCTCACATGAGACCTGTATGCTCCATACACAAGTATTGTTTATACAGATAGCATGCATGTTCTATTTTCCTGTCTTTTCCTGTAGGGCACAGTTGACATCCTTTTGGTTTTCCTGTTGTCACAGTAGGTCTTCGTGATGGTGTGCCTGCCTGTTCACCTGTCAGCTCAACAGTATGCTCTGCAATTTTTTTGCATAGTTCCCTGGAAAGAAACATTTTGTTTTTCCTCTGCTGTAAATTTCTTATGAGTTCCAGTCCCAATCCTGTAAGAAAATTTATCCATGGTATTTTGCACTTGTTATTTTCTTTGTAAACTATCAAACTATTCATGCCACACATGTTTAGGAATGAGTAAAACACAACCATTGGCCAATGGCCAA
This sequence comes from Heterocephalus glaber, assembly GCF_053883595.1. NCBI lineage: Eukaryota > Metazoa > Chordata > Mammalia > Rodentia > Bathyergidae > Heterocephalus > Heterocephalus glaber. Next base: position 723,377 of record NW_028258315.1, read on the forward strand.
CGCTTTATGTTTCTAGTAACATCATTTTTTGCTGTATAACTCATCAACATCTCCTCCACCTTTAGTTTTGTTGTAGAAAGTGTCCATCTTAGGCTTCTGTTTTGTCAAGGTTTCCCTATCAATATTTCCACCATGGTGCAGTGTTGACATCAGCAGTAAGTTTGCTTTTCTTTGCCATATATGAGGCCAATGTAAATCTTTCTGAAATCCAAAGATTATACTATATAATTCTGTTCTGAAATTGCAACACTTCATTTGGAATTTCTGCTTTGTTCCTGAGTACAGTTCCTATGCTGTTCAACTTGTGCTCTGTCAGCAAATGTAACATCAATTGGAAACTGGTAAACCTATTGTGGAATGTCACATGCCAATTATTTTGGAAGATGGGATCAACAAGTCTTTTCACAACATCATTCTGTTTATTACTATATGAATAAGGACCTGATGGCTGAGTTCCAGGATAAATTTCTAAATTGAAAGCATAATAACTCTTTGCATCTATAAGGGCATAAATTTTTATGCCATATTTTGAAACATCACTTTTCTCTAAGTCTTTTACATTCCTGCAATTAGCATGAGAAATCCCTGCTAAGTACAGCAGACCTATGAATGCTTTTAGTTCAGCTAGTGAGGTAATAAATACATTTAATAAATAATTAATACATTTTTTAATATGGCTATTGGTGCATACAGAACATTTTACTTGTATTGCAGCCTTTGTGAATTTCACAGCATCTTGTAGCATTTTGTCTGTTATGGTTTTCAACACTGAAAGACAGTGCTGGCATTCTGTCCAATAGGTGTCACCCCTGCCAAGATCCTGACTATATTTTCAGACCTAGTTCTAACATAGGATCATTCCATTTGGTTGTGTGGCCATTTTACAACATTTCAACGAGTCAAATATGCACTCACATTACTGTTTTCTTTGTCATCTGTATCAAGGAGGTCTTCATTCTAGGTCTGCATCAGTCAATTCTTGCTTCATTTCACTGTCACAGGAACTTTGGCTCACATGGCCAACATCAAAGTCATCATCTTCATTATGCATGCATGAGTAATCTGATGACTCACTTTTGACCTCCTCCAAAATTTACAAATCTGGTTTTTCATGTGCCATTGTACTGAATTGGGCTACTTCTACCAAGAAAAATCAAAAGAAAACTTTTTTAAAAACAAATTCTAAATGCACAGAAATTTAGCAATGAGCACCATTTCATGGGTTGCTCTCACCTGTTGCTGCTTTGGAGCTCCTGCACACAGCTTGTTGTTCATCTGCCAAGTGGGTGAATGCACAGATGGGGTTTTGCTTTCCTCAGGTGCAGCTACTGTGAGTCCCACCCATATTCTATTATGATAAAATACATGTTCTCATAACAGAAAAGTGGTGTGGGTGTATTTTACCTCCTGTGATGCTGAGATAAACATATGCAAAACTTGTTAGATGGAGCATTGTGTGGGTAAAAAATCCCGGTTTGACACTTTTGCACACATGCACACATCTTACCATTCATCATACCAAGTGGGTAAACACAAAGATGGCTTCCTGTATACCTCAGGCACAGCTACTGAGATGCACAGCAGGCTACTATTATGCTAAAATACAAATTTTTAGTAGAAAAGTATGGAATGAGTTGTTGTAACTCAGTGTTATGCCCTTCAGGTTCAATTTTTTAGTTATCATTTTCCCTCTCTCCTTTCCATTTATCTTTATTTCTTCTATCCTACCTCATGACCACTCATTTTAGTCACTCTCCTTATCACTGAGCCAAGATCCCTGTTATAGCTTGTGTCTAGATGTCTCCCCAAAGCCTCACGTGGTCTAGGTGGCTTTTTCAAAAGTGGCTGAATCTAGAGTGTGTGATGTCGGGATCCAGGGCGTGTGATTAGGCAATCAGCCCACTGACTGGTTTGGCACCACCCTAATCCTGGTAGTCTGGATAAGATATTAAGGGCAGAAAGATGCTTTTAAGGTTCTTTGTTGCTTTTGCTACCTTTTGGGTGCTGTGAACTGTTTCTCCTCTGCCATGTGCCACTCTGCCTTGGAACCAGTCAATTATGGATTAAAACCTCTACAAACTATGAGCTAAATAAACTCTTTCCCCCTTTAACTTTGAGTGTCGGGTATTTTGTCTCAGCAACAAGAGAAAAAAAAACTAAGACGATACACAACTTCCACAACCTAAAGGGGGAGAGGCTGATTTTGGCTCCCATTGTGGAAGTTTGGGTCCCTGCATAGTCCCTGCCTGGCAGAAGGCTCTGGGCTGAGGAAGCTGCTCACATGGAGTCAGCCAGGAAGCAGCATGATGGGAGCCGCAGGAGGGGGATGGCCCCTCCCAGGCCAGCCTCAGGGTCCCACGGCTTCCTCCTAACCTCAGACTGACTGCAGCCCCATAATCAAACCACCTTCCACAAGCCCTGCCTCCAGTCACAGGAGGCTTAGGGGAATCATCTAGATACAGAGCACAACTTGTGCTCATGGTTTACGACATGGCAGTAATCTGAACTCATGAAGTAAAACTTACTTATCCTCCCAGTAAAGAAATTGAGAAAATCTTGTTTCACTTGATTGCTTTTCTGTGCTACTTTTTTTTTTTTTTTTGCATTCTGAAGGAACCTTATTTCAAAAATAAATTTTTTCACTACAAAAGTCTTTGCCATTATCTATACAACATAGCATTACTACATAAAATTTATGAGAGTTCACTGTTTGAAACTGACCTGCTCCTTGTCCTAGCCCCAGCAGACCAGAGCAAATCAGAATAGTTTCTTATGCTAAATAATCAAACTGAACTTTAACAAGGTCCATCCAGTTAAACAAAGAAACAGAACACAAGAGATTCATAGTAATCAATAGAAAGGGGCCCAACTACCCAAGCCACCATGCGTGAACCACAAAAGGAAAGTAATTTAGAAATAACCAATTTCCTTCGCCTTTTCTGCCTATAAACCCTACCTGCTCTGCTCACTTCGCTGGAGCACCTCTGTTTCACAGATAGAATGAAACCCAATTCATAACCTGCCAATAATAGAAGTTTTGATTTTTAAATTAAATTTGTTGAAAATTTTTTCTTTCACAACATCAACCATATAAAAGTACAAATTTCTATCTTAGTGTCACCTTAGTCTGTACTTCACCCTCAAAGAAATTCCAGATTAGAAAGGGGCATTCCCCTTGTCCCACACTTTGAGAATATGAGTTCAGAGTGTGACAGTGTTTTTACTTCTTTTCTCTGCCCAGCAGCAATGACTGCCCTCTGGTATGCACATAAGCCTGGAAGGCTATTTCCTTCCATTTCTGTAAAGCCAAATATCTCATTAAATATTTCTGTATTTTTTTAGGAAACCAAAAAGCTGACCACAAACTGTAATAAGCCCAGAAACCATCAACAAAATAAGTAAACAAAATCGCAACCTTTTTTTGGCAAGGCCTCATACAAGGACATTTTGTTACCAAAGTCCCAGGCCAGAGGCCCCACTCTGGGGATCCAGCAGACCAGGCTTGGCTGCCCGCCAAGTGGTGGTGAACACAGGAAGTGAACTAATCCAGTACGGCAGCCCTGGAACCGGGACCAGAGGGACAAGAACCCGAGGCCCCTCTCCAGGAGCTGACAGTGGTGCTAGGGTTGCACAGACTGAAAAACAGAAACTGGGCCGGAAGTCTGACCTGGGGCCTGCCTCTGGAGGTCCTGCTGGAGCCAGGAAGGTGACACCCGAAGGGCTCCTTCCTGGGACTGAGGGGCAGCTGGAGAGGAGAGAGAACAGGCAGGGGCCAGAATGCGATCAGTTAGGACCAGGTCCTCCTTCAGGGTTAGGGCAGTCACTACGCAATTCCTTGGCCCGTGTCCTCCTGGTGAAAGTCAGGACACAGAAAAGCAGGCCCCGGGGATTTAGCTCAGTGGTGCTACCCCCTGCCTCACATGCACAAGGTTTGATCCCCAGTACCAAAAAAAAAAAGACACAGAAAAGCAATGTAAAAGCAAAGGCAGAATTATTGCAGAATGAAACAGTTACAAAGTAAAACACACCCTAAGGATCCAAGACAGCGACTGAAAATTATGTTTAAACCTTATTTATATGATTTTTGTTAGGACAGTCGACCTTTTCAGGCCCAACCAATCCTCTTTTCAGTCCTTTCAAATGTCAGTAAGCTAAGGAAAAAAAATAACCCTGATGTAGGTTATTTGTGCAAGGTCTGGTGAAATTTCCCCAGGGTCTGCTTGGCATCAGGGCTCATCAGTTGGGTACTTTAGAGACGATCTTGTTCCTGGACATGTTCCTGGGTTAGGGTCTTGGCCCAGTGTGGGCAGATCTTAAAATGTTACTTTTATTCCTTTTTTTTTTCTTTAATCAGTGGGCCATGGGACTCAGAAATGCCAAATGTCCTGTTTAAGAATAAATGACCCTGAGCTTCAGGCAACCGTGGAGTACAGCTTTGCACACCTGAGCTAAGATGGCATTGTGCCATGAAAGGATATATTTTTTGATCTGAGACCTAATAGGTGATATAAATGGAGTATACACCGAGGTCTTGGTTTACCTGTGACTGGCACTCCTTGTTGCTGGGATCCTCTTTGTCCCGCAGGCCTGCTGAGTTTTACCTATCTCCTGAAAACTGGAGACTTCTAGATGGTGTTAATGTGGTCTGGATCAGGAAGTAGAGACACTGGTGGGTGACAATCTGGTGATTATGATGTCCCTGTATGCCCTGAAAACAGCTCAGTTGCCCTTACCTGGGGGTCTTCAATCTGGAGAGGGGAGGCAGAAGATTAGGCAAACATGGGGCCAACAGCAAACTCCTCTGATGATCACCGTGTCTACCTGCAGAACTGAGTGGGAGTCGGGCCCCAAGTGTAGGAAGAAAAGAAGACTGAATATGAAGACAGATGCCAAGCTTTTGCCCTGTGCTTAGTGACCCTCCCTCCGGATATCCGCGGGCCAAGTGAAGAGCCAGGGCTCTTAGCACAGGCAGCTTTTCTTTTCTTTTCATTTTCTGTGGTAAGAAATTTACAGTTTGAATAGACTTTGCCAAGATTTATATTTGCACTGTCTGCGAAATGTGCAGATGAGCGAGGTCTATACTAAATTTAAACAACATCTTAATAACCATTTTCGGTTTCTTATGCTTTCATTAAATGTTCGTACAAACTAGGAAGACGACTTTCAAGGCCATGTTCCAAATTCAAGGATGTAAGAACGGGGCGGGGGGGCGCTCTTCCTGTCGCCCCCACTTGCTACATCACTGGATGCCTTGTAAGGAGCAGGGTCCTGTGTCCTGCCGGCGGGGCCCAAACATGGGCTGGGGTTTCCTTTTTCTGTTTTCTGTACTTCAGACCGAAAGCCGCGGAGGACACGTCCGTGGTCAGGGGCAGCAGTGACAGAAACTGGCCGGCGCCGGACGGCCTGAGCCGTTTCCACTCGCACGAGCTCAGATCGCTCTCCTGGGGCCCGCGGGCGGGCAGGGGGATCAGGAGGTTCTTGGTGATTCCCGCAGCCTTTCCCGTCGTCGAGGAGACGCTTCCCTGAAGGCGGGGGCTGGGGCGCTGCCTGAGCCCCAAGAGGAGAGGGCGAGGAGGTGCGCCGCCTGCTGCCCCCTCGGAGCCCAGGACTGCGGGACCCACGACGGCATCCGGCGCCTGGGACCCCGGACCCTACCGCACCCTAAGCCACGCCTCACCCACCCCAACCCCGACCCCCACCGCGGTCCTGTTCACCGCTGGGAGCGCGGGCGGAGATCGAGGAGAGTTGTCAAGCTTTCACTAAGTTCCAGAAGAAGCTTCTCTTTTTAGAAGTTTAAAATGAAGGAGATGGGAGTGGAAACCCACATTGCAGCAGAGTAACATCCGATGCTAAAAATCCATAATGAGAAATTCTTAATACCTGCCTCCTTAGCGCAGTAGGCAGCGCGTCAGTCTCATAATCTGAAGGTCCTGAGTTCGAACCTCAGAGGGGGCAGTCTAATTTTGCCGGTGAAACTTCAGTTAACGCTACGTGTATATTACACGCCTGTTACCCTGCACTTACGTGATCTCTATTTTCTTCCGCCTAGTTTTAGCTTTACAAGTTCTTACGGGTGTCCTTCAATTGTCCTTGACACTCATCTTCTCTGCCCAATAAACACAGTTTTGTCCAAGTCGCTCTGGTTTAACTCCCTCCTTGGAACAGCAACCTACCCTGCAACTCAAGGAAGACGAGGTGTGCAGTGCCCCGCGCACGCAGGAAGCCGCCGGAAGGCCGCGCCTCCTTAAGGGTCGGGTCCTCGTCTGTCCAGCCTCGCTGAGAAACGCGCTGGGCTTCCGGAAGCCTCGGGTGCGGCTTCACTGGCAGCGATGTCTTGCGGTGGAGTCCGGCGAGGCAGGACAAGGCCGTGGGCGGCGGAGCCCCACACCTCCCACGCGCGCCCGCTCTGCGTCCCGCGCAGGATCTGTCGCTGTGTCCGCCGAGTGTCTGGTTCCTTTGCTGTCTGTCTCTCGTCCGCCCCGACCTGCCGGGCAGGGTTCTCCACAGGACCAGCAATTCGCTCAGTAGTACCGCTTTCCTGCCACCCGCGCTCGCTCTTTCTCCAGTGGCCTCGGGCGACTCCGGAGTCCGCGCGGCGGGGCAGGGCCCTCGGCCAGCGCGGGCTCGCACGCCCAGCGGGGTCCGCCCCCGGCCGCGAGCGCGCGTGTCCAGAAGGCCGCCAGGCTGCCTGGGCCGGTCACCTCTTCACCCCACGGTCTAAGCTCATCCTCACGAAGAGCGTGGAACTCCACTCTGGCTTCGTTGCGTGGATCCATCTCTTTCAGTTAAGTGGCATTAATGGGTGGTTCTGACATCGGTCCACGCCTTAAGGCTCTCCTGGCAGGTTCGTTTTTTTAACAAATTTGGGGGGATCCCGACCCGAGGTCTCACTGTGCACCTTACTTCCTCTAGCTAACTTCTTTGCCCACGCGGCCCAAAAAGGTTTGGATTCGCGTGTATTCGGTGTAAAATGACATAGTTTCTGACTTTCAAACGTAGAGTCAAAAAGTGAATATTCTAAAAAGCTTTACGCCCGAACAGGGACTTGAACCCTGGACCCTCAGATTAAAAGTCTGATGCTCTACCGACTGAGCTATCCGGGCCCTTGTCAAAGGCGCTCTCCTGTTCACTCTAGTGTGCAGGAAGACCCACGAGACCCGGCCTGAGGCCTCTGCGCTTTCATCCTGTTCCTGTCTCTCTTCCTTTTTGCCAACACCATCCGCTCCCTTTGCAAATGACACGACCTTTTCTACCCACTAGCGCCTGCAGAAAACTCTGTCCCAGCACACAGGCTTCTGCGGTGCCTGCACTTGGGGAGAAGAGAGACTCAGCCGCCAAGCAAGAAGCCACGAAGTCGAATCTCGGGAGCTGGTTTCCAAATTAAGCCAGCTGATGCACGCACACTGCTGGAATCGCGTCTGGGACAGACCAACAGTTCGGTGAGGTGAAGGCACTATTTACCATCACTCACTGCAAAGTAATACGGTAAACGCGATAAAAGCTGTGAGGCTCGATCGTTTAAATCGCGCCCCCGAGGCGAATCGCTGAGCCTGTCGTCCACTTTCTTCCCCAAGATCCTGCTACAGCAATTACTTCTGTGTTGTGTTTAGCGCGTCCATTTCTTTTTTTTTTTTTTTTTGTATTAAATTCTTTTATTAGTACATTGTAGGTATACCACACAATTACATTTCTCATTGGGAATTGTACCTTTACATAATGCATCTTGGTTCTTATTTTTCCCCATTCCTAGCCCTCCCTTCACCCCCTCCACCCTTCCCTATTTACAAAGACTTTATTTCCATTTTTTCCATTTCTCATCATTTTTCCTTTCCCTTCTTTCCTTTCCCCTGCCCCTCCCAATACCCCTACCCCTTTGGACCTTTTCTTCCTATTTTACATTATCGATTATTCATTCTAATCATTGGTACATTTTAGGTATACAATATAAAGACATTCATCATTGGAAATTTGCACCTTTACACAGTCCCTCTTGGTTCTTATTTTTCACCCTTGCCCAGCCCTCCCTTCAACCCCTCCATTCCTCCCTATTTACAAAGATTTTGTTCCTATTTTTCCATTTTCTCATATTAATCCCATTCCCTTCTATCCTTTCCCCTAGCCCTCCCACTTCCTTCCCCTTTGCCCCTTTTCTTCCTATTTCACATGACCTATTATACATTTAGTCCTTATTTACACTTTCAGTTTCTCACACCAGAGAAACTATTCGGTATTTACACATGTGTGTCCTATTTATTTCACTTAAGAGTATTGCCTCAATGTGCATCCACTTAGCTATAAATGTCTCTAATTTCTCATTTTTTATGGCTGAGTAGTACTCCATTTTATAAAAAACCACATTTTCTTTATCCAGTCTCCAGTTGATGGGCATTTGGGCTGTTTCCAAGTTTTAGCTATTACAAACTGTAGCGCGTCCATTTCTGATCAAGTGTTTATTCCTACCCCTGCTCGGAAACATAACTGTGAACAGATAACTCAAAGTAAGGGGTACACAGAGGTAGAGAGCTGAACCGACTCCAACTGCACCACCGGCCACCGCGCGGCCAGGGAAGGCGGCCTCTCCAGGAGGGACAGCAGCTCCCCCACAGGAAGCGCTGTTTAAATCGGGAACTGAAGGCTCAGTCGTGACTAGCTCTTCGAGAAGATCCCAGGGCAGAGCTCCTCCCTAGGGCAGGACCTCGCTGGCTCGGCTGGAAGCTGCCCGGGACCCTTGGCGTCTATCCGTGCAGCTTTGTGGAGGAGGCCAGTGAAGGAGGTTGGGCCTGCCGGCGAGGCACCAGCCGCAGCCTCGAGACACCTCAGGGACGTTTAGGTCTACTGAGTTTCCACGCGCGCTCCTGCAGTTCCTGAGTTAATTCCCTGCGTCTGTTCTTCCTCCTGTCCATAAGGTCCCTCTCCGATCACCCACTGATCCCCACGCTCACTCACGCTCGTGTCCTGCCAGTTCTGCCTTGTCACCACCGTGCGCCAGGTCGGGTCCTGGCCACCGTGGACGCGCAGGCGCTCCCGTCCTGCTCAGATGGCTGCGCGTCCCAGGGGCCTCCCGCCACCCTGGGCCGGGCCTGACCTCCCTTGATTCGAACTCTTCCTGCCTGGCTCGACGCAGGGCCCCTCCACACTGCCGGCCGGCCTGGCTCAGAAGCAAGAGCGTTTCGACGGGGCGCTGCGGGGACCCCGGGGTGACTGCCACGGACGCAGGCCCTGCTGTGCAGGCCCGGGGCGTCCAGAAAGGAAGCTGGGGCTGGGCAGGAAGCCGGCCGGTCCTGCAGCCGCGCTTCCAGCTAGGAGGACCCGGGCGCGCGGGGAGGGGAAGCGCCCAGGCCTTGGCTGGGGCGCCCTGGGTCCTCCGGATAGAGCCGGTGGACAAGACAGTCCGGGAACGCGGCGAACCCCAGCCTCACTCTTCACCAAGAGCCTTCGCCTCTCCTTTTCGCTCCCCGTTTCCCTTCCACCCTTTCCTGCGTCCAGTAGTTCTCGGGATCCTGGCAAGGCCAGGCGGCGAGCACGCGGCCAGGGGAGTTTTGTCGCTTCCGGCTTTGCGCACTGATGTCGCCGGCGGTGGCCGGCGGGGCGGGCAGCACGGAGGAAGGGGGGACTCTGAATCCGAGATTCGCAGCGGGTCACGCCTCATCACCCCTCCTCGCTCCCCGCGCACCCCAGAACCGGAGTTCTCGACCTCGGTGTTTGGTGACGAGGCAGATGACAAGCGTGTCTGAAAGGCAAATAGAAACGCCCACAGCTCCGTTTCCAGGTGGCATTTTTAAAAGGGAAATTTGTGAGTAGTTAGTGGAAATTCACCAGTCTGAACACGGATCGGTTAAACAGCAAACGACTCTCAGTCTCTCGGAGAAAAAAGAAAGACGGTTGCAGTACCGTGGCTTGGTGGCTAGTTCGCATCTTGCCTTTCACGTCAGCGAAGGAACAAAAGCTACGCGGCCCTGCCCCCTCTGAGGTTCGAACTCAGGACCTTCAGATTATGAGACTGACGCGCTGCCTACTGCGCTAAGGAGGCGTTAGCGCTTTGTAGATCGAGCCACCTGTCCACGGTGCCTCAGCCTCGGGTTTCTGAATGAGGCGGAACCGAGTTTGAACCCGAGCCGGCCGCGCAGACCCGCTCACTGCGGAGTCCCAGGCTCGCCTGGAGCTGGTCCGCGCCACCCTCGTCCTGCGCCGCAGACGCCGCCAGCGCCGCGGGGAGCGCACGACTCGGGGGAAGCGGAGGCAGCAAGACTACTCACAGGCGGTAGCGTGGCCGAGCGGTCTAAGGCGCTGGATTAAGGCTCCAGTCTCCTCGGAGGCGTGGGTTCGAATCCCACCGCTGCCAAAGCTTTTTCCCCCTCCGTCTGTCGTTTTTGTAGGTGGTAATTGTACTGTGTTCTCGGGCCCTAGGTCCACCAGGTTCCTCCCTTCCTCTACCTGGGGTCCACCGCAGGATCTCCAAAGCGGCGTAAAACACGTGGCAGGCCCTCCACCCCTGGAATCCGCAGGCGACCGACGAGCCCCGGGCTTCCCTTCTCACCCAGGCTTCCGCTGCACCGGCTCCCTCATCTTAACACTATTCAGCACCCAGGGCGCGCCCGGCCAGGCCGGGGGCTTGCAGAGTCCGTGAAGCCTGGCAGGGTGGGGTCAGCCACCGAACCCAACACTGCGCCTGCCTGTCCTTCCGCAGAGGGCGAAGCCTGGCACCGTCAGGGGACACAGACGGGGAGGCCACTAACTACACTTTAAACAGAACTGTTAAAAGATGTTTGCTCCATAAATCAAATAAGTGATCTCATTAACTCAGGAGAGGGTTTTAGATCGCTACCTGCGGCGCGCAGCCCCTGCCTGCCTCGCTGTTTCCTCCAACCAGCACCGGCCGGGGCCTCCGAAGTTTGCAATTTCTGCCTTTCTCCACACACCACGCGTTTTGTCAAATACAGAGCCATCTTTCTCTTGCTTCCCAAATCACGAAAACTTTCAATGCATAAATCTACCAAAGAACGTTTTCCTACTCGCGGAGACGAGCGAGGTACCCAGCGGGGCCTGCCCCGGCCACGCACAACCGCGAGGCCAGACTGCGGGCACGAATCTCCCGGCGTGGAGCTCGGGCGTCGCCACCAGGTGTCCCCGCGTGTGCGGCGCCCGTGCGGTATCTGTGCGGACACAGCCACACCTCCAGCCCGCCTGCCTCCCTGTCCTTTTCTCCTAATGAGAAAATGGCACACAATACCAAGGACCCGGCCCCGCGCAGCGGCAGCTGAGGGCGCGCGCGGTGGGCTCCGCGCGAGGCCCCCAGGCCGAGGGGAGCGCTGCGTCCTCGGGGGAGGCGGGGCGCAGCCAGCAGCTGCCCCACTTCTCAGGAGACACTCGGCTGACCTGCATTTACTGAGCAGCTATTTTGCTGCAGCACCTAGCTCAAGGGACGGTAGCACAGGACGAACGCCGGGTGACGCCAGGAGTCCGTGAGCCCTCGGCCGCGGGAGACCAGAGGCCACGCAGCCCAGGCCCAGTCACCATCCGCGGCGCCTCGGGTGCCTGGCCCTCTTACGATCAAGACGGGGCACCGAAGACCCGTCCAGCACCGTGACGTCCCGCCTGGTCACGCACACTTGTGGGCCCTCTGAGTGCGGAAAGTCCAGGTGGACGGAAGGAAGGGTGGTCTCGGCCCACGGACGCCCACCAGGCGGGGTGGGGAGCGATGTACAAGCTCTCCGCTCCGCAGGCGATGCCACAGGAAAGAGGGGGGTTTTGTGCACTTCTGCGCCCCTTTTCAAACGGCGAGATTCGATTGCAATCCGGCGGGTCGAGTCGCTCGGATCGGAGCCGCGCGGCCTGGAGCGCCGGCGCCAGAGCGAGGGAGGGGGCGGGGCTCGCGCCTGCGCCCGGCAGCCAGCAGGGAGGAAGCGGCAAGCCGAGGGCTAGCGGGCGGGCAATGCGCTCAGCTGGTTCCATGGTGTAATGGTTAGCACTCTGGACTCTGAATCCAGCGATCCGAGTTCAAATCTCGGTGGAACCTTTCCTGTTTCCTTTTTCCCCTCCGGCGGGGAGAACGGCGCCGCCCCGAGCCTCGGCCTCCTCTTTTCCCGGACTCTGGCCGCAAGGATGGGGCGCGGTGAGCGCTGGTGGACCGGGCGCAAGCCGCGCGTATCCCTTGTCCCCCTGTCCTCAGACCGGTTACTGCGCAACCAATCCGCCGTTCTGACGAAGCAGGCGGACCCGAGCACACGGTGACTGCCGCCTGTGTGGAGAGGGAAGGGGAGCGTGAAAAAGCGTATAAGGTGGGCAGGAAGGTAACACGAACGTAAAAGCATGTGTCAGAAGTGGGATTCGAACCCACGCCTCCATGCGGAGACCAGAATCCCCAGTACGGGAAGCAGAGCTTGAGTCTGGCGCCTTAGACCACTCGGCCATCCTGACACCCGGGGCCCGTGCCGGGGCTGGCCCTCTTCACCGCCCAGACGGCGCTCCCAGCGGAGACAGGCGAGGAAGGGGCGGGGCGCGGGGACCTGGACTGGAAACCGCGCCGGCCGGCGGCAGGAGGAGGCCCCGCCTCGCGGAACGGGGGCGGGGAGGAAGCGCGGGAAGCTGGGGTCCTGACGCGGAACTGCTGCTGTGTTGTAGCAGTCTGGCTGGTGGCAGGGAGGGCAGAGAACGGGAATCAAACTGGGGCTCCGGGAAGGCGTTCACCGGGACCGGACTGGGTCCAGGCCCGCCACGGCCCCCTGCGGAAGCCAGGAGGTCGCGCTCGCAGCGTCGGCTCGGACCGCACCCCCTCCACTGTGACCCCCGAGCGGGCAGGCGGAGCCAGGACGCTACGCTTCGGCGGGCGCCCTCCGCAGGCAGCCTGGGCTCCGCGGCGCAGGCCGCATCTTCCGCCTCTTGAGCCTGGAAGCTTCTGAGGACGGCTTCACCAAACCAAGGTTGAACTGAGACAAAGGGAGGCGTAGAAACCGGAGGAGCGGGCAGCCCGGGCGCCTCCCGCTGCGGGGACGCTTCCGCGGAAGCGAGGGAAGGAAGCGGCCCGAGGGCGTCTCCGGGGCCGACGCTCCGCCCACGGGAGGCGGCCTGGGGCTGGGGCTGGGGCAGAGCTGCCTGGTTAGGCAAACCAGCTCACCAAGTGTGGGCCTGGGTTCAGCCACCAGGATCAAAAACAGAAAAAAAGAGACAGTCTTTAAGAGAACTGAATGTACCTTCACCCAGTCTCTCCTATACTTTTGTTTTCTCAGACCCATCTTGTTGTGTTGCCCTGGCTGGCCTCGGAAGATTTCTCCTGCCTCAGCCTCCCTGAATACCTTGAACTGCAGGTGCTGGTGTGAGACTGAACAAAAGTTACTCCATTTTGTAATAAGGCCCCATCTTGTCTGCTTCTGTTACACTTCACCATGGGGACGTCGAGTTCCCAGAATGTGCTTGTTGCTGTTCCAAGGAAACCGCAAGTTAGCCTTATGCCTGTTATGTAAAGATTGGTTGCTACACTACCCCAACCGCCAACGTCTCGCTTCTGTACTTTTGCTTGCCAAGTTCCCTCTTGCGACCCCTATAAAAAGACCTCAGTCCCTGAGCCGGCCGCCTCTCTAAGCTTGGTGCTTGGAGGGTGCCGTCTGGCCAGACTACTAAAGGTCTGTTTTACTTTCACAACTTGTCCGGTGTGTTCCCTCCCGGCTGATCCTCGCTGTAGTGAGTTCCTCGGAGCATTTGGTGAGGCCCACGGTCTTACACTAGCCATCATGGCCAGCACATGATGCTAACCTCCTGCACAAATACAGTACCTTACAACAACCAGGAAATGGACAGTGATGTTACCCACTGGCTTTATTCAGTTTTCACCGTTTTTACATGCACCGGTTCATGTGTGTCCATGTACGTGTATGTGTGTTTAGTTCTGTACAATTTTATCACGCCCATAGATATCACTGGACCAAGACACAGAACTGTCCCCCCCCCAAGGATCCCTTGATGGACTGACGTCTGTCTCCAGGGTTGGGATTATGTACGAGTGTGTGCCACCATGTCCAGCTAGAGATTTATTTTATTTCAAAACAGGGTCTGGCCATGTAGTCCAGCAGGCTGGCCTCGAACTCACTATGCAGCCCAGGCTGGCTCCAACTCCTGGTGATCCTCCTCCTTCAGCCTCCCCAGTGCTGGGATTACAGGTGTGCACCACTGTGGGGGGCCTTGCCCCCCCGCTAGAACTCTTGAGTGCCTTTTACGGACATATCCGGGCCTGCTGCAAATCTACCCGGCAACAAGGAAGTAGCCCCAGTACCCTCCTCTTGCTCCTCCCCTCTAGCCCTACGATATATATGTTGTAGCAGCTTCCGCAATAAACGAGACTTGATCAGAAACCTGTCTTGTCTCCATCTCTCGTGTCCCCTGTCCCCTCTCATCCTCGCTCCCCCTCTAGGGTCTCCGTTGACTTACCCGCGGGCCGGGACAAGTGGCGCCCAACGTGCGGCCAGAGAACGGGGGATCCAGTGAAGGACGCTGCTCAGGGGCCCTAAGATTAAGATTGAGGAACAAAGAGCACACTCGACACAGGAGAGGCTTGCAATTGACGTAGACCTGCCGTCTTTTTCGCACCTCGGTAAGTTGAGCAGCGATTACGGGACAGGGCATTAGTCAGCACGAATTGTTCGTGCAAGGTCTCAAGGAGACATTACAGGCACGAGGGGTAAAGGTTACAGTCAAACAACTGCTGAAATTTTTTGATTATATTAAGGATCTCTGTCCCTGGTTCCCTGCCGAGGGAACCATTGACGAAAAGAGATGGAAAAGGGTAGGGGAAGCTCTTCAGGATTACTATGCCGCTTGCGGACCCGGAAAGGTCCCGATTGCGGCGTTCTCGTATTGGAATTTGATCAATGATATTATTTCCAAAAAAACGAGGGACCCACTGGTAGCTCAAGCTATCCAGGTTGGGGAGATAGCCCTCCGTACGGGTGAGGATCCAACGCCTCCAGGCGGCTCCGACGCAGTCTCTCGGGACGCCAATATGGCGCCGGGACCCAGGCCCGTCAAGGCCACGACTTCCTCGCCAGATGAGAACGAGGACTTGATGTCCTTTGACAGTGACGATGATCCCGCCCCCGACGGACGTAACCCTCCCTCGGACCAATCCCAGACGGCCACGATCCCTGCCAAGCCCTATAAGGCAAAGCTTCGCCGGACCCCCGCCTCCTCTCCTTCCGCTCCTGCTTCCGAAGCAGCCCCACCCCTGCGGGAGGTTCCGCCCCTATATCCCTCCCTTCAAGCCTATCGCTGCCCGCCTCCACTCCCAGATCCGCCCCAACATGGCTCCGGGACTGACGAGTCTGCGGGGGGGGGGGGGGGGGGGCACTGCGGGGCGGCTCTGGGTGCCCCCCTCCTTACATTCCTCCGGGCCCCAACACTCCTGCTCTGGCATATCCTGTTGTTGATCTCCAAAAGAAATTCCGGGACAAAATAAAATTTCTAAAAAAACAGATAAGGTTAAAAAAGGAACATCAAAAACTTATTACCCAGCTTGAAGGCTTAAGAACAGGCAAAGCCCATAAAAATGTCCGTAGAGAAGACAAACTTAAGCCACGACCCCCCGTTAGAGGGGCGGCCCCTAGGGTGCCATCCGGGTAGGGAGTATCCCTGAAACTTAAAAATGCGGAAGCCTTTCCCGTAACTAAAACTACTGACGCACAGAGACAGGCGTGGAGACACCACAGTGGTTTCGATTTTAAGGTCATTAAAAAATTTAAAACGGCCGCAGCTCAATAAGGGGCCACTGCACCTTACACCATGGCCATTTTAAAATCGGTGGCAAAAAATTGGCTCACCCCAATTGATTGGCAGACTCTGGCCCGCGCCACCCTTACAGGAGGTGATTATTTATTATGGAAATCTAAATATGTTAAAAATTGCCGAGAAACTGCTAGGCGCAATGCTCAGGCGGGGAATGGATGGGTGCTTGACATGCTCCTTGGGGAGGGGGCCTACACCGCCAACGACCAACAAATACAATTTGATGCGGGGTTATATGCCCAGATTCAGACCGCCGCCACTAGGGCCTGGAGAAAGCTCCCCTCCAAAGGAGACGTGAGTGCCTCCCTCACTAACATTCGGCAGGGCCCAGACGAGCCGTTTGCGGACTCTGTCCACCGCCTTCTCACGGCGGCAGGCCAAATTTTGGGGAGCGCAGAATCCGGGACAGATTTTGTTAAACAGCTTGCTTTTAAAAATGCAAATGCTGCTTGCCAGGCCGCCATCCGCCCTTATAAAAAAAAAAAAAGCAAAACAAAACTGATCTCTTAGGTTACATTCCTCTTTGCTCAGAAATTGGGACTGCCTACCAACAGGGACTTGCTATGGCTGTTGCCATACAGGGTTACACGGTCAAACAGTTTTTGTCGCGCCGCCCAGGCAACAAGTGTTTCCGGTGCGGGACAACGGGTCATTTTGCCAAGAAATGTCAGGCCCCTAGGGCGTTGGCCCCTGGGGCCTCACTTCCGGGGCCTTGCCCTCGATGCAATAAAAAAAAGACATTGGGCGCGAGAATGTAGGTCCAAGACGAACGCTCAGGGCCGGCCCCTCCCGCTTGTCCATAACCCGGATCAGGGAAACGGGAGAAGGGGCCAGCCCCAGGCCCCCGCACCCAAACAAATTTACGGGGCGCTCAATTTTGTTCCAGCAAGCAACAATCCATTTCAGACCTCTTCAGAGCCACAAAAGGGAGTGCCGGATTGGACCTCAGTGCCACCACCCACACAGTATTGACCCCAGAAATGGGAGTCCAGGCCCTCGCCACAGGAGTCTTTGGACCCCTACCTAAGGAGACCTTTGGCCTCGTAGTAGGCAGAAGCAGCAGCACCATGAATGGACTGCAGGTCTACCCAGGAGTGATTGATAGCGACTACTCCGGGGAACTTAAGGTTATGGTTTCTTCCCCCAAGGTTATTAACACCATTCAAACAGGCCAAAGATTTGCTCAATTGTTACTCCTTCCCCTTCTCTCTACCTCTAATAAGGCTCTAAACAACGCCCGAGGTAGCCAGGGATTCGGCTCATCCGATGTCTACTGGTCGGAGATGCTTTCAGCCCAGAAGCCTCTCATGACCTTGTGGTTAGAAGGGAGACAGTTTTCTGGATTGGTAGACACTGGTGCTGATGCAACTGTCATCAAGGAAAAAAATTGGCCATTAAAAGACACCCTCACCCATCTCAGGGGTATAGGTCAGAGTCAAACTCCTAAACAAAGTGCCAAAGATCTGACCTGGAGGGACCAAGATGGTAATCAGGGCACCATTCAACCTTATATCATCTCAGGGTTACCCATTAATCTATGGGGGAGAGACCTATTATCACAAATGGGGATGATTATTTCTAGCCCTAATGAAATTGTCACTATGCAGATGTTTAAAAATGGGTACATTCCAGGCAAAGGGCTAGGTAAACACTCTACAGGTATTGTGCAGCCCATTGAGCCAGTCCTTTGTAGCTTCAGCTATTCAGGCCGTACGTAAATCTTGGGCCCAAATGTATGTTATACACTATATGGATGTCACACATTACCCTAAATTTGGAAATCTTAAATATATACATGTCAACATTAATACATATAGTGGATTTGTATTTGCCACCCTACAATCCGGGGAGGCTACTAAACATGTAATTGCCCACCTTCTAGTTGCCTTCTCAGTACTTGGATGTCCACAGCAAATTAAGACAGACAATGGTCCAGGCTATACCAGTTCTGGCTTCTCAAAGTTTTACAAACAATTAGAAATAACACACATAACGGGAATCCCATATAATCCACAGGGACAAGGCATTATAAAAAGAGCCAACCTCATACTCAAAATTACATTAGATAAAATAAAAAGAGGGGAATGGTACCCTATCAAGGGGTCACCTAGAAACCTGATATCACATGCACTATTTATTCTTAACTTCTTAAATTTGGATGCCAAAGGTTTATCTGCAGCCAATCGTTTCTGGCAACCAGAGACGCAACGACAATTTGCCTCGGTGATGTGGAAAGACCCCCTGGACCACTCATGGCACGGGCCCGATCCTGTACTTATCTGGGGCCGAGGATCGGTGTGTATTTACTCCAAGGAAATGAAGTCAGCCAGGTGGCTCCCAGAACGCCTAGTAAAACAAGTTGATAGGCGTGCTGATGATGCCGATGACCTGACGTTGTCCAATCTTAACCAGTTAACAATGGCGCCTACAATTACAATCTAATAATCATCAAGAGTATAGTATAATTCAATTTGGCTAGTTGTGTTTGGGTGCACCCTAATTTTATACACTGTCTCATATGTTTGTCTATTGTCTGTTGTTTGTGTTCGTACAGTTGAGCTCAATGTTTCCCTTCCTCTTCAAAGGATATTCGCCTATTGTTAAATTGACTTATAGATAAATATTATTAAACTAAAGACATGCTTTTCTTCCCAGGTTGTTAATTGATCAAAGTACCACTGAAATTTATTTTATGAAAGTGACGTGCTTGTCACCCACACGCAACAATCAAATTGCAATTAACAGTTATAAAATAAAAAGATATATATTCTTAATTGTTTGTCAAAACGATTATAGATGGGAACTCCCTTTGATGAATATAGAAGTGGCCACCCAGAAAATGATTATTCTGGTCTTAATTCATTAAAGGGACCCCCTAGTAAATTTTATATTATATAATCTTATGGGAGACATATCACAATGAATATTATCTAAATATGTTATAAATTGATTGTATTGGTTGTCCTTGATATTTAAGCACTGAATATGTTGTTACAAAATGTTTATATTGGTTAAGTTCTGAATATGTTATTGTAGTATGTCCACATTGGTTATTTTCAAAAGCTTAATCAGGTTAGCCTAACTCTCTTATCTACAGCCCAGCCTTGTTTACATCGCAGGATGAAATTTTGCTTACAGGTTAAAGAGATGACATCCCTGAATCTGTTGCATGGTCTGTTGCTGTTCCTGGCCACCACAGGCCCCAATTCATGTATCTGATGGTGGCGGGCCTTCAGATCAGCTCAGGGAAGAGCAAATACAAAACAACTGGAGACTATCATCCAAGAGATGTACCCCTCCCTAAATTGTCATCCACTGGCCCTTCCCAAACCTCAAGGCCCAGACCCTGACGCCCAAACCCTGAGTGTCCTGGAGGCCACTTATCATTTGATCAATACATCCAACCCAGCCTTTGCTGCGGATTGTTGGCTATGCTTGACCCTTGGCACACCCCTGCCCCTCGCCTTGCCAGTTGTCGACCAAACTGACTATGCCAACAGTTCTAGTTACAATTGCAGTTTTTCTCTGCCCTTCAGGGTCCAGCCAGTACAGTTCAATGCCTCAGTTTGTTATCTAAATTCGGGCCACAACAATAGCTTCGATATACGTGTTGGAGTCCAAAATTTCTCTCTCTGCTCGGTAGTGCTTAATGGCCCTGCCGCCATTTGCCCTGCCCCGGGTCACGTGCTCGTCTGTGGAGGGAGCTTGGCATTCACCTCCCTCCCCACTAATTGGACTGGGCTGTGCGTGGTGGCGACTGTCCTCCCGGACATCTCCCTTATTCCTGGAGATGAGCCAGTGCCCTTGCCCAGCTTTGGCTATATCGCTGGGCGACATAAAAGGGCCGTCTCACTGGTCCCCTTGCTCGTGGGGCTAGGGGTGTCCGGCGCCCTTGCCACTGGCTCTGCTGGCGTCGGGGTGGCATTACACTCCTATGCCAAATTATCCAACCAATTGATTAATGATGTTCAAGCTCTCTCCAACACTCTTACAGATATACAAGATCAGATTGATTCTCTGGCTGAGGTGGTCCTTCAAAATAGAAGGGGTCTGGACCTCCTCACGGCAGAACAAGGAGGGATTTGCATAGCCCTAAATGAATATTGTTGTTTCTATGCCAATAAATCTGAGATCGTCAGGAAAAAAATTTGTGAACTTCAGGAAGATCTAAACAGACAACAACAAGAATTCTCCCAAAATCCCCTCTGGACTGGCCTCAATGGTTTCCTCCCTTATCTCCTCCCTTTGCTGGGACCCTTATTGGGTTTACTTCTGATCATTTCCTTGGGGCCCATAATATACAACAAAATCATGGCCTTCCTTAGAGCCTGGGTAGAGACAATAAAAACAGCGCCCATACAGGTCTACTATAATAGATTGGCAATGGCTGACCAGGACGAATGTCGGACCATCGATTAGGTCCTTGCCGTGGCGAAGTGTTCTCGCCCCACCTGGTGAGAGGGCTGGCAAGCCAATGACAGGCAACTGAGCAAGCGTGCCATGCTGTGAAAAGGCCCTCGTGCGCCGCCTAAGACAGGTGCCAGAGCTTTATTTCCCTGGTTCACCGATGACGGGTAAGGTACACGGTGCAGACACGTATGTTGCTCTGACCCAAGACAGGCTCAGCCCCCGCAGGCTTGGCTCTCCTGACGCCTTTCTAAAATTATAATTTTAAAGGGAGGACCTGTGGGGGGCCTTGCCCCCCCGCTAGAACTCTTGAGTGCCTTTTACGGACATATCTGGGCCTGCTGCAAATCTACCCGGCAACAAGGAAGTAGCCCCAGTACCCTCCTCTTGCTCCTCCCCTCTCGCCCTACGGTATATATGTTGTAGCAGCTTCCGCAATAAACGAGACTTGATCAGAAACCTGTCTTGTCTCCATCTCTCGTGTCCCCTGTCCCCTCTCATCCTCGCTCCCCCTCTAGGGTCTCCGTTGACTTACCCGCGGGCCGGGACACACCACCATACCATGCCCAGCTAGGAATTTATTTTATTTTTTTGGTACTGGGAAATCAAACTCCGGACCTTGCACTTTTGAGGCAGGCGGTGGAAACACTGAGCTAAATCCCAGGCCCAGGAATTTATTTTAAAACAAAATCATTTCATTAATAAAATTTATATCTCTCTTCGTCAGGCTTGTGTATTAAAGGGTTTAGACAATGCCCTGGAGGCAAAAAGGAAATTGTGAAGATTTCTGAGTAAGAAGGGATGGGATGAAAGAACTATTACGGGGTTATAAAGGATGACTATCTCCTGAGGTAATGTCACAGGTGGGTCCAAGGAAGTCCTTCTAGAGAAAGGATGGCACTCGCCCAGCCCCAACATGAGAGAGAGGCAGGGCACACTCAGGGTGACAACTGTGGCCACCAGAGTGGGTGCTTGGCCAGGCTTGAGGATCTATGTGGTCCTGGGTTTGTCCTCAAATCAGAGGATCTGGGATGTTTTGCCTAAAGACAGTCTTGGAATTATTTGTCTGCTGTTTCTTTCACTTAAAGTCAGATTGCTGCCCTTTATTGAATTAAAACTAAAACAGACTTCATCAACTAGGTTAAAATACAAGCAGTTCCTGTGTGTTTGAAGTTCAGCAATTCAGTAGTGACTGGACAGCTCTGTGTAGGGTACGGTGTCCACACTGTGGCTTGCCTGGGCCGTACTGAGTGAGGAGGAATTGTACTGATGGTTACTGTACTGTACTGTATACAGTACAGGATGGCTACTGTATACAAGTAACAAAACTTCCATGCTGGAGTATAAAAATGAACGAATTAGCAGTCCTTTATTTTTCCACTGCCAGCAGTATTGTATATGCAATTATAACAATATCATGGACAAAAAAGATTTGATACATCATTGTATTTCCTATGTGGCACTAATTAAATACTTTTATTTTATTTTTTATTTTTTTCCCTCCAATGAGTTTTAATCAACGGTACTTCTGTATCAGGGAGAGGATTTTCTAATAAAGGGCAAGTATCTTCTGATGCTACAGCTTCTTCCCTTCACATCCAAAGGTGTGTCCTGAGCTGAGGAAAGGGGAGGCTGGGCCCTGAGTTTCTCAGAGCAAATTTCCAAGTCAGTGTTTCCTCTTCACAAGGAGACAGGGCTGAGAGAGCCAGTTCCAGCCCCACTGACAAAGGGTCAGTGGACGATAAACAGGCCGCTCCCTCCTCCTCAAAAAGGAAGACAGCCTTTGTTTGTGTTTGTTGTTGTTTTTGTTTTGTTTTGAGACAAGGTCTGCTATGTAGTTCAGGCTGTCCCTGAACTTACTTTGTATTCCAGGCAGGCTTCAAACACCCAGAAATCCTCCTGCCTCACCCTCCCAAGTACTGGGATTATAGGCATGCACCCCATGCCCAGCTTGGAACTACATCCTTAACACTCAGGGACTTAAATACTATGAAACAGCACAAACCCATGTTTACTAATGAACGATCTGTTTGCTCACAACAGCGCCTGTCTTCGAAGGCGCACATGTGTGGGTGGCTGGAACAATACTGGGGCAACTGCTGCACTTTGCTCGCCAAATTACACAAGCAACTGTAACCCCACTGTGCAATTTCCACACCAGCGCCATGGGGTTCACTCTCCTTTGTCACACGGTCGCAGGCCACAGTGCCTTACAGGAGAGTGGTGACAACATGGCTAAAACCACATCCTAACACTCAAAGTTCCTCGTCACATGCTGTCAGGCAGTGTGTGGCCTGTGAGCAGCAGGTTGGACACATGAGTACCATCTCCTTAGAAAACCGACGTCTGGCTGAAACTTGGATTTTTGTTGTTATTTTGTTTTTT
Organism: Heterocephalus glaber; assembly: GCF_053883595.1. Taxonomy (NCBI): domain Eukaryota; kingdom Metazoa; phylum Chordata; class Mammalia; order Rodentia; family Bathyergidae; genus Heterocephalus; species Heterocephalus glaber. The sequence continues at coordinate 745,940 of NW_028258315.1, forward strand.
GACACCAGGTCTCTCTACCTAGACCAGTCTGGCCTACAATTTGTAATCCTGACTCAGCCTCCCAAGTATTGGGATTACAAGCCTGGGGCGTTATACTGGGTCAGCTTTTGGACTGTGTGGATTTATAGTGTCCTTAAAATTCTGAGGAGCCAGGCATGGTGGTGAACGCCTGTAATCCCCACATTCGGGAGGCTGAGGCAGGAGGATTGTCATGAGTTTGACGCCATCCTGAACTACATAGACCCTGTCTCAAAAAAAAAAAAAAAAATCCTGAGGAATTTGGGAGTTGTGGGACCCTATCAACCCCAAATATAGGCCTAGAAAGGAAGGTATGGGTAATTTAGGAGAGTTTGCTCAGGCCTTAAAATTAAGGCATGTTAGCCCGCCCACACCTGTAATCCCAGCACTCTGGGTCCCGAGATTTAGCAAGACCTTATCACTAAATAAAAAAGTAAAGGGAGCGGGGTCTGGGGATGCAGCTCAGTGTGGGGGCCCCAGGTGGAACCCTCAGCACTCCATTTAAGGTGGGGAGAGCTAGTTTCCTTAGACCTGCAGCTTCCTACCTGCTTTCTTTCATACTACCTCAGCGCCATGTAAACGTCTCAGAGAAAAAGACCACCGAAAACTAATGAGAACGGTTGCCTTTATCTGGTCACTAATCCACCTCCACGCCATGCAGCCTGACACCTGGTGCGCCGGCTTCGCTCAGGCTGCGAGCGGGAACTCTGGGTAACACAGCCGACCGCACGGCCCAGCTGGCGATGAAGGGACAGCGACTGTGGATCGGAGGCGGGCGGAGGTCACCAGGTGACTCTCCTCGCCGCTGCCCCGTCCTGCCCTCTGTGCCCGGCCCCCCTGCCTCCTGAGCCCTCACTCAGTTTCGCAGCGCTCAGCGCCCTCTGTTGGAACAAACCATGGCAGGGGCAGCCTTCAATGCCTCCAAATCAACTGACCTAATCCCTGCACACACTTTCCTGGAAAGGCCAGGGTGCTTGGGCCTGGAGCTTCGAGGGCTGGGCCCAGAGCCTGGTCCCGCGGGGACGAGGGCGTGAGGCTAGCCAGGCCTCGTAGTCCTTCGGGTTTCCCGCCCCGCGAGGCGGAGGGCCGAACGCGATCCCCGAGCGACCATCTGGAAGCGGAAGTCCCTCCTCCTCGGAGAGAACCGGGAGGACGGACAGGCGCCGGGGCCCACGGCCCGGTGCACCCTGCGCAAGGCGGGATGCTTGGGTTCTGCCCCACGCGCCGGCGTTTTAGTCCTATTTTATTAAACTATGATGCACATCCTTATGATTCAAAACAAAAACACAACGTCGATCTCGCGTGGGTATAACCGGCACCCATTTCAGGGGAGAACTGGGGCGGGGTGCTGAGCCTACCCGCTGGGCGCCAGGGGCAGGACCGGCGCGGGCCACTCGTCCGCGCAGCAGGGCTCCCTGCCCGGGCTCGGCCCTTTCGCCAGCGGCGCGCGCCCACCCGGTCTCCCGGGACCGCGCAGAGCCGCCTCGCTCTGAAGGCCGCAGCCCGAGACCTGGCACCAGGGACCCAGGCAGGGCCCGGGGCCACGGCCAGAGGGAAGGGTGCCCGGCCAGAGCGCCACGAGAGCGCGCGGGAGGCCAGGCCCCGCCCCCGTCCGCCTCTTCCGCTCGCTCCGGGGCGGGGCCTACGCGGCCGCCAGACCCTTTGGGACGCGGCCACGTCGTCTTGCGCGCGCCGAGCGGCCCGCGGTGTCCCGCGCTTCGGGGCGCGCGTGGGGCCCGGACCGGCCAGGGCGGCGGCCCCACCCCGGCGCCATGGCCGCGGCCAGCGTGGCCGAGTGCCTGCAGCAGGAGACCACCTGCCCCGTGTGCCTGCAGTACTTCGTGGAGCCCATGATGCTCGACTGCGGCCACAACGTGTGCGGCGCCTGCCTAGCGCGCTGCTGGGGCGCGGCCGAGACCGACGTGTCGTGCCCGCAGTGCCGCGAGGCCTTCCCGCAGCGCCACCTGCGGCCCAACCGGCCCCTGGCCAACGTGACGCGCCTGGTGAAGCAGCTGCGCGCCGAGCGCGCGCCGGGCCCGGGCGGCGAGATGGGCGCGTGCGAGAAGCACCGCGAGCCGCTGAAGCTGTACTGCGAAGAGGACCGCACGCCCATCTGCGTGGTGTGCGATCGCTCGCGCGAGCACCGCGGCCACAGCGTGCTGCCGCTCGAGGAGGCGGTGGACGGCTTCAAGGTGAGGCGGCTCCCGGGCTGGGCCGACGGCGAGGCGCCCCTCACCCGGCTGCCGGGAAGACGAGTCGGGCAGGGTCCTGAGCTCCGAGCGGGCCGGGCGGCGCAGCCGAGTGAAGCAAAGTGTTCAGTCGCGGAGTCGCCGGGGCGGCCGTGAGCCCGGGATGCCCGCGGGCTCTGGTTTGAGGGCTGCAGGTGCAGGCGCACAATGACGCCCTTGTGAGAGTGACCGCACGCATGCGTGGTCAGGGCGCTTTCAGCTCCGCCGCGTCCCTCGGCCGACTCGGGTAAGCTGGGCAGGGGCATCACCCGTGTCGCGCAGGAGAGAGTTACTAGGTCACGGCCTTCGTGCGCTCGCGCTGCAGCCGCCGCTGAGCTTGCGTCTCCCATCCAGGCGCTTTCCCCACCCTTCGGGGACTGGTGGGTCACTTACTGCGCGGGGCACAGCTTTGGGGCTAGCGTGGCGTGGTCCGAAGCCGCGCTCTCCGCCGGGACGTGGGGGTCCCAGAGGTAGGGATGCAGCGGTGGCCACGGCCCCACGGCGTAATTGGGGCGGCTCAGCGGCTGTTCCTGCTTTCCCAGGAACAAATCCAGAGCCAGCTGGACCACCTGAGAAGAGTGAAGGACCTGAAGAAGAGGCGCCGGGCGCAGGGCGAACAGGCACGGGCCGAACTCTTGGTAAGGGCTTCACCCGCGCCCCTTCTGCTTGGGTCGGGCGTAGCAGTGCCCCGGCTCTCCTTGCTTTCTTCCTGGTGAGTGGCTGCTGTGCTGATTCTGGGAGAGGAGTTTGGGAGTCACAGAGACTGTTATGCACGTATATATTCACCAAGTGCCTAAAACGTTTTTGGACAACAAAATATTGCAGATCTTTCCGTATGAGGTGCTTGCTTCTGAAAAGCAAGCCTCTGATGAGTACGTTGAGAAATGTCGCCCCAGGCAGGGCCCTGAAGGACGCTGCACAGGGAGCCTCTGCTGTCTCAAGTGGAGACCTCAGGAGCAACAGGCGCTGCCTCTGGGGTTCAGACGGAGGGTGTGACGTCGCCGCTGCGCCTCGGTTTGCTCACCTGTGCAGTGGGCTGGGTTGGACAGGGCTCCCAGCAGCCCGGAACTGCCCTTTTCTTCCGGAGAGGAACAGAGGGAGAGGGGAGGCCAGGCTGAGGCTGCCCAGCGTCTCATGATGGGAGGCAGTCACGCGCTGGGGTGCCGTAGCGCCCCTTTGGAGAAACCCTTGATTAATCTTTGGGGCTCCTGTCGCTCTAGTTTGTTTGTAAGGCTGCCTCTTGTGGCTGATGTCTCAGGAAGACTCAGCCCTGAGAAAGGCGAGAACTGGTGAGGGCCTAGAGCCCAGGCAGGTGCATGGCCCAAGGCGGGGAGGACGGGGGTCTCGGATCGAGTCGTCACAGGGTCTGAGAGGGACAGGGAGTGAAGTGGCTTTGGGGGCTGAGGTGATGTCACCGCTGCTGGCCTGTTCCTGCATTTCAGACTCTGGGTCCAGCACAACAGTGAAGGGCAAGGTTGGGCTCCAGCAAAACTTCCTCCCTCTCCCACTCTGCTGGTCCTGTGCTTAGAACACAACCTAGTGGTGTCTTGATGGTGGACTGCGGTGAGAAGGAAGGGCAGACAGAGCCACAGCCAACAGGCTGAGAGAGCTGTGGGCTGCTGGGCAGGCCCAGGGAGTGAGCACACGGGACCCGGCGTGGCCTGTCCCCTCTGTGTGACAGCCCTGCGTGGCTCTCAGTGGCGAGGAGGCCCTTCCCCTTGGCCTGCCGAGGTGGCGTGGTCTGGTCTTTGCCTTCGGTGGTCTTTGTCTCCCAGCACTAGGGACTGAACCCAGGGCCGCATCCTGAGCCTCATCCCCAGCCCTTTTGTGTCGTGGGTTCTGAGCTGGATCTTGCTGTCTTGCCCAAGCCGGCCCTGAACTTGTGGTTCTGTCTCAGCCTCTTGAGCAGCTGGGCTGACCCCGGCATGCGGCTCAGGTCCTGTTCTCGCTGTAAAATGCTGGATGATCTTGGCTTCTGTGTGGGCTCCCCCAGCCACCGCCCACCATTACCCTCGGTGACCGCGTCACACGCAGCAGACTCCCTGGAGGGTCTTGTTATGATCGGGAGACTCGGCCCTGGCACCATGCGCTCAGTCCCCAGGGAGGACCCGAGGGCCCGGGGTGACACTGTGCTCTTCCCCGCTCCGGCTGTCACCTGCAGAGCCTCACACAGATGGAGAGGGAGAAGATCGTGTGGGAGTTCGAGCAGCTGTGCCACTCCCTGAAGGAGCAGGAGTACCGGCTGCTGGCCCGGCTGGAGGAGCTGGACCTGGCCATCTACAACAGCATCAACGGCGCCATTGCGCAGTTCTCCTGCAACATCTCGCACCTCAGCAGCCTGATCGCACAGCTGGAGGAGAAGCAGCAGCAGCCCACCAGGGAGCTGCTGCAGGTGAGGCGGCGCCTGGGCCTCTGGGTGGGGCCACACTCGGCCCCAGGCGTGTTGGGCCGGAGCAGGGCCGCCGAGGCCAGAGGCAGTGCCATGGGCCATCGGGGTGCAGCCAGTGGAGCGGCCCAGCCTTCTCCCTGGCAGAGCCGCGCCGTGCAGGCCCCGTGTCTGTCGCTGCCTCCCCAGCCGCAGCAGCTTCAAGTGCTGGGAACGGCTGTGGCCTACAGAGCCTCAGTCCTCGCCGCTGCCGTGGAGAGGCGCAGACCCTACACTAGGGGAGAAGGGCTGAGCGCTAACGCTCGCCAGTGTCCAGTCGCCCGCGGAGGACGGGTGACCAGGAGGGAGAGGCCTTGGGAGGGGCCAGAGGGCTCATGCGGCTGGTGCCAGGCGTTCTGTGTCCAACACCATGGGGTTGGGTGGGTGCAGGGTTAGGGAGGGACGGGGCCTGTGCAGGGTGCAGCTGTGGGAGAGCGGAGGGTGGAGGAGTAGAGCACGCAGGTGAGCAGGACCGGGGGCTTCCTGGGAGTGTTTAGATGCTGCCGAGTCGTGTGGGTGGGGTCTGCTGGGGAGGGTGTGGTCGAGCAGGCCCTGGGCACAGGACCTGAGTGGAGCAGCGTACAGGTCACAGAGAGGCCTCTGAGTGACCCGGCTGTGACTTCAGGCTGGGGAGGAGCAGTAGGGCCGCTCCGCCCAGAGGATTTACGTAGAACCGTTCTGCCCCGTTGGGATTTTCTTGTCTCTGTTGCTTTCTCCAATCTTGGCTGCTATGGCCCACACCCCAAGGAAGCAGACAGTTTTTTGCATGATGGGCTCGAGGGTTTTTTTCTTTTATGAGACAGGATCTCATGATGTATTCCAGGCTGGCCTCGAACTCACCGGAGTCTTCCTGCCTCAGCCTCCCAAGTGCTGGGATTACAGGTGTGCACTGCCACGCCCAGCATTAGTACCTATTTGTGACCTGTCCTGAATGTGGTGCATTTATCGTGGGGAGTGGGCACATACACATTTCACGTCCTAGTCCTCTTTCTCTCCTTCTCCCCTCCCTCCCTCCCGCTCCTTGGTCTCTACACCCCTTCCTATCCTCAGAAGGTCTGTTTCCCTGGTTGTTGTTGTCTTTTATTTTTCTCTTCAAATTATTTCTGCTTTGGGTTTCTCATGTGAGAGAAACCGTGTGGTAGTGAACCTTCTGTGCCTGATTTATATCACTTAGCATCATGGATCAAGGTGCATCCGTTTGTTACAGATAACTCACATTTATGCTTTCTTATAGCGGAACAGTTAGGACTGCGTTGTGTACAGAAACCACATTTTCTCTTAAGTAGATGTTGAATGTTTTTTCAGTGCTGATGATTGAACCCAGGGCCTCAGGCACGCTAGGCACAAGCTCTGCCACACCCTGGACTAAGGCTAGATCTTAAGGGGAAAGGAGCATCTAGTGAGAACAGAAAGTATCAGATTGCTTACTAACTACAGAAGGAAAACAGCAACCATACAGTGGTTGAGACCAGTATCACCAAGGGGCTGGGGATTTAACTCAGTGGTGCCACCACCTGCCTCGAAAGCTCAAGGTCCTGAGTTTGATTCCCAGTACCAACAACAACAAAAAAGACCAGTATCACCATGAAGGCATGAGCAGTTGGGCACTCGGAGGGCCGAAGAAATGCACTGTCAGAGATGGCACAGCCTGAATTTGTTTATTCATTTTTAAAAGGGGGGTGTGTTGAGACAGCATCCTGTTAAATAGATCACCTTGGCCTTGAATTAATTCACTATGTAGTTTATAGTGGCCTCAAACTTGGAGCAGTCCTCCTGCCTCAGCCTCCCAAGTGCTGGGATTACAAGTGTGCACCACCACGCTCAGTGGCACAACCTGAATTTAATCTTGAGGAAAACTGCAGTGAGCAACATTCTGTAAAGTAACTGGCTTGTGTCAAATAGTATCAGAGCCGGGAAAGACAGAAAGACACCAGGGCAGAGGAACGGTTCTAGTGGTGACCGAGCCGTGAGGGACCCTGCTTCTCACGTGGACAGGACGTGGGAGCTGAGAAGGGCAGTCATTACTAAGACAGCTGCTCAGATGGGCCCTGGGCCGTGGGAGGCACACGTGTCGCTGCTCCGTGACTGACCTGGAAGACCCACTTGTCCTTGGGAGCTGCAGGGACGCATGGAGGGGCGGCAGGAACAGCAGCCTTGGGTTGCTCTGAGGGTGCCATGATTGACAGGCAAACAGTTAAAGGTAACCCAGAGTTCTTTGTCTGAACAGCTGTCTGTGATCTGAAATTATTCCACGGTGAAAGCCAGGCAGATGGGCAGGTGAGGTGTAAGAGAAGGAAGTCGAGTTAGTAAGAAAATTCCAGCTTCCTCCACCTGGCCTTTGGGTCCCGGAGACTGAGTCATGTTCCAGTGGTTCTTGTCTCTGGAAACCAGAATAGCTGTGAGAGGAGCTCAGGCTGATAATGACTTCTCATGGCCGCCCTTCTGCTTTCTCTTACAGGACATCGGGGACACGCTGAGCAGGTACGGTTTTCTCTCCCTCTGGTGTTAAGTCAAGCACACAAGAACTATCTTGCTCACCTTTGTCGCCCCTGCCAGGCTGAGCTGGCCCCTTCCAGGACCGCTGCCTGCCCTGGGGAGTCCCTGGAAGCTCAGCTCTGCGCCGAAAGCCTGCAGATCAGAGACAGACAGTGGGGCAGGGTGGAGCTCGCCGAGGGTCAGGGCTGGTGGCCGAGGCTGGGAGGACTTCCGTGGAGACTGACGGGGCCTGGGCAAAGTGCAAGGGTCGATCGAGGCCACTGCTTCCCACGGCTTGCGGGGTTTTTCTGGAATGAGGTCAGGAAGGCCTAGGCATTGCTGGAGACTCACCCAGACTCTGATGCTTCTTCTTGTTTTCCTACTGTAGCATCAGCCAGAAAACAAGGAGGCCTAGTATGGCTCAGCAGCAGAGCTATGCTTAGCTAGCTCAAGGCCCTGGCTTCTGTCCTCAGCCCTGAGAAAAGAAGAGAGTGGGACCGAGCTGGGCCCCCAAAGGCAGAGACTGCAGGGTGGGCCGCAGGCGGGGCGGGGCGGGGCGGGGCGGGGCGGGGCGGGCTGCGGGAGCAGCGTTTGGTGCAGTCAAAATCCTGCATGCCAGGAGCACAGCATCTGAGGCGGCAGAGGAGGCCTGGGGGGGGTCAGTGGGCAGGGCTTTGTGGACAGCCGTGCCGGTGGGAGTGCGGCTCTGAGGGGCCCAGGGCGGAGAGAAGGTGGAGTTTACACCAGTTTCATCCAGGGGACCAAGGCAACAACCTTCCTGCTGCTCTGGGGTCAGGTGAGCTCTGACCACCAGGCGGGTCCCACAGATCCTAACGGAGTGTGACATTAAGGACAGAGAAGACACAAAATTTCATCGGCTTGAGGCTTAAACATAATAGAAAGTTGGTCAGGATGTAAGAAATGTGCAGGTAGGCAGCCCCAGGGCGAGGGTGGTGGCGCCAGTGACCCTAAAGCATGATTTCTGGCCAGGCATGGTGGTGTATATCTGCGACCCTGTCACTCTGGGAGGCTGGGGCAGGAGACTGACAGGTTGGTGCTCAGCCTGAGCAGCTCAGTGACTTAGCAAGACTCTGTCAAAATAGAAAAAAATGGCTAGAGATACAGTTCAGCGTGAAGGCCCTGATTGCATTTCCTAGAACAAAAAAACCCTGATTTCTTCCCCTTTGCTCTTCTGCCCTCCCTGAGGCCTGGTCCTCATGTAGACCCTTGCTAGGATTCCACTCAGGAGAAAGGAGATGGATCACATCAGATCACTTGGAAGCAGATTTTTCAAAATGCTATGAGGTACTTCTTCACCTCCCCCTGGCCGAAATTTGGTCACATCTAGACGTACGGGACATGGCCAGCCATAAGCACAAAACCTGGGAGATACTGGACAAGCAGCCAGCAGTCTGCCATAGACCCTTAGACTGGTAGGGGTTGGGTGTGGAATTCACAGAGTACCTGTCTGAGGTGTCGTTCTCCATATTGGGAATCTGAAGAGTGTGGACAGTGGCCCACCATAAATACCAAGGACTGTGTCACAGAACTTTGTGATTTCTGGCAAGGTCAGCCTCATAATTCAATTTAGTTCAGTACATAACCCCCATTCCTACCCCACAAGCCCAGGGCCTTCACCCTGAGCTGCATTCCCAGTACTTTCTAAAGACAGGGTTTCACTAAGTGGCCCAGGTGGGACTTAAACTTGCGGTCCTCTTGATTCCAGCCACCCAGAGTGCAGTAAACCTTTTTAGAAACTTGCTGTTTGAGAACCCATGGGTTACGTGCCTTGGGGAAATGAAAATGTGCAAGGTACGACCTTTGTTCTGATTTAGAGAATCACAGCCTAGGAGAAACTACCAGCTGGAGTAGCAGCTTCAGTGTCAGCTAGTGTCGGGGAATTTATCCAAGGCCTGTCCTGGCCCATGGAAGGTGCTGGAATTCAGGGAAAGATTCATGTGTTCTTTAAATCTAGGGCTGAAAGAATCAGGATCCCTGAACCTTGGATCACACCTCCAGATCTGCAAGAGAAAATCCACATTTTTGCCCAAAAATGCCTGTTCTTGACAGAGAGTCTGAAGCAGTTCACAGGTAATAAATCTGAGGAGAGGGGTCGGGAGGGAAAAGTGGGCTTTTACCCTAAATGTCTTCAGCTCGCCTGAGGGATGTGTACTGCCCAGCACTGGTGCACAGATGTGGGATGCAGCTGAATATCTTCTTTTCTCTCCTTAGAAAAAATGCAGTCAGATATGGAGAAAATTCAAGGTAAATTGCCCTCCTGACTGGCTCTGAGGTTGGACTGTCCTGGGAGGAGCAGCATCTGTCTTAAAGAGTGGGACACAGACGGTGACCCGGCCGGCAGCTCCCCCGGGCTTCCCACCCCTGCCCCTCATGAATTTCCCAGTTAACAGCCCCGTTCTCACATGAGGTCCGTCAGGTGTTCAGGCAGCTCTCAGGTCTCCTGCTGGAGGAGAGAAAGATTAGTGCAGGATTAGCTTGCTTCACCGGGACGTGCTGGTCACACCCGCCGGAGCTGCATGCACAGCAGGGCTGCCCGGGCCCCTGCAGTGTGGACATGCGCATGACCCAGCAGCACCCGGAGGCGCAGGCCTCAGTGAAGGGTCGGTATTGTTACTGCTTCACCTGTAGAGGGAGAGAGAGATGATACTTCGCACCACACAGAGGTCATAAGGTTAATTGTAGGCCGGAGCCTGATGTCTTCTATCTGTCATTAGGGTTTTCTGGGAGTCTGGGGGAGGCTTTTCCAAGTCCAGATTTCCCTCCTAGACAGCCTCTGCTCGGGAGTCGGCGCTGTGTTTGCCAAGTCCTCCTTTGTGTGGTCTTCTCACCTCTTGGCGTGTTTGGCACGTAGCTGTGCCGCTGGAGACACACGTCCTCTGGCCACACGAGGAGCGAGCACACAGCACTGTGGGGAGCAGCGGAAGTGGCTGGTTCTGACACGGCTCCTCTGGTTGGCTCTCATTTGCCTCGCCTGTCCATCTTTGTCACAAGGCTCCATGGGAACGCGTGACAGCACGTGTGCGCCTCGGTGGCAGTGGTGCCCTTGGAGCTGCCAGCCCAAGACAAAGCTGCCTAGGAAAGCCATGTCCCTCCACACAGAGCTCCTGCCCTCTTCCCTGAAGCCCTGGGCTGGGCGCTGGAGCTGCCCACCGTGTGAAGAGGACAGCGCACGGCTGCCCAGGCCCTAGGGTCTCCAGTGGAGGCCACAGCTCCACAGGGACCAAGTGCGCGCAGCCAGACTTCCTCGAACCGCTCACGGCCTTCAGTAACTTCTTATCTCTTTTGTTCTTTCAGAGTTGAGAGAGGCTCAGTTATACTCGGGTAAGTGATGGAGGACAGAAGCCCACTGGGGAAAGGAACAAAAGCCCTGGTGAACTTAGCTGCTGCTGTGCATGACGGGCTGCGCCTCAGCGTGACCGGCCGTCGGGCTGCCTGTGTGAGGGGTGGCACACACGGTCCGCCGTCTTGGGGCTTACATTGGCCGCCGTAGGCTGCAGCCGCAGGGCAGTCGGTCGGGGCTCACAGCACAACAGTGGAAACTGCTGTTCCCCGAGCAGAAGGCGGCCCTGCCCATCCCCCAGCCGGGAGTCCTGGCTGCGTCCCTTTACCCTCTGAGTGGGAAAGGCCAGGGAAGTGCCCCCCCGAGCTGTGACCCCGGCGCCACGTGGCCGCCACCATGTGGGGCCCTCTTCCCAAACAGACCCTGGGCTCTGGGTCTTGACTCACTGGTCCCCACGGCCGCCCTCCATTCAGTGCCCTCAGCAAAGGTGAACAGTGCTGCATTTTCATCCTGCACTAACAGGCGCGGCCAGGTTGAGGAGCACTTGCCTGTGCTCAGGACCTAGGTTTGATCCCCAGAGCCACAAGGGGAAAAAGTGTAAGATACCGTCCTGCCTGTGGGCTTTCGAGGGAAACACAGCATGGGAAAGGAGGAGGCCAGGTTCCGGTGGAGTGGAGCGGCCAGCGCATGTGCTTAGTGTGGGGGGCTCTGGGTCCAGTCCCCATTGTGGCCAGACTGTTGAACCAAGAATCAAAGGTCCTGGGGTTCTTGGTCACCTTTACTTGTTGCCAGGTGTGGACCATTTTCAGAAATCCCCTAGCCTGACTGGGTTCTGATTCCTGAGAGGCAAAGGTCAGTCCTCTGGGCAGCTTGGAGAGCTGAGTACAGATGAGTGCTCCTCAAGCAGAAGGGCACCGCGTGATTGCGGAAACAGTGACACTGAACACGGGAGGTAACACAGTGACACACTTTAGATTTCAAAGCAAGAGGAGTAGAAGCTGTTGTGTTGGTACCTGCCTGTCATCCTAGCTCTATGAGAGGCTGAGGCGGGAGGGTCTCAACTTTGGGCCCCATCTGGGAAATTCAAGACCCTCTTTCAAAAAAGTAAATAGCTGGAGATGTAGCTCAGAGCCAGCCATCTGGGTTTAATCTTGAGTGCTAGGGGAAAAAAAGTTGTGGGCTGGTTAAGAAAAACTGGGGACGATAAGGACCTTAGAAGAGGAGTAGTGTTGGACATAGAATACGATCTCACTGAATGAGTCCAACGGTGATCTGAGGGCCGGGCCGGTTGTTGGAGGTCTGAGTCCCTCCCACAAGTCCAAACCCCCGTGTCTCTGAAGGCCAAAGTTTTTCATTACTTTATGGCAGCAAAGTGAATTTGTGCGGAGTTGTTCTAGCTTTGTCCTACAGGATATGAGCTTCTGTGTTGCATGCAGATGTGCTGATATCTGATCACAGGGTGCTGTGGCAGACCCCACCTGTCTGGAATCTAACTCTGAGTCTGTGATGCTTTTTTAGGCCTCTGAGGCTTTCATATGAAGGGATTGTGGGCAGGCAGGAAACCTGATTCAGTTTATCATGGATGTTGTGGCTCAGGAGGCAGAGAGGGAACGGGCTGATTTTCCTACTTTTACTGTATTGTCAGAGCAGTCCCAGCAGTAATTTTGCAAATGTGAGTCCTGTGACATGTTTCGTTGTGAAGTGAACGGTGTGTAGCAGGCCCGGACCCTGGCCCTGGGATGGGGGCGGTGTCCTTGGGGTCCCTGGCCTTGGCTAAGCCTCCTCTGCCCTGCAGTCGACGTGACCCTGGACCCAGACACGGCCTACCCCAGCCTGATCCTGTCCGACAACCTGCGACAAGTGCGGTACAGTTACTTGCAGCAGGACCTGCCCGACAACCCGGAGCGTTTCAACCTGTTCCCCTGCGTGCTGGGCTCCCCCTGCTTCGTCGGCGGGCGCCACTACTGGGAGGTGGAGGTGGGGGACAAGGCCAAGTGGACCATCGGCGTGTGCGAAGACTCGGTGTGCAGGAAGGGCGGTGTGACCTCGGCCCCCCAGAACGGGTTCTGGGCTGTGTCGCTGTGGTACGGGAAGGAGTACTGGGCCCTCACCTCACCCATGACCGCGCTGCCCCTGCGGACCCCGCTGCAGCGCGTGGGCATCTTCTTGGACTACGACGCTGGCGAGGTGTCCTTCTATAATGTGACCGAGAGGTGTCACACCTTCACCTTCTCCCACGCCACCTTCTGTGGGCCAGTGCGGCCCTACTTCAGCCTGAGCTACTCAGGTGGGAAGAGCGCGGCGCCCCTCATCATCTGCCCCATGAGTGGCATCGATGGCTTTTCTGGCCATGTTGGGAGTGACGGTCGCTCCATGGAGACCTCCCCGTGAGGAGTAGAGCTCAGGCTGGCAGCTGGGGTCCTCTGCCGCCCTGCCGAGTGTTGCCTCTGTCCATCGGAGCTGGATGTCCACACTGTCCCTGCCCTCACCATGGGACATGCGATGTCCATGTTCCCTGGGACCCTTCCCCTTCCCATGCAAATTGTGAGCTGTAATGAGAAGTATCAGTATTGCCCACAAATAAAACCAGATGGCCTCCGACTGCAGCAGGTGAAGAATGCGGACCATTTTGCGTGTGGAGGGCACTGAGACTCTGCCCCTCTGGCCCACCCCAGGTCCCGGGGGATTCTTGTCACTTCTGAGAATCTGAAGGGCCCTTTGAGGGCTGTCACCTGGCTCCCTCTGCCTCAGTTGTCCTTGGAAGTACTGCCACCTCGGACTTCCAGTGTGCCAAGTTTTATTAATTCCAACAATGATGCTGCTATGTTTTGGTTGGTTCCAGTTATTTCACAGGAATGGTGAAAACAGTAGCACCTCTATCATGCGGTGCTGTTCTAGCTGGTGTGTGCCTCTGTCCTCCAAGAGGGCTTGTCTGCTCCCCTCAGGCTGATGGGAGGTGGATCCTGCTGCCCTCTGTGGTCAGCCACACGCCATCCTTGCAGAGTCTGGGCCACTGTTCCAGGAGTCTGTTGCCTTCTTGCCTGCTTCTTCCTATCCCCTTTGGGGCCAGGGCTTGACCTTCCTCATATGTGTGCCTTGGGCTGCTTGTCCCCAGGGCCTTCACCCCCTGAGCCATTCTGGAGTCAGAAGGCGGAAGCACATCACTGCAAGTGAGTCCCTGGATGTTCTTAGTCCTGCTTCTCTTTGGGTACGTGCCCCTGTTTAAAGTGGATAGTGGGTATTTGTATTTCTGGTTTTCCTGGGTCTTACTGAGATTGGGCTCATAGATTGAGAGTGAAGGGAACACGTTGATTTCCACCGTGACTCCAGGGTCCCATTCTGGCTACTCTCCTCTCCCATCTAGATGGTAAAACTCATTTCCTAAGAGGGCTAAAAAGGCAGTCTTGTTTATCTCTGGTCTACAATTCTCGTATTGGGTAAGCCTGTGATTTCACTGGGGAAGTGTGGTATCAAGGTCTGCTTACTTAACTAGCAGTGGGATAATGGACCCACCTGTAAAGATCAGAGAGCCCAAAACATTCCTGAGCACAGAACCAGGAGCCCAAGCAGAGTCCTGTGCTGAGGAGGAGTGATCAGGCCGAGAAGACAGCCCAGTTCTCAGGAATTTGGATCTTTTCTGCTTCTAGACAAGCGTCCATGGGCTCTGCACTTTCCTGGTCCAGGCGTTGGGGTTCCATGGCTGAAGACCATGAGTTGAGGATAACCTCCTAATTCATTCACTAGGCTTTAAGGGAAACAATACAGCCAGGGACTGTCAGTAGGGACTTTTTTCTGAATGCTCTGAGATATGAACATATAATACATATTTACATAAAGTGCTTAACAAAGCAGTGTTTGGCACACAGCATGAAGAGCTTTACGCACTATAACTTATTTAAGGCTCATTAAACTCCCAAAGCACCATTTCCTTGATTTTACAGATACAGACACTGAAGCAGAGAGGGTAAGTGCCTGATCCCAGATGCATAGCTAGGAAGCACCATGTCCAGGATTCAGACAGCTGGACACATGATCACATTCCTCAGTTCTGCCACAGATGTGGGGCTTCTGCTCTGTACCAGGAGGGGCAGAGCTGGCAATGCAGTCTGTTGGCCAGCGATGCCTTTTCATAGCAGCACCTGCAGGATCACAACTGGAAAATATCAAAATCACATCCCATTTTCACTTAATTATTGAGCCCACTGGGGCAGGGAGGGAGAGCAAAGGCCCACAAAGAGGAGGTGCCCTTGGTTCCCACTTCCCCGTGATGTTGGCAGCCATTACTCTATTCCCTGTACACCGGCTAAAAGCAGCAGCTACAGCACAGATAAGCAAGCTTGTGGAATCCAGCAAAGCTGCTTGCAATTTGTTTTTTAATAAATTTTATTTTATCCCATCCCCCCCTTTGCAGTTTTAATGAGGACGCATCTGTAAGGGTGACTCTAATTAACAATACTGAGTAGAAAAAGTTCAGCCCATTTTCCTTATGATACCTGTGTTACAATATGAACAGAAGGCCCAGGCTTCCCTGTGGGGTGTGCAGCAGATGAGAGGAGGGCAGAGTTCGTGTGGCGCAGTGATTACTTCTGGGAGGGGTGGACTCAGGTATTTACATTTTTAAGGCTACCACTGGCTTTCCTGGCGAGAGCCCGCCCTGTATCTCCAGGGGGTTCTTTTATCTCGCTTTTTCCTCTTTTACTCGGCGGCCCTAGCTCACTCGGCTGAGCCAGTTTTTCTCTTGCTCTTCACTTTTACTTTTTCAAATAAACTTTGCCACTACTTTTTTAAAAAATAATAAAATTTTAGTTTAGGAAGCCCATTTTGAATGGAGTTAAATGAATTTGTAAATAATTCTAAATTTACTTAAAGCAATCTCTGAGTTCACAGGGAGGATGCGGACCACTGAAGGAGACGAGCTCGGTAGGATTCTTTTGGCACCTGTTTTCTTCGAACAAATGATGTCAGTTACACAATCCGGCTTCAACAGCTCCTCTGGTTCGTAGTTCTTTAACTGTCGCGGAAAAGTTGTGCGCGCCTGTGCGTGTATGCAAGAGGCCTTGGGTTCAATCCCCAGCACCAAAAAACCAGCCAATCGATCTATCACCCATCAATCAGTGAAGAGGTTCAAGTATGGGGACTGAGTCCTGCTTTTAAAATTCGTGAGGGGCTGTCGGCTTGATCGCTCTTTACTGGGGCGCTCACCCCCGTCTTTATTTGCCAGGCCTTTCAAGTTCCCTCTCGTGGAGCATGTTTTCACAGAAATCCGGGATAGCCTCGGGCGAGTCCTAATACACAAGGGATACTGACGGTCCACGCTCACGCTCCCATAGTTAGTTCTACCTCACTCCCAAAAAGATATGAAGTCTTGTGCAACACAATCAAGGTA
Organism: Heterocephalus glaber; assembly: GCF_053883595.1. NCBI lineage: Eukaryota > Metazoa > Chordata > Mammalia > Rodentia > Bathyergidae > Heterocephalus > Heterocephalus glaber. Next base: position 761,773 of record NW_028258315.1, read on the forward strand.
GCCGCCGCTTAATACGCCATAAAAGAAGGAAGAGTTGGGATGGGGAGGAAAATTGGCCAGGAATAAAAGGCCTTTTTCTGCTAACAACACCTCTGTCGCCCCGCGCCCGAACGGAAGGGTCCAAGCCGACGTCTCCGCAGTCACGGCGCGGCCGGGCCCCCGCGCCTAAGGGAGACCTCGCCAGGTGGCCCCAACCCCGGCCGCGCGCGACGCCTCCCTCCAGCTCTGGCGTGGTCTGTTTGGCTGCAGTAACGCTCCGGTCAGCCTACAGGCGGCCGCGGGCTCACTGCTGCCAAGCAGCCCGACGTCATCATCCCGCGTCGCGCAGGCGCCCTCTCTAAGCGCTCTTTAATGTGAGATCGGCAATCGTTTTGCGGAGTGTCAGGATGGCCGAGTGGTCTAAGGCGCCAGACTCAAGCTCTGCTTCCCGCGTTCGGGGATTCTGGTCTCCGTATGGAGGCGTGGGTTCGAATCCCACTTCTGACACATTGGTTTTCTTGCCTCATTTTGGAACACACAAACACAACAAACTATTGTACATGAACTAGCAAGCCTACTTTCAAACACTTTTAAAATTTTGTCTTAAGAATTGGCAACACAAAAGACAAGCAGAAGCTTCGCGAGGTCTTTGAGAGCCGCGAGATTTCCGGCAGAGAAGCTCGGTCCCAGCGGGGCCGCCCCACCCCCCGGGCGCGTGCCCGCGGCGCGTTCTGGACGCTTCCGGGCGCGCGGCGGCGCCACGGTCGCCTGAGGGTGCGCGCTTCCCCGCCGCGTCCGCTCCTCAGCCCTGCCGGGTCCCCTGGGCGCGCAGCACCCGCCGAGAGCGCGGAGCCGCCCCTCTGGCCCGGCCCCGCGTTGTGGGCGAGAAACTGCCAGACCCACGCGCTTCCCCGGAGATGAGTGCACTGGTGGATGTTCTAAGGAGGCATCGGTCACCTGGGGCCAGGTCTTCCGAGACCCCTGACCCACCCCGCACCGCCGAGGATCCTTGCTCGGGCCTGGTTCGCTTGTCACGTGACTTGTTTCCCCGTCGGATGCCCGTTTAATCAGTGTTACCCAAGCAACTGTACCGGTCGTAATCGTATTGGTTGTTCATAGCTTTGCCCACCTTGTGATTTTTCACTGGGTCAGTATTACCCAAGAGACTGTATTTGTAATGTTACCAGTTGACTATAGTTTTGTTCCACCTTGAACCTGCTTCACCTGGTGGCTTTGTCCCATAAAACGCCTTTGAGAAGGAGGGTGGGCGGGCAACCCACTTTTCTGTCCCCCTCTGTCTCTCTTAGACTGAAGCTATCTTTCAGTAAATTTTTTCTACACTTAACCTCCGTTGTTCCTAGACTTCATTCTTCAATTTTAGAGAACACGAACTCGCGCTTCGGATATGTAGCTGGTTTGGGAGTTACGTCTGTTCGCCCTGTATCAATTCAGCCTGGAACCTCTTAACGTAGGTTCACTGCTTTTTACCCCTGAGATCCCAGGAACAGTTTTCTATAGTGTCTTCAGTAGAAATGTAAATTGTAAAATAACTCAAAATCAGTGAAAGTTGTTGAGCAGGGTGATGCTTACCTGCAATTCCAGTAACTCCAGAGACTGAGACAGGAGGGACACAAGTTCAAGGCCAGCCTGGGTAACTTGGTGAGACCCTGTCTCAAAATTTTAAAAATTCATGGTCTATGGCTGGGGATTAACTCAATGGGAGGCTCTAGATTCAATCCCCAGTATAGAAAAAATAAAGTTACCCCACACAAGGTAAGCTGGGGTTTTGTTTTGTTTTGTTTTTAAAAGACACTTACATTTTTTCTGATGAAATTGGAAATGGAGATAACTATTAACTTCAAAACTGAATAGGAGCCCACTATTTAGCTAATACAGTCTTGTAGACTTGAGTTTTAGAGTTGATACTGTTGAGCCAAAAATAATAGAGATTATTGTTTTGGCTTGAGCACAGTAGGCCTCAGGTGCCCAGAACACACCAAAATAGATTCTCTTATGTTAAGTGCCACATAATCAAGTGAAAGTTTAATGCAGTAGTGTGACATAGGAATGTGTAGAAACTTGCTTCAGTGACAGTGTAACAAATACCTAGAGGCTGGACCTGTAGGTGTCTGCCTTCATTTTCTGTCTCTCTTATCAGCTCAAAACTTGGGACAGATTTCTGTTTGGCTTTGCACAGAGGTATGTCAGTCACTTCGATCATCCTGTCCCCCTGAAGTATGAAGACACCAACATCAGAGTAACCAAAGCTGCCTCGAAAGCACAAGGTACTGAGTTCGATCCCCAATACCAAAAAAAAAAAAGTAACCAAAGCAATTCTCAAGACAAAGGCGGTTCCAGGCCCCCTGAGAAATGCCCTAACATCTGGAGCCATTGTCCTAAACCTGTAATCACCTCGGATGCAGGAAAAGCAGAGCCTCACAGATGACTCATGATGAAACTAACTCTCCACTACACCAGCCAAGCCTAAGCCAGACTGGAACACAACCAGGGCTACCCCCAGAGCAGGAGATGAACGCTTCCTGGGGCAGTGCTGGCTTTCCCAGCACCTTACAGAACCAACCTGGGTACCAGTCAACCACCTCCTTGTCCTTTGTGCCTTCTAAAGAGTGTAAACAAACACAAGCAAACTGAGGTGTCTATTCTCTGCCAGCAATGACTCAAGCAGGCAGCAGCCTCTGCCCTGGAGACCACCTTCTAGAAGAGTAAACAAGGGAGGCATCAGGGCCAGGAGACAAAGACAATGCTGGGAGGAGAGGCCCGGGGACTGGGTATGATGTGCAGCAGGGGTTGGGGCTGTCTGCACAATGACTCTCCCACAGCTGCAGCAGTGAAGGGGATGATGACAGCCACTCACTCGTGTATTCTAAGGGTTAAGTGAGTGAACATGCGTGAAAATGTCTAGCGTGTGCCTGGCCACAGTATGACTCTCTTTAGTAAGTGATTACCATTCATCTAAGATGTAATTTAAAATGTTTTACTTCTGATTTTTTTTAACTTCCATACAATGAAATAGATATTTGCATAGCTTGTTTATTTTTTTAAAACGGTCAACCCAGGATGGTAACAGGCAGCTGATTGCACAGCAGAACATTTCTGAAGAAATAATATCACAAGTGAAAATCCGTGAAAAACTCAGTGTAGTTACTGGCCAGAGACCTGGAGGCAGAGAAGCATCAAGCACAGGGCAGCTTTGCAGCCCTGAGGAACAGCTCAGGGTGAGTGGGAAGAGTTTCACAGGGCCACCTTCCTGCTGCCACCCCTCTCCAGGGTGGTGGCAGGCATGGGAAAGTCCTGGGTACTCTGGCTGCACATGCCCTGGAGAAGCCACTCAGGAGCCACCTCACACACGCTGGGATGTGGAAAGCCTTTCAGGGCTCACACCTGACTCCATCAGAGAATCTGTGCTTCTCTAGTGTGGAAAATGCAATGAAGCTCTTTGGTCAGATCCAGATTAATTTACCACCAATCAAGGAATCACTCAGGAGACAGCCCCCAACTTTTATGTTCTGTACTGGGGACTGAACCTAGGGAATGCTGAGCGACATCCTCAATCCATTTTATTTTATTTTGAGACAGGGTCTTGCTAAGTTGCCTAATGTGGCTTGGAATTTGAATACTCCTGCCCCAGCCTACTGAGTAATTTGTGATTTTATTTCTTTAGAAATATTCTGTGCTATCAGCTGCCTGTTAGCAATCCTGGGCTTACCGTCTAAAGAAATTGGGTCAAGAGGCCTGGATTGAGACAAGGCCTTTTATAAATGCAGTGAATGTGGGAAAGCCTTTGAAAGCAAGTCTTGTTCAACATGAGAGAGTTCACATAGGGGAGAACCATAGACAGTAATGACTGTGAAAAACTTTAGCCAAAAACATCAAACTGTCCAGCATTGGCCAGTTCCTTCTAACAGAATCCTTGTGTGTTCTTTGGAAAAATATCCAGTAAGAGGCCAGGCTGTTGTGGACATGAGGAAGTCCGCTCCAAAGAACCCTGAAATGCAAGTAAGAGGAGTAAAGTCCTGAGATCCTCTAGCACAGGCCTGGACTGACGATACTGCAAAATTGAGAAGTGTGCACACCCTGTCCAGTTCTCTAGAAGCAGCTCCCCCACAGCAGGAAGTTCATCTGGCAACTGAGCACCAGATGCATCAGAAGCCACCACCTTCAATTTTTTATTTTAGCACACTTAGTCTAATATGCGCAAAGTCTGTTTTTTCTGTTCCTTCTGTTTTTGTTCCTAGCCCGTTTCCCAAGGTTTCTCTGATAACAGCCTGTTTAGGTCCATATAGAGTTTGAATTCTTTGTCTTCAGCCTTTCCAATTTCCTGTATATTCAAGAGAGAATAAACACAAACTCATGTCCATTCACTTGGCATATGTTGTCATGTCTGCCACATGCCAGTAATGAGTAAAATGGGCAAAATCTCTGGTTTCATACAAGTCACATCCCACGGCAGCCAACAGGGCTGGCGGGGGCCAGACAGGGAGACTGTGGCTGGGCCAGGTGCACCCAGGTGGAGATTTGGGGCCCTCAGGGCCACTGTCCCCTCCACCCCTCTGGACTGCTCTCCTTCTGTTCCAGCTGCCAGCAGCAGCCCTCTGTGCCCGGCAGTCCCGAGTTTCCCCTGCAGAGCTAGTCTTCCACAAGCCCTGTTGCCGGACTGGGTAGCCCAGAGGACATTGCTGGCCCCACACCAAGTCGCTGCAGGCCGGTCGATCAGCCCCAGCCTGATCCCCACATGTTCACAGCAGACCTCCCAGTGTCCACCCACATCTTGCATAGGATCAGCCTTCATCCGGGCCAGCCTGACTTCCAAGCTAAGTTCTCTTTCTCAGCCTTAGATCCCATCACCTGAAGTCCAGAACCCTGTTTTATTTTGTGGTTTAGTGTTGTTTTTTTTCAAACTGAAGCATACAGTACAGTGTGAACTTCAACAGAAAACAGAATAACTCATCCTTCTCTAGTGCAGCTCGTTCTCAGCCTAGACAGAAATAAAAGAGGACACATAGCATTGGGTTCTTAGAGTCTGTTTTAGTTACTGTTCTCATTGTTGAGACAAAATACCAAATACCCAAAGTTAAAGGAGGAAAGGTTTATTTAGCTCACAGTTTGTTCAGCTTTTAGTCCATAATCAGCTGGCTTTAAGGCAGGGTGGATGCCAGAGGGGCATCGCACAGGAAAAATAGTTTATTTCCGACAGGTAGCAAAACAAGTAAGGGCCAACCACAGCTCTTTTTATCTCATATCTTATCTAGGCTACTTAGGGAGGGCAGCACTCAGAACCTTAATCTTAGTGTCCTTGATCTTAGCACTGCACCATGAATCAATTCTAGCACCGCACACTCTAGACCCAGCCACCTCTGAAAACGCCCCACCTATGGCTGCATGAAGCTTTGGGGGATGTCTAGGCACAGCCGTAACATTTCACCCCGGCCCTCCAAAGACTCATGCACATCTTTTTATGTCAAAGGCATTTAGTTTATCTCTAAGAGTTCCCAAAGTCCTAACTGTTTCAGCATTGCTGAAAAATCTTAAGTCTAAAAACTCTTCTGAGATTTAAGGCCAACTCATAGCTGTAAGCCCCTGTATAAATGAAAAGAAAGTTGAACACTTTTAACGTGCAATGGCGTAAGATAAATGTCATCATTCTAAAAGGTACAAATAGGGGGATACAAAGGAATGGGACCAAAGCAAGTCTAAAATTTAGCAGGGCAAACATTAAGTCCTGTAGTTTCACGTGCAGCCCCTGAGGCAATTTGCAGCAAGATGTGAACTGCAAAGGCTTGGGTGCCTCTGCCCCTACGGCACTGTGGGTGGTTGTAGCTCCCATGGCTTCTGTCTTGGGCTGGCTCTGCTCCCTCCTTTCAGTTTCCCTCAGACGATCCATGTTTTTCAATATTCTAACCTTCTGGGGTCTCCACTGCACCTTTGTCTTCACACTCACAGCTTCATACACAGCCCTCTCAGGGCCACACTGGCAGGCCTCCCAGGCCTTTTTTCGAAATCTGGGTGGAAGCCTTTTTGACCCAAGTCTTTTTTTTTTTTTTTTTTTTTGGTACCAGGGATCGAACTCAGGTCCTTGAGCTTGCAAAGCAGGCGATGGAACCACTGAGCTAAATCCCCGGCGACACAAGTCTTGCATTCTGCATGCACCTAACACCAGCACCATGCGATGACACCAAGGTCTGCTGCCAACTGGAGCAGTAGCCAGGCTTTTTTTTCCTCTTGGCTGTAGATGTCGAGTGCCTAGAACCAGATCCTCAGGAGCAACTTTTTAGGATGTCAGCAGTTGGAACATTGTGCTCCAGGGCTCTCTTCTCAAAGCAAAGTCTTTTACTTTTGTAATTTTTTTTTTTTTTTTGGTACCTGAGATCAAACTTGGGACCTTCCACTTTCGAGGCACACGGCAGCACCACTGAGCAAAATTCCTGGCCCTTTTGTAATTTTGAGACTGCAAAAGATGGAGTCCTGCTTCTCAAGTGATGCCCTCAGGCCATCTTTTCCATTCTCTTGTTCCTTCTCAGCAATCAGGATCTCCTCTGCCCTACCTTTGCAGTCCACAGGTTTAGTGGAGCTTCTTTTCTGGCCAAACTCAGTGTTTTAAATCATTCTGCTAGGCTCTTTGCTCTTGATTCTCAACATAAATCTGGCTAAAAGCCCCCAACAATAGCCGTGCCATGTACTCAACATTAAACTGTCTTGAAATTTTTGCTGCAAGATTATTCTGCTGCCCCTAATCTCTGTCTCGGGCAAAGTCTGTGGACACAAGTAAAATGTAGACAAACTTTCTGCCAAGCCATAACACACATCATCTGGAGTCCAACAGCCAATGCAGTCCTGCTTCCCAGCAGAAACCTCCCAAGCCTGGTCTTTATCAGCATCATTTCTGTCAGAATTCTAGCCTTCTGAGCTCTGACCAGGATCTTCCATAAAGTAAAGCCTAAGGCGTTCCAGCTCTACTTTTTTAGTTGGAGTCTTTGAACCTTTCCAAATCCTTCCCACAAGCCAGGTCCAAAGGCTCCTGAACCACATGGTCAGGTACAGTCACAACGACCCCACTCCTGGTACCAAACTCTGTCTTGGTTACTTTTCTCGTTGTTGAGACAAAATATCTGACAGCCAGAGTTAAAGGAGGAAAGATTTATTTAGCTCACAGTTGGTCAAGATTTTAGTCCGTAATCAGCTGGCTGTAAGGCACAGCGGTGTGCCAGACAGGAATCACAGAGGAGAAACAGTTCACGGCAGGCAGAAGGTAGCAAAACAAGCAAGGGACAATCACAGCTCATTTTATCCCATATATATATATAATATATGGGATATATATAATATATATAATATATATGGGATATATATAATATATATAATATATATGGGATATATATATATAAATATATATATATATATATATATATATATATATATATATATATATATATATTTAAACCAGGGATTGAACTCAGGACCTTGCACTTGCCAGGCAGATGTGGTGCCACTGAGCTACATCCCTGGCCCTATCCCTTATATCTTATTAGACTACTTAGGGCAGGTAGCACTCAGACCCTTAATCTTAGTATCCTTGATCTTAGCACTGCACCATGAATCAATTCGAGGATCACAGACTCTAGGTCCAGCCACCTCAGGAAAAGCCCCACCTATGACTGCATGAAACTTTGGGGGGGACCTCGAGACACAGCCGTAACAGGGTCAGACAAGACACCACCTTGTATCTGTGCTGGACCTACCCTTGCCCACGTTTTAATTTCTGAAATTGAAATGCATTACAGTCTTCTCCATTTAAAAGATTTTTCTTTTTTAATGATAAATAAGATGCACCTTAGAACCAAAGACATCTTATATTTGGTGAAGTAACAGTAACAAGTGGCCATACTAACACTGCATCTTAGATTTGGTGAAGTAACCATAACAAGTGGAATAACGGCCATACTAACACTTGATAAATGCAGCTGTTGTCATTAATTCACTGGTGTTTTCACATATTCATTCATGGACACAACAAGCTGTATGGCTCATGGACATTATTTGGAGATAAAAAGTCAATGTGGAATGTGCTCGTGGAGAGCATGGTTCCTTCTACCTCAGGCAAATAAAGCTTGTCTTGCAGTAGGATATGTAAAATGTAAAGTTTTCATTTTAATTTTTTTCTTCTCTGTTGGAGACAAAACCTAGGGCTGCATGCATATTAAGCACACCACTGAGCTACACTCCCAGCCTCAAAATTTAGGGTTAATAAAATCATAGAGCTGGGGTGTGGCTCGGTGGTAAAATACTTCCCCTATCATTACATACAGGGCCATGGGTGTGATCGCCAGCACTGCTACACACACACACACACACACACACACACACACAGAGCAAATATGTATATGTGCACATGTACTATAGGAAATAATTCCTGCAGGTGTAAAGGTAAGAAGAGTCCATATGGCTATTTGGTTTTTGGTTTTTTTTGGTACCAGGGATTGAACTCGGTTCCTTGCGCTTGCGAGGCAGACAGCAGAACCACTGAGCTAAATCTCTGGCCCCTATATGGCTATTTGTATATGTCATCTATAGTACATGTAGCCCACACTGAATACTGACATGAATCAAAGAGCTGGGCACATTGGCACATGCTTGTAATCCCCAGCACTCTGGAAGGCTGCAGCAGGAAGACTGCAAGTTTGAACCCAGTCTGGACAATTTAGGGACTTAGCAAGACCCTGTCTCACTGGGCGTGGTGCAGGCCTCTAATCCCAGCACTGGGAGGCTGAGGCGAGGCAGAAGGATCATCATGAGTTGGAGGCCAGCCTGAACTACACAGTGAGACTGTGTCTCAGATAACAAAAAGAAAAACAAAATGAAAAAGACCCGGTCTTAATATAAAAAATTAAAAAGGGGCTGGGGATGAAGCTCAATGTGAAGGCCCTGGTTGCAGTCCCTAGTATGGCAATTAATCAATCAAATAAAGAAAAGTATTGTTATTAGTTTGCTAGGACTTCTGTAACATTGCCACAAACTGGATGGTACTTTTGCTTTAACAACAGAAATTCATTGTCTCACAGCTCTGGGGCTAGAAGTACAGGCAAGGTGTCAGCAGGGCAGTTCCTTCCAGCTCTGACGCAGCTGTCCCTGCCTGTCCCGGATGCCGGCTCCTTAGGCTTCAGGAGCATCAGCTTTTTGCAGCCTTTCTCTCCACACAGCCTTCTCCTGTGTGTGTGACTGTCATTAGGTCCAAACCTACCCCCTTTCTAAACACACTTGTTATATATTGAATTGGAGCTACTAGTTTAACTTAACCCAAATAAGGTCACATTCTGAAGAATGCCCAGCTGCCCTCAAACTCATGGCAGTCCTCCTGCCTCAGCTCCTGAATGTTGAGATTAGAGGCACGCACCACCATGCCTGGCGATTATCCATGTTTAAACTTAGGAAGTTATGATGTTGGAGGTGGCAGAACATTAGTTCTGACACCAGTGAGAAACAAAACGAGAGGTACCTGGAGTCAGAGGTGTCTGACCACAGTGGGAAGCACCTGGAGTTAGGGGTGTCAGACCCTTACACACTGAAAGCCTGAGCTGTGTTGAGGCTCATCGAAAGCTCTTGAGGAGTTCTCTTCCTGGGTTCTTCTTCCTTCTGCCTATTCCTGTAACCAACCTGTGATCTTCAATAAACATTTACTACTTACTACTTACTATGAGGTGCACAGTTGGCAATTTTTTCCTCGTGTGCCCAAGAACCTGGACTATTTTGCCCCACTCAACTGTAACAGCCTGACCATACCCAGTTAACATCCAGGCCACAAGCCCACCACATGGCAGCTGGATCTTTATTGGATTCACTCAGAGAAGAATACTGCCTGAGCCGAGATTTAACCACCAGAACATGCACAGCAATATGCTATCACCATAGAAGTGAATTTTGTTTCTGTTGTGCTATTTCACAGGTCTGTGTCCTTTTTGTTGCTGTCATTGCTATAAAACCACTGAATGGGTACTGCATGAAGAATAACAGCTTAGCCTGCTCGTGGGTGGAGGCCAGGTGCTCCAGGCTCAAGGCCGAGTCCAGTGAGTCCTCTTGCTGGCCGGGAGACTGCTGAATCCCAGTGTGCATAGGGCACCAAACGGCAAGAGGGCACAGGCAGGAACAAACTGGCTTGCATGACAGACCTGCCCTCCGGACAGGCACGGACCCACTGACCTGCTGATCCACGAGAGCCCTCGGGCCGACTCACCTCCTGAAAGCCAACCAAGTCCCACCTTGTACTACCTTACGATGGGGGTAAAATTCCAATGTGAGTTTTGTGGGCATCTTCAAACCCCGGCATTCTGGATGGGGGTCCTCACAGCTGGTGGGTCCTAGAATGTGCATGAGGGCAGACACTCATAAATGGGTGTTGTCAGGAGGAACAAGAGGCTGCGAAACCAGATTGGCCACGACAAATGTGTGCAGAGGAATTGCCTGCATTTATGTTTGCTTGTTGGCCTGAAAGAAAGAAAAAAAAGAAAGGAAAGAAAGAAAAGAAAGAAAGGAAGAAGAAAGGAAGGAAGGAGGGAGGGAGGGAGGAGCGGAGATGTAGCTTAGTGGCTCAGTGCCTGCCTAGCAAGTGCAAAATCCTGAGTCTGATACCTGGTACGGGGGGGAGACGGACACGGACGGACAGCTTTACTGAGGTCTAATACACACACAACAAAATTCACCAATCTTTTTTTTTGTACCTGGGATCGAACTCGGGTCTTTGCACTTGCACAGTAGGCAGTGAAACCACTGAGCTAAATCCCCGGCCCCAAATTCAACAATCTTTAGAGTAAAATGTGATAGGGTCTGACAAATGTATTGCCATGTAAGTCACCATAATCAGAGAATGTTTACTCCTTGAGTCCCCTCCCCACCTCTGGTCTCTGGCAAACACCAGTGTGCTTTCTGCCACTATCATTTTCCCTTTTCTAGAACTCAGTAGAACCCTGCAAGATGCAGTCATTTGTATCTGCCTTCTTCCCTTGGCAATAATGCTCGGGAGAGACATCCACACTGTTGCATATGCAGGTAGTTCCCCGTCTCACTGATGGGCAGAGTCCCAACACATGGATATGCCAGTCTCTTTATTTGTTGACCTGTTAGTTAATGGACCTCAGCATGAAGCTGCATTTTTATTTTCCTTACACATGCATGCTGTCAGGGAGAGGGCTGCTTGGTTGGATGATGGTAAATGCAGCTGATTTTGCAGGATTCCTGGTCCTGCTCCTTCCATGCTGCTGGGACTATTCCGGGGGAGGGGGTTGCTGGCTTATGGTTCCAAGGACAGCAACAATGTCAGAAAAATGTGCCAGATTTTTAGGCTGTGTTCCAGATCCATTGTGTTATTTCTAACTATGGTGATGAAGCACAGTTAAATTGGCAAGTTTGGAATCACTGATGACCACAGAACTGGGAAAACTGTTGTGAACCTCACAGGAAGGTGAAAGGACTGTGGAGTGATCAACACCAGACTTGCCATGTGACTCAGAAACCTAGGGGAAAAAAAGGCAGAATAATCTCTTCCCATCCTGGCTGTTTCATTGTATGACAACCTCACCTGCTGCCTGGACCACGAAGAATCAAGACAAAACCACTGGTGGGGCTGAGGTGTCCTGAAGGAGTAGAACACTTGCCTCCCATGCACTGAGGTTCTGGGTTCCATCCCCAGCATCATATCAAAAAAGAAACAAAAACAAAACCAGCAAAATGGGCGTGGTGGCTCACAGCTGTAAACCTCAGGCTGAGACAGAAAGACTGCCTGAAGTTCAAAGCCAGCCTGGGACACATAGTGAGAGCCTGCCTCAGAAAACCAAAGCAAACCAAAGCAAGCCAAACCAGAACAAAGAAACAACAACAAAAACACCCAGAAATGGCAATTAAAAAAGGAAAAGCTGTGATTGAGGGCATCTGGGGTGGAACTGGAGGTCACTAACAAGAGGAGCAAGCTAGACCCAGGAGGACAGGATGTCACTCATATGTGGAGTATGAAAGTGTCGACCTCACAGAGACTAAGAGCAGAGTGGAGGTCACCACAGGCTGAGGAGAGGGCTGGGGAGAGGCCCATCCGCGGGCACTAAGTTCTAGTTGAATAGCAGCTGTAAATTCTGGTGTGCTGTTGTACCATCAGGTGTCTAGATGGAGATAACATATGTCTCCACCACTTTTTGTCTCTCAAACAAAATAGTCGATGCCTGTAACTTAAAGGAGGAGAGGGTGGATTTTGGCTGATAGTGGCGCGGGTCTCTGACCACGCATGGCAGGACAACCCCAGGGGAAATGGCACCTTGCAAGGGCCTGGCAGGGGAGAGCTGCTCACATCCGGGGGCCCAGGAAGCAGCGAGCAAAGGGAGGAGCCAGGGAGGGAGACACATCCTTGCAGGTCACACCCCCAGGCATCCCTCCAAGCAGGTCCGGCCAGCTAACGGCGGACTCGGCTACCGAGCACATTAGTGGGTGAATCTTCCGATGAACACAGCTCCCATGATCCAATCACCTTCCATACACAGGAAGTTTCGTGGAGGGGGGGGGACCCCACATCTAAACCATGACAACCAACCACATATCAAAAGGCTAGGAGTGAGGAGTTTGAATGTTTTTACCATAAAAAACTGACAAATGTGTGAGGGGGTAAGAAGAAAACCTGGAGTCTGATTTAAACATTACTTGATATAATATGTGTATCAAAAATATAACAATACTCTGCAAATAAGTATAATTTTATGTATCAAAATAAATTTAAATTTATATCTATGTATTTCATTTTTTGGTGATAATGTAAACAGTATTCTGTTTCTAAATCCTTTTTTTTTCTTTTGAGATAAGATCTCACTATGTACTTTGGGCTGGCCTGCAAGTCTGAATGTTGGGATTACAAGGCAGGTGCCACCACACCTAGATTGGTATTGTTTTTACTTTCAAATTCCACCTTTTCATTGTATATTGGAATGAGACTGACTATTGTATATTAGCCTGCATCCTCCATCCTTACTATAGTCAATTTTTGTTCCACAATTCTTTTCCTGGCCTTTTTTTTTACATTTTCTATATAGATATTACATTATCTGCAAGTAAAGATACTTTTAGTTCTTTCTTCCCAGGCTGTACACCTTTTGTTTCCTTTGCACGTTTAATTGCATTAGCTAGGGCTTCTACTACACTCCTGGAGGAAGTGGTGAGAGGAGACATCCTTGCTATATTCATCTTAGAAGAAAGGCTTCTCATTTCTCACCATTAAGTATAACATAGCTTTAGGGTTTTTTTTGTACATGTTATCAAGTTGAGGAAGTTCCCTCTATTCCTAGTTTGCTGAAAGCTTTTTTTTCCTAGCCATAAATAAGTGTTGTATATTTTCAATTTTCTTCTGTATCTACTAATGACAGGAGCTTTCTTCTTTAGCCTGTTAATGAGATGGATTACATTAATTTTCAAATAAACCAATATTGTATACCTGGAATAAATCCCATTTGCTTGTGGTGTATAATTCTTTTTATGCTATACTTTTATACTATACTTTTTATACTATACTTTTTATTGGATTCAATTTGTAATATTTCATCAAGGATTTTTGTATCTCTGCTCATAGGAGATACTGGTCTGTAGTTTTTCTTGTCTTGATCTAGCTTTGGTATTAATTCTAGCCTCATAGAATGAATTAAAAAATGTTCCCTCTTTCTATTTTTGGAAAAGATTGAAGAGAACTGACATTATTTTTTCCTTAAATATTTGAAAAAATCACCAATATACCATCTGGGCATGGTGCTTTACTGTTTGGAAGACTATTAATTATTAATTCAATTTATTTTTTTAATTCAACTTCTTTAATGGTTACAAGAACCTTTTAGATTATCTCTCCTTGTGTGCATTTTGGTAAATCGCATCCTGGGATTAGATTAGGCTTCTGGGCTTCCTGTCCTGTGAGCTCATTCCTGTCATCTCTGGTGTGAGTTTTGGCCCCAGGACTCCTTCTGAAGCCCAAGCATGACTGTTTACAGGGTCAGCCGTAGGAACTCACCAATGAGACGGGGGACTCACCTACCACCCAGAGCCTGTGCCCTGAGACTCAGAGTGGAGTTCCTTGACACAGGAAGAGGAGAGAAGCAAAATGCAAAGAAGGCAAGGGGAGGACGCTCTATGTGAAGGAAGTAAGCACATTCTTGGCTTTAGAAAGAAATCTTTTTTTTCTGCAGCGCTGGGACCAGAACCCAGGAACTTGCCCATGCTAGGCAATCACCCGTCACTGGACTGCACCCTCACCTCCCGACCCTGCATTAGAAGGTGAGCGTTTGCTGCGGTTGGGACCATTTCTGTGCAGTTCTGCCCTCATCTCTGCTCCAGTAGAGCTCAAGGTACACAACACAGGGTAGGATGGTTAAGGTTAGGAACCGCCCTAAAAATTTCCGGTGTCCAGGAGCAGGCAACGCCCTTAGCTAAGAGAATTACTCACTTTATTGCAATCTTGATTGATGCTGTGGACAGGTATTCTTTTGTGTATTCTTGGAGGTGTTGGATATCTAACCCCAGCCTCACACATGGTAAGCACTCACCCTGCCGCTGAGCTACACTCCCGCCTAGAATTGAAATTCCGATACCTTAGAGCATGGATGAATCTCGAAAGCGTTTTGCTAAGTGAAATAGGCCCAACAACAAAGGATGAATACCGAATAATTCCATTTACGTGAAATGTGTAGAACAGGCACACATGCAGAGACAGGAAGTAGACTGGAGTTGAGCAAGGGCTGAAAGAATGGAGAAAAACTGAGAGCTAATGCTTCACTTAATGGGCGGAATCGGGAGTTAATGGTTGCAGAACTTCTGTTGAAGGCGATAAAAACCTCAAATTTTAAGTTTAAAAAATAAAATGATAATTTTTATTTTATACATATTTTACCATAAGAAAACAAAACTAAATCATGGTAATAAACAACAAAATTTTGTTTTAAATACTGAGGCTCAGGGCCGGGGATTTAGCTCAGCGGTTCCACCGCCTGCCTCCCAAGGGAAAGGTCTCGAGTTCGATCAGCTCCGAAAATAATATATTTTAGCTTAGTTTCCAGATTTACCTGTTGTTATGCAGCTTTGGACGAGAAACTAACCTTTTTAGGTCTCGGTTTCTGCCTCCGTGAAATGGGAATATTGATAAGGCTCGTGGTGGTGTGACGCAGGCACCGTGTGCGCCGTCAGCGGATGTCGACCTGTGCTGCGGCAAAGTCAGAGGTCGTTATCATGCTCACGTCGGTGCCGAGGGCAGACGGGGCCTCCCGCGGGCCAGGCACACCGCACACGGGGGGCACCCTCCGCTCTCTTCCTTCTCATCTCAGCTCCTTATTATTTTGCAGGGACTCGGAACCAATTGTAGTGCCCCGCCCCCTGCAATGACTTGACTTCCCCCGTGCGGCCCGGAAGTCAGATCCTTAGTGACGCCCCCTCCCCCGGGCAGCAGTAAGAAGGCAAACGTCACACACACCGGACTTAACCGTCGTTCAGTTTAATCTCCTTCCGCCTAGTAGCACAGGAAGGAAAAACGTCGACCACGAAGGGACTCGAACCCTCAATCTCCTGATCCGGAATCAGACGCCTTATCCATTAGGCCACGCGGCCAGCGGCGGGGGAGATTGGCCACGTGGACTCAAAGATAGGGGCGCTGAGCGTCCAGGGCCGGCTGGGACGACCGCGAAGGCCCGGCGCCCCTGAAACCGCTTCCTGAACCCGAAACTCAGCGGCATTGAATGTGCAGAGCCCGGGCGGTGAGGGCCGCGGTCCGCGGGCTGGAGGGGCGGGGCCCGTGGAGGCGACGACTCCCCTCGCCCACCTGCTCACTTGGGGTCCACCCGCAGAGCGGGGGTTTCGCGGGTCCCGTGGTCATCCAACCGTGGGTAGGAGGGGAGCGCCCAGCTACAGGGAATACGTTGACACCGTGCCCGTTTACGCCTTAGCCGGGTCTCTAAAAATGACAAACTATTTTAGACAAAATGAAATCAAAGCAAGGATCCCCTTCCCGTACCCCGCGCTCTTCGCACAAAGAATGGCTGCCAAGCTTCTGCCCCTTCCCCCTGCCCTCCCCTCCCTGCGATCTTTGGTGTGCAAACCCAGCTCCCGCGTCCGCGGACCCATTCCGCGGACCTTCCCAGGGTCCGCTCTGGGAGGTGGTGGCCACGCCACCTGGACGTGGGAGTCGTCACCAGGCCTGGGCGAGGGGACCCTGGTACCCTGCCACACGTCCTCGGGCCTCTCCCGGCCTGCGTACCGCAACAGGACCGCTCAAGGTCACCCTGAGGCCAGAAAGACAGCGTTTGGGGCGGCTGCCGTCAGGGTGGCCTCTCAATATCCCCCTACCCGGCCGACGTGCTAGGGGCTCGGTCCGCAGCCTGCGGCTCAAGTGGAGGTGGGGGAGTCTTCGAGGGGAGGGGCCTGCTGGGCGGAAGTGAGGTCGCTGGGGGCGAGGCCCGAAAGCGGATATCCCGGACCCCCACACTTCTGGTCTTCTCTCTTCTCGCTGCTGGGCTGGAGGTGAAGCGTTTTCCGGCGTACATCTACTGGTGGAGGAGGTGGAGAGGAGAGATTCCTGGAAGAAGGGAGGCTGAAGGGCAGAGGAAGAAAGAGGAAGCTGGCTCTCCAAAACCTACGAAGTGCCTGGTCCTGATAGCTGCACCACAGTCAGGGAAGACGAAGGGCACCTGTCCTCCAGGATTTTGTTGCCCCGAGATGAGCTCTCCGGAAACCACAGAGAGGCCCCACCTCTAACGACCAAGCCATGCCTGGGGCGCAGCTGCTGTGGAATTTCCTAAATGACTAAAAGTGACCCAGCGTAAACCCCTCATCCCCCCGTCTTCGGCTCCATGATAGTGCCTCAGAGATCCATGTAGGCACAAAAATCCCTTTCTCCAACAGAAAGGAGATGTCTCTGGAATGAAGTGTGGCACCAGTTCAAAGCGCGGCGCCCTCCCTGTAAAAACCTAGGGTGCGACCTCTTTCCTAGCCGCACCCGTCCTGAGGAGCGTATCTTGGCCCATCTGTTTTCACTTCTATTTTTGTGTCTTAGTTCTTTGGGATAATGAGAACCTAGAACGGTTACATTTAGATAGTGCTGTTGCCTTGTTTTGCCATGCCACAGACCCAAGACTGGAGAGCTAAGAGTTTATGGACAAAAAACCCTAAACCATGAGCCAAAAGGAACATCTCTCCTCTTAAACTGATTTTCTCAGGAACTTTGTCAGCGACGGATAGCTAAGACAGTGGAATATTCTGGTTCCTACTCGTAACTTGGGGTAGCATGTCCTGAAGCTTGTATGAATCCAAACCCAACATTTTTACAGAATAAATCTGTAGTCAGTCTGTTCTACTCAAGTACAAGAATAATGAAAGAAGGAAAAAAGAAAAAAGAAAAAGTATAAAATCAAGCTGGGTGTGGCATCATATATATTTGTAATTCCAGCACTCAGGAAGCTGAGGCAGGAGCATCAGTGCAAGTTAGAGGCTAGCCTGAGCTATATAGCGAGAGAGTATCAAAATACAAAACAAAGTACAAAATTGAGTAGGGAAGTCCAAATTTTACTTGCAAATTGTACAAATGTCAAGGTGAAAATTCAAAGGGAATCCACTAAAGATCTTAGTCTGAAAAGTTTAATGTTATCTCTCCCATATTGCAAGCCTGTTTTCAAGATTGTTTGCATTTTCTCAACCAAAACTCATTCCAGTTAAAATCCACAGCTCAGCTTCAAGTTTCTAAATTTGTTTGCAGGGGATATTAAAATAGAAGGAAAAAATGAGAGCTTTTGTATATAAGGGGAAGGAGGGGTTGGATGAGAGAATGGGAAAAAAAGATGTATCATGTACAGGTACAAATTCTCTATGATGAATGTTATAGATATATCTAAAATATATCAAATGTTTTGCTTCAAAAAATTAAAAAGATTTTTTTTATATCTACATTTGCATTCTTTGGACAAATGGCCAACTCTAACATCCTGTTTTGTGTTTGGTTGGTTGGTTGGTTGGTTAAGAAAGGGTCTCTATGTAGTTCATTCTGGCCTTGAACTCACTATGTAGCCCAGACTGGCCTTCAAATCATGAAGATCCTCCTGCCTCACCCTCCTGAATGCTAGGGTTACAAGTGTGCACCACCACACTTGCCTCTTGGATGTAGTCAATTTAACCTGCTGAACATGACACTGGGTCCAGCAAACTCATCCCTTACTTTCTACTGTAAATTTGTACTTCACCATAATAGTAGCCACCTATGCATCTCAGTACCTTTCTCTGAGGGAGAGGAAGCAATCTATGTGTTTACCCACTTGGTATGACGAATGGCAAGGTGTGTGGACATGTGCAAAAGTAGCAAAAAGGAATTTTTACCCACGTCATGTTCTAGCTGGTTTTGCTTATGTACCTGTGCATGAGGGTCCCGTGGGCCCACACCACTCCACTCTAGGGTTTGTTAAATCCTCGGTTCTAGGGTTTGTTTTTAAAAAGTTTTCTTTTGATTTTTCTGGTAGAAGTAGCCAAATTCAGTACAATGGCACATGAAAAACCAGATTTGCAAGTTTTGGAGGTCAAAAGTGCATCAACAGATTATTCATGCATGGATGACGAAGATGATCCATTATGGTAAAATATATTTTTTTGTAACAGAAGGTGATGTGAGGTATGATGATTATGATGACTTTGATATTGGCCATGGGAGCCAGAGTTCTTCTGATAGTGAAATAGAATTGACTGATACAGACACAGGGAATGCAGGCTCCTTCATCCAGATGATGAAGAAAACAGCAATGCAGTACATATTTGACTAGCTGAAATGTTGTAAAATGGCCACACAACCAAATGGAACCAGTGTTAGAACTAGGTCCAAAAATATAGTCAGGATCTTGGAAGGGGTGAAACCTATTGGACAGAATGCTAGCACTGCCTTTCAAGAATGGAAATTGTAACATAAGATGCTGTGAAATATAAAAAGGCTGAAATCCAAGTAAAACATTCTGTATGCACCAATAGTCATATTCAAAAATGTATTTATTATGACAACTCACTAGCTGAACTCCAAGCATTTATAAGTCTGCTGTACTTAGCAGAGATTTCTCATGGTAATCACAGGTATGTCAAAGACTTATGGAAAAACAATGGGTCAAAATATGGCAAAAAATGTATGCCTTTGTTGGGCTGGGGATTTAGCTCAGTCGTTCTGCCGCCTGCTTTGCAATCACAAGGTCCCAAGCTTGATCCCCGATACAAAGAAAAAAATTATGCCTTTGTAGATCCAAAGAGTTACTATGCTTTCAATTTAGAAATTTATCCTGGAACTCAGCCATCGGGTCCTTATTCATATAGTAATAAACAAAATGATGTTGTGAACAGACTTGCTGCTCCCACCTCCCAAACTAATCAGAATGACATTTGACAATGGATTTACCAGTTTCCAATTGATGTTACATTTGCTAACACAGCACAAGTTGAACAGCATAGGAACTGTACTCAGGAACAAAGCAGAAATTCCAAATGAAGTGTTGCAATTTCAGAACAGAATTATATAGTACAATCTTTGGATTTCAGAAAGATTTACATTGGCCTCATATATGGCAAAGAAAAGCAAACTTACTGCTGATGTCAACACTGCACCATGGTGGAAATATTGATAGGGAAACCTTGACAAAACAGAAGCCTGAGATGGAGGCTTTCTACAACAAAACCAAAGGCGGGGCACATGTTGATGAGGAGTTATGCAGCGACTATGAAGTCACTCAAAACACAAAGCACTGGCCAATGGTTTTGTTTTACTCATTCCTAAACATGTGTTGCATAAATAGTTTGATAGTTTACAAAGAAAATAACAAGTGCAAAATACCACGGAGAAATTTTCTCAGAGGATTGGGACTGGAACTCATAAGAGATCATTTACAGCAGAGGAAAAACAAAGTGTTTCTGTCCAGGGAACCAAGCAAAAAAATTGTGGAACACAGTGGTGAGCTGACAGGTGAACAGGCAGGTGCAGCATCACCAAGAGCTACTTTGGCAACAGGAAAACCAAAAGGATGTCAACTGTGCCCTACAGGAAAGGACAGGAAAACAAAACACACATGCTATCGTGTAAGCGATACTTGTGTATGGAACATGCAGTTTTCATGTGTGAGGACTGCCTTGGATGCGACAGTTAAAGCAAAGATGATTATTTTTGTGGTAGACTTTTGTTTGTGTTTAGGTTGTAGTTCACATAGGTTTTTATTTCTTAGGTTTTTTATGCAAGTAAACAGCTGATGTGAAAATGTTGATGTCTATGCTAAGCACTCATTAAATATTTGATATTTTATTTTATTGCTGTCTTATTTACCTGCTAAGTGCATGTTATACAAAACAGTAGGAAGATCCTGACAAAACAAGAAGACAAGAGAGGTGACAAGAATGGCCTGTCACACAGGAAAGGAAAGCTAAACACATGTAAGCGAGTTGTGTGCATGGAACATGCAGTTGTCCTGTGTGAGGACTGCCTTGGGTGACAACTGAAGCGAAGCTTACTTTTGCTGTAGAGTTCTATTGGTATTTTCATTGTAGTTCATTGAGGAATTTACTTCTGATGTTGTAAGCAAGTATACAGCTGATGGGAAAATGTTGGTCTATTCTAAGTGGACTTAAATACTAAAGAGTTTAATACTTTATTTTACTGATATTCTATGTTCCTGTTAACGACACACTGTATAAAATAATAAGAACCTCCTGAAAAACAGCAAGACCAGCGAGATGTCAAGTATGTCCTACAAAAAGGACAGGAAAGCAAAGCATGTGTCCTGTCAAGTAAGTGGTACATGTGTACGGAACGTGCTGCTGTAATGTATGCAGACTGCCTTAGGTGTGAAAATTGAAGTAAAGATTTTTGGGGGGAGGGTAAAGCGCTATTGGTATTTTCATTGTAGTTCATATATGAATTTGTGTTGTTCTTTTTTAGACTCTACACCAAAAAAACTGTCAATGTTGAAAATTTTGATGCTTTCTTATTTCAATAAATAATAAAAATTTGGTGCTTTATTTTTTTATTTTTTCCTGCTAAGTACTCATTGTTTAATATAATAAAACTCAACTTAAAATTAAACTTAATAATTTATCAATAGAAATGTTCTATGGCTGGGGATTTAGCTCAGTGGTTCCGCTGCCTGCCTCAAAAGGGCAAGGACCCAAGTTTGAGACCTGGTACCAAAAAAAAAAAAAAAAGAAAAGAAAAGAAATATTCTAAAGAATAAACGTGGGTCTGAGAAACCCACATTTCTGCCTTTATGACAAGATTAGTGTTATGCTCCTTGGGATAACGCATCTCATTTTACAGATTCTACCAGTATATACATTTTAAAAATCTATTGGACTTTAGATTTTTAAAAATTCTTTGTCAGTTCATATTAATTATAAAGAAGTTCTTGGGCTGGGGATTTAACTCTGTGATACCGCTGGCTGCCTCACAAGCAGAAGGTCCCCAGTTTGATCCCCGGTACCAAAAAAAAAAAAAAAAATCCCACAAAAATGCATACAACAGACATTCATCATATGCAGTCTTCAAATTCTTTTGACACTGAGATCATTTAATTTTCTCCTATAAGGTATATTTTAATAATAGACTTTAATCTAATGATTAATCATTCTTATGTTCCTGGGGGGGAAAGTCACTTGTTTAGGTCAATACAGCACAGATTTTAACATGTCAACTTTTTCCCCCTGTGCTGGGAATCGAACCCAGGGCCTGTACATGCAAGATCATGCCCTACTACTGAGCTACACCCCAGAACGTCCGCACTTGATTAATAATTTTTGCAATTATATACATGAAGACAGTGGAAACAATACTTTTCTTGGGAAAGTGTGGGCTCCCTTCACGAGCAGGGTAGAGGCCATTTGAAAGAAAAGAGTCTAAAAAGACACTAGAGTGCCAGGAGGCTGAGGAAGGAGGGTTATCCTGAGTTCGAGGCCAGCCTGGGCTACACAAGGTCTCAAAAATCCAAACAAATAAATAGACACGTGAAATGCTTCACCATCCTGGAGGAAGAAAGAAAAACATGCCTATGTCTCCACCTATTAGGTTTTAATTGAAAAAATTCAAACCTGCTGGAAGTTACAAGGGACATACAGTGAACACCCGTGTTAGCTTTCCAACACTATAGCACATATCTGAGCTAATCTACTAATAAAGAGAAATTATCTTACTTCTAAAAATATACGTGATGAGCTTAGCCTTCGATTTCCTTTACACTCGGTCCTGGGTTCCAGGCAGCCCGCTGAACCGAAGACGCGGCCGTATTTGCAGGTTCCTTCCGCAGCGGCCTCGCCCGGCGGAAAGCTGGCTACAGCGCGCGCTCCGGCCGGGGCCGCTCTCCTCCGGCCTTCCCCCTCGGCGCTCACGGCTCCGGGACCCTTGTTCCGTCCAGGTCGCACCTCAGCTTTGCCCGCGGCTGGGAGCCCCGAGTGGCCAAGGCCAGCCAGAAAAATCCACAGCGGGCGCCCGCGCGCGACGGCAGAGCTCGCGCGGAAGGTCCGGAGGGGACGCGGTGGTTCCCCCGGCCGTCCTCGGAGCTGAAGCCGCGAAGACACGCACATTCAGGTTCCGCGTGGCACAGCGTCTCGAACCGGGACCGCATTTCTCCGCTTCAGTCCTCAAACTCCCGCCCGCGGTGAGCCCCGGGACGCAGCGGCGTCCTCTGCGCGGCGCCGGCCCCCGCCGCCCTTCCTCGCTCTGTCGCCAGGGGGCGCGCCGAGCCCGCCCTTCCTCCGGAGCCCGGGCCCCGCAGGGCCTCCGCGCGCGGTTCTCGGCCCGGGTCGCGGCAGCCCCCCGCCTCCAGGCGCCCGTCCCTTCCCGCCCTGCCTGCAGGCGGCCGGCGCGGGGACTCGGCTCCGCTCGCCGTCCTCTCCGAGTCCTCACGGTCCTGGCCGGGGCTGCTCGAGGCGGGCCGGCGGCGTCACAGCCATAGGTGCATTTCGCGCCCCTCTTAGCGTACGGGGGTGTAGCTCAGTGGTAGAGCGCGTGCTTAGCATGCACGAGGCCCCGGGTTCAATCCCCGGCACCTCCACTTTTTCATCCTCGGGCGAAACACAAACGGAAGACGAAGCCGACTCTTTTGCCTCCTGGCCAGCGGGAGAGAACGGGAACGCCGCCGAGCACGCGCGCGCAAGCACACGCAGCCCGGAGCCGGCTCTGACGGGCGCGCGCCGTGAGCGAGCACGGGGACTCCCTTCCCCGGCAGCAGTGTGGAATGACAAGGATTTAGGGGGTCGTGGCACGAATATTATCCTAGCACCGACGGTGCAATTTTAGGTTAACAAGAGCTCTCCTGAAAATTTCAAAATGCCAATTTTTTTTTTAGACAAGGTCTCACTACGTAGTTCAGGGCCTAGCGAACTCGCCGCGGTCCTCCTGCCTCAGCCTCCCAGGTTCTGGAAGGACAGGCCGCCACACCCGACCCGAAAATGCTAGTTTTTAAAAGCACGAATTTGTTACTATTTGCTCAGTTTTAGGAATGTTTTAATGGGGGAATGTTAACAGTTTCACGATAAAGTGGAATTCTTTAAGTGGCTCGTGAAGGCAGAGCCCCTGCCGCGGCTGCGCGCTGACAGCTCCGCCCGGCGCAGGCGGGACCGGCCCGCGGGAGGTTCCGATGGCGTCACGCGCCAGGCTTCGGAACGGAAACCTCCGAGCCACTCAGCAGCTGTGCAGCTGTATTTTTAACGATATTGAAACATGTTCAGTTTTTCAAATATTTGACTGCTGACTGAGATCCGTTTGTAAATATCCAAACGGTCCCTGAGGTGGGAAATTGAAGCCTAACCACAGCTTTAGTTTTTAGGGGGAGGAGTCATAATAGGACTTTTAGAAAAGATTCAGCTACCCATAAAGCTTCTTGGATAATATTTTACTAATAATTTTGAAAAAATCACAAGAATTTGTGACATTATTTGTGCTTTCATTCATATACGCCGGAGACTCCATTTCAATACGCGTGTTACAACGCCATATACAATGGCTGCAAAGTTGTCCGGGACATTTTCTAGCTTTAGAATTGCGGTCAATATTCATAATTGATTTATTTGGGGGCTGTCGATTTTCCTCTAATAAATGCTCGGTATCTGCCCAAGGCAGCGAAAGAGCCCTGCGGTTTTCTCGGTGTAGCCGCGCCAGGCGAGGTAAGGCGGCAGGGAGGACCCCGCGCGACCCGGGGGGCGCCGGCCCAGCCGCGGACACAGTGACGCTCAACAAGTGGCTTCGCGAGCCACCGCGTGCGGCGGGGGGTGTAGCTCAGTGGTAGAGCGCGTGCTTAGCATGCACGAGGTCCTGGGTTCAATCCCCAGTACCTCCACTTGCTTTTCTTTCCTTAAACTCCCAGTTACAACACTGGAGCTCCCTTCGGATAGAAAACCGGGAGATCTTGTGGGCCTCTGCGGTTGGTGGGCTGGTGAGAAACCCGGCAATAACACTACTTCCTGTCAGCTGATTACTTATGATCATTTTAGGGAATCTTCTGATATCAAGAGTAATGATTACATAACAACAAAAGACCAGATACATAAGCAAGATACATCATGTGCAGATACAAGCACCCAATGATAAATGTAAACGTATTGTATACCTAAAATGTACCAATAAAATAATTTAAAGAGAAAAAAACCCCAGATATAAAGCACAACTAGCAGAGTTTTAGTCAGCAGAGGTTGCTAGAATTCCAATGTGTAAAAAGTTCTTCCCTTCCATTAATTTTCCACGTACCCTACTATTTCCTTTTCCCCCTGGCAGGGATCGAACTCAGGTCCTTATACTCTCGAGGCAGGTGGTAGAACCACTGAGGAAATCTCCAGTCCAACACCCTTGTTTTCAAAGGAGTACTATTCACCATGAAACATGAGTCGCTTAAACTATGAAACAGTGCGCTATTCAAAATTAGCTGTAAATGCGTGTGTGCTAAGCAAATCAAGTGATACCATTTTTGTAAAGCTGTTCACATGAATAATAAATACTATTGATGAGAAAAAAAAGAGAGAAAGAAAACCCAGAGATAAATCTTTTAGAGTTGAGGGAGGGGGAGAAAGAAATTCTGCAACGGAATCTAAAATATGTTTTTCCAGAAAATCTCAGGTCTTTCGTGTATTTACTTACTTGTCCCGGCCCGCGGGTAAGTCAACGGAGACCCTAGAGGGGGAGCGAGGATGAGAGGGGACAGGGGACACGAGAGATGGAGACAAGACAGGTTTCTGATCAAGTCTCGTTTATTGCAGAAGCTGTTACAACATATATACCGTAGGGCTAGAGGGGAGGAGCAAGAGGAGGGTACTGGGGCTACTTCCTTGTTGCCGGGTAGATTTGCAGCAGGCCCGGATATGTCCGTAAAAGGCACTCAAGAGTTCTAGCGGGGGGGCAAGGCCCCCCACAGGTCCTCCCTTTAAAATTATAATTTTAGAAAGGCGTCAGGAGAGCCAAGCCTGCGGGGGCTGAGCCTGTCTTGGGTCAGAGCAACACACGGGTCTGCACCGTGCACCTTACCCGTCATCGGTTAACCAGAGAATCAAGGCTCTGGCACCTGTCTTAGGCGGCACACGAGGGCTCTCTCATTGCATGGCACGCTTGCTCAGTTGCCCGTCATTGGCTTGCCAGCCCACTCACCAGGTGGGGCGAGAACACTTCGCCATGGCAAGGACCTAATCGATGGTCCGACATTCGTCCTGGTCAGCCATTGCCAATCTATTATAGTAGACCTGTATGGGCGCTGTTTTTATTGCCTCTATCTGGGCTCTAAGAAAGGCCATGATTTTGTTATAAAGTACGGGCCCTAAAGAAATGAGCAAGAGTAGACCCAATAAGGGTCCCAGCAAAGGGAGGAGATAAGGGAGGAAACCATTGAGGCCAGTCCAGAGGGGATTTTGAGTGAATTTTTGTCGTCATCTGTTTAAATCTTCCTGAAGTTCGCGAATTTTTCCCCTGACGATCCCAGATTTGTTGGCATAAAAACAGCAATGTTCATTTAAGGCTAGACTGTGAATAAGAGAGTTAAGCTACCCTGATTAAGCTTTTGAAGATAACCAATGTGGACATGCTACAATAACATATTCAGAACTTAACCAATATGAACGTTTTGTAACAACATATTTAGTGCTTAAATATCAAGGACAACCAATACAATCAATTTATAACATATTTAGATAATATTCATTGTGATATGTCTCCCATAAGATTATATAATATAAAATTTACTAGGGGGTCCCTTTAATGAATTAAGACCAGAATAATCATTTTCTGGGTGGCCACTTCTATATTCATCAAAGGGAGTTCCCATCTATAATCGTTTTGACAAACAATTAAGAATATATATCTTTTTATTTTATAACTGTTAATTGTAATTTGATTGTTGCGTGTGGGTAACAATGCACGTCACTTTCATAAAATAAATTTCAGTGGTACTTTGATCAATTAACAACCTGGGAAGAAAAGCATGTCTTTAGTTTAATAATATTATCTATAAGTCAATTTAACAATAGGCGAATATCCTTTGAAGAGGAAGGAACATATTGAGCTCAACTGTACAAACACAAACAACAGACAATAGACAAACATATAAGACAGTGTGTAAAATTAGGGTGCACCCAAATATAACTAGCCAAATTGAATTATACTATACTCTTGATGATTATTAGATTGTAATTGTAGGTGCCATTGTTAACTGGTTAAGATTGGACAACGTCAGGTCATCGGCATCATCAGCACACCTATCAACTTGTTTTACTAGGCGTTCTGGGAGCCACCTGGCTGACTTCATTTCCTTGGAGTAAATACACACCGATCCTCAGCCCCAGATAAGTACAGGATCCGGCCCGTGCCATGAGTGGTCCAGGGGGTCTTTCCATATCACCGAGGCAAATTGTCGTTGCGTCTCTGGTTGCCAGAAACGATTGGCTGCAGATAAACCTTTGGCATCCAAATTTAAGAAGTTAAGAATAAATAGTGCATGTGATATCAGATTTCTAGGAGACCCCTTAGTAGGATACCATTCCCCCTTTTTTATTTTGTCTAAAGTAATTTTAAGTGTGAGATTAGCCCTTTCTATAATGCCTTGTCCCTGTGGATTATATGGGATTCCCGTTATATGTGTTATTGTAAATTGTTTGTAAAATTTGGAGAAGCCAGAGCTGATATAGCCAGGACCATTATCTGTTTTAATTTGTTGTGGGCAGCCAAGCACTGAGAAGGCAGTGAGGAGATGAGCAATGACGTGTTTAGTAGCTTCCCCAGATTGCAGGGTGGCAAATATGAATCCACTATATGTATTAATGTTGACATGTATATATTTAAGATTTCCAAATTTAGGGTAATGTGTGATGTCCATTTGCCATAGGGCATTTGGAATCAAGCCACGAGGATTAACTCCCAGATGAGGTGTAGGAAGGTGCAGAGTGCACGTAGGGCAGGCCTTAACAATTTGTCTAGCTTGTTCTCTAGTAAGCTTATACATAAGGCGAAGCGTGTGAGCATTAAGATGATGGAATTGGTGTGCCTTCTGTGCTTGGTCAATCGGACTGGGGGCATCAGTATTTATTGAATAGGCAAAAGCCTGAGGTCTTGTGGCTAGGTCTGCTAAGCGGTTGCCCTCTGCAAGTGGGCCGGGTAGGTTAGAGTGGGCTCGAAGGTGCCCAATGAAAAAGGATTTGGATCGTTTTCTGATTAGATCTTGTAATTGGAGGAAAAGACCACCAGTCTGAGAGGCAAGTTTGATCAGTCCACATGTTTCTAATAAGGGAACAGATTGGGCAATGTAAGCACTGTCAGTAAAGAGATTAAAAGCTCAGGCAGGAAATGCGGTAAAGACCGCTATGACTGCCTGGAGCTCGGTTAACTGGGCCGAAGAGTGGGCGGTTTGGAACTGGACAATGTTATCATCCCACACATAGGCAGCCATTCCAGTGGAAGAACCGTCTGTAAAAACGGGTAGAGCCTCTGGCAGAGGAAAGCAAGAAGTGATCTTCGGGAAAATGAAGTCATGTCTGTTGGCAAAGTCAATAAGTTTGCTGGGAGGATAGTGGTTGTCCAATAACCCTGAATAAGAAGCAAGAGCAATTGGGCAGGAATCGGTGGTTTGTATAAGCCAATCGACCTGGTCCTTAGGGTAGGGTTGGATAATGACATCAGGTTCTTTTCCAAAGTACATCTTTCCATGGTCTCTGCCCAAGATAACTAGGTCTGCAACTGCAACATAATAGGGGTAAAAGACCCGCTTAGGGGAAACTGGGAGATGAACCCACAAAAGGGGAGCGGTTTGCCAAAAGACAGCAGTGGGAGAGAGGGAGGTTTTGCAGATGATATACTGTAAAGGAGAGTTATAATCCATAAAATTAATTGTTTGATTTTGAATGGCTTGTTCCACTGTACTGATGGCTTTGCGCCCCTCGGCAGTGAGCTGTCGAGGTGAAGTAGGGTGGTTATCACCTTGTAGGGTATCATAGAGAGGCTTCAGGTCATGTTTAGTGAGCTTTAAATAGGGCATAAGCCAATTAATGTCTCCTAGCAATTTTTGGAAGTCATTTAAAGTCTTAAGACCGTCCAGCCGCAAGGTAAGCTTTTGGGAGGAAATGTGACGTCCCTTCATCTGAAATCCAAGGTAGTTATAAGGGTCTTTTAGTTGAACCTTATCAGGGGCAATCTGGAGGCCATGAGATTCAAGTGCCCGTCGAAGGTCAGCATAACAAGCTAAAACCTCACTTCCTAATTGCCCCGCTACAAGGATATCATCCATGTAATGGATAATATACATTTGAGGCCAATTGTCTCGGGTGGATTGGAGTGCCGCGGCTACAAATGACTGGCACAGGGTGGGACTATTGGCCATGCCTTGGGGCAGAACCAGCCACTGAAAGCGCTGCATTGGGGTACAGAAATTGGTCGCTGGAAGGCTAAATGCGAAGCGTTTTTGATCAGCAGGATGTAAGGGAATGGTGAAAAAGCAATCCTTTAAATCAATAATAATCTTGTAATACCCAAGGGGAATGGCTACCGGCGAAGGGAGACCAGGTTGTAAAGCTCCCATGAGTACCATGGTTTTATTAACTGCTCTAAGATCTTGTAAGAGTCTCCATTTTTCCGACCGTTTTTTAATGACAAAAATGGGAGTATTCCAAGGGGAGTGGCTAGGAATAATATGGCCAGCATGAAGCTGTTCCTGCACCAACTGTTGAGCTGCTGACAATTTCTCCTTAGAGAGGGGCCACTGATCGACCCACACTGGATCATCTGAGAGCCAGGTAATCTTTTCAGCATGGGCCGCAGGAGTGTCAATGGCCCCTATGGAAAATGGCCTAGCCCTGCCCGAGGGGGCCGAGGGACAGGCTCAATGGGGTGAGTAAGGTTTGTAGGGTGTTTCCCCAGTCCCGTTCCTGGAATGTACCCATTTTTAAACATCTGCATAGTGACAATTTCATTGGGGCTGGAAATAATTATCCCCATTTGTGATAGTAAGTCTCTTCCCCATAGATTAATAGGTAACCCTGAAATGATATAAGGTTGAATGGTGCCCTGATTACCATCTTGGTCTCTCCAGGTCAGATCTTTGGCACTTTGTTTAGGATTTTCACTCTGACCTATACCCCCGAGATGGGTGAGGGTGTCTTTTAATGGCCATGCCTGAGGCCAATCCTCTCCCTTTATGATAGTTACATCGGCACCAGTGTCAACCAGCCCAGAAAATTGTCTCCCATCTAACCACAAGGTCACGAGAGGCTTTTGTGCTGAAAGTATCTCTGACCAGTAAACATCAGATGAGCCGAATCCCTGGCTGCCTCGGGCGTTGTTTAGAGCCTTATTAGAGGTAGAGAGAAGGGGAAGGAGTAGCAATTGAGCAAATCTTTGGCCTGATTGAATGGTATTAATAACTTTGGGAGAAGAAACCATAACTTTAATTTCCCCAGAGTAGTCATTATCTATCACTCCTGGGTAAACCAACAGCCCATTTATGGTACTACTGCTTCGGCCTATTACGAGGCCAAAAGTCTCTCTAGGTAAGGGTCCAAAGACTCCTGTGGCGAGGGCCTGGACTCCCATTTCTGGGGTCAATACTGTGTGGGTGGTGGCACTGAGGTCCAATCCGGCACTTCCTTTTGTGGCTCTGATGAGGTCTGAAATGGATTGCTGTTTATTGGAGCAAAATTGAGCGCCCCGTAAATTTGTTTGGAGTTGGGGGCCTGGGGCTGGCCCCCTTTCCCGTTTCCCGAATTCGAATCCTTAAGAGGGGGAAGGGGTCGGCCCTGGGCATCAGTTTTGGATCGGCACTCACTCGCCCAATGCCTCCCCCGATTACATCGGGGGCAGGGCCCGGGGGGCGGAGCATTGGGGCCCTGCATTTTAGCGGTCGGGCATTCTCTAGCAAAATGGCCGGTGGCCCCACACCGGAAACACTTATTGCCGACGTGGCGTTGCAAAAATTGTTTGACTGTGAAGCCTTGCATGGCGGCCGCCATGGCAAGGCCCTGTTGGTAGGCGGCCCCAATCTCAGAACAAAGGCGAATGTAGCCGGAAAGGTCAGTTTTCTTTTTATAGGGGCGGATAGCGGCCTGACAGCCGGCATTGGCGTTCTCAAAAGCAAGCTGTTTAACAAAATCTGTCCCTGTCTCCGCGCTCCCAAAAATCCGGCCTGCCGCCGTGAGAAGGCGGTGGACAAAGTCCGCAAATGGCTCGTCTGGGCCCTGCCGAATGTTAGTGAGGGAGGCACTCACGTCTCCTTTGGAGGGGAGCTTTTTCCAGGCCCTAGTGGCGGCGGTCTGAATCTGGGCATATAACCCCGCATCAAATTGTATTTGTTGGTCGTTGGCGGCGTAGGCCCCCTCCCCAAGGAGCATGTCAAGCACCCATCCATTCCCCGCCTGAGCATTGCGCCTAGCAGTTTCTCGGCAATTTTTAACATATTTAGATTTCCATAATAAATAATCACCTCCTGTAAGGGTGGCGCGGGCCAGAGTCTGCCAATCAATTGGGGTGAGCCAATTTTTTGCCACCGATTTAAAAATGGCCATGGTGTAAGGTGCAGTGGCCCCTTATTGAGCTGCAGCCGTTTTAAATTTTTTAATGACCTTAAAATCAAAACCACTGTGGTGTCTTCACGCCTGTCTCTGTGCGTCAGTAGTTTTAGTTACGGGAAAGGCTTCCGCATTTTTAAGTTTCAGGGATACTCCCGACCCGGATGGCACCCTAGGGGCCGCCCCTCTAACGGGGGGTCGTGGCTTAAGTTTGTCTTCTCTACGGACATTTTTATGGGCTTTGCCTGTTCTTAAGCCTTCAAGCTGGGTAGTAAGTTCTTGGTGTTCCTTTTCTAACCTTATCTGTTCTTTTAGAAATTCTATTTTGTCCCGGAGTTCCTTTTGGGGATCAACAACAGGACATGCCAGAGTGGGAGTGTCGGGGCCTGAAGAGATATAAGGAGGGGGATATCCGGAGTCGCCCCACAATGCTCCCCCCGCGGGCTCCTCCGACCCGGAGCCCTCTTGGGGCGGATCTGGGGGCGGAGGCGGGCCACGATAGGCTTGAAGGGAGGGATATAGGGGCGGAACCTTCCGCGAGGGTGGGGCTGTCCTAGAGGCGGCGGCGGAAAGCAAGGAAGCAGGGGTTCGGCGAGGCCCTGCCCTACAGGGCTTGGCAGGGTTCGTGGCCGTTTGGGGTTGGTCCGAAGGGACGTCATGTCCGTCGGGGGCGGGATCGTCGTCACTGTCAAAGGACATCAAGTCCTCTTCTTTGTCTGACAAAGAAGTCGTGGTCTCAACGGGCCTGGGCCCCGGCGCCATATTGGCCCGGGAGACTGCGTCAGAATCACTGGCGGGTGTCAGCCCCTTACCATCTCGGAGAGCTACCTCCCCAGCCTGTATAGCCTGCGCCACCAGTGGATCCCTCGCTTTATGAGAAATAATATCATTAATCAAATTCCAATATGAGAACGCCGCAATAGGGACCTTCCCGGGTCCGCAAGTGGCATAATAATCCTGGAGAGCTTCTCCCACCTTTTTCCATCTCTGTTCGTCAATGGTTCCCTCAGCAGGGAACCAGGGACAGAGATCTTTAATATAATCAAAAAATCTTAACAACTGTTTGACTGTAACCTTTACCCCTCGTGCCTGTAATGTCTTCTTGAGACCTTGCACAAACAATTCGTGCTGACTAATGCCCTGTCCCGTAATCGCTGCTCAACTTACCGAGGTGCAAAAAGACGGCAGGTCCACGTCAATTGCAAGCCTCTCCCGTGTCGAGTGTGCTCTTTGTTCCTCAATCTTAATCTTAGGGCCCCTGAGCAGCGTCCTTCACTGGATCCCCCGTTCTCTGGCCGCACGTTGGGCGCCACTTGTCCCGGCCCGCGGGTAAGTCAACGGAGACCCTAGAGGGGGAGCGAGGATGAGAGGGGACAGGGGACACGAGAGATGGAGACAAGACAGGTTTCTGATCAAGTCTCGTTTATTGCAGAAGCTGTTACAACATATATACCGTAGGGCTAGAGGGGAGGAGCAAGAGGAGGGTACTGGGGCTACTTCCTTGTTGCCGGGTAGATTTGCAGCAGGCCCGGATATGTCCGTAAAAGGCACTCAAGAGTTCTAGCGGGGGGACAAGGCCCCCCACACTTACTATTATTATTTTTTTAACAGTCCCACTCTGTAGTTCGGGCTGGCCTCAAATCACAAGGATCTTCCTGCCTCTTCCTCCTCAGTGCTGAAATTACAGGCTTGTGCCACTACGCCAGGCTCTCAAGTGATCTAATTTGATTTTTCATTTATATGAAGTAAATGCATAAAAATTACTCAGCTTATGGTTGTGATGTGTGTAACCAACACGCAGTCCCCAACAGCGCCCTGTACCTCACTCCAACCCTACTCTCTAGCCTCTGTGTCAAGACTTTTCTCTCCCTTGTTCTTCTGTGTGTGGTGTGTGACCGCCTCGCAGTGCTGCTGGGAGAACTCAGGGGAGCACATAGTTACAAAGCACTCCCAGTTCCCGAGGCGGGGGTTGTTGGTCAGGGCGCCAGCACTGGAGTCTGACCAGGCCTAGAAGGTGGGGGACAGGAAGGGGCAACTCCCTGCACCAAGCTCCCAAACCCCTTTCCTGGGGGCAGGGGCGGGGGCGGGGCTCGTGGCCGAAGGGCTTGGTTTCAATCCCCACCTCTTAACCCGGACAGGGCAACACCTGTTGGAGGGGCTCATTCAGACCATAGCAGTGTGTGTTGGTTTGAGCATGGATTCTTCTACTCGACAATTTTGTTTCTTTCTGTTTTTTGTATCAGGGATCGAACTCGGGGCCTTGCACTTGCGAGGCAGGCGGCGGCACCACATCTCAACACTTTTGAAAGACTAGATCCATTTAGGTCGCTGCTGTAGCAGTTCTTTTCCACTGCTCTGGATGGAGCACTCCATTGTGTCAGTACAATGCATTATGATTTATTAATTGGTTGTACTCTTGATGGCCACTGAGAGCATTCCTAATGTTTTGCTTAAATGTCGAATTCTGCACTAAACCTGCCTGCACCTGTCTTCCAAGGGAATGCTCAAGCCTTTCTTTCAGTGCAAGTGTGGCTGTCAAGTGTTGCAGCCACAGGCCCGATGCTTGCTCGCTGCCCTGTTTTCTAGACTGTCTCGTGGAGTGGACACAGGGATTCACAGCCCTGTGCAGGGCTCCCGTTGCTCCACGCCCTCGGAGACGCCCACGGTGCCGGCTCGAGGTGCGGGATGTGGACGGAGAGGCATAGTATTTATTCACTGTGGCTTTCCTTTGCATTTCCCTGGTACAACGTGATGCAGAACTGTCTGGACTGCTCACAAGCCATCCTCTCTTGGGAAGTGCATGTTAATTTAGTTTCTTAGTTTTTAGTCTTTTCCTTAGTGGTTTGTAGGAGTCCTTAACATATTCCAGGTAACAGACCTTGGTGCAAGGCACTGAAATAGCTTCTTAGAGTCTGTGGCTCAGCCACGCTAAAGAGGAAGCAGCCTGAAGCTTTGCAAACACAAGAAGGAGAGAGGGCAGCAAGAGGCTGAAGACAGGAGACAGTTCTGCCCAGAGATCTTTTCCTAGTGCTCGGGGAAAACGGCCCAGGGGACAATATGTGGAGGAGGCATTGTGGAACAGATGAATGGGGAGAGACACTGTAGGAGCAGAGGATTCTCTTGCATTTCTCCCAGTGTGGCAGCTAAGAGGACACAGTTTGGGAACAGTGGGATTTAAGACTGGATTTTCTATCTGGCCAACCACCTCATCTTCAGTCACCCTCAGAAATCTGACTGCTACCTCAAGGAGGCTCTTCGTGGCATTCATCTGTAAGAGCGTGGATCGGCCTCGTGTGCCCTTCCCTCTTGACAGGGTTCAAAGCCATGCATGTTCCTCTGCTTCTCACAGCTCCAACAAGGCCCGCACTTCTTCTTAAACCCATGTCTTAGCCAGTGAGACAGAAATAAGCACTTTGGATCCCAGTCTACTCCCTGGGTCTGCCCCCCCCCCCCGGCCAACCTGTGAGCAGTAGAGGACCAGGAGGGGAACAGGAGGACGAGGGAGGGGAACAGGAGGACGAGGGAGGGGAAAAGGAGGACCAGGAGGGGAGCAGAACTGGGAACAGGAGGTGACTGGGCCCCCAGCGGTTCTCCTCGCAGGAGCAGGAAGCACACCTTGGCTTAAGGGTTGACCCCAGCAGGACCACGGTCTACAGCCGGAAGCGTCGCAAGGGCGGAAGGCGGCCGGGGGCGGAGCCTCTGCGTTGAGACCGGAGAGGGAGGCGGAGGAGGAGGAAGAGGAAGAGGCGGAGGAAAAGGGGGATGGACGGGAGGGAAGGACGGGGAGGAGGAAGAGAGCCGGAAGGGAGGATGTTTTCGTATTTCGTTCCCGGTATCTGCGCACCGTTTGCGCCAGGGACCCCGGCCGCACCTGCCCCCCCCCCGCTCCGCCCCGCCCCGCCCCCGCTGCTTCCGACGTGGGTCCTTTTCGGGCGGACTTCGGGGAGCCGGTGTTTGCAGGGGAGAGTGAATGGCGCGTGGCACGGAGCAAAAAAAATTAGAGGTTAAAGAGCACGCTAGGCCTGCGAGGGAGAGTTTCAATACTCCGGAAGATTACGCGGGACCGGGACCAGGTCCGGGCCGCCGAGACAGCTCAGCTGGGAAAGCGTCAGACTGAAGACCTAAAGGACTCTGGTTCGACCCTGCCAGAAACCCAGGGTCTTGGCAGGTCTCCGTCAGCTTTTGCGTAGTTTTGGTCCCACATAGCAAGTAGAGGTTCCTCTGAGGCCTTCCAGGAAGTGTGATACACTGCACCGTGTTCTGCTGCACGTACAGTTCATTTCTACTCGTGTGTGAGGGGAAGGGAGTTTTAATCACAAGAAATGTGAAGGAAGAAAACTGGGCAGAAATCACAAGAGAAGTCAGAAATAGAATGGCACTGTGGAGTCTATGTGGGTGTGGCCGGCATCAGAGCAATCTGGGTTTAACTCCATTGTTAAACGCGGAATAGGAAAACTGTTGAGTATCACTGAACTTTTAAACAGGTAAAGAAAGTCATGGCAAAGTCCTGAGTTCGACTGCGGGTACCGAAGGAAAGAAAATCGCGGTTTGCTTGTTGACGTTTCTTCAATCTTGCGCCTACATTTAGAATTCCCAGATCTTTGATTTGGACTCTTTGGAGTCCAGGAAACAAGCGCTTCTACGTGAATTATTCTGTCGAGCATTCATGAAGTGGCCTCGAAGACAAAGCCGAAAGCAGTCGGCCCAGGTCTTGCAGGGCGCCTGCGCGGACTCGGGAGCCGCAGACCACGCCTCCCCGTGGCGGCTCCGGGTCTGGGGCGGCGCAGAGTGCAGCGCTCAGCCATGCACTGCGACAGCGGCCGGAAACGCGACGCGGCGATGTTGTTCTAATAGTTACGTCTGAAACACGGGTGTGCTAACTTTAACAATATCTTCGGTCACCTAGGATATCTGAAATACTGCTTCAACAAGTGATCGATCTTAAAGTTACTGAGATGTCGAACACTGGACTCAGTCATCGTCAGAGTGAGGCCGTGGCTTCCCCAGCTTGCCCACGGCTCTGGGTTTGAGCCACAGCATCGTGAGAAAACTTTTAGAAATCATTATTTTAAGGAAACCTGGCCTCTTTTACATTTGAAGCACCTCTCGTAACTGACTTGCATTCAGGGTATCTAAAGCCAAACTTGCTTCCTCCCCCTTTTCCGTTCCCTCCCTCCCCAGAAGCCCAGACGATACCCCTTCCACTTTCTCCTCCTGTTGGCTAAGCAACTTCACCGTACTTTATGCTTCTCCAGATTCATTCTCCGTTCCTAACCGTAGGTCTGTCCTCTTTTGCTGAAGGCTCACACCTCTCCCGCTCTTTCAACCCCTCAGGCTCTTGAGTAGCTCATGCCTTAGGCATTTGTCCTCGGCAGAGTGGACAGAACACCCAAGTTGCTTTATGCTTGGGATAGAGTAAAATGCTACGAGTTGCAACAATTCATAACAAAACACCAAATGAATTGCTCCATTTCTATTCAGTGCCAGCTTCCACCAACAAATCCTGACTCATGCTGCTGAGCAGGACCAGAGTGTGGTAGGCAGGGGAAAGCTTCGATATCCTTGCATTTTAAGGTAAGATTTCTGGAGAAAATCAGAACAGTCCCAAACTGAGACTCGACTCTTACCACCCACAAGGGAAGGCTGGGGCTTTAACAATTCAGCATAGAGCTGTGATGCAAGCTGCTTACAGCTGGTATTTCATTCTTATTTTCATCACAGTAAGGATCCACAGTAAGGGACGATGAATTCACACTTTATTTTTTTAGTGCTGAGGATCAAACTCCAGGCCTCCCGCATGCTAG
Organism: Heterocephalus glaber; assembly: GCF_053883595.1. Lineage (NCBI taxonomy): Eukaryota > Metazoa > Chordata > Mammalia > Rodentia > Bathyergidae > Heterocephalus > Heterocephalus glaber. The sequence goes on from NW_028258315.1 coordinate 798,597, forward strand.
GCAAGTGTTCCCCTACTGAGCTACACCCTGAGACCTTAAGAGTCCATTTTATAGCTAACACTACTAGAAAATGTGTAGGAATCAGAGTTTTGGAAAATCAGAAACCCCTACGAGCGAGCAGGCGTAGCTTCGTGGTGACCACATGCTTGCAAGTGTGGCCCTCAGCCTCAGCTCTGTCTGGACCAAACCCCAGGAGGTCTGACTTGTCCCCTCCCTCTGCTCCCACCCTGGAGGCCTGAGCGCCTTTCTCCACCCGCTGAGCAAAGTCAGAGAAGCAGAAGGGGTCACTGTGTCCACGCGTCCCGGACACTCTAACCTCGAGGCCTTGGCTGCCTGTCTGCCATCACTCCCTCTTGCTTGGCTCCTGTTCCCTTGAAAGTTGCTGCAGGTTTCGCCTTAGGGTTCTTTCCTCTCTGCTTTCGAGATCCTTGCAGGTTTCTGAGATGCAGCACGCTCCCTTTGTGATCGTGTTTCTTTTGAATACCATCTCTCCTTATTTGTCTGGATTTTTAATTTGAAGCCCTGGTTCAACTCTCTGTACTTCTAGTCTTTGCTTTTTTTCTGGCTCACTGTACAGACTTAACTTTCCAAGGAACTCTGAGTCAGTTTCTTCTGTGGTTGGGGGTGGGGGCTGAGACCCTCCTGCTTCTGCTTCTTTGTGGCAGCCCCAGCGCTGCCCAAGACAGCCAAGGCAGCAGGTGAAGGAGAGGAGTTACAGGAGAACCAGCCTCCTGCCACATCCGCCACTCTTTGGTGCCAGCTCGGAAAACTCTGTGCCTAGTATGTGGTGACAGATTTCCTTGCATTTTTCCCTAAAAGTTTTTATAGTTTTAAGTTTATATCTACAATCTATTTTGAGTTAATTCTATATAAGGTGTGAGATGTATTTATTTATTTATTTATACCTGCAGCTGCTCAACGGCTCCAACCACTATTTGCTAAAAAGTCTGTTCTCCATGGAATCATTTCTGCAACTGTGTAGAAAACACTGGGCTCTTCGTGTAGATTTATTGCTCTCTCTGTTAACCTTTGTGTCCACCTCTCTTCCAGTACCACAGAACCCTAATTACTTAGTTAGCAAGTCTTGGAATCAGGCAGCTGATTCCCACACGTACTTTTTGATTAGTGCATATTGGTTACACAGATCAATGGTTTCCTTTAGGCAGACATGTGCCCACCTATATTCCTAATAATTATTGTAGCGTTTCTAATTCTTCAACTTTCTCTATCAATTTTGGAATAATTTTGTCTCTATCTTTTTTTTTTTTGGTACCAGGGATTGAACTCAGGACCTTGTGCTTGTGAGGCAGGCGCCGGAACCTCTGAGATAAATCCCCGGCCCTGTCTCTATCTTGATTAACTTGATTAACCCCATGTATCTGTTTGGAAGGACTTTTTGGCCCTGCTGAGTCTTGCAAACTGAACACAGTGTGATTGCTTATTCAGGTTATCTTGGACTCATATTTTATTTTTCAGAATCTAAGGCTTGGTTATATCTACACCTAAGTGTCCAGCATGGTCATGGTCTGGGCTGTAACCCCAGCATTTGGATTTCAATTTGTTTTTATTGTTGTGACGGGGGGTTTTTTTGGTACTGGGGATTGAACTCAGGACTTTGCACTGTCACGCAGGTGCGGTGCCACTGAGCTACATCCCTGGCCTATAATCCCAGCATTTGGGAGGCTGAGGCGGGAGGATCGCTGTGAGTTCCAGGCCAGCCTGGGCTACATATCGAGACCCTGTCTCAAGAACAAAACAAAACAAAAGGATAGACCCCTAAGCATTTCCCTTTTGTCGGGCACTGTCCCCTCGTTTCTGTAGCTCTGGGGCTCTGGGCATGCTAGGTGAGCCCTCTAATACTGACCCACCTCCCAGCTCTGTTACGATTCGTCACTACGTTTTCTTCTACGAATTTTACAGTTTCGAATCTTAAGTGTAAGTGTATCGTCCATTTCTGTTGATTTTGGTGCATGGATGCCCGGTCCCACGCCCACCGGAATCTGCACCCCTTAGTGGCACCCGCAGGACCGCTGGAGCCCAAGACCGACTCGGCGCGCTTTGGCCACTGGGGGCCGGAAGGCCTTCCGGAGACGGCTGGATCTGATCCGGGCCTTCGGCTGCGCGCTTGCGCGGCGGGCTGACCCAGGCCGACAGTCCCCTCCCGAGGCAGTCTGCGGAGACCTGGGCCTCGCTGGCCCAGTTAGATGTCTCTTCCTGGCAGCTTCCCGAGATCTGGCTTCGGGGTTCACACAGAGTAAACACAGCGGGCTTGCCCCGCTAGACAGAGCGCCGGCTTTGGACCGCGTTTCAACCCAGTAACAGCAGCGGGGCGGGTGCTGAGCGGCCCGGGGGTGTAGCTCAGTGGTAGAGCGCGTGCTTAGCATGCACGAGGCCCTGGGTTCGATCCCCAGCACCTCCACTAGCTTGCTGGTTTTTTTCACCGTTTGCCGGGGCACCACTGGCTGGCGCGCCTGCTGCAGTTTTCTCACTGCCTCCTGGCGCATCCTTAACCCGAGCTCTCCCTAATTCAGCGGCGGTGAACTGCGTGGTGCTCACGCGTGGGCGCGCGGAGCCCTGTGAGCAGCCGAGACTCTGCTCTGCTGTCATTCGCGTTATTAAGAAGCAGGAGAGGAGGCGGAGAAGGGAGAAACTTGGAAATCTTCCTTAGGTTCCCCCGGGCCCTGTGCGCAGGCGCTGCGGCCTCCGTTTGCCTGGGACGCGGGAATCTGAATCATTTTCCAAACGCGCGCTTCACGCTGAAACAGGTATGAGACGCAGCTTGAAGGCCTCGGCAGCACGGGGCTGAGGGACGAAGCGTCCTCGTGACCCGGGCTCCTCGCCCGAAGCTCAGCCGCACGGTCTCATCCTCACCCCGCCGCAGCCCGGCCTTGCGTGCCCTGGGACCTGCGCGGCCCTGGTACCGAGGCACCGACCCGGCGAGCATCGGAGGGCGAATCCTGAAGACCAGGAGCGCGAGGCGGAGATCCGGGCCCACTGCGCTCGAGACTGGACTCGGGCCGGGACCCCGAGGGGCGCCCCTCTCCCCTCCCCTCCAGGCGCCTCTCTCCTCCTTCGCAGGCCGCTTCCTGGGTATCAAGGCCGCGGGTCCGATGGCAACTGTGAAAGCGAACTCTCAGGGCCTCGTCTCCTTTACTGGGAGTAAGGGGTGCGTGTGCGTGTGTGCGTGTGCGTGTGTAAACGAGGCGAAACATGAAAAAGCCAGGGCTCTACCGCTGAGCTACACCCCCTGCTGCATGTAGAACCTTTAACAATCATCTCTGAAAAATACTACTTCCATTCCCACTTTTACTTTTTTGTAGGATGAAGAATGATCCTGGGTTAAAATCTACCACTTTGGAAATTCCTAAACGGAATATACCCAGACACAGACCAGAGTCCTAAGGACGCTGTTTCCGACCCCAGGATCTTTCAAAGTCCGCTCACCATCCGAACCAGAAAAAAAATCACAGCTTCGCTCCAAACCGCACAACTGCGCCTCAAAGCAAGACCCCCGGGTGCAGAGGAGGCGCCGGCACCGCGGGTTAGGGTCAGGCTTAGGGCCAGCGGTCAGGGGTGCTTTGGGGTGGGCATGGAGTTAGGGTTAGGGTTTGGGGCCAAGGCCAGGCCTCGCCATGCTCTCCGCTGCCCTGGCTCTGAACGACTCACTTTCTCCAGATTGGGATTCAGTTGGGCGGCGAGGACCGGACCCACAGGGTGAACGCAGCCTCTCCGGGTGCTGCAGCTGGGCGGGCCGGCAAGCTCCGCGCCGCGTCTCAGGACGCTGGCGCCCGCACTCCAGGGAGAGCCGGACAGAAGCAATTTAAATCAGTGGCTTCATCACACGCTGCACCTGAGTATGCCCTGAAGGCGGGGAGGGTCGAAGGCCTGCAGGTCGGACCTCCTCTCGGCTCTGGAAGATTTGCGGCTGGCGGAAGAGAGCTCGTGCACAGCGTCTTGGTGACGGCCTCGAGCGAGGCGGAATTCCATTCCACATAAACCGCAGACCCTTCAAAGGGCAGGGCGGTTCCCGGACTTCAGTCTGGGCCCTCGGAGCTGCCGCAGCTGGCGTGACCTGGCCCTGCCTGCTTTCTCCGCCTGTGCTCTTTGCCTCTTCTTTCTATTTGGAAACCGCAGTCTCCCCGGGAGACGGGGCTATTATTGCAGTCACAGCATTGACGGAGGGAGAAGAAAGGCGACACCCGAGTCCGAGGTGGCCTGGACGCGCTCGCACGACTGCGACCTGGGGCCTGACCGTCGGCAGGACAAGGTCTACCTTGTCTTCACCGTTTCAGAGAATCCTAGACTCGGACCTGGTTTCGGCACCGCGTGAGATGGAGAACACAATGCCGACGAGGAGGCTCCTGGGCCCTTCCCACTCCTGGTCCCGGCGAGCGGGCGAGCCAGGGCCGCTGGGCCAGACCTGCTCAGAAGTGTCTCCTGCAGGCTCGGAAGTGTCGCCTGCAGCCGCCTCGAAACCTCCTTCAGCTCCGCAGCGCTGTGGCGGGAAAGCTGCCAAGTTTGGTACTGCTCTGTGCCAAACTATCGCCAAATCAACTGCCTTTTAGAAACCACGTTCGTCGCGTTTGTTCACAATTCCCTGGGTCAAAAGTTTGGGTAGGACCCGAGCAGCATTCATCTCCCCAGACGAGGGGGCCCATTCACTGCGTCCGGTCGTGCACTCGCCTGGTGCCTCCGCGTCCCTCGGCCGCTCCTCTCCACCGTCGACGCATCGGGGCCACGCAGCGTCCAGAGCTCCTCTAAGGGAGGGCGCGGCCGAACCGCAGGTCTCCATCCTTCTGGGAAAGGAAACCACATCCTTTCCGCAGCTTTCAAGGAACAGTCAGGGAACAGTCAGGGGCTCCCTCGGTGATTGGCTGGGGGCGTCCTCGGAGTTTTCACTTTTATGTTCTCTCTTCCTCCTGCTATTTCAGCAATCAAGTCTATTCTCTAGGAGAGGCGGGGGTAACCAAAAGGAAGAAAAGCAGAATTATCATTTGCGGATTACCGAGGGTATACAGTGTCCTGGGAACAGAAAATACCGTGGAAGTGCTGGGTATCGAACCCAGGACCTCATACATGCAAAGCATGCGCTCTACCACTGAGCTACACCCCCGCCGCTGACCAACCTCTGTTTTTGAGCTCTGTTAAAAGCTCTGACACCCATTGTCTGGATTCTTTGGAAAGCCTTTGTTTTCGTTCTCCTTCACCTTTGTGGTATTCGTTTTGTTTTGTTGCAGCTGTACTCTAGGGGTAACTGCATTGTGGACCAAAGTGCCTCCCCCCCCAAAAAATCTACAGGCACAACCCAAGGCTTCGGAAGCTCCTCGACCGACATACTGTATACACGAGGAAAATCACGGTTCTTATTTCCAGGGCAGTTGCTGTTTTCCTACGTTGCATATCTTGAACAACGTTTTCGTGTTGGCAAGTTCAGAAGAAAGATGGGGGGGGGGGTTACAGGATGAGCTCCTCTCCAAGCTTCCCCCTTCTCCGCTCCGAGCCGACCGTGACCTGCTTCCTGTGAGTGCAGATCAGTTTGTGTGGTTTACTCTCCGTTAGCAGAGGTGTGAGCTTTTCAGATGGAGGAGGACGCAGGAGGTAAACGGCCCACTCAAATCACTGGGATGCCAAGGCCCGACCCACACAGCAGATACCAACCTTGGCTGCGATTCTCAGCAGCTTGGAAGACTGTGGGAGTCAAAGAGAAAAGGAATGAGGAGCCCCACGATTTCTCTGTGCTGTGCTTTGCTGGCGAGCTGTGTCCGGGCGAGCACGGGTGGAGAGCCTTCGGGCGGAGCCTGCGCCCCCTCGCCTGGTCTCCATCGCCCAGGCCAGCCCGGCTCGGGATACCCAGGAGGCGGAGGGGCAGCGACGGCCCGCGCCGCTCAGGAAGCTGAAGCCTGCCGAAGGCGAAAGTTGGAGATACAGAATCAAAAGAGAAGCGGCAGGAGGCCCTTGCAAGGCAGCTGACGTGGCTCGGGCAGGAGCGGGCGGGACTGATGTTCTGAAGGTCCTTGGTCCAATCCTGGGTACCGGCAGCGTGTTGTTTTAGTCTTGGTCTTAAGAGTTGCTTAAATAACATCTCCGCGAAATAAAGAAGAGCTCTAAATTCCAAGCCAGGGAAGTCCCGTTTTAATGTTTCTTGATTAGAATGACATTCAGTAAAAATTTAAAATGCCATCGCAGGCCCAAAGGGCGGGACCGGAAGGAGACCTCGGGGTGGCCGCCGGCCGGCGCTGTCCTTGCTGCAGGCCCCCCGCGTCCCTCACCCGGTGGCCGAGCTGCAGCCCGCAGCCTCCCCCGGAATCCGTCGACGCGCTCGGGGCGGGTGAGGGGGGCGCGCACTGGAAATGGCACCAAAACCCACGCGAGTTGGGGCCGGCAGGAAGCAGCCCGCCTGGAGACACCGCCACCCCACAGGCCCCGCTGGGACTCGAACCCAGGATCTCCTGTTTACTAGACAGGCGCTTTAACCAGCTAAGCCACGGAGCCCGCACTGTGTGCCCCTTGGCTCCTCTGATTGAGAGTCAGGGCGGATGTAGACGACGGCCAAGGTACCCTAGCCCGGGTCTGCGGCTCCACCCGTGGATCCACCACAGCACTCCCGCGCGAGTCGCGGACCAGAAGGGAAGCGCAGGGACTCCTTGGGTCGGTGTCGCTATCAGTGCCGGGCCGGGTCGGTGCCGGGGCAGGAGGAGCGGGAGGCCGAGGCCGAGCCTGGGCGCCCGGGGCCGCGCTGCTTTCCGGCCCCGGAGGCGCCCGGCGATCCCCTGCGATTCCTGGGGAAAGGCGGCTCTGGCGCGCGTCTCAGGCACCAGGGCGACGCTGAGTCTGAGGGTTTACGTCCTTCAGGGTTCAGTGGATCCCCTGTCCACTCCCACCCTGAACTTGCGCGGGAAGCCTGCGGGTCTGCCCCGGCCTCTGCGGCGGACCTGACCACGCGCCGGCCAGGCTGTCCGGGCAGCAGCCCCACCCCCGACGGCGGGGCAGCGACCGGCGGGCGGCGACCCGAGCGCAGACTCGACAAGGGCCTCAAGAACTGGACGGGGCCGGGAGCTCCTGACCTGGGAGTGGGAACCTGGTGGCAGGGACGAGGTCGCGGTGACGGGGTAGCCTCTGCAGAGGGGGTGGCTTTGGGGTGGCGGAAGGACGGGGGGAGTGCGACTGCCCGCTTGCCCCTTGGCTCCTGGGCTCAGGCAGGCGGCTTGGGATTTTTGACTGGTGATGGCAGGAGGATGAGTGGGGCTCGGAGACGACGACGCTAGGTCTCCCACGTGCGGGGAGCAGGGAGGTGGACGCACCAGGACCCCGGCAGGCAGCGGGTGCTGCTCTCCTACGAACCACGACAGCTCAAGGCGAATTAAAGAACAAAGACAGGAAACGAGACCTAGGGAGAAGCTGAGCTTTGGGCCTGGTGAGGGCTGCTCTGGGTGGCAAAGAGGACAGACCCGAGCTCGCCTCTCTGCTGGGTCCATAGGGAGTGACAGTGACTCACAGGGCCACCGTAATCCTAAAACCATGAGGATCTTATGCTGATGAGGATTTTACACTGACCAGGGCCTTACGTTCATCAGGAAGGCCAGATGTGGAAGATGCGCTTACAACAGTAGGTGGGATGAGTTAAGCTGATAAGGAATTTGATTTGTCCTTCCCCAGGTAAGGCCTTTCTGCTCGGTTCTCAGAGACCCAGGGCGTCTTCAGCTGGTGTAATCCTGCCGTTGAGCGTCACAGCATCATGGAACCATTGAGGTCTCAGCTCTAACTGGAGGCAAAAATAGAGTTATGTTTCAGCATGTCATGGCTGGCCTGTAGTCAAGAAGACTAGGCCTGATCATAATTTAACTGTGAAATGATTTTCCCCCAGAATTATGTAGAATGGCTTCCAACACCGGAGCAGCCGGAGCCCAGGCTGGGGACTCTGAGATTTCTGGCAGCTTGGAGGAGCCCTGGTGCTGCCTGGGCCCCGAGGACCCCATTTCCATGCAAAGCAGAAAGACCTTACTGCTCAGGTCCAGTCTGAGCCGAGACAGGAGCCAGGCACCAGCTCCTCTGTCCTTTGTGTGCCAACAGCTGAAGGAGCTCAGGCGTTGCTGCCGTTTGCACATTTGGGACGGAAGGGGAGCTAGGGGTGCAGACTGGCGCCCTCCGCGGCTGGGGCGGGGCGCGGGGGCGGAGCGCAGGCTGAGCCAGCGGAGGCCTGGGTTCCGCGGCCGACCTTTCCTAGGGGAGGTCACGGCTCTGGTCTAGCCTCCACAGAGACGGGGCTGAGGAAGAAACCATGTTCCTGAGAGAAGGCGACTGCATGGGCTCTGGGAGGATGGGGTCCCCTGCAGTCAGGGCTGCGCCCAGATAAGCCGGGAGCGGTCAAAGGAGTCCGAGCGCAGGGCTGGACACCCAGGTTCCCGAGCAGACGGCCCCTCTGCCGGGCCGGGCTGGCTGCCTGAGGCCCTCAGCCTGCCTGGGCTTCTCTGCTCAGCAACCGCTTGCCAGCTAAGAATGTTTTTCTGCACTAAAAGAAAATTTACATAGAACACCGGGGTTTACAGGTGCAGGACTGACGAGTCTCATATGGTTGCAGGATTCACACCAATGCTACCAAAGCGAGCCTGGGTTCTATGTCCTAACGGACTGAAAAGCTTAAAAAAGTAGTTTCGTGAGACGTGAAATTTGTAAGAACTGCAAATCTCATCCTCAAGTCACAGCAGAGCAGTGATAATCTCACAACTTCTCCTGGGTCACACATGTCTCTGCACCGTAAGATTTTATTATTTTTAATTTTCAGTGCTTATCCACCACGTACAGATGGTAAGCGGTCTTTGACAGTCAACTTCACTCCTAAGTCGCAAATGTGTTAAATATTACCGAGTTGCCGGGTGAGGTGCTGCATGCCTGTAGTCCCAGGTCTCCAGAGGCTGAGGCAGGAGGATCGCTATGAGGTGAGGTGGCCCCAGGGAGTTCAAGGCTAGCCTGAAATATATAGCAAGATCCTATCTCAAAACAAAACACCGTAAGACATCGCTATTGAATAAGCTATGAATTTATTATTAAATGAGTCCCTAGTTTGGCTCAGAATACACAGATGGATGCAGGGTTGTTCGGCACGCACTGGGGAGGAAGCACTAACTTAGCTAAAATGCTCCAACACCCGGGGTCAAACCGGGGACCTTCCAGTCTTTGGGTCTTCAGTCTAACGCTTCCTCAGCTGGGCCAACATTTGTCTGCTGTGATAGCACAGACAAACCTTGAAGGAGGCCCTTTATTTTTTAAAGGTGATAGATTAATAACTACCACAAATTTTCATTCTTTAAGAAGTATTTGATGCTATGGTGTTGCTGATTGTATGACTTGGGCTAAGGTGTCATGATTGATCTAAACAGTTTTCCTTCCTGGTATAATCTTCCCCAAAGAGTTAAAAGAATCATACCACAGTGATATATGTGCACCCATGTTTATAGCGGCACAGTTTGTAATAGCTAAAGCTTGGAAACAGCCCAAGTGCCCATCAACTGGAAACTGGATAAAGAAGATGTGGAATTATAAAATGGAAATTAGGAAACTCAGCCATAAAGAACAAGAAACTAGAGTCATTTATAGCTAAATGGATGCATATTGAGGTCATACTCTTAAGTGAAATAAATAGGACCCACATGGGTAAATACCAAATAGTTTCTCTAGTGTGAGAAACTGAGAGTGTAAATAAGGACAAAAAGAATTAATAACTAATAATTGATACTTTGAAATAGGAAAAGGTCCAAAGGGGTAGGGGTGGTGGGAGGGGAAGAGGAAAGGAAAGAATGGAAAGGAAAAATGATGAGAAAATAAAATAAAATGGAAAAGAAGTCCATGTAAATAGGGAAGGGTTTAGGGGTGAAGGCTGCACAGGTAATGGGGAAAAAATAAGAACCAAGATACATCATGTACAGGTAGAAGCACCCAAAGATAAATGTAAATGTATTGTATACCTAAAATGTACCAGTAAAAGAATTTAAGAAAAAAAAATCAATGCTATGAAAAAATTTAAAGCACCAATTAGCTTCACATGCCAGAAGGGGTAAGAAATTTGCTGAGAGGCCAGGCGGGTTGGTGCCCGGCTCTAATTCCATCACTCGTGAGGCCGAGGCAGAAGGATCGCTGCGAGTTCCGGGCCATCCTGGGGTACATAGTGAGTTCAAGGCCAGCCTGAACCACGTAATGATGCTAGTCTCAAAAAAAAAAAAAAAAAGCTGAAAAACTTTGGCTGGCCTTCTGTATATACAGAGAGAAACCCGCACCACCCCAAGCCCAGTATCCCTCCCGGAGGACCTCCCGGTTACCTAAGCCCCTGGAGGCTCCGGGATCGACCAGGGGCCTCGGGAACGCGCAGCACGCGCTCCACCGCTGAGCTATGGCCCGCTGGCAGCCCACGCTCCGAAACCCCTGCAGAGGCGGCTTTCCATCTGGGAGCTTCCAGAACTTGGGATGTGGTGTGTACATCGATCCCTCCTCTCCGACTCTAGCTGAACCTCCTGATAGATTTCATCCCGTCTCACAGCGACGTCAAGGAAAGATAACTCGATGCTCCTAGAGAGGCACTGGCTAGGAGCCACACGCCTCTGTCCACCCTGCGGGGCCCCTGCTGACCTGTGTATCAGCAAGGAAAGAGAAGTACTTTAAATACACATACAAGTAGAAAAAACAAAATTATCTCAAACCAATGTTGTAACACCAACAATAATGTATAGGAAGAGAGTGGATCCAAGTAAGTGTTTACCAAGTAGTTCAACCTTTCGACTACCTGCAAGGCACGCGGAGCTGGAAAACTCGCCTTGCTTGTGAGGTGCACGCTTTGTGACGCCAGCAGTGTGTAGGGCGACTTTATATATTTTGTGTGTTTTCGGGATGGGACCGAAGTTGGAAACTAGGGCTCCCACTGGGAAAGGGGGTCCAGCAGAGCCCCCGGAGCTGGCCTGGGTCGATTCTCAGCAGGGTCCCTGTCAAGGGAACCCAGTTTTTGCTACGGGAGAAGGCCGGGCTAGAAATTTCGCCCGGGGCCCTGGGCGGGACAGATCAGGTTACACCGAGGGAGCTCAGGGGAACAAAGTCAGTCCAATAAAGTCAGGATTCTGGAGTCCACACAGAAAGGGAAGGGGGGAGGGGGACTGGGAGGAGCAGAGAGGAGAAAGCGCTTCCTGCAGGAGAAGGCCGATCAATAAACGCGCAGGGAAAGAGATCATTTCCCACGGCCCCGCGTGGACACGCAGGCCAACACTTAGGCAGCGCCAGGCCTCGCCAGCCAGCTCGCTCGGGGGAGGCCCCGCACCGGGAGCTCCTGACCCCCGCGCCCAGCTGCTCCGGGGCAGGGCGTAGGAGCCGCCTCTGGATACACACACACACACACACACACACACACACACACGGTGTGCAGTTCTCCGGAGCCGCAGGGAGGGAAATCTGTGGAACTTTAAGAAAAAAAAAAAATCGGAGAATGTCTTCGCGTGGCTAGGTCTACGCAAAGGCTCCTTACACCCCGGCCACCTACCATCCATGAAGGGAGAGAGCACAAATCAAGTTTGCGTGCTCTGCTCTGTGAAAGACCTTGTTCAGGGGGAGAAAGTGCTGGCTTCAGGGTGAAACTGTTTCTAAACACCCGAGATACCCAGTGCGCATCCTCAATATATAGAAAGACAACTCTTTAAAAAACCTAGACAGCAGAAGTGGAAGATCCATACTAGAAGTGAAAATAACTTGTAATGCAGGCTGGTAATAAAAGGGTTGAACCTCTTAACACACACCTATTATTACAATATAATTCAATTAAAGACAATTTAACGATTCATTTTTTGTTTTTTTGTTTTTGATACGGGGATCGAACTCAGGTCCTTGTGCTTGCCCTGCAGGCAGCGAAACCACTGAGCTAAATCCCCGGCCCATTTTATTTATTTTTAAATTTTGAGATGAGGTCTCACTAAATCACGAAGTTGCTGGATCTGCGGTTGTCAGGTAAAAGGCCGAAGACCAAGACCAGACCAGGCCACAACAAGCCTTTATTAGGGGAACAGATCTGCCGAGCCACCCCTGAACAAGGGAGAGACAAAAGCAATATGGCCGGGGCAGGGAGAGTCTTTTATAGAGACTGGGGTGGGGCTTGTAGGGCCTGAGGCGGGGTTGAGTGAGGTAGTGACTAGGGAATGGAGGAGCCGGTGATGTCACTAGTGGTAGGAGGTGAGTGAGTATTAGGTTACTCTCTAGGTGGGAACAGGGGCATGCTGGGAAGAAGGGTTTGTTCTTTGGTGGGAGCAGCCATCTTGGCATGACGTCACACAGGGGAGGGGACAAGGCACGACGGGAAGAGGGCAGCTACTCTACATAATAGCTGCTGGGGTAGTGGGACTTATCAGGGGTGGCTGTGGAAATGTGCCAGTCCCACTCTCACCGAGGCACGTGGCTCATGCCGTGAGGCGAGCTCTGGACCCAAAGCCACAGTGGCGTCACGATACACCTTCCGTAAAGGACCAGCTCTTCCAGTCTGAGACCTGGCTCGCAGACTCACACTGGCCTGGCAGCTGTGGGTCCCTCTCCACCCCCTTTCTTTCCTTCTCTGCTCCTCTGGCACGTTCTTTAACAACATTACAAAGCGGCTGGGCCTGGCAGCGCACGCCCGTGATCCTAGCACTCAGGAGGCTGAGGCAGGAAGGCCCTGACTTGGAGGACACCCTGGGCTCCACAGTGGGTTTAAGGCCGGCCTGAACTGTGTAGGGAGATCCTGTCTCCAACAGCAACAGCAGCAACAGCAACAACAACATAAAAAACATCGCAACAAGTTACAAGATTTAAATTGGGAGTTGGTGAAAAAATAAATCCCAAGACTCCCAAAAAAATCCCAGATGTGGGAGAATATGTTCTTGTAAGACCGAGGGCCTTACCAAACGCTCCGAGGAGCTGAAGTGGAGCACACCCGGGAAGGAACACACCGGCCATGTTGGGAAACAGACATTTATTAGTCTGGCCAGATGGCACTCCCGAAGCAAAATAGCTCAGAGAGGCACCTGGCTCAGAGTCCGAGGTTGTTTTATAGGGGGTTAAGGGGGGGGGGGTTAACATGTGGATTCAGAGAGAAAAAAAAGAACAAAGGTTAGTGGTTCATTGTCACATGCTGATGTTCAGCAGACATCCTGACTGACAGTTACGACCACCCTGTTTACAGATTGTCCTATAGATACTGGGCCCGGGGACTTTTGGATTTAGGGCAAACAGATGGCTGAGTAACCTCACCCTATTACTGATTGTCCATTGTCCCGAGGCAAACACACTCCAACCATCAAATTTACAACAGAATCTAGGGGAGTAATTAACTTTTGAATCACACAGTCCCACATTCTAAAGGAAGAAGACTGGGATCCCTGTGAGTGAGGCAGAGCCTCCATGTGGGCAGAGGGACAAAGACCACCGGGCAGTCTTCATCTGGAAGCTGGTAGCTTGAAACTGGTCTCCTGGGGTCTTCTGGGGACGTTCTCAAAACTGAATGTCAACACGCATGAACCTGGAAGCTTCTGAAAAACTCCCCAGAGGAACGAGCTCCCGGCCTGCAAGTCCCAGGGGCCCCTTCTCAATTCCGGCAGTGCTGCTGCCCAGGTGGTCTCCAGGCAGTGGGTCCACACCTTCAGACCACCTTTTCCGCAGTGTGCTCTCTGCGGGTCACCTTGATCGCTAGACGCCAGCCCCAGACTGTCTGAAATCTGCACTATGCATTCATCACGTTCAGATGCGAATGCCGCCCCCCCCCCCGCCCCGTGCTATCCAACTCCTAAAAAGCACAAATTGTTTTAAACATTTTAAACTCTTGTTGTACACGATTGCAGTGCGTGATTACATTCATCACAGGGAGCTGGTACGTGTGCGGAACACATCTTAGTTCTTTCCACTTTCCTTTCCCTCCCTCTATCTCTTGGTCTCATTCCCACTGGCAAAAGATCTACTTCCCTATTTCTGATTATGCATCTTTTATTTTGCTCTTTAAATTATGCATACTTTGGGTTTCTCACACAAGAGAAACCATTAAACTTGCGAAGGTACAAATTTAACAGTCGGCAGCCCACGTTCACCACCCACTCAAGTGTCTGCTCTGCCCCAGCTTTGGAAAAGCCATCTGGTCCGAGACGCAAACCCTGGAGGTCTCAAAAGCTTCCCTTTTCTTTCCTCCCAGCCTTCAAACCCAGCGGGCCCGGCCTCTCCGGCGTCCGGATGCCCGGCTGCTCCTGCTCTGTCCCATCGCCTTCTGCTCCTCTCTCGGGCGTCGCTGTGGAAGTGCGGGCGCCCTGGGGCTCCAGAGTCACCCGGGGCGCGTGGGGACCGTAAGCTGCACTCATGGTGTCCTCAGCGTGGACACCTCCCCGTCCCCTCTTCGGGCGCCCTAGTTCCCCAGACTGTCAGAGCGGGGGAAAGCGTCAGGGCAGAGGAGTCCACGTCCCCAGGCAGGGTGCTGGCGCGGCTTGTCACAGCCTGCGACTAAGCAGGTCAGGACGCAGGCCCGGTCCCGCCTCGAGAGCCCTGGGGCTCGGATGCCACGCGAGCCGTGAGCGTCTCAGAAACAGCTTGGTTTCCTCTTGTTTCTAAGACAGAGAGCTCCGCTCAACCGGGGGTGTAGCTCAGTGGTAGAGCGCATGCTTAGCATGCATGAGGCCCTGGGTTCGATCCCCAGCACCTCCATTGATTGGTATCTTGTTGGTTAACTTTTAACTCGATTGACTGGCTATCCAGTATGGCGCGCCACATGTCTCCGTGGATGGTGTGTGTGGTAGAGAGGGCTTCTACATAGCCTTCCTGGGTGCTGTGTGGATGTCAGTGTCCAGACCAAGGCTCACTTAGCTCTTTTCCACCTCTTCCCCGCCTAATCCTGGCAGGGAAGATCATTTCTGTCCCCAGTCCTGGAGCAGTGGTACCAGCTGCTTCCAGCTCAGGAATGGTGGACTCACCTGGGCACACCTCTTGCACTGGTCCTCAGTCAGCTTCCAGCCTGCATAGGTGACAACACCTGGCGTGGAGAGAGTTATGGCTGGAGGGGCGAAGGCTCCCATTCAGTCCCCAGGGTTCCCTGTGAAGGTTGCTGGTTGGATGAAATGAGCGTGTGGCTTTCAGGTCATTGTCACCAACTCAGACACCTGTTTCCACTCCCTAAAGCCACTCTACAAACATGAACATAGGGAGACAAATCGAAAACACTCTGCTGGCTTCTCCACGAGATACTTATAGCACCCCCCCCCCCAGTTGTGTTTATTGTGGTAAATCACATGTTTCATAAAGTTATCTTACCATTTTGAAGTTTGGTGACATTAGACACATTAATGTTGTTGAGCAACCATCTGCACCATCCAGTTCCAAAACCCTTTTCATCTTGCAAAAGTGAAAGTCTGTACCTGTTACACGATAATTCCCACTCTCCCCCAACCAGCTGCTAGCAACCACCACTCTGTTTTCTTTTTTTTAAGCAAAGCATTTATTAGTACATTTTAGATACACATAAAGATAACACTCATCATAGAGAATTTGTACCCATACATGATATATCTTGCTTTTTTCCCCACTATGCCCTCCTTTCAACCCCTCTTCCCCTCCTTATTTACAAAAGCTGTGTTTCCATTTTTCCCTTTTAGTCTCTTTTTCCTTATCCCTTCTTCTCTTTCCCCCTCCCCTCCCTTGTTCCCCTTCTCCATCAGAATATTTTCTTCCCATTTCCCAATGTCTATTATACATTTTAGTCCTTATTTCCACTTTCAGTATCTCACACCAGAGAAAACACAGTATTTAAACATGTGTGTCCAATTTATCTTACTTAAGAGTATAGTCTGAAGGTCTATCCATTTAGCTGTAAATGTCTGAAACTCATCCTTCTTCATGGCAGAGCAATATCTTTCTTTCTTTCTTTCTTTCTTTCTTTCTTTCTTTCTTTCTTTCTTTCTTTCTTTCCTTCTTTCTTTCTTTTTTTTCTTTCTTTCTTTTTGTACCAGGAATCCAACTCAGGACCTTGTGCTTGCAAGGCAGGCACAGCACCTCTGAACCAAATTGCCCACCCAGTACTCAATTGTATATATATTAAGAAATCATCTTTATCTACTTGTCAGTTGATGGGCATTTGGGCTGTTTCCAAGATTTAGCTATTATAAATTGTGCTGCTATAAACATGGGTGTGCATATATCACTGTGGTATGATGCTTGTAATTCTTTTGAAAAGACACCAAGAAGGGGAATAACTGGGTCAAATGGAACCTCCAGTTTTAGTTTTCCGAGGAATCTCCACACTGATTTCCACAGTGGTTGCACCAGTCTGCACTCCCACCAGCAGTGGAGCAGTGTTCCTTTTCCTCCACAGCCCTCAAGCCTTTGTTATTGGCTGATTTTTTGATAGCAGCTATTCTTTCTGGAATGAAATGGAATCTCAGCATTATTTCAATTTGCATCTCTCAAATGACCAGTGATGTTGAACATTTTTTCATATGTTTATTTGCTGCTTCTACATCTTTATCTGAGAAGTGTCTATTCATTTCTGATGCCCATTTTTGGATTGGGTCTTTAAAGTGAGGGGAGTCTGATTTTTTTCAGTTCCTTTTTTAAAAAATTCTTTTATTGGTACATTTTAGGTATACAATGCATTTACATTTATCATTGGGTGCTTGTACCTGTACACGATGTGTCTTGGTTCTCATTTTTTTCCCCATTACCTGTGCACCCTTCACCCCCTCCACCCTTCCCTATTTACATAGATTTCATTTCCATTTTTCTTCCTTTCTCATAATTTTTCCTTTCCCCTTCCCCTCCCACCACCCCTACACCTTTGGACCTTTTCCTATTTCAAATTATCAATTATTCATTTTAATCATTTTAATCCTTATATACACTTTTGAGTTCTTTATATATTCTAGATATTAGTCCTTTAAGGAACAGCTGGAAAAAAATTTTCCAACACTGGGTTGTCTCTTCACTCTGTTAGTGGTTTCTCTTGCTGTGCAAAAGCTTTTTAATAAGATGAGATCCCAGTTGTTCATTCTTTGTAGTATTTACTGTGCAATTGGGGTTTTGTTTGTAAAGTCTTTGCCTACACTAGTGTCTTCCAGAGTTGTACCTAGTCCATCTTCTAGTAGATTTTGTGTTTCTTCCTTAATATTTAGATCTTTGGACAATTGCTTCCTGTTTTCAGCATAGCTGTTGTTAGTGGGACTGCAGTGGCTGTGAAGATGGCTCAACCAACTGTACAGATGCTCTTCCATGAGTCACCTGTCCAGACCATCCTGATGCAATTTTAGTGGAGGATTGCAGAGCTGGTGATATGATCTGTCCTGAATGTGGGCTGGTTGTAGGTGACTGGGTTATTTATGAGGGATCTGAATGGAGAACTTTCAGCAATGACAAAGCAACAAAAGATCCATCTTGGGTTGGAGATTCCCAGAATCCTTTTCTGAGTAATGGAGATTTGTCTACTATGATTGACAAGGGTACAGGAGCTGCAAGTTTTGATGAGTTTGGCAATTCTAAGTACCAGAATCGAAGAACGATGAGTATCTCTGATAGAGCAATGATGAATGCGTTCAAGGAAACAACTCCCATGGCAGACAGAATCAACCTCCCTTGAAATATAGTTGATCGAACAAATAATTTATTCAAGCAGTTATACGAGCAGAAGAGTCTGAAGGGAAGAGCTAATGATGCCATAGCTTCCGCGTGTCTTTATATCACTTATAGACAAGAAGGGGTTCCTAGGACATTTAAAGAAATAAGTACTGTATCACAAGTTTCTAGGAAATTCGCACATGTTTTAAACTTATATTGAAAGCTTTAGAACCCAGTGGTGTGGATTTGATTACTACTGGAGACTTCATGTCCAGGTTCTGCTCCAACCACTGTCTTCCTAAGTAAGTGCAGATGGCAGCGACACACATAGCCCACAAGGCTGTGGAGCTGGACTTGGTTCTGGAAGAAGGCTGATCTCCATGGCAGCGGCAGCTATTTACATGGCCTCACGGGCATCAGCTGAGAAGAGGACCAAGGAAGAAGTGGGAGATATTGCTGGTGTTGCTGATGTTACAGTCAGAAGTCCTACAGACTCATCTCTCCTCGAGCCCCAGACCTCTTCCCTACAGACCTCAAATTTGACCACCCCAGTGGACAAATTCTGCAGCTGAGTTGAGGTGGTGAAAGTAGACTCACATCCACAGGACTTTGTCTATTGTTCATAGCCTGCACACAGTGCTGGGTTGAGCCTTCACAAGGAAAACAAACATGGTATGCGTTTTAGAGCTAAATGTTACTGCTTGGCATTCTGCATATATATTTTTTTGGTACCAGGGATCGAACTCAGGTCCTTGCACTTGCACAGCAGGCGGTGAAACCACCGAGCTAAATCCCTGGCCCTAGTAAAACATATTTAATGATTTAAATTTCTTATGCAATTTACATTCCTTTGTACCAATCTAGGAAACTGTATTTTGGAAAATATTTGAAATTATGTAAAATTCTTGAATAAAACATTTTTCAAAACTAAAAAAAAAAATTTAGATCTTTGATCCACTTTCATTTTAGTTTTGTGCATGGTGACAGATATAGGTCTAGTTTCAATCTTTGGCATGTGGAAAGCCAGATGTTCCAGCACCATTTATTAAAGAGACTATCTGGGGCCAGGGATTTAGCTCAGTGGTTCTGACGCCTGCCTCGCAAGAGCAAGGACCCGAGTTAGATCCCTGGTACCAAAAAAAAAAGAGGCTATCTTTCTTTCAGTGGAGGTGTCTGGCTCCTTTGTCAAAGATAAGGTGGTTGAGTGTGTCTGGAACTGTTTCTGCATCCTCTAGTCTGTTCCTTGTGCCATGCTGTTTTTATCACAGTAGCTCTGTAGTGTAATTTCAGGTTGGGGACTGTGATGCCCCATGCCTTGCCTTTGTTGCCCAGAATTGCCTTCACTACTCTAGCTCTCTTCTGATTCCAAATGAACTGTAGGATTGTTTTCTCTAATTATGTGAGATATTCTGTTGGAATGTTGGTCAGGACTGCATTAAATCTGTATAACAATTTTGGAAGTATGGCCATTTTCAGTATATTGGTTCTTCCTACCCAAGAACAAGGGATACCAAGGGATACCTTTCCATTTTCTGAAATCCTCTTCAATCTTCTTTTTCAGAGTACTGTAGTTTTCCATGTACAAGGCTTTTACTTCCTTCATTAGATTGATTCTTCGGCATTTCATTTTTGGGGGATACTATTGTGAAAAGTGTTGTTTCCCTAATTTTTTTGTTTCTGTAATTTATCTCTCAGTATGTGTACAGAAAGGCTACTGAGTTCTGAGTGTTGACTTTGTATCAAGCTACACTACTAAATTTGGTTATTAAATCTAGAAGTATTTTGGTGAAGTTTTGAGGTCTTCTCTGTACAGTATCATGTCATCTGCAAATAATGAAAATTTAACTTCTTCCTTTCCTATCCTTATTCCTTTTATTTCTTTCTCTTGTCTAATTCCTCTGGCTAATTAACCACTCCATTTTCTGAGTTGTAACTTGATAACACTCAGTACCACACAAAAGTGAAATCATATTTGTCTTTCTTTTTCTGTCTTATTTCACATTTAGCATAATGTCCTCAAACTTTTTCAGTACTGTAGCATATTGCAGAATGGCTTTCCTTTTAAAGGCTGAATATTTCATTGCATGTATACCCATTTTGCTTATCCATTCATCCACTGAAGTGGATTTGTGTTACCTCTACAACTTAGCCACTGTGGATCATGCTGCTGGAGCAAGGCTGTACAGATATGTCGAGTCTTTGCTTCCAGTTATTTCAGTATATACTCAGGAGTGAAGCTGCTGAGGGAAACCATTCTGTACTTTCTCCGCAGTAGCTGTACCATTTTACATTCTCACCAACAAGGAACAAGGACTCCAATTTCTTTGCATTCTCATCAACACTTGTTTGCTGGTTTAAAATTAAAAAATAGTGGTCATCCTAATGAATGTGAGACAGCTCACTTATTAGTGATTTACATTTCCCTTATAGTTAGTGATGCCGAGTGACTTCATGTGCATATTGGCCATTTGTATATCATCTCTGGAGAAGTTTCTATTCAGATTCTTTGTCTATTTTGATTTGCATTTTTCTGGTTGTTGATAGTTTTGGAGTTCTTTACATGACTTATAAATATTTTTGCCCTGTTTATAGCGTCTTTTGTGCACAAACTTAGAAATTTTTCATGAGACCCAATGCCTATTTTTTATTTCTTGGCTTTTCAGCTCGGATCTCACTATGCAGCTCAGGCTGACCTCCAAGTCTAGACCCTCTTGCCTCAACCTCTAAAGGGCTAGGAATCCTGGCCCGTGCCACCACGACTGGCTTCCTCTTCCGTAGCAGACGTTCCTGCCCAGTACTAGCAGGCTATGGGTGGCACCTGCTTCTTGCCTTCCATAATTCGGCTAAACTGTTTTATATCAGGCATGCCAGCTAGCAGCGTTGGGCTAGCATTACTCCTTTGCTAATGGCTGTCACTGAGGCCTAGGTCCTGGTCTGTGAAGCGGCAGGGTCTGCTGAATTGCATGCAGCTGAGGTCAGTATGACCCCAGTTAAAATCCTTTCCCCTGAACTATGGCTTCTCACAGACCTTGTGGGTCACTTGGTGATTGTGCCTGGTCCCAGTGAAGGTTTCTTCTATCCTAGCAAGATAAGCAGTGCCGACTCCGACAGCCCTGCCTGGAGCCATCGTGCCAGGTGTTCGGCAGTGTCCACTAGATGCCTTCAAAGCTCCCTAACTCCCTATTCCTTCTCATGATTGTATCCAATAAACGCTGGATGTGCTTGGTGGCCTTTGTCTGCTGCCTTCAACAGCATTGACCAGGACCCAAGACTCAGCTTCACTATGAGTGTCTTTCCGCCTATTCCTTAACCTTTAGCCGAAGCTGTGGTGGCTCACAGGAGGCTGGGATCTACAGCAGGGCTCTCGGGTGGAGGTCCCCCCGCCCCTCCCCGCCCCTCCCCACCCCTCCTGCGCGGCTCAGCAGGGCGGGACACCGACGCCAAGGCCCAAAGCCCAGACCCAGTGGCCCTGGCCGAGCAGTAGGACGTCCTCGGGGCCGCGTGGCTGAGCGGTGCAGCCCGTTTGTCCCGCGTCCTTCCTCTGCCTCCTCTGGGTCCGTGTGAATGTTGGTAAATGAGCCGGTCGGTGAGTGTGGACGTGGACCCACTGGCCGCTTTTCACCCTTACCTGCACTTTAAGGGAGCCTCTCCATGAGCCCGGATAGCTCAGTCGGTAGAGCATCAGACTTTTAATCTGAGGGTCCAGGGTTCAAGTCCCTGTTCGGGTGCTAAATCTGGTACTTTACTTCCCATCTGCCAAGAAATGCTTGAGCTCTGGATTGGAAAATATTGACCTGGATAAAATTGAGGTGAGATGTCCAACTCCGACTTTGGGAAGTTGTAGGAGGAGGTAGGTGATCAGAAAAATGGATAAGGATACAAGCTCAAAAGTCATGTGTAGGTACCTTTTACCAAACTGTAGTACAGGAAAACCATTCTCTTCTGCTTGGTGATAGGTTGCTTTCTTTTTAACTCTTGCTTGGTGATAGATTGCTTTTTTTTTTAACTTAAAGGAGGAAAGTTAATTTGGCTAATGGTTTCTAGAGATTCAGTCTCATGGTCTAGTTGCTCCAAGGCAGAAACTTCATGGTAGAAGGTGGAGCAAAGATGCTTTGTTCTTGGTGGCCAGGAAACACGGCAGAAGAGCAGGACCAGAAAAGAAAGGGCAAGGAATCATATACAGGACCCCTGACACATCCAGGCGCACCCGGAAATGCGCTTTACCAATTCCCTGGGCATTTAAGCCAATCAAGTTGATACAATAAAGGTTAACAATCATATCTCACTGCTTGTCAATTTGATACCCAACACATTTGAACAAATGCTTCATCTGCAGAGCAAGTTCATAATCCCACCTAACATGATGCAACTATCCTGTGTACAACCACAAAGGCAACAATCTATTCCCAAAGTCTCTATAGTCTCAGCATTTCTAAAAAGTCCAAGTCCAAGTCTCAAGGCGAACTCTTATCCATGAACCCCTGAAAAATTAAAGGCAAGTTACATAATACCAAGGTACAATGGCACAGGGAAAATACGCTCATTCCAAAAGGGAGGACTAGGAGGTTAGAAAAGAATTAGACCAAAACATGACTGAAACCCTGCACAGCAACCTTCAAGTCCTGCAGCTCTGTATGGTGATCTGCAGTCCATGGTGGTGGACATGCGAGTTCCAGAGGATTTAGGGAGCTCCAGCCCTTAGCCTTGCTGGTCACAGCCCATAAGGCCTCTCTCTTGGGCTCACTCCACTCATGGGCTGTAGCTTTCCCTGGCAGACATTCACATTCCTAGCATCTCCACCTTCTTAGAGTCTCCACTGCATGTTCAGCTTTACTCTCACAACTTCACACACTGCCCTCAGGGTGTCTTGCCTGGGCTCCCAGGCCTTCTTGTGATACCTGAGTGGAAGCCCTGTAACTCTTGTATTCTGCCTGCATGGAAAACCAACATAACATGCACAATGCCAAAGTCTGCTTCCAGCTGCAGCAGTATCCAGGCCCCCTTGGATCATAACTGTAGCATGCTCTGAGCACCAGGATGGATGAGCATTGTGCATTGAATCCAGGGAACCAATTCCCTAGGCGACCCTTCTCGAGCTACAGTCCCAGCTACATCAGCAGCACATTGTTAACACTCTGTAGCCTCAGTTTAAACTGGAGGTCAACCCTGGTGTGCGCAGTTGGTGGGTTTGGAAAAATGAGCAATGGTCCATATTTACCTCGAGAGTATCATACTGAGTGTTGTCACTGCCCTCAAATTCTTCTGTGCCCTACCATTCAGCAATTTCTCCCTCTCCCCAATCAACACTTATCTTTTTTTTTTGGTACCGGTGATCAAATTCAGGACCTTGTGGTTGCAAGGTAGGCAATGGCACCACTGAGCTAAATCCCTGACCCCAACACTTATCATTTTACTGTCTCCATAGTTTTACCTTTTACAGGTCATGTAGTTAGAATTATATTCTATATAGCCTTTCAGATAGGTTTCTGTCATCTAGCAATATAAATATATATATATATTATATATGTATGTTTTCACCATGTTTTTTCATGGGTTGAGATAGCCTTTCTTTTTAGCACTGCGTAATATTCCACTGGATGTGGCACAATTTACTTATTTACTCACTGAAGGACATCTTGGTTCCTTCCAAGTTTTAGAGATTATTAACAAAGCTGCTATAAACATCTGCATGCATTTTTTTTATGTAGAAATAAGTTTTTAACTCCTTTGGGTAAATACTAAGGAGCGCAATTGCCAGAGTTTATTATGGTAAGAGGATGATTAATTTTGTAAGAAACTGTTGTTTTGGTTCCCAAGTGACTGTACCAGTTTGTGTTTCCTTAGCAGTGAATGAGCATTCCTGTCTCTCCATGGTTTTCTGTGCTCTGCTTACATTGCCCCCACTCTGCCTCGCTGCATACTTCAGTCTTGGCCTTTAGCATAGTTCCTAGAGTAGTTTTAGAGTTTTGATAACTCAACATCCCTGCCATCTCTACTTCTGAGCCTTGACGTACATCTTTAAGCTGTTCTTTGTTTTGCTTAGTTTCATTTTTTGTTTTTTAGATGGGCTGTAATGTTTTTTTCCCAGCCTGAGTGATGTCCCAGCTGGAAATGGCTGTGGTACTGTGGTGATGCTGTGCCCAAATAAGCCTCTCCTCCTTTAAGCTGTGGCTGTCAGGTGTTTTGTCCCAGCAATAGGAAACTGACTAAGACACTTATGCTAAAAGTTCTTTCTTAATTGTCGTAGTCTAGGTTTTATTTTAATCTTTAGCACCTCTCTTACACTGTTACTCCATGGGTGACAGGTTTGTCCACTACTGAGTCGAGTTTCTCTTCTTAGAGCAGGCAGAGAGTCAGGCACACATTGACCTTCAGTACCCAAACTGGGGACCTGAGCCTGGGTGCCTCTTGTTGGTGGGGGCTGCACCCAGGGGCCCCTGCTTCCAGTTAGACTTCCTATTATACATTAGGAAATTTTCCAGCAATTTGCCCGAATCATCTGTGCTTCTCCTTATGCTGACACCAGTCTTTCCAAATGGCTCCTGATGTGAATGCCTGCATTTACAGTCCTGCTAGGGGCTGGGCATTTAGCTCAGTGATGCTGCCAAGTGCAAGGTCCTGAGTTTGAACCTGGTACCAAAAAACAAACAAACAAGTAAGAAAGATCACCTTTGTCTATCAGTACTTATAATCAACGAAATACAGTCCTGCTAGGTTAAAAGCTGGTGTTGCAGCCACTCATTCTGGACTGAGCCTGCTCAGTTTTACATGAACTCAAAGCCTTCAGGGACACTAGTTTGCATAAGTCTTTCTGACATTCGAGACCTGTAAAGTTGGCACAATTCTTGCATGACAAACTATAACAAACATGTTTTAGAGGTTGATCAAAAGTCCACAAAGAACAGCTGTCATGTGTGGTAGCAGCTCTCCATGATGGGGGTGTAGCTCAGTGGCAGAGTGCGTGCTTTACATGCATGAGATCCTGGGTTTGGTCCCCGGCGCCTCCACCTTCTTATTTCCAAGTATCCATCTACAGCCTCTGTCCAGGGCTGAGTCTGATAACTGATACCCAGGTTTTACCACTCTTAACACTTGTACAGAGTTTCACTTCCTGCATTCTATTCTGAGGGAGGAAGCTCCAGCTTCCTTTCCACGCCAAGGCTTTGCAGACGCGGGGAGCCTCCAGGAGAGGGGGAAGCCCAAGGCCGAGGGACCGGAAGAAGCAGCGTGGGGTTGCTTTCCCCTTTGCTCTTCAGCCAAGAACAACTCAGCGGAGAGCTGGTCTTCCTCAGAAAAGCTTCTACTTGTCATTCCCAGTGTCTCAGCGAGAATTTCCTCTTAACATTGCAAACTTACGGGGCCGGGGTTTTGGCTCAATGGCTGGGGTTTTGGCTCAATGGCAGTGTGCCTACCTCTCAAGGTCCTGAGTTCGATCCCTGGTACCTGAAAACACATAAACACACACACACACACACACACACACACACACACACACACCCCCCAAACATTGAAAACTTATCTTAATTCTGTAGCCTCAAGAAAACAGCATCAGTCTGTTTCTCAGTCCAGGCCAGGTTGCTTTGCTTTGATTCTGTCAAAACCCTGCTTCATGTAAGTGAAGCTAAATTAAGTTAAACTCTACTAACCTCTAGCTAAACCCTCTAGCTCTTTCTCTTGATTTGTTTGGCAAAGGTCTGAATTTGTATTCTCATTTCTCCTTTGCCCAAGCAAAGATTAAATTAAACTTTTATATGTTAAGGTTGAACAATTGAGATTTATTTACTATTTGGAATATATGAACTAAAAATGAATATTATGAGGTTAAACTGACCTTTTGATTAAAATAAAATTAAAGTTATTGAATTTTGTGTAGAGAAAACCTTTGTGAATGACAAAAGTCAGCTATATAAAAACCATTGATTCATTTGCAGAGGTCAAATTTAATTTGATCATTTGACAAACTGCAAAATCAGGGATAAGTGGCAACAGTTTTTGTAGCATATGTAGAGATAGAAATTGTATTAAAATGCATCAGAAGCACTGGGGGTGCCATCAGTGGTGGAGCTCTGTCTGCTGTGCAGGGCCCTGGGTCTGTCCTCAGCACCTGCCTGCTCAAGCAGAACAAGAAAAGTGCACGACGTCTACAGAACAATTTCCAAAAGAATTCAATTAGGAAATAAGTAGAATAGTTTTTCAAAAATTTAACGAACAATTTGGAGGAAGGTGGACTTTGGATCTGCCACATGGAAGTATGTACCTGGGTGTGGGATGGGTAGTCCTTCAGTCTAAGATGAGCTTCAAGTAACATTGATTTTGATCTAAAATATTTTAGACAAAAGAACTTAGTGTACTTTGTCTGAAACTCTCCCATCAGCCAGTGGGGTTTATTTTGGAGTCAATCTGATAAATTATAGCATCATTTCAAGTAAAAAGGAAGAGAGAGAGAGAGGGAGAGAGAGAGAGAGATAAGGAGAAGAGAAGAGAAAAAGAGAAGGAGAAAGTGAAGGAGATGCATGAATCAAATAGTGAGTAAATGAATAAATGATCACACTTGTTCCAGAAAGTTGCATTTGTGCTTTAGCCTTGTTGTGGTCAGAATGGTCATAAAAATTCATCTGTGGAAATTCTAATCCCCAATCAAGCATGGTTCTGTGTGTGTGTGTGTGTGTGTGTGTGTGTGTAAAGAGAGTGTTAATATGAGCAGATTGGGTAAAGGATATATACGGATCCTTTGTCTTATTCTAGCTACATTTGTGTAAAAATAAAATTTTTATTTTAAAAGTAAAGCTTAAAAAAAAAAGAGTGAGAAGTGTTCTGATTGCCAATGTCCCCATGCTCTGGCCAACTTCCCCATTTTGCTGATGGCAGATCCAGGACTCACCACAGACTGTTGCTCAGAACTCCGTGCTTCTTTCTCACATATGCCTGGTCAACCACTTTGCTGCCAGCTTTTCTCTGCATTCATAGGCACATTGATTTCTTTTGTTTTTATTACAATAATGATTTGGTCCACTGAATGAGTTCTGCTTTCCCTAGAGTGAAGAGCAACTCTGGATTGCTACAAGGTAGCTTACAAAGACTACTGCAGAGTTGAGTGTGTGAGAGAGAAAAGGGTCCCCATCCACTGGAGAGCTGGAGGATTAGTCAAATTTGAAGGTCTGGACCTCACTGCAGAGTTTCATGTGAGCCTCTAGAGGGAAGCTGAAGGGTCTGGATTGGAAGGCTGAAGAGTCTGAGCTGGAAGCCTGGAGACAGACATCCAAAGGTGATGGCTAAGATCAGAGCTCCCCTGAAGGACCAAATGAGAGACTTCCTTCTTCTTTCCCTTGTCACTCCATCCAAGATACAATCCTACTGGTCAGTGCCACCCACATCCAGGGTGGGTCTTCTCTCTTAGCAAGTCTGTCAGCCAGACACACCCAGAACTGTGCTAAACCAATCTGCTAGGCATTTCTTACTCAAGTTGACACCACAATTAACTTTCACCAGAAGGCTTCCATGCAGATCTCAAAAGAAGGCCTAGGAGGCCATGAAGGAGACCCTGAGAGAACAATGCTTGAAGTTTTGGGAATGAAGTCCAAGGTGCAGTGGAAACCCCAGGAAGTCAGAGATGCTAGAGGTATAGAACATCTACTGAAGAAAGCCTCAGGCCATGAGTGGAGCTAGCCCAGGAGACAGGCCATGTGGGCTGCAACCAGCAAGGCCATATTAGTAGAGCTGCCCAAGTTCTCTGGAACTCACATTTTACCACTGTGTGCCCTAAATGCCAGATATGGAGCTACAGGAGTTAATATTTGGTATGTTAGGTTTCAATTTTTTTTGGTCTAATTCTTTTCTATCCACTTATTCCTCTCTTTTGGAATGGGAATGTTTACCATGCACCATTGATTGTATGTTGGAAATGTTCAACTTTCCTTTTTTATTTTTACAGGAGCTTGCAACTAAGAATTTGCCTTGAGTCTCAGAGGAGACTTTGAACTTGGACTTCTCAGCAACGCTAGATGGACTAAATACATTTTATATGAGATGGACATGAGCCTTTGGCAGGACCAACATGGAAAGTTATGGTTTAGATTTAGAATATCCCCCAAAAGACTCATGTGTTCAGAGATGGGGCTGTTTGAATGTGATTGGATCACTACTCAATGGTGGACTGATCCACTGATGAGTTCATAGCTAAATGTGCTGTTAGGAGGAGGAGAGTCACTGGGGTTGTGCCTTTGGAGGTTATATCTCCCTCCCAGAATCCTCTCTTCTCTCTCTGCTTTCTGCCTGCCATGGGTTAAGAAGCTTTTCTCCACCATGCCCTTCAGTCATGTTTCTGTGTTGGAGCTAGCCAACCATGGACTTCACCCTCTTATACATGAGCTAAAATAAACTTTTTCTGCGTTATGTTGTGAGTGTTGGAAAGCTGACTTACGTGTCACGTAAGATAGATAAAGGGATATCTTAACTGTTTGAGACCAGCTCTAGGAGGGGGTATGTGCACTGCATAGAGCTCCTCCCGAGCTGAGGTCAGTGACTTCACACCCAGAAATATAACCTCATGGAATTGGCGTGACAGCCTTGACTTGACATGTGTCTAATGGCTTGATAAATCAAGGAGGGTTGGGAGGGGGGTTGCTCAGTGGAAGAGTTTTTCTAGGCTTGTGTGAGGCCCTGGGTTCCATCCCCAACACTGTTTGCCTCTCCTCAAAAGGGAACAGAGAAAGTGATAGTTATATAAGAATCAATGTCGGGGGAAAAAAAGAAAGAGAAAGAAAGGGAGAGAGAGAGAGAGAGAAAGAAAGAAAGAACGAAAGAAAGCAAGAAAGAAAGAAAGAAAGAAAGTCAGGAAGTGAAATTTAAGCTGGGCACAGTGGTGCATGTCTGTAATCCCAGCACTGTGGGAAGCTGAGCCAGAGGGATGACAAGTTTGAGCTCAGGCTGGACAATTTAAGGATTAGCTAGATGCTGTCTAAAATAAAAAATAAAAAGGGGTGGGGTGACCAAGGGGCAGGCCCTGGGTTCAGTCTTCAGGGCCAAAAGAAAAAAAAAAGGTTCTCCACAACAGCCTCAGTCTTTTTAAGATCCATTTGTGGTTCTGGAACTTTCCTAGGCAGTACTGAGGACCCAACTCAGCCTCACACATGCAAAGCTGTTGTCTGCTACTGACCACCTCTCCAGCCCTACCAGTCAGCTCTAGATTCATAAAAGTCAAGGATGTGCTCCGAGCTTCATGGACACATAAGAGATTTTAGTGAATATCTTGAAAGATTATGCAAAACTTTGTGTGTGGTGTGTTTGTGTGTGTTCATAAACAAAACTGTCAGTTAGTCCAATAAGTTTACACACCATACAGATGGAAGAATTATTTTTCTAAACTATGCTGGATACTAGTTTTGTAAATAAGATTAGCTAAAGCCAGGTATGGTGACGCATGCCTATAATCATAGCATTTGGGAGGCTGAGACAAGAGGATCACCATGAGTGCAAGTTTCGACAGGGAACTTTGTCCCTGGACTACATAACAAACAAATAATAAATAAATAAATAAATAAATAAGATTAAGGCCAGGATTTAGCTCAGTGACACCATGTCTGCCTTGAAAGCACAAGGTCCTGAGTTTGATCCCCGGTACCAAAAAAAAAGATTAGTTGATATTTAAGATCACGAAAAATATCAGGCGTAAATCCTAGCCTCACTATCTACTCTTTAGCTATCAGGTTTGGGCAGGTTACTTGTGTCTCATTCTGTTTTTTTATCTCTAAACTGTGCTAGGTGATGTTTACATTAGTATTTCTGTAGATTGGAAGTGTTGAGAAGATATGAAATGCGACACAGAAGTGTTCGGTGAGTTAGGATCAGTTTTCACATATGCGTACTTTAAGATTGTTTGCACTTTGTGAAGTCAGCAGAGTGTATTTTTATTTTATTTTATTTTTGTACTGGGGATCGAACTCGGGAACTTGCGCTTGCGAGGCAGGTGGCAGAACTACTGAGCTAAATCCCCAGCCCTAAGAGTGTATTTTCAAATGGTCCTAATCCAGAGATTTCTGGTTTCAATTCAGAAGTTTCATGTTCATAACAGATCCCGAGCACTCAGTAAGTGTCAGTGTCAGAGAAACTGCAGTTTTGGGGAAAAAGAAAAAACGTACATGGAATAACGAGGGGTTGGAGAAATGACAGTTCCAAGCAGGGCATTTTGTGAGTGAAGATGATTTCAGATCTAAGATGTACACTTCACTTGCCAAGGCCCTGCTGGAATTTGAACCCAGAATCTCCTGTTTACGAGACAGGCACTTTAGCCAACTAAGCCACAGAGCCAGACCATTTCTCTTATCCCTTTGTCATTAAGTTGATTCCAATGAGGAGAAAGCTGAGTTGCCCTTTGGGATTATGGTGCGGGGTCTCTCCCAAGAGATGATTGCAGTAAAGGCAAAGTCACACCCTTCACGCCTAACGAAACACAAATCGTCACTGGGAAGAGCGTGTCCGGGGGAAGGGGAGGGGCCAGGCCCAGGATGCTCAGGTGTGAGAGGCTTTGCTGCCCTGAGGTCAGTGAGCTTCTGGCAGATCAGTGGGGCTCGCAGTTGCTGGAAGGCAGCACACTTGAGTGCTGAACAATAGAACCCAACACCTTGGGGCTCTGCAAGCTGCCCAAGGAGGGGATGGCAGGAGGAGGAGCTGCTGTCCCTTCGGGAAGACGCTGGACGCTGCTGTTGTCCTTGAGGTTGGCGGATACCAGACGGCGATGCTGAGTCAGAGTCCTATGAAAGGGTCTAGGGTTTCCTACAGCCCAGGTGCACTCTTCCTGTACACTCCCTCTCTAGATGACTGATAATACCTACTACAGTGTCACTGCTGGGCACTGTATTGTTTAGGGGATAGTGACAAGGGGTCAGTACAGGAGAAGTTTGTTTTTAATGAATATTTTCAATCTGGGGTAGGTTGAATCTGCAGATGTAGGATGAGATACACAGCACCTACTGTAAACATTAACTGAAAAATTCCCTAATTAGGCTGTGAGGGACTGAGTCCTAGTTTCCCTTCCTTAGACGGAAGCCTGTGCTGAAGGGGGCAGCCATCGATGTGCTCCGAAGCTCCGGCTCCTCCTGGGAAAGAAGGTCAGAACTTGGACCCTCGCTTCAGCAGGCAGAGGCTAACAGGGCCCTGGCCTCCTGAGGTTCTTTAATTAATTTCTTTGTGTCAGGAATCAAACCCAGAGCCTTGCACATGCCAGGTGAGTGCTTTGCCAGTGAGCTACACACCCAGGCCTACTGAAGCTGCCGAGTCCCACAGTCTTTACTAATTTCTCTGAAACCAAATGTTTAAGGCATTTCCAGTTTTCTATCCCATTCAGAATGTTTTTACAGTGAATATAACTTACTTTTCTGTGACCCAGCAGGGTAACATCATCCATCATCGTTGTCATCATCCAGTAGGGATGGAGCCAGCACCTCGTGCATGCTAAGCACACTGCCCTGAGCCACGCCCTGGCTCAGAATGGAACTGTTTTGATTTAATCCAGGTTATATGAACAGGCTTCGATGAGTAGGGCTATGTCGCTACTTCACCGATGAACCTTTCTGAATGTTAATCAGCTGAGTTTATTATTACCAGGATACACGAATTTCAGCCACGTGAGCACAGTGGAGGAAATATTTGCAGTGAAATAGTATTCAGTTGTTGCCCAAGTAAGTGGCATTGTTGAGTACCCAGCATGTGGCAGGCATTGAAATCAGTTGTGGCCACAGCTGGACGTGATAGCCACAGATGACAATCAATAGGAAATGTCAGCAAATTGTATACTGTCATAAGAGAAGAGCAAGGTGCCGCTGAGTACATAGCAGGGTGTTCTCCAGCTCAGTATATACTGCAGCACTGCCTTAGATACACTTTTATATCGCCCAATTAAACTGATTCCTTAATTTATTTGAGTCCTGCTGAAAAGGAGGTGTCCTAGCCACTTTCTAGTCTCTGAGACACAATACTCGGACCCCTGGAACGTAAAGGAGAGAGATTCATTTTGGCTCCCGTTTCGGAAGTTTCAGTTCCTGCATTGTTGCCAACTTCAAGGCAGGAAGAGCCTGGCAGAGGGGCCTGGGTGGAGGGCAGATGCTCACCTCAGGGTTGCCCGGAAGCTGGAAAGGGAGGAGGCAGGAGGAGACGCAACCCTTCCGGCTCACTCCCCGCCCCGTGGCCCGCCTCTGCTGGCCCCACCTCCTGGCAGCAAGGTGGCTCCACCTGCCCGACTGGATCGCCTTCCAAAAGCTGATGGTCTACAAGCGCACGAGGCCTTGGGAGACATTTTCCGTCTCAAGCAGCAGTGGTGAACAGACGGCACACGTGCTGCAGTGTACTGTTTGTATCACTGAAAGCTCTAAAAGGTTCGCCATCACTGAGGGACCCAACGTATATTTCTTTTTTTTTTTTTTTTGGTACCGGGGATCGAACTTGAGACCTTGCACTTGCAAGGTAGGCAGCAGAACCACTGAGCTAAATCTCCGGCCCTCAACATATATTTCGTTGGTAATTCACAATTAGTTCCTGACTCTATTTGGACTACTCTCAATATTGTCATATTTAACCAAAATAAAGACTATTTGCTAAGGTGGAGTGAAATAAATGTGACCAAGTCCTCAAACCCGGAAGACCAGCAGACATGTGAAATACAATCATCATGAGATGATGAAGGGGTGGAACCAGTGGATCAATACCTAATACAGTGCTCGTGGAAAGGTATTTACGCTTCAGAAAGTAAATGTGGCCAGGAGTGATGGCACACACCTGTCATCCCAGCACTCTGGAGGCTGAGGCAGGAGGATCGCTGTGAGTTCCAAGTCAGCCTGGGCTACACAGTGAGACTCTTGTCTCAAAAAAGAAAAAAGAAAAGCTTGACTGAGTGAAATCCTGTGAGAGCCCAGGCCAATTCTATGCAAAAGTGCTAACCTGTGTTCACTTCCCTCCAACCCAGGCTGGCCCCCAACACGAAGGCATCCTCCTGCCTCAGCCTCACAAGCGCTGGGATTGCTGCTGTGCGCCACCATGGCAGCCCCTTTGCTCTTCTTAATATTCTTTTTGCAGATTTAAAAAACCTATAGGAATTGAGGTCTAGTGTTACCTGATTAAAAGTGTAACAGCAAACGGGAAATACCGACAGGCACCAAGGACTTAGAGGCAGAAAGCACACTTTATTTACGTTGATGGGCCTGGTCGGAATAATTCCTCAAAGAACCAGGCAGCTGTCTTTTGTCCACCTAGTGTTTATATAGGGTTTGCAAGCAAGAACTAGTACAGAAGCAGAGCAAGCAGTTGATTGGTTAATATGATATCATTACTACTGATTGGTCTATAACTCAGGTTAGAAAGCGTAAATTTAGGGTAAGGTCGGCTAGATAAGGGAGAAGCCTCAGTTTAGGGCAGGGTCGGCCAAGGAGGGATTTGCACCCTGGACTGGGCCCCACCCGTCAGGTAAAAGGCCGAAGACCAAGACCAGACCAGGCCACAACAAGCCTTTATTAGGGGAATAGATCTGCTGAGCTGTCTCTAAACAAAGGAGAGACAAAAGCAATATGGCCGGGGCAGGGAGAGTCTTTTATAGACTGGGGTGGGGTTTGTAGGGGCTGAGGTGGGGTTGAGTGAGGTAGTGACTAGGGAATGGAGGAGCCGGTGACGTCACTAGGTGGTAGGAGGTGAGTGAGTATTAGGTTACTCTCTAGGTGGGAACAGGGGCATGCTGGGAAGAAGGGTTTGTTCTTTGGTGGGAGCAGCCATCTTGGCATGACGTCACACAGGGGAGGGGGCAAGGCACGATGGGAAGAGGGCAGCTACTGTACATAATAGCTGCTGGGGTAGTGGGAGACCTGTCACCACCTGTATTATCCTCCTGCCCCAGCAGCAGCAGCTCGCAGTGGCCCTGGCGGACAGAGGCAGAGTTAGAGACCTGGTGCCAGCCCCATTGCAGCAAGGCTTCTCGAGGCACTGGATGGCCAGAGACTGGGGCTGTATCAGAAATGCATCATAGCGAGCACGTCATGTCCACATGGGTTCCAGCCCTGGGCAGACAGGGAGTCTTGACGGCAGGTATCGAGGTCTGCCCTCGGCAGCACTAACAGGTTAGCAAGAAAATATGTGCTTACAATAATCATTCACTGCAGATCACAGAACTTTGGAGTTATTGACTCCAATTTCAGAGTAACCCATACCACACTTTTCCTTTTCCAAATAACCATGTCGTGAAATATTGTTTAAAAATTTTTACTTTCTTATCAAGGACCCAGAGTCATGTGATAAAACCCTGAAACTAGCGCTCCCTTTGGAACACGTAGCACACACTGTCAAGAATCAGTTCCCTTTTCCGTGGTGGAAATTTGTGTTTCAGGACACCATTGCCTTCCCTAGCTTTAAGAGGAGACAGCAGGGTTTCAGCGTGGGCAGGTGAGCAGGGTGGGTGCAGGCCTCTCCCAGAATGGAGGCCCTGAATTCACTCCACCCACTTTCTTCCCAGTAACCAGCTGTGCAAATCGGAGTCTCCGGAGGGGCCGTTCTGAGCATGAGCCTGAGATCAGGATAAGAAAAGGTTAGAAGCCTCTCTTTCCTCACAGAAGCGTTTGTGAGGACACTGAGTCCCCTCCCTACGCCGCGGCGTGGCTGCATCGGGCTGTCCGCGTGGCCAGCGGTGTCTAACAAGCCGGCCACGGAGAAAGGAAGAGCCTGCCCACCTCCCAGCACCTTCTGGGCCCGGGGTTCCAGCCTCCGGCGCCCGTTCAGGTCACCTGTGAAGCTCTTAAAAGCGCCAGCACCCAGGCTGCCTCTGGGACGGCTGGGGTATCTCCGCTGGGCCCGGCGTCAGGGACGGGAGAGCCAAACATTGCCTGGCAGGGACTGGGCCTGTCTCCATGCCTCTCCGAACCCCTGCCAGGCACAGTGCACACTTCACCTGCAAGACGAAGCAAAGGGGACGTTTCCTGAACTGTGGGTAAATTTCAAAATGAGTCAGGTGCTTTGGCACAGAAATCTCAAAACATAATCTTGGACCAAGTTGATCTGATCAGGCGATGGCCCTACAGTGGGCCCCGAGGAGGAGTAGTGGGGACTCTGCCCTAAGAAGGGTGAGCTTCAGGCGTTTACAGCTAAATGGATGCACCCTGAGATCATACTCTTCAGCTAAATAAATCGGACACACACGTTTAAATACTGCACTGGGTCTGTGGTGAGAAATTGAAAGGGTAAATGAGAGCCAAAATGTATAATAGATGTTGGGAAATGGGAGGAAAGTCTTCAAATGAGAAGGGGAACAAAGGAGGGGAAGGGGAAAGGAAGGAAGGGACAAGAGAAAAGGAGAACAGAAGGACAAATGGAAACAAAGCTTTTGTAAATAAAGAGGCGAAGAGGGCTGCAAATGAAGGGAGGGGAATGGGGAAAAAGAAGCAAGATCTATCATGATTCCCTACGGTGAACATGATCATTATGACTAGTCTTTCTTTTCTCTTGTACCAGGAATCCAACTCAGGACCTTGCACTTGCCAGGCAGGCACGGTGCCACTGAGCTAAATCCCCAGCCTTCATGTACATCTAAAATGTACCAATAAATGTTTTGCTTAAAAAAGAAAATTATTATTATTATTATTATTTTTGTACCAGGGATCAAACTCAGGACCTTGTGCTTCTGAGGCAGGCAGTGGCCCCACTGAGCTAAATCTGGGCCCTGAACAAATATTATTAAGCATCAAAAAATTTTTCAATTCTCTCAGTTATTTTGGGGATAAGTATAATATTGACACCAAAACCTAACAGAGACAATACGAGAAAGGAATATTGTACAGCCATTTCACCAATAGAGGCAAAATCATAAAAACAACCAAACAAAAATAAAAACATTAAAAAATATGTCACTGTGGAACAGGGTGCTATGAACTGTGTATTTGCGGACCCACACCCCAATTCCCGTGCTAAAATCCTACCTGCCGTGCAATGGCTTCCGGAGTTCAGGACAAATCCTGAGGGCGGAGCCTGGTCACAGGAACCAGCACCTGGCAAGGAACGGAAGTGAGTCAGCCTCTGTCCTGGGGTTCCTCTGTTGGGAACCAGGAGGGAGCCCCTCACCAGAAACGCAACCGGGCCACGCTGGCCTCGCTGTCACACTTGCAGCTTCTGGAACCATTAAAAATAAGTGTTCGCTGTTCATCCATCAATCCTTCGTGTCATGTTATAGCAATCTGAATTGACTAAAACATGGAACTTATTAAGGGGATACACGTATGAATTAATGTTATAAAATGCATTAATCTTATTCAAGACATGGGAGATTAAAAGAAAAAAAGTATGATGATCTCAAGATTTTCAGGCATTTTCCTTATTGCTAAGAGGAAAATGGAGGTAAAAGTGCTAAACATCTTTTCCAGCTCTGACATTCACATAATTAACCATGGACCACTTTGGATCCTAGAACGTATTTGGAAAATGAGGAGTAAATTCTGTTTTTAACAGACTCTAACCCCGTAGCCCAGGCTGGCCGCAGCCTCCCCAGTGAGGGGGTTAGAGGCACGCACCACCTTAGAGGTCTCAGCTATTAACATATTCACAGGAAAAAAGTTTAAGCCATAGTCTGTCTTTTTCCATGATTCACTTTGAATTTTAAAACTGGGCAGTCAGGGAAGCCCGCAGGGTGTCCGTGGGGCTCTCCCGCCGTCGGGCAGTCCCCACGGGTGTCCTGCACGGACGCCTGCGGAGTGGCGGCCCTGGAGGTTTCTCCCCGCGCGGCGCCGCACAGCTGGGTCCCTTGAGCCCACCTCTTGTGCGAGGCTCGGGCGGGAGAGTCGCCCGCCGCGCGACCCCGGGAGCGGGAGGGGCGGGGCGGGGCGGTGTCACGAAGGCAGAGAAATCGAGATGAGAAGCTACAGGGAACGGTGCAGGGGCAAGAAAGAACTGAAACGCGTACTAATTCTCGGCCAGAGAAAGGACCGAAATCTCTCATATTCTAGACCAAGGATTGCTTAGGCAAAAGATGCACTGGAGATGCCGGGGATCGAACCCGGGGCCTCATACATGCGAAGCATGCGCTCTACCACTGAGCTACATCCCCACCTTACACTCTGAGCTCTGCCAGGCCTAAGTAGTTCGAAGTCCCCCTCCGACTCCCAGCCTCCCTTCTGCATAGGGCGCTAGACCTGTTAATGTTGTGTTCAGGAATTTTGCATCTAAGTTTATGAGAGACATTGGTCTGTAGTTTTCTTTTCTTATAATGTCTTTGCTTGGGTATTAGGGTACTGCTGCCCCATACAATAGGTTAGAAAGTATTCCCTTTGCTTCTGCCTTCAGGTAGAAATTGTGGAAAATTGGTATAATTTTTTCCCAAAATACTAGAATTCACCAGTATACCTACCAGATACCATTTTCTGTTTTGAAGGACTGTTGATTATCGTTTCAATTTTTCAAAACGATATAGGACTTAACCCGGGTGTAGTGGTGGACCCCTGTAATCCCACCAAGCCAACTACGGGCGGCAGAGAACTCCGCCGGGGAGTTCTGAGGCAGGCCACTCTAGGCTCCTACTGAGTTCAAGGCCAGCCAGAACTACATAGCAAGGCCCTGTCTTTTTTTTTTTTTTTGGTACTGGGGACCGAACTAGGGACCTTGTGCTTGGGAGGCAGGCGGCAGAACCTCTTAGCTAAATCCGCGGCCCAATGCCCTGTCTTAATTAAGTAAGAAAGAAAGAAAAAAAGAAAGACCGATAGATATTGACCTATACCGGTTGTCTATTTCTTGAATGCATCAATCAGTGTACTTTTTTCTTTCCCTTTTTATTGTAAAATATTTCAACATAATAGGCCAAAAAAGAATATTATAATGAATTACCATTATCCATTCTTTTTCATTATCAACTGATGGGGACTTAGTTACTTTTTCATCGCTGAAACACAATACCCAACACTCAAAACTCCAGGGAGGAGTTTACTTCGGCTCACAATGTGTGGAGTTCTCCGCCGCCCGTAGTTGGCTTGGTGGTGTGGCGTGGCGGAGGGCGTGGCGGGGCGGGGCGGGGGCGTGGCGCGGTGAGCCGGAAGCGGAAGTGGAGAGATCAAGCGGGGAGGAGGGAGAGAAACTCTTGCAGGGCGCCAAGTGACCTGCTTTCTCTGGCCCGGCTTCACCCCAACATCACGTCTAGGTAGAAACGCATCGTGGACGAATCCTCTGTTGACTATCATGCCCCATGATCCAGTCACCTCTCAGAAGCCCCCACGAGCTCGTGAGCTGCTGGGCGCATCTAGCTATAAACGTGTGGTGGGTAATTAAGCAATTGTCAACTTGAGTGGGAGCCCAGCTGATTTGAGTCGCAAATGCTGTCGGAAGGGGATAAAAGGAGAGCGGGAGGGAAGGATTTTGGCTGATTTTCCTTGGAAGAGCTGTTTTTCTTCCAAGGGCCTTCAGCCATTCTCTTCTGAGGAGCTTGGGCCTTGACCTTCGCCTTCGCCTTCGGAGTTGCCTCCTCTTTCCGGCGCAGATTCCTCAGCTGGGCTCCGGCCCTGCGCAGGCCTTCGGTCGTGCGCCGCGATTCCTCGCGCGGTACTGACTACAACAAAACCATAGAAGATGGTAATCTTCTTTATTCTTTTGAAAAAATTCTTCCTTGTAGCAAAACGTTTGCTGGTACATTGTAGGCATACATAATAACACTTATCACAGAGAATGTGCACCGGGGCAGGACACCTCTTGCCTCTTTTTCCCATCTCCCCTCTCCTCAAGGCCCCTCCCCTCCCTATGCACAAAAGCTTTGTTTCCATTCTTTCCTTCTATTTTCACTTTTTTCTTGTCCCATCCTTCCCTACTTCCTCGTTCCTCCCTTGTTCCCCTTCCCATTTGAACATTTTCTTCCCATTTCCCAATGTCTATTATACATCTCAGTGCTTATTTCCACTTTCAGTTTCTTACACCAGAGAAATGATGTGGTATTTAAACATGTGTGTCCAATTTACCTTACTCCAGGGTATGGTCTCAAGGTGCATCCATTTAGCTATAAATATCTGAAGCTCATTCTTCTTTATGGCAGAGTAGTATTGTAGTCAAAAAACACATCTTTATTCATTTGTCAGTTGATAGGCATCTGAGTTATTTCCAAGATTTAACTATTACAAACTGTGCTGCTATGAACATGAGTGTGCGTATATTCCGGTGGTATGATGCTTATAATTCAGGAAGATACCAAAAAGGTGAACTGGCTCAAATGGAACGTCTAGTTTTAGTTTTTTGAGAAATCTCCATACTGATTTCCACAGTGGTTGTACCAGCCTTCACTCCCACAACAGTGGAGAAGGGTTTCTTTTTCCCTCCAGCATTTATTATTGATTTCTTGATAGCAGCCATTCTTTCTGGAGTAAGGTGGAATCTCATGTTGTTTTGATTTACACTTCTTGAATGACCAGTGATGTTGAACATTTTTTCATATATTTACTTGCTGATTTGTTTTTTTTTTTTAGCAGCGGGGCTCAAACTCAGGACCATGCACTTTCGAGGCAAGCACGGTGCCACTGAGCTAAATCTCCGGCCCTTGCTGTTTTTACTGAGAAGTGTCTGTTCATTTCAGATGCCCATGTTTTGGATTGGGTCTTTAGATTTGGGGGTGGTCTGGGTTTTTTTGAGTTCTTTATATATTCTAGATAGTAGTCCTTTGTCTGAGGAACAGCTGGGAAAAAAATCCCAACGCAACACTGTGTCTTTTTTTTTTTTTTTTGGTACCAGGGATCGAACTGGGGTCCTTGCACTTTCGCAGCAGGCAGTGAAACCACTGAGCTAAATCCCCGGCCCAACACTGTGTCTCTTTACTCTATTGGTGATTTCTCTTGCTGTGCAAAAGGGTTTTAATAAATGAGGTCCCAGTTGTTGATTCTTTGTAGTATCTCCCATTCGGTCTGGGTTTGGTTCATGAAGTCTTTGCCTACTCCTAGTCTTTGTGTCCTCAAGCATTCCACCTAGTCTCTCTTCCAGCAGATTCAGTGTTTCTGTTTTAATATTTAGATCTTTGATCCATTTTGATTTTAGTTTAGTGCACGGTGAAAGATATGGGTCTGGTTTCAATGTTTGGTATGTGGAAAGCCAGTTTTTCCAGCACCGTTTATTAAAGAGGCTATGTTTCTTCCAGTGAAGGTTTGGCCCCTTTGTCTAAGATAAGGTGGCTGAGTGTGTTTGGAGTTGTCTCTGCATCCTCTAGAGTCTGTTCCATTGATCCTTGGTCTGGTTTTTTTTTTTTTTGGCCAGCACTGTGTTGTTTTTATCATCATAGCTTTGTAGTATAATTTCAGGTCAGGGATTGTGATGTCCCCTGCCTTCCCTTTGTGCAACTCTATTCTTAAAAGTGATTAAAAGGAGGCAGAAGATATGCATGTACCAACTCCCCATGATGAATGTAATCATTGTGTATTGCAAATATTTACTAATAAAAATAAAAAAATTTAAAAAGGAAACAGAAGAGTTCTATAGTTTTAGAGGCTGGATTGAAAAAGATGAGGTGATGTAGTCAGTAACAACTGAGAATTAATACATTGGTATCTATTTCCTACTTGGCCTTTGCATGAGCTTACTTTTATATGGGTTTTTGTTGCTTCTATATTGTTAGAACAAAAATGTAGTTTTGTCCTTACATTATTTCAATATATTTTTAAATTTTTTTATTTTTTTAAATAAATTTTATTTTATCCCACTCCCCTCTTCAAGCTCCATTATTTCAATATTGATGTCTCTTTTTCTTATATCATTTTTTCTTGTTGTGACTTTATCTGGACAATTTTTTCTTTTAAGTGAGAAGAGTTTTTTCTTTTAAGTAAGATGATTCTTTTAAGTAAGACTATGCTTTTGAATGCACATAATTTATCATAGTAAATTTTCCATCCTTGCTATTTTCCCAAGAACTTACATATAACAATAGGAATGAGTGTCAGTTTTAAGGAGTGATTTTTAGCATTAATGATCATGTATAAAATTAGACAGTATGGTCTCTAAAATAAGAGAAGCTGATTTCAATTTTGAATTTCCTCAAGGATAATGTTGGAATGTCATTAGAAAATCTGTGGAGATGGGCCGGGGATTTAGCTCAGTGGTTTTGTCACCTGCTGCGAAAGCACAAGGACCCAAGTTTGATCCCCGGTATCAAAAAAAAAAAAAAAAAGAAAGAAAAGAAATTCTATGGAGAGTTGTGTGGATGAGCAAGGCCTCACAGTGAGTGCTTGGTGCTTATGTAGGTGAGATGCATACATAATTTACATCTATACCATAAGAGTGTCACCTACATGGGTGCAGATGTGTGGATATGCGTATGTGTGTGCATGCTTGCTAATATCACATTTATTTTTTCTAAAATTTTTCCTAAATAAGTCCACTGAGAAAGAGATCACTGTTAATCATCAGGAGCTCACTGCTGTTAAACAGTTGCTTGGGATACAGTTTCTGACTCCGTTCTTCCGCCCCCCTTTCATGACCACAACTGGCTTAGGGGACTGTTCCTGAAGAATCACCTTCTGTCCTCTCCATGCTCATTACTTGAGGTTAATTGCTAGAGACCCCTGTTGTCAGGTTCCAGTCCCCACCTGCCCAGTGTGTGATGCAGGCCTGAGAAAAAGAATACACTGAGAGACAGAACTAGGAGAGAGAAAGCAGGCGCCAGGATGACCAGTGCCGATGCAATTGACAAAGGCCCTGGCCAGTCCCAGGCACTGACTTTCATTGGCAATCAATTGGGGTAAAGGTGAGCTATGTGCAGTTTCTGTGGAAATTAATGTAAAAAAGGCTCAGAAAGGACAAGACAAAGCATTCTCAAATTAGAAACAGAATAGACAAGATATATGGTTGTAATTGGAACATTGTCCTTCTAATCTGAAGGTTTTGGCTGTGGGAACGGAATTTGGGTGCGAGTTACCAGACTCGCTTCTATAAACAAGCCAGTTGTGGGGCTAACTCTTCACAGCCTGCCTTGGGCATGATCAATATTACGGTCCTCTGCAGTTAAAAATCTTCAGATACTTTAGAAGGTCTTTTTCCTCTCCAATATCGGCAAATATTACTCTATTATTGAGGCTTCTTGAGAAAATCGGATTCTTAAGGCAGGAGGCGAGGTTACCCCCACTCCTCAGGAGGTAAGGACGGTCAGGCTGGGCTTGCAGCCGGGGGTGGGGGGGTGGGGGGGTGGCTACATGGGGCTCCCCCACCCGGACCGGCAGGGACAGGCCAAAGAATAGGTCTCGCTCTGGTAGAGGTCAGCCACGCCCTTGGTCCTAGCTTGTGATCACCCTGTTTCTTCTGGCCCTTCTACTCCAGATTGCAGAAATGATTTAGCTTTGGCGCTTGACTTATGATGTGAGTCATAATGATGAAATTCTTTGTCAAGCATATCCAGTGGAAAGGGCTGGGACATCATTAGACAAATAACCTTTGCAGGTCTGCAGAGGCCCGACTGAGAAGCTTACATTGTGGATGTTGGGTATTGGGTCCCAAGGATGGGAAAGTTGCTGGTATAAACGCCGAGCATCTGACCCCTGCTGGAGAAGGTGAGCACACAGCGACTAAGTTTAGTTCTTTGGCTGAGCAGCTCTTCTGGTTGGCCTGACGCTGCAGGGCCAGGGGCTTCACAACCTCCAGGTCCCTAGTTTGTAAGCCAAGGGCAGCACCCTGTTTTGCTGTCAGGGGCTGGAGGGGCCTGGCCAGAGACGGCAGGACAGTGTCCCGGACGGTTTTCCCTCTGGCCACTCGTCAAATCCAGTGGTGCTCTTTCCAGCGTCAGAAGCAAATCAAAGCAAGCTCCTCTTTTAAAACCAATGACCGTCCAACACAATTGATTAAGAAAACAGTCAATATAAAACAGGTCTTCTGAGACAGCCAGACCTATCCGGGACTAGACTCAGCTCGACACAGCCCAGACAAACACAGTTTTCCACCAGGCTGTGTGGAGGGAGCGAAAGAGTCTCAGAGGCCGAGGGAAGATTTCTTTGGGGGAGCCTTTGCCTAACGCTCTCACAACCCTGCCGGACAGGGTTTGAGCTCACTCACTGCCTGACCCTCAGCGCAAAGCCAGTTCGCAAACGCTTGCGGGGCGCCCACTGACCACAGGCTGGCGGGGCTGCCTGCGGCTCCCCGCCTGCCCCGAGACAGCGCAGGCCTCAGCTGCCCTGCCGCAGGGGGATCGGCGAGAGCAGCCGCTCAGGAAGCGGACGCCGGAAAGAGCCTCTCGCTCAGACCCGCAGCTCGGGCGGGCGGCGAAGACTTTCCTTCCAGGCAGCGCGGCGCGGGGCTTGACTTCCGCCCACGTGGATGGGAAACCGGCCGGCGCGTCCACGCCACGGTCTCGGGGCACGACTGGTCCAGAGCCGCTCGGAGAGGCTCTGCACTTGTGTGGGGATGTAGCTCAGTGGTAGAGCGCATGCTTTGCATGTATGAGGCCCCGGGTTCGATCCCCGGCATCTCCACTTTCCGGGCCCTAGGGGTATCTTTTAAAGTTGAACGGGAACGTTTAAATATTGCTAACGGGAACGCTTAAATATTGCTAAATTAATCACACCGCACATTAGCAAAATCGGGGTCACATTCTTATGACTGCAGGTGGAAGATGCGGGAGGAGGGGTCCGCCTGCAGTCCTCAGCCCCGTGGCGCCTCCCGAGAGCTCGGGGACCTGGCTTTGTCTGCGCTCCTCTCTGGGCGCTCTCTCGGAGGTTCCCCAAAGACACCTGCCCACGGCGGTCGGTTTCGGAAAGTCACATAAAGAGGTTTATGGGGCACGGTTTCAAAAGTACACCCTCAGAATGGGCTGCAGGCCCTCGAGAGCGAGGGGCAGGTTGTGGCCGGCAGCTGGGCACGTTTGTGTGTCTTGGGTGGGAATTTGTGGAACAAGGAGGGTTCACATGGCAGGTGAAAGGCACATTTTGCAGGAGAGGGGGACGGCCTGTTCACAGGCGGAAAGGGCCCTTTGCGACCGGCCAGGCTCGCTGTGACCTCAAGCCCCTTCGAAATTTCTCTCTTCATTTGTTCATTTAGGAGAGAGTTTCCTGGAAGGGGAAAAGGCTTGAGTGACGTTTGTGTCCTGAAGCTGTAGTATTTTTTTAAGTACAATTTTAAAATTTCAATCCTCTTCATCTCCTTTCCAACTGTTTTATGTCTTCTGTCCTGCACCACATGCCTTGTGTCACCCTGGCCTTTCCCCACATGCTGCTTTGAGACTGTGTGCATCCAACCTGCTGTGAGCCCTGAGTGAGGCCGGGTCCGACTCGAGGTACGATATTTCCTTCCCATTAAGACCCAAATGACTGACACGATCTTGCGCAGAGCCACGCAGACCACGAGATGTGCGTGGAAGGGCAAATGGGCTGTAACGG
Source organism: Heterocephalus glaber (assembly GCF_053883595.1). Classification (NCBI taxonomy): domain Eukaryota; kingdom Metazoa; phylum Chordata; class Mammalia; order Rodentia; family Bathyergidae; genus Heterocephalus; species Heterocephalus glaber. The sequence continues at coordinate 842,513 of NW_028258315.1, forward strand.
AGCGGGTCGTGTGCACCAGCAGGTCCCTGTCCTCCCCGGGGTCTCGGCCCCGCGGAAGCGGAGCGAGACGGGCTTCGCAACACACCGGTGTTGGTTTTCAAATATTCGCCCCTGTAGAACAGGTCTGCTTTTTATTCTGCTGGTTCCTTGGCTGGGACGTTGTCACGGGACAGGGTCCAAGGAGGTCCCCAAAGTGCAGATGGCACTGTTGACTCACCCCATCCACAGGGCAGGGTGCAGGTTTGCTGGCTGCCGTCCTGGAAGAAGAATTCCAGGACACATCCGCGAGAGGTGTCAAGAGGGTTCCGAGGCAGAAATTCAAGAGCACAGGGGGAGAGGCACCTTCTGGGCAGGAGCTAAGGCCATTTACATGTTCGGGGCAGTGGGGTTTTGGAATGTATAGAACATTTGGGCTTGGTTTACAGGAGAAAACTGATGGCCCACCCACAGGTAGGAAGACAGGCCTCACTTCACAGGAGAAAGGGTTGCCCATGTGCAGGAGAGAGGCGCTCGAGGTGAGTGAGAACCTGGTGCTGGGGATGGTGAAAGATTTTACCAGTAGTAAGGAATGTAGAAAAACAAAGTTTATTACTACAGTGCAGAAACCAGTGGGCAAATCCAAGACAGGGTGCACCCGGGGTGGCAGGCTGGGACTTCTATGCCTGATTTAACCCAGGAGGGGTCTGCAGCCGCAGCACGGTCGCTGGCAGAGGTCACAGTGTGCAGTGTCCATCCCGGTCCGAGGACAGCGGGCGTCGCTGGAAGACTGAGAGACGTTTCCTCCCACCCGGTCCAGTGCCCGGGGTGTATCGAGAGTCAGCCCTTCTGGGTAAAGCTAACCAATGGGTGAGGACTGTTAGTGGTCAAGGGGGCTGTAACACAGTACACACATTTGTGCTTGACAGGGACCTGGGATGGAAGGAATGGTGTCATTAGGGCCGAGGGGTAGCCAGGGCATCCCGCCATGTTGAGGCTTTGTGCAAAGGCGGGTGGTGGTTGGTGTGTGCCCTGCCTCAGGTGGCCCCGCAGCCCCAGGGGACCGTGAGGATTAGGGTCAGGTGTCTGCCCTTCCCCTATTGACTAAGCTACTCGTAGATGTAAAGTGTCTTCAAGGGGTTTTGGACGTGATGGGGCTGGAGGAAAAGACACATAAAGAAGCCTGGCAAATGTAGATAAGTCTGCGTCCTGCAGTTGCTGTCTTCTTCAAAGTACATTTTTTATAAAAGCAAAATATCTATGGGCACTTTTTTTTTTGGTACCGAACATCGAACTCAGGGCCTTGTTCTTTTGAGGCGGGCGTCGGCACCACTGAGCTGAATCCCTGGCCCCTGGTACATTTTAGAGATGCATAATGACAACCTCATCCTGGGGAATTCTGACCTGTACATGGTGTATCTGCTCCTGCTCAGCACTTCTTTCCCTGCCTATGCACAAAACCTTTGTTTCCACTTTTCCTTCTGTTCTCTTTTTTTTCTTGTCCCTTCCCTCCTTTCCACCTTGCCCCACCTTGTTCCCCTTGTCATTTGAACATTTTCTTCCCATTTCCCGATGTCTGTTATACATTTTGGTCCTTATTTCCACTTTCAGTTTCTCACACCAGAGAAGCAATGTGGTATTTGAACACGTGTGTCTGATTTATTTGGAAAGTACAATTTTTAAATTGTGATTTTCCTTGTCTCCTTTCTACCTGTCTTTATTTTTTCGCCCTACATCAGCAGGACTCAGATCTCTGACTCTTTTGCTAGTTTCAGCTGTGTACCTTGAAATGGCACTGTTATTTACTACTTCACTTGTCCCATTGCTAGAGTTTGAGCATTGCTTCACCTCGTTAGCCCATTTATTTCTTGTTTTTGTGAATGCCTGCTCCACTTCCCGATCTTATTATTTTACTTTCTGTCTTGGTTTTGGGTTTGCACTGCCCTCCTGGAGACAGTTCAGTGAAATGACTGAAGGAGCAGGCGGACACAGCCAGGGCGGAGGGCGGGTGGGGCGAGAGGTCCCCATCTTCTGTTCACGGAGGCTCCCAGGCAGTGAGTCTTCGCTCCTCCGCTGCGTGTCCATGCCCTGCTTTCCACTGAGCCGGATCCAGAGCTGCCCCATAAATGTCCTGCACTCTACCCTGCACCTCCAGGTCTGCTTCTTTGACTTCTTCATACCTCTTTTATTTCTTCTATCCTACCCCATTCCTGTAACTTTTTATTTGTATGTTTTATCATAACATGTTGCTTTTGTGCATGTTTTTGCTTTATCTAAGTGCTATCATTTATGTGGGTCAATACATTTGTCTCCCTTTAAAACCAGCACACTCTTTTTGTATCTGTGCATTTGGTGGATTGTCACTCATAAAAGTACAGAAGCTCTTGGGGTGTGTACACCCTGGCACTGTGATTGAATCAGACACAGCTCTATCCCTGGCTCCTGACAGGGAGCCTCCGAAACCTTTGGGTGGGGATCAAGAGAATCTTGGTTCTAAAGCGTATTTGGTCTCTGACCCTGCTCCTGACACAGGGCTGCCAAGACCTTTGTGATTCTCTGCCTGTGAGGTGCATCTTCTGTTCTCAGTCATCTCTCTGTGGGCCTCTGTGTGGCCTCGGATGGGGCCAGGTTGTCAAGGAAACTAATTGTGTGATTACAGGGCTGGAACACGCAGAGAGAGGAGGGGATTCGAAGATTGAGTCCATCCTAAATAGCAGTGGTTTAATATGAAGCAAAGCTTTACCCAAGGACAGAGCTTCTGGATTGCCAGACACAAGCAGGCACCCGTAGGGTGCTGGGACAGCAGAGGGCCTGGGAGTGCAGCACCCCCAGCCCTGGCCTGATGCACCCCTCCCTCGGTGTCCTCTGTGACATCTATGTAAGGAGCGACAGGAAGTAAGAAAAGGGCTTCCTGAAGTCTGGGCCTGGAGGAGGGAGGGACTGAACCTCAGCCTGAGAGCATCACCCGGAAGCAATCTAGTCTGTGCAAATTAGAGCCATATGCTTTCTTTTTAATATTATCACAACCAACAGATTAGCAACATTTTCTTAATATAATCCAATGCTCATTCATTTCCAATGGTTTCATTTTCCAATTATTTTATTTGGATCAAGATCCAAGCATTTTGTGCATGCCTGTTACTCTCCTTACTCTATTTCAGTTCCTCTTTTCCCTTGAGCCATTATTATGTTTTTGTGTGCCATTATTATTATTATTATTATTATTATTATTATTATTATTTTGGTACCAGGTATCTAACTCGGGACCGTGCACTTGTGAGGCAGGTGTCAGAACTACTGAGCTAAAATCTCTGGCCCTGTGCCATTATTTTTTGAGGGTCAGTGTGTCCGGGAGAATTTTCCACTTGGTGGTTTGGCTGATGGCACCCTTATGGTGTGACTAAACACCTCCTTGTATTTCCAAGATATGCCCAGAAGCATCTGTCTCATTTGTTTGATTATGCAAAAGCTTAAACCCTTGAACATGAATGTTTTACCCACAGTCCTGGGTATGTTATGTTTCACTTAATCTAGGGGCACAGGATGTACACTTGCCTGGCCTTTAAGTTGGGAACTTCTCAGTGGCCTTAGGGGAGCCAGCCCTTTTCATGTCTAACACTTGGCTGACACCTCCATTACAACATCACGCAGGAGTGAAGATGGTGGATATCCTTCTCATAACAAAGACTGACATGTATTTGACCACAAGATAACTTCAAAAGATTTAAATAGGTGGTATAGACTATAAAGACCTATGAACAATATGTATTATGCAGAATTACGTGCAGAAAAAAATCCTTAGAAATGAGTGAGTTAAGGGACAACTATTTTTTAAACTTCACCTGTGTATCAATCAATATCTCAGACTCTTTCTGGGCTGGGCACGTGAGCTTTGCGTTGGCTTGCTGTCGCATGTGCACGCTGTGTAGCGTGCTTGTTTGAGACAGGGCGGGCGGACGTGGCAGCTCCAGATGAACTAGATCGGCAGTCTGGTCTGACCCCTCAGGGTGCTGGGTCTGCACCTGCTCCAGTGCCCATTCCTGCCGCGCCTTAAGGCTCTGGTGGTGTGTGCACAGAAGAAAAAGATCTTTTCCTGTTATCTCACCTCCAGGGTGTTCCTTGTTCCAAGAATTTTTTTTGTTTGCTTTTTATTTTATCTATTTATCTTTTTGAGACAGTGTCTCACTATGCAGTCCAGCCTGGCCTCGAACTCGATCCGATCCTCCTGTCTCAGCCTCTCGAGTGCTGGGATTACATTGGCTTCCAGGAATTCGTTACAGTTTAAAACGTTAATTTTCCCTCTTTCTAGTAACACTGAATTGATTTCCAAACTCGAGTTATTGAACAGGCATTCCTGGCCTTGGCGACGCCCTTGAACCAGAGCCTGACCTGGAGACCACCGAAGACAGGGGCCAGGCCGAAGGAGGAGAATGCGGGCAGGTGCAGCGACAGCAAAAGGTGCGCTGCTCGGAAAAGACACTCGCCGCCGACTGGAGGTGCCGACGGGAGTGGAGGTGCCGACGGGAGTGGAGGTGCCGACGGGAGTGGAGGTGCCGACGGGAGTGGAGGTGCCGACGGGAGTGGAGGTGCCAGGGATCGAACCCGGGGCCTCGTTCATGCTAAGCATGCGGTCTACCACTGAGCTACACCCCCAGCTGCCGGGCTGTGCCCTTGGAAGCGTCCTGTCAGGCACAACTGGTAGAGCTTGGCGCTTGAGACCTGGTACGCACGCTCCCCGCGGGTCAGAAGAGAGCAGCGCGTGGGACCTCGGCCCAGGGGACCGAACCGGCGCCGCCCGGGTCTCACCACGTGGGCTGCAGGGCCATAGGAACCCGAGCAACAAAGAATCACAGCTTCCTCGGGTTTGGGGGGGAAAGTTTCCCATATGGGGGTAGGGTGGGGAAGGGCTGGCTCGGCTGGCCCGGTCCAGAGACGCAGCCCGGACCTCTTGGGCGCCTGCAGTGCGGTCCGCTTCCTCTCTGAAACACCCGCGAACTTACTAAAAAGGCAACGCAGCGGCGAGCAGCCCGCAGCCCGCGCCAGCGCTGCGCGTGGCTCTGACCCCCGCGGGCTGGGACGAAGCCTCACCCTGCCTGGGTAGGGTCGTCTGCGGACTCGCTGACTCTTGTCGTGGAAAAGACTTCTCAGGGAACCTGGGGAAGGAGGAAAGGTAGGAGGGAAGAAAGGCGGCGCTAGAGGCGAGGAGGGAAGGTGCGGGGTTCAGGAGGAGCAGTGATATTAGACAACATCCCACATAGAGCTGGACAATCCCACTGTTACGGCTTCAGTATGAAGCATCCCCCAAAGACCCATAGATTAAGGGCTTGATCCCCAGCAGCAGTGTTCACAGGTGGAGCCAAGAGAGGTCGCTGGATGGTGGGGCACTGACCTCATTGATGGGTCCCAGGCAATCTGTTAATGAGTTCCTGGCTGAATGGGCTTTGAGGTGGAGCCCAGTGGGAAGGAGTAGGTCACTGGGGGTCTGCCTTTCAGAGTACAGCTTTTCTCTGGCTCCTCTTTCCTCTCTCTATTTCACGGCCACTATGGGTTGCACAGCTTCCTCTGCCTCGCCCTTCCCCCAGGCCATTTCTGCCTGGGAGCTGGCTGACCATGGATGGAAACCTCTGAAACTGTGAGCCAAAATGAACCTTTTCTCCTGCAAGCTGTGTTTGTCAGGTATTTTGTCCCAGCAACAGAAAGGTGATGAATACAAACACACAGCAAAGAAAGATGCTAGTGCCATGTGGATATTCCTAGAGAATCAATGAAACAGAATAGAAGATGCAGAAACAATTCCAAGTACACTCAGCTACCGCACCTTTGACAAAGGTGGCAAACACCTTCACTGGAGGAAACAGAGCCTCTTTGAAAAATGGAGCTGGGAAAATTGGCTTTTCACATGCTGAAGATTGAACCTAGACCCGTATCTCTCACCATGCACTAAACTAAAATTGAACTGGATCAAAGATTTAAATATAAAAATAGAAAACACCAAATCTGCTGGAAGATAGAATAGGTAAAGCTCTGGATGACATAGGTATAGACAAAAACTTTATGAACAAAACCCTGACCACCCAGAAAATATTACAAAGAACCAACAACTGGGATCACATCAAATTAAAAAGCTTTTGCACAGCAAAAGAAACCACCAACAGAGTGAAGAGACAACCCACAGTGTGGGAAAAAACTTTGTCAGTTACTCCTCAGACAAAGGACTAACACCTAGAATATATAAAAAACTCAAAAGAGTTGGACCTCCCAAATTTAAAGACCTAATCCAAAAGTAGGTACCTGAAATGAACAGACACTTCTCCGATGAAGAAATAAATAAACAACATCATTTGAGAAATGCAAATTAATACAATACTAGACTCCAGAAAGAATGGCTACCGTCAAGAAATCAATAACAAATGCTGGTGGGGCTGTGGGGGAAAAGGAACCCTGCTCTACTGATGAGGGAGTGTGAATTGGTACAACCTCTGTGGAAGTCAGTATGGAGGGTCCTCAAAAAACTAAAAGTAGACGTTCCCTTTGACCCAGCTATTCCCCTTCTAGGCATCTTCCTGAAAGAGTTAAAAGCATCATACCACAGTGATATAGCAACCCATGTATAGCAGCACGATGTGTATAATAGCTAAATCTTAGAGCCCATCTGCCCATCAATGAATGAATGAATTAAAAAAAGACTTCTTAGGACAGGTCAGGCACAGGGAAGGCTTAGAAGAGATTTAGGGTGCAGTCAAGAGTGGGGTGCTGGAGCTCATAGAAATCGGGCGCAGTGCAGTTTGGAGCAAGGAACATTTATCCCACCCTTGAAGGGGTGGAAAGCCCAGGCAAAGGTGGCCTGCCCCAGAAGGGTATCAGCCCATTCAACAGGTGTGGCCGGTTTCTTTATCTCCCCCTCACCCCCTTCCCCCACCCCACCCCTCAAATCACTGCCCTGCAAACCCCCAACCCCCAGTACTGGGGATCGAACTCAGGACCTTGTGCTTGCCAGGCAGGCACAGCACCACTGAGCTACATACCTGGCCCTTAGTTTTATAAATTTTTATTTTATTTAAAAAAATAAATTTTATTTTATCTCACGCTCCCCCTCAAACCTTCTCCCCTCCCTATGCACAAAGCTGTTTCCATTTTTTCTTCTATTTTACACTTGATCTTAGCCAAAAGGCCGAGAAGCGATTTTTCTTCTATTTTCTTTCACTTTTCTTCTTGTCCTTTCCTCCTTTCTCCCTCCTCCCTTGTTCCCCTCCTCACTTGAACTTTCTTCCCAATTCCCAACATCCGTTCTACACCCCAGTCCTTATTTCCACATTCAGTTTCTCGCACCAGAGAAACAATGTGATATTTAAACATGTGTGTCCGATTTATTTCACTTAAGAGTACGGGCTTAAGGTCCATCCATTTAGCTACAAATGTCTGAAGCTCACCCTTCTTTATGGCAGAGTAGTACTCCATTGTATAAAAACCCCACATCTTCTTTATCCACTTGTCAGTTGATGGACATTTGGGCTGTTTCCAAGCTTTAGCTATTACAAACTGTGCTGCTATAAACATGGGTGTGCATGTATCGCTGTGGTATGATGCTTTTAATTCTTTCGAGAAGATACCAAGAAGAGGTATAGCTGGGTGAAAGGGAACCTCTAGTTTTAGATATTTGAGAAATCTTCACTGATTCCACAGTGGTTGTACCAGTCTGCACTCCCACCAACAATGGAGAAGGGTTCCTTTCTTTCCACACCCCCACCAACATTTGTTATTGGTTGATTTCATGATAGCAGCCATTCTTTCTGGGGTGAGGTGGAATCTCAGTGTTGTTTTCATCTGCATCTCTCGAATGACCAGTGATGTTGAACTTTTTTTATACATTTATTTGCTGTTTCTAATTCATTATCTGAGAAGTGTCTTTATTTCAGAATATCATTTTTGCACTAGGTCTTTAAATTTGAGGGGTCTAATTTTTTTGAGTTCTTTATATATTCCAGATAATAGTCCTTTACCTGAATAGCTGGTAAAAATTTTTTCCCACTCTGTGGGTTGTCTCTTCACTCTGTTAGTGGTTTCTCTTGCTGTGCAAAAGCTTTTTAATAAGATGAGGTCCCAGTTGTTGATTCTTTGTAGTATTTCGTTGTTTTTTTTTTTTTTTTTTTTCTTTTTGGTACCAGGGATCAAACTCAGGATCTTGTGCTTGTGAGGCGGGCACTGGAACTACTGAGCTAAATCCCCAGCCCTTCTTTGTAGTACTTCCCGTGTGGTCTGGGTTCTGTTCATGAGGTCTCCCTACTCCTATGTCCTCAAGCCTTCTACCTATCCTCTCTTCCAGCAGATTTCGTGTTTCTGTTTTAACATTTAGATCTTTGATCCATTTCGACTTTGGGTTAGTGTATGGTGAAACATGGGTCTGGTTTCAATCTTCGGCATGTGGAAAGCCAGTTTTTCCTGCACCATTTATTAAAGAGGCTATCTTTCCTCCAGTGTAAATACATGGCTCCATTGTCAAAGATAAGGTGGCTGTTGGCCAGGGATTTAGCTCAGTGGTGCCCCCCCCTGCCTTGCAAGCACAAGGTCCTGAGTTTGATCCCCAGTACCAAAACAAACAAACTAAAAAAAGGTAAGGTGGCTGATTGTGTTTGGAATAGTTTCTCTATCTTTAAAGTCTGTTCCATTGATCCTCAGGTCTGTTCTTTTGCCAGTGCCGTGCTGTTTTTATCACAGTAGCTCTGTAGTGTAATTTCAGGTCAGGGACTGTGATGCCCCCTGCCTTGCCTTTGTTGCCCAGAATTGCCTTCACTATTCTAGGTCTCTTCTGGTTCCAAATGAATGTTAGGATTTTTTTTAATTATGTGAGATATTCTGATGGGATTTCAATTGGGATTGCATTGAATCTGTATAACAATTTTGGAAGTATGGCTGTTTTCAGTATATTGGTTTTTCCTACCCAAGAACAAGGGATACCTTTCCATTTTCTGAAATCTTCTTCAATCTCCTTTTCCAGAGTACTGTAGTTTTTAATGTAGAGTCTTTTACTTCATTAGATTGATTCCTAGGTATTTCATTTTTGGGGTGCTATTGGGAAAGGTGTTGTTTCCCTAATTTATTTCTCAGTGAGTCTGTGTTTATTTGAGCCTGCTCTGTTTTCCTGATATGGGAATTCAGTGCTATAAATTTCCCTTGTAGGACTTCTTTCATTGTGTAAGTTCTGCTGTTGATTTCCAATTTCATTGCACTATGGTGTGATAATATCTGTGGGATAATTTAAATTCCTTTGCATTTACTTAACCATGTTCTATAAGCTCTTTTTTTTTTTAATGAGGGAAGGGAACATCTGTGGATTTGGTGCCCATGGGGCTCCTGGAACCAATCTCTCTCAGATATCAGGGACAAAATGCATTTTTAAAAATGTTTGTATCTTGAAAGAAGAGGAGAATTGTGATTGAAACCCCTCTTTTGCTGCTACATTTAGTTGATACTTCTCTTTTCTCTGCCTTTCTTTCCATTCCGTCCTTCAGAAACAAAGTAGTGAAGAGTGATATCTGGATGAACTATGTGCTCCTAAAAGGCCTCAAAACCAGTGTTGGGGCTGCGCCTGTACCCAACACCACGTCAGGACCACACGACATTCTGCAGAGAAACATTCTCCAGAATGCATCTTCCCTTTTGCAGCCCATACTTATTTTAAAAATCTATTCTGTAAGTTTTATAAAGATTTCAAGAAAACACAAAAGAAGCCTCAGAAGCAAATGAGATCCCTTTTCCCTCCACTACAGCTGTGCTGAGCAATTCTACCTTACAAATGAGACGCAGGGTTACACTTCAGGAGCAAGCACTGGGTGGGCTTGGTAAGAGGAGGCACTGGCCTGAGAGCAGAGGGAAGCAGTGTTCCCTACCTCTTCTTTGGTACCAGGAATCCCACTCGGGGCCTTGAGCATGTGAGACAGGTGTGGTGCGGCTGAGCTACATCCCAGGCCCTGGTTTGTGTCTCTTCGCAGACCTGCGGTCTTGCAGATGTGGGGCTGAAATGGCCTTGGGGATTTCTTGGCTGTCCAGGGTGGGCAGTCCTTTAATCCCTAAATCCGTTTCTTCACACTGACCTGGAAGTGACAGCACCTGTGTCCAAGATGGTGTGGATTCTCGAATGTACAGAGCTTGTTTTCCCTGGGCCTAGCACAGGCGTCCTTGCTATCCGAGGACTGCTGCTATTTTGGGGGTTGGTATCGACTGGGGCTTCTTAGCGTGAAGACAGGCACACCATAGGCATCCATCAATCAGTATCCTCCCCAGCGCAAATGCTGCCCCGAGTCCCGGACTGCAAGGCTCTGGCTGGGACCGGGAGGGAGCCACGTGGAAATGAGTTACCCCCGAAACGATCCTCTCTCGTTGGAGACATGCTCTCCAGACTTTTCCTCTACAAGTGTGATCTGGACGACAGGCTCACTGCTCTGGAGAGATAAAGGGCCAGGGAATTCTTTGTGAGGTTTTTTTTCACCTACAAAACCAGATAAACTTTTTCTTTACTGACTCTGGGCAGGCGGGTAGGAAGATGATACATGAGTGAGAAACAGCCCAGGAAAGATTGCGCATCAAACCTTGGGACGATGCAAAGCACAGATGTTCTGGGATTGGTTTGTTTTTTAAAGAGAACTCACAATGAATGCTGTTCAGGATGAGGAGAGAGAAGAGAAGTGGGGTGCTGTCCTTTGAGTGCATCCTCCCCAGGCCCAGGCATTAAGGGCTTGGTCCAGGTTGCAGGGTGCTGTTGGGAGGTTTGGAACCTCTGAGTGGGTCAGGTGAGAGTCCTTGGGAATGAAGACACACAGACAGGGACTGGAGAGAAGCTGAGGCTTGGGATGACCTAAGCCGCTCTGGGCAGGAAAGACAAAGGACTCCCAGGACATCTGGAGTTTATTCATCACAAGTGTGGGAAGGGGTCACTGGGCAGGCCTTGGACATCTGCCGATCGTGGTTACCCTAAGCAGGGCTGTAGAATGAGGGCACTAGCGTATCTTTTGCAGAAGAGAGCAAATGGTTAATTCAGAGGGGAAGAATTTACTTGGAGTCAGTTGACCTTGGCTGGAAGTGAACTCAGCTGCGGTTTGTTGCTTTTCATGTAATATAATTGAACTATGGAGGGGCAAGAGGCTTGAGTCACTTTTAGCCTAATACTGGGCAGAGGTGTCTGCTGTAGTAGAAAGCTAACACGTGAACTAAGGGCCAATTTAATACCTTAAAACTATAGGATGTGCCTTTTTACAGTAAACATCAGTGTAAAGTTTCCCTGAAAGTCTGACGGAGAATTTCTGTGGGAGATATGCCTAACAGGGATGGCAAACCCTAGCACTTTCAATGATACAAACAGCCTGGTGCAGCATGCATGCCATAGGTTTGCCACCACTGGCTAAGATTTACGTTAAAATAATGTAGTAAGCAAATTAATAGTGTCCCAAATAACGCAGGTCTTGATCAATGGGATACATGGTGAAGGAGAGTGATGATGTGATTATGTTAATGATTGTGAGAAGGGAAACTCATCATGGCGAGATAGGCAGTAAGTGTAATCTCGTGGCCCTTAGGAGAGGGAAGCCAGGAGAAGGCGGCGAAGGGCAGACCCAGGCTGGACACCGTGCCTCTAGGCGTGAGGCACGTCAGGGGCTGGAGAGGTCCAGGGCAGAGGCTCCCCTACACCTCTGAGGGTCTGTGGCCCACTGACACCGAGTTCTCTCTGGACACTGCTTCTGGATGTCCGACTCTGCAGCGGCAGGACGCTGACGACGTGTGGCTCCATGCCTGCAAGTCTGTGTAATTCGTCCCTGTGTGATAGCCAACCTGACTCCCCTTGTGTAAAGTCAGTGATTCTGGGTGGTGGCCTTCCCCTTCCCCCTCGGGGGTCCCCTCAGTTAATACAGTTAATATGTAACAGACCACTGCATCCTGTGTGAGTCTGCAATGATGTTATCTTGACTACCTTGTAAACAGAAGATACAGGCACCTGTGTGATACTTTGTTTTAACTAAACTGTGAGAAACTCCCCCACCCCCACTAATTTAACCAAGTTCTGCTTTCAAGGGCCCTCAAACTGCCTTTCCTTTGTCCAGTCGTTTTGCCACAAGCCACTCTGGATAAGCTGGCCATGATAATAAAAGATCCCATTTAATTCAGAGCACGGCGGTCTCTGTAGTTCCAACTCGCCTGGCCCTGTTACACCTGCAGCAGTGTGAGGCTCAGGCACGCACTTCACTGCACGCAGCGTGCCCCTGCAGGGCTGTGTCCAGAACAGCCGGGACAACCAGGGCACTTAAGTTGGGTTTTCTCCACCCTTTAGTGAAGCTTATTATCCACATTTTCGATTTTTTGCCATCTGTGGATGCAAAATTTTGTGTTACTGTTCATTAAATTTTCTCTTGTTTGTCGTGAGCTTCACCATCTCTTCAAATTGTAAACCATTTAGGAATCCTTGTTCTGAGTTATTTCCTTCCTATCTTTCTCATTTCCTCTTTTCCCTTTGGTGTTTTTAGATGTCTGTGTGTTTACTACGTCTTTTCAGGGGGTCTTTTTATGGAACATGTATTAGCCCCTTTGTCAGTTTTAGTTTTGAAAAAATTTTCTCCAAGTTGATTATTGTTTTAATGCTGTGTCTTTTTTTGTTGAGTGAAAATTGCGATGATTTGAATGTGTCCCCTCAAAAGTTTGTGTATGGAAACTTAATCCTCAATTTCCTGTTATAAGACTTTAGAGCTGGGGCCAGTGGGAGCTAATCAGGCTTAGAAGAAGGCAGGAGAGTGGCCCCATGATGATACTGGCGGCTTTATGACAGGAGACCTGAGCTGCCCCTTGCTCCATCAATGAGAATGCCCACTCTGTCCCAGTGCACCGGAAGTCCCGCACCAGAGGCCAGGCAGGCAGTGTGACCTCCCGGCCTCTAGAACCGTGAGCCAAATACGTTTCCTTATAAATTACCCAGTCTCAGCTTTCTTACAGGAACAGAAATGGACTCAGTAAAACCCGCCGCTGGTCATGACAGAAACGCGCATGTTCAGCTTTACGTTTATCCTTTTCAACAGCTGTGACTGCCGGCCTCCCTCCAGCTTCCCAGCAGTTTGATTCTAGGAGCACCCTGTGCACTTCCGTGCGGCCTTTCTGGTCTCATAACAGGCCAGGGACTTCCTTAGGGCCACACACGGCAGGATCAACGTTTTCTGGGGCACCTGGGCGAAGGGGCTCAGGCCTGGGGCTGCCGCTGTGACAGCCTGAAAGACCGGAAGTCAGGGCAGAGCCGCAGGCCATGCTGGGCCGGTGGAACAGCAGGCTCAGCAGGAAGCGGAAGACGACACCAGCCGGAAGCGGGGGGGGGGACTGCGGGGCAGCAGGGGTTCCAGGTCACGTGGTCCCTTCCCCCGGGCCGGTGTGAATGCACCTGTGGAGGAAAGTGACCCCAAATCAGGCAAGGGACGCCCTCGTGTGGAGACCACGCAGAAAGTCAGCTGTAAAACTACGGCTCAAGAGGGTAGCGACTATGCCGGACTCAGGACAACGCTCAGGGTTGAATTTTAAGACGCAAAATATAGAACAGCTGTAGAAAATATATCACATCAAGGCTATGATTACAACTGAAGTGCGCAGGAAGATCGGGGAGAATTACATAAAAATAGACCCAAGACCTGAACTTCAAAGCATGAGGATCGAATAGTGGAATTTGAAACCTCCTACCCGATGAGGCTAAACAGTGTATTAGCTACCGCTGAAAGGAACTAACCCGCGAGCGGAAGCCAAAACACGAGCTCACAACACAGCACGAACAGGGAGGCGGAGGCGCGGAGGCCCTGGTGCGGGCCGGGCCTCGGTGAGCGAGCGCCCCGCTGGCCCGAGGGGTCCCCGCCAAGCGCGCACGGAGAAACAGAGCGACCGGGGCCGGGCCGCAGCGGCGGGCGGAAAGGCGGGGCCGGGAGCAGGCGGGAGGGCGTGCGATTCCCTGCCAGACGAGGCCGAGCAGAGCTCTCGCAAGGGGCGAGCGGCCGCGAAGGCACCCGGGGGGTCGGCGGGTGTCGAGGGGCCACACTGGCTCCCTCCCGGGGGACGGGGTGGGGCTAAGCGCTGGGAACCCGGGACCAGGGCGCTTGGGTTTTCCTACTTTTCTCCAACCACGTTTTCACCGGTGGCTGGATGTGCAGGCTCCAGACTGATCGATTCCAAGCCCCAGCGAGGGAAGCAAAAAGGTATGAAGGCGCCTAGAAGCTATCCGGCGTACTTCAGAGACATGGGAAACGCAAGGGAACCCAACGCCGGGTTTTTGTGGTTCTCCGCTACTTCCGAAACCAGGATCTCCGGAGCTGTCCTATCGGGAGCACGCAGCAAGCTCGCAGGAGCGCGGGGTCCGGGAGCGCAGGGCGGCGACTGAGTCCAGGGCTCAGCGAGGGTCCACGCAGCGCATGCTGCCGAGGCCCAGTGGTTTTTCCTGTTGGACCTGTGTCATTTGTATTTTCTGTCCGCTGTGAGGCGGGCCTTCCCACACCCGGCTTGACGCGCGGTGCCGAGGACCCGGTCAGGAGTAACCAGAGCGAGGACTGCGGGCGGCAGCGTAGACGCTGCTCAGAACCGGGCGGTGCGCGTGACGAGGTGGCCGAGTGGTTACGGCGATGGACTGCTAATCCATTGTGCTCTGCAGGCGTGGGTTCGAATCCCACTCTCGTCGTCGTCAGAATTTCTTCACCCCTCTGGGCGGTGGGCTGGCAGGCAGACTCCTTCCCTGCCAGGCTGGGGCCTCCTTTTCCTCAGGAGGGAGCCTCTGGAGGGCGGGAGTCATTACCCAGGGGCGTTTATATGTTCCTCTTGCCGAACCGCCCCTGGCTCCTAGTCTTCTCCCTTACAGTATTGGAAAGAAGTGGCGAGAGTGGACGTCCTCGTTTTGCTCTGGGTTTAGTGGGAAGCTTTTACATTTCCACCGCGGGTAAAATGTTAGCTGGGGTCTGTTCCATAGACCCTCATTGTGTGGAGCCGCGCTCCTGTCGCACTCAGGCTAAGGAGGATTTTAACACCTGAGAGGGCCTTGAATGTTGTCAGACGTTTCTTCTGCAGCTATTGAGATGGTTGCCTGCTTTTTATCCTTCCTTTTATTAACATGTCGTGTTCTATTTATTGATTTAGATAGATTTTAAAGTCTGGTTTCATTTCCTCAGGAAATGTCTACCATTAGTTTCCTGGGCCTCTGATCTAGACATGTCTTCTCTAGGCAGCTGATCATATCCTCCAGTCCTAAGTTGGACCTCTTCTTCGAGGACAGTTTCAAAGAAGCATTGTATGGAATGGGGTTAAACAGGCAAGGAAAGTTTTATTCAAGACTACTGCAACAAGGAAGAGAGGCTGGACTCAAACCCAAGGCAACAGGAGCAGCTGGGAGTTTATAGCTAATGGGTAGGGTGAGGAGTCCTTGGATGGAGAATTATTAAGGCATCGAGGATATCAGAGTGGAGGATTCAGATTCTTGCTAAAACAGGGCTGGATGGACCAAGGGTGAGAACTAGTCAGGAAGAGGGATCAGAAGCCTGGGGAATTTTGGTCAAGGATGGAGCCCTTGTACCCCACACCCCAGGAACCCTGACTTCCCAAGGGTTAGGGTTCCCGGAGATGCAGCTCGGGCATCCCCAGACCACGGTACACCCCCACCCCCCGGCAGCTGGCCCTTGGTAGGGCTAGGTCACCACATACAGTCAGGCTTTTCTGTAACCTAAATTGGGAGGTTTGTCTAAAGTCCGAGTTTTTGGCTCTGAGCGAGGACAAGTGCACGTCTGACAATGGATGGGATCACAGTGCTCACACCATTAAACTCGCCTTTACCTTTGAGAATGGGACTTGCCCTCTGTTACTGTCATTTCATAAAACTCCAGGAAGATGGCCAGGACTCTGGGATGCATGTGAGAAACTGACCACAGGCTGACTGAGGTAGCGGCTGGAGGAAGACTGGGTTACAACCTCTCCACACAGGTAAGGGAGGGTTCCAGCTGCTTGGGAAGGGGGAGTACTGTGGGTGAGAACTCATCACAGGAGCAGCAGGAGAGTGGAAAGAAGGCAGGACCATGGTGCTGAGTCAGCATGGCCAAGAAAGGCTTTCCCTGTGCCATTAAATTAGGACCATCAGGACCACACATGCGAAATATCATCAAGAGGCCCTTGTGGAAATCAAAAGGCTGTTTTCATAAGCTTGGTAAACCTCACTTGGTGCAGCTCTGTGCAACCAGAGGTAATTCATAACATGAGCTAATGAAATATTTATGGTTTAATGGGTTTTGACTCGGTGAGAGTAGAACTCAATTAGAAGGAAATCTGAAAGGTGTTCACTAGGTTCACAAAACAGGGGTACTTCCTTGTTCCTCATTTTGTTCCTTTCCTGCTGGGGGAAACCCCCTCTAATTTAGCCAAGGTGGGACACACTCCCTGCCATGATCTAGCCCTTTGGACTCCGAGTCACCACTGTGTAGAGGAAAGAGCTTTGTCAGGTGCTCTAAAAGATTCTCTTCTAAGAGGTCCCACCGAGATTTGAACTCGGATCACTGGATTCAAAGTCCAGAGTGCTAACCATTACACCATGGGACCAATGGTATAAAAGGAATGGAGATGCATAACTGTGCTGAGATAGAAACTAGACAACATTTCCCCCAGATCCAGTAGGGAGCTTGGTCAGGCCTCAGGTGGCTGCAGAGCCCAAGATTGTAGTACATAACTCTGAGCCACCGCAGCTCATCTCTGGGACCCCAGATTCAGGTTTTGCAGACTGAAGCTTATGCAATTTAGCAGCCTTGTTAAAGCAAAGGAATAGATGTTCTGAACACTCCAAGGCCTGTCTGATGTATGTGGAGGTAACTGGAAGACAGGCAGCTGTCTCAACTAATTTCCAATGTATAAACAATATTCTCAATATACATATAAATTTTGCAAATTCTACAAATACTTTTTATAAAGAACAACCCCATCCAAGGGTGTGCAAAGAGCCATACAAGTGAGGATATTGACACAGCAAGATTCATGATAAATACTACTCTGGGTATACTTTGGTAATATGATCTCTACCTCAGCGGTTTTTCTAAAAAACATGAATAAATATATATAGAAATGAAAAAATAATATCTAAGAATACTCATTTTAATATTTTGCAATATCAGAAGTTTAGAAATGTGCCAGTGTACTTAATGGAAGTACTCTACAGCCACAAAAAAGAAAGGGATAGACCTATGTGCTCACATGCTGACTCGGCAGTTTCTGGGAAGGATTGAAGTTTGAAACAAAACTTAAGTCATCTACTGAACAGTAAGGCATAGTATTATACTTTTGTAAATCATAACTTGTGAGCTGATATTCATTTTTAAACAGAGTGGACGAATAGACACCAAACAGCATAAATTTTTCTAAGAAGTTAGGAATTACCTGTTGGTTTTGGGAAAGCACAAAAGGTAAGCGCTTGATAGTGGCTAGGCGAGTGGGAGGCTCCAATGCAGTGTTTTGACGATCTAAACTTTGTCACATAATAAAAAGATTAATGTTCAATTTCACTGGG
The DNA here is from genome assembly GCF_053883595.1 of Heterocephalus glaber. NCBI lineage: Eukaryota > Metazoa > Chordata > Mammalia > Rodentia > Bathyergidae > Heterocephalus > Heterocephalus glaber. Next base: position 860,031 of record NW_028258315.1, read on the forward strand.
GGTAGCAACTCACTGAAGGTCAGTCAAAACCCCTGGGTAAGAAATGCTTGTTTACACATTTCTGAGAGAAGTGTTCTGATGGTTTAAAGCTTCTTAGAAAAATTAAAATGTGAGTAATACATATAGAGACCGAAAAAGGACAGAATGGGGAAGGGACTCTCAAAACTATGCCCCGGGCATGTTAATTTAAAAGGGATTTATTAGTACAAGTTTGCAGTAGATAATGGTAACGATCGTCGGCTCTTGAACAGCTAGAGCAGGCTGTCAAGGTCGCGGGCAGGACTCGGGCTGGGCGTGGGGTCCCTGGGCTCCCCGACCCGGGCAGCCTCTGCAGCGCCCCACGCACATGCACACCCCTAAACATGCCTCCACGCCTGCATGTCTGCACATTCTTACACATCGCACTTCCTGCACACCTTGCACCTGCACGCTTCCCGGGCCGCGCAGGACGCAGGCCCGACGCGGGATTCCCCCTAACTCGGCGCGGTGGTTCTCAGAGATCCCACCCGGCCAGATTTTGCGTTTCCTGCGGCCGTTTCCCCGCCAGGGTTCCGCGGGACGCGCAGCCGCGCACGGGGGCAAATCGCCAGGAAAGCCTGGTCTCTGGCTTCCTCCAGGGGCGCGAGATCCGGGGGGCACAGAAGGGCCAGGCTGCTCTTCCGCCTTGTCTCTGGGGTGGCGCATCGCGGTGGCAGAAAACCCAGAGCAGCACGTCCCCGACACCGCTCGCACCGTGACTTCTGTCGCTAGGACGGCGGATACCTGCGGACGCCGAGCGAGTTCTTTTCCCAGGCGCCTCCGCACGGGCCGCCACGACCACCCCTCGGGGGTGCCAGAGGGGAGCGGAAGTGCGCAGGCGGGGGTGGGGCCGGGCGGTGGCACTTCCGCTGGGCGTGGTCTGCCGCAGCTCCGGAGGACTTCGGTGGCTGAGGCCGGGGAGGGTGCGGGGAGGCGTGCAGCCCGCGGCGTGGGCGCCTTCCCGCCCGCCGGCTGGGGACCCGGTCTCCCGGCGGCCCCTCCCTGGCGTCCCTGCGCAGGCTGTACGCTCGGGCCCTGGTAGCTGGGGCCCGTGTCGCGCGAGTGTTCGGTCGCTCTGGAGGGACCGGCCTGCATTGTGACGCAAACGAGCCCGCCTCAGCGCATCTGCGGCGGTTCCGCGCCAGGCGTCTCCTTAGGTCGTGGCCAGAGGCGGAGACCAGAGCTCAGGGACCCTCCGCGAGAGCACGAGCGCACTGGCCTCCCGGGAAGGGATGGAGGCCGGCGGGGCTGCAGGACAGCCGGGGGACATCGTCCAGGTGACAGTGAAAGAGGAGGACCACGCTTGGGGCCCGGAGCCCTGCCGGCCGAGGGGCGTGTCTTGCCCTAGGGAGCTCTCGCGGCAGCGCTTCAGGCAGTTCTGCTACCGGGAGACCCCGGGGCCCCGGGAGGCGCTGCGCCGGCTCCGCGAGCTCTGCCGCCAGTGGCTGCGGCCGGAGACCCACAGCAAGGAGCAGATCCTGGAGCTGCTGGTGCTGGAGCAGTTCCTGGCCATCCTGCCTGAGGAGCTGCAGGCCTGGGTGCGCGAACAGCATCCAGAAAGTGGGGAGGAGGCAGTGACTGTGCTGGAGAACTTGGAGAGGGAGCTGGATGAGCCTAAGCAGCAGGTGAGAAGTGGCGATGCCACCTTCTGTAGAGAATTTGAGTAAAGGGGTCTAGAACGAGGTCCGAGGGATGGATTCACGTCACCCTGATCGCTGCAAAGTGTGGTTTTGGGTACTTATTTCTTATTTCATCGCAGTGTACCAACAGTTTTTGTGTGATAGCTGTTCCAAATGAGATTACTTAACCAAATGGGAAACCTTGCACTGTTGCTTATAGTAGAAATTTTATTTAATGATTGTAAGGTTCAGGAGCTATATTAGGTAAATGTATAAAATAATTACTGTTTTGTATATCTATCTCTTGTTACGATGCCCACTATTTTTACCATAAGTGAAAATAAATCAGCCTAAGAATATGAGAAACATCTTATAGGAGAGACAAACACAGAAGTAGCCTAGAGGTAGGCGTGGTGCCACATGCCTGTAGTCCAGCCGCTTGGAAGGCTGAGGCAGAGGGATCACAAGTTTGAGGCCAGCCTCAGCAATTTAGAGAAACCTTGTCTCAAAAAATAAAAAGGGCTGGGGTTGTGGCCCAGTGGTAGAGCGCTTGTCTAGCATATAGGGGACCCTGGGTTCCATTTCCAGTGCCGCAAAGAGAGAGTGAGGAGACAGACAGAAGGGGAGGAGGGAGAAATTTAGTGGAGACATCAGGAAAGATCTGGGTTGATTATATGATAGGCTGTATCACTAATTAGTACCTAGAATTGTTGATATGCGAAGCGTTATGAGTCAAGTATTCTATTCAGAAGAATTTTTAAAGTCTTTTACCATTATACTAGAGTCAACAGAGTATCTTTGCCTTCTGTGATGGTAATTTTAGAATACCATGGATATTGCTAGACACATTTCAGTCATGATACTATCCATGTATTTATTTGCTTCCTTTGAAGATGAACTTTTAGGTATGCAGTTTGATTTATTAATACACGTGTTTGTGGAATGAAGAATCTTTAAAATGAGATCAGTTTAAAGCTGAAATTTTCCTGGATTATACATTAGTGTCTTTGGCAAGTTGCTTTAGGTAACCAAGTAAGAGCAACTGAATTCAAAGTATCTGGTTGTAGATAAATATTCAAGCAAATCATAAAAACATATAACATCATACATCATGCCCATTCCCCCCCCCACACACACCTCCTGTTTGGGTCTCTTGATCGCACACTGTTTTGGAAGTGGTTAATGGCAACCCCCCCATCTTTGTGCATTTTTTTGCTAAACTTTTTTGTATTCCAGAAAATGAGCAAGGTGAGGGGTCCACAGTGCCATGGAAGCATGTTGGTGGTAACATTACTGATAGTGTAAAAGAAGAAAAGCTTTGACAGTAGAAGAAAAGCTTTATTGTTTTGTTTTGTTTGGTACCGGGGATCGTGCTCGGGTCCTTGTGCTTTCGAGGCAGGCGGCAGAACCACTGAGCTAAATCCCTGGCCCCTGAAGAAAAGATTTAAATTGTAAAATGTTTGGAAAGAAATGAAAGAACCTGTGACACTGGTTGTACAACCAGCATGAAGAAGTTGTTGTGTACAATTAGAAGCAATGCTGGGAAAGTGAAAGAAAGTCATCTAACTGGAACAGCTGCCAGTGCTGCAAAATCCGTTAGAACAAGGCATACAGAAACAGAAGAAGTGGAACATTTACTAAGTGTGTGGGTTGTTGAATACCAGAGAAGATGCAATCTAGTGTGTCTTTTCTCAAAATTAAAGAGAAAGCCTTCGGACAGTAGTGGTGAATCTATGGCGTGAATGCTGCAGCAGACACACAGAGCCCTCTGTCAATTCCTGAGCCAAGTTGCCTTAGCATTGCTCCAGCAGCTGAGCATCAGGTAACTGCACATAGGGGCCATGTGCATTCTCCAAAAGGAGTAGTGGCCCCAGGCCATGATGTCATGAGCTGTGACTCATAAGTTGCAACTTGACTGGGCTTTCGTATGGGTGGTCAGTGCACTGCCAAGATATGTGTGTGTGTGTGTGTGTGTGTGTGTGTGTATTATATATATATATATATTTTTTTTTTTTTTTAAATATTTGCTTGGACTGGCAGTGAGTTGTTTTTTTTTGTTACCAGGGATTGAATTTGGGACCTTCCACTTGCAAGGCAGGCAGCGGAACCACTGAGCTAAATCCCTGTCGTGTCAGTGAGTTTTAATACTTTTTTTTTTGTTTTGGTACCGGGGATAGAACTCAGGACCTTGTGTTTGCAAGGCAGGCAACAGAGCCACTGAGCTAAATCCCCGGCCCAAAATACGTTTGTTTTTATTAACACAAGATTTTAGCTTTGAGTTTTCTTAGGAAAATTTGAAATTTAATATCTAAGAGTCAGCAAAGAGATGTTCTCATTAAAGACTGAGAATCTTTTAATGTTGTGCTGGCCCCTGATGTACTTGGATCTGCAGCATCGTATTGAGTTGTTTGTGAAGAATGTATGAAAACAAGAGCAACGTTATATATATTTGCTTGGATGGCTGTGAGTTTAGCAGAAGCCCCACAAGGTAGGAAACGCACTCAGATGCCTTTTCCAGGGCAGCGGAAAGCTGGTGCTCAGTGGAACACTGCCCCCTTGCGCTCGTGATCAGCAAGTTCAAGAGGAGCCGCCGCTGAGACTCACTGCTGTGGATTGATTGTTGATTTGGGGAATGTCCAATTCTTTAAGTGTTAACTAGTAGTGTTAGCTGTTTTTGGTATAGGAATAGATTTGTGTTGGGTGCTTCATTTTTTTTTTTAATTTTGTGTTTTTTTAGACTCCAAGTCTTGAACACCAAAAAATGACTACAGCAAAAAAAGCAAAACTGAAAACAGATAGTGGAAGATCATTCCAAGAGGCCTGGACAGAATCATTTGGAGTGATCGAATGCAATGGGAAAGCATTATGTATTTTGTGTAGTAAAAGTGTTGTGTGTCGCACATCGAGTGTCAGACGGCACTTTGATACCAACCACAAAAGTGTTGCCGAACTTGGTGAAACTGAAAGGAAAGAATTTCTGGAAGAGAAATTGAGGAAATACCGTTCTCATTATCTTAGTTTTTGCAACTATCTTTCTAAAACAAATCATCTGACAACTGCCAGCTTTCAGATTTCACTGAGCATAGTAAAGCATGGTAAGCCCCTTTCTGATGGGGATTTTATCAAAATGGCCATGTTGTCTGGGAGTAATTCCCTTTTTCATGATTTCCCAAACAAGGATGAAATTAAGCAACGCATCTCTGAGATGCCACTTAGCAGAAATACTGTTAAAGATCGAGTCCTGCGCATGGCAAGTGATGTTAGTCAGCAGCTCACCACTGACTTACAGAAGGCAGCCTGTTACTCCATGTGCTTGGATGAAAGTGCAGATATAAATAATCACGCAACCCTAGCAATAATTTTGCGTTATGCTGTTGGTGACATCATGAGAGAAGAGCTGGTGAAACTGGTGTCTTTGCGTGGAAGAACACAAGGGGTAGATATCTACAATGCTGTGATGGAGGCTTTTTTGTCACAAGACATAAGACCAGAAAAAGTAGTTTCAATTACTAGTGATGGGGAACCTTGCATGGTGGGGGCAACATCGGGTTTCATTCAGTTCTTTGTTAAAGAAGCAAAACATCCAGTCATTCAGTTTCATTGTATTATACATCAAGAAGCTCTTTGTGGGAAGGAAAGCAGCAAAAAATTAGATGATATCCTCAAAGATGTATCAAAAATGGTGAATTACATCATGATGCATGCTCTTAATTTTCAACAGTTTCAAGCACTTCTTGAGGTTCAGGCACAGTATAATGCTTTACTTGTGTACAGTAATGTCCGGTGGCTGAGCAGAGGACAAGTCCTGGAGAAATTTGTAGCCTGCTTGGATGAAATTAGGCTCTTTATGAATGCAAAAGGGCAGGAATATCCACAACTCACTGATACAGCCTGGCTTAATAACCTCATGTTTTTTACAGATTTTACACGACACTTCAATGTGCTCAACAAAAGACTACAAAGTGTAGGGAAAACAGCAGAAAGGATGTTTTATGATATCAAAACATTTGAGAGAAAACTGCAGGTTTTTGAAAGAGACCTTGAAAGTGGGCAGCTGAAATATTTTCCAAATCTAAAAATGCATTTAGAGAAATCTGCATTTGCAGACAGATTTACAAGCTGTCAGGAAATCTACAAGGAATTTTCTAGCATGGTAGCAGCTGCAAAGGAGAATTTTAGTAACAGATTTTCACAGTTCCATAAGATGGAGACAACTTTGTGTTTTCTTACTTCTCCAGATAAAGCCAAATTTGAAGAACTTGATCTTTCCTGCTTGTACTGGTTAGATTATGGAAATCTGGAAATGGAGCTATTGGAATTTCAAGAAAGCTCTATCTGGAAAAATAAATTCTATGACCTGCGTGCAACACTTGAGAAGATAGAGAAGGTGGAGTCTGAAGGGATGACAAAGGGCAGCACACTTGGTAGTTTTGAAAATGAAATCCTTAAAGTGTGGAATTCTCTGCCAAATAATTTTAAGTCCATGAAAGCACTTGGGATTGCTTTTCTTACTTTGTTTGGATCATCTTATGCTTGTGAGCAGCTGTATTCAGCTTTGAATTATATTAAATCTGATACAAGAAACAGATTAACAGATGACCTGAGTGCTGCATATGTTACTCTCAAACTGACGAAGTATGAGCCAAGGTTTGACAAACTATCAGCATGCATACAGCAGCAAAGATCTCATTGACTGTGCAAAAGCACACCAAATGCAAACTCTTACTTTTCAATAAAAAGCCATTTCTAACATTGAAAGCTCTGTTACTGTATTTTTCTTTTAAGACAAAAGATGTTTTATATGTGACTTTTTTCTAACCTAAAATTTCAATATTTAGTTGTTGGCGCTTTGCCGTAAAGAAGTTAGTTTTGGGTTGCAGTTTGGACACTCATTCTCTAAAAGGTTCGCCGTCACTGCTTTAATATATGAAGGCCTTAAGAAAACTGAAAATGCTGCAGAAGTGCCTCTGTTTAGTACAAGTAGTGGCTGGAGACATCCAAGAACTGGGTACCAGCCCTAGTGTCATAAACCAAAAGGACATTTTAGGGTCAAGTACAGGAATGTACTGTAACCTCTGGTTATTTGATTATTTATTTTTGTTTGTTTTGTTTTTTTAAGACAGGGTCTCACTATATAGCTCAAGTTGGCCTCGGACTCACTGTATAGCCCAGGCTGACCTCGAATTTGTGGCAATCCTACTTCAGCCTTGTGAATGCTGGGATTATTAGGCATGAATCACCACACCCAGTCGATTATTTAATCTAATATTTTCAATGTACACAAATGGGGAGTTGATAAACTTTAGCTAGGTAGCTTAAATATATCAGGACATACAGATCAACTGTTTTTGTGGTGATTTGAATTGTGTCACAACTTCAGTTCTAGACTTGTGGTTTAAATTGACCAATGAATAACATTTTTGTTTGGTTTTTTTTGGTACTGGGGATCGAACTCAGGACCTTGTGCTTGCAAGGCAGGCCCTGGAACCACTGAGCTAAATCCTCGGCCCTGAATAACATTTTTAACATAGGTCTAAAAACTTATTTTTGCATTATAATTGACTATTATACTGATTTCATGGCAACTTCTTTTATAGAACCACAGTGTTTCTTTTTTTTAAAACAGGATTAAATTGTTTTGAATTGCTGTAACTGTCTTCCATTGCTTAAGTTTTCACTGTTTGACATTGAAAATCCCAACATCCCAAAAAGCGTAACTTCCAAACAATGAGATCTTACAGACTTACTTTTTCCTGCGCCAGATCCAGACAAACTCTCGCCTGAATGTGTAACGTACTATATAGTTCAGTAAGAAAAAGGGCTGCCCCAATAGAAAAATCAACAAAGAACTTAAATACCTACTTTAAGAAAAAAGAATAGCCAATTGGTCAATAAAGTTACAAAACAGTCATTTAATCTTATTAGTAATCAGAAAAATGCAAATTGAAACAATGTGTGGTACTATTTTATTTTAACCATGATGTTTTAAAAGTTCTGACATGAGTAAGTTTTAGGATGTTGAACTGCTGGAATGATGATGCACTATTGGCAGAAGTAAATTTTCATGACCATGTTAGAAGCATCTACTATTCTCAATGATCCAGCAAACTTGCTGCAAGGTATACATCAATAGAAAACTAAAGACAAAAGAATATTCACAGCAGCGTTATCATAATTACCAAAACTCTAAACAATTCAAATATCTGTTAAGAGTAGAATGGGATCTGGGAGTATAGTTCAGTGGTAGAACAGGTGCTTAGCATGGGCAAAGCCATGGGTTCAATTCCTGGGATGAAAAAACAGAAAATGTGGGATGGAAGAACATAGGTGGTGCATTTATACAAGTGAATGCAATAATGAAAATGTTTAAGGAAATACTATAACAGTGGGGATGAACTTTACAAGCATAATTTAACCAAAGACAGACAAAAATGAATACCTATTGCATGATTCTGTTTATGTAAAATTCTGAAAGCAAAATGAATCTATGTTGGTAGACATTAGGGTAGTAGTTGCTTTTGTGGAAAAGCTGTCTGTCACCTCAGCTGGAAGCAGGCCTCTGTACTCAGCCCCTAGTTGAAGAGTTCAGGCCTGTTTTCACTGTGCAGTATACTACATCAGTACAATTTAGTACCTTTCTGTTCTCAGGGAGATAGTTTTTTTGCTTTTTGAAAAGCTTTTGCTTACAATATTACGATTAATCATGGAGGTATGATTGATCCTAGAGGCTGTTAGAGAAAAAGACTTTTGTTTTGAGACAGGGTCTTGCTATGTACTTTAGACTGGCCTTGAATTCACTGTGTACCCCAGGCTGGCCTCAAATTTATGATGATCCTCCCTCAGTTTTCCAAGTGCTGGGATTACAGGTGTGCATCACCACACCTGGCTTTAAGGGTGCTTTAGGAGGTTGTTAGCTATTGGATACTTACTTTCATTATGTGCCCACTACACTTCACAATGGTGGAAATTCAGGATCTATTCTGCCTAACGTGCTCATGCTCACTTTCAGTTTACTTAATATTTAAATGTCTAAGATCCACCTGTAGAAATGGTTAGAAGTTCTATAAGTCAGTGACAACTCTCCAAAACTAGAATAATATAACAGTGTGATACATTGTGTGTGTGTGTGTGTGTGTGTGTGTGTGTGTAGAGCCTTAAGGCTTCAGACTTCATCATGGAATTTATAGGTACACATTGTTTTGGTGGGGAAGTTATGTTAACTTGACTAGACAAATACAGTGTTACACAGTGTATGTAGGAAATTCTATATAGGTACATTCAGGACTTCTACCTTCTTACTATCAGGCTCTGCTGTTGGACACTGACTCATTTCAAGGCTTGGCACAGATAATGGTTGGTGTGACAGCTGCACTTATAGGCCTGAATTTTAAAAAGACCTAATAAATTTACACGCATGCTGAAAGAAGGAATAAACTAGAGAATTGAATAGGTTGTTCTGATTTCCCAAGAAAGTGAAACCTAATCAAACACCATTGTAACAAATTGTGACATGGATGATTTGGAGGTGAACTTGCTTTTATGTTAAAGGTACATTTCTTTTAAGGATTCTCTAACTTACTAATCAATTAATCTCAGTTCACTTTCTGACTGAAGTATCAGAATATTTTCCATTGAATATATTCATTTATGTTGAATATTTAACAATACTTTCCATTAGTGGTAATGACATTTCTTTTTCTAAATTTTTTTTTTCTGGTACTGGGGATCGAACTCAGGACCTTGTGCTTGCAAGTCAGGCCCCTTTTTTTAGTTTTGTGAGACAGAGTCTCACTGTGTAGTCCAGGCTGGTCTTAAATTCACTATGTAGCCCAGGCTGGCCTCAAACTTGTAGCAGTCCTCCTGCCTCAGCCTCCCGAGTACTGGGATTACAGGTGTGTGCCACTGCACCTGGCCATTTTTTGAATATCTGGCCAGATAACTTGTGACTCATGTCTTCTCCTAATACTCTGTTCCTTATTTAGCCATATAATCAGTGAAGTAAAAGTCCAAGAGAAATAACCTGCTACTTATAAGTGACAGAAGAAGTAAGCCAGAAGAAACCAAGGAAGCTGAAAAATGGCCAGCCTGCCCATTGAAATCAACTCTAATGGGGTTACTGGAGTAGACGATACCTCAGTGAGATGTCACCAATGCAGGTAACTACTCCCTGGAACCCAAAACATAAAGATAATGGAAAATCAATTTCTACCCACTGTCTTAGGAAATATAACTAATTGCTAATGGAAATAAAATTATTAAAACCCATGAACTTCATTCAAATGTATAAATAAATGAAAGAATTGCTGGGAAAAATAACTTTAAAGAACAGAGAAGTAGACTTACCTATACACTAAGGTACCAAAAAGTCTCTTTAGATAAAACTGGTATTGACACAATGCACATCAGTGAAGCAATAGAATACAAAATAGCCATATCAAGAAAAAAGTGATTAAATTCTATGTGAAAAAATTTAAATATGATACATACAAAAGCCTACAAGCAAATTCAATACATCAATGAAATTATTTGAAAAATATATCAGGGATAAAACCTGATCTTACCAGAAATGCTCTAGGTTGAATCCCCAGTACTGTGGGAGGAAAAAAAATTTGATCTGAGCAGTTTTCACGAATATTTTAAAAAATGCTTTAAGATCTATTCCGTGATGCTCAACTTCAATCATAGTAAAAGCAAATTAAAACTACATAGGCCTGGCCCCAGTGTCCACCAGGTCGGCCTGGCCCAGCCATGATCAAGGCGATCCTCATCAACAACCACAGAAAGCCGCAGCTCTCCAAGTTCTACCAGCTGTACAGTGGAGATACACAGCAAGAAATCATCAGGGAGACTTTCCATTTGGTATCGAGGAGAGATGAAGATGTTTGTAATTCCCTTAAAGAAGGATTATTATTTTTCTTTTTAAAGAAGGATTATTAATTGGAGGATCTTACAACAAACTGATTTATAGACATTATGCAACACTACATTTTGTCTTCTGTGTGGATTCTTCAGAAAGTGAACTTGGTATTTTAGATTTGATTCAAGTGTTTGTGGAAACATTAGACAAATGTTTTGAAAATGTCTGTGAACTGGATTTAATTTTCCATGTAGACAAGGTTCACAATATTCTTGTGGAAATGGTGATGGGGCGTGGTATTGGAGAGCAACAGGAATGAAATTGTTACACACATTGATGGACAAGATAAACTGGAGAACTCTTAGGCTGGCTTAGCAGGAGCTCCAGCCCGCGCTGTATCAGCTCTAGAGAATATGCATCTTCCTGAGATCCCAAGGAATATTAACATTGGTGACATCAGTAAGAAAGTGCCAGGCCCAGGGATTTAGCCCAGTGGTTCCACCGCCTGCCTCATAAGCGCAAGGACCCGAGTTCGATCCCTGGTACCAAAAAAAAAAAAAGTGCCAAACCTGCCCTCTTTTAACTAAAACATTAAATAGGCCACTCCCAGGTAAAATCCAGGGGGAAAAGTCATCTAAGTGTACCATACAGTTGTTATTTTTATCAAAAATAGAGGAGAGTCTTAACTTTTGCTCTTGGACTTAAGTCAGGGTACTGTATAGAAATTGTGTAAAATAAGTATGAAAGTTCAATGTTGCTTTTCTTGCTTAGCGATTTTAAAGAAATTGTATAGTTCCAGTGTGATATTTTTTTTTCTTTTCTAAACTGCATTCCTGTGCCAACCTAAGGCATGCCTCTACGTATTGGCTATTACAATATTTTGAAAGTGCAGTATTTCTTTAATTATGTACAACCCAAAATGTTGGTGTTTTGTATGGGTCACAAGTGCAACAGTCCTTAATTCTTTCTATTTGTCACAGTTGTTAAAGAATCAAGTATGTATTGCATGAAAGTATTATGACCTTTTCCTCTTAGTTTAAATAAACTCAAAGGTAACTGGATTTCTAAAGCACCTTTCTGTTTGCCTGATATCTACTTTAGCAATAATTTTTTTATGACCCTCTGACTCAAAAAGTGAATAAAGGTATATTTTATCATTGTTTAAAAAAAAAAAAGCTACATGGAAGTACCATTTATCAGCTGCCAGATAGATGAAATCCAAAGTTTGACAAAACAGCCTGTTGGCCTGATAGGAAACAAGTCCTCCAGTGTGTTGGTGGTGAGTGTGTGGAATGATTCAACCCTACAAAAGGCATCTTGTCATCTACCGAGAAACCTAGTGAGGCACTTAACCTTTTGATCTAGCATAGCACTTCTGGGAACTTTGAAAATACATGTCTACAAATAGAAAGAAGATAGAAAGTTTCTCGTTGCAGTATTATTTGTAAATGGAAACAATTGTAAACTATCTAAACACTTATCCACATGAACGATTGAATAACCTACCCCAATGTGCCAAGCACAATGTTCAGGCACAAAACAGAATGAGGATGATATCTATGAACTGGTGTGAAATGGTTTTCAGACATTATTTTTATATTAAATGAAAAAAGATGTGAACTAGTATATATAATGTGAAGAAATAAGTATATGCATACTTATATTTAATTTTTATGTAATATATACACAAACAGAAGTAAATACACGTTCTTATACATGCAAATATGCATGCATGTTTGTGTATATAAAACATTTTACATATTTTCACAGAAGTAAATACAAGGTGCAGCGCAAAATGAAAAATTACTTATGAGAGTGGGTGAAAGTAGAATTCAGGATGTATGAATGTGGCAAAGACTTTTCTGAAAATATACTTTGATTTTTTGATATATGTTTATAGAGTATTTTAAATAAGGTGAAAACAAAAGGATTAAACAGAAACGAACTCAAATATATCAAACTAAAAACAGAAAAGTTTAGGTGACTTGAACATAGTATTCTGACTATATACTCTTAGTGGAATACTGTCTGTGGACATATCGAAATCTACAATAATATATTGAGTTCTATTTAGTAGGTACACTTTTGGGAGTATCCTACAGCACACAGTATAATATAATTATTAAAGCAATTCTGTGTTTATCTAGCTTAAAGCAAATGAATACATTGTTTTAAATTATTTTGCACTATTTTTTTCACTGTGACAGAAGGAGATACAAATATGGAATGTGGAAAGCCAAGGAATGCTCTGTAAGGTTAACACTGAATTAAATTTGTGACATTTCAGAAATGTATGTACCAGCCCTGTCCACGAAAGGGCCTAGAGGTGATGACACCCCAGGGATGATGAGCCTACGTACTACCTGACCATTGTTACGTAAAACTTTGCTCTGTAAAGTGAAATCACTACTTCTTGGAAAAACTGTTGAAACCATGTCTGGTTTAGAGAAAATGCAACATGGGCCTTGAATTTATTTCTGTAAAAGATGGGGGAATACTGGAGAATGGACCCAGGGCCTTTGCACTTAGTTACATCCCGGGCCTTTTAAAATTTTTCCTTTCAAGACAGGGTCTTGCTAAGTTGCCCAGACTGGGCTCAAATTTGCAGTCTTCCTGCCTCAGCCCCACAGAGTGCTGGAGTTACAGGTGTGTGTTATGTCTGGGTGGGATAAATATATTTTTCAGTATATATATATATATATATATATATATATATATATATATATATTTTTTTTTTTTTTTTCCAGTACTGGGGATCAAACTCAGGGCCTTGTACTTACAGGGCAAGCATGGTACCACTGAGCTAACTCCCTGGCCCTGAATGTATTTTTCAAATGAATAGGTCTTGTGGTCACTACCTTAAGCAGCGGTGAAACAACCTGTTGGAATGTGCCCTGTGACGTCACACAATAAGTACACACCACTGATGCAGTATTCGTACAGAAATGTCTAACCAGAATCTGTGAAGGAACAGTAAGACAGATCCCAATGTGAAATTTTCTGAAACACAGCTGGCTCTGACTCTTCAAAATTGAATGTCAAAGTAAGAAATGTCTTCAGATTAATTGAGGCCAAGGAAAAATAAGATGTGGAATAAATATTAATTGGATCATGGAATTTTAAAAACTATAACATATTTTGGAGACAACTGGGGAATTTAACTATAAACCGTGTGCTACATAATTGATGTAAGGAGAAGATACTGTTTTCCATCCAATACAGTTTTCAATTTGGATGGCTTTTTTTCCTGATCCATAATACTAATTTTTCCACATTTGGTTTAGAACTACTATAAGGTTCTTTGCTGTGTTAGATAGCTCCTTGGTCACTATTAGATAACTTACTCCTAGTCTGAAATATTCACTTTCAACTCATGACACTGTAACACTTTTCTTTCAGTTATCACAATTTAGGACACATGTCTTTAATGTACTCCCATTGTTTTTACCCTAAACAGAAACTACAGGAGTACATATCAACTCTTGTCCATTAGAGTCAGTTTCTGTGTATACCTCTGGCTTTATTAATTTCTCTTATTTTCATTTCTCGTCTTAGTATATCTTGCATTGCCCTTAAGAATACAGTGAAGACAGTTTCTTTTTACCTCACATTCAGTTTCAGTGCAAGAATGTTTCGAGGCTTAGCTATGGGTTGTGCATTAATTATTTACATTGATTATTAAATGTACCAATCTGTCTCAGGTGTCACAGGACATTTATGAGGAAGAAATTCCTGCGGAAAAAATGACTCCTCTGGATTCTGCACAAGAGTCCATGAGTATTGAACTCCAGCCTGCAGAAGGTGGAATGGAATGTGATTCTCCAGAACCACACCCTCTTCAAGATAATGGTGAGGATAATTTAGTCCTGGGAAAGTGGAGAAGACTTCAGCAAGGAAAGATCTACTCCTTGAGATTATGAGGCCTTTTCAGCTTTTACTGAATATAGTTGAAGGAAAAATTAACCAATGTAATGTAATCTTACTAATGGAGATCAGTTAGGCTGTCATGTAATAATGTCAAAAATAGTTGAACACAAGATTTTCTATGGATCCTTTGCAGTAGAGTTAATTAGTATCTGCGGATAAAAGAGACACCTCTGTGTGTGAATATTGAGCCCTTGACCATGTGTCCCATTGCTAAAGCCTCTGCTCCCAGATTTTGGTCACATGATGGTTATGTAAGACTTGGAAAAACTATTTAGAAATGCTACTGAATAAAGCAGTTTCTGAAGTCTGTCTTTTCATGTTCTAAGGTCTGTGAAGGGGTGCCATGGAGGCACAGGTGCAGGCTGGCCTGGTTCTGGAGCAGTTGTCTTTTCATAAAACGCAGAAGGATGATGGAGAAAGTGTTTTTCTCCTGCAGCCCTAGCAAGTCTCCATTCCCTATTCATCTAACTTACCAATATTTCTTCTACTACCTTCCTCAGCTCACATTCTCCTGATTTATTTTGACCTATATTTCCTTCCCAAATGCATTCTTGTTTACCTTCCTTTCCTTCTCATAGTTCAATATCATAACACAAACTGGATCAGTATAAAAAGAAATACTGTTCCTGCAATGGTTTTTTCAATCACATTCTAAGATAGCACTCACCATGAGTTTTATTTCATTATAAAGTTAGTCAGTTTTTGTTTTTTGGGTTTTTTTTGGTACTGGGGATCGAACTCGGGTCCTTGTGCTTGCGAGGCAGGCGACAGAACCACTGGGCTAAATCCCCGACCCAAATTAGTTTTTATGATGCTCTTTTGTTTTTATTTTTTGGGGTTTTTTTTTAGCAAAACATTTATTGGTACATTTTAGGTATATATAATGATAACTTTTCATCATAGGGAATTTGTATCAGTACATGATGTATCTTGTATGAAGCACTTTTGAATGCAGTCAAAATGTAAAAAAATGTTAGATAATGTGGAAAGATACTAGAGAACTAACTGATCCCTGTTTCTTTAGAAACTTACAATCTTGTTAGATGTACCTATGAAACAATTAAAGAAGAAAGTGCTATAGTGCTAATTTGGGTTATGAATAGATTATATTTTTCTGAAACATACTGTGAGCTTAAGTTTAGTGACCTAAGAAGTCTTACTGAAGCAATTGAGAGATGAGGCCAAAACACACAGTAACATATTGATTTAAAATAGTTTGGGTGATTATGAACATTTAAGAATGATTTGAATTTACTAGTTGAATATTTGGTATGCAAATTAGTAGTATGTACAGTGTTACCTGAGAGACAGTTATAAGACTGTCTGAATGTACTATACTAATTCCAAATTATTCTTTTTTATTGTTTTCAAAATATTTTTCTCCAGACTTAGTAAGCCAAGTTTGAGGTATTAGTTGAGATAATGGTGAGGATATTCTAAGTGTTTGTGTTATGACTATTCTAAACATTTCTTTTAACATGCTTTATTAGATCAGAGATTTTTGGCTTTGTAGTTTTACAGGCCCAAAAAGAGAACCAATATAAACCTAATATGTAGAAAAGCAGTATTATTGAACCTAAAATATTGATACTATGTACCAGACAACCTGACTGAATAAAATAGAAAATGTGGTTGTAGTCTGCAGCTTTTAAAAAAACCCATTATTATATTGCTAAAGGCTCTCTAACCAAAATAATATTTTTATGTAGTAAATAAATGCAAACATTAACTCGAATCCTGCTTTACATGAAATAGTGCTTTCCTTAAGGCTAATCCTGATACTTTTCTGGAAAGCCACATTCCAGCTTTCTACTCTTTTACTGTATTAGAACTGTTTTGTTCTTGGCTGGAGTTTTCACCTTTCCTTCGTTCCACCGAGATTGACCTCCTCACCAAAATCAGTTTTCCCTTCTGTGTGTCTGTAGCCCGTTTTCACCCCACATTCTATTGGCTACTCAGGAAATGTGCGTGTGTGCATTCACATGCACATGCGCGCGCGCACACACACACACACCAAATATTCTAATTTTTTTCCTTTATATTTTAGGGTCATTTTTGTGGCTTTCCATGATGTCTCGAAGCATGGGTGATGATAACCTCAGTAGCTTAGATACTAATGAAGAAGAAATTGAACCAGAAAACATGAGAGAAAAATTCTTCAAAAGCTTAGCAGTATTATTGGAAAACAAAAGTAATAATACTAAGATATTTTCTAAAGCTAAGTACTGTCAATTGATAAGAGAAGTAAAAGATGCTAAAGCTAAGGCAAAACAGGAGTCAGTTGACTACCGTTGGTTGGCTAGATTCGATGTGATCCTTGTACAAGGAAATGTGAAGTTAATTGAGGCTATAAATGGAGAAACAGATAAAGTACGGTATTATTTACACAGTGAGGACTTATTTGATATTCTGCATGATACACATCTCAGCATTGGACATGGTGGACGTACTCGCATGGAGAAGGAATTACAAGCTAAATACAAGAACATCACAAAAGAAGTTATCATGCTATATCTGACACTCTGTAAACCATGCCAGCAGAAAAACTCAAAACTCAAGAAAGTTCTAACATCAAAGCCAATTAAGGAAATTAACTCCAGGTGGCAAGTAGATCTCATAGACATGCAGTTGAATCCTGATGGGGAGTATAAATTTATTATGCATTATCAAGACCTTCATACGAAGTTAAGTTTTTTGAGGTCACTAAAATCTAAGAGGCCTCAGGAAGTTGCACATGCTCTTTTAGATATTTTTGCAGTTATTGGAGCACCCAGTGTCTTACAGTCCAATAATGGGAGAGAATTTTCAAGTCAGATCATCACAGAACTCAGTAATATTTGGCCAGAATTAAAGTTGGTCCATGGGAAGCCTCAGGTTTGCCACAGTTCTACAGAAGAAACTGAGGAAATCCAAAAGAGAATCTTCTCCTGGATGCAAATGAACAATTCACCACACTGGGCTGAATTTTTGTGGTTCATTCAGATGATCCAAAACCAGCCCTATCACAGAGGCATGCAGCAGACTGCATGTGAAGATGTATTTAGCTCTGAAGCTAAGCTAGACCTGTCTCACTCTCAGTTGACTGAAGAGCTCGTTGGCAGACTGCACAGAGAAAATAAATTAGACCAGGTTAATAAAGAGCTAGAAAATACTCTCAGAGCCCAGTATGAAGAATACATTGAGACTAGAACAGATAGTGACATTGAAGAAAATCTTTCCATTACCACTAAAGTGGCTAAAAATTCCCCTCCTGAAAGCAGGTTAAGATTTTTATGCTGTGTACTTTGTGAAAAAGAATCCATAGGTGCTAGTAATTGTGTATCATATCTTGGAAATGTCCATGCCCTCCATGGGGTGTCTTCTCACCAGGAGGCTTCAGGCTGTGGTCGACAAATAACTGGTAGTCTTTGTCATGAGATCAGTACAATGAAAAGGAAACAGGAGGTTCACAGAGGGTTGCATGTTCAACCGTCCAAAATGCTAAAGCCATCAGTGACACCATTTTCACCAGACACAGTAGGAGACTGGGTAAGAGTTTGAGTATCTCGTGTGATGAAAGCTGGGGAAAAGCTTTATTGCACTTTGCTCTGATCTTGATGGATAAGAATTTTGTTCACCTTCAATGTATTTTTCCTAATGAAGAACATGACTTCCACCTTTTCATCAAATTTGAAGTTATAAATTTGAATGCTACATCGTTTATTGTTTTGGGATGATGAACAGTGTCTCTTTTTAGGCATTTCTTGGGGGAATGAGAAATCTCATATCAAGAGGATAAATAATGTATATGATACTAGGTTTCTACAGAAGAATGAATTTAATAACATGAATTTAAGGTGACTGTTTCAGTTATATGTGAGTTTGGACAGTAAAAGGCATTTCAAATCAAGTAAAGAAATACTTAGGAGAGGTGAGGGATGGATGATAAATTTTGTCAGAAGACAAGTGTGTTTGTTTTTTTTTATATAGCAGGGATTGAACTCAGGACCTTGCACTTGCAAGACAAGTGCAGTACCACTGAGCTAAATCCCGGGCCCCAAAAGATAAGTTTGTATTGGCAGAGTTCAGTTGTGAGATTTGAATGGAGAACATGAGGTAAGGCCTACACAACTTTAAATCAGGCTCTCTGAGGTAGAGCTGATGTTCTGAAATAGTTACCCTTTATTGGGGCCGGGGATTTAGCTCAGTGGCATCGTGCTTGCCTCGAAAGCGCAAGGTCCTGAATTCAGTCCCTGGCATTAAAAAAAAAAAAGTCACCCTTCATTAAGGCTAGTGGTATTCAAAGTGTGATCTGCAAACTATTGATATGATGGCTTGCGAATTATTTTTACCAGTCCATGAGAGAAATATAAAAACTGAAGGTATAGAAACATATATAAACAATACAAGAGGAAAAAAACATTTATAACAACTTGACTTTGCTGCAACCTCCAAGCACATGATTAATGGGTTCATCTTACTGAGTATAGACCAGTTTAGGTGTTGCTAACTGCTCAAGGTGAGTCCCTTGTGGTGGGAGTTGCACTAGTAAACACAATTAAGGTTACTTTGTAATGTGTGCTATTTTACGTTTAGTTCATCATCTAACTTAGAAGTACAGTGGTACTTTGGTTCATGAACTTAATTCATTGCACCATTCTGGAAAAAATGGCCATGTTCATGTTCATGTTCATGTTCATGTTCATGTTCATGTTCATGGGAAAGATGGCTATGGTTGTATTTGTCACCCAATGCAGAGTTCACAAACGAAAACAAAATTTTACCAAAGGCTTCTGTTTGCAAACCAAACTGTTACCGCTATATTCAAGCTCAAAAATGTAAGCATTTATTATTTTTATAACGGTTTAAAATCACTTTTTATTTTTAACCAAGTCTAGTTTTGTTTTGTTTTGTTTTGTTTTTGGTACCAGGGATTGAACTTGGGTCCTTGCGCTTGTGTAGCAGGCAGCAAAACCACTGAGCTAAATCCCTGGCTAACCAAGTCTAGTTTTGAATTTATTGTTTTAACATTAAGATGGAGAAGTAAAGTTTATATTATTAATTTTAATCCTAATTTGCAGGTGGCGAAACAAGCTTCACTGGACTTTCTTGTCAAGAAAAGACACACTTTCTTGGAATATAGCAATAGTAATAAAAAAAAAATGGTAACAATAGAAGTTATCCTGGAGAGAGAAAAGCCAAAAGAGTTCATACGAGTTTTACTCAGAAATATGATCCTTCATACATTGAGTTCGGTTTTGTAGCTGCAATTGATGGTGAAGTGCTAAAGCCACAGTGCATTATTTGTGGAGATGTATTGGCTAATGAAGCAATGAAACCATCAAAACTTAAGCGGCATTTATATTCAAAACATAAAGAAATAAGTTCACAACCAAAAGAATTCTTTGAGAGAAAGAGTAGTGAATTAAAAAATCAACCAAAGCAGGTATTCAATGTTTCTCATATAAATATTAGTGCTCTGAGGGCTTCCTATAAAGTAGCACTTCAGCTGCCAAGTCCAAAACACCATACACAATTGCTGAGACACTTGTGAAAGACTGTATCAAAGAAGTTTGCTTGGAAATGTTGGGTGAATCTGCAGCAAAGAAAGTAGCACAAGCACCACTTTCCAATGACACCATAGCTCGCCGAATTCAAGAGCTGGCTAATGATATGGAAGAGCAACTCATAGAACAGATAAAGTTGGCAAAATACTTCTCATTGCAACTTGATGAGTGCAGAGATGTTGCTAACATGATAATTCTTTTAGTCTATGTGAGGTTTGAACATGATGGTGACATAAAGGAAGAATTCTTTTTTTCAGCCTCTTTACCTCCAAACACAACTAGCTCAGAACTGTATGAAGCTGTGAAAAATTACATTGTTGACAGATGTGGCTTGGAATTTAAGTTTTGTATAGGAGTGTGTTCTGATGGCACAGCTTCAATGACAGGAAAATATTCCAAAGTGGTCACCCAGATTAAGGAACTTGCTCCAGAATGTAAAATAACACATTGCTTCATCCATTACGACAGTCTTGCTATGAAAAAAATATCAGCTGAACTATATAGTGTGCTTACTGACATAGTAAAAATTGTGAATTATATAAAATCTAATGCGGTAAATTCAAGATTGTTCTCTTTATTATGTGATAATATGGAAGCTGATCATAAGCAACTGTTACTGCATGCTGAGATACGGTGGCTGTCTCGGGGAAAAGTTCTATCGAGAGTGTTTGAAATATGAAATGATCTCAGTCTTTTTGCAAGGCAAGAAACCTGTTTGGTCTCAACTTTTTGAAGATGTGAATTGGATATCGAGGCTTGCTTATTTATCTGATATCTTTAGTATTTTTAATGATCTTAATGCTTCTTGCAAGGAAAAAATGCAACATGTTTTTCAATGGCAGATAAGATCGAAGGACAAAAACGAAAGTTAGAAAGTTGGAAAAACAGAATTTCTGAAAATTGTTATGACATGTTCCACAATTTAACAACAATCATTAATGAAGTTGATAATCTTGATAGTGCACATCTGCGGAAAGTTATCAGTGAACATCTTAAAAATTTGTTAGAGTGTCTTGAATTTTATTTTCCTTCAGAAGAAGATCCACGTTTAGGAAATTCATGGATCCAAACCCATTTCTCGCATCAAAAGATAATTTGAATTTAACTGTAGCCTTACATGATAAGTTGTTGGAACTAGCTTCTGATGAGGGTTTAAAAATAAAATTTGAAAATACAGTATCCCTTGCTTCATTTTGGATAAAAGTTAAAAATGAGTGCCCTGAGCTTGCTGAGATTGCTTTAAAATCTCTTCTTTTATTCCCTTCAACATGCCTGTGTGAGGCAGGGTTCTCTGCTGTAAGTGTTATTAAAACAAAACACAGAAACAGTTTAAATATACGTTATCCTCTTAGAGTGGCATTGTCATCGATCCAACCTAGATTAGACAAACTAACAAGCAAGAAGCAAGCTCACTTATCACGTTAAAATCTTTAAATGACACATACAGTGGTCATGCAACATATGCATTTAGGCATTTGGCGTGAGGAATTTATTTCACTTTAGGCTTTCTGTTTAATTACTATTGTGGAAGTATCAAGTTATGAGTAAAATAGCAATTCTCTATATAAATTGCCTGTAAACATTCAGTAAAGCATTTATACAATTTTTATAATTTTATTTTCCTGTTATATTGAAGTATAACTTTTTATTTGTTAACCCTAATATTAAAAACTTCATGTTGTTTTTTGTATGTCTTTGCTGTTGTATACATTAGCAGCTTGAGATTGTAGGACAGCTTCCATGTTGAAAGGGCACATGAGGTCAGTGAAGAGGAGTGAGTTCATTAAGTAGGATTAGGATTCAGATGCAGTGCAGGGGGTCATCAGGATGTTAAATTTGTTCAACTGATCGGGGTGGTTAGGTTGGAAGTTGGAGTTAGGTTTGTTTTGTAGATACCTGGATACACACTGTAAATAGGTGAGGTATAATTGTGTTGAAGTTCTGGGCTCATATTGATAAATTCTGATTTCCTAAGGGTGGGAGACCGTGCTATGGTAATAAGCTTGTGCCAGAAGGTTTTTAGACTTAGCTATAGCATATTGCTGCTGGAGTACTTAGAACACGGTTATTATGAGCATCTCAAGGAAATTTACATCCTCTATTTTGTTTGGAGGTAATTGAGAAGAATATCACACATCTGCTCTGTCAGTGTAGTGGCTTACGATGACTGAAAACAGATGGTGTGAGGCAGGGTCTTTAAGGTAAATTATACCAAGATCCTTGAAGAAAATGACAGTCTTCCTAGTCGGGGCAATTTACAGTGAGTTCTCATTTTCATAGAAATGTCACATTCAAACTTGAAAGATACAAAATGTCACTAAAGATTATCCTTTTGCCTTGAAAGCAGAGGAAAAATTCAGTCTTGAAACCTTGGTTGGATTGGGTTCTTTGTGTTTTAATAAAAGCTTAAAACTACAAAAAATTTTAAAATAAACTGATTAATGGTAACTAGATTTAGAAAGTGGTTTAATTCTTGCAACCCAAAATTTATTATATGTCTCATTTTCTGTGTGACCATTTACCATGTAAAGTATTGTTTCCTATTTTTAAAATTTTTGTGAGGTTCTACATTTAATAAAAGTAGAGAAAAAATGTTCTGCAGAGCAAATGTGGGTCAATTAAAAGGAAAAGAAGTACACACTACAGGATGAAAGAGGACCACTGTGAAAGAGCACAGTGACTAAGAGCTTAATGGCCACTGTCTTTTGTATCTCCCACTCCTGGGGCTGAAATCATGTCTAGGCCATCCTATCAAAAAGTTCCTGGAGGTCTCTATGATCCCAGGACTGACTGAGATCAGCTCTACCCCACTTTTCTGGGCTTCAGAGAACCCACTACTCAAGTGTCTCCATTTCTCAGCCAAACCCTAGATCCTGCATCACAAACATACTGAGAGGGAAAAGAAAAGCCGTCACCTCTACCCAGCCCTGACTTGCCAGCCTGTTCTCTCCTCAGTGTCCACCACCTTCTCCACAGGATCCTGGAGTAGGAACTAGAGATTGAACCCAGAGTCTTTGCACTGGTGTACACCCTCTGCCTATTGATTGACTGATCGTCAGAATCTTACTGAATTGCCCCAGGTTGGGTTCAAACTTGAGATCCTCCTACTTCCTACCTGGCATGATATGGCATTCTGATGGGTACACATTTCCCAGTCAGAGAAAGCATTAAACTAAACTAGCAACCTAAATCCTTTAATTCCAAGGAGGTTGTGGTGACACAAACCAGGGAATGCTGGGAGACACCATCCACAACTCCATTATACACTTCAGGAGTGACACTTTCCACCCCTGGGACTGGACTGTGGGGGAGGGAGTCAGTGGGCTTTAGTGCCTTTTCTGACAGCGGTAGATTTGAAGTGCTTTCAAGGACTGGGCCCAGGGAAGAGGACATTGTGGTAGCACAGGAATGAAAAGATTGGCCTGGCTCAATTATCATTGGTGTTTTACTTTTTTCAATTTAAAGATTGAAGTATTGGAACCATGGGAATAAAGGTTCAGTGTCCTCGATGTTTTTTTGATATCGTCATTAACCACCCTGCTGGAAGAGTGGTCTTTGAATTGTTTTCTAATGTGTGCCCCGAAACATTCAAGAACTTTCATTGTCTTTGTACAGGAAAAAAGGGGACAGGGAAATCAACTCAGAAGCCATTACATTATAAGAGTTGTCTTTCTCACAGAGTTGTTAAGGATTTTATGGTTCAAGGTGGTGATTTCAGTGAAGGAAATGGAAGAGGAGGAGAATCTATGGAGGATTTTTTTCAAGATGAGGGTTTTGCTGTTAAACACAATGAAGAATTTCTTTTGTCAATGGCCAACAGAGGGAAAGATACAAATGGTTCACAGTTCTTCATAGACTAACTTTGTTTTTCTCTGACTTTGTTTTTATTCTGTCTGATAACTTCCAAAAGAACAATGAAAACAACTCATTTAGATGGGCATCATGTTGTTTTTGGACAAGTGATCTCTGGTCAAGAAGTTGTGAGATAGAAAACCAGAAAACAGACACAGCTAGCAAACCATTAGCTGAGGTACAGACACTTGGCTGTGGAGAGCTGATCCCAAAATCTAAAGTTAAAAAAGAAGAAAAGGCATAAGTCATCATCCTCTTCCTCTTCATCATCCAGTGATTCAGATAGCTCAAGTGATTCCCAGTCCTCTTCTGAGTCTTCTGATTCTGAAAGTGCTTCTGAAGAGAAATTTTTAAAAAAGAAAAAAAAATAGAAAAAATTCCCAGAAACACAAGAAAGAAAAGAAAAAGAGAAAGAAAAGCAAGAAAAGTGCATCTAGTGAAAGCAAGGTGGAAAATCTTTAAGCACAACCCCAGTCTACTATCTGTCCAGAAGAGATCCCTCCTATACCAGAAAATAGATTCCTCATGAGAAAAAGTCCTAAAGCTGATGACAAGGAACAGAAAGACAGAGAGAAAGAGAGAGAGTGAGTAATGTCCCTAACTCTCATCCTGCTTCATACCAGAGATGACTCTTAGTTACTAGATCTGGCAGGAAAATTAAAGGAAGACCAAGACATCAAACTCCTTCCAGATCCAGATCAAAGGATCATTTCAGATATAGTGAGACTCCTCCCCATTGGAGGCTAGAGATGCAGAGAGCTCAACAAATGAGTATCAAGTGGTGAAAGATGGATCAAAGTGGATAAAAGTGAGTTGAATGAAGTGAAAGAAAATTAAAGGAGCCCAGTTAGATTAAAAAAGAGAAAAATAACTGATCACAGGCATGTGTCTGGAAGCCCAAACAAAAAATGAAAAGGAAAAGAAAGTTAAAGACCATAAATCTGAGAGCAAAGAGAGAAATCAGAAGAAATTCAGAAAAAGAAGATAAATCTAATAAAAACAAAGTGACTAAAAGGGCCAAATCTAAAAGTAGGAGTAAAAGCAAAGAGAAGTCAAAGTGTAAGGAAAGAGATTTAAAACATAACAGATATGATGAAAAGAGGTTGAAGTTGAGTAAAGAATGAGATCATGAGAATATTAAAGAAAAAGAAAATTTGATTCTAAAGGAAAAGATCAAGAAAGGAGTAGAAGTAAAGAGAAGTCTAAGCAGATAGAATCAAAAAGTAATGAGTGCGGTCATAGTAAAAGTAAAGAAAAGGATAGACGCACACAGTTCAGGTGTAGAGAATGTGATGTAACCAAAGGTAAAACATAATTACAATAGTAGAACAAGGGAATGAAGCAGAAATAGGGACAGGAGTAGAAGAGCGTGATCCAGAAGCCATGACAGAGATCACAGCAGAAGCAAGGAGTACCATAGATACAGAGAGGAGTACAGGAGAAGAAGAAGGTCATAATGCTGACAGAGAAGAGGAGCACCAGGAAGATCGAAAAATAAAGATAGGAGGAGGAGAGATTCACGGAGCTCAGAGAGAGAAGAAAGTCAAAGGAAAAACAGAAGCCAAGAAAGTAAGAGCTCACACAGAAAAGGAAATTCTGAGGGTGAGAAAAGAACGTACTCTAAAAATCATCGTAATAGCTCAAGTAGTAACAGGGGAAAAAAGGCTGATAGGGGTCAAAGTCCATTCTCAAAAATAAAACAAAGCCAAGACAGTGAATTAAAGTCCTCCACATCATAAACTAAGGAGGGATGAGAAGGCCCGATTCTCAGTGGAAAATTAAAACCCAAAATCAAAGGCTGCAAAAAATGACCATGTACATAATAAAAAC
This sequence comes from Heterocephalus glaber, assembly GCF_053883595.1. Lineage (NCBI taxonomy): Eukaryota > Metazoa > Chordata > Mammalia > Rodentia > Bathyergidae > Heterocephalus > Heterocephalus glaber. Next base: position 885,680 of record NW_028258315.1, read on the forward strand.
AAAAAATTTAATCATGAATCTAGCCCTATAACAGATGAAGACAAAATTGGATGAGTGAGTTGTATAAATTTATTTCCTTTCTATCTCAAAATTTAAGTTTTGGAGACTTGCTGGTGAATATTTTTATGTTGTTTTCATTATTTTTTGGGTTATTTTATGTCCTTTTTTGTTTTTTTTTTTAATGTGGACTTCATTGAGTTGATCTTTGGATAATCTGCAATCTGGATAATTTGTACTGCTAAAGTTTTAATAAACTTGAAATGAGAAACAGTTGCTTGATTTCTCACAAGGAAAATTGGAGATAGCATTCTCTGATTGGTCCCAGGTTCAGGGCTTGGGAACTGTTTTTCTGTGCATTTCTTGGATCTCCATTATTGACATGTCATGTCCACTTGCTTGGCTTTTTGGCCACATCCTAATCTCCTGCCTTGTTTCCCCAAGAGATATAAATTCCCATAATTATTTATGAGGTGTTGAGAGTGTGAAAGTCTCCATCTTCATATAGCTATTTCCTGCTGAAACAGGTTGGAAGCTCTACCCACTGGGGCTTATGTACTTTCCAACTACCTTGGGATGTTTGTGGCTCACTGGCTGGGCTGAAAGAAAAACCTAGCAGGAAACCATAAAAAAAGGATTAGTGTCTATATGTGATGGACTATTGAGCTGCCTATTTGATGGAGGAAGCTTGGTGAGTTTGTCAAGAGAGTAATGTTACTATTAGGTTGAGGATGTAGAGTCCAAATATGAGGAGCAGGTCAGATTTTCATGTTTCCTGTATAGGTGAAAGTGTGGCAAAAAGGGATGTTAGGTAAATTATCAAGAGCCTGAGAGCTGCAGCCCTAGCAAGATTACCCACATTATGGATCTAGTTAAAAACAAGTCTCATTACAGGTGCCCATTCAAGCTGTGGTGGATTAAGGGTCTTTAATGACTCTACTTACCTGCACCCAGAGCAGTACTAGAGTCTTGCTTTTTGAAGTACTAGAGTCTTGCTTATGTTTTCTGGAGGGTCACAGAAGTACAGGCCTAGTCCTGTGAAAATTTGACCCTTTCCCACATAGGGTTTTTATAGCTTTCCACTACATCTCTCTCTCTCTTTTTTTTTTTGTACCGGGGATTGAACTCAGGTCTTTGCACTTGTGCAGCATGCAGTGAAACTACTGAGCTAAATCCCCAGCCCTCCACTACATCTCTTAAGGAAAGACCAGTTTGAATAGTTTTTCAGGAACAGAATAAAGCTAGGACCTTGAGGGGATGTAAGACTTCCCTCCTTGCCTCTCTACCAGTCTTTTGACTTCCTAAAGAGGCTTTAGATCTGTCCCTTTGGTGTCCTTTGCAAAGAATGGCAGGGACCTGCTTGGTAAGAAAGATTGCCTCTAGGAGTTGTGGAATTTCTTGCTTGTGCTTTGTAGAAGATTGCTTAGCAAGCCCGTTTCTTTCCAGAATGCTGTATGGAAACGTAGCACCAGAAAGGCATATTTGGAGTCTGTGTAACTGGAATTGGTCCCAATTTTAGTAGTAAATCTCCTTCTAGTAAGGGAGTAGGACACTGGGACAATTAAAATCTCATGATTGAACATTTGACATTCAAAATGACATGTCAGAGCAGTTGTAAAGAAGCTCTGACTAGGGCTCTCTTTGACCTCAGTTTTGGCTATTGATCCAGAAGAGGGTTTTTCAGAGAATGAAGTTATCTATAAGGAATTGAAATTGCTTACCCATGACATCCAGCTTCACCTGGGGTTCTTCACAAGGGATGGAGATGTCCCAGGACAGAGGTATTGCAGATTATCCTGGGCCCCTTCTTTCCTCCTCATGAGTGCAGGAGGTAAGGGTTTTGGCTTGCCTCGCCTCTCTCTGAGTGCCATAAATCAGGCACACCAGCTTCCTGACAGAGCAGGGCCCAGGTGGTGGCTTAGTGTAGTCAAATGCCCAGTGTCCAGTTTCCTTGCATTTAAAAGAGGAACTCTTTCCCTGATTGGCTTGAGTTTTCCTTTACATGACTTAGGTGTGCTTAGAGCATTGCCAATTACAACAGCCATAACTTTGGCTTGTCTTTTTTTTTTTTTTCTTAGCTCTTCTTTCATCCTCATCTAGACCCTGACTTGAACACAGAAAAGGTTATGTCCAGTCATTGAATCATTCGGGTCTGGGGTACAGCAAGTACCTAATTGGACATCTCATCACAATAGCTCAAAAGGAAGGGTCAAAGTTTGAAATCCACCTGCAAACCCACTAGGATCTTCTAAAAGTTGGCCTAGCCAATCTTTTCATTGTTAGATATCTGCTATTAAAAAAGGAACCTGGACTTAAGTAGTCCCCTCTACTCCTGGGACCTCCTTTAGGAGCAGGATGAGCTGTTAAAACTCAACTAGATTGTTTCTGCAAAAGGCAAGGAAGGTGGTGTGAAATCCCTTATGTTCAGGCTTGTGGCTCTTTATCTCTGGAAAGACCCCAAAACTATGGAAAAGAGGTTTCCAAGGAAGAGGAAATTGACATTGTGGATGATCCTGTCCTAAGATGCCCACCAGTCTCTCAGGGAGATATGGGTCCCTCCCACCTGTTTGATGAAAGGAACCATACTGGATTGTGTCCTCAACCACCTCCTCATAATTTTGAGGCCAGTAAATCAATCCTCTTCAAATGAATCAGAAACTCTGCCAGAGTCCAGTGCCCCAGTGATATCCAGCATTCCCCAGTCCCCTCCTTGGGTTCCCACAGGACATACTTGGAGTAGAGCTAGGTTCAAGATTATTCTTTGGAATTCTGTTATTCCTACAATTAAGTCTTGGGCCTAACTTGTAGCTCTTTGGGCCAGAGTCTCTGGATGTGAGATATTCTCTGTAGGATCCCATGGAGATGTGTGTTCCCCCTTAGCCTTTCATCATACTTATCATCTGCAGCCTTCCACTGTCTCTCTCCAAAGCTCCCTGTCCTCTAGCAGAAGCTGTAGAATCTGAGTGCCATACACACACTTTTCCAGCTCCCAGCTCCTATACCACCTGGTGCACAGCAGACCACAGCACCCCCCACCCCAACTGTTTGGTGGAAATCTAAAAACTGCACTGCTGTGAACCAGGGGCTGGCTGGGCTCCACTCAGCTGTCCTCACCAGCCAGCTGGAGGCTCAGCTTCAAACTCTCATCTTCACACCTTCTTCCCCAAAGCACTTTCCATCCCAGTAAGTTGCGCTGGGTTCCCTGAAAAGCAGACTCTAGGATGGAGTTTGCTAGGGCATTGCCTCAGGATCATCACCACCTGAGATGGGGCTGCAGTTTGTGTGCATTTGGAATTTGATGGTCATCCTGATTTACAGAGTGGGGTATATAGCTAGGAAGGGAAGCAGGGCTTGTCAGAGGAAGAATCAGGCTGCAGTGTCAGCACAAAAAGCACTGGCCTGAGTCCCCTCATGGACCAGAAACTGGTCAGAACTTCTGGAAAGGGTAGACTGGGCCTGAGGCAGCTCCTGAAAACACAGGACCTTGAAGAGAATATGTGGGCAGGCTCAGCAGCCCGGGCAGTGTGCTCAGTGCCAGAGTGACCTGAGGAGGGAGAGAGATGAGTTAATCTGCAAGATAGGACTTAAAAACCACCACTGAAATCTTCAGTGCTGCAGAAAACATTTTACTGGAGACTGAAGGGAGGCTGTGAAGGTGAGGAGTGGGCTGAGAGGGGAATCTTTTCCTTCAGAAGATAAAACCCAGGAGCCATGACCTGAGTCCACTGGAGACCAGATGAGGAGGGAAGCTTTTGGAGATCAGAGATGAGTCCTGGGTGGGCCAGCCTGGAGCTCCCCTCCCTATGCAGAAGTCAGTGCCCCTGCCCCCTTCCCTAGGGAGGCCCCAGGAGAGAGACAGGTGGGCGTGTCCTGGATGACCACTCTGAAAAACTCAATGACAAGACATGTTGTTCCCAGGGGCCAGAATGTTAGGAAGTGGAAGCTCGATCAGAGGACTACAACCTGAGGAGGAGGAGGAGGAGGCAGAATGTTGAAGAATGTTCTTCCTCAGGAGAGGGTCAGGAAGAATGACTTCCCTTGGATAGATAGCAAAGACCCAACCCTAACCCTAACCCTAACCCTAACCCTAGGAGAGGTCTGGGGATTCAGGGTTTCCATCCTTTTATTCTTCACCCACATATTCTTCCAAGGAGAAATGGCAGTAGCCTTCCAAATTCAACTCTGCTAGGCAGAGTGGAATCTTTGGCAGAGTGGAGTGTAGTTACTTCAACGAGTAGAGACGTTTAGGTGGACGTGTGTTGAGAAGACAGATTTTCCCAGAGCAGGTCTTCAGGTGAGAAGCAGATGGCTTCTGCCCCACTTCAGCCTCCCTGTTTGCTTTGGGACTGCTTCAGGTACTTGAGGATGTCAGACCTCACCGTGCTGACTGGAGCCTTGTGGAACCAGTGCACGACAGGGATTACATCTGGCCCCACCAGGAACTTCTCAAAGTTCCATCGGATGTCATGGACTCTGATGGGATCCCAGGAGATATGTTTGAATGAGCCCAAAAGCTCAGAGGAGTGAGGACAAGAGTGCCGAAGCAGAGTCAGGAAGAAGAAATACCACTTCTGTCCCTGAGGACCCCAGACATTTCCCCTACAGATAACCCACTCCCTCCTGTTCCTAGACAGAGTTAACTTCTGGTGACTCCTAGTAAACCCCATACATTCTCCTAAGCACTGCCATGACAACTCCTAGGAATGCTGTGGATATCCCAGCTGGCTCTGCTCCCCACTGCTGTCCCTGCCATGAGGCCGGCACAGTCAAGCCTCTGTGGTCCGAGGGGTTGCCCTGGAACCTCTACATTTCCTTTCTGTAAAGTGAGCAGCTTACAATTACACACAGGTGGCTACCCTGGCCTGAAGGTTTCATGAGTCAGGAGCATTTCAGTATCATTTGGGGACAATAAGAAAAATATTAAACACCATCATTCCATCACTTAACTTTAAAAAGAGCATCTTAAGAATAAATGACAAGGGCTAGTGGTTTAGCTCAGTGGTGCTGCCACCTGCCTCACAAGTACAAGGTTCCGAGTTCAATCCCCAGTACCAAGAAAGAATAAATGACAAGCCGCTCATACCCTGTGGACAAGTGAGATGAGTTTGTCTATGAAATCCTCTCTAGAGGGCTCTATTTTCTTCTGGTTACTGTGAATATATAAATTGCTAACGTGGCCTAGTCTCTGTGCACAGTCCTGCATTTAGCAACAGTTCCCTCTGGTGACCTTTAGGGTCCTTTCAGCCCTGGTTTTCTCTAGTCTGCAAATCAGTGTTCATAAACATGCTACTACATCGTGTCATCCCTACCCATACTGAAGCTTTCCCAACCTTCCTGTCATCTAGGGCAGGAGCGCTGCCTCACTCCTCCAGGTCACTGCTCTGCCTGCCTTAGAGTCAGAGGCTCTTAGATGTCCCTAGTGGATGGCTGGGTGCCAAAGCGCAAGAGCGCCTCAGAACAGCCGCCCCCCACAGCTGTCTCCCCACTCAAAGCAGAGCCCTGGGACGTAGAACTGAACCCAAGTCCCTGTGCTGACCTGCAGATCCCCTCAAGGGCCCGCCTCCAACCAGCTCTGTGCTAGGAACATTTGGGAAAAGGAGGAGGCTTGGTCCAGTGATCACTCACCTTCAGGAAGGTGAAGATTTTCTGTTCTTTTTCACCATTCACGTCCCTTCTCAAAAAGCTGGAAATTAGGTAAGAATCCTCCCCCTGGACGGACGTGCCTGCATGCACACCGCATCCAGAAGCCTCAGGTGGCCGACAGGGTTGTGACCAACGAAGAGTGGGAGGGGCGAGAGGGCTCGAGGGTGAGGTCACTGCAGACTTTGTCCAGCGGTTCCTGGCCCTCGAGCATCTGGCTTCTGTCCAGGTGCCGCTGTCCCGTCCCCCCACGGCCTCCCCAGGCTCAGCCAGGCTCGGCAAGGCGAGGTGCAGCACCTCTGGACACCGGGCCCTTGCAGAGGTGGCTTGAACCCGGCTCCAGCCGACCGGGAGGTCCTGGGGACGGGGAGGGCACATGGGAGCCACTCACTTGAGCCCAGGTAGGATCTCGCTGTTGTCCCCCCGGCTCCTGCTTTGCAAACTGGTTGCAGGGAAAGCCCAGCACCACCAGGCCAGAGGGTTTCAGCTCCTCCTGGAGCGCGTTCAGCTCTGCAACGGGATAAGCGACAGATGAGGCCTGGTCTAGCGGCCCTGCTCTGTGCAGAGAAAGACCAGGGCGCTCATTGCCAGAGGACAGAGGCTCCAAAGGGACAGGAGCCTGCGAGTCGCAGTGTGACCCCAGGTGTCTGGACCCACCTCGGAGCCCTGGGCCCTCAGCCGCTGGCGCCGCTCAGTCGCTGAGGACTCTGGGTCAGGCACCGGGACGCCCAGGTCCTGTTACAGGGGCTCCAGTTCCCTTCCCCTAGGACCACCCCAGCTCCCTGTGGGCAAAGGCAGGTGACCCTCACCACAGGACATTCGCCCCTGGTTGCTTCTGTGATCGACTGGACCTCGCTTTTCTAAAGGGGGAGACGGGGCTCGGGCAGTGAGTCTCTCGTGGCGCACACAGAGTGCAGCCAGGGAGAACCCAGGGCCGCAGCTGGGCCACTCGCTCTTCAGTGCTGCGACCACTTGGCACTCTGGGCCATGAAGCAGAGCAGCAGCTTCAGCTGCCTGCCTCCCTGCGGCACTGACAGCCACCTTCTCGGTGACCTTCAGGCTGGAAGCCTCGGTCCTCTGGCAGAACCAGCCCAGCCGCACAGGGGCTCAGCCTGCTGGCAGCTCCGTTTAGTCCTGCGTGCACGGTAGAGGCCATTTTCCAGTGTCCACATGGTCCTCAGAGCCCCGAGTCCCCTCCTGTCCTCAGCCCTGCAGCTCAGACCGCCTCAGAGTAGAGGCAGAGGGAGCCCGGCCACTGTCCCTCACCTGCTGTGCACTCAGGAAATCTGTGCCATCTCTAAAGACTGAGAGGATGAATTATGGGCCACTGAATATGAGTCAGTCTTTAAAGAACGAGGAAATAGACTGAGCTCAAAATATTCATGTAAAAACACAGAGCAAACTGTATTTACTGTATGTTAGGGACTGGGGAAAGCAGAAAGAAAATCTATATTTTATAAACCTGATATTATTTGTATAAAATGAAAGTCAGGAGGTGGAAAGACTTGACTCCAAGTCTTTTTGTTCTTCGGAATTTTGAGCTTGTGAATACATTACTTCTACCAGACACAACACAATTAAAAACACAGCAGTTCTTATTTTCAAATACGTGAAGCACACCAGTCTCGGTCCCAGCTATGTGGTTGCGAAGCCAGGCCGGGCGGATGGGTGCTGTGCGCTACAGTCTGACGGCAGTGAGTGAAGCTGATCGACTCCGAGTGGTCGAGTAGAATACAATTACGAGCGTGGTTTGGGGCGGAACCAGCCGAAAAACTTAGTCCCCCGACGTGAGGTCCAGACTTACCAGGGTACTGGGTGGTCAGGCCGCAGACAGTGGCCACGTCGACGCGGAGGACGTGCGTGCCCGAGGACTGCGTGGACCGCACGCGCTCCCTCCCGGGCAGCGTGACGCCTCGTAGCTGAAGGCGGTGCCTTTCACGTCTTTGTAGCAGTCCATCTGGAAGGCGATTCAAGATGACACCATCAGGAGCAGCAGGTCCTGGCGCCTGCGTAAACTCGCAGAGGACTCAGAATACTACAGGTGTGAACTCAAAGACAAACTAGAGTTGTCTAAGGGATCGAAGGCAAGAATGAAACCTAGGACTTGTGACTTAAAATCTGACGAGTTTTTGAGGGAAAACCTGGCCAGTCGTGCTTCCTCTCTCGCTGGCAGAAGCAGTGCTTGTGTGAGTGGGAAAGAAACGAGCTCTCTCTGTGGGCTGGTGCCGCGGGAGGAGCAGGCGGTGGGGGGCCGCCTGGAGGAAGCCGCTGCCTGGCCTCTCAGAGGAGGTGCCTCAGGGCGATGAAAGCGCCTCAGGGTGGCCTTGCTGCCGCTCTCCCGGGGCCCCTGACTTCCTACCCACGTGACAACTCCAGCCTGGGCTCTGAGGCCAGACCTTGCGTCATTCCCTGCACAAGCACGGCACCCCTTATCCAGGACCTCGGTTTCTGCATGAGTGAAACGCAGCTGTTCATCTAGATTCCGCTTAGGACCTTCAGTAGCCTCCAGGCTTAACATGCTAGTGTCTGGCATTCCTCCTCCCCTCTGCCTCTTACGCACGTGGATGCCAAACCCCCGAAGCCCCATGTCTGTGTTGTGCCAGAAAAGACCATGGGCAGCTGCAGAGCCTGCATGAGGTCGCCCCACCCAGCGGCAACCAGGCCGCCACACAGCTGTGCTCCAAGTGCCTGGATCTGCTCTGCCATGAGCTCTGCGTCTCCTGCTCCTTCGCGAACATCCTGACAGACTGAACAGGTATCGCACAATGGAAATAAGTTCTACCCCAAATTCGCGCTGCAGTTCTCCTGTTAGATTCCGCCCCTCAGCAGGCCCCGTCTCAGTCCTCCCAGCTCCACCCTTGCAGGACCCACTGGTACCAAGGCCACCGTGCCCGCCGTGTGGTCCTTTCCCCAGGCTGGGGAGCTCCTGGAACACAAGGAGTGTAAGATAGGAAGGATGAGAAGAAGCCACATATCCTCACCATCTTGAGAGCAAAAGGTAGAGGCATGGGTGCAGAGGAGAGACAAAGGCATTCTCCGGTCAGAGAGGTCCAGACTTAAAGACTAATCTTGACTTCTTGGAAATGGGGTGGCAGGAAAGGATTTTAGGGCTGGGGATGTAGCTGAGTGGTTCCTGTGCCTTCCTTGAAAGCTCAAGGTCCTGAGTTCGATCCCCCATACCAAAAATAAAAATAGAAAGATAAAAAGGAAAGGATTTTAGCCAGGCGCCATCTGCCCCCACCGAGAGAAGGAGGAATACAAAGTCAAACTTGCCTTTTTTCTCCCTAAATCTCACTGGTTCTATCACCATCATACAGACTGCAGCCATTCAGCCCATCGCTGGGGAGAAAGCGTTTCCTCCATTTGATTCGGTGCCCTCCCTAAATGCACGCACATCTACAGGTGCCGAACCCTGAGGTGTGAGAGGAGAGCATTACCATGGGGCCTGGTTCCAAGTTAAGCTTGTTTTTTTTTTCCCCGGTACCGGGGATTGAACTTAGGACCTTGTGCTTGCAAGGCAGGCGCGGTGCCACTGAGCTAAGTCCCTGGCCCCCAAGTTAAACATTTTTACAAATCTGCCTTTTCTGCACTTGCTTGCTTTTTGCCTTGCTGCTGGGTGAAAATCATGTTGAGAACCAGGAGCCAAGTTCCTGGAGGGAGCCTGAGCTTGCAGTCCCCTCCTACTCTTTTACTCCTGACGCAATGCTGCTCGCAGTCAGCACCTCAGGCGCAGCTTTCACCGTCAAATTCTGAGTCCAGCGTCTCCAGACCCAGCTGCACAGCACTGGACAACACAAAGACGGACTCGATTCCAAAACTACGGAGTCATCCAGGAAGCTTTCTAGCCCATTTCAGAGTGGGCTGCCGATCTTGACAGAGCTGCCATTGTGCAGTGTATTATATGCATAGCACCTGTTGCTCCCCCGTGAGCTAGAGATGTTACCCATAAATAAGTGATCCTGCGCTGGGCCTGGGCACGGCGTGGGAGAGGCCAGTGCCACAGTGATGAGAAGAATTTACCAGTAGTGGGGAAGCACAGAGGAGTGGAGAGTTTCCTGCAAGAGAGTAGAGGTGGCCCAAGAGCGGGCCAAGCCGCGACCCCTTTGCTCCATGCTGGCCGGTCCTTTCCCGGCGCCCCTCTCGGGACATTATGTTGGGAGAGGACCTGAGCCACAAATGGAATTGAGCTGCAGCCAGATTCCAGGCAGCTGGCATCAAGCCCAGTTGTTTTAAGTCCCTGATTATTCTTTCCAAATACTTTATGTTACCCTGATAACTATTACTTATTCCTAAGACTTGCACGTTGATGGTTGTTCTTCTTGCTGGGTGTCTGTAAACCAGGAGCATGAGTCTGGGGTGAGTCGGCCCAGCCTCCCTGAGCCATGGTCCCCGCATCTCCGGTGTCCCCAGCCATCCGGCCCGGTGCTCCAGAGTGCCCGGTACTGACGCGTCTGGAGGGAGCTGCTGCTTGGTGGAGGAGGAGAGGAAGGAGCACAGGAGGGAGGCCCTTCCATCACTGCCCACGTCCAACCCAAGGGACACCTGTTCACGGGAGAGAGGGAGATTTGGGAGAAGAGGAGACAGGCCTAGGGACCGCAAGTGAGACGGGGAAGGAAAATAAGGCAGCTAGAAAGGAGACAAGGAAAATTGTAATTCTTCAATTGTGCTTTTAATAAAAGCTGCAAGTGGAAGACACAAACCCAGGCGAAACTTCCTGAGGTCCTTGGAGTCACGGGGGCCTGGGCCCCTCCTCTCCGCCTGCAAGCGAGCCTTTCCCCAGGTGGCTGCTGCGTCCTCTGCAGCGGCTGTCATCTGTGCAGCTGTCACCCTCCACGCTGGGTGGGCGCCACCCTTCAGCTGTACCAGGAGCCCTCTGCGTAGTCATTACCTACAGGTTTCCACCCCAGCCCCCTCAAATGTGCCCGCTCGAGGACACGCCTGCCCTCCCCAGCCCACACCTGATTTTCTTTGAGTACTTTTCAGTTCTGCCTGGTGAGCCTCTTACTGATGCATCTTGAGAACTCTTTTCTGTGACAGAAGCCAGCAAACCTGCCACTGTCGCCTGGGCAGGGTGAGGTAGCTCCCTGTCTCCCCTGTGGAGCCCTCCATGCGCCTGGCAGGTGATGCAGAGAGAAAGCAAGCACAGGTTGGAATCCTGCATGAAGGAGAGGGGGAAGGAAGACTGCTCCTGCCCCCCAAGGCCCTCCTGCTGAGCTCACCCACCTTCATCCTCTCCGGCATGAGGTCTGGCTGCACGAGGCCAGCCAGAAGGAGAGGGAAGAGACAGGAGGCTGTCGCCCTCGGAGTCCTGACAGTACTGCAGCCTGAGGGAGGGCTGGATATCTATGCCGAGGCGACACTGGCCAGCCAATAACAGGGCTGCTGAGGGAGAGGACAGCCACAGTGCTGCCCACGCCCCCCCACGGGCACTCAGCCCCACCGGTGTGGCGCGGACCCAGGGCCAGGTCAAGTCTGGCAGAATTACAGGGAGGTGAGGGTCTTGACGCAGCCACTCCTTGGCCTTGGGCTCTTTGTGCCCCTGATGAAGGAATTCAGTCAAGACATTGGTGTGCAGAAGTCAGGGTAGAATCCACTGTAAAACAGAGAGAGAGACAGAGAGAGAGACAGAGACAGAGAGAGACAGAGACAGAGAGAGGGAGAGAGACAGAGAGAGACAGAGAGCTGTGCCTTGAGCAAGAAAGCAGGCACCAGCTTGAGACTGGACATCTTTTTATGCACATAGAAGTTGCTCCAAGGCACAGGGAACTGGGATAATTACAATGCTTACAGATATTTTTACCTACAAGTCACCTTGGAGTTGCAAAGTAATTTCCTGTCCTTTTTAGATGGTCAGTGATTTCTCAGAGGCTTTGTGTAAGAAACCTACAAAGATAAGTTCTTAGTTTAAAGCAGGTCCCAGCCAAAGGCGGGAGGGCTTTAAAGGGCACCTCCTTTCCTGATATAGCCTGGTTGTAGCTACCGCACCCAGGAACGCTGTGCGCCTTCTCTGGGGTTAGGTGGCCAGCAGGTCGGGTCCAGGGCTCTGCCAGCGAGAAGCCCTGAAAGCCGCTGCGCTCTGTGGGTCACTTTGGGTCTGAGAGCTAAGAAATGATGACACATGCATTATACACTGAGGTTTTTCTTCCTCCACTGGCAGCACATGCTGTTCGGGACCCTCCCTGCTTCGTCCCTCAGGCCTGCTGAGGTCTAGCTGCCTGCCTAACAAGCTCGAGCCCTCCTAGGTCCCCGAAGACCTGGCGCGCTCTCCGGAGTGGCGGGCGCCTGGCTGCAGGTGCGGGCTCTCGGATGTCCCAACGCCACGCTTGGGCTGCGGTGGACTCAGTGGGACAGCCTGTGCCTGACACGCCTAAGGCCCTGGCGGAAGAGGAAAAGTACTGCTGTTCTGCTAGAACAACGAAAGTCGAGGCCGGACCCTTGGGATCCCCGAGAGGCGGGAGGACGCGGGGAGGCGTTCACAGCGCAGGAGGCGGGCATGTCGGCGCACTCCTTGCACGGTGCTTTCAGGCTTAGGTCAGAGAGGAAAGCCAGGCTCAGTGAGAGCTGAGTCGGGCTCGAGAGTCCAGGCTCTCCCAGCGGGGCTGTCTCTCCGCCCTCCTCCTCCCCTCGACACAGCCACCCGGCCCTAGCAAGGGGAGTTTCCGGAGAACCAGACTTGCAGCATTTCTTTGATGAGGCGCCCACAGCCTGGCTGAACCCACAGGCGCACAGCTTTGGCCCTGCCCGCCCACAGATTGGGGTGTATCTGTGCAATTTGCCCAAACTCTTAAACTCCCTTTTCCGTGCTTACGGCTTTTCTCAAACTCAGACTCCTGATGGTGGACAGGAGGATGAATCCAGATAGGCAGGGGCCAGATGCAGGCCTCTGGCCGGGCTCCTAGTGACAGGACCCACAGGCAATGGGCAGCAGACAGGAAACCAGGCGGCCTCCATCTATGGTAGGATGCTGTGTTCTCTCACACCGATGACCAAGGAAGTATGAGTAACAAGACCCTGCCTGCCCTTATCGGATTGGCACCAGTTGAAAGGAGTGGGTGGCTGGAGCACTCAGAGCGGGTAACATTGCCAGCTTCCTGTGGGCGACCTCCCAGTCTGCATGCAGTGCCTCTGAAAAGGAAATATCTTCTTTGAACTTTTAATTCGGAAGCAGTGATAAATCTATAGCAAGTTGAGCTCTCCTCTTAATTTTCTAGAAGTCTGAAGGCCCAAGAAAAATCATGGCAGTGAGACGTAAGAGTGAAACTCCTTGTCTCTGCGGGATAGAGTCCCTGCCTGGTCAGCAGCAGTTCCCAGCTACTGCTCAGAGTCCTTGGAACAAATGAATGGATAAGTGCAGACCTGGGGAACTGCTGGGCCCCTCTCTCACATAAAGGGCACATTCAGTCCTCTGCAACCTCCCTCCACCGTGTCTGTACTCCTTTGTCTACGGAGACAGGCAGGTAGTCAGATGCTGGCAGCACCCAGCCAGTCCAGAATACTGTACTTTGCCAGTTAGAATTAAGTAGAGAAACAAAGACTTCAACACATAATACACATAGGATCATTTGTTAGATGACAGATAAAGACACAGGCCTTCTATTTCTAATCAAGGGGATATCAGGAAAGGACACATTCCGCAAAGACCCTCCCATCCCGGGCAGGAACCTGGTTTAAACTAAGAACTTCTGTTTCATAAATCTCCTTTCTAAATTTCTGGAGGGATTAAGGCCCCTGAGGGAACAATGACCACCTAGAAAGGCCAGAAAGACATGTTTGCAATTCCAAAGTCACATCTAAGTAAGGCCTGACAAGCACTGTCATCACCCCATTCCAGGCTCCCTCGAGCAACAGGGTCCAGACAGGCTTCCCTTCCAGGCAGATGCCACCTTCTCACTCGGAGGCCTAAATCTCCCTAGATCCACTCTGCAGTGGACGCTACCACACTGCGGCCCAGCCACCTGTGTGTCTCAACTGAACTCACAATTCTAGTGCACACGGGTCCAAAGAGCCTCGAGGGGCCGATTCCTCAGTGGTCAGGACCTGGTTTCTGGTGACACCTCCCCTACTCCCTAATTCCTTTGCTTCCCACCTCCACATTCCCTCCCTTATCACACAGGTGCATTAATGCTTAATGCATACACTGTTTGGATGCTCAAAAACTTGGATATTCCCCATCAGATTATTAGCTCCTTGAATTTCAAAAATGACTCATATTTTCCCACTGGGACCTCATTTCAAAGAGTTGAGTTCAACTCTTAAACTTGACTTTGTCATCATTAGGCCGTGCAAAGATTGTCTTACTGTATTAATTTAAATCAACAAAACAAAACACAATGGTGCCTCCAGTCCACACCCGGAGAGCACAGGTTGGAGGAACTGGATGTCACAGAGCTGACAGTGGGCAGCCTTCATCATGGAGCCTCAAAGCACGCAGGACACGGTGCCTGGGAGGTGGGTGTGGGTGTGGGTGGTTGCTGGCTGCTCCTGATGCCTGGGAGCCACAGAAAGGGGTGCACCCAGCACTGGGCCAGGCTCTGGGAGACAACTCACAGCAACACCAAGCCATCCTCAGTCGGTAGCTTGTTCCCTGAGCCCCACTCCCCACACGCAGGTGATGGCCAACTCCGTCCTGGGTCTGAGCCTCTCCCATGTCCCCACTACAGCCTGGCCAGTCCTCAGCATGACCTGCCACTGTGCCTCGAGGCCCAGGAGCCTAGGTGTGGGCAGCTCCGCTGGAGGAGCTGTTTGTCAGCCCGGGTTTCAGGTGTCTTCCGGGGAGGCCTCTAAGCTGGGGGAAGCTGCTGGCAGTGCCACTGGGCCATCCGGAGCACCTGGCCTTTGGGACTCTGCAGGCCTGCTGGGCACCTGGCAGGGGGGTGGCTGCCCTGTCCTCCCAGCTCAAAAACAAGGTCTGTGAATCTCCCCGTCCTCCCCAAGGGCTGTGACCCTGGGTAAACCGCTCTCTATGAATCTGGACAGGTATATGAACTCCCTCGGGTGATTTAAGAAAACAAAGGAGATGAATCATTCATATCTGGGCCTGGACCAAAGCAAGCAGCTTTCATCATGATGGAGAAGTTGAGGCTCAGGTGGAGAAAATGGCTTGCCTGACTCTGCTCAGAGCTGTCAGGATCGAGCCCCACTCCTCCTTCGGGGCTGTGCATCCCTGTCTTTCCTGCGCGTCCTGCTGCAGTGCACGTGAGCTGCATGCAGCCCGCTGACCAAGCTAACATGGCAGTGACGTCACCAGGCGACCCGAGCCTGCGGGACCACTGTCCTATACACGTGGTCCCCTGTGGACAGAACGACCCTCATGTGTGTGTGTGTGTGTGTGTGTGACTCAGTGTGTGTCATATAATTGGAGAGGATGAGGAACTCCCCCTGAAAGGACAAGGAATGTGATTTTAACAAATTTTACCAAACCAGATTTTGGTGGAAATGCTCATGTCCTGAGCCATATGTCAAAGCAGAAAAACCAATCTCGGTCTAGGCTGAACCAGGAGGCCTGCCACTTCTTGATTTTAAAATGCCTTAATTAAAAGATTTCATGACCTTAAACATGGTGGAAGTGGGCACAGTGGTGAATGCCTGTAATCCAGCACTCTGGAGACAAGACGATCTCAAACTGCAGCCACTGTGGTAAAAGGAGGCAGGGATGAAGCTCAGTGTGGAGGCTCTGGGTTAAAAAAAAGTGCTTTTTGGAGGTTAAGTGGGGAGGTGGAGAGGACAGTGTGCCCCGAGGCAGTGCTTCCATTAGCTCTGCCTCAGCGGGCTGCCGTGTCCTCGCCCAACTACAGGAATTTAGCTAGCCCACAGCGTCCCACCCAGACGCAAGTGAAGGCTTGGGGAGGGAGGTTGTGAAGAGAGGAACAGAGAGACAGAGAGACAGAGACAGAGACAGAGAGGCAGAGAGACAGAGACAGACAGAGAGACAGACAGAGACAGAGGCAGAGACAGAGAAGGAGGAGGAAGAAGAAAAGGAGAAGGAACAGGAGAATGGGGAGGAGGGAAAGAGAGAACTCTGCAACAACTCTGTGCTGCTGTGCTCCGCCCCTCAGCCCATGTGGTCCAGACCCAAGGGTGCCTGAGGTGCCCATGGCAGGCGAGGGTGCTTCTTCGGAGACATTGGTCCCCACCAAGTCTCCATTAGTCCTTCCAGATTGATAAGCGACCCACAGAGCTGGCTCTTCAGACTGTTTCTGCATTTCCCCGAAAATAAGACCTAGACAGAAAATAAGGCCTAGGATGCTGTTTAGGGTGCTCGTAATATAAGCCCTACCCTAACAGAAGATCATCAGCCAGATGGATGTATTTAGTACATCCTCTGCAACACATGATGGTTGGATTGAAGTATAATAATAATGACACATAATTAAATTTAATATTATTGACATTAATACTTAAATAAATTAAAATATATAAACTATATTTGTAAATACTCAAGTGGACACCTTTGGATGCCCGGTATGTTTACCTATGTAAATAGACAGACTCAAGACTTGCTGGACCGGGGATTTAGCTCAGTGGTTTTGCTGCCTGCTGCGCAAGCACAAGGACATGAGTTCGATCCCTGGTACCAAAAAAAAAAAAAGACCTACTGCCAATGACCCAGACACAACACATGAATTACATTCACACTTGATAAAATGGACATGGCCGTGTCTAATACGTCTTCATAATCCAATACATCGTAGATTATAATGCACATACTTAAAGCACTCGTGTGAAATAAAAGTTTCCTGAATTTTTGTGCCTGCAATTTTTTGCCACTTTTGCATGGACCATCGTTCCTGGGTGTCATCACTTTTGTTGTCACTCCTGTCTCATAAATCTTCGATTAACACTTGATTTAATGGAAATGTTGCGAAGCCCAGCCTGCAAGAGGTAGTGACTTGGGTGAAGAATTAGTGGGATAAAAACCACTATGAAGGCTGGGGATTTGGCTCAGTGGTTTTGCTGCCTGCTGTGCAAACACAAGGACCTGAGTTCGATCCCCAGTACCAAAAAACAAAAACAAACAAACAAAACCCACTATGAAAGTGCATTGGCTTCTTGCACAAGAAGTACTCCAGTCTGTTGCTGGGTACGAGAGATTGGGCTCGACAGGAAATGGAGTCACAAGAAATTCAGGCCAGAATTCGGGGTTTGGAGAGTTATGACAATGTTCCGGAAGATGACATGACTGTATTTGAATAATGCAGAATTTTATATATGAAAAAATAAGACATCCCCTGAAAATAAACCCTATTCCATCTTCTGGATCAAAAATTAATATAAGACCCAGGCTTATTTTTGGGTAAATGCAGTACACAGATTTTCAAAGGACTGATCTCATAGAAGGAGAGTACAGCGGCGGTCACCAGAGGTCGCTGGCTAGTGTGGGTCCTCCTTCAGTGAGCATGGAAATTAACACTGAGGCAACACCAGGGATTTACAGCCAAGCTTTAATTGGAAAGTTACAGAGAATAAGAAGGGACTTTGGCTTGAGGGGGAGAAAAGTCAAGGATGAGATGGTCCCTTGACAAAGGAGAGTGAGAGCAAACAGAGGGAGGACTTCAGCTCCTGACAAAGGAAGCCAGGCTGGCCTGTCCGAAGAGGAGCAGCCCGCCACAGAGGGGTGCTGAGCAGGCCAGGGCCTGCTGATCACTGCCTCGGTCTGGTTTGCAGCTCCAGTGAAATCCTTCTCACTGTGGGGACAGCTTGGTCTCTGTGAGGTGGCTGTGTCTTCCGGGGCTGTCTCCACTCTGAGGAGGCTCTGCTGGAATCCATGGTGACAGCAGGTTCAGGCAAAGACTGGAGATGTTTAGGCCTCTGCTCCAGGGGCTGGCGCTGGTGGTGAATCTCTCAGTATCTTGCTTTGGAGTCCTCCTGGAGGGCGTGAGACAGGTTCTGAAAGTTCAGGGCTAATTAACCTCACTTCTCCAGGTTTAGACAGGCACTGCCTAATGACTAACTCATTAGAGCTGAGTGGGAACCTGACCAAAGCCTTGAGTAATAAAGGAGACAGTTACAGAGCGAAGCAAGGAAGCCAAGCTCTACCTTGTGTGCAGCTCCTCTGGACAGCTGCAGGCCCAGTGGAGGCCACTGTTTGTTGCTGTTGTTGATTTTTAGTAAAAGCGGCGTTCAAATCCCCGACTGCTTCAGAAGAAGACACGAATCACCCTTGCAGTGATGGATGGCCTAATAGCTGGGAGTTTGCTATCATTTGTCCTTTAGTGATGGTCCCCACCAGATCTCTCATCCAGTTTATTCTTGGAGACACTGTGGTGGAGGCATCTTGATTTTAATGATGCACCTGATTTTTGAGATCCATAAATTTGTTTTTGGAATGTGAAAGGGGGCAGGCCGTACTTCTAACGGGTCCCAGGACTGCACCTGCCCTTTGTTCCCAGGCATCTCCACCTCTGTCTCAACCTGACCAGGGTGGTTATGGTGAAGCTTGGAACAGGTTGGTCAGGGATTACAACACAAGGTTAGGCCTTAAGCAGAGATTCAGGGGATGCACTGTGCAACTTGGGGACTGTAATTAACGACACACTGTGTTCTTGAAAAACTGCTAGGTGTAAAGTGTTCTTACTGCAAAAATGGTAACTCGTGAATTAATGCATGTTAGATTTAGTCATCCCACAGTGTATATGTACTTCAAAAGAATATATTGCACATGGCACATACAAATAATTTTGTCCATTTAAAACATAAATTAGAATGGGGTATGGTGGCACATGCCTATAATCCTAGCACTGTAGGAGGCTGAGGCAGCAGGGTCACAAGCTCAAGTCCAGCCTGGGCAACTTAGTTAAGGAGACCCAGTTTCAAAATGAAAATAAGCAAATAAATAAAAAGGGCTGGGGAGGTGCCTCAGTGTGAAGGCCGTGAGTCCAGCCCCCAGCACTTCAGAAACCAATGAGAGGAAGGCAGATGGAAGGAAAGGCTGCGACGCCTTGCAGGCAGTCCCAGCCCAGAACCGCCCTCGGGCCTCCCTCCTACCAGGAAGCCGAGATTGCAGACCGGGCCCAGCAGATAATCCCGGATAATCCCACCTTCAAATCCTTATCTTAATCTCACTGCAAATTCTTCGCCACATAAGATAACATTTCCAAGGCCAGGGATCAACGCGGGATGTCGGTGGGGGCCGTTACCCACCCACTGCAGACAGGGAGGCCCGGGGTGGCAGGAGAACACGCTTGCGTGCCAGCCCCAGCTTCACATGTCATGTGGCTGCAAATCTGGGGAAGTAGTTACTTCTTCTCTGTACTGATGTGGTCACTTACGGAATGGAGAGAACATTAAACTTGCGGTTATTCCAGTGATGAGATGAGAAAGCGGGCCTGGCGCGCAGCGAGGAGGGACCCGCGCCTTCTGACCCCGTCCTGCCACCCGCGCTTTACCCTTCCTCCTTCCCCACTTCTCCTCTCCTCCCATCCTACCTCTTGGGCCAACTGCCCCAACTCCACCTGCTCCTGTGAACTTCTGCGTATCCAGCCATGGCCCAGGGACCTGCAGTCGTGGCCGAGAAAGGCTGGGAGCTGCGGGCCCCCGGGCCAGAGCCTGGCATCGACCCTGGGCAGCGAGAGGCGGCGAGCAGTCGGGCTTCCCGCCTCCTCCCGGGGCCCCAGCTCGACCTGGCCGCGAGGACACCGGCCAGTCCGCCCTCCACGCTGTGCCCCTTCCTTCCCACAGCTGAGCTGCGGAGGCTGAAACGCCTGGGCCTACAACTCCAGGGGTTGCGAGCCACGGCTCCCGCGTGCTGGTCTCGCAGTGAGAACCGGGAGACCGAGGGGACGCACAAGGCCGGCGGGGCGGGGCGGGGCGGGGCCGGGGAGGGGCGGGTCCGAGCGGAACCCGTCCCGATTGGCCGGCGCTCGCCCGCGGGGCTCTTAAGGGCAGCGCCCGCCCGGCCCTTGCGCACTCCGAGCTTAGCCATGCGCCCTGTTTTCTCCGCCGCAGGCCTCGGCCTCCTCCCGCTGTTCCTGCTGGGCCTCGCGCAGGAGATGAAGGTGGGTGTCGCCGGCTCCAGCTAGGGCCCCCGGAAGGATGCGACCGCCTGCGCGCCCTTCTTCGCGCCCTGCTGCCTGGCTGTCCACGACAGAGACTCTCCTGCCTCAGCGGACTGGCCTACCCATCCCCTGTGCCTCCCGCTGGGCCTGGCTGGGCGGGAGAGGGCTGCTGAGGGCGCAGCCGGACGCAGCGGGCTTCAGCCCTAAAACCAGGAGGGGCGCTCGGAGGGCAGCGGCAGAACGATTCCGCGGCGTTTCCCTGCAGCAGCCGGCGGCGGGTGCTGGAGTCAGGCGAGAGGCTGCCGGCGAGGCCCAGCCGTCCCAGGGAGCTTCCCAGCTGATGCTTCCAAGTCCTTCACCCAACACATTGCGCGGGAGGGTGGATCGGGGCGCGCTGGGAAGCGGCCTCCTGTCCTCGTGGTGTCCTGGTAACAGAGCTCACGGGAGGCGACGCGGCCCGCCCCCCACTCTGCCCCAGGCCGAGCCTTCCCCGGGTGGGACAGGCTCTCTGGGCTGTGAGCCTGGGAGGCCCGCTTTAAAGTACTGAGCGGCTCTGACTTCTCCATGCCGCTGGGAACCTGGGAACCGGCCCTCACCAGATGACAAATCTTAGCCCCTGGGCCCCAGTCCTGCCTGCCTTTCTCTCCTCGTGCTCAGAAGTGAAAGGTTTTACCCTTCTGTGCCTTCTATTGGATAGTCCCCAGTTCACGAGCCGTCCGTCCGGCTGTTTCTCCCAGTGTAGGAGTGAGAGAAGAGAGCATCTAGGACCAGCTGTGCAGGGCCCTTTGGAGGGATGGGGCAGGAGCAAGCTGGGGCCTGGCCTTGGGGAGACGAATCCGTGTTAAGGACGTGGAGACCAGGAATTTGAGAAACTGCAGTAATCTAAGAATATTGGGAAGGAATAGGATGGCTAGGGTGGGGTGCAGGCCTGGGGAGGGCAGGCAACATCTAGGTGGATGCAGACGACTCCCACCACCCTCGAGGTGTGGGGTGTGTTAGGAAATGCTTGTCCTGCCACACACGTAAGACTGCATGCAAATCAGAAGACATAAAGTCTGTGGCATCAGCTCTAACTAAAACTTTTCTTTGAAAAGGTCCCTTCGATCCTTAGAATTTCTTTCTTTTTTTGGTATCAGGAATCGAACTCAGATCTTGCACTCTCAAGGCAGGAGGCAGCACCACTGAGCTAAATCCCCAGCCCTAGAATTTCAAGATATTATACGAAGAGTCCTTGAGTGTTTCAAAAGCTCTTCAGCGTTTGGAATTACTATGTGTCTGGTCCCCTCATTATAGCTGCTTTTGTTCTGTTCCAGACGGATTGCAACAAAGCTGTGCCAGGCACCATTTATGAGTACGGAGCCCTGACCCTCACCGGCGAGGAATATGTCCAGTTCACGAAGTACTCGGGCAAGCATGTCCTCTTCGTCAACGTGGCCACCTATTGTGGCCTGACCGCCCAGTACCCTGGTAGGAGCACAGGCCTGACTCTTTAGGAACCAGGACAACCAGATACCATACAGTTCCAGGAGGTTTTACCAAAGTGTCCATGGAGTGAGTGAGCAGTGATGTAAGCAGTGACATGACACTGTCACCCTAAATCTTGCTGCTGCTCTTCTTATGATTCTGGAATTGTCGCCAGATTGAGAACGAAATCTTCCCAAAGATTTGGTCAAAGGCCACTAGGAAACATTCCCACCCCCCAGCTGAACAGGTTGAATATGCTGCTCAATACCATTAGGAAGATGTACACTGTAGGGAACCACGGGGCATCTTGGAAAGTGCTGGAAAGGAGTCACTAGAGTCTGAGCTTGCACTGGGCAATTTGGGGAGGGGATCAAGGAATTGAGGCTTTGCTTTGGGTTATGTTGTAGTCAGGGTTTGCAAGGGAATAGATTTAATACAGGACACATAATTTACAGTATTTTATAGTATTCACCCAAAAAGTCAAATGCAGAGAGGTGTGCAAGAGATCTGACAACATGCCACAGACCTGAAGAGTCCAGGCGAGGGCCTGGATCCCAAGGCAGTGTCCCACATAAGTTCAGCTGAAGGTCTAGAGCCCAAGGCAGTGTCCTCCATGAGTCCAGACAGAGGACTGGCTTCTGCATGAAAATCAACAGCCCATGAGCTTCCCCTCCAGTTCTCTTTTTATGCCCTTGGCAACAATCCTCAGGTGGGCCTTCCGTGCCAGGAACCACAATGACTCAGTTCAGCTGGGCGTTCCAGGTCGACCATTAGTCCAGCACAGGTTAGCTGCTGTCAGGAGCTAAAGAAATGGGGGTGATCATGTGATTGGGCATCACAGCAAGTCATATCTATGAGGCAGGGATGCACAGCAGGGCTATAGCTGTAACTGCTGAAGAGGCATCAGTCACTCGCATTGGCAAGGGCAGCGCTTGGTCATTGTGATGCAGACAATGCGAGTATTTTCACATGAATGTTATGTTCATGTTTTTCTGTATTCAGAACAAATTACAGAGTGGTCTTGTTTTAGCCTGGGTTGATCATGGTGGCATCTTGTGTGACACTGATGTCCCAGCAAAGTCTAGACAGCCACGTGGGAGCTTCCTGAGAGTGGTGGAGAGCTGCTTGAGTTTGTGGCCTGGGATTCCTGAGTGATGGAGATTTGGTGTCCTGCTGAGAGGGCTGACAAGAGGGAGTCCAACACTGCAGCCAGACATGGGGAAGGAGGCGACCATGTCCATCTTGTTTACTTTTTCCTTAAATTTTTTTTTCTCTTTTGGATCAACCAATCCACCAACTAAGGCAGTAGCATTTAAGTCCAGCTTCTTTCCCGAGTACATGGGACTCCCCTCAGGACCACTGTCTCTGTCTGATGTAGGTGGCTCTGGAAGGTGGGGTGCAGCCATGTAGGACACCATAGGCAAAGCTAGAGCCTGTTGCACGAGAGTCTGGGGCCTTGTGCTGTGGTTTTCTGCTCTGCCCGCTTGATCCCCATGGTCCCCGGTGGACACACATGCTGCATGGGTGAATCTCATGGTCCTCCCTGCATGAGGCTGGGCTTCTGACCCTGGCTACCTCCATTCTCTGCCCTCAGAACTGAATGCACTGCAGGAGGAGCTGCGAAGTTTGGGTGTTGTTGTATTGGGCTTTCCTTGTAACCAGTTTGGAAGACAGGAACCAGGAAAGAACTCGGAGATCCTCTCTGGGCTCAAGTGAGTGCCTGTGTGGGACCCTAGAGACCCTCATTCTGGAAACTGCTAGGGTGGGCGAAGAACATCACCCTGCCCATTGACAGTGCTCAAACAATCTCTCTCCCTTTGGTTCTCTGATGGTCAGAGTAGGGGAAGATCTAATGAAAAGAAGTGCAGGGGGCAGGAGAGAATACAGGAAATGGAAATGAATCCGAAGCCCATGCTCAAAATATCGCCTTCCAGTTTTCTTAGAAGTCCTTGTTGGGTCCGTGACACCCACTGCCTGAAGCCCTGCTTCCCAGAGTGCTCCTTCCTCACCTTCCCTGCCTACGCTCCTCCGTCTCCAGTCTCCTTTGGTTGGTGGCCATTTCCGTCCCTCCTTGTTCTAATCTGGGTCCTCTTGGGAACACTGTGGTCCATTGCAGATATGTGCGTCCAGGTGGTGGCTTTGTCCCCAATTTCCAGCTCTTTGAGAAAGGGGATGTGAATGGAGAAAACGAACAGAAGATCTTCACCTTTCTGAAGGTGGGTGAACGTAGCCTGGTGCAGTGGCGATGCCTGAAAGCTGGGGCTCCTGTCTGGGGCTGGCACAGACTTCTTAGAGAGAGATTCTCAGGTTTGAGGATCATGGCAGCATCCATTGTCGAGGTTTTGCTTTAAGAGGAAGCATATGATACACAACAGCTCTGTCGTATACTAACCGCCCCTACTCGATGGTAACGATCCAGTCAGCCGACACATTTATTCCATCTCTAACATGTGCTGGGATTGTGCTAGACAATGTTAGTGTGGCTGCTTCCTGCAGGAGCTCACACGGGATCAGGAGACTCGCAGACATGGTATGGTAGAGGGCCGTGTGCGAGGGCACTGAGGGTTAGAACCGAGGAACACCAGGACCGGAGGACCCGGGGCCCTTAGCCCACCTGTCTCCGAGTGCTGGTCCGCAGAACAAAGCTGGGCCTGGGTGATATTTGCACCCATCCACAGCAAACTGAAAAAAGAAAAGAAAAAGATGAGATGGACAAATACCAATTTATTAAATGTAGACCATAACTTACTCTAACAAATTACTGTTAGGTTATACCATATAAATTACCTTTTTGTGGCTCAAAAATAGTGATATCATTAATTTTAGAGTTACAACCACTATTGAAAAACCCTTTAGTTTTTGAATTTGTAGTTATAATAAATTTTTAATTTTTCTTATTGTCAAAATGAACATTCATCATTCTACATTTCTTTTCAGAAAATAGCTCTTGAGCTTTTTACTGGCCTACAAGGCTCCAGACTCTAGGAACTATTATTTTAGCCCAACCCAGCATTTTTTTTATTTCAAGCCATCACTTTCCACCCAAGGATGCTGACGGTGCAGAAAGGATATGACTTGCCCAGGGTTAGGGGATGTTCTTTACTGAAGCACCATGCAGAGACTGATGGAGGAGAGAGGCAGAGGTGCTTTCTGTTCACGGTTGCACGTTCTGCCCCGGGCGGGCTGGCGTCGGTGCTCTGGTGATGGATGGTTCAGTGAAAAGTCTGCCGTGACGGGGGGCCTTCCGTAATTAACGTGTCAGCATAGAGTGGTGAGCGGACCGTTGCCGGGGGAGAAGACTGCACCACACAGACTCGGAAGCAAACTCATCTCCATTTTTCCCTTCTGTCCTCCAGAACTCCTGCCCTCCAACCTCTGAACTTTTGGGGTCACCAGGGCTGCTCTTCTGGGAGCCCATGAAGGTCCACGACATCCGCTGGAACTTCGAGAAGTTCCTGGTGGGGCCGGACGGAATCCCTGTCATGCGCTGGTTCCACAAGGCTCCAGTCAGCACGGTGAAGTCCGACATCCTCGAGTACCTGAAGCGGCTCCACGCCCAGTAGGGAGGGCAGCCACGGCGGAAGCGGCCCTCCTGCCTCCCCACGCGAGCACAAGTCTAAGCAAGGCCACCTTTGCTCCCCATGCTTCCTGCCAGTCCATATCACCAGAGCCTCTGCATGTGCGAGCCGCCGACCGGACACATGTAGGCGTGTGTGTGTGTGTGTGTGTGTGTGTGTGTGTGTGTGTGTGTGTGTTGGAGGATCGAGGGAACAAAACACCTACGCAAACCTGATCCCGAGGTACCGAGTTTCTCCCAATCACCTTTTAGGGTAATGCAGACCCCCCAGTATGTCTGAAGAAGCAAGCCTGGAAGTTGTGCGGGTGAACCTCCCCGGACCCGAGCGGAAGGGAGGCAGGGCCCGGCTCTCTGGGGCCTGCCCAGCGCCCCCCGCGGCAGGGCCCTGAGCAGAGCGCAGAGGCCCCTCCTCGGAGGGAGGGCGGCCTGACGGCCCGGCCCGGGGCTCCGGACCCTAGGTGCATTCGGGTCTCGGCCGGCAGGGAAGTCCCTCCATTCCGAATGCCGGCGTTCTCACCGCCTGAGTCCCCGCTCCGAGCCAGTTCCTGCCACCGGCTCTCAGTCGAAGGAAACTTCTACAGCAAGGGGCTCCACACCCGTGCCCGGCACCCGCCCTGCCAGTCAGAGCTCCCCCTTCATGAGGTCTCTGCTCCCTCACCTCGCCCTGCTCTTCTGTATTTTGCTTTCCCCCACAGCGCTCTAGAACTTTCCTTGTCACATCCAAAAGCAGCAGGGTTACCGGTAGCAACAACAAAAAGCATAACAAAAACTTCTCCTGTTTAGAGGTCAGCCCGGGCCATTTATAATCCAGTCTTCCAGGACAGACTCAGATTTCAGAAAATCGGACACTAAGAAGACTGGGTGAGGGAGTAAAGCAGCTATTTTTCCCGTAACAAATTGTTTTGACACAGGCGCTTGCACTTTGAGCTTGGCACGTGCGGTGGGGTGTACCCGACAGCAGCGCCTCACGTTGCGGGCTCGCGTCCTGCTGTCTGCCGAACAGACATGAAGACCACAGACCGCACCAGAAAGTTCCTAAGTGCCAGGCACACGAGACATAGAACGTACTTAGATGTTTCGTTTCCTTGAAGTCAGAATCTAGTAAGGAAGAATGGGTTTTAGAAATCTGGCCGCCGCGGCCCGAAACCAGGCTCGAGACCCCACGAGTCCGCCCCGCCGTCGCGGGTGGCGAGAGGAGTTTGACTTGGAGCCCCTTCTCCATCCTGACCGGTCCCCGGGAGGCTCCAGCTCTGCTAACGGAGGAGGCGCCCCCGGGGACGGGCGGGGACGTGGGCAGGAGCTGCCTGGTGGGAGCCGCCCGGGTCCGGGGGCTGGAGGGAGCTCGAGGGCGCGGGTTCTGAGGGCGGCCGCGACCCCGGGTGCTGCGAACTGCCGGTTTCACCCAGTCGAATGCACGGGACAGGCCCTTTCCTTCCGCGCCAGCACCGTGAGGCCGGGCGTAGCTGTCCTGGTTCCGCCGGCGGGCCCTTCTGGGTTCCCGTTGTTTTGTGTTGGGCCCTTCTGGTCTTCCCACTGATCTCCCCAGATTTACAACAGGACTATGCTCACCGCTAGATTCATTACAACTTGCTCGGGCTCTTTTTGAAAAAAAAAATAGATTGGTGGGGTGATAATTCAAATGCAAAATCCTGCCAAAGCATAATGCACCGAACTGCTTCGATCAATTTTCACATTCTTTTTGCATTAAAATGTTTGTAAACAGCCAGAATGTGCTCAGTTTAAAGCACCAAGACCTGTATGACCCGCCTAGACCCCAACAATCCCCAGCTATAACTGATTCCATAAACAGGCAATTCATGCTCCACTGCTAGCTACAGAGGGACATCAGCCTCCACGAAGTCTGCCGGGCTGGGCCAGGGAAACGCTCCAACGCTGACCTGCACCCGGGCCCCGTGTTTGCCATCTTGAAAAGGACACTGCCCATGCTAATCCTCTTAAGGAAAGAATTGGAAGACCCTACTCACGATAATTAACCGGAAGCTAAAACACCTGCCCTGAGTACCCCAGACAGGACGGCATCCTGAGAAACCGTGGGAGACTGCACCACACATCCACGGAAACCCAACTGCATCCCGGGGTCTCCAGGACTCCTTTGCGTCTCCCATTCGTCCATCCAATAGTTCAACACACATTCACTGCCTATCTCTTATGTGCCAGGCATATTTCCAAAGGCAGGAGACACAGCAGGGAGCAAAGCTAGCAAAAACCACTGTTGTAGTGAACCTTACTTTACAATAAATAAATAAAAGAAGAAAGAAAGGAATGTGTGCAATAAGTAAATTTACCAGATCCTGATGAACTCTGTGAAGAAAAATAAAGCAAGGAAAGAGTAAAGGGAGCATACAGGGCGGGTCAGGGCAGTCAGAACGCATCCCCTCATTGGTTGGATAAATTCGATGGTGAATGCTTTTAAAATTTTTAAATCTTAATGAAAAATGGCATGACTACTATCTTACTCTACAAACCCTAAGTAGCAAGGCAGAGCAATTAGAAAGGTGTCCTTTCTACTGGGACCTCCTCTCTCCCTTTGGGGGCCCTGGCTGCCCCCCAGCACCCTGCACCAGCCTCAGCTGCCTTCCTGCTGGCCAAGGCGCCTTGGGCTTGCCGCCTTAGCTCCAGGGCACCGCTCCCCACACTGAAGGAGGCTTTGGCAGGCCTTGAGGAGTAAGCACACCAACACCCAACACCAAGGAGGAGTCTGGCACGTTAGTCAGCAGTTCAGGGGCTGTGGTTTCTATCTCTACTCTCACGTCTGACATAGTTGTGTGGGGCCAATGGCCAGACCCTCGTACAGCACCCTGAGGTAAGACTTTGAAGTTGCAGATGGAGGGTGGAAGCATCGTGTGACTTGGGACAGGTGCTGACACCCTAGTGCACAGAGCCTGTGACTGTGACTTCATTTAGAAATAAGCTCTTGGCGGGGGTACTCGGGTTTTCATGAAAGTCACACTGGGTCAGGGTGGCCATAATCCAGGGCTGTTTTTATGAGAGTAAAGAGAGGGAAATTGGAACACAGACACAGGAAGAGGACATGTGACAGAGGAGGTCGAGGGTGCTATTACTGACCGCAAACCAAGGAATTGCTACTGCTAAACACAAACCACAGGAGGCTGGTGCTTTGGACCAAACTATGCAGGGCTCTAACAAAGCAGGTACGAATCAAACAGGAGTTGTTAGTGCTAAAGTTCCACATCACCACGCTGAAACTGAGTGGTTTATTTGACCTTCGGAGTCAGGAAGAATATAGAACCAACAGCCAAATCCCAAAACAGGCCAGTTCCAAAGGGCGTGACAATGAAGTTCGCTCTGCATTAGTCCTCACACAAAAGAATAAACCAAAGTAACCCGATGCTAACTAACCAACCACCTTCCCATTGTTCTTGCTCCCTGTTCCTAACTTGCAGGGAAAGGAACTGAATGCCAATCCACTTCCTTGTTTTCATCTCTACTTTCTTTAAGCCCTTTTCTGTCTGCAAAGCCAACCTCTGCTGCTCAGCCCTCTGGGAAACTTCATTTTCCCCGAGCCAGGTATTGGTGGGAGAGTCAGGCAGGAGGCTGGCAGCTCTTCAGGAAATGTGCAGGTTTTGTGGTCACAGCTTCCTTAGCCTCTGGGCTGGGAAGGCCGGAGGTCAGTGATGATCCCGAGAAGTTTGTCCCTTCCTCAGATCCTCACTGGGGAGTTGCACCAGGCCCAGAGAGTTCTGTGGGAAGGAGAAGAGAGCAGCTCAGGGGTCTCCTGTTCACCAGCGCCCAGCCTAAGGAGCTCTCCCCTGGGGCCTGGAGAGGCTCACACCGCTGGCTGGCTAGCAATCAGTTAAATCAGCTGGGGATAGCCCTGCAGGGCAAGGCCCGTGTCCCAGGAAACTAGGACAGGGGTCAAGAGCAGGTTTTTCTCAGCAAGAAGACAGAAATTCACTTGGATACAAAGTCATTCTCGGGTGCAGGTGCGGGGCTGCATGGGCCTCTAGAACACGTCTCTCTGTGCAGCTTGCAAAGCACAGCATTTCCTAGAACTCAGGATTTCTCGTGGGGTTTTTGGAAAGTCCTGAAACATTCAAGTTCTTAACCAGGCAGCTTTTCCCCTTTGTTGTCTTCTAGTCCTAACTTTGTCCAACAAGAACAAGTTCTTCTTGGTATCTGCAGCTTCCACCACCTGAAGGTAACAGCGTCCTCAGGGTAGAGCGAAGGGTTCCTGAGCCTCCGCCCTGCATCCCGGGAGGAAGGAAGAACAGCTGCATCCACTGAGATGGAGATTCCGGCCTGGCCCAGTCAGGCCCAGCTCAGTGGCACCAGGGTAGGTGGCAGGGCGGTTGTCCCTCCACACAGGGCAAGACTCCCGGCCCAGGGGACTCGGTTAGTCACCTCCATGTCCTTTCTTTTGTTGTTGTTGTTTTGCTTTGCTTTGTTTTTGAGATAGGGTCTCACTATGTAGTTCAGACTGGTCTTGAACTCACAGCAATCCTCCTACCCAGCCTCCCAAGTGCTGGGATTACAGGTGTGCACCAGCATGCCCAGCTGTCCATGTCCTTCCTGGTGAGCCTCTTGCACCCTCTCATCCTATGGCGAGGGGTGTCCACGGGATGTTCGGACACCCCATCCAGGTGGCCTGGGGTGGGCCTGGCTGGAGACACTCCTGTGTGTTTCTCTGGCTGCAGCGACGTGGGCAGGGCCCGCTGTGCAGTTCCCGGGAGAGTCCATCGACGCCCTGTTCGTGTCAGAGCAGGGTCGTGGTGCCAGCGTCTCTGGCCTTCGGTGCTGGACAGGTAGGACTGCAGGGACTGTTCTCCAGGGGGCTTCTCTTGGGGATGTCATCTGGCGGCACCCGAGCAGTGAGCGAGCGGGATTACCCGGTCCGGTCCGAATTGGGATCCTCTTGGTGCCCTGCAGCCGGCCGAGGTCAGCTTTCTCCAACTCCAGCCTAGTGGCACGGCTCTGCGTCCCCGGGGGGCCTGGGACTCCAGATTTCAACCCCAGGAGCCCGGCCAGTGCTGCACCATGCACCAAGGGACAGAAGATGGTTGCTTTACATCCCTAAACCTGTGCAGTTTTCTAGAGCAGCAATACGCGCGGCGCAGGAAGATGTGTGTTACCAGGTACAGATTACGCAGCCGCGAAGAAGGGCTCACTGGAGACATTTGTAAGAAATGGATGCGCCTTGAGACCACAACATTAAGTGAAATAAATCAGACACATGGCTTCTCTTGTATGAGAAACCCAAGGTATTAAATTAAAGAGCAAAGTAAAAGCTAAGAAATAGGAAACTGGAAGTCGGACCTTTCACAGTTGGGAAGGGAACCAAGAACTGCAGGGAGGAGGAGCGGAGAGGAGGCGACATACAGAGGCTGCGATGTGTCCGGTACATGCACTCCCGCCACACCAGAGTACAAATACTGGGAGCGCAAACGCGCACTAATGACAAAAGCTTAAGCAAAACCCCCCAACCCCTTGCTCGCGAGGAAGCAGCGCTGGACGCATTAGCACAGCTGTTGGGGTCCACAGCCTCTTTCCTATCATAGCTGCCCTGCAATCCAGTTTTTCGACTGGTGGCAAAAGCCTCACTGCCTTCTCTGAGGCTCAAACTCAGGACCTTCAGATTATGAGGCTGACGCGCTGCCTGCTGCGCTAAGAAGGCGCTGGCTCTGCGGGTTGCTCATTAAAATTGTTGGTTTTAACGCGTCCAGGCTCGCGCGGGCTGACTGGGCGGCCGACCGGGGCGCACCAGAGAGGCGCGCTCGCCCGCGTCCGCAGGACTCCACCCTGACTGAGCCCGGCGCGCGGACAGTCGCCTCGGCCCCCACTCCCGGCGGGGGCACCGGACTCGGCTTCCACCCGCCCCGCCCGCGTGGGCGCGGCTTCCCGGCCACAGGCTCGGGCGCCGTCGCCAACCTGGACGCCTGGACGGCGGCGGCCCCGGCGCTGCAGCCGAGCGAGGTACGGAGAGCGAGGCCAGGAGCGCAGAGCGGCTGCGGAGCAGGCCTCCGACCGGGCGGAAATGAGCCGCCTGCGGGAATGAAGAGGTTTCCGCCCGCCGCCCTGCGGTAGGAGGAGCGCGGGGGGCTTTCCGTGGACTCAGGCGCTCACTGGTCCAAACGTCCTCGCCTGCAGGCTGTGGGAGCGGCTCACAGGATCGTTTAGGACGCTCGACGTCGACAGCACTTGCCGAGATCACGAGTGACCCGACAGCGGCCGCGCACCTCGCACGGTGCGGCCCGTGCGGGCCTGTAGGAGTTCGTTAGGAATCGGGGAGGGCCTTAGCTGCGCACACGGAGGACGCGGCCACGAGCTCACTGCGTCCCGCACAACCCTGAGGCGGCGCCCAGCGCGCCTACGCAGGTAGCGTGGCCGAGCGGTCTAAGGCGCTGGATTAAGGCTCCAGTCTCTTCGGGGGCGTGGGTTCGAATCCCACCGCTGCCAAGCCTATTGCAGGTTGACACAAACTGGGAGCAGGACTCTCGAAAGCCTGCAGCAGGAACTCCAGAACGGCCCCATCTTATAATAAATAGGTGAAAGACAGCTGTGGTCTTTAAAGGGAACCTTTCTTTAAAGTTGTATCCAAGGGGACATTTTTAAAATGTTTTCCACAGAAATAGGTGGAACACACGGCTCGAAGTCAGCACGGTGAATCCACTCAGCGGTCCGCGGTCCACACGGCTCGGCCGAGAGCTTCCTGGCAGCGCAGTTGCTGAATCAAATCCTGCGCGTGAGGGCTTCAGCCCCCTTCTGAGCGGCGACTCCCTCCCCCTCCCGCTGTGCCAGAAGTGTGCTTCCTCAGCACCCTGCCCGGCGCAGAGCACCGTAACAGGGACAGTTATATCCCACTGCGGCCCAGAGACTGGCGGAAGTTCTTTGCATTGTCACAGCACACGCTCGGCAATGCACGAGAAAACCCGCATCAGTCTCCGTTTACAGAGCAGAAAATGAGCTGCGATCGCCCCTTGGATTGAAGGTGGAGGAACAGATGTCAGTGCCTGCGGCGGGCTGAAAATGCCCCTTCCTCCAGGCACCTACATTCCGGCTCTGGCTCCCGGAACCGTGAATATTACCGTACGTGGCAAAGCAAAAGAAAGCTAAACTGGAGCCGGACCCCGAGGTGGGACTGCTGGACCTGAACCTCGCGGGAAGCGTCGGTCAGAGGCGCAGCCTGGCTCACCCAGCCCCGCCGGGCAGGACAGGGTCCAGGCCTCAGGCACAGCCCTCTCCGCGGGGGTGGAGGCCAGCGCCGGGATTCTGGACTTCCGGCCTCTAAAATATGAGTAAACATATTTCTTTTGCTTTAAGACAGCAATTTTGTGGCAGTTTTTTATAGAAGCCCCAGGACGGTAATGCAACATCTTTAAGGACTCCTAGAAACTACACCAGCAACTGTTTTCAGTTGTTTTGTTCTAATCTGTCAATCTGATAGATTAAAAATACTGTTTTACTGCAGCTCTACGGTTTCATTTGTTTCATTCTACAGTTTCTCTCATTCAGAGCGACATTAACCATCTCTGTGTTTTACAGCCGTTTCTTCCCATTTCTCGCAGTGTCCACCTCACCTGCACATCTTCCCTGTGAGTTCTCCTCTCTGGACGAGGGGGCTTGTATGTATTAGGAGAATCCACCTTCCCAACTATGAATTACAAATGCGCTCCAGCTCCTCCACCTGGTGTTTTTTTTTTTCTCTTTCCGCACACACTTTTCGAGGGGATGGGAGTAAACCCAGGCAGATTTTTTTTTTCAATGCAGTGAATTACATCCAACTACCATTTTGTGTGAAAAAAAAATACTTTTCTATACAAAGCTTCTGTGTTGACATTTCTGGTAATTATAGACACAGGTTTCCATTCTTTACCTTCAGAGTTTGTGCCCACTTGGAATTTATTTTAGTATCATAGGTGGCCTGCTGAGCTATGCTTTTATTTCCCTGGAAGAGGTCCAGTTAGCCCAGCGCCGAGTTTTGGGCAATGCATCTGTCTACCGACTGGAAACGTTACCTTCCTCAGACCGGCAGATCTCCACCCGCATCTTCCCCACATTTGAACTTTGTTTTGTGGCAGTGACTACAAATGGAGCCTTCAACATTAATTTTCCAGTTCCTGGCGTCCCCGTCGGGCCTCAGCATCGCTCCTGGTCTCCGTGGTAAAATCCAGAGGTCATTCACCGAAGTCTGCCATTGGTCCGAAGTTCAGGTTTGATAATGTAGCATCTGTAGTGTTTACAGTTCCGTTTATAAAGCAGCCGTTATTGGCTTCAAATAGATTACCAAACCGTATGAATGTTCTTGTAACACGTGCTTATTTCATCAGTCTCTGAAAGTTCGCAGTCCCTGCCTGTAACCAGTTTGGATCTCACCATGACATCGGAGGCACGGGCCGTAGACCCGCCTGGGCTGTGAGCTCTCGGGACGGACGTCTCCTCCTCCCCGGGTGGCACGGAAGGAGAGGTCGCCCTCGGCTCTGCAATCACCTGCGCGAAGAATGCATTTGGGGCTCGAGGCTGAGAATCCAGAGGACCCTGGACGTTGCCTGTCCTCGGCCCTACACGTGTTCCCTTCTTTCCCAGCCCGGAGACCCAGGTAACCGGACCGGTGGCCGGGCGCACCCCGGGGCAGCAGGGTCGGAGACCCGGGGCCTCCGCAAGGCCAGGCGGGCAGGAAGCGTGTTCAGGAGGCGGCGCCGCGTTGGCAGGCGGTGGCGGCCTCGGCTCCTACAGCCCAGCGCTCCGGGCTCCTGAACCTGGCACCGAGCACGGAGCACCGAGCACCGGGCACAGGGGACCGAGCACCGGGCTCCCGCGGAGCCGCTCCGGGCCCTGGAGACGGCGCGGCCCGAGCGGCGCCAGAGGAAGCATCGGCGCCCTTCCGCAGTTCCTGGGGCAGGCTCCGTGGCTTAGCTGGTTAAAGCGCCTGTCTTGTAAACAGGAGATCCTGGGTTCGAGTCCCAGCGGGGCCTGTGCTTTTTCTTTCCGCTCACCTGGCCCCAGCGAGCAGTCAGGGCCGTCGCACGGGACGCTCGGCCCCGGACAGGCGCGGGCTCCAAGCCGAGGACGCAGTCTGCAGCCCGCTCACCCGGACCCGCGCCCACTGGCCCGGCGGCTCCCACCTCGCACCGCAGTGAGCGCGAGGCCGGCAGGCCCTTCGGGTTCGGGTTGTGATGGACCCTGCGGGAGGAGCACAGCAGCGGGGTGAGGGCCGCTTTCCCCTCAGGTCTCCGCGCTGCGTGGGGAGTAAGAGGCAGTTTTCTCACACGCCCTCAGCCCGAGGCTGTGCGAGTCCGCGAGCGGGGAGCCCCGACGTGGAAGGCGATCGCGCTGCCGCGTCGTCACTTTACTGCATAGAAAGAAACACAAATGTGCTGCGCAACACGAATCTCCTCGCGAGCCGCGCCGCCCCTCGGGACCCAGGGCGCCGCCCGTGGGGCTCCTCGCGGACGCGGACGCAGTTACCCGGGGCGAGAGGGGAGCAGTTGCTGGGAGGCGGAAGAGAACAGGTTTACCGAGGAAGCCTTGCCTGACAGGAAGGAAGCAGCACGAAGGTGTCCAGCGGCTCCACCAGGGCAGGCGCTGCCCGGGGTCGGCAGGCCCGGCAGAGGCCGCGGGGAGCCGGTGCCCCTCGCGCCCCCTGCCCCTGCGGCGTCGGCTACTCGCCGGTGAGCGCCCGGGCCGCGCTCCGGGGCAGCTGCTGCCGCAGGGCGGGCGGGCTCTGCAGGCAGCGCGAGCCTCTCCCGCCCCAGAGTCGGTGAGCCGGTGCTGATGGACATTTGGTCCCTGTCCACCATCAGGGCCCCCCCTCACCTTCACCTTCTTTTCTCCACCCACCACCCACTCTTGCATCCACCAACTTCCTCCTGAGCCCCAACTTTGGCTGGCTCCGGCCTCCCTCTCTGACCTTTCCCACGCTGAGAAGTGCCTGGGACCTCACACTCCAGCCCCTGTACACTGCACCAGGAAATCCCAGCGCTCACCCACTCCTGTAGGCTCAGCGTCTGCATCCTACTTTCCTCCTCCACCAAAGACAAGACACACACGTGCGCCATTGCTGTGGCTTTTCTTCAGTTTCTCTGTGCTCCAGACCCGACCTGAAATGCAGCTGGCGCCGCCATCATTCCTCATAAAGACCCTGAATGGATTTCCTAGGCTGACTGCCCTCACTTGGGCAAAATGTCCCTCTTTCTCTCACATTTAACAGTGGGGTGAGAAAGGTGGCATTTAAAATGGTAAATTAAGAGGCGTACATGGTGGCACATGCTGATAATCCCAGTACTCAGGAGGCTGAAGCAGGAGGATTGCCACAAGTTCCAGGCCAGCTTGGGCTACATAGTGAGTTCAAGGCCAGCCTAAATTACGTAGTGAGGTCTTGTCTCTAAATAAATAAGTAAATAATAAAGTGGTAAATTGTGACAAGATTCTCTTTTTTTTCCCTTAAATTCTTTTATTGGTCCATTGTAGGTATACAACACAATTACATTTCTCATTGGGAATTGTACCTTTACATAATGCATCTTGGTTCTTATTTTTTCCCCATTCCTAGCCCTCCCTTCACCCCCTCCACCCTTCCCTATTTACAAAGACTTTATTTCCATTTTGTCCATTTCTCAGCATTTTTCCTTTCTCTTCTTTCCTTTCCCCTGCCCCTCCCACTACCCCTACCCCTTTGGACCTTTTCTTCCTATTTTACATTATCGATTATTCATTCTAATCATTGGTACATTTTAGGTATACAATATAATGACATTCATCATTGGAAATTTGCACCTTTATATAATCTCTCTTGGTTCTTATTTTTCACCCTTGCCCAGCCCTCCCTTCAACCCCTCCATTCCTCCCTATTTACAAAGATTTTGTTCCTATTTTTCCATTTTCTCATATTAATCCCATTCCCTTCTTTCCTTTCCCCTACCCCTCCCACTTCCTTCCCCTTTGCCACTTTTCTTCCTATTTCACATTATCTATTATACATTTTAGTCCTTATTTACACTTTCAGTTTCTCACACCAGAGAAGCTATTCGGTATTTACACATGTGTGTCCTATTTATTTACCTTAAGAGTATCACCTCAATGTGCATCCATTTAGCTATAAATGTCTCTAATTTCTCATTTTTTATGGCTGAGTAGTACTCCATTTTATAAAAAAACCCCACATTTTCTTTATCCAGTCTCCAGTTCATGGGCATTTGGGCTGTTTCCAAGTTTTAGCTATCACAAACTGTGCTGCTATGAACATGGGTGCACATATATGGCTGTGGTATGATTCTTTTAATTCTTTGGGGAAGATCCTCAGCAGTGGAATAGCGGGGTCAAATGGGACTTCCAGTCCTAGTTCTTTGAGGTATCTCCATACTGATTTCCACAGTGCTTGCACCAGTCTACACTCCCACCAGCAATGGAGCAGGGTTCCTCTTTCCCCACAGCCCCACCAGCATTTGTTATTGGTTGATTTCATGATAGCAGCCATTCTTTCTGGAGTGAGGTGGAATCTCGGCATTGTTTTCATTTGCATCTCTCCAATGACTAGTGATGTTGAACATTTTTTCATGTATTTATTTGCTATTTCTACTTCTTTGTCTGAGAAATGTCTGTTCATTTCAGAGGCCCATTTTTGGATTGGGTCTTTAAATTTGGGAGGTCTGACCTTTTTAAGTTCCTTATAGATTCGGGATAGTAGACCTTTGTCTGAGGAAAAGCAGGTGAAGACTTTTTCCCACATTGTGGGTTGTCTCTTCACACTGCTGGTGGTTTCTCTTGCTGTGCAGAAGCTTTTTAATAAGAAGAGATCCCACTTGTTGATTGTTTGAGCTAGTTCACAGGCAACTGAGGTTTTGTTCATAAAATCTTTTCCTACACTGATGTCTTCAAGGGTTCTACCTAACCTCTGTTCCAACTGGTTCAGAGTTTCTATTTTAATATTTAGATCTTTAATCCATTTTGATTTTAGTTTAGTGCATGGTGAGAGATATAGGTCTAGTTTTAATCTTTGACAAGTTGAAACGCAATTTTTCCAGCACCATTTATTAAAGAGGCTATCTTTCCTCCAGTGAGGGTGTTTGGCTCCTTTATTAAAGATGAGATGGCTGAGTTGTCTGGCGTTGTTTCTGCATCTTCTAATCTGTTCCACTGGTCCTCAGGTCTGTTTCTTTGCCAGTACCATGCTGTTTTTATCACAGTAGCTTTTTAGTAAAGTTTCAAGTCAGGGGTTGTGATACCCTCTGCCATGTCTCTGTTACCTAGAATTGCTTTTGCTATTCTGGGTCTCTTCTTGTTCCAAATGAATTTTTGGATTGTTTTCTCAAGGTCCATGAAGTATGCTGCTGGAATCTCAATTGGAATTGCATTGAATCTATGTAGCAGTTTTGGAAGTACGGCCATTTTCACTACATTAATCCTTCCTACCTAGGAACAGGGGATGTCTGTCCATTTTCTGATATCATCTTCCATCTCTCTTTTCAGAGTGCCATAGTTTTCAGAGAAGAGGTCTTTGATTTCTTTCGTTATGTTGATTCCTAGGTATTTCAGTTTTTTGGATGCTATTGTGAAAGGAATTATTTGCCCTATTTCTCTCTCAGTGAGTCTGTCATTCATGTAGAGGAAAGCTATTGATTTTTGTGTGTTGACCTTGTAACCAGCTACTTGCCTGAATTTGGTTATTAAGTCTAGAAGACTTTTGGTGGAGTTCTTGGGGTCTTCTATATAGAGTATCATGTCATCTCCAAATAATGACAATTTGACTTCTTCATTTCCTATCTTTATTCCTTTTATTTCTTTCTCTTGTCTAATTGCCATGGCTAATGTTTCCAAAACTATATTGAACAAGAGTGGTGATAGTGGACATCCTTGTCTTGTTCCTGATTTTAGTGTGAAGGATTTCAGTTTTTGACCATTTAGTATGATGTTGGCTGTTGGTTTCTCATAGATGGCTTTTATCAGTTTGAGGTAGAGACCATCTATTCCAATTTTTTGTAGGGTTTTTATCATAAATGCATGTTGGATTTTGTGACAAGATTCTTGAAATCACCCAAAGACTGGACAAACCTCCAGTGGCCTTCATGAGCAGACTTACTGAGGCCATTTTAAAATACAGAAATCTAAGTATCAATACAGAGTCAGGAAAATGATAGTTACACACACTTTATTTCCCATCTACAACATCAGATATTAAGAAAAGTTCTAGCTGGGCATGGTGGTCCACGATTGTAATCCCAGCACTCAGGGGGGTGAGCCAGGAGGATTACTGTGAATTCAAGGCCAACCTGGTCTCCATACTGAGTTCAAGGCCAGCCTGAAGTACACAATGAGCCCCTGTCTCAAAAAAACAAAAAAAGCTCAAAAATTGGACAATAGGGTCGGGCTTGCCCTGCCCACTTGCATCCAGGAGACCCCCCACCCGCAGGCCCACCAGCTGCCAGCTTGGCCACGTGGGTGCCTGTAACAACAGCCAACCCCCCCACCCCGAGCCTCTGGCCTCTTGGCTGTGCAGCTACCTGGTTCCACACTACAGATGCACAGGGGAGCATAAAGGCCATTGTCTTGAGTTGCAGAAGTGAACAACAGAGAGAGGGTCTCTCTCAGGCTCCCTGATGAAAACTGAAGCCCACTGGAAAAGTGAAGAGAATCTCTTCAATATAGGCACACCAGACCACTGTACTTGGTAAGTTGGAGGGATCATCACGTCCCATTTGAACCTGGACTATTTTCAGGGGAAATACAGCTGGAACCTGTAATAGAACCTTGTAGAGTTTAACCCTGCAGGAGGACAGGGAGCTCACTTTGGGACTAGCAGCAAGAAATCTGCCTGAATCTCACGGGTCTGTGACTGGGTTACTGAGACTCATTGACTTATAACTGACAGTACCAAAAACAAAAATGATAAGACATTTAAGCAAGTCACAAACTCAGGCTTCCACCCCACAAAAGGCAATTTCTGGGGAAAACGAGGTGGGAAAGTCTGATAATCAACCACCTGGA
The DNA here is from genome assembly GCF_053883595.1 of Heterocephalus glaber. Lineage (NCBI taxonomy): Eukaryota > Metazoa > Chordata > Mammalia > Rodentia > Bathyergidae > Heterocephalus > Heterocephalus glaber. The sequence goes on from NW_028258315.1 coordinate 924,311, forward strand.
CACCCTGAACTGACAGCACAGGAAGTAACAAAGCAGATGAATGAGGCTCTAGAAAAATTCAAAGCAGAAATAATCTCCCAGATAACTACAGAGATGGTGAGCAGAGTGAAAGACATGATTAGAGGCTCTAGAACAGAAACACATAAAAAATAGATGACCTCAGAACCATGCTGGAAGCCATGAATGCCCAGCATAAGAAAGAAATGGAAACCATGATCACCCAACATAAGAAAGAAATGGAATCCATGAAACAGATTCAAACAGATATTCAGGAGATTAAAAACTCCATTGAAAGCATGCACAGCAGATTAAAGGGAATCTGGAGATAGAATATCAGATATAGAAGACAGGATTGTGGTTAAGGAACATGGAAACAGAGATTTCTTAAAAATAGTAAGGGACCACAAGAATTGAATCCAGCAGCTGCTAGATGATGCAAAGAAGAATAACACAGACTGATGGGAGTCCACAAAAAAATAGGAGAAAATACAATTGACATAAAAAAACTGTTCACAGAATAGTAGAAAACTTCCCAGACAGAGGTGGAGCATTGGACATACAGATAAGTGAGGCATATAGACCTCCACCTAGCCATGATCAAAAAAAGAATCTACACCTAGACACATAATAATCAAGACGCCAGAAACCCAACAGAAGAACAAAACCCTACAGGCAGTTAGAGAAAAGAAACAAATCACCTACAAAGGAAAGCCCATCAGAATCATGGCAGACTTCTCAACACAAACCATCAAATCAAGGAGAGCCTGGAGCAAAGTATTTCAAGCCCTGAAAGAAAATAACTTCCAACCTAGACTGTTGTATCCTGCAAAATTATCTTTCAAAATCGATGGGGAAATTAGATACTTCCATGAGAAAGGACACCTGAGAAATTTCATGAACACCAAACCAACACTCCAAGCAATTCTAAGCAATATCCTAGAAAAAGACAATGAAGGTCACAATTCCATGAGGCCCAACAGAGGGAAGCCACCAGCAAGGTAAGACACTAAAGGGAAAGGGGGAAAAAATAAGAAATAAAAGAGCCAGCAACAGTAAAACACCATGAGAAAGAAGAGTCAATATCTATCAATTATAACTATTAATGTTAATGGCTTTAATTCACCAATCAGAAGAAATAGACTAACAGAACAGATTAAGAAGCAAAATCCAGCAATTTGCTGTATACAAGAAACACACCTAACTCAAAAAGAAATTCATAGACTGAAAGTAAAAGGATGGAAAACAGTTCTCCACACCACAGGAACCCAGAGAAAAGCAGGGGTAGCCATCTTATTTGCAGACAAAGTAGATTTCAAACCAAAGCTAATTAAGAGAGACAAAGATGGCCACTACATCCTTGTGAAGGGAACAATCCAAGAGGAAGAGATGACAATCCTAAATATATATGCACCAAATATGAATGCTCCCAACTATAAAAAACAAATATTAATGGACATGAAAAACCAAATAAGCTCTAATACAATTGTAGTGGGAGACCTCAATATCACAAATAGACAGATCATCTAGACAAAAAATTAACAATGAAATTCTAGAACTGAATCAAGCTATTGAACAAATGGACTTAATAGATGTTTACAGAATGTTCCATTCCACAAAATCAGAATACACATTCTTTTCAGCTGCACACGGGTCATTCTCCAAAACTGAGCACATCCTAGCTCATAGGACATGTCTAAGTAAATGCAAAAGAATTGAAGTTACCCCCTGTATATTATCAGACCATAGTGCAATAAAATGGGAGGTCAATAACATAAGAAACTGCAAAACTCCATAAACACAGGCAAAGTGAATAACACCCTCCTGAACAACCAATGGGTCAGAGAGGAAATTAAAGAAGAAATTAGACAGTTTCTCCAAGTAAATGATAAGGCCAGTACCACATATAGGAATCTATGGGACACAATGAAAGCAGTTCTATGTGAGAAATTCATACCAGTAAATGCCCATGCTAGGAAAACAGAGAGAACTCAGGTAAATAACCTAATGCAGAACCTCAAGCTCCTAGAAAAAGAAGAGCATAACAAACCCAAAGCTCATACAAGAGAGGAAGTTATAAAGATCAGAGCAGAAATCAATGCAATGGAGACTAAGAGAACGATACAGAAAATTAATGAAGCAAAGAGTTGGTTTTTCAAATGAATAAATAAAATCAATAAACCTCTAGCAAATCTTATCAAAAAAAGGAAAGAAAAGGCCCAAATCCATGCAATTAGGAATGAAAAAGTGGAAGTCACAACAGACCCAGTAGAAATCCAGAGGATCATCAATACCTACTTCAAGAACCTGTATTCTAATAAAATGGAAAACACAGAAGAAATGGACAGATTCCTGGATACATACGAATTGCCAAAATTAAATAAAGAAGATATAGAAATTCTAAACACCCCAATTACAATGAGTGAAATTGAAAATGATAAAAAATTTACCAACAAAGAAAAGCCCAGGTCCTGATGGCTTCACTGCTGAATTCTACAAGACATTTAAAGAAGAACTATCACCATTACTGTTTAAACTCACTAAGGAAATTGAAAGGGAAGCTAAGCTTCCAAATTCATTCCTGGAAGCAAGTATTACTTTGAGTCCAAAACTGGGAAAAGACACAGCCCAAAAAGAGAACTACAGGCCAATCTCTCTAATCGACATAGATGCAAAAATCCTCAACAAGATACTGGCAAACAGAATACAGAGGGTCATCAAGAAGATCATACACCCTGACCAAGTCAGATTTATCCCAGGGATCCAAGGATGGTTCAACATTTGTAAATCAATAAACGTAATACACTATATTAACAGAGTCAAGGACAAAAACCATATGATCATCTCAATAGATGCAGAAAAGCCATTTGACAAAATCTAACACCCATTCATGATAAAAACCCTACAGAAAACTGGAGCAGAACTTGATTAAGGCTATCTATGAAAAACCATCAGCCAACATCATACTAAATGATCAAAAACTGAAAACTTTCACGCTAAAAGCAGGAACAAGACAAGGATGCCCACTATCACCACTCCTGTTCAATATTGTTCAGGAAACATTAGCCATAGCAATTAGAAAAGAGAAAGAAATAAAAAGGAATAAAGATAGGAAAAGAAGAAGTTAAACTGTCATTATTTGCTGATGATATGATACTTTACATAGAAGACCCAAAATACTCCACCAGAAGACTTCTAGACTTAATTGACAGATTCAGTAGAGTAGCTGGATATAAGGTCAACACTCAAAAAACAATAGCTTTCTTGTACACAAATAACAGACTCACTGAGAGAGAAATTAGGGAAATAATTCCTTTTACAATAGCATCCAATAAAATGAAATATCTAGGAGACAATCTAACAAAGGAAGCAAAAGGCGTCTACACTGAAAGCTATAGCACTCTGAAAAAGGAGATTGAGCAGGATATAAGAAAATGGAAAGACATCCCTTGTTCCTGAATAGGAAGAACCAATGTAGTGAAAATGGCCATACTTCCAAAACTACTATATAGATTTAATATAGATTTAATGCAATGCCAATTGAAATTCCAACAATATATTTCACAGAACTACAAAAAACAATCCAAAAATTCTTTTGGAACCAGAAGAGACCTAGAATAGCAAAAGAAATTTTAGGCAACAGAGATATGGCTGGGGGTATTACAATCCCGAATTTGAAACTATACTACAAAGGTACTGTGATAAAAACAACATGGTACTGGCAAAGAAACAGACCAGAGGATCAGTGGAATAGATTAGAAGATGCAGAAACAACTACAGATATACTCAGGCACCTCATCTTTGACCAAGGACCCAACCACCCTCATTGGAGGAAAGATAGCCTATTTAATAAATGGTGTTGGAAAAACTGGATTTCAACCTGCCAAAGATTAAAACTCGACCCACACCTATCACCATGCACTAAACTAAGATCTAAGTGGATTAAAGATTTAAATATCAAGACAGAAACACTAAATTTCCTGGAAGATAAGTTAGGTAGAATTCTTGAAGACATTGGTATATGAAAAGACTTTATGAACAAAACCTCAGTAGCACGGGAACTTGCACAAAGAATCAACAACTGGGTTTTCATCTTATTGAAAAGCTTCTGCACTGCAAGAGCACCCACCAACAGAGCTAAGAGACAACCTACAATGTGGGAAAAAATTTTCTGCAACTGTACTTTAGATAAAGGACTACTATCTAGAATATATAAAGAACTGAAAAAAATCAGATCCCCAAAATTCAAAGACCCAGTTCAAAAATGGGCATCTGAAATGAACAGACATTTCTCAGACAAAGAAGTAAAAGCAGCAAATAAATATTTTTTAAAAATGTTCAACATCACTGGTCATTTGAGAGATGCAGATGAAAACCACACTGAGATTCCTCCTCACCCCACAAAGAATGGCTGCTAACAAGAAATCAACCAATAACAAATGCTGGCGGGGTTGTGGAGAGAAAGGAACCCTTCTCCATTGTTGGTGGGAGTGCAGACTGGTGCAACCACTGTGGAAATCAGTATGGAGATACCTCAAAGAACTAGGACCAGAGGTCCCATTTGATCCAGCTATTCCCCTGTTGGGTATCTTCCCAAAAGAATTAAAAGAATCATACCACAGTGATATATGTGCACCCATGTTCATAGTGGCACAGTTTTTAATAGCTAAAGCTTGGAAACAGCCCAGTTTCCCATCAACTAGAGACTGGATAAAGATGTGGATTTTTAAAAATAAAATGGAATACTACTCAGCTACAAAGAATGAGAAACTAGAGACATTTATAGCTAAATGGATCCACATTGAGGCTATCCTCTTAAGTGAAATAAATAGGACACCTATGTGTAAATACCGAATAGTTTCTCTAGTGTGAGAAACTGAAAGTGTAAATAAGGATACACACAGATGAAATTGCCTAATAACATATTTCTCGGATTGTGTTTCCATTGCGTGTCATATGACTGTATCAAAATGTAAATTAGGGAGAAGTTTGGCTTATGTGGAGTCTGCTAGCTAACTGGCGTTTTTCCAGGCCACCATTTGTTCCATGTTGGTTTTGGGGATCTTTCTGAAACAAATCACATTCTCTGGTGTCTTCTTGGTGCTTGAGATGTTTTTTTAAGTTACGAGGAAACATGTTTTGGTGCTTTTCAGTTTTGTTTTGGTTGAGTTATACTGTATTTAAATATCATTGTAGTTTTTTTCCCTTACATTGTTCTTCTTTGAATGGTTTTAATTTCTGTATGTGTGTGTGTTTGATAATGAACTTATTTTATTTTAAAAAATGGACAATAGGCTACATGCCAAGACAACCTTATTGAGACAGCCTCCAAGGTCTTTAATAATAGAGATGAGGAGATTTTTATTTTTATTTTTTTGGTAACGGGGATTGAACTTGGGTCCTTGCACTTGCACAGCATGCGGTGAAACCACTGAGCTAAATCCCCAGCCCTGATGGGGAGATTTTTAAAAAACAGAATAAATACAAGCCACTGGCATCTGCCCTTCGGGTATTCAGAGAAAAAGGCAAGCCCTTAACAAGGTCTCCTCATACACATTTTTTTTTCACCCAAAGAAGGGCTTTATCGGGGAAGGAACTGCCGGGCTACATTGACCAATGGCCAGAGAGCTTCATACATTTTAAATGGAGCAGAGAGGGACTCTGGGCCAGAGCATGCCCAAATCCTTGGCCACACTGCCAAAGCTGTGTCCAGCCTGCAAACACAAAGGGGTACTGGAAGTCAGATTATTTCCAGACCTCTGGGAATAGGGCCAACTGTTCTCACTCCAAGGCCAGCACTGACCTACTCCTTCCCAGGCTGCTGGGGCTGGCTGCTGCCTAACAAGGCCCAGATTCTAAAGCCCCTGCCATCTCCAGCACTGAAACAGAACCCAGGGTTTGTCTAACACCAGCAGGTAAGAGAATCACTTCATCTGGATACAGGAGCACCATGTTCAGCTCTGTGGGAACACAGGGAACCTTGTGCTCCCTCCTCCATCTCTTTTAGGGGAGTCGATGGCCTTATCTCCAAAACACTCTGTACCCAGCCTCTGCCTTACACCTGAGGAACAACCAACACATTGCTTTGTAGTGCTCCCAACGTGTCCCCCCCACCACCCGGTAAAGGGAGGAGGCACACTTTCAAAGCCACATGCTGCCATTACTATCCAACGTTAAGTACTTTTCTCCTCAGGCCAGCCGCTCTTTGACCCAGAATGCGCAGACTTTACCTCACTTTCTACTGCAATAAAACAAGCTCATCTTGGGAAATGCTGAGCACAAGCCCTCACCACACTCCTGTCAAGATCACCCTCAAAGACCTCCTTCCCCAACAAGAAACACTATCCCCCGCACTGCACTCCTGTCTCCAAATTCCTCTGCATGGGCTCCTTAAACCCACCAGTTTTCCTTAAAACATTCCTGTCCTAGCCATAAAAACCAAATGCAGCTATCATCCAGTGCAGGACCTGTACGCTATCCATGAAGTCTCCCTTCCCATCACGACCCTAGTGCCTAATCCAGAAAACATTTTTCCTCAGTACCACGAGACACCTCTCCTTTTATAGTTGCTGACCTTAAAGATGGTTTCTCTACTATTCCTCTTGACTCCAGTCTCAAAATCTTTTTGCCTTTACTTGGCAAGATCCCAATACCAAAAACTTCCAACTCATTTGGACCATTCTTCCAATGGACTAATAATTTAGTCTTTAGCTAAACAAAATTAAGAGACTTAGTTTGATCTCAAATCTTAGTCCTTTGGGTTGGTTTCTACATGGTACTTAACTATAACAGCCATGATTTACATTGGTATCTTTAGTCTTAAATAAAATGTTTTCATCCCCATGGATATAACTAAATTGGTCCCACTGGAAATTAAACTTTCGTTCTGTAATTTAAAAGACCGAATAATTCTCTAGTGTGGAGATCCCCACTTAAGTCTGCATTTGAGTTACTGAGGGGACAAATCAAAACAGCTTCTTCCGCCTTATCCCCAGCGATTTTCATTCTTGTTTGTTCAGGGTCCCAGAAATGTGCGTTTTTAACAAGAACAACAAGTGACTTTGAAGCAAGTGAATCACATTTGCAAAACTTTGGCTTAAATTATTACACAGAAATGAAATGGTGCCCCCCTCCATGCCATCCAAACTTTTGTGCTGATTCACACACATTGATTCAAACTTTCCTTATCTTGGGGACAGCAGGAGCTGGTTATTGGAGGTTAGCTATATTCCAGAAATTTCTAGACACAATCTTGTAAGATTAACCCAAGAAGAAGAGTTTGCCATAGTTCTGAACAAAATTGAGCCATGACAGCACTTCATAACCACTGCAGGGCAGATTGGAAAGGGAGGTTTAGGGTGCTGGGGGTCAAACCCAGGGCCTCACACATGCTAGGCAAGTGTTCTACCACCAAGCTATCATCCGAGCCCACTTTCAAGAACTTTATAAAGTTCTACCTTCCCTGAGGAGTGATTTAATCTGAGATAGTCTTCATGTGAGGCAGATGGGTTGAGATCGTATCACCTTATGTCAGACACAAAAGAAAGATCTTAAATTAATTAGCACTGTGCTGGTGTCAGCTGGAAAAGAGAGCCTGTATCTTCTCCTCAATAGTACTTCCAATACTGAAAAGTCCAAATAAAGAAGCACCTCAAACATTACAGGCATCATAAAAAGATGTTTATTCATGACATTTGCAAAGCAATCACTTAGTATTTGAACTCTTGGAAACCTTGGACACATTATTTAATTTCTTTAAGCTTCAGGCTCCTCAAGGACAGTAATGGCACTCACCCCATGGAGCTGTGAAGACAAAATATAATTCATGTGATGTTTCTAGGTTATGTTGAATATTCTTATCATTTTGTCATTAACACAATGTGTTTGCTTTCTGAAAATTGCTAGGGTAAATCCCAGTCTCCCTTGTTATTAAGGTGGTTTAATGAGTGAGAAAACTGACATCGTCTACAATCACAGGCAAAATGGCAAACACAGACTGAAGATGTTTCCCCAGGGAGAGTGAGTCAGTCACCAATGACTGTCTCCAGGGCTCAGCAGCACCCTGGCCGAGAGCTAGTCTTAGCTGCCTTTGGCTCTGATTTGGAGCAGGAGAGAACATTGCCTGCCTCCAGAGCCTGCCCACCTGGCCACTGTGCTGGAGGCCCCTTCTGGAGCCCTGGCCTGACTGCACCTCCTGCCCTTTCTCGGGCCTTGAGAGCCAGACCCTCTGCAGCCTTTCTCCTGCCAAGGCTTCCAGGGCCCGTGATACCTGCTTAACCTACGTCCCCGTGAAAAGAAGTGTGTTCCTGCGCTGCCTCCTTCCACCCACACAAGCTTAATCAGCTCAGGTTTGCTGAACCTTTACTCGGTGTTGAGAGAGAAAATGGGGTTCTGAGTTGCGCAAGCCCAGCCGGGCTGAGAAGCCTCCAAGAGCCAAATGAGTTCTTCTTGTGCCAAACCATGGCTGCCATTGGCACATCTGTCTCAGAATTGTGACCTAGAGGTCCAGTGGCCTAGGAGAAAGGAAGGAAGGAGAGAGCAGGTCACGCCACTGAACATCAGTTTCCTAAAAGCTGATACTCTGAAGATCAATTTGATTGTCAAACAACAGAAGTTAACAACTGACAAGCCAAAATATTGAGGCTCTTTTTGAGGGGACAGGATCTTTATTTGCAATTTTCCTGCTACTTTCTATGCAGATACACCAACTTTCTTGCAACTGCAGCTTCTTACCTTTTCTGTGTTTGGAGACACTTACTTGCCACCACCTCTGTCTCTGTATGTGCCCCTGTCCCCACTCTTGGGGGTCAAACAGTTGCAACAAACCTTCCTAGGGCAGCTGCGGGTAGCTCATGATTCGGGAATGGGTAGTTGGTCACATTCACCCGGAAGTGTCTGGGAGAGACAGGAATCCATCTCAGATCCTTTCAGACCAAACTTAAGACTGACCTTTCTAGAGGGTTTTGGTTAAATGGTTCCACTCTTTGCATGTATGTCCCTTTCTGTTAACTGCATTTCCATCCTCCTAGCATGTCAGACTGAAAATTCAGTTTCTTTTAACTCCTTCCTCTCTATTACACCTATGCCTTGTTCTCCGTTCCAACCGCCACTATCTCAGCTGTCTTCTTGGTGTCTCCAGGAGCCTTTCCAAGGGCCCCTGATTTCCAGTCTCTTCTCCTGTGCTGCCCCCTTCTGCTTCCCTAGGGAGAGCTCTGGGGTCTGCTCCAGCCATTCCACATCCATCCTGAAAAACTTCATCTGATCAGACTCCTCAACCTAGTGTGCAGGACTTTCCATGTCCTGGATTCAAGGATTTATTTTTTAAGAATTCAAATTATTTTTGCAATCTGGTTTTCCACCACACTGTTTTATCATGCTTGGCGTAAATTTAAATTTATCAAATTGCTAAACTTGTCAGAGAGAAAGGAGTGTGCTTGACTCGGTCATTTCGTGTCTGTGGCCATAACTGACGACGTGTCTTCTTCAGCCTTTCAAACAGGGTGTATGCTTCTAATGCCCCTCTACATCATTCATAAATATTCATTTGCATTTTAATTTTTAGTAAAGACCCAGGCCTGTTGGTGCACTCCTTTAACCCCAGCACTCAGGAAGCTGAGGCAGGAGGATCACTGAGAGTTTGAGGCCAGCTTGAACTACATAGTGAGACCTGGTCTCAAAAATTTTTTATTAAAGATACATGTTCTATATTTTTAAAAATACTATGAGTTTGCCATGAAAAAGAGCAGTCCCCCTCCCCACGACTCTCAATCCCTGTTCACCTAAGGAGACACATCCTTAATAACCTCAATGTTTTCTTCTATTAATCTATGTTTCTGAAGGATCAGCTTTCCTCTATTTGGATTTTTTCAGTTTAAAATATTATTTATTACCATGAAATTATTATTATTATTATTATTTATTACCATGGAACTTATTATTATTATTATTATTATTATTATTACATTGATCACCATGAAAAATGAGGACTTTAACCCTTATGCAGTAGAGAGCGGCCACTCACCCTCAGCATGCCCGTGCACCCCAGCTCAGCACGGAGGCTCTGCCCTCCCCTGAGCTCGGTGCGGGCACAACACGAACCGTGCTTACCCTGAGAGCGCCTCTCTGCTCTGGCGGGCTCGGTGCGGCTGACGGGTCCAACTTGGTTTGCTGCTGCTGCTGGTGCTTAGTTGCTCTCTGCAGTCTCCCAACACCCCACCACCACTGCCAGGGAGCCCTCTTCCTCCTCTGCTGTGGGTTTTCTGTCTCCTGATGTCTTCCTCTTTTTCTGCTTACCGCTTCATTTCAGTGGCACCCTAACCCCCATCTTCTAATTGCTTTGTAAAAAAGAATGGTGCCTGAGCTGGGTGTGGTGGCGCACACCTTTGATCCCAGCACTTGGGAGGCTGAGGCAGGAGGATTGCTGCAAGTTCGAGGCCACATAGTAGTCCAGGGCCTACCTGAACTACAACCTGAACCCTGACTCAACCCCCCCAAAAAAACGGTGCCTGGGAAATAAAACTGGGAGGTTTTACAGGCCTTAAAATGGTGTGCAGTATACAATGCTAGGTTAGAAATAATCTTGCTTCCGAGCTTTTAATCTTCACCCCTTACCACCTCACTTTCACTGGTACCGTTAGGAGCTATAGGACCACTCCCCTCCCTTTCTCAAAACTAAGAATGAGTCTCTATTTCATATCTCTATTTCCCCTTCTGCAAAGCTTTGGAAGCTTCTACCTGATTAATCTGAAATTCATGAATTTTGCAACTAGATATAAGTCTCTTTCCTTTCAATCCGCTGGCTGTCTGGTCACAAAGGTCCTTTAGGGATTTTTTTTTTGAGACAAGGTCTCATTGTGTAGTTCAGACTGGCTCTGAACTCACTGTGCAGCCCAGGCTAGGCTCAAACTCATGGTGATCCTCCTGCCTCAGCCTCCCAAGTGCTGAGATTACAGGAGCGCCCCATCACACCTGAAATTCTTTTTCTAAGCATTCGCTTAGTATCAGAATTTGACTCTTTGATGTTTATTCTTTCTTGATAGAAAGGCTACTGTTTAGGTTTTAACCTTTTTTTAGTGTATGTTAGTATGTGAGCAGTATAGAACAGTGAGGTTCATTTTGGGAGTTTGATATATACATTTAACATATCTTGATCGTTTTCAGAGTTGGACTTTTCCATTTTTCATACAGCAGAAATTTTATTGAATTCACCTAGACAGGAAATGTGTAGGAAAGAAATTTCTAGTTTATTTTAACTCTCTCATTCATAGTTTTGTGAAAGGAAGAAGAGTCCAACATACTGGTAAATGCTATACTTTGGGTGTCTAATGTCTCCTAAAGGCATCAGAGTGATGAACTCTCCAGACTGGCAGAGGCCTTTGTGTCCCTGGGGACGCTGGCCCCTCCCCACTATTTCCTGGCCGTGAGGCAAGTGGTTTTGCTCTGTGATGTGCTCTCGACCGTGACATGCTACCTCACTCTGGGCCTGAAGCAATGCGGCCAAGAGGCCAGGGGCTGGAACCCACAGAACTGCGAGCCAAAATAACCCTTTCTCTGTACGAGTTGGTTAGGGCAGGTATGTCATTATAGTGACAGAAATCTGATTAACACCACACATTTGACAGATGGAGCTGATTGTGCTCAACTCAGCTACTTCCCTCTCTCTGTTGAATTTGGTTTCTCATTAGGGTTCATTCTGCCCCACTCCACCAAACCTGAACTACAGGCACAAACTCATTCTCCTCCCCACCTCTGGGTGTGTGTGTGTGTGTGTGTGTGTGTGTGTGTGTGTGTGTGTGTGTGTGGACTGCCCAAGTGTGCCAATGACTGATACCTAAGCCCTCTCAGAGGTGGCAGAAAGCAACATGATTCAATTACATGACTAAAATCACAACCTCCAGACAGCACTAGTAATAACAATAATGTAGAGAATCTGATTTCTGTCTCTATTTCCATTGTCTGTATATACTGTGGTCTGTTTTTCCTCTTACCTACTGAAGCACATCTCAGTTGCTTTCATGTTTTGGCAACTATGGATAAAGCAGCTATAAACATCTGTGTGCGAGTTTTTGGGTGGACCTAAATTTTCTTTTGGGTAATACCAAGGAGGGCAACTTCTGAATCATTTGGTAAAACTACAGATAATTGCCTATATGCTTTTGTCAGTTTTACAAGAAATTGCCAAACTGTCTTTTAAGTGACTGTACCATTGTGCATTCCCACCAGCAATGGAGGAGAGCTCCCGCTTCTTCACACCTGTACCAGCATCTGGGGGTATTAGTATTCTGTGATTTGTCCAACTGTCACGCAGTGTCATCTCACTGCTGTTTTAACTTGCATTTCCCGGATGACATGATATGGGGCATCTTTTCTTTTTTATTTTAATGTAATATAAATAGAGATTATTAAAGAAAATATAATAAAGCACCCTTCTATGAAAAATAAAGCAAAGTTTCGTAACAAAATAATTAGAGAATAATGATAGTTAATACATTGTGTATCACAATCTTTTTTTTCTTTTTGGTACCAGGGATCAACCTTGGGACCTTGTGCTTGCAAGGCAGGCAGTGGAAACACTGAGCTAAATCCCCGGCCACTTGTGTGTCATAATCTTAAAAGAATGACTAAAATGTTACTCAGAGAACAAGTCATAGATAAAAAAGATTCTCTCATACAAAGAGGAAACAGATAAAAGCACCAAGCTTTCTCTTCACTGATGGGTCATTTTTTATAAGCTTGTTTATTTTCCACCTGTATATCTTCTTTGGTGAAGCTTCTGTTAAGGTCTTTGGCCTAGTTTTTTTTGTGTGTGGTACCAGGTATTGAACTCAGGACCTTGCTCTTTCGAGGCAGGCACCGGAACCACTGAGCTAAATCCCCGGCCAGGTCTAGTTTTTATCTAGGTTGTCTGTTCTTTTTTTGGTACGAGGGATAGAACTCGGGTCCTTGAGCTTGCGAGGCAGGCCGCGGGAACTCTGAGGTAAATCCCGGGCCCCAGGTTGTCTGTTCTTAAGGTTGAGTTTTTGGAGTTCTTTAAATAATTGTAACAGTCTTTTATGTGGTATGTCTTTTGAAATTTTTTTCTCCAAGTCTGAAGCTTTTCCTTTCATTCTCTTGAGACGTTTATCACTTCAAGCAAGACAGTTTTATCGGATAAAAGAGGAAGACTGTCTTGGCTGCAGCAGGAAGTGGGTGGCAGGGTACCAGGAACACTCGGGTGCCCCATCTACCCTAATTCCAGTTCTTGGGCTCTCAGTCTTTCTTCATCAGTGCCCTGACTTAAAGAGAACTAAGGAATATTTCAACTCTCCTTCTGGACTATTTTCTGTGTTAGTTATTGTTCTTGGTTGCACAAAAGGAAAGCAATTCTGCTAACTTGAGCAGATGGAAAATATTAGAAAATCAAGGGCTACGTAGTGAGTTCAAGGCCACTCTGCACTACAAAGGAAGACCTTATCTCAAAAAAAATTAGAAAAAGTCATTCACAAAATCAATAGAAGAGTGGATAACTTAACTTGGCAAAAAGGAAAGAAAAGAAAATAGAAACGAAGGGCCCCAAGACACCGCTTAGATCTTACCCCAGGAAGGTGCGGTGTCCTTTGCTGTGTCACCATGGGGCACCGACCACGTCAGCTGCGCTGAGGTCTGAACAGTCCCTTTACCTTCATGGGTTTGCATCATTTTACTAGCTCCACGTCCTGGGTAGGAGGAGCAGAAGTTACTCTATGTTAGTTATAATAAATATTCTATTTGATACTGTCATGATTTCTATTGAGGGTGTTCTCCACGTCATCCCCGTACCAGCATATTTTTTCCTAGTGTCTTCAGAATGTCTGCAAACTCAGGATTTAAAAAAATCATCTTTTCCTTCCTTAATTTTAGCAGGTCCAGTCCATCATTTCACAGTTCTATGAAGCAAATAAATGAAAGTTTTCCAGAGTATTTCATTCTCATGGGCTTAACCAAATATCCATGGCTGAACCTTCCTCTCTTCTGTGTCTTCCTGACCTCCTACCTGTTCACATTGTCAGGAAATACTGCTATTATTTTGGTGTCTCAACTGGATTCCCAACTCCAAAGTCCCATGTATTTCTTCCTCACCAACCTTTCCTTTCTGGATCTCTGCTTCACCACCACAACTGTACCTCAAATGCTCTTCAATTTAGGGGGCGCCAACAAGAGCATAACATACACAGGCTGCATGGTGCAGGCCTATGTGTTCCAATGGCTGGGCTGTTCTGAGTGTGTCCTGCTGGGTGTCATGGCCTTGGACCGCTATGTGGCCTTGTGCCAGCCCCTGCGGTACTCTGTAATCATGGACCGCAAGCTCTGCCTGCAGTTGTCTGGCACTGCCTGGCTTCTTGGCTTGGCCAACTCACTGCTGCAGTCCACACTCACTTTCCAGATGCCTCTGTGTGGGCACCAGGCCCTGGATCATTTCTTCTGTGAGCTGCCTGGTCTTATTAGGATGGCTTGTGGAGATACCACAGTCAATGAGATTATCTTAGGAGTGGTCGCCACCTTCCTGACAATGGGTCCCCTCTCCATGATTCTTGTCTCTTATGGTTACATTGCCCAAGCTGTATTTCGAATCCCTTCTGCTGCCAGGAGACTTAAGGCCTTCAACACATGCTCCTCACACTTACTGGTGGTGTCCTTATTTTACGAGCCTGGTATCTATATCTACATGCAGCCCTCAGGGGATGAGACTCAAGACCTTACCAAAGTGTTGACGCTGTTTTACTGTGTTATTACCCCTATGGCCAACCCATTCATCTACACTCTGAGGAACAAGGAAGTGACAAGAGCTTTGAGGAGGCTTCTGAGGAAGGCCATTTCATCTAAGAGAATATGACAAGGTGAAGCCCAACAATAACCAGCAATGTTCTCTTTAAATATATGTCCTATCAAAGCCATGCTGAGAAGTAAACCCTAAAACCTTTACTTATGAAGAAAACCAGCTCCATAAGAAAATACTTGAGCTGGGGATTTAGCTCAGTAGTGCCTCCATCTGCCCCGTAAGTGCAAGGACTCAAGTTCAGTCCCTGGTACCAATAAATAAATAAATAAATAAATAAAACGCTTGAAAGTTGGTTTGAAAATGTTTTTGAACTTCCAGTATGTGTCATTGAAAAATGTTAATGAGATCTGAAGTTCTGGAACAAATATCTGAAAGGTATCATCTTGAAAGGTGTTTCACTGTGTTAGAACTTAAAAAAACCTAAAGAATGATTAAAAACAGTCTGAAATTTTCTTTAAAATATAAAATTATTTTATTATTTCTTACATTTAATTATTTTAAGAACTTATCAAATAAACAAAAGAAAAATCAATAGGTAAATGAAACATTGTTATTAAACAATTAAACCATGCAATTGCCTGCTCAGTAAGACCACTCAGAAAAAGAAAAAAAGGAGGAAATACAGATGATGCAGAGCACCTCGCATCAATGTCAAGGATGTCCAAACAGAAAGCAAAACCAGGAAAAACAGGCAGGTCCTTCAGATGCGAGAAGGTAGTAAAGGCAGTCAGCTGAAATAAAGCATGGGCTAATCGCTTCTGGCCCAGGACTCATGGTGCTGGACTGCAGTGTTGGAATAAATGCTGCAGGAGATGGTTAAATGCAATTGTCAGTTTTCACAACAAGAACTTCAGGTATGGAACTTAGCATGTCAGAAATAACATCCAGAGAGCTCAACAGAGAAGGAAAGTTCTCTCCCTTGAGATTTTAACTGAGACCTTGACAACTTGGAGCCCTGTGCACTCTGTTTTGCAGCCCAAACAACTGAGCCCGGGAGCCACTGAAGCTTTGCTCCACAGCAATCAGCTGCTGGTGAGAACTGTTTGGTTTCAGTTTTAGAACAACTGTTTGCCAAATCTGCTGTCTTTCACATGGCAGACTTGCCTCTCTCAGAAAATATGACATCATTACAGGCAGACCCCAGTGCTTCCCCTCTGAAGGAGACTGAGCTGCCTTCCAGGTATGGAGGAGGTGGGGGCAAAAGTATGAGAAGAAGTACTTGGCTTTAGTGCAGGGGGATGAGAGTGGGCACCATGGTCAGACTCGGAGAGGGTCGAGTAAGGCTTGCACTCAGCTTGTAAAAAACTGAAATGGGAAAGTAAGGAATGGACTGAAAACGGCTAGGAAAGCTCTGGAGAGCACAAAGCAAAATGCTGAGAAAAGACACTCTTGGTTTTAAGAGCCCCAAGGCCAGCATTGTGTTATCAGCCCAATGCTGCCTACTCAGGTCGGGAACCCAAAACAAAGCCGGAGACGCTGCAACTGTGCTCTACTAGACATAAAGAGGTTTTACAAGAGAAATCAAGTTACAAATTTTAGCTAATTGATAAATGTATCTTTGTTTTGAGTTGATGTTTAACTAGTGTGCTTAAAACATTTCTTATGCATCGCAAATTCTTGAATTGTAATTATAGGGTTAACTTGCTTTTTGCTGTACTTTATTGATGAAGAACTCAAGATTACTACTGTTCTATTGGCAGCCAGTCAAATTTTAAAATGTAACAATCTGAGAACAGAAAAGGGGGGGGGGCATTTTAAAATTTTAGCAGCTGAAGACAAGTTTGTTATAGAAGGTTTATAGTGAGATGGAGGAAAAATATTAAGAAGGCTATAGATAAAAGAGATGTACTTTTGATGTGAAAGGATTTTGTATGTTTGTCTTGTTAGAAGGATAAAGAGATATATAGGAACAGAAGGCTTAGGTAAATTGAGAAGGTGTGAGGAAGTCATTTTTCAAGGAAATATGTATGTTTGCTTATTGGTTTCAAGTTTGTTATAAAAGGTTTACATCTACAGGCATAAAGAGCTTTCATTCCTTCTGATTCTAATTCTACAGGAGATCTCTCTTAATTCACTTACAAAAAGTTTTGACTAGTCTTATTTACAATTATGAACCTAGGGCTGGGGATCTAGGTCAGTGATGCCACCACCTACCTTGCAACCACAAGGTCCCAAATTCGATTCCCAGTACCAAAAAAAATACAATTATGAACCTAAAAATTACAAAAGGATATTATACTTCAATTAGGCTAAATATATTTGAGTGAATTCTAGTTTTATAAATTGTCTTGTATGTTTGTTCATTTGTCTATTCAATTGTATCTATTTTGTTTGAGCTCAATAACTTTTTCTCTTTAAAATTATTTTCTAAAAAAATTTGCCTATAATTTAAATTGGCTTATAGATAAAGGTTATTAAAGTTAAAGGTAGGCATTTCTTTTTTCCCTCCAGGTTGCTAACAGATCAAAATGATGTAATACATAATGTTGTCCAAAAATAATCACTCCAAAACTTTGATTGGTTACAAATAATGTATTAATTCTTATAATCTGGTTTTTATAGCTTATTTAAAAAGCTTTGTCAAGGTAATTAAATGGAAGCCTTAGATTTGAGGAGACTGCTAAATGGGACTCCCCTTCTTGAACAAAGAAACAGCCTCATAGAAATATTTTCCAGTCTTTGTTCACTAGGGGGTGCTTAACAGTTTCCATAGCCCTACAACAGACTGACTCTGATAGTCTTCATAGCCTTATAAGAGACTTACATCAATGAATATTACTTAATTTTTTTTTTTGCTCCCACTGCTTTAAGTTTACTGGTACATTTTAGGTATAAAATACAGTCACATTCATCATTGGGATCTTGTACCTTTACATGATGTATCTTGGTTCTTATTTTTTTCCCCTTCCCCTGCCCTCCCTTCACCCCCTACACCCTTCCCTATTTGTAAAAACTTTGTTTCCATTTTTTTCCTTTCCTCGTATTTTTTTCCCCTTCTTTCCTTTCCCCTACCCCTGCCATTTCCCCTACTCCCTTCCCCTACCCCTCCCATTTGCCCTACTCCTTTAGACCTTTTCTTCCTATTACACAATATCAATTATACATTTTTAAAATTACAATATCAAAATTCAGAGGACATTACCACAGATTTTACAGAATTTAAAAAGATACAGAAAGCATATTACAAAAATATTTTTTGAAATTAATTTGACAACTTTTAAGAAGTACCTCGGAAGACAAATTAATGAAACTGACTCCGGAGAAAATATAAAATTTGAATAGCACTTATTAAAGAAAGTATATTCCTAGCTTGAAAACCTACCTCTATGACAACAACAGGCTCATATACATCTTAACTGATGAATTATATCAAACATTTAAAGCAGAAGAAAGAACACTTCTCCTCTCATTTTAGGAAATTAATATTGTGCTAATCCTAAAACTGGATAAAGATAATAGAAGAAAAAAGTATGGACATAGATAGAAATTTGTTCAACAAAACAAACTATTAGAAGTCAGATCTGGCAGTATGTAGAAAGTGGTTTTGTTATGGGGATGGCAGTGTTGGTTCAGCAATGGAGGATCCACCCCCAAAAGTCATCATTTTAACAGAGGAAAGGAAAAAGCCATATGATCCTATCAGTAGTTGCAGAAAAAGTATTGGACTAAATTCCACAGCTGTTCATAGCAAAAGCTATCCAGAGACTAGAAGTAGAACAGCACCTGCTCAACAGATAAGCCATGTACTTCATACTTCCAGAAAAACACCTTATATGAATGGAGAAGATACAATGCTGTCTCCCTAAGGTGGGGAACAAGGGCAAATATGCCTACTCTTCATCTGTCCATTAAACTTTGAAACCTAGGCCCAAACCAAAATAGCCTGGCAATGAAATGACACAATTAGGATAGGATTGGCAAGGTAGAAGTAAAATCTTTATGAAATGATCATCTACAGAGAAAATATTAAGAAATCTCTAGGAGCCCCTAGAACTTGTATTTGAATTTAGCAGGATCAGAAAACACTAGGTATATATAAAAATTCAGGTCTACGTATACTTGCTATAAATGAAGAATTGGATATTGAAATTTAAAAGTTATGTAGGAGTACAAAGGACCTAGAAATGAAAAAAAAAGTATTGGAAGACATTTATTACCTAATTTTAAGACTTCTTCTAAATCTACAGTAATCAAGGAAGTGTTGGTGTAAGGAAAGACATACAGATCAATGGAATAAAACAGAGAATCTAGAAATAGAACCACACATATATGGTCCATTGAGTTTTGAAAGATTATTTAATATTAACATTTTATAGAACATAAACTCAATTCAAGACCAGAGGAAAATATAGTGTTTTCAGCAAATGGTACTAGAACACCTGGTATCCGTATATAAAAATTAACTTCAACCCTTTATTTCCATACATAAAAATAAGTTGAAAGGATCTATGAACCTAAATATGAAAGACTAAAACTATAAAACTTTAAGAAGAAATTATAAGGGACAATGTTTATAAATTTAGGGTAGGCAAGAATTTCCTAGGATACAAAAAAACATGATGTATAAAAGAAAGAAATTGATAAATGAGATTCCATCAAAATTTAGAACTTTAAATGACATCATTAAGAAAATGAAAAGTAGTCCTTAAACAGACCATATTTATAATATATATAACCTAAGACCAGAATATATAAAGAATTCTTACAGCTCATTAATAGAGAACCCAATTAAAAAGTAGACACAAGAAGATGATAAATAGCCAGTGCAGCACAAGGAAAGGTGTGCAACACTAGAATCAGAAAAATACTAATCAGTACAATAACAAGATCATATTATACACTCATTAGGGAGATGAAATTAAAAGTTTTACAAGAACAAATGTCAGCTTAGGTGTGAACCAGTTAGAACTGTCTAATACTGCTAAACTGACAAAACCATTTTGGAAAACAATATAGAAATTTCTTGTATTACTGTTAAGAACCAACAGTTCTGTTCTTAAGTTTTTACTTAAGAGGAATGAAAACACATGGTCACAATAGATTTGAACATACAAGATGACTATTGCTTTTCTGAAATTCTTAGGACCAGAAGTGTTTCAGATTTTGGTTTGAAATCCACTTGATCTGCAAAGAGGATAGCTACTCCTGCTTTTTCTAGGGTTCCTCTCACATGGAGTATTGTTTTCCACCCTTTAACTTTCGGTCTATGAGTTTCTTTTTAAATTGTGTTTCTTGTATGCAGCATATTGTTGGATCTTGCTTCTTGACCCATTCTGCCAGTCTATTTCTTTTGATTGGTGAATTGAGACCATTAACATTGATGGTTATAACTGAAACGTATTGACTTATCATTGTCATGACTTTTTCTTTTTGTTGGATTCTCCTTCTTTTCATTTAATTTCTTGTCACACCCAACAGATTCATTCTTCTGGGTTTCCTGCAGTTGTGATCCTTGTTGTATTTTCCTAGGATATTGTCTAAAATTTTTTTGAGTGCTGGTTTGGTATTCATGAAGTTTCTAAGGTTCTCTTTGTCATGAAAGTATCTTATTTCTCCATCAATTTTGAAAGATAATTTTGCAGAGTACATCAATCTGGGTTGGAGGCCGTTTTCCTTTAGGGCTTGGAATACATCACTCCAAGCACTTCTTGCCTTGAGAGTTTGCATTGAAAAGACTGCTGTGATTCTGATGGACTTTCCTTTGTATGTGATTTATTTCTTTTCTCTAACTGCTGGTAGAATTTTGTTCTTCTGTTGGGTTTCTGGAGTCTTAACAATTATATGCCTATGTGTAGATGTTTTTGGATCACAGCTAGCTAGAGTCCTATATGCCTCACTTATCTTTATGTCAAGTTCTTTTCCCCTGCTTGGGAAGTTTTCTGCCATTACTTCTGTGAACAGTTTTTTATGTCATCTGCACTCTTCCCTGTTTCTTCATTGACTCTGATCAGTCTTATGTTATTCTTCTTTGCATCATCTAGCAGCTGCTGGATTGATTTCTTGTGGTCCCTCACAATTTTTAAGAAATTTTTCTTTTCCTTGTCACTAATTGCAATCTTATCTTCTACATCTGAGCTTCTGTCCTCACATTGGCTCATTATGGTGCATAAACTTTCAATGAAGTTTTTAATCTCCTGGAAATTTGTTTGCATCTGTTTTATGGATTCCATTTGTTTCCTATGTTGGGATTCCATCATGTTCTTTAGTGCCTCTATTTTTTTTATCTGTGTCCACTCTGGATTTATTAATCATGTCTTGCAGTATGGGCACAATCTGCTGTTATCTGAGAAATTATTTCTGATTTCATTTTTTCCAGATCCTCTTTTGTTGCCAGTTCAGGGAGTCCAGGTAGTTGAGTATAGGAGTGTTTCATCTCGTTTCCCTTTGGGGTTGCTTTAGGTGATCTGGAAGTCTGGTTTTGAGACTTGTTTATGTGTCTTCTCATTTTGATGGGGGGGGGTTGCTGTTGGCACCCAAGCAGCTCACCTTCTCTGCGCTGGAGGTGGTGGTGGTACAGCAGCCTGGAAGCTTCCTCCTGGGCATTTGGAGTGGCTCACCTCCTCTGCCCCTAAATATGTTATTATAATATGTTTACATTGGTTATCATCAAAGGGTTATGTTCTAAATATATTTTTGTGATATGTTTGCATTGATCATTTTCAAAAGATTAAATTTTCTGTGAAAAAAACCAAGGTTTTATGAAAAATATGCTTTTGCTACCAAACTAAAAGTCATAAGGTTTCATGCATATGATTGTGATAATTATTATTAATTTTCTGGTGTACAAAATTTATTCATGCTTTCTGACTACATAGGTTTTCTAATACATTGTTTATGATAATAACTTCCTTTTGATTCATGTATTTGCATTTCTCTTACAGTCCAGCTACTTATGACAACAGGCACATTTACAGGCTGATATATTTTCTTTAGATGACATCCTGTCAAAAGAACAATTTGAGTAAAAGTTTTTGTGTTTTTGTGGAGGGATGAGTACATTTAACAATGGCTATTTTATACTAAGATGGACATTTAAGTGTGTTACAAAGATAGTGTCATCATGCTAAAATATTATGTGTTTAGTGTCATGCTAAAATATTATGTGTGGCTCTTGATTTGAAGCTCTTTTTTCTGTTAACATTTTACAGGAATTCAGCTACTAGAACAACCATGATTGATTAAAAAAAAAGTCTTCTCGTTGGCATAGGAAAAGTCTTTATGAACAAAACCTCAGTAACACAGGAAGTACCACAAAAAATCAACAACTGGGATCTCATCTTATTACAAAGCTTCTGCACTGCAAGAGAAACAACCAACAGAGTTAAGAGACAACCTACAATGTGGGAAAATATTTTTAGCAGCTGTTCCTCAGGCAAATGACTATTATCTAGAATATATAAAGAATTTTAAAAAATCAGACCTCCCAAATTTAAAGACCCAATCCAAAAATTGGCATCTGAAATGAACAGACATTTCTCAGACAAAGAAGTAGAAACAGCAAATAAACATGAAAAAATGTTCAACATCACTGGTCATTCGAGAGATGCAAATGAAAACAACACTGAGATTCCACCTCACCCCAGAAAGAATGGCTGCTATCAAGAAATGAACCAATAACAAATACTGGCAGGGTTGTGCGGAGAAAGGAACCCTTCTCCATTGTTGGTGGGAGTGCAGACTGGTGCAACCACTGTGGAAATCAATATGGAGATACCTCAGAAAACTAGGATTAGGGTGAAGGGAGTGCAGGGGAATGGGGGAAAAATAAGCACCAAGATACATCATGTAAAGATACACGATCCCAACGATGAATGTAACTGTATTGTATACCTAAAATGTACCAATAAACTCAATGGAAAAAAATAGGATTAGATGTCACATTTGATCCAGCTATTCCTCTGCTGGGTATCTTCCCAAAAGAATTAAAACAATCATATCACAGTGATATATGCACACCCATGTTTATAGTGGCACAGTTTGTAAAAGCTAAAGCTTGGAAACAGCCAATTGCCCATCAACTGGAGCCTGGATAAAGAAAATGTGTGCTTTTTTTTTTTTAATGAAATGGACTACTACTCAGACATAAAGAATGAGAAACTAGAGACATTTATAGCTAAATCGATGCACATTGAGGCCATACCGGGTTTTTTTTGTTTTTTTTTTTTTGTGCCAGGGATCGAACTCGGGTTCTTGCACTTGCAAGGCAGGCAGCAGAACCACTGAGCTAAATCCCCGGCCCTGAGGTCATACTCTTAAGTGAAATAAATAGGACACACATGAGTAAATACTGAATAGTTTCTCTGGTGTAACTAGTTTTCTGGAGAAACTAAAAGTGTAAATAAGAATCAAAATGTATAACTGATAATATGAAATAGGAAGAAAAGGTATAAAGGGGTAAGGGAAGTGGGAGAGGTAGGGGAAAGGAAAAAAATGGCAACAAAGTCTTTGTGAATAGGGAGGGGTGGAGGGGTTGAAGGGAGGGCAGGGGAAGGGGGAAAAATAAGAACCAAGAGTATGTAAAGGTGCAACTTTCCAATGATGAATGTCATTATAATGTATACCTAAAATGTACCAATAAAATACAAATTAAAAAAAAAAAGAAATGGGAAAGCTGACCAATGCCAAGGAAAACCAGAGAGAGAAAGGGACCAGGCACAAGAATGTACCTTTCCAGGTTATTTCCACCCCAACCTTACTTCCTCCATCTAGGCCCCACCTCCTAGGACCACATTCAGCTATAAACTCTTCAATTATGAACCCACTGATGATACTAGTATCCTCATAATCTAATCACCTTCCAAAAGCCCCACCCTTGAACACAGGAGCCTTTAGGGGGGCGGTCTTTTTGATCCAAATTCTAACATCAGGGCTTTTGTAAGCTTTTCTTTTCTTTTCTTTTCTTTTGGTACCGGGGATGGAACTCAGGACCTTGTTCTTGCCTGGCAGGCGGTGAAACCACTGAGCAAAATCCCCCGTCCCTTGTGTGCTATTCTTCACTGAAAGAATGATGGATTTCAGAAATGGAACAGAAAAGTGTGCAACTCTTACCAGCCACGTAGATTCAGATATATCAGCTCTTTTGCTCACTACTGACCACAGCAAAGAGGCCATTTATTTGGGAAGAAGAAAAAGGATTTATTGAGTCATCTCTGAGGAGACAGAAGGGTCCATTAGCCTCAGATTACCATCCCCACGTGTACAGGTGGGTAAGGGTGTTTCACAGTAAGGAACAGAGTGGAGAGCGGAGCCCGGAGATACAATGCGGCTCTCCACACCTGCTTTCCCACTTCCAACCATCTTCAGCTCTTTGTCCTCCCAGGAAACCGGGCTCCCGTTGCTCCAGACGCTCCTCCTGGGGCAGCATCTTCACAGTCTGTCACTGCTGTAAGGCTGAGCAGAGGAAGGGGTTC
This sequence comes from Heterocephalus glaber, assembly GCF_053883595.1. Lineage (NCBI taxonomy): Eukaryota > Metazoa > Chordata > Mammalia > Rodentia > Bathyergidae > Heterocephalus > Heterocephalus glaber. The sequence goes on from NW_028258315.1 coordinate 948,515, forward strand.
TGGTTGTGAGCTCAGCGGGAGGAAGTTTGGAGAAAAAAGTCTAATTTAAAATTCCATTTTGTACTGCTGGCTACAAAAAGAGCCTGCAGGGTGAGAGAGTAAGGCGCACAGAAAGTGTTTGGGGGTAGAAATAAACTGAGCACATTTGACATTATTTGAGCCTTAAATGATGAGGGTAATTGTAACACTGAATTTAAAAATAATCCACGAGTTTATTGTAATAAAAGGAGAGAAGGCCAGGAAAAGGAAACGCCCCAGGAAATGGCAACTAATAAATGCAGAAGGATTGTACTTCGGTTTCCTCATCTGTCGGGTGTAGATAACTCACAGGGTTGTTCGGCGAGTAAATACGTATAAAGCCTCACAAGCTGGCTGTGGCCAGATCGGACCCTACTACTGCAGGAGTTTTGCTAGGTCCTGAGAGCGCCCAGCGACCACCGATGTGCGGACACCTCCGCACTTCCTAGAGGGGACGCAGCCAGAACCGCGCTAGCCCAGTGCCGCAATGACGTACTTCCGGCCTCTGTGGCACGTCACCCCTGGCGCGGCGGTTGTCAAGGACTGCGGCGGCTGCGGCTCCGGGGAGGCTCAGCGGGCGGCGGTCCGAGTGGGGGCCGAGGGGACCGGCAGCCCACGTCCCGCCCCGCGGCCCTGGTGAACGGCCCTGCCGCGTGTCAGGGTCGGAAAGCGGCTCCCGAGCTCTGGTTCTCCGCTGAGGGCTGGTGCCAGACCCGCAGCCAGGACAGTGCTTCGGTCGCCTGCAGCCTGTCAGTCTGATTCGCGCAGTTTAAAGGCTCCTGCTGTCTGCTGGCATTGTTCTTAAACGAGTATTCCAGGGGCCCAGTGTGCCCGCCAAGCTCTGTTTTAAGCACTTTTCAAGTATTATTTACTTCTGACATTTATGAGGTAAGCCCTATTATGTAGACATTCCCCCAAAGCCCCCGCCTTTTTCTTTAACAGCCAAGAAGAAAATGCGGCCGCGTGACTTGCCCAAGGTCATCAGCTGGCGAAGGACTGCGTTTCCGAGATTCGAACCCAGCGGTTCGCCTGAGTCCTCTTTCTTAAAACCTTTATCGTGCTAACTCTGCTCTTTCTGGGTGAGCTCTGCAGCCCCGACCTGGGGAGTTGCTTCTCTCATCTGAGTCTGGTGCTCCCTCTACTGAGAACGGTAGGCTCCGGTTTAGAAGTCAGGATTTAAGATAAGAGTGTCTGTATCTGAAGACATGAAAATGTGCCAGAGAGTGTCCCAGACCTAATAAAACAGTAGCTTTATTTGCGTACACGATTCCCACTTGCCCACTCATCTTGTTCTTTGGACAATAGGAAGAGATTGTAGTGTTGGTGGTAAGGGAAAGTAGCAACTGTTGATTAAGCCACCACGGTACCAGTATCGCACATCTTCTCATGAAGAGGTTAGTTTGCATGTTGTTGTTCGTTCTACTTTGTGCAGGACGACTCTGTATGCATTACTGTATTTCATTTTGTATTCTCAACAGCTTTGAAAAACGGTTATTGTCCTGATTTCATACATGAGTTTGGGGCTCAAAAAATCAAGTAATGTACCCAAGATCACTGTGTTAGTAAGTCAGAATCTACAACCTGATCTGCCTGTGTTCTCTGCTACCTCACACATACCACCTTGTACTTTTCTCGTGTAAATAGGAAAATTATGGGTTCATATGAGCACTGTTTGTGTGTGAGTGATTGCAACTGCATAGGAAAGTCTGAAAAGATAAAGTCCAGTCTTTATATTTCTGGGGAGTAGAACTAGGTGCAGGAGTTCTATATTTCTTTGTATTCTTTGGATATGAAAAAATGAGAAGTAATACGACAAGGTAGGTTGTGAACTGAGGGCAAATGGGGCTCAAGCAGTTCCTGTTGTAGGAGCTGGAAGGAGAAATAGGCTCGGCTGAAATGGATGGAGAACATATCAGAGGAAATGTTACCAACCTCTTGGTTCTGTCTCCCATCACTTCCCTTTCTGCTTTCTCTGTTCAAGCCACATCGTTGAACTGGGTGTTCCCTGAAGAGCCCAGACATGGAAGAAGTAGGATGGCGCTGGTAATGGACCCATGAGTTTCAGAGAGTAGACCAGAAGAGTTTCACCATTAGACAGCTTAGGGAAAGCAGGCCAAAAAGATCAGAGATTCTTATTCTGAAAACAGTGTAGATGGCCTAATCATGTGGTGCTGGTCAGAAATAGGAATAAAAGCAATAATGAGGGTTATAAATCTGGAGGTGTTGGTGACTATTTTCTTCTGTGCTAGCTTGGCCTTCCTCTTCAAACACCGGCAAGCAACATTGCATAACTCCCAGGAGAATCACTGTCACAAAAGCGCCACCTGCCATAGCTCCTCTGGGATTATCTCACTGTTGGGCTTTTGAAGAGGCTGGAGATGGTGGCTACATTCCCAGATCTATGGATAAAGAAAACGTGGTATTTACACACAATGGAGCACTACTCTGCCATTAAAAAGATAAACTTGAGTCATTTGTAGGAAAAATGGATAGACCTTTGGACTATAATATTTAGTGAAATAAATCAGACATACAAGCTTAAATATCTCATGGTTTCTTTTATATGAGAAACCCAAGTATAAACAAAGAACAAAATAAAAGATAGATAATACCATAAGAAGTAAGGAGATAAATCTTTCTAAAGAGGAAGGGGATCAGGTCATAGAAAGAGGGAGGAATGAGGGGAGGGAAAGGGGAGGAATTAAGATGTGTTATGTATATGTACCAACTCCACACAAGGAATGTAAACATGTACTAATACATAATAAAGAGAATATTTATCTCTAAAAAAAAAAAAAAACCCAGGCATGCCTTTATCTCCCAAAATTTGCTTTGTTCTTTTTGCACAGAACAATCTTTCCCAGTACCCATGTGGCTTGCTCCACACACCTCAGCTGTTATCAGCAAACCCTTCCCTGACTGCCACATGTGAAAAAGCAGTCTCTCTTCCTCCTTACTCTTCGTGCTTTTGCTTTTTTTTCTCTAAAACATTTACCACCACTTGAGTGCAGACTGGTCCAACCACTGTGGAAATCAGTGTGGAGATTTCTCAAAGAACTGAGATGAGAGGTTCCCTTTGACCAAGCTATACCTCTTCTTGGTATCTTCCCAAAAGAATTAAAAGCATCATACCACAGCGATACATGCACACCCATGTTTATAGCAGCACAGTTTGTAATAGCTAAAGCTTGGAAACAGCCCAAATGTCCATCAGCTGATGAGTAGATAAAGATGTGTTCTTTTTTTATACAATGGAGTACTACTCTGCCATAAAGAAGGATAAGCTTCAGACATTTATAGCTAAATGGATGGACCTTGAGACCATACTCTTAAGTAAAATAAATCGGACACACATTTGAATAGTGCATCGTTTCTCTGGTGTGAGAAACTGAATGTGGAAATAAGGACTGAGGTGTATAATGGATGTTGGAAAATGGGAAGAAAGTGTTCAAGTGGGAAGGGGAACAAGGGAGGTGGGAGGGAGCAAGGAAGGAGGCAAGAAAAAAAGTGAAAATAGAAGGAAAAATGGAAACAGCTTTGTATGTAGGGAGGGGAGGGGGCTTGAGGGGGGAATGGAATAAAATAAAATTCATTAAAAAAATAAACGTTTGGGGGTGGGGATTTAGCTCCGCAGCATAGCACTTGCTTGGCAAGCTCAAGGTCCTGAGTTTGATCCCCGGTACCAAAAAAAAAAAAATTGATGACGTCTAGCATTTCCCCATATTTAATTTTACAAACCAAATAAAATAAAATAAGATATCCCTACCAGATTAAAAATGTTTACCACCACTCTACAATATATGTTCAAAAATATGGTGAGTGTCTAAAGTTATTAAATTTATTAAAATCACTAGTTCATACAATTATTTTCTCTTTAGAAAATTTCCTTCATTCATGACCATCATGAATAAGACTGTTCAGGCTGGGAATTTAGCTCAGTTGCACCACCCTGCCTTGCAGGCACAAGGTCCTGAGCTCCATCTCTGGTACCACAAAAAAAAGAAAAAGAAAAAAGCCTGTTCATAACCCTGAAGAGGTCATGGATATTTGCCCCTTTATTAGCAGTAATTTTCTTTTGAAAGAAATAGTCCATTTTCCATCCGCAAAAAGCTTCAAGGAGGAAGTTTCCCAAAAATTAAAGAGAAAGAAAAGCTAAGCTCTACCATTTTACTTTATTTTATTTTTATTTTTTGGAACCAGGGATTGAACTCAGGTCCTTGCGCTTGCCAGGCACAGTGCCACTGAGCTATATCACTGGCCTGAAGTTCTACCATTTTAAAGCATTAGAACTCATTTGCCTTATTTTAACATCTCTAGGCCAAGATCACTGCAGTCAGCAACCTCTGATCATTTGCCGTAGTACTGTAGGTCACTAGGATGTTTGTTTACTCTTTCAACAACATCTATGAGAAGAATAACAGTAATTTGCAATGCTTCAGAGTTTGTTTAGCTGCCAGCTTCTTTGTCTTCTTTATTTGTGATCTCACATCTTTATATCAACCTAAAAAGATTAGCAGTGTTGATTTTAGGATTCCTCTTTCGCAAATCAGGGAGGCAGAGGCTTAAAAACTGAAGCCTGAGCGTGCAATGGGAAGTCCAAGGACTTTCCAGGCTGCAAACGTACATCTCTTTCTCCACACCTCATCTAGCTGGAGGGACTTTGCCCTTCCTCCCCAAATGCATGTTTTCATTCCTCATTCTGGCTTTATATCTGCTTGACTTTAACCTCCACCCTCCATCTTATTTCCTCTTTCTTGTCAACTCTTTTTTTTTTTTTTTGGTACTGGGGATCCAACTCGGAACCTTGCACTTTTGAGGCAGGCATCAGAAGCACTGAGCTAAATCCCTGGCCCTCTTGTCAGTTCTTAGTGTCATGCGTGACACCTGGGCCTTCGTGGAGGTCAGTTTCCTTCCATCCAGCCAAAAACTTACTCCAAGTCTTACATCTTTCCTTTTGAAGAGAAACCCAGATAATGAGAGAGCAACTCGAGATAATCTGAGCTGTTGCATTCAGGATGGTCAAAATGGCACTTTCAATCTGCTGGGGGCATTTTTTTGTCCCGTGTCTGTTTTCCTTCCCATTTCACCTGCAGTCAGTGTTCTGTGTTCACTGTGTGTTCTTCATGAGACAAAGCAACTGGTTGTCACCAGATTTTCTGCATCTTTGTATTTTTTTCCCTGCAAATTATTTTTTAGATCTCAGGATTTCCCGAAGAAAAGATCAAGGGGGAATTATCAAGAACACATTGTTTATTTGAATGGTTAAACCTAAAATGTCCACAGCCTTGGCCTTGCAGACTGCAGAAGCGCAACGAGGACTTGTGGAAGTGAGGGTGAAGGAGGAGGAGTCACCCCATCCCTGCGAGCGACATTCTGGCTGGTCAAGAAAGACCCTTGGAAGCGGGGAGCTCTTCCGTAGACGTTTCAGGCAGTTCTGCTACCGGGAGACCCCGGGGCCCCGGGAGGCGCTGCGTCGGCTCGGCGAGCTCTGCCGCCAGTGGCTGCGGCCGGAGACCCACAGCAAGGAGCAGATCCTGGAGCTGCTGGTGCTGGAGCAGTTCCTGGCCATCCTGCCTGAGGAGCTGCAGGCCTGGGTGCGCGAACAGCATCCAGAAAGTGGGGAGGAGGCAGTGACCGTGCTGGAGAACTTGGAGAGGGAGCTGGATGAGCCAGGAGAGCAGGTGGGAAGATGAGGGAACGGGTTTGCACCTATAGAACAAACATGAGGTTTCAATGCAACGAGAGGAAGGGAAGGAAAAGAATGTCTTTATGCCTAACTTGATCTGCTATATGCTCTTAATCTCTCCGCCTTTGGGTTTTATTTGCTGGCTTCTTGGTTCTTTTCTACCCAGTGACCAGAGGAGCGCTCCTTTCAGTATCCTCTGATACTTCATTCCCAGCTATTCTTTGTTTGCACTAGGACCCAAGCTGTGCTGATGAGCAGGAAGAGGTTGGAAGGGAGAAGGCAGCTCAAAGAGCATCCCAGGTGTCTTCGTGTGGCCAGTCCCAGAGCTTGGAAGAGCAGCTGCAGTGTAACTCGCAAGAGGTGTGCCTGGTGCAGGAGATCGGTGAGCAGTGGCCTCTTCTCGGGAAGCTGCCCCATTCCCTGCCTGTTCACGCACTCACCCATTCATTCAGTGTCTGCTCTGGGCTGTGCTCGGTGTCGGGTGCCGTGGAGACCGTGATAAGCAGAGCAGACCTGGTCCCCGCTCCTGCGAGGTTTACAGCTGAGAGAAGCAGGCAGGCAGACAAGCGCCTTCTCCTAGGGGCCTGGGTAGGACTGATTTAGACTGGGAAAGTGATTTTGCCCCTTTCTTCTCACTTTCCTGATTTTTCTCTTTGGAAAGATCACATTCATGCCATCCTCTTATTATTTCAGGTGGTAAGGCTGGGACTTGGGACGTGGAGTTAGCACCAGAGGAGGAGATTTCTGAAGAGGTAAACTCTCCTGGAGAAGCACCTGAAACACTCAACGGTGCTGCCACTCGGGTGCCTGAATGTGGAGATGCCTGTGACCAGGAGGGCAGACTAGACGGGCGCTGGGTAAGCTCCGCGGCGGAGAGGCCCCACGTCTGTGGGGACTGTGGGAAGAGCTTCACCCAGAACTCCATCCTCGTCGAGCACCAGAGAAGGCACACGGGCGAGAAGCCCTACACGTGTGGAGTGTGCGGGCGGGCCTTCAGCCAGCGGTCGGGCCTGTTCCAGCACCAGAGGCTGCACACCGGGGAGAAGCGCTACCAGTGCCGAGTCTGTGGTAAAGCCTTCAGCCAGAATGCCGGGCTTTTCCACCACCTCCGAATCCACACTGGGGAGAAACCTTACCAGTGCAGCCAGTGCAGTAAGAGTTTTAGTCGCCGCTCTGTCCTCATTAAACATCAGAGAATTCACACCGGAGAGAGACCTTACGAGTGTGAAGAATGTGGCAAGAACTTCATCTACCACTGCAACCTCATCCAGCATCGGAAAGTCCACCCTGTGGCTGAGCCAGCTGGCTCCTTGGAACAGGTAGGGCAAAATATGTGAGGCCAGACCCAGAGGCGGGGTAGCAAGGGTATTGTTTCTTGCTTGGTGCATAAGAGAGCAATCATCATTTCATCCTAGCATAGAAAGTTACAGGGAAAGCCAGTGGAAATGCCCTTATTTTTATGCTGAAATAACAGTGGCCTGTTAAATGCATGTGCCAAGTTCTACATGACCAGTGACATCCACAGCTTTGCAATGCCAATCTTGCTTCTTCCTCACAATATACTTCAGTCTACACACCAATGCGAGAAATTACTGAACGTACTTCAGGAACACACTACTTCATCTTTTAAAAAATTTTTTTTAAATTTAAAATTATATCAAAAGTAATTCACTAAGTATTTACAAATTAATTTAAAAATAGCAGTAAGATTGGTGATGTGAACTGACTTCTTTCCATATACTTAGAATTTGCTTTTTAAACTACAAAGGGCAGCATTTGATCCCTTCCATATAAATGTACAAAACTTCTCCCTATAGCTTTCTAGTAATAACCTTCAGTCAGGCCAAGGAATCAGAGCAGCCATGTTCCTGGGAGCTCAGTGGCTGGTTATGACTAGCAGTGATCATGATTATAAATCTGTGCGGAGACCAAGAAACTTCAACAAAAATCTGATATTTCAGATCTTTGATTTGAAAACTTGGGCTTCTTTGTATTTTTCTTGTGACATATATAATAAAAATTTTGTTTTTGTGTTTTTCTTTATCTTTTTTTCTGTGGTACTAGGGATTGAACTCAGGGCCTTCTGCATGCTAGGCAAATGTTCTACCACAGAGCTGTATCTCCAGCCTGCTTTATTCAGTCTTTTGTTTGGAAGATTTCAAGTATTCCAAGAGTAGAGAGAAGAGTATGATCTGCCTTGCATGTTGATCATTTTTGTCTGCAGTGCTGGAGGTTGAGCCCAGTTCCTAACACGTGCTAGACAATGTGCTCTACCACTGAGCTATACTTCTAGCCTCCTTGATTGCCTTTAGTAGCTTCCACATTTCTTGGCACTCCTGTTATTGATTACCACCAAGATTAAGATTTATTTCCCTTACTCTTAACTGTTTATAAAACTTTTGTGTGCATTTGTATACCAGGTAAGTGCTGTATTACTGAGCTGCACTCCAGCTCTACAAAGCTCTGTACTAGGCCCAGGAGACAATGCAATGGAAACTCTGGGGTAATAGCAGCCTCATGTGAAAGACTAAATACACAGCAGGTAATTTAAGAATAGTAGACTAGCTTGGTGTAGTGGCACATCCTTATAATCCTAGCACTTTGTGAGGCTGAGGCAGGAAGACCACAAGTACAAGCCCAGGCTGGGAAAGTTACTGAGACCATACCTCGAAATAAAAAATTGAAAAAGGGCTTAGAATGTAGTTTGGTGCAAAGGCCCCAGATTCAATTCTCAGTACTTAAAACAAAAAAACATAAAAACAAACTAGCAGAGTCACTGAAGGACCATATAGATAACTTCTGGATGCCCTTATCTGACGGGGAGAGGAGACGGATGGGGGCTCTGGGAAGTTATTGTCTAAAATCATGCAGCCAGTTAAAAGCAGACATGAGACTAGAATCTTGTCTCCTAATTCCTAGTGCCACTCTTTCTGCTGTCACTGGAAGCATTACACCACCAAACAGAAGTTACAAGAATATAGAACATAGAAGATTTTTAAGTCATCGGGAGGGTTTTTTTATAGCTCAACATCTCCCATCTGTGTTTTAATAAATCACACCTGCTCTAATTTACAGTGGGGTTCAGGAACAGTTTTTCCTACTTATTTCTCATTTGAAGCATTGTATCTATTTTTGGAGTAATCATGTATTTCTAACTTTTTACTCTTATCTAGTAGGGCTTTTTTAAAAATAAGAATTTATTATTCACCTGGTTCAAAAATCAAAACAGTATAAAAATGTATCCATCTTTTCCTTTATAGGTATCCATTTTACTAGTTTCTTATGTTTTTTAATGTTTTATGTAAAAGAAAATAAGAATGTATAATCTTATTTCTTCCTTACACAGTGTGTTAATTACTTTTCTCTTGTTGCTGAGACAAAATACCCGACACCCAAAGTTAAAAGGGAAGAGGTTTATTTGGCTCACAGTTCATAGAGGTTTCAGTCCATAATCAGCTGGCTCTGAGGCAGGGATGGCAAAGCATCACAGAGGAGAAACAGCATGGCACACACAGGCCGCAAAGGTAATGAGGGAGTTACCAGCGTCTCTCTGCCCCTTTTATTTTATTCAGACTACTGGCGGACTAGGGTGGTGCCAAACTCATTGCTCACATGGAGTGGTTTAGTAATCCCATGCCCTTAACCCAGCATCACACATTCCAGATTCAATACCTCTGAAAAAGAAAGTCCCACCTCACCTGCATGAGGCTTTGGGAGGTCATCCAAACACAAACGCTAGTGCACAGAAAGATGGCATAGTATTTACACTCTTCTAGGCCTTACTGTTTTCATGAAAGAATATAGTCTTTGGAGATTTCTATATCATAACAGAGAATTTCCTTATTCTTGTCATGAGTGAATAACATTTCATTTGTTGGTGCTGCATAGTTTAACAAATGGTATAGATGGAAAAATCACTATTTAAAAATGTTTCATATTTGGCTACATTCTTCTCCCCAATTTAGTCATAGTCAGATTCTTTCTAATTCAAAACAAACAGCTTTCACATGAGCTAGGAGACAGGGTTTGGGCGATTAAAATTGCATGTAATTCTTCTAGAGAGAAATGGACAAGTAAAAGGTAGTGTTTTTCACCTTAGTATATTTGAGTTTATCATATATTCTTATACCTAGCATTTCAAACTATTTGAGCCATTGCTTGTGACCAGTTGTGAGTATTATTTCTAAAAATCTTAAGTGTCTTCCAGAGAATATTTTATTATATGTTCAGGTTAAACTATTTCCAATAGAAATATGTACAGATTTTAGATTAAAGTTAATGAAAGTGTTTAGGGGTTAAATATGAAGTAAAATAAACTTCTCAAGTAAATAGGTATTTCACAAAATGATACCATCCTGAGTTGATAAAATGTGTTAAAGTAACAATTTCATTACATCAAGTCTTAAAAAGATTTAAAATATGAACAGATTCAGGCTTTTAAAAGACGTGTTTCTGATGGACTGATTTTTTTTATATATATGTGCAACTATTGGATATTTGGTTTGTTTTCTTCTTTTTAAAACCTTTTCTAAGATTCTCGGGCTGGGGATGTAGCTCAGCAGTGCAGCACCTGCCTGGCAAGTGAGAGGCCCTGAGTTTGATTCCCGGTACCAAGCAAAAAAAAAAAAAACCCTCATTTTTCTTAACAGCTAGTAAGATACAAGGAACAGTAAGTGTTATATATGTAGAGAGACAGATGTACCACTTAGAATGCATTGGTGCTTAACGTGATTAAAATGACTGGAAATTTACCAAAATAGCTTCCTTTGATTTCTTACACTAATTGTGCTAATATTTGTATGCTAATTCTTTTATCTAGGATGCACATTCCCCATCTGGGATGAGAAGTAATATTGGACTTAACTGATAGACAATGGCCCATAGACTTCAGCTGCTTCTGTGACTATTTCAGTTCTCCCTGGCTGAAAGTCCTTAGTTGTTGGTCTTTCATATTTTGGAATTTCCCTTACTTCTCTCCTCCTTCTCCCATTCTCAATCCTTTTATTCAATCCTGAAGTGTCTCTAGTCTTGCTGTCCTTTCAGTATTTTTCTGGATCAGTATCCACCCCCTGCTCCTTTTCAGTCTGAAAGAATAGTCAAATTTCTGAGGTTGAACCAGGTATAGCAAATATTGATTGCAATCCAATTAAATATGTTTACTGGTTCTTGTGGCTATCTAGCACCCTCTGAACACTGTTCAGGGCTGTGGATATGTATGTCAAGCAATGATCGGGCCTGGGATGTGGCTCAGTGGTTCTGCCGCCTGCTGTGCAAGCACAAAGACCCGAGTTCGATCCCCGTACCAAAAAATAAATAAATAAAAGTTTAGTACTACCCATGAAGTGACACAGTATTTAAAAAAAAAAAGAAATGATCAGGAATCTTGCAGCCAAAATCTACTGAATGCCTTCAACACTCTCTTTCACTATGATTTTGATTTCAAGGTCAGAACTCCAAAAGTATCAAGTCTCTGTCTACGTTTTCTATATGTGATAAGACTTTTCCTTTAAGACATAGAATTTATAGGGGAAGATTGTTCTATACTTTTCCAAAAAGACAAAAATTTTCTCTGAGAAGATTTTATAATATATATCAAATCAAAGTATTATATGAACTATTTTCTATGGAGGTTTTTTTTTTTTTTACCAGGGATTGAACGTGGGACCTTGCGCTTGCAAGGCAGACGGTGGCACCACTGAGCTAGATCCCCAGCTCGGTGGAGGTATTTTTAAATATATATACCACTCTGCTTCTGTTACTGGATAAATGTTGGGCAGGTAGTTGAGGAAAAGGTATAGCCTCTGCACAAGGACATGGAAAGGGGAGGGAAGTGCTCTGGCAGAGCAGACGATGTGAGGCCATCCCTGTACCAGATAGGCTCAGGAACCAGGACTTACTTTCGTGGCTGGATTGTGGAGCTCCTGCAAGGATGTACAGAAATGGGAGAGGGTCTTAAACACTTTAGGAATGAGTTTAATATTTGTTCAGTAAGAGAATATTAGCTTTAAAAATAAGTTTTTTGTAATTCACACTTGCATGAGAAAAGTAAAGCACAAGGATTTATAGTGATTTTTAATTTTTTATCACGGTTTTTTAAAAATTAAAAACAAAACCAACTACAAAGAGTACTGTGAAATATATGCAGTTTCTTAGACACTTAGACTTGGAGCCTTGAGACAGTTTTAAGCATCTGCAAATGAAAGCAACAACAAAAATGAGATGAGAGAAAAAGAACAAAATATGAAAACATGAAAAGGATCAGACAGAAGACAAAATTGGATGCCAAAAGTCTGGATTAAGCCATCAAATGGCAGCCAAAGAGAAGGAACAATAAACAGATCCAGAGGCAGAGTATGAGTATTCTATCTTTTTCAATACTAGAGATCTCTCAGCTGGTTTGAGTGTCTTAGATGCTATTGTCTTAGGCAATAAAGTAGCATCACTGCCCTTTACTCCTGCTAGTACTTTCTATAAAAAGAATGAGAAGTACTCAGGCTGTACGTTGGGTGCACTCGCAGTTCTCCATGCCCACTGCATGATGAAAGCTATAACTTTCCATGCACACCGCCAAAGAATTAAATGGGCAGTTTGTTTGAAGTGCAGTTTTAAGTTGGGCATGGTGGCACACGCCTGTAGTTGTAGCACTCTGGGACCTGAGGCTGGAGGGCCTCGTGTTTGCGATGAGCCTAGGCCACATAGCAAGACTGCCTCAAAATGAAAGATAACAAAGTAAGGGAGATGGGCATGTAGCTCAGTGCAAAGACCCTAGGTTCAATCCCCAGCATAAAATAAGGGGGAAAATTAAAAACCCAACTTAAACAAGGCAGTTTCCTGGACTCTACCCCAGACTTACTGAATCCATTTCTGAGTCAGGGATCGGGAGATCTGCACTTTAAATGGCATATCAGTGACATATCAGGATAACTTTAATTGATTGTCCAACCTGAGACTAAGTGTAATTACACTCAGACAGTAGTCATAAACCAGGAATATATGATTGTCCTAAAGTCTTTTGCAATAAGGTATATTCTTTCAACTAAGGAGAGAGCAGACAAAGAATGACAAAGAATATAATGTTGACTTATGAAAACTAAGGCAGAGGCCCTCATGTTGCCCCTGATGGAAGCAAGCAGGCCCTCCCTGCCCACATAGCACCCCTGATACAAGTGAGCAGACATCCGCCAACCTCACAGTGCAACCATCCACGAACTCCAAACTGGCTCTACATTTTGCTTCACCCTGGCACAGGGAAGCAGAGGCATCAACTAACTGACCAACCTGATCCTGGACAAGACAATACCTGGAGAGAAAAGGTAAGCCTGGAGGAGACCCAGGGAAAATGCACAAACCTAGACAGCAGCTTCAGGGACACCAGTGTTACCCTCCTAGAGTGACTAGGTGAGAGACAGCCACAGGAGGCCCCTGTGGAGAAGGAATGGGCTAGATATAGGCCCTCTGAGATAAGCTCAGGCTTGGAAGGATGCAGGCCCTGACCTGCGCAAGCAGCAACCAGACCCTGTGAATGTCAATATTAAGTCCAACAACCTACTTGAACCCCTGCCCTGTGATCTACATCCAGAAGAAACCAGAAGGCTGATCACATTTCCTATTTACCATCATGAGCAAGGGTATGCCTTGGCTTGGATGGTAACCGCAGTCTGAAATGAATGGATGGAGGGGCCTCTGGTGCAGGAAAGTCACCGAAAAAATTCATGGCCTCTAAAGCTAGGCTGAGGAATTCATGACTGGCTGGATTGCATGACTGACGACCCTTAAAAGAAACCACTGATTCAAAAACACAGAAGCTTTTCTTGGACTCAGTCTTCTTTAGATTTTTTAATTTTTAATTATTTTTATCTTCATTTGTTTTGGTGGATGTTGGAGTTTTTAAATCGACTTTTTCAGTGTTTTCTTTTTAATTTCTCTCATTCTCTTTACCCCTTTCATACTTTTCCCCCTTGTCTATCTTTCATTTTCTGTATTTTTCTGGGTTTTTTCTTGTTCTTTCCTTTGATGGGAAGAGTAAACATCAATAATTATTCACATCCAGAAGGCACCACTGAAAAGTAGACATTAAAGAGATCTACCTACTAGTAAAAAAACCTTGCCGCTATAATCAACCCACAAGCCTCAATGCAAAACAAAAAATAGAAACATGAGAAGACAAGGCAACAAAATGTCTCCAAGAACTCTCACCTCCCCCAAAGCTCCTCCATCAGGCATAAAAGGAGAGGAAACCAAAACCACACAGCCAAGTTATTTGAAAATATAACAGAGATAACAAAACAGTAAGGTGCTTGGCAAGCGCACGGAAGATAGAAGTAAATAAATAATGGAGCCAATAAAATGATCAGTGACTACAGAAGACACAAAGAGCTAGCAGAGATAAACAAGATGGTGCAAAATATGAATGACCAGCATAGAAAAAAGTAAAAGGTCCAAATAGAAATCCAGAAGATTAAAAATTCTTTTGCAAGTAAGGGTAGCAAAAGTGACCAACATGAGGACCTAAGGTCAGGACTAGAAGACAGACCTGTTGTTGGTGACCAATTTATGAGAGATATCTTAAAAATAACAACCTGAAAAATGGATCCATCAGGTTTTAAATGATGCAAAGAAGACTATGTGATGATAGGCATTGAATACTGTTCATCCCCAATAACACAACCTCAGTCAGAACCAACAGTCACTAAGGCCTTACAGCGATTAACCACTCTACCAAGTGAGTTGGCAGAAAACTCAGGTATTGATTATCCCCTCACCAACTTCCTAGAGCAATGGTTTAGTAAGAAAGTACTAACAGCCATCATTACCTCCCTAAAAATAGTAATTGGGGTTCTCATTCTCATAGTTTGCTGTGTCATTCCCTGTGCTAGGGGGCTGGCTCATCTAAAGACTTCTAGAAACTGCTGTTACCAAACAGTTTTCTTCATCCTATTCAGCTAACATCCTCCTGATGGGGAAACAAAGTGAGTGTTTGCTCGTGGAGTTTGAAGAAAAGAATGAGAATATTTAAAGGGGAGGGAATTGTAGGAAACAGTAAGTGTCTTTTCTATCAAACAAGAGTGTCTCCATAACAACAACAACAAAAAGAGTGTCTCCATGTTGGAGTCTAGCCCATCCTAGACATCCCTTCGTAAACACACTATTACAGAAAATGCCTGCTCAGTTCCAATCCTGGGGACACAGCTACAAACCAAAGACAGTTTATCATGTGTCTCCACATCCCCTTCACTCTGCTCTCCCTTCTCTTCAGCAACCCCTCAGATTCCCCTTGCACAGCCTGAGTTAGCCAATCAGGATAGATTGTGAATGTCCAAACAAGCCAATGGGAAAGAGGTCAGCTATTCCTCTTGCATTAGGGATAAAAAGGGCAGCCCTCCTTTGTCCCGTGTGCCTGCTATCTCATGGTTGATCCCCCTGCAGGAGTAAAATGCCTTGTCAATATAATACCCAACCCAACTCCATCTTGAGTCTCAACACCATTTTGTACCTGTGCTTGGACAAAGTGCTTGTGCTTGGAAAAAGCACCCAAAACCCACATCCTGCTTGGCAGAAAACTGGCTGCAGTTGCAGGATGCTTTGTAGCTCACCTAGTGTGTGAAACTTCCTTGTGCCTCCCACTAACCTGGCACGGTTCTGCTTCTGTAAAATTCCACTTGCTCTCCCTTCAGCCCTCTCCAACTTAAAGCATAATTTAAAAGGAGAAATCAAACCACTTCCCATTGCCGAGAGCCATTTCCAGGCACTAGCCCCCTCTCGGCCACTGCTTTAATAAACAGACTCCAATCTGACACAGTGTGCCGTATCTAGTGTTCTCACTGGTTCATCCATAACAGTCGAGACCTCTTGCCTCATGTCTGAGTGAATTATTCTGGCGCCAACAATTTGCTTCTGAGGGTTTATTTCCAGCAATTTTGGTGCCCACCTTGGGGCCCCAAGCCCATTAGAGTGAGAGGACTCCCATGAAGAGGAGTCTTGTCCTATGGCCTAGTTGCAGTGGCCTCTGGGATGAGAACCCACACCCATGGGCTGAGGACCCCATAAAGACTTCTTGACAATGCACATAGGGCCCAAAGGGAGACAAAGAGGACTGAGTGACAACTTCATGCCCAAAAGACAAGAAAAGTCACGAGGGTGACTGAGTATTGTTTTGGTGGTTGGGTTTTTTTGTCTGTGTCCCAGGACGGCCTCAGGTAAGGTCAGGACAATCTCAGGTGAGTCTGAGATTGGTGAGTCTGGAATAGCCTTGTGTGAGACCAGTGGCTGTGGCTGTGGTCAAGATGATTTCAGGTGAAATCAAAAGTAACTAACAGCAAGATATTGCCATGTATGCCAGAGATTGAGCCTCAGGCTTTGAGACAAACTGAATGGGAAATAAATGTCCCTATTGGTCAGGATAAGTTAGGAAATCAAGGGGCTTGGGGAACAAAAATACCCCCTGATAGTACCTTCAGACTGATGGTAAAGACAGGATGACAACTCACAGTTGAAAAACAAAGAGAAAGCTCAGGTGATAAAATATTATTGTTTCATTTGGCCACAAACCCCAATCCTTGTCCTATCCATCTTCAGGCCAAAGTTCAGATCAGACAAAGAGTGGATATATCAATTTTTTATTGAATTTGTTAATGATAAAGACTGAGGTCTCAGGAGGAGATAGATTACATACTGTGTTGGTGACAAGGTCCAATTGTCCTCTTCCCCTAAAAACTGGGGGACTTAATAAGTAAAAGGATTCATCTCCAGCCCCTCCACAGGACCCTCTGGAGTCCCTGCCCCCAATCTGTAATCCTCAATGCCCCAGGCCAGCTGCTCCACCTCAACAAGAGCCAGAAGCAGCTGAGGAGGAGCCAGTCTCTGGTGTGGCGGCCACAGCCTCACAAGGGGAGGAAGACTGCTTTTATCTTTGGTTCAAGAGAAAATTTACAAGGTGCAAAAATATGTTCAGAATCTTCCATTTACTCAAAGACCAAAGAGGGAGTTCAATCCCTCTTCCCTTAGGGAAAGTTCCCCTGGGCAAGGGAGAACTCGAGTTACAAACCTTAGCTAATTGATGAATTTCCTTTTGGCTTCCAATTTAAGTTGTTATTTTTGTTTAATTAGTACACTTAAAACCTTTCTTATGGATTGTAAAATCTTAAACTGCAATTCCAGTCAAGTTTCTCAAATTTCTCTTTTCTCTGCTTTCTGGGGGATGATAAAAGTATTGATTCAAAGTTACTTGAAAATCTGTTGGCACCAGTCACGTTTAAATTTGTAACAATCTGAGACCAAAGGAGAAAAGAAGGCTTAGCCCAGAGAAAATAGAGGGGATCATAAGTTTACCTCTACTGGTGACCAAACAAGACCTTAAAAAGTTTTTGGGTCTCACTGGATATTGTCCCCTCTGGATTGATTCTTATACTCTAAAAACTAAAAATCTGCTTTCTAAGCTTGTAGTGAAAAGCCCTGATCCCCTATTATGGATTCCTGAGGAAATATAACAATCCAAGGATCTAAAGGGGGTGCTGATGGATGCTTCTGTGTGGGCTCTGCCATCCTTTGAAAACCTCTTTCACCCTTTTATAAATGTGGACGGGGGACAGCCTTGAGAGTCCTTGCATAGGAACACAGAAGGAGCTGCCAGCTGGTGGCCTTCCTCTCATGTCTCTTGGACCCTGCCATCAGAGGATGGCCTGAGTACATCCAGTTGGTAGCTGCCACTGCCCTCCTTACTAAAGAAAGCAAAGAGCCTACCTTTGGGAAAAGGTTAACCATGAGTACCCCACATCAGATATGAGCCATTCTAAATCAAAGGATGAGAAGATGGCTCACTGACTCTCGAATTCTAAAATATGAAGCAATATTGCTAGAAAGAGATGTCTTGACCCTAACCACTGATGAGGTACTGAACCCAGCATCCTTTCTCACTCAAGAAGAGCCCTCAACACTGACTGAACATCGCTGTCTAGATTTAATAGATTACCACACTAAAACTAGACTCGATCTTTGGAGACTCCCACTGGGGAAATTATCTATTTATAGATGGATCTTCCCAAGTCATTCAGAGAAAACGACATAACAGTTATTCAATTATTGATGGGAGAGCTCAGTCAATAGTTAAACCCAGGAAACTCCCAAACACACGGTCAGCCCAGGCTTGTGAGTTTTTGCCCTGAACCAGGACCTAAAATACCTTAAAGGAAAGGAGGGAACAATTTACACAGATTCCGCGTATGCTTTTGGTATGGTTTATACCTTTGGACATTTTGGATGGAACAGGAGCTAACCAAAGACAAGAGTTAGTACATGAAGAATTGATCAAACAGGTACTTGATGGTCTCTAGCTCCCAGAGGAAATAATGGTAGATGTGCCAGGACATCAGAGGGGAACCTCTTTTGAGGCTCGAGAAGATTCCCTGCCAGATGAGGAAATCAAAAGGGTGGCACTGGAGTCCGAGACTCCTGTCTTCCTTCACGCTCCCCTTCCTAAACTGACAGTACAGCGCCTCCCTTGTTCTCTGGAAAGAAGAAAGTTACAGGGCCATGGACTTAGCTCAGTGGCATCCACCTGCCTCAAAAGCGCAAGGTCCTGAGTTCAATCCCTGGTCCAAAAAGAAAAAAAAAATTACAACAATTAGGGGCACAGTTTGATGCTCAGACAAAATGATTTCCTCCAGATGGAAGGGAAATATCCATGCCCTCCTCTACATCAGGGAAGCCATTGGGGTCCCCGTGCTATGTGTGACACAGTTCTAAAGGTTTCTGGGTGCATATGCATCTATACAGTAGCTAAACAGATAATAACAGAAGGTTGTTTAAAATGAGATATAAGCCAAGAGATCAGCAAATGATATTCTGTAAATTACATTTACTACACTAATGGTAAATTCCAGAATGTTTAATATACCTAAGCAACATCTTCAACGAAGAAATAAGATCTTTATTAAGATATAAATCTAATATTTCCTTGAAATTCTTTAACAAAACAAATTCTTCCTGACTCTTAAGTCATAAAAATAAGCCTTAAGAAATAAAATATGTCCTACTGTAGTTGTTTGGCCTGCATAGGTTTATGATGAGTTTTTTTTTTTTTGTACCAGGAATTGAACTTGGGACCTTGTCCTTGTGGAGGCAGCAGCAGAACCACTGAGCTAAAAATCCCCAGCCCTATGACGAGTCTTAACATACAAAAGCTGATTTGTCATCCCCATACTTGCTATTTTCCTCTTTCCAATTTTGATAAACACTGCCTGTTTTCCTCAAAACTTGAGACAAAACAACTTAAGACAAAAACAAGACTTATTCTTGGTCCTTCCTCAGCTGATTTTGGCACTGGACAGGCTCCTAGGGCCAGAAGAGGAAGAGTTATTCATTCCACTTGTCCCTCACAGTGTGTATCCAAACCAGATCACTTCTCCATGATTTTGTCTGCAAGATGTATCTCGGATCCTCCCACCCTTCTGCACCCTGCCGACACTCCTCTGGGCCCAGTGCCACTGTCCTCGTGCTGCCTGTTCCCTTGGCTTCCCAGCTGTTCTGTTGAAGTCTCCTTCTTGCCACTGGATTTTCTGGGTTGCCAGAATGATCTTTTACAAAGTATTGAACACATCACATTCTTCCCTATTTACAAAGCTTCCATAAGCTTCCTACTGCAGTCAGGTGGGATTTCAAACCCTAATATGGTGTTTAGAACCATAGGGTTTGGCCAGCCTCTCCAGTCCAGTTCCTGGTGCTCTTGCACGCTCTGGTTCTCTCTGTTCTTCCCCTTCCCCAGCCTCTATGCTTGGGGAGCTTCACACTTTCTCCTCTGCCTATAATACCCTTTGTTTCACATTCTGCAACTGAGCATCAGCTAGTCACCCAAAAGGTGTCCATTTGGAGACAACTTTCCTAATCTCCCAGTTAAAATTAATTCTCCCTTATGGTTTTTCTCATACCACTTTGTGCATTTTCCATGTCTCTTAATAAAATGTGTAAGCATTCCCTTGTGGTCTTTTTTATTTCAGCGTTTCTCTTGCTACTAGACACTGTGCATAATGCAGTGTCAGAAAATGCAGGGACAGAAAAGACACTTGTTAAAATACTGTCGAGAGTCCCGCGGAACACACCGAATCAGCCCGCTGCAGACAGGCAGGTCTGTGCACGCCCTACCGAGGCCCTGAGTCACGCGGAAGACACCGAATCACCCCAATGCAGACAGGCAGCCACCTGATTCCACATTACAAAGGTACAGAGGACACCAGACCACCAGACCAAGGTACTGAGTCCCACTGTTCCCGGCCCAGACGTAGGGGCTTCTGAGACGTCGTCCCGCTGCTCCTGGTCCAGAGGAAGGGGCTTCCCGGTCACCATCCCTCCCGCTGCTCCCAGCCTAGAGGAAAGGGCTTTTGGGACACCTTCTGTCCCACTGCTCCTGGCCCAGAGGAAGGGGCTTCCAGGCCACCATCCCTCCCACCGCTCCCGGCCCAGAGGGAGGGGCTTCTGAGCCACCATCCTGCTGCTCCTGGTCCAGAGGAAGGGGTTTCCCGGCCACCATCCCTCCGGCTGCTCCCAGCCCACAGGAAAGGGCGTTTGGGCCACCATACCTACCGCTGCTCCTGGCCCCTGTCCCACCTCACCCACCTCAGAGGAGGTAATACGTGCAGGTGCTAACAGCCCCCCACCCCAGTTGAAATGAGAAAACACGTAAATAAGTCTCAAAACCAGACTTCCAGATCACCTACAGCAACCCCAAAGGGAAATGAGATGGAACACTCTGATACTCAACCACCTGGACCCACTGAACTGCCAACAAAAGGGGATCTGGAAAAAATGAAATCAGAAATCATTTCTCAGATAACAAGAGAAATTGTGCCCCTAGTGCAAGACATGATTAATAAATCTAGAGAGGAGCTGAGGAACATGATGGAATCCCAACATAAGAAACAAATGGAATCCATAAAACAGATGCAAATAGATTTCCAGGACATGAAAAACTCCATTGAAAGTCTACACAGCAGAATGAGCCAGTGTGAGGACAGAATTTCAGATATAGAAGATAAGATTGCAATTAGTGACCAGGAAAAGAAAAATTGCTTCAAAATTATAAGGGAACACAAAAAATCAATCCAGCAGCTGCTAGACGATGCAAAAAAGAATAACATAAGACTGATTGGGCTCAATGAAGAAACAGGAGAGAGTGCAGATGACATAAAAAATCTCTTCACAGAAATAATGGCAGAAAACTTCCCAAGCAGGGGAAAAGAGCTTGATATACAGATAAGTGAGGCATATAGGACTCCAAATAGCCTTGATCAAAAAAAATCTACACATAGACATATAATTGTTACGATTCCAGAAACACAACAGAAGAACAAAGTTCTCCAAGCAGTCAGAGAAAAGAAACAAATCACATACAAAGGAAAGCCCATCAGAATCACAGCAGACTTCTCAACACAAACCATTAAGGCAAGAAGAGCTTGGAGTGACATATTCCAAGCCCTAAAAGAAAACAGCCTCCAACCCACATTGATGTACCCTGCAAAATTATCTTTCAAAATGGATGGAGAAATAAGATACTTTCCTGACAAAGAGCACCTTAGGAACTTCATGAATACCAAACCAGCACTCCAAAGAATTTTACACAATATACTAGGAACAGACATTGAGGATCACAACCCCAGGAAGCAATGCAGAATGAGCCCATCTGGCATGACAAGAAATTAAATGTAAAGGGGGAGAACCCAACAAAAAGAAAAAGTCATGGCAATGACAAGTCAATACGTTTCAGTTGTAACCATCAACATTAATGGTCTCAATTCACCAATCCAAAGAAATAGACTGGCAGAATGGGTCAAGAAGCAAAATCCAACAATATGCTGCATACAAGAAACACACTTAATTCAAAAGGAAACTCATAGACTGAAAGTTAAAGGATGGAAAACAATACTGCATGTGACAGGAACCCGAAAAAAAGCAGGAGTAGCTATCCTCTTGGCCGATCAAGTAGATTTCAAACCAACACTGATTAAGAGAGATGAAGAAGGACACTACATCCTTGTAAAGGGAAGAATCCAAGAGGAAGAGATGACAATCATAAATATCTGTGCACCAAACACTAGTGCACCCAACTATATAAAACAAATACTAATGGACATGAAAAGTCATATAAGTAAGCACTAATACAGTTGTAGTGGGAGACCTCAACACCCCACTGTCACAAATAGATAGATCAACTAGACTAAAAATAAGTAATGAAATACTAGAACTCAATCGAACTCTTGAACAAATAAACTTAACAGATGTTTACAGAGTCTTCCACCCCACAAAATCAGAATACACATTCTTCTCAGCTGCACATGGGTCATTCTCAAAAATAGACCACATACTCACACATAGAACATGTTTAAGTAAGTGCAAAGGAATTGAAGTTATCCCCTGTATATTATCAGAGCATAGTGTGATGAAATTGGAGATCCATAGCAAAAGAAACTCAAAAAATTTCATAAACACGTGGAAATTGAACAACACACTTCTGAATAACCAATGGGTCATGGAGGAAATTAAAGAAGAAATCAGACAGTTCCTTCAATTAAATGACAATGACAATACAACATATCGGAATCTATGGGACACAGTGAAAGCAGTCTTACGAGGGAAATTCATAGCAGTGAATATGCATATTAGGAAAACAGAACGAGCCCAATTAAACAACCTGATGCTGAACCTCAAGCTTCTAGAAAAAGAAGAGCAGGACAACCCCAAAGCTCATACAAGGGAGGAAATTATAAAGATCAGAGGAGAAATCGACGCAATGGAGACTAAGAGAACTATACAAAAAAATCAATGAAGCCAAGAGTTCATTCTTCAAAAGAATCAACAAAATTGACAAACCTTTAGTCAACCTTGTCAGAAAAAGGAAAGAAAAGGCCCAAATCCATGCAATTAGGAATGAAAAGGGTGAAATGACAACAGACCCAGCAGAAATCCAGATGATCATCAATACCTACTTCCAGAACCTATACGCCAATAAGATGGACAACACAGAAGAAATGGACAGATTCCTAGATACATATGAATTACCAAAGTTGAACGAAGAAGACCTAAAAATTCTGAACAACCCAATATCAACCAATGAAATTGAAAATGTAATTAAAAACTTATCAACTAAGAAAAGCCCAGGCCCTGATGGCTTCACTGCTGAATTCTACAAGACATTTAGAGAGGAACTGCTGCCACTACTGTTTAAACTCTTCAATGAAATTGAAAGGGAAGCAATACTCCCAAATTCATTCCTGGAAGCAAGCATCACCTTGATCCCCAAAGCAGAGAAAGACCCAACTGAAAAAGAGAACTATAGGCCAATCTCACTAACAAACATAGATGCAAATATCCTTAATGAGATACTGACAAACAGAATGCAGAAGATCATCAAGCAGATCATACACTCTGATCAAGTGGGATTCATCCCAGGGATGCAGGGATGGTTCAATATACGAAAATCAGTTAATGTAATACACTATATCAATAGAGCCAAGGACAAAAACCATATGATTCTCTCCATAAATGCAGAAAAAGCATTTGACAAAATGCAACATGCATTTATGATAAAAACCCTACAAAAAATTGGAATAGATGTTCTCTACCTCAAACTGATAGAAGCCATCTATGAAAAACCAACAGCCAATATCATACTAAATGGTCAAAAACTGAAATCCTTCACATTAAAATCAGGAACAAGACAAGGATGTCCACTATCACCACTCTTGTTCAATATAGTTCTGGAAACATTAGCCACAGCAATTAGACAAGAGAAAGAAATAAAAGGAATAAAGATAGGTAAAGAAGAAGTCAAATTGTCATTATTTGGAGATGACATGATGCTCTGTATAGAAGACCCCAAGAACTCCACCAAAAGTCTTCTAGACTTAATAACCAAATTCAGGCAAGTAGCTGGTTACAAGGTCAACACACAAAAATCAATAGCTGTCCTCTACATGAATGACGGACTCACTGAGAGAGAAATAGGGCAAATAATTCCTTTCACAATAGCATCCAAAAAACTGAAATATCTAGGAATCATCCTAACGAAAGAAATCAAAGACCTCTTCTCTGAAAACTATGGCACTCTGAAAAGAGAGATCAAAGATGATATCAGAAAATGGACAGACATCCCCTGCTCCTGGGTAGGAAAGATTACTATAGTGAAAATGGCCATACTTCCAAAACTGCTATATATATTTAATGCAATTCCAATTGAGATCCCAGCAGCATACTTCATGGACCTTGAGAAAACAATTCAAAAATTCATTTGGAGCAAGAAGAGACCCAGAATAGCAAAAGCAATTCTAGGTAACAGAGACATGGCAGGGAGTATCACAATCCCCAACCTGCAACTATACTACAAAGGTACTGTGATAAAAACAGCATGGTACTGGCAAAGAAACAGACTTGAGGACCAGTGGAACAGATTAGAAGATGCAGAAACAACGCCAGACACACTCAGCCATCTCATCTTTGATAAAGGAGCCAAACACCCTCACTGGAGGAAAGATAGCCTCTTTAATAAATTGTGCTAGAAAAATTGGGCTTCAACTTGCCAAAGATTAAAACTAGGCCTATATCTCTCACCATACACTCAACTAAAATCAAAATGGATTAAAGATCTAAATATTAAAATAGAAACTCTGAACCAGTTGGAACAGAAGTTAGGTAGAACCCTTGAAGACATCAGTGTAGGAAAAGATTTTATGAACAAAACCTCAGTTACCCATGAACTAGCACAAACAATTAACAAGTGGGATCTCTTCTTATGAAAAGGCTTCTGCACAGCAAGAGAAACCACCAGCAGTGTGAAGAGACAACCCACAATGTGGGAAAAAATCTTCACCTGCTCTTCCGCAGACAAAGGTCTACTATCTCGAATCTATAAAGAACTTAAAAAGATCAGACCTCCCAAATTTAAAGACCCAATCCAAAAATGGGCCTCTGAAATGAACAGACATTTCTCAGACAAAGAAGTAGAAATAGCAAATAAATACATGAAAAAATGTTCAACAGCACTAGTCATTGGAGAGATGCAAATGAAAACAATGCTGAGATTCCACTTCGCTCCAGAAAGAATGGCTGCTATCATGAAATCAACCAATAACAAATGCTGGTGGGGCTGTGGGGAAAGAGGAACCCTGCTCCACTGCTGGTGGGAGTGCAGACTGGTGCAACCACTGTGGAAATCAATATGGAGATACCTCAAAGAACTAGGACTGGAAGTCCCATTTGACTCCGCTATTCCACTGCTAGGGATCTTCCCCAAAGAATTAAAAGAATCATACCACAGTGATATATGTGCGCCCATGTTCACAGCAGCGCAGTTTGTAATAGCTAAAACTTGGAAACAGCCCAAATGCCCATAAACTGGAGACTGGATAAAGAAAATGTGGTTTTTTAATAAAATGGAGTACTACTCAGCCATAAAAAATGAGAAACTAGAGACATTTATTGCTAAGTGGATGCACATTGAGGTGATACTCTTAAGTGAAATAAATAGGACACACATGTGTAAATACCAAATAGTTTCTCTGGTGTGAGAAACGGAAAGTGTAAATAAGGACTAAATGTCTAAAAGGCAATGTGAAATAGGAAGTAAAGGGGCAAAGGGGAAGGAAGTGGGAGGTTAGGGGAAAGGATAGAAGGGAATGGGATTAATATGAGAAAATGGAAAAATAGGAACAAAATCTTTGTAAATAGCGAGGACTGGAGGGGTTGAAGGGAGGGTTGGGCAAGGGTGAAAAATAAGAACCAAGAGAGACTATGTAAAGGTGCAAATTTCCAATGATGAATGTCATTATATTGTATACCTAAAATGTACCAATTATTAGAATGAGTAATCGATAATGTAAAATTGGAATAAAAGGTCCAAAGGGGTAGGGGTAATGGGAGGCACAGGGGAAAGGAAAAAATGCTGAGAAATGGACAAAATGGAAATAAAGTCTTTGTAAATAGGGAAGGCTGGAGGGCGTGAAGGGAGGGCTAGGAATTGGGAAAAAATAAGAACCAAGATGCATTATATAAAGGTCCATTTCCCAATGAGAAATATAATTGTGTTGTATACCTACAATGTACCAATAAAAGAATTTAATACAAAAAAAAATACTGTCGAGAGAATGGGTACATGGGTGGTGTAAGGCATTCTTCTTAAGCTCGAATTGTTTCCTGGTAGATTTGCTCCAATTTCTCATGGTTTCTAAAACCATGAAATATTTTAAATGATCTGAAGGAAGATGGTCCAAGCTTGAACAACAAATCCCCCAGACCACTCAAGGAATTAGCTCTGTTTATATGGAAAAGGAAAGGAAGACTGAAACAAGCAGAGAGAAAAAGATCATGTGAATGGTCTCTGTGCTGAAGACTGTGGATGTGACAGCGATGCGGGACTCAGGGATGGAGCTGAAACGTTGCTTGTTCAGGGCACCACACAAAGTCCTGTGCAGACTCTGCCTCAGAAGGGTTTGCACTCAAGTGTCTTCTGGAAATCAAATCCTCTCCCTACGGAAATTGAAAATGTAACCCGGATCTACACTGAAAAAAAGTGGAGAAATACAGTCTTGATCCCCTATACATTGATGAGAGTTAAGAAATGAGGTCAGGCCGGGATGATGGTGCACGCCTATAATCCCAGCACTTGGGAGGCTGAGGCAGGAGGATCACCACAAGTTCGACGCCAGCCTGGACAGCATAGCAAGACCTTCTCTCAGAAAACAAAAACAAAAAGATGAGATCAGGAAATTCTGGTAGCAAGATTGTCCAACTGTGTTTTTTTCCCTTAAATTCTTTTATTGGTACATTTTAGATATACAATATGTTTACATTTATCATTGGGTGTTTGTACCTGTACATGATGTATCTTGGTTCTTATTTTTTTCCCCATTACCTGTGCACCCTTCACCCCCTCCACCCTTCCCTATTTACATAGACTTTGTTTCCATTTTTCTTCTTTTCTCATAATTTTTCCTTTCCTTTCCCCTTCCCTTCCTACCACCCTGTCGGGAGCAATGCTAAATAATTTCAGGGTAAAAATCATTTGGTTAGCCTGGTTCTCCTGCCTACAGCCCAGCTATGGCATTCCGAGACATAATTCCATTTTGGCCTCCGGTCACAACTGAGACCTCAATGATCCGGTGATGCTGTGATTCTCCAGGACGAGAAACATCCTGGGAGTGGAAAACATCCTGAGAGGAACAAACATCTGCTCAGTTCCTCCTTGTTCTTGGATTGATACATCTTGTTTACGCAGGATATACTGAACTCTCTGCAAGTCATCTGTTACATCTGTTTCTCCCGATGTACTGAGTACTGAATAAAAGGTGCGGTAAGCTGGGGGCTTTGTCTTTGCTACCCAGAGCAGCACTGATCAGACCCAAAGCTCAGCTTCTTCTCAGTCTCATTTTCCTACCTTTCCTGTAATTCACCATGTACTGCCATGGCTCGAAGGAGACTAGGACTTACTGCAGAGGTTCTGCTAACATCCCCTTTCCCTGTTCCCTACACCACCCCTACCCTTTTGGACCTTTTCTTCCTATTTCAAATTATCAGTTATTCATTTTAATCATTTTCATCCTTATTTACACTCTCAGTTTCTCACACTAGAGAAACTATTCGGTACTTACCCATGTGTGTCCCATTTATTTCACTCAAGAGTATGACCTCAATGTGCATGCACTTAGTTATAAATGTCTAGTTTCTCATTCTTTGTGGCTGAGTAGTATTCCATTTTATTTAAAAAAACCACATCTTCTTTATCCAGTTTTCAGCTGATGGGCACTTGGGCTGTTTCCAAGTTTTAACTGTTACAAACTGTCCTGCTATATCGCTGTGGTATGATGCTTTTAATTCTTTGGGGAAGATCCCCATCAGGGGAATAGCTAGGTCAAATGGAATCTCTAGTCCTAGTTCTTTGAGGTATCTCCATATTGATTTCCACAGTGGTTGCACCAGTCTGCACTCCCACCAGCAGTGGAGCAGGGTTCCTCTTTCCCCACAGCCCCACCAGCATTTGTTATTGGTTGATTTCATGATAGCAGCCATTCTTTCTGGAGCGAAGTGGAATCTCAGCATTGTTTTCATTTGCATTTCTCCAATGACTAGTGCTGTTGAACATTTTTTCATGTATTTATTTGCTATTTCTACTTCTTTGTCTGAGAAATGTCTGTTCATTTCAGATGCCCATTTTTGAATTGCGTCTTTGAATTTGGGGGGGGTCTGATTTTTTTCAATTCTTTGTGTATTCTAGATAGTAGTCCTTTGTCTGAGGAACAGCGGCTAAAATTTTTTCCCACACTGTAGGTTGTCTCTTAGCTCTGTTGGTGGTTTCTCTTGCAGTGCAGAAGCTTTTTAATAAGATGAGATCCCAGTTGTTGATTCTTTGTGCTACTTCCCATGCTACTGAGGTTTTGTTCATAAAGTCTTTTCCTATGCCAATGTCTTCAAGAGTTCAACCTAACTTACCTTCTAGCAAGTTTAGTGTTTCTGTCTTAATATTTAGATCCTTAATCCACTTCAATCTTAGTTCAGTGCATGGTGATAGGTATGGGTCTAGTTTTAATTTTGACAAGTTGAAATCCAGTTTTTCCAGCACCATTTATTAAATAGGCTATCTTTCCTCCAATGAGGGTGGTTGGCTCCTTTGTCAAAGATGAGGTAGCTAAAAAAAAAAAAAAAAAAAAAAAAAAAAAAAAAAAAAAAAAGACGAAGTGGCTGAGTATGTCCGAAGTTGTCTGGAGTTGTTTCTGTATCTTCTGCTCTATTCCACTGATCTTCAGGTCTGTTTCTTTCCCAGTACCATGCTGTTTTTATCACAGTAGCTTTGTAGTATAGTTTCAAGTTGGGAATTGCTGTACCCCTTGCCATGTCTCTGTTGCCTAGAATTGCTTTTGCTATTCTAGTACTCTTCCGGTTCCAAATGAATTTTTGGATTGTTTTCTCTAGTTCTGTGAAGTATATTGTTGGAATTTCAATCGGCATTGCATTAAATCTATATAGTAGTTTTGGAAGTATGGCCATTTTCACTATATTGGTTCTTCCTACCCAGGAACAAGGGATGTCTTTCCATTTTCTTATATCCTCCTCGATCTCCTTTTTTAGGGTGTTGTAGTTTTCAATGTAGAGGTCTTTTGCTTCCTTTGTTAGATTGATTCCTAGATATTTTTTTTGGATGCTATTGTAAAGGGAATTGTTTCCCTAATTTCTCTCTCAGTGAGTCTGCTATTTGTGTATAAGAAGTCTATTGATTTTTGAGTGTTGACCTTATATCCAGCTACTCTACTGAGTCTGTCAATTAAGTCTAGAAGTCTTTTGTCCGAGTCTTTTGGGTCTTCTATGTAAAGTATCATATCAGCAAATAATGACAGTTCAACTTCTTCCTTTCCTATCTTCCTTTTATTTCTTTCTCTTTTCTAATTGGTGTGGCTAATGTTTCCAGAACTATATTGACATGAATGGTGATAGTAGGCATCCTTGTCTTGTTCCTGATTTTAGCATGAAAGTTTTCAGTTTTTTACCATTTAGTGTGACGTTGGCTGTTGGTTTTTCATAGATAGCCTTGATCAGGTTGAGATAAAGACCTTCTATTCCAATTTTCTATAGGGTTTTTACCATGAATGGGTGTTGGATTTTGTCAAATGCCTTTTCTGCATCCATTGAGATGATCATATGGTTTTTGTCCTTGACTCTGTTAATATAGTGTGTTACATTCATTGATTTACACATGTTGAACTGTCCTTGTATCCCTGGGATAAATCCAACTTGGTTAGGGTGTATGATTTTCTTGATGACCCTCTGTATTCTGTTTGCCAGTATCTTATTGAGGATTTTTGCATCTATGTTCATTAGGGAGATTGGCCTGTAGTTCTCTTTTTGGGTTGGGTCTTTCCTTGGTTTTGGAATCAAAGTAACACTTGCTTCCAGGAATGAATTTGGAAGTATTGCTTCCCTTTCAATTTCCTTGATAAGTTTAAAGAGTAAAGGGGATAGTTCCTCTATAAATGTCTTGTAGAATTCAGCAGTGAAGCCATCAGGACCTGGGCTTTTCTTTTTTGGTAAATTTTTTATTACATTTTCAATTTCACTCATTGTAATTGGGGTGTTTAGAATTTCTATATCTTCTTAATTTAACTCTGGCAATTCGTATGTATCTAGGAATCTGTCCGTTTCTTCTGTGTTTTCCATTTTATTAGAGTACAGGTTCTTGAAGTAGGTATTGATGATCCTCTGGATTTCTGCTAGGTCTGTTGTGACTTCTTCTTTTTTATTCTTAATTCCATGGATTTGGGCCTTTTCTTTCCTGTTTTTGATAAGATTGGCTAAAGGTTTATTGATTTTATTTATTTTTTTTGAAAAACCAACTCTTTGATTCATTAATTTTCTGTATCATTCTCTTAGTCTCCATTGCATTGATTTCTGTTCTGATCCTTATAATTTCATCTCTTGTATGAGCTTTGGGTTTGTTATGCTCTTCTTTTTCTAGGAGCTTGAGGTTCTGCATTAGGTTATTTATCTGAATTCTCTCTGTTTTCCTAATATGGGCACTGACTGCTATGAATTTCCCTCATAGAACTGCTTTCATTGTTTCCCATAGATTCCTCTATGTTTTTTTGTTTTGGTTTGGTTTTTTGGGGTACCAGGGATCGAACTCAGGTCCTTACACTTTTGAGGCAGGTGGTGGAACCACTGAGCTAAATCCCTGGCCCCAGATTCCTGTATGTTGTGCTGGCATTATCATTTACTTGTAGAAACTGTCTAATTTCTTCTTTAATTTCCTCTCCGACCCATTGGTTGTTCAGGAGGGTGTTATTCAATTTCCATCTGTTTGTGGGAGTTTTGCGGTTTCTTATGTTATTGACCTCCCATTTTATTGCACTCTGGTCTGATAATATACAGGAGGTAACTTCAATTCTTTTACATTTATTTAGACATGTCCTATGAGCTAGCCTGTGCTCTGTTTTGGAGAATGACCCATGTGCAGCTGAAAAGAATGTGTATTCTGATTTAGTCAGGTGGAACACTCCGTAAAGATCTATTAAGTCCATTTGTTCAATAGCTTGATTCAGTTCTAGAATTTCATTGTTAATTTTTTGTCTAGATGATCTGTCTATTTGTGATATTGAGTTCCCCCACTACAATTGTGTTAGTGCTTATTTGGTTTTTCATGTCCATTAATACTTGTTTTGTATAGTTGGGGGCATTCATATTTGGTGGATATATATTTATGTCACCGCTTCCTCTTGGGTTGTTCCCTTCACAAGGATGTAGTGACCATCTTTGTCTCTCTTAATTAGCTTTGGTTTGAAATCTACTTTGTAAATAAGATTGCTATGCCTGCTTTTTTTCTGGGTTCTTGTGTCATGGAAAACTTTTTTCCATCCTTTTACTTTCAGTCTTATGGATTTCCTTTTGAGTAAGGTGTGTTTCTTGTATACAGCATATTGCTAGATTTTGCTTCTAAATCCATTCTGCCAGTCTATTTCTTTTGATTGGTGAATTGAGGCCATTAACATTGATGGTTATAATTGACAGATTTTGGGGGTGGGGGGTACCGGGGATCGAACTCGGGTCTTTCTGCTTGCGAGGCAGGCGGTGGAACCACTGAGCTAAATCCCTGGCCCAATTGACAGATATTGACTCATCCTTGTCATGATGTTTTACTGTTGTTGGCTCTTTTATTTCTTATTTTTCCCCCTTTCCCTTTAGTGTCTTACCCTGCCTGGTGGTTTCCCTCTGTTGGGCCTCATGGAGTTGTGACCTTCATTTTCTTTTCTTTTTTTTTTTTTTTTTGTATCAGGAATTGAACTCAGGTCCTTGAGCTTGCAAGGCAGGCGGTGGAACTACTGAGCTAAATCCCCGGCCCAGCCTTCATTGTCTTTTTCTAGGATATTGCTTAGAATTGTTTGGAGGGCTGGTTTGGAGTTCATGAAATTTCTCTGGTGTTCTTTGTTGTGGAAGTATCTAATTTCCCCATCGAGTTTGAAAGATAATTTTGCAGGATACAACAGTCTAGGTTGGAAGTTATTTTCCTTTAGGGCTTTAAATACTTCACTCCAGGCTCTCCTTGATTTCAGGGTTTGTGTTGAGAAGTCTGCCGTGATTCTGATGGGCTTTCCTTGGTAGGTGATTTGTTTCTTTTCCCTAATTGCCTGTAGGATTTTGTTCTTCTGTTGGATTTCTGGGATCTTGACTATTATATGTCTAGATGGAGATTTTTTTTGATCATGGCTAGTTGGAGTTCTATATGCCTCACTTATCTGTATGTCCAATGCTCCACCTCTGTCTGGGAAGTTTTCTACTATTACTTCTGTGAACAGTCTTTTTTTAATGTCAATTGTACTTTCTCCTGCTTTTTTGTGGACTCCTATCAGTCTTACGTTATTCTTTACATCATCTAGCAGCTGCTAGATTGATTTCTCATGGTCCCTTACGATTTTTAAGAAATCTCTGTTTTCACGATCCTTAACTGCAGTCCTGTCTTCTGATATTCTATCTTCAGATTCCCTCAGTCTGCTATGCATGCTTTCAATGGAGTTTTTAATCTGCTGAATATCTGTTTGAATTTGTTTCATGGATTCCATTTCTTTCTTATGTTGGGTGATCATGGTTTCCATTTCTTTCTTATGCTGGGCATTCATGGCTTCCAGCATGTTTCTGAGCTCATCTATTTTTTTATCTGTTTATGTTCTAGAGCCTCTGATCATGTCTTTCAGTCTGTTCACCATCTCTGTAGTTATCTGGGAGATTATTTCTGCTTTGAATTTTTCTAGAGCCTCATTCATCTGTTTTGTTACTTCCTGTGCTATCAGTTTAGGGTGTCCAGGTGGTTGATTATCAGAATTTTCCACCTCGTTTCCCCCTTAATTTGCCTTTTGTGGAGTGGAAGTCTGAGTTTGTGCCTTGCTCAAAGTCTTGTCATTTTTGTTTTTGGTACTGCCCTTGGTTTAGTTCCTGGGTTGATACTTTGACGTTGCTTATTGTAAGTATCTTTGTTGATGTATTTAGAACCCATATGGAATGATTGCTTCTCAGAGGTTGTCCCGGCCCGTGGGTAAGTCAACAGAGACCCTAGAGGGGGAGCGAGAATGACAAAGGACAGGGGACACGAGAGATGGAGACAAGACAGGTTTCTGATCAAGTCTCGTTTATTGCGGAAGCTGCTACAGCATATATACCGTAGGGCTAGAGGGAGGGAGCAAGGGGAGGGTACTGGGGCTACTTCCTTGTTGCTGGGTAGACTTGCAGCAGGCTTAGACATGCCCGTAAAAGGCACTCAAGAGTTCTAGCGGGGGGGGGGGCAAGGCCCCCCACAAGAGGTGTCTTCCAGATATAGCTGGTCTTTAGATTTTGAGTCTCTAAAGGCTCTGAGGCTATCTCATTTTCATTATACCCAGAAGGACAACTGATTAGATCAATCACAACACCTTAGCCCAAGTGACACAATCAGCAACACAATAGCATCAAGTACCTCTTAGAAAATGACAATTTGTGGTAGTTATTAATCTATCACCTTTAACTGTGAATTAGATCAAAATCAAGGACCAACCCAACATATGTTTATAGTGAATAAACTCTTCAATATAGCAACTTTACCGTTTGGGATGGGGAGCTAGAAGGAGTGGGGAGGTAGGGATAGGTAGGTAGAAGGATAGGGGAAGGTTAACAGTGAGGCCAGAGGACACAGGTGAGAGAAGGAAAGAGAAGAAAAGACAAATAAAGAAGAAATATGAATTAGGGCCAGAACAGAAACACAAAGGGAGATAAAGAACAATGTGGGACAGCAAGGGAGTCAGGGAGAGAGAGAGAAAAAAAGAGAAAAGAAAGAAAAAAGAGAAAAATAATTTTAAAAGAGTAGATAAAGAAGAAAAAAATTTAAAATCAGAGCAAAAAAATAGTGGTAATTTTGAAAATAACAAAGAAAAGATAAAAGTGAAGGGCTTCCTTCAGGGTATGTCTCTGCTGTCACAATAGGCAGCCTGGGCAGTAGTGTGCAGTTATAAGCCAATTACTCTCAGCAAGCCAGAAGCAGTCCTATGAGATTCAGACTGATTTCTGGCTGCAAGGACCAAGTGGAGCTCCCTGTCCTGCAAGATTGAACTCTGCAAGGTTCTATTGCAGGTTCCAGCTGCCTTTCCCCTGAAGATAGTCCAGGTTCTGATGGGAGGTGGTGATCCCTCCAATTTACCAGCTATGGTGGTCTGGTGTGCCTTTACTGCAGAGATTCTCTTCACTTTTCCAGTGGGCTTCAGTTTTCATCCAAGGAGCCTGAGAGAGGGCCTCTATCTGTTGTTCACTTCTGCAGCTGAGGACAATGGCCTTTATGACCCCCTGTGCCTCTGCAGTGTGGAACCAGGTAGCTGCACAGCCAAGAGGCCAGAGGCGGGGGTGAGGAGCTCTCTGTTGTTGCAGGCTCCCATGTGGCTCTGTGGGTGGCTGGTGGGCTTGCCCAGGGGTCCTCACCGGCTCCTGGTCGCAGGTGGGCGTTCCAAGAGTTTACTCAGGCAGGAGAGAAGGCAAATATAACCACTGTGCTATATCGCAGATTAAAAGCCTGCCCCCACTCTTCTGAAATACTGTGTGGAATTGGACTGCTCACAGGTAATGTCCACCCCCTTGAACTATAAGGTGTTAAGATGGAACTCCATCATACCATACCTAGAAATTGTTAAATCAGGTGGTCACTTCTTAAATCTCATTTCATTTCTGAGCAGTATTAGGCTCTGTTGACTACTCTTTAAAATAATTTGTTTGAATCCATCATTATTTTTTAAACTTACTAGGTAATACATACTCATGATACAGGAAAAAAATTAAATTTTGTGAAGACAATAAAAGGCTTCATAGTCCCACTCTTAGAGATGCCAGCTGTTAATAATTGGTATGTACCTGTCAGCATATTTTTTGTGTTTGCATCAATCAGTCTTCCAGGAGTTGCAAAATTTCATGCTGTCTTCGTTACTGGTTTATCAAAATTAGAAATGCAAGTGAAATTTGAAAATATGAAAATGAGGGCCGGGGATTTAGCTCAGTGGTTCCACCACCTGCCTCACAACTGCAAGGACCCGAGTTCGATCCCCTGTACCAAAAAAAAAAAAAATGATTACATACTCCACTCTTGGAGGCAGCTCTATCCGGCTTTGATTTTTATGCACACTGCCCCAATCTTGGCCAGGTATCTACTCATCTGATTGCACTTCAGCCCCAGTGCCCAGGTAATTGGAAAGTACAATATTTAGTTTGATAGGTTCTGCATAATGAATTTTTCATTATAAAAATTTATTTCCCTTTAACATGATGATACTTTTTCTTTCTGGTACATTTTCTACTCTCCTATTGTTTGGTTTCTTTTCTCCCCTCTCTCAATATAGATTTACCTTCCCAAACATAGAAACTAAGACAATTACTTTTTTCTTCTGGTGTCATATGTGTTTGGGAAAAGGACACTAAAAGTTCAGGCCTAGGGAGAAAGTACCCTGGTGAAAGTTATTTCAATAATTTTTTTTTTTTTTTTTTGGTATCGGGGATTGCATTCAGGACCTTGCATTTACTAGGCAGGTGTGGTGCCACTGAGCTGCATCCCTGGCCTTATAATTCGTGGTGTTTTAGAATTTAAGAGCCCTCAAAAATTATGATTAAAAACATTAAATTCCATTTAGAGCAGGCAGATTTGCTAAAATTCACTGATACTTTCATAGGCTCTTATTATAATCAGGTCTGTTTCCTGAGTATGTGGCTAACTTAAAAGAAGAAACAATTAGTTGTACAGTCTGTCAGTACCAGTGAGTGAGTGAGTGAGTGAGTGAATGAATAGCAGTTTCAAACTCAAACATGCATATTTGAGGAACTTGCTACTAAATTTGATGCTCTGAGTTGGCTCTGAAATGTTTAGAATTGTGACTATGGTTTATGTAAACACAGAAAACACCTCCAAGGATATATAAATGTTTGGAATCTGAGTATTTTGTTTCTGAGAAAAATAAGCTATGAGGTGAAAAAAAGATTGAGTTCTTTTGGTCTTTTTCAAAGTTTTTCTCATTTATGATTGTTAATGGCACTTAAAACTGTGCAAAATAGTTCTTTTTTAAAGTATTTGTAAGAAAAGAATTGGCAATTAGAGTTTGCTTGTGTATGTACTACTG
Organism: Heterocephalus glaber; assembly: GCF_053883595.1. Taxonomy (NCBI): domain Eukaryota; kingdom Metazoa; phylum Chordata; class Mammalia; order Rodentia; family Bathyergidae; genus Heterocephalus; species Heterocephalus glaber. Next base: position 984,359 of record NW_028258315.1, read on the forward strand.
AATGCAGCGTATTACATTACTCTTTAGGCTGCTTCATAAGTTTGCCAATGTGAAAAGCAGATCTGGACTATAAGTGTATGCCTGATTTGAGCTTTTAAAACGCTGCGGTAGAGGTATGGTAATGTTTTCTTAATTCTATGTAGAAACAGGAAATAAAGAAGTTTTGTTGTGGTTTAAAGATTTAAGATGAATCTGGCAGAAAATAGCCGGGAGCCAAGTGTACCATTCTTGTACATAGGAAAAAAACGTAGAAATGAAAAAGGAAGTTGTTTGTTTACAATTAACTTTATTTCATGGACTTTTACAAACTGATGTTGTATTAATCACTTTGTCTAGTTCCAAGGAATTTCAATTCTAGGGTACAAACCATTTGATTCAAAAAAGTTGCATTTCTGTTCTTCACTTGATCTTAGCCAAAAGGCCTAGAAGCAATGCATTTCTGTTCTTTAGTACCAATTGAAACTATTAGCTGGTTGCTACATTGTGAAGACAGCAACTTGAAGTATACTGATGAATAGCCTTTTTCCAAACAAAGTGTGACTTTCTTTAGGGTCTACAAATGATGTCACACATTGTATTTGCAATATAGATCAAAAAATCTTGTGGCATAGGGGTAAGGGAGTGTTACTATCTCCTTTGTCCTTCTTTGTTACTGCTTTATTGGACTGATCTAGTCTCATAAACCTGCATCATCACCTACAAATGTAAGTTGTGAATATGCCACCTTTTGCTTGGTTATTTCAACCATGCTGCTATCTATAATCAGATGTGGCATAGCTTATTGGTTTGGTCTGAGCGTGAGTGGATAGAAGTCAATGCACTGTACTGTGAACGACCCTTATCTGCTTGCTGTAACCTACTATTTACAGGCATCATAATAAAAGCTAGACTATGTCTTTGGGGGAAAAGAGACTCATTTAATGCTATTTAAAGAATTTTCCAATAGAAAATGAAATACTATTGAAAACAATAATCTATTTTTTAGCTTTCAGCAATTGATGGTGCTTTGTTGTGGTGTCTGCTGGAAGTCAACTGCCATTATAGGGATTCTCATTAACCTCACTGAGAAAGAACCTTGCTTGTTAGCTTCTTAGATCTGTACTCTAAACAGTCTGTTAGTGATGATAAATTCTGTAGGAGGGTCTATTCTGAGCCATTAACTTCCTGTAAGGGGAAAATGGGTGGGTTACCAGAAATACCACTGAAGCAGGGTGGGCTGTGGGTGGAGGGTTGGGTATTTGTCTTGAGAATTAAAAACTATGAAACACTTTTGTACACAACTGATTTTTTTTTTTTTTGGTAGCGGGGATCGAACTCGGGTCCTTGCGCTTGCACAGCAGGAGGTGAAACCACTGAGCTAAATCCCTGGCCCCACAACTGATTTTTAAAAAAAATAAACACATTTTTAAAGAAAAAAAGAAAAGAAAATATGAAGATGGATTGAAACCTCTTAATTTAACTCTTAGAGATATACACAGTGGTTGTATGTCTACTATAAACACAGATACACATACACCTCCACAATACACCTTTGAAGATAACATGAAACTCTAAGTTTAGTACCTTCATAAAATTGAGGCTAGGGCTGGGGATTTAGCTCAGTGGTTCTGCCACCTTCCCTGCAAATGCAAGGACCTGAGTTCGACCCCTGCTACCAAAAAAAAAAAAAAAAAAAAAATTGAGGCTAAAGCTAAAAGAAGCCACCCTGATACTAAATATCTAAGTTCTCTGTATCATCAGAAACAAACTATATATACTGTTCTGCAATCTACCTTTTTCTCTTAATGGTGAAAAATTTGAACGTTAATAAATAGAGATCAGTTTTCTTTTTAATGGTTGTACAATAATGTTTTGCCTGACCATATGTTTATATAATGGAGTATTCCATTTTGGAGGACTTTCAGAGATTTTAATGTTAAGCTACTAAAAATTTTGATGCACGGTATGAGTATTTCACTCTAGTGTAGATATTCTCTAGCATAATTCTCTGAAGGGGTTTTCATTCTTTTTCCCTTTTTAGCAGTGATAGAGATTGAACCAGGGCCTCAAGTGTGCTAGGCAATTGCTCTACCACCAAGCTACATCTCCAGCCTTGAGGTTTATACATTTTAGTAGCCCTTATGCAATTTTCTGTCAACTTCATTGAGCCAATTTACTTGCATGATAGCAGAAATCTAAAGTGGGAATAGGAAAAGACAGGTGATATAATCATGTCTTTAACACTGTTACACATAAGTTAGGAAGTAGTTACAAATGTATTTACTATTTGATTCTTCCCTGTGGATTGAATATATGTGGTATTTTTTTCCTGGTTCTTTTTCTTTCCTCTACTAGGTTTTATTTTATTGAATAGAACTGCAGATTTTGGGTGGGGGGACCGGGGATCGAATTCAGGTCCTTGCACTTTCAAGGTGGGTGGCGGAACCACTGAGCTAAATCCCCGGCTCTAGAACTGCAGATTATTAATTGATAGTTTATTATTTATTGTATTAGTATAGTCATAGAAACTACAGTAACGTCAAGTGGTTTTCACAGTGCTTAATTTGCTACACACATTTTCTAAGCATTTTAATATTAACTCATTTAATATTTGTCCTAGTTACTTTTCTTCCTGATACAAAATACGTTGACACCCAAAGTTAAAAGAGAAAAGTTTATTTAGCTCACAGTTTGTAGCGGTTCCAGTCCAAACTAGGCTGGCTCCAAGGCAGTGTGTCATTGCGGAGGAGAAACAGTTCACGGTGGACAGAAGGTAGCAAAAAGCACTAAGGGCCGACCACAGCTGTTTCTATCCTTTATACCTGATCCAGGCTGCTCAGCGTCGGCAGCACTCACACCCTTAACCCTAGTGTCCTTGAGCCAGCACTGCACCACGAATCAGTTCCAGCATCGCACACTCTAGACCCAGCCACCTCTGAAAAAGCCCCACCTGTGACCACATGAGGCTTTGGGGGACGTCTAGACACAGCCACAACAATACTCATTACAACTTTATGGGTGTTTTTTCCTGTAGAAACAGATATTTAATCCAAGAGGCTTAATTGAAAGTATCTTTCAGCTTGATTCTGGTGCTTAGATTTTGTATTAAATCTAGAATGCTTTATTAGTTCATTGAACAATATCTACTGTTACACCTGGCACTGGTGTAGCCCGGAGGCCAAGCAGCAGCGGGAGAGAGCGCGCCCCAGTGGAGCTTCGGGAGTCTGGCTCAGGAGCAGACACGCCCGGCCCCTGCTCCCAGAACTGGCCCAGAAATCACCGGTCACGGCCCGGAGGAGGTTGCCCGAGTCGCTGCTGAACGGTGAGGGTCCTGGGTGGGCACAGAAACCTGCAGTGTAACTTGCCTGGTTGGAAGGAACAAACAGGATTGTTTCTCTCAGTGTTGGATTGAAGTCCCCCTGTGGTGTTTTTTTGTTTTCTTGTTTTGTTTCGTGCAGACCGAAGGCACTTTAAATGCAGCGGCCTCGGAGTGGCCGAGCGCGCCCACTGCCCAGCCCCTAGAACTCCACCCCAAAACGCGCGTGAGAGAGAAAAACAGCGCTTCACAACCACGCCTTGCGGCTGGGACAGCGGGACCGGACCCCGCCCGAGCCCCGGCGTCCCCAGTCTCGGCCAAGCTGGCGCCCAGGACCCAGGTTCCGAACGCGCTGTGGCCCGAGCGGGGCTGCGGAACGCACTGGTGACGCCTGGCTCAGCTGCAGCCCTGCAGGGAGGAAGAGCGCGAGAGAGGCTGCCCGCGTGTGACGAGGTGGCCGAGTGGTTAAGGCGATGGACTGCTAATCCATTGTGCTCTGCACGCGTGGGTTCGAATCCCACCCCCGTCGGTGAGGTGATGCTTTTGCCCTGGCCCCCCGGAGTCCCGAACAGTGGAACCCTAACTTTTCCTGAGTAAATTCCTTAGTCTCCACCCAGAGTAATTCCCTCTATTCTTGTTCTCTGCTTCCTCAGCAGGCTTAGCCGCCTGTGAACTTAATTCGTTAGTTGATGTATTTGGTTCATGTTTCATCTCCTGCCAAATTTCCACTCCCTCCTCCCAAGTTTGGATTGACTGGGATTCCCCACTAAGCAAAGAGCTGAAGAATCAAGTGAGAGCCATATAAAAGCCTAACCAATTTAAAGGAACTGATAAAGTCATCTTTATCAGTGGAACTATTCTACACACAAAATTATGTCACAAACTTTGTAGGTTAATTAAGGCATTTTCAGACTAACCTTATCTCTGCTGCAGTTTTCATCTGCTATTTTTTATGCTAGATTGTTACCTGTTTATTTTTGAGTCAGGCTCTCACGATGTTGGCCTGCAACCCCTGGGCTCAAGGGATCTGCCTTGGCCACCCCCGGAGCTGAGACACAGGTGCATACCACTGGCAGCGAGTTCTCTGCTAACTTTGAAACCAACTGTTACTGCCTGTGAATCCCCATATTTGACAGGGACAAGGGTGTTTGTCTTAGAAACATGATAGAGCTAAAAAGAGCAATCCATACAACATTCCCTCTTAGGACTAAGGACTTCTTCCGAGGAAGGCAGACTCAGAATTGTGTAGGTTCTACTTGCGACTTGGCTGACCTTTAGAGAAGAAAATGAGCAGCACATTCCATTTATTTGTTATGTATTTGTGCGTGTGCGTGTGTGTGTGTGTGTGTGTGCGTGTGTGGTGTGTGTGTGTGTGGTATTGGGCATCGAACCCAGAGGCAAATCGAGCTGAGCTAATCCCCAGCCTGCTCCGTCTTTATTTTATTTTTATTGTGGGACAGGATTTAATGGTGAGGTTAGCCTGAGACTAGGATTCGTTTGTCTTAAGAGAATGAGAATTTTAAAATGTGTGAATCCAAGGTCAGAAATTGGACACAAGAGTTAAGGCATTGGCTCTGATAAAGCAGACGATGCCTCTGTCCTGTGATTCTCAGAAGTGTGGTCCCAGCCACTGGGAAACTAAAAACAGCAGCCTCAGAGCTGGCGACCAGCTGTTTGCACTTTAACAAGCACTAAGTGACCCTGATTTGTCTGGGGTTTATTTGCTCTAGTTTTGTTTTCTTTTCTGGCCTTTGAAAATGTGACTAATCTAGATTCTGTGTGCATGGCTAAAGTCTCCTTTCCCTCAAAAGCCACATTTCTGCCACCATCCAACACCCGCATGAAAGGCCACCCTGCACCTTCTGGTTCTGCCAAAATGAATTACTCCCTCCAACCGTGTAGAGCGGGGTCTGCAGTTAGGTAATGTGGGACTGAAGACCTGTGGTCTGACAAAATCAGCTTCATGAGTCTACAAAGTGGGAGGAAAGGCCATCCAGCCGGAGAAGCGAGAAACCGGCGGAGGAGCCCTCTGGATTCGGTCGGAGGAGTCCCAGCGAGGTCTAAGGAGATGGGTCGCGTTGTTGGCTGTTCAGGTGGTCTTAGAAGCGGGGTCACCAGGGTTAGGCGCTGCCTCGAGGAGAGGGAGGGCGGGTCCCCAGCGGCAGAGACTGCGGCGCAGGTGGCTCTTCGTTCGGCCTCCGGCTTTTCGTTCAGCAGACCTCCTTTCTTTCCAGCCAGGCCCTCTACTCTTGGGGTGGACACGTCCGCCCCGACCGCGGCCTCGAGACTTCGCGCACTCGGGCAAGGGCGGGCCCGGCGGGGATGGTGCGGCCAGCGAGCAAGCAAGCGGGAAACTACTCACCCCGAGGCGAGGCGAACGCACCTCGGGAGCGACCGCACGAAGCGAGCCAGAAACCACACAGCGGTACGCGGGCCTCGTAGCTCCACCCCGGAAAAGGCGGGTTTGACCTAATTGACCGCCGGGAGCTGGGAGTGGAGGGAAGAGCCGACCGGAAGGAACCGGCGGGGCAGCGAGGGTCGGTGGCGGGGCAGCGAGGGTCGGTGCCGGCGCCCGGTCTGCGTGGTCTTTACGCGCGGCCTCCCAGATTTCAGCCAGCTGGACGCGTAACAGGCAGATCTCTGCTGTCGGCCGGGACAGGTCGGCGAGGTCATCGTGCAGTGCATAGAGCGCCGAGGTGAGGGGTCCCGCGGCACGGCCCAGCCAAGCAGTTTCCGTTTTCCGGACAGCGAAGCAGACACTGCGCGCGGTTGTGTGCTGCTCGCACCGAACTGTTGGCGTGGATTCTTCTTAGTCTTGGTCTGGGGCCGGGGCCGGGGGTGTAGCTCGGCGGCACTGCGCCTGCCTGGCAAGCACAAGGTCCTGAGTTCGGTTCCTGATAGTGGGGGAAAAAAGGAATTGATTTGGGGGTGCAAGGATTTGGGGGGAGTACCAAGGAAAGGACTCGGGACCTTGTGCTTGCGAGGCAGGCGGCGGAACCACTGAGCTGAATCCCTGGCCCAAGGACTTTCAAACTGCTACTGAATTTGCTTTGGCAGCGTGCGAAGGGCGGCCAGGCCTGCAGCCTTCCGGCCGCAGAGCAAGGTCCGCGGCGCTGGCTTCGGTTCCCGGGCCCGTTAGGCTGAAAACGTTCAGAACCCGAAAGACTGAAACGTGGGAATCCGCGGAGCTCCGCGCAGGAAGGGCTCAGGCGGAGGACGCGATCCGTCCCGCGAGGCGCGAGGCCCTCGGCCCCTCCTCGGGCTCCGGTTCCTCCGCCGCCTCCAGTCCCGGGAATCCCGAGCTCTCTCCCGGTTTCCCCCGCCGCCGCTCCGTCCGGACCCCAGGGCCGGTGGTGCCAGCGGTGTTTGCAACCACAAATGCAGATCAAACTAAAGGCTACTGCTTTGTTTAACGCTATGCAAAAATGTATTTCTTGTTAATACACCAAGGCAACCTAAGAAATACCAAATCGAAGATACCACTAACAACTGAAGACGTAAAAGTTATCAATAAACTGCTTCCCCAAAGGATCAGAAATAAAAGCTTCGCGGGCGAATTTTTATAAAGCAGATAATTTTAATGCGATCATCAAACTCACATTGATTACCAGTAAGAAAATCATATATTCTTATTCTCACTATTACTGAATCCTTAATATCATGGGAGCAAACCATCCAGCAGCACATTAAAATAATACATTGCTCACCATGGTAAAATATAGCTGTAGGTAAAATTGTTTAAAATTAAATCTTTATTCATCATATTGGCATAACCTAGGAAGAAAACGCATGTAAGAATTTAGACATAGGACATTTGACTGCATTAGCATCGACTTAAAATATTCTGAACTTAAAAAAAATAGATAATTCCTTACTTAACAGGATGAAACCTATCAAACGTCAACATTGTCCTCGGAGAAAACATGGGTTCCCTTTGAAGTTAGCTACATATTAGAAAGATGTCTCACCGCTATTATAGTGTTCTATGGAAATTAAAATTATTCAAATCACAAAGAAGGAACTAAAATTGTCACTATATTAGATATATGAAGATATCCTAATCATTTATAAAATTATACATATTTACTCAAATAGACAACTGTTGCTTTCCTATACTTGAACACACACATGGCCACACAGTAGAAAAACCCAATATATGAAAAGACATCAATTTGCTCTACAATATTTAATATAAAGTCAATTTTAAAACAATTTTGTTTTCAAACTGAAAATGTTTATGTGAAAAATAAACATACATTAATGGCCAGGAAATTTTTGAAAAAAAAAGAACAAGGAAAATATGCGCCTTCTTGCACAAGTATTTAACATTTGATCACTTCCATAAGTGAAGAAAAGATGGATTACTTAACGGTCTTGGGACACCTGAGCAGACATCTGAAAAACAGAATGTAATTCACAGCTCCCATTTTATAACGGGATAATTTCCAGTTCAAAAATTTAAGTAGGCCAGGTGTGGTGGCACATGCTCCTGGACTCGGGAGTCTGAGGCAGGAGGGTGCCTGTGAGTTCGAGGCCAGCCTGGGCTACATACTGAATTCGAGGATCGCTGAACTACACAGCGAGACCCTGTCTCAAAAAACGAAACAAAAAATTGAAGTAGGAAAACAAAACAAAACCAAGCACTAGAAGAAATCCTATGAGAATTTTCATTTATTGATCTGGCACAAAGAGACTTTTCTCAGGGCCAGGATGTAGTTCAGTGGTGCTGTTCCTCCCTGGCAAACACAAGGTCCTGAGTTCGATCCCTGGTTCTGAGGGAGAGGGGCTTTTCTCAGTATCACACAAAATCCAGAAACAGAAAAAATTAGTGAATTTAAGTACTTAAAAATTAAAAGTTTCTGCAGAACATAACAAAAATCATAAAGTTGAGTAGAAAAATTCTAAGTTATCATGCAGGGTACTTTTCTTACTATATGATTATCATACAAGTCAAGAGAAAGACTACCATAAACAAGACAAACAGGTTATGAACAGAAAATTCACAGGAATAAAAAGTACATAAATATTAGCTAATTCAACTATATTCATATATAAGGATGCAATTAACTCTACAATAATCGCCTTTTCTTAATAACCTATCAGATTATCCAAGATCAAAAGTTTGGTAAGAGTGGGAAGAGATATCACTTTCATTGTCAGAGAGCTATAAAATTTTATAATCACTCCAGAGTTCAATTTAGCAGTGTACATCAATTTTACAAATGCACGTATTCTTTGACTCAGAAATTCTAAGAATTTATCCTAGAGATATACTGACACATATGTAAGATGATGTATGTTTGAAACTATTTAGTTCAACATTATTTATAAACAGAAAATGATTGGAAATAGCCTAATTGCCTATTAATAGAGGGCCAACTAGGTAAATCTGCATAATGCAGCTATTAAAAATACGAGGTAACTATGTATATGATAATGGGAAAAATTCCAAGATTTATTATTAAATAAAACTAGCAAAATAAAGAACGCTATGCATAATTCTCTGTTCATGTAAAATACCAGGGACAAATTATATATAAGTATTTACTTCTATATGCAAAAAATCTCTGAAATGCTACATAAGAAATCAATAACTTTGATTGTTTCTAAGGAGTGAAATGGCTGCAGGCAGGACTAGGAGAGTTTTTTTTAAGTTTTATTTTGAAAATATTTCAATATCTAAAAGAAATCAAACACTAGTACTTACTCAGTATCCCTTATTTACAGTTTTAAATTCTAAAAACTTTTAAGTATTTTTCCCATAAATTTGGCAAGAAAATTCATCCGAGGGCAAATCCTGTAGTACACTAAACAGATTCATTATGGTCTGTATATAACCCACTTAAGTTGACGGTCCATACGGTGCACATTTCATTGCAGAAAAGTGTTTGGTGTGCTCTGAAACCTTGGTGGATGTTACAATGTATGCATATCATCTTTATAAAATAAAAAACAAGATTCAGTCTTACTGTTTTAATAAAGTAAATCATGAGCTTCCGCTAAAACATAGATTATACCACACCACCACTCTGGTTGGCACAATAACATTGATAAATGACTAACAGCCCCTTTAACATTTATTTGTACCAATACTTATTTTCGATTTATAATTACTAAAATTCAGACAACTTTTATAGCAAACTGGAAAGGAAAGAGATCAAAATGACGCACAAATTTCAAACTAACGGTGACACTGACTATCTCAGGGAGCAAGACTAAGAAAGGAGTTTTTATTTTTAAAATATAATATATTACTTTTTCAAAATATCTTAAAAAATCAATCTTTTCATAGGCTGATGGCCTAGCCTTCATCATTTTGTTGTTGTTGTTGTTTTGTTTTGTTTTTGAGTTTATAACCTGTACGAAGCCCACTCAAGGCTGAAATTCTAATTCTGAAGCACAGGGCTTCCCAGAGCCGGACGCCCCGAAACGGGGCCAATTCAGGTCAGTCAGCGCTGGAGGCCGGGCACCGAGACACGGCTCCTAGACTTGCTGGAAGTGCGACGGCCGCATCTTCCTCCGCGGGCGCTCTTCCCGCCCCCAGGCGATGCCGGAGCCTCCTACCGCACCTTTCCGCTCTTCCAGGTCTGAGCTCGGCCCGGGGGTGGCGGGCTGAGGCAGGGTGCGGCAGATGAGCCTAGCCTGGGAGGTGGGGCAGGGAGGACCTAGGTGAGGTCGCTGTCACGGTGAGGGAGACACGGGGGCCGAGGAGGGACGCTGGGGCGCAGAAGAAAACCCCAGCGCAAGCCAGCGTGCAGCACATGACACATCACAAGTACACACCACACATCCCACAGCGCACACATGACACACACGCATCACACATGACACACCCAGCACACAGGACACACAGCACGCAACACATACTACACAGCACACACGACACACCACGCATCACACCATACACATAACACACCACGCATCCCACAGCACACACATGACACACATCACACGTGACACACCCATCACACAGCACACCATGCATCACACAGCACACAGGACACAGCATGCAACACACACCACACCACACACACGTAACACACCACACATCGTACACCGCACATATAACACACATGCATCACACAGCACACACATAACACACAGCACACCATGCATCACACAGCACATACAGGACACAGCACACAACACACATAACACCACACAGCACACACATGACACGCATCACACAGCACACACGTGACACAGCACACCATGCATCACACAGGACACAACACACATAACACACAGCACAGCACACCATGCATCACACCGCACACACAGGACACACAGCACACAACACACATAACACACAGCACACACACATGGACCCTTCTGTGAATTCTCAGAACTTCCTCACAACACATTTAACCTCAGATAAGCTACTAAATTCCCCCTCCTCTCCCTTTAGTACCTAGTGAGATGATGATTAGAGTAAAATCTCAGGCGGTTCTGGTGAGGATTAAAGGTAGCCTTAAAAATCTGAAAGCATGTTGGAGATTTTTGTGTGTGTCCACAGCTACTCAGAAAGCAGCTGGGCAGTGTGGAGAGCTCACAGGACTTGAAATGCACCTCACCTTTGCTTTCCATAGGTTTAGTGAAAATGATACCATTCTTCAGTGATTGTTTTGTAGATTTGGGCCGGGGATGTAGCTCAGTGGTTCTGCCACCTGCCCCGAAAGCGCAAGGACCCGAATTCGATCACCGGTACCAAAAAAAAAAGTAAATAAAAAATAAATTGATTTTTTAAAGTTCAAGAAAAGATTTCAGTAACTCTTGGTTTGTACCTTTCATCAAGAACAGGAACATTATTCCAATTGTTCGTTTTCTAATTTGATTTTTTTGCAGTGAGTTCAAACTTATAGCAAGACTTTCTGAGTCATCTGTGTGATCCCTAATTCATGGGCTACTTCCATGAACTGTTAGGTAAGGGGATTGTTTGTTCTTTTTTGGCAGCACTAGGGATTGAACCCAGGACCTTACACATGCTAGACAGGCTCTATACTGCAGCGGTACATCCTCAGCACGCCCCCACCATGAACTCTGTAAGGTATTACTGCTATTTCTTTTTCATATAGAGAAGCTCAGATGGAAAGAACATAAGAAATCAGCACAAAGTCACACAATTACTGTTAGAACCAGAGTCAAATCTAGATCAGAGTAACTTGGAAGTCTCTGTACTTTGTACTTTATAACCTATTTTTCTGTTATATCCATCCTTTGCTCACCAAGCAGTTTCTTTCAGGGTAAAGCTTTCTGATCTGTGATAATTACTGATACCAATTTCTATCATCAGTCATTGCCATTTTTCTCTAAGTTATTTTCACTGCTTAGAAGCATCCAAGGGTGTGTTTTGAAGGGTGCCTTAAGAGCTGCTCAAGGTCAAGATGAATATTCACATTTTATCCCTGGATTTTCAAGCTCCTGAGGTGTTGGAAGAGCTTGCAATGATGAAAGTGGAGGCAGAAAGTCAGCTCCAAAAGCAGGAATCCAGATTGAAACGCAGTAATGCCCTAGCAAGGAAATCTGAAGGCACTTTCGGCAGCTCTGCTACCAGGAGACTGGGGACCAAGAGAGGCTCTTAATCGACTTCAGAAACTTTGCTACCAGTGGCTGAAGCCACATGTGAGCACAAAGGAGCAGATCCTAGAGCTGCTGGTGCTGGAGCAGTTCCTGATCATTCTCCCCAAGGAGCTGCAGGGCTGGATAAGGAAGCACTGTCCAGAGAGTGGGGAAGAGGTTGTGATTTTGTTGGAAGAGCTGGAGAGAGAACTTGATGAACCACAACATGAGGTAGGAAGGGAGGTTTGCTAGGAAAGAATATTATGTGGGGCACCAAGGACCTTTGTATCCTCTGCATTATATCCCCTAGACTTTGGTAATAAGACCCACCTTGGTACACCCTTCTTTTTGGAAAGTGTTTAAGACAGTAAATTTCTCCAGAAATCAGATCTTGTTTCTTTGTCCCCGGATGGTAACTCACAGACAAGTCCTCTCCAGAGAGAAACTGCCTGTAGAAGAGCAGTCGTCACTGAGCCTTCAGTGCCAGCCTATGGAGCCCCAGCTCACTGTGATCCTGCCCAGCAGTCCCATCCTAGTGGAGAGACAGGTGAGGGACAGGATTTATCTGATGTTGACATCTCTTTCCTGGCCAAGCAAAACTAAACAACCCAGAGCTGAGCAAGGATAGGATTGAAAGCCTCCTTACCAGGTAGCAGCAGGGCTACCCATCTTTATCCTCCCCTGGTATAATCTTCTTCCTGAGGACCATTTGGAAGCTTTCTGGACTCTAGCACATTGTATGTAAGGAAGCTTTCAGGAATCACTGTGGAATGTGGCTTTAGAGAATGGGCTTCAGGGTTTGACAGACATTGCTGATCATGACTTTACCTCATGGAAGCTGCATTACTGAATGGGTTACTTAACCAGTAGACCCTGGTTCTCTTAGCTACAAAACGGGGTTGATAATTGTCTTATATTGTTTTACTATATTCTGTTACATAGGCTTCTACAACAGAATAGCATAGACTGGCTGCCTTGGACAATAGAAAATTGTTTTGTCACGATTCTAAAGGCTGGAAGTCCAAGATGTCAGGTATAGTTTCTGGTGAGGGTTCTCTTCCTGGCTTGTGTGTGGCCATCTTCTTAATGCATCCTCATGTGGCCTCCTCTGTGCATGTGCAGAGAAGAGAGCTCTGATGACTCTTCCTCTTACAAGGACTGTACCTTACAGTTCAGTTCTTCCCTTCACTCCCTGGCAGAGAGAATCTGGTGGGTTGGCTGGACATATCCAGGTTGGGCCAGTCCGGTGGGGCAGCCTTTGCCTTAGGTGCCAGTCAGCTAAGGCCCTAATAGTAGGATAGGTTTCAATTCTTTTACTTTCATTCATTCGTTCAGTTCATTCAACAACAATTTTTGAGCTAGTATATACCAGGTATGATTCTCAGAGAATAAGGTACAAAGGTCTTGCTTCAAGGAGATTAGATTTTAGGAAGAAAAAGACAATAATAAACATAAAAAAGAAGATGACAGTATATTAGGTGATATGTGCTGTGGAATAAAAATAAAACAGAACAAGACAAGGGTGATGAAGAGTATGATGGGAGGGCTGGGATTTAGCTCAGTGGCACTGAACCTGCCTCACAAGCGCAAGGTCCCGAGTTCGATCCCCAGTATCAAAAAAAAAAAGTGCAATGGGGCCAGGTGCAGTGGCACATGCCTGTAGTCACAATTACTAAAGAGGCTGAGGCAGGAAGGTCACTGGAACCCAGGAGTTTGAGACCAGCCTGGGCAACATAGACCCTGTCCATGAAAAGCAACGGTGCAATGGATGAGGCACAGAGATTGTAGTATTAAATAGAAGAATGAAGATGGACTTCACTGAGCAAAGACTTAAAGGGAGTGTGAGGATGAGCCTTGCTCTTCCCTGAGGTGAGAGCTTCCAGAAAGGGAGGAGCCAGAGCACAGGCCTGTGTGATTTGAAAGTCATGAAGTTCCCCTAGAAGCACCTGGAGTGCTTAATATGAATTCCACAAGTGAATGAGTGAGTCACTTTCCTTGCAGAGTTTCTCTTTGAAGCTCCCGAGCTCACAAGGGGGAGAGAGAAGCCACCTTGATCTTGACCCTTCTCTATCTATGAAGTATAAAAATTCTCCCCCGGCCATGTCCACATGGGGATGCCTGAGCTACATTTACCTAGGAGGGCAGACTTCCCTCATTCCTGGGGAAGGTGCTCACACCTTTCTGTGTCTAGGCTACCCTCCATTCTGTGAACAGTCATCCTCTCCTGGGCTCAGTGAACAAAAGACACTTTTCCTTTTTCGTTTCAGATGGAATGACCGAGATTGAAGACAGAGAGTTGGTGCTAGGGAAAAACTGTCCAAGGGTAGTAGAGCCACATGGGAAAACATTTCATGGTCAGCCCTGGGAGGTATCACAGCAGGACTGTGGATGTGGAGAAGTTGGGTGTCATAAAGGTGGGCCAGAGAGGCAGCGGGCCATGGGCTTAGCAGACGGGCAACACTCATGTGAGGAATGTGGGAAGAGCTTTGCTCAGAGCTCAGGCCTCACTCAACACCAGAGAATTCACACTAGAGAAAGACCCTACAAATGTAACGTGTGGGAAAACCTTCAGTCGAAGTTCTGGGCTAGTTAATCACCTAGGGATCCACAATATACAGAAGTGGTACCACTGTAAGGAGTGCGGGAGGGCCTTCAGGAGAGTGCAGGTCTGATCCAGCATCCGAGAATCCACAAGCGGGGGAAGCCCTATCAGTGCACCCAGTGTGAAAAAAGCTAGAGTCTCCAGTCGTTTCTCATCGAGCATGAGAGAAGCCACACTGGAGATGGACCGCACCAGTGCTTAAACTGTGGGAAAAGCTTTGATCACCACTGCGATGTCATCCGGCATCAGAAGATCCACACGGTGGCTGACATGAGCCAGCATTTGCTGTGAATGAATTCTCCAAGTCTGGCCAAGTTCTAGGGGTTAGGATAAAACCAGAAAATGCCTTTCTTCCTGTTTCCACTAAACATGTTTGGAACATATACTGACCTTTGGCCCAGGACATCCTAAAAGGCAATTTTGTGTTTTTGAAGCTGCTCCTTACCCTTTTGTTTGCTACTTTCCTGTTCTCATGACCCCTGTCCTCTTATTTATCTTTGGCTGCTGACCCATGTTAGTAATATACTGATTAAGTCAACATCCTTGAAAAATCAGGTATCTATGTTTAATTTCTAAAGATAACATAGTGTTCCACTGGTGTTTTATAATAAATGTCTTTGGTATTCTTATGACCCTGCCTACATTGTGGACACCTTTGTACACTACTGGTTCCCTCAGACACCTGCAAGACTCCCCCTTGTAATAGTGACCAGTGCTGCTGCATGCTTCACTCAGAAGTGTGTCTGTTTACTCAAACCATGGTTGTCCTAGAAGCAACCACACAGGGAGATTATTACTATCATCCTATTTTACAGACAAGGAATCTAAAACACAGAGAATCCAAGTATCAGAGCCAAGGCTTGAAACTTAAGATTTTATTTCCAGTAGCCTTTATATTTTGAAATATTTTTAGACTTAAACAGTTGCAAAGAGCAGGCTGGGGATTTAGCTCAGTGGCACCGCACCTGCTTCGCAAGCACAAGGTCCTGAGTTCAATCCCCAGTAATGGAAAACAAAACAAAACAAAGTTGCAAAAATAAGAGTTCTTGTATGCCCTTCACCCCGTTTCTAATGTTCTTATGTCACGTCTTTTTAAACATTTGGCTTTTTAATCACAAATCCCAGTCTCTTTAAGATGTTATGCTTCATACTGGCATTATCATTTTCCTCATTTAAGCTTAGCTGCCTAAAAATCTCTTAGTGCTTTTTTATCATATCTTCGATGTTATATAAAATCACCAGTATCCGAAATACTAGACCACGTCCAAGAATTGAATTACTGTTGAGATTAATATGCTACCTAAGCTGCTAGCAGAAATCTTTCTTTCTCTTTCTTTTCTTTTGGTTGGTTTAGGTCTGGAGAAAAACATTTCCTTACTCTATAGATCTTTTTTTTTTTCCCTTCAGTATCTGGGATCAAACTCAGGATCTTGCAATTGCCTGGCAGGCATGGTGCCACTGAGCAACATCCCTGGCTGCTATCTATAGATCTTTAAAATCAAAGAAGAGTTCTGTAGCCTTGAGTGTTCTCAAACCTCCCAAAAGAGGCTCTTTGCTTACCTACTTATGGGAAGGAGGAATCTTAGCTCCTTAGGACGAGAACAAGACTTGAGGCTTGAGGGTCTTACAGGGTCTCTTTGTGTTGTTGTTGTTTTTTGAGGCAGGGTCTTGCTATGTAGTTGAGGATGGCCTTGAGCTCACTATGTAGCCCAGGCTGGCCTTCAATTTACGAAGATCCTCCTGCCTCAGTCTCCAAAGTGCTGGGATTACAGGCGTGCACCCCCATGCCCGGCCCACAGGTTCTCTTTGCTTTCTGTCCCTTAATTCCTTTTATGATTTCTCTACCAAAGCCTCAGTCTTATCTTTTTTCTTTAATTTCTTTGACTATTTGGAGGCTTCCCAAGAGATGGCAGTGAAAATACTTGGAACAACTCCGGAGACACAACTTGATTTTACACTGTTTTTAGTAAGTCCTAAGTGTATTATACTGAGAATTCAAA
The DNA here is from genome assembly GCF_053883595.1 of Heterocephalus glaber. Classification (NCBI taxonomy): domain Eukaryota; kingdom Metazoa; phylum Chordata; class Mammalia; order Rodentia; family Bathyergidae; genus Heterocephalus; species Heterocephalus glaber. The sequence continues at coordinate 1,000,815 of NW_028258315.1, forward strand.
TCTTGTTAGAACTGGGGATTATATGATTTAAATCTTTTATGGAAAATGTAAACAAAAGTGGAGTAGCATAGTGAAACCCCATGTACTCATCACCCAGCTTTAATAGTTACCAACTTATGGCCCATTTTGTTTTACTTACAAATCTTCCTCCTTTAGGTAATTTTGAAAAAAAATGCAAATGTTGACTCAGGTTCAGAGTACTTCGAGCAGTCCTGGTGACTAAGCGCCCTCTTAGGATTCCATCAATAAGTACCAAGAAACCCTGATTTATTTCAATAACACAAAAGAACAAGCTGACTCAGTCAACTTCCAGATTAAATAATTTACCTGGAAGATTCTGAAGATAATAGCGTGAGACAGGTGTACCTCTTGCATCAGTGGTACGTCAGCCTTCTGTGTCTTGTCTGCATACAGGTATTCTACAAGGCTACAAAGCCTGTTCCCAGGCTCACAAAGTGGATGAGGAGAATTAGTGTGAAAAAAGAAAGGGAGAAAATAGTTAAAGGTTTTAATGTATGAGTAATGATGTATGTATAAGTAATAATGTATAAGTAAGTTATACTTGTATGATGTTTTCTGGTTTGTAAAATGCTTTCACATGTATCTCTTCATGTAATAGCAAAAACAATAGCAAAGAAAAATGAGCAGAGTTGCTAGTCCACAGTGCGTTGGAATGCTTATGATCAGGGATATTGGGAAATATTTTTCAAAAGTAAAGATTTAAAGGGGAGAATAAAGGAGAGAAAAGGAAATGGCTAACTGCAGAGGTAGCAAAAGTAAAAAGGAAATGTTAAAAGGCTATGTGGAGAAAGTTGAGGAACTTTGGGAAGCTAAAGAAGATTTAAATTAGACTGAAATGAGGGGATAATGAAGCATTACAGGGCGCTTTGAAAGGGAGAGCCCTTTGGTTCCGAGACCCGAATCAGCCTGTGATGCTTCGGAGCAGAAACCTAGAATGGGTCCTTGAAAAGAGAGATGAACACTGGCTGTTGACAGAATAAAACATTGTCATGGATTTCTTCAGAAGCAGAATCCATTCAAGACAGTCTGGCAAGGCTGGAGGCTGACGATATGTACTCAAGCACCTGGGGAGAAGACACTAGTCTTCAAAATACAGGTGATTTGGGTGAAAAATGGGGGATATCATGAAAGTCTTATTTCTTATGATTAACACAGCACTGACTCTTGATTTCAGATGTTGACATTTTGGATACTGTGGAGTTCTTTCCTCAGAAAACTGGGATTCTCAGTGTGCTTCTGAACAGATACATTTTCTCCTACCACCCACACTTGGGTTTCTACTTACATCAGCTGCTGCTTACCTATCTTCATATTCCAACCCACAGTACAGTTTTGAAGTCATGAATGATAACTATAAATATGTGCTGGGACTCCTCTGACCTGGAGGAAGGTTAGGGTCAGCTAGCAAAAGCTGATGCAGCTTGCTGAAAGCTGGGAGACTGATACAAATGGTGTCTTAGAACCCAGCCAGGCCAAAAACGGGTGAAAAGTGAGATGTGGAGCATTACAGAATTTACAACAAAATTCATAATCACTTTGACCTGACTTAATACACTGAGTTTTAATTATGTGAAAGATTTCCCTTTAAGGAACAGCAAACTTCATGTGTACTAATAAGAGTTCAATGACTAGAGCTGTCTCGAAGGGTCTCAGTGATTGACAATTATGCCTAAAGGCCTTCCCTTGCTGTGCTACCCTCGTGGAGAAGTGTAGATTCCCACCCCAACTCTGGGAACCCTGCATACTTGGCTCAGCTGGACCCAGATTCTAGAATTTCAGAGAATTAGATACAAACACATGGCCTTAGAAATTCCTCAGAAACGTAGAGACAGATTTTCAGAGCTTTAAAAGTCATTTTATGAGATGTTTAGTAAATGTTTAATTAGCACCTATATGCAAGGCACAGTGACAAGTGAAAGACCTCCTCAGTCTGACCAACTCATGAAGGATTCATTACTGGCAAAAGGAATGGGAAGAACAGCAGCCCCAAAAATCGACAGCCATCCATCCAAGAGAAAAAAGTGCTGGTCGAAGGCAACTAGTCATTCTGAAAGCCCAACGCAATCGGACAGGTGAGAACAAAACACCTCAGGTTCTACCTCTTCCAGACAATATTCTCATGCTCTCTCGTCAAGTGTTGTTCCAATCACCTTTTAAAATGTAGATGATAATTCATCTCAGCTAGAATGACTTTTCTAATACCTGATGATACACATTAGTAAACAAAACCCTGTAGGAGACATCCCTGCCCAGTACTTGTGGGCTATGAGTGGCATGTGTTTTTTGCCTTCCATAAATCGGCTATATTGTTTTATATCAGGAGTCAGATTGAAGCCCTACATGACTCAAACGGACGTGTCCAATGGCGGACTGGTGAGTATGGCCCCTCCCTCAATGGCTGCCACAGAAACCTAGGCCCTGGTCTGTGAAGTAGCAGGACTCTGCTGAGTTACGTGCAGCTGAGGTCGGTGTGACTCCAATTAAAACCCTTTTCCCTGAACTACGGCTTCTCACTGACCCTCTGGGTTGCTTGCTAATTGCACCTGGTCCTGGTATCAGTTTGTTCTATCCAAGCAAGATAAACCCTGCTTCCTCCCTGACAGCCCTACTTGGCACCATCATGCCAGGTGTTTGGCAGTGTTTCACTAGATGCCTTCAAAGCATACCCGGCTCCATATTCCTTCCCACCATTGTATTCAGTAAACACTGGGTGTGCTTGGGGGCTTTTGTCTTTGCCGCCATTAGCAGCACTGACTAGGCCCCAAGACTCAGCTTCTCCACTGTCTCATTTCTGTCTGTTCTTGAATTCACCTTGTGCTGTGGTGGCTCACAAGCCGGGACCCAAGGCAGAGGTCCTGGTAACATCCCCATCCCCATTCCCTAAAAAATCCCACCCAAAACTTCTGTAGCCAGCAAGGTTCCAGGTGGGTTCAATTCAATGAGAAAAGAACACCAACTTTGCTATGCATACAATGAGTCACTGTGACAGAAGTTTTTTGCCTACGTGACTTCTCTGATGTTGAGTGAGGTATGAAGTTCGGGTGAAGCCTTTTCCACATGCATCACACTGATAAGGTTTCTCCCCAGTGTGGATTTTTTGATGTTCAATAAGACTTCTATTTTGAGTGAAACTTCTCTCACACTCATTACATTTATAAGACACAGAAGTTTCAGCATTTTCCCACTGGCTTTCCATCTTGGCCTTACCTATCCAGGCCTCTCCAAGCTCACTCCTGTCACCATGGATCCTCTGGTGTCTCTGGAGATGTGAATTGCGCCTAAAGGCTTTGCCACACATGCTACACTGGTATGGCTTCTCTCCAGTGTGAATTCTGTGATGTTCAAGGAGGCTGCAGCTCTGGCTGAAGGTTTTCCCACAGTTCTCACACTCGTAGGGCTTCTCTCCCGTGTGTGTTCTCTGGTGTTTGATAAGGTTTGAGCTGTGACTGAAGACCTTCCCACACTCTTCACATTCATATGGCTTCTCTCCTGTGTGGACTCTCTGGTGAATGACCAGGGCAGAGCTCCCGATGAAGGTCTTCCCACAGTCTTCACACTCGTAGGGTTTCTCTCCGGTGTGGATCCTCCTGTGCTTGGTCAGACCTGAACTTTGAGCAAAACTCTTTCCACATTCGTAGCAAACATGCCGCCTGCTCGCTGGAGCATTTTTCTGCTTTCTTTGTAACCTGTCTTCCTGTTTGCCAGCTTCAGCACAAGCAGGATCCTGGGCAGTGTCCTCACCCAGGTGGCAGGGAGTCCGCCCAGGATCTTGTCCTGGATGCTCCTCAGCTGGAGACAAGCCCCTGATCTTAGCCTGCATTTCACCACCTGAAACAACAAAGGTCAACGAGGGTGGATTATGCCCTATGTGGGAGGAAAGCTCTGATGAGCACCAGGGAGACAAGAATTGCAGGGGTCTCTGCATGCCAGGGAGGACTGAAGTGCAGGAATGAGAATGAGAATAAAGGAGGCCACGGGGTGCTGAGCGGAAGAGACCTGAGAATGGGACAGGGCCACTGGGAGAAGGTACAGCTGGGAACGGAGGGAGTGGGGGGACGAGGCCAGGGACTGTGCTGAGGACACAATGGTGCTGGTTTGGGGAGGGGCTGCTAAGCACTGAGAACAGTAGGGCAGGGCCATGCACTGAGCTTAGATACTGAAAGGACTGAGCAGAAGGTGGCAGTAAACGGGGCAAGTGGAAGGGTTTCTGAAATATTCTGTAAGAAACAGTGAAAGTGGGGACTTGGAATTTGGTCCTGATCAATGACAGGAGTTGTCATCTCTAGTGTCATGCCAGGTAGAGGCAAGGTCCCCAAACAGAAGTGTCATTGGCACTGGGAGTTCAGGGTTGGAACCCCCACTATGCTGCTATGCCAGTGAATCTTGTCAGTGTGACAGGCTGAGAGGGTACTAACCTCATCAATGAGTTAACCTGTCGATGACTTCATAGCTGTACAGGGCTGTTAGAGGTGGGACCTGGTTGGAGGTGGGTGGTGGGGGTGAGACCCTGGGGACTGTATCTAGCGCCTGCCCCTTCTCTGGATCTTTGTAACCCACAGTGCTTCGTAGTTTCCATGAGTTGACCAGCTTTCTTCTGCCCCACCTTTGTGCCATAATGTTTCGGCTTTGGAGCCAACTGACAGTGGACTAAAACCTCTCAAGTTATGAACTAAAATAAACTTCTCCTCCCTTAAGTTGTGGATCTGAGGTCTTTTGTCCCAGCAATGGGACAATGTCCTAGCTGTGTGACCTCTTTTTTTAAAGGAATATTATATAATCTTAATCTGTTATACATCAAGGGAGTATATGCGATATCATGAAATTTCAGTATCAATTTGATCTGAAAACTTATTTCTCTGTGCAGTGAGCTTTCTTCCATCCCGTGATATATTTCTAAAGTGGTGTGTATTTTGCTTTTATTCAGATCCCAAAGTTTTTCCCACTATGGATACAGAATTGAAATATTTTAATATCTTTTGGGTAAGATTAGTGTCATAATTGTATAATTACAAATGGAGCCACCCATACTGCTATAGTTCTAAACTTATCTTAGACAAAATAAAGTATCTGAACTTTTTCTCTTGTAAATGTGTTCAAATATGGAAGAATTTCTACTCATAAAGCTGCCACTGCGATGAAGAGTTCATAGCAATAATGCCCCTAATCTAATAGTTCTGTCATACAACAGTTTGGATAGGAGTGACACAATGTGCAGGAGAGCTGGCTCTCTCTGAGGGTGAGTTTGCTCAGTTGGAAATTTCTCTTTGTAGTTCTATTTTTCTCAGAAGCTCTGCTGGGTTAGCAGGAAGTTCTTTGTATCTGCTGTGAATAAGTTCCTGTGGTTTCATCCGTGGATTCCACCTGATGTCATATCCCGCCCAGAGCTCTAGGCGGCGCATGCTCACTACTGGATAAAGGACAGGATTGGAAGAGCTCCCATAGAGAGGACTAGTAAAGTCTTCCAACTGGCTATTTATATAAGACCCCAGTGACACAGTCCTTTTAGGAAGATTCTTTTCCTCTCTGCTGTTCACTGTTATAGAGGAATGGTCCAAATAAACAGCTGTATAGGTGGCCCAGAATGGTAATGAGGAAATACTCACTGACTTCAAATGCAGTAGGGAACTGTCTTGTCATTTGCCAGACACCGTCAATAAACTGAAGGAAAACAGGTGATCTGTACGCATCTGCATGGTTCTTATTTCCATGGCCAATTCTTAGTTGGAATCGATGTCCAAAGCTTAGCCACTCTTTTTCCACAAGGACTTCAAATCCTTGGATGGTTCCGTAGTATCCATCTATAATGAGCATATAGCAAGCGAAATTAGCTGAGCTGTGTGATCCCAACCATCACTGCAATGCACCACCACAGAAGTCTTCCATGACTCTAACTTGTCAGCAATCCTAAAAGCCTCTGCCAGAATAAGCTTAATATGCTCTAGCCAGTGTGTAGGTTCCAAGTTAGACAGCTGATGAGTTTCTTCAATATTTGGATACACGATCTTAAGTTTTCGTAATGACTCTCTCATAACATGAATACTGTGGATATCCAGAAAAACTAGCTCTGCATTTTGATAAGCATCTTCACTTTCATAACCTCCACCCTTTGCCTTATTGGCAACAGCTTTAACACTTGGTCGGGCATCAAATATAACGATTTTGTGCAATTAGGCATTGGAATCCATGATAGCCTGAAGGTATTTTTCATCTTCTTTACTTGGCTTTCCAGTCACTCCTACCATGGGCTGGCTACATTGTGTGATTGTGGCTTGACTTTCAGGATGAATCCACAATAAAACTGGGATATGGCCCGTTGACCTGAAGGATGCCACTCTTTAATTCTTCATCAGGAATATTTGCTGGCACAACCAAGAGTGCAGGATATGTATCACAAAGTTCATATCGTTCATTTATCTTTGTTATTCTCCAGCTTTCATTTGGAATCCCCTGCTTTCTATATTCTAAAAGAGGGTCATATAGCTTCCATCTGTTTTCTGGGAATATTTATTTGTGTTCAAAAGCAAAAAGAGGCAGGTTATTAGAGACAGGAAGTGCATATTTCATCAGATTCTCAAATATTAATCTTCTTGTTCGACCCTCAGATTTATGAGCAAATCGCAAATTCCTAATACCCTTCCACACGGGTTTCTAATCCACAGGAATTTTTTACCTCGACTAGAAGCACCACCAATTTTTTCTACTCTACTTATCACACCAAGAAAAGAATCTAAAACAAATGGGGGGGTCCTGTTCCATGCATTTGAAATATAACCTGTAATTCATGACAGCATTCCTCATACAGCACCAGTGAATGGACATAAGTTACATCTTTGGCCATGTCTTTAATATTTTCTCCTGGAAGCAAGGGTGGTTCTTCCATTTCTGCTCATTTGTTAGACTCCCCCAAATCAGGAGAAAAGCTGTGTGCAGAAGTTGAAATGGAATCTGATGATCTGACAGGAGCTGATTTTGTGTGCCTGGAATTCTCTGGATGAGAAGTGGAGGCAACTTTTCCTCACCCTGTATGCCCAAGAGGGGCAGGAGGTGATCTCCAAGCCCCGGGGAAGGAACCAGAAGCCGAGAGTTGGGCCACCCTCCAGTGGGTCCCCGGCCTGGCCTTCTCCTTCTCCATCAGACGCTGGGTGGGCCCGGGTGTCCTGGTTCACCTGGACAGGGAGTCCACGCTGGGCAGCCGAGCCACCACAGGCTGGGAGCCAACCCTCTCGCAGCTCGAGCTCTTCTCCATGACATGGCAGGGACAGCCGGAGAGAAAGGCTGAAGTGACCTCCTCGGCTGCCGCACAGGAGGGCCGAGGACGGAGTGGGAAGTGCGCCGGGCAGGGGCCCAAGTCAGGCCAGCACCAGCCTGGGAGGGAGACCGGAAGCGGCCATATTCGGCCAGACTACACCAGGACTGGGGGAGGGGGGCCCTGCCCGAAGCCCAAGACCCCAGGGCGCCCCTCGACGCTGGCCACACGCAGGCTGTGTTCCTGTGCGACCTCTTAAAGTCATGAAACCACCTGTGCCTCTGCATCCTCACCTCTAAGGTCAAAGTCTAGTCAGTGCCTAAGGTCACTTATAACTCACCCTCTGGGGCTCCATGGCCTCTTTTCTGAACTGTCCCTCAGCTTTCTTCAGCCAGGTCTAGGAAAAGGAAGGCAATCAACACTTACTGAGGATCTACTGTGAGTCTGACCTGTACTGAGGGGTGCAGCTCCTTTATCTGACCTGCAATGACCATAACACTGGGTAGAAAAGAATGCAAAGGTCAGAAGGCTTAAGGAGCTAGGTACACGGCTGGTTGGAAACAGGAGCTAACAGATGGGCATTTGCATCCAAACAGCTCCCAAGAGCCCAGCATCACAAGCAGGAGAGCCAGTGCTCGTCTGTCTTACCTAGGGAGCCGGGGTGGCCACAGCTCCCCTGACTTTCATCGCTGCAGAATTTCACTGGAGAAGGACTCAGCTGTGTCCACCCAGGAGAGAGCATCAGGGCCACGCCTTCCGTTTGGAGGAACTCCTAAAACAATAAATGGGCCCACCTCGTACCTCTTGCCCGTCATCACTCCCAAAGCAGGTGCATGTGTAGAATGAACTTATCCTTTTTAGGGGCTCTTTAAAAAGGAAAAGTGGCTTACCTGATAAACTTAAACCTAGTCAATAACATTTATCCAAAAAACAAAACAAAACAAAAAGCAAGACATTATGCTCGTTGGAGAAAGTACTTTCATATAAATATCCAAACAGTCTAGAAAGAAAAAGGCTTAGAAAACAAGAGCCAATGCAGCTAAACATATTCACAGTCTTCAAAAGATTCGTAGTATGTCTGGGAAGGAGGGGGTGAGGGCTCATTTACATTAATATTTTTTAAAAATCCAATGGCATCTAAGTGTGAGATTAAAAAAAATAAGAGAAAGCAAAGGATAGCCTCAAATACTGAACCTCAAGGAGGACATGAAAGATTGAGTGACAAAGGAAAATCTAGGTTAAGTAAAGATTGTTCCTACTGAAATATGACCAACTTTAGACTAAAAGGACATGAAATATATGTTTGCTTCAAATGTAATTCTTAGAAGGCAGAGGCCAGGTATTTATATTTCCCACCAACAGTGTGCTTTGTTATACTGTATTTTTAAAAAACAGGGCTGAGAGCTGAGCCAGAGGGTGTGAGCTTGCCTACCATGTGTGAGGCCCTGGGTTTCTAATTTCTATTGAAAAACAACAAAAATACTAAACCTACTGTCACAACAAAACCTTCAGTTTGCATTTACTAAATTGCTGTTGTTGAAGAAGAAAATCCCAGTGAACACACAGCTGACTGAAGAGATGGGATAGGAAAGATGGGAGCCGCACAGAGGGCACTTCAGGGCAACAGGAAAACAGCAAGAGCCTCTAAGTGGGCACCAAATGAAGCACAGAGTGATAAGCAATGGCAGGGCAAAAAACCCCAAATCTCATGTGGATCTGGGATGGGGTCGGGTGGAGCTGGGGAGCCAGGCACCCGAGAGGAAGCCCACCTGCAGCAAAGTTGAAAGATATGGGGAGGAGGGGACTCCAGCTCACCTGGGACTCTACAGCAGATTTGGCAGCTGCCATGGCATCTTCTTTGCATCTGCCTCCCTGAGCAAACCCAGGGACCTGGAGAACTAAGAAGAAAAGAAACTCTGGATGAGATCTATCTGGGTATTCAGTCCCTCTATTGTGGAATCCAAGATCGAAAACCAGATTATTAAATTCTTGCTGAAAAGTTTATACAGAGTGTGTTCCTTTCCAAAGTGCAGAATCCCTACCAGCTCCATTCCTAGGGCCTAAGGAGTTCTGCTGTAACCTGCAGATACTCAAAAATCATAGGCAGAACCCTTAGTAGAAGTGAAATAAACACATGAAAACAAAGCCTTCCATTTCTAGACCTTTCAGTATTTAATTCTCCTGGGAGATGAAGGTAGAAAGGGGTTAGGGGGAGGGTGTTTGTTGCTGTTGTTGTTTATAGAAGTTAATCAGATTCAAGAGGGAAGTAGAAACCTGAGGTTTCCCTATAAGAAGTGAAATCTGCAAGGGACAGAACATGAGTTGGTTTAGGCCAAGGCTTTTGTTGAGAAATAAAGTGTGTTGGGTGGCATGTGTACATGCTGTATATCCTGGGAACCTGCCCAAATGTTCACAAGAATGAGGAACACCCTGGAACAAACAGTGGTTTCCTACTGAATGATTTTCACTGTTTTATTTACACACTTTACAGGGTCTACAAGATTTATAGGTTTATTTGCGGGACTTTTACCATTTCTGGAAAATTCGTTACAAATTCTGCCTTATTTTCTTTGAAGCACTTTTGAATATCTAAAATTGTATTGTTAATTTTCTTGCTATCTTCCTCACTAGACTGTAAACGCCACTACAGCAAGCATCCAGCCTTATTTACCTAATAACACTGACTACCATAGGAAGGGCTCTATGGATACACCTTAAATGAATGGAGATGATCACTATGGGTTTTTTTTTGAGATCACTATGTTCTTACAAAATAAAGTCTTTTGGATACCGGTTTTAATGAAGTCTTATTTCCTATGTCCAGATTTGGTTAAGAAAACTTTCTACTACTGTTTAAAACTCCCCCTTTAATTTTAGTCTTCGAGTCAATCAGTGATGGGCATTTAATGTAGATGTCAATGGATCTTTCAGGTGACCCTTAAATTAAGTCTTGTGTGCAGTCTTTAGAACTCACACGACCCTGGGCTGGGGCACACCTCAGGGGTAGCAAGCTTTCCCAGCATACACTGGGCCCTGGATTCCACCCTCAGCACAGATTAAAAAGCGCACAGCTCACAGACAGCACTCACCTGTGTCTCGTGAGGGCCGGGATGCCCGAGAGTCATGCCTGAGCAGAGGCTTCCCTGCCTGGACTCGGCTGCTCGGTGACCTCTGGGCCGCTGTCACCAGTCTCGCCTTGCAACACGAAAGTGCTTGTCCCCAGTCAAGCGGGACCTAGATGGAATTCATTTACTTTTATTTAGCCATCAAACATTGCTACCAAACTATCTATGAGTAAGCACTTTCTAGGTTCTGGGCACCGTTTCTGAGAGCTCTATTAACTCACTGAATGCAGACAACCCTGCGCGCTGGAATTTCGTGGCTGGGAAACTGAGGCTGTGTGTAGACAGCTCACCAAGACCCTCGGCAATGAGGGCGGATGTTCGGCGGCCCGGCCCGGCCAAGCCTCCGAGCCCGGCTCTACCTGCGGCTCCTCGCGCCTCCGCGGCACGCGCTCCAGCAGCGCCACCGCCTGCTCTGCGCTCGCCGGGTGCTGCGTGCGCACCCAGGCCTGCAGCTGCCCGGGCAGGACGGCCAGGAACTGCTCCAGCACCAGCAGCTCCAGGATCTGCTCCTTGCTGCGGGTCTCCGGCCGCAGCCACTGGCGGCAGAGCTCGCGGAGCCGGCGCAGCGCCTCCCGGGGCCCGGAGGCCTCGCGGTAGCGGAAGGCGCGGAAGCGGCGACGGGCGCGCTCGGGCCGCGGGTTGCAGGGCGCCGCCTCCTCCAGGTCCTCCTGGTCCTCCTGCTCCTCCTTCACTGGCAGCAGCCCCGCGCCTCCACAGGGGTCCCCAGACATCCCGTCCCGAGCCCTGCGGCGAGGGTCCCCACGGCCGCCCCCTCAATAGAAGCGAGAAGTGGAGGCGGGCGCAGGGAACCGGGGACCAGGGCCACTTCCTGGGCGGTCTAGGAAGCGCTCTCGGTGGTTGCCTCCCACGACTCCCGAGACACCCTGTCCCTCCCTGCGCTCGGGACTTTCCGGGAAAGATCGGCCGAGCTGGATCTGGAAGACCGAGTGCGGTCTCCCGGGACGTGCGGATGCTGTCGACTCAGAGACTCAGCGGGAAAACGGGGCTCCCGGGGTCTCGCTGTCAGGTCGGAGCAGCCGCCGCACAAGCCACCGGAACCTGTCTAGGGAGAGCAGAGGCGGCCCCGGCCCTGTCGGCCCCCAGCGCACACACACCTTCACATCTGTCATTTTCCTCCCCGGCGCGAAACTCCTTGAAGAAAGCCCCTACCCCGACTCCCGACTCCCGACTCCTCTCGGTAAGCCTTCACACACTGCAGGCTGTAAACTGCCGACTTAGCCCTGAGATGGCTCCTGAAAAGGCTACCAGAGGACACCGCCCCAACTCCAGGCGCCAGGTGCCATTTCCAAGACCCGTCCTCGGGCAGCCAAGGCTGCAGGGCTCCCCACTTTCAGGAACTCTAGCCTCGTCCTCTCCCAGCCCCTAGCTGCAGTCCAGCACAGACTCAGACCAGCTTGTACTTCAGTAGGGGGCTTGTTACCACTTGCTGGCTAGTTGATCTTGGTAAATTACTCAACCTCTCTGTGGGGACTTGGCTGGAGGACGAATAATTAAAGTCAAGAACGGGCCTACTTGGCAAAAGCACCGGGGCCCTGGAATGTATGGTTAAAAGTTAGGTTTGGTCTCTGTCCTTTCCCCGCCCAATAGACTGCTTAGATTAACCTGAAGGATGTCAGCAGACCACCTGGTTCCTTGACATAATTGCTCACCCAAGTTTGTCTTTTTTTCTTGTTTGGTTTTAAAGGAATTTTTTAATGCGCAACAAGTAATTTCTTGAAGTGATCTGAAAAAGTACGAGAACATATGAACAAAGCTTAGTACTTCAAAATTTACTTTTGTAAAACCATGTTGACAAATATGAAATGTTTTATCTGAATTTTGAACATTAACACAAATATAAAACAAAATTCTAACATTAGCACTGATCTTCCATGCCTAATTTGAATTTAGAAATTATTTTATATTTTATAGAAAGAAACTTTTAAAGTTTCACCAATGCTTTTATTGTATGTTCTATTCCTTACCAAAACCTTCAGTGAAATTTTAAAAGCTAGTGTTACAAGCAGTTCTTTTCTTGAATATTCTAAAACATGCCTTTTTGAAATAATCTTCAAAACTTCAGTTCATGAAAGACACATGAAAAGAATATCCAAAAATATGTTTTAACACAGATTAATTTTGTTTATGATTATGACAAAAATACCTTTAACTTTAAAAGCAAACAAAAAATTCTGTGTCGCAGGGGATTTAGCTCAGTGGCACCACGTTGCCTCGAAAGCTCAAGGTCCTGAGTTTGATGCCCAGTAAGATAATTGGCATCATGGACAAAAAATTCTATGTAAATATAAAAGGTGTTTTGGGTCAAGTTATTCCTTAGTACAAATAGTATGTCAATCAGTTTCTCAATCAAATTCACAAAAGCATTAAAATTGTACTCTATAATTAAACAATGCATTCATCTAGTGGAAGATGATACAAGAAAATTTACAGCAACAAAATCTCAAACAATCTCAACTCCTAAAATAAGAGATTTTCAAATTAAGAAATTATTCATGTTGCTTGGAAAGTATGCGTTACTCATACTCTCAAATTCACTATAACTGCTTGGCATATGATTTAGTACTTTAAAAGACTGTAGCTAAATTATTTAACAATATTTTTAGAATGTTCCCCCTCTGGTGAAACATGTTCACCCAAGAATGTTTAGTTAAGAAGAAATCACTGGAGGGCCGGGGATTTAGCCCAGTGGTGCTGCTGCTTGCCTCGAAAGTGCAAGGTCCTGAATTCGATCCCTGGTACCAGAAAAAAAAAAAAAAAGAAAAAGAAGAAAAAAATCACTGGATAATTTTGACCACAATTTATGATCAACTGATTAATGGGTTAACAATTTGTTCCTCAATTTAGAGAGCATAAAGAACAAAAGGAATAATGTGGTAATTCTTCACTGTGAAATTCTGTCCATTAGTAATACCAAGCTGAGAATCTGACAGTGTACTGCCTTAGATTATGTTTCCACATGTGCTACTGAGCAACAAAAAATAGATATATTATGGCGATCTTTTTGTTGTTTCTTTCTTTCTTTTTTTTTTGAAGAGCAGCTCAACAGTTGGGGGGGGGGGTGTTAGTATAATACAGATAACATAGGCGGAAAGTACAAGATAGCACTTTAACACCAGTGCCAATACTTAGCTCATTAGGGTAATAACAAGGGTATTATTAATTTGTGTTATTTGCTTTTCTTAGAACATAAGTCAAAGCCATTAACTTGAGGTATATACACAATACATACACAGCCTTAAGCAAAATGCTTTTTGTAAGTAACATTACATTTCAATATATTGGAATCAGTTTTGCTGATCTGTATTTTGACTTAATGCAACAAGAAGACAACAACATTCAACTAGGGAGGGTTATACTGACAATAAAGCTCTTTAAAGTTCAAAATGTCTTCCTCTTCCTTTGTACTTACCACAGGCTCTACAATGTCCCGAGAGGATTTATTATTATTTATTATTTAATAAAAGAAAAATATCAGTCACAGCCTCAGTAACATACTTTGGAAGGAACTAATGAGAAAGCAAATCAGAAGATGAAACTTTGTCTTTACTTTCAAATAAGCAGTCTTAATTTTTCTTCTAGAAAAAGCTTAAATCAGTTCATTATAAATATATCTACACCATTGATTTTTGCAGCTTTCAGGTAAAGTCCAGCACTTTGTTTATACAAAGTCAGTGAGAAGAGGTCAGTAGATATGATCTAGTCTTAAATCGTGACATCATCCATTCAAATCCTGGGATAATACCCACCCCATCACTACCACCACCAGTAAGAGTGAAGCAGGACTTAAAGAAAAGCAGGTTCTTCCCTGCCTTGGGCAGTTCACACCCCCCACCTTGGATCAACAACCCTTTCCCCCATTGAAACTCCTTGTTCTGGTATGGATAAAATTGGCAACTATGTCCTGTAAACTAAGTTTTTGTCATCTTATTCTCACAAGATTCACAAGACTCTGTCTTCTTTGAAGGGTAAGTCACAAAACTGTCCTTGTCCTGTTTCTGTAAATTCTGTGCTACATCACTAAAAAGACCACCCCACTGACTAAATGTATAAAAAATAAAACATTTCCTTTTCCAGCACTCAATCTTTTGGACAGGAGTCCAACTGAGACAAGGTATACCTAATAAATCCTCCTGATTCCCATTGATCTCTCCTGTCTCTTGGAATTCTGCCCCAAGAGCATGCCTGGATATGCTGCTGGTGATCTTTCATGGAAGTGAGCTTCAAGAATTGGGGGATTTCTGCTATAGACATGCATTCTTTAACATCTCATTTATTAGCAAAAATCAGCAACCCAGCTTTCCTTAGGTCTTCATGAGCTAACATTTTGTAGATTTCTTCTCTAGTTACAGAAATCCTCTCTCTGTTCATGTTGTCCACAACAACTATTACAAACTCTGTATTAGTATAGCAAGTGTTCTGGGAAGAGCAAAGAGATTCTTGAGCACCTATATCCCACATCAGGAAACTTGTATTATTAATCACTACCTCTTCTACATTGCTTCCTATTGTAGGGGAAGTATAGAAAATTGGTGAAGGATGATAGTTTTCCCTGCATTATCCTACCCAACAATGATAACTTTGTGTTCTTAGTGACTGAACAGCCTCCATATCCTGGTGAAAAGAATTCTCATTCTGTGGCAGCAAAGCTCCTCCAGCCACCTGGGCCACCAGCCTTCCCCTGGCTCATTTTGAGAGGGTGAGATTCCCACCGGAACATCCACCTCCTGGGAACTGGAGGGAGACCAAAGCACAGGCCACCCTGTGGCCTGTGAGGCCCTGCTGCTGCCACACTGTCTGCTGCAAACCTCGTGGGCTGCTATCCTCTTCCATCCCCAAGCTGTTTTCCTTCCTGTAATTCCCTGCAATAAAAGCCAGAGAGTGTGGGAGACTGCAGTATGGATTATGCCCAAAGCAGGAAGTAAGCAGTGCAGGCTGGAAAAAGGACAATGTTCTGTTTACAACCATATATTTTGTCTATTCTGTTCCTAATTTGAGAATGCTTTGTCTTGTCCTTGATGAGCCGTGCTTACATTAATTTCCATAGAAACTATACGACTGCACATCTTCGGATGTAGTACTGCCCTTGCACATAGCTTGGCTTTACCCCAGTTGATTACTAATGAAAGTCAGAGCCTAGAACTGGCCAGTGCCTTTGTCAGTTGCACAGGCATTGGTTGTCCTGGCACCCTGCTTTCTGCCTTAATTCTGTTGTTTAGGTTTTTTTTCCCTCAGGCTTGCATCATACATTGGGCAGGAGACTGGAGCCTACTGCAGAGGTTTCCAGTAACATTTCAGGGGTCCCCAGTAAGAAAGTTCTTGGTTTAGTGCTGCTCCCTTGAGACCCTCTCCTGCTGAGTGCTCTCAGGACAGTCCTTCTGGGTCTCTCAGTGTTCGGACCTAGTCTCATTTGAGTAATCTTTTCATCCTCTGTGGCAGCCATGGTGGCACCTTACAACACCTCTCTGTGCCTGACTTTCTCTACAAATAGAGATGTCGTGGGCATCTGTGTTCTGGAATTGCTGAAAGAAATTTATGGAGACACAGGAGTTGGGTAAAAAACCAAAGCCTTTACTTGCCAGCAAGGCAGGACTGCCAGAAACTTGTCTGATCAATGTCCACGCTGTTCTTTGTTTTAACATTTCCTTTTATATCTTCTTTTAGCCATTACCTCATTCCTGGTGGTATTAGTCATTAAAATTTCTGTTTCTCTTTTACAACTAGTTCCTGTTAATGGTTAAAGTCACAGACATATAACAAACAGATGGTGCTTAAAACACATACATTGTAAACTACTCAAACATTTCTACTTTGCTTTTCTCCAGGTTAAATGTTATCTACAGCTAGGTTACAGGTGAAAGGTTCAGTTAGCCATCACTTTAAACAATAAGAGTTATGGGAAAGGTAAATCTTAAAGGAACGTATACTTATTTTACTTCAGCTACCTTAATAACTAACTTATAGTTCAAATTTTCTCTATCTTCTGTAGGATTATATAATATGGTGGAAATTATTATGTAAACTTTACAGTGCTTAGAACAATGTAATAAGCTATGCTTGCCCTAAAATAGAAGATAGGAGATTTCTTTGAGCTAGATGGGATTGAGATTTTAAGTTGTAAATGACTGAACTTTATGCAGGCTGACATATTAATAAGTTTTCTTTCTACCCAGTGGAATGGAGAAGCTAAAAATGCAGGCTTGGTAGGTTATTAGGAAGAAAAAATAAATCTGTGCTTTCTAAGTGTTTTCTTTTTAAAGATAGTTTTGCTATGTATCCCAGTCTGACCTTGAACTCCCTATACTCCTGCCTCAGCCTCCTGAGTAACTAGTAGTATAATAATGCACCATTACAATTGGCCCTATCTGGGTTTTTGTTCTTCAGCTTATTTTTTTCGAAGTTCAAAAGATCACAAAAAATGGAGAGAACTTAAGACAATGAGAGGTCCTAAGGCTATGGCAAATGAAAACTACCACAAAAATATTTTTCTCTAATGAGGAAGAATGGGGCACCACCCACAAAGTATTGTTAGCAAATCCAGTGAACTTGGATCTTTTTAAGTTTCTAGATCCTAATACTTGTGTATAGGTGAGGCACAGGACCAAGGTAGTTGGCAGTTTTCAAATTTTGTCACTTTAAAATCATTGGGGTGCTTTTAAAACATCTTGATACCCTGGCTTTAATCAAGATCAATTAAATCTTAATGTCAGAGGATGGTTCTCAGGAATGAGTAACTTCTAAAATTTCCTAGGTAATTCCAATTACCTGAGAATGAATGAGTATTATGGTTTATGTATAGATGTCCCCCAAGAGCCTCATGTACTCATAGGTGCTGCTTACTGAAGATGACTGGATTATTCAGGTGCTACAGATGACTTCCTGTTAGGAGGTGGGACCTGGCTAGAGGATGCAGGTCACTGGAGGTGTGACCTGGAAGGATGTTTCTCCCACCAGGCTCATAGCTTCTCTCTTTCTGGTTCCTTGCCATAATGACATGAGCACCTGTCCTCTGCCAAGACCTTTCTGCCATGTTCTTTCTGGGTTTATGCCTGCTAAACATGGACTGAAACTTCTGAACTGTGAGTCAAAATAAATCTCTCCTCCTTTAAGTAATGGGTGTTGGATATTTTGTCCCAGCTAATATCCTCCATGGTTCCTCTTGGCTCACAAAACATAAAATATTTACTATTGACCTTTTCCAGAAAATGTTTGCTACCCCTGTTCCAGGTTCATAGTTTTCCTAATGAACAAAAATATATTGGAAAATTCATTTTCCCATGTGCTTTCCAAAAGAAGTATTCCACCAATTTGTTAATATTTGAATTTCCCATCAAATACTAAATGGATTAATTTTACCGTTATCTTAAGTGACATCAAAAGATCCATTTTATTGGTCTATGAAGTCATTCATAAATCCAAAGAAAATGTTCTTAATTTACAAAGAATCTATGACACTTACCTTATTTTAATATTTTCAATATACGTATGAGAATCCATTTATAATACTCCCCTCTTTGTGTTCCTAAGTCATCATGGAGTATGACAGGGCACTAAGCTTTATCTTCTTCTTTCACTTTACTAAACTTCTACTTAGATCAAGTGTCATATTTTGCTACTATTCAATTTAATTTTCTCATCTTATTATTTGGAATTCTAAAACCAGAAAAGCATCATTCCTAAGTTATGACTTAATTTATCTTTCACTTTCAAAGTCTCAGCTGAGCATGTCAATTTAGCTAAATTGGTCAAAAGTGGTGATAATGCCTATATACATGCAAGATGAGAGGAAATGATCTTTCATGAAATGTTTGTCATTATAGAGAGTGAGATCTAAAGTGTGTTCAGAGAGTGATTACAAACTACCAAATTTCTAAATAAAAATCCCTTGATGGGGAGACATCTATGTGACTAAGTTTGATCCTTGTGTGTGTTTTTGGGGTGGAAATGTCCGAGAATCTAAGAATTAGAATCCTAAGTGTGGTCCTTATTTGACTCAGAAGCTGAGGTCATTTTGAGTGCCAAAGAAATTCTGCTACTTGCTTCCAGTAGGCTCAAACAGGGTTAGGAAGTCATTAATTAAATGTATTTCCATTGTGAAATAGCCACAAGTTTTTACGGGGAAAAAATGGAGGAGCAAAGGTAACAGAGATCCTTCAGCAAGCGGAAAGGATAAAATGCAGCAGAGAATGGGGGACGCAGAGTGAGCGGCGGCACAGGAGGGCGGAAATCCGAGAAGGCGCTGTTTCAACAGCACAGGCCTCATGGAGGCAAACTCCTTCTGCTGTTCCAGGCAGCTCAGGCTGGAGGCTGTCAATCGTGGAAACGGGCGCGTCCCTGTCACTCCGTCCACCTCCGAAAAGCCACCACGCGGCCTAGCCCAGGGGGCGCCCGCCGCTACTCACGACTAGGTCTTCCGGGGCAACGGAGGGAAGCGGAAGCCGCGTGTGCGCGTTTCGAGTGCGCCTGCGTGGGCGGCTGGCCTCGGACTTCGGCTCCTGTGGTTGCTTAGAGCAACCGTCGCACGTTGGCCATCGAAGCGCGGCTCGTGGGCCGGATGTCCAGTTCCCGTTCTCCCGAGGGCACCCGGGGCGCTGGGCGGCAGCGGCGCAGCTCCTCGGGAACCCCGCCGCCTGTGTGGACCGAAAGCCCTCCCTCCGGCGGCGGTGTCCGCCCAGGGCCTCCGTGGGGTGGGGCAGGCGTCCGCCCATGGCACGCAGTTAGGCACTCGGGGTCCCGAGAGCGGACCCCAGGGCCGCGCAGCCATAGCCTCTCGTACTCCTGCTCCGTCTCCTGTGGCAGATACCGGTGCCACCACCGCTATGCAGGCGACTGGTGGTGGGCGGAAGACTACGGGCAAGAGGAGGAGAGCTGTCAGCAACGGAGGCTGAAGGAGCGAGAGCGGGCTGGGGAGCTGGGAGCGCCTGAGGTGTGGGGGCTGTCACCAGAGCCTCCTGAGCCCGATTCCGACGAACATGCTCCGGTCAAAGATGAAATAAAGAACTGGAAGGGCAGTGCTTCAGAGTCCAGCTCCGAAGAAAAGAGGAAGAGGACCAGTTGTTCAAAACCGAAAAAAAGAACGAAAAAGCCCTCTAAAAGAAAGCATAGAAAGTATTATGATAATGATGGTTATTCGGGATCTGACAGTAATTCTAGCTCTGATGAAAATAAAAAGCGAGTCAAAAAAGCCAAAAAGAAAGAAAAGAGAAAGAAACACAAAAGGAAACCCAAGAAAAAGAGTAAGAGGATGAAAAATCTCAATGACCCAACTTGTAAAGCTTCAGAAGGGAAGTTGCCAGAAAGTACCTGGATTGAGCAGTCAAAAACTGCAGATACTGTGGGTTTATTAATAGGTCCAGAAACACCGATAATACATACCTGTCAAGATGAGAAGCCTTTAAGTTATGGCCATGCTCTGCTTCCAGGTGAAGGTGCAGCTATGGCAGAGTACGTAAAAGCTGGAAAGCGAATCCCACGAAGAGGTGAAATTGGATTGACAAGTGAAGAGATCGCCTCATTGGAGTGTTCAGGCTATGTCATGAGTGGTAGTAGACATCGAAGAATGGAGGCTGTGCGACTGCGTAAAGAGAACCAGATTTACAGTGCTGATGAGAAGAGAGCCCTTGCATCCTTTAACCAAGAAGAGAGACAAAACAGAGAGGATAAAATTTTAGCCAGTTTCCGAGAGATGGTGTACAGAAAGACAAAAGGGAAAGATGACAACTAAAGACGTGTTTGTTAGACAGCAGGACTTTTTAACAACAGAAGTTTTATATGACCACTGTGCTTTTCTACTATGTTAACAGGTTCCTCAAGAAAAAGCTTCTTTTTGAGATAGTGCACATGGTTTTTAAAAAGATGCAAACATTACAGGAGAGAGTAAAAGGTGACTGCCACTGCAATCCCTGATTCCCTTCCCCAAACCTCTTTTTGGTATTTGTTCATAGTTTTCTGTATATACAAGGACACATTTTATAGAATAAAGCTGACTTTGACTATTCAAAGCCAACTCCTGATTGAAGAAGGCATGGGCTTTATCCATAAAACAAGATTTTAAAAAATGAAGGTGTACGGTGCTACAGTCTTCCAAAGAGTAGATTAGGGGTCAGCTAGGCTAAGAAGAGAAAGAAAAAATGAGAAGGTGATAGGGAAAAGTTTTAGATAACTTAATAGATTGAATATTAAGGTAGTTGTAGAAGCAAAATAAGTAATGTGTTCTTTTAAGATTTGCTTTTCCCATAACTCTCCTTGTTTAAGGTGAAGGTAGTCTGTCTCTTTAACCAGTAACTTCATTAACCTAACAAAGTTGCAATGCCAGGGTGAATTTACAACATATATGTGCTTATCTTGTGTCTGTGACTTGTAAATAGGAACTGGAATTGTATTTACACATCAAAGACCACTAGGGATGAGATAATGGCTAGAAAGGATATAAAAAGGGAAACGCTGAACAAAGGGGCATGCGGATACTAACCAGACCAGTTTCTGGCGGTCCCGCCCACTTGCAAGTAGAAATTTTATTATTTTACCTCAATTCTGTGTCTCTGCGCATTTCTTTCCAAGATTTTTGGAACAAAGGTACAAAGCAGGAGTTTGCTGTTAGAGATGGTGTATATTAGACCAGATCAGGAGGCACTCCATGGACAGGAGAGTTAGCATGGGAAGACCAGCTCATTGGTTCCAGGGACAGTGTTAAAGTGAGCTCCATTTAAGGTCCGTGTAATGCCTTTGTTCTCATTAGTGGTATCTGCCTGATAAGTCACTGACCCTGTGTCCTTACTTGGACACTAACCACACTACATCATCTCACTGGATAATCCCCTGTTCAAACCTATGTGGTAAGTCCTACAGAGCTAAAGTTGAGAAGTGGGGTTCTAGAATCTGGTAAGACATGGTGCTGTTGAAGGACACCTTTGCCCAAGTGTGTCACATGGTTGACATGGGGCCACATCATCTTGAAGTTTTCCCCAAAAGAGGTTGGGGAACACTGGAGAAAACCATACTGTGACATCTGCATGTTTCCATTGTAACAAGCAAACTATGCCACACTATGCACGAGGATTGACACTTAGCTTTTTTCACTTATCAATGCATCTTGGAGATGTTTTATTAGGACATAGAAATCTGTCTCATTCTAATGGTTTTATAGTATTTCATTGTATGAAAGAACCATATTTTACTGTATACTTAAGATGTGTCCTATATTTGGCTGGCACACAGCCCTGTTTTAAAAACCTTTGTGAGTATTCATCTGAAATAGAATTAGTCACAAAGAATCCTCTGAGTCATCTAGAAATGATCACCTTGAAGAAGAATTACTGGGCCAAGGGGAAAACATTTATTAGGTGTTTTCTATGTGTTAGGCACTGTGGCAGGTATTGGAAATAAAGAACAAATTAGTCTTTTTCTTTTTTTGGTACCGGGGATCAAACTCACAACCTTGTGCTTTCGAGGCAGGCGGCAGAACCACTGAGCTAAATCCCTGGCCAAGAACAAGATCGTCTTGATCCCTGCCATCATAGAAATGTAATTCTGCTGGGGAAGATTGAAAGAAATAAAACGAGCTGAAACACAAACACCCAAAGCAGGGTTTTATTAAGGGACAGAGTTGCGGGCTGTGTCAAACAGTGGTGAGAACAGCAACCAGGGGTTGGCTGGGTGAGGTTCACAAGGGCTTGGGGAGTGTGGTGGAGGCAGATGATTGGCTGTGACCGGGGCCGTGGTGGGAAAGAGCAGGTCTTTGTTCTCTCTGGAGTGACTCGTTTCCCATAGGCAGGGCCCATTTTAGGATGCAGGGTTGTTGGGGCTATTTTATCTAGCAGAGAACTCTATCAAAGATAGACTCTAAAAATTTAAGTAATTACAACTTATAAAATGTAACGAGGAAAATATGACAGATGTATAAGAAGTTTTTATATGATTGTCAGAGTCTAAGAATGTCACATTTAAGCTCTTCATGCTTTTAAATTTTGATGTTGCAACACTACTTTCTAATAAAATACGAAGTACCAGTATACAGATCAGTAGGATCACCAATATTGTCCTTTCAAAAGGCTTTTTGTCTTTGTTAATACAGTAGGTGAAAAGGCATTCCATTACCTTTATTTCTTTAAGATAGAGTGTCCTTTGTGTACTTATGAGTGTTTTGCAATTTTTAAATTGTGAGTTACTCACATTATAACTTTTATCAATGCTTCTATAAGGTTTTTTCTTATTGATCATAAACACTTCAGATAATAAAAAAATCATATCGCCCCATAAAGCCTAAAAATACTCCTCAATATTACCCAAACAAATGTCTTTGTATTTCTTGGGGGAAATGTGCAGCTGAGAAACCATGGTTTCTAAGTAAGCTAAGGTAAGATTGGCCGTTTTCTTTCCCCCACCCCCAGAACACAGTGCAAGAAATAGTACATGTAATACCTACAGAGACTATTCACAATAGCTCTTCTGTGGTACTTATGCTTAATTTGGAGACGGGTCTGGTCAGTAAATCTGCCTTAAAAGAAATTTTGAAAATTGTAATTTGTGTCTCATCTTTGTCTTAGGGAACTTAATAAAAATATAACTTTTCCTTTGAAGTAGTTTTTCACAGAATATGTGATTATGAGTTGTGGAATGGAAGAAAAATTGCATAAGAAATTTTTTTTCTTGGCAGGGAATGAATGGCAAAGGAGATCTGTTCATCCCATGACTGGGAATTGAAAGCAGAGAAGGGAGGTCCCCCAGTGACCAAAGTTTTTTCCATTAGGGCCTGACCTGAAAGTTTGAGCACATCCTAATAGTGTGGTGGGCTGGCAATGAAGCCTTAAACACAGGCGTTGTAGAGGGACACTTAAGATCCCCATCGTAGTGTAACCCAAGTTCAACTAAATGTTTATAGAGAGACTTGTAAAGATTTCACCACCAAATATAAGGGAAACTTTAGGTTTGAGGTGTGTTTATTTTTGCTTTATGAAGAAAGTATCTATTTACTTGTTTTATTGGAATTTTTCCTTTTCATTCAGAAGTGCATGTTGAGTTTTATTAGATGACTTTTATGCGTTTGTGAAAATCATGATTTTTATTAGCCCATTAATATGATGACTTAAAGACCTATTTTCCAATATTTAACAATAGGTTAAGCTTATTAGATTCATATATATATTTAGCTCAGAATACTGGCCATATAATTTTGTTTCAAAATTCATAGTGATGAGTAAGACCTGGTTGTGAGGGTAAAAGTGATGAGTTCAGAAAGCATCGTTACAAAAGCGATGTAAAAGCTTATGCTTGATGGCATGACTTACAATGCAACGGTGCCTCTGCAGCGGACATGGAAAAGGAAGTTCTTATTTTGACTATCCTATGAATGGACCTAATGGAAACATGCAGATCACTAGAATTTATCAGATTATCAAAGATCAAAAGTTTTGTAAGAAAAAAACAATGTTTGGTAAGAACAGGAAGAGAAGCTGGGCATGGTGGCGCACTCTGGAGGATGAGGCAGGAAGGGCGCTGCGAGTTCGAGGCCAGCCTAAGCTACACAGTGAGTTCAAGACCAGTCTAAACTACACAGTGATACTCCGTCTCAAAAAATAAAAACAAAACCAAAAGACACATTCGCTGTGCAGAAATACAGGTGGAATTTAATTTGATTTCAATATAGGGAGTTACGCGTTCAAGCGAGAACCCTCCCTTTTGTCCCTGAGGCCTGCTACTAACTACCCGTGTAACATACCTCATGTGGATAAAATAAATACTGGTTTAAAATGAAAACAGGAACATCAACAAAATCTCTCACACAAGCTCAGGGGGCAAGCCTCGCCTGGCTGGGCGGAGCCACCACGCCCCCTAGGAAGCCGAAGCCGAAGCAGGCACCATCGAGTCGCGGTCTTCCAGGCTCCTAGAGTGGAGTGGAAAGCGCGCGGGGGCCGGCGGTGTTGGGGAGTGTTTGGCGCTCCGGGCCCAGGTGGGTCGCCGGGCAGGGTTTAGGCTCGAGTTGGAGCCGTGAGGGCTCCAGCGGGCCTGGGGTGTGGCCCGTTCTGGAGGTGCAGAGAGGCCCTCCCGAGAGGGGCTGCGGGTGCGCGCGGCGGCGTCCTGCGCAGTCGGTGTTAAAGGTGGGCTCGCCTCGCCGAGAAGGTGAGCGTGGACCTGCGCGGGCGCGAGCCCTGGGTGGCCTCGCGGGGACGGGCTTGGCAGTGAAGGAGCCGCGAGAGCGGAGGCCTGGGGCCGGGGTGGGGCGCAGCGAGGCCGGAGCGGAGCCCTGGGGCCGGGGTGGGGCGCAGCGAGGCCTGTGGCCCTTGCGGGCAGGACCCGGAGAGATTCGGCGCGAGGGGTAGGAAAAGGGTTAGGCTGTGTAAGAATTTGGGTCTTTCCTTGGTGAGAGTTTTTGGAGGACTTTAAGCAGAGGAAAAACGTGATCTGACTTAGGTTTACGACGAAGCATGTGCAGCTGGGAAGTCCCCATGAGAGCAGGTTGGGAATTGAAGACACTGGGCCTGTGATGTGGTAGGTGTGGTTCGTTCGGTCAGATTCTTCTTCTTACTACTGGATCAGTTGTGGAGGCCAGAAATAAAAGAAAGCAAAGATGCAAGAGAGATTGCACGAGAGAGCTGAGGTCTTTGGGACCTTGAGTAAATTCTTGAACTGTCCATGTCTGATTCCTTCTGTACAGTGAGGTTAAAGCAGCTAATTCTGTATAGGATTGTGTGCAGACTAAGAGAACGAGTACAAACTGTTCATTCTTCCTGAGACGTGGAAAGTAAGTTTCAACATGCATCTTCTGAGAATAAGGATATTCTTTTTCTTAACCACAAACTGTTTTCTCATCTGAGGAAATTCGCCGCTGGGGTTGTTCGCCGTTTCCTGTGAAGGGCCGGACAGTAAACATTCTCAGCGCTGCGGCGGTGTGCTCCGCGTGGCACCACTCGGTCCTGGCCGTGGTGCAGAAGCCCATGTGGCACTGTTTGAGCGACTTAGTGCAGCTGTGGTACAGTAAACGAACGTGAAACCAAGATTCAGGCCGTTTGGTCCTTTGTGCTATAGTTTGCCTACCTCATTCTGGTACATCACATTCAGATTTCTGAATTCTTCAAAAAATATTTGAAAAAAAAATTTGTGGGCTTAAAAAAAATTCACATGTGGTATCTTGTTGTCTCTTGTAGATGAATTGCATTCTGGATTTACCTTAAAATTTCTCTTTACCGGACTCATGGTGAACATTTTTAGTAAAAATGCTATGTAGATGACGAGGCACATGATGCCAGTTGTCTTACTGGTGTTGCTGCTTTCCATATTCGGTTAAGTATGGGGCTCCCAGAAAGCTCCCTTTCCACCTGTGTAATTAGCACACAGTCAGCATGGTGGCTCTGGAGATGGAAAAGGTCCTGTTCTTTCACTGGCTTCACCCAGTGGTTTTAGCAATCACTTAGGGTCCTTTATCTGAATCATTTATTTTGAGGGTTATAAAATGTTCATTTTTAAAAACTTCCTGCTGTGTTAGCAGAGTCTTCTGTAGCAGTTTTCTCATTTGGTTTATATGCTTAGGAAAGAAAGGCTGTTTTGGAGAAAAGCAACTGAAGAGTAGTAAACTTGAAAACCTAAGAAGGGGTTATTGCTATGTTATTGTATGATTCTTGTTACTGTGTTTTTAGGAGCACCCTTCAGGATACAGCCAAAAGGAAGTTCCCCAGGGCATAGAGAGCAGCCTGGAGCTGGGGATGGCTACCATGCTGGTGAGTGTCTGCTCCCTGGCTCCCTCAACCTGAGGGGGAGCCTTTGGTCATGAAGGAAGATCAGTGTGTTACTGGAGGATTGGCCAGCGGCCTGACTCTGAGGGTCCCAACAACCCAGATTCGGCTGCCTGCTACCTCAGGAGAGCAGTCAGAGAGAGACAGTGGAGGTGAAGCAAGTCAGGAATTGATTGTTCAGAGTGACCATGTTTGGAAGAAACACAGAGATCAGTCAGGGTCTTAAGTCCTAAACCCTGTCTTTGAGGCTCTGATAAGAGCTTTGGCATTACATGGGGCAAGGTCAAACGTAGGGGGCAAGAAGTATACACACCCAAGCAGTGGGTCAGACTGGGCTGGTTGATTATTATCTCGGTTCTGGTTCTGTAGCAGTATGTTGCTAGCAGCAGGCCGATCATTATTGTTTGAGGGGTTGTGGGTCCCTATCGGAAGATGACTACTCCTCCTTGGGGTGGGGGGCAGTCTTGATTGCCATTGGGGGAGGCCACTCCTGGCTGGGGGCAGGCTCATTTCCCATTATGGGATGATCTGCCTTCAAGACTATCTGTTCCTGGAATCTTATCTTAGTGTTTTTAGCCTTGAAGGGGCCCTAGAGAGGCTGGGTAAATTTAGGGCAGATTGACCTGGTATTACCAGGTTTTGGACAGACAGTCCTTGAATGATGCAATGTCTGTGTGTAGAGTTGAGCACGTATCAGACTCACAGTTTGAGGTAGCAAAGGAGACAGTGGCCGGCCCAAGTAAAGACTCAGTGCTTTTAGCAAAAGCAGCCATTAAGTCCCTGTTACAACTACTCTACTTGGGAATAGGGACTCCAGCTGCAAGGAAACAGCAAAGGCCTTGGACAGGAGCCATTGTGCAAACAATTCAGGCAGTTGCGCTATGAAGAAACTGCAGGGCCCCGGGAGGCGCTGCGCCGGCTCCGCGAGCTCTGCCACCAGTGGCTGCAGCCAGAGACTCACAGCAAGGAGCAGATCCTGGAGCTGCTGGTGCTGGAGCAGTTCCTGGCCATCCTGCCTGAAGAGCTGCAGGCCCGGGTGCAGGAGAAGCATCCTGAGAGCGGGGAGGACCTGGTGGTTGTACTGGAGGACTTGCAGCTGGAGCTTGGAGGAAAAGGACACCAAGAGGTAAAGGTCAGATACGTTTTTGAAACTTCTGTCCAGATGTGGACATGAGTGCGGAAGTGGGTGGAGAATTGCTACGCTTTGATTCTGTTTCTTTCCAGTCTGGGTCTTAACTTCAACATCACCTCTCCTCTTCTGGGAGAAGCTGAAGGTGCTCCAGGTTCCCTGTCCTTTTTTTTTTCCCCTTTTGGGGTTTCTCTTTGTTTCCTTTCTAACACTGGGTGTCTGTCTGAAGGACAATTTCCTGAACCCACATGTGTCTCTCTTCATGTACCTCCTTGACTCTAGGCCCCAGACCAGGACAAGAAGCAGGCCCTGCTTTTGGAAGCACCAGGTCCTCTGAGAGCAGTGCAGGCGCAGCAGGTCCTGCCTGGGTGTGAAGGTCCAAAGCCTGAGGAGGAGGAGGGTAAGCCCTGTGCTGCCTCTGGAGGTCGGGTGGGCTGTGTGTGGCCCTCTGAGGCACTGCTCAAGCACACATGGTGTTTTGTGTTTTGCTTGGGGATTTATTGAAGGATAACTTACATCAGGAAAAATGTACTCTTCGTACTAGTCAATGAGTTTCCCCAAATGTGAAATGAATATGGTCCTCAGCACCACAAGCAAAATATGAAAGATATCCATCACTCTAAACCTTTTAGTTCAACAAACACTAAAGAAAAGTGAATCTGGACTTTCACTTTACTTGTCTTTACTGTGGGAATGAATTAAAAAAAGAAAAGTAGTGCTAAAGGGGATGGATATAATCAAAGTATATAATACTCATGTATGAAAATACCACAGTGAAACCCAATATTCTGTATAATTAATATGCACTAATTAAAAGGAAAAAAAGTAGGGCTGCTCTATCACCACAGGCAAAGAATCTCAGCCACATATTTCATTACTCATTTTTTATCGCCTTCAAATTGTTGTAAATGGCACAGTTATTTATTTCTAAAGATCACTTGGTTTATACATATATAATTTTTTTTTCCCTTGTATTTTGTCACTGAAATCTGTCTTTTTACTTTCTTTCTTTTTTTTTTTTTTTTTTTGGAACCAGGGATTGAACTCAGGACCTTGCACTTGTGAGGCCGGCGTGGTGCCGCTGAGCTACATCCCCGGCCCTTTTTTCACTTTCCATTCCTTACATTTTTCTTTTCTTCTTTACAGTCAGTTGTAACACCTGCTTCTTGATCTCACTTTCTCTGCTTTAATATCATTTTGGTTCTCCCACTGAAGTTTAGTTACTTCCTGCTCTTTCGCCATCATGTCGCAGGTGTGGCACACCCCTGTAATCCCAGCTCTCTGGAGGTGGAGGCAGAAGGATCACTGTGAGTTTGAGGACAGCCTGAACTGCACAGTGAGACCTTGTTTCAAAAAATGAAGAAAAAAACAAAAAGTAATTAATGTTTATCCCGTTTAATGTTTAGCTTATTGTCGTCCTTTCACTTTTTTGTGTTTTGCTTTTTTGGGAGAGAGTCTTACTATCTGATCCAGATCAACCTTGAACTCTATGTAGTCCATGCTGGCCTTGAACTTCCTTCTTTTGGTATGGGGGAGGGGATCCAACTCGGGCCCTTGTGCTTACAGGGCCCTTGTGCTTACAGGCGCCAGAACCACTGAGCTAAATTCCTAGCCCTGGCCTTGAACTTCTGATACGCCTGCCTCAACTTCCCAAGTGCTAGGATTACAGGCATGTATCACCACACCCGGTTTGGCTTTTTTTGATGTTTGAAACCTTCCATAATAAAAAGCAGAAAATAAAAATAAGAAAAACAGTTCCCATGTGTAGTGACTCCCAGTTCCCATTACCAAAAGCCTCACCTAGTGCGCTCTGACACATTCTTACCCTCAGCCCCATGCTCCCCAGCATAGACAGTTGTCCCAATCTTTTCAAGCCCTTTAGCACATCCTAGGAAATCTTTCTGTCCCAAGCTGGGACAGTTAAGGCTTTGTTTTGTTTCTTGAGTCTGCTGAATGTCTACTGATGAATGGCTGATTTTATTTGTAAAGCTATATTACTCTCAAAAGTGAAAACTCAAAGTCTCTGTGACTCAAATCATTATTGTTTTTTCTTTTCTCTTTTCTTTGGTACCAGGGATCGAACTTGGGATCTTGTGCTTGTGAGGCAGGCGCCGGAACCACTGAGCTAAATCCCTGGCCCTCAAATCAAACTCTTAGCTGTGAGCCCTTGTACAAATTTACATACTTGCAATATACAGTGGCACAGGGGCCGGGGATTTAGCTCAGTGCTTTCACCACCTGCTGTGCAAGCAAAAGACCCAAGTTCGATCCCTGGTACCCCCCGACCCCCTGCCACCAAAAAAAAAAAAAATACAGTGGCACAGGGTAAACTTTTCCATTCCAAAAGGGAGGAATAGGAGCATTGGAAAAAAGAATGAGGCCAAAGTAAGACCAAAACCCAGCAGGGCAAACATGAAATCCTGTAGCTCAATGTCTAGCATCTTTGTCTGCGACTCTGCCCTTACGCCCTCCCTGTTGTAGCACACATGACCGTTCTCTTGGGTTGGCTCTACAGCTTTCCTCAGTAGACCTTCCATGAGCCAGGAATCTCCACCTTCCTGGGATCTCCATTACAGCTTTGCTTCATTCTCACAGCCTTGAGTATCACCATTTCAGGGCTCCTGCCAGGGACTCTGACCCTGCCACACATTGCCTGACTTCCCAAGCTTTCCTTTGAAATCTAACTGAAAGCATTTGTGACCTCATAACTCTTGAATTCTGCATGCCTATAAAACCAGCATCGTATGGATGACACTAAGGTCTGCAGCCAGCTTAAGCAGTAGCTGAGCCCCCTTGGACTATGGCTTCAGTATTTTCTGAGTGTGTGAATGGCTGAGCTTGATGAAATGAATCCTGGTGAAATACTTCCTTAGGTGGCTCTGTCTGAACAGGGTTCCTAGTGCTCTCTGCTCAAAGCAAAGCCTTTCAAGGGAGTTTACATTTTTATACCTTGTGCCTGTTATGAGTGGGACCTGGCGAGTTCCTCAGATGATGTCAAAGTCTCTTTCCTATTGTCCTGCTTCAAAGTGCCTGGCCTCTTTTTCATGGCATTAATCTCAAGAGCAACCATACCCTCCTTTGCCTTAATTTTACATGTACTTCTTTTGTACCTAAACTGCAAGTGTTTCAGATATTTTTGCTCTTGTTTTTTTGCTCCTGATTCTCACTATAAATCTGGCTAAAAGCACACAGCAGTATCCATCCTACAGGCCGAATGCTGTGCTGTCTTGAAATTTTCTCCACTGGATAGATTAGTGTCACCTGTAAATTCAGCCTTCCACAAATTCTCAGAGCATGAACAAATTGTAGACAAGTTCTCTGTCAGCATTTAACACACATGACCTCTAGTGCAATTCCTGATAGTCTTTCCTAGGTGAAACTTCACAAGTAGACGTGTCCATCTGCATTCCTGAGCGCACACCAGAATCGCCCATTAAGCGCCACTTACCACATTCTAGGGTGCATATCTAAAGCTTTTGAACCACAGTGTCAGATATAGTCACAGCAACAACTACTTGGTACCAATTTTATGTTAGTCAACTTCTGTTGCTGTGACGAAATACCTGAGATAAACAACCAAAAGGTGGAGGAAAGCCTTCTGCTTTATTTATCTTTAGCTCATGGTTTCAGAATTTTCAGTCCATGATCATCTGGTTCCTTTGTTTCTGGGCCTGTGGTGAGGGAGAACATCATGGTGGAGGCTGTGGCAGAGGAGGACTGCTCACCTGGTGGAGGAGTTGGCCCAGGGCCGGAGAAGTGACAGAATGCCTTTCCAGACACGCCCCCAGTGACTTCCAAGCAGGCCTCACCGCCTCAAGTTTCTGCCACCTCCCAGTAACACCTGCAGCTGCAAACCAAGCCTTCGACACTGGGGTTTGGGGGGCTTTTAATACCCAAGCCGTAGCACCCTTGTCTACCTGCTGTCTGCCTCCTTGGGCGTGAGAGTCTGTTTCCGACGCCTGCCTATCTGGGGAGTCTTCTGAGCCAAGTGGCTGCCAAAAAGCAGGCCTGCCTTCACTGAACAGCTGTGCAGAGTGAATGTAATAGCAGTGGTTCTTGAGACTGTTCCTTGCCCTGTGCACCTGGTGAAAATGTTACTTTATATTCCAAGTCCAGGTTATTTTTGAGTTTAATGTTTCTCCTTCCTTTTAGTTCTATGTCATTTCTGGAAAAGATTCTTTCGTTCCTTTTCCTTGGTCTCTCACTCTGCCGTTGTGGATTTCTGCTTTCCATTGCAGGGGACCTCACCCACACACAGTACATTCATTGTCTGTGTTCCTTGACCTCACTTTCCCTCACATGTGACTTGACTTTCTCTGACGTCACCTTGCTAACTTCTTCACTTTTACTTGTGGCGCTCATCTACTCTGATTATCTGCGGTGTCTGCCTTGCTCATACTGATTATTAGTATATTAGAGTCTCCTCGTCTGGTTTGTCTTCCCACTTCCCTATTGCTTTCTCATTCTTACAGTGCATCCCTGTTGTGCTTTGGGCCTTAAAAGACTTAACCCAGAAGTCCATTCTTCTCACCCTTCTGCACATGTGCCTGAGCATGCTTTTCTTCACTGTCAAGTAATTTCACCCTTCAAATGTAAGCCATTTACTCATCAAACAGTTGTTCAATGTCTATATTTGTGTATGTACCAGGAGCCGTGCTAGAGAAAATAAAGTCTGCTGTGCCTATGCTCACAGTGTCCTGAGGTTTTGAGGGCTGTGCTGGGGGAGACAGACATAGGAACAAATTGTTACAGCATTGAAAGGGAAAACGTCTCTTGGTCCACACAGGAAGGGTCAGGAAAAGGCCAAGGCATCTCTGTGAACATGCTGCCCTCAAGGTCTTTTCGCCCCAGACTTTAGATACACTGATGAAAACACTGAGTCCAGAGGACTTGTTACTTCTCTAGGATCACATGGATGCCAGTAGTCGATAAAGCTGTTACTGTGTCTACATTTTTCCATTCTTAAAGTGCCTTCTTAATAGCCCAAGGGTCCTCAATGGCCTTAGCTTTTTATTTTCCATGTGACAAACTATTTTCAAAAATTATAGTCATGCCATTTAATACAGTTCATTTGCTTGCCTAGAGCTCTTCTGTGGGTGTTGTGTATCATATGGTAAAATTTAAACCACTGAAAATAAGTCAGAGCCGGACATGGTGGCACCTGCCTATAATCCAGCACTTGGGAGGCTAAGGCAGGAGGACTGCTGTGAGTTCGAGGCCAGCCTGGGCTACATAGTGAATTCAAGACCAACCTGATATCTACATAGTGAAACATTGTCTCAAAGAAAAGAAAGGATGAAAATAAGTCAGCACCAAGCACAACTCCCTAATCCTCCCCCAAGCAGTCACTGTTAACAGTGTCTTGTGTATAATTCCATGTATGTGTTATAAAGCAAGAAACTACAGTAGTTTTACTTTGCATACCTTATTTAAATTTTTTTTTCTCCTAGCAGATTCCTTCCCCAAGCCCCAAAACCCCAAGTAATTAGTGATACACATTTAATGTTTCAGATGAGGAGATACATATTGGGAATGGCAAGCTGGTAATGACAGACCCTTGTGGAACAGAGGAGTCATCCAGGAAGGAGGCTGACCCCAGAGAGGCTCAGTATGAGGACTCCAACTTGGAAAGGCAGCCAGGCAAGCCCCAGGACTCAGACTTGACTGAATTCAGAAGCACTCGGCCAGAAGGAAAGCTCTGTGACTCGGAAGTGTGTCAAAGTTCTGCACTTCCCGGACATCAGAAATCCCACTTGAAAGAGAAAGGCCACCAGTGCCATGAGTGTGGTAAAGTCTTTCAGAGGAGTTCACACCTTGTCAGACATCAGAAAATCCACCTTGGTGAGAAGCCGTATCAGTGCAAAGAGTGTGGGAAAGTCTTCAGTCAGAACGCAGGCCTTTTGGAACATCTCAGAATCCATACTGGAGAGAAACCTTTTCTATGCATCCATTGTGGGAAGAACTTCAGGCGAAGCTCTCACCTTAATCGACACCACAGAATTCACAGTCAGGAGGAACCCTGCGAGTGCAAGGAGTGTGGGAAAACCTTTAGTCAAGCCCTGCTCCTCACCCACCATCAGAGAATCCACAGTCACTCCAAAAGTCACCGGTGTAACGAGTGTGGCAAAGCCTTCAGCTTGACCTCAGACCTCATTCGGCATCACAGGATTCACACTGGAGAAAAACCGTTCAAGTGTAAAGTATGCCAGAAAGCCTTCCGACTAAACTCACACCTGGATCAACACATAAGAATCCATAACGAAGAAAAGCCCTACAAGTGTACCGAGTGTGGAGACGCCTTCCGGCAGAAGTCAGGTCTCTTTCAGCATCAGAGACATCACCACAGAGGCAGACTGGCTTGATGAATGTTTTCTCTGTGTAGAACATTAGAAGGAACACAGAGAAGCAAAGAACATGCCAGAAGAAGTCTGGCCAACTAGTGTTGGAGAATGCTCCAGGGCCAAGTTGGAAGCCATTTGCTTCCCTTTCCCCTCCTCTGTGTTCCTTGAAGCTGGCCTAGTACTGCAGTACACAGCACTGTGTGAGCAAAGCAAAACAGCAGTCTTCACTACAGGACTTCGAAGAGGCTCTAATGTGATAATTGCATGGTTGTGTATCTCCATGTAGCCTGTGACTCATTGAGGCCTTTGAGAATAGCAGCCAGTCAGGTGTCCGCAGGTTTAGACACTGATGGAAAACAAGGGCAGGGTGGTATTTTAGATACCATGGCAACAGACTCATTTTCTCCATTGGCTTTACCTCCTCCTTTCTGCTGGCCTTACCTCCATACTCCCCATGCATAACCAATGGAAGCATTTTAGAAAGCAAAGAACTTTTGTGGTTGACTGTAGTACTTGTCCTCATGTCACTTTACGTTCTCCATCCCCATCCCCATCCCCACCACATCTCATTGGTTCATGTCACAAATCAGAGTTTTACTTAGACTATGGAAGAAATTCCATGAGTCATTTGATTGAACTGTGCTGGAATAATCCAAGTAGCAACTGTCTTACTTGATAACTCCAGTGCTGGTACAGTGACTGCTGGATAGATTCTCTTCAATAAATGTCCAGTGAAAGAAATCAGACTTCTTCTTTTTAATATTGGAGATGCAGTTTTTGAATGTTGCTTGTTTTGGAAATTACTGAACGTCAGCAATAAAGTCACCTTTTAGAGGAGGTCACTATCTCTGTATAAGTAACTCTTAATGATTAAGAGTATTATGGTTATCGGCCAGGGATTTAGCTCAGTGGTTCTGCTGCCTGCCTCACAAGCACAAGGTCCTGAGTTCAATCCCTGGTACCAAAAAAAAAGGATTATGGTTAGAGGAGTCGGCTCCCAAGCACATATGGAAGGTAAACATGGCTTACTAGTTGGTAGTAGCTGCATGAGGTACTACGCCCTGAAGACGTTTTCTCAATCTGCCAATGTGGGAAGAAGGCTGAACCCTCATAGTGATTAGAAGTTCAGCTGCATGTAATTTAAGAAAGCAGGAGAGACTTTGTAAAGCTTTTTCCTCTAATAGAAAAAGTTGGAGATGATCAGGCCAGGAATGATAAGATGGTTCCCTGGTATCACTAGGGTCTGAGTCTTCTGCCATTTTGCTCCACCATCCTGGTCCATGCCAGCAGTTTTAAGACCCTTACATGATACTTGATGGCTGCTGAAGTTTCAGACATCACATGTAAAATGTGGAAAACAGCAGGACAAAGAGGTTTCTCCCAATTCTGTCAGCACTCAGCTGCCTTCCCAACGCATGTATCTCTGGCCAAAACTTAGGGAAGGAAGGCAGGAAGGACGTTTAAAGCATAGTCATAACTGCCAAAACTTAGAAGAAAGCTGGATGTCCTTCTGCATTTGAAGGAATAATTAAACTGGGCCAGTTTTTGCCAGCACAGTGTCGCACCTATAATCTCATCTATTTGGGAGGCTGGGGCAGGAGGGTCAGAGTTCAAGCCTGGCCTGGCAATTTAGTGTGACCCTGACTCAAAAAATAAAAATAACGGGATGTAGCTCAACAGCAACATGGCCCTGTACCACAACAAACAAAACCATTGGCCTAGTTTTAAAGATGTTTCCTATTTTTGCTAGTGAATTGAACATCTCCTTATGTGCTAATCATTTACAGTTCTGATTTTGTGAGTAGCCTCCTTTCCTGACAGTCTCCTCTTAAGCAGCAATGCCCTTAAAAATATTGTAAATAGGGAGCTATCAAATTTTAAATACATGTCTTTTGACAGTTCTAATATGTCATATTTATCAAACAAATATAAAAGAATAGAGAGATTGAATGGTGTTCCGTGCAGTATTAATTATAAAGAAAAATACAGCGGTGCATAACGACACATGCTGTAACCTCAGCATTCTGGTGGCTGAGACAGAAAGATCTCAAGTTTAGCAACTTAAGCTAAACCTGTCTCAAAAAGGGTGAGAGGGCTAGGGTGTGTGAAGGCCCTGGTTCAATTCCCAGCACGGGGAGGGGTACAACAAATACACTGCAGTAGGGGAGTTAAGCATTGGTGGTTTAAAATACATAGACACATACTATTGGCTAACTGAGAAGTTTGAGTGCTATTATGTGGTAGCACCCTAGGGAGATAGTAAAAATACGTATTAACCGTGGTCACCTCCCAGGAAACACTGTCTCCATGTGACCTGAGTTTTCCTTGTGTGTGTGCAATCTGTGTACATAAAATAATTTACTCCTTTTGCGTTATTTTAATTATCCTAGCTCTTATTCCAGCCCATGAGGACTCCAGCAGATTTATCTTTGTCTTCCCATCCTGCTAGTTTTTAGCTGAAATGATTCACAGAAATACGGATGTGAGCGGGCCGCGGAACGGGCCCAGGCCAGAGGCGGGGCAGCGGGCTCCTCCCGGCGCGCCACCGAGACGAGGGCCGCGCGGCTAGAGAGGCACGGGAGCCGCCGGAAACCGTAGGGCTGGAGGCCCGGCGAGAGGAATGGCGTCCAGCTCCGGCGCAGGAAGGGCCCTTCCGAACCCAGCCAGGAGTAGGAAGTGCGTCTACCGCCTTCTCCCTCACAGGAAACGCCTCGCTCTGAGCCCCGCGCCGGGAAGCGCTCTCCGGTTTGAGTCCCGGTCCCCGGCGTCTCTGCACAGGCACCTGAAGCCCGCGAGAAGTCCAGCAGTGTCCGCAGAGTACCAGGCGCGCCGGCCGGGCGTCCTGGAAGAGCTCTCCGCGGGCTGCGGGAGGCCAGCGGTCTCTGTTGCGGAACGCGGACAGCAACGCGGACAGCGAGGGAGGTGGGTGCAGTTTGCCGCGATGGTGGCGAGGTCAGCACACTTTCCCCATGCGCACATCAGGCTCGGGGCTGGGGCGTGGGACTTTACATTAGAAGGATGATCCTGGGCGTGAAAAGTGGGTGGGAAGAATTTGAGTAGTCAACATGGCAGTGACTCCAGGAATTTGGTAAGACCATGGTTTTCTTGAAGGGAAGAACTCTACCTTTTCTTCCAGATCTAGCTTTAGTCCTCGAAAATAATGAGGTCCTCAGTAAATCGAGTGACAAACCAGTACAACCCAGTAAAGCGCAGATCCCGAGGAGTTTGAATGTAATTCATGGAGTATTTGAAACTTATTTTTTTGAAAAGTTTCTCTGCTCTCACACCACAACAGTGAATGTACAAGACTTATGTCCTCAGTAGGTGTAGCGATCCCCACCCCCGCGCTCCCAGGCAAGCAGTTAATGGGTTTTGGCAGGGAAAATAACTCCCAGCCTGTTAGAAGTACGATGTGCTCAGTTCGCGGTCACACCACATCGAGGAATTGTCGCTGTCATGGGCTAGGTCCGAGAGTCCCTGAGGCGGAAATAAGGAATTTAACCCATCCCTTTAAAATAAGTAGGCAGATTTGCTGACTCCTGTCATGGATAAAGGATTTTCAGGACGCATCAGTAAAAGAGGAATAATAAGGATAGGATGCACTCAAGAGTGGAATTCAAGTGCTCAGTAAGGCACAGCACAATTGGGAGCTTTTATTTGTTTTATGTTTTAGGTGGAAATCTATGGAATTCGATTATCTGTAGTCTTGGTCTTAGTTTTAGTTTTAGTCTTAGTCTTAGTGGGTCAGAGAGGATGGTCCACCCCTAGTGAGATAGTGGTCTGTCTATGCCTATGGAAAATGTCAAAAGGGTGGTCTGTTCATGGCTAAAAAGTTCCATTTCCAAATAAAAAGGAAGAGACCCCTTTGCAACTGAAAGGGAGTTGCCCAGGTTAGCTGTTTGGGGAGAAGGAAAAAAATTGTGAATAAATCAGGCTTGTGTTCTGAGGCTGCAGTTTTTCTTTAAAGTAAAATTTAAAATATCTTGATTTCTTTTTTTCCTTTCTACCCAGCTTTATTTCTTCTATGCTACCTTAGAATGAAGTCAGGAACCAAAGATGGAAATCAGGAAAGTTGTGTTGGAATTAAGACTAGCTCCTAGGTTTTCAGGAGGGTCCTGAGTGGCCTCATTACCTTCAGTCCAGACCTAATTGTAGGTAAGCAGAACTCAGGAAATGCTCAGTTGTTTACTGGCCACCTAATCAGTGTGGGTGGCTTTGTGGACTTAAAATGACTAATTGAAACTTGGGCTTCTAACCCAGTTCCTAAGCATACAGGGTTTAAAGGAAACTGAGATTTTAGAGAACAAACTGATTATTTTTCATTTTAAATTCCTCAAAACTCAGGAGCTTTGTAGAGAGTGGCTATACCTCCCTTTTGTAGGGTGTGGGCTGCATTCCAGGTTGCCTGAGGAAGTTTGTCCTTGATCCAAAGTCCAAGTGGACTGTCTATTCTTATTTTAATTTTTATCAATATGGTTGGTCACCCAACTCTATCTCAGGCCCTTCCCCTAGCTAGCTGCCTTATTTATAAGCTAACTGCATGAAACATTCTTTACAGGGTATCCCCTTGTTCAGTCCGGTTATATCCTACAGTTCAAGGGCTCAGTCTCAGGAAACTATCCCTCTCTTGTCAGTCAGAAGCCCCAGATTGTTTTAGCTGTGCTTCTGACTGGCTGACTGTTCCTACTGCCTCCTACTTGAGCTCACAGAACACAGGGGAAAGCTTTATGTTTACTGGTGTATTATTAAGGATATTACAGAGGATACAGATGAAGAGTTGTGTAGGACAGAGGTTAAGGCACAAAGAGCTTCTATGCCTTGTGCACACACCAGCCATCAGGAACTTTGCACATCTAGCTATCTAGAAGCTTCATAAACACTTTTTTGGGGATTTTATGTAGGCTTTGTTACTAGGTATGATCAATTAAATTATTATCTGTTGGTCGTCAACTTAATTTTCAGTTCCTCCCTCCTCCCAGGAGGTTGTAAGGAGGACCTGAAAGTCCCAACCCTGTAATCCTGCTTTGTTCCTTTAGGTGACCAGATCCTGGCCTGAAACCACCTAAGCAGACACTTATTTGAAGATTTCAAAGATTTTAAGAGTTGTATGTGAGAAAACAGGGACAAGTACCAACACATATTTCACAATATAACAGGAGGTATGTTGGATGTGTCCAGAATTGTCCTTTAGAAACTATTAATCCAACGATAGAATAGGTATTCAAGGAATACCACATAGAAAAGTGTTTTTACAGTGAATGGAACAGTGATAAGGAAATTAAAAGAGAGGAATAGCTTAGGGATTCTGTGGAATTATCTGTATTCAGAGATAATTAAATTAAATTGGGGTCTGGTATTAAACCTGATGCATGGAAGATGGTGCCATCATTAGAAATGGAGAGATACAGACTGAGTGGAGCTTTAATGGACTATATGGTTCAGTTGGGATTTGTTCAAATTATGGTGCAGGACAGGCCTACACCTGGAAGCATCCTGGTGATGTTTCAGGATAGGAGTCAGAGCTAAGTGTGGTGGCGCAGCCTGGAATCCCAGCATTATGTAAGGCTGACGCAGGAGGTTCACAAGTTTGAGCCCAGTCTGGATAACTCAGTGAGACTTTGTCTCACAAAAGGAAATAGGAGATAGCTCAGTGGGAAGGCCCTGCCTGAGTTCATCCACTGGTACTGAAAACCAAACAAGAAACAAAGTAAGATGTTGGTCAGAGTGTGAAAGGCGAAGTGGAGCCAGATAAAGATTTGAGTTTGGATTTTTTTGAGATAGCATCTCACTGTGTAGTAGGCTGACCTTGAACTCACTATCTACCCAAGTGCTGGGATTACATTCCCTGCTCAAGCATTCTTCCTGTTAACCCTTCTCCCCTCGTATCCTACCTCCCTTACCTCTGGGTTTAGCCTCTTCATAATCACAATGTACCTCTGATTCAGTGCATGTACAGTAGAGGCAAGCAGGCTCAGCTTTTGAGTGTGACCTGTACTGGGGACAAAAATGTATTACATACAGCTTTGGAGCTCTGTGATTTGAATATTGTGCCTCAATTCTTATGCTTTAGATGAACATTTGGAAAAAACATTTCTGAAGTATAGAACTCAGCCAAGTGACCTTTTCTCTAGCTTCTAAGCTCAACATGTATGAAGGTTTGCCGGGCTCCATTTCTGAAAATGAACACAGTATCCTGAAAGTGAAGATAGAAGACACCACCTGCGAGCAGGCGTATGGCTCACAGGAGCAGAGCTCCCGCACTCAGGAACTCTGCCGACTGCAGTTCCGGCAGTTCTGCTACCAACAGGCTCCTGGGCCCCGGGAGGCTTTGGCTCAACTCCGGGAGCTCTGCCGTCAGTGGTTGCGGCCAGAAATGCACAGCAAGGAGCAGATCCTGGAGCTGCTGGTGCTGGAGCAGTTCCTGGCCGTCCTGCCCGGGGAGCTGCAGGCCTGGGTGCAGATGTATCCTCTGCAGAGTGGGGAGGAGGCCGTGAGAGTGCTGGAGAATCTAGCAGCAGGACGTGGAGACACAGGACAGCAGGTGATGGGTGGGGTGGCGCTGGAGAAGAAAGGGAGGATGTGTGTCTCTTAATCTCTAACTTTTTATTTTGAGATAATTTTTAACTTACGGATACATTGGGAGAACAGTGTGCAGAACGCCTGCGGATGCGTCAGCCAGATTCCCCAGGTGCTAACGCTTGTCTCATGATGTGCCCCATCCCGTGCTCCTGTAAAGCAAGTCCTTCCTGTGTGTGTGTGTGTGTGTGTGTGTGTGTGTGTGTGTGTGTGTGTGTGTGTGTGTGTGTGTGTGTGTGTGTGTGTGTGTGTGTGTGTGTGTGTGTGTGTGTGTGTGTGTGTGTGTACACACACGTATTTTTTTTCCTGAAGCATTTCAGAATGAATTGCAGACAGTCTGTCCCTTTATCTTTAAACATTTTGGTGTTAATGTCTGAAGAGCAAAGACATTCTCTTATAAAACCAAAATATAATTATCAAATTTAGGGAAATTAAATTATCATGATATATCATATAACCCTAGTCCTGCCCACATTTTGCCATATTACCCCATTACTGTTCTTTATGGCAGTATTTCCTTTCATTTGGGAAATAAGTCATCATCACATTTAGTTGCTATTTTCTCCTGACTAGATCCAGGTTGCACATCTTGAAGAGAGTATCTACCACAGAGGTGATGTTGTGTTTTCAGGAGGAACATGGTGATGGTTTCTCCCATTACTGATGAGGTCCTGGTAGTGCCTCTCAGACTGGCTCACTAGAAAGTTACTGTTTCCCCTTTGTAATTACTATTTACCTTGTGGGAAACATTTTGAGACAGTGTCCTAGTCCTCACTAAGCCTTTACCCACTGGTTCAGGCATTCTGGCTTTGTGTGTATGTGGAGGAACCTTTGCCTTTCTTACCGGCCTTGCTATGGAATAGGGGCCAGCTCCTGTCAGGCACGTAAGCCCTTATTTGCCAAATGAATGAACGAATGTGTCCACTTGCTCCTGCTTTACAGAATTGAGTGAGGCTTGTTCTAGGTTTCGCTAGGGAAGTCCTAACAGTTGTTTGCTCTGGTTCCCACCAGGATGCCTTTTCAAGGTGAATCTTTTTGTCTCCAGGCCTCTTTCTACATTCAGGAACAAGATATGCACCTAGTGGTGACAGACTATCAAGGAGCCTCTTTGGAGAGTCACAGCCTCCAGCTCCTTCCCAGGGTAACCACCCTGCCAAGCGAACCTCCACAGCTCCCCCAAGAAGTGAGTGGTGAGTGCCACAGGGTGAGTTAATGAGGACAGAGGAGCAGGCCAGCAAGAGATACACCACTTCTTAGTGGAAAGTTGATTGTGTATGTCCTCAAGTTGTGTTTCTTATTTTTGTTTACACTGTGAGGTGACTGCCACCAGCTGCTGAACACATCTGTCACCTCACAGTTATATCTGTGTGCATGTGTGTGTGGTAAGCATACTTGACACCTTTCAGGAAGAGTCAAGTATGAAGCTGGGCACAGTGACACACACCATTGTTCCAGCTTCCCAAAAGGCTAAGGTAGGAGAATGGACCCCTGGAGGCCAGAAGTTCAAGGCCTACGTAGGTCACATAGAGATTCTCTTACCATTTTTTTGTAAAAAATCAAGTATGCAATATATTATTAACTATAGTCAGCATGCTATACATTTGGTCTCCAGAACTTCTTTTCTAGAACTTCAAGTATATGCCCTTGACCAGTGTCAGTAAAGATAGAGTGGCTCAAAGGTAGGCTGTAGTGGATTTTGTGCTGCACTACCCAAAGTGCTCATCACCAGCTTCTTCCTCTCCTTACTTTATTTATACCTGTGAATTTAATTTTTCTTTATGTATGTAAAAATTTATCATTATTAAGCACCTTGTAAATTCATAAATGCTGCTCATTTCTGTGAATGGAGACCCTAAAATTTTAGAATCTTTTGAGTTTTTGGTAGCATGAAGAATCACAGTACTTTCAGACTCAGACAGTGAGACCTGCATCTTAGTTTGGATATTTAGCAAATACAAGGTTTGGGGTGCTGGGTCACAAACAGGACACTTCAAAGCCTATCATGTCTCACTTAGGATTCTTGACTACTCTAGCGAGGGTTTGCTCCCCAGGGACCAACCTTTCTCCAGGAAGAAAGCTCTAGAGAGAAGGCAGAAGAGCCTGAGTGTAGCCCGCCCTGGGTCCAGGTGAGCGGACAGCTGTGGGAACTGAAGTACAGCCCCTCCTCCTTCATCTGCCCTTTGCCCTTTTCTGCCCACATTCCTCATCTGAGAGCCTTTCTGGCGCGTGTGTCTTCCACGTTCACGTTGTCTTAGAATGAATGTCACAAGAACTTGGTCTCCTGTTTCCTCCTCTTACCCCATGTATGGGAGGCACTCTGTTTGAGAGTGAGGGGTGGGGTTTGGCCTTTGGTTTCAGTTTGCATTCATTTGATGCAGAATGATTGATAATTTCTCTTTTGGGGGTCTATGGTTTCTCTCTCCAGCCTGAGGACTTCAACCTATTGTCAACAATAAGTTGTTGTCCTTTATATTCTGGGTTCAGCATATACCCATATAACACTTGGGGAAATTCTGTACATCTAAAACAAACTTACATTTTTTTCAAGAAATTGACACTTTTGTTTTGGAAGCAAAACCTCTATTGGTACATTTTAGATACATATAATGATAACATTTATCATGGAGAATTTGTACCTGTACATGATGCATCTTTTTTTCCCCATTCCCCCTCCATTTGACCTCTCTTCCTTCGCTTATTTACAAAAGCTTTGTTTCCATTTCTTCCTTCTATTCCTTTTTTCCCCTGTCCTTTCTTTGCTTTCTCCCTCCCTGCTCCTTTATTCCCCTTCTCCTTGAAACATTTTTTTTCCATTTCCCAATATTTATTATACATTTTGGT
This sequence comes from Heterocephalus glaber, assembly GCF_053883595.1. Classification (NCBI taxonomy): domain Eukaryota; kingdom Metazoa; phylum Chordata; class Mammalia; order Rodentia; family Bathyergidae; genus Heterocephalus; species Heterocephalus glaber. The sequence continues at coordinate 1,043,840 of NW_028258315.1, forward strand.
CCTTATTTCCACTTTTGGCTTCTCACACCAGACAAACAATAAGGTACTTAAATATGTGTGTCCAATTTATCTCACTTAAGAATATCATCTTTTTTTTTTTTTAAGAATAACATCTTAAGATGCATCCATTTAGCTAGAAATATTTCAAACTTATCCTTCTTTGTGTCAGAATAGTATTCTGTTTTACAAAACCACATCTTCTTTATCCATTTGTCCATTGATGGGCATTTGGGCTGTTTCTAAGATTTTGCTATTATAAATTTCATTACACTGTAGTCTGATAATATGCATTAGATAATTTCAATTCCTTTGCATTTACTTAAGCATGTTCTATGAGCTAGTATATGGTCTGTTTTGGAGAATGTCCCATGTGCAGCTGAGAAGAATATTCTGATGTTGGGTGGAACACTGTAGACATTACTAAGTCCATTTGTTCAGAAGTTTGGTTCAGTTCTGATATTTCTTCATTGATTTTTTTGTCTAGTTGATCTATTTGTGACAGTGTGGTATTGAGTCTCCCATTACCATTGTATTAGTGCATATTTGATTTTTTTTTCCTTTGGTACTGGGGATCAAACTCAGAACCTTGTGCTTGTGAGGCAGGCGCGGTGCCGCTGAGGTAAATCCCCAGCCCAGCTTATTTGATTTTTAGTATCTGTTATTATTTGTTTTATATAATTTGGTACACTGGTGTTTGGTCCATATATATTTATGATTGTTATCCCTTCCTGTTGGATTATTCCCTTTACAAGGATATAATGACCTTCTTTGTCTCTCTTAATCAGTTTTGGCTTGAAATCCACTTTGTCTACAAATAGAATAGCTATCTCTGCTTTTTCTGGGTTCCTGTCACATGGAATATTGTTTTCCATCCCTTGACTTTCATTCTGTGAATCTTTTTGAATCACATATGTTCCTTGTATGCAGCATATTGTTGGATCTTGCTTCTTGATCCATTCTGCCAGTCTGTTCTTTTTGATTGATGAATTGAGACTATTTAGATTGATGGTTATAACTGATACATATTGACTTGTCCTTGTCATGTTATTTTCCTGTTGTTGGTTCCCTTTTTTCCCCCGTTTAATTCCTTACCTTGCCTGGTGGATTCATTCTGTTGGAGTTCATGGAGCTGTAGTGCTTTTACCTGTTTCTCTAATGTCCTTTAGAAAATTTTTCAGTGCTTGTTTGGTAGTCATGAATTTCTTCATATGTTCTTTGTCATGGAAGTATCTTATTTTTCCATCAGTTTTAAAAGAAAGTTTTGTGGGGTCCATCAATCTGGGTTGGAGGTTGTTTTCTTTTCGGGCTTGAAATACTTTGCTCCAAGTTTTCCTTGACTTGAGGGTATGTCTTCTGTGATTCTGATGGGCTTACCTTTATAGATGATTTGTTTATTTTTTTATAACAGCTTTCGATGTTGTTTTCTTGTGTTGAATTTCTAGAATCTTGACTGTTATGTTCCTTGGTGTAGATTTTTTTTTCATCATGACTAATTGGAGTTCTATATGTCTCACTTATCTGTGTGTTAAATTCTTTTTCCCTGATTGGTAAGTTTTTTGCCATTACTTCTATGAACAGGTTTTTAAAAAAATATCATTTGCGCTATCTCCCTCTTCCCCCCCCCCCTTGGTACCGGGGATCAAACTCAGGACCTTGCACTTGCCAGGCAGGCTTGGTGCCACTGAGCTACATCTCTGGCCCTATCACCTGTTTTCTAATTGACTCCAGTGAATCTTATATTATTCTTCTTTGCATCATCTAGCAGTTATTGTATTGATTTTTCATGGTCCCTTACTATTTTTAAGAGTTTTTTTTTTCATGATCACTAACCACAGTCTGATATTCTGTCCTCACATTGGCTCATTCTGCTGCATATACTTTAAATGGAATTTTTAATCTGCTGGATATCTGTTTGAGTCTCTTTCATGGATTCCATTTCTTTCCTATGTTGGGTGTTCATGGATTTCATCATTTTCCTAAACTCTTCAATTTTTTTTTTAATCTGTCTGCTCTAGAGTGACTAATCATGTCTTGCATTATGGTCATCATCTCTGAAGTTATCTGAAAAACTTTCTGATTTGATTTTTTTTCTAGAGCCTCATTCATTGGCTTTGTTACTTCTGCTGTTATCACTTCAAAGTGCAGGTGCATGAGTTTAAAATTGTTCCACCTCATTGCTCCATGGGTTGTATCTTGCTTAAGTGTCTTCTCATTTTCTTTGTTCCTTTTTATTTTAGTTCCTGGGTTGATGCTTGTAAATTGTGTTTTGCAAGTAGCTTTATTGGTAGTATTTAGAACTCTTAGGAAATGAGTAAAGATGTCTTCTAGTTGTAGCTGGCTTTTGGGTTTTGAGTCTGTTAGAAAATCCTACCTCTTCAATTTATTGGGGATGAGAAGTTTCTGCCTATTTGGCCTAGTCTCTGTTATTTTGGCACTGGGATATAGTATTGTTTATGACTCTTAGGCAATCTCAGTTTTGGTGGACCAGGAAGAACAACTGATTAAAACAATAATGTCACCTTGGCAAAAGTAGAACAATCAGCAATAACGGTGGCATCAGATACAGCCTAGAAAATGACAAACGGTGGTAACCTGATTTGCCACCTTTACCATTATGAACTACATTTGTAGTTATGTAACAAAATCTAATACAAACCCAAAAATTGTATACAGTAAGTATGCCCTTGGTATGATAATTTTACCCTCAGGAGAGAACATTTAAAAATGGTTAGTGGGGAAAAATAGAGAAATAGAAAAATAGGAATGAGAAGCAAGACTGGAATACAAAGGAAAATTATGCAAACTTTGGGGAACTGATGAAGAAAACAGGAAGGAAATAGAAAATGAAATGAAAATAGGAGCAGAATAGAACAACAAAAAAACTAGAAAGTGTTCACACATAAAAATAAAAACAAAAAGAAAAAACGAAAACAACAAAAAAATGTCCATTTCAAGGTATTCGCTGGTAGACAAATTGGGCACACAGAGCCCAGACCCATGCTAATGAATTCCAGCAATGCGGCTGCACGTTTAGAGCAGAGTAACGGATAGTCCCAGGAAGCCTGCACCTTTAGTTCTGAAGCCCAGGCTCGTTTGTGGCTGAGGCTGAACCCAGCTTGTTCAGTGTCTCCTGCCTTGATCTTGGTGCCCTGCTGGTGTGAACTGGGCTCCTTGACCTTCTGTCCACTTCATCCCAGTGGAGCCAGCCCGCAGCTGCTCTCATTTCCAGGCTCATTTGGCCCGTCTGCAGGATGGTACCAGCCAGTCACCCTCTTCTGGGGAGAGTCTACACCTGAATAACTCACCAGCCATTGCAGCCCTGTGTCCACTGCTCGGTTCCACTGGAGTGTTTCTCCGGGGAGGCCTCTGGGCTTGCCAGTAGTCACAGTGTGTCTGTAGGTGTGAGCTGACCTCCCAACCGGTGTGTCAGGGATCAGGGAGGAAGTGCTGCTTGCCAGCTCCTTTGTTGAAGTCTCTCTCCTTGCTCTCCCTGTGGGCATCAGTTCTCGCTTCAGATCTTTGTGGGGTCCCAGGGACTCACGTCCCTCCTTCTCTTCCTCATGTTGGTATATTCCAGCATCTGGACACCGAATCTCAGATGCTATTTGTCTGCTGTTCACCACTCTGCCATCTTCCCTGACACTTTTCGTTTTACCTCCATATTCTCTTGGTGGCTTTTTAATTTTTTTTGGTTATTTTGACCCTTTTTAAATTGTGGCTCAGGAGTAGAGCACTGGCCTGCCTTGCATGGGGCCCTGGTTTTATCCACAGCACTGCAAAGTATAAATAAATTCTTTACCGTTTACATCCTGGTGCACACTGTTGCCACATCCGTTTCCTGAGGACATCATCCTCATGGCAGCTCTTCAGTCTCTGTGCCTCTGTATGGTCTTAGTCCCATCAGACCTAATGACTCCTGTTCCTGGTCAACACTTCCTTCTGAAAAGGAATGCGTGGAAAATGAAACCTGCTTATACACATTTTAAATGTCAGTGTCATTGCCTTAAATGGAACATAAAAGCAAAGAAAAAGTGATTTATATTTTTTGGTAATTTTTTTGTGTTTTTTTTTTTTACTGATTTATATTATTTAAAAGTGTGTATTTCATAAGGTAGAATGCTTGGACATGACTGTACCTGTGGAAATAACAGAGTGCTTAGATGCTTGCACTGATGTATAATCAGTGAGTCTGCATTAAAGAAGACTAAGATCATTGGTCCAGGAAGATCAAAGGGTAGAGGTGTAGGTGAGCAGTGGATAAAAACTAGTACTGAGTCAGATAAGAAAAAGGCCAGATCGAAAGAAGGAAATAACTTTATTTAAAGTAAGGCTAAGATGTGGATTATATTCTGTTCCCTCAAAGACCTAACCCCAGGTACTTCTTGGTAGGACCTGATTGGGCACTAGGCTCTTTGTGGATATAATAATTTGAGTGAGGTCATGCTGGATTAGGGTGGCTCCACAGTACAGTGGCAGGTGGGCTTGTGTGAAGGCCAAGTCAAGAGAAAGGCAGCGAGGATGTGAGGGGACAACTGCACCAGCCATCCACACGATGCATCCACAGCCCTGAGCCTCGGGTTGACAGTGAGCACCAGAAGGTGAGAAAGGCCAGGAGCCTCCCTGCAGATTTCAGGGAGAGAGCAGAGCCTTGCACATACCTTAACAGAGGATACATTTCTGCTGTTTCAGTCTCTCAAAGTTGTGCTTTCAGAGCCCTAGGAAACCAATGTAGATTTCAAGGAAAGTCACCAATTGATAAAGAGGTCATAAGGAGGGATGATAGTATTTAAATGAGGTAGGCTTTTTAGTATCAAAATAATGTTTTACAGTTCAGAATGGGGTGATGTTGAGGTAAAGAGAAAGCTTCATCTGCCTCGAAACCCTCTTCTCATCAAAACAGCCATCTAGTCTGGGAAAAGCAGCAGTGTAAGTCAGTGAAAAGAGAGAGTAGACTGAAAAATGAAACAAAAGTAAGAGGTTAATAAGCCGTGTGGTGGACCTTCCAGGATAATGTCATATAAGTGTGAAACTATAGACAACCCCCAAAACAAATAATTACGGTGTACAAGTTTTCTAACATACGTCATTGCTGGCTTTGAATAATCTTTATGAGTGAAATTTGTGTAATCTCTGAATTTACATTAAGTTCCATATCTGTTAAAAGGAGTCTCCAGACTCCTCCATTATATATTTGTAGTCATTCTAGTTATATGTACAGTAAGTGAAATACCATCTTGAAGTAAGAAATGCTATTAAATCAGTGAGGACAGCTGTAGTGAGTCAGCTTTTGTGACAGTATCTTTTCTTCATCTAAGCTTTCTTCTGTGAAATACTCTTAAATTACTGTTTTTTCAGTATCATTCCATGAAACTCCTCATGATTCTTATCCTCAGTTGTATCTGGTTCACACTGAGTGTAGGCTTTGTCCGGCCGGCCATGTGAAAGGCCTGTTGGTTACTGGGCCTTGTTGTAGTGTGGGGCTCTTCCAGGCCTTGAATCTGGCCTCAGCCTCCGGTAGCATTGGCATGAGCTGGTCTCGTCATTGTTACACTAGAAAGTTGAGTGCCCTGTGTGCTTGGTACCATCTGTTCAGTGAGATACTCAGCACCCCTTACAACTAGACCTGCATCTCTGCCACAGTGAAGCCAGGAGGCCATGTTTTCCTTTTAGATGTCGGTGAAGACTGAGGAAGAGCCAGCCCAGGCTTCTGCACTGGTAGAGTGGCCACGTCTGAGTCTGGCTCCAAGGAACCTCTGTGGGAACTCGGCTCAGGAGACGGCTACAGGCCTGATGAGTAAGCACAGGCCTCTGCCTGGTCCCCTTCACTGACCTTGGCTGGGCTCTTGGGAACCCACACCACCTGTGGGCCCTCCCCTGCTCTCCCTTCTGAGGGCTCTATCTCAGACTTCTCTCGGCCCTTACTATTTTGTACCCTTCCTACTAATGTTATCTTTTGCCTCTAATCGCCTAAGTTACTGATTCTTGTGATCTTCACTGAATATCTCTCCCCCTTGGAGTCGTCTCCTTTGACTCCTTTTCTTTTTCTTGCCCATGAAGAGTTCCAGGTAATTTGTCATTCTCAGGTATCTCTTTATCTTGGAAGCCATGTGAATACCTCTGCCTGGCCCCTCTGTCCCTCAGAAGAGGTGCTGTTTCATGCTCTGCTCTGCTGAGCACTCTGCCCAGCTGGTCCTGTCCCCAAGTGCACCCTTTCCATACTGTGCCACATTTCATAGGATTGTACCTGACATGCCTGTCAGTTCCCTTCCCTAGAGATTGTTTTTTCTAAATTCATGGAACAGATGTTATTTAAATAATTAATGTGTTATTTAAGAAATGGTAACAAAAGGTATTTTGTTTAATGTAGAGCAAAACACCTGTGAAGAAATAGGACCAGGTGTCAAGACCTCAGAAGTACCCAGCAGGTGAGTGCCTGTGGTCCTAAGTGGCCTATTCCTGCAGACAGAAGAAATTAGACTGGAGCTAGGGAAACCATTATGTCACCGTCTGCTGCCCTGAATAAATAAGAAAAGAGAATGCCACTCTCCCTTGTGTGATTATGGAGGCCTGCACTAAGATGCCCTGTCAATACATAACAGTTACACAAAACTTAGAACTGACGCACACAGCTACCTCCAGAAACCTACCCTCTGTCCTGCTCAGTTATTCTACCTTGTGCTTCCTTGCATTTTCTTGGAGACATAAATGGAGAAGCCAGAATGCAAAGAGTTTAGATGACAGTAAAGGCTGCCAGGGAAGCTGCTGTGAAAGTTAAGGAAGAAACATTACCATAGGAAGAGGGCTTGGAGAACACAAATGTAGGTGTTTTCAAACTCCATCAGGATACATGGAAAAAATCCAAAGGAAAGCTGACAAGAAATGGCAGGAGTAGGTGCTTCATGGTGTTGGTTGTGGGAACAAGCTAAGTGTAACATAGATACCTGTACAGCAGAAAGGGAGGGACCAAGTCCTAGGCAGCGGGGTGGCCTCTTGTGAGGCCATTAACTTATCAGAGACTGGAGAAAAGGGGACAAAACAACATGGGCTAATTAGCCTGAAGGGGAAGCAGGAGTGTGGTGAGGAAATGAATTCTCCTCATTGATGACTGTCTTAGGGAAAACAGGAAGCTAAATCATTCATTCATTTATTTATTTTGATTTTAGGAATTGAACCCAGGACCTCACCATGCACTCTACCACTGAGCTACACCATCAGTCCCTAAAATGGAAATCTCTTTCAAGTTTAATAAGAGAATTGAAATTTTTAATTAATTTCATTAATCAGAGCCCTGTTCTACTAAAGGAAGAGGCACGGTGTTTGGTGACTAAGCACAGGGCTATAACTGGAGACTAGACATGGGTCTGAAACCATGATTCACACTGCTGTAAGAAGAAGATATCACCCAGGGCATGGTAGCAGACTCAGGAGACAGAGCCAGTAAGATTGCAGGTTTTGGGGTGGGGATTAGCTCAGTGGTGCCGCCACCTGCCTCAAAAGCGCAAGGGCCTGATGTGGATCCCTGGTACCACCGACAGAAAAAAACAAAAAGATTGCAGGTTGCAGCTCAGTTTACACTGAGTAAGACCTTGTCTCAAAGAAGGCTGTTGAGGTGTGCTGCTTGGGCTGCACAGTGAGGCCTCTCTGCAAGGAAAAGGACTAAATGGGCCGGGGACTTAGCCCAGTGTAGCCAGCACCTGCCTTTCGAGCACAAGGTCCTGAGTTCGATCCCCGGTACCAAAAAAAGGGGACTAAATATGTAACTCAGTACCACAGAAAATGAATACAAGTACAACTTTAAAAGGATTGGAAATATAGGGAGGTGCTGTAATGATTACCTAGCATGTTTCAGGCCTTGGGTTCAGTCCCTACTGCAACTAAACATAATAAATATACCTTGCTCTTTCACATAACAAAATGCCTGGGGGTAGGCCGTGGGTGTGGTGTAGTGACTCTGCCTGTGTCAGCGATCCAGCCACCTGCAGATCCACACCTCTCTTCTGGTCCCTTCCCGGCCCACTTCCTTATCCCATTTCCCACTCCCAGATCCTTCCCATACCGTATCGTATCAGGCTTAACCCGTTTCCCATTTGCCTCAAGAGTGTTCCACAATGGCACTTGTGGGTGTGAGATAACTTGTAGATTATAGGCCTAACCTAACCCCTCAAATTTGCCCCCTAATACTGCATTTTTCTTATTATTTTTGGATCACTTTAATGTATGGATAGCCTTTGGGAACAAAATACATTATTTATAGGATTCTGGTTTTAGTAGTGATATTTCCACTTAGGAAATTTGCAGATTCTTAATTGCTGAAAATGTCAAATCCCAGAAAATGTAGCATTTCTACATGTGATGTTAACATTGTTCTCAAACAGTTGTCAGCTAAAGATTCATTTGATGAATCTAATTTTTCCAAAGTAGATAATTCTGATGAATTTTTGGATAGTGGTTCATAAGGTAATATGGTAAGGCCCCTGTCCAATTCAGAATCTGTTGGAAATAGCCCCACATCACCTAACTTGGGTTGCACTTTGAAATAAATGGTCAGCTCATGTTATAATTCCATGTCAGAGGTGTGACTTTACCAGCATACCTGGCAGAAAAGTTGATGTCAGATACTTCTGACCCACTGCAGTATTTTGAACTCTTCAAAATATTGAACTACTGAGGAATTAGTTTGAAAAATCATGAGTGAAACAAATTCCCAGGCTGCCTTATTGGCTGCAGAACCACCTGGTCCAGAGGGATATTTGGAATGGCTAAATTGGAAGACACTGACAATAACGAATTGAATGTCTTTTTTGTAATAATGTTACTGCGAGGTATTCTGTAGAAACCTGAGCTGGAGATGTTTTGGTCAACAGTATCTCTTTTGGATATGCCTTATCTCAAGCAAATTATGACTGGTAAAAGGTTTTTACATTTGCTTTACTGTCTGGATTTTGTCAACAACTCTTCCATATCTGCTGGCCAATCAAAGGCTCAGACTTCATTGCAGAAGATCAAATCTGTTTGACTTTCTTGTAAGTTTTCAACTGGGTATACTCCAACAGAAATGCTGTAGTTGATGAATTGGTGCTCTTCAAGAGGTTGTTAGCTACGGAGCGGTATAGCCTGACGAAATGAACAGGATTTGTTCATCAAAGCCATATGCATTTTGTGACAGCCAGTGAGCGAGGCACTTATTTACACAGGACCCTTATGAATTTGAGATTCAGCTGACGGTGTGAAAGTATTCACATTGTTCTTACATTGGTCAGTGACCTTCTTGGCTATGAAGGATAGCTATCTAAGGATACTGTGTCTTCCTCGGTAATGTTTATACGTCTCCTATACTTTTCAGAGAATTGTATCAAAACAGGACTGAGGCAATTGGGACAGCTCCTTTGAACAGAAAAGATGCCAAATGATCTAAAAAAAAGGATTGCCAAGGGGACGACTGTAAGCCAGATTCTGTGATGAATTTGTGTCACTGAAATGGTTTGACAAAAAGGTAGTAACAGTTCTGTCAACATTCTGCAACAATACTGTGATTGAAATAGATGGCAGCAGTGAAAACTAAAGAGCCATTGTTAATATAACGAGAGTGAGACCAATGAGCTCAGCTGAATGGATGTTTAACTTTCATCCAACTGAGCGCAAAAGGCACAAGGTTTGGTATACCAAATTCTTTTGCCACCTTCTAAACATTACATTGCTGAACTCCTAAATCTTGTTCAACAATCCTGAGCACAAGAATCAGCTATGTAAACTTCAGACTGACTAAGGAATGCTGGAGCAGGATCACAAGCCAGGGCAGCCTCTTCCAAGTTGTCCATGCTCTGATACCACACTTATTCACCTATCTGGAAGACATTTCCCCAAGAGCATACCACCAACATCAGGAAAACAGGATACAGTTGGTCGCTGCAAAGTTTGCTGCTTGCACTACAATGATGGCAAGATTTGGAGATAAATGTGCTATTTTTGTACAGAATGTGATATTCTGTTTTCTGGTGTTCCATGGTTTGAAATTTATCAGGCACAAAAAAATTTATTAAATACTGATCATCGTATGCATTTCTGTTACCCTATGATTAGAAACAAATTCTGTTTAGAAATAACTCCAAAACCAAGTTTTATAGTTTATTTTTTTCAATGAAAAGTTAGATTTGTTTCAGCCTCAAAGTGTGTGTTTATGTACAATTAAATAAACTCTGGCAGTGAACTGCCGTTTTCCTAAATGGGAAATGGATTAATGCACTGTAGCTCTTGGAGTTCAGATTCCAGCACAGTGTGAAAACACAGTGTGCTGACCAGATTCAGGGAGATACCTGGACTTGATGATGTTGGGAGCCTGTGATGGAGTTGAGTAGGTATGCACAAAGACCTTGAAGACACTCAAGAGGATGACTGCTTTATTTTATTTATTTATTTATTTTTTGGTACTGGGGATTGAACTTGGGTCCTTGCGCTTGCAAGGCAGGCGGCGGAACCACTGAGCTAAATCCCCGGCCCTGAGGATTACTGCTTTAGTAAATAAACATTTAGTATAAATTAGGTTAACGTGCTTTTTCTCACTGCTGTTTTCCCCCTTGTGTCTTCTAAGGAGTTGTGTAAAATAGTACTTTTAATCCTCCTAAGTTTAGCTTCCTTCTTTGTAAATCTCTTCACAATCAGTTCAGGTACAGTGAGTTTCTTTTCCATTTCCTAAGTGAAATATACCACTTAGATGAATATGAAACTAAGAGGGTAAGTCCTTGCATGTTCAGAAATTCTGTGGTAGAATTCTGTGAGGAGGCCCAGGACATAACAACCTCCCCTATCCAAGAACCAGTTGGCAGGGAGTATGGAGTAAAACTGAAGGTTTTGGGGGCTGCGGATTTAGCTCAGTGCTTCTGGTGCCTGTCTCGCAAACACAAGGTCCCTAGTTTGATCCCCAGTACCAAAAGAATTTAGCTAAAACAGAAAGTTTTGGAAATTCACGTTCCTATTGACACTAGCTGTACTACATGAAGCAGTTCAGGGGCAGGGCAGAGCCAGATAGGCTCACACTGGCAGAAGTGTGCAGCTGTCGTCCTGTTCAGGCCGGTCTATTGCACTGGTGACAAGGAGCATCCTGCTCCTAAAGAGGACAGAGGGAGGGGAGGGGCTGTGCTAGAGGGGCCTGGTATAGTCTCCCAGATTTAACAACTGCTTGGGTCATGAGTGAATGAGAGGTAGAGAGAGGCCAGAAAAATTAACCCCAGTCTTCCCAACGGAAACAACGAGAAGTGAGACTAACCCCTCTTGCTGTCCTTCACGTTTGTCCTGTGTAGAGGAATGAGATTTGGGGTTTTTGTAGCATGTTCTTTTCTTTCCCAGAGATTGTGTGCCGCACATCCCTTGTAGTGCTGCCGTTCTTCCCGGAAAGACAGCCTTGAATTTTAATAATCCTGTGGATCGTCACCCACCCCGTGACTCCTGGGCCCGGATGCACATCACATCCTTGGAGTATGCAGCAGGAGACATTACTCGAAAAGGGAGAAAAAAAGACAAAGCTCGAGTTAGTGAACTGCTTCAAGGCCTTGCGTTTTCTGATGACTCAGCTGTGGAAGACGACAATGAGCCTGACACGCAGCCTACTCAGAAGAAGCTGAAGGTGGTAGGCACCCCAAAGAAGAGATGGACTAAAAGAGACCTTAATCCCAAATTTCCATGCTGGTCAGCATTGGATTCTGGACTTCTGAACCTTAAGAGTGAAAAACTGAACCCAGTAGAGCTCTTTGAATTGTTTTTTGATGATGAAACATTCAACTTGATTGTTAATGAAACAAATAATTATGCTTCTCAAAAAAATGTCAACTTGGAAGTCACAGTTCAGGAAATGAGATGTGTGTTTGGTATACTGCTTTGGAGTGGATTTGTAGGGTGTTCCAGAATGGGAATGTATTGGGAGATCTCTGATGCTGATCAGAACCTGGTTAGAGATGCAATTAGAAAAGACAGATTTGACTTGATTTTTTCATACCTCCATTTTGCAGATAATAATCACCTAGATCAAAAAGATAAGTTTTCAAAATTGAGACCTCTCATAAGGCAAATGAATAAAAATTTCCTCTTATATGCTCCCCTAGAAGAACATTATTGCTTTGGTAAATCAATGTGTGAATGCTTTGATACCGACCAGTTTCTGAATGGAAAGCCTCTTAGAATTGGTTATAAAATCTGGTGTGGTACAACCATACAAGGTTATCTGGTTTGGTTTGAGCCCTATCAAGAAGAATCAACTTTGGAGGCAGACAAGGATCTTGACCTTGGGTTAGGTGGCAATCTAGTGATGAACTTTGCTGATGTTCTTTTAGAGAAGGGCCAGTATCCCTTCCATCTGTGTTTTGATAGCTTCTTTACAAGTACGAAATTGATATCAGCCTTGAAGAAGAAAGGGGTGAGGGCAACTGGATCAATTCGTGAAAACAGGACTGAAAAATGTCCAATTATGAATGCAGAACATATGAAAAAAATGAAGAGGGGGTATTTTGATTTCCGAGTAGAAGAAAATGATGAGATAATTCTGTGTCGTTGGCATGGCAATGGCATTATCAGTTTGTGCTCCAATGCTGTAGGGATAGAACCGGTCAGTGGCATAAGTGGTTTCACTGATGACAATGAGATCCTTCAGCTAAGTCAACCAGCCATTGTGAAATTATATGAGGAATGCAGGAAAGGTGTATCTAAAATGGATCAAATTATTTCCAAATATAGAGTGAAGTTAAGAAGCAAGAAATGGTACTCCATTTTGGTGAGCTACATGATTGACATAGCCATGAACAATGCATGGCATCTTCACAGAGTCTCTAACCCGGGGACCTCTTTAGACTTCCTGGAATTCCGAAAATGTGTCGCACATTTCTACTTGGAACACAACACTGATCTGTCAGATTAAGGCAGATGAACAAAATGCAGACAGTAAAAAGCCAGAAGAATTAGACAGTAACCCTACCAAAGCAAATCTGATGTGTATAATGTAATTACTAAATGCTATTTTTAAAATCACATTTAGTTGTTAAGTAATACTAAAAATTATCTGAAAATGTTGAATTCCAGTGGTAACTTTTTCTGTGTCTAATTTTGTCTCGGATGTTGGAAATCATTTGTTGAATTATTTTGTACATTAAAAGAATGAAATCTTGCCCTCCCTTTATTTTTCTCTAGCAAGTGCCACCCCCGTCCCTCCCCCACTGGGAATCAGACTCTGGACCTTGAGCTTGCCAGGTAGGTGCAGTGCCACTGAGCTACATCTCCAGCCCTAGCAAGTGTCATTTTAAAATGCAGGCAATATCATAGTAACTGTAGAATGGCACTGAGTCTGTAGTCCAAAGTAGAGATAGTGCCTCTGAGCTAAAAATGAGGCACTAATACAAAAAATACACAGATTTAGTGACATCTGACTAGTGCTAGCAGTACAGTAAGTTTGGCGTGAAGACAATTTTCATTGTAGTAGATGCACTCCTACCTGAGGCAGGAGGATCACTGAGTATTTGAGGCCAACTTGGGCTACACAGTAAGACCCTGTCTCAGAAAGGTATGGGAAGGGCCAGGGTTGTGGCGCAGTGGTGCCGCACCTGCCTGGGTAAGTGCAAGGTCCTGAGTTCAATCTCTGGTATGGTGTGTGTGTGTAATGGGAGGCCAGAGAACTCATTAAAACTGGATTGGATTCTATGTGAGCAGGACTAGGGATGAATCTCAGAGGAGAGCACTATAAAGGAATAACCAAATGTGAAGAAGTGGTTTTGAACGCTCAAGTGAAAAGAATGTCCTATTGTGATTGTGTGACTTAGCAGAATAAAATATGAAGCAAATCATCATGAATCAAAGAAAATGTTAACAGTTGACATGGAACCCATGTCCAAATCACCTAAGGAGATAGTCTAGGGTGATCAGTGATGACCCAAAAAGTACTTGTTTTTTTTGTTGTTGTTTTTTGGTACCAGGGATCGAACTCGGGTCCTTGTGCTTGCAAGGCAAGCAACGGAACCACTGAGCTAAATCCCTGGCCCAAGTACTTGTGATTTCTTGGTGGTGAAATCTAGTATTGGTAGATTGCTCTCACCTGGGTTTCCAACTTTTTGGCTTGCCTGGGCCACTTGTATAGGAGAAATTGTCTTGGATCATATATAAAGCTTGCTTTATGTAAATAAACTTCTTTTTACATCCACACACACAAATTTATATATGTATGTGTATATATGTGTGTGTGTGTGTATATATATATATATATATATATATATATTTTTTTTTTTTTTTGTACTGGGGATCAAACTCAAGACCTTGCACTTGTGAGGCAGGCGGCAGAAACACTGAGCTAAATCCCTGGCCCATATATATATATATATATATATATATATATATATATATATATATATATATTTAATTATAACTTTTATTAAAAAGAAGGCAAGTGGCCTGTGGGCCACAATTTAGACAACCTGAAAGGAAAGATGCATGTAAGTGTAAGCCATGTGTAGCTTATGGAGCCACAGATTCACCTATTCTACTCAAAATACTCAACATGTAAGTTATTCTTGTGCTGATATTCTTTATGAAATACACCAGAGTGGATTTGTTTCTGTTTTCAAATGAAGTATCTGATAGCTTGGCGTATCTACCCATGAGAGATACAGGAGGTCAACACCTTTGTAAACCAAGATGACAATCACTGTGTGCCTTGTTCCACCAATGAACATGATACTTCAGACACTGTACAGTGCTCCTCAAACACTGTCTTATAGAGTAGTTAATATAGTAACCTTGAGGGGAAAAACGGTAATTAGTAGCAAGAGATGTACAACAAATAGCAACTTCTAAAACTATTAGGATCTAGAGGTGTAGCTATGTGGCAGAAAGCTTTGCATGTGCAAGGCCCTATGCCCAGCATCAGACAAAATACAGAGATTTAGTGGTACCTGTCTACTGCTAGCAGTAAAATACCAGTTTGGAGTGAAGACAGTTTTCATTGTAACAGATGTACTCCTGGTGTAAGAATTAAGTTCTTCATTTCTTCTTTCTCATTCATCCACTGATTCCTCTAAACTTACTCACTGCTCTGCCTGAAGGCTTTCCATCACACTACTGAACGGGCTTTTTTTTGATGTTTTTATTTTTTGGCTTTTCTACTTCTGGGGTAGTTTACTTATGCTTAGGAAGCACTGGATTTGTGACTGAGCTGTTGGTGGACACCTGTGCTCACAGAGCCTCTGGTGCTGCGGGATGCTCTTGTAGGACTCAAGCACGCTCACCAGTGCTGGACTCCCATGAAGCCTGAGGAAGGCCTGCCACAGTCTCCTCAAGTTGGCCCTGAGCAGTGGTGCCTGGATGCTAGAGTGGAGCTGGGCCCGACAGGGTTGTGCACACGTGTGCAGGTGCTT
Source organism: Heterocephalus glaber (assembly GCF_053883595.1). Taxonomy (NCBI): domain Eukaryota; kingdom Metazoa; phylum Chordata; class Mammalia; order Rodentia; family Bathyergidae; genus Heterocephalus; species Heterocephalus glaber. The sequence goes on from NW_028258315.1 coordinate 1,059,226, forward strand.
ACCAGGCTAGGAGCCTCCTGGTGCATGTGCTCAGGCAGATGCGGAGGTCCCTTGACAGGGTAGCCTTTCCTGCACTTACCGTGCAGGCCTTTGTTCTCATGACTGCCTCTGTCACATTTGGAGCTCTGGTCTGGAAGGCTGGATGGGACTGTCAAAGGGATTTCACTTCAGGTGTTTTCTGCTTTAAGACCACCTCCTCCATTTTCTTGCTCTTAGTCTCCATATTTCAACCTTGGATTCTTTGTCTGAAACACAAAAAGAATCTGTCAACCTTTCCCCATACTGGAGCAGGACAGAATAAATCAAAGGAAACATTAAACTGAATATTCATGTCTATTGTGGACTGAAGGGAGGGGACACAAGCAGCAGCACGATAGGTCTAGAAAAGATGTTTCGGAATTGTTGAGATCAGAAGGAGAGAACTATCCCAAAGGCTAAAGGGTTCCAGCATGGCCCGTGGAGTTAGTAGCCATAGAAAAGGGCATTTAATGGGAGGGGCAGGGGAAAGGAAAGAAGGGAAAGGAAAAGTGATGAGAAATGGAAAAAATGGAAATAAAGTCTTTGTAAATAGGGAAGGGTGGAGGGCGTGAAGGGAGGGCTAGGAATGGGGAAAAAATAAGAACCAAGATGCATTATGTAAAGGTACAATTCCCAATGAGAAATGTAATGGTGGTGTATACCTACAATGTACCAATAAAAGAATTTAATAAAAAAAAAGGGCATTTAAAAAGAACCTAAAGAAGGACCTGACTTTGAGGATCAGTCCTGTATCAGACTCAGAAGCTCATACAAAGAGCTTCCTACTTGAAGACAAATGTGAGCACTCATAAAGACAGCAACAAAAATGGATTTAACAATAAATAATGTATCTTCTAGTAAATAAAAGAGGAATGATATAATTAGAATATTACAATTTTGCCACTCATGAATAAGTGGATGAAGACATTTTTCATCAACAGCTGTTGACATCACAAAAGGAAATCAGACATTCCTTAGGCAAGAACACACCACCACAATGCATCAGTCTTGCCAAAAAGGTTGAAAATGAGTATGATTAAACATCTAATCAACTTACTCCCAAGAATAACCAATTCACAGGAGGGCTGGAGATTTAGCTCAGTGGTTCTGCCACCTGCCTCGCAAGAGCAAGGACTCGAGTTGGGTCCCTGGTACCAAAAAAAAAAAAAGACCCAGCTGGGGATTTAGCTCAGTGGTTTCGCTACTTGCTGCGCAAGCGCAAGGACCCGAGTTCGATCCCCAGCACCAAAAAAAAAAAAAAAGACCCAATTCACAGGAAAGACAGTATCCAGAGAAGGAGGTTAAACTACTTAGCACAGATATACTCGTCAGAACACAAACCACACCAAGCATGGTGGCATACGCTTGTAATCACAGCTACCCAGAAGGCTGAGGCAGGAGGACTGCAAGTTTGTGACCAGTGTGGGCAATTTAGTGAGCACTTGTCTCAGAATTTTAGAAAGTGCTGGGATGTAGCTCAGTGTCAGAATGTTTACCCAACACATATAAAGCTGTGGGTTCAATTCCCAGTACAGGAAAAACAAAAACTGAGCAACTATGGGATAGCTCCCCCCACCCCTGTGCACAAATATAATGCGCAGGGAAAAAAAAATGCAGAATGCAGGGGAACTCTACAGATTAAAAGAGAAATGATAAAGCTGGGGTTGTAGATCATTGGTAGAATGCTTCCCATGTGTGAGGCCCTAGATTAATCCCAGGTACCACCAAAACCAAAAAAATACTAACATGAAAGACAGCATCATCATGTGGAATCCTGATTTAAACATTTTAAGAACTGGACATTTAAACACCTACTAGATATGTAATGATAAAAGGATTGAACTTGGGGAGCTCCAAGCTATGTCTGCAGCACTTTTATTTTTGAGGCAGAGTCTCACTTAGTTGCCCAGCATTGCCTGTAAATCGGAATCTCCCCTTTTCAGCTGAGTAGCGGGAGTTATGGTCACACACCACTGTGCAGAGCTCAGATACACTATTGTAAATATCTCAGCATGTTTTTATAAAAAGTAAAAACTTGTTATAAAACATAGCCAGGTGCTGGGCACAGCGGCACGTGCCTATAATCCCACATACTTAGGGAGCTGAGACAGGATTATGATTTTGAAGCCAGTCTGGTTTACACAGGGAGACGACTGAGATCCCTGTCTCAAAAACATCTGGGATTTGCTTCAAAAGATGGCAAGAGAAGTGGAACAGTATATAAATGAAAGAAGACTGGTCATGAGTTGTGAACTGTTGAAGGTGGATATGTTAGGATTATTATACTTCTCTTTTAACTTTTTTCAGTGTTTTAAATTCTCTGCAATAAAAATGTGTATACGTAGTGATATGTACACTTGTGCTTAGAGCAAAGTACAAGACTCGTCACTGCAAATCTGTTGTTCCAAATAATGAAGAGAAATGACACAAACTTAATGTCAGGTAACAGAATTGCTAAATAAACTCAATTCTAAGTAAGGCAGTAGTTTAAAAGAAGAACACGTCCAGTCGGGTGTGGTGCGGTGGTGCGTGCCTCTCGTCCCAGCTACTCAGGAGGCTGAGGGAAGACAGTACTAAGATGCAGGCAAGCCTGGCCTACAGCGGTGAGACCCTGTTTCAAAACATGGAGCTAAAAGAGGCTAGGGAGGTAGGTCAGTGGTCAGTGGCAGTCTTGGCCTAGCATGCACGAGGCCCTGGATGCAATCCCCAGCACCATAATCATCACTTCCAGGAGACAAATCAATGATCAAGAGGTTCTGGGCCCAGGTGAAACAGGGTCAGGAGCACAGGAGTGCATCTGCTGCCTACAGGCTGTGTACTACAAGCAACTTTGCCATGGTGCACCCTGGCTTCCCCCTCTTTGATACCCATGTTCAGATCATGTTTGAGAATCCGACAGTTAATACATATCAAGCAACTAGAACAGGGCCATGCATGTGGCAAGCCCTAGAGAAGTACCAACCCTTACATTTATTCCTGAAATGCCTCACTCTCCTCCTTCAGCCTAGAGCCTGTAATAGCTCAGACGGCTGGGAGAAAGCATCATCTTGGTGACCTCGTGCGCAGCCCTCCCAGGGCACAGGGGCAAGCGGGAGACTGTCTCCCTTCCTCAGTCCCCAACATCCTGGAACCTCCTGTTGGTTATCTACCTGGGTCTTCCTCTCCCACTGCTAACACCCCTCCACACCCAAGTCAACCCACAAATAGACCAACAAGTGTTACCACATTGCCTTAACTGGAGGCCTCTATACTCACCCACCTAGTCTTTCCACAGTTACATGACTGCTATCAGACAAATGTGTGATTCTCCCAATCATACCTGTCTACCCTTCTCCAGCCCTTCCCTCTCATCAGGACCTTAAACTTTTTTTTTGGTACTGGGAATCGAACTGAGGACCTTGTGCTTGCGACGCAGGTGGCAGCACCACTAAGCTAAATCCCGGGCCAAATTAAACTTCTTGAATTCTGTAGTTGCCCTGGATGCCCAGATTCTCACACTTAGCCACTAACAGCACATGACCCTCTAGGAGTCTACTCTTTCTATCCCAACAGGTTTCTGCCCACCCCTTTCCCCAGTGCTCCTGGGGCACAACTACCTGTTAAAAATAACTATGCAGCCCTATATATGTGGCATACACTCCAAGTCACTACTTCCCAGAGTCACATATGTGACCTCCTAAAGGGGTAGGAATTAAAGAGGTCCTTCATGGAGAAGAAAGGTTTTAAGATACCTTACTTATAACAAAAGTGGAAATCAAATATAGTAATGACTGCCTTGAGAATCTGGAATTTAGATAAATGAGACACAGACTTCTCAATTGTCAAGACCACACAGATAAAGCTGATAGGTTAATGAACATGCCACTTCAATGAAAGCACCTGAGGTCAGCTGTCATGTTTTTTTCCTGTATGAAACAGGGTCGGGCTGTTCTGCCCAGGCCAGCCTGGGACTTCGAGGCTTAAGTGGTCCTCCTGCCTCAGCCTCCCCAACATCTCAGATTACAGGCAAGCAGTGCCCATTTACATCATCGTATCATAGGGATGGCTGCCTACACCAGTGCGGATAATTCCAATCCCCAAAAGCTTTCAGTGTGTATAACGTGTAACTTATAGAGAAGACTTACCTCTATACTCTTGGAACTTACCTAATCTTTAAAAAGTATACACAGATTCTAGTCTTTTAGGGTTGCTTAATATTCCATTCAGGGCTGGGGATTTAGCTCAGTGGTTTCGCCGCCTGCTGTGCAAGCACAAGGACCCGAGTTCGATCCCTGGTACCAAAAAAAAAAATATTACATCCAAAAACAGCTTCTCCTTACCAATTACTTCCCAAAAAGATTCCGTCCCTTAAGGGAAACCAGCAAGAATGAACCAAAGGACAGGTGAGGAGGAGGGTGCTCAGCACACCCGGAGATACCACATCTAGTTTGCAGACAAGCTATTTGTTCCGAAGGAATATACAGTTGATAAACAGCCCAGGCCATTAGAAAACTTTGCTCTCTAAGATGACTCCATTGAAGAGCCCAGAAGTCCATGGAATTAGTCCAGCTCAACAGCAGTATGGATTCTAAAATGCCTGATAAGGCTAGAGTGGTGGCTGAAGGCTTTCCCACATGTGTCACACTCAGAAGGCCTCTCAGCATTATGGATTCTAAAATGCCTAATAAAGTCAGAGTGGTGACTGGAAGCTTTCTGACACTCATCACACTTGTATGGTCTCGCTCTAGTATGGCTCCTCTGATGTTTCAAGAGGAGTGTCCACCAGCTAAAGCTCTTATTGCACTGGCAGCACTCATAGGGCTTCTCGCCAGAGATGCTGGATGAGCCCAGCATTCTGGCTGAAGGCCTTGCCACACTCATCTCACTGATAGCACTTTTCCCCAGTGTGGATCCTCTGGTGCTGTGCAAGGTATGAGTTGAGAGGGAAAGCCTTCCCATGTGCTCCACATTCATAGGGCTTCTCCGCTGTGTGGACTCTCTGGTGTCTGAGGAGGCCATTGCTGGCACTGAAGGCTTTCCCACACTCCTCACACTGCTAAGGCTTCCCTTCAGTGGAGCTCCACTGATGTTTATTCAGGCCTGGCCTCTGGCTGAAGGCCTTCCCACACTCTTCACACTTGTATGGCTTCTCACCAGTGTGGACTCTGGTGCTGCAAAAGCACTAAGCTATGGGTGAAGCTTTTCCCACATTCGCTGCACCTGTAATGTCTCTCACCATAGACATGTCAACGCTGCTTTTCTACCCTACCCTCAAGTTTACAGATTTATTTGTACCTAGAATCCAGAGGAACCTTTCTTTGTATCTGCTGGCCCCAAAATCTTCCATTTCTTCAAGACTTCTTCCTTTGAAGCCAGCACCTGGTCTTCAGGTATCATTTGACCATCTGGAATAACAAATGGGCCAAACAATGTCATCTTTTCCTTTATGAAAGAGCAAAATCACAGAAGAGGAATAGTAAGATCCACAATGAACAGATATACTCTAAAAATGCGAATCTGGCAGAAGGGGTTAAACAGGTATATCAAGGTCATAGGCACTGCTGAAATGGCTGGGGAGAGGGGTGTCATCCAGAGAAAGCAGGGCTTCTAGGAAGGATGCAGACAGATAGCACCATTCTGAATGTCTGACACATATTACCCTGATAAATCTTCCATGGATTCTCTGACTGAGGTACCAGGATTATCCCCATTTCATAGAGATATAAACTGAAGACACAGGAAGCAACCTGAGCTATCCCTTTGTTATGAGGTAGATACCTGCAAGGCTTAAATTCCGATCCCTGCAATTTGGCTCCAGAGCCCACAGTCTTAACTATTCCCCTAAAGAGGCCCATCAGAGATTTCTTGAATAGACCTATAAAGTCTTTACCTGGTTCTTGAAACTGGTGGAGACCAAAAGATTCACATTTGACCTGTGCCACCATGGGCCGATGCTGGATGACTGTTGGTTCCTGCCTGACCCTCAGCTGTACCATGTCCTCTGAGAACCCTTCTGAATATCCATGTGTTTGATCTCAGGCTTGAAGGAGGTACATTCCAATTCATAAAAGTAGGAGCCCAAGCTAATACTTAATGAAAGAGATCACATGGACCCATATGAAACACTTCCTAGAGTGATGGCTCAACAGAAGCACTAGAGCTTAATTTTATACCCGAGAGGGACAGCAAGAGTGGCTCAATATGATGTGCTGCTTTAAAATAAGTCCAATTCTTTGAGATACCTCTCTTTGAAAGGTGGAATCTTATTTGTCCTTGAGTGTGGGCTGTACTTAGTGGCTCAATTCTGCTGAACACACTATATAACTTCTGTGTCATAAAAAGTATTGTGGCTTTTTTTCCTTTTCTCTCTCCTCTCTGATAGCCAGCTGATATGTCATAAAGACACGTAAACGGCTCCCAAAGGAGACAAAAATGGTGAAGAAGTAAAACTTCCCCCAACAATTGGTGAGCACCTGAGGCTACTGACAACCATACAGGTGAGCCATCTTGGAAGTGGATCCACCAGCATCAGACAAGTCACCAGATGACTACAGTCTTGGCTGACATCCTCACTGCAACCTCATGACAGGTCCTCTTACATAGTTCCAGAACTCCTAAACCACAAAAACCATGACATAATGTTGTGGTTTTTAAACCATTAAGGTTTAGGGGTTGTTTAGACAGCAACATAGAATTAAGACATGTAGCCATAGCCAACCAATCTGGGTCAACAAAATTCAATGGACAGAAGCCCAACTTCCTCTTCTCACTTGAATCCCAGGCTCACTAAGCTCTTGCAGCAGATCTTCAACCACGGCTACTGCCTCCTCCTTACTCTCTGGATGATGCTTCTGTACCCAGGCCTGCAGGCCCTCAGGCGGGGCGGCCAGGAACTCCTCCAGCATCAGCAGCTCCAGATTCTGCTCTTTGCTGTGGGTCTCCGGCCTCAACTACTGATGGTAGAGCTCGTGGAGCCAGCTCAGAGTTTCTCAGGGACCAGGAGCCTCTTGGTAACAAAACTGCCTAAAAAGTTGGCAGAAAAGCTGTTCACTTAAAGGTAGGTTTCTTGGTCCCAGACAGGATGTTCCTCACAATCTTTTTTTTTTTTTTTTTTGGTACCGGCGATTGAACTCGGGCCCTTGCGCTTGCGCAGCAGGTGGCGAAACCACTGAGCTAAATCCCCGGCCCCTGTTCCTCACAATCTTAATTCCATCCTGTTCCTCTGTTGAAGCCATTCTGGATTTAGAAGGCACAGGCCAGCCTGGGGTGAAGGGAAAATGGTGACTTAATTGTTTATGGTTTAATCTTTTTAAGGAAGATATATCTAACAACAGAATATTATGTATTAGTGGTAAATAAAGTAGTGGGCAAAATGCTGTCATTAATATAAATACTTATATATGTTTAGAAACTAGAAAAATGTATGGCAAACTAATGGCCTCAATTCCTCACCCTTCTTCTGTAGCCATGTGCTTTGTAGTGCTCACTTATTGTGACTCTAGGCTCAACTGGTGACTAATTTGGCCAATGTAATATTAGCAAATGTGATGCAGAATCTTCAAAGGTACTTGTGTGACTGGGCTTGTTTACGCTTGGAACATGCCCAGGCTAGTCTTCAGATGGTAAAAGACACACAGGACAGAGTCAGGTCACCCCACTGCATACATGAGACTACCCTAGACCAGCTAGCAGCCAGGTGCCTGACAGATAACTGAGTACACCTAGCCTGTGATCTCCATAGATTTGTGTGAATACCCTAGAGCTGACTGCACAGATGCAAGTAAGCTCTGGCTACTCCCCATGTTAGCTCTGAGCACATACTCAAGTACTGTTTATTATATCACATTACCACAGCATCTCATAACTAATATAAAGGAGTAGGAGGCCAGGGGTTTAGCTTAGTGGTTCTGCTGCCTGCCTCAGAAGTGCAAGGTCCCGAGTTTGATCCCTAGTACCAAAAAAAAAAAAAAAAAAAAGGAGTAGGGGAAGCACATAACTGTGGAATAAGGGAAATTTACTTTCCACTGAATACTCTGTACTTTTTCCTGATTACTTGTACCATTTGATATAAAATTGTGACTGGTGGGGATGCAGCTCAGTAAGAGAATGCTGCCCTGGGTTTGATCCACAGCACTAGCACAACAAAAACACAACACAAAACAAAACAAACCTGTAGACATTCAATATATGATAGCTATGTGTGGAGAACAGGATACACAAAACTAGCTAGGATGGGCCGGGGATTTAGCTCAGTGGCACCATGCCTGCCTCGCAAGCGCAAGGTCCTGAGTTCGATCCCCAGAACCAAAAAAAAAAAACCAACTACCATTGACCAAGCAAACAACACAAGCAAAAGTATTTAAGGACAGTCTCTAAGGACAGGCAGGAAATCCTAGGGGCTGAACTACAGAATGTAGGGTATGGGTAAAAAAATGTGGGACAAGAGATGAAGTTAAAAAGATGCCTGATGGGGAATAAAAAACTGCCTTCAACTCCAGGCTAAAATGTTTAGACTTTACAATATGGCAAAGCAATGTGAAGTAACATTTAAGCTGAGCCCTTAAGTGAAAAAGGAGCAAGCCACATGGAGTAGGGTTGAGGAATGAGAAGAACACTGGAGACTAATATTAAAAGGCCCTAGTACAGTGTATACTGTGGTCAAAGAAATGAAAGGCATTTGCAATATTTTCAGTCAAGCAAGATAAGAGGACAGTAGCAAAATATCAGGTGGGCAAGACAAGCAGAAGCCACATCATGCAAGACACAGGAGTTTGGATTTTATAAATGCAACATGGAACATATCACTGAAGGCTTTACACAAAGGATGTGCTAAGACCAGATTTATGTATTAAGAAGTTCTGCTCCTAGGTGGAGAATAAGCTGAATGAATGAGGGTGAAGCAGAAAAGGCAAACTGAAAAAGTGGGAGTTGAATCTGTTGCACCAAATCTAGAAAGACTTCCACTTAGTTAAGATGTTACTGTATTCTGCAAACTGGTATAACTTTCAAAATACAAACAACTTTTACAAATGCAGTTCAGTAATTTGACATATATGGAGGTGTATTAGGAGCTGAGAATACCCAGGAGCTTACAGCTCGTGGGGATACAATTACAGTACAGTGAAATAAAAGCCATAACGGGAGATGCGTACTACAAGGCACATTCCTAAAGCAAGTAGGGCTCTTCCAAAATTCAGTTTCTGTGCATTACCTGTAATCCACAAAGAATTCATTTCACAGCTAATTTACTAAGTACCTACTATGTGTCATATAGCAAACAATGAGTGAAATGAGTTTGATGTGCCCCCATTTTCCTTTATTGAACTAAAAACATGGCAGAAAGCATAAAAAGGCATTTTCTTATTAGCTTCTGCATCTTTAGCAACGAAGAAAGTAAACCATAAACCATTTGTGTTGGAAATATATTCCAAAAGATAACAGATTAAAATGACAAGGAAATAGATGAACAAAGTGCCATGAAAACACGAGCAAACCCAGATATGGGGATACAAGAATTCTGGAGTCTTTTCAACAAGGTAATGCAATGGTCAAGAGTAAGATTTTACTGAATTAAAAAAAGAGATTTTTAAAACTACAGGCAACAGGAGGGCATGGTGGCGCACGCCTGTGATCCCAGCACTTGAGAGGCTGAAGCAAGATTGTACCAGCCTGGAACTATATAGCAAGACCTTGTCTCAAAACAAAACAACGCGCTAGGGATTTAGCTCAGTGGTTCCACCGCCTGCCTCCCAAGTGCACGGTCCCGAGTTCGATCCCCGGTACCAAAAAAAAAAAAAGTCAAAACAAAAACCTATATGCAACAATGGGCCTAAGACTGGATCCTAGTTTGTGCAAATCAACTGTAAAAGACATGTGCAAAACAACTGGTAGGAAAAGGGATCTGAATATGAACTAGTTAGATCATGTTAGTAATGCTCCCATTCTTAGTTGTGTGCTAATAATAACTATGATTATGTAGAGGTGCATTATGGTTTGAAACTAGGGGCGACAAGTTATGACACTCATCATGTAAACGTTTAAAAGTGATGTTACCATCGCTGGAGTGCAGTTCAACGACAGGACGTGTGCTTTGCATACGTGAGGTCCTGGGTTCAATGCTCAGTGGCAACAAGTAAAGCAAAAAAGTGACCGTTGTGTAGATAGGGCGTGGCCTTCAGCAGGGGGCGAGGCCGCTCTAGGACGCCTCTCCTTTGTCTTCTAACCCACTCAACACGCCAGGTTCCATCCTCCCGAGGTTTTCCCACTCCAGCGGGGTAGGCGCGGTGTTCTCTGGGCCCTCGGAGCCTCAGTATGTCCTGGCGAGAGGGAGAGGGTGGTGGGTCCACCGGCACAAACTCCAAGGCCAGGACGCAGAATCCCCATGGAGCCCACTGGTCCGTCAGCGGCCAGGAGTGACCCAGAGGTAGAGCGCCAGAGACCGGAAGCCGGAAGCCGCGCGGCCGGAAGCGCGTTGCCTGACATATGCCCGCGCCACCAATACCATCTCTCTTCCCTTTCCAGGAGGTTCCTCTCTAGGAATCGCGGAGGTCCCTGCTTCTCCGTGACCATATTACTGCAAACCCCAGCCAGTGGTCTCAGACTAGAAAGTTTGTTGCCATGATTTGGATCTTAAATGTCCCCCAAACACCCATGAGTTAAACACCATGGGAGATGGTGGAACCCATAAAAGGTGAAGAACCCATAAAATGGGAAGAAGTTTTGAGGCTATGCCCTTGAGGGGGATACTGCCCTTCCTCCTGAGGTGATCGGGCTCCCTCATCAGGCGCTCCCTCCAAGATGTACTGCCTCCACCACAGCCAGTGGAACCAACAATCTTGGAGTGAAACCTGCAAGGCTGTGAGCAAAACAAACCTTTCCTCTTTTTGATTACCTCAAGTATTTTGTTACAGTAAAGGGAAGCTCATTAACACACAGTTGTGGAGGCCAGGATCAAATCACCAGCAAATTCTGGGTTTGGTGAGGGCTGCTCTTTGCTTCAGTTTTGGTGTCCCTTTGATACAGAGCATCTGATCTATAGACCTCCAAATAATATAAGGAAATATTACAACTCTCAACCTGCTAAATGTCCAAAATTCTCTAAAATCAAAGAATGAATTCTGGGAACAACAGAGCTTAAGAGTAGGAAGAATTTATTGAGAGAAAACTTCTTTCTAAGGGAGGCAGAAGGGAGTCCCGAAAGTGGTTGACTGCCGACCCCACTTCTCAAGGGTGTTTTATTGAGCAAAGCCAAGAAGTGAGGCAGGTTCAAGGTGGGACAAAATAACAGTCAAATAATAAGATTAAAAGTGTAATCACTTTGGTAATGTTGATTCAATGGGAAATCACAAGGTGGGTGTGAGATGGGAGGAAACTATGGTCAGCCAATAAGATTACAAGAAGTATAGTCACTTAAGTAATACTGATTAAATGGGGATTAAATGGGGAAACAAGTCACAAGTAGCAAGTGTACATGAAATTAACAAGAATTTTCCTGGAAGAAATGAGCTAGGGAGGTTTTGGTTCCCACCCAAGGTGATTGATGGCTATTTAGAATATTAATCACTGCTATTCATCCTTAGGGGACGTATGTGGGTGTAGTAGCTCCTCTTTTTCTTCTTGTTTTTTGTTGTTATTTGAGACAAGGTCTTGTTGTGCAGTTCAGGCTGTCCTTGAACTCATTATGTAGCTGAGGTTGGCCTCCTAGAACTCACAGTGATCCTCCTGCCTCAGCCTCCAGTTTGCTGGGATTACATACATATACCACCACACCCAGCTAGTTTCTCTTTTTCTTGAATCCTGGCCTTCAGTGAATGTGCCTCCAGCCAGTTTTCCTCTGTGCTGAGGGCCCAGCTCTGCTTACAATATTTTCTAACTTAGCTGTCTACAATACTTTCTCTCATAGAGGAAGAGGGAAACAGATACCCTCAAGCCTCTTTTAGAAGACCATCAATTGCATTCATGAGGCTGGAGCCCTCATGGTCTAATCACCTCTCAAATGCCCCCCACCCATGACATCACCGTGGGAGTAAGGTTTTCACACAGGAATGTTGAGGAGGTGCAAATATAACTGGTGAGTTAGCCTCTCCCCGAAGTGGGCACAGTTTAGAACTAAGAGAAAATGCCTTGTCTTGTGACTCCTCCCTGTTGGGAAAGAAAATCTTGGACTTCTTTGCGAAGGGAGAAATGGCACCACAATAATAGCAGAGAGTTTCAATAATCCACACAATAATAGATTGTTCATCCAGACAGAAGACCAAAAGATTCTTGGGTGAAACCATTATTTTAACTATTTAATATTTAAAGATGGCGTTTCACTGTCTGCTGAATTCCACTCTTTTGGTGAGAACACAGTTGTAATTCCTATCATTATTCCCCTACATGTATGTAAATAAAGGACATCTTTTCTCTAGTTGCTTTCAAGATTTGTTTTTTAATATATAGCGTGTGCAGTTTGACCATGATATGTGTGTTATTTATGTATGTTTATTCATCTTACAATTTACTGAACTTCTTTGGGTTGGATGTTTATGTTTTTTCACCAGCTTTGGGAAATTTTGACCTAGTGTTTCTTCAAAAATTTTGCCATCATTCTCTTTCTCCTTTTCCTATGGGCCTCCAATTAGATGATTATTAGACTATTTTACATTGCTCTAATATCACTGATCACTAAAATTCTTTTTCTTCAGGCCCAAATGCAGTTTCAATGACCTACTTATCTGTATTATACCAATATCACATTGTCATAACTACTATGTATTTACTTTTTTGGAACCAGGGATTGAACTCAAGTCTACCTGCATGCTGGGCAAGCACTCTACCACCAAGTTACATCCCTAACCTACTATACATTTATCATATAGGGCAAATTTCTGCACTTCCTTCATTTGATCAAAAACATCTTGGGTCTTCCCATTTTCATATTCCATATAAATTTAGCATAGACCAATTAAGTTCCATAGAGCACATCATTGGGATTTTAATTAGCTTTGCAATGAATTTAACGTCAAGGGCTTAGCTTTAAATAAATAACGCTTTATAATCTTTTTTTTTTTTTTTTGGTACTGGGGATTGAACTCGGGATCTTGCGCTTGTGAGGCAGGCGCTGGAACCACTGAGCTAAATCCCCGGCCCCTATAATCTTTTCATTAAGGTAGCTTTTGTATTTCTTTGCTCCTGTAATTATCTTTTTTTTTTAAATTGTTTTTTTTTTTGAGATAGGGCCTCACTGTGTAACCCAGCTGGCCTCGAACTCACAGAGATCCTCCTTCCCCAGCCTCCCTCCGGAGTGCTGGGATCAGAGGCATGCCTCACCTCGCCCAGCTAGAAAGTACATTTTCTAACTCGGAAACGCAGTATGAATCTTTCTTTTTTTTTTTTTTTAAACTCAGCAAGGTTGCTGGATTATAATTTGGGTAGTAGATTTGTCTTGCATTTTCTGGGTATGCCATCAGCATTCTCTTTAGGTTATGCATTTAAAATTGTTTTAATTAAGTTACGCAATCAGCTCTAAAAGTAAAAACATTAAAAAGCTTTGTGGTAACACTTCCCCTGACCCCTAGTGGGGTTTTTTCCCCTAACCTCTAGTTTTAACCACACATCTCACAAGTAATCGCTATTATTAATTTTCATATGTATTTTCCCAGGGTTTTTGTACTTACACGAGCAAATAAAATTTAAGTTCTTTTTACTCTCTTTTAGTAGCAAAATACACAGTTCCGCACTTAGCGTTTCTCCTTAACTAGCCCTGGAAAACTGTTTTGACACGGGGGTGGAGGGCGGGACCAGTGAGCGGCGCGGCTAGAGCGGCCGGAAGCGGCTTTGTGTCCGCGCGGGGGCCGTCGGTCCGGGACGACTGTTGAGTCCGGGGTCGAAGGCGCCGGCTGGCCCCCGTCTGTCGGAGACAGGACTGGCATTGTGTGCATCGGAGGCCGAGGCAGGTGGTGCCCAGGTCCCCGAGAAGGAGCGAGAGTCAGCTTGACTGTCCTGGTCCCCTCAGTCGGGGTCCCTCGGGCGCGCGGTCCCGGAGGCAACCTTGACAGTGGGAGCCACTGCATTTGCTTCTCCGGGACACACGGTCAGTTCCAGCCCTTCATCTGCGGTACTGGACACGAACCAGACTTTGAAATCTGGTCGCTTGGTTGGCATATGGCCCGTAGCAGTTACTGCCCGTGTGAGTTTTTGGCCAGTCCTTTAATCTCTGTGCCTTATTTTTTTTCCCGTACCGGGGATCGAACTCAGGAGCTTGTGCTTGCCAGGAAGGCGCGAGGCCACTGAGCTAAATCCCCGACCCTGTGCCTTATTTTATTGCTTTGTAAATGGGGAGTAGGCTATCACCTCATTCGCTGTGTTGTAAAGATTAAATAAGTTGATATGTGTAAGGCACTTAAAATAGTACCAGACACAGAGCACAATTTAATGATTTTCTGTTATTAACTGTGACAGCACATTATTTTCAGTAAGTAATCTTAGTGACTGTCTTTTGTTGCAGTGTTATTCATCAGTGGTCTCTATAACGGTTTCTGTATTTTAGGAGGGAAAAATAAGATACCCTGAAGAAGAGCCTGACCCAAAGCAAAGACTCAAACTGGTTATGTGGAGATGCTGAATCTCCCAAAGGCTTTAAAACTTGGGGATACCTTTCCTTTGGCTGGAGACTCAGGACGAGCAGAGAGGTTTGTAACGGTGAAAAGGACTTATAACAGAACACGGGCTACTCTTAATTAAAATTGAGGAAGGCCAGGGAACTATACTCTTAGCTGGTATTAATGCAGTACCTTCTACATGCTAGGTAGTGTTCTAATAACGTTATACTTAAATTTACTTGAGTGCTCACAACACCCTTATTTACTGTCACCATCTCTTTTAGATGAGGAAGTGAGGGTAGAGATCTGCAAGTTACCAAGCTCTTCCTGCTATTAGGTAGCCAAGCCAGAATTATAAGCCCAGGAAGCCAGGCTTCAGTGTCTGTGTACCTAACCAGACTATGATGGGGCATTGCAAAAAAACCAAACCAAACTGAAGGAAAGCACAAGAGAAGACCTGTGAGATTCTGAAACGGGCACCAACATCAGTCTGGCGCCTGAGAAGGAGCCATGGAAATAGTAACGAGGGAGCTTCTCTAGTTACTTCTGCAGGAGCAGTCTTGGTGCCTTGTTCATGGTTTACTGCCTACAGTGTGTTGAAGGTTGAACCAGAGGTGAAAACTGGAGTCCTGTCAGAAGGGCTTTCTCTGAAGGAGGCCGGTCTTGAAGAAGAGGGAAGAGTAGCAGGTGGTTAGCGGGCAGGGTGTAGGTAAGGACCAGAAGCAGCTGCTGCACTCTTCCGGGTCAGCACTTGGTGGTATGTTCTGATTTTTTATTTTTCTGAGAGAAACTAAACCCTTTCCAGCCCAAGTAGGGAACCCCTGCTTCCAGTTAGTTGAATTTGTCACTTCAGGCAATTGTTTGTATAAGCCTCACGTGAGTGCATCTAGTATTTAAAAACTTAGTCCTTTTCTTTTGGTACAGGACCTACCATGTTTTCTAGACATCCTAAATGTGGTGTCTTGCTCACAGGGGAGACTTACTGTTTGTGTCCTATTGCTGCCTGACAATTTGCCAGCCATTTACAGCTTGAACAAGACCTACTCATTATTCCAGTTCTGAAGGCCAGAAGCCAGGAAGGCTCAGCTGAGCTGTTTGGGGTTTTCTGGTTGAGGTCAAGCTGCTGGTAGCGCTGAGCTGTCATCTGCAGGCTGTGGGATGGAGCTGCACTGAGCTCGGTGGTGGAATTAAGGTCCCTGTGATCAGGCTGCTTAGCCTGACAAGATACCAAGTCATATTCAAAGTCCTAGGGATGAGGGCAGCAAATCTTTGGGGTCCTGTCTGAATGCACCCAGAGACCACAGAGCTAAAGGATCACTCAGAGCCATCTGTGGAGGGGGGCTTCCTAGAAAGGCCAGGAAATAGCCTGGGTCTTCCAGTCTCACCGACTCAAGTGAGTTAGGGGCGAAGGGCTGCCTAGACTCACACCCTGGGACTATGTGGAGGGAACGTATTGGTGAAGTTCAGGTTTGTGGCTGTGCAGAAAATGATGCCACAGAGGCACTTGAACATGGAGAAGAAATCTGCGCAGCTGCTCCCTGTTAAGTCCTCCGGCTCCTGGGCTGCACAGGAGGAGCAGTTGACAAGCTTAGTGACTGACAGTGATTTTCACCTTTCTGGCCTCTCGTGCAGAAACACCACTCTCACCTCAGTGAGGCTGGCAGCAAACGATGGCTAGGGAACCGAGTGAAGCCACAGCTCTGGATGCCCGTTCTGCAGAGGACCAAATGGGACTTCTGGTTGTGAAGGTGGAGGAGGAAGAGGCCTCTGCCGGGGTGGAGGAGAACAATGTGCCAGGCCCAGAGTGTGCCCGCTTGTGTTTCTGCGCCTTCCGCTACCCTGAGGCTGCTGGCCCTCAAGAGGCCCTGGGCCGGCTCCGAGAGCTCTGCCATCAGTGGCTGCAGCCAAAGACCCACAGCAAGGAGCAGATCCTGGAGCTGCTGGTGCTGGAGCAGTTCCTGGCCGTCCTGCCTGAGGAGCTGCAGGCCTGGCTGCGCACACAGCACCCAGGGAGTGGGGAAGAAGCTGCAGCACTGCTAGAGTTTTTGGAGGAACAGCTGGAGGAGTTGCCACTGCAGGTAGAAAAAACAGGTTTAGTATCTGACAGCTGTGGTTTGTGCCTTCCTGAGACTTCATGGTTGGAGTGAAAGCATTCCTCTATGGACCATGAACCTTTTTGTTGTTTTTTTGGTACCCGCGATCGAACTCGGGACCTTGCACTTTCAAGGGAGGCGGCGGAACCACTGAGCTAAATCCCAGGCCCTACCATGAACCTCTTTGGAAGTGAGGCAGAGTAGTCTGGATCCATTCTCAGAATGCTGTTTTTACACACATAAAGGAAAATATGAAGGATTGCAAAGAACGTAATCCTATTAAACTTCAGTTAGGAAGGTATTAAACAACTTTGTGATAAAGCTAGATAAGTGCTTTTTTATTGATGCACTGAATAATAATACTGAATAACAAGACCTAAAGATAAGACTAATAACTGGTCATTTCAAAGTGCTGATAAAGGTGAATGATTCTGGAGATACTGTCCAGTTTTAAAGTGCTGTGGAAATGTATGCAGTTTCTCTTGGTGAGAAAGTCCTGGGACTGCTTATGCTACTTTGGTTTGTTGCTTCCATTCATAATTGAAGGAAAGCTACATTTTTCTTAGATGAAAATAAGACTGGTTATTTTCCTAAATCTGTGAACCACTGGTTTTGAACCTCTGGTAAAAAATGGGCTGGATTTCCCTCCATCTTTTCTGATTTATGAGTCTGGTCCCTCTTTGTGTCATGCAATGTCCTAGTGCAACTTCCCTCAGTGACACAGGGCCAGGCCTCCAAATAAGTGACCAGGACACCAGGGTTCTCCACTTGAATCGATTGCACTGAGTTCTGTAACAATGAAGTCATTTTGAATCTCTTCACTTTGTTCTTTATAAAGAATGAGGGACGTTCTGAGCTGCACTTGGGAAAGTAGCTTGAAAAGTATAATTTAATCATGTCTGTAGACAGAAACCTGAATGTGTTAAGGACATCCCATATGCCAGGCCCTCTGTTCGGGATCTCACATACTGTGATCCTAGTTTCCCCAAGCACTGTAAGTTATCCTCACTTTTCAGATAAGGAAAATATTAGTATTTTTTAAGAATTTCCTGCCACTTTCCAAAAGGTTTTCATAAAAGCACAAATGTGTACAGAGAGGGAACACAGTGGTGTAGAGCGTGGACTCCAGAGTCATCCTGCTGAGCTGCCAAGCTGGCATTGTCACTTGTTAGCTGAGAGACTGAGTCAACTGCTTAAACTCAGCCTGTTTCCCAAACATCAAACCCAGATAATAACATCACACAGCACTGTCTGCATTGAATTAGTTAATATACCTAAACTCTTATGAACAGTGCCTGGGAACAGAAAGTGCTTACACATAGCTTGGTGGATAAATAAAAGTAAATGAATGTCTTCTAGGACCCAGATGATGAGGGACAAGCACTTCTGTGTTGCAAGGTGGGACTGGTGACAGCGGCCCAGTGGTCTCAGAGCAGCCAAATCCAGGCAGGGAAGCCTCTGCTCAAGCATGAATCTCGATGCTCGTGGCCCTCACAAGAAACAGGTGAATATTCTCTCCTGGCCGGTCTGAGTTCTACAGGCCTCACCCAATTTTACCGAAGGGTGGTCTGGAAGATCTGCTGATGTTACTTTATGTGCCTATCACTGATCAACTCTACTTTGAGACTGAGACTAAAAGAGAAATTGGTAACACAGTGGTGAAGTGCCTTCCTGACCAAGCTTAGCCACAGTAAGTAAGATGTCACCAGGACTTGGATTTGGAAGGATTTGGTTCTCCATTCTTTCGACGTGAAATTGTGGAGCCTCCCTCATGATAGCCAGTGTGGTTGGCACTGAGGATGGAGCCTCCATGGAGCTTCCACTCTGTGCAGAAGATGCCAGAGGGACACATTAGTAACAGTTTTAGATAGCAGTGACTCCTAAGAAGAAAACACAATTTATAATGTCAGCCACAATATCGAACAGTTGTAGGATGACTGCAATTTAAATGACACAAATCTGCTAACCTTAGGTCTGTTATTATAATAGCATGATACTCACTTGGTAGGAAAGGACTGTCACTGGCTGACCTCTCCTGTGCCCCAAACACGTGTGTAAGTCCTTGAGACCCATGGCATTGGGACACCCAGCCAACATGCAGTCTTCATTTTTCAGCAGAGGTTCTAGCCTGTGTCTAGCCTGTGTTTGCCTCCTATAAAGAGGCCTACAGTTCATTTTGACTTTTCTCTCTTGAATCTCTCTCAAGTCTACGCAAACAGACTCCCATTCCTGCCTTTCTGGGTCCAGCACTGACTGACTTCTTTTAATTTTTTCAAAACCAAGGCAGAATGTCCCCTCACAGCTCCTAAAGACACACTGAGCAAAAATCCTCCTCTCCCCTAGGAACATTCACAGGAGCTTCTAATGACAAAGTTTTTTGTTTTAATTCATTTTACCATTCCACACAAGTATGCTTCTTTCTTCATAGTTTTTACATCTTTGCAGAACACAACAGATGTCTTCGGGCTCAGGGATTGGAGCCAGTGGGATTGGGCACATTAGGAGCACTCTGTACAAACTTGTGTGGCAAAATTGATCGAGTTTTTGAACTCAGATTCCCTAAGGCAGGGAGGCTGATGCCAGGGGAGATCTCATCTGGGACTTTTTTCCTACTAGTTGCCTGGGGAGGCAGCTGCAGAGAAGATGCAGTGGCAGCTGACAGGCTTCCCCCAGAGTCCCAGGTAGGCTGTGTCTCCTCCCTTCCTCAGTGCCCTTACTACTGTACTGTTTCCTGCGAAGCTACTGCCCTGCCCACCCTACCTCTGTCCCCATCCTGGATCCTCAACCCCAATCCTGAGGGACGTGAATTTTCTCTTTTAAATCAAAGTTGCTTATCACCAGCTTCATGGCAGTATACTTATGTGGTTGGTCCAGTTTTAAGACTGGCTTGCAGAATTGTCTGTGTTTCCCAGATGCTACTCACTCCGTCTCTTTGGTCATCTTCTGTTGCTTTAGAGGTTGCTGAAAATGGAAGACATGGCCCTGACTCTCTCCCCTGGGAGGACACAGCTAGGGCCTTCTCAGGTGAACCTTTGCAGAAATGAAAGGCAGCAGAGCTGTGGCCAGCCTGGCTCCCTGGGTAAGACTGAGGGGCACTGGTTCTCCTGAGGGGTCTCAGCATGCTTTGCAGTGAGGACCTCCTGGCCCTGGTAGCCTGTCAGTACTGTTGGTGCCCATTGCGTATGGATTCAGAACCACCATTTTTGAAACTACCAGGTTCTTAAGTCTCTGATCTTGTTTTCTCATGTGCCTTCCCATGTTCTAGTCAGAGTGGGATGAAGCAGCTAAGAAGCCTAGCACAGATCTGGCTCAGAGAAGATGCACAACAAATGTTAATTTCTGGGCTGGGGCTGGGGCACAGTATTAGAGTGCTTGCCTAGCATATATTTCTGCCCCTTCCCTTCCTGTCCCAATAGGTGTTCTCTTTGGAGACCCTACATCTCCCTAGGTACAGTTCAAGATAATCCCTTATCTTTGGTCACTGGCCAAGTTCTGCCTTTCTACCCTGATGTTTCTTATGTAACACTTCAGAAACCCTTCCACTTGCCCCGTTTACTGCCACCTTCTGCTCAGTCCTTTCAGTATCTAAGCTCAGTGCATGGCCCTGCCCTACTGTTCTCAGTGCTTAGCAGCCCCTCCCCAAACCAGCACCATTGTGTCCTCAGCACAGTCCCTGGCCTCGTCCCCCCACTCCCTCCGTTCCCAGCTGTACCTTCTCCCAGTGGCCCTGTCCCATTCTCAGGTCTCTTCCGCTCAGCACCCCGTGGCCTCCTTTATTCTCATTCTCATTCCTGCACTTCAGTCCTCCCTGGCATGCAGAGACCCCTGCAATTCTTGTCTCCCTGGTGCTCATCAGAGCTTTCCTCCCACATAGGGCATAATCCACCCTCGTTGACCTTTGTTGTTTCAGGTGGTGAAATGCAGGCTAAGATCAGGGGCTTGTCTCCAGCTGAGGAGCATCCAGGACAAGATCCTGGGCGGACTCCCTGCCACCTGGGTGAGGACACTGCCCAGGATCCTGCTTGTGCTGAAGCTGGCAAACAGGAAGACAGGTTACAAAGAAAGCAGAAAAATGCTCCAGCGAGCAGGCGGCATGTTTGCTATGAATGTGGAAAGAGTTTTGCTCAAAGTTCAGGTCTGACCAAGCACAGGAGGATCCACACCGGAGAGAAACCCTACGACTGTGAAGACTGTGGGAAGACCTTCATCGGGAGCTCTGCCCTGGTCATTCACCAGAGTCCACACAGGAGAGAAGCCATATGAGTGTGAAGAGTGTGGGAAGGCCTTTAGTCACAGCTCAGACCTTATCAAACACCAGAGAACACACACGGGAGAGAAGCCCTACGAGTGTGAGGACTGTGGGAAAACCTTCAGCCAGAGCTGCAGCCTCCTTGAACATCACAGAATTCACACTGGGGAGAAGCCATACCAGTGCACCATGTGTGGCAAAGCCTTTAGGCGGAGTTCACATCTCCAGAGACACCAGAGGATCCATCGTGACAGAAATGAACAGGAGCTTTGGCTTGGAGAGGCCTCAGAAGGTCAGGCTAGAATGGAAAGTCAATGGGAAAATGTCGAAACTCCTGTGTCTTATAAATGTAATGAGTGTGAAAGAAGTTTCACTCAGAAAATAGGACTTATTGAACATCAAAAAATCCACACTGGTGACAAATCCTATCAGTGTGATGCATGTGGAAAAGGCTTCACACGAACTTCATACTTCACTCAACATCAGAGGAGTCATGTAGGCAAAAAAAAACTTCTGTCACAGTGACTCATTGTATGCATAGCAAAGTTGGTGCTCATTTGTCTTTAAACTGAAGCTCCCTGGAGCCTTGCTGCCTACAGAATTTGTTGGGGTTTTTTTGCTGAAATACTTTTATGGGTACATTTTAGGTATATAATACATTTACAATTATCATTGGGTGCTTGTACCTGTACATGATGTAGCTTGGTTCTTATTTTTTCCCCATTAACTGTGCACCCTTCACCCCTCCACCCTTCCCTATTTACATACTTCGTTTCCATTTTTTTTTCCTTTTCTCATAATTTTTCCTTTCCATTCTTTCCTTTCCCCATCTTCTCCCACCACCCCTACCCCTTTGGACCTTTTCCTATTTCAAAGTATCAATTATTGGTTATTAATCCTTTTAGTCCTTATTTACACTCTCAGTTTCTCATACTAGAGAAACTATTCAGTATTTACACGTGTGTCCTATTTATTTCACTTAAGAGTATGGCCTCAATATGCATCCATTTAGCTATAAATGACTCTAGTTTTTCGTTCTTTATGGCTGAGTAGTACTCCATTTTATAAAAGAACCACATCTTCTTTATCCAGTTTCCAGTTGAAGGGCACTTGGGCTGTTTCCAAGCTTTAGCTGTTACAAACTGTGCCGCAATAAACATGGGTACACATATATCTTTGTGGTATGGTTCTTTTAATTCTTTGGGGAAGATACCCAGCAGGGGAATAGCTGGGTCAAATGGGATCTCTAGTCCTAGTTCTTTGAGGTATCTCCATACTGATTTCCATAGTGGTTGCACCAGTCTGCACTCCCACCAACAATGGAGAAGGGTTCCTTTCTCTCCACACCCCTGCCAGCATTTGTTACTGGTTGATTTCTTGATAGCAGCCATTCTTTCTGGGGTGAGGTGGAATCTCAGTGTTGTTTTCATCTGCATCTCTCGAATGACCAGTAATGTTGAACATTTTTTCATGTTTATTTGCTGCTTTTACTTCTTTGAGAAATGTCTGTTCATTTCAGATGCCCATTTTTGAATTGGATCTTTGAATTTGGGAGGTCTGATTTTTTTCAGTTCTTTATATATTCTAGATAGTAGCCCTTTGTCTGAGTTACAGCTGCTAAAAATTTTTTCCCACATTGTAGGTTGTCTGTTAGCTCTGTTGGTGGTTTCTCTTGCAGTGTAGAAGCTTTCTAATAAGATGAAATCCCAGTTGTTGATTCTTTGTGCTAGTTCCTGTGCTATTGAGGCTTTGTTCATAAAGTCTTTTCCTATGTCAATGTCTTCAAGAGTTCTACCTAACTTATCTTTCAGCAAGTTAGTGTTTCTGTATTAATATTTAGATCTTTAATCCACTTAGATCTCAGTTTAGTGCATGGTGATAGATATGGGTCTAGTTTTAATCTCTGACAGGTTGAAATCCAGTTTTTCCAACACCATTTATTAAATAGGCTATCTTTCCTCCAATGAGGGTGGTTGGGTCCTTGGTCAAAGATGAGGTGGCTGAGTATGTCTGAAGTTGTTTCTGCGTCTTCTAATCTATTCCACTGATCCTCGGGTCTGTTTCTTTGCCAGTACCATGCTGTTTTTATCACAGTACCTTTGTAGTATAGCTTCAGGTTGGGTATTGTGATACCCCCAGCCATGTCTCTGTTGCCCAGAATTGCTTTTGCTATTCTAGGTCTCTTCTGGTTCCAAATGAATATTTGGATTGTTTTCTCTAGCTCTGTGAAGTATATTGTTGGAATTTCAATCGGCATTGCATTAAATCTATATAGCAGTTTTGGAACTATGGCCATTTTCACTATATTGATTCTTCCTACCCAGGAACAAGGGATGTCTTTCCATTTTCTTATATCCTGCTCAGTCTCCTTTTTCAGGGTGCTGTAATTTTCAGTGTAGAGGTCTTTTGCTTCCTTTGTTAGGTTGATTCCTAGATATTTCATTTTTTTGGATGCTATTGTAAAAGGAATTATTTCCCAAATTTCTCTCTCAATGAGTCTGCTATTTATGTATAAGAAGGCTATTGTTTTTTGAGTGTTGACCTTATATCCAGCTACTCTACTGAATCTGTCAATTAAGTCTAGAAGCCTTTTGGTAGAGTTCTTTGGGTCTTCTATGTAAAGCAGCATATCATCAGCAAATAATGAGAATTTAACTTCTTCTTTTCCTATCTTTATTCCTTTTATTTCTTTCTCTTTTCTAATTGGTGTGGCTAATGTTTCCAGAACTATATTGAACGGGAGTGGTGATAGTGGGCATCCTTGTCTTGTTCCTGATTTTAGCATGAAAGTTTTCAGTTTTTGACCATTTAGTATGATGTTGGCTATTGGTTTTTCATAGATAGCCTTAATCAGGTTGAGATAAAGACCTTCTATTTCAATTTTCTGTAGAGTTTTGCCTACAGAATTTGAGTTGGGGTTTTATTTGTATGTATTTGTGTGTATCTGAGATGAATTATTGTCTACATTTTAGAAGGTGATTGGAACAGAACTGAGTTCCTAGTAGGCTATGGGAGAGTTTTTTTTTTTTTTTTTTTGGTACTGGGGATCGAACTTGGGTCCTTGTGCTTACGCAGCAGGCGATGAAACCACTGAGCTAAATCCCCAGCCTATGGGAGAGTTTTTTGGAAGACCTGAGTATTTTCTTCTCACCCACTGGAACTAAATGGGCCTCTAGTTTTGCTGGTTTGCTAGTTTCCATCAGCCTGCACTTTATGATGTCCTACTACTGCTGTGTCTATACTTTCTGACTGTGGTGATCCCACAGTTGATTGGGTTCATGAAGTTTTATGACCCCACTGTGCCTTGTATAAACATTTATTAAATGAACTAGTGAGGTGATCCACATAACTCTCAAAATCTGATGTTCTAGACTTTTGTGGAACTTCCCATCAAGGCCAATTTGCTTCTGTCCAAAAAACTGAGGTTTTGGATTCTGAGTTAATCTATTGCATTTTTTGCCACATAAATAGGATTGATAGGGTGGGATGAAGGTGGGGTAACTTTGACAGAATTCAGTTTTCTTTCCTAGCAATTCTATGTAGAATGCCTTAAACAGCTCCATCACTGAATCATTATCAAGAATTCCACTATTTTTTCTCTGATGTTAATTGTGCTATTCTTGAGGGAGAAAGTTTTTCCTGTTCATTTGGTTGGAAAATCAGTTACAACGGTAGAATAAAATGATTCATTTTCTGAGGTTAAGCATCTTTGCTCTTGCCTTTTAATTCTCTTGTGCCTAACCAAGAGCCCCTCAAAGCTGTAGACACTGTACTGCCTCATCTCCTGTGCCAGCAAGTACTGTGTAGTAAACTTCTAGGTTTATGGTTCCTCCAAGTCAGTGGATTTGTACCAAATAATATTTAAACCAAGGGTCACACTTTAAAAATGACAATTTTAGTGTTTGACAGTCTTGATCTTCTTACATCTTGATTCCCAAATGACCTGTATGGAAACAGTTCCTTTATGACAAGAACTTTTATCATTAACTCCTTGGGGAATTTACTTTGTCCTTAAATATGCATTTTAGACCCTTCCACCCTTCCTTCCTTCCTTCCTTCCTTCTTTCCCTTTTTTCTTTTCCTTCTTCCTCCTCCTCCTCTTCTCCTCTTTCTCCTCCTTCCTCTTCTTCCCACCACACCCCCTGGTGCTCTTGATAGTCCAAATTTCAGTCTTGTGAATTTAGGTGAGAAAACCTAGTTTTTTAGTCTGTACTAGAGTAGTAGTCTTTAATATGTATCTTTGAAATGGAGTTGTTAAAAAAAGTATTTCAGGATGACTATTTTCTTACAGACTTTTTCGCTAATGT
This sequence comes from Heterocephalus glaber, assembly GCF_053883595.1. NCBI lineage: Eukaryota > Metazoa > Chordata > Mammalia > Rodentia > Bathyergidae > Heterocephalus > Heterocephalus glaber. The sequence continues at coordinate 1,084,454 of NW_028258315.1, forward strand.
ATCACTTACAGAAATATGTTTTCATTATTGCATTTACTCACATTTTTCACTTAGTTTCTGGCACTAGCAATCAAACTTTCTGGAATTCAGATATAAGAAGGTGTTATAGTTATACTTCACAAGTAAGGGTTTTGCCATTGTGAAATATTTTCTCTTCCTAACTGTATTTTGCTTATTGGGAGTTGTCATCATCCAAAATCCTTTGTATCTATCCAAGTCCCTATTTTTATGCCAATTTTCCAAGCTTGATACGTCAGAGTTTTCAGGGTGCTAGTAGACACAAAATCCTAATGTAAACTATTTGTATTACATTAATAAAACAGTATCGTTATTTTGAGTGACTTCTTTAATCAATGAAAATGCATCACTTCCAAACTTTCTAAATAAAAAATATTGGGCAAAGTAACAGAAACAAGTGGCACATGCCTATAATCTCAGCACTCAGGGAGGCTGAAGAGGAGGATTGCAAGTTCAAACCTATCATGATCAACTTGGTTATACTCTGTCTCAGGAGAGAAAGTCTGGGGATGTAGCTTCCTAAAAGTCCTTGGGTGCAATCCCTAGTACTGAAAGCACTTGTAGCAAGGAATTAGTACCTATGATTCTGGAAATGTCCTAAGTTCTGTATTCTATAAGCTCGAGACCCAAGAAGAGCCAGTGGTGTGAGCTTCATTGTTTTTTTTTTTTTTTTGTATCGGGGATTGAAATCAGGACCTTGTGCTTACCAGGCAGGTTTTTATTCACAAAATATAAGCAAAACTTACATTCCTTTTTGGTTGAGACTTTTCTCTCCCAATAATTTTATATGGATGCACTTGAATGTATCAATAATAAAACATGTTAAAATGAAAACATTTAAAAATTTACAAATACAAAGCAGTACTTTATAAGAGCTTATAACATTCATCACTGTAAAAAATACTTTGTTTGAACTGAATATAAAGTGAGTTCTGTTATGTTATTTTATAGAATTACCTTTCTCTTTTCCAGTTCTGATTTCCCTTTGACTCTGGAATATTCAGAATGTCTGCTGGATTTTTCGCATCATCTCTCAGCACCATTCTGATACCTAGTTTCATCACTTTTAGAGCTTGCATGTTTTCTAGTCTTTTCCCTTCACTTTGATCTATCTCTTCTAGAATTTTCACTGTCCCGATTTTGGAGTCTGTAATTCTCATTTTCTGAAAAATAATTTCTTCTCTCACCTCTCTTCTTTTTTGGATCACTATGCATATTTTGCCAATCCCTATGCATTTCTTGGTCTTGGTCATTCCCAACCCTACTGTTAACTATTTCCTTCAGATGCTTCTGTCTGATGTGTGTTTTGTTAAGTCTTCCTTAAAAACCCAATTATTTACACAAATCTATTTCACTAAGGACTAATCCTTTGCTGATGTTCAAATTTAAACTGTTCTGTGTCTGTTTCAGAAAACCATTAAGTCACTTGTATAGTTTCTTCTAGTTTTTCAAGTACTCTCGTAGTACCAGTTGGTTCAAAATACTGCTTTGTTTCAAAGCATGCAGTTTAGATGTGTCTTCACTGATGATGGGAACATGTTCGTTATGTTCCTGAGCTGTCAGGTCACTTTCACTGTCAGAGAGTGTACACAGGAGAGTGTCATTTTCATAGGTTGGAAAATAATATTCCAGTTGATCCCATGTCTTTCAGGAAGTAATGAAGTGTGTTTAGTGTCTTCCATGTGAACCCTTAAATCTGCTTTGGAACTGAACTTCACACAGCAGCCATAACATCTACATTGGTGAATTTGCCTTCAAATGAAATTGACCAGTTTTAACTTGATAGAAATGTAATCCAAGTTCTGATTTTATTTTTACAAGATCAAATTCATGTGCATCCTCCATGTGAACATAAGAGTTTCTCAATTGTTTCTGCTTGCTTTTCACAGAAGAGACAGACAGCAGAGGCAGGGTGTTCTTCACAATCAGACCAGTCATCTTCCTGATGGTCGAGCAACTCCTGATCATCCTCCAACTGAACTTCTTCCCATGATTTTCCAAGTTCCAAATAATTAATGACAGGGCCAGGGATTTAGCTCAGTGGTTTCACCGCCTGGTGCACCAGCGCAAGGACCGGAGTTCGATCCCCGGTACCAAAAAGAAAAAACCAAATAATTAATGACATAAAATCGGTCATATTCTTTATTGTTTGGATTGATTCTACAATGCTGCTTTTTTCTCATGTGATCTTTAAGTGTGTTTTTTGTCCTTGAAGGTCTTCTCACAGTATAGGCACTGCAAATTGTCAAGTTTCTTCTGTAATGTACAGAGAAATTCATTGCAGTTTACAATGTTGTCTAGCCATCCAATGTTGAAAGCATGTTCTCTGGCCATGTGGTTCAAAAGAACAGATCTGTTTCCAAGGAATTCCTCACTGCAAAACATACAAACGCCATGAAAAGTGGTATCATTCCACTCTTGCTGCTGTTGTTCCAGAATTTCCTTCTCATACACTTCCAAAATCTCTTCCTTCCCCTTCAGAAAGATCATGAAAATCCTGTACAACAGTATCTGAAGCAGTGCAAAGACCTTGGAGCAAAAGGGCCCACCGTGTCAGTCTCTGTTTCTGAAGCTCTTCTCTAAGAATTCTATCTTCTGGTAAAACATCACATAATAATAAATAATTTTCTTGTTCTTCAAATGGAGCTGTGGAATTAATTCTTATCACACTGCAAAAATCTGTGATAGGCTGTTCAGTGAACCTTTTCCTCCAATATAAAATGTACCTCTAGGGCCTGGGGATTTAGCTCAGTGGTTTCACGGCCTGCCGTGCAAGCACAAGGACCGGAGTTCAATCCCCAGTACCAAAAAAAAAAAAAATGTACCTCTGGAATTCAGCAACCAACTTAACATCAGCAATGACAATCTTATGCTCAATAATCATGTGCTTCAGAAGTTTTGTCTTGTTCAGCTGCAGGAAAATGCTCTTCACAGAAAATACAAGGCACAGATGGAGAACCTACTGAAGTAGTGGGGCCACCTGGACCTTCTGGCAGGGAGAGCGGCTCTAGGGTACAACGCTTACTGTCTCAAATTCCAAGAGACATGAAGTCTTGCTTGAAAATTCTCACATTTGTGCAAAATCTGAATATACTCATTGGCCAGATCGGATAGACGACTACAGTAGCTTCCTAAGCAACAGCCAAGACCCCGCTATGGCTTCTGTCAACCTCTTCCTCCATTCCGGCAGCAGCCCCCTGGGGCTTGGGAGCAGCCAGGACTCCTCCTGGGATCTTTCCAATTTTGATCTTTGAATTTTGACTGCTCTGTTTTTCTGACCTTCTTTCTCTCTCGGCTCTTGTTCCCTAGTTCCTTTGTTGCGCTCTTCTTTCTTCCTGTCTCCTGTCATTTGTTTGTTAGTTCCTGACAGATTTATCTCTATCTTTACTTCAGGTCTTCCCTTCTCTCTTCTTCCTCATATCTTTAGCTGAGGCAGAGCTATAACTACTGACTTCAAATCTGAACTGCTCTCACTGCTGTCAGAATCAGAGTTGGAGGACTCAGACTCTGAAGGGGACGACGCTGCAGATGAAAGTGCATCCATTTAAAATTATTCCACTCACTAACCTAAAATCAAAATGGGCCAAAGATCTAAATATTAAAACAGAAATACTAAATCTGCTGGAAGAGAGACTAGGAAGAACACCTGAGGACATAGGAGTAGGCAGAGATTTCATGAACAAAACCCAAATCGCATGAGAAATATTACAAAGAATGGACAACTAGGACCTCATCTTATTAAAAAGCTTTCGCACAGCAAGAGAAACCACCAACAGAGTGAAGAGACAACCCACACAGTGGGAAAAAATTTTTACCAGCTATTCAGATAAAGGACTATTATCTGGAATCTATAAAGAACTAAAAAAAAATCAAACTCCCCAAATTTAAAGACCCAGTGCAAAAATGGGCATCTGAAATAAAAAGATACTTCTTAGATAAAGAATTAGAAACAGCAAATAAATATATGAAAAAATGTTCAACATCACTGGTCATTTGAGAGATGCAAATTAAAACAATGCTGGGCTGGGAATTTAGCTCAGTGGTTCCGCTGCCTGCCTCGAAAGTGCAAGGTCACAAGTTCATTCCCCAGCACCAGAAAAAAAAAAAGAAAGAAAGAAAAAGAAGCCACTTGAAACAATGCTGAGATTCCATCTCACTCCAGAAAGAATGGCTGCTATCAAGAAATCAACCAGGGCCGGAGATATAGCTCAGTGGTTCTGCCACCTGCCTTGTAAGCACAAGGACCCAAGTTCGATCACTAGTACCAAAAAATAAAATAATAAAATAAAATAAAATAAGAAATCAACCAAAAACAAATGCTGGAGGGGCTGTGGGGAAAAAGGAACCCTTCTCCACTGCTGGTGGGAGTGCAGACTGGTGCAACCACTGTGGAAATCAGTATGGAGATACCTCAAAGAACTAGGACTAGAGGTCCCATTTGACCCAGCTATACCTCTTGTTGGTATCTTCCTGAAAGAATTAAAAGCATCATACCACAGCAATATATGCACACCCATGTTTATTGCGGCACAGTTTGTAATAGCTAAAGCTTGGAAACAGCCCAAATGTCCATCAACTGACGAGTGGATAAAGAAGATGTGGGGTTTTTTTATACAACCGAGTACTACTCTGGCATAAAGGATGAGCTTCAGACATTGACAGCTAAATGGATGGACCTTGAAACCATACTCTTAAGTAAAATAAATCGGACACACATTTGAATAGTGCATCATTTCTCTGGTGTGAGAAACTGAATGTGGAAATAAGGACTGAGGTGTATAATGGATGTTGGAAAATGGGAAGAAAGTGTTCAAGTGGGAAGGGGAACGGGAGGAGGCAGGGAGAAAGGAGGAAAGGACAAGAAAAAAATGAAAATAGAAGGAAAAAGTGGAAACAAAGCTTTTGTGCATGGGGAGGGGAGGGGGCTTGAGGGTTGGAATGGGATAAAAAAAAATCAATTAATTAAATTTTATTTTTGTTTTGTTTTGGTACCAGGGATTGAACTCAGGCCCTTGCACTTGCCAGGCAGGTGCGGTGCTGCTGAGCTAAAGCCCGGGCCTAAATTTTAAAAAATAAACTTAAAAAAATTTATAACTTTTTTCTTTGGCTTTTACTTTTTGGTGTATTCTTCCTTCTATATATTACTGCCCACACTCTTATCTCATTATTTAACGCTATTCTCACCACTCTTTTACGAGCGTGTCTATTTGTGCTACACTTACTCACTTCTTTTTTCCCCCAATACAGTTTTTAGAGAGTAAGGGAGCTCTTCCCTGTTCATTTATACCCCTCCTACATTTACCCGCTCTCCTTGTCTGATGTCTTTCCCTTGAGTTTTTTGTTCTTTTCTCATTCTCACAGGAAGAGGGTCTCAGCAGATTTACTTGGGAAAGTCCCCAATAAAGAAGGAATGAGGTATCTGGGCTAGAAATGCAGACACATCTATTGGCATGGCTGACCAGGGGTCAGGGGCCAGGGCTACAATTCTCTTCCAGGATTATACTGTACTGGCTCTGCCACAGGTCTGGTGTAGGGAGGGTAGCTTTCCTTCATGAGGGGTAAGGCCTTTGTAATGCCCTGCAGTTAGCCTGAAACATCACATGAAGAAATGTGGCCTCGAATCTGACTCCTCAGGTAGGTGATTTGTTCCACTGGAGCCCAAAACATAATGCAAAGCTATGACAATAAGAAAAACATGGGTTTGGATGCAGGGCTAGCCAACTGATATCATAGAACACGATAGTCAAATCCGAAACAGATCCATTCCTTTATGGGAAATTAATATATAGCAAACTGGCAGTGTAGGAGCCAACTAGTATCATGGAACATGATAGCAAAATCAGAAATAGATCTATTCCTGTATGGTCAATTAACATACAGTAAACTGGCAGTGTAGAACAGTGGGCAAAAAATAGTCTTTTTTACAAGTGATGCAGGATCAACTGAATATGCATATGGACAAACAATGAAATCTGACTCTACATATTCATGTACAGCAATAGATTTCAAATAGATTACAGATATAAATGGGAAAGCATATTATATTTTTTAAATTATAGAGATTATCTTCATGATTTCAGGGTAGAAAGAACTCTTCATAAGACACACAAAATAAGACACATCCACAAAAATGAAAATACTGATAAGCTGAAATAGATTACAATTAAAAAACGGATACTGAAGAAAAGACACTCTTAATAGAATACAGTAAATCTATATTTTATTAGGAGATAGTATTTGCATTCCCTGTGAGAAGGGCTCATCCAGAATATGTAAATAACTCCTATGTCATGTATGAGAATTGAATGGGGACATCCCAGAAGAATGATGGCAATACGTAAGCAGGAGGCCAGCCTACCCTTCGTCTAAGAGGTGGAACCTCATCCTGCAAAGTTACCGGCTGCATATACAACAGTAGCCTACGTAAGAGCTGCCCTGTCTTTGCAGTTGTAGGCACACCTAGCAGGATATGTAGGAATGCAAGAGTCCCACTGAGGAACGACTCCCCCAACAATAGTACGCTGAGTCACAGTATAAAATGCACTTTGTACTGCACAGTGTTGAAAAACACTGCCATAGAGAACATGTTTCATCATGGTAGCAAACAATGTATTTCACAGTCTGGCCATGGTGATACTACGTCCTTATGTGCAGTGTATGATCAGTCATTGAAAATTTTCTTTTTTCCTCCAGATGTACTGTGCTTTCGCGCATGCTATTCTCATTGTACCTTCCTTCATTCTTTTTCATAGGGCTTAAGAACTCATCCCTTTAACCCCACTTCAAGCTTTCATCCTCCTCTGAAACCTTCCCAACTGTCTCATGAGTACTTGTCACATCTTTTTTAGTGCCAAATACTGTACAAATCCAGTGGCTTTATCATTGTAATTATTGTTTTCTATCTAGTCTGTTTTCTCTGTCCCCCAAAAGACTGGAAGCCCCTTGAGACTAGGCTGCTTGGTTTCATTTATTTTTGAATCTAGTATCTGGCACAAGGCTTGACCAAAAACAGTCATTAATATCTGAATTTCAACTCAGAAGGAATAGCCACGTATATACTCTGAACCCCTCACACTGAATTCTTCAATAAAGGAAATTTCTCTTTCCAGAATGTCTGCTCTTTTAAAGTCTTCAGAATACTTACCACTAACTGCTTAGTATTTATAGTTGTGCTGGTTTGGGTGAGATGGGTCATTACTTCAGTGGTGATCCCAGAAGAGTATTCTTCACCCAAAGAACTATCTCTAAATCTCCATCCTAGTAACAAACCAAGATAGGAGGTGTCAGAAAGGTAAATACTGAAGACTATAGGAACGGAGCCAGGCTTGGTGGTGCACTGTAATCCCAGTGCATAGGAGGCTGAAGTAGGAAGACTGTAAACTTGAGGCCAGCCTGGGATACATAGTGAGATCTTGACTTAAAAACCCAGAGTATAGATATGGGGGTGATGGCACATCAAGGAGAAACCACAGCCTCCTCTGATTGCAACAGGCAGGAAGCACAGCAAAGAAATTCACACTTTCAAAGGAGCAAAGCAAGGATAACCTCCTGGTGCTCTGCTGAGGCCCTTCAAACCTGCCTGTAAGTATGTGCCTAATTTTTTCTAACATGCTCATGTTCTAAATGAGGTTCTCTCTCTTCAACTTGAGATCCAGCTGGGGATGTAGCTCCGTGGTGGAATACTTGCTTAACATGTGTGAGGGCCTGGATTTGATCTCCAGCACTGAAAACAAAAAACTTGAGCTCCAGAACCATGAATTCTCTGCCTTCAACACTCATATTCAGGCCTAATGTGACTTGTTTTGTTTGTTACCAGGGATCGAGGCCTAATGGGACGTGGATAGGGTGGTAGCACTACCCCAACACCAAGACTTCCTAATGTGCTTTCTTACATGTATCCGTAGCCTCAGCACCTGGTAATCACGGCTGGTTCACAGTTTCATGGTGACCTGCCTGAAGTGCTGACACAGTTCCTCTATGAGGTATAAACATCATTTCACCTTGCCAGAGTGTTACCTGCCACCTGATCAGTGTGGATGAAAACAACCTGCAATTTCTATCAATTGGTATTTATTTAGAATCTCACCTGAATTAAGTTTCAAAGATCAAAAAAATTTCAGGATTTTTAACCAGGAATGAGAAATCATAGTTAAAATAGGAAAAAAAAAAATCCATAAAGTAATTTTAAAGTCCAAATTTCTTGCCTGAGTTTCACATACAGTTTGGGGATTATAGTAAGGAAATCAGGCTATGGCCTGGTAGATAGCTCGTCTGGGATTCCAAAAGACAGTAACAAAAACATGTTCCAAACTAAGCTCATTAAATTTCTATTGCCTTCCAAATCTGAGCTCTCCTCGTTGCTATTAGGTGTGATGCCTCACAAAGTCATTTAAGTAAATCCTTGAAAGTCATCCTAAAGCCAATGCCAACTCCAATCAAAGCTGTATCCTCTTGTCTTTCTTTGAAACAGGGTCTCACTATATAATTAAGGCTGGCCTTGAACTCATGGTGATTCTCCTGCCCCAGCCTCCTGAGTGCTGGGACAACTGGCATGCACCACCATGCCTGGATTTCTTGCAGGTGGCAGCACCACTGAGCTAAATCCTCTGTCCCCTCCTGTCTTTCTAACTGGTCCTCATACCTAGCCTCACATCTCTAAGCCTTTGCATATGCCACACCACACCCAGAAAGATACTCAAGGAAAGGATAAGGTGTCAGAAACAGTAGAAGCTCCTTTCGACGTTATTTTTGTTTTGGTTAAGGAATTTCAGGCAAGTTCAAGAGTTTTTTTGGTCAGCAAGTCAAGAAGGCTGGGGCTTTTTATTTACTTACTTATTTTTTGGTTTTTGAGACAAGTTTCACTATGTAGTTCAGGCTGGTCTTGAACTCACTATGTACCCCAGGCTGGCCTCAAACTCACAACAATCTTCTTGCCTCAGCCTCCCAAGTGTTGGGATCACAGGCGTGTGTCACCACACCTGGGTAGGGTGAGGGGCTTATTAAGAAAAAAACTAGTTTTTTAATAGTAAAACATCTACTGGGATTTCTACCCGGAGATATTCTGCCTTCTGCCAAGAGGTCACTCATGTAGCTAATCATCCCTGAAAACAAAGAAGTCCATCAAAAGCAAAGCTAGACCAGCAGGTCACTATTTTCAGAATCAACGAGGATGCATGGTCACTCTCTCATCAAACAACATTTGCTTCCAATTTGAAAATTTAATGCTTCATCTGTAAGTCTGGTAGCAATAAAAATAAAGGCTTGCACAAAGAGAAATAAATACAACATTAGAATTATCAGCTCTTACTAAACCAACACAAGCTACATTCTGAAGTATGATTTTTGAATGGCTTTACCTGGAAAGTTGTCAGACTGCATTCTCAGAAGTTATCTTACAGCCATCGACATTCTGCTCATGGAGTCACTTTTAGTGACTTCTTACTTCTTCACTATTCCAAGGGATGAAATGTCAACTAAAGCATTTATGTTTTATTGTACTTTACTTTTGACAGTAACTTCAGATGTAAGATGAGGCTTCTCAGTATCTTCACTCATACATCACAGATGACACTTTCCTTTAGCATGTATTTTCTGGTGCTTAGTAAGATTTGAGCTTCCACGGAAGGCTTTTCCACACTCATCACACTCATATGGTTTTTCTCCAGTGTGGATTCTCTGGTGATGAATAAGAGTTGAGATCTGACTGAATGCTTTTCCACACTCTCCACACTCATAGGGCTTTTCTCCAGAGTGAATCCTCTGATGGTTAATGAGGGCTGAGTTCACATAGAAGGCTTTCCCACCCTCCTTACACTCATACGGCTTCTCACCAGTGTGGATTCTCTGATGCTTGATAAGGTCTGAGCTCACACTAAATGCTTTGCCACACTCACTGCAGTCATAGGGCTTCTCTCCATTGTGGATTCTCTGATGTATAATCAGGTGTGCCCTCACACTGAAGGCTTTCTTACACTCATTGCAAGTATAGGGCTTTTCCCCAGTGTGGATTCTTTCATGTACAGTGAGAGTTGAGCGCACACTGAAAGCTTTTCCACATTTATCACACTCATAGGGTTTCTCTCCTGTGTGGATTCTCTGATGTCGAACAAGGCCTGAGCTTTGGGCAAACTTTTTTCCACATTCACCACATTTATATTGTCTTTCTTCTGTAGGCCTGCCTTCAGGCTTTTTAAATTGGTCCTCAAACAGAAAGAACTTTTCATATTCAGGAATCTGTAAAGAATTTCCATTACATTTGCTGGAGAACTTTTGGTGTGAGTTCATCCTTATAAAAATCTTCCCTTTAAAGTTGAAACCTCGTTTACAACTCTGGTCTTGATTCCTGAAATAAACAGATCTTTCAAATGTATTTCTCGCTGCTAAATCAATATAACATAATACAGACTTAACTAGGGGCTTTCAAACACGTTCAGTAATCTTGTGACACATCAATCATCTAAAGACAAGATAAAATGTTTTCATTCAGCTTGTACTAAGACACATTAACATTGCAGAACTACTGCAATGAACATCTAACTCTCTTAGATATTTAAGCCTATCTTCTATAAAGGTATCTTAAAAAGATCCTGGAATATAAATAAATATTAAAAAGTCATGAGGGCTGGGTATGTAGCTCAGTGGTAGAGCACTTGCCTAGGATGCATAGGCCGTGGGTTTGAACCCTAGCACCAGAAGAAAATATACTTCCTACTTTAGAAGACTTTTTATCATATTTAAATTAGAAAATCATAGAAATTCAATACTTTGCAGATATGGTAGATGAAGTAGTATGAGAACAGAGAATGTACAAGGACAGAAATTTAGCTCTGAAGTTTTAAATGACAATATCATTGGCAGGTATGTTTTACAACTGACTGGTGTCCACACTACTTGAACTAGAAGAGATGTGAAGTAAAAAATGCAGTTCTTTTGCTGCTGTAGCAGCTGCTAGAGCAGCTGACTGCTACTATGATAAAACGGTATCTTAGCAACAGGAAAGTCCTCTCTTTTGCAGTCGTGACAGAGGAAACCTTTCACTGGGTCCCACCAGTTCATTGCTCTATAGTTCAGACCCATGCACGAACTTGGGTGACTGCTGCCATTCTCTTACCCCTGGGAACAAACTCAATTTTGTCTCCAAACTTGATAAATTTGCTCTAAACTGAAATTACTATTATTGCCTCTCTCTGACCTTTTCCACGTTAGAAATCTCAACATGATAAACTGTCAGTCTGCACCCCTCATGTGGTCAAAACGGCATTTCACCTCTGTGCTCTTCCTCCCCAAACCCCATAATGCAGTGCGACGACAACAACAGTAACAACCAGCACCCCATATAACCCCAAAACAAAAACAAACCCAGTGAAATCCCAACTGAGTGACAGTTTACAAACAAAACCCTAGAACAGTGCAAGGGAGAACATAGGACCCAGGACCAAGTGAAAACCAGGTCTCCACTCGTTCTGATGGAACTCAGCCCGGTAAGAAATGTGAGTGGGCCACTGCTGCGAAGAGGGGCTAAGGAGCCTGGGCCGAGTGCGCGGTGCTGGACCTACAGCTGGCTGCCTCTACGGAGCAGGAAGGGACGGGGACGAGGGCAGGGGAGAGAGGACAGGAGCAAAGGGGACACGAGCCATAAGGAACTGGAGGGAGGAGGGTTAGCAGGCTGAAGCCTCTCCACCCCACGCCCATCCAGGCAGTTAGGACTGCGCGCACCTGTGAACTGCGACCAGGGACGGGCGGAGAGCTGGGCCGAAAGCTAGAGCGAACAGCCAACTTCCGGAGTCCGGCGAACGCACCTGGTGATCGCTCTAGGATCCCGGAGGGTTCCCTCTCACTGGCCCCTCCTGAACCAACAGAAGTGCAGGCGTGGAAGGAAGGATTTCATTTACCCTGTGGAAGGCATCGTGTGCCTTTTATGTCTGTCGACCCTTCTGTCGACCCTACAGGGCAGACATTAAAGCCGTCCTCATATATAAACTGATTAACATACATTTTCTTTTCTTTCTTTCTTTTTGGTACCGGGGATCGAACTTGGGACCTCGTGCTTGCGAGGCGGGCAGCGGCACCACTGAGCTAAATCCCCGGCCCTAACATACATTTTCTAAGGTGAGACAACTAATGAAACAGCCGAGGTGACGTGTGAACCCCTGAGACTGCTGCCTCTCTCAGTGGGTAAGGGATTAGGATTTAGAGCCTAATCTCAAATTAATTCATAAATTTAACACCATTCCAATAAAAATATCCATTTTTTACAAGCAGATTTTAGGATTTACATAGAAAAACAATGCCTGTAAAAAATGAAAAAGAAAACGGTCACTTGAATGGGGACCTGTCCTGAGGATTTTAAATAAAACATAACCGTGTCTCCAGGCAAATGGTACAGAATAGAAAGTCCTGCAATAGACACCATCACAGGCAGAAACTTATCGTGTAATAGAGGCAGCAAATATGAAAAGATGAGTAGACTCTTCAGTAAATGTATGGGGAAAGTGGATGATCATCCAGAAAGACATTAAATTGGACTTCTACGTCACTCTACATACTAGGAAGTATTTTCAACAAATCAAAGTTGTGAATACTAAAAAATAAAACCGTAGAAGTATCAGATGGAAGTGTAAGCAGTGTCTTTTATAACCTCACTGTAGAAAAATCTAATGATGAGCCCAAACCCAGAGGCCATAAATTTAAAAACTGATAAATCTGACCCATAGAATACCCATAAAATTAAAATTCCTGCAAAATAAAAACACTTTAAGTAAAAATCAAAGACAAAAAATTAGGAACATATTAAGAACGTATCTCAGACAACGGGCAATAAACATGGAGCACCTGAACAATAAAAACTGTGGGAAAGATAGAGCTGAGTTGGATTTTCCCTGTTCCAACCTCTTAGCAGTCTGAAGCATTCAGGACATCCTGATTCCACTAAGTAGTAGTGTTTTGTTTTGTTTTGTTTTTTTAAAGGCTTGGGCTGGGGATGTAGCTCAACCATACAGCACTTGCTAGAAGCTGTGAGTTCAAACCTTACCAGTGAAGGGGATAGAGAAGGGGACAGTCTTTAGGTCCCTTATTTCCAGAGAATCCCAGAATTCCAAAGCTTAATGTTTACATCTATCAAGTAGAAAAAAGAATCTGTTTAACTGACTTTTTGATGGTGTATTCCTGGGTGGCAATGGAGAGATAATTATTCTTCCTCTGCTCCCTGAGCTGGGAGTTTTTGGGCAGGTTATTTTCCATGTGCAAGTGTTGGGACCCAGAAAAAAAAGATTAAACATACGAATTTATAATGGAATTATTATAAAAACAAATAAATTAAAAAGCAGAACAGGTCATCCCCAGGAGGTAAGGCAAGGAAGATATAATAACAATGAGTATCTGGATTGGACTTCTGTGTATCAGGTATGTTTATGTAATCCTCTTACCAGCTCTGGGCAAATGGTTTTATCATCCTCATTTACACATGAGGAAATAAAAGAAACAAAGATTATGGGAGCTGGCCAAAATCACAAGTAGTCTGACTTCAGGCTGAAGAGTAGGGAAGAGAGCCAGAGGAATCTTTAAGGCACTACAAGTTTTAAGGTAATTTTAAAAATACCTCTTCTTTCCCATCTGATAACTGGGTCCATCCACCTCCTCAATGTTTAGCTACTTCCTCGAAGACAACCTGGTATTCCCACTCCTCCACCAGTGCTGCTCCCAGTACCACAACTGATGCTCCGCAGGTGGGATGGTCAGGAACTGGCTTCGGCCAACGTCAACAGAGTTCATGGAGCCAGCTCAGATGGTGGCGTGGAGAATCTTGTTAACAGAATCCTTCGGGGCCTGAGATTTAGCTCAGTGGTGCCTCACCTGTCTGGCAAGCGCAAGGTCCTGAGTTCGATTCCCCATACAAAAAAAATTCTTGGGACCAGCAAAACCAGCTTCTCTAAAGTTGCAGCTACACACCTTTCCTATAATTGGACAGCGCAATTCAGTAAGATTCCTTTTTGAGAGGTCTTGTCCAGGTACACTTCTGTAAAAGAAACATTATTTTACTCAAAGAAAAGACAAAGACAAAGAAGACTATTATTGAGGGGAAAAGAGGTATAAAATTAAATACAGAGCTGATCTGCAAACGTCTGTGAGGTAAATGCTGAGGAGGCCGTGGGGCCTCCTGGGAAGGGCCTCAAGGTTACTTGAAGGTGGCCCCGGTGTGGATGGTGGTGACTACTGCAGGGAAAAGCGACCATTTATTTACAAGCTGAAGCAGGTATCTACTCTGCATTCAAAAGATGTCATGAGCCTAAGAAACGGAAGCCTCTCCTACATATAGAGCACCTATATGTATTTCCAATTACTTGCAGTTTTGTCTTTTGTTGGAAAAGCGAGCTGCGGATTGGGAGGCAGCGATACCAACTGTACCGGGAGGGCACTTGTAGTTAAGTTAGGCCTCTATAGATGGCAGGACACGAGCACAGTCCCAGGAGTAGGAGGAGGCTGGGCCACCGGCTCCTGGACACCAGGCCTTCCAGGAAGAAGTCCATGGAACACAACCACCTCCCTTCGGGAGCAGACAGCTGGCAACTCCCAGAAAGCCCGGCGGAAGTCCCTGAGCACTTCCGAGGCGGGCCCAGGGCGCTGGAAGTGGGCGGGATTTAACGCATTCTGGTTTCCCTTTCCTCGCGACCGCCTCTCCTTGTAGCCTTTTCCTACTTCACTTCTCACAAAAATGATTTTGCTTCCTGAGTTTCTGCCGTGAGACCAAAAGTGACTCCATTTTGTGAATGTGAGACCAGAATGACTCCATTTTGTCCAAAATGGAGCAGTCTCCTTTATTCTTTCAAATTAATGATTAAATGTGCTTAATCTGGGACAAAAGACATGATCTGTAACTCAAGATTCCTAAACTCATGACTCAGCCACCTGTTTGCCCTAGAAACAAGTGTCCCGGGCCCACTATCTATAGGACAATCTGTTCACGTGCTGACTATCCACACAAGGTGGTCATGACCATGAGTCAAGATGTCTGCTGACCATCAGTACGTGAAAGTAGACCACTAACCTTCGTCCCCATTTTTCTTGTAAAAACCTATACGTAATCCCCTTCAACCCCCAATGAGCCTAGCCAATCAAAATTCTACACTTCATACTTGCTAAATGTTAACCAATCATATGGCTGCTAATGACCGAAGCTTGCTGTAACCTCTATAAAAACCCTGCTAATTTGGAACTCGGGGCTCTCAATCTCGATCCGCTGTGTCGGTGACAATTGAGAGTCCCTGCTTAAGCTTGAATAAATGACCCTCGTGTGCTTACATCGGAAACGGCCTCCTGGTGGTCTTTGGGACTTCGTAATCTGGGCACAACACTGCCAAGTTAGGGTCTCCCTTAAATCGTAGAATTTAAGGTCGCAGTTGGGAAAAGCATTTCCAGCGTGGGGCCTGCAGAATCCCAAAGCAACACACGGTGCTACCAGAACGCTGGTTTTCCTGACTAGTGACCTGAAAGCCAATGCTATCTATATATTCTGTGTGCTTTTTTGAAGATTAGGGCCCAGACACGAGCGCAGGGCTTTCAAAACATGACCGTTAGTGCATAATCTCTCGGGGATGAAAGAATTTTAATTCAAGACACCACAGCATGCTGGTTTGGACATACAAGCTGATAAAAGGAGTAATTCCTAAAATGAGATATTCAGGTAGAATTCCGAGGATCGGATGTGGGACCTAACTAGTCAAAAATGAAATGAGGGGGCTGGGGATTTAGCTCAGTGGTTCTGCTGCCTGCCTTGCAAGCGTAAGGACCCGAGTTCGATCCCAGGTACCAACCAACAAACAAACAAAAAACAAAAACAAAAAAATGAAATGAGAAAGGCCTCAAAAAACCTGGATTCTACTTCCACATATAGTACTAAATGAGTGACTCCCTAGCCCTCCATTTTCAGAATGGGTCGGAACACGAAATAATGGCCCAAAGTAGCATTTTATAGGCTGAATATTTAAATGCAGTGGAGCAATGCAGTTCTTTGGTGCACCACACATTTAAACTGATTCTCTAACTCTGGAGTCCAGTCTTTCTAAACCTGTTGGAGAACCACTGATCCTCAAGTGGAGACGAGTATATTTGTTACTTTATTTATTTTGAGACAGGGTCTCAGTATGCAATTCAGGCTGGCTTTGAATTCACTATGTAGCCCAGGCTGGTCTGTTAACTCACGGTGCCCTCCTGCCTCAGCCTCCCAAGGGGTGGGACTACAGGCATGTGCCACCATGTCCTGGGGCTGTGTAATTTAGCTTGCTTTTTAATTTAGGGAATCACAATTCCTCTGACTCATGTGCCTTCAAAGTAGGGTTAACACAGTGTGTTAAACTTTATGGGCAAACATTTTGATTTCTGATTTTTTTAATTAAAAATATTTTTATTAGATCGTTTGCAGTACAGAATGATTACACTCATCATTGGGAGTTAGTACATGTACATAATACATCTTAATTCTTTTCCCTTCCCCTTCCCCCTCTCCTCTCCCAGCACTCCATCTCTTCATCTCTTTCCTATTTGCAAAACAGCTATCTCCTTGGCCAGGGATTTAGCTCACTGGTTCCACCTCCTGCCTCCCAAGTTCAAGGACCGGAGTTCAATTCCCCAGTACCAAAAAAACCAACCAAAATAGAAACAGTTATCTCCCTGTTTCGTATTATCCATTTGTATTTTACTCTTTATATTTTGGGTTTCTCATACAAGTTTATGTCTCATGTAATTCATTTAACATTACTGTCTCAAGATGCATCCATTGCCCTACAAATGACTCAAATTTATCCTTCTTTGTGGCATTGTAGTACTCCACTGTGCATTAATGTCTCACTTTGTTTATCCATTCATCTGTTGATGGATATATAGACCACTTCCAAGATTTGGCTATTTTGAGTTGTGCTGCTATAGACATGGGTATTTATGTATCACTGCAATATGATGCCTTTAACTGTTTCGGGAAGATATCTAGAATGGCTAAATGGAATTTCTACTTTTCGTTTTTTGAGGAATCTCCTTACTGATTTCTATAATGGTTCTACCAGTTTACACTCACCAACAATCAAAAGATTTGCTTTTTCCCTGCAGCCTCCACCACATTTATTTTTACTTGATTTTTTTGTTCGTTTCTTGAAATAGGATCTTGCTATACAGCTCATGTTGTCCTTGAACTCTCTATGTAGCCAAGGCTGTCCTTGAACTCATGGAGCTCAGGCTGTACTCATATTTGATGTGATCCTCGCCTTAGCTTCCTCTTCTGGGATTATAGGTGGGCACCACCATGTCTGGCTCTTGATTTCTTGATCATAGCTGTTCTTTCTGGAGTAAGAGATAATCTCAGGGCCGGGGATTTAGCTAAGTGATTTTGCCACCTGCCTCGAAAGCACAAGGTCCCGAGTTCGATATCTATCTTCTTCTTTTCCCAGCCTCACATAAGATGCTCACAAAGTGCTACTCACTGATTGAGGAAGCTCCAAGCAAAAAATACCTCAGAAAACAACCACAGTGCGCAGCGCCTGTGATCTCTCCTACTGCCTCTATTTGTGATTTTCTTGGAGTTGGTAATTATTCTTCTAGTAGCTTCCCAAGGGACGATTCAGGGTCTCTGTTATTCCCAGAGCTACACTGTTGATACATTGCAGCACCCCTTGCTGAGGAGATAGCCTCCCCCTCCCCATGTATGGAGGCTATGGTAATAAGCCAAGACGTGGAAGGTTTGGACTAGATTTGTACTGCAGCACTTGCCACAGGACCGCCGTAGGCCCGACACCGGGAGAGTAACCTAAACAAATCAACGTAATGGGCACAGGAGTGCAGCTGGATAGGAGGAATAACTTTCTTTTCTTCTTTCCTTTCCCTTATTGTGCTGGGGACTGAACCTTAGGGCTTTATGCATGGTAGACAAGTACTCTTCCAATGGGCTACATCTATAGGCCTGGAATAATGTTCTAAATTATAGTAGGATAGCTACAGTTGACACCAATTCAAAAGAACTAGTAGAGGAGTCTGAATGTCCAACATAAGAAGTAATAAATGTCTCAGGTGACAGCTATGCCAATTATCCTGACCTGACCATTACACATCATATACATGTATTGAAATGTCATACCATATCTCAAAAATGTTAATTTACTGAGTCAATTTTTTAAAAGCATTATCAAAAGTTTTATTGTTTATTAAGACCCTGACATGTATGTTGCTGTGAGCTCCAAACATTAAGGCTTCTTCTTTAATAATCTTAGAAACCACAAAATACACATAAATAAGAGTCCCTTAAAGCTGGGCATATCCTAATTGTAATGCTAGTATATTTAATATTTCTTTTTCCATTTACCTTGAATCTATCTAAAGCAGGTTCAACATTTTGGGCCAGATAATTCTTTACTGTGGAGGTTGTCTTGTGCATGTAGGCTGTGCAGCAGCATCCTGGCCTCTATCTAGCAGATTCTTAGCCTCCAATAATGAATAGTACAACCAAGTGTCTCTACACACTGCTAAATTTTTCCCAATGATAACTGCTGATCTAACCTCAGATACAACAGCCTATTTTTCTCAAGCACTTTTATTATTATAACTTCCACACAACAGTCTTTAGTGTTTTCCATTTTCTTTCTTTATCCATAAATGAGTCCGGCCAAGCAAACAAGAGAGCTTCAGATTTCAACTTTTCACACATACCCTCCTAGAGTTGGATTTTTTGGCTTGAGAGTGGACCCTCGAGTTACAAAACGTCTGACAAACAACGTGGGTTATGACCAAAATTTGTTTTAACTTATCACCAAAGTCTTGAGTTATAACCTGAATGCTCACCGCTTGTGCTTCCAGATGGTCTCAGATACAGATTTAACTCTTAAAGAGTTCTGGAAGAAACATTTAAACATCCTTTTCTATGTGGGGTTAAATGAGAAATCCTGGGTCAATGACTAAGGACACTGAGATCTGCCTATGTATAGGAGAGAGACTTTGAAGGCTGTGTAGATGAGCCTGAGCCTTCAGCTGACCAACTTGAGTTACAACCAGCCCTCAGGAACATATTGAGTTTGTAAATCAAGGGTCCACTTTATTTGTAAGGGATAGTCAGATTCTGATGTACTACTACTCTGTATTTTACAGAAATAGGTCTGTATTTTTTGAGCACACAAAGTGGTAAGCCTACCATTGAAAGCTGCTTAAAAATATCTACACATAACACCACAAATAATCCACACAATCATTCAACAAGCATTTATTAAATGCCTACTATGTGCTCAGCACTGTACTAGGCACTAAGGGGTGCAGTGATACAAATGTGAAATATTTGTCCTGCCCTCAAGGAGCTTACACTTTAATTCCGGAAATAAATACAAATGTAAAACTACAATACAGACTTCTAGAAAATAATTGCAGAGCAACATATCAGTAAGTGCATGGATCACAGTACAGACTCAAGAGACGTGCTGAGACAGGACAGAGTAAGGGAGATCTCAGTGTGAATGAAGCCCATCAGAGGGCTCACTCAAAAGGTATAAAGATAGGTTTTGAAGGGAGTAATAAACATGAGCTGGGGCCAAAGAGTAAACGAACAAACAAACAAACAGAATTCCATGATAAAGGCACAGAGGCAAGGGCTTGTAAGATAGTAGAAAGCTGTAAAAGTTTGCGCGTGATGAGTCAAGCTGAACATGCTAGAGAGTAATGAAGCCGAGGCAGATTAGGCATGGAGGACAACGTAATGGAAAACTTGGAACACCACTCTCTGAAAGGAATTACCTAAGTGTGGAATAAAAACGAAGCATCATGAAAATGGAGTTTGAAGACCATCACTTTAGAAGTCTTATACAAGATAAGGACTCTGAGAGCAAGCAAAGTGAAAAGAATTACACTAATCTAGGCCTTATGTGATGTGTACCTGCACGAAAGGACATAAGGGGGTGGCAGAGAAGTAAACGATTAAGGCTTAAAGAG
This sequence comes from Heterocephalus glaber, assembly GCF_053883595.1. Classification (NCBI taxonomy): domain Eukaryota; kingdom Metazoa; phylum Chordata; class Mammalia; order Rodentia; family Bathyergidae; genus Heterocephalus; species Heterocephalus glaber. The sequence goes on from NW_028258315.1 coordinate 1,104,425, forward strand.
ACTAAGAATAGGCTCGAGAGCAAGATTACGAACCAGGAGAATAGAGGTCAAAGATCACGGTGTAACTTCAAGGTTGGTATAAAAAATAAAAGGTGGTGAGTCTTTTCAGGGCAGCTATGCTGTTTAGAAAGAAAATGAGAGCTAGGTACAGTAGTGTACAACTTTAATACCGTATCACTCTGGGAGGCCGAGGCAGAAGGATCACAAGTTTGAGCCTAGTACAGGCGTCTTAACGATAACCTGTTTCAAAATGAAAAAATAAGCTAGGCATTTAGCTCAGTGGCGCCACCACCTGCCTTGCAAGCACAACGTCCTGCGTTTGATCCCGGTACCAAAGGGAAAACAAAAACAAAAAGATGAAATAAAAGAGGCTGTGGTAGCTTAGTGTCAAGGCCCTGGGTTTATCCTCGATACTGCAAAAATAAAAAGAAAATCAGAGTTAGAATAAGAGAGTGATGAGTTTTGTTTTCAAAATCAACTTGTATACATCTCTGTGGAAAATCCCACGTATCACGAGATGTTACACAGGATGGGAAATATGAAGTCACTTAAATGTATAAACAATATGGATAAACAGGGCCAGGGATTTAACTCAGTGGTTCTGCTGCCTGCCTCACAACTGCAAGGACCCGAGTTCGATCCCCAGAACCAAAAAAACAAAAACAAACAAACAAACAGAAACCAATATGGATAAACAAGGATATAGAAAAAGTAGTGAGCAAAAATAAGATACATTATTGAGTAAAGAGTGGAAGAAAAAAAAACTAAAAAAAGGATCCCACGAGTCAAAGGTGAAGAGAATTCCTGAAATCAGGGAAAAAAATTCAACAGTAAGAGATATACATGAGATTAAGAAGGACAAAACCTTTTAAAAGCCTTAGTATTTATACAAAGGCACCCTGAGGATATTTCAATGGAATGATGAGTAAAAAAATCAGGAGAAATTTGAAGACTAAATTAAGGAGCAAACTGGTTAAAAATGGAAGATGTTTGAAAAATCAGTAATGATTGAGGAAAGATAGAATGGCAGCTGGACATGGGTGATAAGGTGGAAAGTTTCCATGTTTTATGTTGTTTGTGAACTTAACTATTGTCATCTTCACTGTCCATCTGCCCAGCCTAGAACATGGATAATTTTTCTCCTCAGAATTCTTTTGTTCCTTAGACAGTTTAGAGAAAATGTATCTGGTATAAGTTATTACTGCTTCATCCTCCCAGTACTTTTAAATATTTTATTTACATAATTTAGCTTCTAGTATGCATCAAAAGCATTGACATTTAAAGATGATATAGCCCCAAATGCTATTTTCAACCAATCTTCGAGTAATTGCAATGGATTTGCACTACACGGCACATTACCTGACCCAGGACCTCTCATAACCAGGCTTATGTGCTTTCTAAATGACTGGCCAGAGTTCGTGTTCACTGTAGGTAGCAGAGCAGTGGTCAGCACAGGCTCTACAGCCAGGCTGGTAGGGTAGGAACTTAATCCATCGTAGGCAGGAAATGCTTAATGTGGGGCTTGGCAGCTATTATTACCTGGAACTTAGAAGCAAGAGTAAAGCTAAACGGCTAGCTAATAAAGCACCGTATTTCTACCACACCACCCTGCCTCACTAAGAAGATCTTTGCTCTTCAGTGCCTTTCCCAGGACTGTGTTGGATGGCAACAGAGTTATCCAAGAACTACTGTATCATGCCAGGTGCTAAAATGAGAAGCTAAGAATGAGCCAAAAAATACCAGTGAAAAGTTCACTTCAGATTAAAAGCATAAAATCAAAATCTGCAAAATAAAAGATGCCTTTCATAGTTAAGAGCTTGAAATAATGTCATATAGGTTGATCAATGATCTTCTAATGCTAACTTGAGACCAAGAATGACTTCAGCTTATATCCTCAAAGTATCCAGTCTTTTTCTGTGGTCTTACACCATTAGGCTTTTTCTTGTTTTTTTCCTTTGGTACTGGGGATTGAACTCGGGACCTTGTACTTGCAAATCAGGCGGCGGAACCACTGAGCTAAATCCCTGGTCCCCATTAGGCTTTTTCTTTTGGTACCAGGGATCGAACTGGGGACTTTGCGCTTTTGAGGCAGGAGACAGAAGCACTGAGCTAAATCCCCGGCCCACCATTAGGTCTTTTCTATACATATGCTGAATCAGTTTTTATGATTCTTTCAAGTGACAATCTTTTCTCACACTCACTAACACTAATCATCAGTGTAACTAATCTCTCTAGTCATGTTACTTTCTTTTCTCTGAATTTGTGACAGATGTTAATTAATAATTCTGAGATTTAAATGATGTGGCTATATATCACTCTGGGTACTGCTGCCAAAAGAGATGCCAGAATACAGACATTTTATTATGTTGCTCTGCTCATCTGAAGTATTTGAAAGGAGCGTGTGTACACATATGCATGTGTGCAAACATGTGCATCTTCCCTTTGACCGTGGACTCACCTTATGTAAGAGCTGCACACAGTGGAGCACTGGGACCAGGCAGAATCATACCACAGAGGATAAGGCACAACCGAAGCAAAGGGCAAGGACCTGGATACAACCACACTTACTTGATTCTGGTTTGTGAGAATTTCAACAGCAGGGAATTAGGAATGGTAATTTATATGTCAAAAAAAGAAGAGGGGCTGGGGGATGCAGCTCAGTGGCAGAGTATTTGCCTAGCATGCACAAGGCCCTGGGTTCAATTCTCAGTACCACAAAAGAGAAAGAAAAAAAAGGAGGATAAAAAAATAATAAAAAGGACTGTTCTGAAAAAATTAATCAAGGAAACTAGGATGACACGGGAGGAATAGGTACCAATGGCTCCATGAAACAAATAGTAATAATCTCAGAATTCCTAATGGTCAAGGTGGGTCATACAGACATAGAGATATTATGAAGAAAGAATTTATGAATCAAAGGTTGACCTCAATGAGGTTTTATGACTGATTTTTAACACATTGATCAGAAAACATCATGACTGTTGTACCTTTACAGGATAGTCACACCCTAAATGGTGTTATTCCTCTTGGAAGTTTTGTCAGAATGTATATAATTGGTCTTCTTAATAGACTGGAATAATTTCAAATCTGAGGGTTAATTTTTGAAAGCAAAAGTTATTGAATTCGAAGTTCAGTGACTAAGTAGGTAATCAACTGGTCAAAACAGAATTCAGTTAGGAGTAATAGAGGTTTTTCTTGAGTGGTTTATAAAATGGGAATTCTAAGAATGTTCCACATATTTGGAAGAATAGTAACACTATTAAATAACAGTACTTGAGAATATGTAGCACTAAGCAATTTGAAGGGTACTCTATATTGAATTTGGCATGTTACTTTAAATCAGTCTCAATCAAGATATATCCTGTACAGGTACAAATTTGCAATGATGAATGTGACCATCATGTATACCTAACATGTAGCAATAAACTTGATTAATTAGAAAATATCAGTCTCATTGCTATACGCATCCCTAGGAATACTAAAAGCCCTCAAAGATGGTACATAGTGCCTGGAGCTCATAGTCTAACCCTTCAGAGGTCATGGCTGACCCAGAGAGATACAAACTCTTCTTACATACTGCTAGCACCTGACCTCACCCTACAGGGTTAATCATGTGTCCTGTTAGGAGATTACAAACACTAATTACTGAAGGAGTGTACCACAGTTCAGAAGAAAGAGGAATTGTGAGGTAAGGTATCTGATAGATCATCAACATGGGTATTAAATCATATACGCAAATGGCAAGGACCTGATGGAGAGTGATGTGTGAAGAGCTCCAGCCTTTTGAGGTGGGTCCAGGGCAACCACAGGGCCAAGAGCCCATCTAGTCAAGATATGTGTGCAGGTGGACAGGAACCTGAGAGAGTAGTACATAGCAGACCAAAGGGATGATGTAAGGTTTGTGAACACTTTTATGTCTTCTTCATTACTCTGCCTACTTTCTGTCCTACATGATTCCATAACTAGGATAGTGAAAATAACATTTGCACCCCAGAGTACAGTGGGGAAATGGAAGGGCAGAGGTCACCACAAGGGACAAATGTCCAAGCTCAAAATAGCCAGGCTGAGTCTCCACTCACCTTTCTTTGCATCACTCCTACAACCATCACTAATGTGTCCGCTTCCTTTTCTGACACGGGCACTGGGATGAGGGTGGTGAAGGATACACACAGAAGATGCTCAGTGACTCAGTGGAGTCAGTAATGTGATAAAGGAAGCAAAATGCTGGAGTGCTGTTAAAAATACAGTATTCTGGGTCTGCATGGGCATATGGATTTCCACCAACTAGAAGGAACATTAGAATAAAAAAATGAAACACTTAAGCATAAACAAATTGTATCTAAAAAAACTTCCCTAGATCTAAGCCCTCAGAAAGCTAATTAGAAACAAGTCTCACAGAGAGGCTCCTGGGAGGCTTCAGCAGCTTCTTAGATGAGGAGCATGAGGGAAACTTCAGGGGAACATACGGAAGAAGAAATCACAGGAGATGGGAAGAAGCAGTCGAGCTAGGAGCAGCAGCCTCTCTTAAACCTACAGCTACTCACTAAAAGACAAAGCTTAGTGTCTCAAGCCATGATAAGCAACTTGCTCTAGTGCTATTTTAAATTTCTAAGAGATGTGTTAGGCTGTTGGAAGGTCCACTCCATCAGACCTCCAAAGCAGTCAAGCTAATCCACCTGTGTCCAGGCACTCAGCCCATGCTACTGAAGAGCTATTCTAACCCTGTTGCCTCTAGATTTTGCCATTAGATGATGTTACCATCATTCCTGCTTTTTTTTTTTTTACTACTGAAAGACTTCTCCACCAGTGTATAGTTTTCATGCTGCATAATGCTCAAACTGTTACTGAGGCTTCCTAAACTATGGATTCAGATTTTTCTCCACTGTGGATTCGCTGATGTCGAATGAGACTTGATCTCTGAATAAAGGCTTTCCCACACTCATTGCATTGATAGGGCTTCTCCCCTGTATGGATTCTCAGGTGCTGAATAAGGCCAGTGTTCCCATTGAAAGCTTTTCCACATTCTTTACATTTATAGGGTCTTTCTCCAGTGTGGATTCTCTGGTGTTCAATGAGGCCTGACTTCTGACTGAAGGCCCTCCCACACTCATTGCACTTGTAGGGTTTCTCCCCCGTGTGGCTTCTCTGATGGCCAATAAGATGTGAGCTCCGCCTGAAGGTTTTCCCACACTCATCACACTCATAGGGCTTCTCCCCAGTGTGGATCCTCTGGTGTCCAATCAGGTGTGAGCTATGACTGAATGCCTTCCCACACTCACTGCATTCATAGGGTCTCTCCCCACTGTGGATTCTCTGGTGCAGAATAAGGCCTGCACTCTGGCTGAATGCCTTCCCACACTGGTTGCACTGATATGGCTTCTCCCCAGTATGGATTCTCTGGTGCAGGATCAGGCCTGTGTTCTGGCTGAAGGCCTTACCACACTCCTTACAGTGGTAGCGTTTTACCTTGTTGTGGATATCCTGATGGGAAAGCAGGGCTGACCTGTAACTGAAGGCTTTACCACACACGTTACACTGATAGGGCTTCTCCCCAGTGTGGATCCTCCAGTGGCGAACAAGGCCTGAGCTTTGAGCAAAGCTTTTCCCACATTCATCACATTTATGTCGTCTTTCTTGGGGGGGATTTCCCCGCTGCCTCTCTAATTTCCCCAGAAGGTCCTGGGCTTCTCCATGCTCAAGACCCCTGATAACATCCCCGTTGCATCTGGCAGCTGTCTCTCCATGGGGTTGGATTCCAGCAGATATTACCTGTTTCGAAGTTAATTCCTTGTTCTCATTCCTGGTCTCACCACCTGAAATAAAAATGTAATAAATAAACATCAAGCCAGAATAGCTTCATATTGGATATGCTAGGAAAAAGGAACACGGCACAAAGAAAAGTATAAACGAGACAGCTATAAGCAGACTCAAAACTTCTCTGTCTCCTGCATAATAGGCAGAGATATGTGTGGGATAAAAGAGAAACACCACAGGCCAACTGGGGAAGAGGTTCCATGGAAAAGGGGTTACAAAGAGGGAATGAAGTTGGGAAGAGATCAGGTGAAGAGCAGTGGAAGCTGGGGAATGGGAAGGAATATGGAAATACTGAGATTCAGTGAGTGTGACAAGAATGGGCAAATGCACCATACAGTCATGGAAAGGGAGGAAGAATAGTAAGTTTAGATGGGAAAATCCTGTAAAGCTCCAACTTCTCCAAGTGGGAGAAGAAATGCATGAACCCAGAGAATGCTAGACAGATGTCAATTTCCAACTGACAAACAGAAAAATACCCAGGTACAAACTGTGAGGAATTCCTGGGTTGGAGAACAAAGGTTTTAGTTCACATCTTGGGAAGTCTCAACCTTGTAACTCTTTGCTGGAGCCTGAGTTTAAACACAATTATATCTTCCAGTAAGCTCATAGCTACTATACACATAAAAAGAAACCAACAAAATATCCGGTGGTAATAATCAGCTCTTCTTACCCAGGGAGAACGTGTTCCTACAATTCTCTGGCCTGTTATCTCTACTTAGATCTTTCTTCGATGGATCAAGAAACCATTCCTCTCGAATAAGGGACACAGCCATGTCTTCAAGCTTCTCCAAAGTCTGAAATAAAACAAAATCATCATTTGAGGCCTGGAAGTGTTCCACAGTGTCAGAGAGAGCTGCCAGTGCTAGGAGAGCATTAAGAGATGGAAATGCAGTGTGGAAAGGGGTCTCAGTGACTGGGGAAAGGAGGAAAGTGTGTTAGATTTACGGCAGGAAAAGAAGGATCAATCTGTCACCATGCAAAAGAATGTGAAGCGAGCTTTTCAACAGGGATTGCTAAAGAACACTACGGATATAGCGTAGACACTAAAACACTGCCAACTAGAGCTGTGGTGCTTTAGTAAGAAGTGCACAACTCACCTGGAACCCTGGATTGTGAACTGTGGATGTTATCTCCTGGTCTCCGGAACTTCCTTTCTGGGAAGGGGTGGGACTCTGAGATGTAGACATGGCTGAGAGGAAAAAGAAGCTATGAATGAGACAAGCCCAGTCTGTAGTTGTGGAAGCCACCACTCATCCATTCCAAATCACTGTATTTCAGCAGACACATCCCCAAGATTTTAGATATAAAGTACTAATATCTTGGACTCTGGACCCATACCTATGGCTGCCCAAAAAACATCTCTATTGTGGTGTCCTTAGGGTCAGCCTGAACTGAGACTCAAAAAGATAGTAGCAGCTCCTAATAGGGGCTGTTTTCCAACTCTTCTCTACCATCAAAATTATCTTTGTGCTCATCGATATGATTTCTTTAGGTCCTGATCTTCTAGCGAACTGAATATGAAAATCAATCTATCTCAATTTCCCTTCTTAAATGTCTACCATGACATTCTCAAAAAATGATAGGAAAATGTCAAAAGGACATAGGAGCCAGACTTAAAGGGTTTCCTCTCTCCAAACCTGAGATGACTTAAGCATCAAAATGAAGACAGTAACAGAATACTTATGGGACAAACAAAAATTTGTTAGTCTAAAAGGGGGACAATACTTTACAACAAATAGTTGTATAAGGAATGACAGAATTAGAACATCACTGTCTTGTAACTGGCTTAATAATCACGGACTAGGGCCAGGGATTTAGCTCAGTGGTTCCACCACCTGCCTCACAAGCAGAAGGACCTGAGTTTGATCCCCAGTACCAAAAAAAAAAAATCATGGACTAAGTCATGAACCACCAATGAATATTGAAACTAGTGTTTTTGTTCTGGAATCCTGGAAAGAAATGCACGGAGACACAGAATTTGGGTAAAATAACAAAGGCTTTATTTGTCAGCAAGCAGGACCACCAGAAAACTGGTCTGGTCAGTGTCCACCCACTGCATTCTTTGTTAGTCACCTTTTGTACTTTTGTTAGTCATTATCTCATCCCTAGTGGTCTTTGTTAAGTAAATAAAGCTCCAATTTCTGCTTTATGGTTAAACACAGGTGGTTTCTGTCACTGATTACAGTCCTAAACACATGACAGTTAAGGCACATATATCACAAGTTTGTTCAGGGATTGCCACTCTGTTCTTCAGAGCTAGGATGTTATCTACAGTGGAGCTACAGAGCAAAGGAGCTATATAACCTTTAAACAACAAAAGCAACGGGCTAAGGCAAGCTTTTAAAGGGATACACTACCTGTTTTGCTTCCACAACTACTTTAATAGCTAATCTACTACACTTACTTTAAAGCTTTTCTCTTATCATTCCTCCTTTTGTTTACTTTAGGATAAATCTTCTATCCATAATATGATCTAACTTATCTGTATTTCTTAGGACTAGCATTTGATAGTGTTGAGCAGCAATACGCTGCTGTATAAGTCTTGAAATCCACTGAATAACACAAGGACCAAACATTAATACTAATATTACGACAAGAAGGGGGCTCAAGAGGTCCTATCCATGTTTGCCATCCTGCCCAAGTAAAATTAATCCCATAGGACGGCTCTCCTATACCAAATTCCTCATCAAGAGCCTTGATCCAATCTTTCAGTTTGTCTAGTGATTTCTTGTACTACACCAGATTTATTAGCGTAATAATAACACTCTTCACAAAGAAATAAGCAAGTCCCTCCTTTCTGGGCTGTTAGCAAATTCAGAGACACCTATTCTGTAACACGATGTTGGTTAGAGAATCTAACTGGGTTTCTAAAGCCTGAATTGTGTCTCAAATTTCCTCAAGATCTTTTCTAATTTCTTGTCCTAATGAAATATAGTTTTCTTCCTTTAACAAGACTAGATTTGTACAAGTGTTGTTTTTCCCGTTGTTCCTTTGTCCCCCAAGGAAACATGTACCATTTCCAATAACCTTGGAGGGGTATTTCAGAAGTGAATGCATAGCTTCCTATATAAATTTGATACATTACTCCTTGCAGCCCAATAGGATCCCATGCATAGATATAGGATTATACTGACCTTGTTTACAACTGTTACAATTACCAGTGGCTCATCCAACAAGGGAGGCGTTGATCCAAACTTGTGTTTTCTCTTTGCAATATGATTTCTCATTAGAATAGCCCCCACAGTCAGAAGTTAACCCAGGTTCCCCATAATGTTGCTTTGGGCAGGGATCAAAGAGGATCGTAAAAGGATAGCCTCCGGTTCCCATTTTACCATTTTAGAAGTTACATATTGTTCATCAAACTTTTCATCTCTAGGTTTAAATACCCGCAGTTTGAAAACAAACAAACTCAGAGCAGTGGTGATCTGGCATAGCACAATAGTCCATGTGGTCTTTCTCGGTGCTCCATTCTTCAGCCGTGGGTTGACTCACCAGCCTCTGGAGTGCTGAGAGCAGGGCTTTGAGTGCGTTGTCTTTCTTGGCAATGAAGTCTCTGCCTTTCTGATGTCCTGTACAATGTATTACCGTGACTTTGCTAGGTTCCCACATTGCCTCTAGCAACTGTACAATTTCTTGCTTATTTTTTTAATTTGCTTCCCTTCTGCTGTGAGAAGACCTCGCTCTCGATAAATCTTGTCATGTATGTGCAATATAGCAAATGCATAGCAAGAATCTGTATATATATATTTACCTTTTTACCTTTTGCACATCGGAGTGCTTGTATGAGTGCCCAGAGCTCCGCATGCTGGGCTGACCAGCCAATAGGGATGGGCCCAGCTAGGACCACCTCATCCTCTGTGGTTACCACATAACCCAGCATGATGGACCCCATCTTCCACGAAGCTGTTCCCATCTGTGACCAGGACGAGGTCAGAATTGGACAAGGGTATCATTTACAGGCCAGAGCAGCTGGAAAAGAGCTCGTCAGTGACATTCAAGCAGTCGTGATCAGGAGGGCCTGTCTCCATGGGCGAGAAGGTAGCAAGACTTAAAGCTTTCACAGGAATAAACCACAGGCGGGGAATCTCAGAGAGAAGGGCTTGGTACTGAGTAACCCGATTGAGAGCCAACGATACCCCCTTGTGTTCATCAGTTCTAGGACCACATGTGGAACCTGCACAGTCAGTTCCTGATCTAAAGTCAGCTTGTCTGCTTCTTGAATCAACAGAACTGAAGCTGCTAAGGCCCAAAGACAAGGAGGCCATCCTTTTGCTACTGGATCTAAATTCTTAACAAATATGCCACCGGTTGGTTCCATGGGCCTACCTCTTGGGTCAACACTCCAAGGGCCACATGGTTTTTCTCAGTCACATATAGAATAAAAGGGCGCTTTACATCTGGTATGCCTAGGGCTGGGGCAGCTGCCAAAGTCAATTTTAATTTCTCAAAAGCTTCCTCCTTTTCTACAGTCCAATGCAGATGATTCTCCTCCTGTCCCTTTAGGGCTTCATAAAGGGGTTTAGAGATTTCTGCAATACCCGGACTCCAAACTCTACAGGAGCCTGCCACCCCAAGAAACTCTCTCAACTGCTTCTCTTTGTTTGGGGTTCAGGGATGGCACTAATAACCTGTTTTCTTTCATTTCCTCAGCAATGCATGCCCTGTGTTATTTGAAATCCTAAATATTTAACATGTTGTACACAAATCTGGGCTTTCTTCCATGATACCTTACATCCAATTTCTTGAAAGTGCAGCAACAACTTTTTGGTGCCTTCCCAGCACCGCTCTTGGGTGGAGCTGAATAACAGTAAGTCATCCACATACTGCAGTAGGACACAGCTATATTGTTCTGTGGGGAAAGTAAGCAAATCCTTGGCTAGGGCTTCCTCGAAAAGCGTGGGAGACTTTTAAATCTCTGTGGCAATCTGGTCCAAGTAAACTGAGCATTTTTCCCATCACTTGGGTCTTTCCATTCAAATGCAAAGATCACTGAGGGGAGTGATGAGAAGGCAAAAGAAGGCATCTTTTAAGTGCAAACAAGTAAACCATGCTGCCTCTAGGGGTATCAGACCCAGAAAAGTGCAAGGGTTAGAGACTACTGGGTGCAATGTTACCATTCTGCCATTTACAGCCCGTAGATCTTGCACTGGCCTGTAGTCGCCATCAGGTTTTTGAACCAACAGCAAAGGGGCGTTCCAAGGTGACTTACATTCTCTTGTAAGTACAAATTCTTTTAATCTCATGATATGGGGCTTGATTCCAATTCAGGCTTGCCTGGACATTGGATATTGCTTTATAGCAATGGGGGCTGAATTATCTTTTAATTCTATAATTATGGGCAGATGATTCTTAGCAAGGCCTGGGGGCTGATCTTCTGCCCACACTCCAGGAAACATAGCTTTTAATTCTTTTTTTTTTTTTGGGCACCAGGGATTGAACTTGGGTCCTTGTGTTTGCAAGGCAGGTGGTGGAACCACTGAGCTAAATCCCTGGCGCATGTAGCTTTTCATTCTTGTGGAGCCTGGTTAACATCATCCACACTGTAACACTAAAATTCATCCTCCCTTTTAGTAGTTACCATCATGATGAGATCTTTTCCTGGGTTTAAATGCAGAGACGCATTTCCTCGTTGGGTGAAAGTTATTGTAGCTCCCAGTTTAGATAATAAATCTCTTCCTAATAAGGGGATAGGGCATTCTGGTATATACAAGAATTCATGTTTTACTTTATGTCCTCCAATTAAACATGTCCTTTCATAGAAAAACTGGCACTTTTCTGAAATTCCAGTGGCAGCGATCACTTGGATGCACCTTCTGCTCAGAGGGGCAACTGGAGCTGTTACTACTGAATGTTCTGTGCCAGTATCCACCATTAAGGACATATTCTGGCCCCCTATCTTTATATTGACCATGGGCTTGTGGGGGCCTAGCTGCATTGAGCCTGGTCTGTGTCAGTCACTGTCTTCCATCACAGGCAACAATGTGCACTATCCTTCTTTTCCTTCCAAGTCCTGCTTTTTCTTTTCCTTGAGCCTTGGGCACTTTTTCTTATAACGTCCTTTCTCTTTACAATATATACACTGGTCAAAGTCTTCATGCCTAAAGCCTTTCTTCCGCTTTCCCTCTGGTTTCATTCCCTGTCTTTCTCTTTCTCTTCCTTGGCTCCTACAGCCACTACTATGTATCTGGCTCTCCTCTTATCTCACTAATCTTCCTTCCTTGCTCACTCTCTCTCTCTCACCAACTCTCTGTTCACATACACTTTTCTAGCTAATTGCAACAGTTGTGTTATATTCATGCCATTGCAAGTCTCTTGCTTCTGAATTTTCCTTCTAATGTCTGGAGCTGACTGAGTTACAAAGGTCGTATTGATTAATTGATTGTTATCTGGGTCAGCAGGGTCAAATGGTGTGTACATTCTACAGACCTTGTAAAGCCACTCGTAAAATTTCTCAGGGCTCTTGTTAGGCTCCTGCTGATGCTTTAACCATATTTGTAGGTCTTTTACTCGCAGCTCATATCCCTGCAGGAAGGGCCGTCCGATAATTTCTTAAACTCTCCTGGCCTGCTTGGGTATTGGGATTCCAATCGGGCCACATATTCACTGGAAATTGCTGTTCATGCCAAGCGTCTGGATTTTGTGTGCCTGCTGGCATTCTAGGAGAATTGATCTTTTTAATTTCTCTAAAACTCTCTGTATTTTTTTAGAGGTTAACAAAGTTCTATAAAGTTTTTTACAGTCCTTCCAATTACAATGGGTAGCAAAGATGGAAGCAAATAATTGAAGCATTTTGGAGTGGTCTTGGCAGAGAATAAATGACTTTTTTTTCCTCTGGACCTAGCCTCCTTTGTCCTTTTTTAAGTCAAATCTCAAATATTGCACCTTGGTCTGACATATTTGCACCTTTCCCAACAGTTTTTTCTAACTCACTATAAAGGAGGAGGTCACATTGTAACCTGTTGGGTCTTAAACCCTTTGAAGATGACCGATGTATACATATTATAGTAACATATTTAGAATTTAATTCTTTGATGACAGTGTAAACATATTTAAACTTTTCATAACAAACTTGAAACCAACAAACAAACATACATGTTTTCTTGATAAATCCCTTTCGCACATCTTTTGACATGCCTAAGCCTTCTGGTCTTGTATATCTCTTTTTATCTTTCTAACAAGACAAACACACAAATTTTTTTATATCAAAATTGTATCTCTTTTACTTATAGCTTTTTAACATTTTTTCATCTCGCTTGCTATAGACCTTTTATCACAAACTTGTCTTTAGCTGTTAAAATTTTAAAGTGTCCCTTTTTTCGTTCTCAGATTGTTACACTTTAAATTTGGTTGGCTGCCAATAGAACGGTAGTAACCCTGAGTTTTTTATCAACAAAGTACAGAAAAGAACAAGTTAACCCTATAATTACAATTGAAGAATTTGCAATGTACAAGAAATATTTTAAGCACACCAACTAAACATGAACTCAAACTGAAACAGATGCCTTCATCAATTAGCTAAAATTTGTAACTTGATTTGCAAAATTTCTGTCTAGTAGAGCAGTTACACTTTCTCTGGCTTTGTTTTATGCTCTTCAGAGCTTTCTTAGCTATTTTCAATCCATTGCTTAGTTTCTCTTTTTAGTTTTTCCAATTTGAGCCTAAGCCCTATTCCATCCTGAGTCTGACCACAGCATGCACCCTCTGGTGCTCTGAAGCCAAGCAGTTCTCATGCTATTGTTTCCACCTCCTCCGCACCTGTGAATTTAGCAACTCAAAAGGAGCGGGGGGGGGGGGGGGGGAGCTTGACCTCCGCTAGAGCAGAGCCCTAGGATTTGTCTGTAATGATGTTGTTTTTGAGAGGCGAGTCCCTGGTGTGAAAGACAGCAGATTTGTCAGGCAGTTGTTTTAAGATGGAAACTAAACAGTTCCATCAGCTGCTGATTGCTGTGGAGCAGAAGCTTGAGAGGCTCCCAGGCTCGGTATGCAAGGCTCCAAGCCATGAAGGTCCAGTTAAAGTCTCAAGGGAGATAACGTTTTCTGTTGAGCTGTCTGGATGCTATTTTTGACACATTCCTTAGGTTCCATTGTTTTTATTTGCCTCATCTTGGGGTACCTGGGTCTTGGAGCAGCTGGGTTGAGTCAGGTGAGGCTGAGGCTGGAGCTGCAGGGGTCGGTGCTGATGTCATAGGGGCCCAGGGAAGGGCCGGGGCAGTCGGGTAAGGAGCAGGAAAGTCTAAATTCTCTCGGTCTGGGTCTGAAAGGACTGGTTTCTTTTCAGCATCATCCTCTTTCTGACGGAGGACCAGGATATTGGTTTTTGCTTCCAGAGGGCACATATGAAGCCAAGGAGGCATTCTGTGGCACAAGTTGAGCCATAAATCAATATAGGGAAATTGCTGTGGATGTTCCCGTCCAGGGGCGGTGACTGTTAGCCAGGCGGACCAGACGAGACCCTTACCTAGGGATCTCTCAGTTGGCCCAGCTACGCAAAGCTTGGGCCATTCTAACTCACAGAAGGCTCTAAGTTTTGGGGTTTCATCTTAATAACATAATTTCCAGTAGAACCTTTCTTAAAATTCCTAAGCATGCATTTCAAAACAGTAGGACGAGATGTTTCTGTCCCCACAGTCGGTTGATCAGTGTTGGTGTGTATGGGTACCCTTGTATGGAGACGCAAGACAAAGGTGGGGGATCACTCGCTCGCCTGCCTGGCTGCGGGCCGCTCGGCCACTTTAAGGTCCGTCCGTTCAGGCTAAAGTGGGCTGTCGCGTAAGCTCACCTTTTTGCCTTTGTTAAACATGACCACAGAATCTCGGGACTGACCACACACAAATTCCGTGACTTGGGGAGGACTCTTCAAGTGCAAGTGCCTTGTCCCTTTGTCTTGTTTCGCAGCTCGTTCCACACACTCTCCTATCCAGAACTCTTTCACTCAAACATTTATTCAGAAGTTATCACATTCCCTTCCGGTGACTCCCCTAACTGTAACCAAAACAAATGAAAGAAGCTACCTCCCCAAATGGCAAAGCACAAGGGGTGATCAGGCCCCTGCACTATTTTTGCCCAAAGTTCACAAAGTGAACCAAAACAAATGGAAGGAGCTATCTTCCCAAATGGCAAAGCACAAGGGGTGATCAGGCCCCTGTGCTGTATTTGCCCAAAGTTACAAAATACAAACTCACAAAGTGAAACCAAAGGTTAACAACTAGGGGGTTTCCCGGGGTTTCTCACCGGGAAAACCAACAGCAGCAGCCCTCCTTCTGTCATCCTCCGTCTTGGGTTCAGGAGATCCGCAACCGGCGAGCGGGTCTCTGTGTCCTGTTGGGGAGCCTAGGAAATTAGTCCCAGGGGTGTGCCTTTCCTCTTGAGGAGACGGAGAGCCGCTCCCTCTGGTGGGGTTTGGGCTCATGCCCAAAAGGGCCACTTCTTTCCTGATTCCTGGTCAGGGAACCAAATGTTCCGGAATCACAGAAAGAAATGCATGGAGACACAGAATTTGGGTAAAATAACAAAGGCTTTATTTGTAAGCAGGTGGGACCACCAGAAAACTGGTCTGGTCAGTGTCCACCATTGCGTTCTTTGATAATCACCTTTCATACTTTTGTTATTCATTATCTCATCCCTAATTGTCTTTAAGTAAATAAAGTTCCAATTTCTGCTTAATGGTTAAACACAGGTGGTTTCTGTCACTGATTACAGTCCTAAACACATGACAGTTACGGCACATATATCACAAGTTTGTTCAGGGATTCCCACTCTCTTCTTCAGAGCTAAGATGTTATCTATAGTGGAGCTACAGATTAAAGGAGCTATATAACTTTCACTTTAAACAACAAAAGCAACGGGCTAAGGTAAGCTTTTAAAGGGATACACTACCTATTTTGCTTCCACAACTACTTTAATAGCTAATCTACTAAACTTACTTTAAAACTTTTCTCTATCATTTTAGCAATGAAAGTTTGATGGGGACTAAGTTATTTACATAAACTGAAGAATATCTCCCCACAAATTACTTATTAATTACAAAGGGAAAAATAGGGGATTAATAACAAGAATAACTGTAACCAATTCATCAAAGACAATACTGCCCATAAGACAAATTTCTGTTGGACCTCTAAGAATGATACAACATTACTTCTGCAGCATTCTGTCAAATATATATAGCCTGAGTCTAAATGTGAGAAAATATGAAACAAACTCAAATTATAACCATACTATAGCATAACTAACCTGTGGTCATCAAAACTGTCAACATCTTGGAATGAAAAGAAAGACCAAGGCACTATGCCAAAATACAGTACACTTTTTTTTTTGGGGGGGGGTACCAGGGATTGAACTCGGGTCCCTGCACTTGAGCAGCAGGCGGCGAAACCACTGAGCTAAATTCCTGGCCCCTCACTATGCCAAAATAAAGGAGCGTTACAATGAATTGCACATTACGATCTTGGGCTACACTCTGGACTAGAAAAGACACTGGGACAACGGGGAAAGTATAATATACACTGTGGACTAGATTCATCTTTCCTAGTTAGGAGCTAGACAGGCATCCCAAATGTGTTTCTTTTCTCCTTCTCTATCCTTGTCAATGAACTCTGGCGTCTCACCTCTCTCTTGTGGCCCTGGGGGCACTGGAGATTTAGGCTGGGCCACCACAGGTTGAAGCGGAATACATGGAGGTTCTGGTGCAGGTTCCGAAGGTGTCACCTCCTCCCAGAGTATCCGATGTCCATGTGCACGAGCTGGGACCTAGGAACAATGGGGTCACAAAGGAATCCCTTGGAGCAACGAAAGGAGCAATGTAAGAACCACAGCCCATCTACAGGGGCCCAGGCTTGGGGATGGAAGCAGCAGAGTATCATTTACTCTCCTGGATAGCAAAAGACACAAACATTTTGGTGAGCCCAGAAAAAAAGACATCGTTTCTGCTCAAGACTAAAGGAAAAAATTTCTGCCGATGTCCTCTCCTCTAAAAGGAACACTAATATTTTGTGCTTCCAAACTACAGGAAGAAAAAAATGATAAACAGAGTCTTAAAGCAGGGCCATAGAGTAGGAAGAAAACCTTTCTGATAAGGACCTACAGCAGTGGCAGCAAACCTATGGCATGTGTGCCATGGCCAGCTGTTTATTATTACTGAAAGGTCTAAAAGGTTTGCCATCACTGATCTAGGAAGATTGAGTTCTAGTCTCAGATCCACTTTTGATTTTTTGCGTACTCCAGAAAAAGTAATTTAAGCTCCCCATGTATCTGGTTGCCATCTGGCAAATAGGAGTAATAGTTATAGGGATATGATGATTAAAAAATTGGTTATATCCTTTACAAAAGGAAAAAGGAACCTACAAATATGGAACATACTACATGATAACTACTTCCACGCTCATCCATTGGATACCAGTGCCCAGCATTTACTCTCCCACAGGAGGCCAACGTCCCTCTGCCCAGTTGCCAGGTCATCCATAATCAGCATGCACAGCTCCTTCTACTCACTGGCCGTCCTAGGATGTCTATCTGCCTCTCCAAATCCTCCAACAGGGTCACCACTTCCTCTCCATTCTCTAACTGATGTTCCTTAACCAGGGTCTGCAGCTCCTCAGGAAGGATGGTCAGGAACTGCTCCAGCACCAGCAGCTCCAGGATCTGTTCCTTGCTGTTCAAATCTGGCCTGAGCCACTGGTGGCAAAGTGCCCGGAGTTGGATCAGGGCTTCTCGAGGTCCTAGTGTCTCTTGATAGCACAGCTGCCTAAAGCGCAGGCGGAAGAGTTCTTGGCCAGGAGGGTTATTCTCAGGCAGGCTAGATTCTTGTTCCCACCCATGATCCTCCTCTACCTTGATGATGACCAGGTCCTCCTCAGGAGCCCGGTCTTGTGGAGATGGGGCTGGAGAAGTCTTTCTTAATTCTGCCGCCATTTAGGGCCAGAAAAACTCAACAGGTTTGTTTCCTCTGTCTTCTTTACCTTCTTAAGAGAAGAATCTTCTGAGGGCCACAAGGATATCTCTTTGGGAAGAGAAAATGACATACACTGTTAAGGTCAGTCAAGTGTCAGTGACGTAGGAAGTCCCATCCCCATGTACTTGTTCCTCAGCTATTTCCATCATCTTCACCACTCCAGAAGTAACTCCTTACCTCCTTAATCTTTTGCCATGGTAAACCCACCCAGGAAATAGCCCAGCCTTCTGCTTTCTCTGTTTAGGGATGTGGAAGATAGATAAACAAAGTCAGGAAACCATAGAGACTGGGCATATCTGAAATTCTATGTTCAACTTGAGTTGGTCCTCAGTGTTGTTCACGTAACTCCTTTTAGCATGTTATATCAATGACACTAAACTGTTCCTGTAACATTCAACTCTATATACATTTCCCAAATTTGCAGTACTTGGGGCTAATTCTCATATAACATAGCTCAAAGTACTGTCAAGAACTTTGCTCTTCTCCACCTAATATTCAACATGCTGTTTTCCATCTTCCATCCTATATACTTCAGACCTTATGTCTAGCTCTGGAACTCTCTGGAGCAGTGTATTTCCAAAGAACCTGGGTGCCCTGTTAACACCTGCAGTGCAAAAATTTAATCCCACGTACCAACAGCCTTCCAAATTATTATATAAATACAAATTAGTATATAGTCTTTTGAGTGGTATCTTCCACTTAGTATAATATATTTAATATTAATCAATGTTGTATCAGTATGTTTAGATGTTTATCCATTCCCAGTTGAAAGATTATGAGTTGTTGTCATTTTTTTGGTGATTCTAACTAATGTCACTGAGAATATGTATAAATGAATTTTTGTGTAAAAACAGTTATTTCACTTGGGCAAATATCCAGAACTAAAACTGCTGGGTTATAAAGTGTACATATAACTTTGTAAGAAACAGTCAAACTGTTTTCTAAAGTGGCTGTAGCATTTTGTATTCCATTAACCAATAAATGAGAGCTGCAGTTGCTCCCCATCCTGACAGCGCTTGATACTGCTTCTTTAAAAAGTGTAGATATTGGGCCAGGGATTTAGCTCAGTGGTTCCGGCGCCTGCCTCGCAAGCACAAGGTCCCAAGTTCGATCCCCGGTACCAAAAAAAAAAAAAAAAATTGTAGATATTCTAATAGGCAACACATGGTTTCATTTGCTTCTTCCTTATGACTAATAATGTTGAGCATCTTTTTGTGTGCTTACTTGCCATTTGTTTATCTTCTCTGGTGAAGTATCTATTTGAAACTGCTACCTATTTTTTTAGTTTTGTAAAAAAGTTTTGAAAATTCCTTATATATCCTGGATACAGGTCCTTTATGAGATTTATAAATATTTCCTCCCTTTACAAAATTTATGTAAATAGGGAAGGGTGGAGGGGGTGAAGGGCGCATAGGTAATGGGGGAAAAAATAAGAACTAAGATACATCATGTACAGGTACAAGCACCCAATGATAAATGTAAACGTATTGTATACCTAAAATGTACCAATAAAAGAATTAAAGAGAAAAAAAAAAGTAGCTTCTGAAAAATGTTTCAAATTGTTTTTGAAGTTTAACATCAATTTTTTCTCTTTTAGAGATTGTGCTTCTGATGTCATATCTAAGAATTTGTTGCTTAGAGCCCAAAATTATATTTTCTCCTAAAATTTTTTGTAGTTTTAGGTTTTACATTTAGATCTATAATTCATTTTCAGTTGATTTTTCTGTAGTTTCAGGTATGAATAGAGGTTCTTTTTCTTCTTGCATACAGATCCAAATTGTTCCAGCACCATTTGCAGAAAGAATTATCCTTTACCCACCAAAGCGTCCTTGCAGCTCTGTCAAAAATCAGTTGACTGGGTTGGGGATTTAGCTCAGAGATGCTGCCGCCTGCCTCGCAAGTGCAAGGTCCTGAGTTCAATCCCCTGCACAAAAAAAAAAAAAATCAATTGACCATATATATGGGGATCCATTCCTGACATCTCTGTTCTGTTCCTTTAGGCTGTGATACAGGAGAGAAAGTGATACAACACTCTCTTGATTGTTGTGGAGTTTCAAATCTAGAAATCAAGCAGTTTAGGGGAAGTAAAAAGAATTAAGATGTGTTATGTACATGTACCAAGTGCCTACAATGAATATGGTCATTATGTACTGCAAACATGTATTAATAAAAATAAAAAGAAACTGAAAAAAAAATCACATAGTTTGAGCCCTGCAACTTATGTTTATGTGTTAAATTCTCTTAGCTTTTCCACTTCTGCTGCCTTTGAATATATTTTAGAATCAGCTTGTTAGAAATTTATCCTTCAGAAGCCACTATTAAAAGAATGAAAGGGAGGAAGTTTTGTAAATCTCATACAAAGACTCCCACAATTGGATTTGTGTTGAATCTGTAGCTCAGTTTAGGGATAACATCTTAACAATACTGCTATATTAGAAATATCTTAAAAGCACTGAGTTTTCCATTCCATGAACATTGATACTTGTCTTCATTTAACTCATTGGTCAATGTAAAAATTACCTATTTTTAAAAATAAAGATAAAATAATTATCTTTAGGATCCTTTCCTGATGACTCCAACTGGAAGTTGTTGAGGTGCTCATGCCTGCTCAAGTATTTTCCACATGGTCCCAATACAGGATTTAGACACTGCGTAGAGTATTACAAAATGTCAGCCTATGGCCATGGCATTCTTGCAAAGTTTTTTTTGTGTGGCAGTGATCTTTTCCTCTGAATCTCTTTTAAATTAGTGAAGTTATACTACACATTTGTAGGCTAGGAAGATCACAATGGCAGATAATTAAAAGAAGGCAGCACTGTAGAGGATAGTGAAGAGCACAGCCAGAGGCAGTTATCCACAAGCAGTCAGCAGGGAAGACAACATCAAGACAAGACCACAGACCTGTAGTCCACAAGAGACGTAAGAGACGGGCACTCAGGAAGAATATCTGCACATACAGTTCCTGACATGAGTCTTCAAAGCACTGCTTCATTATCTGTCACATTTGGCACGGGAAGGTTCAATCATGGACTCCTCAATGTAATGAAAATATAGAGCTTCTCCCCGGAAAAAGGCATGAGATTTTACATTTAATTTCAAGACAGTTTACAGACTGGAAACTCACCTAAGAATGCCATGAAGATGAAACAATTCCTATTTAGAGAGTGTGTACAGAAAAGAAAGGGAATTTGAAAAACTATCTTCAATAGTATGTGTGTGGGAAGGGGGAAGGGTAAACCACAGATTAGAACTAAGGAGCATCAGACAAGGTTAAATATGGGTATTCACATCAGGGGTCTAATTAATACATTATGAATTTACAGAGACATGGCAGGATTTGCTAGGATAATGAGATCTGAGGAAGACTCAATTTGGGCAAGATGGTGGAGTTTTGTGTTTTACAATTTAATGCAATACAGTTATAGGCTTACCCTCTTTTCTTATTATTTTCCTTAAATTCAAGGATCATTTTTATCTACTGAACAACTTATTATCTTACAATCGATCCTCATCTTTAAGTATAAAAAGGTCAATGTAAAGTGTGCACAACTCAGTAACTATGTTGTTGGAGTATTAGTCTCAATAGTAACACTGATGAAAGTCATGTAATTATCACATTTGTTCATATTTTATACCAAATATGTCTATCTTTGTTTTAACTCTTTTTTGTGGCCAATATTCCATTTTTCCTTGTCCTTCTTCAACCAGCAAGTTTTTGAGAATTTCAGTATATAAATAACAATGTGAAATTAGTTCATTCTGTATTTTTCTCTCAAATAGTTTTGTGTGTAGGCATGGGTATTAAGTTGATAAACACCTGTAGATAAAAACTGTTTTTACATATCCACTTTAAAGAACATCAGGTTCACTGATTTATGAATTTTTCTGGCAGTACTGGGAATTGAACCCAGGAGTACTCTACCACTGAACAACATCCCTGGCTCTTTTTTTAATTTTGAGATAACTTTTTGCTAAATTGCCCAGGCTGGCCTTGAACTCGAATCCTGCTTCAACCTTCCCAAGAGCTGGAATTACAAGTGTGGACCGCCACGCCTGGCCTGAATTATAAATTTAAGACAATATTTACAGGTTCTGGTGGGTCTCAAATGTTATAATCCCGTGAACTATTAAAGGCACAACTCAACTTTTAACAGCATTACGATTCAATAGATGTAGAAGGCATGTATTCTTCCTTTGGGCTACTTAAGTCTAATTTGAAAAATGTTTGGGAACTGAAAACAAAACAAGAAAGACATCTCCCAGGCTTCAAAGATCAAGGAAAAGTAGGTGAAGCAAACATTATGTTTTGCAGTTACCTCAAATTGCATTAACTGAGTGTTTTAACAGGTGGCAAATTTTGCATTTAACCAGAACAGAAATTCACAACGTGTGCACTGCTTAAACCAAAACTGCTGTATGCCTATCCTCAAGTAAACTAATCAAACAACAGAAATATATTTTTAGAGGTAATGGTTCCAGTCTTAAAGCAGGCTGACAATAATTACTCAAGACTAACCTGAACTTTGGAAATGAGGCCTCTCCCAAAGAGTTACCTGGCATTTAGCGGTAATAAATGAGCAAAGTACTTTGAATAAGGGTGAATCCTACCGGACCCTGAAATTTTCGAAAACGTTTCTCTCATACATTCATCCAGCCAACACAGCACCATATCATGAATATATTAAAAAGGGAATAACCATTTTCTGAGTACAATAAAAAGCGCAAAAATGGAGAGTATCCATGAGCAACTGTGGCTCCCAAAGCAAAATATATCTGTAAAACATTACATGAGAATCTTACTGAGCTTGAACCCTCAAATCGCCAAGCGAAAACAGTCCAGACGAACAGCTAAGGTAGGGGCAGGACACTGTGCACAGCGACACCATCACAGGACTCGGGGACCCGGAGACTGGGCCTGGGAGGGCGCCTGGCAGACACTCAGGTCCTGCGACCCCCGCCCCGTCCCCGGCGCCCCCTCGCCCGGACCGGCTACTCACTGGGCGTCGGGGTCTGCGGGGTCGCGCGGGGAGAGCTCCGCGCAGAAAATGCGTACGCACAAGGCCTGGGCGGCCCCCGACTTCCACGCTTGGGGTGGTCCCGCGCCGGTCAGCGCGCTTCAAGCCCCAGAGGCACTTCCGGCGGCTCTCTAGGAATCCAGGAGGCCCGAGAGCTCTATGGTCAGCGAAGGGCCTGCGCGCCAGCGGTGCTGTCATGGCCCTGAGGAGCAGCAAATTTTGCGTTCCGTTGCTTCTGCTCTCCTGCACTTACAGTGTTCTTCTCTTAGACCTCCCCAGTGTCCAGCATGGACAGCACGTTTCCTGCTAAACGCAGATCATAGACTTCTGAATTCCCGGGGGCAAAGTGGGAGTGTTTGGGGCTGAAAGAGCCCAGGCAGGACCCCAAGAGCCCAGAGTCGGGAGCTGGGGCGGAAGCTGTGCGTCCAGGGCACAGCGATCCTAGGCCGGGCGGGCTGTGGGGTCCTGGCAAGAGGAGAAGAGAGCCAAAGCAAACCGCCTAAGCACAGGGGGCAGAGAGGAAATGGAGGCCCAAATGAGTGTGGTACGGAGGCCAGGCAAGCCTCAGTGCTTAGAAGGTAGCTGAGGTGTGGCCAGTACACAGAGACGAGCTCCTGGGAAGAGAGAGAATGCGTCTTGTGGCTGCGCAGTGCCTGTGAAGAATTCTACCAAAGACTCAAGGGCAGGTGCCAAAGTAGGAAATGAAAGGAGCTAGGTTTTTTGTGCTGCAGAACAAACAGGACCTAGTGTTTGAGGACCAGCCCCAAACATCCCGGAGACCAAGGAGACAGAGGAAACCTCGGACTGCCCAGAATACAATTGATTGCCAGACCCTGGGGGAGCCTGCATCCCAGTGAAGCTGGAGCAGCCCAGTACAGCTGCTTGAGGTGAGCTTGCTCTGCCTGAGGCTTCAAAGAACCACTGTGTGCTCCCTCACCAGGGCTCTAAAAGGATCCTAGGGCTCTGACCTCCCACAAGGCTCAAATTCCAATAAATCATTCAGCTGTGGATTTCATACATGCATCCAGAGAGGAGATGGATACCCTGTGGCCCAGACACATCTCAAGGCCCCACTTGAAAATACTGCTCCAATGAGAAACCAGGCCTCCGAGCATAAATGCCTATATGGGCTCAAGAAAGTGACCCTGCATGTGGAGGCCGTAGCACTGACCAACAGACCTCCTGTATTTCTGAAAGTTTCGTGAGGATTTAAACCCTGGAACGCAAGCCCAGGGGCCTTCACACCCAAGAAGGAAAGAGCCTCTTAAGTACCACATCATTTCCAGCCAACACAAGCTTGCGTCCTTTGAGTAGGGAGCACTGTGTCTGTGTGAACCCAGCAAAGACTCCCCTGCATAGGCAGTGGTCAGATTGGCCCCAGGCAATGAACTAGGTTTTCCAAAGACAGTGACAGACGGGTCCCCGGGACATTGGTCTTCCCATCCTTACAAAATTGGAATTGGCAAACACCTGGGCAAGCAATGCTCTCCATTGAAATGAGGAAGGGAGCTCAGCAGGCACATTCCTCAATTCTCTCACAAAAAGTGACTGCTGGGCAGTGAGCACACCTTTATCCTAAACTCAAGGATCAAACTCAGGCCCAGGAGGCAACCCTTGCTCCTCTTCTTGTGATAACTAAGCCTCTGATCCCAAGGTTCAGATGGCTTGACATTTGTCATCATCTTGTGAGGGCAGCTGATGTAATAAGGACCAGGTGGATTGCTAAAAAGAACAAGTGTGGGCCGGGGATTTATCTCAGTGTTTCCACCGCCTGCATCTCAAGCTCAAAGACCCGAGGTCGATCCCCAGTACCAAAAAAAAAGAGTGTGTTGGTTGAGGCTAGTCCTTGATTTAAGTGTAAAATAGCACAAGAAAAGCTACAAGAAACCACGGGTGAATATCTTCATTAAGATGTAAGACGGAAAGTCTGCTGAATTGGCCCAAAATTGATTAAAATGTTTGACTTCTTAAAAAAAAAATTTAACACCCCAGCAGAAAGGCCCAGAGGCAAACATTCAAGAGACATCGAGGACAATGTGACAGGTCACTCAGCACAGAAATTAGTCCAAAGGCTTCTTCCTTGCAAAGGAAAAGCCCAAGTATCATAAGAGTAGTGGGAAAATGCTGAGATGAGACACACATAGAAAAGAGAAAAGGCTGTCTGCTGCATTGATGATTCCCGACTTCCTCCATCAAAAGAAACACATGAAGTAAATGTGGGAGATTCCTTTTTTCATTTCTCAAGGGACAAAACTTTCTTTTGAGTTCAGTAGGGTTATGTACTGAGCAGAATGGGAGGTAAAGGGCCCTTCCATATTACAGGTTTGAGAGTTGAATGAGAACAAGCTCATATATATCAAGAGAGGCTGTATATTAAGAGATATACAGTAAACCTTGAAGTATAACTTGTTCTGTTAATAAATTAATAAATTTTAACTCAACAAATAGGTGATGTCTTGCAAAATAAGTAGTTTGTGACACCAGATGTCACACGATTACAACTGAGCCAATGGTTCTCTGTCTCTCTCTACAGGACTGTGGATGATCATCTCCTAATAGCAAGAGGTTATGGAGGAGATCTCATCTGCAGAGGAAGGAGGAGGAGAAAAAGGCAGAGGAATCCCTCACTTCAAATGAGATTAAGGGGCTGGGGATTTAGCTCAGTGGCACCATGCCTGCCTAGTAAGCACAAGGTTCTGAGTTGGATTCTTGGTAACCCCCCCCAAAAAAGTTAAAACAAATGAGATTAAGAACATGTCTAAAATGTGGGAAGAAGTGCATATTTGTAGAAAAGCATCACCAGAACAAGGCAGTAGCACTTCAAGTGACGAATCTGTTCAATGGCATTGCAATGTCACATTTCTGTGAAATCCTCAAAAGGAGGCAAAAGCAAGTGGCATTGGATAGGTTTCTTGTTAAAGTTGCACAGAAAGAAAGATTTCATTTAGCCAATAGATGGCAATAATTCCATTGATGATAGTGATTCCATTAGTGATAGTCCTACACACTACCCTCCAATCTGTCTCCCTCACACCAGCAATGAAAGTTTTCAAAGGTAGGTGCAGGTTAATTTACTTTTCTTTATATTTTGTATTACATTACAGTATTGTAATCATTTTTTATGAATATTTTTGGGTTGTGGAATGAATCATCTGAGTTTCCATTGTTTTTTAATGAGAAAACCACTCTGATATTCAAGAGCTTTGGATTACAAGCATGTTTCCGGAATTAATTATGCTTCCAAACCAAGGTTTTACTGTATATTTTATTTGCTACTAGTTATGTTTCTCTAAAAAAATTAGGAAAAAGAGTAGAATTTCACATTTTTGGGGCTGGGGATTTAGCTCAGCAGCATAGCACCACAGGCACGAGGTCCTGAGTTCAATCCTTGGTACCAAAAAAAAAAAAGAAAAAAAAGAAAAAAAAAATTCACATTTTTGGAAACTTCTTCAATGTGTGGCTTAATAAAAACTGTATGGATTCTTTTTTTTTTTCTTCCCTAGTACTAGGGGTCAAACTCAGGACCTTGTACTTTTGAGCCAGGCGCAGTGCCACTGAGCTAAATCCCTGGCCCTATATGAATTCGTGTATCTGCTTCTATAGTCAGTATCTCCCTTCCGGTCATACTGTTCTCTGCTCTGTAAGTGTGTTCCCTACTGTTCTCTGTCCTCCCTCCAAGATCTGGGCCCAGTTTCACTTTAATGAGAAAATTTTCTCCAATCCAAAAGTAAGCTGTTTAAAAATGAGAAAATGAGAGAAAGAAGATATAGAGGAAAGACTGTGGCTCATGTAAGTTCAAGACACATATATCCACTTAATACTAGCCGAAGAACCTATTGACGTAACAGAAAAACTAAAAATGAATCAACTGAACAGTGATAGCAAACAAAGGGGGCAAACAGCGGACTAGATCTTTATAGGAATTTCTATAAATGAATAAACAAGGGAATCAGATTGAGATCCACTCACATCAGACTGCGAGAAACAGAGGGAATAGCTGGGCAGGGTAGGCATCTCCAGCGGAGTCCTGGAGAAGTCCTGATCTCATCACCAACAACTGCCAAGAAGCAGCATGGACCATTCATTTGAGAACCACATTCTAGGAAGTTGCCTATTTCCCCTTAATAACTGGTAGCTAGAGTTTTTGTCTTCCAGACTCAGCCTGATCCCTACTTTCTAAAACAAATGGAAGGATTCTTTCTAAGAAAACTGAGGCCTAAAGTAAGCATAGCAAAATTTAAGACGACTCTGGGCCCTTGCAATGGACTGGGGAAGGGAAAATACAGACGAGCACTCTTTAGGAATGAAGTACAGTGAAGTTCTCCACTCCAGAGAATGTGGTTTTTGATTTTGGTAACTGTAGTGGCCCCTAGCTTGTCTGCTTGCTCCTAGTCATTCACTCCAAAGGAAGTGCTATCTGTTATGCAAACATCATTGAGAGTTGCTAATATTACCAGTTTCCAAAGTATATAGGTTCCAGAGGCTTCTTTGATTTACCCACATGAAATATGGAGGTAAAGGAGAAACCTTCAAAGCCAATAGATTGGTCTTTGAAATGTTGCTCATCTCCATTAACATAATCCCAATCCTTGGTTCTAATCACTTCATACATGAGTGATTTCACCAGCCTTGAGATAGTTTTCCTAATCTAGGTATGGTTACTAGGCTTATATCCTCAAATATCATTATAATTTCCCCAGTTACTAACCTTGAGTAGCTCTTTATCTTTTCCTAAGACAAATATAAACTGCTCTGCTTGCCTATTATTTTTACATTTTGAAACAGCAATAAAACATTATAAAAATTATAATCTAGAAGTTTTAAAGTAAAAAAGCTGATATATCTTCTTCCCCCAACACTTGGAGTGTTGGAAGAGAATTCTCTGAATTATGCAAATCCTGTGGCATATTTTTCTCATTATTGCAGTACTGAGGATTAAACCTAGGGATTTTGCACTAAGTAACACTCCTTCCTCCTAAAAAAAATTTTTTTTGGAGACATGGTCTCATTAAGTTGCTAAATTTCCCAGGCTGGGTTTGAATTTTTGATCCTCCTGTTTCAGGTTCCCAAAGTACTGGTGTTGTGGCAAAGTGCAGCAGCTCAGTGTTATAGCCAAGTGCTACAGCTCAAGTGCTACTGTTTAAACGCTACAGCTCCAGCAATTTGAAGACTTGAGAATCTGACAGTTACTTGAAAAGATGGTGAAAAACCTTTATTGCCAGCTGGCTCAGAGGAGCTTGCCCACTCTGAAATCTGAGTGCAGAACAGAAATGGGAGTAGCCTTATATAGAGATCTGCAGGGTAGGGGAGTGTGGTGGAATTATAGAATATTCTTGAAACCTCTGGTAGGAACATCAGCAGCTCAAACAGTTACAGAAAATTGTGATACATTGGGCAGGAACACCATGAAGCACAATGGATACATTTCTGGAACAGAACATTTTATGGAAAAAATAACATGGGGGGGCAAAGGCAAAGGCTTGCTCTGTTGTGTATTATTCCTTTATCACTGGGATTACAGGCATGTGCCACCATGCCTGGCTTCTCAGATTACT
Source organism: Heterocephalus glaber (assembly GCF_053883595.1). Taxonomy (NCBI): domain Eukaryota; kingdom Metazoa; phylum Chordata; class Mammalia; order Rodentia; family Bathyergidae; genus Heterocephalus; species Heterocephalus glaber. Next base: position 1,132,756 of record NW_028258315.1, read on the forward strand.
TTTTCAAAGATATTTCTACTTCTGGGGCAAATCTGTTTCTCAAGTAGGATAATAAAGATACCTTCTCACTCTGGGGCAAGACTGAGCAAAGATCGGATTTTCCTAAACGAGGGATTCCTCTGCTAGGGTGCAAATGCATTGTATGAGCAACACCTACTTGCCCCCTCCATGGTATTTCTTTGGTTATGGGAGACAAGGGGACATGAAGTTCTTGGGGCCTGTGTACTTCTGTGAGACAGAAGGAGCCTTCTGTCTCTGACCTGGGAGCCTAGTATCTTCTATCTGTATCCATGAAATGGTAAGTTAAATTGTTAGCCTGCAAGTAGGATGAAATCTTCACAATCTTTTACATAAGAGCAATTACTATTATGTTTGTAATGCATCTTTTCCTTTACACAAATACCATACAGAATTGCTTCTATCTATATGTAGTTTTCTTCCAGACAAATGGAATCTGACAGTTTTTTTCTATTGTTAAGTCAGACATTTTAATGGCTGAATAGTATTCCACAATAAAATATAGCATATGTAACAATTCCTCTACTGATGCTTATTTTCTCCCCTTTCTACCATCAGCAATGGTGTCTGCCATTTATTGTTCTCCAGAATATCCATCTCCCCACCCTATAATATTGGTTAAATTTCCTCAGTATTCCCAAGTCAAAGAATTTGTTTCATTGCTCCCTACTCAATCTAAACACTGGTCCATTAGTCTATGATAGCACTCTCCACTGTCTTTCTAGCTCAGATTTTATTATTTTATTTTGCTCTGACCACACTGTTTTGTATTACTTACTACTATCATATTTACTGTCAAAGTTTCCTCGGTTTAGGTGTTTAATTTAACAATCTTTCCAATTCCCCAATGTGGCAGCACTTGAAATATATAGAAGTCCCACACAATTTTGACCAAAAAAGGGGGTTGACTTGTTTTGTCAACTGTTAACATCTGATTCATTTCCTGCCTTCTGTTATTTATTTGTTTTGATGGAATGGGGATTGAATCCAGGACCTTCGCACAGAACTACATCCCAAGCACTTTTAAATGTTTTAATTTGGAGACACGGTCCCTCTTAATTGTCCAACCTGGGCTCTAACTTGACATTTTCTTGCCTCAGCCTCTCAGTGTGGGATTACACGCGCGTGCTACTGTGAGACCAAAAGTGACTCCATTTTGCTAATGTGAGACCAGAATGACTCCATTTTGTCCAAAATGGAGCAGTCTCCTTTGTTCTTTCAAATTAATGATTAAATGTGCTTAATCTGGGACAAAAGACATGATCTGTAACTCAAGATTCCTAAGCTCATGACTCAGCCATCTGTTTGCCCTAGAAACAAGTGTCCCGGGCCCACTATCTATAGGACAATCTGTTAAGGGGCTGACTATCCACACAAGGTGGTCATGACCATGAGTCAAGATGTCTGCTGACCATCAGTACGTGAAAGTAGACCACTAACCTTTGTCCCCATTTTTCTTGTAAAAACCTATACGTAATCCCCTTCAACCCTCAATGAGCCTAGCCAATCAAAATTCTACACTTCATACTTGCTAAATGTTAACCAATCATATGGCTGCTAATGACCGAAGCTTGCTGTAACCTCTATAAAAACCCTGCTAATTTGGAACTCGGGGCTCTCAATCTCGATCCGCTGTGTCGGTGACAATTGAGAGTCCCTGCTTAAGCGTGAATAAATGACCCTCGTGTGCTTACATCGGAAACGGCCTCCTGGTGGTCTTTGGGACTTCGTAATCTGGGCAACACTACCACGCCTGGATGCCTTCGGCTCCATTCTTAGTCCCGTACCGGGCCGGAACCGCAGCATCTCCAGAGCCAGGGAAGGCCGGACCCCTTTTCCCCGCGCCCGGTGTCAAGCACCCACTTCCGGCCACAAAGGACCGGATCGGCGCCGGAAGCGGAGGACCTGGCGGTGAGCGCGAGGAGGTCGGGGGTCGGGGGTCGGCGGTCGGCGGTCGTCTCCGCCGGCCCCAGCCGGTCTGTGCTGTACCCCCGGTTGGGTCAGGGATGCGGAGAGCAGTCGGAATTACGGTGACTGTTAACATTACGGGTGTTCGTTAAAAACACAGCAGCAGCAGTGCGGGTTCCTGAAGATCGAGCCCAGCGGCCTGACTGGAGCAGCGAAAAGGGGAGGAAAATGCAGGATGCAGCGCTGAGAGTTGCGACTCAGATACTGTGTCCTAACCTTCTCCATCTGGTCACTGACTTCGCTTCCGCTGTATGAGGGAGAGACCATAAGGCACCGTCTTACAGACAGGGAAACCGAGGCCCAGACAGGATGGGTGTATTACCGAGGTTATGTAAACTGGCAGCGGCAGAACAGGGGTTCACACCCAGGCATTCTTCTGTGTGAGTCTGTGTGCCCTTTCACCGACAGCTGGGTTTCTTTCGCCTGGTACTGAGGGTGGAGCCCAGGCCTCCTGCACGCTGGGTGCGCTGTGGCTGACTCTAAGCCCATGACCCGACTTGAACAGCGTAGGAAAGGCACCGTCCAGGTGGAGGAAGTGTGTCCAGAGTTATTTATTCTAGCAGCGCTCTGAATCTTACCTGGTCTGCTGGCAGTTTGCCTTTAGCCAAAGGGGGTTCCTTGACAAGGGTGCTTTCCACACAGTTATGAGGAGAGAATAATCAAAATTCTTCCATTCCATTCCTCTTCATATTCTTTTGTCTTTGTTTATGTGGGTTAAGTACTAATTTGAAACTGCTAGGCATTTAGCTCAGTGGTTTCCCCGCCTGCTGCACAAGCGTAAGGATCCGAGTTCGATCCCCGGCACAAAAAAAAAAAAAAAAATTGCTATTATTTGGCTTACAAAAACCTCACAGACATCTTTTTGTATGAAAAATTAGGAGTCTACAACAATCTGCAAGTTGGCCTGGTTTATCTCGAAAATGTACCTTGAATCTGTTTATTTCAGTTATTTCCACTGTGAACCCATGGTCCGTGCCAGCCCCTCCTCTCACCTGGGTTACTGCAGTCGCCTCTTGACTGATCTCCTTGCTTCTGCTCTTTGTCTTTACTTTTTAAGAAGCCGGAATGATTTCAGTTGTTGTTGTTTTTTGAAACAGGGTCTCCCTATGCAGTTCACCCTGGCTTCCAACTCATTATGTAGCCCAGGCTGGCCCCAATGCGCGCTGATCCTCCTGCCTCAGCCTCCATAGTGCTGGGATTACAGGCATGCACCACCATGCCTGGTGTCAGAATGATCTTTTTCCAGTGGTAGTTTTAGGCACTGGCTACTCACTGTTTTCCTTTCTTTTTTTTTTTTCGGTACCGGGGATCGAACTCGGGTCCTTACGCTTACGCAGCAGGCGGTGAAACCACTGAGTTAAAACCCCGGCCCTCCAGAATGATCTTTTAAAACAAACAACAGATCATGACCCTCCCTTGTAGTGGTGCCCCCGCATGCTCAAAATACACTTCCCAGCCCCTGCTCATCTCTCAAACCTAATATTATTCTATTTCTCCCCTAATGCAGTGTTTTAAAAGTATGGTCTTTTTTCGGTTCTTGTAAGAGTAGATACGTTCACCAGGTTTATTCCCATCAGACACTTCAAATTAGCTGTTCCTTGGCCTGTGAAGGTCTGTAGCACTTGCAGGGCTGGATTTGTTAGAATGCCAGCTCCCCAGAAGGCTTTCTGACCAGTGAGAGTCATCATTTAGTCACTCTTGAATTTAGGTTCACAGCTGTAGTCCATATACTACTTCTTTTTGGTATTTATCTTGTTTGTTTGTCACCTTTTAATGTAGGATTAAAAAAGCAGGGATCTTACTTATTTCCCTGTTATGTTCCCAATTCCTAGGATAGAGGCTTGCCATACAGCATGCACTCAATAAATACTTGTTGAATTAATACAAAAAAACAGGGGAAAGGTCTTTTACATCGTAGAACTTGGTCACACAGGAGTGAGGTGGTTTGGAACATACAGAATGGGACCTTCCCTGAATGTGAGATCTTAGTGCTGATATAGGAATGTGATCCACCTATGTAACTTTTTTCCCCCCATTAAGTTTATTGGTACATTTTAGGTATAAAATACAGTTACATTCATCATTGGGAACTTGTACCATTACATGAGTCTCTTGGTTATTATTTTTTTCCCCCTTCCCCTGCCCTCCCTTTACCCCCTCCACCCTTCCCTATTTGCAAAGGCTTAGTTTCCATTTTTTTCCTTTTCTCATATTTTTTCTTTTCCCTTCTTTCCTTTCCCCTACCCCTCCTACTTCCCCTGCTTCTTTACACCTTTACTTCCTGTTACACAATATCAATTATACATTTTTAAAATTACAATATCAAGATCTAGGAGATATTACCACAGATTTTACAGAATTTAAAAGGTTATGGAAAGCATATTACAAAATTTTTTTTTGAAATAAATTTGACAACTTCTAAGAAGTACCTTGGAAGACAAATTAATGAAACTAACTCTGGAGGAAATATTAAATTTGAATAGCATCTATTAAAGAAAGTATATTACTAGCTTGAAAATGTATATGACAACAACAGGCTCGTATACATTTTAACTGATAAATTATATCAAACATTTAAAGTAGAAAAAAGAAGGAACACTCCTTCCCTCATTTTAGGAAATCAACATTGTACTAATCCTAAAACTGGATAAAGATAATAGAAGAAAAAAGTATGAACATAGATAGAAATTTGTTTAACAAAACAAACTATTAGAAGTCAGATCTGGCAGGATGTAGAAAGTGGTTTTATTATAGGGATGACAGTGTTGGTTCAACATTGGAAGATCCACCCCCAAAAGTCATCATTTTAACAGAGGAAAGGAAAAAGCCATATGATCCCGTCACTAGTTGCAGCAAAAGTATTGGACTAAATACTACAGCTGTTCATGGTAAAAACTATCAGGAGACTAGAAGTAGAACAGAACCTTTTCAACAGATCAAAGACATGTACTCCATACTTCCAGCAAAAATGCCTTGTATGAATGGAGAAGATACAATGCTTTCTCCCTAAGGTGGGGAACAAGGGCAGATATGCCTACTCTTCATTTGCCCATTAAACTTTGCAACATAGGCCTAAACCAAAATAGTCTGGCAATAAAATGACACAGGATAGGATTGGCAAGGTAGAAGCAAAATCTTTATATGTAGATGAAATGATCATCTACAGAGAAAATACTAAGACATTTCTAGGAGTCCCTAGAACTTGTATTTGAATTTAGCAGGATTAGAAAACTCAAGGTATATATAAAAATTCAGGTTTATGTATACTTGCTATAAATGAAGAATTGGATATTGAAATTTAAAAGTTATGTAGGATTACAAAGGACCTAGAAAAGGAAAAAGAAAAATAAAAACAGTATTGGAAGACGTTTAATACCTAATTTTAAGACTTCCTCTAAAGCTACAGTAATCAAGGAAGTATTGGTGCAAGGAAAAACATATAGATCATTGGAATAAAATAGAGAATCTACAAATAGAACCACACATGTATGGCCCATTGAGTTTTGAAAGATTATTTAACATTAACATTTTATAGAACATAAACTCAATTCAAGAGCAGAGGAAAAGATAGTGTTTTCAGCAAACGGCACTAGAACACCTGGTATCCATATATAAAAAATTAATTTCAACCCTTTATTTCCATACATAAAAATAACTTGAAAGGATCTATGAACCTAAATATGAAAGACTAAAACTATAAAACTTTAAGAAGAAATTATAAGGGAAAATGTCTATGAATTTAGGGTAGGCAAGAACTTCCTAGGATACAAAAGAAACATGATGTATAAAAGAAAGAAATTGATAAATGAGATTCCATCAAAATTTAGAACTTTAAATGACATCATTAAGAAAATGAAAAGGAGTCCTTAAACAGACCATATTTACAATGCATATAACCTATTACCAGAATACATAAAGAACTCTTACAGCTCATTAATAAACAACCCAATTAAAAAGTAGACACAAGAAGATGATAAATAGCCAGTACAGCACAAGGAAAAGTGTGCAATACTAGAATCAGAAAAATACTCATTTTTAAACAAGATTGAATTATACACTCATTAGGGAGATGAAGTTCAAAGTTTTAAAAGCCTTGTCATGACTTTTTCTTTTTGTTGAATTCTCCCCCTTTGCATTTAATTTGTCACACCCAATGGATTCATTCTGCTGGGCTTCCTGGGGTTGTGATCCTCATTGTCTTTTCCTAGGATATTGCCTAAAAGTTTTTGGAGTGCTGGTTTTGTATTCATGAAATTCCTAAGGTGCTCTTTATCATGAAAGTATCTTATTTCTCCATCAATTTTGAAAGATAGTTTTGCAGGGTACATCAATCTGAGTTGGAGGCTGTTTTCCTTTAGGGCTTGAAATACATCACTCCAAGCTCTTCTTGCCTTGAGGGTTTGCATTGAGAAGTCTGCTGTGATTCTGATGGGCTTTCCTTTGTATGTGATTTGTTTCTTTTCTCTCACTGCTTGTAGAACTTTGTTCTTTTGTTGGGTTTCTGGAATCCTAACTATTATATGCCTGTGTGTAGATTTTTTTTTGATCAAGGCCAGCTGGAGTCCTATATTCTTCACTTATCTGTATGTCAAGTTCTTTTCCCCTTCTTGGGAAGTTTTCTGCCGTCACTTCTGTGAACAGGTTTTTTATGTCATCTGCACTCTCTCTTGTTTCTTCATTGACTCCAATCACTCTTATGTTATTCTTCTTTGCATCGTCTAGCAGCTGTTGGAATCATTTCTTGTGGTCCCTTACAATTTTAAAGCAATTTTTCTTTTCCTGGTCACTAATTGCAATCCTATCTTCTATATCTGAAATTCTGTCCTTACATTGGTTCATTCAGCTGTGTAGACTTTCAATGGAGTTTTTAATCTGGAAATCTGTTTGAATCTGTTTTATGGATTCCATTTGTTTCCTATGTTGGGATTCCATCATGTTCCATCAGCTCCTCTATTTTTTTTATCTGTGTCCTCCCTGGATTTATTAATCATGCCTTGCACTATGAGCACAATCTCTGCTGTTATCTGAGAAATTATTTCTGATTTCATTTTTTTCCAGATCCTCTTTTGTTGCCAATTCAGGGAGTCCAGGTGGTTGAGTATCAGAGTGTTCCATCTTGTTTCCCTTTGGGGTTGCTGTAGGTGATTTGGAAGTCTATTTTTGAGGCTTGTTTACGTGTCTTCTCATTTCAACGGGGTGGGGAGGTGCTGCTGGTGGCTGCATGGCTCACCTCCTCTGAGCTGGGAGTGGTGGAATAGCTGCCTGGAAGCCTCTTCCTCTGGGCTGGGAGAGGTAGAATGGCAGCCTGGAAGCCCCTAACTCTGGGCTGGGAGCGGTGGAATTGCAACCACGGAGCCTCCTCCTGGGTGCTGGGATTGGCTCACCTCCTCTGCCCTGGGAGCAGTGGAATGGCGGCTGGGGAGCCTCCTCCTGGGTGCTGCCCACCTATGTAACTTTAAAGTTTCTAATAACCACATGAAAAATATAGGTAGAATTGAATATATTTTATTTAAACCATTATATCTAAAAATTACTGTCAACCTATAATCAATATAAATTATTAATGAAGTTTTTTACATTCCTTTTCATGTTGTCTTTGAAAGCTGGTGTACTTATCTTAATTTTAATTCAGATACTGCATTTTCATTAAATAACTGATTTATATTGAGATTACATAATTTTAAAGTGGAAAAAGTAGATTTATATACTCAAATTATTCCATTGTTTTTTTTTTTCTTTTGAACAGGTCTCTACATAGTTCAGGCTGGCCTTGAACTCACTTTGTAGCCCAGGTTGACCTTGAACTCAAGGTGATTCTCCAGCCTCAGCCTCCTGAGTGCTGGAATTACACACATGTGCCACCATGCCAAGGTCAAATATTCTCAAAAGCTTTACAGTAACTGAATTGAACATGTTTTTCAATGTAATTAAATTAAATTAAAATTTAGTTTCTCACTTGAGTAGACACATTTCACATGCCCAATAGCCATATCTATCTAGTGGCTATTGCACTGGGCCACACATGTGGATTAGGGGTAATGTGTCTGTGTTCACGGTTACGTAAAGGGGCAGAGAAGAGGGTGGCACCAGAAGTGTGGAGGGAAGGTGAAAGTCTGCAAAAAAGCAGGATTAGCTTTATATGCAAGTCACGTTTGAGGACAGATTCTTCTAGTTCCCACTAATGAGGTAAGGCTTTTCAAAGTTGACTATTTTTGTAGCATTACTGTTGTATAGGTACTCTGGGAATCATTTTCTGGGGAATGAAAAGGGTCATATGTAGTATTTTTAATTAGAATCTTCTATGTGATATGGGACAGTCATGGAAAGCAGATTATTTTCTTATAGAACATTGTGGGGGTTTTTTCTTGCAGTACCAGGAATCAAACCCAGGGCCTGTGCAGGGCAGGCAAGTGCTCTACCACCGAGCTCCACTCCCAGTCCCTACAACAGTGGTTCTTAACTGGTGGTGATTTGGTTGATCAGAGGACATCTGTGTCCCCCCCACCCCCCATTTATCCTCTTCCCACCAATCTGGAAATATTTTCGGTTGTGAGAGTGAGCAGTGCTGTGGCATTAGTGGATAGAAGTCAGGATACTGCTGAATACCCTACAGTGCCAAGGACAGCTTCCTAACAAACTGATCCAAAATATAATGGAACTGATGGTGAGAAACCTTGCCATGATTAGAATAAGAATGAGATAGCTACTCTTTTAAGACCTCAGCCTGACTCCCTTGTGATATACTAAGGGGAGAATAGGTTGAAGTATTTCAGTTTCCACTGTTGACAGCCTTGTGATTAGACTGTAATGAAATAACTTCATACTTAGGATGAAAATGTAGACCACTTAATGTAAATGTGTGCTGTGCCCCGAAGGTTCAAAGTAACCAGACACCGGGAGCTGTGTTTATCTTCATGTGACTTTTATCTAAGACCCACTGTCTCAAATGACTGATGCTAATACACTGGAATTACTTATCTCCCTCTTCCATTTTCTTATCTCTATCCTTATCTTTTCCTTTCTGTGCTCTTGCTTTTTAAAAATTCTTTTCCTTCTATCCCTTTCTATCCTATCCTGTTTTCCCTCTATTCATCCAGAGACCTCTCCCACAGTCCCAACACCCACTATTTCCTCTATTGGCTCCTGCTGTTTGTTCCCCAAAAATTCATGTGCTGAAAGCTTGGACCTCAGTGGCAGTGGCCCCTTTAAGAGGTAATTAGGAGGACGGGGGTGGGGGATTTAGCTCAGTGGTTCCACTGCCTGCCTTTCAAGCACAAGGTCCCAAGTTCGATCCCGGTACCAAAAAAACCAAAAAACCAAAGAGGTAATTAGGGATGGATTAATGCTCTCTCTTGGGAGGTGCCAGCATCCTGTGATGATCAGTTCCCAAAAGAGGGATTGTTATAAAGCAAGGCCACCTTATGCCTTGGCCTCTTCTGTGCGTCTCCTCACAAGGACACAGATGTAATGCTGTTGGACCCTGCAGCCCACTCTACAGGTGAGTTACCTGGCCTTAGCAACACAAAATAGCCCCCTTGCTCAGTATCACAGATCTCCACTAACTTCATCCAAGAGTTGCCCCCAACCTTGTCCTCTATAGCTGCCTTTGTTTTTCTCTCCTGGTGCATTTGCAGCCTCCAGGTCTCTTTAGCTACCTTTTGAACTTAGAATCACACAGCATTAAGGGTGGAAGATACCAGTGATTTAGTCAGCAAAAACTTTTAGAACTTCCTACGATGTTAAAAGTCTCTGCCTGTGCTGTACAATATAGTAGTGACACAGCTGAGTATTCCCTACTCAAAATGCTTGGGACCATAAGTGTTTTGGACTTTGGATTATTTGCATATAGGTGATGAGATATCTTGGGAATGGGACCCAAATCTAAACTCAAAGTTCATTTGTTTCATATATTTGTATATAGCCTGAAGATAAATTTATACAGTATTTTACATAACTGAGCATGAAATAAAAGTTTGTGTGTTATAGCTGAAGGGCCTGGGAAGGTCTTTTTTTTTTCCCCTTGGAGATACTGAATCTACTTGGTGTTTACCTGTGTTTTGACTGAGACTTGTTGTATGAGGTCAGGTGTGGGATTTTCTACTTGTGGTGTCACAGTGGTGTTTGAAGTTTCAGATTTTGGATTTGGGATGCTCAATCCGTAACCTGTTGCCACCGAGCATCTGAAATGTGGCTAATGTCACTGAGAAACTGAATTTTCTATTCTGTTTCATTTAACTTCGTATGGCCACATGTGAGTACTGGGTACCATATTGGATACCACAGTTGTAGACTAAGCTGTCCCCATCTCCTGCAGTGTACAGTGAGCTGAGATGCAGAAGGAATTTATCCAAAATCACAGATCCCTAACACAGTTACCCACCTTCCTAGTGGTTCGTACTGATCCCTTCCTGCTTTTCCTTCCACTTCGATGTTTTTCTCAGCCACCTGTCTTTTCTGCTATCTTCCTCTTTTTATTTATTTGCAGAGGACCGTAATACTGATTATGCCCAAATCAGACTGTGGAGAGTTAGCCCCGGCAGTCAGCTTGTTTATAGATGTGAGTCTGGCTGAAGCCTACGTGCCAAGGTCAGAGTAACTCGCACTCAGAGTCCATTCCCACAACTAAAACCTCCAGACTAGAAGGATGACGTTCCAATTACAACCATATATATTGTCTATTCTGTTTCTAATTCGAGAATGCTTCGTCTTGTCCTTTCTGAGCCTCGTTTACATTAATTTGCATAGAAAGCACACATTGGCTTTACCCCAGTTGACTGCCAATAAAAGTAGGTGCCTGGGTCTGTCCAGTGCCTTTGTTGGTTGCACCTGCACTGGTCATCCTGGCCCTGTGTTTTCTTTCTTAGTTCTCTTAGTGTATTCTTTTTCTCAGGACTGCGTCGTATACTGAGCAGGTGGGTACTGGAACCTAACTACAAAGGTCTCTGGCAATTGAAGAACAAAAAATTTCCAAACTGATCACATCCCTTAGTTTAAGGTAAAATATTGGTTATAACAAATAATTATTGGTTTAGTTCTTAATTTGCAAATAATTGTTGTGTAATTTACCAAAACACAACTATTATCATTTAGAGGAAATGAAGGCAGAGAAAAACTGGAATGTCTTGCTTATTGCCATACACTGACTGGTCAAGTGTGAAGGAGCTAGAGCAGAAGTAGAAATCACTTTGAACAGGGAGCATCAGTCTTGGGCTACAATTGTAGATAAGGCTTTCTGAAACAACTGATCTCTCCCAAAAAACTCCACTCACTTAGAAATAAAAGGATAATTTACTCAGGTAGATTCTGTGGTGCCAGAGAAGATTTTAATGATGACTGAAGCTTTGCCCATGTTAAGGAAATTCTTTGGGTCTCTAAGGCAGATTCTCTGGCAACTCATTAGGCTTGTGTGTCTAGAGAACTCTGTTACTTCCACTGCATTGGTAGAGCTTATTTGCTATATGAATTCTTTGGTGTCTAATAAGAGCTGAACTTACACGGAAGGGCCTTCCACACTCATCACACTCATAAGGCTTTTCACCTGTGTGGATTCTCTGATGCTGAATAAGGCCTGTGAGCCCACTGAAATCTTTCCCACATTCTTTACATTTATAGGGTTTCACTCCACTGTGGACCCTATGATGCCCAATAAGATGTGAGTGTTGAGTGAAGGCTTTTCCACACTCATCACATTTATAGGGCTTCTCTCCAGTGTGAGTTCTTCTGTGTTTACTAAGGTCTGAGCTATGGCTAAAACTTTTTCCACATTCATCACATTTATATTGTCTTCTTTTCCTCCATTCTAATCTGCTCTCACTTTCAGTAGCATCTTTGGGTTCAGGATGCTGAGGAATGTCTTCATTAAGTCTGTCCTTGGGCATATCTTCCTTCTGGGATTACTCTTCATCCTCAGTCCTGGTTTTATCACCTGTAAAAGTGCACAAACAGGTCCTATTTGAGGTTTGAGAAGCAAAGATCCTACGGAAAAGAGAACACATAAACATTACAAATGCACGACAAAATAATAAGTCATAACAAATGTATCACATATTTGGTATCCACCCCCCTTTGGGGTTATCATAACACATGGTCACAATACAGGACAGAAGAAACTAGGAAAGAAGATAGTGGCAGGATAAGTTATTTATTTTGTGGTACCCAGGATTGAACCCAGGGCCTTCCCACTGTTATATCCCCAACCCTTCTTATTTTTTTTTTTTAATTTTGAGATATGCTCTTGCTAAGTTGCTAAGTTTCCTAGGATAGGCTCAAACTTGCCCATCTTGCCTTAGCCTCCCAGAGAGCTGGGATTACAGGTGTGTACCACCATACCTGGCCTAGGATAAGCTATTTGAGAGTAGAATGAAAGGAAAAGGAAAATGTAGATTAAAGAGACTACCTGCAATCCTGCACAAAAGCAGAGTGGTAAGTAGGCAGCTGTAAATGCACTACAGGTAATGAGGAATAGATGGAGACTGGAGAACAGAGATGAGTAGGAAGGTAAAAGTTCAGGAGAAACATGCAAGGCCTGAAACATAGGCGGTAAGTCAGAGTGAAAGTGACTGGAGAGGATGGTAAGGTTTAGAGTCTGAGGAGAAGATAGTGAACAAGAGCCATTTGAGGAGGCAGCACCCGTGGAGGCTGGAAGCAGAGTGAGCACATGTAGATCAGGGTATACAGGAGAGAAATAAATGGGAAATGGCAGTGGGCTGCCTAGTATATGTGCTGTGTTGAGTTTACTTCCCATGAGACTGATATCCTTGTTATCACGTTCTGTGTAAATCCTAGCTTGGTAGTTTCTAACTTTATTGTGCATGGGAATTAAATGAGTTGCTTATTAAACACGGAATACTGTACGCTCTAACCATCTCCGAACTCACGGAGCACACTGTGCAGCAACCACCGGTCACAGTCTTTAGTAGTTCCTTCAGGCGGCAAGACAGAAGCAGCAGCAAGAACGACCGGAGCACTATACTGCTTGGTTGGGTGTGGAAAGCACTGTCTCTGGCCTCACCAATACATGAATGAATTCTGTCCATCATTGCCATCACCCAGACAAAGCATCTTTTCTACCAAATCTTCCGCATCTTACCTTCTCCCCTACAATTATTATTTTGCTCTAGAGCAACACAGATTTATTCTCCAGAATAAACTGGAAGCTAGAAGTCTGCAATGGAGGTGCTCGCAGGACCATGCTTACTCTGGAATGTATGGAAGAATCCTTCCTTGCCTCTTCTAGGCTTTGGTACCCCAGGAATTCATGGGCTTGTGGTAGAGTAACTTTGTCCTTTATCTCTGTTCACAGGGCGTCTTCTCCCTGTGTGTCTCTCCAGATCCTCTACAGTTATTTTTATTAGGAAATGGTCTTCCTGAAAGTTTTTTATTGTTCTGGAATCGAAATGCCATATTATCCCTGGCTAGAAATTATGAGGACTATATTAGAACCACAGATGATCAATTGAGGTAATTATGACAAAGATTTAGAAAAGCATAATATGTGGACAGAAGTATCACTAACTCAGTAAGGTGGTAATTATCGGTCAAATCATGTAAATCATAAACACTCCCATACTAGAAAAAAATTTTCTGAGACAGCAGTATCAATGTCTTTTATATACAGGAAGTCAACTGGCTTTCCTGTAAGTTATCAATGAAGATGAATTTTTAAAAAAGATAGAGTCAGCACCAATGCTCAGTTTACTGTCTTAAGAGTGAGTAATCTACCAATCCTCAGAATGTTTCTCTCCCATAACTTCAGAAGAAAGCTGAAGAAACCTCTCTTACCAGGACTTTGAATGATTAAAAAAATATATATGAGGTCAGTTTTCCTTGACTGGCAATCAAATTATAACCTGTTTCCTTAGGTCTATAATCAAATAATGTAAATAATGTACAGAAACTGTCAAATGTGAACTTTTCTCATTTCAGAGACCTAGAGACTATTTCTCAACTGAATTTCAGGGCCTTGTTTATATACCTCTTCAGAGTGCCAACTTGTCCTAGGCTCGTAGGATTCTAGGAGAAATTGTTTGAGAACTGTCAAAATGAAGAGATTTGGCTTTAGTATATTCTGCTAGGATATTTTTTCTGATGTTATTTTGGCACATGTAATAACTAAAGTCTTTATCAGATATAGTTCCAGCTCTCTTGGTTACTGAGAAGAAGATAAGTCCACAAAGACCATTTGGTTCCCATGTATATTAGCTGTTTAGCAACAGTTTAGGGGAAGAGGACAAGTTGAATGCTGAGTGATGTGAATTGGGAGTTGAGGAGACTGATATCACCTCACTGCTAATGGAAAAATTTTGTGTTTTGGGTTACAGCACATCCGAAAAGATGCCATTTACTTTTTTTTTTTCATTTACTTTTGAAATACAATAAATCCTTGGTCTGCAAACATGATTCATTCCAGAAACATGCTTGTAATCCAAAGCACTTGTATATGAAAGCAAATCTCTCCATAAGAAATAATGGGAGCTCAGACAATTCATTCCACACCCCCAAATATGCATATAAAGTGATTATAATACTGTAATATAATGGAAAATAATAAAGAAAATATAAAATATAAAGAAAAATAAACAAAATAGCCTGTACTTACCTTTGAAAACCTTCATGACTGATATAAGGGAGACGAGAGGATTATTGTGTAGGATGACTTTCACTATCACTAATGGAATTACTGCTATCTATGGGCTCAGTGGACTCTTTTTCTTTCTGTGCAACTTTAACAAGGAATATATCCAATGACACTTGCATTTGCTTCCTTTTGAGGATTTCATGGAAATGTGACATTGCATTGTAATTAAACAGATTCATCAGTTGCCCTGGTACTCCCTTATATATACGGTGCTTTTCTACAAAAATGTGCACTGTTTCCCACATTTTACACACCTCCTTAATCTCATTTGAAGTGAGGGATTTATTTCCCTTTTCTCCTCCTCCTCTGCAGATGAGATCTCCTCCATAACCTCTTGCTATTGAGCGATGATCACCCATAATCCTGTAGGGAGAGAGAGGGAGGGAGGGAGAGAGAGAGAGGGAGAGAGGGAGAGAGAGAGGGAGAGAGAGCACAGAAACTGAGACAAAGACTGAGACGGACAGGGAGATGGAGAGGGAGGGAAGGAGGAAGAGAGACAGGAACTATTGCCTCAGTTGTGATTGTGTGACGTTTGGCATCATGTACTACCCCTACTGCAACACATCACCTGTTTATCAAGTTAAAATTTATTAGAAATGTGTTCCTGTCTTGAGGAACACTCACAGAACAAGTTACTTGCAATCCAATGTTTTCCTGTACCTTAAAATTTGTTACAAAGAATTATTAAGGTATTTAGCTGTCCAAGTTCTTTAGTCATAGGTAAAGATCATTCTGTATTAGGTGATTAAATTCTCCTCACCCTAGCCAACAGTCAGTACTAACACTATCTTGCTGATATGGATACATTTGAAAAATTTTATTTAAAAGAATTTCATAACAAAACAATAAGAGAATGGATACATTTTAAAAAATAAGTACTGCAAAATGTATCAAATGAAACCCATACTTTGTACAATATGCAATAATTAAAATAAATACTGCATAAAAACAATTTTTCTATTCAACAGTAATTTTATTTTTAAAAGATAGTAGCTTTTTGGTACATTATCATTTTGGTTTAAGATGTTTTTGGGGGACTAGCAGGTAAATCTCAGTTCTGCCTCTAACTCCCATTGGAAACCTGAACAAGCCATTGTGGGTTATATCTCTCCAACTGCAAAATGAGGGCTTGTACCAGATATTACATGCTTTTAAGAGAGCTGAAAGGCACTTCTTGAAATGTATGTGCTGTACTTTCTGCAGGATTTTTTGGTTTGTTTTATTTTTTGCCTTTCTATATTTTGCTGGGAAGTGTGGTAATGGCAAGGAACATAAAACTTTTGAAAGGCTGCTGGTGGTGTGGTATACCTTGGAAATAAGTCATAGCTACTGTCCCTTGCAGACACAGTGGACTTCCCTAAGACTTCTCAGACCTCACAGGATAGCTAGGGTTCCTGAAGCCTCCTACTTTTGCCTATGTAGCATTCCCCTGAAAGGTCATTCTAGTTGCAGTATATGTGCAAACCTCTTCAATTTGATATAGGAACTGTGTGTTTTTCTGGACTTAAGCTAACAGAAAGTAAAGTAGAAGCAGTCCAGAAGTGTTTGTAGAAGGCAATTTCAGGTGTGGATAATCCTGTAGTCACCATTAGCAATTCTGTGTTCTCCATACTGGGATTTAGTGTTATTGATATGTTAAATTATTATTGTGGACTGTTTAGGAACATGTCCTGTCTTCTCCCAAAGTCTATGCTTCTCCACAGAAAAGAAGAAAAGAATCCTTCCTAAAGTTTTTTTTAAGATGGTGTGTACCTTTTAGCTTTTCCCCCTTTCCCTGCACAAATACTCTAGCCAAGATTATCTTCAACTTCTAATGCTAAATTCAGTGGATTTTACCAGTCTTCATTTTATGTCCTGCTGCATTGGCCATGCTGATCTTCCCTCCTTGCTGAGAACCCCTTGCCTGGCTTCAGCAACATCACCTGCTGCTGCCTCTTTCACCTCTGTAACAGTTGCTGCTCTTTCTCCTTTAAAACTTTAAATAGGTACTGCCTCAAGATTGTGCATGTGGCTGGGTCTCTTCTCTTTTTACTTTATGCATCGATGAAGAAGAAACCACATCTGTGCCCATGTCCTCTTCCATTTACTGAGGAAGGACTTCCTCACAACTCTGTGCTCAATTTAGAGACATACTACAAACTACCTTGGCTGCTGGTCATTATGTACTTGGATACTACAAATTCACATATATTAAAATTGGAATCACTACCTCTAACTCTCCTTCATGTATGAGCACATCCTCTTCTTATTTTCCTCTCAACTGGTGGCACCATTATCCACCCAGCTGCTTAAGTCACAAACTCAGATTGTATTAAAATTACCCTCCCAGCTGGGCATTGTGGCACACACCTGTAATCCCAGCACTTGGGAGGCTGAAGCAGGAGGATTGCCAGGTTTGAGGGCTGTCTGGGCTACATAGTGAGTTCAAGTCCAGCCTGAACTACACAGCAAGACCCTCTTTTAAAAAAATTTAAAAAAATACAATTACCTTCCTTTCATCTAATCTGATCTACCCATTCTGTCTTGAACTTTCCACTTCTCTCCAGCCATATTCCTGCTCTGCTCTTTCTCCTAACCTTCTTGGTTTTACATTTTTCCCCCCATATTATAGTTCTATGTTCATTCAATTGAAGACTTGGAAAATAGAGAAAAAGAAAACAAGTCTCCTATGATTTCATTATTCTGAAATGATGACTGTCTACATTTGGAGATAGCCTTCTAGTCTTTTTTTCTGTTGTATAAAAACTTTAAAAAAAATGGAATCATCTGTGTTACCCACTCTTCTATTTAAAATAATGTAACATCGCCATCTGATAGGTTGAGCTGTTGTTTTTGCAGCATAGTTTTCATGACTGTTCTGTGATCCTCCCTTTCACAACATCCTTTATATCAAAATCAAACTCAGAACAGTTGCTGTTAGGATCAGTTATGCTCATGTATTTTTTCCCTGTTCTTTCTGCCTGTAATGTCTGTCCTTCCCAGTCCCATCTATCTGACCATCTCAGCTGAAGCAAACCTACTCCGTGATACAGGCCCACCACAGGGATAGTGGTGTTTTTCTCTGTAGCTCACAATGTATCTTTAGTGCAGTTATTATCATCATATCATAACTGTTCACTTTCTTGCTTCTTGAAGAGAACTTCAGTGTATTATTGTTGGATTCCTTATATAACATGGTGTCTAGTACATTGATGCTGTTTGCTGAATGCTCAATAGAATGAATGAACAGAACAGGGGGTTATTAACTTCACGTCCAAAGCCAAGCAGTGACCAGCATTTTAGTTCTAGAGTTAAAACACTGAAAGACTCTTTTATATGTAACTGCATGTCACTCTGTCTAGATATTAGCCAGGAACATATCAAAGTAGGAATATCTTAGCTCAAAATGATTTTTCAGATTAGACAAATCACCTAGTTTGGATCCCCTCATTTTCCTACAACCTGTCTTCACTGCTGCCCAGAAACCCCAGCCCCACCCCCTCTATAGCTCAGAATGCTAATAAATTCAGCCATCTGGTCCATCTTCTGCCACCAAAAGAGGACTATTTTGCCCACCATGTGACAAAGGCCTGATGCCCTTATGGGAGAAGGATTGCAGCCCCATTCTTCTGTTCTGGTGGCTGGGATGGGCTTGCTGAATTGAAGACCACTCTCAGCTGGAGCATTTTGAATGTTTCCAGTGTTGGTTGGTGAGTAACAGAACCATTTAGTGTTAAATGAGCCTGGCCAAGGATGAACTTTGACACCTGGGATGTGTATGGACGGAAAGACCTGTTTCACCACTGAAAAGCAAGTTAGCTGTCCTGAAGCCCTTCGAATACGTGCAGCAGGCACGCCAAACAACCTTGCAGGCAGTTTTGTGTCCTTCTGGTGGCCTCCTCTTGAGAGCACTGGGAGAAGGCAGGCCTGTT
The DNA here is from genome assembly GCF_053883595.1 of Heterocephalus glaber. Taxonomy (NCBI): domain Eukaryota; kingdom Metazoa; phylum Chordata; class Mammalia; order Rodentia; family Bathyergidae; genus Heterocephalus; species Heterocephalus glaber. The sequence continues at coordinate 1,151,290 of NW_028258315.1, forward strand.
GGCGGGAGCTGGGCTCAGCTCTCTGCAGTGGAGGGACGGTGTCGCCAAGGTGCCCCAGCAGGGTGGCAGTCTTGCTCTCATACCCAGCGGGACATGGCAGGGCCTTCCCTGCTGGAGTGGAACGGTGGCTGGGAGCTCATTCCAGGGAGGCAGCAGATCAGGAATGGGGTGTCCTGCCCTCCCCATCCTAACTGCCCCTTTCCAGGGCCCCATCCCAGGGCCAGGTGAAAGTTCACATCAGCCTGTGCGAGGCACTTCAGTGTTTCCATGGGATGTCTGGCCATGGTTAGGAGTGGACACTGCCAAAGGAGGACTGAGTCAAACATTTGGAAAAGAAATGGCCCACCTGCCAAAGTCTACCTGGGGTGAGAAGGAAACAGCAACCCTGTTCTAAGGCAAGAGAGAGAAACTTGGGGAAACACACATGTATTTAGAGGAAAAAGAAAAGACCTGCACAGTGGCCAAGGTTGCTGAGTCTACACTGGCTTGTTCATGATGGAAGCTGCCGTTTGTGCACACGATCCTCATAGCCCTAATGAATGGCAAATCTTCCAGCAGCGGCCTGGCAAAAAAACTCAGGGTTCTCATGGTTCCTGTTAGAGTTCAGATTCACCGTGAACAGTCAGGTATCTGACAGTCAGCGTTTGACAGTCAGGTATTCTGTGGTCCAGAGCTGGAAAACACGATCCCAAATTTCCTTCATTTCTGCATACCATTACTTTGTTTTTGTGACTTTTGGGGGCTTGTTTTGTTTTGGACCACGAAAGGACACTCCCTGCCTGTGTCCCTGTCCTTCTGTCCCTGCCCTCGCCCAGCCCCTACTGGCTCCTGACACACAGCCTGCAATCCCGCGGACAGGAGTCCAGGATCCTGCTCGCCCAGGGCCTCTCCCTAGAGGAGAAATGCCGTGCCCTGTGCTTCTGCTTTTGTGCCACAGGACAGCAGGAGAGACCCGGACTCCTGGGGCGGGAGCGGGTCTCACCCAGAGAGATCCAGGACAGCTTCCCACCGGCAGGGGGGTTTCTGGCAGGGTCGCCAGTCCTGACCACAGGGTCACAGGCCAGAGCGGAAGCGCAAGGCAGCTCAGTGTTCCGCAGGCCCTCCGGCCGGCTGGCAGGACTGAGACCCCAGATTGCCCACAGCGGTAGGGGAGGGGATCCCAGAGCGACAGGAAAGCAAGGGCCTGGAGAGGGTCTTGCGGAGGGCCTTTGCTGTTAGTGGAAACATTTCCAACACCAGCGACAGCGCAGGGGATCGCGCGGGGGAGGGGCAGCGCGTGAACGCTGTAGGTCGCCCAGAGAACTCCAGGATCGCAATGGCCCACGGGGGACCTTGCCACGCGACGCTGGCGCAGCCGAAACGTCTCATCCTTAAACTGCGACCCCAGCCTTCGTGTCCCCCGGTCTTGGACACAAACCACCAAGCCCCGATCACCGCGGCTCTCCAGGCTGCAGATGCTCTGTCGAAGTCGCTTGGGCCCAAGGGCCCAGGGCAGAAGAGCCACCTGACCATCGGCTCCAACCTGAGCTCGGCGCACTCCGCAGCAAGGAAAATTTCACTTTCTCAAGAAAACCTCATTGGAAAAATAAGAACTAAGATGCTCATGTAATGGTACAAGATCCCAATGATGTATGTAAATGTATTTTATACCTAAAATGTACCAATAAACTTAATGGGGGGGGGGAGAAAACCTCATTGAAAACACAACTGAGGATGGCCTGGCAAGTAGTCCCTGTCGTTTTTCAAGTAGCGCTGCCGCCCAGACAGGAGCTGCGCACCCTTAGCTTAAAGCCAAAGTGAAGCCTGGATAATGCAGCAGAGACAAACAAAAGGCCCGTCTGCAGGGCGTCTAAGGACGGGAATTACGTTTGCTGATTTTGCCTATAAATGCACACATAACGTATACAGGAATTTTACAAACTTACTCGCCTTCTCCACTCCCTTCTAAAAGAAAACAAAACTACAGATGAAACGCACCAGCTACTTTTTCTGAAAGAGTGGGTGGCTCTGAGAAGAGCCTTTGGGGTGGGTGCAGGCAGCGCCCGGGCGCGCTCACTTGGAGCTGGTGTACTTGGTGACGGCCTTGGTGCCCTCCGACACGGCGTGCTTCGCCAGCTCGCCAGGCAGCAGCAGCCGCACGGCCGTCTGGATCTCCCGCGACGTGATGGTCGAGCGCTTGTTGTAGTGCGCCAGGCGCGACGCCTCGCCCGCGATGCGCTCGAAGATGTCGTTCACGAACGAGTTCATGATGCCCATGGCCTTGGACGAGATGCCCGTGTCCGGGTGCACCTGCTTCAGCACCTTGTACACGTACACCGAGTAGCTCTCCTTGCGGCTGCGCTTGCGCTTCTTGCCGTCCTTCTTCTGCGCCTTGGTCACCGCCTTCTTCGACCCCTTCTTCGCGGCCGGCGCCGACTTCGAGGGTTCCGGCATCTCGGAGCGAGAGAGGGAAGCATTGAGGAGCCCGCCAACCCACGCTGCCTTATCTAGAGGGCGATACGTAAATGAGGCGCGGAGAAGGTCTGCGGCGATTGGTGATTGTGCTTCTGTGACGTCACAATCCCGGCTCGCCCGTTGACCGTCCGCGGCCCGCACGGCCGCCTTCCATTGGTCTAATCGAAAATGAAAAGTGGCCAATCGCAGCGCTGTCTTTTCGCCCCCCGACGACGCCATAAAGAGCGCTTTCTGTCCCTCTCGGGACGCTGTTGAGTGACTCCGCCGCTGGGCTTTAGGAGATGTCTGGACGCGGCAAGCAGGGCGGCAAGGCTCGCGCCAAGGCGAAGACGCGTTCGTCCCGCGCCGGGCTGCAGTTTCCTGTGGGGCGCGTGCACCGCCTGCTGCGCAAGGGCAACTACGCCGAGCGCGTGGGCGCCGGCGCCCCGGTGTACCTGGCGGCCGTGCTGGAGTACCTGACGGCCGAGATCCTAGAGCTGGCGGGCAACGCGGCGCGCGACAACAAGAAGACGCGCATCATCCCGCGCCACCTGCAGCTGGCCATCCGCAACGACGAGGAGCTCAACAAGCTGCTGGGCAAGGTGACGATCGCGCAGGGCGGCGTGCTGCCCAACATCCAGGCCGTGCTGCTGCCCAAGAAGACCGAGAGCCACCACAAGGCCAAGGGCAAATGAGGCTCCGGACACAGCTCCAAAACCAAAGGCTCTTTTCAGAGCCACCTACTGTTTCTGCTAAAGAACTGTGTACTCTGATAAGCTCATACATACCTGGTTTTTTGGTGTAAATTAGGACTTGCTCAAGAACATTATTCAAACCAGGGAAAGGTCAGGAGCTAGGTATCAAACTGTCCAGGCCTCTCCCCTCCCTACACACACATTGCTGCGTAAGGGTTTAGGGACGTAAATTTAGGTTGATAGCTCTAGTGAGCATTGAACTAGCCTTCCTTTTCATTCTTTTATAAATACATCTTGCCCCTTGGGCTGCTAAAACTGCAGCCCCAACTCCAAGGCCATTTTCAGAACTACCTCCTTACTGGACAAGACCTAAATTATCCGCTGTCGTAAATTTATAATCCCTCCGTGCGTGCTGGTTTACATTTTCTCGCGTTCGAAAGTCCAAGGAGCTAGTTGCATCAAAATCAGTTATCTATTTCTTATTGGTGTCACTTAGGCAAGCAGAGATCCATCCTCTCCGCCCTTCCTCGAGACTGCAGAAACTAAGATTCTCGCCCTCGATAGGTCAGGGGCCAATGTGCTTGTCTATGAAAAGGATTTTTGCTTTGTTCAGTCATTAAAAGCACTTAGGACATAGGAGTACTTTTCCAACTAAGGAATACATTATTCTACCTGTAATTTTACCCATTATCGGAAACAGGGAAATTAAGAAAAGTTTGCAGTGATTTAAATTCTTAACAGGACGGCTCGAAAATCGGGGTGGGTGGGGGAAACACAGCATATGAAGCCATTCTGAGTGGTAGAGAGCAGCCTGGGTTAAAAGCCAATCAGGACTCGCCTGCAACAGTTTTGACCAATCAGGATCGGATCATCCGTATAAATAGTGGTCGCGGCGCGCTCATTTCAGTCCCTTGACTTGAGCAAGCTTCAAGTTATGGCACGTACGAAGCAGACCGCCCGCAAGTCTACCGGCGGTAAGGCACCCCGTAAGCAGCTGGCCACCAAGGCAGCCCGCAAGAGCGCGCCGGCCACCGGCGGCGTGAAAAAGCCGCACCGCTACCGGCCCGGAACCGTGGCGCTGCGCGAGATCCGCCGCTACCAGAAGTCCACCGAACTGCTGATTCGTAAGCTGCCGTTCCAGCGCCTGGTGCGCGAGATCGCGCAGGACTTCAAGACCGATCTGCGCTTCCAGAGCTCAGCGGTGATGGCGCTGCAGGAGGCGAGCGAGGCCTACCTGGTGGGGCTGTTCGAGGACACCAACCTGTGCGCCATCCACGCCAAGCGCGTCACCATCATGCCCAAGGACATCCAGCTGGCGCGCCGCATCCGCGGGGAGCGGGCCTGAGCCCGCGACGCCCCCACCTCCCCCAAAGGCTCTTTTCAGAGCCACTTCCTTTTTCACCGAGAGAGGCTGTCACAGGTTTGATAAACGGAAAGGGGGAGGTGTTTGACTTGCATAAGGGACAGGCGTGAGCCTTACTAAGATTAACCCGCAGAGAGTAGCTTCAGAGGTGACTCCGACCAGGTCGATTCCGATATAAGGATTCAAGAAGGAGCAGAGCTGAGTTTCAGCCAGTTTGGGGCTGTAATTTACCCGGGCGAGTAGTGTTTTGCTGCCCAGGCCGGTCTGAGCTCTAGTCCACAGCCCTGGATCGCCGCCAGCATAGCTGTGGCAGTGTCGTTCCCAGGTGGCTCTCCGCCGGGGACGGGGGAGGATCTCATTTTGATTTTGGCTCCTCCCTCCCTGGGCCTGGTTGGCCCTGACCTCAGAACACAGCATCCGCCACTGTTCCGGAAGAGTTGGTGGCAGGAACTGCTGGTGTTTTGCCCTGGGACTAACAATAGTGCGTGAGGGTCCAATTTTAACCACCACTTAATTTACTAAATATAAACCCCAAAGGAACAACGAACAAACCTGAATTTGGCTGCAGCTGTACCGCAGCGAGCTATGCAGAGGAGCATTCTGGTTCTAAGGAGCTTGGAGTTGGGCGGTCACCCGGTGACCCTGCAGGGAAATGCTCTAAAGTGCTTATTCTTCACATCCATCTCAGTTGTGATGCTGCAAATTCGGCAAACTAGCTCTGGCCTTGCCAGCCTCCAGGAGCCTGGTGCTGCAGACCTGGGTCTGCGGGGCGATCCGTGGGCCCCTGGCCGTGGCAGCGTGGTGAGGGTGGCCGGCCCTCTGCCTGGGACCCGCAGACCGAGTGCACTGTGTCCCCCTCTCCCCAGGGCTCGCTGCTGCCCTAGTCCCTTCATCACCCGACATCCAAGTGTGTTAAACGTGAGCTCCGGGAGACACTGTTCCTCAAATCTTTGCAAAGTTAAATTGTAAAAGTCAAATGTTGCTTTCTTTTCTAAAGAGCAAATGCGGTTGCTTTAGCCTTCCACTCAGGGACACACGCTGGGGTTTGCAGTCTTTAGAGATCCTGTGTTTCAGATGAGCCACAGACCGGGAGGGCTTTTTCTAGGTGAACCGTAAATTTGGGCCTAGCAATGGTTCTTTTAGGAAACGTTCAAAACCTTATTTGATACTCTGTCCTGAATGAGTGGAGCCGGACTCCGCTCCTAAGTGTAAGCTGGGTTCAGAGTGCCTTCTGAAGAAACCAGATGGCACAGCACCGACGCCATTGGGCTTCGCTGGAGCCCGGGTTGTGAGGGGCCCTGCACCTCCCCTTGCTCTTGGGTCACCCTGGTGAGAAACAGACCTTCGGGGTCCGCAGGAACCAAAACAGCCGTGGAACTGAGCCACGTTGGGCAGTGGCTCCTCAGGGGGCTGCGGTTCCTCACAGCTGGACTCTTACTTCTTGGAGACCCTGGGCCAGAGCCATGCTCTCAGAAAAGCTGGCCATGGGGTTCATTTGCCGTTTTAAACTGCTAACTTTTTGAGTAGCTTGAGCACAATAAATACCCTTCGCGTAATTAAGCCTTCTCACTGCCACCGTTTGATTTGACTGTTAGCACCCTGAGGCAGGTGGGGCCGGCGCTGTCCTGCGGGAGGGGCCAGGCTCTGTGAGCTGAGCGCGGGCAGCACAGGCGCTGAGCCCTCCCTGCCCTCGGGCAGCATCTCTTGGCCTGGCGCTTATTGCACAAAGCGTCGCAAGTCCTTATTCTCCGTCTTCCTCACCCCACACCGGCTTAAGCTGATCCACGGGAGGAAAGACATCCTCTTTCTACTTAGACTCCTGGGCTGGGGCTCTTGTGTAGAAATGAAGGAGAAGAAGCCTGCAGTGTGCGCAGATCCGTGAGGCCCTCAGCCCCATGGAGGAAGCCAGGCCTTGGGGAAGCCGAGGCAGAGCAAGTGGAGCCCAGGCCCCTCAGGTCAGGTACCCCCCTGAGTCCTCCCGGCTGCAGTTGACGCTCCTTGCCTCGGCCTCCGGTCTGCGGGAGTGAAAATCCTCCCTCCTTGACGCCAGGCTTTGCGAGAGCCAGAAGCTCTGCTCGAGGATTCCTCTCAGCTCCTGGGATGGAGACACCGCCTGGGAGCTTATCGCTGTCAGACGCCACTTTCCAAGCCATGAGATGTGCACTTCGCTCACAAGAGTTCTCCAGGTTTCCTGTGGCAGTGTCAGCACGTCAGGTGACCATCGAATGCTCACTGGACTTCCTTTCATTTGTGAGTTTAGGTTTGGAGAACTCCTCAGAGACTGGGAAGATACACCGCTGTCCTCTGATGAGGTTGGATTGAGGAATTATTATCTTTGACTAAAATTTGGGTTGTTTTTTTTTTTTTTGGACCAGGGATCAAACTCGGGTCCTTGCACTTTCGAGGCAGGTGGTGGAACCACTGAGCTAAATCTCCAGCTTTGGCTAAAATTTGGGAAACAAGCCAAGTGTGGTGGCGTACACTTGTAATCCCAGCACTCTGGGAGGCTGAGGCAGGAGGATCACAAATTTGAACAGGCCTGGGCAACTTAGTGATTTAGAGAATCCTATCTCAAAATAAAAATTTTTTAAAATGGCTGGGGCTGCAGTATTAGTTGATCACTAACACTACTGACACATAAGCAAGTTATTTTTATAGCTAATCTCATTAGTGAATGGCTGATCTTATTTGACAGTCTGTTAATTTCTGTTTTTTGCAAGGCCAAATTTCCCAAACTTGTTTTCCATTTCTAGATATTATTTGAAGAAGAGGAAACATCTCTGTGTGGATAACTGAAAAGATGTTGAAATAATCAGATGAGAACAGAGCCTTTCAGACTTGCACACTCCTTCCCAGAAGTGTAGAAATCCTAAAAGAATACAAAACAGACCAAGCCCTCAGCAAAAACTCACTGCAGGTAAAGTGCACAAAGATCCCCACTTATGAAAGATATTCTGAAATGTGAGAAATTGAGTTTGAAAGACATATATCCTGCTGACAGTGACAAACTTTCTGACCTGGACAAGATTGGACACAGTGCTTTCTGAGATGGAAATCGGGAGAAGCTGAATGAAAACTGTCACCTATGTAAATGGCCTGAAGAGAGCTTAGAGATGATCACTCTATAAGAAACTATCCCTGATTGCAATAATTATACAAAGAAAAACATTCTTGGATTTTAATTGGAGACACTGGAATAACTAACAATTATATATTTAAAAATTTTGTTTTACATAATCAGACAAATGTAAATCAAAATAACAAAGCACTGCGTAATATCCATCAAATTGGCAAAAGCTAAAGCTAGGTATGTTACTTGTGCTGCTAGAACAAGATACTATTATAGGCAGCTAAGTTAGATAGAAATTAATATTCAATCAAAGAGGAACTGGGCCTTCAAGGAATTCAGCACAAAAAATAAGACATGAGAATTCTAAGCCGTGAGTGGAGGTGCACAGCTGTAATCCCAGTGCTCGGGAGACTGAGGCAGGAGGATCACTGCAAGTTTGAAGCCAACCTGCACTACGTAGTGAGTTCAGGGCCAACCTGAACTGCATAGTGAGACTGTCTCAAAAAACAAGCAAACACGAAAGACATCAGAATTGTGGCTGGAGGTACACCTGAAGAAGGCCGGGCCTCAAGATGAAGACACAGTGGCCAGGCCTGCAGGCCTCCTTGAGAGATAAACAATACTTTGTGATTACACTGTAATTAGCACCACCTGGTCCATCTAGTCCAGATGGGCATCAGCAGCCCAGGTGGGTGACCAGAGCACCAGGACCCAGCCCATCCCAAACTGCCTTTGCTCCTTCCGTGTACCCGGCTACAGGACTTGGCTCCCTGTTGGATCATCAGCTAAGCAGCTGCACTTGTGGTCTCACAGGCTGATGGAGGTTTGACCCACTGTGACTTTGCTGCTCTCCTCCTCACATCCAGGACCCGTTCTTCTTCCCCTCATTCCCAGTAAACCTCTAACTTCCTCCCTTGGTTCGCAGGTTCACTCCCCAGTGTTGTGGGACCGTGAAATCGGCACATTTGGCATCTAACAGGTTGGGAATTAGATTTCTCCCATATCAACACCATCACCTGGGGAGCCCGGAACACAACTCCCATTTCTCTCTCACAGCTCTGGAGGCGGGGATCGGCTCACTGGACAGCACGTTTGCGCTGTGTCCTCTGTCGCACAAGGGGCAGTTACTCGCTGGGCCTGGAGTGCAGCACTGGTCCTGCTCCGACTTCACCACCTCCCCAGCGCTGTCTCCTCCTCTGAGCCTGCTGGGGCTGTGGCCCCGCACAGCAGGTTTCCTCAGGGCCCCGCAGGGCACAGCACTGGGTGAAGCTGTGTCGCGGTGGAGGGGGGGGCGTCACTCTCGAGTCGTGGTTTGCTGATGGAGGGTTTAGGGGACATTTTGGAGAAACATCTAACCATCTCTCCTGTGCCCAGGCCTCTGCCCCGAGGACTTTCTCCTACAGACCGGTAAGAAAGCATCAATAATGTTCATCAAAATCATACTGTGATAACAGGAAGGTAGAGAAACTTAAGGGAATAAAAAAGTAAAACACAGTGGTTAATTACCAAGAAGCAGGCTCTTTCTTCCTGCGGCCATGAAACATGACTGGCAAAAACAAAAGGCCGCTCAAGGCTCGGTCATGCGGTTCACACCTGAGCACATTGGGCCTGGGCCTCTCAGAGCTGTGTCCACAGCTGTATGCCTGTCCCTCTGTTCCTGCACTGCAGCCAGAAGGTGATGGCACCACACACGGGGGGGTCTCTGTCACCAGGACAGCCAGCTCCGGAGATGTGAGACCAGGTAAGGAGGAAGAGCTTGGCCTGGTGTGGCAGCAGACACGTAATCTGGACACTCTGGGAGGCTGAGGCAGGCAGACTGCAGGTTTGAGCCCAGTTTGGGCCATTTGGCAACTTAGTGAGACCCGGTCTGGAAATAAAAATTTAAAAAGGGCTGGGAGCATGGCTCACTATAAAGGCCCTGGGCTCAGTCCCCAGTACTGCAAAGAAAAGAGCTTACTGTTGGAAACTGTCTGTGATATGTCTCAGGCATGAAATCTGCAACTACACGAAGACCACTGCTGGTCACAGGAAAGAACAGACCAGAGAGCATAAGAGTTCCTTAAATGGATTGTTTTGAGGAATTGTGGACATAGGAGAAACCCTGAAAAAAGAGAAACCACACTTTGTGACAGGCCTGCCCATCTACACCACAGCTCTGCGCTAAGGCCGGCTCCAGCCCAGGAGGGGCTCCTCTTCCGAAGGGGTCCTGACAAGTCACGGCCAGCCCTAGCCTTGGCCACCACGTACTTGCTGGCCTGTCACCTCGGCCTCAGACTCCTCTTGGCTACTGCCGAAGATCATCTTTAAGACTGAACTCTAATCCACTTCTGTGGCACTCATTCCTTCTGGGCATCTCAGACAGGAAATGTGCATGTTAGTAGACTTCTGTTAGCCTATTGTAGTAATATGGGGGAAGAGATCTCACTCCCAAACCTGCCGGACTTCCGAAACGTGTGTTCCTGTTCTCTAAAATCGAGAAATGACTTCTAGAAACAACGGAGGTCGAGTAGGAAAATTTTATTGAGAAGGACAGCTTCTGTCTAAGAGAAACTGAAGGAGGACTGGAAAGTGGGCTGCCCTGGGGAATTTGGTTCCCAGGGAACTTTTGTGGAGCAAAGCCATGAGGTGAGGCGGGTTCAAGGTGGGACAAAACTATAGTCAGCCAGTAAGACTGCAAGTACAGTCTCTTAGGTATTGATCCAATGAGAAATCACAAGGTGGACAAAACTATGATCAACCAGTAAAGTTTAGTCGCTTAGGGAATATTGATTAAATGGGGATTCAGTGGGGAAGCAGGTCACGGGTAGCAAGCAGGTACAAGGACCAAGCAAGGATTTTCCCTTAGGGGTGGTTCTGGGATCTTTCTTGGAAGAGCTTGGTCCCCCACCCAGGTGACTGATATCTAATTAGAATACCAATAACTGCTATTCACCCTTAGGTTCCAGAAGCACGTGGGCATGGTAGTTTCCTCTTCTTTTACGATGCTGGCCTTCAGTGAATGTGTCGCGATTGTCCTCCAAGTTGGCTCCTCCAGGGCTGACCCTGTCTAACTGCCCACAAGATATCTAATTAACTTACCTATCTGCAGTAGTAGGACATCCCAGTTCAGAACTCAGAAAGAACCAAAAGAAGATTACTTTTTCCTTCTCCACCTACACGTGATAATCATTGCACAAGATGTAGGGTAGAGCATTAAGTTAAACCAGGAGGCCCCAGTAAGAAAAGCTTTGTATCGTGTGCAGCATATTCGGGTGTTTACTAGGATGCAAACTGATTGGGCCCAACCCTTTGAATTAAGCAGTGTAGGAGCCCGCCGAGGTGGGGCACACTTTGTAATCCCAGCATACCAGGCCAAGTGCAGGAAGATTGAAAGTTTGAGCCCAGGCTAGGAAATTTAGCAATTTAGAAAGATCTTGTCTCAAAATAAAAAATTAAGAGGGCTGAGAGCTGGGTGTAGTGGCACATGCCTATGATCCCAGCACTGTGGAGGCTGAGGCAGGAAGATTGACTCAGGTAGGTGCCAGTCTGAGACCTTGTTTCAGAAAACAAAAAGACAACAACAACAAAAGCCCCCCAAATACAAGAGCGTTGGGGATGTAGCTCACTGGGAAGGTGCCTGGTTCAATCTCCAGTAACACCAAAAAAGAAAACCATTGAGAAATTGTCGTTGAGCCAACTGTGGGTCAGCAAACAGCCCACAGCCTTCAGAAGCGGAGACCTAAGGACTAGGAGAAAACTTTGTTAAAAGGCACGCAGGAAATGCTCATATCTGATGACCGATGTGATGCAGGGCATGGGATATAGGACCTCCAAACACTCTAAATAGTGTAAGGGGAATATTATAACTCTTAACCTGCTGGCTATCCAAGGAGTTTGTGTTCTCTAAACTTGAAGAATGAATTCTAGGAACCACGGAAGTTAAGAGTAGGGAATATTTATTGAGGGAAAGACAGACAGCTCCTGCCTGAGAAGCACAGGAGGGGACACCCGGAAAGTGGGTTGCTCTGGGATCTCGCTTTTCAGGGGGTTTTTATGGAGCAAAGCCATGAGGTGAGGTGGGCACAAAGTGGGACAAACTACAGTCAACTAATAAGGGCCAATGGGAAGTGAAATAAATAGGACACACATATGTAAATACCGAATAGTTTCTCTGGTGTGAGAAAGGGAAAGTGTAAATAAGGAGTAAAATGATTAAAACGAATAATTGATAATTTGAAATAAGAAAAGGTCCAAACGTGGAGGGGTGATGGGAGAGGAAGGGGAAAGGGAAGAAGGGAAAGGAAAAATTATGAGAAAAGGAAAAAAATGGAAACAAAGTCTTTGTAAATACGGAAGGGTGGAGGGAGTGAAGGAGGGGCAGGGGAAGGGGGAAAAATAAGAACCAAGATGCATCATGTGCAGGTACAAGTATCCAATGATAAATGTAAATGTACTGTGTACTGTCAGGTAAAAGGCCAAAGACCAAGACCAGACCAGGCCACAACAAGCCTTTATTAGGGGAACAGATCTGCCAGGCTGTCTCTGAACAAAGGAGAGAGAAAAGCAATATGGCCGGGGCAGGGAGAGTCTTTTATGGAGACTGGGGTGGGGTTTGTAGGGGCTGAGGCGGGGTTGAGTGAGGTAGTGACTAAGGAATGGAGGAGCCTGTGACGTCACTAGGTGGTAGCAGGTGAGCGAGTATTAGGTTACTCTCTAGGTGGGAACAGGGGCATGCTGGGATGAAGGGTTTGTTCTTTGGTGGGAGCAACCATCTTGGCATGACGTCACACAGGGGAGGGGGCAAGGCACCATAGGAAGAGGGCAGCTATTCTACATAATAGCTGCTGGGGTAGTGGGAGACCTATCATGTACCTAAAATGTACCAATAAAAGAATTTAAGGACAGAAAAATCCAATGATAAATCACAAAGTGGGTATGAAGCGGGACAAAACTATGGTCAGCCAATAACATTACAAGTATAGCTGCTAAGGTAATATTGATTAAATGGAGATCAAATGAGGAAGCAAGTCACATACAAGCACACATGGACCTAGCAAGGATCTCCCCTCAGGAATCAGGGTAGGAGGTTTTGGTCCCCAGTCAAGGTGATGGATGCCTATTTAGAATACCAATCACTGCTGTTAACCCCTAGGGGAAGCATGTGACTGTACAGTCTTCTGTAGGCCTCCCTGGAGGGCCCAGCCCTGTCTTATTGCCTATAATATATCCAGCTACTTAGCTGTCTACAAAAATGGACTGCGTGTGCACAGCGCCCGGACACATGGCCTGGCCTGAGGGTGATGCCTAGGGGGTTCCAGATCTCTTGGTCTGGGTGGAGGGGATCTGGCTTCTCTGGAGCTTGGTCTTCAGAGGAAAGAGCAGAGCGATCTTCCTAGGCCTTCAGCTCGCTTTGGAATCCAGTTCCTCCCTCACTGAGCCACAAGAATTTTGATGTTTCTCCCCAGCCCATGCTGGCCTGAATTCAAAGGAGCGGCATCCACAGCCCTTTTTGAATTTTGAGAGCAGGTCTCTCTCAGCCATTAAATCCGACAGGTTGGGCTCCAACTTTCCATCCTCCTGCCTCAGCCTCCCAAAGTGCCCCCAATCCTGGCTGAATTTTGGTTTCTATGACTTGTTTTTGGAAAAAAAAACCCGGTAGGAGGAGGAGGTTGGGAGGCCAGAAAGAGGCTTGATTCTGAGGCTCTTTCAAGTGACACAGGCAGAGGCCACGATAGGAACCAAATGGGCGTTCAGCATGTTAATGATTAAAACACGATTTGTGTTTTCTTCAGAGGCAGTCAGGTACTTAAAGGCCTTTTTTTGGTCCCCGCTAAGGAATGAACAAAACCGTGATTTAGCCAGGCATGGTAGTGTATGACTGTAATTGCAGCATTCTGGGAGGCTGAGGCAGGAAAATCACAAATTCAAGCACAGCCTGGGCAATTTAGTGACATAGCCAGATTCTGTCTCAGAATTTTAAAAACATTTTTATAAAGGCTGGGGATGTGGCTCAGTGCAAGGCCCTAGGTTCCTTCCCCGCTGCTCGAGGTGTAGTGTGTGAGACACTGGAGCCACAGGTGGTAAAAGGAGTTTACAGAGTCAAAAGCTGTAGAAAAAGCAGGGGTTTGTCACTGCTCCGCAGCGGGAGAGTCCAAGAGAGGGGGCTGCGCAGTCAGGGTGGCAGGCTGGGACTTCTATGCCTGATTTTAACTCAGGAGGGGTCTGCAGCCGCAGCACGGTCGCTGGCAGAGGTCACAGTGTCCAGTGTCTGTCCCGGGCCGAGGACAGCGGGCGTCGCTGGAAGACTGAGTGACGTTTCCTCCCACCCGGTCCAGTGCCCGCGGCACTGCGAGAGTCAGCCCTTCCGGGTAAAGCTAACCAATGGGTGAGCGCTGACTACTGCGAGTGGTCGGGGGTTCCGAGTAAAATATGCCTGTCTGTACTTGAGAGGGACTTTGAAATTGCAATAGGATGGGAGGAGATGGTGCTCTTGAAGGCTGACGAGCGCACTCAGAGCCCCTAGACACGCTGCAGTTTTGGGTGTGGCTTACACGGTGGAAAGTTAACGTTCCACAGACTCACTGCTCAGCTGCGATGTGGCCTTGAAGCAACAACAGGCAAATAACTGAATCCCTACAATGTCTGGTTCTGGAAAAACAGACAGAAAGAGAGGGAGAGGGAGAGGGAGAAGAGATTTTCCTTGGGCCTACAGATGCCCTACAGCAGCTAAAGGCAGAACACAGGTCGACTTTAGTTTCAGATTTCTGTCAGCTGAACATTCGGATCAGCGCCTTCTGAGCTCCGCGTGCAGGTTTGTTAATCAGTGGGCAGTGTCTGTTTAAAAGCTGGCCGAACAAGTTTGATCAGCATCTCACCCTGCATCCAGACTGAAAATAACGGATGAAAGGGGACATTCAACTGGGCCCAGAGGTCCCCACCTCTGCCCCAACCCCGCAATCACCGATCCCTGGGAGAGCAGCGCCCCAGGGGTGAACCCCCGCGGAGGATCCTGGGAAGGAGCGGCCCCTCCAGCTGGGAAGCGGGCTGAGTCCACCCAGGGCCCCGCGCATCGGCTCGGCCTTCACAGCGGCCTCCGCCTTTGCAGGCCCAGGTCGAGCCCCTCACCAGGGCGCTCTCCAGCTGCTCAAGCAGGGCCCTTCCCTATTTTATTCTTGTTCTCTTTTGTTAAGGGCTGGCCTGATCTTTATCAAGCCCCGACGCTAAAGCCCCTATTTTTCTTACCTTTTAATTAAAGTTTTTTTCCCGTAAATGTGTACTTTCATTTCCATTATCACTAAAAGCAAAGATCCACACTAGGCAGTGGCGCGTTTTCCTTTAACGCAGAGTACTCAATCTGCCAAAGTGCCCTATTTGGGGACATTGCACTTACGGTTCCAACAATGGAGGACACAGCAGAGACCTTCCCGGGTATGTTAGGCAGGAGGAGAGCAGAATATTCCACTCCAGAATAAGTCATTTCGGTATAAAAATGATTTTGAGAAAGAGCAGACAGAAAAATGTAAAAAACGAGCAGTACTTTCCCTTTTCCAAGGGAAGACCCCACAGTTATAAAGGGCAATTTCCTGTGTCAAGCTGCAGACCTTACCAGAGGGGAAGAACTCTAGGCATTGTTACCCGGGTGACTGGATCTGCGTAATTTCCCAAGGTAAACTCAATCCTGGCTTCTCCAGGTTTCATCCATTTTTTTGCCCCCCCCCCCGCCCCGCATATGTAAGAAACTTTCTCCACTGCCAATCGAAGTCTTTAGCAGTTTGATTTGTAGGGCCCAGCCACTAAACCTAAGACCTGGGGGGAATAGGTTCCCTTTCTCCTGCAGTTTCCTGCACCAGAAGGGGCCCTTAAAAGGTTTCTCAGTGATTCAAGAGTTCATTTTGAGATTTTCATTTTAAAATAACACAGTAGGAGGGGCCAGGGATTTAGCTCAGTGCACTGTGCCTCCCTTGCAAGCGCAAGGTCCTGAATTCGATTCCCAGTACCGCAAAAACAAAAAGCAGTAGGCATTTAATGAGGCAGATTGTTGCGTGGGTTATCAGCTGCAAGGGAAGAGGACTGCTGAAAGTACCCCACTAGCACACACAGGGTTAACACCTTCCAGGTTATGTGCTTGGGTTCTCTTATTAAAAGAAAGCTCCGTGACAAATGAGCCTAGTCATGGAACACCAGCTTTGCAGATAAACAGTCCAAAAGCTTGCGACTCATAAAACGAGACATCTGTCCAAGCAGGAGTCAACATGCTGAAACATAAAGAGGCGAACATTTCTGACCCTTAGGGCAAGAGAAGGGAGAGTGGGCTGAGAAAACTGCCCAGGTCGCAATGAGGAAGGGAAGACCAGGCTGGGGCCGAGAGGGCGACCACCCCGCTGCCACACTGAGTCCACTCCGGCTGGGCAACACCTTCTCCCCTGAACAAACTCCTCTGTGGCATCTGCACTGTGCGCTTTACTTTACATCTAGGAGAGGTTTTCTGCGTACAGCTTATTTCCTTCAATGGAGAAAAGGGGGACAGGAGTGAACGCGGGGCTGCGTTTCCACCTGCTCCAAAGATATGGAGGGAAAGAGCCTAGCTCGCTCAGCTTCCCGAGTCGTTTGTAAGCAGGGTGAAGAAAATAAAGTCACTTCTACCCACAAATGTGGCAAGTGAGGGAAGGAAAGGAAGTACCACGTAAGGAACACGTTACGGAATCAAGTTGGAGAAAAGCGAGGCCTACATTGCAGCTGGAAGGCGGAGTTAAATTCGTAGAACAAACTCCCCGCGCAAAGCCGCGATCACTGAACTCCTGGAGCAGGACAATGGCTCCGGCAGCTTCCAGAGATTAAACGAGGAAGGTTATGAAGACTCCATGTCCGAACCAAAGGAGACTGTGTCGCCCCGGTGGAAAGGGGAGATTTACACTTTTCCTTAAAATCTGGGCGAGGCGCGGTTTGACAAGGAACTAAGCAGCTGCTTCAGGCGCCGCAGTTTTCAATCAGGTCCGAGATGGACCTATATACAAGTCTGCACTGCAGCACTGTCTACTGCTTTTCTTAGCCTCAACCATGTCAGGACGTGGCAAGGGCGGGAAGGGCCTGGGCAAGGGCGGTGCCAAGCGCCACCGCAAGGTGCTGCGCGACAACATCCAGGGCATCACCAAACCTGCCATCCGCCGCCTAGCCCGGCGCGGCGGCGTCAAGCGCATTTCCGGTCTCATCTACGAGGAGACGCGTGGGGTGCTGAAGGTCTTCCTGGAGAACGTGATCCGCGACGCCGTCACCTACACAGAGCACGCCAAGCGGAAGACGGTCACGGCCATGGACGTGGTCTACGCGCTCAAGCGCCAGGGCCGCACGCTCTACGGCTTCGGCGGCTGAGCGCCCGCCCGCCCACGACCCTTTTTTGCGCGCTCAACATAAAGGCCCTTTTCAGGGCCCCCCACAAAGTCAGTTGAGAGCTGCGCATTTATACAATCTTTCATGTGTTCCCGCAGGCACTGTTGGGAGTCAGCTGTAGTAGGGAGGACTGTGATTGTAGCTGTTCCAGTGTCTGTGTCGGCGAAAATCTCAATTAGCCCATCCGAATCCTTGTGGAGTTAAGTAGAACGGCAAATCCTGTATAATAGGCTACAAGGCTGCATTCTTAGGGCCACGGTAACCGGCTAAAACAGTAACAACAGGAGAGGTTGGAGGGCTATTGTAAGTGGAAGCGATTTTTAGGTGCATTTGGACTGGATGAGTGCTGGTGAATTTTGAACGATAAACACGACTCCATTTACAAGTTGTTTGCACTCCCTTGGAAGTTTTTCTATAAGTTTTAGTTTTATCAAAATCCCAGTCAATTAAGAATTTGCAAGGCACTTTAGATGCTCAAGTCGACGTTGTCCTAATTTCTTTGTCCCTTGCTTAGTACAGAGGTGAAGTTTCATGCAGGATTCACGCACGAACCAATGGGGTGCAGAGAACTAGGAAGCTGTACTCTCTTGTCCAATCAGAGCTCACGGAGTTTTATAAATACCGAGCTTTTCTAGTTTCCACGCTCATTTTGTGTTGGGTAGCTCTTGTAGTTGAACTTATGGCTCGCACGAAGCAGACGGCGCGCAAGTCTACCGGCGGTAAAGCCCCCCGTAAGCAGCTGGCCACCAAGGCAGCCCGCAAGAGCGCGCCGGCCACCGGCGGCGTGAAAAAGCCGCACCGCTACCGGCCCGGAACCGTGGCGCTGCGCGAGATCCGCCGCTACCAGAAGTCCACCGAACTGCTGATTCGTAAGCTGCCGTTCCAGCGCCTGGTGCGCGAGATCGCGCAGGACTTCAAGACCGACCTGCGCTTCCAGAGCTCGGCGGTGATGGCGCTTCAGGAGGCGTGCGAGGCCTACTTGGTGGGGCTGTTCGAGGACACCAACCTGTGTGCCATCCACGCCAAGCGCGTCACCATCATGCCCAAGGACATCCAGCTGGCGCGCCGCATCCGTGGGGAGCGGGCATAAATGCACTGTGGCTCCAGTTTGTATCCTACCCCAAAAGGCTCTTTTCAGAGCCCCTCCATAGTCAGTAAAAAGGCTGTTACTTTCTAGCTGCGCTTTTGTTAGTTCGTGTTAAAGGTTCAGACTTGGGCAATATAACTTTGTGCTGTGTTCTGTACTTAAGTTATCCGTTGTTCACTGGTTCTGTATTTTGCGTGACTATCGTTTTGCTGTTTGCCTTCTTGGGTGAACAGCTTGACGCTAGGCGACTTAAATGAGGGCGGTCTGAGTATCCACAGGGAGATCAGCCTCTGCCTTTCTCCTGTTTTTGAACTCACTCCAAATTAAGTTTATATTGTAGCAACTTGCTTAGCTTTTTTTGGAAGCTTAGAAAGTGTTTTGAGGTCTGGGACAGCCTTCTTCCCACAATTAACTTCAAGCTCTTGCTAGGAACAGGGAGGATTCATGCTGGCCTTTCAGGCCTCAGCCTTCCCACTACCATTAGGGTTCCCACCCCAGCTGCGGGAGTGGGGCAGGTACTCAGTGTAGACCCAGAGTTGGCGGTGACCAGCTCTAGAGTCTTGGGGGGGGGGGTCCTGATTCTCTGGGTCTCCCCTTGTACGAGTATAAAAGGCAGATGAATTAAAACTCGAAGAGCAGAGTTAGGATTACTTCTTTCTGCTGAGTAATGTGCACCGAGTGTTAGCTCTTGTTACACTCTGCCCCCTTACTCACGGGGTTTGGGGAGTTTTCTCCTGAATCTTCTGAAAGTTTTGTGACTGGGAACCACGGTAAACACTTGGATAAAACGTTACATTGTTAAGATCTCTTTCTTTAGATTTCAATTTGCTTTGCTCTGAAAGAAACCAGTAGGACTATCTGTGTCTGCGTGGAGGAGTCTGAAATGACCCCAAAGGGCCAGGTATTAAATAATTTAAGATTTTGCAGGCCACATATGGTCCCTTTAAGTATTCTTGGTTTTTTTTTTTAGCAATCTTGTCAAAATGCAGACAATTCTTCAGTGGAGGGTTATCAAAAACAAACCTCTAGGGCTGGGCATTTAGCTCAGTGGTTCTACCGCTTACCTCAAAAGCACAAGGTCCAGAGTTTGATCCCCGATACCAAAAAAACAAAACAAAAACAACAACAAAAAAACCCCACCGCCTAGATTGGGCAATTTTTTCCTAACCTCCAGGAGCTCTCACAGAGATTGTTTTGATGAGTTTAAATTCCTCTAAGTAGCTTTTCACCGGCAAGAACTGGTCATTCATTTTTGAACTTTGTTGTTGTTATTTAAAAAGAAACTTTTTGTTATCACCCCCCCCCCCGGGGGGGGGATTGCTTGTTAGGTTTTTTTTGAGACAGGGTCTTGCTCTGTAGTCAAGGCTAGTCTTCAACTTACTATTGTAGCCCAGGTTGGACTTGCATTCAAGTCAATCCTCCCGCCTCAGCCTCCCAAGTGCTGGGATTAAAAGTATGTCTCATCCTGCCTGGCTCCTCTTGATTTTAGTATATATCTAATTAAATCTTTTGCTCGACCTTAGATTATACTGGCACAAAAATCCCAATAATTTTCCTTCCCTCCAAAATGGTAAATTTCACTTCTCCCGTTCTCACCTCATTTTTCATTGTGGGGTTACATTTTGCTGCGAGCTTTTGAGACTCTGAAACATTCACTCGATACTCAGTCTAACCTCCTGGTCAATATTTAGTTATTGTAAAACATAGGCCTGGCTGCAAGGAAACACAGGAATACCCATATTGACAGCCCAGGCTGCTCAAAGACCATTCCTAGCTGCTGAAGGAAATGCAGTTCCAGCTCTGGGAAGAAAGCTCAGGCCACTCTCCATGCCCTGGCCCACACGATCTTCATACCTCCACTCTAGGGAGTTCTTGAATGATTTTCTGCAGGTTTTATCCTTTTTGTTTTCTAAAGCAAATTATCTTTGTTAAGTACTTTTCGACCCTATTTTAATGAATTAGCTCAGGAAGTAAAGCAAGAATGCAGGTCAGTTAGAAAATAAAAATTTAAGATTGCATCTGAGTTTGGGTGATTGGCTTCCTAACTCAGAGATGTCTGACCTTCCCACCGTGAAGTGGAAGGTCATTCTGACATCCCAACTTTAACCAGCTGTAAAATCAATTGTCCTATAAATACACCAGTGTGGGACTGCATAACCTTTGTTCCTTTTCTCCAGCCCCATTGTGATTAAATGTGAGTTAATGGATAAAGATGCTTGTTAGTTTTGGGACACTAGATAAAAATCTGTAACAGACCTAAAGTCCCAAAGTAAACTACTCAACTCCTTGTTTACCCGGAACTGATATTCCGGACACCACAATCTATAGAACAAGGTGCAAATGTCTGCTGACCATCAATATGTGCCAGTCGACCACTAACCTTTGTCCCCTTTTCTTTAATTCTATATGTTAACTTCCCCCTCAACCCCCTATAAAAACAGCCTCGGACTCTGAGCCA
Source organism: Heterocephalus glaber (assembly GCF_053883595.1). NCBI lineage: Eukaryota > Metazoa > Chordata > Mammalia > Rodentia > Bathyergidae > Heterocephalus > Heterocephalus glaber. The sequence continues at coordinate 1,171,762 of NW_028258315.1, forward strand.
GTTGCCTCTCTAAACTATTTTGCTTTGGGAGTGCCATCTGGTCAGACTAATAAAGGTCTGTTTTACTTTCCAACTTGTCCGGTGTGTTCCTTCCCGGGTGTTCTTCGTTGCAGTCAGCTCCTCGGAGCATTTGGTAAGGCCCTCGGTCTTACACCAGTACTTGAAAACTGCTAGGAGGCAGAACCGGTTTTAAAGTAAAGTTTATGTGGCTATTTTCAGGCCCTGAGCAATCACCCGCCCTATGCCTGTGTTACTTGCACAGTTAGACACAAAGCTTATTCCCAAATCAAAGAATATACTGTGTTCCTTCTTTCAAAAATAAAACCCCAAACCTTTGGACAAATCCTTTTAAGTAGTATTCCTTGAATACATAGTATAAGTTTGTTGTAACATGCAATTTAGTAGCAGGATGCCCCAAGGCTGCAGGATTTTTCTTAAGCCACAGAATTTTTCAAAGTATCTTTCACTAATTGAGTGGGATACCAAAAAACACAAACAAGTGTGTGGACTTGGGGACTGTTCTCCCCTCTGAAACCTCACAGCCCAAAATTCTGTTCCGTGGTTTTCACGATTTAATCAAGTTTGGGGGACCCACAAACCCACTTTGAGAGTTCCAGGGCGCGCAGCGGCGGCCGGTGGATCGGTCCCTCCACCAATCACAGGCCAGCGGCACGTTATATAAGGCCCGGGCCGCGCGTTGCAGCACTGCGAAATTCGCCTCTGGGTTCTAGTTTGTTTTTCTTCGCTCTTTTCCCGTTGCCATGTCGGAAACCGCTCCCGCCGAGACGGCCGCGCCGGCCCCAGTGGAAAAGTCCCCCGCCAAGAAGAAAACCGCCAAGAAGGCGGCCGGCGTGGCCAAGCGCAAGGTCACTGGGCCCCCTGTGTCCGAACTCATCACCAAGGCCGTCGCCGCCTCCAAGGAGCGCAATGGGCTCTCCTTGGCCGCCCTGAAAAAAGCGCTGGCCGCTGGCGGCTACGACGTGGAGAAGAACAACAGCCGCATTAAGTTGGGGCTGAAGAGCCTAGTGAGCAAGGGCACCCTGGTGCAGACCAAGGGCACCGGAGCCTCCGGCTCCTTCAAGCTCAACAAGAAGGTGGCTTCGGGAGAGCCCAAGGCCAAGAAGCCGAGCGCCGTGAAGCCTAAGAGGCCCGCCGGAGCCGCCGCCAAGAAGCCCAAGAAGGTAGCGGGCGCCAAGAAGGCTGTGAAAAAGACACCAAAAAAGGCAAAGAAACCTGCCGCGGCTGGTGTTAAGAAGGTGGCCAAAAGCCCCAAAAAGATGAAGCCGGCCGCTAAGCCAAAGAAAACAGCAAAGAGCCCCGCCAAGTTGAAGGCCATGAAGCCTAAGACGGCCAAGCCCAAAGCAGCTAAACCAAAGGCAACCAAGCCCAAGGCTGCCAAGGCAAAGAAGGCGGCGCCCAAAAAGAAGTAGGAAGTTTGTGCGAACAGTACGGAAGCCCCAAAGGCTCTTTTCAGAGCCACCCACACGGATCTTTGAAAAGACCTGTGCGCTTACACAACTTCGTTAAACCAAACATGCAGGGACATAGTGTGACGTTCTGCCAGTGACTGCCGAGTGCGCAATACATTTCTTGGTAAATGTCTCAACTCCTTAAAAAACTTCAGTGGCTCTGAAAAGAACCTTTGGAGTTGTGTTGTGGGCTTCATTTGCCCTTGGTCTTGTGGTGGCTCTCGGTCTTCTTGGGCAGCAGCACGGCCTGGATGTTGGGCAGCACGCCGCCCTGCGCGATCGTCACCTTGCCCAGCAGCTTGTTGAGCTCCTCGTCGTTGCGGATGGCCAGCTGCAGGTGACGCGGGATGATGCGCGTCTTCTTGTTGTCGCGCGCCGCGTTGCCCGCCAGCTCCAGGATCTCGGCCGTCAGGTACTCCAGCACGGCCGCCAGGTACACCGGGGCGCCGGCGCCCACGCGCTCGGCGTAGTTGCCCTTGCGCAGCAGGCGGTGCACGCGCCCCACCGGAAACTGCAGCCCGGCGCGAGACGAGCGCGTCTTCGCCTTGGCGCGAGCCTTGCCGCCCTGCTTGCCGCGTCCAGACATCTCCTAAAGCCCAGCGGCGGAATCACTCACCAGTGTCCCGAGAGGGAAAGAAAGCGCTCTTTATGGCGTCGTCGGGGGGCGAAAAGACAGCGCTGCGATTGGCCACTTTTCATTTTCGATTAGACCAATGGAAGGCGGCCGTGCGGGCCGCGGACGGTCAACGGGCGAGCCGGGATTGTGACGTCACAGAAGCACAATCACCAATCGCCGCAGACCTTCTCCGCGCCTCATTTACGTATCGCCCTCTAGATAAGGCAGCGTGGGTTGGCGGGCTCCTCAATGCTTCCCTCTCTCGCTCCAAGATGCCGGAACCCTCGAAGTCGGCGCCGGCCGCGAAGAAGGGGTCGAAGAAGGCGGTGACCAAGGCGCAGAAGAAGGACGGCAAGAAGCGCAAGCGCAGCCGCAAGGAGAGCTACTCGGTGTACGTGTATAAGGTGCTGAAGCAGGTGCACCCGGACACGGGCATCTCGTCTAAGGCAATGGGCATCATGAACTCGTTCGTGAACGACATCTTCGAGCGCATCGCGGGCGAGGCGTCGCGCCTGGCGCACTACAACAAGCGCTCGACCATCACGTCGCGGGAGATCCAGACGGCCGTGCGGCTGCTGCTGCCTGGCGAGCTGGCGAAGCACGCCGTGTCGGAGGGCACCAAGGCCGTCACCAAGTACACCAGCGCCAAGTGAGCCCGCGAGTGAGTCTCACGCTGCCCACAAAGGCTCTTTTCAGAGCCACCCACTCTTTCTAAAGAGAGCTGGCGCTGAATTTCCCTTCTGAAGAAAACGAAGTCTGAAACTATCGGTAATGGTCCTCAGCATTCACCAAAGCTGTACTGTCTCTTCTGGTGTTTTAAGGTAGGGTAAACCGAGGGTATGTTAACACACTCTTAACTTTTATCCTCAGGATAGATGTTAACCCTAGTGACTGGCCCATTTTTAAAAATTATTGTGTACAAATTTCAAATGCCTTTTAAATTTCTCTGGTCAGTGAAAGTCAACGTTTCCACGTTGCACCATAGATTTGGGTTGTTACACGTTTATTTTTCAAGAAAGTTTTAGTTCACTTCCTTTGCTATCTCCCTCTATACCTACTGTGTTCAAGTGATTTCACGATGTTGATAAGGATGCAGGTCAACCGGAACCAGTCTCCCTCTAGCCGGTTAAAGACGTCCACATCCTGTCCTGCAGGGGTATTCCTGGCCGCTGGAATTTTCCTGGCAGTACCTTGTTGCAGTTACCCTAAGTAGACAGCGTACTGGCTCCTCCCATGCCAAGCCTTTCCTTTGAATTCCCCAAATTCAAGATGTCCCCTGATTCTGCCTTCTGTTCTCCATCATCTCGGTTTTACCTCTGTAAGGGTTGGCATTTCTGTGTACTATTTTCCCATGGCCAGAATTTTTCATCGAAAGAATTTAGACTCAAGTTTTTTTTCTGAGCCAGCACCACATTTTATTTCAATATCTTTCTTAATGTTTAACTGTAAGAATTGGAAAATTTTAAAACCAACAAGGCAACCTCTGAAAAGTGAAGGTTAGAAAGTTTTTTTTCAAGAGAGAATGAAGTTTCCCAGTGTTTAGATATTTAGACGGACAGAGCCGTGTTACCATTTTCCGTGAATCAGTGTTTAAATACAAATACAAGTCCTAATATCCTAGACTGTCAGATATTTCAACGGAAAAGCTCAAGCGCTTCTATTGCTTTTCTAAGTGTCATTCAATCTTTTCTGATTAGAATGCAGGAAGTCTCAGATTGGCTTGTGAGAATAAACAGTGCAGAACTAGGCTGCCTTCCGTTCAGCAGGCGAAGGACAGAGTCAGGCCAAAGGCAGACAAAGCCAGGGACTGTTCCCTCAGTCTCCAGAAAGTGGTTGGCAATGCTTGTGGAATTCTTAAGGGCTCAGGGTTAGGCCATTTCTTTACTGGATTAACCTGCATTGAATCTGCAGTAAGTCCTGATGCTGATGCACCAAATAGATAGGCGGCTGGCTCTCAAAGGTGCAGTTACTGTTTCCTGACATGTACCTTCCCCACTATTGTCAAATCCCCGTTCATTTTCGTCCAGACCCAAACTGTCCTTCAAAGCCATGAAACCTCCTTCCCTCCTCCCCATTCCTTTCCTGCTAGGCTGCAATTTACCTTGAATTTTCAATCTTCCTGCTTCAGCCTCCAGACTGTTGGGATCAGGCCATGCCCCATCATGCTAAGCTATTTGATCTTGAAGCTTTTCCAGGGTCTCATCCTCCTGTCTCAACTTCACACACACACACACACACACACACACACACACACACACACACACAATCAGCCTGTTTGCAAGTTGGATCCTCCCTGTCTTTCCATATGTATTGTTTGCTCCTCCCAAGGACCTCGAAGACATCATTTGTGTCTAGTTTTCTTTTACTGTAATGTTCGTATCACCGCTCAGCCAGCATTAGCTGTCTTGGCTGTTCTTGTCTGCCTGTGAGGCCTGCACTTTTTCCCAGCTTTGCAATGAGACGAACCTCTGAAACACGTGGCCATGTCAGAACGTCAGGACAGTTGTTTCTTGGAATAATCAGGTTATGCATTTGTAAGCTGGAAGTAACAGTAATTCTTAGTCATATGACTGTTGTGAAACTGCTTTGTGGACTGTACACATTTGTTTTTCTGGTGCCATTTGTTATATTGGCTCTCTCCCTCCTGTCTCTGTCTCTCTTTAAATTTTTAAAAATCTTTATGTTTCAATTTATTTTTAATTGATACATAAAAGCAAAAGTTGTAGATATTAGTGTGGTACTGTGTAACATTTTGATACATATACACTTGGTAATATTTAAATCATGTTAAAGTTAAATATATCTCCTCAAATATCTTTGCGGTGAAGATACTAGCTTTTTGGAACACCCTGACGCCATCCTTACCGATAATTGCTTGCTGGGCAGCATCACAGGAGGACTTCCTGTTCCTGCCGTGACTGAGCCCCGGTGACCAACCTTTCCCCACAGGAGGCCAAGGGGGTCTTCACGGTCACAGGGCCCAGAACTCAGAGGGAGCCGCCCTGACAGGACGAGCAGGGCTGGGAAGCGCTGCCTGTCAGCAGCTTGCAGGCCTGTGTCCCTGAGGGCCAGGGCGCAAAGCCCGGATCCGGAGGGCTGCTTGTGGACATTCTGATTGCTTGGAATTTGAAAGACTTGAGACCCTTGGTGTACTCGTAAAACAGCCTCGAAGTTGAGCCCATACAGTGTCGACTGTGGTATTTTCCAGTTTATATTTTCTTTCAGGAGGTATTGGTCACGCTAGGAACTCTTTGAGGGATGAGAAATGTAATGAGAACTAAATAGGCAAAAAGCCACAGGAGGGATGAGAAACGGAACAAGAAGTAGACAAAAAGTCACATGTCAAGACTTTATTTTCTGTAGGGGGAAAAACAAATACTCTTAAGAAGAGCGTCGGATAATATTGAAGGTTTGGGAGGAAAAAGGGCGAACAGCCTTGTATTTCCCATCTGAACGACAGCCACAGGAGGCTCACGGAGCAGGCGAAGTCTGAGCGAGGCTGCGGAGAGGACGGCGCGACAGCGGGAGGCTGATGCGGGCCGAAGGGCGCGGAGGCGGGCGCCTGGGCGGGGGAGCCGCGCGCGGGCACCCGGCGGGCACGCGGTGCTCGGGAAGGCGAGGCCAGGGTCAGAATCCTGCGCTGCTGCCCGTGGGCGCGTGGCGTGACCCTGCATCTGCTCCTGGGCTTCCGAGGGGCGAGGTGTAAGGCACGGGACCGCCTTTCACTGTGCTCAGGAATCTCACGAGGAGAGCGAGGAGACGCAGGCCTGGGCTGAGCGTCTGTTCGGATTAGCTTTTGCTTTTTGCTCCAGGTTAGTGCCCTCTCCACAGCCTCCTGAACCTGAGATGCCTGTGGGAGAATCAGTAAGTTCGAGGCTGGGTCCAGCCGGGGACACCGGCGCTCACACAGACGTGGGCTTCTGGCAGGAAAGACTCCGGCAGAGCTCACGGCCGCGCCCCGATGCACGCGTCCACTCCCGAACCCACCTTCTCTGCCCCTTCCTTAGCGTCAGGCCCGAGTTTTACTCTTCTCTCAAGTCAGGAGAGTGAACTCTCGCAGTTCCTCTTGTGCTACCGTGTTCATATAACCAAATACTAATCAAAAGCCTTTCCCGTTGTCTGTCGGTTTTCTATTCCCTGCTTTTCACTCCTCTTCCACCCAGGGGTCCTCAGTCAGGCTTCGGGATCACTGCTAGGCCTTTGCAGGGAACCAACCCTGGCCCACCGAGATCTGGTTTCCTGGACCGGGGCCGCGCGGCGACCCGCTCCTGATGCGCTCATGGGGTGAGGTGGGGTCGGGTGAAGTCGGGTGCGGCCCTACACGGACCCACGCACGGCCCGCAGGAGACGCGCGAGTGCTTCGAGGCTTCCAGGGTTAGACGGCGGGACCGCGATGGGCCGCCGCGCCGCGGAGCTCCGGGCCGCGCAGCCAGACCAGCTGCTCCGGATGCTGGGCCCGGGAACCCTGGCCAGTAATAAGCACTTCCGCTGAACCAAAGTTGCGAGATTTCGGGGTAACGTGTTGCTCAGGACTCAGTGGCACTACACCAACTGGGTCTCAGTGACCCTTTCTTTCAAGGTTGAGTTTTGTTTCGCCTCTTCCAAGAAACTCCCAGTTGTCTCCGTACAGAATATCTGTGCTTCCCTGTAGCAGGTACAGTTAATGTTTAGTGTAATTTCTGTATTCATGGAACACAGATATATAATCGATAAAGGTTATATAAAATAAAAGCTTCGTTTTGTCATTTATGATTTTATGATATTGTAGTACTCAAATTTCCACTTTCATCATGGTTTTTCTTGTGGTAGGTGATTGCAACCTACCCAATTATTCATCTTCTTTAACTATGCTCCTTAGAAAATCTAATCAATGTATTTTAAGGCCTTTACATGATTGAAAATTTCTATATCTGACCATGAACAGAGGATGATGATAAAACAATATAAAATAAAGCTATTATTTATTTTGGGGTTATTTTGTTGGTTTTGTTTTTATTTTTGTTTTCTGAGGCAGGGTCCCGCTATGTAGTTCAGGCATGCCTTGAACTCACTGTGTAGCCCAGGCTGCCTTAAATTCACAGCCACCCTCCTGCCTCAGCCTCCCACGTGCTAGGATTACAGTGTGCGTCACCACACCTGGTGTAAAGCAATATTATTTAATTCTAGTTATATACTGTTTGCGGTCTTCTACGCTGAGTCTGAGGTTTGCTGTTACTAACTTAAAAAAAGAGACAAAAGAGAGAAGATTAGGGTTAGGCCTTTGAGACACGTCAGCATGAAACTCACTTCCCCAGTTACTTATCCTAAATGACTGAAAAGGAAAAAAAAGAGAGAAAGATATTCATCCTCTGTTCCAGCAGTTGCTCACTGAGTTGTTACCTCCTCGTCTCTCCCGGATTGTGGAGACTGCACAGCTGGAAACGAGCTGATCCACAGTGTTCGCCGTGACCGGAAGCCCCGCCACTGCTCCTAAGGGCTGCACGGGGCCCTGGCCAGCGTGTCTGAGATTTAAAGGTTCTCCTCAGTCAGTACCCTTACAGCCCAGTGCTCCCGGTTTACATTTCCTAATTTATGCATTTAAAAAATTACTTTTAAAAAGAGCTTCTCTGCACTATGCCCCCGCAGGACATTGGTTAGGGTCGTCCTTCCTGCCTGTGTCTGGGATCTTACACGACTGCAGTTTCTGCACACTCTGTCACCACCAGCTCCGCTCATGCGGTTTTGCCTTCTCAGGACCTAGGTGAAAGCTCGCTAAGTTGAATCTCTCATGTAGACCAACTCCTTGGAATACCTATGTGTGCATTCTGCTCTGTACAAGGTAATAGAATGGGGGTGGGGGGTTGGGACAGAGCCTTGCTACGTAGCTGAACCTGGACTTGAACTCAATATGTATCCCAGGCTGACCTCAAACTCACAGCAATCTTCCTGCCTCAGCCTCTCGAGTGCTGGGATTACAGGGGTTTGGCACCACACTGGCGATAGAAAGTTTTTAATCATTGAGTCTGGAAAAATGTCATTGAGTTTCATTTTGATTCATTTTCTGTTTTGCTGCCACTCTTCTCTGTACTTCTTGCAGGCTCCCAAAAACCACCACCTTTCTGATTTGACAGAATCAAAAAGGCCAACTTCTGAAAGACAGATTTAACAGTGTTAGGAGATGGGTAAACTGGTCTTCTGCACAAAACACATATCTCAGATGGCTTGGAAGACTGTGGATGATGAGATACACATGATGTAACCTGAAATATAAGCCAGCTAAGTTGTGACCACATTAATTTAACATGCCCAAAATGACGTCGTAACTGAGGGGTGATGGAATGCTGGCCCCCTAGAAAGTAGGGACTCCGAGTTCAGCTCTGTCTGCATGTTACTTACAACTGCATGGCAGAGTGTGCACGGTTTCCAATAAAGAAGACAAACTTTCCTAGGTTGGACAGGGACCATGCATTCTGGCCACAGCTCGGTGCTGGGGAAATGCCCTCTAGATCAGAGTCCCTCTTCTGTTTCCATGTTCTAGTGTGTTCTGTCCTATCCTACAACTTATTCTTTAGGGAAAAAATATTGACACAAAATATTTGGGGCAAATTACGTGAATTCTTGAAGCTACCAGGCATACATACCAGTGTGTTATGGTCTAAGTCTAAAATATACCCCCAAATCCCAAGTGTTTGGAAAGTGATTGGATCGTGGGGTGTTACACTCCTCGTGGGTTCACCCATTGATGAATTCTGCAGCTGAAGGTGGGGTCATTGGGGCCTGATGGAAAGGGTTCAGCTCCCACCCCGCTCCTCCCTTCTCTCTGCTTCCAGTCTGCCTCCGTGTGACCAGTGCCCCTCCTCCAGGCCCCTCCACCACTTCTTCTCTGGACCCAGCCAACCACAACCTGAACCCTCTAAGAAACATGAGCCCCAGTAAACCTCTGCTTTAACTGGTGTCAGGTATTTTTTTCCGCCAGTGACGGGAAAGTGGCTAAGGCACTGTGGAAAATAAAGTAATATCCTAGTTTGGATTGGCTCAAATCAATTCCCAAGGCTGACTGACCAATAATGGTAGAAAGTCATCAAGATCATTCAGCAACAGGTTAGATGTTTGCTTTACCAAGACGCAAGGACATACAACCTGCATCTCCGCTCCCATTCTGCTTCCTCTCTGTCTCGCTTTCAAAATGTGAACTCCCTGAATAAGGAGGAGTGACACGATGACATGTGACCCTTTGTAGAGTAGCCACAGATCACTTCGGAGAGCTTCTGTCCGCTCTGCACAGTTTAGCCACTTCTGTCTCCATTGTCCCCTACATCCTTCCAGACATCGTCCCTGCTGACAATCCCAGTCACACGGACAATTCTTGAGAGCAAACCTTACTCACAGATACACCCATATCTGTGTTCCTGGTGTGTCCTGGTCATGGGCAGTAGCCTCCGAAATCTTTATCCTGGCCCAGTGAATCTGCTTATGTAACTTAATCCCTCTGAATCCTCTTTTTGTTCTGGATTTTATCTGCTGGTTCACTCATTCTGGAAAATCAACCAATAATAGAATCTGCTGCTGATTATCTACCTAAATAGAGATGACCAATGACACATGTATCATGAAAAATAATTTAAAATGTTTTAAAATTAATGTGTGTGTGTGTGTGTGTGTGTGTAGTGAATTTACTCTCCTCAAATGGTGGTGAGATGTGGGAGAAAATACATAAATACAAAAAGTATAAAGTCTGTCCGAACAGGATTGAGGGAGGGATACACACACACACACACACACACACATATACACACACACACACACGCGCGCGCACTTAATGCATGAACAGCACAAACAGGCACACACACGATGCCCAGAGGGCTGTCACCAATAACTGGTGACAGCTCAGCAGACCCGGAGCCCATGGGACAGCGCCCAGTCCAGGGAGGGCTCTGGGGATAACAGGGCTGGGCTTTAGAGGGTGAGTCAGGGCTCAGACTGGCAAGGAGCAGGAGGAGGAGCATTTGATTGACTACACTTCCTCAGGCATGACTTCGGTCAATATTGTGGAGCTACAGATTCGGTGTGGTGCATAACGTGGAGAAACCAACTGCAGTGGAGCCCATCAGGGTCCTCCACATGTTTCCTGGGAATCAGGATTATTTTTCCAGGAGAACTCTGTCTTGGCTTCAGGATCTAGGGTACTGGAGATTGGCTGACGATTGCTAACTTTAGCCAAAAGCTTGGGTTTTCTGAATCCACAGGCTCCACCATTCCCTCACCCTCCACTACCAGGGATTTAAACCCAGGCCTTTACCGTGAGCTACAGTCCAGCACTTTCTTGAGTGCTGAGAGACTTGATCTCCCTAAATTGCCCAGGCTGGGCTCAGTCTCATGATTCTCCTGCCCCTGCCGTCGTGTTGGGATTACGGTGTTGAGCCCCTGTCACGGGTCCCTGATCCTTCTTAATGGTTTGTCTGTTTCTCTTCCTCCTCCCTAAAAGAAACTTCCATCACCTAGAGAAACATTATTAGGTTTGGAGTACTAATTTGTACATTTTTTCTTATGCAAATGAAATCATGCTTATAATTTGTTTTTATACAAAGGTGTTGGGGACCCCTGTAGTCAGGTTCCAGTCCCCACCTGCCCAGTACATGACACAGGCCTGAGAAAATAAATACACTAAGAGACAGAACTAAGGGAGAGAAAGCAGGGCCCAGGATGACCAGTGCTGGTGCAACTGACAAAGGCCCTGGCCAGTCCCAGGCACTGACTTTTATCGGCAGTCAATTGGGGTAAAGGTGAGCTATGTGCAGTTTCTATAAAAATTAATGTAAAAAAGGCTCAGAAAGGACAAGACAAAACATTCTCAGATTAGCAACAGAATAGACAAAATATATTATTGTAATTGGAACATTTTCCTTCTAGCCGGAAGGTTTTAGTTGTGGGAATGGAATTTGGGTGAGAGTTACTCTGACCTTGGCACATAGGCGTCAGCCAGACTCACTTCCATAAACAAGCTGACTGCGGGGCTAACTCTCCACAGCCTGCCTTGGGCATAATCAATACTACAGTTCTCTGCACAAAGGGGATTTCCTGGGCTGAGGATTTAGCTCAGTGGTGCTCTGCCTGCCTCACAAGTGCAAGGTCCTGAGTTCAATTCCCTGTACCACAAGAAACAGAAAGGGGCATTCCTTCTGTATTATATATTTTCAATACTATTTTTGCTATATACAGGGAATATGTGGAATGCACATTTAGAGTATAAAGCAAATTTCATCAAACACCCAAGGCAAACTTCTAACCCCGGCGCATTCAACTTTCTGTTTTTCTCTGAGCTTTTCCCATTCTCTTGCCGTCTTTATTACCATAAGAAATACGCTTCACGTTTTTAAACGTGTATTAGTTTATCCCTTTGAAGTAGGTTTTATGATCATACTTAGACACTACTTAATTTAGTTTTGCTCAGTTTTTTAAGATGCTGTCGTGCATAATGCTCCTACCTCTTCAGTGCTGTCGCTCTGTGCCTGCAGGGCGGTTGTGCAGCTCCTGCCCACGCCAAACACGCGAAGCTTCTGGTGCTTCGGCCGTGGCTGTGAGTCTCTGGGTGCGTTTGTGCAGGGCTTGCTCGTGTGAACACCTGGGAGTCAACCTGGAGCTCAGGGAAGGACCCTAAGTGGATAAAAGGCGTGACCAAAAACCTTCAGGGAAAAACCAAAAATAAGCAAACAGCAGCCTCAGTTGTGGAAGTGTTCTCCCGCGGATTTCTGCCAAAGGCCAAAATGGTTTTAAAGATGCCATTTGTAAGGAATTAAAATGAAGACATTGATTTTCAGAAGTGTGGGTGTGACCATGAGGATCCTCCTGCTCTATTATTCTTTTTCTTTTAAAATTTTCCTAATAGAGAACATTAATAAAGTGACCCAGAGTAAGTATGGTACAGACCACAGAGAAAAGGCCAGAAATAGCAATCCCGTCAGCGTAGAGCAATTCCACTCGGAAATAAGAAAGTGGGTAGAGCAGAAGTTGATTCCACTAAATGTGCCGGCACCAGATTCTACCAAACAGGACAGAAAAGATTAACCAGCGGCCGAGGTTCAAACTACCCGCGCTCCTCCGGATTGGCCCCGGATGAACACCGGGCCAATGCCTGCAGGAGCCAGAGGATGACGTCCAGCTGCTCTTTATTTCCCATTGGCAAAGCCAACTTCATGACAAAACTGACTTCACTAGAACACCGAAGTGAAAGCTACCTACACCTCAAGGAATAGAAAAAAAATCTCGGTTGGACGCAGTTCCATTCTACCAGGTACGTATCCTTAAAATGAAAAGAACTTACCGAAGAATAAAAGCTAAAGTTTTTCCTACACTCGGTTTCTGCCATGACCCTATTGGAAGTTTGCTACAGCAAGCATCGAGGTGCAGCTAATGTTAGTGAAGAAAAATAAACTTAGAAATGGCTGTTCAGGATGAGCAACTTACTCGTAAAAACTCAGCGCCAACTCTCTTTAGAAAGAGTGGGTGGCTCTCAAAAGAGCCTTTGGGGACAGCGAGAACCTCACTCGCGGGCTCACTTGGCGCACGGCCGTCTGGATCTCCCGCGACGTGATGGTCGAGCGCTTGTTGTAGTGCGCCAGGCGCGACGCGCTCGAAGATGTCATTCACGAACGAGTTCATGATGCCCATGGCCTTGGACGGGATGCCTGTGTGCGGGTGCACCTGCTTCAGCACCTTGTACACGTCCACCGAGTAGCTCTCCTTGCCATCCGTCTTCTGCGCCTTGGTCACCGCCTTCTCCGACCCCTTCTTCGCGGCCGGCGCCGACTTAGAGAGCTCCAGCATCTCGCACCGAGAGAGAGAAAACAATAAGAAGCCAGACAACCCGCGCTGTCTTATCTAGAGGGCGATACGTAAATGAGGCGCGGAGAAGGTCTGCGGCGATTGGTGATTGTGCTTCTGTGACGTCACAATCCCGGCTCGCCCGTTGACCGTCCGCGGCCCGCACGGCCGCCTTCCATTGGTCTAATCGAAAATGAAAAGTGGCCAATCGCAGCGCTGCCTTTTCGCCCCCGGACGACGCCATAAAGAGCGCTTTCTGTCCCTCTCGGGAAGCTGGTGAGTGACTCCGCCGCTGGGCTTTAGGAGATGTCTGGACGCGGCAAGCAGGGCGGCAAGGCTCGCGCCAAGGCGAAGACGCGTTCGTCCCGCGCCGGGCTGCAGTTTCCTGTGGGGCGCGTGCACCGCCTGCTGCGCAAGGGCAACTACGCCGAGCGCGTGGGCGCCGGCGCCCCGGTGTACCTGGCGGCCGTGTTGGAGTACCTGACGGCCGAGATCCTGGAGCTGGCGGGCAACGCGGCGCGCGACAACAAGAAGACGCGCATCATCCCGCGTCACCTGCAGCTGGCCATCCGCAACGACGAGGAGCTCAACAAGCTGCTGGGCAAGGTGACGATCGCGCAGGGCGGCGTGCTGCCCAACATCCAGGCCGTGCTGCTGCCCAAGAAGACCGAGAGCCACCACAAGGCCAAGTGAGCTTTTCGAGTGCCTGAAAGAAAACAACGGCTCTTTTCAGAGCCATTTCCATAGTCCTAAGAGATAGTAACACACACCTTTTGGCCGTTTGACGGAGGATCTGACGTTATGTATCTCAGCCTTTTCTTAGTCTCGTCAACTGTCCAAGACTCCAGCTCTCAGACTCCTACCCTAGCAGACTGAGCGCCAGACCCAGGTACTTGTTCGCCTGCTTACAATTCGATCTTGACTTTACTGAGCGTACAACATTCAACTGGAAGTAGCCAAGTAGTTACGTTTCAAGCTATGCAGATCGCATAAGAAACTTCATTGTAAATAGGAAGTGCGTGTCAGTGGTTACCGCTAATGGTTAAGAAAGGCTTGGGGTGTGAGCAGAAAGCTTCATTTTAACAGTATAAAGTGCTTTGAAGTAGTACAAACAGGATTTACATAGCTGCTTGAAACTGGTACTTACTATAATGGAACTAAACTCGGTCCTATGCATGCTACCCCCGCCCTACAGTCCTTATCCCTATTTCCTCAGCCTCCAAAGGGAAACTCACGAAGTTTATGAACAAATAAAAATTAGACATACACTACTACTACATTAAATTTTTGATTTTGGGTTTTGTTTTGGTTTGGTTTTTGCAATTACAAAAGTTGGGGGTCCTGCCCTTCTAGTTAGGGTCCTTAAACCTAATGAAACAGTCACATGTATGTGTGTTGTGTGTGCTGCTGCCCCACTGAAATATGTTACAAAGTAATTTTCATCTTTAGAATTGTATGTCATGTTCTGAAATCTACTTCTGTGCTGTAAAACATTTTTGTGCCTGGCTTAATAGGCCTATCTTAAACATTGTTACAATAAATGAATGAGTTAAATATTGGCTTAGTACACTGGGGAAGTAGAGAGACAATCCCAGTAGTCCAAGCTTGGTAGTAAGAGTAATGCCGGTAGTGCCTGCTGTTGTCATTCCAAGAGCACTAGCAGATGGACTCCTGTTAGGAAAAGTACCATTCATCATGAAAAGCCGGAAGTCATTTGTGATCAGTGAGGTGAGGGATCCCGGATGTTCATACCTATGTGGGCATAGCAAGGTAAGTGTCATTTTGGTCCTTGAAGAGGACTAGAATATTTATGCCACTTAACAGCTTTGCCATTTCAGAAAATTCAGATGCAAGGATTTACATGTATTTCCTCTCCTATTAAATTCTAATTTACTTATTCTTTCAAAAAGTGATTTATTCCACACTGAGCTACCACACATTTAAAGTGCAACATAAATAGTGTCTATCACAAAGAATCTAATCTATTGGGTTAAAACACGCAAAAGCAAACAATTAAACATAATGTAGGACCGGGGATTCAGCTCAGTGGTGCTGCCGCCTGCCTTGCAAGCCCAAATTTCTGAGTTCCATCCGGGTACCAAAAAACAAAACAAAACAAAACAAAACACAATGTAACAAAAATTGCCAAAGAAGTAAACATAGGGAATTAGGGGAGGGTAGACTGCAAGAAAACTCTGAGGAGGAATGCCAGGCATGGTGGAACATGCCTGCAATCCCAGCACTTGGGAGGCTGAGGCAGGAGGATCGCTGCAAGTTTGAGGCCAAGTTGGGCTACACAGTGAATTCAAGGCCAGCATGAACTACATTTTGAGACCTTGTCTAAAAAACACAAACAGAACAAAAGAAAAAAAATCTGAGGCTGGTAAAGCTGATTTGAGGATTAAAGGAAATTAGAGGAGAGTTCAGGGGTCCAGCAGAAAATGCACACACCAGGCTCATGGTTCTAACATGAGCCAGGCAAGTGACAAGAAATCCAATATTGTCAATAACCCAAAGGTTGCAAGAGACAGGCCACAGGGGATTTGTAGGCTGCTCCTTTAGCTTTAAATACTTCTGAAATAGTAGTGACTCCCAACTCTTTATGTCCATCCCAGACAACAGAAATCTGAGCTTGATACATGCTTATTCCTCTACCTTCTAGATTTCTTATAGCCAGGAAGGTCAAAACATCCATCAGAGTGACTGTATCAATTTTACACTCCCCACTGATCCTAGTCTTAGTAAATAGCATCACTTCCATAAGCATAAGTCAAAATGATCTGGCAGCATGGAGGACTCACTTTTGTGTGCCGTCATACATTACAGCAAAACTCAATTCTCATGAGATGGAAACATGCTCCAAGTTCAGAACATGCAGCTAGAAAATCACAAAAATGTTGTAGTTTAGCACATGGAGGAATTTCAGAGAGAATCTCCATGTACTATACCCGTTGTCCCTGAATAGATAATGCTTCATGAAGTCTAAACTGAGAAGTCAATTGGGAGAATTGTTTGGGCTGCTTATTTCCAGAAAAGGGAGACTTCCCATCCTGCAAGAGTACTGATCAGTGTAAACCTGGAAAAATCTCCCAGAGGGCCTTTCTGTAATAAATTTCTTTGGCTGGAAAGAGGGAATACACAGTTTACACACTCAAGAACACTAATCTGTTTAGCAGTTGGCCCAATTGTGGATCAACAGGAATCCCCCTTGCCCTGAAGTCGGGTCGAAATTACTTTTTTTTTTTTTTTTTAGTTTTTTGAGACAGTCTCGCTATTAGTTCAGGATAGCCTTGAACTCTTTATATAGCCCAGGCTGGCCTCAAACTTGCCACAATCCTCCTGCCTCAGCCTACAGTGTGCTGGGATTACAGGCGTGTGCCACCACATCCAGCGCTTGTGGGCAGAGCTGTGTATCTTCCTTTCCAAAGGAGGGGTGATCCCTGAGAGAACGAGCCTTTATACTGTGTAATGTGATCCCAACAGAAAGTATTAGAATATGATCTTACTTTCATAAAACACTGAAATCATTCTAAATAGCATACGAAAAATCACATGGGTCCCATCTGTCCTAATCATGGGGCTCCCATTTCTCATGGACCTGCTCGTAGGCAACAAGCAGGAGCAGATTGTACTGGTTTCAGTAATGATCTTGTTCTCAAGTTTCAGAAAAATATGAAGACTGCAATCAATTCGGTTAAGTCGCCAAGTGAAAAAACAAACTGCTTTTTAAAACTAAAAGTTCTGTGATGTTTCTACTTCCATGTTTCACTAGCTGACAGTTTGAGGAGGGGCAGACAATGATATGCAGACACACTATGCCCGGCAAAGGAGGCTTGGAGAGCACTCAGGTGAGAAAGGCAAGTCTCAGGGAAAAGTTAGGGACACAAAAGCTTGGACTACAAGAACAGTTGGAGCGAAGCCAATGTGACCCACAGAAGGCCGATGTCTGCATACTTACCGGTTAATTGTTGCTTTTGTTTGGGATCTTCCACATGGTTGCTGTTACTCACCCATGCATGCATTCATTTATTCATTTATAACATATCAAAAGCTACTACGTTGCCAGTTGTACAAAAGTAAAATTCCCTCCTTTGGGGTTTGGGATTTCACCTGCCTCACAAGTGGAAGGTCCCGGGTTTGAACCCTGGTACCAAAAGAAAAAATTTCCTCCTTTCATGAACCTGAATTTTAGAAGACAAACTAAGCCAAGCAAGTGGTACAAGGTAACATAAATTCTAGGGTAAAATATCAGTGGGGAGTAGGGAGTTCCAATTTATAGTCTGACAATGTGAACATTTAGGCAAAAACCAGAGGTTTGTATCATTTTCAAGAGCTGCCACTGGCTTTCCTACATGACAGCCTTCACTTTTTTTGTTTGAGTGGCCTTGAACTCACTTTGGAGCCCAGGCTGGCCTGGAGCTCACAGCGATCCTCCTTCCTCAGCCTACCGAGTGCTGGGATTATAGTCGTGCCCATCACGTGTGCAGGGCACCCTGACCTCACCTGGCATGGCTCCAGGTCAGCACAAGTCTGACTTTACAGGGGCTTACAGGTATCTGATGTGCTCCATGGGCAGCTCTCTTGCAAATGGCGGGTACCAAACTCATGTCACCAACTAAGCAGTTTAGCAAACCAAAACTACTTCACGTTAACAAGACAGCTAAACGTAGCTCCAGAAATGGGTAATAACTTTTTTTAACCACTTCAGGAACCAGGAGGGACAGTACCACAATTTTGTAACTTACAAGCAACCTTTAGTTTTTGCAATAGAAAAACTGGCACCATAGTACATACCACAGGTAGGTTGTCAAGATTTCCCTAAAGCTTAGATTACTATGAAAACAGGCTGGCTAAATTAGGAACATAAGTATGTCCTATCTTAGGAAAGCGTAAAATGCTCAAATCTAATCGCCTGAAGTGAACCAAAGGTACAGCTCTCTTCAGCGCGGATGTGGGTGGCTCTGAAAAGAGCCTTTGAAGGAGGTGGGGGCGTCGGGGGCTCAGGCCCGCTCCCCGCGAATGCGGCGCGCCAGCTGGATGTCCTTGGGCATGATAGTGACGCGCTTGGCGTGGATGGCACACAGGTTGGTGTCCTCGAACAGCCCCACCAAGTAGGCCTCGCTCGCCTCCTGAAGTGCCATCACCGCCGAGCTCTGGAAGCGCAGGTCGGTCTTGAAGTCCTGCGCGATCTCGCGCACCAGGCGCTGGAACGGCAGCTTGCGGATCAGTAGCTCGGTGGACTTCTGGTAGCGGCGGATCTCGCGCAGCGCCACTGTTCCCGGCCGGTACCGGTGCGGCTTCTTCACGCCGCCGGTAGCCGGGGCGCTCTTACGGGCCGCCTTGGTGGCCAGCTGCTTACGGGGAGCCTTGCCGCCGGTAGACTTACGCGCCGTCTGCTTCGTGCGGGCCATCACTGCAGAATCTGAATTGCCCTAGCTCCGGCGACCCAGACCGGCCGCTTCTTTATAGTCAGAGCCGGAAGGCGATTGGACAAAAAGCCTGCCTTGCTTACGCAACTCCAGCAGGATTGGTCAAAGACTTTCAAAATTTTTTTCTAAATCCTTTGCTAGTTTTAGCTCTGTACAGTTCTTCCCCCCCCCCCCCCCGCCCGTGGGAGTTTTCTACCAGCTAATTCCAGTTTAAAGAAATGCAAGTGAGATGAATAAAGTTTTCTAGAAGTCAAAACTACAACAAGGCGGGCCGGGGATTTAGCTCAGCGGTTCCAGCGCCTGCCTCAAAAGCTCAAGGTCCGGAGTTCGATGCCCGGTACCAAAAAAACCCCAAACTACAAGGTAAAACCAGGACAAATTGATTTCAATATTGTGCTTAATCCAAAGTATTCTTGCTACTTCACTGTAATCAGTATAAACAGTTAAATATTTCACTTTGTTGGCACTGGGTTTTAGAAACTATGTACTGTATATAAACAGCACTGTTTAATTCAGACCACCAAATTCCCAGTGATCATTAGTTTAGTGACTACCAATTTAGAGTCATTTAACACCATCCTCTTTTGCCTTCAAACGCTTAATTTTAAGAACTTTAAAATTTTTTCACCAATAAAATCCTATTTGTGTGAGGAAATGAAAGCCTCCTAATTTCATAGATGCCTCCTTGTACTAATTAGCTTTCATGTTCAGGTAATATAATACTTCCACTATCCTGCTTTCTAAAAATGTAATTCTTATGCTAGTAAAGAATCTAGTCCAGCAGTTCATAAATAAAATTTAAAATACCAAGTCAAAGGCATTTAAAAAGTATTGTGGATGGGATAAAAGGCTCGGAAATACTTAAGTAAACAATGAGAATTCTCTGGCAACACAACCAAATTAATGTTCAAATTTACAATTTGAATAAAAAAATCTTTTGATCCTTATATAACAATGAAAGTTTTAATTATCCTGATTCTGGTTTAGGGCTCAGAAACCTCAAAAGCTCCAAAAAAACCCCTCTAGGTTAGGTTACTTTAAAAAGCTGGGTTGGATGCTGCATCCTAAAGATCTTCCATTTGCTAAGACCAAGAAAAAAAACCTGGCACATCAAGACTTGAGATGGGGCCAGGGATTTAGTTCAGTGGTTTCGCCGCCTGGTGCGCAAGCACAAGGACCCGAGTTCAATCCCCGGTACGAAACAAAAAGACAAGATGGATTCACTGTTAGAAGCATTACTGACGTGGGAGCGAGAATGACTTAGCGAAGCACAAGGTGGAAGGAACTCCATTGCGCGGCACGGTACCTTGAAACAGCCCTTTCGTGTGCTAGGTTATGTGGAAATGGGTTCAGATGCTAACCTAAGGCTGGTGGAAATTAAATGTCTATGTGATTAAGAAGTGGACATGAAGCTCTTCACGAAGTGCTCAGTTCTTCCAAGCAATTTGGGTGGCTCTGAAAAGAGCCGTTGTTTTGGTTGGGAGAGGCAAGACCACCTCGTTCCACTTCTACTTGCCCTTGGCCTTGTGGTGGCTCTCGGTCTTCTTGGGCAGCAGCACGGCCTGGATGTTGGGCAGCACGCCGCCCTGCGCGATCGTCACCTTGCCCAGCAGCTTGTTGAGCTCCTCGTCGTTGCGGATGGCCAGCTGCAGGTGGCGCGGGATGATGCGCGTCTTCTTGTTGTCGCGCGCCGCGTTGCCCGCCAGCTCCAGGATCTCGGCCGTCAGGTACTCCAGCACGGCCGCCAGGTACACCGGGGCGCCGGCGCCCACGCGCTCGGCGTAGTTGCCCTTGCGCAGCAGGCGGTGCACGCGCCCCACAGGAAACTGCAGCCCGGCGCGGGACGAACGCGTCTTCGCCTTGGCGCGAGCCTTGCCGCCCTGCTTGCCGCGTCCAGACATCTCCTAAAGCCCAGCGGTGGAGTCACTCAACAGCGTCCCGAGAGGGACAGAAAGCGCTCTTTATGGCGTCGTCCGGGGGCGAAAAGGCAGCGCTGCGATTGGCCACTTTTCATTTTCGATTAGACCAATGGAAGGCGGCCGTGCGGGCCGCGGACGGTCAACGGGCGAGCCGGGATTGTGACGTCACAGAAGCACAATCACCAATCGCCGCAGACCTTCTCCGCGCCTCATTTACGTATCGCCCTCTAGATAAGGCAGCGCGGGTTGGCTGGCTTCTTATTGTTTCTTCTCTCTCGGTGCGAGATGCCGGAACCGTCGAAGTCGGTGCCAGCCCCGAAGAAGGGGTCGAAGAAGGCGGTGACCAAGGCGCAGAAGAAGGACGGCAAGAAGCGCAAGCGCAGCCGCAAGGAGAGCTACTCGGTGTACGTGTACAAGGTGCTGAAGCAGGTGCACCCGGACACGGGCATCTCGTCCAAGGCCATGGGCATCATGAACTCGTTCGTGAACGACATCTTCGAGCGCATCGCGGGCGAGGCGTCGCGCCTGGCGCACTACAACAAGCGCTCGACCATCACGTCGCGGGAGATCCAGACGGCCGTGCGGTTGCTGCTGCCTGGCGAGCTGGCGAAGCACGCCGTGTCGGAGGGCACCAAGGCCGTCACCAAGTACACCAGCGCCAAGTGAGCCCGCGAGTGAGTCTCACGCTGCCTACAAAGGCTCTTTTCAGAGCCACCCACTGTTTCTAAGAATACGCTGTTTCACTTTGGGCGTATGTTTTGAGTGTATTTGTATCTACATAGTTAGGCATTGCTGAAGCACGCTGATCTTCTGAGACGTCAGAGGGGCTAACCATGTGTATTTTGGAGATCTGGTTTTCTTGCTGTTAGAATTTTATGAGGAATGAAGAAAGGCACGCTCCTCAACCACCAGGGCTGAGGCTGTAGTCGATAGTCTCGAGAGCAGGCAGAACGTGGCTGGAGCTCCGATTTTCACTCCTGTCACCTAGTGCGTGTGTTCATGAACTATTGGCCACAACTGGAGCAAAGTTTAAGTTGCAGCTCTTATCCTGAAGAGCTGATCTCCCTGTGCCTTGGCATCCCCTACCGAGCCAGAGAACCCGGCGCGGGCCGAGCCGCTAGGTCGGAGTTAGGGGACTTGGCCGAGGCCCGGTGACTGCTTCAGAGAGGAACCCCTACCGCCTGCGCTTTCCTGGTGCTGCTTTCCGTGCACTGTGCCCGCGCCCTGGGCCTTAGCATCCGCCCTACCTGTAAAATTACAAGCACTGTTTAAAGAATTACGTGGCTCTTCATAGAAGTGTATTCAGGTCAGTTTGATGAATTAAAGCCGAGTGTTTTTCTCGTCAGGCTATGACTCGGAAAGTGTTTTTTCCAGATAGAGGCCTGGCTAGCTTCACTGTGCAGAACCACTAGCTGGAGGAGGCCCGGGTGCAGCTGCGGAGATCCGTGCTCAGGAGAAACGAGTTAGAAAGTGGCTGACGCGAAAGGAGGTAGTGCAACTAGTGTGCTTGTTTGTAAGGCAAATCTTTCTTTGCTTTTGTTTGCTTTTTGAGGCAGTCTCATTATTAGTTCACGCTGGCCTTGAACTCACTATGTAGCCCAGGTTGACCTGGAACTCACTCCAATCCTGCCTCAGCCTCCTGAGTGCTGGGATTACAGGCCTGCTCCACCACGCCTGGCCCTAAGGCAAATTTTGAGACTTGCTTTTCAGTCCTACCTTCACGTGTCTATTTATCCTGCGAGTTGGTCTCGAGGGTCCTATACGTGCATCGGCAAAGCCAACAACATCTTGGAACACAGTAGGAGAATAAAGCCTCGGAATTAGAGCGGGCAAAGAGCAAACGAGCCTGCTGGAGGCGAGAAGACCGCGTCAGAGTCAGGGGAGGAGCTCCCGCGGACCGGCCGGAGCCCGGCCAGGGGGCGGCGGTCCTTTGGCTCCAGAGAGGCTGGGGTGAATGTGGCCAGAGGGGCTCCGGGCGCCTTGAGAGGGATATGAAGTTCATCCAGCGCGGAAACTGGATTTCTTCAGAATGTTAACAAGTCTTGTGTAATGTGCGATGCAGATTCTGTGCTCGTTCCCTAGTGGGCGCGCTGGGAGTAGATTAGAAAGGAGAAAATCAGAGGTCAGGCGGTTGGAGAGATCCGCCGTCAGCGAGAACCGGAAGCAAAGCTGGCAGAGCGAGCTGCAGAGGGAGCCTCGGGGAGAACCGGGCAGAGCAGGTCCTGGCTCCGGGAGGCGCTTCGGGCTGCCGAGCCCAGGACGCGGAGAACCCGTCCTGATTGTTTATTGCACAAATTATATTCCTATCTTTGAAATTCTGTCAGTAGGACGGTGATCAAGATTAAGAAATTTCCAGGATTGGTTTCTCAATGGCATTGCGTGTGTTTCAGCTCGTCAGTGAGTCCGTGTCTCACAGCGCTGTGTTAGTGGAAGGCGAAAGCGAAAGAGGACAGGACTCAGCCCCAGCGCTTCTCCGGCCGCCTGAGCCCTGGGTGGTGGGCCAGCAGGCGGCCGGCCGGGATTTTCTAGTGATGACGAAACCGCGCACACACCGTGGGCTTCCTTGATATCCTGTTCCCACACTCTTGCTTGTCTTTGGTCTTTTGTTTCGGTTTGAAGAAGCGCGGGCTTTTATGCCCACCTGCAGGAAAGGAAAGCTGCGTGAGGAAGTGCGCTGCCGGGCTGCCGGACTGCCGGAAGGGAGCAAAATCTGGAGGCTCCGTGCGAGGCTCAGCCTGAGCTTCCCAAAGCCGCCTAGGGCTGCGACTGCCCCGGTGTGCGTCATGTCCCCAATTTCCCCACAGTGAGACCGGAGACCAAGCCACTGGAGCATTCGAGCAGCCATGGAGCTTCACGTCCGCACCCTCGTGCCAGGGAGCCGAGCCCGATTCTTCCACATGAGCTTGATGTGAACCAGGTCCCTTCCAGCCGGGATGAAGCCACTTTTGTCCTAATCAAATTTCTTTCCCACAGTGCAGAGTCCACGTGGCGCTGCCGCCGCCCGGCCCTCACTCCTGTCTGTACACAGCTCTAGACCGCCCGCCTCCGCGGTCCTCATGCCGCACCAGAGCTGTTCATTCAGGAGCATTCGGGCGGCCCAGCCGGGCAGCAAAGGGGCACGGGGCAGAGCCTGACAGCCTCAAGTTCAGCCCCTCCTCGCAGGACACCCGGAACTCACCCGCTCGTGGAGTACAAGGTTGACAGGCGGAGAGCAAGGGAAGCAGGCTAAGGAGGGCAAGAGGGCTCGGCCGGGGAGGAGGAAGAAACGGGAAAACGCATCGGCCCCCATTCTGACCAGGAAATGAGAGTCCGGGTTAAGGCCGAGCAGACTGCGTCCTTTGCCTCGGTCTGGCCTCTTGTCTAAAATGTGCTCTTTGTTGAAGATGCGGTGTCGCCTCCACCTCTGTCACCTCTTTGCCCCCTCTCCGGTGCTCCCGCGGCGTGTGCCACATGCACCTTTGCAGGTAGTGACTTTCACTCTTATCAATCTACCTTTTTTCATTTCTCCTCCTCTTCCTTTTCTTTCTCCAACTTTCTCCTTCTTCCTTTCTACAAGGCCCCAGCAAAGAAACCCAGAAGGGCAGAAGTAAAAATTGTTTCCTTTCCTGTTTGAGGCTTCTAGACTAATTAGGTATTTCTAAGTAATGACAAACTTTCACAAGTGCTCCTTTTTAGGTGGCTTGCTTTTATAGCGTTCTTCTCTCATATCCTTTATCTTCTTGGAAGGACTTGATTTTATCTGTCTATCTATCTATCTATCTATCTATCTATGTATCATATATATGCATATTCTCTTTATTCACAGAGTGGTAGGGTTTGTTGGTGGGGTATGGAGAAATCTTGAGGCTCTTATCATGACTATCCTATTTTAATTTTAGCTTTAGGATACTGTTTAGAAATTTCAAAATGTTGTATCCCAGTGAAAGACTTATTCAAACAGAAGGTTAAGAGAATGAAAATTATTATTATAACTAACATGAGGTGTGATCAAAACATACAGTGCTTGTTTAAAATTTTAAAGATTTGTTACAGTAAAAGACATTGCTGTTAATCTACCTCAAACACTCTCACTTTGAACACACTTTTCCCATCATCTTTCCTCTTTCTGGAGCAGTTTTGGAAGTTCTCTTTCCTATATTTATGAACTGCAGTTGAAACTCACTGAATCCTGCTGCTGAATGCCTTCCAATAGCCAGACAGACAGACTTATAAAAACATGACAGCGTGTCCTCAGCCACCTGTCACTGGTTCTGGCAGTGTGACTTATGGCTTGTCCCCAAAGTGAAAATGACCGTGAAAAGTCAAAGTTTGGAATCAATTCAGGACATTAGGCAGCCAGAACAGCACAGCTAAAGACACTCAGCAAAGAGGGCTTACAGAACTGTCTCAGAAAGGGGCGAGAATATGGGATAAGTGTGTTTGAAGGAAGAGGAAGTATTTTGGGGGGATCAATGGCAATGTGTCTTTATTGTAATCATTTTTTTTCAAACTCAAGAACTGAGACACCGTATTTTTTAATCCTACCTTGAAAATGCAACAGAACATGAATCTAATGTGAGTATGAAGAGGTAACAGAAGCTGGATGTGGTGGCACACACCTGTAACCCCAGTTATCTGGGAAGCTTAGGCTGAACGATTGTTCCAGGCCAGTGTGGCAGTTTAGCTAGCTCCTGTATCAAAGTAAAATTCTAAAAATGGTTGGGGTTTTAGCTTAATCCTCAGTACTAGAAAAGGGGAGAGTGATAGTGAACAAGTTACTGAAGATCATTGAATATGAATGCTAAAAATCTTAGCTAAAAACTATAGCACTAAGATCATACTGATCTAAGGCACCAAGTAATCCAAATAAGAGAAATATTACAACTTCCAATCTGCTAGATATCTGAAACCTGAGTTCTAAAATTGAAGAATAAATTCCAAGAACAACAGAGGTTAAGAGTAGGAAGAATTTATTGAAAGAAAGGCAGCTTCTAAGAGAAAAACAATGAGGACTAGAAAGTGGGTTGACAGCCCACCCACCTCTCAAAGGTGTTTTATGGGGCAAAGCCATGAGGTGAGCTGGGTACAAAGTGGGACAAAACTTTAAGTTCCAGGCCGGGGATTTAGCTCAGTGGCACTGTGCCTGCCTTGCAAGCACAAGGTCCTGAGTTCGATCCCTGGTACCAAAAAAACCTAAACAAACTACAAGTTCCAGTGGAAAATCATGAGGTGGGACAAAACTATGATTAACCAATAAGATTATAAGTATAGTCACCCAGATAATATTGATTAAATGGGGATCCAATGGGAAAGCTAGTCATGTAGCAAAGTGTCCATGGATTTCCCTGAAGGAATGGGATAGCTAGGGATGGTTTGGTTCCCTCTTAAGTTGATTGATGTCTATTTAGAATATCAATCACTTCTTCATATCAGACATACCATATCATCAATCATATCAGACCCTTCTTGGCCTGCTATTCATCCCTAGGGAAAATAGATAGGTGTAGTAATTTCTGTCTTCTTACTGTTAATCTTCAGTGAATGTGGCTCAATTGTTTTCTATGCTGAGGGCCCATCCCTGTCCAACTGCCTTATAGTATTCTTAACTAACTGAGCTATCTGCAATAATACAAAGTCAATGTAACCATTTTGCTCAGTTCTCCGCATTAATTTTCAGTGTCCAGTGGAGCAAGTGCTGTCATCTTCACCCTCTGTGTAAAAGTAGAAATCAGCCCCAGGTAAAAGTGAATTTACACCCAGGCTTTGTCTCATTGCAAAGGCTGATCTCTTAACTCCTCCTCAAAGTAACTACACACAAACACTGAAGAGGAAGACATCGCATTTTAAACTGTGCCAGGGTTTTTAATAATTGTTTGAGTTAGAAGCATTTCACAGTGCATCCATGGGAGGGAGGGAACACGCCCTTCAGTCTCTGGAGTGTGACTCTTAAATACATGGACATAGCCAGATGAGCTGCAGAATCCTGGGGATGTACCACACGTGAGAGGCATCCCTCCAAGGAGGAACGAACACCCAGAACCCCATGGGGACCTATAAGCTTCCCAAGCTTCTTCCTTATGGTGGAGGAGGGACGTGGGCAGGCCACAAAGAAGATGACCCTGGCCACAGGGAGCATAAGACGCCTGCAGCCGAGCCAGCAGGGTGGTGGTGACCGATGGCACTGTGACTCACTTCATCTCTACTTGGTGGAGTTCTGGGTGGGGGCTGGAGGATCTTCAGACAGATAAAAGGCATTCAGAGGAAGCCTCTCCCTGAATTTGCTGTTACCCAAGCGCTCTCAGTTTGAAGTGCAAAGGGGCAGATTTTGGGATGGCGTTTACCAAACCCTCTCACTACCCTATGTGCATAAAATATTAAATATATGAAGTGATGCACATGTCAGTAGGCATTCAGTAGGCCCAAGTATCAGGAGGTAGTGAATCATCCATTGTCTAGGCTATGATTTAGAGGTATTGGTATTTTGTGTTTTGCCTAGTCTGCTTCTTCTGAATTTTTAGCCATGTCCATGAATTGCAGTGTGGTGACTGACGCTGATTGCTGAGCTGCGACTCCAGTCTGGTGCTAATCACCTGGATCCCGGCCGAGCTCATGAGGCCAAGGGGTTCCCCCTGACATGCACCTCCATTGTCAGACTCAGGTTCCAGGCCACACATACTTCTGAGTAACTGCACCGTATCCAGGGGTTTCCACACCCCTTGGGTTCTGTAACTGCTAGGCTCACTAATTTCTGGCCAGGTGCTGCACTTTTGATGGCATATTTACCAGAAAAGATTCACATCAAGAGCAGTCAGATGGGGCCCGCTGTGCTAGGCCACTCAGGTCCCGGCACATCCGGTGTTCGCCGCCCTGAAGTCCACTGCCTCATGTCCCGCTGGAGGTCTCATCACAGGGACTTCGCGGGCTGCACCCCAGCTTTCAGCAGAGCTGTCCTTTCTGGAGACCAGCCCCAAACCAAGTTGCTAGGGACTCCTGCAGTAAGTCTCTAGTCCCCACCTGCCCAGTGCTCGACACTAGGTTGAAGAAAAACTTAAGACAGCCAAAGAGAAAGTGTGAACTGGGACGGCCAATGCTCCTTTGCCAAAAGGCCCTGGTCTGTCTCACCTACTGAATTTTATTATTCATCAATCAGGGTAAAGGTGCAATATGTGTATAGATGTGCAGTTGTGCAATTACCATGGAAACCAGTGTAGACAAGGCTTTAAAGAGAAGTCAAAGCATTTTCAAATTAGAAGCAAGACAGACAAAATATGTGGTTGTAATTAGAGCACTGTGTCCTTCAGGCTATGAAGGCACTAAGGTGGGAATGGAGTTTGGGTGCGGTTCCTCGGACCTCAGCTCCACCTGTTATCTTGTGTCAGGCTCGCAGCTTCCTAGGCCGTACTCTTGGCTCGCCCGGGGGAGGTCATGGTGACCTGTGCAGCAAGCAGTGCCCATGAGATGCTTCTGTGAGTCATGCAGCTTCAGTCAGGCTCGCTTCTTAAAGCCAGTCAAGGGGTTAACTCTTTACAGCTTACATTGCTTACGGCATGCTCTGGGCATAATATTGCTGGTTCTGGCACTGAGTCACCTCATCCTTCACACAAAATCAAGTGGAGGCGAAGGGCTTTGATAAAGACACTTTCACTCCTGAGGGGGAATCCCCAGGGATTTAGAGCCTTTCAAGAACCATGCACAAATCTTTATTATATAAAGAGATCAGAAAATATTATCATGCAGTACTAAAATTTTCATTCTAGGTTTAGTTCAAAGTGGAAGGTCAGGCAAAGAAGGGACAGGATACAGGGAGGGGCTGATTGGTAAACTTCAGACACGAAACGAGGCTTGTAATCCACACTCCTCCCACATGCCTCTCCTCAGGATAAGCAGGTTCTCTTCCCCTGGTAGTAGGGATGGTGGGTCTCACAGGACGCCCTCACCACCCGCCTCAGGGTCAAAGACAGAAGTCACTGAGTCCTTCCCTTTCCTAAATTATTCAGTTCAAAACATTCAGTATGCCAAAGTTAGGGTAGTGTGTCATTACCAGTCCAAAACATATGCAGAGCTGTAGAAATGAGCTTTATTTTAATTAATTACTTTATTTATTTTGAGACAGGCTCTTGCTATGTAGTTCAGGCTGGCCTTGAACTCACCCTGTAGGCCAGGCCGGCCAGGGCCACTAGGCTATCTGCCTGCCTCAGCCCCCTACGTGCCAGGATTACAGGCCTCCACACCCAGCAAGGCAAGTCTTTTAAGCATGTTGTTGAGGTTAAAGATGATACCCCAAGCAGGGTGCTTTGGTGTGCTGAATCCTTTAATGAGGCCTCAGAAGTAGTCCCTCTCTCTGGCCTTCCTGTCTCCTGATTTTTCTCTGCACCAAAACAAGCCACAGAAAATGTAGCAGACATCCCTGTCCAGTACTAGTGGGCTATAAGTGGCACCTGCTTCTTGCCTTCCATAATTCAGCTATATTGTTTTCTATCAGGAGTCAGACTGAAGCTCTACCTGACTCAAATGCGCATGTCAGCTTTTGGACTGGCGAGTATGGCCCCGCCCCCAGTGGCTGCCTCGAAAACCTAGGCCCTGCTCTGTGAAGTGGCAGAGCGCTGCTGAGTTGCTGCAGCTGAGGTCGGTGTGACCCCAATTAAAACCCTTTGCCCTGAACTACGGCTTCTCACTGATCCGATGGGTTGCTGGCTAATTATACCCAGTACTGGTTTGTTCTTTCCAAGCAAGATAAACAGTGCCTCCTCCCTTTTACAGCCCTGCTCAGAGCCATTGTGCCAGATGTTTGCCCCTATGTCATTAATGTCTTCAAAACATACCCTGCTCACTTTCTTCCCACACCTATAATCAATAAATACCAGATGTACTTGGGGGCCTTTGTCTTTGTTGCCCAGAGTAGCAATGATCAGCCCCAAGACCCAGCTTTCTGAGACTTGTTTCCGTCTTTATTCTTATCACCTTAGTGTTGTGTGGCCTCACAGGAGACCGGGACCCACTGCAGAGGTCTCTGGTGATGTCCCCTTTCCCGTCCCTATAAGAAACTAGAATCCTTCTTGCTCAAAGACACATGTAAAACTTGACAAATATTATTCCTACTCTCCTTGCTGCTTCTATGTTAGAACAGGGATAAGGTAATTCTCTGGCCTTTCAAAGACATTCGTTCTGGACCAGCCTACCCTTCCGGGAGGAAGGAATGTCCCACAAAGAGGCCAGGGCAACCGGACAGAAAGGCCCTGTGGGTTTCCCTTTCATGCCCACAGTCAGGCCACTCCCTTTTCCTCCAATTCCATTTCCACACAGCTGACCTCTCCTCAAACTAGAGCAAAACATGGGACAATTTTCCCTGAGTCTTTGAGTCTTCATTTCTGAAGGCTTTGTATCACATAAAACTCTGATGAAATAAATCTTTTGTGGTTTTCTTTTGCATTGACTATGACTCTTAATAGGGGGAGAAAAGGTACCATGCCTTTTTATCCCTACAGTTTGAATCTTCCTGCTCTGATAAATTACTAACTGCAATGTAATTATATCAAAATTCTACAGGGTTGGGGCCAGGAATTTAGCTCAGTGATTGCACTGCTGCCCGCAAGCTCAGGGACTGTAGTTTGATCCCCAGTACCAAAACAAACAAACAAACACTGAAGGGTTTCCATATATTTTTCTTTAAACTTGAAATAAGGTACAATGTTTAAAACAGTTTTCAGTGGAAACAGAAAAAGGTAACAATTGTTCCTAGTATTTAGCATAATCATTTTATCACTTCTATATTTTATTCCTTATTGACCAGACTCAATCCTCTATACTCAAAATACATCCTAAATATAACAGATGTTAAAATCCATACTAGAGGGCTGGGGATTTAGCTCAGTGGTTCTGCCGCCTGCCTCACAAGTACAAGGTTCCAGTTCAAACCCCAGTACAAAAAAAAAAAAAAAAAGAAGACATACTAGAGGGCTGAGTGTGGTGGCACATGCTTGTAATCACATCACTCGGGATCGTCATGAGTGTGAGGCCAGCCTGGGCTACATAGTGAGTTCAAAGCTGTCCTGAGCTACACTGAGTGACCCTGTCTCCACCCTCCCCCCAAAAACCCATACTAGAACTGGAGGTGTAGCTCAAAGGTGAAGCCCTGGCAAACAAGGACTTTTGCTCAATCCCTGGTCTCTCAACCCTGGCCCCAATCATGCTGCTCACCAAAGAGAAACACTCAAGACAGTTACTGCTGGCACAGGTGGGTATAACAAACCCTGTTTAGGGAAGGGTGGTGCCATTAATCAGACACCTTAAGGTCTACAAGCTCTGTGATAAAGCATTTCAATTCTAGACTATCCTCAGAAAACAGATTACACAGTTTTTCTTTATAATACAAAAACATTTAGAAAATGCTTTATGGTAAATACTAGAGATTCGTTAAAATGTATCACAAAAAATTCTTATGATGAAATGTTAAGGAGACATTTAAAATCTTCCCTAAGGCAAATTTCCGAAAATTTTAGCTGTAAGCATAGATTGCCTTGGACAAGGAAAATTGTACAATATAGTAGAACTTTAGTAATGCTTCTTAGGGTTAAAAATTATGCCTCATCAGCAGGGAAGATTGGAGGTATTTACAAATGTGTCTGATTAGTGAATCGCAGGTTAAAACTTTATTATGGGGCCAGGTGTCCCGGCCCGCGGGTAAGTCAACGAAGACCCTAGAGGGGGAGCGAGGATGAGAGGGGACAGGGGACACGAGAGATGGAGACAAGACAGGTTTCTGATCAAGTCTCGTTTATTGCGGAAGCTGCTACAACATATATACCGTAGAGCGAAAGGGGAAGAGTAAGAGGAGGGCACTGGGGCTACTTCCTTGTTGCCGGGTAGATCTGCAACAAGCCCGGGCATGTCCGAAATAGGCACTCAAGAGTTCTGGGGGGGGGGGCAAGGCCCCCCACAGGTCCTCCCTTTAAAATTGTAATTGTAAGAAAGTTGTCAGGAGAGCCAAGCCTGCGGGGGCTGAGCCTGTCTTAGGTCAGAGCAACAAACGTGTCTGCACCGTGCACCTTACCCGTCCTCGGTTAACCAGGGAATTAAAGCTCTGGCACCTGTCTTAGGCGGCACACGAGGGCTCTCTCATTGCATGGCACGCTTGCTCAGTTGCCCGTCATTGGCTTGCCAGCCCTCTCACCAGGTACTCATCCTGATCAGCCATGGCTAACCGATTATAATGGACCTGTATGGGCGCTGTTTTTATTGCCTCGATTTGGGCTTTTAGGAAGGCCACGATTTTGTTATAAAGTATGGGCCCTAAGGAAATGAGCAAGAGTAGACCCAATAGAGGCCCCAACAAAGGGAGGAGATAGGGGAGAAAACCATTGAGGCCAGTCCAGAGGGGATTTTGAATGAGTTCTTGTCGTCTTGAAGTTCGCGAATTTTTCCCCTGACGATCCCAGATTTGTTGGCATAAAAACAATGTTCATTTAGGGCTATGCAAATCCCTCCTTGTTTTGCCGTGAGGAGGTCCAGGCCCCTTCTATTTTGAAGGACCACCTCAGCCAGAGAATCAATCTGATCTTGTGTATCTGTAAGAGTGTTGGAGAGAGCTTGAACATCATTAATCAATTGGTTGGATAATTTGGCATAGGAATGTAATGCCACTCCGACGCCAGGAGAGCCAGTGGCAAGGGCGCCGGACACCCCTAGCCCCACAAGCAAGGGGACCAGTGAGACGGCCCTTTTATGTCGCCCAGCGATATAGTCAAAGCTGGGCAAGGGCACTGGCTCATCTCCAGGAATAAGGGAGATGTCCGGGGGAACAGTTGCCACCACGCACAGCCCAGTCCAATTAGTGGGGAGGGAGGTGAATACCAAGCTCCCTCCACAGACGAGCACGTGACCCGGGGCAGGGCAAATGGCGGCAGGGCCATTAAGCGTTACAGAGCAGAGAGAGAAATTTTGGACTCCAACATGTATATCGAAGCTGTTGTTGTGGCCCGAATTTAGATAACAAACTGAGGCATTGAACTGTACTGGCTGGACCCTGAAAGGCAGAGAAAAACTGCAATTGTAACTAGAACTGTTGGCATAGTCAGTTTGGTCGGCAACTGGCAAGGCAAGGGGCAGGGGTGTGCCAAGAGTCAAGCATAGCCAACGATCCGCAGCAAAGGCTGGGTTGGATGTATTGATCAAATGATAAGTGGCCTCTAGGACACTCAGGGTTTGGGCGTCAGGGTCTGGGCCTCGAGGTTTGGGAAGGACCAGTGGATGATAATTTAGGGAGGGATACATCTCTTGGATGATAGTCTCAAGTTGTTTTTGCACTCGCTCTTCCCTGAGCTGATCTGAAGGCCCACCACCATCAGATATATGGATTGGGGCCTGTGGTGGCCAGGAACAGCAACAGACCATGCAACAGATTCAGGGATGTCATCTCTTTAACCTGTAAGCAAAATTTCATCCTGCGATGTAAACAAGGCTGGGCTGTAGATAAGAGAGTTAGGCTAACCTGATTAAGCTTTTGAAGATAACCAATACTACAATAACATATTCAGAACTTAACCAATATAAACATTTTGTAACAACATATTCAGTGCTTAAATATCAAGGACAACCAATACAATCAATTTATAACATATTTAGATAATATTCATTGTGATATGTCTCCCATAAGATTATATAATGTAAAATTTACTAGGGGGTCCCTTTAATGAATTAAGACCAGAATAATCATTTTCTGGGTGGCCACTTCTATATTCATCAAAGGGAGTTCCCATCTATAATCGTTTTGACAAACAATTAAGAATATATATCTTTTTATTTTATAACTGTTAATTGCAATTTGATTGTTGCGTGTGGGTGACAATGCACGTCACTTTCATAAAATAAATTTCAGTGGTACTTTGATCAATTAACAACCTGGGAAGAGAAGCATGTCTTTAGTTTAATAATATTTATCTATAAGTCAATTTAACAATAGGTGAATATCCTTTGAAGAGGAAGGAACATATTGAGCTCAACTGTATGAACACAAACAACAGACAATAGACAAACATATGAGACAGTGTATAAAATTAGGGTGCACCCAAATATAACTAGCCAAATTGAATTATACTATACTCTTGATTATTAGATTGTAATTGTAGGCGCCATTGTTAACTGGTTAAGATTGGACAATGTCAGGTCATCGGCATCATCAGCACGCCTATCAACTTGTTTTACTAGGCGTTCTGGGAGCCACCTGGCTGACTTCATATCCTTGGAGTAAATACACACCGATCCTGGGCCCCAGATAAGTACAGGCTTGGGCCCGTGCCATGAGTGGTCCAGGGGGTCTTTCCACATCACCGAGGCAAATTGTCGTTGCATCTCTGGTTGCCAGAAACGATTGGCTGCAGATAAACCTTTGGCATCCAAATGTAAGAAGTTAAGAATAAATAGTGCATGTGATATCAGGTTTCTAGGTGACCCCTTGATAGGGTACCATTCCCCTCTTTTTATTTTATCTAATGTAAGTTTGAGTGTGAGGTTGGCTCTTTTTATAATGCCTTGTCCCTGTGGATTATATGGGATTCCCGTTATCTGTGTTATTTCTAATTGTTTGCAAAACTTTGAGAAGCCAGAACTGGCATAGCCTGGACCATTGTCCGTCTTAATTTGTTGTGGACATCTAAGTACTGAGAAGGCAACTAGAAGGTGGGCAATTACATGTTTAGTAGCCTTCCCGGATTGTAGGGTGGCAAATACAAATCCACTATATGTATTAATGTTGACATGTATATATTTAAAATTTCCAAATTTAGGGTAATGTGTGACATCCATATAGTGTATAACATACATTTGGGCCCAAGATTTAGGTACGGCCTGAATAGCTGAAGCTACAAAGGACTGGCTCAATGGGCTGTACAATACCTGTAGAGTGTTTACCTAGCCCTTTGCCTGGAATGTACCCATTTTTAAACATCTGTGTAGTGACAATTTTATTAGGGCTAGAAATAATCATCCCCGTTTGTGATAATAGGTCTCTCCCCCATAGATTAATGGGTAACCCTGAGATGATATAAGGTTGAATGGTGCCCTGATTTCCATCTTGGTCTCTCCAGGTCAGATCTTTGGCACTTTGTTTAGGATTTTGACTCTGACCTATACCCCCGAGATGGGTGAGGGTGTCTTTTAATGGCCATGCCTGAGGCCAATCTTTTCCCTTGATGATAGTTACATCAGCACCAGTGTCTACCAATCCAGAAAATTGTCTCCCATCCAACCACAAGGTCATGAGAGGCTTTTGGGCTGAAAGCATCTCCGACCAGTAGACATCGGATGAGCCGAATCCCTGGCTGCCTAGGGCATTGTTAAGAGCCTTATTAGAGGTAGAGAGAAGGGGAAGGAGTAACAATTGAGCAAATTTTCGGCCTGATTGAATGGTGTTAATGACTTTGGGGGAAGAAACCATAACTCTAATCTCTCCGGAATAATCACTATCAATCACCCCCGGGTAGATCAGCAGCCCATCTATAGTGCTGTTGTTCTTGTCTATTATAAGCCCAAAGGTTTCCTTAGGCAGGGGCCCAAAGACCCCTGTCGGAAGGGCCTGTACCCCCATTTCTGGAGTCAATACTGTGTGGGCGGTGGAACTGAGGTCCAGTCCGGCACTTCCCATTGTTGCTCTGAAGAGGTCTGGAATGGATTGTTGTTTGCTGGAGCAAAATTGAGCGCCCCGTAAATTTGTTTGGAATTGGGGGCCCGGGGCTGGCCCCCTCTCCCGTTTCCCGAGTTCGAATCCTGGGGAGGGGGGAGGGGCCGGCCCTGGGCATCAGTCTTGGATTGGCACTCACTCGCCCAATGTCTCCCTCGATTGCATCGGGGGCAGGGCCCTGGGGGCGGAGCGTTGGGGCCCTGCATTTTAGGGGTCGGGCATTCTCTAGCAAAATGGCCGGTGGCCCCACACCGGAAGCACTTATTGCCGACGTGGCGTTGCAGGTATTGTTTGACTGTGAAGCCTTGCATGGCAGCTGCCATGGCAAGGCCCTGTTGGTAGGCGGCCCCAATCTCAGAGCAAAGGCGAATGTAGCCGGAAAGGTCAGTTTTCTTTTTATAGGGGCGGATAGCGGCCTGACAGGCGGCGTTGGCGTTTTCAAAAGCAAGCTGTTTAACGAAATCCGTCCCCGTCTCCGCGCTCCCAAAAATTCGGCCTGCCGCCGTGAGAAGGCGGTGGACAAAGTCCGCAAATGGCTCGTCTGGCCCCTGCCGGATATTAGTGAGGGAGGCACTTACGTCTCCTTTGGAGGGGAGTTTTCTCCAGGCCCTAGTGGCTGCGGTCTGAATCTGGGCATACAACCCCGCATCAAATTGCATCTGTTGGTCGTTGGCGGCGTAGGCCCCCTCCCCAAGGAGCATGTCAAGCACCCATCCATTCCCCGCCTGAGCATTGCGCCTAGCAGTTTCTCAGCAATTTTCAACATATCCAGATTTCCATAACAAATAATCACCTCCTGCAAGGGTGGCGCGGGCCAGGGTCTGCCAATCAATTGGGGTGAGCCAATTTTCTGCCACCGATTCTAAAATAGCCATGGTGTAAGGTGCAGTGGCCCCGTATTGAGCTGCAGCCATTTTAAGTTC
Source organism: Heterocephalus glaber (assembly GCF_053883595.1). Classification (NCBI taxonomy): domain Eukaryota; kingdom Metazoa; phylum Chordata; class Mammalia; order Rodentia; family Bathyergidae; genus Heterocephalus; species Heterocephalus glaber. The sequence goes on from NW_028258315.1 coordinate 1,207,571, forward strand.
TTTAATAACCTTGAAATCGAAACCTCTATGGTGTCTCCAGGCCTGGCCCTGTGCGTCAGCAGTTTTAGTTACAGGAAAGACTTCCACATTTTTAAGTTTCAGGGATACTCCCGACCCGGATGGCACCCTAGGGGCCGCCTCTCTAACGGGGGGTCGTGGCTTAAGTTTGTCTTCTCTACAGACATTTTCATGGGCTTTGCCTGTTCTTAAGCCTTCAAGCTGGGTAATAAGTTCTTGATGTTCCTTTTCTAACCTTATCTGTTCTTTTAGAAATTCTATTTTGTCCCGGAGTTCCTTTTGGGGATCAACAACAGGGCATGTCAAAGCGGGCGCAATGGGAGTGTTGGGTTCTGGAAGATAAGGAGGCGGACATTGAACTACGGGTGGCCAATCAGGATTGCGATATCTGGTTGCCTCCTCAAGATTGGTCCAGTCAGCCTCCCCCGGACCGTTCTGTGGGAAGGGGGGGTTTCTGAAGTGTCGGAGGGAAGGATACAAGGCTGGTTCCTCCTTAACAGGCGGGGCGGGGTTAGAGGCAGGGGCTGAAAGAGCGGGGGCGGAAGCTGAGGAGCGCCGAAGCTTTTCTTTAAAAGGCTTGGAAGAGGCAGAGCCCGCCTGTAAGCCCTCATCAATAACATTTTGTTTTTCCTTGTCTAAGTCATCGTCGCTATCAAAAGACATCAAGTCTTCTCCTTCATCCTTTGAAGGAGTCCCGTCCCGCAGGGGCTCGGGCCTCGGCGCCATCTTGGCGTCCCGCAGGGTATTTACAAACTCCTCACTCCGAGGGAGAGTGATCGACCCTTCCTCCGATCGGAGAGCTATCTCCCCGACCTGGATGGCTTGAGCCACCACCGGATCTTTGGTTTTCTGAGAGATAATGTCATTAATAAGATTCCAATAAGAAAATGCAGTGATCGGGACCTTTCCTGGTCCGCAAGTAGCATAATAATCCTTAAGGGCCTCCCCTACTCTTTTCCATCACCTCTTGTCAATGGTACCCTCGGCGGGAAACCAAGGGCAGAGATCTCTAATATAATCAAAAAATTTCAGCAATTGTTTAACTGTAACCTTTACCCCTCGTGCCTGTAATGTCTCCTTGAGACCTTGCACGAACAATTCGTGCTGACTAATGCCCTGTCCCATAATCGCTGCTCAACTTACCGAGGTGCGAAAAAGACGGCAGGTCTACGTCAATTGCAAGCCTCTCCTGTGCTGAGTGTGCTCTTTGTTCCTCAATCTTAATCTTAGGGCCCCTGAGCAGCGTCCTTCACTGGATCCCCCGTTCTCTGGCCGCACGTTGGGCGCCACTTGTCCCGGCCCGCGGGTAAGTCAACGGAGACCCTAGAGGGGGAGCGAGGATGAGAGGGGACAGGGGACACGAGAGATGGAGACAAGACAGGTTTCTGATCAAGTCTCGTTTATTGCGGAAGCTGCTACAACATATATACCTTAGAGCGAGAGGGGAGGAGTAAGAGGAGGGCACTGGGGCTACTTCCTTGTTGCCGGGTAGATCTGCAACAAGCCCGGGCATGTCCGTAATAGGCACTCAAGAGTTCTAGCGGGGGGGGGGGGGGGGGGGGCAAGGCCCCCCACAGCCAGGGATTTAGCTCAGTAGTTCCACCCCCTGCCTCGCAAGCGCAAGGTCCCGAGTTGGATCTCCTATACCAAGGGGAAAAAATGGACTTGAACTAAAACAAATCTCAAAGGCCTATAATTACATTTGCAGTAAACATGGACTTAATGCAAGATAACACTACTACAATAGGTGTTAATATTTGGTCAACTAATGGTTTACACATATGCTAAATACATTCTTTTCTTCTTCAAACAAGAACTAGGAACACATTAGTAGAAATCTACGTCAAAAGAAGAAATTACACTAGTATTGGTAACAAGGATCACGAAGTATGTGTGTCAAGTTGAAAACATGAATTTTAAAAGCTAGTCCATTAAGGAAATGTTGAGGAATGGATAAAACGGTATCTTGGAAAGATAATGAGGACTAATGCGCAAACAATGAGGTTGCATCTCTCAAGGATGACCCTGTATTGTGTGCGGGGGGGTCGCTGGGCCGCGCTGTGATCTCCAGTTCTCTCCTCTCTGGGGTTCCCGACCCCAGCGCTTCTCTTCGCGTGCGAGGGCGATCGTCTAAAGCCCTGCAATACAGCGAGAAGACGGCTCCACCACAAAGCGCGGGACCGGGACCGCGCAGCCCCGTCCTTCTCGGCGCGGCTTCCGAGCTTCCGGGTCCCCTCCCCCGGAGGGGCGGGCTTCCCGCCTCCCGCCGCAGTCCTCACGCAGGTCCGCAGACACACTAGAAAAGGGAGCGGCTTCCGCGCTCCACCAACTCTGTCAGGGCCATGTCTGGACGCGGTAAGGGTGGGAAGGGCCTGGGTAAGGGTGGCGCTAAGCGCCACCGCAAGGTGCTGCGCGACAACATCCAGGGCATCACCAAACCCGCCATTCGCCGCCTGGCCCGGCGCGGCGGCGTCAAGCGCATCTCTGGTCTCATCTATGAGGAGACGCGCGGGGTGCTGAAGGTCTTCCTAGAGAACGTGATCCGCGACGCCGTCACCTACACGGAGCACGCCAAGCGGAAGACGGTCACTGCCATGGACGTGGTCTACGCGCTCAAGCGCCAGGGCCGCACGCTCTACGGCTTCGGCGGCTGAGCGCTCGCCCGCCCGTGACCCTTCTCTGCGCGCGCAGTCAAAGGCTCTTCTCAGGGCCGCCACCTTTTCCCAGAGGAGCTGTGACACTGCGCGGGGTCAAGCCCGCCCTTCGTCTTTATCTCGCTTCCCAGCAGCATCTGATGCTCGCGCATTGCGGTATCGGAGCTGCATGGCCGCCTCGGCTTGCGGCGTGGCCTCGTTACCGCACTTGGGTATTGGGGTCTGGATTCGTCTCCGGTGAGAAGCTCGCTGCAGGGCGGGCGGCACTTGCATGTGACTCGGAAGTCAGGTGGACAATGTAGAGGGTAGCGCCTTAATCTGCAGTACTAAAACTTTAATGATGCAGATTAAAGTGTCTCTGGTGCAGAATGGAACAGGGGTTAAGAAATTGAGCCACAAAGGTCAAAATTCAAAGGAGCCTCACGTACCCTTGAAGGGAAGGGAGTCTTCATCTTCGAGAAATCGAAACTGAAAACAGGTAGGTACTGAAGAGATGTCTGACTTCATGTATGTGGGCATTTGAAAGTGGTTTTAGATAACTGCAAAAGTTTATTCGTATTAAATGAAAGTTTTAAAATCTGGTAATTAGATTTTCAGTTCGCTGATTTAACGAACACCATTGACTTGTCTTAGTTTCGGAACACGACTCCGAGCTTGGCCAAGAGTCCAGCTTGACGAAGTCAGACGAGCCCACAGCCTGGAGCCGGCTCTGAAATGGAGCCCTCAGGAAGTACCTTTCAGACCTCCGGTTTCTGGATGTGGAAGGGCCTGACTTCAACAATCACGACTCCTCATTCCAAAGACGACCGAATAGGAGAGGTCGTACCCACGTGGTCAACCCTGTCCCAGCTTGCCTGGGAGGCACCACATTCTCTATGCTGATTCAATGCTAAAACTCCTTTTGTGGAGGAGTGGGAGATTTTTCTTTCGTGCTTATCCATTATTTTTGCAACATCACATACCGTCTTGTGATAACTTTGCATTGATTTATTGAAGAGTGTTTGCACTTGATTACAAAGGAAACAAACGTAGTATGTTGTACATAATTTAAATATTTCTTTTTGTCGGGAATGGTGGTGCAAGTCAGAAATCCCAGCATTTTGGGAGGCTGAGGCAGGATTGCAAATTTGACCCCAGCCTGGGCCATTTAGTGACATAAACAATCTTACCATAAAATATTAAAACAGGGTTGAGGGTGTAGCTCTGAAGGCCTTGGGTTCTATCCACAGTACTACAAAATGTGTAAATTAGAAACTTATAGTTGGTTTTTAAAGTTTGTTGGCACACTTGTGACAATAATCGCATTCATCATAGGGAAATTGTATGTAATACATCAATTTTTTTTTACCCCATTTCCCTCCGGTCCCTTCAACCCTCATTCCCCTGTACCTTTACAAAACCTTGTTTCTAATATTTTCATATTTGTCTTAGAAATCTGATTTGTGCTTATATGCTGACATAATGGAACAAAACTTTTGATATTACCCTTTCCAGTTCAAGGACCATATTTTGAGAAACTTGAACCGTTAAAGTTATAGCTAAACTATTCTGGGGATTTCCTCAATGACCATAGAGCACACATTTTTTCCTCATTTTAGAAGACATGCTTAATATTTATAATTAGTCATATGCAATTTTAAGAATTGTTCTGTTGTATGAGGAAAGAGAAAAATTAAAAATAGGAAACTATCCATAAATTAACCAGGTAAATGTTAATATACACGTTTACCAATTTTAAAGGTAGATTAGAACAGTAGGGTGGTGCACTCCTGTAATCCCAGGACTCAGAAGGGTGAGGCCAGAGGGTCACTGAGTTGAAGGCCAGCCTGGTCTGCACAGCAAGACCCTGCATCAGGAACAAAAAACATGAATAGAACATACTTAGGTTCATAGTAAAGATTAGCATAAAAATAGCAAGACATTGGGTTAGCACAGCCGGTGTTGCACCTGGGTGTCAGTACCCTTGTTATCTGGCATTAACACAGCAAACACATTACGGGACAGAGGAGATGCAGGAAGGCATGGGAGTCTGGTCAGTGTCCTTACGGTGGGCAGTGTGGGAGACCTGATGAAGGGTTGATTATAATTTTTTTGGTACCAGGGGTTGAACTGGGGTCCTTGTGCTTGTGCAACATATGGCGAAACCACTGAGCTAAACCCCTGGCCCTTTTGAAGCATTTTTTAAAAAGACCTTGTGCTAAGCACAGGTCAGAAGCAGCAAACGAACTTTTTTAAGAAAGCACCAGACTGCAGACTCAGCCACAACAAATTTAAGATGGTGGATGTGGACTTCTTCACCAAAGATCAATGAAACCAGAATTACTTGGTAAAGATTGAATAAAGTGCTGTTATTGTGGCTGAAGTTCTTTTACTGTCTTCTTAACATGCCTTTTAGTTGCTATCCTTTCCCAATTGACTCCTCAAATTTTACAAAAATATTAAATGTCCTCTAATATTTTGTAGGAGTGCTTAAGAATGACTTTGTAAACAGCATGATAGTGCACACCTGGAACCTCAGCACCCAGGATGCTGAGGCAGCAAGATTACCACCATTTTGAAGTCAACCTGACTACACCCCGTGGTGTCGAGGCCAGAACTGAAGAACAAGACTCAAAAAAAAAAAAGGGATGATGGTAGAAAAGATGTGATGTGATATATATGGATAGGGCCTGTACACAAGAAGACAAGAATGACTGGCTATCATGTAAAATGTTAAGTCTCACGACTTTTTTTTAGTAATGTGGTTATTAACAGATCTTGCTCAAAACATGTGTCTTTTGCACAGTTACAAAATTAAAACGTGTGTTTAAACAGACTAAAGGATGAAGGACCAGGCGACAGGTAATACTCACGAGGCACTGCTACGCAGGGTAAAACTGTTTACACCGAGGGCTTTGGCGCAGCTGGCAACTGCGGATGTCCGCCTGAGGCTGGGAGCCCTTTGCGGGGCTGTTCCGGAGGCTCGAGTTGAGCAGGGGCCGTGGTCAGTCTGTCCTCCAATAGGCTGGGTACCTGCCCGGTCCAGGCTCTGAGTCCCCCTTAACTGCCTTAGTAACTGCACCCGGAGAGAAGAAGACAGAGCGAGAGGCACAGTGTGTGCGCACTGTGTGCCGTGGACTCAGCCCTGTGGGCCCAGTCATCCTAGCATTTTTCTTGGGTCTGAGTTTTCTGCACCAAGGGAGCGCTTGCCGGAAGTGTCCTTAGAGGCTGCCGGCCAGAGCGACTCCCATAGGAGATGACGCCAGAGAGAGGAATCCCCACACTCAGGCCAGTGGTAGGGGGCACTGAGCTGGACACTGCCAGTTTATATTGTGAGTTGAATTGTGAAAAAGGAGAAAGATAAGGTTACTATCAACTCAGTGCTGTAGTTTTAAAATAAAAGATGGCAGGGAGGGTGAACATCAGGAGTTCTAGTTTGGGCACCTTAGTCTTGGTCTCTCAAACACGCATGGGAAGAAAAAGGCCCAGCTGGCTCCACATCTGAGGTCTGGCAGGGAAACCTAGTGGGAGAGGGATGCAGGGAGTCACTGGTGCACAGGTGATTTCTGAGGCCTGCTGGCTGAGGCCTTGGGGTGGCGAGTGCAGAGATGGGAGCAGTACAATCAGGCTGTGCAGAGGCACAAGTGAGAGCTGCAGCGCCAGTCAGGCAGGGCCAGGCGAAGAACAGCGAAGAAATGGTAGGGTGGTCGGGGATGTAGCGCAGTGTTTCCGGTGCCTGACTCTCGAGCACAAGGTCCCGAGTTCGATCCCGGGTACCAAAAAAGAAATGGTCGGGGCAACTGTGCCAGGGTCCCAGGGGCCAAGCAAAAGGAAGATGAAGACTGGTACGGGCCGCTACACACGTGGTTCGTTCTGTGTTCTGGTAAAAAGCAACTACCATGAAGGCAGCAGAACTTTTTCTTTGGCGGAATCCTCATGCCAATACAGTGCTTGAAGCACATTAACTATGTTTAAGTATCAATGAATAAGCGACTAAATTAGCTTCCCAGTCCGGGTCAATGGAGCTCTCTCAACTATCCGTTTGAACGTTGTTTCACCGCTGCAGAGTCCTGAACATGCAGCGAAACCCGCAAATCCTGTGTTAGAATGCACAGTAACTCCCAAGACACCTTTTCCCATTAGGATCTAGAGAAAAGGCTTTTTATTCATTAGTGTCAGCATTTGCAGTACAGCTGGCGAGGAAAGCCAGGCGATTCTCTTTGGTCTTAATCTTGACTCCAACCAATAAAAGCAGCAGCGTTTCTAGCAAGATCTTCTTACCTAACAGCCTCTACTTGTTAACCCTAAATAAGGGTTCGTTTAAATCTGATCTTGGGAGAAATACAGGAATGTGGATGGGGGCACATAGCCCGGCAAAACAATGAAGAATGATCCAGCCTTCGTCCCTTCATGCGCGTCAGAGCTGTGGGTCTATGGCCTGAGCTTGTTCTCACCAGATTCTACTCCAGATTAAGCAAGGACCCAGTCACTGACATGTAAGCCTGTTTCTCTCCTGATTTTGACATAGTGTTACGTGAGACAGATGCTTGGTGCACATGAGGGCCAGGCTTCTTAAATTAGTTCTGCACAGGTGAGGCAGGGATGAGATATACAGGAAACGCTAGGGTAAATTAAACCACGTGTTGACCCAGGAAAATGCGGGGCACTAGGTCACGGAAGAGCAAGAAGGGGTTCTACCCTGAGCAAAGCAAATCAGCAAGAGGCTCCTGTGTACTCCGGGGACCGTAACTTTTTGCTTTCGTTTATTCTCAGGCATCTACGGGACCTTTTCCTCATTGGCGGGAAGACAGGCAAAACTACCCAAGCAGTCAGGGGGAGCGGAAACCCTGGGGCGACTTTGCAAGACGGTTACGCCCCCGTGACGTAGAGGATCAAAGACTCCTTTCTCTCACAGTGGAAAGTGGCTTCCCGTTAGTACCATCCAAGGAAAGAGATTTGTCACACTATTCTTACACAGGCTTTACAAGTACACACGTCCCTCCTAGTAGAAAAACAATTTTCCACTAGTTAGTTCCGGGACAGCGACAAGAAGACCACTTGCCTACGAAGACGAAGGGCGGGCTTGAGCCCGCGCAGTGTCACAGCTCCTCCGGGAAGAGGTGGCGGCCCTGAGAAGGGCCTTTGACTGCGCGCGCAGAGAAGGGTCACGGGCGGGCGAGCGCTCAGCCGCCGAAGCCGTAGAGCGTGCGGCCCTGACGCTTGAGCGCGTAGACCACGTCCATGGCAGTGACCGTCTTCCGCTTGGCGTGCTCCGTGTAGGTGACGGCGTCGCGGATCACGTTCTCCAGGAAGACCTTCAGCACCCCGCGCGTCTCCTCATAGATGAGACCAGAGATGCGCTTGACGCCGCCGCGCCGGGCCAGGCGGCGAATGGCGGGTTTGGTGATGCCCTGGATGTTGTCGCGCAGCACCTTGCGGTGGCGCTTAGCGCCACCCTTACCCAGGCCCTTCCCACCCTTACCGCGTCCAGACATGGCCCTGACAGAGTTGGTGGAGCGCGGAAGCCGCTCCCTTTTCTAGTGTGTCTGCGGACCTGCGTGAGGACTGCGGCGGGAGGCGGGAGGCGGGAAGCCCGCCCCTCCGGGGGAGGGGACCCGGAAGCTCGGAAGCCGCGCCGAGAAGGACGGGGCTGCGCGGTCCCGGTCCCGCGCTTTGTGGTGGAGCCGTCTTCTCGCTGTATTGCAGGGCTTTAGACGATCGCCCTCGCACGCGAAGAGAAGCGCTGGGGTCGGGAACCCCAGAGAGGAGAGAAGCGGAGGTCACGGCTGAGGCTGGGATGGGATGGGCTGGCGAGGGAAGTCTGTCCCGGAAGGCGGACCCGCCTGGCGCGGGCGACCCCTTCATTACCTAGTTTAGGTTTGTTTTTTATACGTGAAATATTCCTACGCATCACAAACATGGGGGAAACTAGTTCTTTTAATACTAGTGTTCCCCTCCTCGCCCGAGCGTGTGCTTCTCCTAATGAGTTTCCAAATGGAGAAAAATCCTTACGTTGTAAAAACAAAGCGTGGTGGAAAGAATAAAGGGAGGGTCAGTTTCAGGTTTTTCTGCTAGTGTGAGTTACGTTAACATAGGACAGATTAACAGGAAGACGAAGTTTGGCTACTTATGTAAGTGGTTATGAGCTCCATGAAAATGAGATTCTTGGAATCAGGTGATTGGGACACCCCGAGTTCCAGAAAGGAGAGTGAGGTCCTGGACACTGAGGGCAGAAGGAAGCTGAGCAGAAATTTTGAGCAGAGGTCACCTGGTCATATTATGCAGATAAGTGTCACGCGACACAAGTTGCTTTTGTGTATCTTTCTGTTCAGATTTCTTCGCTGAGGAAGAATTCTTTTTTAAGTAAATTTCCTTTGTAAAAGGAATTTATATTTTATAAAGTCATGGGTAAATTAGAGATTGTGATGGCTATTTCTCAGTTTCCATTAACTCAAAATAATATGCGGAGGGCTTATTTTGGAGGTGACACTGTGCACTTCTTCAGTGTTCTAACAGTTAAAACTGAGGGTTCAATGACCACATTAAATCGTCCATTGCTGATCAGGCCCAAAACCCCAGTCACATCATACCAGGTTAGTAAAGCCAATATTTTAACACAAGCAACCGAAATAATAACCACAATGGATCAAAGTTTAGATGTGTTCATTACAGAGCCAACAAATGCACCCTCAAGAGAAAGGCTCGAGCCTCAGAAAGGCGCATGCGTTGTCCTGGGCACTTCAGCGCTCTGGTGCTAGACCTCAGCCCTTCAAGGAGTCCTTGTCTTCCTGCAAAGAGTTGGACTCCCAGGTCACACAAGTTGTTTTATGATTCCAGAAGGTAGTTAATATTTAGTAGCATCAGTAACATTAATTTATTTTGCAATGGAAGTCAATTTTTATTGAAAAGTATTAATATGTAACAATTCGTTACAATAAATGTGCTTGTGAGAATTTTAACTGAGTTTATTCATCAGACTGCAAATAAATTACAATAGTATAAATTTACACCTAACTGAACTTGCTCAGTACCGATAGTCCATTCCCCTACAGGAGTGTGAAAGTTCAATGCAGAGGCACAGAATGCTGTTAACACTGGAAGACAAGGCCAACTTAAACTTTTTTAAAAAATCAATGAAACAGTGTAAAACACTGTTCAAAATTCATTACAAAAAAAGAAAAGGAACAAATTTCTGTTCAGTCACAGCCCGGGGACCTCTCCTCCCTCCATGTGGCTCTCACCACAGCCTCAGCCCAGGTCTGGGCCCACGGTCTGCCCTCCCCAGGGAGCTGCTCCCAGGCTTGGACAGAGACTCTGCTCTTCTGCCTCCTTGTGCCACATGACTGAGGTTATCCCACAGGTTTTCTAGTCTTCAGATGCACTGAGAATGGCGAAGAGCGATAAACCCTGTCACACATGCGAGGTCAGCTTCCCAGTTTCTACCAAAACCGCACGCTACCCACCTCCTTGTGGTACCTCCAGGGTACTCAGGAGTCTGCCAGCCTTTGGGAAGCTCAGGCGGAGCAGTAAGCAGCTGAGAGAAAGCTGGCACACACAGACCTGGGAGGTGTGCAGATCAAGAACGCTAGGCTGTGCCCTCCCTATGCCGACCACACTCTTATCAGACAACCTTAGAAAGCACCAGAAGGAACAGTGGCTGCCCCACCTGCTGCTGCATCCTCGGCAGGTCCTGGGCTGCCCAGGCAGTGTAAGAATAACTGCAATTGGAGCAGCCGACTGTCAGCTGCCAGATGAGAGAAGGTGGCCAGTTGGTCGTAGAAATACTGTATCTAATTGTTCAAAAAAGACAGGTGCAGAAGTCTGGACTTCTTTTGTTTGTTTTTTGGTACCAGGAATCAAACTTAGGACCTCCCACTTTCCAGGCAGACACTGCACCACTGAGCTACATCCCCAGCCCCTGTAATTCCTTTGTAAAGGAACCCTGATGTTCACACAAGTGGATCACAAAAATCCATGTGGGAACCACATTGCTGGATGTCAGTGCATTCCAAACTGCCCTGAGGAGGAATGTCCTCCAAGAATACATGCTACTAACCTCCTAGGCCTTCCGTGTCACAGCAAAATGACACTACTGAGATGGAGCAAGGCACGAGGTGCCCTGCTAGGGAAAAGCAGGTGCTCAGCAGCCTGGTTCGCAGCCCAGGTCCCTCCCACCTGTGAACAGGACATTGCATAGCACCCAAGAAAGGGTTCACAGAACAGCAATTGGTCACCATAGCAACCACAACAGTGTTGTGGTTGTGTTTAGATGTCCTCCCAATGCCTCATGCACTCATAGGTGGGAGTTTTGGGATGTGGCAGGATCTAGGGTGTATGATGCTGGGATTAAGGGTGTGTGATTACTAAATTAGTCCATTGATTGCTCTAGCATAATTCTGGATGCAGATAATGGGAAGGCCCACCCTCGGTGCTACCCTGCGTGTAGGTGGACCATCTGAAAGGCTGGTGCCCCTCAGGCCTGCTGCTAGTCAGAGCCATTCTGATACTCCAACCTCCTAGTTGCTAGGAGCCTGGCCAGCCTGACCCTCTGGAGCCCAATGTCTCTGGAGGGAGTAGATTGTCAAGCATGCTGTGGCAGCACCCGGGGAGGGCCGTCAAGGCCATTGTGGTAGTCATTCAGCTACAGGAGACAGCATTCCCTTAGTGTGAAAGAAGCTAGCTGGGTTAGCACCCATTATCTATAAGTTTTTGGCTACGGGTGCCATGCCAGTCCCTGTGCAGTAACCCATCTCAATGGGAGCCAAGCCACCAGGAGAAGATCTGCTCGTGCAAGATCTCAGCCATCAGTGAGGCAGTGGGACCTACTCACCCATCCATTAACAGACCCATGTGCCCCTTAGGCACAGATCCCAGGAGACCCTGAATGGCTCTCTGTCCTTAGCCTCAAGAATGCCTTCTTTTCTATCCCTGTGGATCCTAACTACCCCGTAAGTGTTCAAATTTGAATAGGAGGACCCCCAAACAGGACTTCGCCAACAGTATACTTGGACTGTCTTGCCCAGGGCTTTAGGGAAAGGCCACACTTGTTTGCAAGGGCTTTAGCTCAAGTCCTGAGAGACCTCAGCTTCAAAAGTGGAGGTCTATTGCAGTTTGTTGATGACCTCCTCATTTATACCCCCCCAAGGAGCTATCTGATAAGAACACCCTACTCAATTTTCTAGCCAAACGGGGTTATAAGGTGTCTCAACACAAGGGCCAGATTTCTGAACAAAACATGCCATACTGGGGTATGTCTGAACTTCAGGACAAAGACATTTGTCCTCAGAGAACAGAGGCAGCTTGCTGCCTGGGTTCTCCCGTCTAAACAGCAACTGAGGGATTTCTTGGGAATGGCAGGTGTCTGCGGCACAGGGATACCCCATTTTGGAGTGTTAGTCAAACCACCATATGAGGCAACTCGAGGACCAGAAACTGAACCCCTAAAATGGACTGCAGCTATTCAAGTGGCTTCTAAAGCCTTAAAACAGGCCTTGATGTAGGCTCAGCTTTAGGAATCCCAGATCTGACTAAGCCTTTTTCTTTCTCTCTTTCTGGCTGAGGGACAGGGAGTAGCCATGGAAGATGTAACTCATCATCTAGGCCAGGAAAACCAGCCAGCTGCCTACTTTTCCAAGCAACTGGATGGAGTAGAATAGGGCTACCAGTACAGCACCCTTAGTCCAGGGAGCTTCTAAGATAATTTCAGGACAAAAGAGTTAGTTCTAACCCCACATCAAGTTAAGGCTCTGTCAGAACTCAACGGACATTTGTGGATGACTGGAGAAAGGCTCACTAGATATCAGGCCATTCTCATTGAAAACCCAGATGTTCCCCTTCAGTCTTGTGCTGTTGAAAATCCTGCCATGCTTCTCCCAATCAACCAACACAAAGAGCATGAGTGCGAACACACCATTACCCCAAATTATGCCTGCTAGAAGAAAGGAAAAGAAGAAACGGAGGCCTGAGCTCCGCAGGACAGGCTTATTGCAGAGCAAACGTGACAGGGACCACGCTGGCACTGAGAGCAGACCAGCTGCTCTGTACAGGTTATGGGGTCATCTGTAAGGTTGTAGCAGCAAAGTGGCAGCCCGAACATACAGACAGGGCGTCCAGGAGAGTGGAAGACACACCCAGAAGTTTTGGAGGCAAAGTGTACAGTTTTATTTTTATCGCCAGCGGGTCAGTCTGGGACTGTCACAAAGAGACTGATCCCCCTTTGGGGCTGAGCAGAGCAGGTTATACTCTTGGGAGGGGCAGGGGCGGGCTCGCGGGACTTGAGCACTTTCTATTGGTTACATGTTGGGAGCAATGCTACATAATTTGGGGGAAAAATCATTTGATTAGCCGGGAATTTAGCTCACTGGTGCCGCCGCCTGCCCCACATATGCAAGGACCTGAGTTTGATCCCGGTACCAAAACAAAAAAAAATCATTTGATTAGGCCTAGTTCTCCTGCCTACAGGCCAGCTAGGGCATTTCGAGACATAATTGCATTTTGGCCTCTGGTCACAACTGAGACCTCAATGATCCGGTGATGCTGTGATGCTGTGATGCTCTAGGACCAGATTACACCAGCTGAAGACATCCTGGGAGGAACAAAGTCTTCATCTACTCAGTTCCTCATTGTTCTTGGATTTCCGTGGACCCCCAGTCATCTGTTACATTTGTTCCTCCTGGTGTACTGAATAAAAGCTGCAGTAAGCTGGGGGCTGTCCTCTTTGCCGCCCAGAGCAGCACTGATCAGGCCCAAAGCCCAGCTTCTTCTCCAAGTCTCATCTTTTCTACCTTTCCTGCATAATAAGTTAATTTGCCTTGTGCTGCTGTGGCTCGCAGGAGATGAGGACTCACTGCAGAGGTCCTAGTAATGTCCCCTTCCCTGTTCCCGACAGTTACACAGAGCACAGTTCCTCCGGGCCCAGCAAATTCCTCGGTTATCAGACATTACAGACCCAAGCTCAGTGCACAGAACCACATCCCATTTACATTTGGCGGGAGGTAGAAGTAATAAAACCTAGAATAAAGAAAATTCCTGAGATGCTTGAGAGGGTGTCCGGAAGCCTGAACACGTTGAGGGAATGGGGGAAAACTTCCACCAGTAGGTTTGGCTTTAACTGCAGAGAAACACATTCCCCGGTCAGGGTCACAGGGAGAGAGGCTGAGGCTTCCGGCCAGGAAATAGGCTCGAGAGGGCACAAGCAGAGATGGTGGCCCGAGGATGGGGCTCGGGGAAGCGCGGGAGCAGTGGCTACATCAGTAGCAGGGCTGTCTCTGCTGTGAGTCCCAGGGTGCTGCTGAGCTGGAGGGGGGCAGTGAGCTCTACAATTACATAAGGACAGTGGCAGCGCCTCTTCCTGAACTGCTTCCTGCTGAGTAGGGGTGTGATTGTTGGGGTTTCTGCTGGACCAGAGGGAGCCCCACTGATGTGGTCTTTGGCCACTGCCTGTGACATGGCCGCAGTCCTGTTGGTGAGAAATCTCCCAAAAAGGTTGAGTAGGCATAGCAACAATAAATCGGCGAGCAGAAAGAGGAGACAGGCACTAGCGAGGAAGAGTCCAAGATGGGCTAGTGGACTTCATGAATCCCATGAGCTCTGCTGGGACACCTGCTGTACTGCCTGCACCCTGCTGTACTGTCCCACTTATCTGGAATAAAAGTACAGCATGTTTGTGAAGCACAGGGCCTGTGCCTCCCTGGGCAGACTTTTCCTGGGGGCAGTGGATCCAGGCCCTTTTATCACTGCTCCCATCTGCTCTATCACTGGGAGTTTGGCAGTGTCTAGGTGAGGATTAAACTTTGCCTAGCGAGTAAGGCACATATGGGCACAGCATGAGCACGAGAATGGAAAGGCGGACTGGAGGAAACATGTCCAGACACTCCTTAAGGGGTTGGAAGGGCTATGGTGACCCGTGTCCTGGCCACACCACCCGAATGTTTCACAGCGATCTTCAGTGTCACTGTGCCCTGACTCCTCCAGGCGGAACAGAGACAGGAGCCCTATAACAGGCTGCTCTGGCCACTGCAGCCTCCCTACTGTCCTGGTCTCTGCAGCTCCTCCTGCTGCTGTCGGTGTTAAAGACAGGCCGCGGAAGACTAAAAGCCTTGTCCCTAACTTGCTGCACACATCAACCCCCAAAGGCCACAGAATCACCTAAGGTAATTCAGATGCTCTATGAAGAAATTCACTTTAACACTTACGACTTTAAGACTGCATACATTACACAGTGTGTTAGTTTTTTGAGACAGGGTCTTGCTGTGCAGTTTAGGCTGGCCTTGAACTCACTATGCAGCGCAGGCTGGCATCCAACTCTCCGGGAGTCCTCCTGCCTCAGCCTCCCAAGTGTTGGGATTACAGGCGTGTGTCACCACTCCCAGCTACACAGTGCATTAGTGACATACTGTAAAATACGCTTCCACTCCTTTGGTTTTGCATCAGTCACTGCAGGTAGGTTGAGCATGCTTCGTTTTTGTGTTTTACATGCATTCAACAAGCTATAAATCAGAAGACTGACATTCCCTTCGTATCGTTACAGTCAGCTAAAAATTTGCCTGCAGCCCACAGGATAGGATTTGCTTCAAGATCAACCCACAGTTGGTTGGAGACAAAGGGCACAGGGACCTGGCAGCAGGACGCGGTCGTTTCCAGCCAACGGTCCCGAGCGTCAGGGCGTCTGGTTGGCTGCGCGGGGCCCTCAGGCAGCGCCGGCTGCGAAACCTCGGTGCTGGGGTTAAGTCCCTAAAACCCGGACTTGCGGGGACCGGCACTGAGGGCGCAGCGCGTCCCTGAGCCCGCGCAGGGCCAGCGGCCGGGTGAGGGAGGGCGGCTGGGCAGGGAGCAGTGAGCAGATGCATCTGCCGCGGCCTTGGCGAGTCGTGTAGCCGCCCCGTGGCCTCCAGGAGTCGGGCGGCAGCAGGCTGGGCCGCGGCCGCACAAGGGAGCCTCGCAGGGCACGCGGGCTCAGCAGCCGGCAGCAGGGCGCGCAGGGCGCGCAGGGCGCAGCGGACGCGGAGCTGGGCCAGGAGCCCGCCGGAAGGCGGGGTTCGTCCCGGAGCCCTTGAGGAGAACACTCAGGAGCTGCGGGAAACCGGCGCGGTGACCCATTCTGCTGGCTGTTGCGTGGGGGACCCTGAAGATCCAGGATGGGAACAGCGCTCGAGACCTCAGGAGCGCCCGGTCCCAGGCCCGGCCTGGGGGGAGGCGGGCAGCTTGCGGCGGACCTGTGGCCGCTGGGAGGGGGTGGACCGCGGCAGCCACGCAGAGCTGTACCAGGTGGATCGGGTCGGCGGAGGGCGGAGGGACACGAAGGGTCACCGGTCTCCCCACTGTCCTTGCCGCTCGGCTGCCTCCAACCTTTAGTTACCTCGAGCGGCTTAAGCGCCGGAGTCTGCACCTACACATGGACGACTCTTTCCCTTAAAACCTAGAGCCCAGCCGGGAGTGTTGGCACTCGCCTGTAATCCCAGCACTGGGGAGGCTGAGGCAGGAGGATTGCGAAAGTTAGAGACCAGCCTGGGCTCCGTAGTTCAAGGCCAGCCTAAACACAGAGAGATCCTAATCCAAAAACACAAACAACCCCCCCCCCCCCCAAATTTACAGGCTTCTGTTCAATTTCTTCCTAGTTGAATTTTCAATTTAGGTATTATATAATATACTGTTTACCTTTACTCATGAGAATTTTTACTAGTGTGAAATTATCAATTTATTGGCCTTTTATTTTATTTATTTTTGGAGTTTTTGAGACAGAGTCTCACCATGTAGCCCAGACTGGCTTCAAACTCATAGTGGTCCTCCTGCCTCAGCCTCCCAAGTGCTGGGATTACAGGTGTGTGCGCCACCACACCAGGGTATTGATTATTTTTAATGAGATCATCATCGAGTTAAGAGTCTATGAGGTTGCAATAGATAATAAAGTTCAATCTTTCCCCCTAGAGACTTTGTAAAAGATTGAAGAAGATATATCACAAATCTAATAAGGGAAAACACTGTTGTGTTTTTACTTCCCCAAGAGAAATTAAGGGGAATTAATCTAGAAACAAAAAGTTTAAATAATGCTTTCATAAATCTCCTGCCACTCAAATTGAATTTTATCTCTTACAAAAATAACTTCCGGGATTTAGCTCAGTGGTTCCTGCCTGCCTTGCAAGCACAAGGTGCCAAGTTCAATCCCCGTACCAAAAAAAAAACCCCAAAACAAAAACAACTTCCATAATAAAGTGACAGTATTACTTATAAGAGTTCTTCGGGTACTAATTGCAATTACAAACATGTATTTTATCAAAATTTTTGGACAGTTTTGTGTTGTGAGCGGACAAGGAGGCCACTGGAGCCCAGAGTTCGGCCACTCTCCGACTCCGGGGAACCAGAGGGACCCGGCATGTCTGCCCAGCAAAGATCCCGAGTCGCGCCATCTCCGGAGAGCAAGGTTTACTGAGCATTTATCGCCTTCGCAGCCAGACAGGGAAGCGAACCCACGGCCTAAACTGGAAGCGGATGTGACGCCGACCGCACAGGACCCTTCTTCCACCTGGATGGCGCTTGTGAGAGCTTGGGCCAGGGCCAGCGCTGGAGCTGGCGGCGATCCGGAGAGAGGATGGCGGGAACCAGAGGGGGCGTCCTGGCAGCAGTGATGACCACAGCAGGCCGGCACCTCTGGGAAGAGCAGTGCCCAGGCAGAACCACAAGCACTGAGCCAGAGCACTGAGCCTAGGAGCAGCCCCGGGGCTTCGTCTTTTGTGCTGTGGGGAGTTCGGTGCAAACATGTGCTCATCTTATACTGTGCACAAATAACATGTGCTAATCCTGTGGTAGTAACAATATATTCTTTAGAAAACGTATTTTTATAAGTTTCTTGGAAGGGTTCACAGGAGAAGTGTTTTGGTACGAAGACCGCATAGTTGTCACGCTGTGGCCATCACACACAGGTCCACCGTGGTATGGTTATCACAAGCTAGTTTACTCCGAAGGTAACGTTAGAGCCAGGCAGAAGCAGAAGATGGTGTCTGTCCTGCTCACATCAGTTTTATTTCTATTTGTAAAAACCTTTATTTTTCTGATAATATAGACAGTTCAAGTGTCAGTTGAAGAGCAGATGCTTTATCCCAGGAGAGCGAATCCTAATTGTATCATCATCATCAGTAACAATTTTTCATAAAGTTGGAAAGAACTCATAGACTATCCTTGAAGCTCCATCGTTTACTGGATCCTTCCCATCAAAGCAATTTTTAAAAATTTATGTGAATGAATAATGCAGATGACTTTGTGGTTTTGTCTTTTGAGATGGGGGTCTCACTTTGTACTTCAGGCTGGTCTCAAATCAAGGCAATCCTTCTGCCTCAGCTCCAGAGTGCTGGGATTACAGGCCTAGGCTTCCACGCCCGGCTAATGCAGATGACTTTGAGTGAACAATTTGATAATTAGATTTACTGAAATCAAACTGAGTAGCCCAGGCTGGCCTCCAACTTCTGGCCATCCTCCTGCCTCAGCCTCTCAAGTGCTGGGATTACAGGCATGGGCCACCATATTTGGCTAAAAATTTTTTTAAGAGTAGGAAAATTTACTGGGAAATAGGAATGAGTAATAGGAATGAAGAATAGGAATAGGGAATAAGGATGGGGAATAAGGATAGCTCCTGAGATAAAAGGAAAGGGTCTCAAATGGGTCCTGCACATACAATGTTAAGGTAAAGAATATGATTTACAGAGCCCACTGTTCCTAACACAATCCTAATACAACCCCAGACACCACACGTAACTGTCACAGCCTATACAACTTATTCTTTGGCAAAACAATTTTCCTGGGAGACAGGTCTTTTCTATCTGGAGCAGCTATTACCGAGGTGCTTGGTATAGCACCAGTGCCCAGGATGACCTTGGGTTAACGTACTTCCAGTGGCTAATTCCCATCACAAATTGTCTACACTTTGAGTTTACCTTTGAAATTTAAACCTGACTAGAAAAATGACAGTAATTGTCACTGGCTATTTCCTGTTTGCTAATCTCAGACTGGTTAAAAGCCTAGGTACTTCCAGGTACTGCAGTTTAACAGTGTGGCACAGCAACTCTCAATGATAAAATCGGTGGCTCTGAAAAGAGCCTTTTGGTTTAACAGAGAATTTGAGCTTCCAAGTCCTGCGGACCTCATTTGCCCTTGGTCTTGTGGTGGCTCTCGGTCTTCTTGGGCAGCAGCACGGCCTGGATGTTGGGCAGCACGCCGCCCTGCGCGATCGTCACCTTGCCCAGCAGCTTGTTGAGCTCCTCGTCGTTGCGGATGGCCAGCTGCAGGTGACGCGGGATGATGCGCGTCTTCTTGTTGTCGCGCGCCGCGTTGCCCGCCAGCTCCAGGATCTCGGCCGTCAGGTACTCCAGCACGGCCGCCAGGTACACCGGGGCGCCGGCGCCCACGCGCTCGGCGTAGTTGCCCTTGCGCAGCAGGCGGTGCACGCGCCCCACAGGGAACTGCAGCCCGGCGCGGGACGAACGCGTCTTCGCCTTGGCGCGAGCCTTGCCGCCCTGCTTGCCGCGTCCAGACATTTCCTAAAGCCCAGCGGCGGAGTCACTCACCAGCGTCCCGAGAGGGACAGAAAGCGCTCTTTATGGCGTCGTCCGGGGGCGAAAAGGCAGCGCTGCGATTGGCCACTTTTCATTTTCGATTAGACCAATGGAAGGCGGCCGTGCGGGCCGCGGACGGTCAACGGGCGAGCCTGGATTGTGACGTCACAGAAGCACAATCACCAATCGCCGCAGACCTTCTCCGCGCCTCATTTACGTATCGCCCTCTAGATAAGGCAGCGCGGGTTGGCTGGCTCCTCATTGCTCTCCTTCTCGGTCCGAGATGCCGGAACCCTCGAAGTCGGTGCCGGTCCCGAAAAAGGGGTCGAAGAAGGCGGTGACCAGGGTGCAGAAGAAGGACGGCAAGAAGCGCAAGCGCAGCCGCAAGGAGAGCTACTCGGTGTACGTGTATAAGGTGCTGAAGCAGGTGCACCCAGACACGGGCATCTCGTCCAAAGCCATGGGCATCATGAACTCTTTCGTGAATGACATCTTTGAGCGCATCGCGGGCGAGGCGTCGCGCTTGGCGCACTACAACAAGCGCTCGACCATCACGTCGCGGGAGATCCAGACGGCCGTGCGGCTGCTGCTGCCTGGCGAGCTGGCGAAGCACGCCGTGTCGGAGGGCACCAAGGCCGTCACCAAGTACACCAGCTCCAAGTGAGCCCGCTAGTGAGTCTCACGCTGCCCACAAAGGCTCTTTTCAGAGCCACCCACTCTTTCTGAAGACAGCTGGCACTCACTTCTACTTTGCGAAGTCAAGGCTTTTGGCAAATGTGCCTTAAGGTGATGAAAACTCCACAGGGCCCAGAATAGAGTTGCTGTTGAGGTCCGGAAGGACTCAGAGCAGCCCCTGGGCAGATGTGAAAGGTGTTCTGGCCACTGGTAGGGAAAGGCAGGAAGGGCAAGGGGCAGCGCTACCCCCAGGACTGCCTTCTCGAAATCAGGACGGTAGGAATTGCAAAACTCACCAAGTGAGGTTCTGAAATAAAACGCACAGTTGTAGACGTTTCTTTAACTGGGCGGCTTAAGTGAAACCGTCTTCAGTTACTGCTAAATTAATCTTAAGGTTTTCTTTCAGCAACAGGAATTGTACAAGCCTCAAGTGCCAGGTTAGAAGGGCCAACATTTCCGCCATCAGCATGGTATCAGGCAGGAGGGGAGCAGAGCTACAGTGAGTGCGGAGCTGCAGGTCTTCAGGAGTCACAACAGCGCCTAACGTCGGAGCTTAAGGGAGACCTCTGCATGTATATTAACGTAAGCCACTGTGAGGCAGTTCTCAATACAGGCCCTGCTTCGTGCTGTAGGCCTTGAAACCTGACCCCCGTGTGGCGACGTTAGGAAGCGGAGCTTTCGAGGGTTTAGAGGGCTCATAAAAGAGGGCCTGCTCTTGCAGAAAACGGAGGAGCAAGAAGTCTGCCTCTGGGGAGTGGAGCGGTCCCTTGGCCGATTCTGAATGTGCTGGCTCCTTGATCTTGCGTTTCCCAGCCTCTAAAGCAATACGAATTTTCTGTTATTCATAAGCCACCTGGTATATTTTGTAATAGCAGTCCCAACAGTTTTAATATGCACAAAACTCCAAACTGTGCAGGCGAGAAGGAATTTAACCCCTCCGGTCAAACGCGGACGGCCTCTAAAGGGCAATTGTAGCAGCAGTTTCAGGGGAGCGGGTCTTACCCTCACAGAACTTTGCGAACGATGTACCTTATTATATTCTCTCATTTTTAAAACTACTAGGTTCTGAAATTGTATTAGTAAATATTATTAGAAAGCTCAGTTCTCGGGACATACTTTACAGGAAGTAGAAAAAAAGGCTGAAGAAGATTTTGTTTATTAACAAGAAAATGGGGGGCAGGTCAAGTCCAACTGAGATTTAGTTAGCTTTCACTTCCGGGTTGCCCCTTCTCAGATGTGCACATTGGTTTATTGTCAAGAATAAGCGTAGTCTTGGTCTGTTGTTGTTATTTTCATATATTTATCTAGATTCAATTTCTACCGTACAAGGGTTTTCCTAATTTTTAAAAATATTAACCTCATGTTTCCCTACGAGAACTGACCAGTCTGCTCCTCCGCTATTGCTGAGTAATTCGTGGAATTGAAGGCTGAAAAACCTTAAGGACTGTCTTGGTCCATTTACACTGTTATCACAGAATGTCTGACACTGGATAATTTATAAGGAACAGCCTCATTTTCTCACAGTTCTGGAGGCTGAAGAACAGAATCAAGGCCCAGCAGTTCCATATCTGGCGAATCCTGCTCTGTGCTGTGTCCTTGATGAGGGGAAAGGGCAGAAGTCGTCCCCGCCCTGCCTCCACCCAGCCTTCAGAGGGGCTTAATCCATCTGAGACCACAGTTCCCTCGGCCTAAGCACCCAGGCCCCACATGGTTGCTTTGGGGATTAAGTCTTCATTGCCTGAACCCGGGGGCCACATGCAGATCCGAGCAAGCAAGGTGCTGCAGACCTGACTCCCCCTTGGCCTCTCTTCCTCGGCAGTGTTTCCTTGAGCTTCCGTTTTATGAACAGGAAGTACTGACGCAGTACTGGCACTACTATGGCCTGAGTGTATGTCCCAGAAGTTCCTGTGTTGAAACCTAATCCCCAGTGTGGTGGTGTTAGGAGTGCATCCAAGGAATGTGTTCAGGATACCAAAATTTACAAGAAAGAGTAGAGAAACTAGACATTGCCATTATAGGGGGAAATGTGCCTGGCCTGAGAAGTGACCGCAAGTTATTAATCAGAAGTTGCTTTAGTGAACTAAAAAACCAAAGAATGTAAAGGAGCCCGATTACTAGGGAACATTTCCATAATTCTGTAATGGGATTATAACCCATCTCATTGATGATCACCACTCATCAGTTTCCCTTCACTTCTTAGAATCTCTTTCTAGATTTGAACCATACCAGACACATCCCCATGCACATATCTTCACTAATTATTGGAATTGTACTTTATTTTATGCCATTTTATATTTGACTTAATGATTTATTAATATCTGAGAAAAATTTGAGGCTTAGAAAATATTTGAAAGGTTGCCTCTATGTTATTCCTGCTCGTGTTGTTTGTTTGTTTGTTGCGATAAGGTCTTGCTATGTAGCCCTGGCTGACCTCAAACTCAGGGCAAAACTGCCTCAGCCTCCCAAGTGCTGGGATTACAGGCGTGTGCCACCGTGCCTGGCTACCTGCTCCTATGCCGACCAAGTTTTATTTCTTTACCCTCTTGTCAAATTCTGGAATAGAACCCCATTTGAGGGCCATAACCCTAAATTCATGGGTGACGCCCCTAAAAGGCACTTAGACCTGGGAAGTTTAGCCCCGTTCAGCTTCTCGAATATGTCTCCATGGACGAAGCCCACAGCCTCGGAATTTTGAAAGATTCTGTCGTTTTTGAGCACCGCCTTGCAGGTGGGAAGGAAGAGATGAAGACCACGATCTGCCGGGCGAGGACTGCACCCCCACCTCCTGCGCTCCAGGTCGCTGGGAGCTGGAAGATTTAGACGCTGATTCCTGGGCGAAAACCAGAACAGCGACCTGAGGACCGGAGCCAGCGAAGCGGTCGCACCGACACAGAGGCGCAAAGGTTCTGGCCGCTGCGTGACCGGCAGGCGGGTGCGGAGTCCTCCCCGGCTCCTTTTCGGAGGAGCGCGGAGGCTCCGCCCAGCTGCATGGGGAAGTTGTACGAATGGGAAACGGCATCGGAAATGGAGGAATAGGGACCTGCATTGCGGGAAAGGCGGTCTGGTGGGACTTACAGGGTGTCCTTGGGGCATCTTATTCCTCAACATCTACTTAATGTTTCGGACTCGTCCACATCTCTCTCCCGCAGACCCCGGGGCCGACACCTGAGACAAACACCATTTCTGAAGACACACCAAGTTCGCGAATGAACTCGTGAGAAGTCTGAACACTGATGTTCACGGCCGCATTACTTGGGGTGGTAAAAACGGGACCGCCCTGTGGGCAGCACAGAGAGGACTCGGGTGGAAGTCCTGTTTCTGGAGTCGTGTGTCCCGGCCCGCGGGTACGTCAACGGAGACCCTAGAGGGGGAGTGAGAATGACAAGGGACAAGAGACACGAGAGATGGAGACAAGACAGGTTTCTGATCAAGTCTCGTTTATTGCGGAAGCTGCTACAGCATATGTACCGTAGGGCTAGAGGGAGGGAGCAAGGGGAGGGTACTGGGGCTACTTCCTTGTTGCCTGGTAGACTTGCAGCAGGCCCAGACATGTCCATAAAAGGCACTCAAGAGTTCGGGGGGGGGGGGCAAGGCCCCCCACAGGTCCTCCCTTTAAAATTATAACTATAGTAGAAAGGCGTCAGGAGAGCCAAGCCTGTGGGGGCTGAGCCTGTCTTGGGTCAGAGCGACATACGTGTCTGCACTGTGTACCTTACCCGTCATGGGTTAACCAGAGAATCAAGGCTCTGGCACCTGTCTTAGGCGGTGCACGAGGGCTCTCTCATTGCATGGCACGCTTGCTCAGTTGCCCGTCATTGGCTTGCCAGCCCACTCACCAGGTGGGGCGAGAACACTTCGCCACGGCAAGGACCTAATTGACGGTCTGGCATTCGTCCTGGTCAGCCATTGCCAATCTATGATAGTGGACCTGTATGGGCGCTGTTTTTATTGTCTCTATCTGGGCTCTAAGAAAGGCCATGATTTTGTTGTATATTATGGGCCCCAAAGAAATAAGCAGAAGTAGGCCCAATAAGGGTCCCAGCAAAGGGAGAAGATAAGGGAGGAAACCATTGAGGCCAGTCCAGAGGGGATTTTGAGCGAATTCTTGTCATCGTCTGTTTAGATCTTCCTGAAGTTTGCAAAATTTCCCCTGACGATCCCAGATTTATTGGCATAGAAACAGCAATGTTCTTTTAGGGCTATGCAAATCCCCCCTTGTTCTGCCGTGAGGAGGTCCAGGCCCCTTCTATTTTGAAGGACCACCTCAGCCAAAGAATCAATCTGATCTTGTAAATCTGTAAGAGTGTTGGAGAGAGCTTGAACATCATTAATCAACTGGTTGGATAATTTGGCATAGGAGTGTAACGCCACTCCGACGCCAGCAGAGCCAGTGGCAAGGGCGCCGGACACCCCTAGCCCCACGAGCAAGGGGACCAGTGAGACGGCCCTTTTATGTCGCCCAGCGATATAGTCAAAGCTGGGCAAGGGCACTGGCTCATCTCCAGGAATGAGGGCGATGTCCGGGAGGACAGTCGCCACCACGCACAGCCCAGTCCAATTAGTGGGGAGGGAGGTGAACGCCAAGCTCCCTCCACAGACGAGCACGTGACCCGGGGCAGGGCAAATGGCGGCAGAGCCATTAAGCGTTACAGAGCAGAGAGAGAAATTTTGGACTCCGACAGGTATATCAAAGCTATCGTTGAGGCCCGAACTTAGATAACAAACTGAAGCATTGAACTGTACTGGCTGGACCCTGAAGGGCAGAGAAAAACTGCAATTGTAACTAGAGCTGTTGGCATAGTCAGTTTGGTCGACAACTGGCAAGGCGAGGGGCAGGGGTGTGCCAAGGGTCAAGCATAGCCAACAATCCGCAGCAAAGGCTGGGTTGGATGTATTGATCAATTGATAAGTGGCCTCTAAGACACTCAGGGTTTGGACGTCAGGGTCTGGGCCTCGAGGTTTGGGAAGGGCCAGTGGATGATAATTTAGGGAGGGGTACATCCCTTGGATGATAGTTTTGAGCTGTTTTTGTACTCGCTCTTCCCTGAGCTGATCTGAAGGCCCGCCACCATCAGATATATGAATTGGGGCCTGTGGCGGCCAGCAGACATCTTTGCTGGGACTGCCGCTGCAGGAGGCTTGGCCAAATTTAGGATATCCAGTGGGACTGGAAAAGTCCCAGTCACCCCCGACGGAGCCCCTGTAAGTTCTTTGTAGAACAGCAGTTAGATATATTTTTCCATCGGAATGTGCACATTGTTGGACTTCAGTATAACAGGTAGAATGCATCTCTGTGGCCATGGCACAGCCGATAGGGCATGGCCCTGGTTTGTCATTGATTGTTAGTATGACTTTAGGCTTAGTGACACAATCCCATTTTTGGTTATATCCTCCCGTTATCGAGGCCTCATAAACCAAGTAGGCAGTCTTGCTGCCACAATCAGTACTACGGGTGTAACTTGTGGGTACGGGCCCGCCAGAACCCCCGGCACAGTCACAGGGGTTACCATACAGGGCAATGAGCAGTTGTTCCTTGTTAACTGGTTGAAATCTGCTTTCTGCTGTCGGTGTCAGGAGCAGCAACAGGCCATGTAACAGAATCAGGGATGTCATCTTTTTTAACCTGTAAGCAAAATTTTGTCCTGCGATGTAAGCAAGGCTGGGCTGTAGATAAGAGAATTAGGCTAACCTGATTAAGCTTTTGAAGATGACCAATGTGGACATATTACAATAACATATTTAGAACTTAACCAATGTAAACATTTTGTAATAACATATTCAGTGCTTAAATATCAAGGATAACCAATGTGATCAATTTATAACATATTTAGACAATATTTGTTGTGATGTGTCTCCCATAAGATTATAATATAAAATTTACTAGGGGGTCCCTTTAATGAATTAAGACCAGAATAATCATTTTTTGGGTGGCCACTTCTATATTCATCAAAGGGAGTCCCCATAGTCTCTAATCATTTTGACAAGCAATTAAGAATATATATATCTTTTTATTTTACAACTATTTATTGCAATTCGATTATTGCATGTAGGTGACAATACAGATTACTTTTATAAAATAAATCTCAGTGGCACTTTAATCAATTAGCAACCTGGGAAGGAAGGCATGCCTTTAATTTAATAACATTTATCTGTAAGCCAATTTAACGATAGGCGAATATCTTTTGAAAAGGAAGGAAAAGAAATATTGAGCTCAACTGTATGAACACAAACAACAGACAACAGACAAACATATGAGACAGTTTATAAAATTAGGGTGCACTCAAATATAACTGGCCAAATTGAATTATACTATCCTCTTTATGATTATTAGATTATAATTATAGGCGCCATTGTTAACTGGTTGAAATTGGACAATGTTAGGTCATCGGTATCATCAATACGCTTATCAATTTGTTTCACTAAGCGTTCTGGAAGCCACCTGGCCGACTTCATTTCCTTGGAGTAAACACACACTGACCCTCGGCCCCAGATGAGTACGGGGTCAGGCCCATGCCATGAGTGGTCCAGGGGGTCTCTCCACATCACAGAGGCAAATTGTTTTTGCATCTCTGGTTGCCAGAAACGGTTAGCTGCGGATAATCCCTTAGCATCCAAATTTAAAAAGTTAAGAATAAATAGTGCATGTGATATTAGGTTTCTGGGTGACCCCTTGATAGGGTACCATTCCCCCCTTTTTATTTTATCTAATGTAATTTTGAGTGTGAGGTTGGCTCGTTTTATAATGCCTTGTCCTTGTGGATTATATGGGATTCCCGTTATGTGTGTTATATCTAATTGTTTGTAAAACAGGATTATGATATCTGGCTGCCTCCTCCTCAAGATTGGCCCAGTCAGCCTCCCCCGGATCGTTCTGTGGCAAGGGGGGGTGTCTGAGGTGGCGGAGGGAAGGGTACAAGGTCGGTTCCTCTTTCACTGGCGGGGCGGGGTTAGAGGCAGGGACTGAAAGGGCGGAGGTGGAAGCTGAGGAGCGCCGAAGCTTTTCCTTAAAAGGCTTGGATGAGGCAGAGCCCGCCTGTAAATCCTCATTGGTTGCATTTTTTTTGCCTGACTCATCGTCACTATCAAAAGACATCAAGTCTTCTTCCTCACTCTTTGAGGAAGTCCCGTCCCGCAGGGCCTCGGGGCCATCTTGGCATCTCGGGGGGTATTTACATACTCCTCACTCCGAGGGAGAGTGACCGACCCTTCCTCTGATCGGAGAGCTGTCTCCCTGACCTGGATGGCTTGAGCCACCACCGGATCTCTGGTTTTTTGGGAGATAATTTCATCAATAAGATTCCAATAAGAAAATGCAGTAATCGGGACCTTTCCTGGTCCACAAGTAGCATAACAATCTTCAAGGGCCTCCCCTACTCTTTTCCATCTCCTCTCGTCGATGGTACCCTCGGCGGGAAACCAAGGGCAGAGATCTCTAATATAATCAAAATATTTTAACAACTGTTTGACTGTAACCTTTACCCCTCGTGCCTGTAAAGTTTTTTTAAGACCTTCTACAAACAACTCATGTTGGCTAATCTCCTGTCCCATAATCGCTGCTCAACTCACCAAGGTGTAGGAAAGACGGCAGGTTCACATCAAACACAATCCTCTTTTTTCTATTTTATTTGTCACTTCTATTTTATTGGGCCCCCGAGCAGCGTTCTTCACTGGATCCCCCGTTCTCGGGCCCCACGTTGGGCGCCACTTGTCCCGGCCCACGGGTAAGTCAATGGAGACCCTAGAGGGGGAGTGAGAATGACAAGGGACAAGAGACACGAGAGATGGAGACAAGACAGGTTTCTGATTAAGTCTCGTTTATTGTGGAAGCTGCTACAGCATATGTACCGTAGGGCTAGAGGGGAGGAACAAGGCGAGGGTACTGGGGCTATTTCCTTGTTGCCGGGTAGACTTGCAGCAGGCCCAGACATGTCCGTAAAAGGCACTCAAGAGTTCTAGCGGGGCGGGGGGGCAAGGCCCCCCACAGTCGTGGTCTCCGTCGCGGGGCTTCCAGCGCCTCCCACCCGACCCGCAGGAGAACCGTGGTGTCAGCGCAAGTGCGCCTCGGACCCAGCTCCTACACATCTCCACACAGCCCTCTAGGGGGCGGCAGGGATGCACTGAAAACAATTGTTCTAACGCGAGATCCGAGGGTAGAGCCGCGAGATGAACATTTGTCAGAAGAAAAACTCACCGAGGATTCGTGCTTGCCGGCCCCATGGTGTAATGGTTAGCACTCTGGACTTTGAATCCAGCGATCCGAGTTCAAATCTCGGTGGGACCTTGCTGACATTTTTCCACTTTTCCTTCAAAACCCACGCGTCCCGCTCTAATCCAGCCGCACACGCCCGCAGCCCCGTCACCATCCCGGCCCCGAGGCTGGCGGCGAGGTATGCATAGATTCCCCCGGCTAGGGGGAAAGAATGTATTTGTTTTAAAATCCCGTTTTTTGGAAGAATGTTCACATTGTGTGTGCTATGACTCGAGATCAGGTGTGGCGCTTTGCTTCAAACTGCTGGTAGCAACCCAGGGCACGCACCCCTGAGGTCCCAGCGCCAGGCCTCACCTTTCTCGGGCATCTCCGCTCTCGGAACGGTTGCCCGAGCCCGCACGCATCTCCCCTGGTCACCATTCCTGCCACACTGTAGGCAGCACCCCAGAAAGGTAAAGTTATTGCACTGATTCATTTTGCCCTCTCGTCACTGTCTTCTCCGGAACACTCCCTCCTCCTCCCCGAGTCCCCGATCTCCATCACTGACTTAGACCTCCGGTTCTTTTCCTGACCTGGGCTCGGGACCCCGTCTGTGTTCGCCCCACGCCCTAAACCCCTGCCCACACCGCCTCATGTGTCCACTGCTCGTTCAGTAAGCTCCCTGTCTACACACCGAGCTCTCTGGGGTGCGGGGACCCTGGGTCCCGGCCGCCTTGCCGGTCTGGGCCCCGCCTTGCCTGGCGCCCGCGGACGCTTTCTGAGCGCACGAACCGGCCCGAGCGAAGGACAGCTCGTGCCCGCGTCTAGTTCAAATCCTTGTCCTCTGCTTCTTTCTGGATTATTTTCACTCTTTCCTTCAGGGACTGCAAGTCTACATCACCCAAAGAGCAAGTCTTTGCCAGAGACTGCAGCAGAGGTCTTCGAGGAGGCGGATCTCGGCTGTGCCTCGTCCTGGGGAGTCTGCTGCGTACCCGCAGGCCGGGAGGGAAGGATGCGATCGGACTGCGCGCTTTGCCCCCGGGGAAGGAAGGCTCCTTTGGCTCCACCGAGGCCCGCGGTCCTGCGGGGCCCTGCGCCCGGGCTCTGTTTTCCCGCCGCTGTGGGAAGCCGCACGACGCGGGTCTGCCTCTGGGTGGCGCCAACCACGCGCTCGCAATCGAGTGGGAGGTTTCGGAGGGCGGCGGGTCCGAGGACTTCCGCCGGGCCTTCCCGCGCCTCCTCCCTCCCGTGCACCTTCTCCGGTCTGCCGGGGTTTGGCGCTCGGGCCTTCCCGTAGACCAGTCTGACCCAGCCCCGAGGGTTTACTGCCCTCCCCGTGGACTCCTGGAATTGGGGCCTTTGCAATCAGGTTTGCAGCGAGCGTGGTTAGGGGCGGGGGCGCGGCCGTCCGCCGGTCGGCGCTGGGTCCTCCGGCGGGAGATTCCGAACACGAACACGAGGAATCCGAAGCGCGGGGTAGGTCGTGGGCGAGACGCGACGCGGGGGCTGATTGTGCGCGTGTACGCGCGTGTACTTGAGTGTGTGCTCGCGCGTGTGCCTGTGTACACGTGTGCACTTGAGTCCCCACGCGGGTCCCCAGTGAACGCCCCTGAAGGGCGCGTGAGAGGCGGTGTCCTTTAGCGCTCCTCTGGGAGGGGGGGGTCCCCTTCCCGCCCCTGTGCCAGCGTCGCACCCAGGGCAGCCGGATCCTGCAGCCCAGTTCTCCAGGCACATTTACTTCAGGTTTCCGTAAACGCCAGCGTCTCCCCTGTGACTACGGTGAAATCTCTCCACCTGCGTCCTCCAAAGCCCCAAGTGCCCCTAGTGAGAGCTAGCTTTCGGGGGCGGAGGATTTGAGGCAGACGGGAGAAAAGGCCTCGGGTCCCTCGCCCTGGCGCGACGGTGGCGGCGGCGGCGCTGGCTTTGGCCGCTGTGAGGCCCGGGGACTGGGCAGGCCCAGAGCACCCGCCCCTGGGCCCACTGGGGGAGATAGGGGGACAGGGCGGGTCCTGCGCCTGCAGGTCGGCGTGGTGCTCAATTCTGCCCAGTGCGAAGGGTGTTCGGGCCTGCGGCCAGGTCGGCAAAGAATTTAGGGAAAGAAAGCAGGGGGAGGGCCCCGGGGCCCCAGGGCCTCATGGTGTAATAGCACTCTGGACTCTGAATCCAGTGATCCAAGTTCAAATCTCAATGGGACCTTGTACGGCTGTTTTGGTTCAGTTCCACCTCTCCACAAAGTGCTGGTGATCTGCCTGCCAGTCCTGGCAAGTTTTTATCTGCAGACAGGGCTGGGGACAGAGCTCGGTGGTACTGTGCCCGCTTAGCATGCAGGAGACCCTGGGCTCCGTGCCCGGCACTGATAATAATTAGTAATAATAAACTGTCTGTCTGCAGACTTATGAGCCAAATTGGAAGCAGACAAGGAATGCCTGCCCCTTTCACTAGGGATACATTCCCAACAAAATATTGTTTTTCTTAAGCTATACAAGTACTTATCAAAAATTAGTCACCTTTTATTGATTGTATACTACTGCATATTAAATTTGAAACCAGCTCAAATCAGAAGCCCTTAAAATACACATACTGGCCATAACTAAAAGTAATGTCTTGTTGTTTTTACACCCAGGCTAACCAATCACAGGCTTTAAGCATAAGCATGTAATACATTGGGGTAAAATCATATGCAGATATGGAATAGAAATACCGTTGAAAGAAAAGCATTCATGAATTTTTTCAACTGTTAAATATAACTATCGAAGTGTATTTTTAAAAGGTGTCAAATTACTTTTGGATCCCAAAGGACAGAATTCATTGAGAGTTCGAATGTTTTCTAATGTTCAAATGCTCTCATATGCTGGCAAATGTATTCTTTGGAACAACTGAAATTTGTGAAGAAGCCTTTTAGAAGACCATTGGAAAACAGTATGTGAGAACACGAAAGTGTGACAGTCCATAGAGTTTCTACAGAAGTGGACAGTGTGAGGGCATTGTTCTCAATCCATTCCATGCTGGAACAGAGCACAGCGCCTCCTCCTCAGCCCGGCTCAGGCCCCTGAGTTTCTACATTTCAAGCGCTTTTTCCTGTGAAGCTGTGGACATCTGCTGTGCATATTTAGTTTTTGCAGGCACTCTCTGAAGCATATTTTATCAAGCTTTTGTTGCTTTTTATTATGCAAAAGTTTCCAAATGAGTATGCTTTCTTCCAAATTATATTTTGTATTAAATCACTCATCTATCTGGAACTTGACTTCGGGTTTTAAAATCACCTTTGCCTATGAACTGAAATACTAGCTTTCCATGTGTACTTTATTCATTCTCCGACTTTATCTGTTTCTTTCTGCAGACATATGGCAATGCTGTCTTCTGACCGGACTTCTGTAATACACCTTAGAGCGCTAGATCATTTTCCCAGAGGAAAAATGTATTTGACATTTTGGGTCCCAGGGGAAGAAGCAGAGAAAGGACGCTGGAGATGCAAATTTTTCATTTCATGATTTCAATCTCACAAATATGAGTAGAGAAATCCAAGGAGCTGGGCTCCAGTCCCGGGACCATTCCTACAGTAACGCTGCCGGCACTGAGTAAGCTCCCGAGCGCCCCTTGGTGAATTAGGCAGGCTTCCTCAAGATCCAGAAAATAACAACAGGTCTCAAAAGGGCTTCATTTGTCCCAGATGTGTAGTGTGTGAAAGTCTTTCAACACCAAAGGTGAGATCTGCCCCTGAGGAAGTCGAGGCTGATTCACAAACGCGGCGCTCAAAAGACTGTGTGCCCTGCGCTTCGGCTGGCAGCAGCTTGGCAGAGGCCGTCTCTGCATGTCCTGGAGCCGTGGAGCCCACAGGCCTTCCCGGGACCCCACTGGCAGAGCGGGAACAGGGCAGCCAGGAGGGAGCTCGTGCCTGAAAGCGAAGGAGCTGGGTGCTGGTGGACGAGCTCTTCTCTGTTGGCCCTTGGTGGTGGTGATGACCTAGCACAGTGAGCAGGTCCCGCGTGCATCCTGCGACCTGTGTGTGAGGTCTCAAGAATGTCCGCCGTGGACACCGACGCTGGACAACTTCTGGTGCTGAGTGGGAGTGAGATGAGACCTCTGCCGTTAGCAGCCCAGGAGCACCGCTGAGCGCAGAGTGGAAGTGCGGGCTTTCTCCAGGGGCCAGGAATGCAGAGACCAGACCATTTTTCTCCGCAATGAATTCTATCCCATCTTCAGAACCAGGTCCCCCTCTTTTGGGGACACACAGGTAGAATGAGGGTTATTTGGGAACAACCAGAGCAGACAGGCTGCGGACAAAAGGTCAAACTCAGCCATCTTGGGTTCAGGTGCAAATCACAGGTGGTTCAAGGCCGCCTTCCCAGCACGGGCTTCTGACTCACGTCCTGACCCGGGCACTGGGTTGCTCAGCGGGGCCTGCAGAGAACTCGGCCTCGGGACAGACCCTGCACTTGCGTCCTGCGGTGGAGGATGAGGGGTCCACTGCACAAGCCCTGAGCCCGTGTGCAAATGCCAGAGGGCAGCTGGGGTGGCGAGGCCCACAGGTGAAGGGCTGCGTCTCAGGGTGGGGAAGTGGGGCTGAGGGGCACTCGCCATGCTGTGGTGGGGATTGAGGACGATGCAGAGCTGGGCAGCTGTGCTTGAAGACCAGTGTGAGGACGGAGGGTGGACACTGAGCCCCTCTGCCTGGGCCTGCTCCTGTCCAGCAGGCTGCACTCACAGATCTGCTTTGGTCAAGGGCCTGCCCTCTCCTTGCATTAAATATCTGCCATTGACCCTGGAACTCTCCTCTCCCCATGGCTTAGAATTCATTATTGCCTTTAATTATATTAGCTTTCAATTTAGCCCCTGTCTAGCAGGATCTCTCGCTAGGACTCTCGACTCTCCCTGGTATAACAGCCGCATCCGCCTGCCTGGCATAACCTCACCCAGCCCTAAATCAGAGATGCCCCGCTCCTTTCCATGGGGAGCAGCACTTAGACACCAGTGCTGAGAGGCTCCGTGTGATAATTGCTCCTATGACACCCGCTTCTTGGTCTTTTTGATGGAAAGACCTAGGAAGTGCAGGTGTGTGTGCCCCTGTCACTGTCAGCGAGCACGGACACCACCTGCTCACAAGCACGTACATATCGTGGGACTCCGAGCTCATATCTAAACACCAAGTCCACCCCACCTTCATGGCGTTCTTCCCTGCATTCCCCTGTTCTGTATTTATGGGGCCCCCCACCCCTTCCATACCAAGACCTGGAGCTCCAACCACAGCAGCAGATTTCCTCACCTGCTCTGCCCTATGCAGAGGACTGTAATATCAATCATGCCCAAGGCAGGCTGTGAAGAGTTAGCACTGCAGTTGGCTAGTTTATAGAAGTGAGTCTGGCGGAAGGCTATGAGCCGAGGTCAGAGTAACTCGCACCCAGAGTCTGTTCCCACAACTAAAACCTTCAGACTAGAAGGACAGTGTTCCAATTACAACCATATATTTGGTCCATTCTATTCCTAATTCGAGAATGCTTTGTCTTGTCCTTTATGAGCCTTGTTTACATTAATTTCCATAGAAACCACAGCCACCTTTACCCCATTTGATTACCAGTAAAAGTCAGTGCCTGGGACGGGCCAGGGCCTTTGTCGGTCGCACCGGCACCGGTCGTCCTGGCACCCGCTTTCTCTCTCCTAGTTCTGTCTCTCAGTGTATTCTTTTTCTCAGGCCTGCATCACACACTGGGCAGGTGGGGACTGGAACCTGACTACAGGGGTCTCTGGCAGCCCTAGATTGCCCCTGCCATAGTTTCAGGATTGCTTTGCCCATCTATTACCGAAAAACATCCACTAAAAAGAAGTCGGCATTTGTTTACAGTTCTCCAGCCCCACCCACACCCCTCGACCCAGCATGAGGCAAACTGTGCTATACTCTGAGCACGGATCGTGTGCTTCCTCTTCATGTGTCGAAGGTGTGGAGTAGAACTGAGTTCCTTTGCCGTAGTTTGCTTTCAGTAGTTTTTTGTCAATTGAATACTAACTTTTGAAAATGTAGAACATTCACATGGCTTCAAAAGTTAAAGACAAAGCCAGGTGTGGTGGCACAAGCTTGTAAGGTTGAGGTTGAGCACTTCTGCGGCTGAGGCAGGAGGATCACACGTGAGTTGGAGGGCAGCCTGTGCTACATAGTGAGTTGAAGGCCTGCCTGTCTCAAAAACAAAACAAACCAAAAAGCTAAAGACATAGCAAAAAGTATACTCAAAGAAATGTGCTTCCCACAGCCCTCTTTTTTCAAAACTGCTACCATCTTTTTAGGTAACCAGCTTCAATATTTTCTGGTTTATCTTTGTTATATTTCCTTTTCAGAAAGAAAAAACAGGTAAAGTATAGTTTTTCTATTTTCCTTTCTTGGAAAAAATCCTGTAATATTCATCTCCCCCCCCCCCATCAATATCAACCAATGCCCTGTTTCTGGAATTTAAAGTTAGCTAAAAGGCTTGTAAGGGGTAAGGAGGCAAAATAAGGTGTAAAAGGCTTCAGGGACTTCCAAACAAGGTTATTTTCAATCGCAAAGTAAAAGAATAAAACAGTTCCATCTCGAGCACATTTGTATTAACGTGTTTCCTTTTGCTTTTTTGTACTGGAAATTCCCATTGCTTAGGGGAGTTTACATTTTCTTATCAAACTATAGACACCCATTAAAAAGTGATAGGTCTCCCACTACCCCAGGAGCTATTATGTATAGTAGCTGCCCCCTTCCTATCGTGCCTTGCCCCCTCCCCTGTGTGACGTCATGCCAAGATGGTTGCTCCCACCGAAGAATAAACCCTTCATCCCAGCATGCCCCTGTTCCCGCCTAGACAGTAACCTAATACTCGCTCACCTTCTACCACCTAGTGACCTCATGGGCTCCATTCCCTAGTCACTATCTCACTCAACCCCGCCTCAGCCCCTACAAACCCCACCCCAGTCTCCGTAAAAGACTCTCCCTGCCCCGGCCATATTGCTTTTGTCTCTGTTCAGAAACAGCTCGGCAGATCTATTCCCCTAATAAAGGCTTGTTGTGGCTTGGTCTCGTCTTGGTCTTCGGCCCTTTTACCTGACAAAAAGTATTCTGATTAGTAATGTTCTCTTAACTTCTTTGTACATATGTCTGTTAGACTTCCATTTTCTTTCTGAGTTTCTCCGTGGAATCCGGATGCACAAAGCATTCAAGTATTCCCATGTTCTCCACCACTGGCTTCATGTTTTTCTCATCGGGCTCGCAGTGTGGAGAGAAGAGGTTGAAAGGGTCTCCAGCCACGATAGCCAGCGTGCGGTAGAGGAGAATTCGCCCCAGAATTCGTGGCCGGGAACCGGAAGTGAATTCAGTAATACTGGAAGAGGAAGCAACACGGGAGAGAGTAGCGGGAGGCCCCACTGCAACAGATGGAAGAGATCCGCTGCTGGTAGCCAAGTCTCGAGCGAAAGCCTCCAGAGCGGAAGAAAACTACGAGGCGCCCTTCGCGTCCGGATGTATTCTACTCAGTAGGGTGGGCTGGTCTGTTAGATGTAAGGTGGGGTTGTCATCTTCTCTTCCCAGTGAAACTGGCCTCTCTGAAGTGGGTGAAGAGGGACTTACAAGAAGGGAAAAAGAAAAATGCCAAGAACGTTTCTAAAAGTGAAGTCCAGCCACAGAGATTCCAGATAAAACTTCAGTTCTCAAAACACAAACTAGCAGAGGATGGTTTCGATCCATCGACCTCTGGGTTATGGGCCCAGCACGCTTCCGCTGCGCCACTCTGCTGCTGACTGAGAGCCTTTGCTTTTCTCCTTTGTCTCGGAAAACGTCAGTTGTTTGCTCGCCTACGTGTCCCAGTCCCCGCCTCTCCGATCCAACGTCTCCCGGGGCCGGCCTCTTCCGGCGCAGCCAGACTCGCGGCAGGAGCTCCGCGCGTTCGTGTCTGGATCGATGACCGGTGGCGCGCGAGGAAACACCCAAGAAAGCTGTCAGGGCCAGATAGCCGCATCGGGCCGGAGGCCCTGCCGGGGACAGCGGCTGCTACCTCATGGGGTCAGCGCGGCGTGGTTAGTCTGAGTGCGCATGCGCACGGGGCAGCCCGCGCCTCCCGCCGGCCGGGAAGCGGCGGTGGCTGCAGAGGAAGAGCTGGGAAGGGTTCGGTCAGGATCCTGGGGAATCCAGGCCGCATCCCTGCGGCTCCGGGTCAGCGTTCTCCACCTCGCCGTCGCCTGCCTGTCCACCCCGTGGGTAGAGCCTACTCTGTGGCCCTGCCGCGTGCGGCTCGGTCACCGGGCCCAGGGCCAGGCGTCCGGACTTGGTCCGTCCTTGCTCGGTGCCTCCAGGGCGCCCCTCGTGCCTGGCGTTCCTCAGCGATAGAGGACGCTCCACTGTGCCTCCTATCTGGGCGTGGCGGGGCACACGGAGGCCCCTCCCACGCCGTGTTCTCCTACCCATAACTGCTGGCTTTAGTGACAAACCCTGGGCCTTGACCTGTTCAGATGGCATCCGGGCTCCTGAGCATGCGGAGTCTCGGTGGTGGCTGAGGCAGGGTGCTGCCCGGGAAGGCTGGTCACCCGCAGTGTGTGTCCACAGCAGTGAGGGCTCCTGCTGGCCGTGGGGCTGGGCAAAAGTCCCACAGTGTCCAGCTGCCAAGCTCGGTCCGCCCAGTTCTGGGGGATTGTCCCAGTTGTCCTCTTGGTGCACAAGCCTGGAGGTGACAAGACTCACTGTTTTTGATGGCAACAGCAGCTTCTGAGTACAGAAGAGTAATTCCTTGATCCCGGGACTGCTGGGCCGTGGTGGCTGTGCTGGTGCACCCAAATCCCAGATGAGGTGATTTGGGCAGCAGCTGCCACTTCCAAACACCTGGCATCTCCGATTCACACTGCAGGTTTGCCTTGCTGCTTGGCTCGAGGTTGTTCATGGACACACGGCTTCTCGGCCAGTCCACATGAGGGACAGGTACACTGGACTGGCGGCCAGTGTCTGCCAGACTGGAGCCCCAGACAGGGTGGGCTTAGTCCAGTTGGCCAAGTGAAAGTGTTACTTTTTAGTAATGAAAGAACTTGAGAAAACTCCAAGTGTATAGTACGTGAATTCACAGAGCTTGTGGGCTAGGGGTTATTATGTTATAGGCATAGAGTTTCAGTGTAGGATGATTAAAAATTCCAGGAGATGGTTTGTGGTCATGGTTGCACAAAAATGTAAATATATTTAATGCTACTGAATTATATAATTAAAAATAGATAAGCTGATGTTATGGCTGTGTCTAGATGTCCCCCTAAAACATCATGTCATAGGTGGAGCTTTTCAGAGGTGGCTGGATCTAGGGTGTGTGATGGTGGGATTAAGGGTGTGTGATTACTAAATCAGCCCACTGATTGGTTTGGCACCACCTTAATCCCAGTATCCTAGAGAGAGTATAAAGGGGCCAGAAAGAAGCTGCCAACGTTGCTTGTTGGTTTTGTTGTCTTCTGTGTGCAGTGAACTGTTTCTCCTCTGGGTCACCCCTCTGCCATGTGCCACTCTGTTAATGTGTATTTTACCACAATAAAAAAGGAAGAAAATCAGCACACTTGTGCATGCGTGCACACACACACACACACTCACACACACACACACTGGAAACCTGGCCTAATCTGATATAGTCCTCTCCTTCATGTTTCTAAGTGGTAAAGAAAGCTTTTCTTCCCATAACAAACAGAGGAACACCTGAGACTAAGATGCAACATGTGAAGTAGCCTTCACGTGAATGTGCCACACAGCAAGAGAAGAGGTAAATTCGACTAAGAGCAAAGCTTGTGCTCAGGCAGGCAAGGAGGACAGCAGGACCCGATGGCTGCGAAGGGGGTGGTAGGACAGGGACCAGCGACACAGAAAGGGCGGTGTCCTGCATGCATTGAGGACCACGGAGTTGAAGCCGAGTTGCATTCACATGGGTTTTGGATTTCTGTGAGGGAGGAGCCACACTCAGGACAGCCCAGCAGTCAGCAGCCAAGGCAGGTGGGACCAGGACAGCTAGCAGTGGCTGGGCAAGTAGCGGGGAGAGGCGAGTGAGGGTGAGCAGAGAGATTCACAGTTGGGGGAAACTGAGTCCTAGCCAGGAAGAACCATGACTTACCTCACTGAGAAAAGGGGAGGAAACATGAATTGGCTATTGTGCCCTCCTGTTATTCATTTTTTTTCAAATTTTAGGAGAAAACAGATACTTTTCTAATTTTCCTGAAGGCTCTGTATTTGTGCCGTCAAGACCCAACAACCAACATTTGAAAATCCCCGCTGTGGCTGACATCTCCAGCCTGGCAGTGTCAGCTGGGTTCACTGCATTCTTATGAATGTTTCCTGGAACCTCACGAAGGCTCACTCATGAGGCAGGTGGTCAGTTCAGCCATCCTCAAGGAAACCAGGGAGAGGTGTGTCCTCCCTTGGACTCAGGGAGCACAGTGAAAGTGGGATTTGTGCACACACAGAGGAACTAGTTCCTTCCCAGGAATGACCAGAGGCTATCATTGTCCAAATCAGTGCGTGCTGGGGAACAGAATTCAGTTTTCTGTTATTAGCAAGGGAAGACATAGCCATGAAAAACACTTTAAGATGTCACAAGTAGTGTGCATGAAGTCCCTTCTCTATTCACTGGGCTTGGACAGAATTATTTCAGATTAAGGTGAGTACCAGAAGCACCCGTTAAGTTCAGGAGCAACAAAAGCAGAGACATCCTGGGCTGTGAGTCCCTACAAAGCTCCGTCCTGTGCCCTCCAGGGAGAGGGTTGGAGGTGGTGGTTGGTGACAGCTAAGGATGACGATGAGGACAAACACCTCTTTTCACACTGATGGTTCCTGCAGGAAGGCATTTTGACCATTACATTTGGTACAAATGCCTGGTTTTCCTGTTTCTTGTCTGTATTAGCCCTCCCAACCCAAACGTTTCAATCTCTAAAGAAAAAGAGAAAAGGCAATGTACAAGTAACCCTGAACACTGAATGTATTTTCAGTTTATTTGCAAAACAAAATCAGCCATACTCACGACATTAACACCAGGCCTAAATATCCTCTTCTACACTTACAGGATGAAGGCAACTTCATCATTGATAAAAGCATCGGGGGCTGGTGAGGAAGGGAAGAAAGCCCAGATGTCGACCTAGGCTGGTGAGGGTGAGGGAGTCTCTGATGTTATCCGGTTGACCAAAGCAACACTGAATGGTTATGAAAGGGCATATGGGGCAAAAGCACACAAGCTCTAGAATGTAGGGTTAAAGATCAGGGAAACACGGCTGGGGCAAAAGCATATAGGTACCAGGATGTACGGGTAAAGGTTTGAGAAGCTGCTAGATTCAGCCTATGTCCTTCCCCCTGCCCAATAAATTGCTCATATCAACCTGAACAATGTCACATAGCAGGCCTCCTCATTCCTTGACACAACTGCTTCTTGTAATGTAAATAAAAGCCAGAGTTCTTGGATTGGCACTGCTTCTTGAAGACCTCCTCCTTCTAGGGCTCTCTGCTTGGACTCAGTCCCATCTCTGAGTAATATGTTCATCCTCTGTGCTGCCACAGTCATACACTGCAACAATTATTCCCCATGATCTTCCTCTTTTCATAATAAACAGGAGCTGAAGAGCTGCCTCACATAGCATGGTGGCTGTGAGTTCCAATGTTCCTTGCTGGCTTGGGTAACCTCTGATCCTGAACCTGCTCAAATGTAAACCTCAGGGACAAGGACAGATCTTGACTAAAAAGATTTGGAAAAAACAGACAGTAACACTCAAAATAAAGGCCACCACCATTGCTCTCTGTCAGGCACTGTGAGAAACACTGCAGAGATGAATTTGTGACACCAAGGTAGAGGCCTAGCCACCTCCACTTTCCACACAGGGACAGTCGCAGGGACACCAGTAGCTCGCCTCAGACCACACACACAATGAGCACCAGGCAGGACAAGAATTGTACCCAGGTAGCTTGGCACCAAGGAACCCAGGACACTCTATCCTGCTGGTGGAGGAGAAAGGCCCTCTATGTGCCCCCCGCCACCCCACGTTTTGACTCTGGCATTATTTATTGTCGGTTGTCCGCCCCAAGGGTGAGGACTGTGTGGCCTGGTCCTTTTTCCTCCTGAGCTCCCTGGGCACACAGAGTCTGGTGCCTGGCATATTGCTCATGGCTCACCTTAACAATAATATTTTACAGATCATTGTTGCTGCTGGTGGTCTGGTCCTCACTCACCAGCCAGACAGCACAGGCTTTCCTTGGATGGCTCCCCACAGCATCCCCACCGCCCTGCTTGCCCATCAGCAGGCAGGAGGTGCTCTGTTCCCACACTCGTGGGAGGGAGAACATGGACCCCAGGGGAAACCCCACATAGACTTTGCCT
The DNA here is from genome assembly GCF_053883595.1 of Heterocephalus glaber. Taxonomy (NCBI): domain Eukaryota; kingdom Metazoa; phylum Chordata; class Mammalia; order Rodentia; family Bathyergidae; genus Heterocephalus; species Heterocephalus glaber. Next base: position 1,247,958 of record NW_028258315.1, read on the forward strand.
GGGCGGCCTGGGAGCCCAGTGCCAGCCTGTGCAGGGTTATGTCACAGACTCTGGTCTTGAGACCTGTGCTTGCCCTAGGTGCAGCGCCCCCAGAAGTGGACATCGAGGTCACCTCCTGTCCTTGCTCCGCCACACACATAGCCCTGTGGAGAGCCCAGGCCACTTCCCGGTAGCCGTGGACACCAAACCCTCTCCTCTCCCCACTTCTCCACCTGCTGCAGGTTTTCTTGCTCAGCATTTGCAAGGAAACGCTGGAGACAGCGGAGTCCTGCCGGCGTCAGAACACCGGAAAGCAGGAAATCCACACCACAAGGCGACCTCCTGCGAAAAGCACGGCTGTGCCCTGGCGCGGAACTGTACAGTGCACAGTGCGTCGGGACTCACAGGGCACCCAGAAATGCGTGCGATTTTCATGATCAATAAGAACACGACAAGAAGGAAGGAAAAAGGAAGGTCCCAAGGCTACGGGGCATGTAAGCTCCGAGCCTGCAGGCGGCGGTGGAGACAAAGCTGTGTTCGTGGGTGGGTGGCGCTGGCGTCCGCCCCTCAAGAAGGACCCGGATTCGGATCAGCGGGAGAAGCGGCCTCTGCCCTCTGCTTGCTGTGCGGGACGCTGGCAGCTGCCCAGGGCTGGAGCCCGCGTGGCTTCTACTCACCCGTGACGTCAGCTGCTGTGATCGCCTGGTGCCAGGGACCCGCGGGGCCGCGGGGCCCCACGCAGACCGGCGGACCGGGAGCCACGCGAGGGCCTCCAGGTGACTGGCGGGAACACCCAGGAGCCGGTCTGGTCGCGGGAAAGCCTTCAGCCGGCGCAGGCGCAACTCTGACAGGCGAGGCCTGGAGCCCGGTGGGCACTGCCCTGCGCAGACCCCAGGGAGGACGTCTAGTCAGACTCCGCTCTTTAACCTAAGATCTATGGGTTATGGGGAAGGGTCACTCCAGCACACTTTAAAGTTTACGACTAATATTTCATAATTAAACTGATTATTTAGGCTGGAGGACGTTTTCTTCATATTATAATTATTGGTGCTTTTTTTGGAGAGAGAGTTTTGCTGTATAGTCCAAACTGACCTAGAACTCGAAGCGATCATCCTGCCTGAGCCTCCTGAGTGCTGGGATTACAGGTTTGCCCCACCACACCTGGCATTATTGGCATTTAAACATAGAATACTTTGATCATTTGAAATATACCCAACATATTATAAATAGAAAAAAATAGATCCCAACAGCATTTATAGAAAAATATGCATGATCGAACTGGGCACAGTGGCACTCACTTGTCATCCCAGCACTGGGAGGCTGAAGCAGGAGGATCTCAAGTTCCAGCCCAGCCTAGGTGATTTAGTAACTTAGCAAGACCCTGTCTCAAAATAAAAAATTTAAAGAAGAACTGGGGATGTAGCTCACTGAAAAGGCTCTGGGTTCAACCCCCAGTACCATAGATAGATAAGTTTAAAGGTTGGGTTCTTTCATGTATTGAAAAATTTTGCTTTTTTTGAACCTAAATTTTCCATAGTTTATCTTCTAATGTAATATAATCTTTTATTTTCAGTATTTTTACCCCATCCTGTTTTCCCGCTAATAAGATATTGATTAACCATATTTATGAATTTCTTTCTGTTCTAGGGAGCAGAAGGCTCTATTTTTTGTAAGAATTCTTCTGGATTGGATTGTCATTGTAGTTACTTGTTGCACAAAACTAAACCCTAAAACAAATATAAATTGGAAAATAAATCCGTACTTACAAAGGTATAAAATACTGGGAAACATACTTAAAGATGGCAAATACATTTAAAGATTACTTTATGGATTCATGAGTATGAACACTAATATTTGGCATTAATTCTGTACCTGTGTTCATGTTATAATTAACCACTGAGAAATGCATTTTATTGTGCTAAAAAGTACAGACAGGTATATTTTTTCCCTCAACTCACCCAGGTTCTTGCATTTTCATATTTAAATCCCAAAGGTAAAGGGGGGAGGGGGAAATCCCCGCCCCGCCTGGGACTCAGCTATCAGGTGAGAAAGCGCCTTTGTCGGGCGGTAGTTTCCGTAGTGTAGTGGTTATCACGTTCGCCTAACACGCGAAAGGTCCCCGGTTCGAAACCGGGCGGAAACACTCCCTTTACTTTCGCTTTTTTCACCCTCTTCTGATTCCAAGGATCACAGCTCCGCGGAGAGCCCAGCAGACAAGCACCGTCTTTATTCTCTAGCTCTGCCCCAGCAGGGTGTGACCAGAGCACCCCTTCCTGTCCCGGGCCTCGGGACCATCGCCCGGAGGCTGACGGTGACGGTTCGGAGGTCCCTGTCACACTGTCCCCTCCGCTGGCCTTGGCCCGGGCGAGGGTCCTGGACGCAGTGCTTGAGGGACTGGGCGGGCGTGCAGGGCGTGCACCGTGCTTCTACGGCTCTCTGCCGGCCACGGCCCAGCCCAAGTGGGTCCGGGAGCTGGGGCAGGGAGTGGTTCAGATCGAAGTCCAGATTACAGTACTGGGGGAGGGCTGTTCTGGGAACGGAGCAAGAGGGTGTTTGGAGACAGGGAGAGGGTCAGGGCCAGGGCCAGTGTCAAGACCAGGTCGGGGCCAGGGACAGGCCCCAGGCCTCCATCCCTCTCTCTGCTGCGCTCCCAGAAATCCCAACGGAGCTGTGGAGTTTGCAAGTCTGGGCCGGGAATGCGACCACTGAAGATCTGGCGTGGCATCCAGGGGCGGCAGGGCCAAGGTCTCCTTCGGTGGCAGCTCAGACTCCGCCCCTCATGACCTCATCACACCCAAAAGTGCCGGACTTCACTGTGGCAATTAAATTTCAGCAAACGTCCAAACCATGGCAACTCCTGTAGCCCGAAGCCACCAAAATCATCTGCTAGTTACCCACTAATATTACACTTGCTAAAAGAACACCAGTTGACCAGCACAGGAACTATTCGCAAGAACAAAGCAGAGATTCCTGAAAAATTGTTGCAAGGTCACAATAGACAAATATATGGTACAATCTTTGGATTTCAGAAAGACATAACATTGGCCTCCTATGTGGGGAAGAAAAACAAAGTAGTATTGACTGTCAACATTACACCGTGATGATAAAACCAATTGTGAAGCCCCTTCCGCTGATCTGTGCTGTGACTCTGCTCTTCCTTGTAAAAGCCTGTAAACACGATGGGGAAGAGTCTCCTAGAGAGAAACGAAGCTTTGCTTTCCTAGCTCAGCCGACATTAGACTTGGGGTCGGCCGGGCGTCGGCGGACCGCAGTGGGAATTTCCAGAGCGCCGCGTGAACTCTGCCGATCCCTGCATCGAGCGGAGGCCCTGAGCTGGAGGGCGGCTGCGGCTGCGATCGCGGGCGGGTGTGAGCGGTCTGCCACCCGCCGAATCCCATACTCCGCTGGGGCCGTGTGTCTACGTAGTGAGGCTCCTAGAAATCAAGCACTCAACAGCTCCCAGGCGATGATGCCACCTAAACTGGGCGTGCTTGGGATGGATTTAAAAGTGCAATTGGGATGCAGCTCAGTGGGAAGTCCGTGGGTTTCATCCTCGGTACCTCAAAAAAAATTTTTTTTTGATTTTTAAAATTAAAAACTGCAATTTCAGGCCCGCACTCAGCAGCTCGCCCACAAAGTGCCATGACTTGAGGTTCTTGGGAACCGATCCTGGCTAACCCGGAAGTCTTGATTAGGCCGCCTGGAAAAGACCCACTCAGGCTGTGGTTTCCGTAGTGTAGTGGTTATCACGTTCGCCTCACACGCGAAAGGTCCCCGGTTCGAAACCGGGCGGAAACATCCCTCTTTTGCCTGTCGCACTGAGCTCCCGCGACTCCCTAGCCACACGGAGGCTTGGTCCCCAGGCTGGGGCGCTCTGTGGATTCCCCTAGAGCCCACCATTCCCCGTGCCAAGGCTTTTTGCAGTCCCTGACCACCACCACTTTCGGTTTAAGGTGCTGTTCCAGTACCGGCTGTGGGTAAACAATCTCCCAGCCGGACCTGGCGGCGACCTGCTCGTCCCCGAGGCCCAGACCCGGGGCGAGCTCTGCCGTCGGTGGTTTGAAATTCTTTTTTTTTTTTTTTGTTAAACAAGGAGCGTCTTCCTTTGGCTCTGCGCCCGTAAAGGACAGCGCATGAGCACCTCCTCCCGGGTGCTCCCTGCAGCGGGTCCCCGATCTCACTGCCCCTTAGCGGAGGCAGCAGAGCGCCGGGGCGCGCAGCTCGGAGAGTAGGCGCGCGCAGAGCTGAGAGCCCCACGCGCGGGAGAGCAGCAGCCAGGACACCGTCGCCCGGGAGGCGGTCCCGGACCTCAGCCCCTCCTGGCCTCCTCGGGTTTCCCTCAGCCCCTTGCATCCCCTTCCGTGCTGTCCCAGAGCTCAGGATGGAGAAAAAGGTCCTCACAGCGAGTGTCCTTCTTGCCTTCTTTGCGAATTGTATTAAAAGCAAAAATGTTAAACGACTCTGGTTCTTAGGAAATGTGTGAAGTAGGAAGATGTAGAAAGTTACAGTTCAATCCTGTTTGAGGGCCTCTGTCAATGACTTTGCGAATTCCCGGGCCTCACGCTACCACTGAGCCGCACTCCAGCTCCCTAGCTAATTTCTAAAAATTTCTAATCCTAATTTTTGCTATTTTCCATCACTACAAAGTGCCTCTGCCACTAGAGGTCGAAGTGCTTCCTTAGCCTGAGGAGCATAACACTAATTTTGTCATACAAGCACATAAATGTGGGTCAATGGGACCCATGTTTATTCTTTACAATATTTCTATAGATGAATTATTAATTTTAATTGTATGAGTTTTATTATATTAAACAATGAGTACTTAACAGGAAAAAATATTACAAAAATAAAGTATTGAATTTTTAATATTTGTTGAGTGTTTATAAAAAAGCTTGAAAATTTTCAACATCAAATGTTTTTTGGTGTACAAAGTCCAAAAAAGGACAACATAAATAAATTCTTACATGAATTACAATGAAAATACCAACAGCACTTTCCAAAAAAAGTAATCTCTACTTGAATTATCACACCTAAGGCAGCCTGCACACATGACAACACATTCCATGCACACACATCGCTTACACTGACAGCACACGTTTTGCTTTCCTGCCATTTTTGTAGGACATATTTGACATCTCACTGGTCTTGCTGTTTTGTCAGAAAGTTCTTATATTATACACCGTGTAGTTAACAGGTACATAGAATATCAATAAACTAAACTATTAAATTCTTAATATACACTGTGTTTAGCATAGACATTACCATTTTCACAGCTGTATACTTGCTTAAAAATACCTAAAAGATAATATCAGAAATAAATTTCCATATGAACTACAATGAAAATATCAGTAGACATATTCTATGACAAAATACTCCATGTCAAAAATAAGCTTTGCTTCAGGTGTCACACCCAAGGCAGTCCTCACACATGACAACTGTATGTTCCATGTACAAGTATTGCTCACATGATACCATGTATGTTTTTCTGTCCTTTCTTGTAGGACCCAGTTTGCATATTTTTAATTTTTCTGTTGTTGTAGTAGTATTGGAGCAGCTCAGTGCTACAGCCAAGTGTTGTAGCTCAGTGTCACAGCTAAGCACCTCAGCTCAGAGGCATGGCTGAGTGTTACACCTCAGAGCTGCAGCCAGATGCCACAGCTCTGAAGGCACAGCTGAGCTTTACAGCAAAGTATCCCTGCTACGGAACACAGCCCCGAGACACACTTTACACCTCAGTATTGCAGCTCTGGGTCACAGCTCTTGTAATCTGAAGACTGGAGAATTGATGGTCAGTTGAAGAGGTGGGGAAAAAACCTTTTATTACACCAGTAAGCCCCCAGTGGGCTCAGAGGAGTCTGAGCACTCCACCAGAAATGAGAGCCTCCTTATATAGGAATCTACAGGGTAGTCGAGCATGTGCAAAGAAGCAGAGGGGCGGAGCTACAGAACATTCCTGAAGCAGGGGGTGGAGCTACAGAATATTTTTGAGAGGGGGTGGAGCTTAACAGAACCTTCTTGTGAGGGGACAGAGTTTAACAGAATCTTCCTCAAAGGTCACGCAGTTCACACAGCCACAAACCATTTTGATACATCAGCACAAACTTACATTTCCAAAACAAAACATTCTGTGAAGAAAAATATATGGAGGCAAGGCAAGGGCCTGTCTTATTTTATAGCACTTCACTGTCAGTAGGAGCCAGAGACTCCTGCAGTAAGTCTCTAGTTCCCACCTGCCCAGTGTGTGATGCAAGGGTGAAGAAAATCTTGAGACAGAGTTAAAGAGAAAGCGTGAACTGGGACAGCCAATGTTCCTTTGGCAAAAGGCACTGGCCTGTCCCTTCCACCGAATTTTATTATTTATTAATCAGGGTAAAGGTGAACGTATAGATGTGCAGTACAGGCAATTACCATGGAAACTAATGCAGGCAAAGCTTTAAAGAGAGGTCAAAGCATTTTCAAATTAGAAGCAAGACAGACAAAATATGTGGTTGTAATTAGAGCACTGTCCTTCAGGCTATGAAGGGACTAAGGTGGGAATGGAGTTTGGGTGCGGTTCCTCGGACCTCAGCTCCACCTGTTATCTTGTGTCAGCCCCGCAGCTTCCTGGGCCATACTCTGGTCTCGGCTGTGGCCGTCAGCGGGGAGGTCATGCTGACCTGCGCGCTACTGCATTGCTCATTAAATACTTCAGTGAGTCACACAGCTTCAGTCAGACTTGCTTCTTAAAGGAAACCAATTGAAGGATTTAACTCTGTGCAGCCTGCACTGCTTACAGCATATTTTGGGCATAATCAATACTGGGGCTCTGGCAAGTAGATCTTTGTGATGCTGCACCTGCCTGTTCGCCTGCCAGCTCACAATTGTGCTCCACAAGTTTTTTGCTTAGTTCCCTGGGCAGAAACATTTTGGTTTTTTTTCCTCTGCTGTAAACGAACTCTTATGAGTTCCAGTTCCAATCCTCTAAGAAAATTTCACCATGGTATTTTGTGCTTGTTATTTTCTTTGTAAATTATCAAACTATTTATGCCACACATGTTTAGGATTGAGTAAAACACAACCAATGGGCAATGTTTTGTGCCTTGAGTGACATTATAGTCACCACATGACTCATAACATCTACTCTGCCTTTGATTTTGTTGTAGAAAGCTTCCATCTCGGGCTTCCATTTTTGTCAAGATTTCCCTATCAAGAGTTTTATCATGGTGCAATGTTGACATCAGCAGCACCAGGGTTTTTTTCTAATAAATTTTATTTTATATTATTCCATTTCTTCCCTCACCAGTTTGTATTTCTTTGCCATATATGAGGCGAATATAAATCTTTCTGAAACCCAAAGATTGTACTATACAATTCTCTGCTTTGAAATTACAACATTTCATTTGGAATTTCTGCTTTGTTCCTGAGTACAGTTCCAACGATGGTCAACTTGTGCTCTGTTAGCAAATGTAACATCAATTAGAAACTGGTAAACCTATTGGTGAATGTCACATTCTGATTAGTTTGGGAGATGGGAGCAGTAAGTCTGTTCACAACATTATTCTGTTTATTACTATACAAATAAGGACCCAATGGCTGAGTTCCAGGATAAATTTATAAACTGAAAGCATAATAAGTCTTTGATCTATAAGAACATAAATTTTTATCCCATGTTTTGACCCATTGCTTTTCCATGTATTTTATACTCCTGCGATTACTATGAGAAAATCTTGCTAAGTACAGCAGACCTAGGAATACTTTCAGTTCAGCTAGTGAGGTGTTCTTAATAAATACATTTTAAAATATTTCTATTGGTACTTAAAGTACCTTTTACTTGTATTTCAGCCTTTGCATATTTCATAGCATCTTGTAGTATTTTGTCTGTTACAATTTCCAACATTCAATGGCAGTGCTGGCATTTTGACCAATAGATTTCACCCCAGCCAAAATCCCCGTTATATTTTTGGATCTAGATCTAACATTGGATTATTCCATTTGGTTGTGTGACTATTTTGCACCATTTCAACTAGTCAAGTATGCACTCACATTGCTCTTTTCTTCATCATCCAAATCACGGAGGTCTGCATTCCCTGTGACTGTATCAGTCAATTCTTGTTCCATTTTACTGTCACAGGAACTTTGGCTCACATGGCCAACATCAAAGTCATTGTCATACACCAACCCTACTCTTCTGTTATGAAAATATATATTTCTCCATAATGAATCATTTTCATCATCCATGCATGAGTAATCTGGTGATTCAATTTTGACCTCCGCCAAAACTTGCAAATCTGGTTTTTCATGTGCCATTTTACTGAAGTGGGATATTTCTACCAGAAAAATCAAAAGAAAACCTTTTTTAAAAATTCTGGAGTGGCATGGGTCTAGTGGATCCTCGGTGATGCTTGGATAAGCATACACAAAACCAGTTAAACGGAGGATATCGCGTTTCACCACTTTTGCACATGTGTACACACTTTGTCCTATCAGGTTAGGTATAAATCCAAGGAGTTACCCAATGAAAAGTCCTTGCTGGAACTTGAACCCAGGACCTCCTGTTTACTAGACAGGTACTTTAACAAAGTAAGCCATGGAGCCCTATATACATTATCCCTTTGTAATATATTATTTTATTAAATTTCATTCCTCAGCCTGTCACTGTTTATTTCAGAGTTTTCTTTAGAATATGACAGAAAGATCCACCTGGGCCTCAGTCGGAATCAGAGACTGTTCTCCCTGCCAAATGAACACAGGGTTTGGACAAGAACACAACTATACTTTGAGGACACTACCAGGTGACCTGCGCTGGCCAGCAGGAAGGGATCTCACTGAGAATCAACACATCTCAGCCTCTCATAAGCTCTCATTCCATCTGTTCATTCAATGGGTGAGAAACAGGGATTTTATCACCTTTTCCTCTTACTTTTGCCCAACAATGGTTCTGCCTCTCCCATGTGCAGAATAAACACTTCCTCTCCATGTCCAATTCCTTTCTAATATCACCTCCACATCCAGGATGACATCACCTAAATCAGACAAAGTGTAGATCAGGCTCGCACAGTTCCTTGGGTAAGAATTGTTGAATAAGACTCTTCTTAATTCAGACATCTAGACCTTATAACATAACTGGCCCAGGAGGCATAATGTAACTTCTGCCACTCAACCACACTCGAGGTGCATGGCCCACAGCAACTGTGCATTCTGGCGGCTCAGGCTGCATGTCCACCACCCTCTGGAATCTTGGTGCCACTCTGTGTCATCTATCCTTTTAAGAAGACACTTCTGGCTACTTGTAGCTCAGCCTTTCTCTTAGCATACTTCCCTTCCCTCAGTAATCTGAGGGATGGAAGGTAAGAAAGGCCTCTTCATTTCACGCTACTCTCCATCCCTTCTAGTCCACACTGTCAGAGTTCAAGCACTGTAATTTTTCTTTAAAAACATGAGACTTTATGAAAGTTGTTGGAGTTATTCCCTGTGTCCTTAATTCAGTGGTACTGCCTAGCTCTCTGTGAATTCCTCCTCACTGTGCTGAAGCCTAACAGTCTTGCACAATAGCTAGCATATTTAGATTCTCCTCATTTATCCCCGCCTTTTTTCAATGAAAGGAAAACACTTTATTTGCAAACAGGAAAAGGAAGGGAGAGAAAGGAGAAGACAGATAGCAACCCTGATAGGAAAGAATCAGGGTAGGAGCTCTGGAAAGATGGAGGACTTATTTCCCTTTTCTTGGAGATCACAGCCCTGAAACAATAGTAGGAAAATGTCGAAAAACAGTTATTTCACATACTATTATGTCCAGTATCTTCCCCTCTTGTTAAGAAAAGTATAGAATAATATAAAATAACTGCCTGCCTCATTTTGTTTCTGTAATTTGCTTCACTTGCTTGTTTCACTTTTCAGAATAGCAATACCAGATGCTTTGTGGTTAACAACAAGTTTGTGGGCATGAGATAAGCAAATGCCTGCAACATTGTCTAACTGCAAACTCCACCCAAGTGAGGCCAGATGTCCACACCAAGATAACAGTCACCATGCCTCATGAGCAAAATTACATGTAGACCCTAATCTTTCTGTAAACCACAGGACTAGAATTGTATAAATGTAAGCCACCAATATAACTCCGGGCCAGTCCTTAAAGACATGTTCCTATGGGGCTGGCCTGTTAACAAATAAATTTTGTTGTTTTACCCCTGCTCCTCTGTCTCCTGTGAGTTTTTTGGTTACTCCCAGAAAAATCTACCACATTTGGTGCATTGGCCGGGAAACTGAAAACTACTCACGACCCTTGTTTGGTTGGTCACTTCAGACTCTGATGGAGGGAGATATGGCCTCCTGACCCTCCGGGTTGGGTGGCACCCCTTGGATCTGATTAGTCATTGGCCCTCTGGAGGCCTAGGACACCACCTTACTGCCAGTGGTAAGGACGAACCCATCTAAGGAGACCAAGAGGCAGGGGCAATGGTGACAATGGACACGGTAGGCCCCTGGGACCAGACCCTAGATTCTCTACTTTGTAATTGTGCTGACTTCATTCATTTGTTAAAGGGGCCTGATCACCCCCACTGGGTATTGTATCCCATTTGGTGGACATTGTCCACAATTTGACTTTGCTCTGATATTCTCTACCTTAGGAGGTCCCAGGGTGGGAATGTTTAATCTCTGAGTAATTGTGTGTGAATGTGTGAATGATGGTGAGCAGACAGTGGAAACAATGAACTGTCTCACCTGTGCCACAAGACTTAAGGCAGGGCACCTTGGTGCTTAAAGATCCCTCAAAGTCTCAGGCTTGATTGGGCCTCATCTGTGAACTGTGGATGAGTCTAAAAAAGACCAGATGGAAAACTGTTGTGATTAGTAAAATTCCTGAATGCCTGGATGGTCCTTAAAGTGCAAGTCATGCAGTCAGACAGGCACCTGAGTGGGTCACTTATGAGTGGCCACCCCTTTTTGTTTGTCTTGTGTCTCCATACAAGGGTACCCATACACACACCAACACCCTGATCGGCTAATCGTGGGGACAGGAACATTTAGTCCTACTGTTTTGGAATGCATGCTTAAGAATTTTAAGAAAGGGGCCAGGGATTTAGCTCAGTGGTTTCGCCACCTTCTGTGCATGCGCAAGGACCCAAGTTCGATCCTCGGTACCAAAAAAAAACAAAAAAAAAACAAAAACGAATTTTAAGAAAGGTTCTACTGGAAATTATGTTATTAAGATGAAACCCCAAAACTTAGAGTCTTCTGTGAGTTAGAATGGTCCAAGCTTTGCGTAGCTGGGCCTACTGAGAGATCACTAGATAAGGGTCTCGTCTGGTCTGCCTGGCTAACAGTCACCGCCCCTGGACAGGAACATCCAGATCAATTTCCCTATATTGATTTATGGCTCAACTTGTGCCACAGAATGCCTCCTTGGCTTCATATGTGCGCCCTGGAAGCAAAAAACAATATCCTGGTCCTCCGTTAGAAAGGGGACGATACTGAAAAAAACCCGATCCTTTCAGACCTGGACCAAGAGAATTTAGACTTTCCTGCTCCTTACCCGACTGACCCAGCCCTTCCCTGGGCCCCTATGACATCAGCACCGACCCCTGCGGCTCCAGCCTCGGCCTCTCCTGATTCAACCCAGCCGCTCCAAGACCCAGGTACCCCAAGATGAGGCAAATAAAAACAATGGAACCTAAGGAATGTGTCAAAAATAGCATCCAGACAGCTCAACAGAAAAAGTTATCTCCCTTGAGACTTTAACTGGACCTTCATGGCTTGGAGCCTTGCACACCGAGCCTGGGAGCCTCTCAAGCTTCTGCTCCACAGCAATCAGCACCTGATGGAACTGTTTAGTTTCCATTTTAAAACAACTGCCTGACAAATCTGCTGTCTTTCACACCAGGGACTCGCCTCTCTCAAAAACATAACATCGTTACAGACAAATCCTAGGGCTCCCCTCTGGAGGAGGTCGAGCTGCCTCCCTCCCCTTTTGAGTTGCTAAATTCACAGATGTGGAGGAGGTGGGGACAAAAACAGGAGAACTGCTTGGCTTTAGAGCACCAGAGGGTGCATGCTGTGGTCAGACTCAGGATCAAATAGGGCTTAGGCTCAAATTGGAAAAAACTAAAAAGAGAAAACAAGTAATGGATTGAAAACAGCTAAGAAATCTCTGAAGACCATGAGGCAAAATAATGAAAAAAACACAAACAAGCAAACAAACACTCTTGGCTTTACAAGCCAAGGTTGATGCTATGGTATCAGCCTGATGCTGCTGCAAAGGTCTGGAATCCAAAACAAAGCCAAAAAAACTACAACTGTGCTCTACCAGATATAAAGAGATTTTGCAAAAATAATCAAGTTACTAATTTTAACTAATTGATAAATGTATCTTAGTTTCAGTTTCAGTTGATGTTTATTTGGTGTGCTTAAAATATTTCTTGTACATTGCAAATTCTTTGATTGTAATTATAGGGTTAATTTGCTCTTTTCTCTACCTTGTTGATAAAAAACTCAAGGTTACTACCATTCTATTGGCAGCCAACCAAATTTAAAGTGCAACAATCTAAGAACAAACGAGGGACACTTTAAAATTTTAACAGCTAAAGACAAGTTTATGATAAAAAGTCTATAGTAAATGAGATAAAAAAATTTAAAAGCTATAAATAAAAGAGATATAATTTTGATATAAAAATTTTGTATGTTTGTCTTGTTAGAAAAATAAAAAGAGATATACAAGACCAGAAGTCCTAGGTATATCAAAAAGATATGCAGAAGTGATTTATCAAAAATATGTATGTTTGTTAGTTTCAAGTTTGTTATAACAAGTTTAAATATGGTTACATTGGTTGTCATCAAAGGGTTAAATTCTAAATATGTTACTATAATATGTGTGCATTGCTCATCTTCAAAGGGTTTAAGAGCCAACAGGTTACAAGATGACCTCCTCCTTTACAGTAAGTCAAAAAAAAAAAAAAAAAAAAAAGACTGTTGGGAAGGGACCAAGGCCCTCCTCAAGTTCCTGCAAGACATGGGATGTAAAATCTCATGGAAAAAAGGCTCAAATTTGTCAGACCAAAGTGTGATATTTGAGATTTAACTTACAAAAGGACAAAGGAGGCTAGGTCCAGAGAAAAAGAAAGTCATTTGTTCTCTTCCAAGACCCACAACCAAAAAAAAAGCTCTGAGAATTCCTCAGAACGGCAGGATTCTGCAGAATCTGAGTCCTGGGGTTCATGGAGAAAACAAAGTCGCTATATGAGAGGCTAAAGGCAAGGGAAAAAAACATTCCAACTTAAAATGGAACGCTAAACAAGATTCATCCTTCAGAGAACTGAAAAAGGCTTTAGGCAAAACTCCTGAATGTCATCAGACCCTTCAACTTGCTTTTAGATTTAAAAAATCATGTTGCCTTAGGGGTCTTAACTCAGAAGATGGGCCCTTAGGAAAGATCTATTGCTTACCTCTCAAAAGCTTTAGACCCCATGGCAAGAGGATGGCCTCCCTGTTTATGAGCTGTGGCTGCTGTAGTCATAGTAATAAAAGAAGCTGACAAATTGACTTCAGGGCAAGAACTAACTGTGCATACTTCTCATTCAATAATGGAGTTATTAAATAGTAAAGGCCAGAATTGGCTCTCCCATAGCCGCATCACTCAATACCAGGCACTGCTATATGAGGATCCTTGCCTGACCATGACAGCTGTAAAAGCTTTAAATCCTACAATTTACCTGCCCTCTGAAATAGGCCCACCTGACCATGACTACCTGATGACTGTTAATAAAGCCTGTGCTAGCCGACCAGACTTTCAGATGACTCCCCTGACTGATGCTGAGTGCACCCTTCTTACAGATAGAAATAGCTCAATTAGGGAAAAATTTTGCCACTCCGGGTATGCAATGGCAGCCACCGAAGAGGTGTTCCTATCCAGACCTCTTCCAACAGGATGGTTGGCACAAAGGACCAAACTATGGACATTGATTCAGGCACTCAGATGGTTAAAAGAAAAGTCAATATATACTGATTCCAGATATGCTTTTGCTACCATACATGCCCATGGTATGCTGTACACAGAGAGAGGATTGCTTAAGACAGAAAAAAAAAACAAGTTAAAAATAAAAAAATCCTACAGCTCCTTGATGCAGTTTAGGAGCCTCTAAAGGTAGCTGTCATACATTACAGAGGCCATCAAAAAAATGAAAGATTCCGTTACTCTTGGGAACTCAAAGGCAAAAAGTCTCCTTTTAAAGATATACAAAGAGACTTCACAGAAGCAGAGGCTACTGATATCTATTAGTTTCTACTCAGGGTGGATTGAAGCTTTCCCCACTAAGAAAAAGCCCAAGAAGTATGCAGGGTCCTTCTAAGAGAAATCATTCCAAGATATGGACTCCCTCTGACCATCAGCAGTGACAATGGTAAAAATAGGAAAGATGAACAGAACTATTAAGTTAGCTCTCAGTAAGTATTGCCTAGAGACCCAGGCCCCTTGGATAAATCTCTTACCCCTTACTTTGATAAAAATTAAAAATGTGCCTAACAAGGGAAAGTTCTCCCCATTTGAGATCCTGTTTGGAAGGCCATCACCTTTGATTAAAAGCCTTAGGGGAAATACACACAAAATAGGAAGTCTAATGCTTAACCAGCATCTTGAGGCTCTATGACAGGCTTTTCATCAACTACACAAATATTATGGGGAAAGGAATAATATTCCCATGGACACTGCTGGTCATTTATTTGAGCCAGGGGACCAAATTTATATAAAAGACTGAAAAAAGGACTTCCTCACCCCAGTGTTAAAAGGGCCTTATGTTATTGTTATGACAACTCCCACAACAGTAAAATTTACAAAAATCCAGCCTTGGTGGGCCAGGGATTTAGCTCAGTGGTTCCACCACCTGCCTCACAAACTGAAAATCCAGGTTCGATCCCCAGTACCAAAAAAAAAAAAAATCCAGCCTTGGGTCCATCATTCAAGAATCAAGAAATTTCATCCAGGAGACTCCTGAATGTGGCAGCCAGATCCAACAAACCTGCTAAAGGTGACTCTGCTGAGACAGTGCTCTCAAAGCCCTGCTCCTGTCACTCGGGAAGCTGACAGGTCAACACATGGCTGAAGAAATTAAAGGAGACAAGGCTCTCAAAAGCCCTGCTGCCAGGCTGAAGTATGGCTAAAAGCTCATGAATAGTTGCACCACTTTGTTGACTGGGACTGTCCTTCTCATTATTGTTGTTGTTTAGTTTTATTATTGTTTTGTTATTATTGCTGTGTGTTTAGTTCTAACTGGGTTCCTCTTTGGCATTGCTCTGAGTGCCAGTGCCCCAAAAGACTGGAGCACTTGCCACAAATGCTGGCTTGCTATCACACATTGATGTACCATCCCACTTTTCTGTGTTCTCATATGTTTAAGGTAAATACAAGACATTGGAACTTTGAACTGAGTATGTACAAGCCTAAAGATTCAAAGTTTGATGCCCAAACCAAACTAAGGTAATTAAATGAAAACCCAAAGGGCATCCCCTGCCCATTACATTTGATGGATGCCCACACCAGCCCTACAGCTGGCCAGAAGTGATAGATTGTGGAGGACATAGTAAAGAATGACAATACTGTACAATAAGGTCAGAAGGACAAACAAAAATGACTATAAAGTTCCAAAGACAACAAAAGACTTAAATAAAAAAGAACATACAATCCCCAAATTGCTATACTTGTAAAAAACAAAACAAAACAAACAAACAGAGTGTAACCCACTGAAAATAGTTATACCTAAATAACTAAAATGACAGGTTAATTCACTAACAGATGTAATGCTACAAAATAAAAGAGCCCTCAATTTATAAACTGCTAAGTATAAAAAAACTTGCCTTTATCCAGGAAAAAATATTGTTATTATACAAATCAATCAGGAGTAGTCAGAAAATCCATGATCCAACTAAAAGAGGGATTAAATCTGATAAAAATTAAGTATGGTTCCCAGGATACTAATTCCTGGTAAAATTGACAGTTCACTAAATAAAAAACATGGTTGGGGCCCTAATGGGACCCAAAATGGCTAAAGGGTCATTGACTAAAACTTAGCACTGGATTGGGAGGCTGGTGACAATCAATAACATCCACCGGCTCCTATTAACAACAGACCCGTAACTAGCCTCTGATAGCTGGATCTGTGCCCCCTTAAGCCAAATGTCATACCAGCCTCTCGGTATTACAGTGAGTAACACTATGGTTGGGGACCTGACCCTAGGGGCCTCAGCCCTGCTAATTAAAAAACCTACTGAGGCCACAGATAACAATACTGCCTTCTTAAAAACAAACTACACCTAAATGGTACCTGTGAATGTACAAATACCATTGTGTACAGGGATAATGATGTTTCTACTCCTGAAGGGACCTTCTTTGTTTGTGGAGATGGAGTTTATAAAGTTTCTCCCCCCAAATCCATGGACTCTGTGCCTTAGGAATTTTAATTCCCAGGTTGTCAGTCTGTGCCCTGACTGACATGACAAAAGTACTTCTAAAAATTGACACAATCAGAGGTTTCAAGAAGAAGAAAAAGGGACTCTATTGTTGTGTCCATAATAACAGGATTAGCCATTACTAAAAGCCTTGCCCTAGGGGAAACAGCTCTTGGTCTAGGACAACAACAGTACCTGACTTTAGGAAAAAAAGTAAAATAAGTCTGGAGGAGGTAAGTGCCTCTATCCTCACACTCCAAGGGCAAATTAACTCCTTGGCAGACATGATGTTACAAAGTAGAAGGGCACTGGATTTACTAACTGCAAGACATGGGGGAACTTGCTTATACCTAGAAAGGAATGTTGTTACTATACTAATGAGTCTAAAATAGTAATAAAATCTATGGATAAAATTAAAAAGAGGTTAGACAAAATGAGAAAATAATTTGACACTAAAAATTCAAGTTCATGAGGCAACTGGGCCCTATCTAAATGGAAACCATGGTTAGGAGTCCTTGCTGGACCAGTACTCACTTTGCTAGCCTTAGCTACAATAGGCCCCTGCGTTATTTATTGGATAACCAAGCTCATCACACAAAAAATAAACTCTATCCAGAACTACCAGATGTTAATCTCCACAAGATACGTAGAGTGCAGGGACATTAGTAATGTCAATGATGAAGAATAACCATGAATCAAAACAAATGGGGGAATGTTAAGAAAAGTAAAAAAAAATATAAAATAACTGCCTGCCTCATTCTGCTTCTGTAACTTGCTTCACTTGTTTGTTTTGCTTTTCAGAATAGTAATACCAGATGCTTTACCATTAACCACAAGTTTGTGGGCAGGAGATAAGAAAATGCCTGCAACAGTGCCTAACCGCAACCCCCACCCAAGTAAGGCCAGATGTCCACACCAAGATAACAGTCACCATGCCCCATGAGCAAAAGTACACATAGACCCTAAGCTTTCTGTAAACCGCATGACCAGAATTGTATATATGTAAGCCACCAATGTAACTCCGGGTTAGTCCTTGAAGACATGTTCCTGTGGGGCTGGCCTGCCAACAAATAAATTTTGTTGTTTTACCCCTGCTCCTCTGTCTCCTGTGAGTTTTTCAGTTACTCCCAGCAAAATCCACAACACTCTAAACAACAATTCCCATAGCAATAAATCCTTTACTAGCAGAAGTAGAAACCTATATCTTCCAACTGCAAAACCTCTTCCAATTTCAGGAGATCACAAATGAGGCTGTGGTTAACCTCCTCGGATGTGTGCTTTGTACTTGTCTAAGATTTGAGGCAGGGGAGAGGCTTGGGCAAAAGTCACATGCTCATCAGAGCAGAGTAGCTCTTGCACAACGTGCACATGCTCCATTTGAACTAGAACCCTGGAATTAAACTCCCCTGGCAGGACACTAGGTTTCTTACTTCACTGCTTCTGCAATAACTGATTCAGCTTTAAATGTTGCCAATGTAATAGGAGTGATCTCTTTTTACTCTTTACTTCTGCAATGCCTAAGCGTCTGTACAATGTTCTGTAGTCTGTACATATTTCTCTTCCCTAATTTCCTGTTCTAGCCTTTGTCCATTTCCTTTTGACCTTGTAGATTTTCTTGGTTTCTTGTTACAATAGATATTTATAGACATAAAGCCCTCGCCAGTTTTAGATAATTCAAACATATCCTGTTATCTATATATTTTTGTGACTTTTATTTTACATATTCTTGATTTTAATGTAAGCAAATACATCTTTTTTACATTATTATTTGTGCTTTTGAAATTTTAAAAAAGTTCTCTGCTGCCTGGCACATAAGGATAATTTCTTTCATGTATTTCTCGTATGTAGATGGCAAAAGTTTTACTTTCACTTGTAGATATTTCCACTCTCTAGAAAAGCATCGGGGGTTTTTTTGTTGTTGCTGTTTTTTGGTTTTTTGTACCAGGGATCAAACTCAGGACCTTGTGCTTCCAAAGCAGGAGGTGAAACCACTGAGCTAAATCCCCGGCCCAAAGCATCACTTTTAAACTTCCTGGCTGATGGGTTCTGCTGTGTGGTCCATGTTAAGAACACAGCAATGGAACATTCTGAGAATGCTGGTGTCTGTGTGCTCTCGGAGTCTGTCTCTGAACGTCCCTGCGGAAACGTCCGGCCAGTCACCTCGAAGACATCCTAAGCAGGTTCCTGCCCCAGCTGGAAGACCAGACTTTCCTATGGCGGTTGGCGGAAGCAGGACTCGCCCTGGCCTGTCCACTATGCCAGACACAGAACTGTCACTGGACAGGATCCAGGGAGGTTCACAAAGCAGGGTAAGGAACCTAGACCCACACGTTTGCAGGTTTGCTGGCTCCCATCGCAGAAAAATAATGTTCAGGACTGGCAGTGTTGGGCAATCTTCACAAAATCTTTGTAAATAGGGAGCGATAAAGGGGTCGAAGGGAGGTCAGGGGAATGGGGAAAAATAAGAACCAAGAGAGATTATGTAAAGGCGCAAATTTCCAATGATGAATGTCATTATATTGTTTACCTAAAATGTACCGATAAAATTAATTTTTAAAATAGAATAAAATAAACATTCACTATAGTTTTTAAAAGTATTGGGCAGAATTTTTGAAGTACACACTCGTGTACTTCCTGGAACTGGGGACGTTTATATGTCTCTCGAGCGGTGGGAATCTATGAAAGATGCGGCCCCTTCCCAAGGTTAGTGCCCCATTTTACAAGTATGGGCCCAAGTTTTTTGTTGTTGCTGTTGCTGTTGTTATTTTAAGATGGATAATTTAAACCTTCTTTGAATTCCTTCAGCCTGTTCCTGTATCTTAGGATCAGGTTCCTGCTCTTTACTTTCTCAATTAAACCAACTTTTGGACTTGCAGTATCCTTAAGGAATTTCGGGCTTGATAGGTTGGGAAGAAAGGGAGCCTACGTTGATAATTTAACCAAGGGAGTGTGGATAAGGCTCGCCACGAGTGAGTTCGACTGGCTCCAGGGTGTTGCAGTCTTCCTAAAGGCACAAGTTTTACTTACGACTTTCCTTGTCTCCTTTCTAAAGTTCTTACGACTTTCCTCCTATCTTCACCTCTTCTGTCGGACCTCAGAACCTTGGTCCGCTCAGGATGAAGCCAGAGCCAGACACCGCAGCGACACCAGGGCCGCGGGTCCGTGGCTCTGCACGGCGGGGTGGCCCTGGACGCGGACCCCGTCCGGAGCATCCCGAGGGCGGGCCGGGCTCCCTTCTCTGCTGGAGGCCTCCGAAAGCTGTCCCGACTCTGCGGTCTTTCGCCCCGGGAACGGGAACGCAGCCTACTCCCCCGCCCCCGCTTCGGGGCGTCCCCTGCAGGCCGCGGGCTCCCGTCCGGCGCTGTATTCTGGGGCTCTTGGGCTCCCAGCTGCGCCCCCCAGTCGCCCCCCCCCCCCAGCGTCGCCTCCCCGAGCGCCCTGCGGTGGCTCCCGCCGCGCTTCGCTCCAACCGTGCTCGGCGAGATGAAGAGCCTCGTGACCCACTTTGGATCTCGTTCGTGAGGATCCCTGCGGCCCGGGCTCCGGGCTCCGCGCGTGCGAGGCCTGAGGCGGGGGTGCGAGCGGGTCCTGTGGAGGGCGCTGGGCTGAGCAAAAGCGTCTGCAACTGAAGTCACGGTCGCCACTTGGAGCTGCGGTGTCCCCAGGGACCCCGAACTTCTCCGGGACGCGCTCGTCTGGTCCAGGGTCCCCGCGTCCCGACTTCGGGGCGCAGTGGCGGGTGCGGACCTTGAGGAGCCGGGAGCGCGGGACGCGGACGCGGACGCGGAAGGGCACGGGAACGGGGACTGAAGAGAAAAACAGCGCTTTCTCCAGAACACAAGGCAGCGAGGAGGCCCGGAAAACGCTCTCAGAAAGCGGTAGTTTCTCTGTCCGCCTCCGCCTCCTCCTGCTCCTCGTCTCGTAACGCAATTCCGTGGAAGGGGAGATTCGCGCTTCCCCGCGCTCAGCACAAAATGGAGATGATTGCGCAAGAACCTCGGGTACCGGGATGGCCGAGTGGTTAAGGCGTTGGACTTAAGATCCAATGGGCTAGTGCCCGCGTGGGTTCGAACCCCACTCTCGGTACACTTGCTTTTCTCTCTGCGCTCGGCCCCAACACGCTACCAACCTTGAAAGCCACGTGATTGATTACGTTCCTGTTTGCCCATCGTTTTGCGTAAACATTTTATTGGGGGGGGGTACCGGAGATCGAACTCGGGTCCTTCCGCTTGCAAGGCAGGCGCAGAAACCATGCGTAAACACTTTAAATCTGAACAAGCTACTTCTGCGAGTCATTTCCTAGCTCAGTCCTCGCAGATGGCCAGTGTGCGGCAAACCACCCTCGTGGCCCAAGGAGTTGTTCGCCCGCCAGGCGTCTCAATTCCAAGACCGCCGCACCTCCGAGGACCCCCTCGTCGCTTCCGGAGGCTCGAACTCATAAAAGCCTGGCTCCACCGGGGACACCAGCGCGGGGAGGACGGCCCAGCCCTCCTCAGCAGAGTTTCTGGCTGTGTCTGAAACGGGAGCAGGCCCCTGGGGGAGGGTTTGTTTGCACGGCCTTGGTTGTGTTGTGCAGCGTCTGTGACAATCCGAGCCTCTTCGAGAGTTGAGGCTGGGATGCGGCTCAGGGGTCAAGCTCTTACCGAGCATGTACAGGCCCTGGTTTGATCCTCCATATTAAAAAAAAGATTGCAATTAGCCATCTATTATCTTTTAGTAGGAATGTTCAAGAAATAACATTAAGTTATAAATGAGGGCACAGCAATGTTTGTGTGGAATGTTAGCTCCTTTTTGAAATGTACACACAGCACAAGTGTACATGCAGCAAGATGAGGTTGATAGTGTCCACCTCGGGGAAGTGGGGGAAATACACACACGCGCAGTTACTTAGCCATATTTTGCAAACTTTTGATGATAGTCCTCTATAATACAATACCTGTACAGAAAAAAAGGGGAGAAGCTAAATTCAGAAATAGTAAAAGAAAAAATGAACAATCTTTTGGATCTTATGTCAAAAGACATATCCAGCACAATTGGGAAAGTAAAATGAACTAAAGTGTGAAATCCTTCCCAATAGTTTTTGTTTGGGGTTTGGTTTTGTTTGGGGTGCTGAGGATGGAAGCCCAGGCCTCATGTGTGCTAGGTAAGTATTCTGCCTTTGAATTATACCCCTCCCTCTTTCTATTTTTTAAAAAATATTTCCACGCTGTCTTATTTTATTTATTATTTTAGTACCGGGGATCAAACTCGGGACTTTGTGCTTACAAGGCAGGCGCTGGAACCACTGAACTAAATCCCCAGCCCCTTTATTTTATATTTTTGAGACAGTCTCCCTATGTACTCCGGGCTAGCCTTGAACTCACAGTGATCCGCATGCCTCAGCCTCCTGAGTGCTGAGATCACAGGTGTGCGCAACCACGTCTGGCCCGTGTCTTCTTCTAAGCATACTGTATTGATATTTTAATCCTTGTTTCCTTTGTTCTTCCGTTCGAAGGCAGTCCCTCCCCACCACGCACACATCCTTGCCCCTTCATTCTCTGTGATCCTGTCTGTGAGGCTTAGTCCTGGTCTCCGCCCAGCCTGCCCAGCAAATACGCACGGATCTGCCCCGACTGCCGCCCTTGCCTCAGAGATCGAGGAGTCCTCAGGTTCATGGACTCGCGTTCTTAGGCGCAGCCAGGAAGCACGCAGGGCGCTCAGGAGAGAACCCTCCAAGGGTCTGCCTCTGAGCCTCCCGAGAACCGCGTTGAGGGCCTGGAGCGGGAGCGGATGCAGTAGGAAAACCTCGTTATAAACGCACGCGCTCAGACGCGTGCCCCGAGCCCAAGGTCTAGCGCGCGTCACTGCGAGCCAAGCTAACGGAAGGTGGAAAACACCGGTCTACATTTTGGCCCATAAAGAGGTTGCAAGAAAGCGTGGAAGACACGATTACAGAGTGAGACCCTGGAAACCATCCCAAAAACCGCGACCCGAGCGGCGGGCAGAGCGAGGCCCAGGCCAGGAGTCTTCAAGGCGACGAGCGCTCTGGACACCGTAAGTGACAGCAGGAACCGGGAGAGAACGCTTCAGGGTTAGGGAGGAGGAAGGGGCAGTCCGGAGCCCCCGGCCCACAGAGCGGTGTGGACGGCCCCGCCCCAGCCGGCAGCCGGGAGGAGGAGGAGGAGGGCAGGGAGGCCGAGGCGGGCGGAGACGCGGATTTCCGGAGCCGAACTGGGGTCAGAGTTCATCCTGCGTCCGCGGGGACCCGCGTGACACCCACGCGCCGGCCGTGTCACTTCTCAGCTTTCTTTGGCACCCGACACAAGGGCAGCTGTTGTGGCTTTTCTTACTGCTCCAGAAGCAAGGAGAAACTGTGTCCAGAACAAAGTCGAGTGACTAAAATCATGTCAGCTCCTTGTGCCTGGCCAGCAGTTGGCCCTGGGTTCCAGCCCCAGCAGCGCCACAGCAAACGGCCAAATGGAACCCAAGTTCCTTAAGCGCAAAACAGAAAGTAACTAGGGCCCTTCTGCGTGAGAAAGAAAAAAAGTAAGAGTCAAGATGAATACGTACATGTGTCTGCGAAAGCCAAGCAGGTGCATAGGCAGAGAATTTAAGGATTCAGATAATTTAAGAAGACCTTAGAAATACATATTTTAAACTATGTAGCTTTCGTGCAGGAATAAATGTTGCGTGCATCCAAGCAAGATCTGTGTCATTCTTAAACTTTTCTTTCTTCTTTTTAAATATTACTGTCTTTAACTAGAAGCATCTCTCGGTGGAATGAAATAATCAAAGAACTCGGTATTTCACTCCAAGAAACCTCCCTCAGAGACAGGAACTGCGCAGCCTGGTCGGTGGGGACAGACAGGGTGGCCCGAGGGGTCCCCCTACAGTAACCAGGAAGAACAAAATGACATATAGAGCTAGTCCGTACGGGGATCGAACCCTCAATCCTGGCGTTATTAGTACCACGCTCTAACCCACTGAACTAACCGGCCACCTTAACGAGTCTTTCTACCCTTCAGACCCTGTTGGTTTCCCGTCTCTCGAGCGAGAGAACGCTGCTTCCTCTGCGGATCTAAGATCCAGGCCCGGCCCCTCCTCTGCTACGGTGCTGCTCCTCGAGGCCTGGAACGGTTTGCCCGGTTCCTGGTTGGGAACTCTCGGCAACGACTGACAGGCGGCGCTGGTCTCCACGCTAGACGCGGGCACGCGTGGGCAGAGCGCTCGAAGGTGGTGGCCACTCATTCCCCGCGGATCCGATTCCCTAGAGCATGGTCTACACTCATCCCTAAAATGGAAAGCTCTCCGCGTTCTATGGAGGTAGCTGAGTTTTTTGTTTTCAAGTCAGGTGATACTAATTTCCAGAATTGTTGCTTTGTAGAGTGCAAAATCATGTTCAAAGAGCCCACAACGATCTGCTGTCTCAGGGCTGGCTCCGTGGCTTAGCTGGTTAAAGCGCCTGTCTAGTAAACAGGAGATCCTGGGTTCAAATCCCAGCGGGGCCTGTAGGGTGGTAGTCTGGTGTCCCTTTTGAAATTCTGTCTGGTGCAACGTGTCAGCCCTGATGAAATCTGTCTTGCTGTTTGAGAACAAGGAATGGAAAAAGAACAGCTTTAGAAATAGACCCTTTCAGGTGTTTCACTATTGAAAAGAAATCATTTCTGCTACCTCACCAGCTGCAACGCATTTGGAATAAAGTTGGCACTTAATGTTTTTATCATGGACCAGCAAATGGATAACTGGTGGTTTCTAATTTTCATTGCCTTGTACACGTATACTTCTATCAATAGCTTTGAGGAACGATGCACAGTGCCTAGAAAAAGTTAAAAAGAAAGGACTAGGATTGGGAAGTTTGAAGTCAGAAATGATGTTTTGTATTTTGCTGTTAGCACATGTTTTATCTTCTGTTTCTTTGGACATTCTAAGGTATATCTTCAAATTATGTGTCAGACACACAACACTCACTGTACCGTCACAATGATGCGTACAAAATTTTTCAAGCAATGGATTGCATCTCAAACAGCTTCTTGCTCCTTACCATAATCGCTCAACAGATTGCTCAGTCTCTGTTGAGCATGTGGGAGGTCGGGGCGCTGGATATAATGTAACATAATGTAATGTAATAGAATATAATGTAGTAACATCACTCAGCCCCGAACTACTAGGTGATGAAGGTGCTTTCCTTTATCAAACAATTTTCAAACAAAGCCTAGACTTCTACCGTTGTGTCTTTGGTTAAAGGACTTCTCCATAATCAAATACTATTTCTTTCCCGACTTACATATTGTTTATTCAAACAGAGCCTGGTTTCTCAGGGACCACATGCCATTTGGGCTGTGGTCCCCAGGCAGTGAGGTGCTTTTTGTGATTTAAAGTGGGCCTAGAGTCACCTGAGGCTAGTTATGTGGTTCTTTCTCCTTCAGGCCCAAGTATTAATTCCAAATATTGGCACTGGATAAACTTGGGTGAGATGATTTTGATGTCCCTAAAAAAGTGAACAGTAAGGCACAGCTATGAGGGAAAATGTTGAGGAGAGAGAAATGGTGGTAATACTTGGAGGTATTTTCACCTGTGTTCAGGCAAGGAGCCTTAGGTGAGTGAGGTGAACTTGGCAACAAAGCTACAGAAAGCTGCAAACGCTCCCACTCGGCAGGCTGTGGAGGTCTCCCGGCACCTCTGTCCCCGCTCCCTGCCCTGCTTCCTCCTTGGCTCTGAGACTGCGGCCAAAGCTGTCACCCCATTTGCACACGGGCATCGCTCAAAGCTGGGCATCCCCCATTGCACAGACAGCTCAGTCCACAGTGAACCGTGACCACATGAGGAAGATGCCAGTCCCAGGACTGGTAAGGAAGGAGTTGATCCTTCCAGCACCTCTCAGAATTTCTTCATCCAGCGTATGGCCCTTGGCAGCCTGTCTGGAGCTGACACCCTCCCAACCGTGTCTACATGAAGTCTCTGCCAAGCCTCAAACTCATATTTCTGTTTCTGCCAGCGACCCCTGTAGTCAGGTTCCAGTCCCCACCTGCCCAATGTGTGATGCAGGCCTGAGAAAAAGAATACACTGAGAGACAGAACTAGGAGAGAGAAAGCGGGCGCCAGGACGACCGGTGCCGGTGCGACCGACAAAGGCCCTGGCCAGTCCCAGGCACTGACTTTCATTGGCAATCAATTGGGGTAAAGGTGAGCTACGTGCAGTTTCTGTGGAAATTAATGTAAACAAGGCTCCTAAAGGACAAGACAAAGCATCCTCAAATTAGCAACCGAATAGACAAAATGTATGGCTGTAATTAGAACACTGTCCTCCTAGTCTGAAGGTTTTAGTTGTGGGAACAGAATTTGGGTTCGAGTTACTCTGCCCTCGGCAGGACCTTGCAAGGCAGGCATGGTACCAGGGTCACTTCTACAAACACGTGAATTGTGAGGCTAGGTCTTCACAGCCTGCCTGGGGCATGGCCAGTGTTAGGGTCCTCTGCACGCTTGCGCTTGGGTTTCCTGCAGGCATCCCTACCAAGGCCCACCGCAGACTGAACTCCAACATTCCGGTCAGAAACTGGGTTGCACTGGTCTCCTCCATGTCTGCCCCTGGGATCCTGCAGTCTGCTGGTCTCCCTGCAGCCTGTGTGTGGGCCTCTCCCCATCCTTCTCTTCTCCCTATTTGGGCCATCAGCATTCATCACGGCAACCTCACAACAACCTGCTGCTGTTCCTGCCGCCTGCAAGAGTGGGAGTCTCCATCCACCTCAGATCCACGGAGGCTGACTTCACCTACAGAACATCATTTGTGTGCATTCCCATCGCACTTTTACTTCACTTGGGGTTTATTTAGAAATGTAGTGTTTATCCTTCCAAAACCTGAGAATGTTTTACCTGTCTTTGTGTTATTGACTTCCACTTTGTGTTGTCAGAAATCATATTTTGTAATGATTTTAATCCTTTAAAATTTATCGAGACTTGTGTTATAGCCCTATTTTGGTGAATTCTCCACACACATTTGAAAATAATGTGTATTCTGCAGCATTTGGATGTGAATATAAATGCCACCTAGGTCAGATTGGTGGTTAATAGCCATGCTTCGAGTTTACTATATTCCTAGTTGTTTCCTCTTTCGGCTGCTCATCAGCTAGTCAGAGGTGTCTAAAATCGCCAACCATGATGCTGGTGATTCTTATTCTTGGTTTTAATTTTCTTCATATAAGAATGAATGTCTTCCTGTGGAATTGGTCATTTCATCATTATGTAATGCTCCTCCTCGTCTGGGGTCTTGCGTTTTGCCTGGACTTCTACTCGGATATATCAATGTATCTCTGCCAGCTTTCTCACCAGGGTGTGCTCTTGGCATGTCCTTGTCCATCTCTGCTATTTTTAGTGTGCCTCTGGAAGAAAAACAGTGGCCCTGTTTCTTTTTATTTCACTTACTGTCTAGCCTGACAATCTCTGCCTTTTAATGGCTTAACACATTTACGTTGGACACACTTATTTATGATTGGATTTAAGCCCAGCGGTGTATCTGTTCTTCCTTGCTTTGTTTGTCCCTGAAGGAACTTACCTGTTTCTTTTGTTCCTTCACCCCTCCTTTGAATTAATATTTATTAGTCAATTTTAATTTTTCACTACCTAAAATGTAATATCTTTCCTCGGCAGTTGCTTTTAAAATGTTTTTCTTTATCTTCGGCTTCAACCATACCGATGTAGTTTCGAGTAGTTGTAATTTTCTTTGTGTTTCTCTTAGCTGGTGTTTGCTGAGGGAGTTGATTCTTCCTTCCCCATGGGTCCGCACGTGTCAGGTTGTGTATCTTAATGCAGGTCAATCACTGCTGACTGAAGGCTAATGCCCAACCTCTCCAGTTTCTGCCCAGCCCTGGAGCTCGCATTTACCGCCCTGACCTCAGGTCTCTGGATCCTCCACTCCCTTGTTTCCGCTCCAACCCCTCTCCGACCTTCCTCCTTGCATCCATCCAGGCTCGGCGCAGTCTCTTTCCTCCCGGAAGGCTTCCTCCTCGGGGACCGGGAGTCTCCAAAGGCGCTCTGCACCCTGGACAACAGCACCACAGGCATATTTTTCTGAAGGAAAAAGTAAATTAGTTTCTCCGCCATTGACGTCAAAGAAAATTTATTTCTATCATGAGAGGGAAGCAGACCTGCTAGGTGGTTTCCGTGGTGTAGTGGTTATCACGTTCGCCTAACACGCGAAAGGTCCCCGGTTCGAAACCGGGCGGAAACACTCTGCCGGAGGTTTTTGCTCCATCTGAGACTCTCGTGGCGATGTCCGCGTCCTGTAACCGGACTTGCCTGCGCCTTTTAGGAGTTTGAAGCGGGGACTGTCCCGGCGTCGCGGCACGGAGATCTGTGTGATGTCCCCAGACCCGTCCTCGTGGTCCGCACCCCGGGACCTGCTCCTGAATTACACAAGAGGCCAGCTGGGGTCTGGAAGGGTCCGCCGGCTGACGGGCTGTCTGGCCGAGGGATGGCTCAGCGCCGGCGGTCGCAGCGGCCCTGAAGTGAGCCGCGGGACGGGCTCGGACCCCACGCCGCGAGTCCAGCCGCGCTCGGGTCGGAGGCCCTGTCACCTCCTCACCCCACTCGGGGACGTGGTCTTTCTCCAGAGCCAGCACCAAGCGATCGCAGGATGACAGCCTGGGCCTCAGGATGGGACCCAAAATGCAGACGTGCCCAAGGTCAGCTTCACCACTAGCGGCTAAAAACTCACGACCCTCGGAGAGAGAGCGAACCCTCCAGAACCGATTCAAGGAAGCCGGATGACGTCCGCAGGGGTGAAGTCGCACTGACCTCAGAGTCGGGGTGTCGGAGCAGGACTGGGGGCAGAAGAGCACGTCTGCACCTCACGCTCCGCAGGATTTACATGCCGCAACGCCCATCACACACAACCGCCTGAAGCGTGCAGGGCGTGAGCTCCCAGCTCCCAGCCTCGGTCTCTGCCGCCTGTGCCCCAGGATGGAGCTCGGGTCTGGGGTCTGCACCGTCCCCCTCTCCCCAAGAGGCTTTGCAAATAAGGTCCCTCCTGGCTGGGAAGCCTGGTGCTTCCTTCTTCTGGTTGTCTCTTCTCTCGATTCTTCTCAGCCAAACTACTCTTTCTTCAGGAAAGGCCTCCTGGCTCCCTACGCGGACCCCTTTGTTCCTTCCCTTGGGACACCGGGTGGGGACTGGATGAAGTCTGTCCGAAGGTGCCCGGGCTGGCACTGTCTGTGCTCGGTCACCAGCGCACACACTGCACCTTGCACAACACCTCACATGCAACAGGCCCCCGTGGATCCTGGTAAACGCAGGTCTAAGCCCTGAGCTGAAGCTCCTCACCGGGTGAGCAGCAGGAAGTGCCCGAGGTCCAGACGGAAGTACTCCTGGCTGTTGTTCTTTAGTACCCTACTGGACTGATGCTGTTGAATTCTCAAATTCCCAAACGTCTTACCTTTGCAATTCCCATTTCATGCATTTTAAATTAATAATGGGAAATAAATCACTAGAACAACAGTAACAGCTGCCATTTGCTTCTAGCTTGATTAAATCAAGTGTTTAGCAATTTTTCAAACATAAGCTAACAAAGCAAGCCAGGAGTCAGTGCTGTTGTTGTTCAGTCATTTATCTACTGTACCGACTCAGAGGCTGAGCAGTGGAGGCCTCATGACCTGAACGAGCTGAGAGCTCTCAAGCTATAGGATTTGCAGCAAGTACTTGTACTCCCATGTGTCAGAGCTGAAGGGTCTGCTAGTGCAGTTTTCTGGGACAGAAGGGACAGACACAGGGGTGTGAAGGTGACTTCACAGTGGAGGGAGAGGCAGAGGAAGTCCATTTCTAGAGATGAATAGGACACGGAGTAGCAGGAGAAAACCCTGTGCGGCTGTTGGTTCTGCCCCCCCACCCCGAAGGAAAAGGGGGAACCACAATTCAGGGGAAAAGAAGGGCTGGGAATTTCACCTCCCAGAATGAGTACCAGCAATGTTGCCCACTGGGGCCACATCCTGAGCTTGTTGCCCAGGAGCATCAGAAAAGGGCATGAGAAAAGCCCTGGTGAGGTGCAGGTCCTCTGGGTGGAGGGTGCCCGGTTTAGCAAACAGAACCACTCTTCCCTGCCACTGTCACTACAGCCCAATCCCACCTCCACCCTGGCCTCCCTCCACCTGCTTCCTGGCCCTGAGGCACCTCGGGGAGCCCAGATAGGTCCTAACACAGGTGTCCACTTCCACTTTCTGTTGTGATCTGGGGAGCTCAGTGGGCTCCCTGGATCTTATCTCCTCATGTAAGGTGACATAAGGGAGTGCGTTTTGTGTATTTCCAACACATACTTGCGGCATCTCATCCACCTGCTAGACCCTCTTGTGGGTTCTAGG
Organism: Heterocephalus glaber; assembly: GCF_053883595.1. Taxonomy (NCBI): domain Eukaryota; kingdom Metazoa; phylum Chordata; class Mammalia; order Rodentia; family Bathyergidae; genus Heterocephalus; species Heterocephalus glaber. The sequence goes on from NW_028258315.1 coordinate 1,277,675, forward strand.
AATCTAGCAGTAAGCAAGGTCCCTGCGCTCATGAAGTCCTGCCTTTTCACGTGGAGCCAGACAATGCTCCAGTGTTATTTGCTATGTTTAAAAATGGTTAGGGCCAGGGATTTAGCTCAGTGCTTCTGGCGCCTGCTGCACAAGTGCAAGGTCCTGAGTTCGACCCCCAGTACCAAAAAAAAAAAAATGATTATAAGTGATATGGTGGAAAACCAAAAAATGGGAGGAAAGGTGCTAGAATGAGGGAAATTAATTTTAGATATAATTGTGTTTCACTGATCAGGTGATACTTGATAAAATATTGGGTAAGGGACTGAACCATACATATATTAAAGCAAGGGTTTTCCAAGCAGAGGGAGCGTTCGTGCAAAGGCCCTGAGGCAACAACACACTTAGTGTCTACAAGGATGTCCAAATAAGAACTAGAAGCCCGTGATACCAGCTGTGGTTGGAAACCCAAGTCAAGAACCCCAGCATCGACTCAGATGAAAGGAGATGCTGATTGTTGACCAAAGCCATACCACAAGTCTGTTAAGTCCAAGGGTTACACTGGTGAGAAGTTTGTCACATCTGGGTATATTCTGAAGGCAGAACAAAGAGAATTCCCTCATGCTTGCAGAATGGGGGAAATCTAAAGTCACAGGTGTTGCCTCACTGTGATTGTCTTGTCTTGGCTGTGTCTCTATGTCCCCCAAACCCTGTTGTGGTCATAGGTGGGGCTTTTCAGAGGTGGCTGAGTCTAGGTCATGTGACGCTGGGATTAGGAGTGCGTGATTACTGAATTAGTCCGCTGATTGGAATTGCCATAGTGCTGGGTGGCACCACCCGAAAGGCAGGTGGCCTCGTGGGATGAACAGGAAGGGCAGGCTGTTTCCCGCCTTCCGCCTGCCACACCGTGGACCCTCTCTGCCACGGCCTCTGCTGCGTCTCCCTGCCTTGGGGCTTCGTGGAGGATGCTCCGTGTTGGTCTCAACCCATCAAGGACACTACTGCTCAGCAGGGCTGTGATGGCCGAGTGGTTAAGGCGTTGGACTCGAAATCCAATGGGGACTCCCCGCGCAGGTTCAAATCCTGCTCACAGCGGTTGCGTTTTATATCTGGATCCCAAAGTTTACTGTTGCGACTTAATTTCACCCGCGCGCAAAACCCGCTAGGCTCATTTCCTACATTCCACCTGACCGCTTCAGGGGGCGCCAGCGAGCCTGTCCTGTCGCTCGGATGGGTACCGGGAACCTAGGGCCCTGGTCCGATCCCATCCAGCCCGATTTCTCCTTCCACAGAAGCCCAGATAATGGATGTGCTGAGATGAAGTGGCTAAGTCCAGGGTCTGACCTCGGCCAAAGAGAAACAAGAACTTCCTTTGGGATTCCTCCAAGCAGGGTCAGAGGGCGACTTTCAGTGCTTGGATCTCAGGTGCTGTGAAACCCAAATAGGAAGGATTTTCTTTTATTATTATTTTTTTTTGGTACCGGGGTTCGAACTTGGGTTCTTGCGCTTGCAGGGAAGGCGGCGGAACCACTGAGCTAAATCCCTGGCCCGGAAGGATTTTCTTCTAAAGCAAGAGATTTATTGGTACATTTTAGATACACATAATGATAACATTCATCATAGGGAATTTGTAGCTGCACATGATATATTTTGCTTCTTTTTTTCCCATTCTCCCCCCTCCCTTCAACCCCCTTCTGCAAATAGGAGGGATTTAGCGACACCCTGGGTCCCAGGCGTTCTTGAGAGCACGGGAGGCGATCGAGGCACAGGGTGGATCCACGCGGCTTCCGGCCGACCTGGCAAACCCACAGGAAGCCTGGTCTCAGGCGGGGACGAAGCTCCTTCCAGCACCTGTGCATTTCCACTGTTTTGCCTGATTGAATAGCTGAGAAAAAAGCCAATGAAATTCAGGTGCGGGCAGATGATTGATCTGGAAAATGAACAAAGAGCTCAAAACGCGGAGTAAAAAGAGCAGGCAGAAATCCTACTTGGAAGGGATGAATATTCACCTATCACACAAATGATGTCTCAGAGACAAAATCGGTCTTTGTTTTCTTTTTCATTTGTTTTGGGTTGTTTTTCTTTTTTAGACTGGGTCTCTCTATGCAATTCAGGCTGGCCTTGAACTCTCAGTGATCCTCCTGCCTCAGCCTCCCGAATGCTGGGATTTCAGGAGTGCGCCACCGCGCCCAGCCTGGTCATGGTTTCTAGAGCAGGTTTTGATTGTCCCTGCCCAAGTTACACCTTCTTCCCGTCCGCCACAGTACGAACACGAATCAGCGCTGAAACAGCGGCACTCGCACGCTCCTTTCCGGGCGTGGGCCGGTGGCGCAATGGATAACGCACCTGAGTCGGATCAGAAGGGCCCAGGCTCGACTTCCGGCTGGCTCGCAAAGCCCACGTTTAGCTTCCTCAGTCTGTGGAACCGATCTCCGCAGAGCTCACTGACCTCGTGGTGGTGCTGCCTTCGGAGTCGAGTTGCTCCCCAAGCACCGAGAACCGTCAGGCGACCGCTCTTTCCACCGCCCGCTCTCCTGGGCTCGAGAAGGGAGCTGGGTGGGAGACGAGATGGAGAAGCCCCGACGCCGAAGGAGCTCGAGGCCGCGGCTCTCCCACCGTCTGTTCCCCGAGGAGTCCTTCCCGCCGGAGCCCTGCCTCTGGGGGTCTGCGGGCTCCGGGTGGAGGCAGCACCGGCCCGGAGGGTGCGGGTAGAGAGGGCACGGGCCCTGTACACCGCGGCGTCCACTCCGCGCGCTAAATAATACAGGCAGGCGGTGCCACCAAAAAGCATGCGGCGGATTCCCGCCTTCTCTCATTCGCCCTGCCGAGCACGCGCCCGCGGGCCCCTATGCCGCTTGTTTTTGTTTGGTTTTCTTTAAACGAAAGTAAGCAGGACTCTAGTTTGACGGAGGAAAAGTTTAAATTAATTTCAGGTGAGGAACAGTTGCGTCGTGGTTTGCTTGAGTGGGAAGGGTGTATCCGGGTGCCTGGGGTCTAAAATAAAACTTTAAGTGGCCCGTACGGGGATCGAACCCGCGACCTTGGCGTTATTAGCACCCCGCTCTAACCAACTGAGCTAACCGGCCAGCCACCTGCCGCCTGTTAAGGTGATCTAGAAGTCTTGTTCCGATCAAAGCAGGCTCTTGTACACGCCCTTACGGAGGGACCTTTCCAGCCCAACCTGATACCGTCACCAGGGAGGCCGAGCCGTTCTGGCCTCGGATCCGGCCCCGAAGGTCCGCGGGCACCCGCGTAGAATGAGGCCGAGTCCCCAGCGCGGGGCCGGGGCTGTGAATTCCTAAGTCCTCCTGTCCCACGGGGGACAGCCTCCCCAAGCACCTGCGACGCGTCTGTGTGTCCCGACACGGCCGGGCTCCGCGGCGACCCTGACGTTCTGCGCCCAAGAGGGGCGGGGCGGCCCACGGGGAAACTGAGTCCGCGCCCGCCTCCTCATCCCCGCTCCCGCAGTGCCCCTGCACGGCACGGCGGCGCCCGGGACCCGGCCCTCGCGCGTGGCCCTGTCCTCCTCCACAGGTGGGGGCCGGCGGGACCGAGCCCTCGGCCGGGACCACCCGCGCGCCCATCCCCTTCCGCACGCCTCGGGGGAGGGCGCGGCCACGGGCGCTCTGGGCTGCGCGACAGGAGGACAGCCGCTCGCCCGGGTGTTGATCCGCGCTCCGACCCTCCTGGGGACCGCAAAGGCCGCGCCCCGGGACGGGTTTAGGAGCGACGCCCCGTGCAGCTGTCAGGCCTCCCACCCGTTACTGCCTCGACGGGCGTGCCACGGCCTGGGTTCGGCGAGCGCGTGTTCGCTTATTTTAAAGCGTGTGTTGGAGGGAATGGGGCTGTAGCCCAGGCCTCGCGCATGCTGGACGAGCGCCGCACCCCGCCAGGCGCCGCGGGAACCGCGTCCACACTCCGGGAAAGGCGAGGCTTCAGGGAGGACGCGGCCCCTGACTTACAAATGGCACTGTGGACTTCCACATCTGCAGATGGGTGTTACTTACTGGCACCGGTGAGTCGGCTGCTCTCTCAGTCTGTGCTGCGAACACAGAGGTTAAAGCTACGCAAAAGGGAAGAGAGGACCTCGTTGCCGAAACCCGGGATCGAACCAGGGACCTTTAGATCTTCAGTCTAACGCTCTCCCAACTGAGCTATTTCGGCTGAGTTGGCAACTACTTTTTGTCTTGTCGTGTAGTTCAAAACAATGTTTTCTTAGTAGTCCTATTTGTCTTGGGCTCCTAGAAAATGTAAGAAATCTGTCTGGCTTTTGCAACACTTTGCCCTTTCAAAAATGATTATATCAACGAGGTAAAGGTTTTTGTTTTTTTTTAAATCAGGCAATAGGTAGATGAGACCCAAAGTGTCCTGAGTAGAATGGGAAGAGAAAACAAAACCCACACAGAGGAAGAAGAAACGGTTCCTCAGGATGCGCGTGGTGTAGCCCTGGGGTCCGGTGGCAGCGCGCACCCTCGTGGGCTGGGCGGTGACAGGGCGCCCTCCGCTTCCTGGAAGCCCCGCCCTCCTGCCGCCCCTGCCGCGAGTACTTAATTCTTTTTTAACTTTATGTACGTTGATTCAAATATACTCTACATTCGTATGCGCCTGCAAAGATTGTCTCTGAGATTCGTCTTTTTTTTTACCCATAAGACCTTTTCATCGGCTCCCAACTTAACCATTCTAGCGTTGGTGAGCATTTGCGCTGCTTCCAGCTCAGGTTATGATGAAAAGCCCTGCCCTGAGCTGCTTGGGCTGTAGATAGATGATAGGTAGATAACAGACAGATGACGGAGAGATAAGAGATGAATAGATAATACATAGATATGGCCCAACAATCCCGTCTGTCTGTCTATATAGATTTAGATGCTGTTAAAGCATCTGTTTCCAAAACAGATGCTCCAGTTTATAAGGCCAACAGCCCTGCCTCAGGGTTCTGACTGGGTCACAGCCCACCCAACACTTGGTATTGCCAGTCGTTTTAATTTCTCCTATGAGGCCCGGGATGTAATGATCACTCCATGATTTCAACTTGTATTTTGTATCTTTCTGTGGGCATCTGAGTTGATTGACAGCTTTATTGATTTGTAGGAGTTCAATAGATATCGGGAAAACAAATCCTTTGTCAGTTAGGAATATGCATTGCAAACATCTTCTCTCAGTTGTGAAATGCCTTTAGTTCTCCTAATTTTGCATTTTCAGGTTTTGAATTTTAATGAAGTCCAATTTATAAATCTTTATGGTTTGTGCTTTTATATTGTATTTCAGAAATAATTGTCGACATCAAAGTCCCGAAGCTATTCCCTGATGTTGGCTTCTAGAAGCTCTTGCCCATGTACATCTGGAACATGTACCTGGCGTGACTCAGTGATCTAGTTCATTTTTCATCGTGACTTTAATCAACCCAGCATTATTTACTAAGAAGTCCATTCCTTCCCAGTGGCTTTCAATGTTTCCTATGTTACAAAACAGGGAACCGTATCTGTGTGTGTTTCCTCTCTTGCCAGGTTGGTTTACACATCTATTTTTACACCAATACCGCAGTTTTAATTCTGTAAACTTAAAGATAAGTAATAATATCTGTTAATATAAGGTCTCTAGTTTTGTTTTGCTTACTTCATATTGCTTTGACTATCCTAGGTTTTAAAACTTATTCAATATAAATTTTAGAGTCATCATCAATTTCTAGCCCTCATAAGCCTCTCTCCAATTACAAATTTAAAATTCTGCCAGTGTCACTGAGGAGCCGGGTGCTGACCCAGCAAGGGTCACCAGCCCCTCATCCCTTGGCTAGACTGTGAGCTCTCAAGAGGGGGCAGCCTTTGGGGTCGGGGGCTTAGGGTGGAAACTCATGGAACCCTGCGAATCTGTGGGAAGGTGGGGCTCAACATACAGGTAGAAGGCGACGGCCCACTCAGTAGGGGAGGTGACAGAGCTGGAGCCCACCCACAGGGAAAGGCTCACTACCCAGGTGGAAAGGGGCGGTCTGCTCACAGCCAAAGAAGGCCCACTGGCGGAGGGAGGGGTGGCCGGGCCCGTGTCCAGGGGCTGTGGCCTGGGGTTTCTGGGCCTCTAAGGAAATTTGGAATTTCTGACTAGGTGTTGCCAGGGAGGGGCAGCAGCACGTGGAGGCCGGTGCTGTGGGTGGTGAAAGACTTTACCAAAAGTCAAGAAATACAGGAAAGCGAGGAGTTTATTGCTGCCCTGCGAGAGAGCAGCGGGTAAGGCCAAGAGTGAACCAAGCTGACGGGGTGGCAGGCTGGGACTTCTATGCCTGATTTTAACCCAGGAGGGGTCTGCAGCCACAGCAAGGTCGCTGGCAGAGCTCACGGTGTCCAGTGTCCGTCCCGGTCCGAGGACAGTGGGCGTTGCTGGGAGACTGAGAGACGTTTCCTCCCACCCGGTCCAGTGCTGGGGGCGTATGAGAGTCAGCCCTTCCAGGTAAAACTAATGAACCAAAGGGTGAGGATCTACATGTTTGTTCTCGAGAGGGACTTGGGTGGGAGGAAATGGTGTCTTTCTGTTCTGTTTTGTTTTGTTTTTGACGAGTCGCACTCTGTAGTTCAGGCTGTCCTTGAGCTCGCTGTGCAGCCCAAGCTGGCCTCAAACTCACAGCCATCCTCCTGTCTCAGCCTCCCAGAGTGCGGGGATTGCAAGCAGGCACTACCACATCTGACAGTTTGTATATCTGCTTTACCTGCGATAGATAAATCCATTAAACGAGCTTATTCCTGCTAATCACTGATATTTGGGTTTTACAAATACAATTAAGTCATATGTAATAAGTGGAGCTTTTACTTCTCTCTTTCTAGTCCTTAAACTTTCTTTCACCAGGAAGCCAGGCCCTGACGCAGGGAGGATCGGGACCCTGCCTTCCTTGGTCCTCAATTCCTTGTGCCCTCGATGAAAGAATTCAGTCACGACACCCAGCTGTGCAGAAGTCTCATGGAATCCACAGTAATGCAGCAATAGAGAGAGTTGTGCCTTCCGAGCACAAAGGTGGGCCATGCTGCAAAGGCTTCTGCACCAAGCTCAAGTTTGGATATTTTTTAGGCACCCAAGAGTTACTCTTTGGGTCTGGGGCACTGGGAAAATTATGATGCTCATCAACATTACTTAGAACTTGCTTTAGAACTGCAAAATGTCTCCTTGCCCTTTTTGGGTGGTCAGTGACTCCTCAGGGGCTCTAATCATATAGGAAGCTCACAGAGATAATTTCTTAATGTAAGCTGTAGGCAACAGGGGAAGGGGACGTTACCAGAACTTCTGCAGTGAGTCCTAGTCTCCTGTGAGCCATGGCAGCACACGGCGAATTACAGGAAAGGTAGACAAATGAGACTGAGAAGAAGCTGAGCTTTGGGTCTGATCAGTGCTGCTCTGGGCGGCAGAGACAAAAACCCCCCTAACTTGCAGCACCTTTTATTCAGCACATGGGGAAACAAAAGTAACAAGTGAAATATAGAGTTCAGTACTTCACATTGGGATAAACAAGGTGTAACAAAAGGCTGGGGGGCTGTGGAAATCTAAGAACAATGAGGAACTATGCAGATGAAGATTTGGTTCCTCTCTGGCGTCTCCTGTCTCCCGCAGGTGTGGTCTTGTCCTGGAGATTGCAGCATCCGGGGATCACTGAGGTCTCAGTTGTGACCAGAGGCCAAAATGCAATTATGTCTGGAATGTCCTAGCTGGGCTGTAGGCAGCAGAACTAGGCCTACTCAAATGATTTTTCCCTAGAATTATGTAGCATTGCTCCCAACAGTAAGCCAGGTCCTGGCCAAAGGCAGGAAGTCTTTAAAAACATCTCCTGCCCGTAGGGATGGTGCATGCCTGACATCCCAGCTCTTGGAAGGCTGAAGCAGGACAATCACAGTGAGTTAGAGCCCGGCCTGGGCTCCAAAATGAGTTCAAAGCCAACCTGGCCTGCATAGCAAGACTCTGTCTTGAGAGAGAGAGAAAAGAAAGAAAAAGCGAGCCTCTCCCCTCTTGCTGTCCTTGGGCTGTTGCTATGGCACCCAGGAACGCTGTGCGGCTTCTCTGGGGTTAGGTGGCCAGGGGGTCGGGTCCAGGTCTGTGCCCAACGAGGAGCCCTGAAAGCCACTGTGCTCTGTGGCATCGCTTTTGGTCTGAGAGCTAAGAAATGATGAGAAACATGTTGCACATTGACATCTTTGTTTCCCTGCTTAACTATGTGCCGATTTGGAGCCCTGCCCCCCTTTGTCCTCAGGCCTAACATCCCCCCTCAAGTTGGGACCCTAAAATCACTTAGGGTGTTGGGGCACACAGTCTTGGCTACTTCCTGCTGAAGGGCATGGAGGGGAGGAAGCTGGGGTCCTTACTCCTGCTGACCTCCGGGCCAGAGGCCAGGGGAGGGTGCCATGCAGGTGGCTGGGTCAGAGGCGTACAGGGCGGTCTGGAGACAGATTGACTGTAAATAGGGAGACACAGGTTTTTTACTACATATGGCCCACATGGAAGGGTTCTGAGAACAAATACAGTAAAGGGTATGACCCATTTTCACCAAACCCACCCAGGAACCAAGGCCGTTTCATTTTCCCACAGCTAGTGTGGAGCCAGAGTGACTCCATTTTGGAGCTGTCTCCTTTGTTCTCTCAAATTTGTGCTTATCCACTCAAAATTCCTAAGTTTATTACCCAGCCATCTGTGTACTCAGGAAAGACATTCCGGACACACTATCTATAAGGTAAACAGTTAATGGCTAACTGCCCACAAAAGATAGATGTGACCATTAGTCAGTGGATCTGCTAACCATCAGCTTATGACAGTCGACCACTAACCTTTGCCCCCTTCTCCCTTGCAAAAATCTATACATAACCCCCTTAACCCCCCCTAAGCCTAACCAATCAAAACCCTACACTTCATATGTATTGAATATTAACCAATCACCTGGCTACTAATAACCAAAGCTTGTTGTATTCTCAATAAAAACCCTGCTAGTTTTGAGGCTCGGGGCTCTCAATCTCGATCCGCTGCGTCGGTGACAATTGAGAGTCCCTGCTTAAGCTTAAATAAACGACCCTAGTGTGCTTACATCGAAAACGGTCTCCTGGTGGTCTTTGGGACATCGCGATCTGGACACAACATTTGGGGGCTCGTCCGGGATCCCAAGACCTTCAGGACTCCCGTACCGGAGGGTCAACGCCGGCTGGTGAGTGTTTTCTTTGTGCTTGTAAAGTCTGGGCCTATTTTCTGGAAAGGTCGGCAGACGGTCTAGGCGGACGCGCTGCAAGGGCCGCCGACCCGGAATCCTGGAAGACGTTCCGGATTCCACTGGTGGGGACGGAGTGCCCCAAGAGTACGGGTCAGTGAGACTCCTGGAGGGACGGTGCGGGTCGCTCCCGCGGCACGGCAGGAGGCCGTCGTCCCATTTGCATTGCCTCCGATCGCGCGGAGGACGGTTTTGTCTCACCTTGTGCTTCTCTGTTGCGTTTGTGTGTCTGTTTGTGCTGACTTGGACCGAGACGATGGGACAGACTGTGACTACCCCTCTTTCCCTTGTAACAGACCATTTCAAAGAAGTTAGGGAGAGCGCTCATAACTTAAGTTTAGAAATTAAGAAGACTAAGTTCATCACCCTCTGTGGCTCAGAGTGGCCCTCCCTCGGGGTAGGATGGCCCCCCGAGGGAACTTTTGATTTGCAGATAATTCGCAGAGTTCGTAAAGCCATCCTCCCCCCCGATCAGATACCATACATCGCCGTTTGGAAATTTCTGATTTCTAACCCGCCCCCATGGGTTAAGCTCTTTTTGCCTTCACAGCAGCAGCAACCAGAGTTAATCCTGACGGCCAAAGAAAAGGCTCCTAAAAAGCGCGCGGATAAAAAACAAACCAAAACCAAGCCAACCGCGCCACTTTACCCTGTCCTCCAGGGAGGGACCGAAGAAGATCTTATATTTCCTCCCCCCTATTCCCTCCCCTTTCTTCCGCCACAGCAGGCTGGAGGAGGTGACCCAGCCCCAGCCGGGGCTGGGGAGCCCGCCCCGGGCGCCGCCGACAACCGTGATGGTCCCGCCCAAAATACTCGTCACCGGCGCGCCGCCTCGCCGGCAGGACCGGCAGATTCAACTGTCTGCCCGCTGCGAACAATAGGACCCCCTGATGAACATGAAAACCAGCCTCATCATTACTGGCCCTTTGCTACCAGTGATCTTTATAATTGGCGCCGACAACATGCCAATTTCTCTGATAACCCTAGAGATTTGATTAACCTGTTAGAAACTGTTTTGTTTACCCATCAGCCCACTTGGGATGACTGTCAACAGCTTCTGCAGGTCCTGTTCACCACTGAGGAACGAGAGAGAATCCAAAATGAGGCCAGAAAATTGGTTCCTGGTGACAGTGGTCAGCCCACCACCAATGCAGACACCATCAACACTTCTTTTCCTCTGTCCCGACCTAACTGGGACTTCAACACGGCAGAAGGTAAGGAGAGACTTCGAGTCTATCGCCAGACTTTATTAAGAGGTCTCAGAGCAGCGGCGAGGAAGCCTACAAATTTGGCTAAGGTAGGGGATGTACAACAAAAGTTAGATGAAAGCCCTGCTGCTTTCCTAAAAAAAAATTCAGGAAGCTTTTCGTAGGTACACTCCTATGGACCCAGAAGCAATTGAGACAAAGGCAGCTGTAATAATACATTTTGTCAACCAGGCGGCGCCAGACATTAAGAAAAAGTTACAGAAAATAGATAGGTTAAGAGAAAAGAGTATTCAGGACTTAGTGGCAGTGGCAGAGAAAGTATATAACAATAGAAAAACCGCAGAGGAAAAACGAAAAAAAGCTGATGACCGCCAGACCCGAAACTTAGCTCGGATCCTTCTGGCTGCCACTGCGGGAGAACAAAAGGAACGTGAACGTAGACTAAGAAAGATTGTGGTGAAAGAAAAAAACAAAGAAAGACGCAGAGAGCGCCCCCAGTTGGGAAAAAATCAATGTGCTCATTGCAAAGAGTATGGACACTGGGCCAGAGACTGTCCCAAAAAGAAACAACAGAAAGGACGCCCCAAGGCCCCTATCCTGGCTATGGATGAATTAAATGATTAGGGGGGACGGGGTTCGGCACCCCTCCCCGAGCCCAGGGTAACCCTAAAAGTGGAGGGGAGACCTATCGAGTTCCTAGTGGATACAGGGGCTCAACATTCAGTCCTACTTAAACCATGTGGCCATGTTTCTGATAAGACCTCCTGGGTTCAAGGAGCTACAGACATGAAAAAGTATTCATGGACAACCCAAAAAAAACAGTAGACTTGGGAATGGGCCAAGTAACCCACTCATTTATGATTATACCAGACTGCCCCTACCCCTTATTAAAAAGAGACTTACTGACTAAATTAGGGGCTCAAATTCATTTCCAACCCGGGGGCACAAAAGTCCTTAATCAAGAGGGAAGGCCCATTCAGGTACTAACCATAAACCTAAAAGATAAATATCTGCTACATCAGAAGAGGGCCCCTCCTGATCCTGACATAGAACAATGGCTCATCATGTTCCCACAAGCATGGGCAGAGACTGGAGACATGGGGTTAGCTACACACAGAGCACCAGTGTTTGTAGAAATAAAACCTGGGGCAGATCCTGTACAAGTTCGCCAATATCCTATGCCCCTAGAGGCCCAGAAAGAAATAACTCCACACATCAGGAGGTTGCTTGCTCAGGAGATTCTTAGGCCTTGTCAATCAGCCTGGAACACCCCCTTGTTGCCAGTGCGAAAACCTCATTCTAATGACTATTGGCCAGTGCAGGATCTCCGGAAAGTAAACAAGAGGGTTATGGACATCCACCCCACAGTGCCTAATCCATACACCCTTTTGAGTTCACTTCCCCCAAGCCATCGATGGTACACAGTCTTGGATCTCAAAGATGCTTTTTTTAGCCTTCCACTGGCACCTAAAAGCCAACACATCTTTGCGTTTAAATGGAGTGATCCAGAACAAGACATCAACGGACAGCTGACGTGGACCCGATTACCTCAAAGATTCAAAAACTCTCCCACCATCTTCGACGAGGCCCTACATGAAGACCTGGGTGAGTTTCGCCTCCAGAACCCCCAACTAACTCTGTTACAATATGTAGATGACCTCCTCATAGCAGCTAAAACGCGAGAAGACTGCCTAAGTGAAACCAAGAGACTCTTGATAGTCATAAGAGAACTGGGGTACCGGGCGTCCGCCAAAAAGGCCCAGATCTACAAACCCGAGATAAGCTACTTGGGGTACGTGCTTAAAAAAGGGCAGAGATGGCTGTCGGATGCTAGAAAAGAGACAGTTCTTAAGATACCCACACCAGATTCTCCTCGGAAAGTCAGAGAGTTCTTGGGATCGGCGGGCTTCTGCCGCCTATGGATACCGGGGTTCACAGAGCTCGCAAGGCCCCTTTATGAGACAACCAAAGACAATCAGGCTTTTCAATGGACAGAAAAGCTACAAAAATCTTTCGATCAAATTAAAACAGCCTTGCTGACGGCACCGGCCTTGGGCTTGCCTGATATTACTAAGCCATTCCACCTTTACATTGATAAAAACAAAGGAGTCGCTAAGGGCGTCCTGATCCAGTATCTAGGGCCATGGCGCCGCCCAGTGGCGTACTTATCAAAAAGACTTGATCCAGTTGCGTCAGGATGGCCCCCGTGCCTAAGAATGATTGCAACAGTAGTTCTAATGGTCAAAGACGCTGACAAGTTGACATTAGGCCAAGAACTATGCGTGACCACCCCTCACGCCATTGAGGGAGTCCTAAAACAGCCTCCGGATCGATGGCTCAGTAATGCTCGCCTGACCCACTACCAGAGCTTACTCCTAAATCCAACCCGAGTTGTCTTTCAGGCCCCGGCTGCTTTAAACCCAGCCACACTGTTGCCAGACCCGAACTTAGAGGCTCCGCTTCACGACTGCACAGACATCCTGGCCCAGGTACACAGAATTCGAACAGATCTGAGTGACCAACCATGGCCAGATGCAGACAACACCTGGTACACTGATGAGAACAGCTTTGTTCGTGATGGCCGCAGGTATGCAGGAACAGCAGTGGTGACAGAGACTGAGGTCATTTGGGCAGAACCATTGCCCACCGGGACCTCAGCACAACGGGCAGAGCTCGTAGCCCTGACCAAGACATTGACTTTAGGACGGGGCCTAAAGTTAAATGTATACACAGATAGCCGGTATGCCTTTGCCACTGCACACGTCCATGGGGCCATCTACAAAGAAAGGGGACTCTTGACAGCTAAAAGAAAGACTATTAAAAACAAAGAAGAGATCCTTGCCCTCTTAACAGCCCTCTGGCTACCGAAAAAATTAGCCATTATCCATTGCCCAGGACACCAAAAAGGCGACACTCCAATTGCCAGAGAAAATAATTTAACTGACCAGACAGCCCGAAAAATAGCCTTAAAGATTAATCTGACACTGGCCACTCAGCTGCCCGATCCGAGAAGTGCAGCCCTACCAGAAAAACCCCAGTACACTGAAAAAGATTTAAATTGGATAAAACAATTACCTATGCCTCAGTGCCTCAACGGGTGGTAGAAATCTTCTGATTATAAAGTCATCTTGCCTAAAGCGCTGGGAGAACAAGTTCTCTCCAAGATGCACCGGACCACCCACATGGACACTCGAAAAATGCAAGATCTCCTGAGACATGCTGAAATTAAGATCCGTGATGCTAATTCTAAAATTGAACATATTGTTGCTACCTGCAAAGCCTGTCAATTGACAAATGCCACCCACAATAGGGCCAACCCAGAAAATAGGCTGAGGAGAAGCCGACCTGGAGCCTATTGGAAATTAGACTTCACCAAGGTAAAACCTGGAAGGTATGGTTATAAATACTTGTTAGTTTTTGTAGACACTTTTTCAGGATAGACAGAAGCGTTTCCTACCAAACACGAGACAGCACAAAGTGTGACTAAAAAGCTGCTAAAAGACATCCTGCCAAGGTACGGTTTTCCAGTAATGCTAGGATCAGATAATGGACCCGCCTTCATTTCCAAGGTGAGTCAAACCTTAACACAGGTGTTGGGGACAGATTGAAAATTACATTGTGCATACAGACCCCAAAGCTCAAGACAGGTAAAAAGGATAAATAGAACCTTAAAAGAGACCTTAACTAAATTAACCTTAGAGACTGGCGGTGACTGGGTGACTCTCCTTCCCTTCGCCCTTTATAGGGTGCACAATTCACCCTATAAAATGGGGTTGACCCCCTTTGAAATCATGTTTGGAATTCCCCCTCCCATTATCCCCAACCTTCACTCAAATGTACTTGTTGAATTTGATGACCAAAAGTTGTTACTTTCTTTAAAAAGCCTCCAAAGTGTACACAAAGACATCTGGCCTAAGTTAGAAGCCTTATACCAGACCGGACCACCTCCTGAGCCCCATCGCTACCGACCTGGAGACTGGGTCTTCGTTCGGAGACACCGGCAGAAAGACCTTGAGCCCCGTTGGAAAGGACCCTACGTCACAGTCCTGACCACGCCCACTGCTCTCAAGGTCGACGGGATTGCTTCGTGGGTACACTACACCCACGTTTGCCCTGCAGATCCTCACACTGTCCTAGAAGACTTCGTTCCATCATGGCAGGTGTCCAGAGACCAAGACAGTCCCCTCAAACTCAAGCTACGTCGTCGACGATCGTGATTATGGTAACTGTACTTTTGACACCGACACTAGGAGGACAAAACCCATATGCTCCCTTAAATTTAACCTGGATGATCATTAGTACGTCTACGGACAACATTGTTAATAGTTCATCCGAAGTGGCTCCACCACTTACCTGGTGGCCAGACCTAGACTTTGACCTGTGTTCGCTCGCCACAGGGACTTAGAACACTGGAAACTGGAAAATCGGGCCTAGAGGAGAGCCAATATGTAAAAAAGACATAGGCCAATGTAATACTAATAAAACATCCCTGCCCATGGCTCCAGTACCCATGGCCCCTCCTAGACTTGACCCTGGGTGTAGCCATTCTCTTGATAAAAACATCCTACAAAGCACCCCCTTTTATGTTTGTCCGAGAAAAAGGCGCACACAGTCTCAGATAAACAAGTGCGGGGGACCTGACCAGTTCTATTGTGCCAAATGGGGATGTGAGTCCAAGGGCACCGTCTCCTGGGCCCCGCCTGTCAAAGACGATTTTATTTCTTTAAAAAGAGTCCCTGGGCCCCCTGGCCTGCAGACAAATCAAAAGGGTGGTAATTTCTTAGTTCTTAGTGGCCCCTGTACCGGGTTCCTCTGTAACCCGGTCAGACTTTCATTCACGGATTCAGGTAAAAGGTACACTAAATGAAAAACAGGCCAGACTTGGGGACTCCGTCTATATCAAGATGGTTATGATACCGGGTTGTTATTCACTATAAAACTGAAGGCAGAGCCGCTCACCATAGGGTCTCCCCAATTGATAGGGCCAAACTTGGCGCTAGCTCCAATAGCCCCTTTCAGACCTATTAAGCCCCCTCCCCCAAAAAGCTCGCCTATGTCACCAAAACCAAACGCCTCCGTACGGCCATCAGACTTAACCTCCGCTTCCACATCCCCGCCCTTGATTCAAATGATCACCCAGATTGATAAAGTCGATCATAACCGGGACCAGGACCCCCTTTGGGAACTGATGGTTCACACCTTTAAAGCCCTAAATGCATCTAGGCCAGACCTCACTCAGTCCTGCTGGCTATGTTATGATACTAAGCCCCCATACTATAAAGCAGTAGCTTATCTAGACAATTTCACTAAGTCAGACAGCCCGACTCAATGTAAATGGCAACAAAAAGGGACAGCTAGGCTGACCCTACAATCAGTAACTGGGCAAAGAACTTGTGTCGACAGTGTCCCAGCCTCCCACCAACACCTTTGTAACAAAACCGTCCTTAGACCTAGGCCTAAATATCTCATTCCCCCTTATGACGGGTGGTGGGCCTGTTCCTCTGGACTTACCCCTTGTGTACATGGGCTAGTGTTAAAACAAACAAGAGATTTCTGTGTACTTGTACAATTAGTCCCCCGGTTGTTATATCACTCAGAAAAAGACATCCCCAGCCGCCTGGCTAAAACCCAGGTCAGAGTTAAGCGAGAACCTGTAACGGCCATTACTTTGACCGTTCTCTTAGGATTAGGACTAGCTGGGACAGGAACGGGAGTTTCATCGCTACTAATACACAATAAATATTATAATGACTTAAGGACAGCCATAGATATAGATATTGAAAGGCTAAAAAGCTCCATCTCCCACCTCCAAGAGTCTTTAACTTCACTAGCAGAGGTAGTCCTCCAAAACCGAAGGGGGCTGGACTTAATTTTCCTTCAACAAGGAAGACTCTGTGTTACACTAGGTAAAGAATGCTGTTTCTATATAGATCATTCAGGAGTAGTCAAAGAATCCATGGCTAAAGTTAGAAAAGATATCGCCAAACGTAAACAAAAAAGAGAACAATCTCAAACCTGGTTCGAATCTTGGTTTAATTCTTCCCCTTGGCTCACTACCCTAATTTCTACCCTGTTGGGCCCCTTGCTTATCGTGTTGCTACTATTAACCTTTAGACCTTGCATACTTAATAGACTAGTTTCGTTCATTAAAAAGCGAATTAACGCTGTTCAGTTAATGGTACTCAGGTCCCAATACCAGCCAATACCTATTGATTTGACAGAATTAACCCCCAGAGGCCCATGATTGGCCCTCTACAGCACCCTGAGAAGGGGGGAATGTGGAGCCAGAGTGACTCCATTTTGGAGCTGTCTCCTTTGTTCTCTCAAATTTGTGCTTATCCACTCAAAATTCCTAAGTTTATTACCCAGCCATCTGTGTACTCAGGAAAGACATTCCGGACACACTATCTATAAGGTAAACAGTTAATGGCTAACTGCCCACAAAAGATAGATGTGACCATTAGTCAGTGGATCTGCTAACCATCAGCTTATGACAGTCGACCACTAACCTTTGCCCCCTTCTCCCTTGCAAAAATCTATACATAACCCCCTTAACCCCCCCTAAGCCTAACCAATCAAAACCCTACACTTCATATGTATTGAATATTAACCAATCACCTGGCTACTAATAACCAAAGCTTGTTGTATTCTCAATAAAAACCCTGCTAGTTTTGAGGCTCGGGGCTCTCAATCTCGATCCGCTGCGTCGGTGACAATTGAGAGTCCCTGCTTAAGCTTAAATAAACGACCCTCGTGTGCTTACATCGAAAACGGTCTCCTGGTGGTCTTTGGGACATCGCGATCTGGACACAACACTAGGACTGGGATCAGGCATGGCCTAGACTTCTGCTGTTTTAAACTCTACAAGGCAGATTAGGGCCAAAGAGCCCATCTGAAACAGTTCAACCAGGGGGTGCGGGTGATGCATTTTTGTACCTGGTGGGGGAGCAGGGAGGTGCCCCGTTTTCTCCACCTGGAGCCTGGGGATCCGAGTCCACATCTGGGCGGTGAGGGTGAGGGTGAGGGTTAGCTGCGGGCCCTCCTGCTGGGCTCCCTGCTCTTCCTGTAACTGATGCGGAACTCGGACGCCTGCCCTGCTACTACACACTATGCAGTTTGTATCCTGTCAAGTATCCGAGGACGGGCGCCTGACAGTCCTTTCCCAAAGCACGAACTGGCCTGAGCCGTCTAATATGCACCAAGTGCTTACAGCAGCCTGTCGGCCCAGAAACCAGGCGTCACCACTTCTCCATGCAGAAACAAAAGCGAGTGGCCTGATGACATTAGTGGAGCTGCTACCATTTGTCTTTTGTGTGCGTGTGTCCAAAAGCAGCATTACTCCTCGAAGTGACAGAAGAGAACAAAAATGCAAGAGCCTAGGAACACATGCTGGCACACAATGCTACACGAGTCCAGGGGAGAGACAGCAAGCCGCAGGCTTCACAACACAACTGCCTGAAACTTCACACTGACTCCACATTGCTTCACCAGAGGCAGGCATGAAGTCCGCATGTGTGGGAACAATTCCAAGCCCACCAGCCCCGGTAGCAGGTCATGAACACCAGGAAAACACAGGTTCATAGCCTCAGCCTGACAGTGGAAACCTGGAAATCTAACCTCAACACTCCAGGAACTAGCCTTCCCAGTGTCAGCACCAAAGAGTCACACTGAGAAGCCCGGCCCGATGCATGAGAAACCTGACCCTCACTTCCTTGGTTCTAGGTTCTTTGGGCCCTTGGTGAAAGAATTCAGTCCAGATGCATAGTCAGCTATGCAAAAATATAGGTGAAATTTACTGTAAAATAGGTAGAGTTACACGTTCAAGAGCGAAGGCGGGCAGCACCAGGAATGCATCCAAGTGACTCTGGATGTGTTTCCACACACATAAGAGTTACTCCCAGAGCTCGGATGATTAGCACACTGGTGGACATCTTCACTTAGAGGTTACTTTGGAGTTACGAAGTGTTGTCCTATCTTTTTTAGAAGCCCTCTCAGAGGCTTTAATCATGTAAGAAACTTACAAGACAAAATGTGAGAAAGATTTTTTTTTTTTTGGAACCAGGGATGGAACTCGGGACCTTGAGGCAGGCAGCAGCACCACTGAGCTAAATCCCTGGCAGAAACATGTTTTTATTTAAACCAGACCAGCCCAAGGCAGTGATAGAGAAAATTGGAACTATAAGTTAGTTATTAAGGTAGCTGAAGTAGAATAAGTAATATGTTCCTTTAAGATTTACCTTTCCCATAACTCTTATTGTTTAAAGTGATGGCTAACTGAACCTTTGACCTGTAACCTAGCTGTAGATAACATTTAACCTGGAGAAAAGCAAAGTAGAAATGTTTGGGTAGTTTACAATGTATGTGTTTTAAGCACCATCTGTTTGTTATATGTCTGTGACTTTAACCATTAACAGAAACTAGTTGTAAAAGAGAAACAGAAATTTTACTAAGGCCACCAGGAATGAGGTAATGGCTAAAAGAAGATATAAAAGGAAATGTTAAAACAAAGAACAGCGCGGACATTGATCAGATGAGTTTCTGGCAGTCCCGCCTTGGTGGCAAGTAAAGGCTTTGTTTTTTTACCCAACTTCTGTGTCTCCATACATTTCTTTCCTTGATTCTGGAACAGCAGGAGGATCTGTAAAGAACATCTTCCTGGAGATCCCAGGGCTGCAGGCCATGGTGGTCAGGAACGCTGTGTGACTTCTGGAAACAGACAGCCAGGGTCCAGGAATTAGAAGGAATGTGCAGTACATAACCTGTGGCTGGGTGTGGTGGCACACACCTGTAATCCCAGCACTCAGGAGGCTGAGGCAGGAGGATCACCTGGAGTTTGAGGCCAGCCTGGGCTACATAGTGAGCTCCAAGCCAGCCTGAACTGCATAGCAAGTCCCTGTCTCAATAAAAAAGAGTCACTGTGCTCTGTGGGGTCTCCTTGGGACTGGGATCTAGGAAATGAATATGACTGTATATATTCAAATCCACAGTCAGCTGCCTCCAAGGCAAGGGACATCAGAGAGGAGAAACAGACTGTGGCAGGTGGACAGCAGGCAGCAGCAGCGGGCCTGCCTTTCTGTTTTAGTCCATCCAGGCTACAACCCTTTTTGGTGGCCCCACCCATTTCCAGGGCAGGGCTTCCCATTGCCCACCCAGAACTATGCCAGACCAATTGTGGACTAATCCAGTTATCTCGCCCCTAATCTGTGCTCACACCTTAGATCCAGCCACCTCCTAAAAGCCCTGCCTGTAAGCGCACCGGCTTCAGAGGACATGGAGATATGAGCCATAACATCATCGGATGGGTCTGAGGAGGTTCCCCAGGTGAGGTCCCCAGGGGATCTCGACTCACCCGAGACCCCCGGGTCGGTGTGGCTCACTGACCTCGGTCACAGAGTGGGGATTCCTGGGTGAGTCAGTGAGAGGCGGAGAAAGGCTGATGGGGGGAATTAAAGCCCACACTTGATGAACAACATAGTGTGGGCCCGCAAGAGAGGTGCATTTTAGGGTGGAGCTCTGAATGTTTATGTGCGTGTGGGGTGGAAATTTATGGAATTTGTGAATCTATACAAAGGTCCAGGCTCAAACCCCAGGAGAAAATCAATGGCCCACCCACAGATAGGAAGATAATGGCTCAGAGGACAGGTGACCGGTGTGGGCCTGCTCCACTGGATTTCCAAAGGTGGCTGATCTCAGATGTTTGCCTAAAGACATTCTTTGAACTCTCTGAATCTTTCTTAATTCTAAGATCAAGTTTTTGCCCTTTCTTTTATTTGTGTATTTAGGTGTTTGGAGTTTTGCTATGTAGTCCAGGCTGGCCTTGAACTCTCTATGTCGCCCGGGGAAAAGCAAGGGATGAGAAAGGAGTCCAAACTCGAGGCTCAAGCACCGGGATCTAAGCATCTGGGTGTGCGCCTCGGGATTCTTGTCCTCTGGCTGTGGCTGGAAACTGCTGAAAATCACACAAGTCCTCCTCCGCAGACTGGCTGAATTATAAGAGAAGTGGAACACCCGACTCCAAAGGCGTCTACACACGGCAGGGCAGCGATGGAGGAAGATGGAGGGGTCTTTGAGGTGGGAGGGGCTTTGGGGGGCTTCAGTGGAGCTGGGGACACGGACCCCCTGATGTGTGTGTGTGTGCGCGCGCTTATTCGTGTCACTGGCGATGGAACCCAGGGAGTGCCGAGGCGAGTCCCACCCCTTCTTAAAATTCTTGTGTTGAGATGAGCTCTCCATATGTTGCCAGGCTGGGCTCAAACATGCAATTCTCCTGCCTCAGCCTCCAGAGGAGCATCCACATCAGTCTTCCTTATTAGTGGAAGGGGTCTCCCTACTTCCAGCAGAAGTGATCCTCTAGTGCCAGTGGAAATGTACAATCCACTGGACAAGGGCCAAGCACGTCCCCCAAAGAGGAGACAGGGCGGCCAGGTGTGATGTTGCATGCTTGTAATCCCAGAACTCAGGGGGCTGAGGCAGGAGAGTGCCAGCCTGGGCTACCTAGTAAGCTCAAGGCCAGCAGGAACTACCTAGCAAGATCCTGTCTGAAAAAGAAGGAGAGGAGGAGGAAGAGGGAGAAGGAGGAAGAGGAGGAAGAAAGAAAAGAAGATGAAGGAGAAGAAAGAAGAAACAGGACCCCGGACGCAGCAACGCCCACAGAGCAGTGTGTAGACTCCTGTCACCAGAAGTGACGCCAGAGTCAGCCGGACACAGACTGGGCAGTCAGACAAGTCCTCGGGAGCTGTCGGGTGCTCTTGGAGGTAACCCTTCGGATGGGTGAGCTAAGATGTTTTGCCTGAAAACATTCTCTGTTTCTTCATCTTCAGGTCAAGCTCCTGCCCATTACCTTATCAACTAGGTTAATTTATGGACTTAGGGTATCTTTAAGGGATTTGGGAGTGCTGGGCCCAGGGAGTAAATATATAGACATGGATAACATTGGGTAACTTTGATTATGCCATAGATGTACAGTTTCCATCGCTTCTCGGCCTTTTGGCTAAGATCAAGTGTAGATGTACAGTTTCCTATCTATTGATTAACTGACTGATTGATTGGAGACAGGCTCTCTCTAGGTAGGGCAGGCTGCTCTCCAACTTGAGAGCCTCCTGCCTCAGCCTCCCAGGTGCTGGGATCACAGACAGGCACCACCACACATGGGAAGGCCTGCATTTTCCTTGTCTCTCTTCTACCTGATCTTTGTTTCCCATCTCCTACCTTAGATGTGCACTGGCAAAGCCAGCAGTGTCTGCCTCCCAACCCTGACGTTGCTGCTGAACTTTGCGATGCCTACAGAATGAAGCCCATTCTCCTCAGGCCCCTCCCTAGTCCTCTCTCTGCTCTGGTAATAAACTGAGTCACAGCAGGACCCTCAAGGTGGGGTGCACACTGCAGCCGGGAGAAGCCACACTACAGTTCAAAAGAGCTTGCCTCATTTATTCTTGGAAACTGGGGACAGGCAGGCCTGGGTGTTGCGGGTGAGGGACAGTCGGGAGGGCTGTGAAGCTGGCTTAGACGGATCCGAGAAAGATTGATTCTGCATTCAATGCCAGGCTCAGGGTGCTGGAAAGGGAGCTCATGTGGTGCTTGGCTGAGTCGTGCCCACTGTTAGCAGACTGATGGAGCTGAGGTCCCTCGGTTTGATGTAGAGGAACGAACGCAAAGGCTTAGAGAAACCAGATGTTACTGTGTGGCTTCGGCCTCACAGCCATCACTGAGCGGGGGACCTTGAGATGAACCATTCACGACGCTGAGCATCTGTGAGGGTCCCTGTGTGGCTCTGTGTCCGGGGCTCACAGCAGGAACATGATGGGATCAGGGGTGACAGCAGGCAGCCTCCAGGGGGATGGCGAGTGTTGCCACTGCACAGGCTGACAGGGCGCCCCTCGGGCTGGTGAGGCCGCAGGTCTGACCCTGGCGGTGTGGAGCCTTCGCTGTGCCTGGGCGTGTGGAGCTCATGCCTCCCCGTCGTGCACAGGACACTCTCCTTTCAAGACAGCTCTTGGCCTGCTGCCGGGCCACAGAATCGGGGCCACCAAGGCCCCATGACCTCAACTGCCCATCCCGAGGCGGGCGATCTGACTAGACCACTGCTGCCAGCGGCTATGTTATCTGGCCGGAGCGGGGCCTGAAGGCAAAGGAAGTTGCATCGAGAAGAGGCCCTGGGGCCCGTGGTCCCTACGCCTCCCACACGGCTTCCTCTCCCCCGCCTGCGTCGCGGCCTCCCTGGGGCTTCCTGTCATCAGGACAGAAGCGGCCAGGACTCAGCAGGTCTCCAGCGGGTTCTGTCTGGCACGCAGGAGCCGCTTGAAAGTAGCGCCCCCTGCCTGGGAGGTCCGGAAGGACAGCGAAGGGGAGGAACGTCAGTGGACAGTGTCAGCTGTGTGCGGCCGGCCACCGCCTGCCTGTGAGTTCAGGCCAGCTCATGGCTAAGGCCAGCATTTGGCTGAATGGGCGGGGACTTGGGAGGAAAATGGTTAGGAAGTTGGTGACAAAGGCCTCTGGGAGAGCAGTATGGGTCTAGACCCCGCTGAGTGAAGAGCAGGAGTGATTCTGTGCCTCGTGGAAATGCTCACTGAGGGAGACCTCCGAAGAGGAGCCAGTCAGGGGGTATCCTGTCCCACGGATGCCAGTCTCCTCGAGCACCCCGCCATCGCCATGGCTCATGAACACAGTGGCTTTGGCGGCACAGATGGGCGTCCACTCGCCAGGCTGCTTGCCTGCAGCCACAGCTAAATGCCCACTCCGCCGGCTGCACAAACCAACCTGAGCTCCTGCGGAG
Organism: Heterocephalus glaber; assembly: GCF_053883595.1. NCBI lineage: Eukaryota > Metazoa > Chordata > Mammalia > Rodentia > Bathyergidae > Heterocephalus > Heterocephalus glaber. The sequence continues at coordinate 1,300,866 of NW_028258315.1, forward strand.
GACATTCCTTGGGCAGAGTGGCCTGCAGCCTGGTGGCAGGCAGACTGTACCCCAGAAGGGGGAAAGTATCGTCCTTCCTGAGGCAGACACTTCCTCGAGGTGTAGTTTGAACTTCCCTGCAATGCTTCTGCCATAACAACCGCTGATGGACTTGCAAAATGCCAATTGCACAGCACTGGGGCCGGAAGGGACTCGAGCACCACACGGGAAGCGTGGCCAAGGCCCCAGGCTCAAGGACTGCCGTGGTCTCACGGCCCTCACCACCCTGAGGCAGTGGCTTGATGGACTCATGGAAGGGCCTTCTGAGGACACAGTCACAGTGTCCGCATCCTGGGGCCCCGTGTGGCAGGTAGCACAGCCCTGTGCTCCCATGATAGCAGTCACAGGCCCAGGAGTCAAGCGGTGGACATGGGGGGAGTCAAGTGGCACTCTTACGTCTGTCCCTCCTGACCTGCTGGAAGGGTCGACTTCTGTTCTTGTGCTCATGGGCACGGCCGTCTGCACCTGAGGAAGGAAGGCAGCCTCCTCACGAGGATTCTACCAAACTGCAGTCAGCACCACAATGCCTCGTGGCTCCTCACGCCTGGGAGTTCAAGGCCAAGCAGAGGGCTCCGGTGACACCGAGGAGCCTTGTGCCACAGCAGGGAGAGGCCCGCCGACTCCTGCACAGTGAGGACAGGGATCCCCCAGGCCCGGCACTCCTGGTGTTACCGCCCCACGGCTAAGGTCCAGGGAAAGTGCAACGGCCCAATCTGGGCAGGACCAGGGATGGTCCCGGCCCAGGGGGAATGGAGGTGCCACCGCCCACAACCGAGGAACCGAGCCCCTCTGAGGTGCTTGCTGAGGGCCAAGGGGTCTCACGGGTGGCACAGGAAGGCTGTTCTCAGTGCATGTAGAACCCCAAGACCAGCGGTGTGTGCCGGGCTGAGAAGGGATGGATTTGTGGTGCGGAATTTTACGAGGCACCTCCACTGGGTTGCGGGATACTCAGCCGGCCAAGGCGGGGTGTGGGAAGGGCTTCTGAGCCAGCAGGGTTTGAAGCAGGGAACCGGAAAGAAGCGGGCGCGGGGCGGACCCCGGGGCTCCGTCACCCGGGCCTCTGCGCCTGGGGCTGACGCCGCTCGCCCGCCCCGCGCAGGCGGCTGTGTCGGGAGACGGGGGCGGGAGGCGACAGGACCAGGGCGAGGGCGAGGGCCGAGCGCTGAGGGAGCCGGCGGCGCAGCTGGCCAGGGCCCCGGTCTCGGCCGAGCGGCGGCGCGGTCTCCACAAGGGGCCGTTGTTCTGCGCGAAACCAGGAAGCGACGCCCGGCGCGGCGCTGCTGGGGGACACGGGCCTCTCTCCCCGTCTGGCTTCGCGGAGGAGCGCGGGCTGCGCTCGGCCGAGCCAGGCGCCCCGGGACTGGGGCAGGGCCTTCCGAGAAGCCGCGGGCTCCGGAGGAGCCGCAGCCCACTTGCCTCCTGCTCTGAATTTCCTCCCCACGCTTGGAACGGACCCCATGTCTCCTCCGCACAGGAACCGGCGCTCCGTGTGTGGAAAATGAAACCTCGCCAGACTCTTCTCTAAGGAAAAGACTCGGCCGCTGCCGGCCTGAAGCCGCGAAGGGAAGAAAACATGCTCCAGGTGAGGCTCGAACTCACAACCTCGGCATCACCCGCACATATACTGCTGTATAAGTACCGCGCGCTAACCGATTGCGCCACTGGAGCATGCTTTCCCGCGCCCGCCGCGCGCGCTCTACAGCCGAGGGGCGGCGCGGGGCGGGGCGGCCGGGCCTTGCTGCAGGGCTGCGGCGCCTCGGTGCCCGGGTCCCCAACCCTCCCGCGCCAGCAGCAGCCCGGCGGCAGCGCCGCAGTCTGGCACCGTGGGCAGGCCGAGGCCGCGCGCCTCTCACCCTGCGCACTGGCCACCGCCGTGCATTTCCGGGCCTCCACGTCCAAGGCCGCCCGGGCTCCTCGGTCCAGGTGCAGCACACAGGTTCTGTCGAATCATCTCTGCGTCAGGAGCACCGTGTGGTGCCGACTCCACCACAAGGCACCTAGCGGGACTGAGTGGTGCACAGGTCTGAAGTGGCACCCGAGGCGAGGACCAGTCAGAAGCAGGCAGGCTGCGGGTGACACCGCGACACCAGAGAAGTTCCTACCTTCCCGCCGCGGCCCCGCGGGAGAGGCCCGGCCCTGGCGGAACAGCTAGAGCTGACTCACTGGGCCGGAGCCACTGTAGCGCCTGGGAGGGCTCACCACGCTGCAGGGTGGGGGTGTGAATGTTCAGGCCCTCCAGGTGCATCCTGGAACTCCGCCCAGCCCTCGATCCTGGCCTTGGGCTGCTCAGCCTCCAGGCTGCAAGATGGGGGTTGCTGTTCCTCCTGGTACAGCAGCCCCCGTGGGCGAGGACAGGCGGCCAGACCCTGACCCGAGCCATGTCTGTGGCCCCGGGGACAGTGCTCACAGCGTGAGGCTGGACCCAGAGCCGAAAAGCCACCAGGGGAGTAATAAGTCTCTTCTTCGCCGGGGTCTCACTGTGGCCCCAGGCTGGCCTTGAACTTATGGTGATCCTCCTGCCTCAGCCTCTCTGGTGCTGGGATTACAGGCATGCGCCACCACTTGGAGAAACTGTTCTTTAAGCATGAGATCCTGAGAGACTCCCAGTGTGTGATTGGATATGAAATGGCTCTCACCAAGGAGGGCAGCAGCGGCTCATACAGCCTTCATAAGCACACGTCTGTGGTGCTGCAGAAGAAAGCGGATTGCAAGTTAATGTTACGAGCTCTTGGTGTTGGCAGTAACAAGGGGGCCGTGGATGAGTTTGGAAGGTGACATGTTGGGAACTGAGCGGAGGAGGCACTGTCCCAACACCACGCTCAGGCAGAGACCAAATGCACCTCATGGCTCCCCTCAGACTTGGAGACGGTGCTGCTCCGTGTGGACCGCAGGCCTCAGTGCAGACACAGGAATCCCGGAGCGAGACGTCCCCACGCCTGCTGGGAGCGAGAGGAGGAGCAGCCCCGGAGGGGCCTGGACTCCGAGGCAGCTCCCACGGCCTCGCAGGTGTACGAGCAAGAACGCTGGGGCGTCCAAGGCCCCCGGGGCCCGACACTGAGAGGGCACAGGGAAGGGTTTCCCTCATCTGCACCACCCGTTGCTCTTGGCATCTGGTTAAATTCCTTCCCTGCACCCTGCATACCCAAGCCCCTGGGTTCATCATACTTGGGGGTGCTCAATTTCTTGAACCTGTAGGTTTATGTCTTTTGGCATTTTCTTCTCTTTTTTGTGGTACTGGGAATTGAACTCAGGACCTTCCACTTGCCAGGCAGGCACAGCACAATGAGCCAAATTCCCAGCCCCTTCTTTTGCCAAATTTGATAAATTTTCACCTATTATTAATTGAATATATTCATCATTAGATTTATTTTTTTTCTTTTCCTTCTGGAGCTATAATGCTCTGAACTCACATCGTTATACTCCTACAGTCACCTGAGGCTCTGTTTCACTTTTCAGTTTACTTATTTTGCTTGTCTTTGTCCTTGCTTTTTGAGACCAGGTCTCACTGCGTAGCCCAGTCTGGCCTGGGCCTCTCCCTCTTCCTGCTTCAGCCTGCCGAGTAGCTGGGACTACAGCCAAGAGCCACCATGCCTGGCCACAGTTGTCTTTCTGCTGTTCCCATTGGATAATTTCTATTGTTTTATCTTCAAGTTCACCAATTCCTTTTTCTATCTTCTGCGCCCTGCTGTTGAGTCCATCCATCGATATTTATTCTTTGTTATTATATTTTTCAGTCCAGAATTTTCATTTAGCTTTTCTATTTCCATGGTAAGACAATCTTTTCATTTATTTCAAGCACATTTTTAATTGCTCATTGAAACACTTTTTCTGGCAGCTCTTTCTAATAATTTCAACATCTGTGTGATCTGGGTGTTGGTTTTGTGGACTGTGTGTTCTCATTTAAGCTTTATGCTTGGTACGAGGGGTGCTTCCCACTGCCATCTTGGAAGTGTGGAGCCATGGGTGAGCCCAGGTCTGCAGCCTGGACTGCAGCCTCCTCAGGAGAGGGGTTCAGATCCCCGCTAGATCTTGGCTGCTCACCCTGGCTGGAGGCTTGTTAAAGCTGGCTGGTGCAGGCAGGGTGTGCAGGCGGGTGTGCAGGCAGGGTGTGCAGGTGCGCACCTGTAATCCCAGCACTTGAGAAGCTGAGGCAGGAAGATCACCATGAGTTCAAGGCCAGGCCAGCCTGAACTACATAGTGAGAGTGAGACCCTGTCTCAAAAGAAAAAAATAAAGGAGTTTGCCAGGGGTCACAGAATACAGAAAAGAGAGGAGTTTGGTGATCCACTGAGCAGGGGTCGAGTCCACACCTGGGGTGACACGCTGGGACTTCTATACCTGATTTTAACTCAGGAAGGGTCTGGAGCCGTCGGCAGGGTCGCTGGCAGAGGTCACAGTGTCCAGTGTCCATCCTAGTCTAAGGACAGCCGGCGTTGCTGGAAGACTGAATAACGTTTCCTCCCACCGGGTCCAGTGCCTGTGGCGTTTCGAGAATCAGCCCTTCAGGGTAAAACTAATGAACCAATGGGTAAGGACCAACTACTTCGAGTGGTCACGGGATCCGGGCCACGGTCGGCACGGAAGGAGGGACCAGTGTCTTCTGGGCTGCCCGGCTGTTTGGCTGGAGCGAGGCCCCGGCCCGTGCGTGGCTGTGGGGAGATAGCTCCGCTCCCCTGCAGCTGGCCCTTTCTGTGGGCCGTGGGGACTCTGGGAACTGAGCAGCACCTCCACGGAGGCCTGGAGGTCCGAGGTCCCTCAGGGCTCTGCCTCCTGGGGAACTGGCAGGGCTTGCAGGGTGACTGCGCTGCAGAGCCCAGGTGCCACCTGGCTTTGCGCCCCTGCCAGGCTGCCCTTTCCTGAGTCAGGGTTCACAAGAGTGGGCGCTGTTCCGCCAGTGTCCCAGGTCTGGTGGCCTCTCCAGCACTGCCTGGGCCATGTGGGATCCCAGGGAACCCAGCACCGTGCCGTCTTCAGGTCTCTCCCAGCCACATCCTTCCTTCCTGGGCACACCGGACTCCGTGCCCAGGGTTCCCACCTGTGCTGGGCCAAGAGGGAGGCGAAGGTGTCTCCATTCCACCTCGGACCTGAAACAGAAGCCATCTGCCTCATTTCACTCTATTCTTTTTATATTTTCTTCTCCATCAACCCACAAGAGTTTATTCTGAGAGTGAATTCTAGAAATCTGAGTATCAGCAAATTAGCAGTTTGTATATTTGAGCTCAGTCATCATGAAGTAAAGATGGGTATTCCAACGTCAGGATGTGTGTGTGTGTGTGTGTGTGTGTGTGTGTGTGTGCACGCAAAGTGACACGCTCCTGTGATCCGAGCACTTAGGGAGCTGAGGCAGGAAGATTGCCGAAAGTTCAAGGCCAACCTGAACTAAGCAGCCAGTACATTAGGACTGTGTACTGAGTGACTGCTTGAGGGACCCAGTCATCCTGGTCACCATCAGCAGTGTGTCCTACACAGACACATTCGGTGGTCTCTTGTAACACTCTCTCTCTCTCTCTATTTAAAATTACAAAATAAGAACAAAACACTACACTTAAGAATAAGCAGATGACAAAAATTTTTAAAAGCCCATTTCCCCAAAAGGATGTCAAACCAATGAAAGTCTACAGTACTGACAGGGGTTTATTTTGTTCAGTGTGTTGCCTTTTTAAAATAACCAATGATCCTATGAAATTAATAGCATTTTAACCAATTGTCTTAGTTACTTGCTGAGACAAAATACCCGACACCCAAAGTTAAAGGAGGAAAGGTTTATTTGCTCACAGTTTGTAGAGATGGGTGGGTGGCATGGCAGAGGGGGATCACAGGGGAGAAATAGTTCATGGCAGGCAGAAGGCACCAAATGACCTTACCAGCTTCTTTTTGCTTCTCTTTATACTCTAGGCTACTGGGTTTAGGGCGTGCCAAACCAATCAGTGCACTGATTTAGTGATCACCCGCCCTTAATCCCCATGTCACTCACTCTACAGCCAGCTACCTCTGAAAAGCCCCACCTATGACCGCATGAGGCTTGGGGTACTTCAGCCTTAACGGGGGCTTAGCTCCAACTCAAAAGAATTAATTTTAGTAAGAAGGGACGGATGTGACCTCACTTTGTACTAGCTAGTATGCAGCGTATGCTACATAAAGATGTGTGAATGATAAGAAAAAGCAGCTCTGGTCTAGATTGAAGGGGAAGTGATGCTTGACTTGAATTCTGGAGGAACTCAGAAGGCGGGGAGGAGCATGAGGTTTCCAGAGGACTTGGAGCAACTACAGGCCTAGGTTGCCGCAGGCAGCTGCTCCAGCTGTGTTGCTGGGAATGAATCGCCAGTGCCTGCCCTGATTCTTCAGTGCTTTAAAGTGGAATTTTCAACGCTGGTGCCATAAAGTGTGTCCGATTGTTCTGAGATCCAAAGCACATTTTTGAGGAGTTCACTCGTGTCTTAAGGGCATTATCCTATCATTAATTATTTAGTACAAATGCGGTGGCAGGCAAGCCCATCACGCCTTACTCCATGAGCTAGGTTGCTGGCTTTAGCAGTTGGTGTAAGCGACTCACTTTTGTGGATGTTTCAGAGGCAGCACAGTTCCGAGTGTGAGGAGGTGAGTTGAGATCGGGAGGCCTGGTGTCCCCATGTAGGTAGGGTCTTTATCAGGGTTGCGCTCCCTTCTTTATTTTTCTGCATCAGTTGCCTTTGGTTCCTCGGCTTGTAGGCGAGCTTTAGGCCTCCCGCCTCTCGCAGTATTTGCAAACACAGGCAATAAGTGCGTGAGCTGCGGCTGCCTTTCTGAACTTGCGGGTTTGCCCGGCGCGTTCTCCCCTCGGTGGGCGTGGCCCGTCCGCTGCGGGGCTCCAGGTGTCCAATCAAGTGTGACGCCTGAACGCAGCGCGCTCCGCGTCCCTCGGGTAGGGGTGACAAAACCCCAAGTACAGCACGGTAACGTGAGGCCACGGTGCTAAGCAGTCGGTACTCTAGGTTGCAAGTGACCAAAGAAGTTCGTTTGGAAGATGCATTTACTAGCCATAGTCTTGTGCTACTAATTGCGTTAGTTGGCTCTTCAAGGATTCCTATGGCTGAATTTCGGGGATCACCAACAGCTCAGAGAGCGCAACAGCTTTATTTTCCTGTTTTTCTACTTTTACAAATAACCTGTTTCTCTCTTCTTGGAAGACTGGGTAAAACAGAAGCACTCATACTTCCAAATTACAAAGCACTTCGTACAAGGCCCCAGTGAGACTTGAACTCACGACCCCTGGTTTACGAGACCAGTGCTCTCACCCCTGAGCTACGGAGCCTTCCTACGCCTGTTTATCCTTATGCATTTAAGTATAATTTTGGGAGAGGGTGTTGGCGTCCAGGTGGTTTGCTGGTCCCCCTCGCTGCTCCTCAGCGCGGGGCCGGGCCGGGCGCGGGGCTCGGCTGGCGGGAGAGGCGAGGCCCATGAGGCCCTAAGTGCAGCCGGCATCCCGGCAGATCCAGGGTGCACGCGGGACCGAGTCGCAGACCCTCGGGACGGGGCATCCCTGGGCACGGGGGGAATGAAGGCCTCCGCGTCTCGTGCTCCAGCGTGGACGCCGGGACATTCCGGGATCCGGTCCACGCCGAGAAGCTGGGATTGGTCCGATTCTGAGGTTCCCAGGTGGCCGGCGGGTCCCCCGACTGCAGCTCAACGGAGAGAAGCGCGGGTGGGAAGGCGGGGTCTGCGCTGGACGCGCGCGGCTGCCTCGACCCTCGGACCCCGGGGCGCGCAGCTGTGAGGACGCCGCGCTCCCCCGGGGATCTGCGCGCGCGGGTTCTGCGCGACCACTGTGCCATCCGCGTGAGCCGACTGGGGCGTCCTCGGGGGTCTCCGGGACCAGCCCTTCGCGGCCACTCGGGACAAAGGCAGAGCCCGGCGACAGACGCCGCTTTCTCAGGAGTCCCTCGGGCCTCTCTGTGCTCACCGCCTTGATGTTAACGCGCGCCCAGTGTCGCTGCGAGCTTCCGGGCCCGGCCTGGCTCCCCGCTGCGGACCTCACCTCGGGCCGCGTCCAGCGAGGGCTTCGCCGGCAGCACCGGCGCGGGGGAAGAGCGCTGTCCTGACCTCCCTCTCAGAGGCGGCGCCTTCCGCAGGGGGCCGCCGGGCGGACTTGCGTGTGCGACGTCCGGCGCGGGAAGGTAGAGCTGACCTCCAGTTTTTTATGAGACGCCTCCTCTTTCACCAAGGGTTTCTCAGGCCAGACTCAAGAATCACAGAAGACTCTTCAGAGGGTGTCCGGTAATCTCGACGCTAGAGAGGCAGAGGCAGGAGGATCTCTACCAGTTTCCGGCCAGGCTGCGCTACATAGTTCAAGACCAGCCTGAACTACTTATTGAGCCCCTCTCTCAACAAACAAGAAAGATGGGGGAGTTGTGAGAAGACAGCGATGAAGGAGAAAAGAGCAAAGATGGAAGAGAGAAGCTCACCATGGTGGCTCATGCCTGTAATCGCAGCACTCTGGAAGGCTGAGGCAGGAGAATCACAAGCTCCTGCAGTGTGAGCAATTTAATGACTTAGCCAGACTGCCTCAAAATGAAAAAGTAAAAGGGGCTAGGGATGTGGCTTGGTGTGAAGGCTCCAGGTAGAATTCAGAGAGAGAATTGGGAGTGGACCAGCAGCCTGTTCCTATGCCCGGTACTCCCCCCACACACACACCAGTCTGTGGGCAATGCCCCAAAGACGCTTTGACCCCGTTGCCATCCACCAGGCTCAGGTCTCCGGCTGCAAATCTGGATTTTAGAAAACAGCCCATGTTCCACCTTTCATCTTATGAACACCACACAATATGCTACAGGTCTGTGTGCGCGTGTGTGGTAGGTGTGTATTGGGTACAAGTATACAAAGGTGTGCGGCCCATACTCCCCATAAGGACAACCACAAAGCTCTTCAGATGTTTAAGGGGGCACCGTGGTTAGCACGCTGGAGTGGGCTGACAGTGGGGCCCAGCCAGGGCCTGTCCAGCACGCACAGGTGGGGTCCCTCTCTAGCGCTGGAGTGATGGTGGTGGTAACGCTGGTAATGGTGATGCTGGTGTTGCCGGTGATGCTGATGGGAAACCCCACAGAACACACTGACGGACAACATGCGAATTTCAAGGCATCATCTCAGCATTAACCATATGTACATAGATCTTAGTAGAAAATTATGAAACAGGTCAGTTGCAATTCCATAACCACCTTACATTTTTTCATCTTACATTTTGAAAATATCTATTTTCAAGTGTTTAATTCATATTCAGAGGTTTGCATTTACATATGCATGGACTTTAACTGTAACACAAAATCCCAACACGTGCGTTTACCAAAGTGCACATTGTAAATTTTGCATATTGCAATTTCACCGTTCGTATGAAGAGGGTTCATTAAAAAGTAAAATCTTCCAGGTGTGGTGGTACACCCTGCGATCCCAGCACTTGGGAGGCTGAGGCAGGAGAATTGCTGGGCCACATAGTTCAAGGCCAGCCTGAGATACACCAAGAAACTTTGTCTAAAAGAAAGGGGGACCAGAGGGGGGTTGAGTACAGCTGGCAGGGAGGCCGGGGCTCCTGGGGAGTGTGGGATCTCCAGCGTCCCGAGTCCCGATCTCCCTACCCTTGAGCACGGCCCGGCTCTGCAGTGACCCGGCAGTGACCCCGCGCTCCCTGCGTGTCCACTTTGCGGTCCGCGGCAGCTACTGTCACTAAGCCATCACTAGCCCCGGGATAGAGCTTGGTAGCTGAGACCCCTTGTCACTAACTTCCAGGTGTCAGGATGGCCGAGTGGTCTAAGGCGCCAGACTCAAGCTCTGCTTCCCGTCCCGGGGTTTCTGGTCTCCAAGTGGAGGCGTGGGTTCGAATCCCACTTCTGACACATATTTTTTTCCCCTCCCTTTTCTTTCCTGCCGGGATGGGTTCACCTCAAGTCTCTTCCTGGCCACCGGCCGGGACCCTTGGATCCAGCCCTGCGAACACCCTCGCTGCGCAGAGAGGCGCTTCCCGAGCTCGAACCCTCGACCGACAAAAGCTTCGAGTTGGGGGCCCGGGACCCCCCGCGCTTTCCTCCAGAAGCCGGCGCCGCCTCGGCTCAGGGTCAAGGAGGTGGAGGCCAGGCGGACAGGAGTCGCCCCTCCTCAGTGGGTCCGGGCGCCATGGACACCCACGGGGTCACGCGGAGCCCCCACAGGTCACCAGGCGACCTAAAGGCGGCCAGGCTCGTGGGCTGCAAAACTCAGGACGCAGAAGCACACGGATTGACCGGTTTCCCAAGGACAGTGCGCTCCCGCGGGGCGGAGTAGACATCCGAGAACGCCTGGCGGCGGAGACGGGCGGACGGGGCAGGGAGCCGGGGACACGACCTTCTGGTGACTCATTTAACTGCGAGCGGGGTCGGGGACGAGCTCCGCCCCACCCGGAGCTCCTCCTGCCTCGCCCTCGGCCCAGCCGGGGCCTCACGCGCGGCCCCGAGAGTGGATCCGAGCTCTCCACGCCGGGCGTCACTCTTCCTCGAGTTCTCCTCCCGGGACGGCACAACCTTCCCTCGCGGGCCTTCTGCCCTTTGAAAGCACGCAGGGTGCATTCCGAGGTAGGCGGGCGCCCAAGAAGGAAAACAGAATAGAAACCTGCGCGTTTGTGCTCTCCGGCGCCGCCACCGGCGCAGCGGGTGCCGACCCGGGTCGGGGGCAAGCGGCCGCCAGGAGGGGCGGGGCCGAGAGGCCGGCGTCGCCTTGCAAAAGCAGCTGTGGGAAAGGACGGGGCGCAGGGGGAGGCGGCCGGCAGCCACGGACCGCAGGGAGCGCAGCTCGGAGCCCCAGCGCCGCCCCACCCGAGTCGCGGGGCGGGACCTGGGGGGCAGACGTGGCCCCGCCAGTGCGGCGACCGCAGCTGTGGCCCGGGTGGCGACGCGTGGGTCCCCCTCGCCGAGGCCGGAGGGCGCACCCCGTCTTCCGGGCGTCCCTGCTGCTGTCCCGGCGCCCGGCTCTTCGCACGCGGGTTCAGCTCGGGCGTTTCTCTCCCGCGTCCGCAGAGCCTCTCGCCTCTCGGCCTCGCTACGCCCTGGAAAGCGGGTGTTTCCCGGGCTCAGCAGCGTGCAGGCCCGCCGGGCGGAGCCCACACTGCGCTGCGCCCTGTGCCCGGGAAGTCGCTCGACCTCCGTCCCGAGGGCCCGGAGCCAGGGGCGGGGCGTTCGCAGCAAGGGTTTGGAGGGCGGGGGAGACGCGAGGGAGCAGAGGGAGCCGGGGCGGGGCGGGGCGGGGCGGGGCGGGCCCGCCTCTGCCGGGTTCTTCTCCGCCCAGCGTGAACAGCAGCCGCTCTCCCGCTTCCCCCTCCCCACCCGCTCTCGTTTTGGGTTGGGTTTGCCTCATCCCTAGGTTTCCAGCACCGCGCGGGGCCGTCCTCGGGGACCGTCCCTGCCGAGTGGACGACCCGCTCTCCCAAGAACGGGCGTTTTCGCAGCCTGGGGCCCAGTGGTGATCTACGAGTCATTCTATACCACGCATTAAGAGCCGCAACATGGAGCCTGGACAGCTCAGTCGGTAGAGTATCAGACTTTTAATCTGAGGGTCCAGGGTTCAAGCCCCTGTTCAGGCGACTGTTGGAACTTTTGTGTCAGGTCTGGGTCAGTGCGACTTTCAAAGCCCTTCCCGAGGCGGCAAACCTGCTTAGTGAGCGACATGGTAATTAGGGTCTTCCTCAGCGCCCAAGGAAAGACATCTTGCAGCCAAACGACCTTTGCGTGTCTTTCTCTGTGTCCCCGAAATCATTTGCCTACCTTCCAATGGTGGGAACCTCTGTCCCAGCACGTCCTGAAATCGTCCCTTTGTCTCTGCTCAGTTTCCGTAAAGTGCTGAGATTAGCCAGGAATGGTGGTCCAAACCTGTAATCTAACACTGGGAGGCTGAGGCAGGAGGATTGCAAGTGTGAACCCACCCTGAGCAGTTGAACAAGATCCTGTCAAAACAAGAAATGAAGAAGGGCTGGGCTCATCAACTAAGGAATGGATAAAAGAGATATGGGCTTTTTACACAGTGGAGTACCGCCCTGCCCTAAAGAAGGATGAGCTTCAGACGTTTACAGCTAAATGGATGGACGCACTTGTTGAAATGCCATACCGATGGTCTCTGGTGCGGGAAACTGAATGTGGAAGTAAGGACTGGGATGTAGAATGGATGTTGGGAATTGGGGGAAAAGTGCTCAAGTGGGAAGGGAAAGGGGAGGAGTGAGGGAAAAAGGAAGGGAGGGACAAGGAAAAGGTGAAAATGGAAGGAAAAATGGAAGCAGCTTTGTACATAGGGAGGGGAGAAGGTTTGAGGGGGAAGAAGGGATAAAATAAAATAAAATTTGTTAAAGAAAAAAAGAAGCAGCGCTGGGCTGTAGCCGAGCATGAAGGCCCGGGTCCCGTCCCCTGATTTGTGTGCGCAGACATGTTTGTCACTCATGCTGCTGCGTGCTGCTCAGTGAGGCCGGGCACTGCACACCCCACGTCCCAGGTGCACGGCTTCTGGCTGGATGGAGAGAAGCAGAAAGAAGAAGGAGGCAGCTCCATACCCACCCTGCCCGGTGCTGGCATCTGATTCCTGAAGGACAAATTCCCCCTGGTTCGGGCTCTTCCTCAAGGCTGAGGAGCGGCCTGGAGAGATTTCCCCCATCACCATGCTGGGCTGCTGTCCAGTTCTTGGTCTGAACAAAGGCTTGAGCAGCAGCAGGACCAAGGATTCTCTTGAAAGAGAAAAGACAAGCTCCACCCACAGAGCTCTTCTGGGCCTGTGAGAACTCGGGCACCACCGAGGGGACCAGTTTGAGGGTTTTCAGGCCACAGGTCTGGGCCTGGCCTGGGGCCAGGTCTGAGGTGTGACTCCGCCCCTCCATCCACTGGTGCAGTTCTTGATCTTTTATGGCCCTTGTGATACAGGGGAAGAGATGCAACTCCCAAACCTGCTAGATACCCAAAGCTCAAGCTCCTGTTTTCTAAAATTGAAGAATGAAGTCTAGGAACAACAGGTTCAGAGTAGGAAAAATGTATTGAGAGAGATAGCTTCTTTTTTAAGGGAGACAGGGGGACTGAAAAGCGGGTTGCCCGCTCACCCTGTTTCTCACAGGGGTTTTATGGGACAAAGCCTTGAGGTGAGGCGGTTCAAGGTGGAACAAAACTATAGTCAAACAATAAGATTACAAGTATAGTCGCTTAGGTAACATTGATTAAATGGGGGTCAAATAGGCAAGCAGGTCTCGTGGCCTGGCGAAAAAGGATTTTCAGTAAGGGTGGGTCAGGGATCATCCCAGGAAGGGCTGGGCTAAGACCTTCGCCCCCACCCAGGTGGTCTGCCTATGTAGAACGCCAGTCACTGCTGTTCATCCCTAGGGCAAGCACTCGGGGTGGTAGTTTCCTCCTTTACCATGCTGGCCTTCAGTGACTGTCTTGATTGTCCTCCACGTTGGCTCCTCCTGGCTGGCCCTGTCTAACTGTCTACGAGATATCTAATTAATTTACCTATCTGCAATACTGGGAGGAACCCCGGAGTCCAAAGCCCGCAGAGGACTCCAACCCGCATAGCCAGTGACGTGGTAATTGGGGTCCTAGTGGGCCAGGTCCCGAAGACCGCAGGGCGCATGCCTGGGCATCTCCTGTGCAGCTGAGCTACCCGGTTGTCTTTTCCAGTGTGCTTGGCCCCGGGCACTCTGCTCCTGGACAGATGTTCACCTCAGAAGGCCGAGCCTGCCCTGGAATGCCCGCTCCAGCTCGGCCCTCACTTCTTTCCCATGTTTCCTTGGTTCCTGAGGCCTCAGGTCCCGAGGACAGCGGCTCTCCCGTCCTCCCAGGCTGCAGGCCTCATCCTGTTGCCCATCTGCCCCACCTGTGTCCTCGGCTCTTCCGTGTGCTCTTGCTGTTACAGCTCCTGTGCACTTCCACACAACTGTGCAGCCAGTTTGCCAAGGGAGGCCTCAGAAGACACCTTTAATTTAGTTGGAATTATATTTAATACAAAGACCGGTTTGGGAGGAAATGACATCTCTGAGACACTCATTTTCCTATCTGTAAACATGACCTATCTTCCCATTCCTGTAAGACTTTCATGTCTACTCTGAAAACAGGCTATTTCTCCATCCTCCTGTTCTGCTGTTGTCAGGAATTCTGGGATTTTTGTTATGACTGCCTCTGTGGCTGCACGTGGTTAAGAGCTCAGCCCTCCTCTCCCTTAGGCCACCCCTTTGTTCCGGAGCCTGAGAAGCACCATGTAGGCCTGTGCGCTCTCCGGTCTCCCTGCCCACTCACCCACAACCATCTCCATCCGTGTTTCCCAACTCTGAGAGTTTGCTTTGGTGCAGTTAGTCAAGCTTAGGCATTGACACTTTGTCTTTCAATCTCCAATGTCTGCTCGATAGGGTGGCCCACACCTGTCATCCCAGCACTTAAGAGGCTGAGGCAGGAGGATCGCTGAGTTTGAGGCCAGCCTGGGGTACACAGTGAATTCAAAGCCAACCTGAACTACAAAGTGAGACCCTGTCTCAGAAATAAAATAATAAAGTTCTGTGTCTACCCAGACCTTCATAACACCTTTACTTGAAAATAGGGTCTCTGCAGATGTACTTTGTAGAGATGAGGCCACCCATACTGCGTTTGGGGGCCTGAGTCCAGGGACTGGCCTCTTCATAAGAACGAGGAGGGCACTTGGATGCAGAGAAGTCTGGGTAACCCCCAGGCGAAGGTTCAGGGGCCCGGCTGCCAGCCCCAGAGCCACCAGAAGCAAGGCCAGCTCTCCCCTGAGCCTTACAGAAGACTCCCTGCTGACCCCTGGGTTTCAAACTCCTGGGCGAGAGACAATGAGATTCTCCTGCTTGAAGCCACCCACTTTGCAGCAAAGCCTTATGGCTGCTCTCAGAAGCCTACTGCTGCTCTCTTAGTACATGTACCCATTTCCCTAAGGACCTCAGGGTTAGGAACATTCCTAAGAATGGGATTTCTAGCCTAGTGGCAAAGTGCCAGCTAGAATATACAGCCCTAGGGTCTACAGCTCAACACAGGTAGTGCAGGAGAGTGGAAGACACACCCAGAAGTTTTGGAGGCAAAGTGTACAGTGTAGGGGACAGGGGAAGGGGACGTTACCAGAACCTCTGCAGTGAGTCCTGCTCTCCTGCAAGCCACGGCAGCACACGGCGAATTACAGGAAAGGTAGGAAAATGAGACTGAGAAGAAGCTGAGCTTTGGGTCTGATCAGTGCTGCTCTAGGCGGCAAAGACAAAAACCCCTATCTTGCAGCACCTTTTATTTAGTACATCAGGAGAAACAAATGTAACAAATGAATATGTAGATTTCAGCATCATATTGGGATGAACAAGGTGTAACAAAAGACTGGGTGGAGGTGGTGGAAATCTAAGAACAATGAGGAACTATGCAGATGAAGATTTAGTTCCTCCCAGGAGCTACACAGATGAAGATTTGGCTCCTCCCAGGGCGTCTCCCACAGGTGTGGTCTTGTCCTGGAGCATTACAGCATCATGGGATCATTGAGATCTTCCTTGTGACCTGAGGCCAAAATGGAAGTATGTCTTGGAGTGTTATTGCTGGCCTGTAGGCAGGAGAACTAGGCCTACTCAAATGATTTTTCCCTAGAATTATGTAGCATTGCTCCCAACAGTACTGTTCCATCTTTATCATCAGCAGGTCAGCCTGGGACTGTCACAAAGAGACTGATCCCCCTTTGGGGCTGAGCAGAGCAGGTTATACTCTCGGGAGGGGCAGGGCCAGGCTTGCAGGAGTTGAGCACTGTGCATTGGTTACCTAGGGCACAAGTCATCTGGGCCCAGCAAATTCCCGGGTTATCAGACATTACAGACAGCAAGCTCAGTGCACAGAGCCACATCCCATTTACGTTTGTCGGGAGGTAGAAGTAATAAAACTTTTTAAGAACAGAAAATTCCTGAGATGTTTGAGAGGAAGTGTCAGGCCGGGCAGGCCGGATATGTTGACGGGATGGGTAAACCTCTTAGTCAGTAAGTCCAGCTTTAACTGCAAAAAAGCATGTTCCCCATTCACTAGGACTAAAATGCATACCAAGTCTGCAAAATCTAAGGCCTAGATTTTGTTTTCTGGTTATAGAAAGCACCCACATCCTAGAACACTTTACTAAGACTTTATTGCTTATGCAGTTAAAAACACAGTGATTGAGCTATAGAAGTGTCCTGTACCTGGTCCCAGGTTACTCTGTCCAGAGCTTCCCCAGACTGTTGGGAAATGGGACACCACTAGGCAGGGGCAGGCTCCACAGAGATGGCACCTCCCAGAAGCTTAGAGCTGGCAGAGGGCTGGCTGCAAGAAGGCTGGCTGCAAGAGGGCCCAGGAGTGTAGGCTTAAACCAGGGCCCAGGGGCAACATTCCCTGAGGCAAATCAAGCCCCAGCCCCTCTGGGGTCTCCAGACCAAAGGCCGGGTGTAGGAAGAAGCACTGTGGAGGGCAGAGGCTCCAGGCACTGCTGGAGATGGGCAAGCTTGGCAGAGTGGCCTGGGAATGAATGGTGGTATAATTTGTGACAACTGGGTAAGGCCTAGATTTTAAAAATCAAATCTTACCTTTATTCCAAGTGGAAATTTATATATATTATATATTTAAAATATGCTCCAGGGGTCATGGTGCAGGCCTGTGATCCCAGCACTAAGGAGACTGACGCAAGAGGATTCCAAATTGGAGCCCAGCCTGGACTACACAGAAGATCCTGTTTCAAAGACAAGCAATGGCAAGCTGAAACAGGAAGGGCATCCCAGGGTCAGGGGTAGCTGAGGTAAATCTACAGAGAGGGAGGTTAGGAAAGCCTAATGGGTTTTTTCTTGTTAATGAACATTTCTTTGTTAGTTATGGCCTAAAAAGTATTTACAGGGATGGTCATAAACTTTTGAGAAGTTATTTTAGATTTGTGAAATAACACAGGGAAGCTGTTTCAGGGATTCTTATCACTGTTCTCAACCTGAAGATATTTGAGTTTCCAGAGAATTATCTCGAAGTCCTTCAGCTAGCTTCCTCACAGAGCAGTTTGCATGTTTTCCCCGTTAGTACGGTGGTGCGTATCCCTGCCTGTCACGCGGGAGACCGGGGTTCGATCCCCCAGCGGGGAGGCCACCCAGTGGTGCTTTTGTGCGGATCACTAGCAGCCTTCGGGCTTTGTCCCCCACTGTAACTCCGTCATTTTGCTCCCGAGCGCCAGATCGAGGTCAGGACCTTGGCTCAGGTCTCTGCGCCCTGCGTGGGGCCGGACAGAAAGGCGAGGGAATCCGCGCGAGAAACCGCGAGCTCGTCAGGACCTGGGGTCCCCACGGCCTGGCCTCAGCTCATGCTCCTTCCTTCCGCACCTGTTAGTTAAAAAACTGAGTAAAACCCTGTTCTTCAGGTAAAGGAACAGGTCGAGAGAATCCAAAGAAGGCTTAAACTGACCGTCGGGGGAAGCAGGGGCCCCTCCCTTTGTCCCGCAGGACGCCGGGACCCGGGGCCCTCCCGGAGCCCCACCCCGCGGGAAGCGCACTGCCAGGCCAGCCGGGGCCCCGGAAGCCTTCCTCCTCCTCCTCCTCCTCCTCATTTCCAATAAGACTCCCCAGCCCACCTCTTTGCGCCATGACTTCATTCTTCAAGGTTTGCAGAACCTCGAGCCGGTACTCAGCATCAGCACGACCGTCGAAATGAGGAACACGGTCGTAAAGCAAATGCAGTTCTTGCTCCACGCGTGCAGTATGCCCTGGATGAAAGTCTTGACTTTTTTATCCAAAAAACATTTAAAAGTTTACAAAAATCATGATACTATCCAAAGAAAAACAAAAATTCCAGAATTTTTATAGATGAAGCACAAAATAGGTGGTTAACTCAGTTTCAAAATATGTGGGGAATTTAGTTCACCGACTGCAGTTTGCAGAGTGCGTGTATTAGTTGCTTTTCCATTGATGGGACGAAATACCTGGTGTACACCATTTAAAAGAGAAGAGGTTGGGCCGGGGATTTAGCTCAGTGGTTTCGCCGCCTGCTGCGCAACCGCAAAGATCCGAATTCAATCCCCGGTACCAAAAAAAAAAAAAAAGAGAGAAGAGGTTTATTTTATCTCACGGTTTCAGTTTTCCAACAGTGGCTAGCTGGCTCCAGGCAGGACACCCTGATGGGAGGGCTGGTGGAGGAGCTGCTAAACCCGGGGCCAGAAGCCAAAGAGGGGAAGGGCCAGGACCCAGTCCCCACTTCAGGTCACTGCCAGGGCCGCCTCCTCGGACGAGTGTAGAAGGATCCCAGCACGAGCCTCCGAACAGAGAGACTTTGGGGGCATTTAGATCAAAACCCCAGCGGCAGGCAAGCTTTTGTGTCCTGGGAACTTGTCTAGGACTTGGAGAATTCTGAGGTATCAGGAACAGATGCCACCGCTCTGAGAGTCTAGAAGCCAGTAAGTCCGACCCAAACTGTATCTCACCCTCCAGGGTAAAGGAATTCTCCAACACCACGAAAAGGAGTATAAAAGTGGTATAAGGCCGGGTAATTAAATCACACTTTTTTTGTAGAGCTGTTTTCCTAGTCAAAGGACACACCCAAACAGGGACTTGAACTCTGAGAATCCAATGCTCTACTGAGTAAGCTATCCAGGGGCTAAGGTTATAGACTCTTAGTACTCTTTTAAGAAAATCATAATGGGGTCAGGGATTTAGCTCAGTGGTTTTGCTGCCTGCCTTGCAAGGGCAAGGACCCAAGTTTGATCCCCGGTACCAAAAAGAAAAAGATAAACAAGAACATCATAATGTAAATTTTGTCATGAAGATGTAGTAACTTGAATGTATAAAACCCTTTACTATTTAGAATATTTCTATTAATGAATTATTGACTTCAATTTTATGAGTTTTATTACATTAAACAATGGGCACTTAACAGGACAAAATATCAAAAAATAAAAATACTTTCTAGTATTTATTGAGTATTCGTAAAAAAGCATCAAAATTTTCACATCAGTTGTGTACTTCCTTACAAAACCTAAAAGATAATATCAGAAGTAAATTCCTATATGAACTACAATGAAAATACCAATAGAACTCTACAGCAAAAGTAAGCTTCGCTTCGATTGTCACCCAAGGCAGTCCTCACACAGGACAACTGCATGTTCCATGCACA
The DNA here is from genome assembly GCF_053883595.1 of Heterocephalus glaber. Taxonomy (NCBI): domain Eukaryota; kingdom Metazoa; phylum Chordata; class Mammalia; order Rodentia; family Bathyergidae; genus Heterocephalus; species Heterocephalus glaber. Next base: position 1,320,017 of record NW_028258315.1, read on the forward strand.
CATCTCACTTACACTGACAGCACATGTGCTTGGCTCTGCTTTCCTGTGTGGCAGACCATTCTTGTCAGCTCTATTCTCTTCCTGTTTTGTCAGAAGCTTCCAACTATATTGTACAACATGCACTTAGTAGAGAAATAAGATATCAATGAAATAAAATATCAAATATGTAATGAGTGCTTGGAATGGACATCAGCATTTTCACATCGGCTGTGTACTTGCTTACAAAACCTAAGAGATAACTTCAGAAATAAAAAGAGCTACAGTGTAAACACAAAGAAAAGTCTACCACAGAAATAATCATCTTTGCTTCAACTGTCGCATCCAAGGCAGTCCTCACACAAGAAAACTGCATGTTCCATACACAAGTATCGCTTACATGATAGCATGTGTGTTTTGTTTTCCTGTCCTTTCCTGCAGGGCACAGTTGACATCCTTTTGGTTTTCCTGTTGCCAAAGTAGCTCTTGGTGATGCTGCACCTGCCTGTTCACCTGTCAGCTCACCACTGTGTTCCACGATTTTTTTGCTTGGTTCCCTGGACAAAAACACTTTGTTTTTCCTCTGCTGTAAATGATCTCTTATGAGTTCCAGTCCCAATCCTCTGAGAAAATTTCTCCGTGGTATTTTGCACTTGTTATTTTCTTTGTAAACTATCAAACTATTTATGCAACACATGTTTAGGAATGAGTAAAACAAAACCATTGGCCAATGCTTTGTGTTTTGAGTGGCTTCATAGTCGCTGCATAACTCCTCATCAACATCTGCTCTGCCTTTGGTTTTTTTGTAGAAAGCCTCCATCTCAGGCTTCTGTTTTGTCAAGGTTTCCCTATCAATATTTCCACCATGGTGCAGTGTTGACATCAGCAGTAACAGTTTGCTTTTCTTTGCCATATATGAGGCCAATGTAAATCTTTCTGAAATCCAGAGATTGTACTATACAATTCTCTGCTTTGAAATTGCAACATTTCATTTGGAATTTCTGCTTTGTTCCTAAGTACAGTTCCTATATTCATCAACTCGTGTTCCATTAGCAAATGTAACATTGACAGGAAACTGGTAAACCTATTGTTGAATATCTCATTCTGATTAGTTTGGGAGATGGGAGCAGCAAGTCTGTTCACAGCATCATTTGGTTTATTACTATATGAATAAAAGCCTATGTCTGGGCCGGAGATTTAGCTCAGTGGTGCCACACCTGCCTCCCAAGTGCAAGGTCCTGAGTGTGATCCCCAGTACTGGAAAAAAAAGAACCTGATCCTGAGTTCTAGGATAGATTTCTAAACTGAAAGCATAAGTCCTTGATCTACAAGAGCATAAATTTTTATGCCATATTTTGACCCTTTGACCCATCGCTTTTCCATAAGTCTTTTACATTCCTTCAGGTACCGTAAGAAATCCCTGACAAGTACAGCAGACCTATGAATACTTTCAGTTCAGCTAGTGAGATATCATAATAAATACATTTTTAATATGGCTACTGGTACATAAAGAATGTTTTACTTGTATTTCAGCCTTTGTGTATTTCACAGCATCTTGTAGCATTTCATCTGTTACAATTTCCAGCACTGAATGGCAGTGCTGGCATTCAGTCCAATAGGTTTCATCCTCTACCAAGATCCTCACTAGATCCTCAGATCTAGATCTAACATCAGATTGTTCCATTTGGTGGTGTGACCATTTTTGTAGCATTTTAACGAGTCAAATATGCACTCACATTGCTTTTTTCGTCTTCATCTGTATCATGGAGGTCTGCATTCCCTGTCTGTATCAGTGATTCTTGCTCCATTTCACTGCCACAGGAACTTCGGCTCACATGGCCAGTGTCAGAGTCATCATCATCTTTATCATCCGTGCATGTGATGATTCACTTTCTTGGGGTTTTGTTGTTATTGTTTGTTCCTGGGATAAAACTCGACCTGTTGGCGGAACCACTGAGCTAAATCTCTGGCCCCAGGGATTCACTTTTGATCTCATCCAATACTTACAAATCTGGTTTCTCATGTGCCACTGTACTGAATTTCACTACTTCTACCAGAAAAAAATCAAAAGAAAGCTTTTTTAAAAAAATAAAACAAACCCTACATGCACAAATTTAGCAATAAGCATTTCCTGGGTAAAACTCACCAGCTGTTGCTTTGGCGCTTATTTGTCATTTGTCTGCCAGGTGGGTAATGCACAGATGGGTCCCCCCCAGGGGCAGTTACTGTGAGTCACACCCACATTTCATTATTATAAAATACATATTTTCATAATGAGTGGTTTGAGTGTATTTTGCCCCGTGCTATCCTCAGGTTAGCATAGACAAAACTTGTTAGATGGAGCATTATCTGGGTAAAAATCCCGGTTTGACACTTTTGCACACATGCAGACCCTTTGCTGTTCATCATACCAAGTGGGTAAACGTGAAGATGGCTTCCTGTATGTCCCCAGCACAGCTACTGAGATGCACAGCCAGCTATTATGCTAAAGTACAAATTTACAGTAGAAGAGTATGGAATGGGTTGTTGTAACCCAATGTTATATCCTTTTTATTAAATAATTTAGTTTCACTCATAATTTAGCACACTGAGAAGGGCTGGAGTTTCTGGGATTATCAGGGTTGTTAAAAGCGTGTCTGTCTTCTGGGTTACTTTCTGAAAAGATCATTTAAATGTTGTGGCAAATCGAAATGATCTTTCAGAGACAGGAGAGTTGGGTAAAATAAAAAAGAAGTTTATTGCCAGGCAATGGACAGCCTCAGGAAACGAGTCCTTCTAGGCTGACCACGAGTTAAGAAAATTTCTCTTTTATATTCCGTTTACAGAGTAAGAAGTTCAAGTTTCGGTTACACAGCTGCGTGGCAAGAGAGCAAGGGACTTTCCATAGCTTTAAGGTTGGGGGCTTACATAAACAGTTTCAAGGCTGTTCTCTTATCTTTCCAGGAATAGGCTGCCCCATCTAAGGGAAAGGCCCACCCTGTGTTTTTGAAACAGGGACAGGTTGACACAGACGGAGTTTTGCACAAAGCACAAAAACAACATATTTGTGCTATATTACTATTTTAAGCTGGCTTATAGTTCATGGACAGATGTGCTACAGTAATTATTCATTTCAAGTTATGTTTGGCAGCTCTTTCCATTTCATAACCTCACCCTGGACTTTCATTGAATACTCAAGCCAATTACCGTGCAAAACTCCAGGGAAATTAAGATTATCCCAAGAATCAATTACAAGGAAGGGTTCATCAGGTCATTAGGTTCATTAGTCTGGGCAGAGAGGCCCTGGAGACAGCAAGTGCAGGAACGGGGAGGGACAGATCATTTTTAGGAGCACTGAGAATAATCCTCCGAGAATCAAAGATGCAAAAGCACAGGAAGCTTGTGCTGCGCGCGGGGCGGGGGGCCTCGGCCTCGGGGCCCGGGAGGCGAGGGCCGCTCCTCTCTGCTTCGCCTCCAGGGTTCATCTGAGCCCCAGCTCCTCCGCTGACCCTGGACCAGTTAGTTCCGGACCGCGCGCCTTCGGGATCCCATCCTGAGCGGATACACGCTGAGGAGCACCCGTGGCGAGAGGCGGCGGGGAGAAAAGTCCACACCAAAGGTGGCGCGGGAGAGGAGGAGCGCCTCGCCCTGTCCTTTCGGGGTCAGCGCTGAAGCTTTGCTCCACGGCACTCGCGGCCCGCCTGCCGTCTGCGCGGGGGGTGCGAGCCTCCCTGGGGTCCCGCGGCCCTGCCCACGCGAGCGGCTTTTGTAACTGCAGAATCCGAGCCGCTCACGCTTCGATCGCGCTGGTCAAACGCCGTCGGAAAAGCCTCCACCTGCCTTCCGTCCCTGGCCTCGCCACAGTTCTCCCTCGGCCGCCGCCCGCGGGCTGCTCTGGGTGACGCGGGCGCGCTCTGTGGGCCATTTAAAAATGTGTTTGCACCGAGACTTTTCCTTGTGCCCTCCCTCCTCATCTGTTAGCTTTGCTGGGCGGCACCGGGGGTGTGGCTGCGTCCCGTGAAGGAAGCAGGAGGCACCTCGGCCCAGCGCCACCTGTCACGGGCGTCCTTGCCGGCCGCTCTTCCCCGCCCAAGGTTAAGGGTTCCGGGTGCTACAGTAACTCCAGAGGCAGAAAAGCAGAGACCAGGCCGGTGCCGCCTCCCCTCAGCCCTAGCCCGGGCAAGTGGGAGCCTGTGACGCGCAGTCGCAGATCACCCCGCGGTACCCCGCATGGACGTCCTCGCGTGGGAGGTCCGTGATCCTCGCGAGTGACACCGCCCCTCGCTTCCTGTTCAGGACCCTGTGACCCGCGCTCTCCGCACCGTCGGGGTCAGCAGGAGCAAGCTTCGGAGGAGGGAGGACGAGAGAAGAAGCCGCCGGGGAGAAGGGAGGCCCGCGAGCCCGCGTCCCGGGCAGCCAGGTCCCGCCCCAGGCCGCAGCTCCGCCCTGCTCCCGTCCTGCCTGCCGAGTGGACCTCGGAGTGCACGCGGGGCGGGTGACAGCGGAGATCTTGCGCAGCTCCACCCCAGGCGTCAGGATGGCTGAGAGGTCCAAGGAGCCAGCCTCCATTTCTGCTTCCTGTGCCGAGGTTCTAGTCTCCACGTGGAGGCGTGGGTTCAAATCCCACTCTGACATTGCTGTTCTTTGCTCGGCGCCTGTCGCGCTTCCTCGTAGGGCCGGTCAGGTGCGGTGACTGGGCCAAGCGGACATGGGCGCCCCTGCCTCGGCCTCGCCTCCAGTGCTCTCGGTCGTGCTGGCTGAGCTGCTCTGTGTGGACTCGGGCCTCCCTGCAGACTCCTGTTGAGCTTCTTTATTCAGCTTCGTGCGTGCAGTCTGGAGTTGTCAGGCTGTTGCTTATTCTATTTTAAATAAAAAATGAATTTTTTCCTTTGGTTTTCACAGGGTCTTGCTTTGTGTAGCCCAGACTGGCCTGGAACTCACCACGATCCTCCTGCTTCAGCCTCCTGAGTGCTGGGATTATAGGTGTGCACCACCACGCCTGGCTAATTTTTAAATTTTCATGAGTAAAGAAAAAAGATCGAGTACACGTTTGCAGTGCATGACGCTCTCCATCGCCGCGGGGAGCTGGTGCACGTGCGTGGTGCATCTGAATGCTTTTCCTTCCCGTTCCTCTCCTCCCCTCCCTTCTTCCCTCACTTTGTCCCCTACCCATTTGCAAAGGCTGTCAAAGGTGAAATCGCTGGGACACACAAGCTTCAGCATCGCATGATTTCTCCTCCACGGTGCTAGTAGGCTCTGCGGTAGGCTCTAGGCTGCTCAGTGTGGGATGCAAGGCTGAAGAAAAACTCAGAAGAAAAAAGTAGGAGGGCGTGAGATTTAGCTCAGTGGCACTGTGCCTGCCTTTCAAGCACTGAGTTCAATCCCCGGTACCAGAACAAGTGCTGGCTCCATAGCAAAGACCCTGGTCAGTCTCAAGCACTGATTTTTACTGTTCATCAGTTGGGGTAAAGGTGAACTACCTGCAAGGGCAGGACTACATGTACAGATACTCTGTCCACGAGGTTTCTGTAGAAACCACTGCAACCAAGGCCTTAAAGGGAAGAGAAAAAGCATTTTCAAATTAGAAGCAAGACAGACAAAATACATGGTTGTAATTAGAGCACTGTCCTTCAGGCTATGAAGGGACTGATTGTGGGAATGGAATTTTGCCACGGCCCTCGAGGCTAAGGGGTTCAAGGAGTGAGAAACATGGTGAGAGATTAAGAAGCTTAAGGACTAAGACAAAGAAGACAAAGACAACAGGAAAGTTTACTTTGCTGAGGCCACGTGGAAACTGATGAGACAGAAAGCTTGGCTTGCGTCCTCATCACCTTTATTTATAGTGTAGGTAAGGAAACAGAAAGGGGATGCCGGATTGGAACAGGGAGAATGGCTAGGGTCTGCAGGAGTGGCAGACAGGTGGGAAGGAAAACAGTCCTCTTCTCCGCCTGGCCTTTCTCCACCACACCCTTCATGGGAGGAGGCGAGTGAGTCCGACGAGATCTACAGCGCCTCCCTCCCAGCAGAATTTGGGTGAGATTACTCTGACCTCAGCTCCACCTGTTATCTTGTATCAGGCCCACAGCTTCATAGGCCGTACTCTGGCCTCAGCTGTGGCCATCATCGGGGAGGTCTTGTTGGCCTGCTCACCCAGCAGTGCTCATGAGAGGCTTCTGTGAGTCACGTGTCTGTGAGTCCTGTAGCTTCAGTCAGACTGGCTTCTTAAAGTAAGCCAATCGAGGGGTTTAACTCTTTGCAGCCTGCACTGCTGACAGCATTCTTTGGGCATAATCAATATTGCAGCTCCCGGCAATATGGGAAACTCAAAGTATAAATAATGTAAAGAGCAAAATAAATGACAGCTAATAGGAGACAGGCAGATCGTCTGCCGCAGACCAGCTGCAGTCGATGTAGGGTAGGAAGGGGAGATATCCTGGGCCGGAGATGAGAAAGAACCTCCACGAGCAATGTTCAGGTTCCCTCTGAGAAGTCTCAGGGTCTGATTTATTTTTATATCTTTAAGCAATAGCTGGGAGGCATTGGGCGGAACATGTTTACATTTTAAGTTGCCTTAGCAATTTCTATTGAAGTAAAGGTTATTTTTTTTGTTAAACAAAGTACAATTCCTCTAAGCTGTGTCATTTCATTGAACATCATGAATACATATTTAAAGATTACAATTGTCCCCTTATTTACCCACACCTAAACAGAACAGAAAGTAATTTAATCAAAATCTTTATATCAGCAAGGGTACAAGCAAGATTTAATCAAGTGTCAAACTTGTGGTTGACAGCTGGCCCTTGAGAAACTGCACAGTGGTTAATATAGTTTGCTATTAGCGCTCTATTTTACTTTACCTCTATTCATCTTAACTAAGTGTCATTTAGGTTCATAGTCCATGAGCAGGAGATATTTACAGCTTGAGTAACTTGTCTCCTTAATGCATTTACCTGTCTTAATGTTCTATTTCCCATTTTCCACTATTTCTTACATCTAAAGTGTGTCCTTCCAATCTCTTCGTAAGACTCCTTTAGTAAAAAGAATGTCAGCAATAAGAGGGGGAGTCATAATAGTGGGGAAACAGAGGGGGTTTCAGGAGAGGTTTCTTTAGAAGTGGATGTGGCAATAGAACTAAGAGAAGCTGGAATTTGGGACTTGTGAGCCAGATCAGATTTCAATATATCATTACCAATGTGCCTCATGGAGAATTTGTTGTGAGTCACAAGCACAATGACTCCTGTGATCAGAGTAACAATTATAAACATTATGGCATGAAAAAAATAAAATATGAGGGTGCGATGTGTTCCACCCTTTCTTCCCCAGCTGGAACTTTGTCAAGCAGCAGTGGAGGTCGGTGGGGCTTCGCCAGTCGTCAGGTCTTATTTCCTGAGTTCACTGGGATTTGGTTGCTGTGTCCTCTGGTCATCGGTGAGGGCTCAGGGTTGACAACCGAGTGGCTATGTCTGCCCCTCCATCCCGTCCTGGCCTCCTGGCTCAGTCCTGGAGTCCCCAGGCAATGTCCCCCCCCCATTCAATGCCTGGGGGTGGCGACACCTCCCCCCCCCCCAGGGCTCTGGAAAACCTGGCCTCACTGCCTCAGGCCCTCGGAGTTGTTGTCCTCTCTTGAGTCCCAACGACCTATGGCCTAGGCTGCGAGGCACTGACACCCTGGCCAGAGGGGGACTGCTGGGTCTCCACCTCCAGCCTCTGCCCCTTGCCGTGACACAATGCAGTCACCCATGGAAGTAAAGCACATTTTCAAAGTGTAAAACAAAAACAAAACAACAAAACAGATAAACACAACATGAGCAGAACAGAGACGGGTCAGGCGTAGGCGTGTTGGCGGGCTGGGTGAGACTTTCACGGGCCCTGGACCGCGTGGGCGGCCTTGGCCGGCGCCGATTGAGCCACATCCCGGCCCAGGGCGGCCACCGTCCGCGCGCCTCCTCTGGCCCAGGCAGCTGCGTCCTCGAGGCCCTCTCAAGATGCGGGGGGACAGCACTCATGCCTTCTGTCGTCCCGCTGGGAGGGCTGCTCGCCGCTCCGCTTCCCAGAAGGCGGGTGTGAAATCAGGGCCCTCGTGCCCCACCTGTCTGGCTGCCGCCCAGCGACATTTTCAGCGGTGTCAGTTGAGACCTGCTGTGTACAGTGACCGCTCCCCACAAGGAATGCCATGTGCTGCAAACACCCGCTCATGCAAATTTTTAAAATAAAAATAAACAATGTCCCTCTTGGATTTGCGGCTTCTGTTTTCCTGAATAATAGGCCTTGCCTGCTTTCATCGACTAGCTGATTCACGCAGTGCTTACTTTGCCTCTGGTTGAGTTGGCTTTTACCCAGACCACCCGCTGTTTGCTACCCTTCCACGGCAATCACCTAGCAGCCTCAGCCTGGCTCAGCCCTCAGGTCCAGCTGTAGGTGGCTCATCGAGCGGAGGCAGAGGTTGACCAGCTGAACTCACAGGAGCCCTGGTGCAGACACTGCTGGCAGGGAGGCTTGACCGTCCCTTCTCAAACAGAAGGGCCTTTCCGGGGGCCTCGGCTGGGGCCAGGGGATGCAGAGGCCCAGATCTCAGACAGGAGATGTTTATAGCACAAAGGCGCAGCTCGTGCTGTGGAACACATGGGCATCGCTGCTACCGTGGGTCCAGTCCACCACGGGGCAGAGGGCGCGGGGCGTACCTGTGCGCGCTCGCTCCTAGGACGCACTGTGCAGTGTCCTCTGGTAAAAACGGATTGCTCTTCACCATCCATGATTTCTAGAAGGTGCACAGGACGCCTGTGAAGAGGCCGAAGGTGGAAGGACTGTGGGTGGGCAGCTTGCTCCTACAGCGGGGCGGAGCGCTCTCAGCGACCACTATTTTCCACGGACACTAGCGCCAAGCACCGTCGGAAGACAGGGAAGGGCCGAGCAGGCCCCCAGTTCAACAGCACACAGAAGTGGGATTACAAGCGTCAAGCGTTTCCCACCAGGCGCGGGTCGGTGTTCTTTTAATCCCAGTTTTTATTTGTGTTGTTTTTGCTTTCGTTTCACAAGCTCTTAGGCAAAAACACCTGTGACTCTGGTGGGACTCGAACCTACAACCTTTGAATCTCTCAATGCTCACTAGAAGTCCAACGCGCTATCCATTGCGCCGCAGAGCCTGCCAGTATTTCTGGGTAACTATTAACGTTCTTTGTTATTTCTCCGCTTATCTGTGTAACAATGTGTAACAATGCATTCCATTCCAGTCGCCATGAAAATTCATGAAAAAGAAGACGAGAGACGAAAGACCCACGCGCGACGAGTTTCTGAGCCTTCAGAGGGCGATTATCCCTTGGGTCCCTGGTATGAGGAAGAGATTGGCTGAGGATCAAGAAACACGTCCAAGCTGAATGTCCAGATCTAGGTCCCAGTGCTGTGGACTTTCCAGACCCGTCTGGCCCTTGCGTGTCCCGGTAACAGTGCGCGTCTGTGTCCGGTTTAGCAGGAGGTGCACTGAGCAAATGACTCGAGGGGCGAGTCCAGGAGCTTCGGGGCCTCCTGGGTTTCCCGGCGCGGGGTCCTCCTGGCGATTGCTGGGCCCGCCGTCCAACAAACAGCTGCTCCCCTGGGACACGCGTGGCGTCAGTGGACAGTACATGGGCGCCTTTTCTCGTGGACCGAGGGTTGGAGACTCCAGGCCAGGGACAGGTGAAGAGAGGGCCCGAGTCGGGGCAAGGGAGGCGCAGGCTCCTGTGACCCCGTGGCCGCGGCCGAAGTGGGTCAGTACCCACTCTCCCCGGCGGAGACCGAGATCCCAGAGTCGGGAGCCGGACACCACCGGCCGCCCCATGCGAGTCAACAGTCACCAGTGGCGGCGTGGAGACTGCACCCAGCAAGGTCGGAAACCAGAGAGGTGAGAGGTGACTGCAGGAAAGCGAGTTCTGATCTGACCTGAAGATTGCGCCGGGCAGGAAAGGCCCTGCGCGCCGAGCCCGAGCCCGATGGTGCGTGTCCAGGGCACAACCCGGTCCCCACCCCGCCCCAAGGCTCCAACCGGTTACCAGGACCGCAGCGCCCTCTGGCTCGGTGCCGGGGATGGGGAAGAAGGAGGGACGGGAAGGACCGGGGACTCAGGGCCGCAAACCCCAGCCGGCTGGGCCCGGCGCGCAAGGCTCCTGCCCTCGAGTCACTGGCAAATGCAGACGGGGAGCCCGCAGGGTCCTACCTCGCCCTCCGCACCCCACCGCCCCCCTAGCGTGCTCTGCCGGGACCCCTCCCCTCCCCTGCCTTTCTGCCTGGCTTCCGGTGGCCCGTGGGGAGGAGGGGAAAGGGTGGAAGGTGACAGGTGTGCGCAGAGCGGGCTGCGGGGCGCGGACCGAGAGACCTCTGCAGGGCGGCCTCGTCCACCGCTCGCTCGCGTTCCGGAACGCAGTGGCTCCCCCTGCTTAGGAGCCTCGAGACTTTCCTTTTGCTACTGGGAATTAAACCCAGGGCCCCGGCCCTGAGCTACAACCCCAGCCGGGTCTTGCTAAATCACTTAAGTTGCCCAAGCAGGGCCCAAACTTGCAATCCTCCTGCCTCAGCCTCCCAGAGCGGTCGGATTGCAGGTCTGTGCCACTGCACCCAGCTGAGGACTGTTTGAAAGACGTAGGCGTCGTCTGTTAGACGCCTCCCTGCTCAGGCGGTCGTTAGAAGGGAGCTTGTGTCGCTTCTGTCTGTGAGGTTGGGGCTGTCAACAGCTGAGGGACCGAGGGACGGAGCCACAAGGCTCGGCGCCCCGCGGTCCCCGATTTGCGCATTTCTGTAGCTGGCTGCGAACTTCGGCTGGACTAGAGAGCAAGGGCGCCTTCTGCGAATTATGGCTGTAAGTAAAATCCAGCCGAACTCATACTGACGCCCGAATTTAAAGCTGGGGCTTCCAGGTCCCTAAGTCCCCGCGCCGAGCCGGGTGGGAAGAGGTGCGGGGCGTCAGGCTGAGAGGGGCGCAGGGTCCTCACACCCTGACCTCTTCCCGCCCCTCCCGCTGTGCCTGGGGCCTCGGGGCCCGGCCTGGGGCGGGGCGAGTGCGCGGTGACCCAGGACGCGAGGCAGAGCGGCTGTGGCTTAGAATTAACTGCCCGGCTCACCTAAGGCGCCGGGAGAGGTAAGAACCCAGCGCCAGCACAGCGGAAGCCCGCGATTGCCAGGAGAAAAGCACACCGGAAGCGCTGTTGGTCTGGGAGAGAGCGTGCTTAGCGTGTGTGAGGCCCTGGGCTGCTCTCCAGCACCGCAAAAACAAAGAACAAACAAATAGAAACAAAACAACCGTGAACCTATATATTCACAGAGGGAGACGGGGTCTCACTGTGGGCCCAGTAGTAGCGCAGAGATCTGAAACTCTTGGAGACCCTCCCGCCTCAGCTTCCCCAGTGCTAGGATCACAGGCGTGCGCCCCCACCCCCGTGGCAGTGTTTCTTCAGTTCATTAATCCAATTGATCTTCTCTGGGTAATCATCTGATCTTAAATTAGATATAGCATATAGGTTTTTTTGGAAAAAAGACTTTCTCAGTGATACTTGGATTAAATAGAACAGTGAAGAAATATTTACTCCTTCTGGTTGAATATAATGTGTTACATGAAAGTGATCAGTTAACCTTTCTCAAGATGCACCAGATTCAGCACAGAGGGAAAAACAAATCAGGCCGTCTACTGTTTCATATTTTGAAGAAAGCAGCCAGGGTCCCAGTGGTCATGGACCAGCTCTCTGCGCCTATGTTTCCTCTTTGGCCGCCTGGACACTGCGGGTCCCTGGCATTTGGAAAACTTCACACGGGAGAGGAGGCAATGGGCGCCGGTTCTGGGGTCCAGGAGTGCGGACCGAAGGCCAGGATGGGGCCAGCCTTGCCCTCCTCCCGGGGGCGTTACGTCCTCCCCGAGACCCGGTCCCCTCTGGGCTGAAACCCAGGAGAAGGCCCACTCCAGCTGGACAGCGTGGACCCGGGCCCACCAGAGGGCCTCCATTCCCAGTGCAGAACCAGACTGGTCCCAAGGAAGCAGCCGCAATGGGTGGGCCCAGGTTGCTCCAGGCAAAGATGGTGGCCGGGGACCTCTGTGTCCCAGCGCATGGCAGACAGAGAGCACGAGGCCACGCACACCATGAAACTCCTTCCTACTTTGGGAAAGGAGAAAGGGTAGTTGTAGTCATGGCCGAGTGGTTAAGGTGATGGACTAGAAACCCACCGGGGTCTTTTAGCCTGGTGAGGCAGAAGAGGTCACTGTCAGGAGGTTGCAGTACCTGTCTCCTACTTCTGCTTCCATGACTCTTTCTAGTCCCGTTCCCAGCCTGAGAGGAAGGCTTGTACAACCGGTGAGACCAGACTTTAGCCTGCAGCCTGGGTACGTGTTCAAGCCTTTAACCGTTAGGATGTAACATTGGGTTACAACAACCCATCCCGTACTTTTCTGTAGGGAGCAGGGAGAGGGGTCATTACTAGAACCTCTGCAGTGAGTCCTTGCCTCCTGCGAGCCACGGCAGCACAAGGCGAATTAACTTACTACACATTAAAGGTACAAAAAATGAGACTTGGAGAAGAAGCTGAGCTTTGGGGCTGATCGGTGCTGCTCTGGGCAGCAAAGATGAAAGCCTCCAAGCTTGTGGCACCTTTTATTCAGTACAACTGGAGAAACAAATGACTCAGGACAGAGAATTCAGTACATAGGGAGAAACAGATGTAACAGATGACTGGAGAGCAGCGGAATTTCTAGATCAATGAGGAACTATGCAGATGAAGATTTTGTTCCTCCCAGGATGTCTTCAGCTGGTGCCATCTTGTCCTGGAGAATCACAGCATCACCGGACCATTGAAGTCTCAGTTGTGACCAGAGGCCAAAATGGAATTATGTCTCGAAATGCCATAGCTGGCCTGTAGACAGGAGAACTAGGCCTAATCAAATGATTTTCCCTAAAATTATGTAGAATTGCGGCTGACACTTTTCTACTGAAAATCTGTAGTTTTGTATAATAGTAGCCGTCTGTGCCTGAGGGATACAAGACCCCATCTTTGTGTTTAACCGCTTGGTTTGACAAACAGCAAGCTGAATGCAAATGTGCAAGTGGCAAACCGGGACTTTTACTGACATAATGCTCTCTTTAACAGATTTCCCTATGTTTACCCAAGCATTATGGGAGGAGGGTAAAGTACATCCACATCATTCTTCTGTTATGTAAACTTATACTTTACCATGATGGGATGTGGATGTGGCTCACATTAGCTAGGTGTGGGGACAGTAGGAACCCAGCTGTGGAGTCTTCCACTGGCCAGATGAACCACAGAGTGTGTATAGGAGATTAAAAGCAGCAATACGTGTGCATTTAGGATTTGTTTTTTTGTTTAGTTTTGTTTTTTGGTACTGGGGATTAGGATTTGTTTTTTAAAAAGTTTTCTTTTGATTTTTTTCTGGGAGAAGTAGCCCAATTCCATATGACACATGAAAAACCAGATTTGCACATTTTGGAGGAGATTGAAAGTGAATAATCAGGTGACTCATGCATGATGTTGGCCATGTGAGCCAAAGTTCCTGTGATAGTGAAATGGAGCAAGAATCAACCAATACAGACATAGAATGAAGACCTCTCTGATTGAGATGATGAAGAAAACAGCAATGCTAGTATATATTTGGCTATTCAAAATGGTCACACCATTTTGGTCCATTTGGTCAACCAAATGGAATGATCCAATGTTAGGACTGGATTCAAAAATATAGTGAGGATATTGGCAGTGGTGAAACCTGTTGAACAGAATGCAGCACTGCCATTCAATGCTAGAAGTTGCAACAGTTGAAATGCTACAAGATATGAAATACACAAATAATGAAATACAAGTATAACATTCTCTATGCATCAGTAGCCATACTCAGAAATGTGTTTATTATGACACCTCACTAGCTGAACTGAAAGGATACATAGGTCTGCTGTACTAACAGGGCTTTCTCATGGTAATCATAGCAATGTAAAAGACTTATGGATGTAAGACTTATGGGCATGGGCTTGAGGTCTGTGGAATAACTATGACACTGAGGAGATTTTGTTTCCTTCAAAATTGCCTGAGGTTTGTTGACAAAACTGTCCACCAAGAAGAAAAAGAACTGATAATCTTGCTACTATTCTCTCATTGTTTGAGTTTGTTTCAAAAGGTCAAGCAATTTCTTTGTTTCTAACTGTACTAAAACCTCCACAAAACTGAAGCCCGAGATGGTAACTTTTAACAACAAAACCAAAGGTGGAGTAGATGTTATGGATGAGTTATAATGTCACTTGAAACACAAAGCATTGGACATTGGTTCTTTTACTCAGTCATAAACATGTGTGGCATGAATAGTTTGATAGTTTACAAAGAAAATAACAAGTGCAAAATAACACAGAGAAACTTTCCTAGAGGATTGGGACTGGAACTCATAAGAGATCATTTACAGGAGAGGAAGAACAAAGTGTTTCTGCCCAGGGAATGATGTAAAGAAATTGTGGAGCACACAGGTGAGCTGACAGGGGAACAGGCAGGTGCAGCATCACAGAGACCATGACAACAGGAAAACCAAAAAGATATCAACTGTGCCCTACAAGAGTGGACAAGAAAACTAAACATGTGTGCTTTCACAATAAGTGATACTTATACGTGGAACATGCAGTTTTCATGTGTGAAAACTGCCTTGGGTGTAACAGTTGAAGCAAAGATCATTTCTGTGGTAGACATTTTATTTGTATTTACATTGCAGTTCACATAGGAATTTATTTCTGCTGTTATTTTTTAGCTTTTGTAAGCAAGTAAACAGTTGATGTTGAAAATATTGATGCTCATTTGCATATTTGATATTTTGTTTTATTGATATTTTATTTTCCTGATAAGTGCACATTGTATAACATAGTAGAAAGCTCCTGACAAAAGAGGAAGGCAAGAGAGGTGACAAGAATGGCCTGCTACGCAGGAAAGGAAAGCTAAGCACATGTGTTACCTGTGTAAGCGAGACGTGTCCATGGTACATGCAGTTCTCATATGGGAAGGTATGATAATTGAAGTAAAGGTTATTTTTGTTGTAGAGTTCTATTGGTGTTTTCACTGTAATTCATACAGAAATTTATGGGGTTTTTTAGACTTTGTATACCAAAAAGCAGTCAATGTTGAAAATTTTGATCTTTTTTCAGCACTTGAGAAGTATTAAAAATCTAGTAATTTATTTTTTGTTATTTTTCCTGCTAAGTATTCATTATTTAATATAATAAAGCTCATAAAATGGAAATTAATAATGCACCCATAGAAATACTCTAAAGAATAAACGTGGGTATTATACACCCACAACAATGCACCTCTGTGACGAAAGTGGGGATATGCCCTTCTTGAGCAATGGGCCTTCAACTACACAGGCCATGTGGCTGCTGTGGAGCACAGTGACAGCTGGGCCATCCCCAGCCCTGTTTGCCCTGTCAGGATGCAGAATAGAACCACCTACTTCCCTGGATCTCTGAGTACTGAAGTGAATCCTGGTGCCAGGCCTCACGCTCCATCTGTTGCTCCCAGTTAACGTGGGGAGCGCGTGTTGAGCCCTGCAGGCTTCTGTGATGGCAAAATGAATGAGATTACCTGAGGCTTTACTTGGCAGGGCGACTCGAGTGGGTGTTAAGCATCTGGTTCCTGTGATTTGTGTCAGTCCCAGAGGCTGTGTATTGTGTGGGTTCCATGGTGTAATGGTTAGCACTCTGGACTCTGAATTCAGTGATCTGAGTTCAAATCTCGGTGGTACCTTACTTTTGTATTCATATCCCCCCCCCCCCCACTTTCCCTTTTCCTTGGGACATCTCTGCCAGCTCCTCCTCTTCATTCTGGTCCACATCTTGTTGCTTTCTTCTGGACTAAAATTCTCAGTGTCTGAATCTACTGTTTGTTTCTTCCAGTCATTTATGAAGCATTCAGAAATATTTTTTATACGTGAACGCGATGGAGAGGGCAGGGCGTGCTGATAACAGATTCTGAAGGAGAATGCGGTATCTATCCGTTTTGCCCACTGTAACAGGACAACTTTGCAGCTCTTTATTTTTACAGCTTTCTTCTATTACGTGGGGGCATAGCTACAATCTCTCCATCTCCCCAGCCAAGACAGCCTTTTGTCCCTTCCTCAGATCAGTCTTGCACCCCAAACTCACATTCTATCTGTTGAAAAAGTCCTTTTCAGGACTGGATGTCCAGAGGCTCAGCAGGCTGGTATGTGAGACGCAGGGCGAGGACAGGCGACCCCTGAACCTGCTCGGAGATTACTTGACCCTGCGCTCGAGGGCAGCAAGGTCCGAGTCACGCTGGCCCAGACCTGGCCGCGTCCCCACGCAGGTCGAGCCAGGGAAGGGAGGTCGCTGTCGGTCGTGGTGCGCGGCCCAAGGCAGCGAGTTCTGGACACCAGGTTAGGTGAGGCAGAAAACGTAGTCGGCAGGACTCGAACCTGCGCGGGGAGACCCCAATGGATTTCAAGTCCATCGCCTTAACCACTCGGCCACGACTACCTGCTTTTCTGTAAAGATGAGGTGAAAAAGCAGCGGATGCGTGGACTCGGCGCCCGGCCTGGCCACAGCGCGGCGAGTCCTACCCTGCGGATCCACGCAGAGAAGCCCCCGAGCGCCCCGAGCACGCAAGGGCGGGAGGAGGAGCCGGCTGCGCGATCCGCTGCTGTCCTCGGCCTAAATCAGGAAGCCCTCCCTGGCACCGGACCGCCCTTCTCGCCACGCGGGGCGCCAGCCCTAGGGGGTGTCGCCCGGACCCAGGACGCGCGCTGGGCGGGGAGCAGAGGGGACAGCTTCGCCCCACCCACCTCCGAAACGCGCAAAAGGTTGAAGTAAGCGAACGTCATCACAGCTAACATCATGGGCGACCTCGTGCGTGGGAGCCGTGGGTGGTGTCCAGTGGGTCACGACGGGATTCTCGGTCACAGACTGCGCCTGCGGGTCCGGGATGGATCGGAGTTGCTGGAGCGCTGTCCGAGGGAAATAATCGTGCCGGAGGAAATATGCACTGCACAAAACCCTCATCTTAAATTATGATCATGAAAAGCAGAGATTAAAAGTACATTTTTGGTTCCATCTGTCTGATAAAATCGCAAAGCCACTAGAAAGAACATGGCGAGCGACAACAATTGCTCAGGGGAAATATTTGTGATACAGTGTTATTGAGAGCAGGATGTAATAGCAGAGGCGGAAAGTTTTTGTACGTAGAATTCTGGGGTGGTCGGAAAAGGAACATTCTAAAATGTTGCCAGTGCTGATTTCAGGACTGTGGAATTATGTGTCAGTGTTTGGTTTTTTACAGTGTGAATAAATCACTGTTATCCAAATACAGTATTATAAATAAACAGCTATATTTTGAGGGTTTTTGAAAGCAAGCTAAATAAAGTGCAGCACAACTATTTATCCTGAGTGCGCACTCATTCCATGTGTAGTCGTGGCCGAGTGGTTAAGGCGATGGACTAGAAATCCATTGGGGTCTCCCCGCGTAGGTTCGAATCCTGCCGACTACGGTTCCTTCTCTTGGAAAGCCCTCAAGGGTCTGTCTTTTCCTTTTTATGGCTTCATTTTTTAAAAAAGAAACTAACCACCGTGCTTCCCAAAGCAACGTGGAAAAATTATAATTCTTTTTGGTTTTAAGTAATTCGAGCACATTCCTTTTTCTTCCAACTACAGCCCAAGAGTAGGCGATCCTTTTCACGTTTTTTGCTATCAAAACCTGCTTTGAAAGGCATCCTTCCGTGAAGGGAAGTTTGGCAGTGTGTCCGTCTCCACAGAGCCGTTCCCTCATCCGGGCCGTCCTCGCTCAGGTCGGAAAAGAAACGTGGGGGAACGCGGGGTCCGATCCTCGAGAAGCTCCCCTCCCTCCGGCCTGGTCCCAGGCTCCTTCCAGCTCCCGGGAGCCAACACCCCAGCCCTGCTGAGAACAGAGAAACGCGAAGAGCCAGCTTGACTGGGACCTCAGCGGGTGTGGACGCTCCTGGGGCCTCCTCATTTACAGGGCTGTGACTGAGAGGCTGCGATTCAGAGACGGTTTTTCCCCCGCAGCCTCAAGCTTAGCGTCACTTTGGCGAGCTGGAGCCTTGTCAGTTAGATCAAGCAACGCGGAAGAGCGTTCAAGATGCGGGCGCCCTGCTCGTCCCCCGTCTTCCCAGCCTGACCGCCCTGGTAGTAACTTTCACAAGTGTGTGTTTGGGGTCAGGGCCTCTTGCTGCGCCAGGGGCAGGTTTCTCTGGACAGCTTCTCCACTCCCTGGACAAGTGAAAAGCTTTTCTGACAACTTCCTGGCAGTGGAGGGGGACAGAGACTTGCCAGGGTTCTGTGTGGGAAAACGCATAGAGTACGTGGGCTTTCGAACCATTCGCTGTAGATAAAATCTGCACAAACCGTGGCTCCAAACTTTAGGTCACAGGACGAGACATCCTGTGTGCTGATGAGGTCTAGAGCCGCACCAGGTGCAGCCAGAGGTTGGAGAATCCTCAAGGCCTTACACTACAGGGAGGGGCAGGGACCTGCTCCTGTGTAGCTGCCAACACAGCCCTGTTATCCCCTGTTATCGTACAAGAACTGGCCTGGGGGAATGACAGGATGCTCCTCGAGAGACCTAGTGAGCCACAGCAAAGGAGCTGAGGCCTTGTTCAGGGCAGCTGCCACCTTGGAGCTTGTCTGCCCTCATATCTGAAGGGTCTTCTCTCCCTCTCTGAAAACTATCATTTGCAGTGAACTCCCCCCAGATCTGTACGATGGCCTCTGGGTCTTGTCTGAAATCTTTCTCCAAAGACACGAAGAGTTGAGGCAAGTTGCCAGTTCCTTGCTGCGTGGAGTCTGCTGCCCAGTTCAAATCTACACTCAGGACTAAACCCGTGTGCAAAGCTTTATTGGAAATGGTTATGCTCAAGTATACTTCTGATGTTCACAGGCAAAAGCGGCCACATTCATAACTAGAGAAACAACTGTCAGGCCCTGCGTGGCCATGCACTAATCCCATTGCCAACTTATTCCCCTCCCGCAGCGCTCAGCACCCACAAGCTACTGCCTGCCTGGTGGGCAACCCTCCACGGGACTTTCTCCCAACAGCCTCCGCAGCCTCCCTCCACCCAGAAATGGAAGTTCGCACACTCCATGTGTGCCACGAGTGCGTCCTCTTAGTGTCTTTGTGCTACGGGCCACAAGCTGTCCCCACCCTCCTTGCATGACTGATTTCTGTTTGTAGAGTATTCCCAGGAAGCGCTAATCCACCAGGTCAAGGACTATGCTTGTTTTGATTACTTTTCCTTCTGGAGCACCAAGCACAACACTTGGCCTAACACAAGAGCATTAACATTATCTGTAGAAACAATGACCTCCTCAGAGCTCCTAATGTAACATTTAGTTCACAGTAAGCACCGAGCTCAGATTTCTTAATTGAATCTGCTGACTGTTTCAATGCAAATTCTGATCTCAATCCCCTTCCACTTCTAGGTTACATTCCTTTTAGAACAGCTGTAAACTACTGTACCCACCTCCCCAGTATAGGACACAGGCCTGAGGGAAAAAAATACACTAAGAGACAGAACTAAGAGAGAGAAGTGGGGGCCAGGACGACCAATGCTGGTGCAATGGACAAAGGCCCTGGCCCATCCCGGGCACCTTTATTGGCAATCAATTGGGGTAAAGGTGAGCTACGAGTGATTTCTACAGAAATTAATGTAAACAAGGCTCATAAAGGACAACTCAAAGCATTCTCAAATTAGGAACAGAATGAATAAGATATATGGTTTTAATTAAAACATTTTCCTTCTAGTCTGGAGGTTTTAGTTGTGGGATCGGAATCTGGGTGCGAGTTACTCTGACCTCGGCACACAGGCTTCAGCCAGACTCCTGTCTATGAACAAGCCGATTAAAAAAAGAAATTAAAAAAAATAAACAAGCTGATTGTGGGGCTAACTCTTCACAGCCTGCTTTGGGCATGGCTGGTGTTTCGGTCCTCTGCAGTAAACAGGTCAGAAAGTGGCTGCCAAGAGGGCCATGAAGTGGGTGGGTCTCAAGAGGCAGTTAGTTCAGTTACTGAAGGAGAGCAAATTATTCCTCGAATTTTGCAAGCTCTGGTTTTACCACTTCCATTGGATAAATTCCCTTCTTAATACACATTCTTTGTCTGTGCTCATGTGAGATGTAGAATAATGCTTCCTCTGCTAGATCCTGCATTTAGGTGTTAGTCACGTAGACCAGAGGCTGGCCTGAATAGGAAGGTGCTCACTGTAAGTGTATTGGGTGGAATTAAACTAAAATTCACTGTAAGGCTAGGGATTTAGCTCCGTGGCACCGTGCCTGCCTTGTAAGCACAAGGTCCTGAGTTTGATCCCTGGTACCAAATAAATACATAAATAAAAAAAACACATGCAGCTTCAAAAGTGAGCCTTCTGTTTTCTTCCCCAAGACAGCTGGCGCAAGAGTAACGCACAGGCCCGGCCTGCAGACATCAAGTGCGTAACTAGAGGCGGGATGAAACCGCAGCCCTGAGGACCTCCCTGCCTTCTGTAGTTTATCTCCTTATCACCTTATGACTTTGGGACAGATCACTCTGAGCTCTGTACATAGGCATGCCAGTCCCTCGGAGAGGTGCCATTATCACGGCTGTTAGGCTACATATGCCTAGCAGTGGTGGCAGACCTATACACACGTTATGTTTTTCAAGACAAAAGATGTTAATGTATGAGTTGTTTTTTGTAAACTAAAACCTGTGTTCCGGTTTAATTGCAGTGGTGGCGCTTTACAATAAATAAGTGGGTTTTGGGTGGCAGTTGGACACCTGTTTCTGAAGGGTTTGCCATCGCTGGCCCAGCCTCTCTCCTCCCCCTTCAAGACCGAGCATACCACGTCGAGTGACAGGTTTTCAGGGCTTGCAGGGACATCCAATTGCCAGCTTTTACACTGTCCATTTTCAGACTCTCTGGAGAGGCCTACAAGTCTCCAGCCATTGTCCTAAAGCTGCAGCCACCTCGGATTCCAGGAAAAGCAGCTGGGACCACCCATGGTGAGGTCACCCCTGCATGCTCCATGACAGGCGCCTAGGAATGGACCACTGTCCTGCAGAAGCCAGGACTGAGACCGTGACCAGCTGACTGAAGGGCCGCGATGCTAGTCCGCTCCATCACGGGTCACTGACCACCATGTCTGCTCTTTCCTCTTCCTCCTGTTTCCCTTTGTCAGAGCTGCACCCCTCAGCTCTCAGCTCCTCACACTAAAGTCCCTTCCCAGTTTCTCTGGTTCCCTTGCAGAGTATCAGCTTTTAAAAACTCCCACTCCTTGGGAGGCCTTTCCTCTGTCTCCCTCCAAGTGGATGAACGACCAAGTTGTTTCAAGAGGATGTGACAGATCTTGGGAGGGCAGGGAGTGATGTTTTCCTCTGACAACCCAGGGACAGCTATCCACTACATCACACGGGATCGAATTCCATGTGTAGCGTACGTTTTTACCAAGTAGCACAGCCAGCTGAATATTGGGACTGTCTCCTTTCTTTTCTTTGTTTTATTTTTGTTTTGTTTTGTTTGAGACAGGGTCTTGCTACGCAGTTCAGCCTGGCCTGGAACACATTATTTAGCCCAGGCTGGGCTCAAACTCATGGCGATCCTCCTGTCTCAGCCTCCCTAGCTGGGATTACATACAGGTGGGTCCCACCATGCCGCCTTCCATAGGTCAGATATCTGCAACACGGAAAGTCACCTCTGCGCGGCCACGAGACCCACTGAGCTCTACCTAGGTGGGTCAGAGTCTGAGGACGCCTGTGGCTCCTCACGGTGTAGCGACCTTTTGCTTCTCCCGCCCCCGTGGGACACCAGGCTCTCCGCCAGGGAACGGAGCCCCGCGCCTGGGAACCGCGTCCCGGCCCAGGCAGAACCCCGAGGATCCCGAGGCGCGGGAGCGCGCTCGAGCCTTCCTTCCTCCGTGGGCGAGCGCGGATGGCCGGGGTCTGCTTTCCTCCGTGGGCGCGGCCGGGGGTCTCGTCCTGGCCCGCCTGGCCCCTGCTCCCGTCCCCGCCCCGCCTGTCCTTTCCGGCGGGCGCTTCCCCCTCTCCTTCTTGGCCGGGGAAGCTCCAGAACCCCCGCTCGCCGGTCCCGTCCCGCCGCTGTCCCCACTCGGGGGGGGGGGGCGACCGCGTCGCTCCGCCGGGGACTCGGCGCAGCGGCTGGGAGGGCGCGCGGACCAAGATGAGAGCAGCGCCCCTACTCGCCCAGCAGCAGAGTGGCGCAGCGGAAGCGTGCTGGGCCCATAACCCAGAGGTCGATGGATCGAAACCATCCTCTGCTAAATATGTTTTGCCGCCTCCCCCGGCCAGGCGCCCGAGGACGTCCCTCGAGCAGCTGATCCGCCATCCCGGCCGGACCACGCGGGGAGTCCGGGAGCGAACCTTAGGTGACCTATGTATATGTCAAGGCCCACGTTTTCTCCCACAGGATTGATGGCTTCAGGCCCAGCGGATCTTCCTGACTGAGCTTCAGAACTCTGCTCTTCTGCGTCTCTCTAGTTTTATCCCGTACCTGGCAATTACTTTTTTTTTCTTCTCGATGCCGGGATTGAGCCCTGGGCCTTGGCACTGAGCTACATCCCCAGCCCTTTTGGTTTTTATTTGAGACAGGGCCTCGCTAAGTCACTACGTTCCCCCGGCATCCTCCTGCCTCAGCCTCCCAGACTGCGGGTATTACGGGCTCACACCGCGGCACCGCTTTGCAGGAGACACGGAGCCAAACGGAAATTTCTATAATTAGATAAGAAGCTGAGCTGGATCTGGCGGGATGCCTCCTTGCAAAGAACGACTGTCTCAAAGTCTGGCTCCTTCTCCACGGATGAACCCACACATTAGAAAGTATATTTAAAGAAAAACTCTAAATAAATAAATAATAAAAAAGAAAAATTCTGACTTTATGACGTCACTCAAAAGACCTTTGTGCTGTTATTCAAGCTCTTGTCCTTCGTCCTCAGAATGGGGAGGACTCGGAGGGCCTAGGGAACAGGAATCGTCCTTCGTCCTCAGGATAAGTGGGAGGACCCGAGGGAGATCTTCTGCCGCGGGGTCACACCTGAAACCCCAGGGTTACCGGACAGTTTAACAACTCTTTAACCTGGAAGAGGACTGCTCCGCACCAGTCCGCTAAAGATGTCCCGCAATCCAGCAGCGTATTTGAGAAGGTGTGGGTGGGTCACGCTTCTTCGCGTGATTTTCATCTCCAAAACAGCAAAGCCGCAACCGCCGTAGTCGGCAGGATTCGAACCTGCGCGGGGAGACCCCAATGGATTTCTAGTCCATCGCCTTAACCACTCGGCCACGACTACACGGATGCCAACCTCCCCAAAGAGGACAGTTTTGTGACGGCTAGCTCTTCCTAAAAGCACAAACCACGCGCCGGGAGGCCTTGCGTTTGTAACCCGTTTTTCCTACGGGTTTCGGGCGCTCAGATGTCGATCTCAGTCGCACCGAATTGGCGAGCAGCGGCTCACTCTCCGAACCGGAAAGGCTGGAGTTGGGCGAGACCAGCTTTCTGCGCTCCCCGTTTCTGCGGGGGACCGGAGCTGCAGCCCCCAAAGGGGCGCTCACTGCGGCCGCGCGAGGAGGTTGGGAACGCAGAGCCCCCGAGTTTTGAACTAAATACAGGAAGAGCCGCAGAGTGGGAAGTTCTACAAGTAAGAAGCTGAGTGAGACGCGCTCCTCTGCGAGGGCGAGCTCCAAGACGCCTCTCACAGGAAACGGCCGAGAGCAGTGCATAGAGTTTGCTATTAATGGCATAAAATAGAGCGAGAAATTATGTATGTGCATGTTGATTAACTTAAAAAGTCACACCAAACCTGTGGGTAGAAAGTGAATAGATGGGGCTGGGGATGGAGCTCAGTGGTTCCGGTGCCTCCTTGCAAGCACCAGGTCCCGAGTTCAGTCCCTGGTACCCCTCCCCCCAACAGAATTTTAAAAGAAAGAAAGTGAACAGGTGGAACACACGAGATTTAAGTGTCCACAAGATGGCCTTCACTACAACTCGAACTGTATTATACTTGTTATTTACTTGTAGATTTTCCTTTCTTCTTGATGCGTGCCCCGAAGTGGAATTGCTGGGTCCTCTGGTCACCCTGGGTTTAATAGTTTCAGAAACTGCTAATCTTCTCAGAGTCAGAGTTTACATCTCGCCTCTGTTTTGGGTAGTGAGGATTGATGCTCTGTATCGCTGCTCTGCAAACGTGGAGAAAACACAAAGTTTGAAGACGCTTCTTGTGACTGGGCACAACAGCACGAACAAGCGAGATCTGTAATTTCGAGGTGGATGGAACTCGAGATGTTGATGGGAAAAAGCGGTCTTTCCATGTACAAGAGGAACTAGATTTTAGGTGTTTCCTATTTATTCTCAGAAGGTAGTGAAATATGAAAGAAAGAGAGAAACATAGGTGTGGCATTTCTCCGAGGAGAAGACCAGGCAAAGCCTCAAAAGCACCTTGCTAGGACAGACACATTCCTGATTCAGCCTGAACAACAAGAGATTTAGGACGCAGACGCGAGCCGGGTGAGCTCTAGTAAGGCCTCCTTTGCTGGTGCCGAGCCTGGCTTTCCCTGGGAGACAGCTTGGGCTCCCGGGTGTCAAACCTGCATAGAGGGAAGAGTTTGTTTCATGCCCAAGTATATTTTTCATAGTCTCTATGTATTTCCCAAGACAGCAAAATGGAGCTAGCAAGTATTCTTCCTATTCCACGGTTGATACGCTAGTAAGAAAGAGGTAAGGGAAAGGAAGAAAGCAAAGAAGGAGAAAGAAAGTGAGGTTCTTAACCTGTCCATGGCGTGTAAAGTAAAGCTTGTTCACACACGCCTGGCGAGATGCCCCGACACAAATCTAGCGCTTGTGGAAGGTGTGTCTGGGAGCTCGCAAGCTTGGGTGCTGGGCAGGCCGGGCAGAGGCCTCCCTCGCCGTGGCCTGCGTGTCACATCGCCCGGCTGTCCTGTTTCTCCGTGCCGGAGCTGTAACTGCACACAGTTGCTGAGCAAATGCAAACCCTGAAATGCAACAGGCTGGGTAATTAGCGTCAGCCTCAGAAATCAGGAAGCCTGGGTGCCCACGGGAGCTCTGTGAGCAGCTGCTTTCTCCACTCGAGTTAGGGACCTGAGAGCGAGGTGCGGTGTGGACCCACAGAGGGAAGCTGCTGTTTAACACCGGAATGCGCTGCGATCCGGACTCCTGCGCTCGCCGGAACTCTGGGATCTCCCCAAGCAGCCCCAGGCTGTGCAATGCACCTTTCTGGTCCAGCCGGTGACCTTGGATCCCAGTGCCGATGAGGACCCTGGAACCTGTGGGCTCACTGGGTGTCACTCCAATGCTGGGGATGGGTGCGGCTCCCACTTCCGATCTCTCATGAATGGGGTACTGCAGAGCAGGACATTCTGTGTTTCTGTAAGACTAACAGCGGCAGCAACAGTGACATCAAAGATTCTTAAGATACAGAAGCAGAGAGTGATGTTTGAACTGGGCACCTCCCCTGAGACTGGCTGGTGCCGGCATGCAGGCATTGACAGAAATGCTGGTGGAAGTCGAGGTGTGTGGTGGGCTGGTCAGTCAGCGCCCTGGTTTTCATTATGCCCCGTGGCTCAAGCAGACACACGGAAGAAGCGGACTGGGGACAGCAAACCTGCAGGGCCTGAGCGATGCCCAGGAAGCCGAGTGGCAGCTTCTGGGGTGAAGGGTGACCCAGTTCTGACCACCCAGGGAGGAGGACAGGTTCCGCGGCCCCAAGGGGTGGACCAGGCACTGCCCTGGGGTCAGCAGCTACACAAGGCCGCCGATATCGGTGCCTGGACTCCACAACAAGCCAGCTCGGTGTGATGAAGTCAGCTCCTTACAGGATAACAGGCAAGATTTGCTTTACTGAATTTTGTTAATTGTGTAGTGATTTGCTTTTAGATTCACACGGTCTCAGCTGTCACTTGCTGAGGACGACACGACAGAGGTGAACCACACAGGGCCACCTGCCTTCTCTACAGAGCTCTCCAAACAGGGCCTGCTAGAGGCTGAGTCTCATCTGGGGGAAAAGAAAACCTCAGTCAGGCCCTCAGGGTCCTCAGGAAAGGCGCCTGTACTCTTTCCAGAGGAGAGGGGAGGGGAGGCACCATAGTAGTCAGCAGGATTCACACCTGCGCGGGGACACCCTGTGGGTTTCTAGTTCATTACCTTAGCCACTCGGCTGCAACCACATGAAGAACAGCTAGCTTCTTGGGATAAGTAGTTTCGTGAACGTCAGCCTTTCCCAGGGCCACGTTTTCTACGGTGAGGTCAACATCAACGTCTCCTACCGCCTGGCCATGGCTGTGCCATGACTTGCAGGAGGCAAGGGCCTTCCAGGCCCCAGGCCGCACCATGTCGGAGGGTCTAGATGTACCCGGGAAGGGATGGGCCACTTCTGTCTGCGATACCCAGGGAACTAGGGGGAGGGAGGAGAAACCCTTTATTACCACATGGAAAGCCTGGGATCGCCTCTAAGTGAGACACGAAAACAACAAGAAAAAAAGCAGCAGCAGCTTCATTTTACTGGAGGTGGCAGGGATGTGTCTTCGAATTAGACAAAGGACACTTCCTGTCTGTGACCCCCATTTACAGGTTTGGCATTGCTGCCCCCTCCCTCTCCCCTGGGTAAAACTGTTCCCAGGCTTGCATCCTGCAGCCTCCTCTTCCACCGGTCCTTCCAGCCCTCCCAGCATTACCCCGACACACACTGGCACACATGGCTCACCCTGCCCGAGTTCACGATGATTTTCAGCCTCACACTCCGCCTTGCAGACACTCAAGGAGGAAGCTCAATTTTTGTCTTAGTGGAAATGAACTTGTACAAGGTCCAGGCTCTGATCCCAGCTTCCTCTGGCTGGAAGATAGGACTGAGCGCCAGCTCTGTCACTCTCAGCATGATTTTGAGTTAGTCACCATCTCGATTGTTTTCTCATCCCTCGAAGTAAAGATATAATGGTTTAGTATGTTTCAAGAAGCATTTAGGATTTAAAAATCCTTGGCATAGAGCAGCATCCATATGAAGTGCTGGATTTTAAAAATTCATCTTGCTAGAAAGGGAAATAGTGATTTCATTTTTCCTGAAGTAAAAGAAACACAGCAACATCCGCAGCTCCACTGTGTTCGGCTCTATGATGTCACAGTGCCCAGAGTGACACGGGGACACAGAATCCCAGCACTCCCCGCCAAGGTCACCACTATCTTCAAATGTAAGGATTAATTTGCCTTTTCCAATGCTATATAATATTTTCATACTCAAACATTTTTAAAAGTTCTTATGGCCTAAGAGCTGACAGAATTCAAAATCAAATTCATGTTACGTACAACTCTGGGTTTCTCATGAAAGTAAATGAATGAACTGCTACAGTCACACAGGAGAGTATCATACAGCAGGTAACACATGAATGAATCAAGGGTGGCTGTGTGCAACAAAAGTGACAATTAGCTTTAGCAACGTAATATCAAAGGAAGAAAGCAGGCTCTATGATTATGTGCAGCCTGATACCTTGCCTGTGAAATAAAAGTGCACAATTTTTAATAGCTGACCTCAAGGGAAGGACAGCACTTTGAGCTTCTCGTGACACCCCTGCTTCTCTGTCATTCCTTACGTTGTGACAAATCCATACACTCACCTGGACTTGCCAGAGGAGACACTTAGTATCACAAAGAGATGATCACAGAGACGTTCTTACAGTGCAAGCTTAAGGGCCAATGACTGCTATGGAAATTTGCAGCATTGACAGCAATTCTGTGTGGTGAGTCAATGTCCTAGAAGTGACTAAGGAACACCATGGAAGTTTACTTATTGTGCTGATGGGACCTTTTTCTGTGGGGACCCAGAAGTATTTAAATACCCGAGAGAGCTCAAGCAATGCTTGATTTATGGACACATGTTCATATCTTCATTTCTCGGTGGAAGATGAACACTTATGAATTCTGGCGATTGTACCTAACAGGCATCATAAAAGAGCTCATTCTCTCAGTGAAATTTCTCCCTTGTCTTATCTTTTGCCAAGGGCAGTGTTCAGCTCAACTCATTTTTGAGTGCGGGAATCTCTGGGGTGGGTCTCCAGCACCAGGATTCCTGGACAATCATCCTGAAGACTTCATTTTTAAGGAGGGGGGGAAAAAAAACCCCTTAGGTTCCACCGAGATTTGAACTCGGATCGCTGGATTCAGAGTCCAGAGTGCTAACCATTACACCATGGAACCCCACACACACAAGCGGCTCGCGCTCCAGCCTGATGGGACATCTGTCTTCGATCGCGTCTGCGCCGCCTTCCCGGTGAAAACCCAAGCGCACGTCCGGCCCGCGCAGGTGCTGCCCGGGCCCGGCCCGCGCAGGTGCTGCCCGGGCCCGGCCTGCAGTGCGGACGCGGGACGCGGACCTGGGGTCGTGGGCGGTCTGCGTCCCCGCCCCCACGCCGGCCAGAGCTGGGATCCAGATCGTCCGAGCGGCGGGCCGTGGGGGTCAGTGCGTCGACCGACCGAGGCCCCTGCATGGAGGCGGCGGGTTCCGCGGCGAGCACCCTGCGGTCCGAGGCGACAGCGCCCTGTCTGCCGCCCCAGGACGGCCTCGGACGAGGAGTCACCTGTGCGCGCTTGCCTGCCCCCTGCCCGGGCCGTGGCCCCGACGGCCGCCCACCGAGGGCTGCACCCCCAGGACGCCGCCACGGGCGACAGTAGACCCGCGGGACTGCGCCACGCGTGGGACACGAGCGTCCCCAAGGGTCGGGGCTTGTGCCAGATCGGGGTCTCCGAAAAAAAATAGTAATCATATGCATCTGCGATGGCCAAAGCAAAAAATGTCAGCAACAATAGATTAAATAGTGTTGGATTAGAACCCAAATCAGAAAATAAATACCCATGGTTCCCTATGGCACGGAATAGGTAAGAAATGGGGGAAGGGACCCTGGGGGACTGAGTAAAATGCCGAGTGGACCCAAGGCTTCAAGACCATTCCGCAGCCTGGGCCCTGCAGCTCCCGGGGTGGCACCCGGCCCCGCCTCAGGAACCCGGCGGCCTCTGGGGTCAGTTCCGCTCCTCCACCGGGGCCGCCGAGGACCGCATCACGGCGGTAAAAGTGACACAAAAGAAATCCCTCAACAGCCAGAACCAGTGCCCCAGGTCAACATGGCGGTGAGAAGCCAGGGCAGGGCCTTGGTGTACGGGGGTGGAAATACAGCCGACTCGGCTTTCCACCCCCAACCACCCCAGCCGACCGAGGAAGACCCCTGCCAGGTCCAGTCCGGGGACACAAAACACCGCTCTTCAAAACTGCCAGGGTCGCTGAAGCCAGGGAAAGCAGCAAGGGCTGGCGCGCAGAGCACACGGTGCCTAAACATACTCTGAACAGGGCTGGAGCAGGAAAAGGAAGCCAGGAGCAGACCGGAGATCGGGGCAGGGGCATCTGCCAGCAGCGGTGACACAGACCTGCCTGGTTCTTGTAACGAGGACCCCGAGCTGACGCGCAGCGTGGTAACCGGAGGATGTGTGGGAATGGCCAGCCAGCTTTCTGGGAATGAGAGCGAAGATGTGGCCAGATGAGGCCCCTCCAGAGTGGGCGCCGGGGCGACGGCCGTGCCAGGGGCACACCTGGGGCGGCCGACAGCTGTGCGGAGGGTCCCTGGAGTGCGGGAGGCGCTCCTGGGCCGTGGGGGCCGCTGTGCTCAGTTCTGCCCTTGCCCTGGAGACAGCGGCCTACAGCCAGGGACGCTGAGTGACAGCGTGAACTAAACCCCGACCCAGGGAGGCTGGGCCGTGGCTGGGAGTGGAAGCCCAATGCGAGTGACAGTGGCACAGGTGCTCTTTAGGGAGCTGTGGCCTGAACTTCTCGCCTGGGATGGAGGCGAAGCAGAGCGTGGACTGGATGTCTGGACGGTGATGCCATAGGCAGGACAGTGCTGGGGCAGTGTGACTCGGGGCTCAGGGGTCACAGGCCATGGGTCAGGGGTCACAGGTCACAGGCAGTGCCAGAGCTCTGGCCAGAGTGGCAAGGTTGTCTGCTTTGGGGCCAAGGTGTCTGCTTCCAGCTGTGAGTGTCACTGAACAATGCAGGTGACATCAGGACATCAGGATCACGTGGGCCAAGACCCAGGCTGGGTCCACATTAGGAAGATGCTGGCTTTGGTCTCCGGAGCTGCTCCGTGTCTTCTTGTTCACTCACCTTGTTATTCATTTCCCCCAATGAAATGCTGATGGGAAGTTCCTCTCTCATTCCCAAGATCATGAAGTCATTCAAGTAGTAGTTCACTCCTGGAGACCCCTGCAGCCAGGTTCCAGTCCCCACCTGCCCAGTACACGACACAGGCCTGAGAAAAAGAATACACTAAGAGAGAGAAAGCGGGGCCCAGGATGACCAGTGCCGGTGCAACCAACAAAGGCCCTGGCCAGTCCCAGGCACTGACTTTCATTGGGAATCAATCGGGGTAAAGGCAGGTGTGGTTTCTATGGAAACTGATGTAAACAAGGTTCATAAAGGACAAGACAAAGCATTCCTGAATTAGGAACAGAATGGACCAAATATATGGCTGTAATTGGAACGTTGTCCTTCTAGTCTGGAGGTTTTAGTTATGGGATTGGAGTCTGGGTGCGAGTTACCCTGACCTCGGCACATAGGCTTCAGCCAGACTCACGTCTATAAACAAGCCGACTGCAGGGCTAACTTCACAGCCTGCCTCGGGCACAACCAGCATCATGGTCCTCTGTGGGTCACACCGTGTTTTCTTACTCAGGATCTGAGGTGGCTGCAGCCCCGTCTCCTGAAGATGCTCTTCACCCCACGAGGGCTGTGCACACTCTCGGCATCACACTGCAGGGTACAGTGGTCCTGACTTGTGCTTTGAGGTGTGAATTCTGCTCCCCTCAGCAGGTCAGTGCACCTGTTCTCAGCTCCCAGCGCCGCGGCCTGCCTGAGCCTGTCTGTGGGTGGATTCCCACTGGGCCCAGGCCAGGCCAGGGTTGGAGCGGGTGTGACCGCATGCCAGCAGCTGCCCTTGCGCTAGAGTAACTCAGCATGGGGACCTTAATGTGTTCTGTTTAATGCAGCTCCGTGCTGTTCAAAAGGGAAGCACAGCCCTAACCCCGCCACATGTGTGCATTGCTTCACGGCTTCTGCTCGGACTTTGGCGAAAGGGATGTCGGGCTTTGGGCCTCACCTCCTAACTGCTCATTTCTTTATCAGCGCCGTCATCAGTCTGCACGACTCCCAACTGAGACCAAACCAACCAAGCTGGTTCCCTGGTGTTTCCTGTTTGGTTTCCTGTTTCATCTCTACCCAGTGACGGTCCTGTTGGCAAAGCTGCACCTGCCTGGCACTCAGTTGCCCTTCGTCAGAAGGGACAGCAGTGCCCGGAGCTGGGAGGCTGGAAGTCTGTTACCTAAGTTACCTAAGCCCGATTATGTCCTGGGGAGGGAGGGGGCAGACTTCACTTGATGGCTGGCGGAAATCCACCTGACATCCCGACCCCGGGAAGTCATGCAGAGTCGGAAACTGTAGGTCAGCTCAGTCGGTGGGGACTGTCACTCCAGGCCCTGTCTTCTGAGCCCCGAACCCTGCTGCCCAGCCTGGGTGCGGCTGCTGGGCTTTGCTCCATGGTTGGCACAGAGATTGCTGAAACAGACAGACCTGTGATTTCCTCTCTAGCAACATCCATGCCAGGCTTTAGCTAGAAGATCGTGCTGGGCTCCAGAGATGACTGGGGGTGCAATGTAGGGAGCAGGGAAGGGGCGTTACCAGAACCTCTGCAGCAAGTCCTGCTCTCCTGTGAGCCCCGGCAGCACATGGGGAATGACAGGAAAGGTAGGAAAATGAGACGGAGAAGAAGCTGAGCTTTGGGTCTGATCAGTGCTGCTCTGGGCGGCAAAGAAAAATGTCCCCAGCTTATCACACCTTTTATTCAGTACTCAGTACATCGGGAGAAACAGATGTAAGAGATGACTTGCAGAGAGTTCAGTATATCCTGTGTAAACAAGATGTATCAATCCAAGAACAAGGAGGAACTGAGTAGGTGTTTGTTCCTCCCAGGACGTTTTCAGCTCCCAGGATGTTTCTTGTCCTGGAGAATCACAGACAGCATCACCGGATCATTGAGGTCTCAGTTGTGACCGGAGGCCAAAACGGAATTATGTCTCGGAATGCCATAGCTGGGCTGTAGGCAGGAGAACCAGGCTAACCAAATGATTTTACCCTGAAATTATGGAGCATTGCTCCCGACAGTGCGATTTACTCTTTCTCCTCTGTGGAAATGTGTGCAGATGTTAGCTCTTCCTTGATGTCCTCAGACCTCGCAGTGAAGACACAGTGCTGCTGTGTCAGGAGGCACAGGCTGAGCCTCACACTCGCAGAGGGTGGTGCAGTGACTAAGGGTGGCCTGGTCCCCTCTGCCTGGATCCTTGGGGAAGAAGGAAGTTGAGCACAGAGGCCCGGGAGACCGGGGAGGGAGAAACCAGACCTCGGGCCTGAGCTTGGGTTCAGCCTCACAGCTGTGCCAAGACAAATTGCTGTCCTCCGAGCCGCCCAGGCTGCGGTGTTGTTCGTATGCATTATCCTCGGATCCTGATCTCGTCCCCTTTCCTTCTTGATGTTTTTCTCCTCTGTTATGAAAGAGCCTTGATTTGAAGTAACAATTTTAGTATCTAAAAAGCAAAAATTTGCTTTATTTTCTCTACTTTTCTTTTTTCTTTTTTGGCATTTAAAGTTCTCATTCTTGTTTCTTCTGAGCTACATCCTTCCTTTTTTTTTTTTGAGACTGGGTCTTTCTAGGTCACTAAATTGCCCTGGCTGGGCTGGAACTTGGGATCCTCCTGCCTCAGCCTCTCAGAGTGCTGGGATTACAGATGTGCACCACTATGCCTGACTTTTCCTTCAAACTCTTTAAAGTTTAATTTACTAGATTTTTTAAATAGTTTATTGAAATGAAAGCTTAGATCAATACATTTGAATTTTTGTTATTTTAATGTATGCATTTGGAATTTAAAATTAAGTATTAAGCATTATTTTAGTTTCATACGACAAGGTGAGATGTATCTTATTTTCATTATCATTTAAGTTAAAAACAGTTTATAGTTTCAAAATTTGGGGGGCCATGAAATTGTTTCACATTGTATTATTGAATTTTGTAATAGTCAGGAATTTTTCATTTATCTTGTTGATATTTATTATTTTGTGCTCAGAGACCACAAACTCTGTGGTATCAGTCTTTTGAAACTGGCTTCCCCAGTGGCACTGCACCTGCCTCGCAAGCGCAAGGTCCTGAGTTTGATCCCTGGTACTGCAAAAAACAAAAAACAAACAAAAACTGGCTTCCCACATGCCGAAGATTAAACCTAGACCCATCTCTCTCACCATGTACTAAACTAAAATAGAAATGGATCAAACATTTAAATATTAAAACAGAAACACTAAATCTTCTGGAAAATAGAATAGGAAGAATTCTTGAAGACATTGGTGTAGGCAAAGCCTTTATGAACAAAACCCCGACTGCACAGGAAATATCACAAAGAATCAATAAATGAGATTTCATCTATTAAAAAGCTTTTGTACAACAAAGGAAACCACAAAAGAGTGGAGACAACGGACAGAATGGGAAAAAAAAATTACCAGCTACTTCTCAGACAAAGGACTAATATCTAGAATATATAAAGAACTCAAAAAGTTCAGAACCTCCCAAATTTAAAGACCCAACCCAAACTTGGGCATCTGAGATGAGCAGATATTTCTCAGAAGAAGGAGTACAAAAGGCAAATAAATATATGAAAAAGTGCTCAACATCACTGGTCATTTGAGAAATGCAGATGAAAACAACACTGAGATTCCACCTCACCCCAGAAAGAATGGCTGCTATCTTGAAATCAACCAATAACAAATGCTGGTGGGGCTGTGGGGAAGGAGGAACCCCACTCCACTGCTGGTGGGAGTGTAAATTGGTACAACCACTATGGAAATCAGTATGGAGATTCCTCAAAAAACTAAAACTGGAGGTTCTATTTGACCCAGCTATTCCCCTTCTAGGTATCTTCCCAAGAAAAGCATTTTAAAAACATTTTTTAAAAAAGAATTAAAAGCATCAACTCACAGTGATATATGCCTGCCCATGCTTGTAGAGCATAACTGATAATAGCTAAATCTTGGAAACAGTCCAGATGCTCACCAACAGATGAATAGATAAAGAAAGTGTGGTATTACAATGGAGTACTACTCTGCCATAAAGAAGGATAAACTTGAGTCATTTGTAGGAAAATGGAATGCACCTCTAAACCATAATCTGCTCTTGAAATAAATTTCTGGTGAAATAAATCAGACACACAGATTTAAGTATTGCATGCTCTTCTTATATGAGAAACCAAAAAGGTCAAACAAGGAGCATGATGGAGATATCCAGAAATAGGAAGAACATGTTTACATGAGAAGGGAGACAGGGAGGCGGACGGGAGGGAAAGGGCGGGAAAGGGGAAGAGGGAATAGGAAGGAAAAATTGAGACAAAGCTTTTTCAAATGAGGAGGGGAGGGGAATGAGGAAACAGAAGAATCAAGATGTACTAGGTACAAGTACAAACTCCCTAAGAGTGACAAATATGTACTAATAAAAAATATGCAGTTAAAAAATTCATTAGCAATAATTGTTCTATGAAATATCTTTTAGAAAGAAACATAGCTATTTGCAGTTGGGATTAACCCCACTACCTGAAATTTCTCTGTTACTAAAATTTTATTTTAGGGTCAGGAATGTAGCTCAGTGGCACCGCATCTGCCTGGCAATTGCAAGGTCCTGAGTTTGATCCCTAGTCCTGCAAAATAAATAATGAAAATAAAAATAATAAAGTTTTGTCTCTTCATCTCATTAGTTATTTCGGTAGAAGTGTTAAAATATTCAGCTATGATTCTGGACTTTTGTATTTGTCCAGTCACTTCTCAGGTTTTTGCTGTCTACACTTTGATGTTATTGTTACATGCATACAAATACAGCATTACAATATCTTCCTAATAAGGGGACTCTTGAGGCTATAAAACAGTCTATTTCCAGTAGTGTTTCTTTGTTAAAGTCTGCAATACATGAAATGAATGTCATTAAAGTGATTCTGGCTCACGTTATTATACGTGTTCTGAAATGTCTTTTCCATGCTTATACTTTAATCTTTTATTGTATATGTGATAGTTCACTGTTCATTGCTGCAGTGAAATAACTGGATCAGGCCAGCCCTTCTTGGGAGCCATTCTACGTAATTTTGGGGAAAAATCATTTTATAATTAAATTATGATCAGGGCTGTCTGAAGCCTCAGTGGTCCTGAGAGGCCATGATGCTCCAAGGCAAGATTACATCAGCTGAAGACATCCTGGTTCCTTGAACACCGAGTAGCAACACAAAAAGAGAGGCTTCACCTGGGGAGGGACAAATTCCCTATCACCTTAACTCATCCCACCTGCTGTGGTAAGAACTTCCGCTCATCTCACCATCCTCATCAACACAAGCTCCTCATCGACCTAAGATCCTCATCAGCACAAGATCCTCATGGTCATAGGATTGCTGCCGCCCTCTGAGACATCTGCTATTCCCTATGAACCCAATACACAGTGGCAAGCTCAGAGAGCCTTTGTCTTTGCCCGCTAGGAGGCCCTGACCTCCCGGACTCCCCGGAAGCCTCTGTTGTCCTTCTTCCTTTAGACCTCACCGCCCCCTTTCTAGGAGGATTGATCGACCTCCCATAGACCTAAGGAAGAGAAGAGGCTTGTGTAGCTCACAGACCTGGGGAGTCAAGTTGAGGGCGCAGCTGTGGCTCAGCTCTGTGGAGGGCACCATGGCGGCTGCTGTCACAGGGCAAGAACACAGCAGGGAGGAAGAGGCCAGCACCCAGCAGGAGGCCGGATGACCATCCAGGGGTGGGCAGTTCGGAACAAGTCACTGTGGAGCAGGCTCGGCAATTCCAGAGCTACCTTGGGCCCTTTGGAA
Source organism: Heterocephalus glaber (assembly GCF_053883595.1). Taxonomy (NCBI): domain Eukaryota; kingdom Metazoa; phylum Chordata; class Mammalia; order Rodentia; family Bathyergidae; genus Heterocephalus; species Heterocephalus glaber. The sequence goes on from NW_028258315.1 coordinate 1,355,916, forward strand.
GGCTTGTACCCTCCACCCTGTGACCTTAGGACCCCACTGGGCCCCCCTGAAGTCCCAGACCTGCCGAGAACCCATGGCACAAGGAGCAGGCGCCCCCGCATGAGCCCTGAGGTCACCTCACACCACACCCACACCGCAGGAGCAGCCATGTGATACAGCTTGGGGAAAATTATTCCCATATGACAATCTGTCTTTTAATTGAAATAGTGTATTTGCAGTCAGAACAATTGTTTAGTTGAATTTAGGATTACTATCTTCCCATTTTAATTTTGGCAATAGTTTTGTGGTTTTTATACTTTCTATAAGTGAAAGTGTAAAATCTGAACTTTTTTGTTTTTCTTGCTTATTAAGGCCTGTTTCTAAAACTATGAAATGCTTCACAAATTTGCATGCTATCTTTGTGGAAGAGCCACACTAATCTCTGCAGAGTCAGTACTGGTAAAGTGAGTCCCCGTGTCTTTTTTTTTTTTTTTTGGTACCTGGGATCAAACTCGGGACTTTGCGCTTGTGAGGCAAGTGGCAAAACCACTGAGCTAAATCCCTGGCCCCCGTATCTTCTTGGGGGTAACATGGCATCTATAGGATTCATCGAGGTCACGGTATGGGTGTTCTTTATAATAGTTGTATACTATTCTGGTGTATATGTACACAATTTATACTTCCATTCTACCAGTGATGAATATTTAGGCAGTTTCAAATTTACTATATAAAAATTAAATTGTTATGAATCTTCCTTTACATGCTGATTTTTTTTTTTTTTTGGTACTGGTATTCGAACTCAGGTCCTTGCGCTTAGCGAAGCAGGCGGTATAACCACTGAGCTAAATCCCCAGCCCTTTCTTTGTCTTTTTTTTTTTTTTTTTTTTTTTTCTTTACATGCTGCTCAACCAAGTGGTGGAATTCTGGATCATACGAAATGTTTAGTTTTTATAATTATGGTGAAAATATTTTTCAAAGTGGTTATCCCAATTTATACTATTTGCATGTGAAAGTGTACTAACATCTGAATTAGAATTTGAACCTTTTTGATGTATGTGTAGTGCTATCTATTTTTGGTTTTAATTTGGATTCCTCTAATGACTAATGATTGTTGCCTGGCTTTTCATATGTTTATTGAGCATTGGGGAGTCTCATTTGCAAATTATCAAGTCTGTAGCCCCTTTTCAAATTAGGTTGCCTATTAATTCTTGCTGACTTGGGAGAGTTCTTTACATATCTATCTGGAGGTTAGTCATTTGACAGCTACATATAGATATGTAGATGTAGATGTTGCAAAGGCCTTCTCCATTCCATGGGTGTGTCTCTCACTTTCAACGGTGTTTATTTCAGCCAATATATCTTGAATTTAAAATAAATCAAGTTCAACTACTTATTTTATGGTTCAGGTTCTTTAATTCTGTTTGAGAAATCTTAGTCTTGTCCAAGTTTAGGAAGGTATTCTACCATGCTCTCCTGTAGAAACTTGGCTGATTTTTCCATCATACAAGATCTATCTTGGAATAATTTCATTTATAATGTGTAGAAGTCAAGGCTTGTTCTTTTTATTTTTTATTTTTTATTTTTTGGTACTGGGGATCAAACTTGGGACCTTGGGACCTTGGGTTCGCGAGGCAGGTGGTGGAACCACTGAGCTAAATCCCCGGCCCTCAAGGCCTGTTCTTTATGTAAAATAAATGTTCCAGTATCATTTACCAAAATATGCCATCTTTGACTGAATTGACTTATGAATTATTTTGAAAATTGACAGCATAACTCTTCATTCTTAGTTTATCTTCTACAATACTGACTGTTCAAGTTTCTTTGCACTTCTAAATATGTAGTTGATTTCCAAACTATTTGTTGGGATTTAGTTAGTTATTTTAAAAACTGGGTCTCACTATGTAGTTCAGGCTGGCCTTGAATTCACTATGTAGCCCAGGCTGGCCTCAAACTCATAGTGATCCTCCTGACTCAGCCTCCCAAGTGCTGAGATTACAGGCATATGCCACCACATCTGGCAACTTGTTGGGATTTTGATTGGGATTTTATTGAGTTTATTAATCGATTTAGGGAGAAATAACACCATTGAATCTTTCAAAGTATATAGCTGGTACATTATTTCACATATTAAGGGGTTCTTTAACTTATCCCAGCAATGTTTCATAGTTTTTAGAGTGGATTTCTTACACATTTTTATTAGATTTGTATCTTATCTAATGTCTCTAAGGCTGAAAAAATGCAACTATTTAAATTTCACTTTCACTTGCTTGTGCTAGTATCTTAATTGATAATTTGTATACTGGCCACGAAATCAGCTCCATACCACACTCAGTCAATAATTTCAATAGTTTTAGACTCTTCCCAGTCTTGTATCTTCATAAGCAGGTATCTTCCAGTAACGAAGGCTCCACTTTCCAGCATCAGTACTACTTTTGTCTTTTTTACCGCGCCCCGTCGCACCCTGCACAGACTGGCCCTGGCAGGGGCTTCGCGTGGAGTTTTCTCGGACCGCAGTCCGACCGCCCCGGGGCGTCCTCGGAGTGGCTCAGTCCCCGCCCGCGCCGCGCCCGAGCCGAGCCGAGCGGCTGGAGAAGGCTGAAGTGCTTTTCATTAAAGGGACAAATTGCGTCCCCTCCTAGGGCATATTCTATTTAGCCAGTGTTTTAACTGTAAAAAACACGCCTGGCCGGGTTTGCTCCTCGTGCTCAGTCGCGGCGCCCCGAGCTCCGCCTGGCCGGGGAGCGCGCGCCTCTGGTTGCTAAAGCTGAGCTCCGCGACTCCTCAGCTCGGTCCTTCCGCAGGGAGGACTCGCGGGCTGGAGCCCGGTTCCTGGACACACCGGAGTGGGGTCACTCGTGCTTTAGCAAAACGAGATACCTCCTCCCCGTCGGGGAATCGAACCCCGGTCTCCCGCGTGACAGGCGGGGATACTCACCACTATACTAACGAGGAACCGATGCCAAACTTCTCTCAAGGCCGCCTCATGAGGATCCCGTCGGCTCCATCCGCACTCCGTCCAAAAGGGGGCGCCCTGCAGGGTGGGTTCCGAGCCCAGACCGTACTGAGCGGGGAGCAGCCACCGGCGGCCAGGTCAAGGTCGAAGTCTGAAGCCCGCGGGGAAGGAGGGTCGCGCAGGGCGAGGGAGCCCCGCGCAAAAGCTCCGTAGTCGGCAGGACTCGAACCTGCGCGGGGAGACCCCAATGGATTTCTAGTCCACCGCCTTAACCACTCGGCCACGACTACGCGGCACCACGGGGCGTCTGCGCGGGGAAGCTCGAGTCCCGCGCCCACGCGGCCCGGCCCGCGCCAGCTGCTCGTGGGAGGCCGCTCGGCCCCGTCCGCGCTGCGGGATCGCGAGTCCCCGCCGGCTGCCCGGGAACAGAGATCACGGGGAAGGGCGCTTGTCCACCTGAGAAAGAGGAAAAGACCGGAGAAGGGGAAATCGCCTGGCCCTAAAACGACGAAGGGGAAAGGAGGAGGAGGAGAGGACCGGGGGACGAAGAGTTAGGTTTTCTAAGCAAGCTCAGGGCGGATCCTGGGGAGTCCGGGCACCCGGGCGCAGAGCCGAGCTGCGAAGCGCGACCGCGCCGCGGAAGCTGCTCCGCTTCTCGCGCACCGCACACCTCGGCCGTGGTGCGTGCATTTTACCTCCTGTCGCCTGTGTCGGCCGCATTAGCCGGTCATTCGGAACGCTGGCTTTGAAGCTGCACAGCGGTGAAACGTCAGAAACCTTCCGCGTTTAAAAACTCGGCAAAATCGGGCCAAGTGATGTCTGTGAGCTAAACTACCTGCTTGCTTCTGGGTAGCAGTGAACCGGGACTGGCCGCAGCTGCAGTCTTCTGTTTCTCGATTGAAATAAAAACCTCGAAGGGAAGAGTCAGAATTCAGTTGTAAAACTTTCCAGTCACTACGCCAGACCTAAATGGGAAACATCTCCACCCGCCGTGAAAAGGGGACGAACTGCTCTGCCGTCCAGCGCTGGAAAGCAAGAGCAGAACGGGGCGGGAAGCAGGCGAGCGCCGGAGCACCCTCAGGCGCCCCTGCGCGGGCGTGGCTGAAGGGTTTCGGGCGTGCAGCGCCTCTGCCTTTCCTCAGCATTTCTCCCCTCTGGTCCTCTCTCCTCGTGCGTTTTACTGTAAAGAGCAACGGAGAAGCAGGCTGCGCATTCGTCTCCTCAGCTCGGTGTTCCGCTTCTTCTCCTACAGTAGCCAAGTGGCGCCCAACTACAGAGGCGACTCGCCAAGGCCACTGTTCCTGCAGTCCCTAAGACCCTGTGCTTCGCTTCCTTCTGAGACCTTACCAGAAGCACGGTTAGTGTCCCCATATTTTAAAATTAATAGGCTTTATTTGTCGCACAGTTTTAGGTTTCTAGAAAAATTGAGCGGAAAGTGCAGAGTTCCAAGGTGTTCCCTTCCTCTGGTCCCCCCTCTTCTTCCCTATTATTAGCACCCAAATGCGGTGCATTTATTAAAGCGGGTAAGCCAATACTGATAAGCGAATATGAGCTGAAGACCGCAGTGTACCTTAGCGTTCGCTGTGGTGCTGCACCAGCTGTGGGTGTTGGATGGGGTCACACACCCCCCACACCGTCCCACATGGAAGAGTTTCACCGCCCCAACAGCCCCTGGGCTCCACCTCGCCGGCTGTCCTCCCTCCCCCAAATCCCTGGCAACCACTCAGTTTTAGTGTCTCTGTAGTTTTGGCGCTTCTGGAATGTTAATAGGTGGAATCATACAATGCGTGGCCTCTTTCCAATGTCTGCTTTCACTTAGTTACAAGCATTTAATGTCCCACCATGTCTTTTGTAGCTTGATACCTTATTTTTGTTCATTGCTGAATAATAGCGCCCTGTTCATCTGCACCACAGTGCATCCATTCGTGTCTCGAAGGATGTGTTGGTTGTCTTTGTGCTTGGGGAATTAAATATCTGTGTGCAGATTTTGTGACCATCAATTTTCAATTCCTTTGGGTAAACGCCAAGAGACAAAGTTGATGGATGCTAGGTAAGAGCGTGTTTCATTTTGTCAGGAATTGTCACCCCATCCTCCACAGTGGCTGCATCGTTTGCATTTCCATCAACTGAAGCCAAAGTTCCTGTTGCTCCACATCCTCATTGGCATTTGGTGTTGCCAGTGTACTGGATTTCGGGGACTCTGAAAGGTGTGCAGTGGCCTCTCATTGCTGTTTAAATTTACATTTCCTCGGTGGCGTATGGCTTGGAGCGTCTTTCCATATGCTGATGTACCATCTGTGGATTATCTTTGCTAAGGTGTCAAAGTTTTTGTTGTTTTTTAAATTTTTTGTCACATCAGGAGTTGAACCTCGGGCCTTATGCACGCTGGGCAAGCACTCTTCCTCTAAACTACACACCCAGCCACTGGCTCTTTCTTAATTGGTTGTTATTGTTGATTTTAAGAATTCTTTTAATATTTGGTTTTATTTTTTGATGCCAGGGATCAAATCCAGGGGCTTATGCATGGTAAGCACATGCTGTACCACTGAGCTATACCTCTAACCTCAAGAGATCTTTTTGTATTTTGTATCATTACTTAGGCAGATAAGTGTTTTGCAGCCCAGTCTGTGGGTTTTTCATTCTCTTAAACATTCATAAATATATCTTGGGACCTTGCGCTTGTGAGGCAGGCGACCGAACCACTGAGCTAAATCCCTGGCCCAAACATTCATATTTTTAAACCAATATTCTCTTCACGAGCCTGTTATTCTCTAGGCTAACTGAAGCTTTCTCTCTCACATTCCTCACTTTCCTCCGAACCATCACCAAAATTGTCTTCGATGTCCGTCCACATTTCTTTCTTTTCAAGACACACTAGGCTTTTAAAAATCATACACCTCAAAATCTTTCCAGCTTCTACTCACAAATTCCAAAATCACTTTCATGTTTTTAGGTTATTTGTACCAAATACCTATGTTAGTTTCCTAGGGTTGCCATAACCTATTGCCACGAACAAATGCACTGACCAAGCGAAGGAATTTGAAGAGGTGTTATTTAGAATTATTTCAATTCTAAGATTTATTTCTGAGGTCACTATGTATAGATTACTTGCTGATACAAAATTCTTGGGTCACAGACATTTCCCCTGAAATTCTGCAGTTATTATTTCACTTCCTCAGCTTCTAGTGTAACAAAAGGGAGATAGAAGTATCTTGACTTTTGAATTTCATAGTGTTTGGGGGGGGGGGCGCTGGTTGTATGGCCTTTTCTCCCTCCTTGTTCTAAATTTTGACAATGTACGTGTGGTCCTCTCTCCTTCGTGAAATGTTTTAACATGCAGCTGTGTTGCAGAGTTTATTTTTAGAGATTGAGCGCTTAGGAACCAGATTACTAACATTCAAGTCCTAGCTTCCCCCTCTGCTGCCTATGTGACCTTGGGCAAGCTAGGCAATTTATTCGTGACTCAGATTCGTTAGAGGTAAAGTAGAAATAACAGAGACGTATCTTCAGGTTGTTTTGAGAATTCAGTCGGTTACTATATGCAAAGCTCCTGAACACTGAGGGCAGAGTGTTAAACGGCAGCTAATTTTTATCTGGTCTCTTTTGTGATTGACAGTTCCTATCTATTGCTGACTCTTATTCTGCTTCATCTCTTAAATAATGGAAAAGTCTTTAAGACTATCCTGCACAGGATCGATCACTTTCCAACACTGATTCGTTCTCTGGTGTGACTTTCATTGGTGCCGCTGTGTTCCTTCCTGACCCCTGTCCAGTGTCTTCCGGCTACCGAGTCCTCTCGCAGCTCTTCTCCGTTCTACTCAGGCCTTGCCTTCCGGTGCTCCCTGCACCTCTTCTCCAGTTCCCACAATACTTCGTTTCTGAAATCTCATAAGAGTTCCAAACCTTGTTCCTTTACCTGTAGCATGAAAAGGGATAACGACCTGCATTTTTAAAACGACAAAGCAACAAAACACAAATTACAACGCAGGTAAGGTCATGAAAGTACAGCGGCTTCGGGAATTGCCCGCTGAGTGTTAAAGTACAGGCGTACGACCAGCCTCCTCCAAGTCAGGGCCGAAGGCCACAGCGCCCGCCTCGGCGGAAGTGGCTGACTGGCGCGGAGCGACGCCCATGCGCCGGGGCCTCTGGGAAATGTAGTCCAGGGTTATCGCGCGGTGCATCCTGGGAACTGTAGTCCGAGCCCTCCGTGGGGCAGTGCCTTGGCATGACCGGAAGTGGCCATGATGCCTCCTGTGGGCGTGGACGGAGGCCGCGCTCGGGCAGTCCCGCGGCTCGGCCCTGGGTTAGCTCTGGCGACCGTCTCGGCGCTCGCGGGCGGGGGATCGCAGCGTGTGGATGGCTGTGGGTGGTAGGGCGCCTAGGCGTCACCATGGCAACCGATGCCCTCCCCCGGGCGCGTGACGTCACACTCCCCCGGCGGCACGTGACGTGGCGCTGCGGGAGGAAGTCGGGGGTCCGGGCCGGAGGCGCCCCGTGCCGCCGGAGCGCGGGCGGTCCCGCCCCGGCCCGCGCGCTTTGTTCTTTGTTCTGGTCCAGGCGAGGGTGGCGCCCGGCCGGCCCGCCGACAGATACCTCCCGCCACGCGCGGCAACAGGTGTGCCCGCTGGTGTCGCCTCGAGCGCGGGTGGCTGGCCAGGTATCGCAGCGTCCACTAGCGCGCCGGGCCGCGATGAGCGCCTGACATGGAAGGTACGGGGCGCGGGCGGGCGCGCGGAGCGTGGGACGGGGAGGACCGAGGGGGCCGCCCTGGCTGCGGCCGCGCAGCGAGCTTGGCCGGGCAGCGGAGGAGGCCGCGGCGTGGCCGTGCCCAGGCGGTGGTGTTAGGGGCGGAGACCCGGACGCGGGCTCATTTTCCCGGCTTCCAGTTGGAGAACGGAGAGGAGCTAGGACTCGAACGGCTCTGATTCCCCTCGTGACTTCTTGTTTGAGAAGAGTCTTGGTAACCATCTCTTCAGTGTAAGGATCCGTTTTGAAAATACTCTGGCCGTTGGCCATCTTTCACGCCCGTGCATTAAACTCGCCATATTGGGTGCAGACAGCTGCCTTTTGGCGTTTTCTTCCTGTTCCTTGTGTTGAAGCGTTGTGTCGAGCTCAGTTCTCGCTGGGTCAAAGCCCAAGGACCGATCTCTCTTTCTCCTCGCTGCCCGCCTTTGAGACTGCAGCAGTCGCGACTCTCCCTGCTACCGGCCTGGGATCCGCGATGCTCCACGCGCGTGTCCAGGGCCGACCACTCCTGCTTGGCAGCGTCTCCTTAGCACTGCAGGAACTGAGACGCAACAGCTCTGTGGATGTGCTTTGAAAGAAGCCTGAAAGGATAGCGGATTGCGGAAAGATCACCTACACTTCTGCTGCTTGGCATGAAAATTTATTTGCTTTAAAAAGATCAGAATCATATACTGCACTGAACTAGATTCATGGCGTTCTTGTGTAATGGAGTTGTTATTGTTCTTAATGTCTGGAGTTTGTGTTTAGGATTACCTAATTTTTTTGGTCAAGTCTTCCGAATCCCATGGAACAGCTCAGGTGGATGAAGCGCCGTGATGTGTGGCTATGGGCTTCTCTCTGCACTGCCAGTCTTAACATTCCTTAGTTCAACTGTGCAGTCCAGTTGGGTTTAACCTGTTACCATGTAGTCCTTTTTCTTGTACTTCTTAAATAATGGCATTAAAAGTTAACATTGTTCATGTAGGTTTGAGCTATCATTTATATTTGCCCTTTTTTGCTCTTCCTGACATTTTATAATGTTCTTTCTTTTTTTTTGGTACCGGGGATCGAACTCGGGACCTATAATGTTCTTTTAAATTCTAAGTTCCTCAGATTTAAATTGGCCAAAATGATTTTATGAAGTCTTTGTTTTCCCTTTCTTTTTGGGGATATTTCACAGTTGTATACTAACTGAGCACTTATGGTGCCCGGCATTCAGCGGATTTCTGTAACTGTCATTGTTAGTGGTTATTTTTGTTTCTGCTACTTGGAATTGAAAGCGTCTTGCTAGAGATGTTTCTCTTGGTTCAGTTTCCCAAAATTTTGGTTCGGCACCTGTCTATGTGCAACAATTCCTTTCACTGCAGAAAACTCCATAGGGGCGGGGATTTAGCTCAGTGGTTCCACCGCCTGCCTTGCAAGCGCAAGGACCCGAGTTTGATCCCCGGTACCAAAAAAAGAAAACTACAAGATAACATCTTCATTTTTCTCCTCAAGATTTCTGTTACAAAACTTTTTTTTAGTTCCTGGACAAAATCGGGAGTAATACTTTTCTTCATTGCTTCCTGTTCTTTTTGAGGGATAACATCTTTAAAATAAGATTCTCTCTTTTTTAAAAAATTCTGTTTTGATACAGGGAAGATAAGAGTCTTGATTCATACAGATTTTAAACAAAATGAAACGTCATCCCTCTCCAGACAGATGAAGCCTTCATCCCCTCCAGCTTTGTCCCCTGCCAGTGTGGCCATTCTCCCTCCTTTGGGTTCATCTGGAGTTGCTGGCAGACTCACACTCAGGACTACTGCAGCACGCATATCCAGTCTTCCTGTTTCTGTCAGGTTACTTTCCATAAATTTTGCCCAGCCCTCTTTTAACCAACGCTGGTTTGAAACCCACAGCAGGCCTAGAGGGTCTTTCAGGAATTTGAATCTTGGGGCTAGAATAAGGTGCTGAGGGTCTCTGATAGTTTCCCAACAGATTGCCCTGGGCACCCCGATGGTGCTGTCCAAATCTCTGAAGGGGCTTGGGTCCTGCATGTTTGATTGCTTGGCTTTCCCTTTTATTCTTTACACCTCCCACTATCCTTAGATTTGATCCCTTCTCTCTTTTCTAAAAGTTTTATAGTTTCAAGGTCTTATTTCAGTTTGCACTTCATCGTAACAATTGTGGGTTATACCTACTTCTATTCATTTGTCAGTAATACTGGAGCTCTGTCCTGTGTGTTTGGGGGCAGCATCCCATTGCATGAATATGCCACAGGCTGCTTATGCCTCCTTCTATCAGAGACATTGAGCTTTCAGTTTGGCACTGTAAATCAACCTGCTGTGAATATTCTTGTACAAGGCTTTTTGTGGACATAAGCACTTCTGTGTTATGTGCATGGGAGTAGAATTGCTGTTACAAGTGTAGACTTAGTGTGTACTTCTGCCCAATTTTCTTTTCTTTTTTTTGGTACCGGGGAATCAAACTCGGGTCCTTGAGCTTGCGAGGCAGGTGGTGGCACTACTGAGCTAAATCCCCAGCCCCTTCCACCCAATTTTCTTAAGCCCTTTTTCATCAGTTTATAAACCATGGCAATGCACATAAGTTCCAGTTGCTCTGTATTCTTGCCAGCAGTTGGTACTGACCAGGCCTGTTTAATTCGAGACATTCTGGTGGGTGGGTAGTATAAATAGCAAATGTTGTTGTGACATTTAATTTACATTAATAGCAGTTTTCAAAAGACCTGTGAAGTCTTGGAAAGTAATATGCAGAGAAAGTGAACAGAAATAGTTTGCTTCTGAGAAATAAATATCGAGCTGTATTATCCAAATGGCCAATGAAATATCTAAGGATGAAACTGAGTCCTGAAGCAGTCTTTTCCCTCCAGAGCCTGCCAAGGAAGGTCCTAAGGCCCCAGTTAACAGCTTGTGTCACTGGGGTTTTTTTCCTTTTTAAAATTCTGAATTAAATGTGAAGGAAAACTGTAACTTCTGTTACTTCCAAATAGAAAAGTGAGTGAGTCTTATGGATTGGTGGGAACAGCTCATTTGCACCAATTCACTGCGACTTCTTTTTCCTCCTCTAGGTCTGTCCTCTGCCAATTCTGCCCTTCTCCAGGGGGGATGTCCCCTCTTCCCTGTGGCTAAGTTTCAGGTGAGTTGAGCTTTCGCGAAACGCCCTGTTGCCTCGAGTAGTAAGCGTATCTTTGCGTGGGGCACACGTGTCCCCAAACCGATGCTGGTGTTTTATCTGCTCTCACCGTCTGAGATCTCGTCCCCAGTTCGGCCTCTCCAGCCTTTCCTGCTCGCCCGTGCTTGGCATCTTGCTGTGCTGCAGGGACGGCAGAGCAAAAGAACTCAGTTCTTCACCAAATAGACCAAAATCACCACTAGAAACAAAGCAGGTAAATGAAAGAAAGGCAAGAGGAGTATTGTGGGAATGAGATGGAAAATGTGAGGGTTTGAAGCCTAGCGGAGGGCATGGGTTTGTGTGGCACTCAGGATGGGAGACGTTCACATGTCTGGACAGCAAGGTGGGGTGGGCGTGCGCTGTGGAGGATACTAGCACCAGAGGTCCCCAGCAAGCGTGGCGGGAGTCCACGGGGTCCAGGACAGTTCCTTGGAGATAGTTGATTTTGGCAAGTGGTAAACAAATGCCGAAGGTCAGCATATGAAAGGCTTTGCAGGTCTGGATGGTGAAGTTGAAGAAGGCTTTCCTCTGTAGGCCATTCGTGAGTCATTAAGAGTTTGTAGTGGAAAAGTGACTGATAATCTTCCAGAAAAACAGCTGTGGGAGAATTTAGACAAGAAAGGTAACATTTGCTACCCTGGCCATAATGAACCTTAGCCCTCCGTTAAGCAGGCGCTTTCTTCTTAGTCTTATTCTACCTGCTTCCTTTCTTTTCCACACTTTTAATCTCCTGTGAAAGAAATTCTCAATTCTTCCTGCTTTGAGCTTAAGCTCTTTTAGTAGTACTTGATCTTTTACTGATGTGTGCATCAGTCAGTGCTTAGAAGAGCTTTTGGGCGGGCATAGCTCCTCAAAAGACTGCAGGTGCTCTGAATCAGATTTCACGTAGGACAGAGAAATATGATTGGCCAACAGTGGCTGCCCACATAGTCAAGTGTAGAAGAGTGTAAGAGACCTATCCGCACACTAGAGATGCGAAGGATCTAGCCGAAGGCCTGGAGCCCATGGCAATGTCCCGTGTGAGTCTGCATTAGGAGGCTGAAGGATCCGAGATAGAAGGCTGAGGGCTCTGTGCTGGGAGGTGGAAGAGTTGGTACTAGAAGCTAAGTCTGCTCTGGAAAGCCGGTGTTGGAAGCTAAAGAATCTGCTGTTAAAGCCAGGAGACAATGCCCAAGGCAAAGGCGAAGACCAGAGCTCCTGTGAGGAAAATCAGCTGCAACAAAGCTCTTCCAAGGGAAATCAGCTGAAATCCTTCCCTCCAGTTCTCCTTTTCTACCGTTCCAACAACTGTCTTCCTTAAAGTGGCCTTGATGCCCAGAATCCTGCTGACTCAACTCAGCTGAGCGTGCCCCACTCGGGTTGCCAAGTTAATCAGTTAACTACCACCAGGTGTAGTGAGTGCAGTTGCTGCACATGGTCACAGTGTACACAGTCGGCCTGCAGTGTCCTGGGGGACACCAAAGTTGGCGGCTGCTCAAGTCCTGCATGAAGTGGGACTGCTGCGCGTCCTCTGTGTACACCAGGTCGTGTCTGGGGTGCTTGAAACACTTCGTCCCGGAAGGCGGGATCACTACTGCAAGGACCAGACCAAGGCAAGGGAGCACGGGCGAGGAAAATGTGCAGGCTCAGTTCTGTCTGCCCACCCCACGGCTGTACCTGGATGCGCTCAAGTGAACCCACAGATGCAGGATCCGTGGGTGCCAGTGCCAGCCGAGTTCTGATCAGAAATGACGTGCTGTGTGCAGATCAGGCAAAGCGCATACTTTTATTACTTTTAGGATTTGAATCCTTTCACATTTATTGAGATTTTTTTTACCTTTTTTTTTGCCTAGAATTAGTGCATCTTATAAGTGATCAGTGAGCACTTGACATTGCTGTTGCCGGTAAAGGGTGCCATAGGGTGTTGGTTCCCTCCTGCTGTTCTAATCAATCACGCAAGCCTCGTTGGTTTCAAACTGAGTTCACTCTCACAGTCGCGAGGGCAGCAGTCCATGGTGTGTCAGGACCGGCTCCTCTGTGCCTGCTCCTGGCTGCTCAGCCTCGTGGGCTTCGAGTGCCTGCCCCGGGTCCTTCCGCTGCCTGCCCCTTCCCGGCCCCCACGCCTCTTCTTCCTCCTCCTCGGAGACCCCCTCCTCCCCCATGGGAGGACTCTTGTGACTGCGCTGGTCCCACCGTGTGAACCAGGACACCTTCCCCTTCTCAACGCTGTTAACTTGATCACCTTGCAAAGTCAAGGGTGTCAGAGGTTAGATACGGAAATGTGGGATGGACATTTTCTGTAAACCAGGTAGCAGGTCAAGTTGGTAGTTTTGTTCAGGTCTTTTCTATCCCTATTGATTTTCTGTCTACTTTATCAATTGCTATGAGAGACATATTGAAATCTTGGAATGTTTTGATTTGTCTCTTTTTCCTTGCCGTTCTGTTTTTGCTGCCTATATTTTGAAGCTTTGTTATTAGTTACATAATAGGATTGTTACCGCCTCTTAATCAGTTGATCCCTTTATTGTTGAGTTAACTTTTTTTATGTCTAGTAATAGCATTTGCTTTTAAATTTCCATTGATATTTGATTAGGGTCAGCATGGTCTTTTTTCATTCTTTTGCTTTTAGTTACTTGTATCTCTGTATTTAAAGTGAGTTACTTATCAGTTTTGCTTTTTTTTAGTGCTGGATTTTTAACCCAGGGCCTTGTATATCCTAAGCATGTGCTGATCTACCTCTAGCTGTGCTCTGAACCTCTGTGTTTTGCTTTTTAAAATCCAGTCTGGAGGCCAGGGATTTAGCTCGGTGGTTCTGCTGCCTGCCTCACAAGCGCAAGGTCCCCAGTTCAAACCCCGGTACCAAAAAATAAAATCCAGTCTGGAGCTGGGTGTGGAGGCACACATATGTAATCCCAGCACTCAGGAGGCTGAGGCAGGAGAATCACCACAAGTTCGAGGCCAGCCCAGGCTACATAATGAGTTCAAGGCTGGTCTGAAATACATGGCGAGACCTTGTCTCAAAAAAAACAACAAAAACAAAACAAAACAAAACAAAACAAAAATCTAATCTTGATCCAGATATCCCTGGAATTTGGCAACCCTGAGCAGACCAGGTGTCTGATAGACACTGCCCTCACAGGCGTCTAAAGTATGCTGTCCTGTTCTTAGTGTTATCGGGCAGTTCCTTCAGAATGGCTCGCCAATTAGACGTATTCCAAGTCCTTCTTGGCTCAAACAGAGAAGTGAATGAGAGAAGCCAAAAACAGTGCCAAAGTTTATTTGTTTTGTTTTTTTTGGTACCAGCGATCAAACTCAGGAGCTTGCATTTGCAAGGCAAGCGGTGGCACCACTGACCTGAAGCCCCAGCCCAAAGTTTATTTGAAACATGAGGGGTAAAGGCGCTAGGCAAGCATGTGACCACTGAGCCACCCCCACCGCCGCTGCCCCTTTGTACATTTCTACGTGGTTATGTCTGTGTCTCCGTGTTACAGTGCTACCTCCGAATTTCAGGCTTACGCAACTTTTTGTCTGTCTTTTATTCTGCTGTTTTACTTTAGCCCTTTCTCTCAAATGTAATCAATCTTTAAGGCAACAGGAATTTTTGTGTATGTCATGAAGTGAAGACCTTGCCTTAATTTTTTTGCCAAGAGTCAGTTGTTATGATACAGTTCGGTGCTGAACCCACTGTATCTTTTTAGTTTTGTTTTGTTTTTTCTTATTTTTTTTGGTACCAGGGATTGAACTTGGGTCCTTGCACTTTCGAGGCAAGTGACAGAGCCACTGAGCTAAATCCCCGGCCCTGAACCCATTACATCTTAATTAACTTTGAAGTTGTTTAATCCCCTTCATCTCTCAGAAGCAGGGTCTGTATCTGACCCCCCACATTATTTTATTGAGTTTTATCCCATGACAGGGTACTCTGCTTTAATCACTGTATTTTTTGGTATATTTTGAAGCCTATCAGAGCAAGTCCCCTTACCCTTTCCATTCCTTCAAAACAAATCTGCTGTTCTTGCAGATTATGTTGGTAAACAACTCACTGATGAAAGCAGTTCCCCTGTAAGTGCGTGGTGTGTCTGAACACAGCAGAGGTGGTGCTGTGCTGCCTGCATGGTCAGTGCTGAGGTCCGTTTGTTTGGGTGTTTGTTTTTTGTGGTACCGGGGATCGAACATGGGTCCTTGCACTTGCGCAGCAGGTGGCGAAGCCACTGACCTAAATCCCCGGCCCTATGCTGAGGTTCGTGCTGGAGCTTCAATCCACTCTCCACATGGAGCATTCCCCTCTGAACCTCCTTAGAATACTGGAGCACTGCTAGGGTGAGATGCTGCTCTGATACTTGTTACGGAGGAGGACACAGCGACATAAGTTTCTAGACCTAGATCCTGTAGCCCGCCTCACGTCGGTCAGCAGTGCTGACTTCCTCTCTCCCAAGGCCCAGCAGATATGCTTGGTGTTTCAGGAATCCGTGACCTTTAAGGATGTGGTAGTGGACTTCACCCAGGAAGAATGGAAGCAGCTGGACCCTGGACAGAGAGATTTGTTCAGGGACGTGACACTGGAAAACTACACACACCTGGTCTCCATAGGTAAGGATGGCTCCCCCGTTAAGGGCCGGGTGTGGAGGACTCAGCTTCTCCCTCTGCTTAGATGTGCTTTGCCCTTAGGAACTAACAAGTTTTATTCTTGGAGATTTTGAAATAGTTTCTAGTTTTCTAATAGGCAGGGGAACAAACTCATACTTTTCCTGAGCCTAGTAAGGTCCCAGATCATAATGCCCTGGCCAGGGCTGGGAAGTGATGACACTGGAGCCCGACGCGCTTCTTCTCCTGGCAGTTGGCCCGCGCGTGTGTCCTCTGGCACTGACTTCGGACGTGGCCCTTGCCGCAGACTAGGTCTGTTGTTTTTCCTCCCCCGAGCAGGACTGCAAGTTTCCAAACCTGACGTAATTTCCCAGTTGGAGCAAGGGACAGAGCCGTGGACTGTGGAGCCTGGGCCTGGTGTGGCCGTGGGCGCCTGTGGAGGTGAGTAGTGGGCCAGAGGCCGTTGGCCGTTGGCCGTGACTTCCAGCTGCTGCCTAGTAAGGGGCTTCCTGTCGGAAGTGTAGGCCGCAGGCTTCTCCCACAGCATCTCCTGTGCGGCAGTGAGAGGGAAGCCTTCCAGACGCTCGGGTTTGGGTTTGTCACCTCGCTCGCTGAGTGCGTGTGCTGTCTGCGTCCCTCGCAGAGCCGGCATCCTCCGTGTCTTTCTGAGGCCAGCTTCCTTACTTGGGCTCCCTGTCAGTTCTTCCCACCGCCCTGGACCTTCGCCTCCTACTTAGCGCTCGGTTTTTAGCTCTTTACAGTTTACTCTTCAGGTTCTGCAGGCTCCAGCCCTTCTCGCATCAGTCAGGCATGCACGGGCTGTGCCTCCAAGTGCTTTTCCTCAGCACTGCTAACCTTCCCGTTCCCCACCCAATCTCTTTCTTTCTCAACCAAACTAGACAAAAGTGAGTGAGCTCCCCTCCAGCAGTCCTCATTTGTTATCATCCACACCTTCCTTAATTCAGCTGTAGCTTCTGATTCTGTTGCTTTGCCATCATTGTCTGTCAACTTATGAGACCTTTCTTCTAAATCATCAGTGTCCATGCTGCACAAAGTAACGTCTTCAGGGACCTGACGCCGGAATAGGAATAATCCAGGCACTAGAAGGGGCTGCATCTGCAGAGTCGTGGGGGACACACGCCATGTTTAAATGTGAGAAATGCTAGGTTGACTAAAATTGTAGTAGTTTTCTTCCTGGAGTTTACTCTGCTCGCTTCTCGGCCTTTTGTCCCAGATCAAATGTGGAGTTCACTCTCCTTTTTTACAGTTTTTCTTCCTTCTAAAATGGGCGTTCTGAATTCCCGTCAGGGCTCACCAAGGGGACGAACTCTTCCCCTCACCTCTCTCCTTGAGGGCTGTCGTCCCCCCTCCCACCCGCTGCCCCATTGTCTCTCCCTTCCTTCCCTTTTTCCCCTGCCTTTCTCTGTGAAGATTTTTTTTAAAAACATGATTTAGAAAACTTCATATTTTTATTAAGAGTTTTATAAACTGGTGGTTACAATTAATTTTTGGAAAAGCGGGTTGTCAAGTTTTATTACAAATTAAAAATGAAGTTTCAAAAATTCCAGCTTGGGCCTGGGATTTAGCTCAGTGGCACTGCGCCTGCCTCACAAGCACAAGGTCCTGAATTTGATCCCCGGTGCCACCAAAAAAAAAAAAAATTCCAGCTTAACCAGAGAGAAAACAATTTTAAAGCATTTAAATGTGTATTGAAAAAACGCAGGCCTTCCAACAAACATTTTAGTCACTGCCAAACAGATTCAGTAAGGCAGAGACGATGAGCACCTCACGATGCGTCCATGAGGTGGACGGTTCGGCCCGTCTGGTCTGTGGACAGAAGGCGAACTCCAGGCGCTTAGCTTCATTCTTCGGTTTCCTTTTTCTTGCTGGAGCTGAGCCGATGATGGTTGTCTTGGGAAGTCCGCCCTTAGTCCTGCCTCCTTTCCCATTTGGAGCGGGTGGAGTCTCAGCTGATGGCTGGCCGCTGTGGTCTTTTTGTAGAGTGCTGTGCAGCTGGGTGGACACCTCCACAGGCCGTGGAAGCCGCCGCAGTGCCTGTGCCCTGGCTTCGTCTCCTCACAGGCTTGTCCTCTTCGCTGCCGTCCCGCCTGGGCTGCCTTGGCGACCCCCCTGCGGTGTCTGTCTGTTGTCCTAATGTTGTCCTGCCTCGCTGGTCTGCCTTGTTTTCTTGCAGCCTGGCTGTCAGCACCCGAGGTTGCTCCCCAGGCTCTGGGTGCTGGAGTATTGGGTCAGCGCCCACAGACTTCGTGAGTGAGTGGGGGCTGCGTTCTGAGCAGGTGGGGATGCTCAGCATGGTCTTCTGGAGCTTCCTCCAGCTCTTCCCACTTCGTCCTGGCCCCTTCTCCAGGTTCCTGAGTGGAGGACGTGACAGCTTGCATGATGTAGGTCTTGATCTGCACCGGGGTCCTTCAGCTGAGACCCTCGGTGGTGTCGGGATCGGCCACCTCCACGGGCTTCCCCTTCTCACCATCAGACTCCATGTCCTCGCAGGCTGCACTGCTTCTGGGAGTTCCTTCCGGTTCTCTGCTGGGCGCGCGCAGACCTCCCTTGGTGTCATTTGAGTGATGACGGCACCCGCAGTCATGCCCTGAAGAGCTGACCATTCCTGAGCTTGTGTCCCATCGGTCCTGCCCTTGCTGCAGAAACTGTGCAGGCCACACCTACCTCTGCATGGAGTGGGCGTGGGGGCGGGGGGCAGCTCTGGCCGCCGCAGTCATGGTGCTGGCTGACAGCTCTCAGCCTGGAGAGGCGCAGGTTCCTGGTCACCAGTGAAGCGGAAGTGCTGTTTTATTTTCTTTTATTTTCTTTATATATTTATTGGTACATTTTAGGTATACAATACATTTACATTTATCATTGGGTGTTTGTACTTGAACATGGTGTATCTTAGTTTTTGTTTTTTTTTTTTTTAATATATGGAAGTGCTGTTTTAAGCCCGGCGTCTGCCATCTGACTCCCCACCGCTTCTAGCGTCGGCTCTCTGGCTCCCTTGTCATAGCGGCTCTCTGGTCCTGACTGCTTTCTTTCCTTCTGTTTCTCTTGTTTTGTGTGTCTGGGGCTAGGCGGCTTTCTTTCCATCCCTCCAGCGTCCTTTCCCACTGCTCTCCTCTCACCTACGTGTTGTGGCTTCCCGTACTCCTTTCTTTCCTCTTTGAGCTGGTTTTTCCCGTCTACCCTTGAACATGCTGGTTGTTTTGCTGCATGAGTGTCTTCGGTCTCACAAACGCTGCTACAGTCTTGAGCTCCATTTCTTCCCAATGTCAGAAGCCTGGACTTCACCTGGCCGGGCGTCTCTCCACTTCAGTCACTCCATCTGCCCCTTACTGCTGCCCACCCAGTGGCCGCAGCCTCCGCAGTGCTCCTGCTGACGCCCTGGGCTCAGCCAAGGCTCTCCTGTTGTCTGCAAACCGTGGCTCTTGGGTTTTTGCTTGTTGTTTGTTACTAAGGAATCTCAGCTCTACTCTTAGCCATTTCTGGGGTTGCCTTTTTAATAACTGTCACTTTAGATGCAGCTCCCTTACTTGTTCATAGAGGTTATTAAGGAAGGTAGATAAGCACTCTCTCAACACCTTCACAGTTTGTTTATTGTCATCCTTTACTCCTCTCTTCCCATATCACAGAGCTGTATATTCGAAAACACTCAGAATTTCCTGTGGGCTTCAGTTTCAGTTTCATAAGCTCAGTCCCACAATCACATTTTTTGTTTTTCTTGACCGGAGAACACTGATATTTTATTTTCTTTCAGACTGGGAACCAAGATGTGAAAACAGTGCCTCTCCTCCAGAAGTGGACATTGCTGAAGGGGAGCAGCTTTCAGAGGCACTAGAGGAAAAACTCAGAAGGGAGGGTCCTTGGAATCCCAGCATCTTAGATGCTTGGAAGTCTGAAGGCAATCTAGGGAGGCAGCAGATGCCGCCAAGGAAGAAACTGCAGGTCACTGAAAAGACGGCACCTGTGTGGGAGAGAGGCCCTGCGAATACCGAATTCGAGAAAAGCAGTGTGCACTCACACGCTGTAACGCAGCGGGAAACATCCCCAGGACAGACCTCTGCTAAGACAGGCGTCAAGCAGAATTCACCTCCAGTTAAAAAAGAGAAATCTTGTAAATGCAATGAATGTGGTAAAGCTTTCAACTATTGTTCAGCTCTTATTCGCCACCAGCGAACACATACTGGAGAAAAACCCTACAAATGTAACGAATGTGAAAAGGCTTTCAGCCGAAGTGAAAACCTTATAAACCATCAAAGAATCCATACTGGAGACAAACCGTACAAATGTGAGCAGTGTGGGAAGGGTTTCATTGAAGGACCCTCACTTACCCAACATCAGAGAATCCACACTGGAGAAAAACCCTATAAGTGTGACGAGTGTGGGAAAGCCTTCAGCCAGAGGACCCACCTTGTGCAGCACCAGAGAATCCACACTGGGGAGAAGCCGTATACTTGTAACGAGTGTGGGAAGGCGTTCAGCCAGAGAGGCCACTTCATGGAGCATCAGAAAATCCACACAGGAGAAAAGCCTTTTAAATGCGATGAGTGTGATAAAACCTTCACCCGGAGCACACACCTTACCCAACACCAAAAAATCCATACTGGCGAGAAAACCTACAAATGCAACGAGTGTGGGAAGGCCTTCAACGGGCCCTCCACATTCATCCGGCACCACATGATTCACACTGGGGAGAAGCCCTATGAGTGCAGCGAGTGTGGGAAAGCCTTCAGCCAGCACTCGAACCTCACTCAGCACCAAAAGACCCACACCGGGGAGAAGCCCTACGATTGTGCAGAATGTGGGAAATCTTTTAGTTACTGGTCATCCCTTGCCCAGCATCTGAAAATTCATACTGGAGAAAAACCTTACAAATGCAACGAATGTGGAAAGGCCTTCAGCTACTGCTCCTCCCTCACCCAGCATCGGAGAATCCACACCCGAGAAAAACCCTTTGAGTGCAGTGAGTGTGGAAAGGCCTTCAGTTATCTCTCCAACCTGAATCAGCATCAGAAAACACACACCCAGGAGAAAGCCTACGAGTGTAAGGAGTGTGGGAAAGCCTTCATTCGGAGTTCCTCTCTCGCCAAGCATGAGAGAATCCACACTGGGGAGAAACCCTACCAGTGTCACGAGTGCGGGAAAACCTTTAGCTATGGCTCATCCCTTATTCAGCACAGGAAGATCCATACCGGGGAGAGGCCATACAAGTGCAACGAGTGTGGGCGGGCCTTCAACCAGAACATACACCTCACGCAGCACAAGAGGATCCACACAGGAGCGAAGCCTTACGCATGTGCAGAGTGTGGGAAGGCCTTCCGGCACTGTTCATCTCTTGCTCAGCACCAGAAAACCCACACAGAGGAAAAGCCCTACCAGTGCGGTAAATGTGACAAGACGTTCAGCCAGAGCTCCCACCTGACGCAGCACCAGCGCATCCACACTGGAGAGAAGCCCTACAAGTGCAGCGAGTGCAACAGAGCCTTCAGCCGGAGCACGCATCTGACAGAACACCAGAACACGCACAGCGGGCAGAAGCCATACACCTGCAGCGAGTGCCGGAAGACCTTCAGCCAGAGCGCGTACCTTGCCCAGCACCAGAGGGTCCACTCTGGGGAGAAGCCCTTCGGCTGTGCCGGCTGCGGGAAAGCCTTCCGGTACCGCTCGGCGCTCAACAAGCACCAGAGGCTGCACCCTGGTGTCTGCCTGTCCTAGGGGCCCCAAGATCCTGAGGAAGCAGAGTGGACAGAGTGACCGCTGAACTTTCACCATCACGCTGGGATGGAAAGTACGATGGGTTGAACTGATGGATTGTTACTCAAACAACTTGGTGACATAAACTCAACTATTTTACGTGGAATGAAGGATTTGAATAGATGATTTCAAAGGTAGTTAGTGTTTTATACTCAGTTTTGTACATTCACAATATATTCTTAAATGGTTTTGCTACACATCACATTCTGCGTGTTGCATCTGAACCTGTGTGTTTATGCATGGTTTGTGCTTCAGTAATGAGGGGGTGCCTGCTCCTGTTCTCGTGCACCTGAGTTGTTTAGGGAACTGGTTTGTAATAAAACGTTATTAAATGCCCTCCAATTCAGTTACCCATAATAGCCTAACTCGGCATGAGCATTAAAACTGGAGCCAGGTGCCATGGCCTATGTCTGTAGTCCCAACTTAGGAGGCTAAGGCAGGAGTTTCTGGGCATTATAGTGAGACTCTGTCTCAGGAAACAAGACAAAAACTTTATAGTATTGCCTCTTCTTGTATGTTATTTAGCATTCAAGGAGTTCATTACAACTGCAGAAGTTTGCTTCCACAGCTTATAGCAGTGTATTTAACCCTGGCTACCCATGGCAGTCGCTGGGTCTTAGTTTGGCTGCTGCAACAAAATCCCATAAACGAGATAGGATGTAAACAACTCAGATTTATTCCTCACAGTTGAAGCCGGAAGGTCCAGGGTCTCGGCCCTCGCACATCTGCTGCCAGGTGAGGGACTTCCTGCGTGCACACCGCTGTGGCCTCATGTTTATATGGTGGAAACCGACTCTCTTGTATCTTTTTGTAGTGCTAGGGATTGAACCCATACCCTTCACACTGAGCCACAATCCCCAACCCCATTTTATATTTTTACTTTGAGACAGGGTCTTGCTAAGTCGTTGAGTTATCCAGCCTGGGCTCACCACCTCGTGATCTTCCTGTCTCAGCCTCCCAAAGTGCTAGGGTTACAGGCATGTGCCACCGCACTCAGCTCAAGTGATGTGGTTTGGAGTGTCATCCTTTTTTGCAGTTGGGTTTTCAAAAGCCCTGGGAGGTAGGACCGGTTGCTTCTTCACCAGAGCACAAAAGCTAAATCAGTGTAGGGTCAGGGTCATTCCGTTTTCTGCCTGTCAGAAGCAGGTGTCGGCGCCTGTGACACCTGAGAGCTGTATCCTGCCATCTGCAGCACTGGTGGAGGCCTCCCTCAGGAACAGACACAGGTCTAGCCGCGCGATGAGCCCCTCGTGATCTCTGCAGACGCAGCCCAGTCACTTGCCACCTTGCCTCTCTGAAGCATGGTGATAGTTTCTCAGCCTGACCCCACACGTAGACAGCCCTGAGACAGCACAGGAGCTGATCGTTATTTACATGACAAGTTTTTCTACAGAGGAGTTCGGGGGAGGGAGCCATACAGGTTTCCAAACGCAGTGCTTTTCAGTTATATGAATGCTCAGTGACCTGCTTTGGAATTTCATCACCTCAGCTGAAAGTGCCAGGCAGTAAAGAACAGAATTTAGGAAGTAATGTGGCCATGTATGTCTTGGGACCTTTTTCGTTCATAACTTTAAACAGCTTTAAAGACACATTACCTAGGTATTTCTTAATTTCTCAAGGTGTCTTTCTTTAGGAATTAGGGTTACCCCACTGCCATAGCCACAGGATGGAGGTTTAGGAATGGATACCAAGTCACAGGCCAGGCTTTGCTGGGCCTCTGAGCCTCCTCCACGCTGTGGAGAAAAAACAGTGTCTGCATCCAGAGGAACAATGCTCCTGTGAGTGTGTCAGAGGAGGTGCCAGGATGCCTGCAGGCCACAGTGGAAGACTTGTGCCATTCCCCTTCTTGTCTGAAGAAATAGAACTTGTGTGGAAATTTGTCACTGACCCTGAAAGATAACACTTGGTTCCACTATCTCTTTACCTCCTCATCGATCCTGTCAGGTCAGACTCAGGACCCAAACTGTGTAATCATCGCATAAGTTAATTACACTTGAAAAAAAGCCTTTCACGCCTCCCTCTGTTTGCGTTGTTTTCCCACACTTTGAAAATGCAGGCTTGGAAAGTGCAGCCCGCTAAGCCGCATCCCGGGCCACAGCTGTTTCTCTCAAAGCAGGTGGATTTGACTTGCTCTTGCGCAGGCGTGTGAGTGTCCTCGATGATGAGCTCAGGTTTTGTCCTTTGTTGCCTGAGATGCCCTTAGCCACACACTCAGCATCTCCTGCCCTGTACCTGTGTGGTAAAAGCAGAAAGGAAGTGATCTTAAATAACTTGTTAGCCAGTCTTTTTTCCTTAATTCTGTAATGTATATGCCAGAAACATAGTACAGTAGGAACAGTTCTTAATATTTATCATACTAAAAAATATATATACTAAGAGCAAAGCAAAATTAAAATCTAAAAGAGGAAGTTGGAAGAAGTTATAATTCAAAAAATAGAGGGATGCAGGCTTAGAAGTCTAGCATTCATTGACAACCTCTGAAATTACAGAGAACTGTTTAGGAGGCAAGGAATTCTCTGCTGCTGACAGAGATTCTAATACCTTCACAGGTAGTCTCTGTATGTTCAGTGTGTAAGCCTGAGTTTATAGACGGCCAGCATTTTCCTCCAGGTCTTACACTGGTAATCTTGACTACCTGCAGATTGTACGTACTGGGCCACCTGACTAGTTTTTGCCAAGCAATTGGGTAAGGAACGCCAGGAAGGGAGAAGATACCACAGCTTCTGACATTCATCCTTAAACATGTAGGCCTTCGCTAAACACTCAGCCACAGCCAGTGCTTGTGAGGCGCCTGAGTTTATTATAGCAGTAGCGCTCTACAGCCAGACAGCGCTGCATTTTGTTCTCAGGACTCACGTCCTGTAACACATGCTGTAAAACGCCAGGCGGTGACAAGCATCGTAGTAAAGCTAGTGAAGGGTGTGAGACCTACCCCAACAGTTGTGCTGGTCAAGCCAGAATGGTTGTGAGAGGCCTTTGTAAAGAAGTGTGCCACGCACAGCTGGAGCAGGTAAGTTGATGGACGACGTAGACATGGGCAGGAGCACCTTCCAGGAGAGGGTCAGTACTCAGAGGTCCCGAGGTAGCAGCATCTGGCAGCTTCGGGAGCACAGGCTGAGCGCAGTGCCTGGTAGATGAGGCGGGCAGCTAGGGCTGTTCCTACAGGGTCTTCTTGGCAGTGGCAAGGATTTAGCATCTTCCTCAGAATGAGATGTCCTGGGCTGGGAGTGGGCAGGGGAGTAACTGATTTCTATTATTTCTGGTCTTCAAAGGGCCACTTGCAGCGCAAGGAAGAAATAATAGGGGCCCAGGGTGCAGGCTGGGATGCAGTTAGGGTGCTGTGGCATCCCGTGCGGGCTAACGGCGACCTAGACGGGCGTCAGGGGCAGGTACCAGGAAGCAGTTGGATTTCAGCTATATACTGAACACACAGAGGACACGGTTTGCTGTTGGTTTGGATGCAAAGGTGAGAGTAGCCAGGAGGATCTAAGGACCTCGGTGGGCAGTTTGAAGATCTGCCATGGATGGGAGTCAGTTCAGCTGTAGAGCTTTTTAATTTATCTTAAAAATAGGACTGGGGATTTAGCTCAGTGGTTCTGCCACCTGCCTCACAAGCACAAGGTCCTGAGTTCCATCCCCAGTACCAAAAAATAAATGTACAAAAAAATAGAAATGTACAAGTTGGAAATACCTGTAAAACTACCTCCAGGCCAAGAAGTGGAGCCCTGCTGTGACCCGGTGGCCCTCTGTGTGTTCACATTACAGCTACCTCTTTCCCAAAGGTCACCGTTGTGGGTTACTTCGGCTTGTTCATCTTTGATCATCCAGTATGCCTTTTCTGTGAGATTCATCGTGCCATTGTATGTCAGCATGGTTTATTTTTGTGCTGTGTAGCAATCATTGTGTGAATGCAGCACTGGTTACCCATTCCACTTCAGACAGGCTTTTAGGTCATGTCCAGTTTGAGGTGGTTACAGATAATCTGAGAACATTCTTGCTCCTGTTTTTCGTGTACATGTGCATCTGTTTCTGTTGGACATGTATCCAGGAGTGAACCTGTGTACAGTGACACACACATTCCACTTTAATATGCGTCGCCAAAGGTTTTTTGGAAGAGTTGCTTCATTTTACATTGCCACCAACCGTGTTTGAGAGTTTCCATTTGCTCCACACCTTCAACAGCATCTTCGTTGTATGTTTAGCTTCAGCTCTCTGGGGAAAGTGTTTTAGACATGTGTTAGACCTCCGAGGACAGGCATCAAGTAGGCTGTTGGAGATGCCAGTCCGCGGTCTGAAGAAGAGGTGCACCACAGAGGTGCACTTTTGGGAGTTTAGATCGAGAGACCCCCTCCCCTAAGCCTCATGTTTTGGACGATGAGGGGATCTTTGGGGTCCCATCCTGGATGTGCTAAATGTGCTGTTGGGAGGTGGAGTCTGGTCAGAAGAGCCAAGGCCTTGGGGTATCTCCCTGCCCCTTCCTCTTTGCTCTCTGCTTCCTGGCTGCCATGACATGAGCAGCTTCCCTCCACTATGCCCTTCCAGTGTGCCATTTTGCCTTTCAACTGTAGACTAGACTGTGAGCCAAAACAAACATCTCCTTGGGTCAGGGATTTAGCTCAGTGGCGCTGACCTGCCTCACAAGCGCAAGGTCCTGAGTTTGATCCCTTGTACCGAAAAAAAAAAAATTAGCAGGGTGAGCCATGTGTGGGGTGAGCAGCACGTGAAATTGGCAGATGATCACCAGGGCATCGTGTCCCAGTGGCGAGCAGGGAGGAGTGTTCAGGAAGAGAGGCTGAGCAGTGGTGTCAGGCACTTGTGAAAGGCTAAGGGAGTGAGTGGAAAATGCCGTAACCAGAAATCTTCCCAAAGAATATGGTGGCTAAGACGGAAGGAGAGCAAGGGACCTTATGGGAAGAGAGATTGTGATGATGCCCTGGAACTTCAACTGGTAGGGGATGAAAGTAGGGACTACTGTGGGCGAGGACGGAGGCGGGCAGACCTAACCCGTAACCCACCGCTCTCACTACCATGGGCTTTGTGTTAAGTTGCAAAGCCTGCCTGAGGCAGCTGTGAGGACTGTCTGCATGGGTAAGAACGCAGGGTAGGGTGTCACTCCAGGTGTGGATGCTGGGGGTGGAAGGGAAAACCAGATCAGAGGAGGAGAGAGTACCAATGACTTGAGAAGCTGGGGCGTTAGGTACATTTACTAAATGCACATTTAAATCACCGAACGTAAGGGTCTGAACAGTCATGGGAAGATGAGGCAGGTGCCATAATCGACAAATGAGGGGGCAACTGTGGGGGAGCAGAGGACTTCGGTGAGGAGAAGCAGTGGGGGTCTGGTTTGCTGGCAGATGACCCAGGGGAGACGGGGTTTGTCAGCAACAGGAAGAGCTCCTACTGCACCCTCCGGGCCCAACCAAGTCAGGTGCAGAATACGCCAGAGAGATTTGAAGGGGGAAAGCAGAAGGTGAAGGAAACCGTCTGCAGGAGGGGCCAGATTGTGGAAAGTGTTGTTTTCAGAGTCTCTGATTTTCCTGGAAATCGTGACAAATGCAGATGAGAAAGTGACAATTTAGGCACATTTTGCATCAAGAGTAGTGCTCACAGAGCCCGGGCAAGCACATCGCACAGTAGAGGAAGGAGAAAGGCAGTAGAAGAGGACACAAGCCCTGGGCATACTGCCTCACACGGTGGGAACCAATTCGTATTTATCACGAGCAATGAATTGAAATGTAAGTAGAGCAAATACGTTACAGGGGACGGTGCTGATACTCCCCATAGTGATGCTACTGAGTTTTATTCATCTATTTTTATGTTACTACAACAAAGCACCCAAGCCTGGATGACTTTATAAAGAAACAGGATTGTTTAGCTCGTACTTCTGTGCGGGGAGAGCACTATCTAGTTCTCTTCCTCCCTCGGACAAAGACAGGGCCCCAAGGGAGGGGAACAGGCGGCATGAGGGCGTGGTGGAGCAAGACCTGGTGGAGAAGAGGGCTGTCTTCCTCTCTGCAACTCCCCATAAAACCATCAAGCACGTCCCACGTACCTTAGCTCTCTCCTGGCTCCGGTTACAGACCAGGCCCTTTACCTCCCCCTCCACTTCTGCCTCCTGGTCTTTTTTCCCCATCAGGAGTTAGAGCGCCACCTGGCCCAGCTTTGTTTCTTTTTGTTCTTTGGTATCTTTGTCTTTGTTTTTCCTTAATCTCCACCGTCATTTCTCTCTCCCTGGACCCTTCAGCCCCACAGGCCATGGCGCTTCTGGAGGTTCAAGGGCCTCATCTGTGATGACTCTGGCCAGCGAAGCCGTGGTGGCACAGGGTGTCTGATGGCAAGAGACGAGGACATGTATGCATCCACTGGCCTCCCTCTTTTATAAAGCCACTGGTGTTCACCCCTGGAGGATCCACTCTCTTGACCTTATTTAGCCCTAATCGACCTCTCCTCTAGACGCTGTTGTCATTTAATTTCTACTTCTAATCTCTCACAATGGAATTAAGTTTCAACACAAAACTTATGAGCTGCACGCTTACTCCATATTCAGATCATAGCACCCTCAGGTAAACTGCAGAATCCAGGCTGGAGAAGGCAGAAAGTGAAACCAGGAAGGCGCTGAGATCAGAGTTTGGGGGCCACAGCAGGAATCATGTGTTAGGAGGCCCGGAGAACTGGAGCACATTTGGCAACCTTGGTTTGATCTACATAAAACAGTTTTATCAGGATCCAAAATATTTTGAGGCACACAGTTCATCTTTGCACTAATTTCACATTTTTCTAAGATATCTCTTTTCCTTCCACACCTGTATTTTCTGAGGATGAATTGGTTTTCCCTATAGATTTGACCATAAAACAAGAATGCAGAGTTTGTTCTGTTTCAGTCTTGGTGACAGTTGCAGTTATTGTTAATTGATAAGTTAGCATTCTGTATTGTACACCAGTCTTGAATGAGTATTGTTAATGGGAATCAGTTCTTTTAATCTCTATTTTCTGGCCACATCTAGGTTTTTTGTTTTTTTTTTTTTTGGTACCGGGGATGGAACTTTGGTCCTTGCGCTTGCACAGCAGGCAGCGAAACCACTGAGCTAAATCCCCGGCCCTCCACATCTAGTTTTTAAAACATGGAACATCATGCTCAATCCCTCCCTACTCTTTCTCAAGACACTTTCAGAACAGTCTTCGAGCCTGCCGTGTGGCCCGTGGAGGTCTTTTATATGGATAGTGAACCTTTTCATACTCTCTTGGTGCATGTGTGGGGTCATCAGTCTTGACATCTGAACCAAATTTTGGGTGGCTTCCCTTGTGGAGTGACCATCCCGCGACCCCAGTCTGAGGCTCTGAATGAGCCCAGCTTAGGTTTTCCACTGGACAGCTTCCTGCACAGGTGTTAGGAATCTAATTGTTTCCATATAGAAATTCTGGCCCACTACAAAATTATCTCACCAATGTGCTGGATTGAAACAAGACGTACTATGAAACCACACACAATTACTTTGCTTCCTGTTTTTGCATTCTGTGTATCTACCAGTGTTGGAGAGCATTGGCAGTTGCTAAAGGTTTAGGAAATATGGCAGAACAAGTTAATATTGATGAAAAAATCAGTCTATTAACTTTTCTCTCTATAAATAGCAATTAAGTTTCAGTGGTGGTACATCTGTGTCCTGGTGATTATAAAGAGTTGCTCCCTGGAAAGATAATTCTGTATAAGAAATAGGTCACAGGAGCTTCTCTTCCTCTGGATTTGTTTCTGTGCAGATGTTCTGGAGAGAGGAGAGAAAGGCGGACCAGCGTGAATGGCCTGACAGTGGGATCAGACCTGGGCTCCGCGCTCCACCGTCTGCTCAGATGGGTTTCCAGAGCGGTGTCCAGCCTGAGAAGGGGCAGACCAGCCCTGAACAGTTCGGAGGACTCGTGCTCCTCTTGGCCTCTGAGAAGTGAGGGCCAAATCTGGAGCCACAGCTCAGAAGGTCAGATGGACCCACTGTTGCCATGGAGACCGGGAACCAAGGGCTGGGCCCACTAGTGAAGGAAGGTATTTTCAGGGGTCTCTTCATGTTTGGCCTCTTATTTTCTTCACTGTACTTGTAGGAAGAGTCTCAGCAAGGAACTGACCACATATTCAAGAAATTTAGTTGGAGAATGTGTAACCAAAGGCGAGTGGACCCCCAACATCTAGCACCTATAGAAACTGTTACCACACTGAGCCCGACAGAGCAAGGGCTTAACTCGCAAACTTGATGGTTAAAACAATAAAGACTTATTCTTGTAGTTCTGAAGTCCAGAAGTCTGAAAATCGGCATCATGGGCCAAAGGAAGGTGTTGGCAACCCCCTGGACAGACCGTTCCCTGCCTGTCTGAGCTGGGGATGCCCAGTCCCCTGGGCTCAAGGGGGCATTGCCCCAGTCTCTGCCTCCACTGCCTCCTCCCCTTTGGTGCCTGACAGGTTCATCTCCCCGTCTCAAGATCCTCAACCACATTGGCAACATTTGTTTTGGATGTGTAAGCTAACATCTACAGGCTCCAGGAATTAGGGTACCCAGACCCACTGGGGGGATAACTCTGACCTTTCCGGTCTTCCACCCTTGGCCACTGAAATTCAGATTACGTCATCTCAAAATAAGCAGCTCTAGCATGTCGACTGTGTTGACTTAAGGCCACTTAAAAATAACAGGCAAGAAGGGCCAGGCATTTAGCTCAGTGGTGCTGTCACCTGCCTCGCAAGTGCAAGGTCCAGAGTTCCATCTCCAGTACCAAAAAAACAGACAAGAAATGGTCACTCTGACCTTTCTTAAAAGCAGGAGATGAAAAAAGAAAAACAGGAGATGAAATTCCCATGTGGAAGATGTCTCCCCTATACCGGAAGGAAAGGCACATTCCTCTCTCTTATCAAGGATGAGGGAAATCTGAGCAATCACTGTTACACTAAACTTCACCTTCTTGTTTATGTCCTCACCAAATTAACTGTTCTAGCCTAAGACCCTTTCCTTGCCATATTTCACAGCTTACTTCTCTTTGTCCCACTCAGTATATAGCTGTCCAACTCTAACTGCTTCTTTGATTCATTTCCTTATGAAGAATCCTATGCTGTTAAAAATGTACTAAATAAATTTGTATGTTTCTCACTGTTGCTGTCTTACATTAATTCTCATGCCCAGCAAATGAGAGCAAGATAAAATTTGCCTCCTTTAGGAGTCTACAGGAATCAGCTTTTTGGGGGCGCCCACAGGGGTAAGCAGTGTCTCGGAGGGCAAACAGGAGGGAACTGGAGAGCAGGTGCTGAGAGGTGCTGTGACCGTTCATCTTGGTTGTCACCTTACTGGCTGAGAAATGCCACGAAACGAGTAAAGCTCACTTCCGGGTGTGTCTGTGAGGTGTCTCCAGAGACAGTTTGCGTGTGGGACAGCAAACTGAGGGAGGAGAGCTTCCCTCGACGTGGGTGGTGCCCTCCAGAAGTCTGCCGGCCTGTATGGAGCAGAAGCAGGTGAAGGAGAAGCCCGTGGCCAGGCTGCCTCTGCTTCTCCTCCACCACGAGCTGAGCAGCTTTCCTCCGTCACCCCTTTCCACCCTGGGGCTCCACCTCCTCACAGTCCCAAAGCTCTGGAACCAGCCCACCATAGACCAACTTGTAAAACCATGAGCCAAAATCAATCTTTCCTCTGTTAAACTGCTTTTCTCATGCATTTTGTTACCACGATGAAAAGCTGAGTAACTCAGGTGTATAAGGAAATGAGGCTCAGTAGGCATGGCCCTCGGGCAATGTGTATCAGTCAGTGGGGCTCTCCTCTACTTAAATATTCACTAAGCCCTCAGTGTGGGAGGGCCTGGCGCTGGAGCGCTGCTGACTGATGTAATCTCAGCTGCACAGGGATTATTAGCAATGTGGTGTGGGAAAGATACACACAAATAGGGTGTGCTGTAAGGACAGAAGGGAGGCAGGCATCATGAGAATGACCCGGGTCAGTGCTGCTGGTCCCCAGGAAAGAGCCTACCTCAGACCAGGCTGGCTCTGCGGAGCAGGCCATGGTCACAATCTCGCTGCTTGACACAGCTCCAGTGACACCGAGACTGTGGCTGAAACCACGACTCCGTCCTTTGCTTTCGCTTTCCGCGGTAGTGGTTCCCTCGGTGCTGTGCTCCCCGGGAGATCACTGGGAGGATAAAAGTCAGTGCTTCAGAAATGGTTACTAGGCCGGGATTACAGGAAGAAATTGTAAGTCCATTTACAGAAAAGCCCCTCACTCCTACCTCCGTGAGTAGTGGGGACGTGACAACCGTATGCCCTGACTGCACAAGGGAAATTGGGACATCAACAAATTCAGGACGCAGTTATGGCTCTTGGGAATGCTGGGTACTTCCAAGGCTCGGACAAATGGTGAGGCCCTGACTACTTTAAGCCCACAAATATTTGCAGCAAAACAGGGATCTCGGTCCATAGAAAATGAAGGAAAGTATGGGCCTGTCCCAACGGCTGAGCCCCCTCCCAATGTAGCTTATAGGTGGAACATTATGATGCCCACCAAAAGGAACAAATTCCATACAACATTTACCCAGATTAGATTTACCCCTGCCATATGACAAATATTGCTTACAAGAGGAGTTAAAGAAAGATGAACAAAAGAAAGGAAAAAATAAGGCGCCTCACTGTCTGGCACCTGGTCACCCTCGGCCAACACCCGCAGGGCACACAACAATGAGATCTGATGAAACTTGGCCTAATGAGGTAGCCTGACCTTTCTAAAAGGCTTCCTGTTCCTCAAATGTAAATCTGATAAATTAACAAGAGTTCACGTAGGACCCGGAGGAGTATTTAGAACTGGGTGGTCTAAAATAGTTTTTTAGATATCAGCTTTTCTTTAACTCTGTTTGAGAACACACTGTGTATGGACCCACGTGCTTACCAAAGCCTTGTGTAACCAAAACATATATAAGTAAAGTGATTTTGGTATAACTCAGACAGACAAGCTGAGCTGCCGACCCTCCACTCTGTGTCTGTCTCATTCTCTCATTGCCTACTCCACGCCTCCTCTCAGGACCTGAGGCCGCTGGAGCTGGACTCCGGCAGCTTTGCAGGGGCTTCCCAGCCCTGCTGTGTTTCCACTACAGCAGAGAGGAGCCCGGTCAATCCTCAGTTCATTGAAAAAGGAAGAGCAGAGAATGGGGTCTCCAACATCTGCAGCTCTGAAGATAGAGGCTCTGACTCCGTAGGTTCTGTTGGTCCATGAATGCACATGTGTGTTCACAGCCACAGTGACAGGCAGCAGAGCGCTCTGTGTACATGATCCAAGAAAGCCAGAGGAACCCAGGGCTCTTGAGGACTCGGCCTCTGAGGTCACACATTGCCACTTCCACTCTTCTCTACTCATTGGAGTGGTCGCTGGGGGAAGAGGTCAGCTCTGTCCTTGAAGGAGGTTCCGGAGAATCTGCAAGCATCTTTGAAATCACTAGCAGACCTGTCTGTGGAACTCGATCCGACAATACTCGTGAGGTGCTTAGAACAGTGCCTGGCTCACAGTCAGGTCTGCCCACGTGAGCTGAGCTGGCACAGGTGTCGCTGCCCATACCCAGGTGGGCCTTCCCACCTGAGGATGAGCAACCAACCCTGCAGGGCTGCTGCTGAGGTGGGAAGGATCTCGCAGCCCACTCCTGCATCAACTCGTGACTCTAGGATTTACATGAAACTTGGGGAAATACTTGCCTTTTCATTCGTCATCCATTTTATGATTTCTTACATTCTCACAAGAGGTCTTGGGGAGTGCTGCCCCCTTCTGCAGATGAGAAAAGCTGGGGCTCAGGACTCATTACACAGCATCACAAACCAGTTAATCATTTACAGAAAATAGAACCCTAGGTTCCTAGGACCCTTTCCCAGGCCACGTCACTTTGTAAAACTCATTTCATTTCCACACGACTAGTGAGTAACTCAGCCTTCGTTTCCCTCAGATGCTGCCTGAGTCGAGGAAGCTTTGCATGCGTGTCTTCCATCAGACAGGGCACTTTGGTCCAGTGGGAGGATATGAGGAGACTTGGCTCTCATCTTGTGCTGCAGACCTTCATTCACTCACTGGGACTAGATACTGTCCCTAAATCCCAAAAGTAGGTACATCTTGATCTTTGTAAAGAAGAAGGGGAAATTAAATAGGTGGATAGTGACTATTTTTGCATGGAAATCCCAAAAGTACCAATTATTTCTCAGGACTTTATTTTTATTTTTCCAGAAGGGAGCACTGAGGAGGTGGAAATGACTGCGTTGTCTCAAATAGATTAGAAGCGGAGAGAAGGCTGGAAAAGCAGACTGTCATGCAAGGGCTTGGCCTGCATTGCAAAGATGTGGCTGACTGCCACAAGGAGAGAGGGAAGGAGCTGTTTCAGAGGTGGGACCAGCAGGGCTAACAACTAACTGTGTCAATAAGGACAGATTTTGAACGAAAGGGGTGGTATACATGCTGAAGTCACTACCCTGTTTGCATTTGGGTGGGAAATTTCTTGCTGGGCCATACTGCACTAGATGTTTAAGGATGCTTAGTATTGATGACTTCTGTCCAATAAATTTGAGTAGCTCTTCCGTTTTGGTAACCACTAAAATGGCCTCTTTGGGTTGAAGATAATACCAAACAAGGTATCAAGTAGAAAAAGTTTAGTCAAGGGTGATGAGTCCTCTTTGGACATTGAATGTTTGGTGCCAATAGAATATTGATGAGTCTGGAGACATCTATAAAATAGCAAGTATGGTCTGGAGCTCTGGAGCAAGGCTGAGGCAGGTAGAGATGGCAGCAGAGATGCAGCCCTGGTACCCAGAGGTCATGATTTAAGCTGCAGCAGGGAGACTAGAGATCCAGAGCACGGATGCTGAAGAGAGAACAGAGAGAATGCATGTACTGAAGAACCCAGAGAACAATCAAAGAAGACTTGAAGCAAATCAGAGCTATGAGGCCACAGCTTTCCTAAGATAGATGAGGACACTCCAAGAATAATAGTGTATAATGTAGCATGTTAACATTTACGCCAGGAAGAAAAATTTAGCAATTAGGGGCTAATGAACTCTTCATAAAATTGAAGTCTTTGAATAGAATAGCAACATGTTTCACAACAGTATTTAAAAATGCTCCCATCCTGTGCTCATCTATCTAGAACACTCAAGTAACCACATTATTTTGTACATCCTTCCAGAGTTTTGTAAAAATATAAGCAACTATAAACACAAATTCTTGTTTCAAATTTTTACACAGTTATAAACCTGGCTTTTTCCACAGAAAACTATATCCTGAACACCTTTCCCGATAGAGTATATTCATACTCATTCTTTTTCATAGCTGTGTATAAGAATTTTAGGGGCAGAGACAGAGATAAAGATTTGGTTTAATTTTATAGAACTGGCTCACATGATTGTAAGGGTCTGGCAAGGTTGAAATCTGCAGGGCAAGCCCAGTAGGTTAGAAATTCAGATGAGTTGATTTTGCAGTCCTGAATCCAAAATTTCTAGAGCAGAACAGTAAGCTGGAAGCTCAGGCAAGATTTCTATATCGCAGTGATGAAGAATTCCTCCTCCTACTGCAAGACTCAGCTTTTGCTCTTAAGGCCTTCAGTTGATTGGGTGAGCCCCCACCCTATTATGGAGAGTCATCAACTCTACTTAAAGTCAACTGACTGTATATTAATTTCGACCACAGGATCTTATCAGAAACATCAGTTTCACAGAACTGGGTGGTACCGCTTAGCCAAGTTGACACATAAATTAACCATCAGAAGATGCATAGTATTTCATTGTATATATGGCAAGAATTTATTTAGCCAACCCCATGATGGAAGACATTTAGGTTATTCTCAATCTTTTGCGATTACAAACTATTCAATGTGTAAGTTTGTATGTATATGTGTCATTTAAAAAATGTGCATACATGTAGTAAGCCCCTAGAAGTGGAATTGGCAGGTCCTGAAGCACATGGGTTTTCAGGTCTGTCAGATATTGCCTTTGTGGGGTTTCTGCCCATACTGGCAACATGAGGCTAAGGCTTGGCCCACGGCCTTGACAAAGACCATGCTGTCAAATTTAGAAATGTTTGCCTACCTGGTTGGTGAAGATGATATCTGTGTGGTTTTTATCTAAGAAGAGATACAGCTGAGTTTCTGGGAGACAGGTTAAATTTAAGGTATGGAGTAAGTGGATGGTAAGGAGAGTAGAGAAAAGGGATTGAAATCTGGCCACAGCGGAAAGAGAATTAGTGTGGAGACTAAAGTAGCAGGTGAGTTTTATAGAGGCTTTTCAATAGTAGAGAATTATTTTCCTAGAACTGTTAGAAGGATAATGAGATGCATCACTATAAAAGGACTGAAAATTGAAAGGGGTATGAGAGCCAGGCACAAGGAGGCAGAAGGAAACGGCATCTCTGGCAAAGCTGTGGAACAGGAGCTCAGTGGTGGATGTGACAAATGTGAAGGACAGAAGGCTGTAGGCGGGAGCAGATGGCAGAGGAGGAGACGGACTTTTGGAACAAGAACTAAAAAGGGAAGGCTTTGATTCACCATCGGGAGGGGAGCACAGGAGCAGATGCTGCACTACCCTCAGGCGTGGGGCTCCTGCCCCCAGATGCCAGGTTCCAGATAAAAGGCAGAATGTTTGAGGGATGACTCATCTACATGAGCAGTGATTCCATAAATACCGAGCAACTGCTCTGTTGGGCACGTTGATGTCACTTAGTCAAGACAGGGTAGAATGGAAGACTAAGCCAGATGGCAAAGTCACTGCGCACCTGACAGACTGGGAGAATGGAAAATGTGAAGGGTTGACAGGGATGTAACTGCCAGATCACTCAGTCACCTGGTGTCTTAAGGGAAATGTGATTTAGAAAACTAGACACACGGCAGTGTGCCAGAGCCTGTGTGGTACCTCCTCAGTCTTGGACTCAGGAAACGAAGACCCTGACTTTACCTTCCTGATAAAGAAGTGCATGTGAAGAGAACACCATCTGGGACCCAGTAAGGAGGCAGGAAGGGTATTCTCGGAGGAGCTGTGATTTATTTAGATTCAGACTGGTTGAGAAGATGAGTCCAGAGAAAGAAATCCCTGCAAACTGTGCCATGACAGTGTAGGTGAAAATTCATTTGGGGCACTGGCCAAGGGTGTTTCGAACAAAAGGCAGGAAGGGATTAGCTGGCTTCCATTCCAATAGGAACACTGGTACACCTTTAAGAAATTATTGCAGAAAATTTCAAACCGTGAACCCAAAATATAATAGCAAATTGCCATGTGTCCTTCACCTAGCCTCAACAGTGATCAATACTTTTCCAATCTTGTTAAGGAACCTCTGCCCTACTCACTTTTTATTCCTGGAGTACTTTAAAGCTCCAGAAGTCCTATCATTTGACCTATTAGTATGTACCTCTTAACTTTTCTTTTTAGTTGTGAAATTAAAAATTTTTGTGCTGCCAAAGATTAAACCTAGACTTATTATCTCTCACCATGCACTAAACTAAAATAGAAATGGATCAAAGAGCTAAATATTAAAACAGAAACAATCTGCTGAAAGAATAGGTAAAACTCTTGAAGATATAAGTGTAGGCAAAGACTTTATGAATAAAACCCCAATCACACAGGAAATACTACAAAGAATCAACAACTGGGATCACATCAAATTAAAAAGCTTTTGCACGGCAAAAGAAACCATCAACAGAGTGAAGAGACAACCCACAGAATGGGAAAAAATTTTACCAGCTATTCTTCAGGTAAAAGGACTAGTATCTAGAATATATAAAGAACTCAAAAAATTAGACCCCCTCCCCAAGATTTTAAAGACCTAGTCCAATAATGAGCATTTGAAATGAATAGACACTTCTCAGGTAAAGTACAGACAGCAAATAAATATATGAAAAAAATGTTCAACATCACAGGTCATTTGAGAAATGCCAATTTTAAAAATGCTGAGATTGTGTCTCACTCCAGAAAGAATGGCTATCATCAAGAAATAAACCAATTAACAAATGCTGGTGAGGATATGGGGAAAAAAGAACCCTTCTCCACTGTTGATGGGAGTGTAAATTGATACAACCACTAGGGAAATCAGTATGGAGATTCCTCAAAAAACTAAAAGTAAAGGTTCCAACTGACCCAGCTACTCCCCTTCTAGGTGTCTTCCCAAGAGTTAAGAGCATCATTCCACAGCAATATAAACACACCCATATTTTTAGCAGCACAATTTGTAATAGCTAAATTTTGGAAAGAGCCGAGATGCCCACAATGGATGAATGGATAAAGAAAATGTGGTTTTATTTATTTATTTTGTGGTACTGGAGATCGAACTCAGGACCTTCCAATTGCGAGGCAGGCACGGCACCACTGAGCTAAATCTCCAGCCCCTAAAATGTGGTTTTGTATACAATGGAGTATCACACTGCCATAAAAGGATAAAGTTGGCCTGGCGATGTAGTCAGTGAGGCTGCACCTTCCTGGCAAGCGTAAGGTCCTGAGTTCAATCCCTAGTTCTGCAAAAAAAAAAAAGATAAAAGTTGGGACATTTCTAGGTAAATAGATGCACTTTGAGAACATAATTTTAAGTGAAATCAGCCACATATGTTTGAACATCACATTGTTCTCTTGTCTGATAAACCCAAAGGGTAAATGAGAACCAAAATGGATGATAGATATTGGGAAGTGGGAAGAAAATATTCAAATACGAAGAGGAACAAAACGTGCAGGGGGGTGGGGGGTGGTGTTAGGGATACAAAAGAGAACGGAAGGCAAATAATAGAAACAAAGTTTTGTGAAGGGAGAGAGGAAAAGGGACTGGAGAGGGGGAGTGGGAAAAAATTAAGATACATTATATGGCTGGGGATTTAGCTCAGGGGCGCCGAGCCTGCCTAGCAAACGCAAGGTCCTGAGTTTGTTCCCCGGAACAACAACAAAAAACACTCCAAAACGAAATATATGTACAGGTACAAATTCCCTATGATGAATGCGATCATTCAAAAGTGGACCGATAAAACTAAATAAATAATAAATACAAAATCTCTTGAGTATATGTTTCCAGTGCACAATTAATTCATCGTGGAGAGCTGGCATGTGTACTTAACACATCTTAAATCCATCCCCTTCCTATCTCCTGGTCACCTCATCATTTGCAAATTTAAATCAGACACACAAATTTAAATATTGCATAGCTTCTCTTACACGAGAAAACAAAGTATAAATAATTCAAAGAGCAAATCAAAGAAAGATAATGGGGAAAAAGCTGATAGACCTTTTTTCTTTTAAACAAGACCATAATGACATGGTTACACCTAATACCATTAACTATTTTATAAAGCTGTTTCAACACTAGCAGACTGAAACATTTGCTAGGGATTCCAAACTAAAATCCTGGTGTTGAAAAAGACGCCAAAGAAATGCTGGTACATGGCATAAGGTTAATCATTAGACACCATTACAAGTTACATTGTAAAAGAATATGAAGAATACTGATATGGGAAGAAAATGCAAGGTGAATGTACCCAGGAAACCTAAGTATGAACGGTAACATTCTACGTG
This sequence comes from Heterocephalus glaber, assembly GCF_053883595.1. Classification (NCBI taxonomy): domain Eukaryota; kingdom Metazoa; phylum Chordata; class Mammalia; order Rodentia; family Bathyergidae; genus Heterocephalus; species Heterocephalus glaber. The sequence continues at coordinate 1,394,585 of NW_028258315.1, forward strand.
CAGACCTAACATAGATCCTGTGTCTCTCCACAGCCAGGAATCCACACAACCACAGCGAAGACCCTCTCTTTCTTTCTTTTTGTACCGGGGATCGACCTCGGGTCCTTGAACTTGTGAGGCAGGCGGCGGACCCACTGGGCTAAATCCCCGGCCCAGAGATCCTTTTTCTAAGGGCGCTTTCCTTCAGTCTCACATCCCCTAATCCAAAACGCAGATGATTATTGCAGGGTCACAAAATGCATGCTAAGAGAGTAAAATGTGGTGACAGCGTTAAACTTCTTCTCTGAACCGTCGCGTTGTTAGAAAAAGAAAACGCCCAGCAGCCTGGAGGCACACCGCCCGCGACACCGTCAAGCGCTCAGGTCTTCCGCCGGAAGTCTATGACATCATAGAAAGGCGGTGTCGGTCCTAGAAGTACAGGAAAGTGACGTCTGGACGCTGGGCGGCTGCGCACCTGCCTTGTAGCCGGCGTAGGCCGCGGAGGCTTCCGGGACTTGTAGTCGTTGGCGAAAGTGGCACCTCCGACCCGTCCTGGGGCCGGGCGGCGCTTCCGAGGTGCTCCGCGCTGTCCTTCCGAGGCCACCTCCGCTTTGGACTGACCCGAGCCTCCACGCGTCCTCGCCTGCTATTGGGGAGCGTGGGAGCAGGGTCTAATGGCGATGATGAACCCCACGACCTTGGGTGCGAGCCGGAGAGCGGAGCGGAAGCTGCTGGGCCCGGTTCCCCTGCGTGCTCCGCGGGGTGAGGCGAGGGTGCCGCCCACTGGCCACCGCGGCCACACGTGGTTATGGCTTGGGTGTGAGGTGGCGGTTGCAGGTCTGGAGGATAAGACAGGCTCACAGGTTCACAGACGTGAAGTCGATTCTCATCTCATCATCGCGAAGGCGTGTGTTACTGACAGGACATCACCGATGAGGTTATCCCTGATCACCAACAGAACTACCACTTATCCCTCCCTCACACTCTGTGCAAGTCATTAAGCGTCACCAACATTCAGGGAGCAGAAGGGGTGGTTATATAAATTATCTGGAATTTTGTAAGATTTATATTTCTCTGTCCCAGCTCTTACATCAAGCATTTCTCCAGGGAGCCCAGATTCCATTTATTGGTGAATGGTACTAGAAATCAAGATCTGTGTGCTAGGTGTGCTCATGGTTATTGGCTGTCACTGCGTCTAGGCCACAACTAGGTAGGGAACCACCCAAATAAAAGTTGAGAGTGCTTTCAACTGGGAAGAGCATCTTGAACTCTGTATCCACAAGTTCTGTTCAGAAAAACCAGGAATCCAGACGTCTGCCACATAAATCTCAACCATGACAAGCAAGAGAAGCCAGAAGGTACTTCTTAACTAACATACTTTTAACACAGAAATTCCATCGCTGGGCTTTGCTTGGCTTTCTTATCCCTAACAGCAGAAGGTTTTGTCTAAGGGAAAAACACATGGGATGAGAGTGATTTTCAACACTTACTTCACAAGGATACATTTCTGTAGACTGCTGTCGTGTAGTCCTTAAAGGCCATCTTCTCACCTTCAGCACATCAGCACGTGTGGGAGGCATAAGCAGTGGGAGTCGAGTTTGAATAAATGCAAGGCCTATGTGGGAGTAACAGTATGGAGGAGGCAGCATGGGTAGGTGGATCAGATCCCTCAGGACTGTGGGCAGAAAGTAAGACAGGAGCGGCTGGGACTAGCAGTTGCCAGCGACTTGAAAATCATAGATGTGATTTTTTTCCCCTTTGTTTTTAACCATTAGCTAAATCTACACAAGCTTATGGTTTCAAAGTTTAGCTCAAAAGGATATAGCATCCTCTGAGTGAGGTCCACGGCTGAAGTGCAAACTAGTGAGAAGTTGGAAAAACCTCAAAGTCACGACCAAACTAAACGGAGACCTCCACCTGTGGAGGAAACAGGAATCTGCTTCTCTGAAATCGGTCAACGCAGCCCATGTTATTTGTGTAACAACATTGGCCTCTTGGGAACGGTAGGACCAGAAGGACTCCTCTGACAGGACAAGAAGGGTGACAGAGAAGCGGGGGTGGAGAGGGGCAGTAATATTCCTGACGTCTCACATTGTTTCAGTGGCCAAGTTTTACTTCCACCAGTGTCCTCCCCTTGCCCTCTGGCCAGTTCCTGCCTGTCCTTCACATATGAGTTCAGCCATGTCCCATGACCTTTCTGGAAGCTTTTGCTGACTTCTCAAGACGAACTTAGAAGTTTTTGGAATATACCCAGGATTTCTGAAACAATTTCAGTTCTATTAATAGTACTTACTACTGTTGACAGATAGTATACCTATCTCTTGTGTGATCCTTTCCTAAATTTTACCACACTCAAGTGGCCTATCTGTCCATCATCAGGTGAATAAAGAAAATCTATACACAATGGAGTACTACACCAGTATAAAGAAGGTTACATTTGAGTCATTTGTAGGAAATTGGATGTACCTTGAGACCATAATGTTAAGTAAATAAATCAGACACACAAGGTTACATATCATATGGTTTCTCTTATATGAGAAACTCAAAGTATAAATAGTTTAAAAAGCAAAATAAAAGATAATAGAAAGCAGTGGGATAGATCTTTCTCAGCAGGCAAGGGCATCACTCAGTGGAGGGAGGGAGGAAGGAGAAGTAAAAAGCATTAAGATGTGTTATGCACAACTGCCACCATCCTACGAGGAAAGTAATCATCACGTATGCAAACGTACTAATAACAATGAGCCAAAAAATCTTGGCAAGAGTGGATGATGGATGTGCTTGGGCAATAGCAATAGGAGTTGTAGAAACTGCCTCTGTTGTGGATATATTGTGGAGGTGGAGCTGAAAGTTGGGATACAGAATCTGAGGGGAAGAGAGAATTTGTAGATGACAACACAGATGGAGATGTTAATGAGATGTCAGTTGAGATGGGAAAGATGCATTAGGAGCAAGTTTGGAGGGAATATCAGCAGTTCAGTTTTTTAAAAGTCAGGTAGAAGATGCTCCTTAATGAAGCAGTTGTGATGAGTCTGGAATTTGGAAGAGTTTGGAAAACCACCAGAGAGGAACAAGCTTTGCCTGTAGAGTCCATGGCTGGTGGCTGCCAGGAGCAGCTAACACTCAGAATTGAAGATCTGTTACACTAAGGGCTGAGAGCCAGTGGCTTTTTTTTTCTTGCTTCTTTGAGACAGAGTCTCACTATGCAGTTCAGGCTGGATTTGGATTCACTGTGTAGCCTGGGATGGCATCGAACTTGCAGTAATCCTCCTGCCTCAGCCTCCCAAGCACAGGGACTACACACATGTGCCACCATGCCCTGCTGAGACACTAGCTTTTATTTTTGTTGTTCTTGTTTGTTCTTTTTTTGAAGCAAAACATTTATTTATAATTTTAAGATATACTTAATGATAATATTCACCACAGGAATTTGTACCTGTACATGATATATCTTGCTGCTTCTTTTTTTTCTCATTCCTCTCTCCCTTTAACCCCTCTTCCCCTCCTTATTTTTTTGTATATCCTTTTATTGGTACATTTTAGGTATACAATATAATGACATTCATCATTGGAGATTTGCACCTTTACATACTCTCTTGGTTCTAATTTTTTTCCTCTTCCCCTGCCCTCCCTTCAACCCCTCCATCCCTCCCTATTTACAAAGACTTTGTTTCCATTTTTTCATTTTCTCATATTAATCCCATTCCCTTCTATCCTTTCCCCTAGCCCTCCCACTTCCCCTTCCCCTTTTCTTCCTATTTCACATTATCTATTAATCCTTTTAGTCCTTGTATACACTTTCAGTTTCTCACACTAGAGAAACTATTTGGTATTTACACATGTGTGTCATATTTATTTCACTTAAGAGTATGGCCTCAATGTGCATCCATTTAGCTATAAATAAATGTCTCTAATTTCTCATTTTTTATGGCTGAGTAGTACTCCATTTTATTAAAAACCCACATTTTCTTTATCTAGTCTCCAGTTGATGAGCAACTGAGCTGTTTCCAAGCTTTAGCTATTACAAACTGTGCTGCTGTGAACATGGGCACACATATATCTCTGTGGTATGATTCTTTTAATTCTTTGGGAAGATCCCCAGCAGGGGAATAGCGGGGTCAAATGGGACCTCTAGCCCTAGTTCTTTGAGGTATCTCTATACTGATTTCCACAGTGGTTGCACCAGTCTACACTCCCACCAGCAGTGGAGCAGGGTTCCTCTTTCCCCACAGCCCCACCAGCATTTGTTATTGGTTAATTTCTTGATAGCAGCCATTCTTTCTGGGGTGAGGTAGAATCTCAGTGTTGTTTTCATTTGCATCTCACGAATGACCAGTGATGTTGAACATTTTTTCATATGTTTATTTGCCATGTCTACTTCTTTGTGTGAGAAATGTCTGTTCATTTCAGGTGCCCATTTTTGGATTGGGTCTTTAAATTTGGGAGGTCTGATTTTTTTAAGTTCTTTATAGATTCGAGATAGTAGACCTTTGTCTGATTCCCCTCCTTATTTACAAAAGTTTATTTCCATTTTTTCTTCTTTTTCCCTTGTCTCTTCTTTCCTTTTCCCCTCCCACCTTCCTTGTTCCCCTTGTCATCTGAACATTTTCTTCCTATTTCCCAATATCTATTATACATTTTGGTTCTTCTTTACACTTTCAGTTTCTTACACCAGAAAAACAATGCAGTATTTAAACATGTGTGTCTGATTTATCTCACTTAATAGTATGGTCTCAAGGTGCATCTATTTAGTTAGAAATGTCTCAAGCTTTTAAAAGCCAGAGCTGTTATCATCCAGGAAGCTCTGTTTGCCAGGTGAGGATTTCTATCTGACTTGAGCAAGAACCCTCAGCCGATTGGTAACATCGAAGGTGCCTGTATGCTGGTCCTGAAGCAGAGGCAGACATGGGTGAGTGTTGTCATAGGCTCAGGAACCAGCCCATGTCTGATTTCCATCCTAAGTGTGCCTAAGAATCCACACTAGCCAGTCACATTGGTAAGTATGGACTTTCCACAGTTTTTAAATTACAGATGCAAGTTAGATCTATCCTTTTGAAGAATTTCAGTTTATGATGAAAAATGTTATATGTTCTTGAAAAAATGTGGGGATACTACATGTATCAAAGTTCTTTTAGAGGGATAAGAACACTGCAAAAGCAGGACCACACTCAGTTACCTTGGCAGTGTCTTCCTGTTTAATATCTTGCTCTTTCACCAAGAAAAAAACAAATTGAAGGTTTTATCAAATTTGGCAATACTTATGATTGCCCTCCACTGGTTGCTTCCCAGTTGTTTTGTATTTTTGTTTTGTTTTAAAATTTTCTTTGTATCTCTTTGGTCGTTGTTGTTATTGTCTATTTCTTGTTGCCACGTGAGTAGGATAATGACGACAGATTTAACTGCACATGCTGTAAATATTAGGAGCAATCAGTTTTCTTTATTTTCCCTTCTCACAAACTGTACACAATTAAGGATTGTTTTCTTCATGAGATTTACATTCTCAGACCTGAAGAAAACAAGTGTGGGTGAGTTGAGTATGTGGATTTTAAATGTCTATTCAGTTGCCTTTCCAGTGAAGAACCACTTTACAATGCCATTGGATCGTGATTGTCATTTATCTGATTCCTAGATGGAAATCAGCCCAGCATGTGGGGCCTGGATAGCTCAATTGATAGAGTATTAGACTTAATCTGAGGGTTCAATTCCAATCCCTGTCCAGGTGCCAGTTCCAGCTTTGCTAATGTGCAACAACGTTTACCTGTCTAGAGTGAGGATTGTCAGGTCGCTAGCTACTTTCAGCCTTTATCAGTTGCTAAGGTTTTTTCAGAGTCATCTATTCCAAACAGATGATTTTAGCAGTTTGTAAATAATAACTTCCCGAGGAATGGACAGTGCAAAGTTTGTAACCCATGAAATAAAAGGGCACCACCTCTGGAATAGGGTATTTTAAAAATGGAACTTGAAATAACCACGAGAAATGCATTCACCGATGCAAAACACACGGCCTTGGATTTTTAGTCTTCGCCCCTCACAACCGAGCTACTTAGAGGCGCTCTTTCCCCTAATCCGCGGGCACCATCGGATTTTAATGATAAATACGAAGGGCCAGAAGTTACTTGACAAAGGCTGCAGAATGATAAAATATTCAGCCTACCCAGAATGTGTGTTGATGGTGTAGTTGACAGTATAGTGAGTCATATTTTTTCAAAAATACATGTTCTCTGCTGTCTAGTAAAGGATAGTACTCATTCCATTTACGGCTGACATGGTAGTGTACATAGAAAATTTAAGGGGCCATTAAATGTACAGAATGTGTCTAGCAGGAGAAAAGATAATCTTAGCTTATTAAAAAAGAAAGAAAGACAGAAAAAGTAAGGTGAGGATGTAGCTCAGTGGTCCACCATTTAGGCAGCATAGATGAGGCCCTGGCTTCAAGCAGCACGAAGCAAAACCTGAAGTGCGCGTGCAGCGGCAGCCCCGGGAGGGTTGGGCCCGCCCCACAGTTGGCTCCTGAGCCTCCCAGCCCTGGGCCCACGTTCAGAAAGGCCGGCGTCCCCCACGCGGTTCTCTGACGCAGCAGAGCCGAGCCGTCTCTGATACCGCCGTGTGTGACTGTCTTTCACAGCGCGGGGGGCTCAGAAGGGACGGAGAATGAAATCTGGGGGGTGATCGCTGTGTTGTGGTGCTGAGGATCAAACTCAGAGCCTGAGGCATGTAGGCGAGCCCGCCGAGGTCTGAAATTTTAGTGCATTCACTAGAATAGTAACGGGAAATAAAGTCCATGTGGCAAAATATTGTTTGGAGTTCTCCTCCTTCACAAATTCATATATGTAGATATTTGTATATTGTACCGAGCTGTAATTTTATCTCTTTCTGACTCTGGGTTGCAGTAAACAAAGAGAAAGAGAGAGGAAGGATGGAAGGAAGGAAGGAAGGAAAGGGAAAGACATTTTTGAGCAGACTTAATCAGATGGCAGCACCCCCCCCCCAGAGGCGGGGACCCGGGCGGGGTCAAAGGCGAAGGGGGACCGAGGCTCGCCTCCCTCGCATTCAGAATCAGGCTGGGATCTGGCGTCCGGTAAAGGGTCGGGACCAGGGTGCCTGGTTCCTGGCCTTGGCCGGAGGAACCTTCCTCCACCTGCCAGTCACCCCAAGAAGGCCCTGCGTCGGCCGTTGGGCGACAGGAGTCAGGCGACGTCCCCAGTCCCCCGTCCGCGAGGCCTGTGAACCCGGCTCGTCCTGTTTCCGGCTCTGCCCCCGCAGGTAAAGGAGCCCTCGGCCGGCGACCTCCGGGTAGAGAGCAGAGCGCATGCGCGTCTGCACCCTTAAGCTAGAGAAGAAGCAACTGAAAGAGCAGCGAGCAGAGTGGCGCAGCGGAAGCGTGCTGGGCCCATAACCCAGAGGTCGATGGATCGAAACCATCCTCTGCTAGGTTGGTTTTTTTGTGGGGGGGTACCAGGCATCAAACTCGAGCGGCCACCTTGCTAGGTTCTTTTTTATACACTCTGCGCAAAAATGGGTTTGTTTTTTTTTAGTACACGCTGCGCAATAGCAATCCCGTTTCTAGACCCCGTTGGGGCATCCCAAATCGCCCCGAGAGTCCTTGGGATAAATTCTTCTTTCCTATCTTCCTGCGAAATTTCTCTACTCTCCCACCAGTCGAGGGACCCCCTGGGCTGCCTGCCCGTGGTCATTTTGCTCCACGGAGCGCTGACAGCTGCACGCGTGGAAGCTGATCAGACACCACGCGGCGGCTCACGTCCAGGTAGCAACAGAGGCGCCAGGACGGAAGCGGGGAGGCCCGCAGAGCGTGGCGGCCAGGACCCCGGGGTACAGCAGGCGGGCGCGGGGGCGCTCCAGGGCTTGCTTGTCCCGTAAAGTGGTGCGAAGTCTTCCTGGATTTTTCCTGTCCTTTGAGAGTTTGTCCCAGACCGGCCAGGTTTCGGGTTTGTTTATTGTTGTTTTCAAAGTCTCCTTTAAAGCTCTTACGTTAATACTTCACCTGGGTGAGACGAAGCCCCCGGGAGACGCGGCTGTCCTGTGGGACCCCCAAGGCAGGCCCTGCGCGCCCACCTGCTCTCACCCCGGGCCGGCTCCACGGGGCGCGGGACGGGCGGGCAGTGACTCTTCCGCCGGGCAGGGCCTGGCCTGGGACCCACGCCGCCTTCCAGCGCTGCCCACCTCACTCCTAGGCCGGGCAGGGTGCCAGGAAGAGGGCAGCGAGCCTCAGAGCCACCGCGGGGTCTCCCGCAGCCGGGCTGGGAAGAGGACGTGGGCAGGGCCTGGCCGTGCTTCTTAGGCCCCGGCCGAGGACCCTCACAGCTGGGCTCCTGCTCAGTGGCTGAGGGACGGGCGGGGGGTGGGGGGCTTCCCCACTGCAGAGGTGGCTTCTGAAGGACGCAGCCTCCAGACACCGAGTGACTGCGCGGTCACGCCACGTACTGAGATGACACTGTCCCCAGACAGAGGGGGAGGGTGGCCTGAGGGAAGGACTGACGCTGGATTGCGCCCGAGTCACACGGACATTCGTCATTTTTATATATTCATGTTATCTCACAGCTGTATGTTACAAAGAGAAAAAGTTGCCCAGATAAAAATTCCTGAAAGACCCAAGTGGCCCGGACAGTTTTCTATCCACTGCTCTTACAGCGAAAGAGGACTGGTGTGTTTTGGTAGAAAGACTAAATTCTCCAGCCTTCTGAATGACTTGTTCCTCGGATACGCTGTAAAATCACTGACTGAATCATACTCTTAGGCCCCAATATTTTATATAGGTGAGGTTGAAGTTAGAGGCAAACTTCTTTAACACGTGCATTCACATAGGGGCCATAATTCATGTCTCACTGCCAGGCAGCTGTGAACCACCAGCGGTACATGTATGGCTGTCTATTGGGTCGCAGGGGACAGTCCTATGGGGTGCTACAGGCTGGTCAATAGGTCGGTCATGCACGGACGCCAGGGGTTCAAGCCAGCAGGAACGTGTTAGCAGCATACAAAGTCTACCTATCTCTAAAAAATGTTTCAAGCAGTGTTTAGGAAAGTCAGATCTAGACACAATTCAATAAGGGGCATGTAAACATGGTTATGAATGTCTTGGTGCCACTATTTCCGTTTCAGTTTTGTAAAAGTTGTTTAAAAATCCAGTTTCAGAACATAGAGATTATCTGCAGAAACCTGTGGTGCTGAGAACTCTCCCGTTTGCAGGGGAGAGCCTTGTACTGCCGCACAGCCAGGCCCTTCAGAGCCAGGATGCCCTGGAGCCCAGCTTGCCAGCAGTGTCAGCACCAGCTGCCAGTTTAAACCCGCCAGTGATATTTTCCAGCGTTTAGCAGCTTTTCCTCTGTTATCTTCTAATTTCTTTGCCAGTCGTTTTATCATCACTGCAACAGCTTTACTAAACAAAGCTGTGCCATGCCCACTTGCTTCTCAATAAACTCCAGTGTCAGACAGTTGAGCTTGTGCTGCAAATGTCTTACACCAGTTTTAGTAAACAGACACCCTCATAAGTTCTTCAAGGTACTGTCCATTTGCATATGCAGTTTATATAATACCAATATTTGAATTTTCTCCAGTCTCCACAGGCGTTCTTTAAAGAAACTGCTAATTCATGTTGGTATCTTGTCTCCATCTATGAGATGAAACTGACCATCTGCATCCCAGTAGTAATGCACAATTCTGTCCCCATCTCCATGGTAGGAACAGGATCTTTTATTAGACTTCATTTCTATTCCCTCTGGAGGTTTTTGATGACTTTTCACAAAGTCAGCCTCACAAATGGTTGAGCTTCCCTTTGGTCCCATTGTTAAACAGCTGAACTGACAGTTCCTGTGTTCCACTTCCTTTAGCTTCAGAGCTGCACAGCAGTGCTGGCAACCCTATGGCACATGTGCCACAGCAGCTGTTTGTTGTTATTGAAAGCTCTGAAAGGTTTGCCATCCCTGCCCTACACCATTTGTGCAGTCAGCCTTAAATGATCTATATTCATCTCCACTGCAGGAAGCCTGTTGGATGAGTTCCATAAAAGCTTTGAGTTTCTAGTAGCACGTTCTATGGCTGCCTTTCCACCTCAGCCGCCTGGTGTCTCGACAGTACACCATGTAGTGCAGGTGGGCTATTGTTAAGCTGTAACCATGGAATCAACCTCCTGAGACAGTTGCTGCATCTGTTACAGATTGTGGAAGTTCCTCACTGCTGGGCCCTGTGTCTGCCAACAGCTAGAGGCATCCTGCTGCGGATCTACAGCAGCGAGATCCACACTCACGCATGTCAGTAAGCACTGTGTATCTCATTCCTCCGCATTTGCCAGACACGTGGCATGGTCCTCCCCGGATGTTGGCAACATGCACCCAAAGGATCAACCCGAAGACACCACTGTCCACCTCGGGACTGTGTGATACCTTGACCATGACTCCTATGGTGGATTTGGTCTGTTTTGACCTCAGGACAGCTAATAATCCCATAATAACGGTCCGGCATATGATCAAGATGTTCTGTCTCTGTTTGAAACCCAGCAGTCCCATAATGAAGAACACGTCCACGGAGTGTGGCAGGTGATGTTGTGTGTTTTGCACCTAAATCCTTCTCTTCCCAGATGTGAGCATTCGGGGGATTTGTAAATATTTATATATTTTAGACACAAATTCTTTTTCAGATATAAAATTTGAAAGTATGATCTCCATACATTGTCTTTTCACTGTCTTGATAGTGTCCTTTGAGGCACCAAAGTTTTTCCGTTTGATGAAGTCCAGTTTATCTGTTTTTTCCTTTTGTTGCTCAAACTTTAGGTGTCATATCTAAGAACCCTAAATAATGATTTAGCCCTGTCTGCTCTTCTGGGAGATTTGCAGTTTTAGTCTTAGATTAGCCTTTGGCTTAATCTTTTTACCTCTGTGATGTAAGCGTCAAACTTCATTTTTTCATGTGAGCCCAACACACTGCTGAAAAGATGACTCTCTTCCTGTTGAATGGTCTTGAAACTCTTGGCAAACACAGTTGGCCTTAGACCTTTGGAGAGGTCTGGGTCCTCTCAATTACATTCCATCCATCTATGTTTATTCTAACACCAGTACAGTGTTGTTTTAACTTGCTTCTCGGTATGTTTTGAAGCCAGGAACTATGAGTTCTCCCACTTCGTTCTCCTTTTTCAGTGGTTTCATGCAATTTCATGTAAACTTTAGATTCAGCTTTTAATTTCTACAAAGAAGCCGGCTGTGATTCTGATAGGGGCTGCACTGGGCCTGTAGAGCAGAGGGGGTGGATTGCCTGCTTGAAATTAACTACTCTGATTTGTGAACATAAAATATTCTATTTATTATGATTTTCTTTAATTCCCCTCATCAGTATTTGTAGTTTTTCAGAGTGTAAGTTTTGCATTTCTTTCATAAAGACATTCCTAAGTATTTTTATTGGTTTTGATGCTGTCATAAATGGAACTGTGTTCTGATTTTCATTTTTGGCTTGTTTATTTTAAGTACATAGAAGTACAAGTACAATTGAATTTTGTGTTTTGATCTTGTGTCCTGCAACCTTGATGAACTAGTTTAGTAGTTGTAAGAGTTTGAATGGGTCATTTGGGGTGTTCTATACAGAAGATCATATCATCTGCAAATACAGGCAGCAGTTTTACTCTCTCCTCTCCAGTCCAGATGCCTTTTATTTCGCTCTCTTGCTGATTTACTCAAAGCCCCAGGACAGTGCTGACTGGCGCTCAAGGGTGGATCTCCTGCATCACTCCTCATGTTAGGAGGAAAGTGTATAGACTTTCATTAAGTGTGATGTGGCCTCTAACTCTGTGCATGAGTGCTTTATTAGGGTTAAAGAAATTCCCTTCCACTTCTAGTTTGTGGAGAGTTTTTATCATGAAAGAATGTTGGATTTTGTCAAATGCTTTTCTTCAGCTATTGATAAAATCATGTGATTTTTTATTTATTTATTTATTTTTTGGTACTGGGGATCGAACTCAGGTCCTTGTGCTTGCGCAGCAGGTAGTGAAAGCACTGAGCTAAATCCCCGGGCCCTACTTCTTTTCACATGTTGTTAGATGCAGTTTGATAGGGTTTGGGATCCACGTTCACAAGAGACATTCGTCTGTAGTTTTCTTTCCTTGTGCTGGCTTTGGTGTAAGACTTCTGGGTGGCAGGGGAGTTAGCTCAGTGGCACTGTGCCTGCCTCACAAGCGCAAGGTCCCAAGTTTGATCCCTGGTACTGGAAAAGAAAGAATCCTGGTATTGGCCTCGTGGAATTGATGTAAGTTAATTGATAGTTCTTTGAATGTTTGGTGGAATTCAACAGTGAAGCCACCTAGGTTGTATTTCTGTTGCAGGTAGCTTTTTAACTACTAATTCATCTCTGCCTATTCAGATTGTCTATTTCCTCTTGAGTCAGTTTCAGTAGACATTTATAGGAATTTGGTCGTTTCATTTACGTTTTCTAACTTTTGTTCACTTATGGATTAAAGGATCCCCCGTCTTCTCATGGTTTGATAGCACATTTCCTTTTAGTGATAAGTAGCATCGAGCTGCACGGATGTACCACAGTTAGTTTATGTATCCACCTGTGGTCTAGCTTTCCGGTCAGTTGCTGTTTGCATTTGCGATTTCTAATGAACATGTATTGCATACTGCTTTCCATCTAGGGATCCTGGTAGGATATCTCCGTTCAGATCTTTGCTCATTAATTTTAGTTTTTTTACTTATTGTGAATTTTCAACACGTGTCTTGCGAACATTTTCTCCAGTCGGTGGCTTGTGTCCTCTGTCTCGTAACAGAACAGGGATCATGAAATGGCTCAGGGCACGGACTGTCCCGCAGAGGAAGGGTTCAGCCAGGTGCGCAGAGCGGATGTCCTTTTGACCACCTCCGGGGAAGGCGAAGGCGAGGGGGATGGGGTGGAGGAAGAGCCTGGGGCCTGAGCGCCGGGACCGCCCTGTCTCGCGCCCCGAGTCCCCCCCCTTCCGACCCTCGCGCCTGGGTCCAACCCTCTCCCAGCTGGTTCCGAGGACGCTGGGAGCCCAGCGGCAGAACCTCTCGCCGCGACATGGGCGGTGTCCTGGGCCGGCCGCCGGCCTCGCCGCGGTCCCCTCCTGGTCACTGTGACACCCCGGAGGGCCCGGGAGCGCGCTCCCCGCCCCTGTACCGGGTGGGCCGCGTCCAGCAGGTGCTGCGCGCCCAGCAGGTCCTCTGCGCCCACGCCGCCCCACGGCCGCGCCCGGGCCCAGGTCCTGCTCCAGGTCCTTCTTCTCGGGCCGCGGCGGCCAGCGAGGCCAAGCTGCGCCTCCGCCTGTGCCAGGGCCGCGACTCCGCCGCGCGCGCGCTGCCCTCGGCCGGCTTCCTGCGGCGGACCATCTGGTTCCTGCGCCACCCGCGGACCGTGCCCAGCCCCGTGACAGTCAGGATCTGCCCCCCTGAGCGCCCCAGCCATCGGCGCCTGTGATCCTCTGCGCGGGGCCCTCGGAGCCCAAGCTGCTCGCCCAGCACGTTCCCGATGACTCGGACCGGAACGGCGCGCGCACCGCTGCCCGTCCGTCGGCCTTCACGCCCCTGGCGAAGCGGGGCGCCCTCGCCTTCGTGCCCAGGCCCGGGCCCCTACCAGGGCCCCTCGGCGCCGGCGGCCCGCGCTCAACCCCGAAGCCCCCTCGGCGCCAAGAGGAACGCGATCTACAGCTCCTACAGCTCCACCCGGCCCTGCCCGGCGCCCGCCAGGAGAGGCCTCCCCAGGTTTTCACCCGAGATCCCACAGTGGCCGCTGAGAAAGAGAGAAATAGGCCGTCTGCCCCGGTCTGAGAGTCCGCCGGTAGCGCGCAGCGCGTCCTCGGGAACAGCTGGGCTCCCTGGGCCGCACAGTGAGGAGGCCCCGCCTCTGCCGCCCAGTGCTGGGCGCCTGAGACCCCACCTCCCGAGCGCGGCTCCCCCGTCTTTGATGAAGGCTGGACCTCGGGGAGGAAAGCCGGGCAGGAGGAGGCTGAGGCCTCCGCAGACTCCACCCCCGAGGCCTGGCCTGGCACCGGGCCCTCCCCATGCATCGCCCGTCCTCTCCCAGGAACCGCACCCGCTGCTCAGATCCTCAGCTGGGCAGCCTGGACAACAAGTCTTCGGGCTCGCCCATGCCCCGGGGAACGCACGGTCAGAGGCCCCTCCCGCCCACTCTCCGGGCTGCAGGCCCGCAGCTGCTCCCTCCCGGCCCGCGGGTTGCCAGGTCTGCCCCGCCCCCAGACCCATCTGTTGCTGCCCCCTCCTCTCAAAGCACTCCGTTTGGGGTCTGGGGTAGCGGGCTAGCCCAGCGCCCCACCTTTCTGCACCCGCACCTCTCCCTGCAACTTCTGCTGCCTCCTGGTAAGGCCAGTTTTGGGGGCCCGATCTGGCAGTCAGACTGCAGGCTCAGGTTCTCCCTGTGCCCAGCAGCAGGCGTCTTGACGCCCGCGCTCAGGCCCGGCCCGGCGGCCTGCCGCCCTTAGCCCTACCCTACGCCTGCCGCAGCTGCCGCCTCGCGCCCGAAGGCCCTTGCCGCAGCTCTGGTCGCCCCTGGCCGGATCCCGTCCACCTCTCCAGCCGGCACAAGCCGAGACCCTGCGGCCCGGCCGCCTCGGGATTCCAGTAGAGTGTCCCTGGGTTGCTGCCACACCCGGCTTCTCCCCAGACCCCGGCTTCGTTTTCTCACCCCAGCAGCCTCCTTCCAGGCCCGCTGTGCCCAGAGCCACTGTTGGCAGCCAGGTTCCTAGTGCTGTCCAGGTCGTCCCTGTCCGGGGTGTTGGCGATTTAGAAGCACGGGGAGCCCTGTGTCCCCCGCAGCCCTTTTGCACTCCCACCTGCCTACACTGCCCCTCAGCCCCTCGAGCCTGACTGTTTCCCCAGGTGACGCTCCCCAGCCTGCATTTGGGGCCACAGATGGGCAGAGACAAGGTGTCCCCCAGGCAGCTCTTGCCTCAAGCTTCGGTGGCCCTCTCCTTTCTGGGAACTGAGCAGTGGTGCCCCAGCCCCCGGGCTGGACCAGCCCTCAGCATTTCCGCGCAGGCGGCCCTCGGGGGCGGGGTGCTCTCCGCCTTTGCCTCGCAGGTCCTTGCCAGCAGCCCTCTAGGCTCTGCCTTTGACTGAGAGAGTCCAGGCCCTGGCCTTCAGGTTGCCACCCAGAGCCACCTGAGGGGACCCAGGGGCCCAGTGTTTGGCAGCATGGCCCCTCGACCTTTTGCCTTTGGCGGATCAGTGACCCCCATGGAGTTGGAGGAGCCTGGGGTCACTGTGGCCACCAGCAGAGGTGGCCACTCTCTCTCTGGGGCTCTCGGAGTGGGAGGAACAGCGCCCAGTGGGGTCAGCAGGCCCCGCACCACCTGGGAGAGAGGCCGGGGCCAGAACCCTCGGGGCCTTCCCAGCCAGGCCTTGCCTTCCTCCTCAGGGAGAGCCAGTTCCTCTTCCCGGAACCCTGCTGCCGCCCCCTGTGCGGGCAGCAGCGGTCTCCCGGCAACCTCTGCCCCTCCTCAGGGCTTCGTGGGCCGGGATCCTCTCAGGTCTCCATCCCGTTTGTTTTCCATCGGTACAAATCCACAAAGCCCAAGGAGTCGGGAGCGAGGGCGTTCACCAGAACCAGAAGTAGTGACTTTCCTCTTCAGAGCACGGGTAGGGCCCCGGTGTCGCTGTGGAGAGCCAGTTGCTCCCTTCCTCTAAATCCTCTGAATGTCCTCAGTTCCAAAGGGAAAGCGCTGGGTGTCCCCTGGGGCCCCGACCCACACCCTCGAGGCCGAGGCCGGCACAGGACCAGCAGTCACTGACTGGAGAGGCAGTGACTCCCCCTCCTGGGTGCTGGTGTCTTGGGGACAAGGACCAGATTCTCCCTAAATCTCAGCTTTCATTTGGCCCTAGAAAGGGTTCCCTGTCTTTGGTCCTTCGGGGTGCGCCCTTCTCAGTTCCTCGCTCCTTGCTCCTCATTGGGTTCTTCAGGAGCTCTGGGGGTTTGACCTCCAGGCAGCTTTTCCTGGAAGACCAGTGGGAGCCCCAGGGTCTGCTCTTGTTGGGCTCCTCCTCCTCTGTGCTGTTTTTCTCTTTACCTCGATGGGGCAACAGCCCAGCCCCATGAGCCCCTGCCAGCTTAATCTGTGAGCTCGGCCTGTCGGACCCCAGAACCTTTCCTCATCCCAAGAAAGGGGTGCATTGGGCCGGTCTCCTTGTGGGCTTGGAGCAGGCCGGGGACTTGCTGGTCACCTCCTCCTGCCGACCACACTCCAGGACGCAGATGCAGAGACCTGCTCTCCAACCCCTGGTGGATACTGAGGTGCATCTGGAGCTTTCCTTTGGGCTCCACTTTGAGAGGTGGCTTCTCCTCTGTGGGGCACAGTGGGGCCAGGGTGGGGGCCAGGGAGGTGGCACCGTGCCGCTGCTCCTGCACTGCTGGTCTGACCGCTCTGGGACAGCCACAAGCCAAACACTCATTCAGTGACCTCATCAGATGGCCCCTCTCCTCAGCCAAGTGGGCAATGCGAAAGGCCTTGGCCCGCAGAGAGCAGGAAAAGGGGCAGAGCAGGTGCCTGGCTGGGGCGGTGACATCTCCTGCACTCTTCTACCATCCTGACCCTCTCCAAAAGGTGAGAGTTAAAAATAAATATCCCGTCTCCTATTTTATGAATGTCTTGGAAGAAGCCTAACTAGAAATACATGCGATAGTAAATTGAATGGTAAAATAAAAACAAATTGTTGAAATAAACCTGTGATGTAGGAATTACTGTGGAACTCATATGGACGTGGGAGCAGAGAGATGTTAAGAAACTCACCCATGCCAGTCCAGTTCACAAAAGCTAGCTTTGGGATTTAAACTCTAGTGACTCCACTTGTCCCCCCTTGCTGCACAGAGCCAAGGGTAGAACTCCGTGCCAGGTGCGTCTGGCTCTAAATATCTGAGTTGCTCCTTAGGCCTTCCACACCCAGGATAGCTGACAAGCAAGGAAGGAGTGTCAGACCCCTGCGGCCCTCCTGACGGCTCTGGGCCATGGGACTTGCCTTCCCTAGGATGCTCAGAGGGGAGCTACGGCTTAGTTAAGTATGGGACCTGTAAGTATGGTAGTGACCCGAACACATTAAAAGACACACGGCCATTAATCCCCCTCTAAATATTCTGCCTCACTTTGAACACACTTATTCTATCATTCTTGTCACTTTCTCAAGCAGTTCTGGAAGTCTTTCGTGTCTTTAGAGGTTTGATGAAAAATATGGTGACTGCTGCTGGCGAGGGTCACCCAGTGAAAAGGTGAACTCAGAAACATGGCACTGTGTCCTCATCTGCCTTAGACACCAGATCTGGCACTGTGTAACTGCTGGCTTTTCCCTAAAATCAAAATGAGCATTAAAGGTAAACTGGATTACTTCAGGATATTGAGGCGGTCAGGATGGTACAACTAAAGGCGCTCATGAAAGAGGACTTCAGAACTGCTCCAGAAAGTGGCGAGAACAATGGGATAAATGTGGCTGAAGAGAGCAGGGATGTGTTGAGAGGGGTTGATGGCAACACGACTGTTGAAAATTTACTTTTTTTCTTTTACTGTAAGAAAATTTTAAACATCACCAACTTGATTTCTTGTGTGACTAACACTGACCAAGAAAGACAAAAACAGCATCTTCATGCTTAGATTGTCACAAAAAAGGAAGCCTTTTTCTGGGATGGCAGACAGAAACATCACTAAGAAAATCACTGGCAGATGCTCAAGGCTTCTCTAAAGTGCTCTACCACTATAGAGCGAGCCCCCGACCCATCCTTCCTTCCAATATCTGCCCTTCTCACTTCAAAAGAAAGGCACACCGCCTCCTTCTTATTTGGGAAGAGGTGGCAAATTTACCATTGATTTCCAGTGGATCAGCATGTTTTCTAGCAAATGGAATACATGAAAATCTCCAGCCTGTTATGGTTTTATATTTTCTTTGCATTGGAAGGAAAAGTATTTGTACTTCGCTCTGAGGGCTGTGTTACATGTATGCTTGGCAGGCATCTTCAGCTCATGCCACGCCTCTATTCCATTCCATGATTCTTAAAATATAGATCAGACTAATGGGAATGCTTCATGAGCTCTTCTTTAAAGCAACGTGGCAGTAATTATAAAGGCATAATTTTATCTCCACATACATACACTAGATTTATGTGTAAATCTACATATAAATCTAAATTATGGAAAAAACAAATAAATTAAATATAAATTGTAGGAAGTGGAATGCATTAAATTTTTTAAAGTTTATGCAGTGGGGGTCCATGGACAAACTTGGGTGAGATAGGAAGAGGAAGGCCTAGTGTTCTTTTTTTTTTTTTTTTTTTGGTACCGGGGATCAAACTCGGGTCCTTGTGCTTGCGCAGCAGGTGGCAAAACCACTGATCTAAATCCCAGACCCAGGCCTAGTGTTCTTGATTGATATAGGGGAGTAGATGTAACTCCCAAACCTGCTAGGCATCTGAAGCACGAGTTCGTGTTCTCTAAAATCGAAGAATGACTGCTAGGAACAACAGAGGTTAAGAGTAGAAAAAATTTATTGAGAGAAAAATAGCTTCTGTCTAAGAGGGACAGAAGGGAGACTGGAAAATGAGTTGCCTGCCCACCCTATGTTTCAAAGAAGTTTTATACGGCAAAGCCATGTGGTGAGGCGGGTACAAAGTGGGACAAAACTATAAGACCCAATGGAAATTTACAAGGTGGGCATGAGGTGGGACAAAACTATGACCAACCAGTAAGATTACAAGTACAGTCACCCAGGTAATACTGATTAAATGAGGACATCTAGACACAAGCCATATATCATAGATAGGTAAGTTAATTAGAGATCCCGTAGGCAGTTAGACGGGGCTGCCCTCAAGGCACCAGCCCTCCGGGAGCCAACACAGACAGGAGCCAACCTGGAGAACAACTGAGGCGTTCACTGATTAGCATTATAAAAAAGAAGAGGCACTACTTCCCCCAGGGATAGCAGTGATTGATATTTTATTTATTTATTTATTTATTTATTTATTTATTTTTTAGTGATTGATATTTTAAATGGGAAATTCCTTGTGACTTGTCTTCCCATTGGATCCCCATTTAATCAGTATTACCTGGGTGACTGTACTTGTAATCTTATTGATTGGTCATGGTTTTGTCCCACCTCATGCCCACCTTGTAAATTTCCATTGGGTCTTATAGTTCTGTCCCACTTTGTACCTGCCTCACCACATGGCTTTGCTGTATAAAACATCTTTGAAACGGGGGGTGGGCGAGCAACCCACTTTCCAGTCCCCCTTCTGTCTCTCTTAGGCAGAAGCTTTCTTTCTCCCAATAAATTTTTCTACTCTTAACCCCTGTTGTTCCTAGCATCCATTCTTTGATTTCAGAGAATACAAAGTCGCGTTTTGGATATCTACTAGGTTTGGGAGTTGCATCTCTTCCCCTATATCACTGGGATGGGAGATTGGTTGGACACCTACAGTATATTGTTGTGGCAAATCTTCGAGTCGAAATGATCTTACAGAGACCAGGAGAGTTGGGTAAAATAAGAAAGAAGTTTATTGCCAGGCAATGGCCAGTCCCAAGAAAGAGTCCTTATAGACTGACCCTGAGTTCAGATAATTTTTCCTTTAGGTACCTTTTACAGAGTAAAGAGTTCAAGTAGCTGTCAAAACAGTGAGGGACTTTTTATGGCTTTAAGGTGGGGGCTTACATAAACAATCTCAAGGCTGTTTTCTTATCTCTCCGGGAACAGGCTGTCTCACTTGAGGGGAAGGGCCACCCAGTATTTTTTAAAGTGGGGACAGGTTAACGCAGACGGGGTCTTTGCAACAGCCTACACAGAGCACAAAAACAACGTATTTTACAGTTCACGGACAGATGTGCTACAGTAATTATTCATTCCAAGTTATGTTTGGCAGCTTCTTCCACTTCAACATGACAGAGTGCTGTGCAGCAGACTGAACAGGGAAGAAAGAGGTCTGTTAACTGATAAGGAGCAATTTCCAGGTGAAGTTGTTAAATTAAGAAAAAGCAAAGTGCAAAAGACCGTATTACTTTGTAAGATGCAAGAAAGAAGGGGAAATAATAAACATACACATAGAAAGATTAATCAGAAAGCAATAGTTAATTGCTAAGGGGGCAGTGCTGGGGGTGGGGGACAAGAGGGTGGAACAGATACGGGAACCGAAGTGACACCTTTTTTTTTTTTTTGGTATGGAAAGAGGAAAAACTGAAAGCAAAGTGAAAGAAATGACCTTCAATTATGTTTCAATACGGAAGAACGAATCAAATTATTTTTAGCACAGTATCTGTAGCAGGGTGAGAACTACAAGCAAATCCTGGACTCTAATTGATTTTTCCTTTGTCATATGACAAAACAATTTTGAAATATTGTAGTGTATTATGAAACAGAGCACATGAGCAACTATATTGATGTTGTTTCAGCCAGGGCTCTCACTGAGGGGGGAGGGACATACCCATAAGAGATGAGAAGGAAGTCAGGGACAGATCAGAGCTAAACATTTCATTGTGAACTGATGATTACTAAAGTGCACATGTGTGCATCCGTGTGTGTGTGTGTGTGTGTGCGCGCGCACAGAGCTGGGTGTACATTTGTTGTGTGTGTGTATTCACAGGCAGGTATTTCCTAGATAGTTTTGCTAAAAGGTCCTAGAAGCAAAGATACACAGGGGCAGTGAGCACAGCTGGACCTGGATATGGTCTCTAAAGTCACTCAGGCCACCTTTGAAGATAGCTGACTGAGGGGCTGGTACAGGGTGGATGAAGTTGAGCCTGGAACAACTGGTTATGGCTGAAGTTCAATACATCCAAAGACCATGACAGCATAAAATCACAAGGAATCCCACCTCATCGGGCTCCCTCCTTTCCCTCTCAGGTCAGGAATCACTGCTGTCTGTGTGGTTCTTGCCATGGGAGTAGGTCTGACTCAGTACATCTAAATTACACATTTACTGCTTCCAGTGGCTAGGTGTGTGCTGGGGGAGCTGATATCAAGGACTAAGGAGAATGCTGAATCCTATAGGAAGTGGAGAATGCTTTTTGTAAAGGCTGTTACTGAATCAGCTAGAAGATTGGAATACAAATGAGGGATTTATTTAGTAATATATCAAATTAAATATGTCAGACTGATAATTATACTGTGGTTTTATAAGAATATCTTTACTTTTAGACAATAGTTAAGAGCAAATGATCATCATATAACTTAAACTTAAGTGATTATACTTTTATCAGGATTTGCCTATTTATTCTCTATGGGTATCTTTGTACTTTTATTCTTGCGTATTTCTCATAAGTTTGAAATTAACTTTCAAGTGAAAAGTTTAAAAGCTTTTTAATGCAAATTTGAAAAATAGTATAATGAGCATTCAATTCCTATCAGCCAGCCTGGGCAAAGTAGCAATATTTTGTCAATGTTTCCTCCATCACTCTTCCATACCAACTAGTATTTTAAAGCAAATGAAGACAGGAGAGTCCAAAGCACTCTGTAGTGACAATAAACAAAGAAAGATAAGAATTACTTGGCCCGGAGTGAAAGGAGAGGAAGGTAATTTGCAAACTGCTGTCCATTCTTGGAGCCAGGCCTTGACCCAGACATCACAGGGAGGAGCCCTCTGCCTGCAGGCAGCCAGGAGCAGGAAGCAGTAAATCTGTAATTTAGATTTTCTGAGTCAGACTAACTTCCATCCCATCTGGGAGAGCCCTACCTGAAGGCCGGGGAAAGAGAAAGAGAGAAAGCACTCAGGGGTGATTTCCAGACCTGTAGAAGAAAGGAAAGGCATCCTCTGCAGGGAGGAAGCCCAACCCACGTGAGCAGAGCACAGTGGATTAGCAGTGCGTCGCCTCCTCCCCCGGGAAACCGTGCCCTCTCCGGGGACCCCAGCTGCGGGCCAGGCCGAGAGCCGCTGGGGACCCGGGGCGGTCACCGGTCTTCTGTTGCCAGAGGACTCCACGCGGGGACGGGCAGGCGGGCGGGCAGCACGTGCCGTGGCCCCTCGAGGGCAGTGTCGCTGGTCGCGTCCGCGGCCCAGGAGACGCGGTGGACCAGGCTCCCGGGCTATCAGCTCACTTCCTCCTGCGCCACCTCCTCAGGCCCAGCTGTCCGCACCGCCTCTAGACACTGCTCCCGTTTCCTCAGCATTTGGGGGGTTCTCCCTTTTCCTCTAAGAAATAGAGGAGAAAGAGCCCTTTGTGGATGACTCAAGACACTAGCCGGGGAAGAAACACGAGAAACTCATAAAGGAAACCACGGGCCTGTAGAGACTCGAACTCGGGACTCTGGGTTCAGGGTCCACAGCGCTGAGCAGTAACCCCTGGCACCCCGGAGCTGGGAGGACTTCAGGGCTGGGGCTGGGGTTGGGGTGCAGTGAGGTGAGGGTCAAACAGCCCCTTTCCGTGAGGACCAAGTCCGGTCGCTGCCTCGTAAGGCCAAGGTCCGGACCACGGCGGCGAGGGCCCCTGTCCAGCCCTCTGTTGAGTCCTCCGCCCCGCCTCCCTGTCTCCTGGGAGTCTGAAGAGGCTGTCTCCGCCGACCCCGACCCTCTAGGTCGCTGCACGAGGCTGGGGGCGGGGGGGCTCGGGCCAGCCCGCGGGGCCCCTCCCCACTCATCCCCCCGCGCCCGAGACTCGGGAGTCGCTGCTGCTGAACCCTGAAATCAGCGCGCCTGGAGCAGGGGCTGGAGGGCCCAGCGGCTCTGGGTGCGCTGCTGGGGAGAGCGATGGGAAGGGGCCCGCACCCCACGCCTGCCCGGGACCAGCCGGGGCGTGAGCCAGACACAGGGGTGAGGCCCGCACTCAAGGCGGACGGCAGGCAGGGTGGGCACGCAGCAGCTAGTGGGGCGCTCACGGGAGGCTGGGGCGGCCGTTCCCGAGGAGACCAGCTCCAGGCTCTCAGCTGTCAGCCTGTTGTGGATTTTGCTGGGAGTAACCGAAAAACTCACAGGAGACTGAGGAGCAGGGGTAAAAACAACAAAATTTATTTGCTAGCAGGCCAGCCTCACAGGAACACGCCTTCAAGGCCGGACCCCAGGACACAGTGGAGGCTTACATTTATACTTTAAACTAGGTCTGGTCATGGGATTTACAGAAGCTTAGGGTCTACGTGTACTTTTGCTCGAGAGGCATGGTGACTGTTATCTTGGTGTGGACATCGGGCCTCACTTGGGTGGGGGTTGCGGTTAGGCACTGTTGCAGGCATTTGCTTATCTCCTGCCCACAAACTTGTGGTTAATGCGAAGCATCTGGTATTGCTATTCTGAGAAGTGAAAGAAGCAAGCGAAGTAAGTTACAGAAGCAGAACCAGGCAGGCAATTGTTCTATGTTATTTTATACTTTCCTTAACAAGCCAACCTGAGTCCCGACAGGGCAGACCCGAAGGAAGTAATTATTCCTCTACCCCAGCAGGGCTTCCTGACGATCTGAGGAGTCTGGTTTCACGACTAATTTGGATGGAGAATTTTAAATTAAACTTTTTAGATCTTGCAGGTGACCTTGTCAACTCATTTATGTATGTAGTCGGGGTCCCCGTGCTTGGAGCCCCCACCTTGGGTCCCCCAGTCCTTGGTCCTGGAGGAAAGAGGAGTAACACTGGGGAGATGTGATCTCTTGGGGACCAGAAAAAGTTCGGCTGTGCATTAAGGAAAAACAAGGGTGGCAGATGCGAAAGGTTTCAAAATGTTGAAATAATTAATGCCTGCTCTTGACCAGTTAAAGATTGAATTATGGAAGTAGTGAGCAAAACATATTTCCCCCGTAGGGGATTGAACCCGTGACCTTGGTGTTACTAGCACCACACTCTAAGCAACTGAGCTAAGCGGCCCATTAGGAGGACCCTTTTCCCCCCTTAATATAAAGATTTCTGAACTACCCTTAACCAGGACGGGACTCCATGGAAAGATTTGAAGTTTTGAAGATCTCCTTAACCTCGTGTGGCGGCCAGACAGCTCCGTTTCGCCGGGCCCAAGGTTGCCTCCCTGTCGACGCTCGCACTGCCGCCGGAGGGGCTGCTCGCTCCCTGGGCCCGGCAGCTGCGCAGCCCGGTTCTCTCCGCAGCCCGCGGGCTGGGAGCGTTAGGTGTGGCGAAGAAGGTCAGGGAAAAGGAAGCGGAGCTGTTCCCGCCCGGTTTCGAACGGGGCACCTTTTGCGGGTAAGGGGAACATGATGACCACTGCCCCACGGAAACGCGCAAAGAGCGTTCCAGGCCCCAGGTGCGTGGCGCGGATGATCTCCCCCGGGAAGAGAGCGGGGCTCTGACTTCCGCGCTCGCCAGCCGTCTCAGGAGGCCCGGGTGAAGCTCGAAGCTCGGGCCGCCGCGTAAGGAAACGGCCGTGGCCTCCTGAGGTCTGCGGAGCGGCCCCACGCGGGTGGACGCAGCCTTCCAGAATTCTTCTTTTGCTTAAAAGCTTGGATTTTAACCTTAGCAATCATTGCTCTCAGCTGTTTGACAAATACCCGGGTACGAATGCCGAAAGTCGGGGCTCTTTCAGGTACCACTGCCATCCCACCGAACTGGAGGATTTCCCCGGGACAGCGCTCCACCCGCGGAAGGAGCACATGGGACAGTAGGAGGTGGCAGGCGGGGATCAGAAGCGCAAAGCCGAAAAGCCGAATAGCTTGCCCAGAAGGGCAAAGCACACAAGCATCAGTGAGTCAGCCTTCAGCGTGAGCCCCTTAGGCCACGTTGCTTCTTATCCCAGCTGAGGAGGACTTTCACCTCTTCCATACACTGCACAAAATGGCAAGCCAAGAATGGGTAAAGATTTTTTTTGGTACCGGGGTTCGAACTCCGGACATCATGCTTGCCAGGCAGGCGCTGTGCCACTGAGGTAAATCCCAAGATGTGGTTTTTTAATACAATGGAGTACTACTCTGCCATAAAGAAGGATGACTTGAGACATTTATAGCTAAATGGATGCCCTTTGAGACCATACTCTTAAGTGAGAGAAATCGGACACAACATGTGTAAATACTTCGTTGTTTCTTTGGTGTGAGAAATCGAAAGTGGAAATAAGGACTAAAATGTGCTGAAGACCCCTGCAGGTAGGTTCCAGTACCCACCTGCCCAGTGTGTGACACAGGCCTGAGAAAAAGAATACACTAAGAGAGAGAAAGCGGGGCCCAGGATGACCAGTGCCGGTGCAACTGACAAAGGCCCTGGCCAGTCCCAGGCACTGACTTTTATCGGCAATCAATTGGGGTAAAGGTGAGCTATGTACAGTTTCTATAAAAATTAATGTAAAAAAGGCTCAGAAAGGACAAGACAAAGCATTCTCGAATTAGAAACAGAATAGACAAGATATATAGCTGTAATTGGAACGTTGTCCTTCTAGTCTGGAGGTTTTAGTTGTGGGAACGGACTCTGGGTGCAGTTACTCTGACCTCAGCACGTAGGCTTCAGCCGTACTCACGTCTATAAACTAGCAGACTGCGGGGCTAACTCTCCACAGTCTGCTTTGGGCATAATCAGTATTACCGTCCTCTGCAAAAATGTATCATAGATATTGGGAAATGGGAAGAAAATGTTCAAATGGGAAGGGGAACAAGGCGGGGAGGGACAAAGGAAGGAAGGGACAAGAAAAAAGTGAAAAATAGAAGGGAAAAATGGAAACAAAGCTGTTGCATATAGGGAAGGGAGGCGGCCTGGGGAAGGGATGGGAAAAGAAGACGCAGGGTGTATCATGTACAGCTGCAAATTCCCAGTGACGAGTGTTACCATTATGTGTATCTAAAATGTTCCAGTAAAGGATTTGGGGGAAAAAAAATCAAGCCAGCTGTCAAGGCTGCAGTGATCTGTTTCAATTTTATAATTTAAATACTTTAAGTGTTTCTTTTTTTTTTTTTGAGACAGAGTCTCCTCAAGTGCATTCCAGGCTGGCCTTTAACTCCCCACCGATCGGTAGCACAGGGAATCTCAAATTCTTGATCTAAACTCGAACTCAAGACCTAAACCTCCCGAGTGCTGGGATTACTGACGTGCTCCACCATACCCGGCTAAAAATTTTAGCATGTGGTTTTCTTGGTGAAATACGATTTGTACGATAAAATTGCTTCTGTTTTTATCATTTCGGTGTCTGTGCTTTTATCTACTGTATGATTTCAATCTACAAACTAGTAAAGATTTTAATCCTTTTAGTGAGTTATTCTTTTTTTTTTTTTTTTTTTTTGTAGCCCAGGCTGGCCTCGAACTCACAGCGATCCTCTTGCCCCAGCCTCCACAGGAGTTATTCTTTTGGCAAAATGAAAATACATAGATAATTTTCTTTAGTGCGCTGACGTTATTTTCCTTTTGTACATTAACACATGTTAGTGATTGTTGTGCCCAGATTACGAAGTCCCAAAGACCACCAGGAGGCCGTTTCCGATGTAAGCACACGAGGGTCATTTATTCAAGCTTAAGCAGGGACTCTCAATTGTCACCGACACAGCGGATCGAGATTGAGAGCCCCGAGTTCCAAATTAGCAGGGTTTTTATAGAGGTTACAGCAAGCTTCGGTCATTAGCAGCCATATGATTGGTTAACATTTAGCAAGTATGAAGTGTAGAATTTTGATTGGCTAGGCTCATTGGGGGTTGAAGGGGATTACGTACAGGTTTTTACAAGAAAAATGGGGACAAAGGTTAGTGGTCTACTGTCACGTACTGATGGTCGTAGACATCTTGACTCATGGTCATGACCACCTTGTGTGGATAGTCAGCACGTGAACAGATTGTCCTATAGATAGTGGGCCCGGGACACTTGTTTCTAGGGCAAACAGGTGGCTGAGTCATGAGCTTAGGAATCTTGAGTTACAGATCATGTCTTTTGTCCCAGATTAAGCACATTTAATCATTAATTTGAAAGAACAAAGGAGACTGCTCCATTTTGGACAAAATGGAGTCATTCTGGTCTCACATTAGCAAAATGGAGTCACTTTTGGTCTCACATGATGATCCATCTCCACTGTAAGTGAGTAAAGGAGACAAAGTTCGGATGCTGAACTGACTGCAAACTGTCATTTAAATTTCAAACTTTACAAAACAACACTCCCAGGAAGATGTGCAGCTTAAAGGAAGAGCAATCTTTGAATGCTACCTAGGTTATTCAAAGAAAAAAAATTGGTCCTTTTTGTTGCCATTCTACTATGAAATTGTAGGTTAACATAAATTATAGCAAGTATAATGGCATGGCCTTCTGTTTCCCAAGATCTACACTGTACTCTGGGCTTGATCTGCTCCTTTTCTTTGAAATCAAACCTTGAGAGCCGGGGAATATCCTGCCTGATGCTTGGGCTCTCCTGTGTTTGCACATAGGTGGTGGAGTTTCCTTATTATTCGTCTTAACTGACAAGGAAATGCGCCTTGGGTGAAAAAGATCTTAAAGGAAAAAAACATTAAAATGTATTGGGCTCGGAGCGCCCGGAGCGGTTGTCCTGCTCGGGGAGGGGTCGGTGACCCGGAAGAGGGAGCTCCGTGGGGCGGTGGTCGGCAGCGGCCCCTCACGCCAGGAGGCCCGGCCGCCGCAGACAGCCACTTTCCAAAGAAAGAAAAAGAAAGGAAGGAAGTTCACTTTATCGAGAAATACAAACATTTGCTTAAATCCGTGGAGCTTTCTCTGGGTTTGTAAGGTTAAAAAGAAAAGCTTTTCCTGGTTATCGGGACGGCAGCATCTGGGGCCCTAGCGCTGGAAAAGGGAGGGCGCCTGATTTGACCGAGGCCGGTTGGGCAGAGGAGCAAAGGCGGGGTAAGGAACCTCGAGTCCTGGCTTCCAGGTTTGTGCCTTTAAGCCTCTCTCTCTCTCTCTCTCTCTCTCTCTCTCTCTCTGTCTGTCTCTGTCTCTCTGTCTCTCTCAGTCTCTCTCTCTGTGTCTCTGTCTCTCTCTGTCTCTCTGTCTCTGTCTCTCTCCCTCTCTCCGTCTCTCTGTCTGTCTCTCTCCCTCTCTCTGCCTCTCTCTCTCTCTGTCTCTCTGTCTCTCTCAGTCTCTCTCTGTCTCTGTCTCTCTCTGTCTTTCTGTCTCTCTCTGTCTCTCTGTCTGTCTCTCTCCCTCTCTCTCCCTCTCTCTGTCTCTCTGTCTCTCTCTCTGTCTCTCTCTCCCTCTCTCTCCCTCTTTCTGTCTCTCTCTGTCTCTCTCTCTGTCTCTCTCTGTCTCTCTCTCCCTCTCTCTCTCTCTCTTTCTGTCTCTCTCTCTCTCCCTCCCTCGTAAAGCACTTTCTATATTTTGAGATGCAGTGTCTGTTTCATCACTTCATAACTAATCTAAATTTCTTTGGTTAATAAACCAGTTCCTAGTTTCTGACATTTGGTGTCAGACACAATTTTAGGATGTGTTTCTTGATGGAATTTTCGCCTCTTCTTGCCTTTATTTTTTTACATGCTTTTATCTGTTGTATGCTGTGTCACACAATTTTGCTGATTCACTCCTTTGTAAATTATATTTTATTTACAGTAGGAAAAAACAATGTAATTCTTACAAATAAACCTTTCCACATACTTTATCTATTTATTATTTATTTTAAATAATAAGGACTATCCATTACCACACATCACCAGTTCGGACATAAGTATATCAGGAATATGGGGACGGTAAACAGATCCCAGAATCAGTGAAAGCTCCCAGGTCCACCATGAAGACGTGTGCACACCGGAAGTCTTGGAGATGACAGGTGTGATGTTCCAAAATGTCAGATCTGCTCTCATTTGGAAGTTCAAGGCAATGATGCGTTATGTGTATTGATAGGATTAAAGATTGATGATCCCTGGTCTTACCCCATCCTGAACCAGCGGCTTCTGGTGTCTCCTTTTAAGTTGTGATATGAAGAATTGTGGTGCAATGGATAACGCGTCTGACTACGGACCAGAAAATTCCAGGTTCGACTCCTGGCTGGCTTGGTCCTTTTTATCCACCCATGCCCTGTTGTTTTTATTTGAATTTGAACCTTGTTTAAATTGTTTTAATGGATACTGAAGCGAACACTGAAGTCTTTCGGGTGGCGGGGACTGTGAAATGTCCCCTGTACTTTTCTGAGGCCACCCGAGGTACGAGCTCTTGGCGGGCACAGGGTTCCGGGCCACCAAAGGCGCAGGGCAAGACAGAGAAGTAGCTGAAATCTTTATGAAGAGGGCAGCGAGCGCCGGCTTAGTTAGCGCAGTTGGTTAGAGTGTGGTGCTAAGAACACAGTTGTGGGTTCAACCCAGCACTGGCCAGCGTGGTATTTTTCTCCTCCTCCCAGCGATCCGCCAACTACGGTCGGGGAAGCAGCTCCCACCCTGTAAGGGCCGGGTGATCTCCAGCTCTTCAGAACCTCCAGACTTACGCTGTCATTTCTCCCAGACCCCAGACCACCCAGCCCAGCGCTCCAGGTCCCCAAGCTCAGCTTTTCCAGAAGGATTCGTCCCTTCCCGCAGGGGCGAGATGGGCAGAATCGGTGACAGCCACTGCGAAGCCTCGCTGGAGGAGAAATGCACCCCCTCCTCCCCCGACCGAGATGCAGAGGAGTCGGCTGCCGCGGGCCGGGCAGCCCTGAGCGGGAGCGCGGGTCTCCCCTCGGACCCGCCGGGCTGGCGGGAGCGCGCGTGCGCCCTGCGGTGCCCGCGGGAGCCTCGCGCCTGCGCTTTCGGGGCGTCGCGCCCCAGGCTCGCGGGCTCCACCCGAAAGTGCTGCGGTTTTCGCTAGTTTATCTGCAACGCGACTATTGCGACAACACAAAAGCAAAACAGTCTAGCTGATGAAAATTCTTCCAAAAATGAAAAAAATTTAACACTACTCTCTAAGCTGAATATAGTCTCAAACTAGCACTTGAGGATACAAATAAAAATACCAACACATTTTGTCAGAAATCTAAAAATAAAAACAAACGGACAAAAATAAGAGGAAAGTGAAAGTTTGCCGAGCTCAGAAAAAGAATTCAGAAAAATGAAAAATCACATAAAAAATGAAGAGTTCCAGAGAGTCAAAGTAGAATAGATTAAAATATGTGTTTAATGATGAGAATAAGAGCTATATAAAAATCAGGGCCGGGAATTTAGCTCAGTGGTTTTGCCGCCTGCTATGCAAGCGCAAAGACCCGAGTTTGATCCCCGGTACCAAAAAAAAAAAAAAAAAAAAAAAAAAAATCAGATCCGCATTAAAGTAGAAAAAAAAGTATAAACGAATTATATACCTAGTCTAGCTAATCTTTTAAAAATGTTTTTCAGAAAAACATTTATTGGTACATTTTATATATATAGAATGGTAACATTCATCATAGCGAATTTGTATCAGTACGTGATGTATCTTGCTTCTTTTTTTCTCCACCCCTGAGAATATTTACGGTTTCTGCTAATGGAAGCAATCAAAATAGGGCAACATTTTCTGCATGACTCAGTTTCCCAAAGGGACAGCCTACGCCGCACGCCCACCATTGTCCCTGGCCGGGTGAGGGTGTCCCTCGCTCTGAAGAGGGGACTGGAGCCAGGCCCCAGCCGCTTCGATCCGTTGCAGTCTCGTGGAGACACGGGGGACTCAAACCCCAGGAGGGGACCCAGACCCCAGCGGCCCTCATTCGTGTAGGACAAGAACACAGCTGCGCCAGCCGAGCCGAACACTCCCCGACCCCGCGCTCTCCCGACCAGGTGACCAGCAGGGACAAGGGGAGCATTTATTCTCTTTTAAGGTTTAACATATACCAAAAAGTTTTTCAAGACAAAACGGAAAGTTATTTATCTCTCGCTATTCTCCACTTCTCTAAGAGCCTGCACCCTTGCTCCATTTCCCTTCGAAAGGGTCTCCCAGCTCTTACAAGTTACAGCACTTCTTTAAGATGTAACAGGCGACTGAATCTAACCGCTCTGGAGACTCGCGAGTAAGACTGGTTCACCGTCCGCGGTTCAGGATCAGTGCGTGAGCAAAAACTTCAGTGGCCCATGCGGGGCTTGAACTCGCGACTCTGGCATTGTTAGCATTACACTCTAACCAACTGAGCGAAGGAGCCACGGGGAAGGGAAAACACCTCTTCTTCTATCCAAAGTGTGAAGTCTAAACCACATCCAACCCAGGGAAGGGGAAGGAGCGGAAGCTGCAGGAGGAGGGGAAGGGCCGGGGAGAGCGAGGAGACGGAGACGAGACTGTGCGCTTCCCGCCGGGGCTCGTTTGTCTGGTTGCGGACCCCGAGATCGCTTGCTGTGCCTGCGTATGAGCGGACTCTGGGCAGGCGTGCGCTGGCTCGGCAGGCGTGCGCTGGCTCGGCTCGCGTCCCTCTCTGTGCACATGCGCACACCTTAGGTCCGCGGGCTGTGCGCAGAGTGCACTGAGCGCCCTGCGGACACGAGGCCTCCGGGATTCCGATCCCACCTCACGGAGCTCTTCGTCCCAAGGCTGGCTGGGGCTGGGGATTTAGCTCAGTGGTTCCGCCGCCTGCCTCACAAGCATAAGGTCCCGAGTTCGGTCCCCGGTGCCATTAAGAAAAAAAAAGGAACAAAATCCCACTGGAGAAGTCACCTACCCTCTCTACATCACCTTCTTCTTTTTGGTACAGGGGATCGAACTCGGGACCTTATGCAGTGATTTTGCAAAATCACTGAGCTAAATCCCCGGCCACCTCTCTTCTTTTCTTAATTCTACCTAATTGTAAATGTGTGCTCTTTAATCTACTTCACCAGTATACTTCCCCTCTACTCTGTTTCTATTTATTCAAAATTTATTTTTAAGTTACACATATAAATGAGATCATAGCGTATTTTTCTTCAATCTGGTGTATTTCACTTAGCACAATATTCATTAGGGTTTTTGTTTGTTTTGTTCCCTGTTGTTGCAAATGGCAGCATCTCCTTTGTAAAGGCCCCATCACAATTTCTTTATTCATTTGCTGAAGAATATTTACGTTGTTTCCATACCTTGGCTATAGTGAATAACACTGCAATAACTGCGGGAGAGCAGATATCTCCACAAAGTGCTGATTTCATTTCCTTTGTGTCAATACCCAGCCAAAGGGTTAGGGGCCCCTATGGTGGCTGGGTTTGTACTTTTGGAGGATCTTTCATACTGTTTCCTGTAAGGGCTGTACCGACTGACATGGTCGCCAATGATGTTTTCCCTGTTCTCTGCACCAACACTTGCTACCTCCTGCAATTTGGGTAACAGCCATCCCAACAGGAAGTTGGTTTGATTGGCATTTCTCTGATTAGTGATGTTGGCAACTGCCAGAACCCGCAATATTGGTTATGTGCAAAGTGTGCTGTAAGCAGTGCAGGCTGTAAAGAGTTAACCCCTCGACTGACTTTAAGAAGCGAGTCTTACTGAAGCTGTGTGACTCACAGAAGCATCTCATAGGCTCTGCCTGGCGCACAGGTCACCATGACCTGCACGCTGATGGCCTCCTTGAGGCCAGAGTACGGCCTAGGAAGCTGCGGGCCTGACACAAGATAACAGGTGGAGCTGAGGTCCGAGTAACCGCACCCAAACTGCGTTCCCACCTTAGTGCCTTCATAGCCTGAAGGACAGTGCTCTAATTACAACCACATATTTTGTCTGTCTTGCTTCTGATTTGAAAATGCTTTGACTTCTCTTTAAAGCTTTGCCTCCATTGGTTTCCATGGTGATTACATGTACTGCACATCTATACACATATTGCACCTTTACTCTGATTAATAAATAATAAAATTCAGTAGGTGAGACAGAGGAGAGAGCCTTTTGGCAAAGGAGCATTGGCCGTTCCAGTTCAAACTTTCTTTGTCACTGTCTTAAGTTTTTCTTCAACCTCTCAGCACACTGGGCAGGTGGGCAATAGAAACTTACTGCCGGAGTCTCTAACAGGCAACATTTCTGGTACCTGTTGGCCATTTATATATCTCCTTTGCAAAAATGTCTATTCAGGGCCTTGCTTACTTTTTTTTTTTTTGCTTACTTTGAAATTGGATTATAAAATTTATTTTTGATACTGAATTTGTAAGTTCCTTATCTGTTTTATGGGTTGTGCCTGTGTTGTGTAGAAAAGTTTGGGCTGGTGGAGTCTCACCTGCTTGTTTTTTGCTTCTAAGGGTGCTGTATGTCTTCCCAGGCCCTGAAGTGGTGGTTTCAGAGTTTTATCCAGTTTCACGGTACCTTTTTGGCAGTGGATTCGTTGGCTTCCTCCTGCTGTCAAGCGAGTCCCCACTGGATGTTAGTTCTGCCTCTACTTGACCTTTGTATAAACAGAAACAGACCATGTCTGGTCCTGTGCTTGGCTTCTTTTGCTCAACTTAATAATTCAGAGATTTATCTGACTTCACACTTTCCAGTGGTTCACTTTTTGTTATTGCTAAGCAGCAGTTTATTTTATGACTATATCATACCTTCTTGGGCTGGGGATTTAGCTCAGTGGTGCCACTGCCTGCCTTGCAAGTGCAAGGTTCCGAGTTCAATCCCCCTGGCAAAAAAACCAGAAATCAAGTTACTACGCCTTCTTTTCCCATTTATCTCAGATACCTTTGCATTGTTTCCAGTTTTTAGCTATTGTGAATAAAGCTGTTATAAACATCTTATACTATCTTATCACAGATGCATGAATTTATTATCTTGGGAGATTGTCTAGGACAAGGCCTGTTGGTCACAGGCCCAGCAGACTGTGTGTTTTTCTCTCTAGCAACAGTGGGGTATTCCACCTCCTCACCACTTGAACTTGTCAGAGGTTTTGCTTGCTTGCTTGCTTGTAATTCTTTTGGGTATAAAGTAATATTTCATGTGGATTTTGTTATAAATGGCGCATGACAGGCCATTCGAACACAGGCTGTATGGAAAAAGGCTGGATTTATTCTGTTCGGATGCAGACAGGGCTGAGATTCTGAATGATTTCAGCAGCTAGCTGGGAGAGAAATTAAGTTTATATAGGGTTTGAGAAGTGGCCCATAATCTTAAGGAATCGGAAGTGGAATGTTTATGATTGAGGGTCCGAGGACAGTCAGCACAGGTGTGTATATAATACTGGAGTCTTTGGTGCCAGGGAGATTGTATATTCTGTCCTAAATTTTCTTTATGGCCATCCATTCTGTTTGTCCAGGGCAGCCTGCTGTTTGCTGAGGACTGCATGAGTGCTATGCAGGTCTCATTCAGGCTGGAAACAAAAGTTCTAACTCACATTTTTCTATTGACTAAACAGGTTGGGCAATGTTTTCATGTGTTTATTGGCCATTCATTTTTTAGATTGAAATAGTTACTCAAGCACTTTGCCCATTTGTTATTATCCTCTCTTTTTATTATTGGTTTTCAGAAGTCCTTTACTTAATCTGGATACAAGTCCTTTGTCACATATATGTGCTGTTCCTTCTTCCCCTCAGTTTTTTGTCAGTCTTTTCATTTCTTTTGTTTTTGGTACCGAGGATTGAACTCAGGACCTTGTACTTGCAAGGCAAGCATGGCGCCACTGAGTTAAACCCCCAGCCCAGTCTTTTCATTGCTTAAGATCTTTTGAGTAGATTTTAACTTTGATAAGATCTAGTTCATCTCTTTTTAAGTATTTTATTCTATTTTGTCCTCTCCAAAAAACACTTGCCTGGTGCAAGTTCATGAAGATATTTTCCCATTTTCCCCTTGATACTTGATGGTGGTGGCTCACATTTAGAGCTCTGTGTGCTGTGGATGGGTGTGATTAATTCCTTTCCCCAATTTTATCCAGGTGTTCTAGGATCCTTCGTTCAAAGGACTTCCCTTCCTTATGGACTTGGATCGGTGGCTTTATGGGGAGTTAGTTGATCATGTGTGTAGGGTAGTTTAGCTGTCTAGGGGCTAATACCCAACCACAGTGTTCTGGGTACTGGGGCTCCACAGGAAATCACCACCACCTCTGCCGATCACTGGGGGCACCCCGATGTTTGCCACTGCAAGCCTGGGCTCCAGAGGGAGCACCAAGTGGCACCAAGTGGCACTGCTCAGGCCCTGGGGTGTACACTGGGGAAGTGGGTGTCTGGATTCAGATGTCTCCCAAGCACAGCGCTCAGGGCGAAAGTGTCACTCAATCGTGTTTAGAGGTGGAACTGTGTGAGACACATCAGGGATCAGCAAGACATGATGCTTCCACTGCTGTTAATTCAAAATTTCCCATATTGTTGACATCACCCATAAATGAAAATAATAAACAGGTAAGCCACAGATCTACCAACCCCTCTGGTCCTGCCGAGAATTTTAAGGTCTTTAACCCAGCAGCCTGACAAGCATGTGGAGGAGAAGCCTCTGTGCACCCTATAGGTATGAAGCAGGGAACTCCGGGGGATGTTTACCAAATGGGCCTCCTGCTCCTTTCATGCCAGTCCAGGGTGCTGAGCCAGAGTGAGACATGAAAGAGGTAATTTTGGATGATGCTTGTAAAAAATAAAATAGCTAACGTGAGAGGGAGTGACTGGGTGTGAAGGCAATCAGGGTAGGCTCTGGAGGAGGTGACATTTGAGTTGAGTTCAGTGGCAGAAGCAGCCACTGCAGGGTCTTGAGAGGGGCAGCCCTCTAGGGAGAGGGGACAGCAAATGGCAGGAGGAAGCAGCTTTGGATTTTAGATCACAGGCACATAAGGTCAAGTGGCTAGCAGGCAGGGTTCAGGGGACAGGGTGGAGGGGACAGGACTGAGCTCAGAGGAGCGCTGGAAAGCCAGAGCGACCAGGGCTGTAGCCCTGGGGGTAGGGTGGACATCACATAGTTGTGTGCAAGGGATCTGAGCATGGATCTGAGCAGGGGATAGTGTGTTTGATTTATCTTTAGGAAGAGTCACCATGGCTGCCAAGTACAGAGCGGACAGTCTCGGCCAAAGGCTGAGCAGGAGCATCGGAAGGAAGTACATTGAAGTTTCCCATCTTTTTCGATACAGATGCAGACAGAAAGTAATGCCGGCTGTACAGGGATTGTGGATGAAAAGTTGAGATGGCTCAGCCCCCTGAAACATTAGGCCCCGAGCCCACCTCAGGCCCATGGTGGACCCCAAACACCAGGACAATCTGTGCCTCGGCCCGCCTTAGAGCTCGGCCTGGTGCTGTAAGCACACAAGAAGGGACCCTGAGAAGGCCAGCCCCGTGCAAAACCCAAACCCAGCCAGATGTCACACTGAACAGTCCTCTGTGAAAAGAGATGAAGAGAAGCAGCCTGGAAAATGAGGTGGGAACCCGAGAGCAAGCCCAGAATGTGGCTGGACAGAAGCATTTCACTTCTCAGTAGGCCAGAGCCCTTGGTGGGTGTCAGCCCTGGGGCTGCGTAGGGAGGGACTGAGTCTGACCTCAGCCTGAGGACTGCAGTGAAATCCAACCAGGCCTAGCTGGCCCCGGGAGCCCTGGGAGCAGGGCTCCGTCGTCCTCACTGGAGATCTGAGCTTCCAGTTTAGGAGGCAGGAACGGCAGGCGCCGACCTCACAGATCACGTTCACAGCTTCTCTCCCAGTTTCCAGCTGGCAGGGCTGGTGTCTCCTCCTGTGGCTACCCTGGTGACGGGACCTGGGGACCTTGGGATTGGTCCCCACCCCAGCCCTGGGGCAGTGAGAGAAGCCTGGCTCCTCCAGATGGAGGACGACACAGCGCCAGAAGTGGCAGTGGGTGACACAGGGCAGGAGACAGAGTGACAGAAAAACTGAGACAGAACCTTGGGGGAGGCGGCTATGTGTCCCCAAAGCCCTGTGTCTCGACAGTGCCCAGGTGAGTCCTGATGGATCCTGAAGGCTCCGCCCTCAACCAGGCGGCCACGCTGGGCTTCAGGAGCGGGTTCGGCCTCCCCCAGCCCCCCCGGGGCACAGCCCCTAGTTTTTGGCCGCCGTGGCCTCTGCACCACGGCCAGGCACATGCGTGCCGTGCGGTTCACCCGGCTGTGGTGTCCGCTCCAGCTGCACAGAGCGGCTACAACAAGGATGAGGAGGCAGCAGAGAGGCGGGGAGACAATGAAGGGAGGGAACAGGCAGAGAGAAAGAGGGAGGAGAGCCGAGAGGAGCAGGGACCACTGTGAGTCAGAGGCCCGGGGCAGAGCGAGCCGAGCGGACAGAGGAGCTGAGGAAGGGGAGGCGGCGAGGCGAGGCCTGATGTCCACAGAGAGGCCCGCTGGGGCAGGCAGAGGCGACAAAGCCCAGAGAAACAGCGGCCCGGGAAGACGAATAGCGACAGACCCGGGAAGACCAGACAACCGAAACTAAAGCGAAAAGGAAGAGCCCGGGACTGGACAGACGCAGTGTGGGGCCGCCAGGACTCGCAGGCAGGACCCAGGGGCCCCCAGGCGCCCAGAGGAGGAGCCGGGAGCTGAGGCCGGAGTTCGGCGAGGCCCGGGGTCGGAAGCCACAGTCGCGGGCTCTGCAGGGAGAATGGCGGCTCGTCACCCACTGAGCACACGTCTGCGCCGGCTTTTCCGTAACCTTTACTCGGGCCTTGCTGGGCTTGCATACAGGCGGGGTGCGGGAGGGCGGGTGCTGAACCCGGGTACGGGTTTCCTCCTTAGACAAGCTGCTTCCTTTTGTCCCGCGGTGAAGGAGGGGTGCGGTGTGGGCTTCAGGCTGGGACCCCCACCTGCCTCTCCTCCTGCGCCTGCCCAAGCCAGGCCTGCAGCTGCCGCAAGATGCTCTGCGAGGAGGCCAATTCCAGCTCAGACCCAGGGCGGGCGGAAGGAAGGAACAGGGGAGCGTGCGGCACCAGGGCCTCTCCGCACTCACCCGGCGCCCCTGGCGGAGGCTGGCGGGGTCCGAAGGCCTCTCAGGGGCCATGTCTGCGCAGTGGGAGGCCCCCGGGATGAGCAGGGCAGCC
Source organism: Heterocephalus glaber (assembly GCF_053883595.1). Classification (NCBI taxonomy): domain Eukaryota; kingdom Metazoa; phylum Chordata; class Mammalia; order Rodentia; family Bathyergidae; genus Heterocephalus; species Heterocephalus glaber. The sequence goes on from NW_028258315.1 coordinate 1,432,206, forward strand.
TCCGAGGGTCCCGAGGGCCTCGTGACGCTCAGCACCTGCCAGGGGTCTGTGTCTCCTGCGGGAGGGGCGGCTGTTGGGCTGGGCGGGGCCGGGGAGAAGCCTGCAGTGCCCGCGGGCGGGCGCAGTGCTCACCATTGACAAACAGCACCCGGCTGGCTCCTGGGGCCTGGGCCCCATAGTAGGCGTTTGTCTGGGCCACAGCCCTGGCTACTGATGAAGCTGAGAGCCCGAACACCTGCTCACACAACTCCAAGTGCGAGGCCAGTGCCGGGAGCTGGGAGAAAGGACAGCCAGGGTCCTCGCAGGTGACATCTGTGGAGGGAGACACCTGTGAGTGTGAGGACCCCGGAGCCAGCGCCCTGTCCTCCCCAGCGATGCCCTCGGTGGCCTCACAGCGCTGTCGGAGAGACCCCCACTTCCCCAGATAGACCCATCCTAGGGTTAGGAGCTGTGAGACACACAGGCCAGAATGTGGGGGTCCCCGAGGGAGTGACATGGGCTCAGGGATGGAATTAGGGGAACCAAGTCAGCAGTGGGAAGAGAGCAAACAACAGACAGAAGAACAGGATGTGCAGAGGTCCAGAGGTGGAGGGCAGGTGTCTGGAGTGACCGCGCCTGCCCTGCTTACAACCGGCAGCTCCCTGTGCTGCCCGGGCAAATCCAACCCCTGGCCTCACTCCAGTCCCTTCCTGCCTGCAGCACTGTGAGCAGCAGTGGTGTGCTCGGGTCCTGGCACCTGCTGGCAAGCAGAAGCCACAGGCTCTGCTGCCACAGGACTCAGGACGGACAGGCATGGGCAGTCAATGGCCCAAAAGCTCCCGGGAAGGCTGGGAGCTGAGAACGGCCAGGGGGTGGCAGGGATCTCCAGGTGGTGGGAGGTTTGGGGCGGGAGCTTGTGCTGCAGAGGAGGAAACTGGCCGAGGAAGGCAACCCAGCCAAGCAGGTGACCACACATGCAGCCTCCCTCTGCTGCCAGGGCACCTGTGTGTTAAGAGCGCCAAAGTGACAGCGAGCACTCATGCAGCGCTTGCTGTAAACCATGTCTTTCCTATCATGCTACACCTGACACTTCCTTCAGTCCTGGGAGTTCTGTACTGTCCCACTTCTGTTGGGAAACCCAGGCATAGGGAGGTCACGACAACCTTCTTACAAGCAGCATGTGTATGTTCAGATAGACAAGCTGCTCTTAATACATGCAACAATTGCTGACATTGTTGGTGTTCTGAAACTTAAATTTAGTTGTGCATCCTGCATTTTATCTGGTAACCCACCCTCGGGCCACCGAGAAGGCAGGAGAGCAAGGTCACCTTTGGGTGCTGTGTGGAAGTGGGGTTGTGTGGATGAAGCAACCCCTGGAGACCAATGAGGAGGCAGAGGAAAGAAAAGGAAGGGGAGGGAGGGACAGAGGCTGCCCCGGACGGACGGGCAGGACGCTGACTGAGACTCTGTGGATAGCGGAGGAGGCCTCTAAAAGGAGGCAGAGGGTGCAGACACCCCGGGAGTGAGCATACTTGCACGGTGCCCGCCCCTGCCAGCCCAGCAAGTGCGGGTGACACGGGCCTGGAGCCCGGTCGTGGTCCTGAGCAGTGCAAAGGAGTCCCGGCCGCCTGTCAGGCGTCTTCCCTCGGGCATGGCACAAATGTACGCCCGGGGTGTGGACGAGGCCAGTCACTCACAGAAGCCAAACTCTGTACACGTCTGGTACAGCCACTGCCGGTCACCCACGCCGGACTCCGGGGGCGCCGAGGCTCTCAGCTGGTTCACCGTCCGTGCTCGGGAGAAGCTGAGACACCTCTGCCCCAGGCTGTGCCTGACGACCTGGGAACAGCAACGTTCACTGCTCTGCGCCCGCAGGGCCTGTCCCGCCCGCCGGACCACATGAGTTCCGAGCCCAGTCGGGCTTCAGGCAGCGCGGCACGCAGGTCCCAGAGGGGTGAGGCCTATCGCCCGAGCCCTTGGGCCAGGGATGGTCCCGGACCTCAGTTTCCACTTCTGCCCACGGGGACAAGGTCGGCACCCGTCTCCCGGGAACCCAGTGAAACACAGGTGCAGTGTCTCTGACGCCCGGGCCAGCAGGGCCGGAAAGTGACCGTTGGACGGTGACCGTGGGCCCAAAGGCCGCGCTGGTCCCCGGAGAACCCCGTTCTTGGGCTGCAGTTATTAGTTCTTTAACTGCTAAGAGAGCTCTTGCTGCGCGTGGGCCACTGCTACACACCCAGAGGAGAGGGCCGACAAGAAAGGCAGCGGAACAGTGTCTGCGATTGGCATACTGCGCGCCAGAACGTCAGCCCCGATGGCGTCCTGTCCATTTTACAGACAGGAAAACTGAGGATCAGAGGGGCTACTCGCTCGCCTAAACTCAGAGGAGGAGGTGGAGCAAGAACTCTGGGCCGGTATGTGGACAGGTGCGGGGCGTGTGCGTGCGGGTGCAATGTGCTCACCTGCGCTGCCTGTCGCAGCCCACGGTAGGACTCGGGGTGGCTGCCGTTGTGCGCTCCCTCTAGCAGGAGTCCGCAGAGCTGGCGCACGCCGAGCGGCGCCCCCGCCTGCCCGTCGTACTGCACCGCGCCCCCGACCAGGGCCTGCAGTGCCTCCAGCAGCTCCGCGCGGTCCTCGGCGCGCGACAGGGAACCGCAGGCGCCCAGTTCGGTGCGCAGCGCCGCCCGCGCCGCCCCTCCCGCGCGCAGCCGCCGCTCCACCTGCTCGAAGGCCGCGGACACCGCCGCCAGGCACTGCAGGCCGGAGTGTCGGGGGCGGGCGGTGGTGTGGCCCCAGCCCCTGGCTCCGCCTCCAGCCATCGGGCCCCGCCCGTGGCCACGCCCCTCCCGGCTCCTCTTCCCCCCAGCTCCTCCCCCTGATCGGGGATCCGCCCTCCGTAGCCCCAACCCACCCGGCTCATCTTTCCCAGGCCTCGACCGGTCTAGGCCACCTCCAGGTGGCGAGTTCCGGCCCACATCACCGCCCATCTGGCTCCTCCCCCAGCTCGGCCCCTCCCATTCCCCCGCCCCTTCTGGCCCCTGTATATAAGGCGCCCCTCCGGGGCCGTGATCCGCGGGTCTTAGCCCGGAGGTCTGGTTGCAACGCTCTGGTCCTCTCCGCGCCCGGCTCCCACACCGGCTCCCACACCCTGCCCCTCCCGGTCCCTGGGTTAGGGCAGCTAGTACCTGGGGCGACCCGCCGACCACCGGGCTCGCCAGGCTCCGGGACACCACCTGGGGGCGCGGGCGGTTAGGGGCGCAGGAGGCCCGCCCCGCTCCTCCACCCAGCCTAGGCCGCGCTTACCGCGTTGTACTCAGCGAAGTCCAACGTGGCCCGCACCGGGGCGGAGGAGGCCACGGCGGCGGCGACGAGGTGCGGGAGCTGAGGGCGGGCGGGCGGGAGGGAGGGTGATGTCCCCGGGGCGGGACCCATGCCCGCCCGCCCGCCCAGGGCGCCCCGGACCTTCAGCCGGGCCCAGGCGGCCAAGGCGCCGGCGTAGGAGCCCCCGAAGCAGACCCAGGAGCTGGCGGAGGTCACGTTGAGCAGGCGCGACAGCGCCAGGCGGGCCGAGGACACATCCGCCAGCCTGGGCGAGCCGGGCGGTCGTCGGGCTCCAAGGACGTCCAGCCGCCCGCGCTCGCCGCCTGCATCCCCGGAGCTCGCGCCTGTCTGCCCTGCACCCTTCCGGAAAGCCCGCTTCTCCCGGGTCGGGTTGGAGGGCAGCGACTTCCCAGGCAGTTTAGATACCGGGAGGAGTTGGAGGCGAGCCGGGAGGGTCAGGCGGGCAGAGGCCCGCAGCGGGATGCGTGCGAGCCCGAAGTGGAGCGCCCGGAGCGGACAGAGGCACCCGGATGCCTGCAGCCGCTCCCTCCGAGGCCCGGTGGCTTCCCCACCCCGGGGATGGTTGCCGCTGGAGCCGGCTTAGCTGGGGAGCCTGCGGTGCGGACGCACCCGGAGGGAAGCGGACAGCGGACGTGGGCAGTGGGGGACCGCGCAAGAGGTGGCCAACACCCGCCCCCGCCCACTCACGCGTGGCGGCTGGACAAGTAGCGGAGCTGGGCCAGGCCCAGGCCCCCAGCCGGTACACTGAGGCCGTAGAACCGGTGCTCCAGGCCGATGATCAGGGCGCCCCAGGCCGGGGCCAGGGCTGCGGGGTGCCCTGGGGAGAGCATGGCCGAGTGGCTTCAGGGCCCACTGCCCTCAGCTGCACATGCAGCCGCCCGCCCTGTCCCCGACCCTCACCTGTCATCACGGAGCCAGGGCCCAGGCTGCCCTCACCCCCCAGGTGCAGGAAGACCGGTCGGTCCTGCCCAGCCCAGTGCCGGTCGTTGACCCAGTACCGCTGCAGGGGGCGGAGGGAAGGGCCTACTGAGCGCCCGCCGCTCCGACCCGCGCCGGGCAGGCAAGTGTGTGCTCATCCCTGCCGAGGCGTCCCGCCCCAAAGCAAGTCTCTTGGGCCTGCGGTCCAGACTGGGGGTGGCTGACGCCCGGAAGGCCCTTCAGGTTTACTCCTGAATTCCGGGGGGTTTGGGGGCTGGGCCCAGGTGCGAAGAGGGGGTGGGAGTGGGGGTGGGGGCTGAGCAGCGGGGTCCGTTCTTTCATCCGGGAGATTCCGATGCTCCCTGAGCTCCAGTCTGAGTCTCACTTCTGCTAGCGTGCAGGCCAGGATTTCGGGGTGATCTAAAGGACAGGCGGGGAGGCGGCACGGAAGGACAGCGAGAGAGGTACAGAGCGAAGGACAGAATGGGACCAGAAAGCCCGCAGAGTGAGGGGACAGGCGAGGTGCGGGGGGACTGGAGCCAGAGCCTCACCTGCAGGAAGGTGCGGCCGTCCGACGCGTTGAAGGGGTCCAGCGGCTGCTGCAGCCACCCCTCCCTGGGGCCCGGGTCCCCCGCGCTGCCCGGCAGCCGGCGCACGTGCTCGCCCAGGCGCCGGAGGAGCAGGGCTGCAGGGCGGGCCGAGGCAGAGCGGCTCAGGCCGGCCCGGAACCCCGCGGCCCGCAGCCCCTGCGTCCCCTGAGCCAAGAGCCCGCAGAGCCAGGGCAGGAGCAGAGCGCGCAGCCAGGGTTCCCGGGCCATGCCGCCGCGTGCGCTCCCTGGCGGGCTCTGGTTTTTTATCAGTCCCTCGGCAGAGGCTCGAGTTTCTCGACGCCTCCAGGGTCAGGCGTCTCTTGGAATCGCGACCGCGGGACAGGACGCGGGCGTCCGTACCCCGTCTCTGTGCCGGCCTCCCCTGCCCCGCTTGTCCTCCGGCTTCAGCCGCGCTGGCCCCGACGCTCCCGCTCCCGTCCAGCCTCAGCACCCTCTCGGCCCTGTCTCCCCCATCCCAGTCTCGGGTCTCACAAGCCCCTCCGGTCCAGCCGCCCTTCTGGCTGCTCAGCATCCACCAGCCTCCGTGCCCCTGCAGCCCACTGGGCCCCTGGGCAGCTGCTGTTTGTCCAGGAGCCTGGGGTCCCCCAGTCCCCTCGCCTCAGTGGCATCTCTGATGTTGTCTGTTCGGAAAGGTTCCACAATCAGAGTTTTGGAAATGTCAAGACCTGTGGCCCTGTACTCCTCTACTTCTATTCTGTATTCTTTTCCAAGGCAGTTGTCCCTATGAGGAGCAATCTACATATTTTTAAATTTATATGGTCATTGTCTCTCTTTTACAAGGAAGTAAGCACCATGACAATGGGGACTGTCATCTCTTTTGTCCAATATTTTGCCAACCAGCTCCTAAAACTGTGGGCGTAGTGGCCATTGACAAATATTTGCTGAGTGAATGGATAATCCATCAGGTAGCATTGCTGGTTTTATTTTAAAAGTATACACAGAACTTGATGCCTTCTCCCCACCTCCAGTGCTGTCAGTTCTAAGCCACTGTCTTAGTCACTTTTTTCATTGCTGAGACAATATATTGGACACCCACAGGAGGAAAGGTTTCTTCAGCTCACTGTCAAGGTTTTGGTCCACAGTCAGCTGGCTCCAAGGCAGACTGCCGCGTGGCAGAGGGGCATCGCAGAGGAGACCGCACAAGCAGCAAGGGACCTTACCATCTTCCTGCCCCTTCTATCTTATCCAGGCTACCCAGGGTGGGTAGTGCTCATGTCCTTACTCCTAGTGCCCTGGAGCCTAGTATTGCACCAGGATTCAGTTCCAGTGTCACACACTCTAGACCCAGCCACCTCTGAAGAAGCCCCACCTGTGACCGCACGAGGCTTTGGGCGACGTCTAGACACAGCCACAACAGCCACCATCATCGGACTTGGAGGATCCTAGGAAGCCCTTGAATTGTCTTTCCGCTCATGGGGCCCCACTAAACTCTTCCTGCCTGTGTGCACTCAATTCCCATTCCCACTCCTCTCCCTAGACAACCACGGATCTACTCTCTCTGTGGGTTTGCCTATTTGGAACATGTCAGATGTGGTACTAAGGATTAAACCTAGGGCTTTCACACTGAGCTACACCCCAGCCCCTTTTTATTTTGAGACAGGTTCACTACGTTTCCAGGGCTGGGCTCACACTTCTGATCCTCCTGCCTCAGCTTCCCAGAGTGCTGGGAATACAGGTGTGAGTCACCACTCCAGGCTAATGTGTGGTCTTATATGTTTGGCTTTTTTCCACTTTGCATAATGTTTTTGAGGTTCATCAATACTGTAGCAGGTATTAATTTTTTCTTTCTTTAGTTTTTTGTTTTTTTTTTTTGTACCGGGGATCAAACTCGGGTCCTTGCGTTCTCAGGGCAGGTGGCAGAACCACTGAGCTAAATTCCCGGCCCCTAATTTTTTCTTTTTATGGCTGAATAATATTCTGGTGCATGACTATATGACATTTTATTTATCTGTTGATCAGTGGAGGAACATTTGAATTATTTCTTTTTGCTGTTTTGAATAATGTTACTATGAACATTTATGTACAAGGCTTTATGTAGGAATATGTTTTCATTTCTCCATACATGTGGAGTTGCTGGATCATATATTAGAATTATATATAACTTTTCTTGTTTTTTGAGACAGGGTCTTGCTATGTAGTCAAGGCTGGCCTTGAACTTACAGTGATCCTCCTGCCTCAGCCTCCCATGTGCAGAGATTACAGGTGTGAACCACCACACCTGGCTGTATATAACTCTTTAAGAAACTGCTGAACTGTTTTCCAAAGTGGCTATGCCGTTTGTGTACCTGCTCAGACTTTGGAAAGCGGAAGCAAACAGGAAGGAAGGCCACATCTCCACACACGGACCTGCTGGGAAATGAGACTGGAGAGATATGGGGAAGGATCATGGAGTGGAGTCAGAGCGGCCGACTGTCCTCAGGCTGAAATGGGCCTGCTCACTGCAGGCCGCGCCTGCGCTCGAGTTCAGCAAGTCACCCACACCTGGGGCACAGTCATGAGGTCACTTGGGAGGGGCAGCCTATTCCCAGGACTACCTGTCAGGTCAGACCCTGCAAGTGGGAAAGTGCCTGATGACCTCTGTCAAGCTCATGAGCTAATGTCTAAAACCGGTTTGCTTGTTTGCGTTGAAAATCTCTCATCATTTTATTAAGGGTTTATGAAGGCAAGGAGGGGCATCCTTGTGGCCTAAGGCCACCATGAGAGGAAGGTCCATGGGGTGTGGCGTGACTGAGTAGTTCAGCTGGGCTCAGTGTGGTTCTAGCAACTGAGAAGTTTCAAGTTTGCTTCCAGCACCTCTGCGGGTTTTGTTCCCCTGAACTGTGGTTAGTGTTGCTAGTGGACGTCATTTCTCAGTTTTAGCTGTGAAAGCAGGAGCTGTCAATTTATCTCCTGAATGAATTTTCTTTTTCACCTGTTCACAGCCCTCTGTACCCATGCCCTCTGAGGGCTGGAAGCATAGTGCAGTGCGTTTTCGCCATGGAATCCTCAGTGCCTCATCCAGTGCACTGGCCTTTTGCTTCGTGTGTTTCCAAGAGACTTTGATTTCCTCCCAGCTGCTCTCCACCCTGCATCGAGGGAAGGAAGTCCCAGGTGCAACTCGAAGAAGGGAGACCCATCTGTCTGACAGCACTTCCCACCCCTGCCTCTTCCTGTTGGACTTTAACCAGGGTCGCCCACTCTGTGCTTGGGCCCTGTTTTAGGTCCCCTCTTCTGCATAGAAGCTGCTGCATTCTTCTCCAAAGCCTCCAACCTCCTGGAAGGCACTTGAATCTAAATGACTTCTTGTTATTGTGCAGCTTCTGATTTGCACCTTTTCAATGTAAGCCAGTGACCTGAAAAGGAAACAGGACTCAAAAAATAAGCCCTGGGATCCATCTGCAGTGCCTGCCAGGCGAACCCTCGTCTGGAGAAGACTGGAGCGGAAGCGGGTGTGGGTGTGGACAGGTGATGCGGCACCCGAAGCCGCGCGCCCCATGTCTCCGCCGCTCACTCACATTTCCTTCGCTCTGTACTAAGCATGTATGCAAAGGACTATATATGCATGATGTATTTAATGTTGCATTGTTGATTGATGTTCTGTGGAATATCTGCGACCCTTTTTGCTCCCAACGAACTGATCTGCGTCGCTCCCTGCTCCCCTGTAACTCTTTAGCTGGAGGGAGCGCCGAGGCTTGTTTCTGAACTCTCTTCCGTGGCAGGGCCGGGCCCTCTTTCTGGCCGGATCACGCTCCATCGCTCCATTAAAGGTCCTCATCCGCCTCTCCCCGCCGCACGCCGACTTCACTCCCGCGCTTCCTGGGTCCTGTTCGCCAGATAATTCATGTGTTTCCTTGCCTTGCTGAGACTGCACGAACGCCATAGGCACGAGTGTGAACTTGTTTCCGTTCTGATTCCCAGTACTGGCCCGGGTCACCTCCTGTACACCTGGCTGCCCGTTGGCCGTGGACCCCGGCGGGCCCGCCCTGTCGGTCGGAGCCGGGCGCGGTGGCGGGGCTCTCTGCCCTGGGGCCTGGACTCCGGCTCCTCCCGAGAGGCCGCCGGGCGCGCGGGTGCCCTGCCCGAGCCCACACGCACCCGCCCCCACATACACCCATCCTCGGGCTAGGCTGCGTTCGCCCGGGTGCAGCAGGAAACCGCTCCTCGCGTGTGCCGGGGACAGGCGCATGCTCCACCCGCCGCGGCGCTCCGCGCAGAGCAGTAGGGAGACGGGAAAGAGGTTGGGCGAGCGTGGCGGAAACTAGCCGTTTTGGGAAGAGGGAGAGCTTGCTCTCAGCCAGCCCAGATTATGCACAAACATTCCCAAATTAGAAGAACGACAATCTCACACATGGCCGGTTAGCTCAGTTGGTTAGAGCGTGGTGCTAATAACGCCAAGGTCGCGGGTTCGATCCCCGTACGGGCCAAGGTAGGTTTTTCTTTGTAAAAAACTGGCCTTAAGTTACAATTTAGAGTGAAGGAAATAGATCAGAGGACTGAAGAGGAAGTATTACTACTGGGAGTCACTTGCTTGCTCATCTAAGGTTTTCGTTTTCATTAAAAATTCATTTTACTTCAGCGAGGTAACTTTATTTGCTATTCCTCCAAAACACGGAGTACTCTCCACGTCCGGGTCTTTGGGGCACTATTTCCTGTCTGAAGGGCTCCCTTGGACTAATTTCTTTCCTTCAGATTTTTGCTCAGATATCACCAGTATTCTCTTTCTTTAGAGGTGGAAGATCAAACTCAAGCCCAGTGTCTATCCTGACAATTTTTCTCCTTAACATATGTTATCACATGATCTAACAGTTTACCTTCTTCTTAAAAAATTGCTGTAATTTTGCCACTAGAAAGAAATATTTTTTTCTGCTTGGTTCACAGGTATCATCCCAGGCCTAGTAAGCCCCATACACACAGAGCACGTCTACACGGGTTCACTGAATGAATGGTCAACTTCTTCTTTGAGGAAAAGAGCACATTTGCTTAAAGAGGGAGGGAGAGGGGAGCAACATTACCTGAAGCGGGGCCCTTCACATGACCCGTCCACTGGCAGGCAAAGGCAGCTTCCCTTTCTGAATTTCACAGGAGGGCCCACTGCTGTTAGCTCCTTCCGGTTCCCTTCTCTCCTCCCAGGATCTGGACCCCAAGTGGAGCTGGAGTCACTCCAGCTGGAAGGGTCTTGATTTCACAAGATCTCTAGCGGGTCTTGACCTCCACTGAGGACAGGAGTTTGCTGATCTGTTTTAGCAATTGGGATAGTTGGGAATCAGTAAATGTCCTGGGCTCACATCTCCAAATATCTCGTCTGGTTTCTAATTATCTTTGCTTTTCTGGTTCCACTTCCCCCATGAAAATCCACAAGGACTCTACCTCATAATCGAGTTTGGGGGGTGAGGCATGGTTTGTAGGTCTCCTTGAGGGACTACCTTTGAGAGTTGTGAGGCGAGTTGAACGGTCAGAGTCCCCTGTGAGGAAATAGGCCACTTCCCCAGAGCCTGGTCGGTCACTGTTGTCACAGGAGGCAGAGGCGAGCAGCGTCTGCTAAGTGGGATCAACCACAGGGCAAGCTGGTGATCACCAAGTCAGGTCCAGGGCAGACTCCTCACGAGCTTTTTTACATTTGAGCAGAGCTATTCCAGGGCCAGCCTTTGCGTCTCTGTCCTGAAAAGTAAAAATAGAAGAGAAACGTGGAGTGGAGCTGGATGGGCGACAAGTTGCTCTCAGAGTTCTCAAAAGTTCCTCATCTCCTCAAGGGCGTGTGGCTTCTCACGCCGGCTGTGAAGGAACTGTGGTTTGACTTCAGGACAGTTTGATCCTCACTGCATCCAGCAAGTTTATCCTAGCAGTTATTCCAGTGAACATGCAAATGTGCCGCTTGACCCTGTCTTTTAAAAGCTTCTCTGGACTCACCCTCTGCCTCTAGGTAATGGCCCATTTCTCCGATGACCTCTTTAACAATCTCTAAAGAGTTATCCACATTTACTAGCTGTGTTCTCTCCTGTTCTTCAAAACTTTCAGGATTTTGGTATCACCATTGCTCAGAGACTTCTGGTCCAGGTCACCAGGGAGCTTGGGGTGTGGCTGGCAGCAGAGTGCTTGCCTAGTGGTCACAGGCAAAGAGCAAACACAGAACAGGGCCTCCACCCCTAGTCCTGTCCTGTCTTCTCGAGACAACAGGTACTTTACCCTTCTCAAGACATTTTCTTTAGTTGACTCCTGAGACACTGCAGCCCTGCTTGTCTCTCGCCTTGCTGGCTCCTCCTCCTCAGTACCCTGGTGACAGTCCTGTCCCCTCCGATCCTTTGGAGCAGCCACCTTTAGCATGGGGTGTCTCAGGGTGTGGTCCCTATACCCTCTCTGGCTACCTCATTTATCTGCCCGGCTTGGATTATGTCTGCCGAGGTGCCGCTCATAATTCGAGTGCAGCCGACCATTCCACCGGACTCCAGCTTCGCCTGTCCGACCTGTCCATTCCTGCCAGACAGCGGGGTGCATGTGCTGGTCCGCAGGTCCCCAATATCCTGCCACTCCAGCTCTTTCTTGATGTGGTTACTGACAGCTTCATTTGTACAGCTTTTCTGGGAAGAAGCTTCCTCACTCTTTCTTTCACTCCTCACCTCCATTTTCTCAGGAATCCTCTTGGCTCTGCCTGGAAAACGCAGCTGCCTCAGCTCCTTCCCTCCCCTGTCCCTGGCTGAGCTTGGATGCTCTGGCCTCGGGGACTTAGCGTCTCTCCTCTGTCCTCTCTGTTTGAAACCCTCTCCCCAGAGCTGGTGCAGGGATCTGGCTTCCCTGCTGCAAGCCCAGCTCCCCATGTGTGCTCAGAGTAAAACACAAAGTCCTCTAGGGCCAGCCCAACAAGGGTGCCCTGCTCTGTCCTCTCTCCGAAGTCGTTGCCCTTTGCCTTTTTGCCTGGGGACAGGTGAGGAAGAACGTCTCCGTGTCCTGCTGCCCCACGCTGAAAGGGAAAATTGGTCTGAGACTTGGCTGAAATGGGAATAGATTCAGACCAGTGTTTCACAAAAGTTACAGCCTATGTTTCCGCCCGGTTTCGAACCGGGGACCTTTTGCGTGTTAGGCAGACGTGATAACCACTACACTACAGAAACACCCATCTCAGGCTTGCTTTACTTTTGTATGGTAGTTAAAAAGCGAACCTTAAATTTACCCTTCTTTGCTTGCCCTGTCCTCCCTCCCTCCCCCATCCTTCGAGCCCAGTTTGCCACCCGTGAACACAGCCCGCCACGCACCGTGCCTGTCCCGAGGGGAGTGAGGCTCAGTCCCTCGACCCGCGGTTCCTAAATGAGTCTGAAACAAGGGGAGGGGCAGTGTCTATGCAAGGCTGTGTGACAAGAAATCAAGAGTATGAGAGAGGAAGAAAGCTGAAGTTTTAAAAATGTCTGTGTAGAATGACGTGTTGCTACACGCACCCCTCCACTCCCCCGTACTCCCCTGTGGCCAGTATGATGCGCTGATGTCTCTTTATTCACTGTCCCGTTATGCCTTCAAGAGTGCATCTCCTTCTGAAAGACCAAAACACTGCTACCGCTAACATCCACATGGGGTTCGGCCTGGACCTGTGACGCTGGCTGTGCGGGGCCCTACACAGCTGGGAGGGGCGTCTGGGCGCGGCCAGTCTTCAGGGGCGTCTCCCTAGCGCACAGTGCCAGAGCGCTGGCGAGGGTATGAATTCTGCCAGCAGGATATGAGCGCTACCACATCCTCATTCCTGCAGCCATCGACGTGCAGCCCAGATTTCCAATTCTGCCAGTCTAAAGTAGCCAAGTAAGACCTCATTTTGTTTTGGATTTTATAAATTGCTGATAATATTAAGTGTTTAAAATGCATTTAATATTTTCTGAATTTTTTGATGAATCCCTGTTCCTATTCTTTACCTGTTTCCTAACAATCTTGATATTTTTTGTGTCTTCTTATTTATATATCGAGATCTTGTCATTTAAAAATATTTCCAGTGTCTTCCACTTTCACATGCCTATTTATTTTTCTATTGTGGCCTTCCTTGAACATATGTTAGATTTAGGTGGAGCAAACTGTATCAGTGTTTTGCTTAATTGTTGGCTTTTAAAGATTTTTAAAAAGTTATTTTCCGTCCTTTGGGTCATAAAGATATTTTCTACATGTATTTCTATTAACTTTTTGGCTATCATACATAGGTGTTTAAACTCTAAAAAAGCATATTTTATAAAATCTATACGTGATTCCACCATATGGAACCCTCCTCCTCCGACAGGTCCTTTCCTGCCCGAGGCACTGAAGGGTGCAGGCGCTGGGGACCCGGCGGTGAGCCTCCGAGCTCGGTGAGTTCGAGAAGCGCAGGATTCTTTCTGAGCCAGGGGCGCCGAGTCCGAGGAATTAATCTTCCGTACTCGCGTGGTGGAGCGGATGCAACCTTCTCCCCATGAAGCCCGTTCTTCCGGGCACCCAGATAACAGAGGGGCGCTTACTTTTGTTCCTCTGATGTTTGCACCGGAAATCTACCCCCACCCTGCCTCAGGATCTAGCTTCCTCTCTGGCTCTAGGGCTCCTCACAGACGTTCAGGTGCCTGGCGGGCCTGCTTCCCAGTGAGTTCCTTCCCCTGCTCAGCTTGCAGAGCTTTCCAGGTCCTCGAGGGCGCAGGGAGAGGTCTCAGCGGCGGCAGCCGGGACGCGGGGTGCAAAGGCGCGCGTGTTCAAATCGGTGGATTGGATTCAGCCTCCAGGGTGTGCACAGGGCTCACCACGGCGCCTCCGGGAGCTCCTCTGGGTGTAACGGGCGCCCCTGGGCCCGGACAGAGAGCCCTCAGATCCAACGAGTTTCCTTCGGGGGAGCTGGAACTCAGCGGGCAGAACTGTTTGGGGCAGCAGCACGAAGTGGGGTTCGGGGGTGGTCTAGGTGGCTGGAGTCCCCACCCCTTCTCCCCTTTGCTTTTTCTTCCTGGATCCTAAGTGCTGACAGAGGACGGTCTGGAAAGGTGACTATCCCTAACGTGTCCTGTGCTTTCTTGTTCTTAAAATTATAATCCTTATTTGACTGCAAGTCCCTGGGGTCAGGGATAGTTTGTCGTCCCCTAACACCTAGCATGATGTTTGGCAAAATGAGTGGTAAAATAGGCCTTGTTAAAGATGTTTCTTTCATTTCTTTCTAAAAGAAATATTGCAAGGTTTGTAACACCCCTTTGAACTTCAAGTTTCACAAACAGGACCTCCTTACAGTCCTTCAAAGATAAAAAATTACAAATAGAAAAGAAGCTCACTGGTAGTTACTGGGATGGTCAAGTGGTTAAGGCGTTGGATTCAAGATCCAACAGCCAGAAGTCTGCGTGGGTTCAAACCCCACTCCCGGTAGGAGGCGCTGCTCGCCGTTTTACTCATGGCTTTGCATACTCGAGTTTAAACGCTCTTAAAGCTAACGGTCGTGGACACGGCGATAGGGTACAGTTTCACTGTTTTGCCCAAGCGCCGGCGCACAGATTGCCCGGAACAGACAGCGGGGTGCTTTGGGGGATGGGACGGGGGAGGCGGCACCCGCCCCAAGCTGCCAGAGACCTGAATTCTGCAGGAATTTGGCCGGGGAGCGAGGTCCGAGCCCTTCCTTCCCAGGCGCGCCGCCCGGCTCCCCTCTTCGGAGCCGGGAATCCAGCAGCTCCAGCCTCGCCATGGAGGAGCCGCGGAAGGAGGCGGCGTCCGGGAGGGGGCGCCGCTGTGGGACCCAGGCCGACGGGGAGGCAGAGGGGAGCCGCCCCGGGGATAGCGGAGCGGAGGCCCCGGAAGGACAGGCTGCACCGCTCCGCTGCTCTGCCCCTCTTCTGGGCCGAGGGCTGCAGAGCTGTCACCGCCCCTCGCTGCTTTCGGGTCCCCTCCGTCCTTCTGCAGGGGCCACCTGAGCCGGCCCTGCCGCCTGGCCTCCCTAGCAGCCAAAGCGCTTTGGGTCCCCACCAGCAGTGAGGGTGAAGTCCCCTGCGTCCTCGCCAACACCGGGTGTTTTCGACTCCTAAAGGTGCAACCATTCAACTGGATCTGTATTAGGGCCTCGCTGTGGTTTTAATTCGCGTTTCCCGAAAGAGTGAAGCATGCTTTCAGGGGTTTACTAACAGTCATAAGTACTGTTCAAGAGTGTGCTCTAACATAACATGTGCCCATTTCAAATTCTTTTCTTATTGTTGAGTTTTGAGAGTTCTTTACGTTTTGGACACATCACAACGATCAGATATGTCTTTTGTGAATATACTTTCCGTTTAGAATATATTTTTATTTTCTCTGCAGAGAACTCTTTCATTTGGAAAAGGCCTAATTTCTCAGGGTTTGTTTGTTTGTTTTGTTTTGAGGGAGAGCAGTGCTAATCCCATTTTTTCTTATATTTTCTACAAGAATGTGCAAGCTCAGCTTGAGTACTTGATCCTAGGATTTCTAGAATTTCCTCTGTGTCCACACTTAATTGGAGCAGTTCATAAGACACTGAATTTTAGCTGAATTTTTCTTAGCTTCTTGAGTGGAGGACCCTTTTCATCCCATGCAATGTGTGAACTGTTATTCGTGTCTCATTTCTGCTTGGGCGCATCTGTTTTTCCTTAGATTTTAAACTATTTGGTTACTCTGAGACCTGAGCTCTCATGGGATCAAGGAAAGTTATGTATTTTTGCATTACCTGGATTTTTCTTTGTTAGGTTAGGAGCAACACTCTTTAGCTTTCTGCATCCTAGGTGGATGCCGAGTCCTGGAAGTTTTATATGAACAGAATGCTGGTGCTCTCTTCATGCCCACCCTGCCACTTTGCCCATCCTCAGCATAGTGGAAATCAGAGATAGACCAGATGGTGGACTAAAGATAGACCTGTTGTGTCTCTATCCAAAAGTCCACCAAGAAGGAAGAAAGGTGGGGGGGGGGGACAAAGGAAGAGGAGGAGGAGAAAAAGAAAGGGAAAGAGGAAAGGAAGGGAAGAAGGGGGAAAGGGTCATAGACACAAAAGGACAAAAGATGGGAAAATACAAAGTAGCAGAACATTTTAAAAATTAAACACAAGAAGAATTAGTGTGGTACACAAAGACAGCTTTATTTTAAGATAGAATTGGGGAAAGTGTAGGGAACAGGGAAAGGGTCAGGGTTAGTGACTGCCTAGTGGAAGAACACAGCCAGCCTGGCTAGGGTTGTTAGCTGTACTCAGTGTGAGGGATAGAGAAGCTATGTCCATTACATCTTTACAGCATGCAGTTTAGCATTTGTTTTTGCCCCAGTACTGGGGGTTAAACCCAGGGCCTTGCTCTGAGCAACACCCCTGGCCATTTTTACTTTGAGATACGGTCTGGCTAAATTGCTTAGGTTGGCCTTGAACTTGTGAACCTCCTGCATCAGCCTCCACAGTAGTTGGGATTACAAGTGTGTGCCACCACACCTGGTTAGTTTCTGATTCCTGGATATATGTGTTAAGAACTAAGGTCCCTACCCTCTTGCCAAAGGTGTGTGTTTAACTTGTAACTACCCAGTAGCTCAGGATGTGACTATACTTGGAGACAGGGCTTGCAGAGGTCATTAAATTAAATGACATCCTTCTCATGGGCCCTAATCCTGTAGGACTGATTTCTGTATAAGAAGTGATTAGGACACAGACAGAAGAAAGACCAGCCCAGACACAGGCAGGAGATGATGTGATAGTTAACTGTTTTGTCAACTTGAGTGAGAAACACCCAACTAACCGAACTAGCTTCGTTCTGGGTGTAGCTGATGGGAGTCACTGAAGCCAGAAGACCCAGACCCACCCCGGGTGTGAGTGACAGCAGCCAATAGGCCTGTGGCCTGAATGGAATAAAAAGGGGAACAAAGGAGGAGGGCTCTCTTCTGTTTCTGGAGAAGCTCCGGGCTGCACCTTCACCTTGGACGTCATCTCCTGGTGTCCAGCGCGGGGCCTTCTGCTTCCATTCAGACCCTTGGGCCTCCTGATGGGGATGCGCATGGGGATCTGCAGGGAGCTCCAGGCCTCTGACTGGAATCCTTCAGTGGCAGCAAGGAGTCACACACAGTGGCCATGGAAACTTGAGTTTCAGATCCGTGTGAACAGAGAAGAGCCATACAGTGATTTAAATAAGATGAAAGTAAATTTACTATAAAAGTACAGCAGATATGAGCATAGTCAAGTACACATTAACATTCATTGAGGCAGAGATGAGGGGAATCCTCTGGGGAAGGATCTTGTGTGAGATAGAGCCTTTGGCAGGCCAGAGAGAAAACGCTGTGTCACATCCAGTTCCGTAAGCATGGTGTTCAGACAAACGAGCCGGTGCTGGTGGGCCTGCGTGGCTGGAGGGGCTCAGTATCGGCTACAGCCGAGGACTCACACTGACAGTGCCACAGTGCCATCGTTGAGGCTCTCTGTAAATAACATTTCCTTCCCGCGGCGCGCATGTGGCCAGCCTCCCCCCACCCTGTGAGAAATGGCACGCAGCTGAGGTCAAGTAGCAAACACATGCACTTCAATGACTCGCTGTTGTGGGACTGTATGATTCAAAATTCAATTATTCCCCTAGTCTCTCTTGTGTTTAAAATTTAATGGTTAGAATGTGCTTGTTAGTCTTGAGATAGTAGATAAAATCTGTAACAAAGCAAAGTTCCTAAGTAAATCATTCAACCCCTTGTTTGTCCGGAGAACGAAAATTCCCAGACCCACTATCGGTAGAACAATCCATCACTGTGTCTGCTGATCATCAGTACGTGACGGTCGTGACCATATGGTCGTGACCATTACTGTGTGTCTGCTGACCGTTAGTACATGACAGTCGACCACCAACCTTTGTTCCTTTTTTTCCGTAAATCTACATGTTAACCTCCCCCTCAACCCCCTATAAAAACAGCCTTGGACTCTGAGCCAGTTGCCTCTCTTAGCCACTTTGCTTTGGGAGTGCCGTCTGGCCAGACTAATAAAGGTCTGTTTTATTTTCCAACCTGTCCGGTGTGTTCCTTCCCGGGTGTTCGTCGCCGCAGTCAGCTCCTTGGAGCATTTGGTAAGGCCCTCGGTCTTACACTGTTTTAGCCCTTTCCCTGACACCTTCGGATCTCCGCACGTGATGGACCTTTCCTCCCTTCCTGACTCTGTGGGCGGCCATTGTAAGCCTACTTGTAAATCCTTATTTATATGTCTTATATTAGATCTGCTGCTCTAGCGAGCACTGACTGATATGGATGGCCACCTCCTGATCAAGAACTAGGCTTCAGAGGCAACCAGCCCAAGTGTGGCATGGAGGACAGGGAGGCATGGGATTGCAGATCCAGCACTCGGGAGGCTGAGGCAGGAGGACTGGCAAGGCAATATACTGAGATCTGTCTCAAAATAATAGATACAAATATAAACAAATGCAGAGTGAAAGAAAGACAACTCTGTTGATACCTTAACTTGAAGTCTCCAGGCTCCAGAATATAAATTTTAAATGGCTGAGCCCCCGGCACTCTGGTAGTTTATTATGGCTGTGCTAACAAACAATACAATGTGTGTGGTGCAGAGACTGCCAAAAGAGAGATACAAGAGGAAGGATTTTTTTAAAAAAAACATTTACAGTAAATAAAGACCATGGGGGAAAACTTTATGTCATCACATATCATTCATATTCTCAGAGTGGAAACATTTTATCTAATAAGTAAAGCTAAGATCTAATGAAGAAAAACTTTCAGAATTTTTTTTTTGGTATCAGGGATTGAACTTGAGACCTTGCGCTTGTGAGACAGGCAGCAGAAGCACTGAGCTAAATCCCCAGCTGACAAAAACTTTCATGAAACAATAAAAGAGGTTAGGGAAAGGAAGAGCATGTTAGTAGTAATTTAAATATTCAGTACGTGAATGTGGTCCATAATAAAGTGTGCGAAAATGCACGTTTGTTTTCAAGTCTAGTCCGACTGGCAAACGGGGAGGAATCTTAGGTAGCTTAGATCTGGTCCGCCGATTCAGCCTTTCCCACTGCGGTTTTGCAAAGGGACGTGGGTTTTCTTTTCTCTTGGCAGCTGGACCTGGGGCTTCTCAGTTGAGGGTGCTGGGGCGGGGGGGGGGTCCCCACAGCCCCAGATCGCTGCCCACACCCCACACCGCTCCCGTCTTTCGGCCCCACAGATCGTGGGTGAACGCGGCGTGGGCACGCGGCGGCTTCAGTCTTCTGCCTCCCCGCGCCCCTCACGATGCAGTGCCCGCGTGGGTAAGCTTTTGGCCAAGAGGCACCGTGCATGCTACAAACCGAGGTCTCTTTGGCTTGTGTTCGCTCCCCTTGATTTCCTTTCCACGCGGCACCACTCTGCCCCACGCGCCACCTGTTCCCGCGGCCACTTCGGGCCTGGCTTTCACCCTTCTTCTTTCAAACGCAGTGTCTCAGTGTCCTTCCGCGGTGAATTGTCCAGACCGACGCGCGCGGATGCAGACCGGGCTGCGACCCCGCGGACGGACCCGGGAACGTGCGCGTGCGCACCCGGGCTCGTTCACGCGCACGTGCTCGTGCACGGCGGCCCTGCTCGCGCCCAAGGGCCGGCTGCGCACGCGGAGAGCTCGGGGACGGGAACGCAGCGCGCCAAAGCCCAGCTCCACACGCGCGCGTTGGACGGTTTTCCTCGCGCGGCCTTAGTCGCGCATCGGCCGACCCTGTCTCATCTCAGGACATTCCACCTCCCCCAACACGAGCTCCGCGACCACTCGGCTGCCCTGACGACCGCGGGGCCGTCCGTGTCTAGCGCCGCCCCTTCCCGAGAGCCCCGAGACAGGATCGAAGCACGTGGCCTTTCTGTCTGGCTTCCCGGCGTGGCTCTTCACGGTTCGCGTTTTGTAGCTCGCATCCGAACGTCACTCTCTTCTACCGTCGGGTAGCGTCCTACGTTTGACTGTTGGGGCTGCCTTCAGCAGATCCCTTTCCTCAATATCCTGTTAATTCTCTTCAAAGAATTTGTTTGTGTTAGTATTTTTTTCATGAAGCTATATTTTACTTTTGCTGCTGTTTAGTGTTGCATCGTCAGAATATACCAGTTTATTTTTATTTTTAAATTCTTAGCGGTACAGGTTTGCAGCACATAACGAGATCACATTCCTCGTGGGCAGTGGGCGCATGCACATCACACACCTTCATTCTTTTTCCACAGCCCTCCATCTCCCGGTTTCCTTCCCCTTTTGCAAAAGACCTTCTAGGATCTCTTATTTTGCTCTTTATACTTTGGGGCTTTCTCATAAGATAATCCATTAGATATTTAAGTTCGTGTGTATGGTCTATTCCACTTTAACATTGTCGTCTCAAGGTCAATTTGAGCAGCACACAAAGAAAAGTATGTTTCTGAACATCGAGCAAAACCCAAAATTCAAGGGTCGAGCCAGCCAGGAGTCAAACCTGGAATCTTCTGATCCGTAGTCAGACGAGTTATCCATTGCGCCACTGGCCCGCCTGGTGGCTTCTCGGCCGCTCGATCTTAGAGAAGACCGGGTCCGGCGGAAACCAGAAATGAGAACAAGCCTTCTGTTTGCGTAGGGCGCAGGCCCTTGAAACCGTCCTGTTTACTGCGCGGGCAGCAGCAGGTGACAGCGTGACCGACCCGCGTGCCCCGCTGCCCCGCGCAGCCACCCTGGAGCCAGACCCGGATGCTGGCTGCCGGTCAGCGCGAGCGACCCGCAGACGGCCCACTTCGGCCTTAATTAAGGCACAGGAAAGTGAAGTCCATGCGCCCTTAGGGTAGCAGTCGGGGTCCCCACGCCCCTCCCCAAAGTGCCGAGCAGGAGAAGGCGGTTCCAGCACAGCTGCCCCCGGACGCGGAAGAGGCGCCAGAACCCCGCGAAGCCAAAGCCGCGCGGCGCCCCGCAGGGACGGACTCCGGTCCTGACCAGAAAGCGAGGCCGGACGTCGCCCAAGGCTCGAGGGGACGGAGTGGGCCGGGAGGGACCCCGACGGGAAGCGCGTCCTCCGCCGCATTTCTACCCGCCCGGCGCGTCCCTGACGGGTGTTTATGATCCTAGGCCTTCCGGTTGCCGGTTGCCGCCAGCCGATGAACTCTCTAAGGGAGCTACCTGCACTTGTGTTAGCTCGAGCAGTTTCACTCTAGATTTTTTTAAAAGGAAACTTTCCTCAGTTGCTCCTAGCCACTGGGGTCCCTCTGGGTTTCCACATGTAGAAGTCTCATAGAAAAATAAGCCGCTATTGTGAAGGCGGAATCCAAGCGTTGGTGCGGACCGTGACGAAAGCATGCGGTGGCGCGCAGGGAGGGCAGAGCGGACACAGCCGAGGGTCAGGGGGGCGAGAAAGGCAAGGGACCAGAAAAGGCCCGGAACTGGGGCCAGGGATTTAGCTTAGTGGTTCCGCCTCCTGCCTTGCCCGCACAAAGTCCCGAGTTCAATCCCCGGTACCAAAAACAAAACAAAAAACAGAAAAGGCCCGGGGCAGTACAGTTAGCTGACCTCTCGTTTTGAGGATTGCGTGTGGATAAGAGGAATAAAAGCACTTCCCCAAGGCAGGGAAGCTCCGGGCATGGAACTTGAACCTGCGCAGGGAGGCCCCACTGCGCTTCACGTCCAACACCTTAACCACTAGGCTGGCCAGGGGAGTCTCTAAGCCGTCTCGGAAGTCCACACTCCTGGGGCCCTGAGTGCCCCCCAGCCGGATGCCGCCAGCAGGAGCCGGGCTGCTGGACCTCACCCTTGGGAGAGTGTGAGGGATCCCTGCTTTAGGGTTCTTCGGGTCTTTCTTCCCGTTTTCATGGATTGCCTGCTTTTTCTTAAACTGTGGCCGGGAGTGAGCGAGGCTCGTGAGGAGTGGCCCCGGACCGCTTTCTGCTGCGCCAACCTCAGAGTTCACTGTGTTTCTGCTACACAGGACGATGGGCAGTCCAGTGCACCCCTGGTAACTCCGGGATTGGGGAGCACCTGAGAAGTTCGGGTTTATTAAATAGTTATCTACTCACTTATCAAATAATTCCGAATTATTTAATTAGATAAACTGTGGCACAACTACACAGTGAAATACTATGCGTATTTCACAGAAAATGAGAATGCGTTACGTGCGTGTGTATGTACGCAAGCAAAATTCAGGGCAATGGGGTCAGAGCGACAGTGTGGGAGACATACTCATGCTCGATTGTGTAAATATTGTAGAAAGTACCTCTCCAAGAACACGAGATCAGTAAACACATGGCACTTAGAAGATGGCTTCTTCCACGGCTTTGGAGCTTTCAGACGGCTGACAGCAGGATTTCACACTGGGGCAGCGCCTCCCACATGAAGAAGCTGAGCAGGAGAATTCCCTCTCCGAGTGCTCTCATAAGCCATTGCATTATCACTTTTGGTGCTGCAATGCAATATCCCCACTTTGAAAAGTGTAGGGAGAAAGTTGTTTTCTCAAGGAAAGAGAACTGGGATAGCTGGGGCCATTTCAATACAGCAGCCAGGATCTCTGAGTCAGAATATTCTGGTCGCTGCCTGCCTATTAAACACAGTAGACGCAGTCAACGTGAGCTGCCCAATAACATACCACAAAGCGGCCTGCAAAAGACACAAGCGATTTTCTCCCATTCAAGAGGTGAGCAGGGAGCTGTGAGGCTGGTGCTGGGGAGCCTCTCCCTGGCTCACTGAGGGCAGCTCTCTCACTGCCTCCCTCGGTCCTTTCTCTGTGCAGAAAGGCAGGGTGCTGGGACCTTTCCTCTTCTTAAAAGGACACTGGTCCTATTGACTAAAGTCCCACTCTGTGACCTCACTTGACTTTCATTAGCACCCTAATGATCTGTTAGGGTTTATAACTCATGTCCCCGCAAACCTTGTGGACTCTCAGGTGGTGCTTTTGGTAGGTGATTGGATCAAGGGGGCCTGATTAATCAGTAGTGTGTTCCCCTGATGAGTTTGTAGCTAAGTGTGGTGTTGGGAGGACTGCCAGGTTGGAGGAGGTGGGCCCTGGGGCAGTGGCCTAGAAGAACCTGTCTCCCTCCTCCCCCCTTGATCTCTCTTTGTCTCCGGCCCCCATGCTGTGAGCTCTTTCTCCTCTGCCAGGCCACCCTGGCTTGGAGCCAGCCCAGTATGGACTGAAAGCTCTACAAACTGTGAGCTGAAATAAACCTTTCCTCCTTGAGGTTGTGGGTGTCCAGTATTGTGTCTCGGCAATGAGAAAGTAAGACAAGATCTTAATTCCAAATGCAGTAACATTAGAATTAACCAGGGCTTCAGTAAATTTGGGGGAGACACTTTAGTCCGTAACAACAGCAGCTTGTGATCAGTAATTTGGTGCCAGCATCGTCGTCTCCTTTGTGATAGGAATTCTGGCTTCATGGTTGTCAGTCCCACTGTAACTTCCAGCCTACAGGGAGGAGCCATGCAAGGCACACGAGGATGCTGGGGCTCCACTCAGGAATTTGTTTTTCAAGACCGTGGTGAGAGGTCCTCTGTGAAGCCAAGAGCGCGTGAGAAGGTGTCTCACCCATCACATGAGCAGTCTGAGAGTGTGCACTTCCCTCCGCTCTGCTCTGCTCTGGGGAACATCAAGGGGGCGCTGATAACTCCATTTCCCTTTGGGGCACACCAACATTGGACCCATACCTTTACTGACCAGGAACGTGTAGAGCTGTTCATTTTATTTTATCTTATTTTTATTTAGTGAGACAGGGTCTCACTGTGTAGTTTATCCTGGCCTTGAACTCACTATGCAGCCCATGATGGCTTCAAATTCATAGCAATCCTCCTGCCTCAGCCTCCTAAGTGCTGGGTTTACAGGTGTGTGCCACCACACGTGATGTGTAGAGCCATTCTTGTCCCTTGAAGCTGTAATGCTGAATCGGTTTGCTTTGCTCAGTAAGCTCAATTCCAGTGAATTTGGTCTGATGCAACTTTTCATTCCTTCATCTTGATAATTGACAAAGTCCTACAATTCTTTTGGTGTGGGTCACACCTTCCCAAGGATCTCACTCTGTATCTGACCCTGTGGAATCTCAGAAGCAAGAGATGTTAGATCCTGAGGAATACCGGCAGAGCCAGCTACCTCAGAGAGGCAGGTATTCAGGCTGGAGGCCCTAACCTTCTCAGGTAGGGTGGAAGGGCTGCTTCTACCAACTAGCCCTGCAGTTCTAGTCTGGGAATGAAGAATGATTTCTGTAAATGAACTTGAGAAAGTTGATAGCTCCCACCTTCCAATGTTATTTCATTGCAGAAAAACGAAACAAAACAAACCTAAGGTCTTCAGAACTCCTAATGTTTAGCAGTTCTCAATATGGACCCATATCACTATATTATTATGCACTTGCCCCTCCTCCTTCTCCTTTACTATTCTTCTCCTACCCAAACTCAGTGTGGGAAGAGATTTTTCTTCAGTCATCCCAATGTTCATGGCTAGGCCTCTAAAACAAGAGACAGACCAACAAGAGAAAAGCACACACATTTATTTAATATAAGTGTAAGTGACATGGAAGTTGTGTTAGTTACTTTTCTCTCATTGCTGAGACAAAATACCCGACCCCCAAAGTTAAAGGAGGAGAGGTTTATTTGGCTCACAGTTTGTAGAGGTTTCAGTCCATGTTCGGCTGGCCCCGTGGCAGAGTGGTATATGGCACAGAGGGCGTCACAGAGGTGAAACAGTTGATGGTGGCCGAAGACAGCAAAAGCAACAAGAGCCTTAGCAGCGTCTTTCTGCCCCTTTTGTCTCATTCAGACTGCTTCGGGCTGGTAGCACTCACATCTTAATCCTGGTGCCCTTGGGCCTAGCACTGCACCATGAATCAATCACGCACTCTAGATTCAGCCACCTCTGAAAAAGCAGGAGGCTTTGGGGGGGGCGGTGCATCTAAACACACGCCATAGCACACACGTCTTCATATGACAGGAAGATCCAAAGAAACAGGTAAACTTGTGTGATTTTATGCTAGGTTAGAAAAGAGGTGGATGATATGAAGCAGCATGGCTGGTTAACAAGTTCAGGAGCTGTACCTGTCAGGCTCTCCACTACTGGGACAAAACCCCCAAGAGGGAGGAGAGGTTTACTTTGCCTGTGGTCCTCGGTTGGGGGCTCCTAGGCAGAGCTGTCAGGGTGGAAGGGCGTGGTGGGGCCAGGGTGCGGGTTGTGGCTGCAGAGAAGGGAACAGAATGCTGGGGAGGAAGGGGCGGAGCTCAGATGCAGCCTCCAAGGTCAGGCGCGGACCCACAGACACCCCGCAGGGCCTCATCGTCCAGTCAAGATGACGGTCATGGTTACGGTCTCGGGGTACTCAGCAGACTAAGGCCCCTGTGTCCAGGTGTAGGGAGGGCACCTGGTGAAGTCCCCTGAGCTCCTGGGAGAAGGGTGGGGGAGGAAGACTCCGCCTCTGCCTCCCTGGCTTCTCTACGGTGCTATATTCGGGGGCTTGTCCTGAGCCCCGCCTTCCAAGACAGCATCTTACGCTCCACGCGAGTCAGTTCACTTTTGCACAATTTTCAGAAAACCCTGTTCTGTTTCAAGAGTGACTGCGACCAGTTACGTCTCATAGCCAAATGTTCCTTGTATTACAAGGTCTTCTTCAATGTCACGCTGGAGAGAGCCCGGGATCCACGAGCGAGCGACCCACGAGCTTGTGTTGCTTCTCCCCCGCACCAGCGCTGAGTGGGGGCACGGCCCGGGACAGGGCCCTTCGCGACTCCAGGCTTCCTGGGGACAGAGCTCCGAGAGGGCCGCGCCTTCCCGGCCTTCCCTCCCTGCAGCGTTGGCGCCGTCTCGAAGGTTTCCCGCGCTTCCCGGTGACTCCCAGAAAGCGAATTTGAGCACCGGCCGCGCCGCAGCCCCTGGCACCTTCTACCGACGTCGCTGTGGTTTGCGCGCTTGGGTCTGCCAGGGCCTGGCGCCCCGGCGAGCTGTGCGTGGACCGGAGCTGGGGGGTCGGGGAACTGAACGCGGGCGAGGCGACACCCGGCGGGATCCTCTCCTTGTCCCCTCGCTGCCCTGCACCAGTCCCGGCCAGGCCGGGGCAGCGCCTTCAGCACCCGCCCGGGCAGGGTGCTCACGGCGGTTTCCGTAGTGTAGCGGTTATCACGTTCGCCTCACACGCGAAAGGTCCCCGGTTCGAAACCGGGCGGGAACACGTGTGCTTTTGTTCTCTTCCACTTTACATTTATGAGAAACAAAACTCACAAACCATCGCACTTGTTCTTTGAAGGAAAAGTGTATGTTTTCCAGAGAGCCCTCTGCTGCAGACCTCGCCCTCCTTTCCCCGGCCGGCTGTCCTCTCTTGGGTCCCTGGATCCCAGGACAGCGCAGCCGCTGCTTCTGGATTCCGGATTTCTAGGAACCACAATGGCTCCAGCTTGCAGGCAGTGAGGACAGCTTGTCTCTCGCCAGAAAATGCACCCGAGCCCGCCCCGACGGCGAGCCCCGCCCAGGAGCGACCTAGGGGTCTGGGGGGTTCCCCAGTCGATCGCTGCCCCGGGCCGCACAGTGTTCTGCAGTGCGCGCGCCGTGTTAGCGTGAGTGTGTGCGTGTGTGGACGGGCTGCAGGCACACTGGGCCCTGAAGTCATGTCTGCCCCGGTTCTGCCCGTGGCCGGGCCCAGCTGCCCGAGGAGGAGGCGCAGGGGAGGGAGGGAGCGGCGTCCATGTGCTGCTCCCAGTCGCCGGTGGGGCTCATCCCAGGCAGGTGTTCAGAGGTGAGGGGACTGGGTCGTGGGTGGGGCTCTCGCTCCTCAGTGGGTCAATTCCTCGCGAGTTTACAGCCCAGCGGGTTTGTAGGAGGCGGGGCCTGATTCTGCGCAGCCGCCCGGGCGCGGCTATGCCGGTCTTTCGCCTTGGCCGCAGGTGAGTGGCTTTCCCCGCTCTGTCCGTGTGATCTGCCACCGCTCCAGGCCTGAAAGGAGACAGCGGCCCGAATTGAAGCCTGAAACCGTGAGCCAAAATAGGTTCCCCCTTGGAGCTGTTTTTTGAGGCTGAAAGTTGACCCACACGGAGACTTAGCTGAAGAAAATCCCAAACCAAAACAAAAACCAAGGCACAGAGGCCAAAAGCTATGCTCTTAGAAATGGTGAGGATCCTCTTGGTCCTACATGTCTAGAAAACGTGCTGTTTGGGGGTAAACTGAATTTAGGGGTCACACGTGTGGGTGTGGAGATGATGTTCTCACAATTTGGGCTAAGAAGCAGCAGCGATGTGGTCTGGGATTGAAACAGAGGAGAATCTCCCGAGGCTTTCACTGATTCTGAAGGAAGGAGATGAGAGAAAGCGAGCTTCCGGAGCAAGGCACTGATGGGCGATGGAGGCGTGTGTGCCAGGCTGACCCAGGTTATAATTTATAGACTATGCAACATTTTGTTACTACTTTGGAGAGCTCCTCTGCCTTAGCATTGTGCAGTGGCTCTGGTGTCTTTGTTGGTGTGCGGATCTCCATGAGTAACAAAGATCTTCATGTTAGATGTGTCCAATAACCATCATTTCTTGCTTGCTCCAAATGTCTGTACCATTGATCGGGAGGTCTGTGGGGTGCCATTTTCCAGGTCAGAGGGTGATGGCCTTGGCGAGTGCCCGGGAGTCTGTAGGGTTAGGGATGACTTAGATATAGGTGTTTCATGGCTGATACAGCTGCGATAATTTCTGCACTTTGTGCCAACTGATCAGCGGCTTGGTCAGTTGGGACAGTAGCATTAGCAGGCTGAAAGGAAGTGGCCTTCTGGTGAACCTTACTGTTGATAGAGTCTGACACCCTGCCCATCAACCCTGCGTGTTGCAGGAGTGGGTGGAGCAAGGTCCCCAGAGACAACAGGGTCATGGGGAGCCACTGCTGGTAAGAGATTGTCCAGCGGCACCACTTCCACAGCGTGGATTTCCTCGGGAAGGGTTCAAGGTTGCTAGCCTGACAAAGGGCCTGTGGGCTGGGGATTTAGCTCAGTGGTACTGCTGCCTCCCCTGCAAGCGCAAGGACCTGATTTTGATCCCTGGTACCTTAAAAAAACAAAAAGGTCCCAGGGGCTGATATGCCATTTCCATAATGTGACCTTGGGGTCCAATTGTTTTCCCCGTAATTCAAGAGGTGTCATTTGACCCACTGGAGCACAGGAATGTATGTCCGATTGTGATTTCTGGAGACAGAATTGTGGAGGAAATCTGTAGGGCTTAATAGTGTCCAGATACATTTTTCAAACAAAGAGGACTTAGTTTCTGAGTATGGAAACCCTTTACAGCAGGGTGTTTTTTGTGTGTGTGTGGTACTGGGGATCAAACTCAGGACCTTTGCTTTCGAGGCAGGTGGCGGCACTGAGCTAAATCCCCAGCCCTTTTACACCAGTTTTGATCCAAACTGCCCATGTACCATAAGTATTAGAAAGTAAAACCTTTACATGACAGGTTGATTGTGTTTTGGTAAGTGCAATTTATGGAATAAGGTTATATATTCCTTCAGTGCTTTAAAAGCATTTCTTGTACTGCATTCTATTCAAAATCCTTTGCCTTTCTTGTTACTATATAAATAGGTTTCAGTATTAAGTTTAAATATGGTATGTATTGCCTCCAAAACCTAAATAAGCCAATTAATTTCTGGGCTTGCTTTTTATTTCCTGGAGGGCCTATTAAGATACTCTGGTCCACTACTTTTTCAGGTATATTTCTGCCCTTACCGGACCATATTATGCCTAGGAACTTTATAGACTCACATGGTTCTTGTACTTTATTTTGGTTAATTGTCCAACTATTATAGGCAGCCCAGTTAGAAATGTTACAGGTAGTCAGACCGGGCTGGCCCCTGAAGTCAGTGCAGAAGATAAGAACACATCACAACTGTGGCTGGAGGTGGAGGTGCATTTGTTGCAGACCGGGCCTCAAGATAAAGATGGAATGACTACACCTACATACTTCCCCAAGGGGAATAATGACTGATACTGTAAATAGGCGTCAGTCACCTTGGGTGGGGGACCAAAACCTCCTGAGCCATCCCTTCCAGGAAAGTATGGAGGTCAGTTGTCGAGAGCCCTGGCCATGGGTCACAGTCTCCTTCCAGGCAATACAGCGCAAGCTAAGAAGAGCAAAAGTCAGAGAAACAAGACTGGGAGAGAAAGCTGTGTCTGGGGCTGGTCCAAGCTGCTCTGGGCAACAAAGACAAAGGCATCAAAGACATCCAGTATTTATTGATTACAAGTGTGGGAAGAAGGAGAGTGGGATGTGCTTTTGGTGATGGAGTGCGTGGCATCTGTCCATACCGGGTATGCAGGCAGGCCTGTGAAAGGGAAGCACTGCTTATCTTGTGAGAGCGAACAAACGGGTACCAGGACTGGGCCCTAACTAACCAGCAACGGGTCAGGTCAGTAAGGGAAGCCAGAACTCAGGGGAAAAGAATGTCATTGGGTCACACTGACCCCAGCTGGAAGTTAACACAGCAGGACCCCTCTTCACAGTCTTCGGCCTCGGCAGCAGCCACTAGCAGAGGAGCTGTGCTCACCCACCTCTGCTCGCTGACGTGCTCCGTGAGTCACGCAAGGCCTCAGTTGGATCCCTAGTATAAAACAGCAGAGTTATGGGCAAGCACGAAGCATGTGCCACACACAGCCTGCGATACTGGGCAGGGGTGTCAGCCACAGGAGAGGCCCTGTTCTTCCCGTGCACACTGGCTCCGTGACTTGCTTCCTCCTTGGATCGATGTTATTGAAGTGGCTACATTTGTGATCTTATTGGTTGACCATAGTTTTGGCCGCCTTCTGTTCACTCAATTTTGTACCCACCTCTAGATGACCCTGTCTGCTTGTGGGAGGGTGCTACCGTCTGCTTAGGGTTTGGGTTTAATGCTCTCAAGTTACTACTGTTAGTCCTTTAAGAGCCATCTGTTTCTCTGACTGGCCAGCCTGGGATACTATATGTATGGTTGTGGACAACTTCTATAATGTCTCCTTTTAGTAATTCTTTTATTTTTTATTAATTTCTTTATGCCCTCACTTTAGACAACATTACTTTATAAAGGAGATTGGTTTAGGCAAGGGATTTGGTTTAATTTTTAATCATTGTAGATTAACTTTAGCTGTTTTAACCTTTTTATATAGAATTAGTTTTGGCAAGATTTTGGAAATCCAGCCACTACCTAGTATATCTCCAGCCCTGCAATGACACATCATTGAACAATGCACAGCCCCTGATGGTCATGCTGTTACACCACCCGACCATTCCTTGGCTGGAGAGCATGGAGGTGCTGTTGCTCCCAGCCCTTCAGTTACGAGAGGTTTGTTTAATGTCATGGGCTCCGGGTGCATGAAAGAAATCTGACTTCCTGTATGTATCACAAAGTCTCCTGATATAGAGGACTATTAGAATTTGAGTAAGAATTCTTAAATATATATATGGGTCCCTTATCGGCTATTGTATGGATTATTGTTGGTATCTCTGTTTGTGAACCTGTTTTTGTCAGGTTCGGTAACCCATTCCTTTCTTGTAGTTTTCCTTTTTATGTCCCCTGGGGATTGCTGGTTTTGGACCAGGGAATTTATCAGCCATGGAAGTTGTCGGGGTCCTGTTTCTGTAGTGCCTGTCAGGTCTTGAGAATCCCATCGAGGGGCCTCTTGGGGTCAACTAAAGTTCACCTGGAGTGGCAGAGCTGGGGACTGGGGCCTAGGCAGTGGGCCATAATTTGGGTTGAAACTTGTTCTTAGATCTGATACATTTCTATCTGTTCTGTTCATTAGTGATTACCATTGATGGGGTAACAATCCCTTGATGTCATGGTGCACACCACACAGGATGTTACTGAGTGCACAGGTGTGAAGCGCCCTTGGGCTGTGCTTTAGTAGTAGGCGGTAAATCACATTTAACCTGCGCTCTTTTTTTAGAGGGGATTTTGATGGTGTTATTGAAAGGCACAGCCTTGTTGTGCCTAGTGATTGATTATGGAATTATAATTGTGTAGTTGCATTCATAAAGGTCATATTAGGACCAAAAGGCTTAACACAACATAATTTTAAGCGGTCGGGCACCCTGGGCACAGCTTCTCTGAGGCCCTGTCCGTGGCACGGGCTGGTGGCCACTGGCTGTCCTGTTGCAGGCGATCTGCTGCGGGGCCAGTCCTTCAAGGCTACACGGTGCCATCTTAGGGGGCTGTCACACTGTGAGCCCTAAGGGGAGGGATTCCTCCCCTGCCGTTGCTCTCCAACCCCATAGAGAGTTTGCCTAAGCTGTGCCTGGGCCAGTGTCACTGGGGTTTGGCTCCTCTGCCAGTGAGGAACCTGGGCATAATTTTGCTCCGCTGGCAGTGTGTGCGCTTCTCCCCGGTAACCGTAGCATCCGACCGCCATCACTTGGGGTCATAGCTGTAGGGAGGCTTTGCCATTTTTGTCTGGCCTATTCTCTGTTTTCATTTACAGTTTGGGGCTGTCCCTGTCCTTGGTTGTAACCGATGCCCGTTTTTCTGCTGATGACTGGCCTCGCGAAAGAACAGCCGCGAGCGCATGCGTGCCAGGGTGGAGGAGCTCGGCGGAGTGAGGTCGCAGGGCAGGTCAGGGTAGGCCAGGGCTTTCTCGCCCCGGATTCTCCTTCCGGGTCTCGCCGGCACCGACTAGTGCTTTGCGCGGCCAGGCTGGCTCCTGCATTGGCCCTGCTTCAGAGGGTCTGCATGGTCTGCCCGGGGGCCTGTCGCCCTCTCTCGGGGCACGGGGCGAGGTCCCCCTCCTTTAATATTGGCTTAGTATGCCTCTGTTTCTCATTTTAACCTGCCACTTTCTGCTTCAGGGCCCTCTTAAAGACTGTCCTATAGCTGCCCGGATTTTGGGCAAATTTTTATCAAGGATCCTCAGTGATGTATATTATAATATCACTTGTGTCTTATAAAAATGCCACTCTAATTTGTTAGCACTCGGTATTCAAGTCTCAGTCTCCGCATTCTTCCTGCTAAGGATTCATCCGGGACCGCGCGTCCCTCTCGGGACCCACTCGCGCTTTAGTTTAATTTTGATTTCACCGGCAGAATCCGCCAGATGTCGCAAGCAACCCCGAGACAGTGCGAGGCCGTCTGCGCTCGGACCCCCGTGAAGAACACTGCAGTCAGAGGCAGCAATCGCGGGTGGGAGCCGTGGAGCTGCGACCCCGGACATTCGAGGATCTGAGCCCCGCTTCCACCTTCCGGGTGGGTGTGGGCCTTCCTCTGCTGTCTCTGCCGGAGGCGGGTGGAGAAGTCTGCACGTGAGCTTCAGCAGTTCGCGGAGTCTTGGAGCAGGCTGTTTCCAGCTCAGTGACCGAGATGGAGTCGGTGTTGCTCAGTGCGCATCCCCAACTCCTGTCCGGGACAGCAGCCCGCACAGCGCCATCTTCGAGGAGCGCAACCCAAGGCAGAGGGGGGCCCCTGCCGGGACCTGAACCTCGGGTCAGGACTGGCGGGTTCAGCAAGACTCAGTTTCCCCGGGAGAGGCAGGTTCACGTGTGCTGGCAATGAGGAGCTCGCTTTTTCTTTCCTGTGTGTTCCCTTCCTGGTGGAACAGCCGCGGGCAGCAGCGAGCGAGGTTTCAGGGCGCTAGGCGGCCCGAAGAGAGCGGCGGTCGGCTGGTTGGAGTGTGGTGCTCCAACCCGAGGCCCCGGGTTCGGCCCCGTGCCGACCTCTTTGGTTGCAGCCCTGGGCGATGCCAGGTCCCCCGTGGGCGGCCTGCTGTGCTCCCCTGCGGTCCGGGGTTCGGCCCGGCACTGCGGGGCGCCCTTGCTTTTTTCACTGAACGCGGGGCGGGGCGACGCCATGGCCCGCAGGGGAAGCCGGGTGCGCCCCTGAGCACGGAGCACCGGAGGTGGCTGGGCTCCTTCCTCGGCCCGGGGCTTCGTTGGCCGCGCAGGGGAGGGGACCCGCAGGGCCGGCGGGCGAGTGGGAGTGGGGGGGGGGGGTGTCCCTGGGCCCAGCTCCGCTGGGGCCGTGCAGAGCCTTTCGGGAGCCCGAATCCACCGGCGCCCGCCGCTCCTCACGGTGCCTGAGGGCGCTCACCGGCTGAGGTAGGAGCCAAACTCTAAGCCAGAGTGGGGAAGAATTCTGCACCCGCAGAACTCGGCTTTGTGTTTCCACCGACTGCGGACCGTTATCCCAATCCTGGCGATGCCAACCTCTGTGTGGAGCACGGCAGCTTCCCCGAAAATAGGAAAACCCAGGGGAGCAGGCCCCGCTGGGACTCGAACCCAGGATCTCCTGTTTACTAGACAGGCGCCTTGACCAGCTAAGCTACAGGGCCCCTCTTGGACTTGTGTCCGGTTACATCACATGTAACACTTTTGTATGAAATGTGGCAATTTGCCGGATGTTTATTTGATCTTGTTATAAAGAAACTACATCCACGCTTCCAAATTCGTCCCAAATCAGAAATTCCATCATTAAACCAAAAACCAAACCAAACCAAAAACCACCTTCAATACAAGGTTTAAAGTTGACTTCAGAGCCAAACGAATGCCCCCCTCTATTGTGCGACGGTCTCCCCCTAGAGGCCGTATCGGGCATCGCCACCTGTTTGGAGTTTATTTCTCCAGTAATTGGTTTTGTCATCCCTGTGGTGCTTTTGGGGTTCCTGGGTGCCCGAGGTGGAGCAGCGAACGAGATGGCGAAGTTTCTACCGATACAAAGTTTACATTGGACCGGGAGAAGAAGAGCAGAGGTCGCCCTGCAGGGCCCCGTGTCCGGGCCTGGAGTTCCACACGTGGGGCCTTGGCTTTGTTCCAGCCTTGGTTGGCCGGCCAGTAAACAGACTGAATTCGCGGGGACCTGGCCTGCAGCCATGCACGGCGGAGCGCATCGGCAGGGTCAGCCCAGTGCAGCTCAGAGGGAATTCGAGGCGAGGAGCCCAGAGCCCTGTGCCGTGGGTAAGGCGCGGAGGGCCTTGAGGGATGCCTAGGAGTTCTCTGTCCCAGATCTTGCAAGGCTGGCCTTCCTAGCTCATACGTGACGTACTTGTCCTCAAAACACTTCAGATTTGTTCCTGTTCCTCGGCCATCCTGCTTCTTCCCTAGGCGACCTTTTCTACCTTGTTGTTGTGCATTATTGTGATTATTTGTATTTGTGCCAAGTTGGCATTTCTGTTTTACGCACATGTATTTTAATACACATTTACATCGATGGTGGCACAGTGCGTATTTTAAAAAGGCTCAGAACCGAGGGCCTTGCCCTGTGCACGCCACCCCTCCTACCGAGGCCGGCCAGCACCCAGATGGGCCCCGCCCCACCCCCTCCCTGGCCGAGCCCAGCGTGAGTGGCCCCGACCACCTTCTCCGGAACCGATCGCCTTCGCTGTTGCTTCTCAAGAGGCCCAAGGAGGACAGACCCGGTCCTGCGGCTCTCCCCACCTGGTCAGCTGCGGGCCCGGACGCTCCGCCTGCCACACAGGCCCGTGGCCCCCTCTCGTCGGTGTTCATGTGCAAAGTGTACGATGGAGAGCAGTGCTCACCAGCCCCCATTGCCGTTTGAATCCAGCCTCCTCGCTCTGTCAGATGTCACGTTTCTTGGTCGTCGCCGTCGAATCTGTAGGACCCAAACCCACACGTCCAACCAGCCGTGGATTACACAGACCGAGAAGAGGAGGAAGCCGTCTCTACCGCACCAGGGCGGGTGGAGTTTTGCTCCTTGGCCACTTGGGGTCGCCTGGGACTTGTCTCAGGGTGGTCGTGAGCCCGCCCCGCCAACCCAGCCCGGCCAGGGCCAGGCCCTGCGTTCCTGCGCGCTCCTGCGGAGGCCTGTAAGTTCAGTCCCGGACAGGCGCGTATCTGCAAGCAGGAAAAGCCCTGGCCGCTTCGGGGAAGGAAGCTTTCCAACGTGCGGGCTGACACTGGGCACAAAGGAGGTGCGGAGTGGCTCAGTCCCCACAGACGCTGTGCCGAGGGACACGAACGCTCCGCAGCCCGGCCTGGGGCGCCGTCCGGTTCTGAGGCCCCTGACAGCCGCTGATCCTTCTGCACTGAGGCCCTCCGGGGGGCTCACAGCCTCTGAAGCGGAGTGAGAGGAGCCCGAGCCGCGGGTGGGAAGTGTCCTGGAGTCCGGCATCCGAGCTCGGTCCTCCTCACACACACGCTTGATTTTCTTGTTGCTGTGCTTCAACCCCTGCGGCCACAGATGGACTTGGCCACGATCTCGCCCATCCCCAGCGCCTGACCTCTCTCCAAGGCAGGGCCTCAGTCCCTGGATTCAGGGTGTCCCGTGCACCCCACCACCCAGAAAGCCAAGAGGAATGGTGCCGGCCACTCGCAGATGCCGAGCGCAGGCCTAACGGGCCTCCTTTGAGTGAAAAGGTGAGAGCCCTTGACTTAATACGCAAAGAAAAAAACGGATGCTGAGGTCTGCAGTAAGAATGAAGCTTTTACTCGTGAAATTGTGAACGAGGAAGTGTTGTGGGAATTTTATTGTCACATGCCAGAGTGTAGAAGTCTGAGTCACAGCGCAGGAAAGTGCTTGGTTAGGACGGCAAAGGCGCTGACTTCGTTCGGGGCTACAGCAGTTTCAGGGGTCCCCAGGTCTTGGAAAGTGCGGATGAGGTAGGGCACTGCATCTTCACACCAGAGTCAACCCGGAGCCCAGAACCCGAGCCGGGGCCATGCCGGGCTTGGATGGCGCAGGGCCGCTCAGGAACGGGGGTCCCACCCGGGAGGCGCTACTGGAAAGCTGAGGCAGTGACAGGAATTACTCAGGGAGAGGCCGCCTTCGTATCCGATCAGGGCCTAGGAAACAGCAAATGCGAAGTCTCAGGAGCGCGGGTTCCAATCCGGCAGGCCAACCTGGGAACACCCGTCCTAGTTCTAGTCTGATGAAGTTATGAATTCAAAAACTTTTTGGGCAAAGCATAAAATGCAGATTTCAAAAATGTAGTTTAACAATTTTGTTGTGTAATAAGGTCAGCTATGATATCAGAAACCTACGTGTAAAATTCTTGTAGTATTTTCCTCTTTATTATGCCAAGGGCTCTCTGGTGTCTCAGGTTCATTTACCAATGGCCGTTTGGGGCCTAGGTATCAGTGGTCAGCCCTGCAGACAGTCAGAGCTCCTCCTTGGCACTTACACTGGCAGCCTGGGGACCTAGGTCCCTCCCACGAGGACAGGTCAGCAGTCAGCCTGGTATTTGGGGTCTCATCCTTCACACGTTAGATTTGACTTTGTGATTGTTTCCCACAGCCAATGCATGCCAACGACTCCATCTAGTAACAAGGTCTGAAGACGTGCAGCTGAAATGTGGACCCTAGGAAAAGTACATATGCTTATATTTAAAAATTGTACGAGTCATAAAGTGTATTCTTAAAAAGTATGTATCTTAAGTGTGAGGCCCATTTTCAGGAATCTTTGGTTATTTATTTTATATGGTTGTACACACTACTTGAATAAAGTCTAGTTTTATTCTGTCAGTGGTATTTGTTAATGCAGATATAACTATGGGGTTCTCTGCCTAATCCCCCAGCATCTGTCCCCAGCCTTCACACCCAAGTTTCTACACAATGTTAGATAGACACAGTGTGTGGAGCCACAGTTAAGAGAAAGCAGCTGTGTGTAGCTTCTCTACTGATGGAGATGCCCTAATGTTTATTTGTTTTCTTTGCCATAAGTGAGAATCTGATCGGGTAAGTAACACCATACTTTCTTTTCTAAATTGGAGTTGGAATAATACTCACCTCAGAGATCGTGAGTTTAATGAGCACATTCGTGTTACCTATGTTGCTCATAAATGGCTGGCATTGTATATGTTTTCTGTGCTTTAAGGGTGCACCCTCTTCTCCTTTGGGCCTCCAGATTCATTTTGAAGTTCCCACCCTGGTGCACAGCTGGGTGATTCCCCAGTGTCGGTGGGGTACAGAGATTTGGTGGATCTGGGGGCCGGGGAGGAGGTTGGCAGAAGACGCCTCTCTCTCTGTTTCTATCACTGTCACCTACAGCTTATGTGGCATCTAAAACTCTCATGAGTACCTCAAGCTAATTAAGATTTTTAGAACATCTGTCTGGTTTTTCATTTCTTGGAAGTTAAAACGTCCTCTTTGAATTCCCTGGTGCAAGCCAAGCAGTGCCCAGCAGGGTGCCGGGGCACAGCCAGAATTCCTGCACTTGGGTGGGAGCCTGGGCAATTTCATGGGATTCTGGCTTAAATTCAAGAATAAAGGGCTGGGGAAAGATTAAAACTAGACCTATATCTCTCACCATGCATCAAAATGGATTAAAGATCTAAATATTAAAATAGAAACGCTGAACCGGCTGGAACAGAGGTTAGGTAGAACTCTTGAAGACATTGGTGTAGGAAAAGATTTTATGAACAAAACTTCAGTTGCTTGTGAACTAGCACAAACAATCAACAAGTGGGATCTCTTCTTATTAAAAATCTTCTGCACAGCAAGAGAAACCACCAGCAGTGTGAAGAGACAACCCACAATGCGGGAAAAAATTTTCACCTGTTCCTCAGACAAAGGTCTACTATCTAGAATCTATAAAGAACTTTAAAAAATCAGACCTCCCAAATTTAAAGACCCAATCCGAAAATGGGCATCTGAAATGAGCAGACATTTCTCAAAGAAGTAGAAATGGCAAATAAACATATGAAAAAATGTTCAACATCACTGGTCATTCGAGAGATGCAGATGAAAACAACACTGAGAGTCCACCTCACCCCTGAAAGAATGGCTGCTATCAAGAAATCAACCAATAACAAATGCTGACGGGGGTGTGGAGAGAAAGGAACCCTTCTCCGTTGTTGGTGGGAGTGCAGACTGGTACAACCACTGTGGAAATCCATATGGAGATACCTCAGAGAACTAGAGCTAGTGGGCCAGGGATTTAGCTCAGTGGTTTCGCTGCCTGCAGCACAAGCGCAAGGACCTGAGTTCGATCCCCGGTACCAAAAAAAAAAGAACTAGGGCTAGAGGTCCCATTTGACCCAGCTATCTCCCTGCTGGGTATCTTCCCAAAAGAATTAAAAGAATCATACCACAGTGATATATGTGCACCCATGTTTACAGCAGCACAGTTTGTAATAGCAAAAGCTTGGAAACAGTCCAGTTGCTCATCAACTGGAGACTAGATAAAGAAAATGTGGGTTTTTAATAAAATGGAGTACTACTCAGCCATAAAAAATGAGAAATTAGAGACATTTATTGCTAAGTGGATGCACATTGAGGCGATACTCTTAAGTGAAATAAATAGGACACACGTGTAAATACCAAATAGTTTCTCTAGTGTGAGAAACTGAAAGTGTACACGAGGACTAAAAGGATTAATAGATAATGTGAAATAGGAAGAAAAGGGGAAGGGGAAGTGGGAGGGGTAGGGGAAAGGAAAGAAGGGAATGGGTTTAATATGAGAAAAAGAAAAAATGGAAACAAAGTCCGTAAATAGGGAGGGGTGGAGGGGGTGAAGGGAGGGCAGGGGAAGGGGGAAAAATAAGAACCAAGAGAGATTATGTAAAGGTGCAAATTTCCAATGATGAATGTCATTATATTGTACACCTAAAATGTACCAATAAAATAAAATTTAAAAAAGAATACAGGGCTGGGGATGTGGCTTAGCGGTAGAGCACTTGCCTATTATGTCCAAGGGCCTAGGCTGAATCCTCAGCACCGCCAGAACCTCAAACAACCCGAAAGGCCTGATATGGGGGCACAGTTAGTGCAGAGGTCCTGGGCTCCCGCCCTGATACGGAAGAACCCAGCCACACCAGGTGCTACAGCAGAGTCTCGGACCCTCAGACGGGTCCACACTCCCGCCAGCGCGGGTCAGGTTCGCTGCAACACTGCGGAGCCCCAGGGGAGGCCTCAGCCCCGGGTGTGCGACGTCCCGGGGGGCCTCGTTCAGCGACCCGGTGAACGCTGACAGCACAAGGCCGGGCCCAGCCCTTTCAGCCCAGCCGGCGGCTCTGCGGTCGCCGCTGGGCTGAGCCTTGGGCCCTGGAGGCAGTCGGACGCTTTCTGCTCGAGCCTAGGTCCCCCCCCCCCCGCCCCCCGCACAGGTGTTGAGCCCCGATGAACATCTTGGCCCTCTCATCTCTGCGTCTACTCAGAGAAGCCGAAGGGCTTCACAGCGGCGCAGTGGTTTCTCCTCCCGGGCCACTGCACTTTACTCAGCAGGGGTCTGCACCCAGTGGGAAAAGCAAACGCGAGAACCGAATCACAAGCTCGTCCCATTAAATCTTTCAGTTTGTGAGCCACACGACGAATACTATTTTACGGTGTCTCTAAAAAGGGGTTTGGTGCTGGCCATTTGACTCCCACCTGTATCCCAGCACTCTGGCAGGATGAGGCAGGAGGATCAGTTTGAGCCCAGCTTGGGCTATGTAGCAATTTAGTAAGACCCTTCACAAGTGAAAACTGTAAAAGGGCTGGGGGGTGTAGCTCAGTGTTAAGGCCCTGGGTCCAACCCCCAGTAACCCCCGACCCCTTCTAGGTTTTCGGTCCAGCTAATTTGTGTTATCAAAATTTAAATCTCAGAGTTGCTATTGATTTTAATTGTCCACATTTATGCTCTACACAGCTCCGTGATTTGGGCCCCACCCCTCCATGGCTTTTCTTTCCTAGCGTCCTAGGTCTTGCTCGTCTCAAAATACTGAGCACTTTTGTCTAAATTCTCGGAATTCAATTCCACGCGAAATACTTTTCCCTTGAGAAGCTGCCTGTCTCGTTTTTTCTCCAGTTTGTCTCTGATCAAGTAACACCTTCAAAGTCACCCTGGGCTACTACCCAAAGCAGTGGTTCCCATTATACTCTTTATCTTTTAGATTTTTTTCACAGGACATGCATCACCTGGCATATCGCCAATTTGTTTTTCTTCCCCACCCAGATATATTTTCTATGGAGGCAGACTTTCTGGGTTACAGTATCATGATCAGATTAAACCAGTAAGTGTTCCAAAGAAATAGGACCCAGAACTCACTACTACAGGAAGTTCTGCTAACAAATCAGCTCTAGACTCTCCCGCTGCAATTAAGTTCTAGGACAATTAAAGCAAATAAAAATTAACAATTCCAACTGGTGGGTAGGGGTGTAGCTCAGCAGCACAGCACCAGCCTGGCAAGCTCCTGGCTGATTCCCGGTACCAAAAGCAAGACAAAACAAAACCCCTCGAGCTACCGAGTTATACTCTTTAAACTCAAGTATCCTTAGAAAACTGGCCTGAGTAGTCAGCACCGTGCACCAGCTCCTTCCCAAGATAGTGAAAGTGGCTCTGAAAAGAGCCGTTGTTTTCTTCAGGCACTCGAAAAGCTCACTTGGCCTTATGGTGGCTCTCGGTCTTCTTGGGCAGCAGCACGGCCTGGATGTTGGGCAGCACGCCGCCCTGCGCGATCGTCACCTTGCCCAGCAGCTTGTTGAGCTCCTCGTCGTTGCGGATGGCCAGCTGCAGGTGGCGCGGGATGATGCGCGTCTTCTTGTTGTCGCGCGCCGCGTTGCCCGCCAGCTCCAGGATCTCAGCCGTCAGGTACTCGAGCACGGCCGCCAGGTACACCGGGGCGCCGGCGCCCACGCGCTCAGCATAGTTGCCTTTGCGCAGCAGGCGGTGCACGCGCCCCACCGGGAACTGAAGCCCGGCGCGAGACGAACGTGTCTTCGCTTTGGCTCGAGCCTTACCGCCCTGCTTGCCGCGTCCAGACATCACGGAGCAAATACACGATCAAGATTTTTCCCTAAATGAAAGCGCGTGGGGAGCACTTTTTATAGCCATTCTTGGGCGCGAAAAAGGAAGACGTGTCATTGGTTAAAATTGTATCTTTATTTAAACCAATAGCAATACTTCGTTGGAATTTGTACATTCTGATTGGCTAAGAGTAATCCCTAACGTCTCTCTGTGTAACCACCAATCACACATGAGGCCTTGACACTTCACTTAATTTGCATACCACGTTCTATATAAGAAGGATACCTCGCGTTCTTTCTCGCTCCTTGGTTGGTTGTGGGGTTGCGTGTGTGTTACCGGTATGCCTGAGCCCGCGAAGTCGGCGCCGGCTCCGAAGAAGGGGTCGAAGAAAGCGGTGACCAAGGCGCAGAAGAAGGATGGCAAGA
This sequence comes from Heterocephalus glaber, assembly GCF_053883595.1. NCBI lineage: Eukaryota > Metazoa > Chordata > Mammalia > Rodentia > Bathyergidae > Heterocephalus > Heterocephalus glaber. The sequence continues at coordinate 1,472,910 of NW_028258315.1, forward strand.
AGCGCAAGCGCAGTCGTAAGGAGAGCTACTCGGTGTATGTGTATAAGGTGCTGAAGCAGGTGCACCCGGACACGGGCATCTCGTCCAAGGCCATGGGCATCATGAACTCTTTCGTGAACGATATCTTCGAGCGCATCGCGGGCGAGGCGTCGCGTTTGGCGCACTACAACAAGCGCTCGACCATCACGTCGCGGGAGATCCAGACGGCCGTGCGGCTGCTGCTGCCTGGCGAGCTGGCGAAGCATGCCGTGTCGGAGGGCACCAAGGCCGTCACCAAGTACACCAGTGCTAAGTGAGCCCGCGAGTGAGGGTCTCGCTGCCCCCAAAGGCTCTTTTCAGAGCCACTTAAGGCTGTCAATATTGGGTGCTGTACACGTGGGGTGTAAGCTGTGGTTCGTTCGGAGTACAGAGCTCTGTGACCGGATAAAGGGAATGCTGCTGTCTAAGCGTGGTGCTTGCAACGGCTGGGTTATTCAGGGCGTACATATTAATTTGCTGTTGTAGCAAAATTAGCTGCAAGTGGTGTGGCTTGCTGCTTGAGCCCTGATTACTGCGTTGCGCATCCGTTTTCCTCCCCGGTGCGCAGTGCATGGTGAGCACAGTGGCCTCCCTTGGTCTCCTCGGCTGCGTCCCCGCAGCTCTAGGCAGCTGGAGTAAAATTACAATGCGGGTGAGGCCGTTCAATTGGCCGAATGTGGGACTTGAACGGCGGGGCGCCACTGGGCTAAATCCTCGGGCCCCGCTTGCGTTTCCTTTGCCATTCCCAAGTAGGTCGGGAAGATGCCGGAGGGAGGACCGAGCAGGAAGGAGCCTGGGAGCTGAGCAGCTTTAGTCTTGAGCAGAGAAACAAGTGGGGTCGAGTGTCACTTGGCCAGTTTAAAACAGGAATTCTTCGTGATCAGATTCCAATCGGGCTCCTCACTTGACAAGCACTGCAAAGATTACGGAAGTTGGAGTCTAAAGACAACAGCAGGACTAGACTTTCACTGAGGCGCAAAGTTGGGCGGGGGTCGGCTGAGCAGTAGGTGGGGATCTTTGTTTTGGCTGGGAACGACATGGGCCGTGGGTGCCAGTAGTGAGCTGAACTTTGGTCGAAAAGAAGCGCTAACTAATCCTAAACTCGGCTGTGACCTCGGCCACATTTAGAAGTGAAGGCCAGATTCATAAGAAAAGGGATTAATGCAATTTACAGACACATGTATGCATGTATGTATGCACGTATTTGTAGGTGGTTTTATTAGGGTGCTCGTTTTGGGGGGAATATTGACCGTATGTAATGAATTGCTTGCCTTGCGATAAGTGTGGGGATTAGCAGTGTCTGTCTTAAGGGTTCTGTCTTCCTCTACAAGTAGCTCATCGATTATTTTAAGAAATAAATGATTAACACTTGAGTGTATCAATATAACCTAGTACTAGCCCATGTGTATGCTGTGGTATGTTAACTCATTTATGCAGATCCAGAAGGTAGATTCTACTAGGCGCATTGTCAAATGTGGAAAGTAACCTACAAGTAAATGGGAGAAATTTCGAGTTATTTTCCAAAGGGAACAAGCATTGGGAGAATAGAGGATGTGGCATAATTTGAGCTTTCTAGAGTGGTTTCCCAAAGACATCTTCCACTCATGTCTAACACCTGATGGTGTTAAGATAGCAAAATCGGAATAACTCCAACAGCTGAGGGGAGTAAAGTATCAGTAGTGGCACTTATTTAGATTTTATGGAAAAGTGGGAAATTAAAAATACATCACATTACTATGTTTTCTCCACTACCATACTAAACTCCAGCTACGCAAGATTTGGGTAGTTTGCCTAAAACACCCTGTGGCAGAAATGAATTTCACTTTCAGGTCAGTTGTTTTTAAAGACCACTGCTGCAAAATCGGCACGTATATACTTGAATCACTGCAACTGGGTTGCAAGGCTTGCCCGAGGACAGTGTTCCCCTCCTCACGGTCTGCAAGGTGGTGTGAAGTCGGGCGACCAGAGCCCAGCTCTGGGGCCTGCAGCTCTATGCTAGACAAACCAGCCGCCAGGAACGATAAGGGAAAACCTAGCGGCTAACACCTTAGCCCTCAAATCGAGCCAAATTAAAAGCGCACCAGAAAGATGGGCTAGTCAGCAATCACAGCTCTCCCAGGAAGAGGTGGCGGCCCTGAGAAGGGCCTTTATGTTGCGCGTGCGGGGAGGGGTGGCGGGCGCTCAGCCGCCGAAGCCGTACAGCGTGCGGCCCTGGCGCTTGAGCGCGTAGACCACGTCCATGGCCGTGACCGTCTTCCGCTTGGCGTGCTCCGTGTAAGTAACGGCGTCACGGATCACATTCTCCAGGAAGACCTTCAGCACCCCGCGCGTCTCCTCATAGATAAGGCCGGAAATGCGCTTGACACCGCCGCGCCGCGCCAGGCGGCGGATGGCGGGCTTGGTGATGCCCTGGATGTTGTCACGCAGCACCTTACGGTGGCGCTTAGCACCACCCTTTCCTAAGCCCTTTCCGCCCTTGCCACGTCCAGACATGATGGTGAGCAAGACAGGGAAGCGTGGAGCCGCTCCTTTTTCTAGTGTGCCTGCGGACCTGCGTGAGGACTGCGGCGGGAGGCGGGAAGCCCGTCCGGGGGGAGGGGCCCAGAAGCCGAACGCGCCTGCGTGTTGGACTCATTGTGAGTGTTCACCTTTAATCTTCTGGATCCGAGGCTATTTTTGTTTTTCATTTAATGTGATTCCACCTCTGTTCGTTAAACAACAGAAATTTCACATTATTGAAATTACATAAAATCCAAGAAGTAAAATATTGTTTTTACTTCTACATGTGCACATGTGTTTTCAACAGTGTTTAAGATTATGCTACTGGTAACTGCTTTCCCCTAATACACAGTGGAAATTCGGTGACTTCCTAGAAACAGAACAAGACGGATATATGAACACAAACTTTTAAGATCTTTCAGGTGTATTGCTAAATTCTCTTCCGCCAAAGATAAGTTTGCGCAAAAGCACTTTCTGTCAGGCCTTCAACCTTACTAATGCCGGGTGAAACCGTTAAAAAAAACTAATAGCTCACACCTGATTCTCTGCATAGAGAATTAACTTTTAAGAAATTTAACCATCCGGTTAACAAGTGCAATATATTAAATACTACTCTCACAGATCTGAAGAACTATCTATCACATTGAACATTTCACCTAAAGTTATTTTAAAATTTTTTATTATTCCTCTGATCAGTCTACGTGTAGTGCTGAAATGTTACAATTATTGGTAATGCTGAAGACAGTGCTTTCCCGTGTAATTCACAGCTTATAATTATTCAATAGTCTGTTATCATTTATTATTGAAATTACAACTCATGCAGTTACAACAAAGAACTCTTTTAGAATGTTAAAACTTTACAGATTTATTACAAAAACAATTAACTCATTATGTAAATAGAACACAAGGAAAAGGGTATGCTTTAGGAAAGCTTTTCATTAAAATAATTACTGTATACCTCATATTTTTGGTTGCATATACTTGTTTTAAGAAAATTTACTTTGCTTACATTCGAAGGCATTTTAATGACTTTTCCCGACATCTGTGTGCAATCTCCATTGCTTGACGATTTTCTTGCTACTTTTTTGTAATGATTTCCTTATGCTTGCATTACAGCATTTCCAAGGTTTTCCACTTTAATTTCATAAAATAAATGTATAAGAAAATGAAGATAGGCTTTTCAATAAAATTTTTCAAAAGTTTTCCATAGTTAAGTTGCAATAAAAAAGAACTTCCCAAACACTTTTTGAAAAACAAAGCTAAAGGGATTCAGATAGCAGCAGCTGAATTCAGTATCAGTGGTTGAAGGAGTCCGTAGTACAGGTTCATGGACCAAGCTAGGGCAAGGGCAACGCTGAATTAAAAATAAAAGCCTTAGTTCTCTGGTGCCAACAGAAGAGTCTTCCCTGTCTTTCCTGTCTCTCCTTCAGAATTTCTTTCCTTACCTTTTTCATATATAAGTAAATCCTTTGAATGGCTGACTCAGCCTTTTCCGACTAAACTGGGATGTCTCTTCAGAAACCGGAGGGCCATGTCTGCAATGCAGTGACCAACATGGAAGGCGGGCCCGTGTCCCTGGCCCAGGAGGAGGCGGGCATGACAGCCAAAAGGCCAAACACAAAACCCCTCTAGTGTAGCTGCTCGGAAGAGCAAGATTTCTTTCTGCTTTTGCAATCTCGTTATAAGATTGCCTGTGATGTTTCATTCCCTGGTTTAATGCTTATTCGATTTGGAGGCGATTTTAATTTTATTTTCTCAGCATCAGTTGTTACTCGGAGAACATTTTAAATGACATTTATACTTTAAAAATTAGTAAAATTTCATGACAGAAAGCTCCCTCATCTGAATCCACACGTTTTTTTGAAGCAGTCCATGATGACAAGGGCAGCAACCAACAGGACAGAAACTGAACAGAAAGGAATTCTGTACAAGCAGACCCTGTCACTAAGATTTTTACTATCCTTTAGCCTGCCCACAAACTTTGTTGCTCCTTCACGGATGTTTTAGTTTTCTCTATTAAAGTGGCATTTAGTGTTTGCTACTTCTTTAGGTCTTCATTTTCTTTCTTTCTGGTAGGTGGTGGTGGTGGGGTCGAACTCACAACCTTGCCAGGCGGGCGCAGCCCAACTAAGCTAAAACCCAGGCAGCTCTTCCATTTCTTAGTAGGGTGCCTGTGTCCCATAAAGTTTAAATTCATTTGGATGGTTTTCTCTTGTTAATGTTCTGTCAGTTTAATTCTGAGGCCCAGTCACCAAAAACCCTGAGGATACAGGTAGAATTTTGTCTTTCCTATAATGAATACCTGAAGTTTGTCAGATTCTTTAGTGTCTCAAATTGAATAGCTGGAGTGTTTAATTTTTGTATAAACATAGAATATGTAATTTAACAAAGGTGATGGTATTCAACTTTTTCTGGTACCGGGGATTGAACACAGGGCTTTCACAAAGAGTTAGATCTCCAGGCAGCGTTTTATTTTGTATTTTGATACATGGTCTTGCTAAGTTGCCTACACTGGGTTTGACTTTGGATCCTGTTCCCTCAGACTCCCAGAGGCTTAGTCCTAATAGAGCACCTACAAGATAAATAGTTCAGTATTTTTCTCCACTCTTACGTACTTTCACATTATGCAACAAATCTGCCTACAAACTTGCAAAACGCACCATCTAATCCTTGCACGTTAAATTTAATAACTTGGATGACATTCAAGGACTAAGGACAAATTATGAGTCGCATAGCTTCTGAAAATCTACAAAACATAACGCTGGAGTAGTGTACAGGAAGGGGTGGCAAAGTGCCTTTACCAATGCTACATGCTGTCAGCCTTTTTATACTCCAGAACCTCATTTATACTAGCATCGGAAGTAGTTTTAGCAAAGTAGAAAAAAAAGGGCATGGATATTTCCTAGCTGTCAATAAGACTGAAGTTGAATCAGGACAAAGGGCCAAGAAATATTAAGTTCTTTTGCTGAAAATGTGGGTGGCTCTGAAAAGAGCCTTTTGGTTTAATAGAAAATTTGAGTTTCCAAGTCCTGCGGACCTCACTTGCCCTTGGTCTTGTGGTGGCTCTCGGTCTTCTTGGGCAGCAGCACGGCCTGGATGTTGGGCAGCACGCCGCCCTGCGCGATCGTCACCTTGCCCAGCAGCTTGTTGAGCTCCTCGTCGTTGCGGATGGCCAGCTGCAGGTGGCGCGGGATGATGCGCGTCTTCTTGTTGTCGCGCGCCGCGTTGCCCGCCAGCTCCAGGATCTCGGCCGTCAGGTACTCGAGCACGGCCGCCAAGTACACCGGGGCGCCGGCGCCCACGCGCTCAGCGTAGTTGCCTTTGCGCAGCAGGCGGTGCACGCGCCCCACCGGGAACTGCAGCCCGGCACGGGACGAACGCGTCTTCGCCTTGGCGCGAGCCTTACCGCCCTGTTTGCCGCGTCCAGACATGTTCAAAAGCCCAGCGGTGGAGTCACTCACCAGTGTCCCGAGAGGGACAGAAAGCGCTCTTTAGGGCGTCGTCGGGGTGCGAAAAGGCAGCCCTGCGATTGGCCATTTTTCATTTTGGTTTAGACCAATGGAAGGCGGCCGTGCGGGCCGCGAAAAATTCAACGGGCGAGCCTGGATTGTGACGTCACAGAAGCGCAATCACCAATCGCCGCAGACCTTCTCCGCGCCTCATTTGCGTATCGCTCTCTAGATAAGGCAGCGCGGGTTGGCTGGCTCCTCATTGCTCTCCTTCTCGGTCCAAGATGCCGGAGCCGTCGAAGTCGGTGCCTGTCCCGAAGAAGGGGTCGAAGAAGGCGGTGACCAAGGTGCAGAAGAAGGATGGCAAGAAGCGCAAGCGTAGCCGCAAGGAGAGCTACTCGGTGTACGTGTATAAGGTGCTGAAGCAGGTGCACCCGGACACGGGCATCTCGTCTAAGGCTATGGGCATCATGAACTCTTTCGTGAACGACATCTTCGAGCGCATTGCGGGCGAGGCGTCGCGCCTGGCGCACTACAACAAGCGCTCGACCATCACGTCGCGGGAGATCCAGACGGCCGTGCGGCTGCTGCTGCCTGGCGAGCTGGCGAAGCACGCCGTGTCGGAGGGCACCAAGGCCGTCACCAAGTACACCAGCGCCAAGTGAGCCCGCGAGTGAGTCTCACGCTGCCCACAAAGGCTCTTTTCAGAGCCACCATCTCCTCAGAGAGAGGGCTGCCATTTGTCTTCTGTGCCGATCTTTGGGGTGGCGGTGTTTCTGTGTCCTCACTCACGAGCAGACCAGTACCGTGGGACGGGATGTGAGTTCATTCCCTGGGCGTTGGCCACTTGGCTAGTACAACCAGGCGTTCCTCGCTGGGCGCTGGCCTTAGTGGGCAGTTTGAATTTCCCGGGCAACTCCTCCGTGTTGTGATTGGTGGTCGCGGTTCTCTGGGCGGTTCTTCTGGCCAGGCCTGAATTGGTCGCCACGTCCCGGAAGTGGGAGCCAAGCGTCCCGCCCAGCCAGCTCAGCGCGCAAACTCAAGCGGCTGCGAGTTGAGGGTCTTTTTCTTTCCCTTTCAGTTCAACACTATTTCTTTCAAGATGAGATTGATTGCCTCTTGCTTTTTGTTAAAGATACGGGAATGCGAAGGGCTCAGTCTTTGGTCGGGGAAAGATCAGCCCCTTATGTGCAGCTGGGTCCCAGCCGCGCGCCCGGGCTGCAGTGCGGCTGCGGCCGCGGAGACTCCCGGCTCTGGAGACAAGTCCGCCTGATTTTACAGGGACTCTTGTTGGGATTTTAAGTTTTATGATTGTGCTTGAAATCTGAGGGAAGACAAGTTCTGAGTCATTCAGGTGGTCTTAAATGAGAACCAGTCACCCCCAAGATAACCTTTCTAGATTACAGCTTCAAAGGTGTGTCTATTTTCAGGGGGAGAAAAAGAGTTGAACAACCGTTTGGAAGCTTCCAGGACTGGTTTTGGTTTAAAAGGGAAATAAAGCATTTTAAGTTGTAGCCTAATTTAAGTAAGTATCTAAACAAGTATTTTCTTCAGCTTACTGTGAAGTCTTACCACTTTTTCAGAGCCCACGTAATCCATCTTACTGCTCTGAAATTTCTACTTGATTTGAGCTCTAACACCTCGCCCAGCTTTTGACTGGATGGTTTGTTGGTTTTGTACCGGGGATCGAACTCAGGACCTGTGCTTGCAAGACAGGCACCAGTGCCACTGAGCTAAATCCCTGGCCCTCGTCCATTTTTTCGAATTGGCCTCCGTATATTCAGCTGCACTTTTCTTGTGTACATCCAGTTGAGCGTCTCTGCCCTTTGTTGTATGTACTTTCCTGTAGAAATGAACATTAAAGACAAAATGAGCAAGGGAAAAGAAAAGGCAAAACGTTTTTTCTCTTACTACAGTTGACATCCTACACTAATGACATAACAGACCTGTGACTAAACAACATAAATGTCATCATCATATAATTGTTATGTCACTTGAGCCTCTGATAATTTCCATTACTCCAGATAATCAGACGATCGTTTTCAAGCTAATCCTTGTTTGTTTGTTTCTTTGTCTTACAGGATAAAGGTATCTGTAAGAAGCAGACTTTGGGGGGAAAAAGATGGACGACTCACAAATATGCAGTCCAGCCACAGGTGAAAATGTATAAAGACGCAAGTTTGGGAAAAGAACCCTGCTCATTCTATTCCTTAGACTACACCGCCTAAGTGGTAAGTAAACCAGACATTCACCTTTTGGGTTGTTTGCATCTTGGTAGAGTCTCCTCAAGGATGAGGGTACTGGAGTTTGGGGAACAGCCCAGCGGTACAGCATGAGAGTTCAATATCCAGTGGGCGCACATGCACACGCACAAAAGGGAGTTTAATCCTTTGCTTGAAAAACTAAATGTCAATTCAACCCATTGCTAATCAGCTCTAAAAGAATTCCTTCAAAGATAAACAATCATAGTCCTTTAAAAGAATGAACATTGTGATGTATTTTATATAGAGAGGTAGGGAGGTAGGTATCACAAAATAAGTGAGTAGGTTTCATTCATAATACTATAAGTCTTCCCTACTGATGACAAGCCAAAATGAGGCCTATATAGGGCATAGCCTTAAATGAAATAGAAACAACTTTTTTAAGGAACCCTTCCCCCCTAAGCTATTCCAACTGATATTTCCTTTTTTCCTATGCACATATTAAAACAAAACTAATCTGCAATTGTTATTGTAATAAAATACCCACTGCCCTGGGTAGACAGAGATGTATTCACAATGTCCACTGAAAAGTAGGTGGTCCTAGATCTTGATACCATGCAGCTATCTATCCTTCAAACCATTACCTTTGATGTGCTGAAATTAGCTTAATAATACACATTTTCCTCAAATTTTATCTTCAGTTTTTGATAATATGTTGAGCATATATGTAACAATAAAATATTTACCAACTATCCATTAATTTGAATGACATTTTAATTTGGAGTGTCACTTTTCCTGATATTGTCCTCCAGATATATATATATGTATAAACCCTGTTTAGAGTCTGCATTATTTGCATTCTGCACATGGAAGTGTAGTTGAATTTTTAAATTTTAATATTAAAAAATCTGGATTCTTCCCGAACTTGAAATGTACCTGTAGTCATTTATTATAGAACCTGCACTGGACACTGGACAGGCAGAGGAGCAGGTCCATCCTTCCCACTGTTACTTGCAAGTTATTAGCTTATAAGCTTATATTAGGTCTACAGCCTCATGAAGTACATAGATATCAGCACTTGATCGTCATAGGGAAGACCCAGCCTGAGTGGTTACTGAAGGAGAAAAGAATTGCTAGAGCAAGTAAGGGGCCCACATTCCAGTATTTCTACTGAGCATTGTGATTAAATGACATGAGGAATTTTTTGTGAATCATTGAGTGAGACTGTCCAGGTTTCAAAGTTGTCCCTGCCATGTACTACAAAGCATTGGCAAATTATTTTCTTTGGCTTTTTTTCTGCCCCTTATTAAAAGTGGGAATGTAGTACTGCCTCAAGTTAATATTTTTAATATACTTAGAATAATGGCCTGCATGCAGTAAGCATTCAACGAATGGGAGCCATTGCTTCTGCCACCATTATTACAGCAGGGGTAGACACAGTGGGCGAATTGAGCAGGAGGAGAATCCCTGCCCCTGGGCAGATTCTGGAGCATTGTTTCTCTCTTTTCCTGGAAGGAGACTGATGTAAGATGCTGACCTCACTGACCCGTGTGTGGCTAGTGGTTTCTCTGGATGGACTGGGATTTGAAATGGACCACGATGGAGGTTTGTTGACAACAAGTTATGGGGACAAAGTGATGTGGTTGAATTTCCTAGAATGGTCCCAGAGGATCAGAACAGTGTCCCACGTGAGTGCCGACCCAGAGGCGCACTCTCGAGTAGGTATCAGTGACCAGGTATAACCTCAGCCCTGAGAATGTCAGTCTGTCCCCCAGCCCCCACTTCCTGTCCGAGCAGTCTGTAAACAGAATGACCAGGGTGGCAGTGGTAGAGGCGTTTGAGGTCTGCAGCAAAGACTGAGGTCATTAAGGCTGACTGGGACGCTGATACCACCAAGTGTCCCAAATGCCAGGGCAAATATTCTGAGTGTTCTTTCAAGTATTTTGTCAGTGATGAGGCAGGGATTTCTTTTCACTAGGACAAACATTTATTCTAGATTTAAATGTGCTTCACTTTCTCTTGTGCTGGAGCTAATGAGACCATCTGTATGATTATTAAATAATTTATATTACCACATTTCCCATCTTTTGACCCATTTCTACACATTGTAGAGAAAAGGTTAGGCCACACATAGGCCACAAATGACCAGAGGACTCAGTCCTTTTGTCTTTTTAATTTTCCGTGCTGAGGGTAGAATTCAAGGGCTTGTGCATGTGAGGCGGAGTGGTCAACCCCTGAGCTTTACTCCCAGCCTCCTCCTTAGCTCTGTGTCACATCCTTCATAAGCACACGTCCTTCAGTTTTGGAGGACCCGGTCAAAGTGGCATGTAGGACCCAGCACCCCCTCAGAGGGCTGTTCTCTGGATGCTTTATGCGTGCTGAGAAGGTGTGAAGAGTAGATACAGCCTCTCCCTTTGCCAAGATGCAGTGGCTCTTACATCTGCTAGTCACTAATGTTTAACCAACTCGGGAATGCCTGCTTCTTACTCTCGCGTCTTAGGGCTTTCTCTGATGTTTTTAGTTTTGGAAAAGGAGGAATGCTTTCAGTGTTACAAAGATGCCTATTAAATTTTACTGATTTACCAAAATGATTTATTTTTATGTTAAGTTAAAGCACTTTTAATTATATTCTTTAGCTGGCATTAAGAGAGCCATGGAAAGTCTTGATTTAAAGGAGTCAGGTCTTTGGATTCCTTCTGTTTCCTAGTTTTCTGTTTTCCCTCATCCCCTCTTCTGGTTTGTATCGGTCAGTCCCTCTTTGGAGGATAGGCAGAGTGCTGCCCCAGAGATAATTGAAATGTTTCTAAAAATGCTCCCAAAAACGACACATTGAAAGTGGGCTAGCTAAATTGTCTCAAATATAATTTCAGATATAATTTCAAATACAATTTTTTTGAAGCAAAACATTGATGCATTTTACATATACATAGTGAAAACATTCATGGTGGGGAATGTGTACCTGTACATGCTTCTTTTTTCCCCATCTGCTCCCTATGGCCTCTGTTCCCCTCCTTATTTACAAAAGCTTCGTTTCTATTTTTTCCTTCTAGTTTCACTTGTTTTCTTGTCCCTTTTTTCCTTTCCCTACCCCCCTCTTCCCCTTCCCATTTGAACATTTTCTTCCCTTTCCCCAATATCTGTTACACATCTCAGTCCTTATTTCCACTTTGGTTTCTCACACCAGAGAAGCAATGCGGTATTTAAACACGTGTGTCCGATTTATTTCAGTTGAGTATGGTCTCAAGGTCCATCCATTTAGCTACAAATGTCTCAAGCTCATCCTTTTTGGCAGAGTAGTACTCCATTGTATAAAAAAACCACATTTTCTGTATCCATTTGTCAGTCGATTGGGCATTTGGGCTGTTTCCAAGCTTTAGCTATTACAAACTGTGCTGCTATAAACATGGGTGTGCATATACTTCTGTGGTATAATGCTTTTAATTTTTTCAGGAAGATACCAAGAAGTGGAATAGCTGAGTCAAACGGATCCTCTCATTTTAGTTCTTTGAGGTATCGCCATACTGATTTCCACAGTGGTTGCACCAGGCTGCACTCCCACCAGCAGTGGAGCAGGGTTCCTTTCTCCTCACAGCCTCACTAGCGTCTGTTACTGCTTGAATTCATGATAGCAGCCATTCTTTCTGGAGTGAAGTGGAATCTCAGCGTTGTTTTCATTTGCATCTCTCGAATGACCAGTGATGTTGAACATTCTTTCATATATCTACTTGCTGTTTTTACTTTATCATCTGAGAAGTGTATTCATTTCAGATGCCCATTTTTGGATTGGTTCTTTAAATTTTTTTGGAAGGGGGTCTGGTTTTTTTGAATTCTTTATATATTATAGATAGTGGTCCTTTGTCTGAGGAACACCTGGCAAAAATTTTTTCCTCACACTGGTTTGTTTGGTGGTTTCTTGCTGTGCAAAAGCTTTTTAATAGGATGAGATTTCACTTGTTAATCTTTGTGATAGTTTCTTTGTGATTGGGGTTTTGTTCATGAAGTCTTTGCCTACACCAATGTCTTTGAGAGTTCTACCTATTCTGTCTTCCAGCAGATTTAAAACAGTTTCTGTTTTAATATTTAGATCTTTGATCCATTTTGATTTTAGTTTACTGCATGGTGAAAGATATGGGTCTAGTGTAAATGTTTGACAGGTAGAAAGCCAATTTTTCCAGCACCATTTATTAAAGAGGCTATCATTCTTCCAGTGAAGGTGTTTGGCTCCTTTGTCAAAGATAAGGTGGCTGAGGGCCAGAGATTTAGCTCAGTGGTTTCGTCGCAAGCATAAGGACCCAGGTTTGATCCCCAGTACAAAAAAAAAAAGATAAAGTGTCTGAGTATGTCTTGAGTTGCTTCTGCATCTTCCAGTCTGTTCCATTGATCCTCGGATCTGGTTTTTGTTTTTGTTTTCTAGTACCATACTGTTTTTATCACAGTAGTTTTGTAGTATAATTTCAAGTCAGCAATTGTGATGCCCCCACCTGGTCTTTGTTGCCCAGAATTGCCTTTGCTGTTCTAGGTCTCTTCTGGTGCCAAATGAATTTTAGGATTGTTTTATCTAATTCTGTGGGATATGCTGTTGGAATTTTGATCAGAATTGCATTAAATCTGTGTAACAATTTTGAAAGTATGGCCATTTTCACTATATTGGTTCTTCCTTCCCAAGAACAAAGGATGTCTTTCTATTTTCTAATACTCTCTTTGATCTCCTTTTTCAGACTACTATAGTTTTCAATGTAGAGTCTTTTACTTCCTTTGTTAGATTGATTCCTAGGTATTTCATTTTGTTTGGATGCTATTGTGAAAGATGTTTTCATAATTTCTCATTGAATTTATTTTTTATATACAGGAAGGCTATTGATTTTTGATTGTTGACTTTGTATCCAGCTACGCTACTGAATTTGGTTATTAAATCTAGAAGTATTTTGGTAGTTTTTGAGGTATTCTATGTAGAGTATCATGTCATTTGCAAATGATAATTTAACTTCTTCCTTTCCTAACCTTATTCTTTTTATTATTTCTGTTGTCTAATTGTTCTGTCTAATGTTTCCAGAACTATATTGAATAAGAATGGTGGACATCTTTGTCTTATTCTTTTTTTTGGTATTAGGGATCAAACTTAGGAACTTGTGCTTGTGAGGCAGGCAGCAGCACCACTGAGGTATATTCCTGGCCCTCTTGTTCTTGATTTTAGAGTGAAAGCTTTCAGTTTTTGTCCATTTAGTATGATGTTGGCTGTTGGTTTGTCATATGGCTTTTACCAGATTGAGATAAAGACTATTCCAATTTTCTGTAGGGTTTTTATCATGAGTGAGTGTTGGATTTTGTCATATGCTTTTCCTGCATTTATTGAGATGATCACATGGTTTTTGTCCTTGGCTCTATTGATATAGCGTATTACATTGATTGATTTGTGTATGTTGAACCATCCCTGCATCCCTGGGATGAATCCGACTTGGTCATGGTGTATGACCTCCTTGATGATTTGCTACATTCTGTTTGCCAGTATCTTATTGAGGATTTTTGCATCTATGTTCATTAGGGAGATTGGCCTCAAATATAACTTTAACTGTACTTATTGAGGCAAACTACTATAAACTTATAAACCTGTTTAGCCTCCACCTTCCATGCTGAAGACTGAACCTAGGGCCTTCATACTGGGCCCTTTTTGATTTCGAGACAGGATCTCCCAGAATTGCCCAGGCTCAACTCGAATTTGTGAATCCTCCTGCCTCAGGGTCCCAGAGCACCGGGATTACAAATGCGCACTACCATGCCTGGCTACAAATAAAGTTCTAATAATTCTTAAAAGCTCATGACTTGGTGGAATGTTTTTATATAACTGACTTTGGGAAAACTGTCTTGATTACTGTATTTTCTCCTTTGATATTTAATATATATCTTTTCTGTTTAACCTAATCAGTCACCTCTCTCCCTTAGTTCAGGGAACACCACAATATTACATTCTTCTATTGCACTTTTTTTCTTATTTTAGCGTAGATGGAAACTCCCCATTCTTTTTTCTTTTTCTTAATTCAGAATAATAGTGTTGAGATGTCTTTTAATATTTTGTCTATAGATACAAAAATTTTTTACTGCAGATGGAACTAAGATTTTATATATTTCAACAATAAACTCAAAGATGTTCAGAACTTTTTAAGTTAAATGTAAAATGACTTCACTGACTTTTTTTCTATTTAGAAAATAAACATTTTTTTCCCCTTACAGTTTTCAAATAAACAATCTAAAAGCCATGGCAAGCCATGGTCATTTAGTCTCTACCACCCATAGTAGGCTGCCAGTTCCTTTTTTAAGCATACATAACTACTCAGAGATTGGGTGGGTAAATGTTATGGATCAAAATTTATTTAAGAGGAATAGCAACCAGATGCCGTGTGCGGAACTGTGGAGATTCACACTCAGACCAAACCATTGTAAGAAAGACATTTGAGTCAGAGATTTCGTAAGTATTAGGTAGGTTTTGAACAATGTTTCCGATCATTAAATTTTTTCCTTAGGTATGAAGTTTTATCATGCAGCTCCACATCCGCGTCTGTTAGGTGTCTGTGGATACTTTCCTGCTGCAGATGATGTGCTGGGCCTTGCCCCTGCCTGGCGTGGTGTGTACGCGAGGGACACTGATGTGGGTGACCGCTGAGCCCTGGGTGGGGTCCTGGGGTGCAGTAATCCCAGTGCCTCGGCCTGTACCAGGCTTCAGTACTTCCACAACCACGCTTTTCACCCCCCGGCAAAGGTTTAAAAAGGCCCAGGTTAATGGACGTGTTTCTCATGGTCAGCAGGGGAGCACCGAGAGGAATCAAGCATCACTTAGGGGAGATTCAGGCCCCTGAACCCAAGGACCCAGAAGAGGCTGCTCGGTTCCGTCCAGTGAGGCCAGGGCGCACTGCAGGCCCTCGCCCACCTGCTTGCCAGTTGTCCCCATGACGTTGTCGCCACCTCGTGGGCGTTGCGGGTAATGCAGCTGAATTGGTTTCCCTTAGGACTTTATTTCATTGCTGGGGTTTAATGATTGCATATACACGGTTCCCACAGTCGCCAGCTGTCCGCTTTCCCAGTTTACTTGACAGAAACTCCAGTTTGGCTCCTCTGAGCCCTCTCCCTAGCCCCTAACCTGAAGAAACACCGACAGCCACAGCCCATCCCAGGCGGACCCACATCCTTCAGGAGCCTGCCTGAGGGGGATGCTCTGTTTCAGTCAGCATCTGAATTTAGGCCCGGCCTCTGCTGAGGGACAGGCATCTAACTCCGGTAAGGCCAGGTGGGTTTCACGAGGACCAACACTTCTTCCACTTTCACTGTTTGTGATTTTTCACCGCCCCGACTCTTGCCCCCCGCCCCGCCCCCCCCTTCACTACCCGAACGCCTCGGTTATATAGGGCCGTTCGTTATTAAATAAAATCTGTTTTCACTGCTTTGACTTGTGTCTGGCTGACTTATCTTTGACATACTGGGAAAAGCCGCACTTACTAGTTTCCTGTGCACTTGTCTGGAATGTATTTATAAAAAGAAGAAAATACAAATGTGGACTCTCCTTGCTCCCTTTAATGTAAATGGCCGGTGTCCCGTGTTCCTCTACCTGTGGCTTGTCTCACCTGGTTTGTGAGGATGCAAACGAGTACTGCATCTAATGAAGAGCAAGGTCCACAGTTGCGTTGGTGGTTCTTTCTGCAGAATGGGAAACAGAAAATGATTTCCTTTAATGTGTGTTTCTGAATTTCATTCTGAATGTAAAAAATACGCAAAAAAGAGATCTTAAAATGTTTAAACATGCCAGCAAACAAGCAACAGAGCTGACAAACTGGGAAATATTTTTACTATGTAAAACTGAAAAAGTCAATATTTTGTTACAGATCTCTTAACACTACGTCGATACTATGTAGACATGAAAATTTGTGAGTCTTTTTCTCCTGGCTCATATCACCGCCCAAATACTTAATTCAAAACTTTGTAAGCCCTAATAAAATGGGGACTTCTCGAGAGTAGGTGCCCAGCCCTGTCAGCAGATGTCAGTGAGAAACTGCTGCGTGCTCTGCGCGCCTCCGGTCCGCAGCTGTGGCAGTGAACCCTGAGATGTTTCTCCTGACCTATCAGGCTGAGGCCCCACTGTCTGCATTCTCATAGCTTCATTCGGTTCTTCACAGCACATGGGAAGCTTATAGCAAAGAATCTTCTAATGATTGCTTAGCGTTTGTTTTCCAGACTCTCCCGAACTCTGCCACTGTTTCAGAGGAGCAGGTTCCTGGGTGCACATTTTCCTTTCTACACTTCTCCACCGCCTTTAGCACCCAAACCGAGGGACTTGTAGAACTAAGTTTCCAGACGTACGTTTCTCACCACTTTCCCGAGTCTGCTTGCCGCAGGGATATGCTTATTTGGTGGCTTTCGATATTCTTAGGCCTGTACCAAGGCTGTTGGATTTTAAGGCCCACGAGTCCTGCCGCTCCCCTTAGGCCTGGTTCTGCAGCTGACACCCTCCTGTGTGTCTTTCTGAATGGGAGAGCCACATGTTAACATGGCTCTCGTATCTTGGAAAGCCTACAATTTCACATCTTTTCTCTCACTTATTGTCTCAAGAATCTGAAAGGTGTAAAATATTTTGAATATGAAAAAAATGAGGAACTGGAAGATTGGAATGGAGCCCACTACTAGGACCCTTAGGTTCCTTCCAGCGCACGTGGCCCCTTGTAGGGATCAGCTTGACATCACTGCAGCTGTCTCACCCATTTTGCCTGCATCCCCAACCCAGTAGGAAAAACACACTCGGTTAGACAGTGCACCATTTTCTCTGTCTTTCCATCCTTCACCCCAGGCCCTAGCACTGGCAACCACTGCCAGCTGTCGCCCCAGTTTCTCGGAAGTGCTGGACCTTGGTGCCCTTCCACCAGCAATTAGCGAGAGTTTCTTGTTGTTCCATATCCCGAGTAGCATTTGGTGTTGTCAATGTAAAATGCATTTTTAAACAGTTGAGGAAATTTGAACTAATCTGATTATTAGGCAATACTGCAGAATCGCTAATAATGTTAAATGCAATTACTCATAATACCAGGACAGATACTTTGAGGAATAATGTGAGCTCAATGATCCTTTTCCCATAAGGTGTTGGTAACTCTGAAGTGAGTAGCTGGTGTGCAGGAACACATTCTTTATGCCATTTTTTCTACTGCTGGATCTATTGGACTTTTCCATCATAGAAATTAAACAAGCAGTGTTATAACACCACACGAATGCCAAACAATGCTACAGAGTGACCGTGCTAGGTGGTGGCAAGGACACGGGCCACCAGGAGTATGCCCAAGCTGCTGGGAAGATGCAAGCCTATAAGAGTGCTTTAGGAAAAGTTGGCACCTTTTTACTAAAATCAGCATATCTATAATTTATGACTCAAACTTTTGCATATGTAAGTATGTATCAGAAGAAATGAACAAGAATTTTCCTAGTAACATAATTTATAACAGCTACAAATAAATATCACCATTGCAACGAGCGTGGTAGGCAGCTTCTCAGCCAGTCCCTCCAGAACCCCAGCTCCTGTTATTCATGTCCCATGTGATCTCTTGAGTGTGGATTGGACCCACTTAATCACGGCCAGTAGAATAAAACAGTAAAAGCAATGGGATGTCACTTCTGCAAGGATATTATAATAGATGGTGACTTCTGTCTTGCACCCTCCCTGGCTCTTGCTGCTTTGGGGAGACGAGCTGTCCTGTGGAGGGATCCAATGATAAGGGGCCGAGAGTGACCTCCGGACAGCAGTTGGTGAGTGTGCAGAGCCTCAGTCTGGCATCCCGTCGCAACCATGTGTCCAGGCCCGGGGCACCAGTCTCTCCCTCCTCTAGCCTTACAATGAATGGCTGAAGCCCTTGCCAGGACGTGATTGGAGCTTTGTGGGGAACACTGAGCTGAAGCTCAGCAAGCCGCTTCTCTCCTGGAATCCTGACTCTCAAGTTGGGGGATGATAAATGTCTTAAGGAAATTTTAGGGTGGTTTGCTTCTCAGCCCCAGACGATGTATACAAGGCATAAATAAATTGTAGCACATTCACACTACTGTTGTCGGGTGGAGGTCCAGAGTTGTCATCTCGCAGGACACCCTGAGGAGTGACAAGATGGTGAAGAAGGCGCACTTCACAGGGTGGGACCCAACCAGCCCGGAGAGTTCCAGGCCAGTTGGGGCAGCTCTGGATCTCTGCTGCCGGGGCTACGGGAGGCTCTGGGGCTGGGGCTGGGGCTGGGCAGGGATTCTGGCCCACGGGGACCCCTGACTGCTCAACTTTGGGAGGGGAGTTTTCCCCCACACAAGGTTTTTAGAAGCAGGTCCTGGCACCCAGGGTCCACGGCGGGGTCAAAACCACAATGTAAGTGAGGCTGGATGCAGACCAGGGTCCGTGCTTCTGGGTTTGCACATGGCTGGGACTCTGGGGGGACAGGTTGACCTCTGTTGACTGATTTTTTGACATCGTTGTCCTTGTGGTTTCTCGATCCTCACCCCACATCTTCTTGCTGTTCGCTCGTCTTTGTTCCATCTCCTACCTCACTATGGCAAACTACACAGAAACAGAAGTGGGTAAATCACTTCTATAGCAACAGTGATGAAGCCTACTGAGTATGGCTAATAGAAAAGTGGGAAAATACATCCTATTTACATGAAGTTCAGATATAGGTAAGTATTGGTTTAAGAATGAAGAATTAAGAATGAAGTAAAAAAAGCAAAGTAGCAGTAACAGGGAAAGCCAGTTTAGGGTTACCTTTGAGGAGGGGAGGGGGTATGACTGGGAGGGACCTTTACTTGGACCCTGTCACAGCCATGCAAGTGTTGGCTTTGAAGTTGTTTGAGTTGGCATATATGTTGCACGAACTTCTCAGTGCATGCAGAGTTTCACGGCAAAATATTTAAAAATTATAAGTTTTGTAAAACATTTAAAATATGTGATAAATAGAAATTCAGAGATAATTACATGGCTGTTTTATACTAACAAGCTTCAGTGTATTTTTTTTTTTTTTGGTATCGGGGATCAAACTCGGGTCCTTGTGCTTACATAGCAGGTGTTGAAACCACTAAGCTAAATTCCTGGCCCCAGCTTCAGTGTATTTTAAATGTTTTGTGACTGAATTATTTAAAAACTGATTTAAAAAGCGGGAAAATATTTTTACAGTAAGTTATTCTAAGGATGGATAGGTTTATGCAAATAAAAGGATAACTAGAGAATGGAATTTGAGAAAATTTTGGTCATCCTACTTAAAAAAGACAAAATACATATGAATACATAGCATAATGTAATTTTATGCAAATATAAACTATAATAATTATTCAAGTCTTTGACTACTTCTCCAACAATCAATCTGAAGTCATTAATTCTCCTAAAAAAAAATTGATTTCAGGCCGGGGATTTAGCTCAGTGGTTTTGCCGCCTGCTGCTCAAGTTCAAAGACCCGAGTTCGAACCCCAGTACCAAGAAAATTGATTTCAAAAATAGAAGAATGGCTAAAGCAGATTACGATGTCCACTGCTCTGACTACCACGAAGTTATTAAAATGATGATAGGGAAGACTGCATATAAGTGAAAAGGGCTTGTGAGGTACAGTTCAAAGAGTGCACTTTAATTCTGCACCGTTGTTTGAGGGTTTGTAAACATGGCCAAGACCTGGGAAAGAGGACCTGACCTTTGTAAGAGTAAATTTTTGGTTTGTGTGGTTATCACTTAAAAATGACAACCCAGGTTTCTTAAAAATTCGCTCAAAGCCTGTGGCCATGACTTCAGTGCTACAGGTTTCTTCAGTCTTTGGGTGTCAATTTGTTTCTGAGAATCGAAGGAATCGGCTTTCTGCCTCGTTACGTTTGTCGGGGTTGTCTGTTACTCCGAGCGTGTTTCTGCTGATCTTGTCTTCATGGTGAGTCACCTCTTCTCCCTCTCGCAGCCAGTTTCTTCCCTGTCTGCCACACTCTCCCTGTCCCTGAGGCCTTCTTTAGGGAGGAAACTCACCAGGAGGAAATTCATTACAGGATCAAGGAAACATCTCGCCTAATAATGGTGTCCAATTACCCGTGAGGGTGAAAATCCAGGCAAATCACAGCAATATCTGTGGAACAGAAAAACTTGATTCTCACGAAGTCAAGAGACTTAAGTTACATGAAGTACCGCTGGACACGAACTAAAAGGAGCCCGCCGACGAGGGTGGGACTCGAACCCACGCGTGCAGAGCACAATGGATTAGCAGTCCATCGCCTTAACCACTCGGCCACCTCGTCCGGATGCCGGCGGCTCCGCGCGGTCGGCCTGGAGCACGCGTGCGCCCGACGGCGGCTGGGAGGACTCGGGCGGGGCGGGGCGGAGCCGGGGTCGCAGCCGGCGGACGGGCTGCTTCCCGGGAAGGCGCAGTCTGGGGAGGTCGAGGCTGGGGCGGGGCCCGCGCCCGCCGGGAGGGAGCAGAGCGGAGCTGGAAGCGTCCGAGGGGCAAAGTCTGTGGAGGAGACGACCCGGGAAGCGAGGCGGGCAGCGCCGGGGGCCCGGGGCTCCCCCTGCCCTTGCGGCCGGGCTTTCTCTGCGCTCCTCTTCCTCCCCGGGCGGCCGGCCGGCCCCTCTCACGGAGCGGAGCGCGGGCCCTTTCCTCTGCCTGGCGCAGTCACTTGCCCAGGTGTGGGCTCTCAGTCTAACCCTTACTTTTAATTAAATACTCTGTTTTGTTTTTCTGTTGGTCGTGTTTGCAGTACCGAACGACCACAAGCCTCGTGGGGCGGCTGGGCCGTGAACACACCGGACCCAGGATCTGAACGTCAAAACCGAAAGGTAACCTGCTGGAAGATAAAACAGTCAAACTCCAGAACACAGAGGCATAAGCGAGGGCTTTTTGAACAGAACCCCAATTGCACAAGAAATAGTATAAAAAAATCAACAAACGGGAACACATCAAATTAAAAACCTTCCATGCAGCAAAGCGGACAGTTCAGAGAGTGAAGAGACAACCTACAGAATGGGAAAAAAACTTTGCCAGCTATTTCCTGGGTCGAGGACACACAGTACCTGGGATGAACTCAGAACCTTGCGCTTGCAAGGCAGGCGGCAGCACCACTGAGCTAAATCCCCAGCCCTTTAGAATATAGTTTTGATCAGAGTTACCACACGTTTTAGACGCTCAATCACTTCACAAATATGTGCAAGAAAAACGCTGGCTCTCTTTCTCTTGTTTTGCTCCCTTTGGGCAGCCATTTGCCTTTTGCTTTGTGTTGCTGTGGTTTTCCAGCGCGGCCCCGAACGGCACGTGCCAATGACACCCTCAGACGGCCTCAGGGGCTGTTGGTCTTTTTGGGTCTTTGTTACCGGAAGACACAAAATTGTGTTCTAATACATGTTTTTATTGTTAGTTTTCAATTTTTTTCTTTTTTTGGTACCTGGGATTGAACTCAGGACCTTGTGCTTTTGAGGCAGGTGGCAGAACCACTGAGCCAGATCCTCAGCCCTAGTTCTTGATTTTTTAGACTTAGTGTTTTTCCACCACCTCTCTTTCCTCACCTTCATGAACTCCACGCATAGGAATTCTTCCAGTCATTGTTTTGCCTTCCAAATATATCATCATTTTCATTGAATTTGAATTCACTGTCTATAAATGTGATGGGCAAATATTATTCACCCATCTTTTCTTTTCTGAATATAGTAATCATTTAAAAAAATCACCTCCCATAAATAACCATTAAAATTTTTGCATGAAAAAGAAATTATATAGCAATTACACATGGCTGTCAAGCGCCCATCCTGTCTTCCTCCCATCCTAGTATGCGTTCCTTTGCCTGCCTTTGCCTCAGATGCGCTGTTTCCCAAATCTTTTCCTGTCACAATAGGGCTTCTTCTCACTTTGGTGAAGCACATTGTAAACTAGTTTCCTGAAAGAGAGTTTATTGGAGATGAGACTTTAAATATTTTTAGGGTTAGAGAACATCTTTTATACTTCTCTGACTTCCTTGAATGATTGTGTAAGGAAGGCTAGGCTGGGGAATATTTTCTTTCAGGACTTGGAAATTTATTTCGGGGTTATGGGAAAGTTCTCCGTGTTCTTCTAGCTTTCAGCTTTGCTTTCAAATTACTGATACTTCATTTGCCACTAGCATTTATTTCTCTTGTTCAGTAAGATTTCTTAGCCTTAATGCTTTGAAATAAATGTCTGAAACATAAACCTTAAGGTATTTCTAGTTTTATTATGCTGAGAACTCTTTTACATTACTAAATTATTTTAGTTTGGGAAATTAGCTTGATATTTTTGTCATTTATTTTCTCAGTTCTGTGTTCTCTGTTCTTCCTTTTCTTTTTCTGGAACTCCTCTTACTTGAAGTTTGAACTTCCAGGATGTTTCCTCTGCTTTCTGAAAATTTCTTTATTTTATGTTTTTTACATTTTAATGAATGGATTATTTTAGGTAGTTTTAGGTTTACAGAAAAAATGATGCTCCCATTTTTCCTTCTCTTCCTGTATAGCTTCCCCTATTATTTACATGTTATATTATGGCAGTACATTTGTGACAATTGGTAAAACAATATTGACACATTTATCAACTAAATTTTACATTAGGATTTAATCTCAGTGTTGCACCTTCTGTGGGTTTTGAGAAATGAATAATAACGAGTGTCCCCCGTACTGTACCATACAGAATGGTTGCATTGCCCAGAAACTCCCATGCTCCACTTCTCCATCCATCCCTCCTTTCCCTAAGGAAACTACTGATCTCTTTATTGTCTCTACAGTTTTATCTTTCCAATAATGTCGTCTAATTGACTTATACCTACATTATGCAGCCTTTCCCTATTGGCTTCCTCCACTTAGGAAAATGCATTGGAGCTTCCTCCTTGTCTCCGTGTGGCTTGCTAGCTCATTTCCTTTGCTTGCTAATATTCCATTGCACCACTCACCTACTGAAGTACATTCATCTTGGTTGCTTCCAAGCATTAGCAGGTATGAATAGAGCTGGTATACACATTTGGTGCAGATTTTGGCTCGGACACAGGTTTTCTGTTCGTTTGGGTACTTACTAAGGAGTGCAACTGCTGAAATTCCCTTTTATGTTTTTACTTTACATCCTGGACGATGACTTTCACCTTTTCATTCTGATTTTTCTATTATATCCTCTCTTTCTCTCCCTGTCTCTCCCTCTCCCTCTCTCTCTCTCTAACTTTCCTGAGAAGTTTTCTTTCCTCTACCTAATATTTTCCTTGTTTTTTTTTTCTCAGTTTATTTTTTATTTCTGTTGCTCACATTTATTTCCGATGTTTAGTGCCCTTTGATTGCTGGTCAGCAATTATCAATTAGGTCTTAAAGCAATTGGACACTGCGACTGTAAGTGCAGTTTACTGACTCTAGGCTTCATTTTAGGATAATCTGCCTGTGTCATTTACTATCAGACACTTACATGTGAAAATGTAACTTCCCTCTCTTGGGATAGCAAAATTTCTCGAAGAAGAATTATTTAAACTTCTACCTAAATGGCATAAAACTGACTTTCTGAATTCTGAGAAAACCCTTAAAAAAACAAGCTGGAGGAAGTTCTTTTTAAATTTCAAACTTAATGGCACCTTCTATTTCAAAGTATAAAATTATATCAAATTACAAATAAATCATAAACTTATATTTATATAAAGACTGCATTACTTCTTAGCTCTAAACAAAGACCTTGCAACTTTATACTTGGCGGGCCCTTGAAACTGGGCAGAATTAAGACAAAGAGCCCCACATTCTTTCGGGATACTAAGGTGAGCAGGGCAAGCTGAACCTTGAAGCACAAAAGAGATGGAGAAGGAAGATTTCAGTCTTGGGTCTGTTATGGCTCAGGTCTAAATGTCCCCTCAAGGCCTCATGCAGTCATAGGTGGGGCTTTTTCAGAGGTGGCTGGATCTAGAGTGTGTGATACTGGGATTGAGGGTGGGTGATTACTAAATCAGTCCACTGATTGGTTGGGCACACCCTGCCCTTGTGGCCTAGCCAGAGTACAAAAGGGGCAGAAAGAAGCTACTGAGGCCCTTGCTTGCTTTGCTACCTTTTGCCCCCCATGAACTGTTTCTCTTCGGTGATGACCCTCTGCCACGTTGCCCTGCCTTGAAACCAGCCAACTATGGAATGAAATCTCTACAGTGAGCTAAATAAACCTTTCCTTCTTTAACTTTAAGTGTCGGATATTTTGCCTCAGCAAAGAGGAAAGTAACTAAGACAGCAACAACAAAAGCAAACACCAGGTGATTCTGAAGCAGCACATTAATTTAGCTAGCATGAGCCAATGGGAAGGGGCTGGGAGGCGGGTGGCGGGCAAAGGGATCTGGGATGATCAAGATGTGTTATATGCATGTTCCATTCACCCCAACGTGGACTGTTGTGTATTACAAACATACACTAATTATAAAAGAGTTCCATGGAATAAAATGCTAAATTTAGCCTACACATCATTGCTTTCTTCACATCTGGCACTGAGGTGCACTTGGTATTCACTGAATTCTATAGAGTAAAAATCTAGTAACGCATCGGCAAAACGCAGGGACAGAAAGACGCTGGAGTCTCAAACCCGGGGAGCAGAGCTCACTTGACTTCCTGGACGCGCGCGCGAGCGCACCCTGGTGTGAGAAGGGGGGATTACACTTCGGTCGGTGGCTCCGCCGTTCAGGTCTCTCCGCTTGTAGGAGGACAAGCACGCACAGGAGCAAGCACACGCACGGGCTACGTAAGCACGCATGCACTCACGCAGGCGCTAAGCGTGGCCAGAGGATCCAGGAGGGTCCTCGGCGAGGCTCGCGTCTGTGTGAAGTCCCAGAGGCCTGGAAGACAGTTCCATGTCCTGGCGCGGACAGTCGGGAAAGCACTTCGTGTACCTGAAGTCTTCTTAAGAGAAGATGAAGCGGACTCGCCGGGGATTTGACCCTGGACCTCTCGCACCCGAAGTGAGACCCCTGCCCCTGCACCAAGCAGCCACCCGCCGGCCTCGCGCCCCACCGGGTGCGGAAGGAGGAGGTGGAGGGCTTGGCTTTGCGTCTGGATTCTCGGGGATGCCCGCCCCCGAGTGCTGCAGTAGTTACCCTCCACGCGCCACCCCTGAAGGGCAAGGTCGGTGCCACTGCCCGTCCCAGCTGAAGTCACCAAGCGCCGCTCGCTTGCTTGCAAGAAGACTAACCCGTGGGAAAACACCTCCTTTCTATCTTTTCTAAACTGTAAGTAATTTAACTAATTGCCATGAAATTCCATTAGAAGAGTGACGGTCCCGCTGGTTTCCTCACCTTCTTCACTCTTAGAAAGTGGGTGCCGTTCCTGAGTGACGTCTGGACCGTTTGGTCTAACACGGATTATTTTGGGATAACAAGTTATCGGATCTGCCCCGTCTCAGCAAAGGCCCAGTGGTGAGAGATTCCGTAACGTTATGTTTTCAGAGGCACGAAGAGTTCAGGACGTTACCAAAACTGCTTGAACACAAACCTTGCACACCAGGCGTTAGGAGACACATCTAAACCACCGTTTAAG
Organism: Heterocephalus glaber; assembly: GCF_053883595.1. NCBI lineage: Eukaryota > Metazoa > Chordata > Mammalia > Rodentia > Bathyergidae > Heterocephalus > Heterocephalus glaber. The sequence goes on from NW_028258315.1 coordinate 1,498,580, forward strand.
TCCGTTTTAGATGTATATGTTGAACTAATGCATAGTTTCTGTTTCATCTTGGTGTACGGAATTTGATGCATTTAAATTTTGTTTTCAAAAGTCAGGCCAGGCATTTAGCTTAGTGGCATGGTGCCTGCCTTGCAAGCGCAAAGTCCTGAGTTCGATTCCCCCTCCTCCAAGTGGCCCTTATTCAGTTCATTCTTCCACTTATTTAACGGTTATTTATAGGGTGTCTGTTACCAAAAATGGAATTTTTTGTAACCACAAGTAAAAATGGTGATTTTTTTTTTTCATATGTGAGAAGAAAAGTCAGTCTTTCGTGAAAAGGAGTCTAGATTTAAACGAGCGCTCATTTGAGTTTTGACATGGATTTACTGACTGGTTCCACATGATTACAAAGTTACTGGGCTTTTCTCTATCTGTTTCTGCCCTCTTTACTAATATTAGAATAATAAAATATTTTCTTGCAGTCAAACAGCTTGCTTTGTATGCTGAAAGTTTGAAAAATCTTGATTAGTTCCTCTTCAATAGGTATGTAAGAGTAGAAATAATTCCTAACAGACCCCAAATCAGTGTTGCCTGTGGTCCTGCCTCAGCCTTCTTCTTTCATGAAAAGAGGTTCTCTTCTTGAAATAGCATCTAATGTTTACGTAAGGATGAAGCCCAACACAAGACTATGCCGAGATTTTAAACCAAAGGTTGAGTACTTCAGTGTGGGAAAGAAGTATTCGACGTAAACCCAAAGGCTTGGCAAAGAATCAGTCCCTTGATACATAACTTGGAGCATTTCTGTTCATCCTGAAATCAACTGAAGAGATTAGTTTCCTAATTTGGGAACTCAGTGCTGTGGTCTTGGGGTTGCACACTTCACAAAGCCCATTCCTTTTTTTTTTGGTACTGGGGATTGAACTTGGGACCTTGTGCTTGCAAGGCAGGCACCGGAACCACTGAGCTAAATCCCTGGCCCTAACAAAGCCCATGCCTTAGCTCTGGGTTACCTGCATATTCCAAAGAGAAACCTTATGAGAATTCATTAGCAAGCAGGAATGATTATCTCGAAAGAACTGAGAGTTGCTGGTATTGGATCGGCTTCTAGAGGCTATTTTTTTACAGTGTCAAATGACTGAAGGATTCTGTGTTGAGTTTTAGCAGAATATAAAGATTTCAGTTACGAAGCAGATACACTAATGATTTTTTGGGTGCTATCCTGTTTTATTTTAGGGTACCTGATATTTATTAGTCCATGTTCGGAGTACATAATGTTTATATTCCTTGTGTGGAGTTGGCACATGTACATAAAACATCTTAATTCATCTTTTCACCTTCTTTCCCTCCCTTTTCTACCTTCTCCCTCCATCTGTTGATCCCTTTCCCATTTGGGAAAGCTCTATCTCCCTACTTCCCATTATCTATCTTTTAGTTTGCTTTTTATTTATAATTTGGGTTTCTCATATAAGAGAAACCGTGTAAAATTTAAGCTTGTGTGTCTAATTTATTTCACTTAACATTATGGTTGTAAGATGTATCCATTTAGTTACAAATCACTCAAGTTTACTCCCTCATGTACAAATGCCACATTTTCTTTAGCCGTTTATCTGTTGATGGACATACAGGCTGATTCCAAGATATAGCTATTATGAATTGTGCCGCTACACACATGGTTATGCAGGTATCACTGTAATGTGATGATTTAACACTTTTTGGAAGATACCTGAAATTTCTTAATTGAACTTTTTTATTGTAAATGTTTAAGGTGTGCACCATGATGTTTTAATATGTGTGGTGGAGTGGTTACTATAATCAGGCAATTTAACATTTATTATCTCACATAGTTACATAGTTACTTTTTTTAACGTGTGCTAAAAGCAACTAAAATCTAGTCTTAGCAAATTTCAAGCATATAGTACAATATTACATGTATTATCTTTGTGTTTTACGTTAGATCTGTAGACTTCCTCATTTACATATCTACAACTTTGTGTGCCTAAATAGACATTGCTCCATTTTCTCTGTATCTTACTATTGTGACTAGAGCTACTATAAACATGGTAGTGTTGATACCTTTTCAACCTATTGATTTCGTTTCCCATGGATATATATCTTGCAGTGGGATTTCTGGATCATATAGTAGTTCTATTTTAAAATTTTGAGTAACCTTTATACTCTTCATCATAGCTTTACTGATTTACATTCCCACTGCCAATTTGCAAGAGCTCTGTTCACATGCCCACCAACTTGTACTCTCTTACGTCTTTTTGATGACACCATAGCCATTCTAAGGGGTCTGAGATACCCCCTTTGGCTTTAATTTTCATTTTCCAAATGATTAGTGATGTTCAATATTTTTCATAGATCTGTTGACCATTTTATGTCTTCTTTTGAGAAATGTCCATTCAGATCTTTTGCTTAATTCTTTTTTGGTACTGGGAATCAAACTCGGGACCTTGTGCTTGCAAGGCAGGCGCTGGAAGCACTGAGCTAAATCCCCAGCCCCTCTTTTGCTTAATTTTTAATCAGGTTATTTTATTTATGTGCTGTTGAGTCCCTTATATATTTTGGTTATTAACCCTTTAGAAGACGTATGCTTTGCAAACACTATTCTGTGAATCTTTTCATTTTTTAAATTATATTTATTTTATTTTTAACTGACAAATATCTATGTATTTACCATGTATATGTTGTTTTGAAATATGTATACATATATATGGGTGCACTAAACTCATGTATGGATTACTTTGCATAATTTTCATTTTTTCTGTGATATAAACACTAAGTTTATGCTCTCAGGTTTGTGTCTTTCACCAAATTTAGGAAGATTTCAGCCATTATGGCTTCAAATTTATGTAAGATTTTACAGAAAAAAATGATGCAGAATACATCTTCCTATTTTGACTTTATTGGTTACAAATCTATACGTACAAGAGAAATGAAGAGTAGTTGTGGTTACGAACCACATCAGTGTTTTCTAAAATTCAGTGTTTGCAGTTTCTCCTACCTTTCTTTTATTCCTCTAAAGTGTGTAACAGTTTTAATGATGCATTTCTCTAGTTGTAATTGTTTTTTGGTTAAGATTTTAGATTGAATTTACATTTTCTCAGTTCAGTTCTGACTTTTCAGAGGGAAGCTCCAAATAGCCTCCACTTGGCAACTCAAATTCCAGAGCACCCTTAATAGTTTTGTGCCACTGGTTACCCAGCATCTCCTATTCATTCAGACAGTTCCTATTCTTACTGCTAAATCGTTTCTTCTTTGTGATTAAAATTTTAAGTACTGTTTTTTATTACATGAAAGACTTTTACATCCATTCTTCTGAGTCTGTTACTAGAACCCAGTCAAGAAATATTTACTTTATTGTTCTTTATGCTCTCTGCTGGGAAAAAGTTGTCCCAGGAATGCTACAAAACTAAGATATAATACACTCCTTGCCTTCAAATAAGTCACAGTTATATAAGAAAGAGAAATCCCAGCATACATCATGATGCAGCATAACATAAATAACTTCAGAAGCTGCGTGGAAGGCAGGAGGATCATGGCTAGGTGGAGGCCAGCCTGGACTACATAATGAGACAGACCCCATCTGAAAAACCAAAAAGCAAAACAAACAAACACCCAGACCAACCAACTAACCAAACAAAAAAGCTATGTGGACATAGGACAACCAATCCAAAAAGAAATGAATGCTTAGTTATTGTTTATTAGAGTAGTAGAAGTCCAAATATTTACAAAAATCTTTGTCTTCATAAAGACAGAAATATGGTAGAAGGATTCTTAATAAAGTGGTAGAAGTCTAATTACTCTAAGATTTTGTACTATCAATGAGTTGTATTAGCTTTCCTGTCACTGAGACACAATACTGGTACCCACAAATTAAAGGATTAGAGGTTTCAGGGAGTTCAGTCCATGGTTGGCTGCTCCAAGATAGACACATCGTGGTGGAATGAAGATGTTTGGTTCATGTTAGCCAGGAAGCAGAGCAGGGGAAATGTCCAGTGACTAAGGGGCCAGGGGCCATCTGTAGTACCCAAGGTCATGCCTCCAAGACTCACCCAGACACACCCAGAAATGTATTTTATTAATCCCCTAGGTGGTTCCCAAGGGAGCCAGGTTGACACAGTTAATCTCCACATGTGCATGAAAGAAAAAGAGCATGAAATGTTTTTTAAAATGGCTTGATCAATTATCTTACTGATAAAGCTATACATACATTGTGGCCAAATATGTACTTTGGTTCCATTTAAAAAATTAAAGCCAAACTCTTTAAATAATGCAGAACCAGATTATTTTTATAGCTCTAATGAGAGAAAAAATAGTTGATGATTGTGGGGAGTGCCATAGCACTAACAAATGATTTCTAGAAACAAGTTATAAATTATTTTCTCAATTAATTTAGACTTTGAAAACAATGCTTTTACATGTTTCAAAAACCAGAAAATATAGAAAGGCTTCTACTCACTGTGCCTCCATTTGCCTAGTTTCTCTCAAAACAGATAACAACTCTTACTTTTTTTTTATTCTTGCAGAAGATGATGAAGATAAAAATCTAATAATTTTGTTCCATTTTGAATTCTATTATTTTCACATTACTTTTAATTTATCCATTAAAACACTCTCAATTATTATTTCATATCAATACATTTTGAATTTACCCATTCTTTCATAAATACCAAAATTTCAAATGTTTTTGTATGGACAGATACTTATGATTATTTTCTTTTTCCTGTTTGGTGCTGGGTATGGAACAAATGGCCTCATGCATGAAAGGCAGGTGCTCTTTCCCCTCAGGTACACCCCTAGCTCCTGAGTATTTTCATGTAGCTAACAAAATAGCACCTTCTGCTGGAGAGTTAGTGTTCCTATAATAAAATACAATATTTTGCTATTGAAGTTCTTAAACTAGTATGTGTCCTGACTAAAAGGTGAATGCTTTAGTAATTTTGCCAAATTGTTCTCCTCACTACAGGAAGCCTGGTGGTTAAAGAGCTATTGTACATATATAAATGTTACACCATATTTTGAAGGGTGGCAGGATGGAGGATGAAAAGATGATCTCTGATGATCTCTGTTATCAGGTAAGGGCTAGCTGCTCAGTAGGTATATTGCGTGAGGATGAACTTTTAGTTGTTTAAGCCATTCTTACTTGATTTTTAAAATATAAAGCTTAGGAAAGCCAGTAGTTATTTCAAACTTCCTTACTGAAGACATCAAAGAAATAGGCATTTTTCTGAAATCATTGTTAAGCATGCCAATATTCAGCTAGGCGTCCATCTCTGTGAATCAGCACAAATGGACTGACGATCGCATAACCAAGGGTCAGGAATTCTTGAACATTTACTAAGAAATATTTCTCTGAGGAGGTAATTACATATAAAGAAATGGCACAATCTGTCCAATAAAAGAAAAGAGAACTCAGCATCAGAAGGAGAACACTCTGAATGGCTTTGAGCTCGGGGAATTTTGCAGAAGACCTTGTTCTGCGGGTAGAGAACCTGCTGGTGGTGCCTGTGGAGAAGAAACGCTATGTAGACACTGGCCCCACCCATGACACCCAGAGACACAGTATCTCTCAGAACCATGAGAATTAGAAAAATCCAGTTTTTTGCCTGGAGTTTTAGTAGAAAATAACAATGGATGTCACTTTTACTAGCTTGTGATGTGTTCCTGCTCGGGACAGAACAGATCACGTTCATGCTTAACAAAGGGTTGAGAATCCAGAAGAAGAGAAACAAGGGAAGAATGTGCCATGGATCCTTTAGCTTGAGCCTCCTCCACCCGGAGTGTCCGGGACTCATGGTGTCGGCCTGGACCCCCGTGAGGAGACCGCTGGTGCAGATGGACAGGCCCCGGGCACCTGCTCCAGGCAAGCCACAATCTTACAGCCTGTGTCATTGAGGAAGTTTCCCAAGCCGAACACTGCCATTGTCTTTAGGGTTCCCTTGGAGAGAAGCTTTATGATATTTGTAAAAGCCAAGTGGATGCGAATAAGATGTATAGATTTCTTCCTAGGGCCCATAACGAACATACACATATAATTTACAAAAACAAATACATTCCCCATTGTGCCAAGTCCAGTTAGAAGAATGAATATTGTTATTTTGATAACGTTCAAAACCATTTCTAACTTCTTGGACAGAAAAACTTTGGATCTTTCAAATATTGTTGGAAGAAAGAATCAGTAATGATGATATGTATCTGCAAAATGTATTTCATAACATAGCGTATTTCTGGCATATAGCGGGCAGTTCTGATATACGCAATAGAGCAGACTTTTGTCCAGAGAATGTCATTCCTTTCCCTGGCGCTTTTTCTGGAACATTCTGTAACCTTATGTGCCATCTGTGGAAGAAGATACAAACGTCTAAAGGTGTAAAATAGACCTCTTTGATACCCATATCAGTAAAACTAAACACCCTTTTAAAATCTTTACAATCCCTTATATTTGTAGTGTTGTGTGGTGAGTTAAACCAAGAAATTCCTCCAACCTGAATGTCTCTCCCTGGCCTTTTTTTTTTTTTTTTTACTTAAATCTATCACATTGCCTTTGGCCAATTCCAAAAACCGGGCCTCAGCGTAAGTCCTTGAACTCTTCTAAACCCAACATGTAGACACTTGTGTGATCTTGTTGCTTCAAGTTCAACAGTTCTCAAATGTAGAAACATTTTTCTTCTGAAATTCCTCTTCTTCAGAATATATCTCTCATTCTAATTAGCATAGCAGTCCCTTGTTTGTGTCCTGTTACCAGATTCTCATATTTTGATTCATAAACCTTTCTGTTCTAGAGTTGTCTTTTAAAACCTTGAGCTGATTCTATGATTTCACTGTCTACACATTTTTGGTGGGTTTTCTTTGATTTTTAACATGAAATCAAATAGCATACTACTTCACTTTAACTGTTGGTGCTTAATCAAAAAGAGCTCTGGAATAAGCCTTTGGTCTGAAAATATATTTACCTTATGCAGCTAGGGAGAGTGGAAGGAACCATGAGATGCTCTCTAGGAAGGGCTTAGGAGCTGTCAGAGTTCCCACCGAGGGACCATAGAAGCCTCTCAGGCAAGCCTGGATCAGTTCTGGCTGTGCTTTAGGGAGCTCAGGTCTTTTTAGGTATTGTGTGCTCTCATGAGACACAGGCGGTGTATGAAGTAGGAATCCCCATTAATAACTGTATAGCAGAGTGGGAAATTGGTAAGAAAAGTGTCATCACTCAAATGGGGGCTCATGACACAGCTGCTGCATAAACATGTTTCCAGACTCGCTTTTGTCTGTTCTCTCAATCTTTTTATCAGCAAGGCTGCTTTGACTTTTAACAGTACAACTTAATTATTTTTGTTGTTGTTGTTGTCAAAAGTGCTTTTAAAAAAGGATTTGAGAATAATGACTACCTAGGAGGTGACAGCAAGGGTGCCTGCCTCCGAACTGGTGCTGGAGAAAAGCAGATTCCCTGAAGTGAGAGAGAAAGATAAAGTCTGATAGGCGAGAAGCAATGAAAAGAAAATGCAGCTGGACTAAAATCCAGTGCTTAGAGTGTATGTGAAGGGAAACAGGACCCCTGGATCGGGGTACCCTGGCCCCACCCCAGACCTGCCCTTCACTCCATCTTGGGAGAGGATCAGACTGCGGGAGGAAGCTGGCCCTTCATTGCTGCCCTGGCTGATTGAATAGCCTCACAGTTACTCTAAGGCCCCCACAAGGGCATGGAGAAGTGAAACATATTCCACCCAGGGATCCAGCTGAGCTGAAATCAGAACAGGGCGGAGCAAACTGCCGCGCACCCATGCACCCACCTACTGTAAAGAGTAGTGCTCCAGTGCTGGTGACCAGTGGGATTTACCCGCATCTTATAAAAAACAGTGCACTAGAGCTGGCAGGTGGCAGGACTTGAGAGAGAAGGCTTACCTGACACAGAAGAAAAAGTCACCCGCTTCTCCCACATACAACAGGAGTGCTATACACAGGACATTCGGCACCCTGTCCACGACTTTGTCCATGGTACCTGAAGGGGACCTCTACCCCTGCTAGTGGGGATCTGCAGAGAACAGGGAAGCTGACAAGAGCAAATTAGAGGAGAGATCATAGGAAGTAGGGAGAAGTTCAAATACTTCTTCAAAGTACTCCATTCCATTCCATTGTTTTGAAAATATTTCAATACATATGTTAATTTGTTTCATTTATATGAATAGTTAATCTTAGTTTGGATTTGTGTTATCAGTATTTTTTGGTAGGAATCTTTTTGGTTTTTTACTTTGAAGATAGTGATACACAGTGTAATAACCATTGTTATTCTCTTATTATTTAGTTATGAAAATTTCTTTACTTTTTTGACTAAAAATATTGATTCTATGCTAAATACACAGTGCAGAGTCCAGCAGATGAGATCTGTGAAAGGAGAGAGTGGCTTGGCAGAGCCACAACACAGCGGATCCCTCCTGTTGCTTCCCCCAAAGCTGGACAGGCCTGGGACAGCATGCGGCCTGCCCACAGCTGTGCACTGGCACAGGGGCCCCAGCTGGGCCTGGGAGTGGCACAGGCTCTGCCGGCCAGGTGGGGCAGGTGGACAGCTGTGGGCAGAGAGACAGTGAGCAGCACCAAGGACAGTGGCTTTTTGGCATCTCTTAGGCAAGGACAGCTGTAGAGGGAAGACACAGACACTGTGATATTCACACTCCCAAGTCGGCTAAGGCACTAGATCCACGGAGGACTGTAGGGGCCATGGCCAGAGCACAGCGCGTAACCAGGCTGTGCTTGGAGAGAGCAGTGGCCCTTGTGTGTTCAGGCAGGCAGTTGTCTGGCCCACGGGGCACTGCTTGGCGCTCACACCGTGAGGTTAATGTGGAGGGAGCTGTGTGGCAGCTCTGAGTTGACACTACGACAGTGTGTGCAGCTTTCTATTCTTGGCTCTGTTTTCTTTTGTATGTAGGTATTGTGTTCTTGCTTCCTTTTTGGAAGTGGGTCACCTTGGTCCTTTTTAAATTTTTTTTAGATTTTAATTTTTCTTTTCTTCTGATTTTTGGTTCTTTACTGATATTGTTTGGTTATTATACTTTAATTTTTAAGGTTGTCCCCTTTGATATTAGTATTTTTGGATATATTTTAATTTTTCTCTTCCTGAGTTTTGTTCTCCTGTCTTCCTCATTATCTCCTCTCCTTGCTTTTCCCTTCCTCCTGTCCGTCTATCTAATGGCATCAGTACACCAGAGGCTTGCACAGTGCATTCAAGAATAAGAATTAACCAGTGCCTTACACTGAAGACTGACTTTCAGGGGCGTTTCAGGGTAATCTTCAATAAAATAGGGCCTAAAGGTTCCAGACGAGACCACCTACAGAAGTATGAACAGGTTCTGACAATCTCACAGCCTGTGTCCATAGCTAAATACATTCTCACCCATCTGCATACCTCCTCCTGCCTACACACACCCTGTCAGAATCCCTCAACACCAGCCCTTTACTTCAGCTGTAAAGATAATTCCAACAGAGTTCAACTTCTTGCCTTTTACCAACAACATTTCACTTACCCCCCCTTCCATTCACGTACCTCCCCCCATCCAGACAGACCTCAGATAGCAGTATACTACAATCTGTGGTACTGAGAAAAGCATGAAATTATCAAAACAAGTTTTAACATTTATGATTGATGTAAGCTTGGATATATGGGCACTGTTTTAATCAGTAGAAATTCTCTCCTTATAACACAGCAACAGGGTTCAATCCAATTAAATCAAATACATTGTAGTGATAAACAATACCTCTGGACAAATAAAGTCACAGACACATCACTGGAAAACAGAACCTTACCAAAGAGATCCTCATATCAACAACAGACTCTCTTCACTCTGTTTAACGTCAATATTCAGCACAAAAAATAGGGACATGAAAAAGCTAAGCAAATATATGCCTCCAAAGACTCCCACCTCTCCCAAAGCAGACCCAAGGGGCACCAATGGAGTGGTAAGCAAATACAAGTCGGGCTGTAGGAAATGATTAAAGAAGATGTAAACAGTCTTGGAGAATTCAAAGAGGACATAACCTAAAAGGCAGTGGAACTATCATACAAACTGACCAACGTGGTTATAGTAGAAACAAATAAAAATTTAGAAGAGCTGACCAAAACTGTTCAAAATATAAATGACAAATTTACAAAAAATAAAAAAAAGACTTGATGAAAAGGTGGCAAATACATATTGCAGAGATAAAGAATTCTACAAAATTTATAAACAGCAGAAACAGCCAATGTTAAGGTTCAGAAATCAAAATCTTCTGATAGAAAGAAATGATGATTTACACAAAGAAACCTGAAAAAGCATAAGAGAGTAAGAAAATTTTTTCCAATAGCTATTAGATGATGCTAAGAAGATAAATACAGGGCCAGTTGAAGTTAGATAGAACATAGAATACAGCACAGATGGAATAAAAAATCTGTTTACAGAAATCATAGCAGGAAATATGGAGAAAGAACTCAACATACAGGTAAAGGAAGCTTACAGAACACCATAATTATGATGAAGAAAATCCTGTTAAATGAGGAGACTAAAATCTATACCGACACAATAAACAAAGCACATAACTTGATATGCACAGCCTATAGTGAAATAAACTACAGGCCATAATAATAGGAATAGCAGTATTAATAGGTTTGGAATAAGAATTGATTCAAATTTTGTCAGATACCTAGAATTCATAAAAAATGAATGTCTAGAACATTCTTCAGTACCCTGATGTCCTTATCAAATATTTTCGGGCTTTTCTTATTTTTGTCTATGTTTTTCCATTAGTCTGGTCCTCTTCATCTCTCAAAGGTTCCAGAGCTCTGAATCAGATTTGAGAGCAACTCCTGAGACACCTACTACATCACTTGAATTTCTTTTTAACTAGACTGTATGAACAATATCAGGGGATGGAGAGGTGAACAGTCTCAGGTTATTTTTGAGTCATTATTGGAAACTGTATTAAAGGACATGTTTTGCATTCATGTGATGTATAATGCCCCACCTAGATCTGACACCTAATGAGTTAGACAGGTAATCACATCCTTCTCAGCCCAGATTTCTCAACTAAAAGTGAAGTCAGTGCACTCTGTTACATAATACTAAGACAGATTTACAGTGAAGTACATCAAATTATACTAACACATAACCTAGTAAAAATACTAAGAATTTTCTAGACTATAAGTTTTAGTCATCATTACTTTTAATAGATGCCTTCGTCAAACTGTCATAAAATGCACAAAGTTGACTTACACATATAATATGTTATATATTAGATCAGGAAGAGTTTTAAACATGGATACGAAACAAAACCTCCAAGACACACACACACACACACACATATACACACACACACTCTTGAGGAACTAACAACTCAGTGGGTACAGACAGAGGTGACCCTTGTGTAAAACACAGAAGTGCCACAAAAAATGAGGTGAAAAAATTTTATGAATGCTAATCATTGCGACAGTCATGATTCCAGGGAAAATATGCACTCAAAAAAGAGTTTTTCTTAGAGACCTGAAAAGCTCCTGTATCATTCTGATTCTTGAAAGAGAGCAAAGAGGTAATCATATGCTAAGACTTCGCAGCCACTTCCCATGGCATCAGATCCCAAACACAGGACCTGGGTGCTGAGGGGCTTCTAGAGGGATATCTGCTAGGACCGGTCTCCTTCAGCTTTCTGGCCCAGGTACATACCTTTTCAAAACCAAAAGATGAATCAAGGTCCTGAGCCTCACAGATCATTTCAATTAGTCAAAGGCAAAAGCAAATATTAAGCTTCTCAGGAAAATTTTCAGGGCACATATGAGTAAATGAAAGACGTGTCGGCTCTCCTCACGTTGCCAGCTCTGACGCAGACAAACTCCGGGTTGGTCCTTCTGGCAAGGTTCGGCTCCTTAGGTCCCATTTGTACCTGCAGGATTGCAGAGCATTTGCATATCATAGACTGTCACCAAGACTTCAAGTTCTACAGCTGTCATGCTGTCAGGGTAAAGGAAACCCTCTATGAATCTCAGTCCCTGATGTACAACTTTCCTAGTCCCTCCACAATTACTGTGTTTGGCTCAGAAGTTATTGCAGCTCAATTCAGACTTAATTATTTTAATAGAAGGGTTGCAGTGAGAAAGTGAACAATCAGCCAATTTTCTGTGACCATTCTTCAGTCCTGTCTTCCCTTTCCTGAAGTCCCTGGCCAGGGGAAGTCACCTTCCTCTTTCTGTGCACACTGGCAGTTCACAGTTTTGCCATTAAGTGCCTGGTTTATTCTAGGACTATTAAGCAACACATGGCATCAAACACACTAATTCTGTCCTATCAGAATTATATCCCATTTTCCTGGAAGTGGACTCGACACATAATGGACACTAAAAAGTGAGACGTAAATGGAAGAGAAGCCTTTTTAATTTTCATTCACCATTTTGAAGGCAGAAACCCAGACACAGCCTTTGAGTCAGTTGCCCAGTGCCGCTTGCAAGGGTGCACAAGAAGGAGACGTCTGACTTCCTCCGGTGCAAAATGGGGATTGATCCTCCCTTTCCTTAGGGTATTTCTTTAGAAGTCCAGAGATGTAAATTTTCTCCTTGCCCCTTCGAGAGATATGAAAGTCTTTGAAAGCTAGGTAATGCTCTTGCAAGTTCTTTGCCCCAGAATTGTTTCTCTGAAGGCCCTGGAGTCCTCTTTCCCAATTGAATCATCAAGGCACCTCATCCCACATCCTCCAGTTTCTGTGGGTGGAGAGTCTCAGCTTCCTGGGACTTACTCCAAGTTGCAAAACCATCCCCTGTCATTGAGATTTGAGAAATTCATTTATTGATAAAAGTGATACATTAACACAAATGGCCAGCCAACTCTCCAGGTGACTTCAGGGTGAACTATGTTTGATCTTGTAGTCAAGTCTTACTACTTGAAGATGAGTTATACTTTAAATGGAGAACATGTATGTACTGGCTTGTATATGTTAGGATATAAACAGGGATTTTTTTCTTATAGTATCTATAATAAATATCTTTTGACACCTATCATAGTCTGGTTTAGTGTTTTTCAATAAGAACATCGGTTTTCGCCTTTACTTTTACAGAGAGATTTTGTGGTTTAGCATGAGACACTCTTTCCAATTATCTTATTTCAACCCAGGTATTAGCTGAATCAAGAATTGAACGTAGAGGATCCACCTTCTGCCTATTGCTTTCTGTGTCTGTCTGGGTCCGTCTGTCACACATCCTTGCTGTCTTGGAGCAGGGGGTCACTCCGGCTGGCCGTGACTCACATCTCTCACAGACTCTGTGTACATCTCTCACTCCCTCTCTCTGCATCCCTAGGATTTTCTGCAGCTCACCCTTCTACTGGTTGTAATTTCGACTTTGAACAGCTCTGGGCATTCTATGTGGACTTCAGGGATTGTTGGCTGGAGCACAATGGATGAGGGCCATTGGGTTTATTTTCTGTTATGTAAAATGGCAACAAAACAGACCTATATTAGGGTTTAAGGAAGAGGTTACAGATTGATAGTCAAGAAATATTTGCTAGCGTGCTCAGGGGAGGTAAAAAGATCTGAGCAGATGAGCGCATCTGCATCTCTTGAGAATGGACCTGTGGGAGTCCGTGCTGCCAGCTGCTCTCGAGCAGGTTCTCGCCCTCATGACCGGTGGGGTTCACTGCACCACTGACCGATCTGTGAGAGTGATGCAGGCACTCCATGAAATCAGCCAGTCTTCGGGCTAAATCGTCAAAAGTCTGCATTCCACCTGCCTTTCCCCCTGTAAAGGATGCTCAATGAAGTCTGCTCTTTTTGTGAACAGGATGGACAGAAGATCATACACAAGATCTGATGATAGTGGGTTGGACAAAAAATCCACTAGGAGGGCAGAGGTATACGGGCTGGACTGCAGGCTCCCAGAAGGTACTCACGTTGTCTGCTGGCAGCCAGCTGCACTCCACAGGGCTCTGCCCCACACACAGTCATTACAGGAATGGGTTTCACAAATTTAATTATATAAGCAATGATCTCAGGAGCTAGCATGTTCCACTGTTTGGCCAGTGTTACAAGGAACAGAAGATGAGCATGTGGTTCATTTGCCCAATGCTCAGGGTCTTTCAGGTAACATTTACCTGAACAGCTTCCTGCAGCTATGTTGCAGTGTCTCTTAACTGGCAAGAGTTTTGTGAACACAAAAGAAGCATTTGAAATCCACGGTGGAAATTGCCCTAGTTTTTCCTGGGATGACATAATAAGTCACCTAAAAAATGTGTTGCCTGCTTCAACCACAATCTATAATTTATTCCAAATAAACAAGAATAATAGTCAAGATGCTACAGTCATTGAATTGCATCTGTGGAACGCACACAGGTATTCACCTGGGTGTTAGGGCCAAGGGGGCACACACATCTGAAGGAGGAAGGGACTGTGACAACAGAAAGGGGGACCACCCTGGTCCTGAAATGAGTTCGATTTATGAAGCTTGTTTGTTTGTGAACTATCCAATAAAATTATGGTGAATTATTTATTTTCCTAGACTAACTGGCAAAATTTCCCTGCAAACAACATGCTGTTGTCGGGGAGGATATTCTAGGGATGAAGGGGTCTGTACATCACAGGGGACATCACCATCAGCTAAGCATTGTAGTTGGGAACTTGGTAATAATATTAAGAATATGTACACAGTTTTACTCAGTGATTTTTGGGGGAAATAAATCTTATAGTCATTTGTTTGAAAAAAATGTTCAATGTCCCGATGTGCACCTCAGCATAGTTTGTAACTTCAAAGAATGGTAACAACATACATGTATATTACTAAGAAGCCTGCTTGAATACACTAGGATACATCAAGCAGTAGAGTGCCATGCAGACTGAAAAACAATGTGAAGTTCTCAATGTGCTAACTTAGATTTTCACGAGGTATCATTAAGCGAAAAAGGAAGGGGCATGAGCATTTACACATCTGGTATTATTTACATAAAGAAAGGAAAATGTGAATGACATGCTTCTAAGAGAAAAAATATGAGTCATAGTGCAAAAGCCAAATTGGGCCCCTGACAAAATTAGAGAACTTTTCTTTTTTACTGAAAAGTAATTTAGATCTTTAGGAACATTCAAATGAATTGCTTACTGAAATATTCAATAATTTCAATTTAGAAAATTGTACCATACATCAAGAACTGTGTATGACATTCAAAATACTAAAAGAGCTTGCAAAGAACATAATTCAAAATACATTTTAAATAGGAGATCAGATGAATTAATTATTTTAATAACATAATTTTCACCAAAATACTAAAAGAGGGATTATAAAATCAAAATCTTATAGTCACCAAATAAATTAAACATATAAATACAAACACTGATGCAAAATATAAAAATAAAATTCCAAAATCAAGAGAATTTGCTGGTGAATTCTTCGAAACATTTATTTAAGAGGAAATATCTGTCTCACATGAAGACTAAAATATGATATAAAAAGAACACCTCCACACTCATTTATAAAACCTGGAATAAATTTGATTTAAAAATTCTTTTTTTCTTTTAATTAAATTCTTTTATTAGTACATTGTAGGTATACAACACAATTACATTTCTCATTGGGAATTGTACCTTTACATAATGCATCTTGGTTCTTATTTTTTCCCCATTCCTAGCCCTCCCTTCACCCCCTCCACCCTTCCCTATTTACAAAGACTTTATTTCCATTTTGTCCATTTCTCATCATTTTTTCCTTTCCCTTCTTTCCTTTCCCCTGTGCCTCCCACTACCCCTACCCCTTTGGACCTTTTCTTCCTATTTTACATTATTGATTATTCATTGTAATCATTGGTACATTTTAGGTATACAATATAATGACATTCATCATTGGAAATTTGCACCTTTACATAGTCTCTCTTGGTTGTTTTTCACCCTTGCCCAGCCCTCCCTTCAACCCCTCCAGCCCTCCCTATTTACAAAAATTTTGTTCCTGTTTTTCCATTTTCTCATATTAATCCCATTCCCTTCTATCCTTTCCCTTAGCCCTCCCACTTCCTTCCCCTTTGCCCCTTTTCTTCCTATTTCACATGACCTATTATACATATAGTCCTTATTTACACTTTCAGTTTCTCACACCAGAGAAACTATTCGGGATTTACACATCTGTGTCCTATTTATTTCACTTAAGAGTATTGCCTCAATGTGCATCCACTTAACTATAAATGTCTCCAATTTCTCATTTTTTATGGCTGAGTAGTACTCCATTTTATAAAAAAAACACATTTTCTTTATCCAGTCTCCAGTTGATGGGCATTTGGGCTGTTTCCAAGTTTTAGCTATTACAAACAGTGCTGCTATGAACATGGGTGCACATATATCACTGTGGTATGATTCTTTTAATTCTTTGGGGAAGATCCCCAGCAGTGGAATAGCGGGGTCAAATGGGATTTCCAGTCCTAGTTCTTTGAGGTATCTCCATACTGATTTCCACAGTGCTTGCACCAGTCTACACTCCCACCAGCAGTGGAGCAGGGTTCCTCTTTCCCCACAGCCCCGCCAGCATTTGTTATTGGTTGATTTCATGATAGCAGCCATTCTTTCTGGAGTGAAGTGGAATCTCAGTGTTGTTTTCATTTGCATCTCTCGAATGACCAGTGATGTTGAACATTTTTTCATGTATTTATTTGCTATTTCTACTTCTTTGTGTGAGAAATGTCTGTTCATTTCAGATGCCCATTTTTGGATTGGGTCTTTAAATTTGGAAGGTGTGATCCTTTTAAGTTCTTTATAGATTTGAGATAGTAGACCTTTGTCTGAGGAAGAGCAGGTGAAGATTTTTTCCCACATTATGGGTTGTCTCTTCACACTGCTGGTGGTTTCTCTTGCTGTGCAGAAGCTTTTTAATAAGAAGAGATCCCATTTGTTGATTGTTTGTGCTAGTTCACAGGCAACTGAGGTTTTGTTCATAAAATCTTTTCCTACACTGATGTCTTCAAGGGTTCTACCTAACCTCTGTTCCAACTGGTTCAGAGTTTCTACTTTAATATTTAGATCTTTAATCCATTTTGATTTTAGTTTAGTGCATGGTGAGAGATACAGGTCTAGTTTTAGTCTTTGGCAAGTTGAAGCCCAGTTTTTCCAGCACCATTTATTAAAGAGGCTATCTTTCCTCCAGTGAGGGTGTTTGGCTCCTTCGAAGATGAGATGGCTGTGTGTGTCTGACATTGTTTCTGCGTCTTCTAATCTGTTCCACTGGTCCTCAAGTCTGTTTCTTTGCCAGTCCCATGCTGTTTTTATCACAGTAGCTTTGTAGTATAGTTGCAGGTTGGGGATTGTGATACCCCCTGCCATGTCTCTGTTACCTAGAATTGCTTTTGCTATTCTGGGTCTCTTCTTGTTCCAAATGAATTTTTGGATTGTTTTCTTGAGGTCTATGAAGTATGCTGCTGGGCTCTCAATTGGAATTGCATTAAATCTACACAGCAGTTTTGGAAGTATGGCCATTTTCACTATATTAATCCTTCCTACCCAGGAGCAGGGGATGTCTGTCCATTTTCTGATATCGTCTTCAATCTCTCTTTTCAGAGTGCCATAGTTTTCAGAGAAGAGGTCTTTGATTTCTTTCGTTAGGATGATTCCTAGGTATTTCAGTTTTTTGGATGCTATTGTGAAAGGAATTATTTGCCCTATTTCTCTCTCAGTGAGTCTGTCATTTGTGTAGAGGAAAGCTACTGATTTTTGTGTGTTGACCTTGTAACCAGCTACTTGCCTGAATTTGGTTATTAAGTCTCCCAGACTTTTGGTGGAGTTCTTGGGATCTTCTATATAGAGTATCATGTCATCTGCAAATAATGACAATTTGACTACTTCGTTTCCTATCTTTATTCCCTTTATTTCTTTTTCTTGTCTAATTGCTGTGGCTAATGTTTCCAGAACTATATTGAACAAGAGTGGTGATAGTGGACATCCTTGTCTTGTTCCTGATTTGAATGTGAAGGATTTCAGTTTTTGACCATTTAGTATGATATTGTCTGTTGGTTTTTCATAGAGGGCTTCTATCAGTTTGAGGTAGAGAACATCTATTCCAACTTTTTGTAGGGTTTTTATCATAAATGCATGTTGGATTTTGTCAAATGCTTTTTCTG
Organism: Heterocephalus glaber; assembly: GCF_053883595.1. NCBI lineage: Eukaryota > Metazoa > Chordata > Mammalia > Rodentia > Bathyergidae > Heterocephalus > Heterocephalus glaber. The sequence continues at coordinate 1,516,651 of NW_028258315.1, forward strand.
CATTTATGGAGATAATCATATGGTTTTTGTCCTTGGCTCTATTGATATAGTGTATTACATTAATTGATTTTCATATATTGAACCATCCCTGCATCCCTGGGATGAATCCCACTTGATCAGGGTGTATGATCTTCTTGATGATCTTCTGCATTCTGTTTGCCATTATCTTATTAAGGATTTTTGCATCTATGTTCATTAGTGAGATTGGCCTATAGTTCTCTTTTTCGGTTGGGTCTTTCTCTGCTTTGGGGATCAAGGTGATGCTTGCTTCCAAGAATGAATTTGGGAGTATTGCTTCCCTTTCAATTTCATTGAAGAGTTTAAACAGTAGTGGCAGCAGTTCCTCTCTAAATGTCTTGTAGAATTCAGCAGTGAAGCCATCAGGGCCTGGGCTTTTCTTAGTTGATAAGTTTTTAATTACATTTTCAATTTCATTGGTTGATATTGGGTTGTTCAGAATTTTTAGGTCTTCTTCATTCAACTTTGGTAATTCATATGTGTCTAGGAATCTGTCCATTTCTTCTGTGTTGTCCATCTTATTGGCGTATAGGTTCTGGAAGTAGGTATTGATGATCATCCGGATTTCTGCTGGGTCTGTTGTAGTTTCACCCTTTTCATTCCTAATTGCATGGATTTGGGCCTTTTCTTTCCTTTTTCTGACAAGGTTAACTAAAGGTTTATCAATTTTGTTGATTCTTTCAAAGAACCAACTCTTGGCTTCATTGATTTTTTGCATCGTTCTCTTAGTCTCCATTGCATTGATTTCTCCTCTGATCTTTATAATTTCTTCCCTTTTATGAGCTTTGGGGTTGTCCTGCTCTTCTTTTTCTAGAAGCTTGAGGTTCAGCATCAGGTTGTTTAATTGAGCTCGTTCTGTTTTCCTAATATGCATATTCACTGCTATGAATTTCCCCCGTAAGACTGCTTTCATTGTGTCCCATAGATTCCGAGATGTTGTATTGTCATTGTCATTTAATTGAAGGAGCTGTCTGATTTCTTCTTTAATTTCCTCTGTGACCCATTGGTTATTCAGAAGTGTGTGGTTCAATTTCCACGTGTTTATGAAATTTTTTGAGTTTCTTTTGCTATGGATCTCCAATTTCATCTCACTATGGTCTGATAATATACAGGGGATAACTTCAGTTCCTTTGCACTTACTTAAACATGTTCTATGTGTGAGTATGTGGTCTATTTTGGAGAATGACCCATGTGCAGCTGAGAAGAATGTGTATTCTGATTTTGTGGGGTGGAAGACTCTGTAAACATCTGTTAAGTTCATTTGTTCAGGAGTTCAATTGAGTTCTAGTATTTCATTACTTATTTTTAGTCTAGTTGATGTATCTATTTGTGACAGTGGGGTGTTGAGGTCCCCCACTACAATTGTATTAGTGCATATATGACTTTTCATGTCTGTTAGTATTTGTTTTATATAGTTGGGTGCACTAGTGTTTGGTGCATAGATATTTATGATTGTCATCTCTTCCTCTTGGATTCTTCCCTTTACAAGGATGTAGTGTCCTTCTTCATCTCTCTTAATTAGTGTTGGTTTGAAATCTACTTGATCTGCCAAAAGGATAGCTACTCCTGCTTTTTTTCGGGTTCCTGTCACATGCAGTATTGTTTTCCACCCTTTAACTTTCAGTCTATGAGTTTCCTTTTGAATGAAGTGTGTTTCTTGTATGCAGCATATTGTTGGATTTTGCTTCTTGACCCATTCTGCCAGTCTGTTTCTTTTGATTGGTGAATTGAGACCATTAATATTGATGGTTATAACTGAAACGTATTGACTTGTCATTGCCATGACTTTTTCTTTTTGTTGGGTTCTCCCCCTTTACATTTAATTTCTTGTCATGCCAGATGGGTTCATTTTGCTTTGCTTCCTGGGGTTGTGATCCTCAATGTCTGTTCCTAGGATATTTTGTAAAATTCTTTGGAGTGCTGGTTTGGTATTCATGAAGTTCCTAAGGTGCTCTTTGTCATGAAAGTATCTTATTTCTCCATCAATTCTGAAAGATAGTTTTGCAGGGTACATCAATCTGGGTTGGAGGCTGTTTTCTTTTAGGGCTTAGAATATGTCACTCTAAGCTCTTCTTGCCTTGATGGTTTGTGTTGAGAAGTCTGGTGTGATTCTGATGGGCTTTCCTTTGTATGTGATTTGTTTCTTTTCTCTAACTGCTTGTAGAGTTTTGTTCTTCTGTTGGGTTTCTGGAATCTTAACAATTATATGCCTATGTGTAGATTTTTTTTGATCAAGGCTAGTTGGATTCCTATATGCCTTGCTTATCTGTATGTCAAATTCTTTTCCCCTGCTTGGGAAGTTATCTGCCATCACTTCTGTGAAGAGATTTTTTATGTCATCTGCACTCTCTCCTGTTTCTTCATTGAGCCCAATCAGTCTTATGTTATTTTCTTTGCATCATCTAGCAGCTGCTGGATTGATTTCTCGTGGTCTTTTACAATTTTAAAGAATTTTTTCCCTTCCTGATCACTAATTGCAATCTTATCTTCTATATCAGAAATTCTGTCTTCACATTGGCTCATTCTGCTGCATAGACTTTTAATGGAGTTTTTAATCTCCTGGAAATCTCTTTGCATCTGTTTTATGGATTCAATTTGTTTCCTATGTTGGCATTCCATCATGTTCCTCAGCTCCTCTATTTTTTGTCTGTATGCTCTCTAGATTTATTAATCATGTCTTGCACTATGGGCACAATCTTTGCTGTTATCTGAGTAATTATTTCTGATTTCATTTTTTCCAGATCCTCTTTTGTTGCTAGTTCAGGGAGTCCAGTTAGTTGAGTATCAGAATGTTCCATCTCATTTCTTTTTGGGGTTGCTGTAGGTTATCTGGAAGTCTGGTTCTGAGGCTTGTTTACCTGTCTTCTCATTTTGATGGGGCAGGGGGGAGTGTGCGGCTCACCTCCTCTGTGCTGGGAGCTGTGGCATGCCTACTTGGAAGCCTCCTCCAGCCTGGGAGCCAAGGCATGCCTACCGGAAGCCTCTTCCATGCTGGGAAGGCACACCTACTCAAAAGCCTCCTCCTGGCAGGGAGCTGTGGCAGACTGACCTGGAAGTCTCCTTTGGGCTGGGAGCAGTGGCACACTGACCTGGAGGCCTCCTCTGTGCTGAGAACTGTGGCACACCTATCCGGAAGCCTTCTCCTGGCTGGGAGCTGTGGCATGCTGACCCAGAAGTCTCCTCTGGGCTGGGACCTGTGGCACGTGTACCTGGAAGCCTCCTCCAGGCTGGGAGCTATGGCACACCAACCTGGAAGCCTCTTCCTGCCTGGGAGCTGTGGCATGCTGACCTGGAAGTCTCTTCTGTGCTGAGAGCTGTGGCACGCCTACCCGGAAACCTCCCCTAAAACCCATTTGTTAGCCAGGCCATCCTCATGAGGCTGGGTGTTAGGAAAAAGCAGGAGAAGCTTGGTACTGCATTGTATCTCTTTTTGGAATGCTTGTAGTACAGGAAGATAGTCTAATGGGGTTAGCCTCTGGGCTGAGATGGGACCCAAGCAGAAAGGTGTGGCCATATAGAAGCTCAAATAGACTACTCCACAGGTTCCTGTGGAGTGGCTTGGGTGTGAAGGAGAGCTCCCCTGCTGGGTGAGGGCCCATCCATGGTGGGAGCTACCCCCTACCCACCAGGGGATCAGAGGACCCTAGTGGGTCAGAGGAAGAAAGGAGATAAGAACACTCGACTGACAAATCCTTGTGTTCAGGGCTGATGAGAAATGACAATAAACAAGGAGGTTATAGAGATGAAGGGAAAGTAAAAGAATTAAGATGTGATATGTACACAGTACATTTCAAAACTGCATTATGAATGTATTCAATATTTATTGCAAACATGTACCAATATAAATTCTAAAAAATAAAAAAGAAATGTTCTGAAAAGTTACATTCCAATGCAGTGAATATTTACAAGTAAAGCATGAATTTCTGCACACATATAACCTAACAAAATAGAATCAGGAGATTATAGAAAACCTGAGTAGATCAATAGGAATCAGTGTGATTGAAGCACTATAAAAATCTACAGACGAATAAAATCCCAAGATTGGACTAAAAAGCTGCCGAATTTACCAGACTTTTAATAAAAAACTAACACCAATGTGTCTCAACTGTAATAGAAAGGGAAGGAATATTTCCAAAACAAGCAAATATCATATTACAGAAACCAGAAGGAGACTCAAAAAGAAAGAAAACTACATGTCAACATTCTTTTTTTGGTACCGGGGATTGAACTTGGGACCTTGCGCTTGCAAGGCAGGCACCGGAACCACTGAGCTAAATCCCCAGCCCTGATGTCAACATTCTTGATGAGAATAAATGCTAAATTGCTCAATGAAATTTTTACAAATAGTATTCAACAGCACATTAAAAAGATTAGACACCATGATCAACCCCATTATGGTTTAACATAGGCAAATGAATAAATATAATACAGTAATAAATAGAATCAAAGTTAAATTCATATGATACCTCAAGTGATTCAGAAAAAGTCTTTGACAAAATTCAACATTCTTTCAGGATAAAGGCCCTGAAAAAAAAGTTATATAAGGACCTTGCCTCAAAATACTACAGGGTATATATGACTTGCTCACAGACAACATCATCCTGAGTAGGAACATTTTGAAAACATATCTACTAAAATCAAGAACAAAGAAAGTTCTCTTCTCTCACCACTCTTCAATACATTCATTGAAATTTAGCCAGAGCAGTTGCCCAGAATGCGCCGAATCAGCCCGCGCCCTGGCAGCAACCCACTGGACCCCCCCCCCCTCCCCGCTCCTCTGGCCTCTTCTCTGTACAGCCACCTGGTTCCACACTACAAAGACGCAGAGGACATTGGACCACCAGGCCACTGTACTGGGTAAGTTGGAGTCATCCTCACCTCCCATCAGGACCGGGACTATCTTCAGGGGAAGGGCAGCTGGCTGCAATACAGCTCTGCAGAGTTCAACCCTACGGGAGGACAGGGAGCTCAACTTGGGACTTGCAGCCAGAAATCTGCCTGAATCTCATGGGTCTGTGACTGGCTTGCTGAGACCCACTGACTTATATCTGCACACTGCAACCCACGTTGTCTATTGTGACAGCAGACATAGCCTGAGAGGCCCTTCATCTGCATGATTATTTTTTATTCCCAAAATTAGTTTTATTATTTTGGGTTTTTTTTCTCTTTTCTTTTCTTTTGCTCCTCTTATCTTTAATTTTTTTCCCTACTCTTTGCAAATATTTGTTTTTCTCTCCTTTTTTTCCTTTTCTTTTCTTCTTTCTTTTCTCTTTCCTTTCTATCTCTCTTACACTCACTCTCTTGCTCTCCCACATTGTTCATCTTCCCTTTTTGTCCCTGTTTTGGTCCTCAGTCAGAGTTCTTCTTTATTTTCCTATCATTTTCTTTTTCCTTCTCACCTGTGTTCTCTGGCCACACTGCTAACCTTCCCCTATCCTTCTTCCCATCTGTCCCTCCCTCCCCAACTCCTTCTAACTCCCCATCCCAAAGGGTAAAGTTGTTATATATTGAAGAATTTATTCACTATATGTTGGGTTGGTCCTCGATCTTGATTTAAGTCACACAGCTAAAGGTGATAGATTAATAACTACCACAAATTGTCATTCTTTAAGGGGTATTTGATGCTATGGCATTGCTGATTGTATGACTTGGGCTAACGTGTCGTGATTGATCTAAACAGTTTTCCTTCCTGGTATAATGAAAATGAGATAGCCTCAGAGTCATTATAGACTCAAAACCTAAAGAACAGCTATATCCGGTAGATACCTCTGAGAAGGAATCATTCCTTAAGGGTTTTAAATAGATCAACAAAGATACTTACAATAAACAACTTCATAATATCAACCCAGGAACTAAACCAGGGACAGTACCAAAAACGAAAATGAGAAGGCATTTAACCAAGTCACAAACCCAGACTTCCACCCCACAAATGGCAATTTCTGGGGGAAATGAGGTGCAAAAGTCTGATAATCAACCACCTGGACACCCTGAACTGATAGCACAGGAAGTAACAAAACAGATGAATGAGGCTCTAGAAAAATTCAAAGCAGAAATAATCTCCCAGATATCTGCAGAGATGGTGAGCAGAGTGAAAGATATGATTAGAGGATCTAGAACAGAAACAGATAAAAAAAATAGATGAGCTCAGAAACATGCTGGAAGCCATGAATACCCAGCATAAGAAAGAAATGGAAACCATGATTGCCCAACATAAGAAAGAAATGGAATCCATGAAACAGATTCAAACAGATATTCAGGAGATCAAAAACTCCACTGAAAGTATCCACAGCAGATTAAGGGAATCTAAAGATAGAATATCAGATATAGAAGACAGGATCGCAGTTAGAGACCATGAAAATAGAGATTTCTTAAAAATAGTAAGGGACGATGAGAAATCAATCCAACAACTGCTAGATGATGCAAAGAAGAATAACATAAGACTGATAGGAGTCCATGAAAAAACAGGAGAAAGCACAATTGACATTAAAAAAACTGTTCACAGAAGTAATAGTGGAAAACTTCCCAGACAGAGGTAGAGAATTGGACATACAGATAAATGAGGCATATAGAACTCCAACTAGCCATGATCAAAAAAAAAAATCTAAATCTAGACATATAATAGTCGAGATCCCAGAAACCCAACAGAAAAATAAAATCCTACAAGCAGTTAGAGAAAAGAAACAAATCACCTACAAAGGTAAGCCCATCAGAATCACAGCAGACTTCTCAACACAAACCCTCAAATCAAGGAGACCCTGGAGTGAAGTATTTCAAGCCCTAAAAGAAAATAGCTTTTAGCCTAGACTGTTGTATCCTGCAAAATTATCTTTCAAAATCGATGGGGAAATTAGATACTTCCATGACAAAGAACACCTGAGAAATTTCATGAACACCAAACCAGCACTACAAGCAATTCTAAAAAATATCCTAGAAAAAAGCAATGAAGGTCACAATTCCATGAGGCCCAACAGAGGGAAGCCACCAGGCAAGGTAAGACACTAAAGGGAAAGGGGGAAAAATAAGAAATAAAAGAGCCAACAAAAGTAAAACATCACAACAAAAACAAATCAATATCTATCAATTATAACCATCAATGTTAATGGCCTCAATTCACCAATCAAAAGAAATAGACTGGCAGAATGGATTAAAAAGGAAAATGCAACAATATGCTGTATACAAGAAACACACCTAACTCAAAAAGAAACTCATAGACTGAAAGTAAAAGGATGGAAAAAGGTTCTCCACACCACAGAAACCCAGAAGAAAGCAGGGGTAGCAATCTTATTTGCAGACAAAGTAGATTTCAAAGCAAAACTAATTAAGAGAGACAAAGATGGTCACTACATCCTTGTGAAGGGAACAATCCAAGAGGAAGAGATGACAATCCTAAATATATATGCACCAAATATAAATGCCCCCGACTATACAAAACAATACTAATAGACATGAAAAACCAAATAAACACTAACACAGTTGTAGTGGGGGACCTCAATACCCCGCTATCACAAATAGACAGATCATCTAGACAAAAAGTTAACAAGAAAATTCTAGAACTGAACCGAGCTATTAAACAAATGGACTTAATAGATGTTTACAGAGTGTTCCACCCCACAAAATTGGAATACACATTCTTTTTGGCTGCACACAGGTCATTCTCCAGAATAGACCACATGCTAGTTCATAGGACATATCTAAGTAAATGTAAAAGAATTAAAGTTACCCCCTGTATATTATCAGACCATAGTGGAATAAAATTGGAGATCGATAACATAAGAAACTGCAAAACCCCAACAAACACATGCAAACTGAGTAACACCCTCTTGAATAACCAATGGGTCACAGAAGTAATTAAAGAAGAAATTAAACAGTTTCTACAAGTAAATGAAAATGCCAGTACAACATACAGGAATCTATGGGACACAATGAAAGCAGTTCTACATGGGAAATTCATAGCAGTGAATGCCCATATTAGGAAAACAGAGAAAACTCAGATAAATAACCTAATGCAGAGCCTCAAGCTCCTAGAAAAAGAAGAGCATAACGAATCCAAAGCTTGTACGAGAGAGGAAATTATAAAGATTAGGGCAGAAATCAATGCAATGGAGACTAAGAGAACAATACAAAAAATCAATGAATCAAAGAGTTGGTTTTTGAAAGAATAAATAAAATCGATAAACCTTTAGCCAACCTTATCAAAAAAAGGAAAGAAAGGGCACAAAAACATGCAATTAATGAAAAAGGTGAATTCACAACAGATCCAACAGAAATCCAGAGGATCATCAATACCTACTTCAAGAACCTCTACTCCAATAAAATGGAAAACACAGAAGAAATGGGCAGATTCCTAGATACATACAAATTGCCAAAGTTAAAAGAAGAAGATATAGAAATTCTAAACACTCCAATTACAATGAGTGAAATTGAGAATGTAATAAAATATTTACCAACAAAAGCCCAGGTCCTGATGGCTTCACTGCTGAATTTTACAAGACATTTAAAGAAGAACTAACACCATTACACTTTAAACTCATCAAGGAAATTGAAAGGGAAGCAATACTTCCAAATTCATTCCTGGAAGCAAGTGTTACTTTGATTCCAAAACCAGAGAAAGACCCAACCCCAAAAGAGAACTACAGGCCAATCTCCCTAATGAGCATAGATGCAAAAATCCTCAACAAGATACTGGCAAACAGAATACAGAGGGTCATCGAGAAGATTATACACCCTGACCAAGTTGGATTTATCCCAGGGATGCAAGGATGGTTCAACATTCATAAATCAATAAATGTAATACACCATATTAACAGAGTCAAGGACAAAAACCATATGATCATCTCAATAGATGCAGAAAAAGCATTCGACAAAATCCAGGACCCATTCATGATAAAAACCCTACAGAAAATTGGAATAGAAGGTCTTTATCTTAACCTGATTAAGGCTATCTATGAAAAACCAACAGCCAACATCATACTAAATGGTCAAAAACTGAAAACTTTCACGCTAAAGTCAGGAACAAGACAAGGATGCCCAATATCACCACTCCTTTTCAATATAGTTCTGGAAACATTAGCCACAGCTATTTGAAAACAGAAAGAAATAAAAGGAATAAAGATAGGAAAAAAAGTTAAACTGTCATTATTTGCTGATGATATGATACTTTACATAGAAGACCCAAATAACTCCACCAAAAGACTTCTAGACTTAATTGGCAGATTCAGTAGAGTAGGTGGATACAAGGTCAACACTCAAAAAGCAACAGCCTTTTTGTACACAAATAACAGACTCACTGAGAGAGAAATTAGGGAAACAATTCCTTTTACAATAGCATCCAAAACAATGAAATATCTAGGAATCCATCTAACAAAGGAAGCAAAAGACCTCTACACTGAAAACTACAGCACTCTGAAAAAAGAGATTGAAGAGGATACAAGAAAATGGAAAGACTTCCCTTGCTCCTGGGTAGGAAGAACCAATATAGTGAAAATAACCATACTTCCAAAACTACTATATAAATTCAATGCAATGTTAATTGAAATTCCAACAATATACTTCACGGAACTAGAGAAAACAATCCAAAAATTCATTTGGAACCATAAGAGACCTAGAATAGCTAAAGCAATTCTAAGCAACAGAGACATGGCTGGAGATATCACAATCCCCAACTTGAAACTATACTACAAACTTACTGTGATAAAATCAGCATGGTACTGGCAAAGGAACAGACCTGAGGATCAGTGGAATAGATTAGAAGATGCAAAAACAACTCCAGACATGCTCACCACCTCATCTTTGACAAAGGAGCTAACCACCATCATTGGAGGAAAGATAGCCTATTTAATAAATGGTGTTGGAAAAACTGGATTTCAACCTGTCAGAGATTGAAACTAGACCCATACTTATCACCATGCACTAAACTAAGATCAAAGTGGATTAAAGATATAAATATTAAGACAGAAACACTAAACTTGCTGGAAGATAAATTAGGTAGAACTCTTGAAGACATTGGCATAGGAAAAGACTTCATGAACAAAACTTCAGCAGCACGGGAACTAGCAGAAAGAATCAACAACTGGGATCTCATCTTATTAAAAAGCTTCTGCACTGCAAAAGAAACGACCAACAGAGCCAGCAGACAACCTACAATGTGGGAAGAAATTTTTATCAGCTGCACCTCAGACAAAGGAATACTATCTAGAATATATAAAGAATTGAAAAAAATCAGACCCCCCAAATTGAAAGACCCAATTCAAAAATGGGCATCTGAAATGAACAGACATTTCTCAGACAAGGAAGTAAAAGCAGCAAACAAATATATGAAAAAATGTTCAGCATCATTGGTCATTCAAGAGATGCAGATGAAAACAACACTGAGATTCCACCTCACCCCAGAAAGAATGGCTGCTATCAAGAAATCAACAAATAACAAATGCTGGAGGGGTTGTGGGGAGAAAGGAACCCTTCTCCATTGCTGGTGGGAGTGCAGACTGGTGCAACCACTGTAGAAGTCAGTATGGAGACACCTCAGAGAACTAGGACTAGAGGTCCCATTTGACCCAGCTATTCCCCTGCCGGGTATCTTCCCCAAAGAATTAAAAGAATCATACCACAGTGATATATGTGCACCCATGTTCATAGTGGCACAGTTTGTAATAGCTAAAGCTTGGAAGCAGCCCAAGTGCCCATCAACTGGAAATTGGATAAAGAAAATGTGTTTTTTTTATAAAATGGAGTACTACTCAGCCTTAAAGAATGAAAAACTAGAGTCATTTATAGCTAAATGGATGCATATCGAGGCCATACTCTTAAGTGAAATAAATAGGACAGAAATGTAAATACCGAATAGTTTCACTAGTGTGAGAAACTGATAGTGTAAACCTGGGTTAAAATGATTAAAATGAATTATTGATAATTTGAAATAGGAAAAAAGGTCCCAAAACGAAGGAGTGAAGGGAGGGGAAGGGGAAAAGAAAAGAGGGAAAGGAAAAACTATGAGAAAAGAAAAAAAATGGAAATGAAATCTATGTAAATAGGGAAGGGTGGAGGGGGTGAAGGGTGCACAGTTAATGGGGAAAAAAAAATAAGAACCAAGATATATCATGTACAGGTACAAACACCCAATGATAAATGTAAATGAATTGTATACCTAAAATGTACCAATAAAAGAACTAAAAGAAAAAAAAAAAGAAAAATTTACCCAGAGCAATTAGGCAGGAAAAATAATGAAAGGCATCACAAACAGGTAAGGAAGAAGTTAAATTATCTCAATTTGTAATATGATCCCTTACTTAAATGATTCTAAAATTTTCATCAGATGACTTTTAGATCTGATAGAAAAATTCAGCAATGAGGCACGATTCAAAATCAGCATACAAAATTCAATGTTTTCTATATATCAATAATAAACTCACTTAGAATAAAATGAGGACAAGAATTCTATTCACAAGAGCTTTTAAAAACATAACCAAAGATGTTAAAGACATCTGCAATACATATTATAAAACAGTGAAAGAGATTAAAGAAGATACTACATGTTATTCAAGAATTGGCAGAATATTGCAAAATGGCCCTAGTGCTGTGAGCAATGTACAGATTCAAGGTAATCCCCACCAAAATTCTAATGGTATTCTCTACAGAATTAGAAAAAAAGTCTTAAAATTCACATAGAAACACAAAAGTCTCAGAAAATCCAAAGCAATCAAAAACAACCAGAGCAATCCTAAAGCTATCAAAACACCAATTAAAAAAATATACGCCAGGGCCGGGGATTTAGCTCAGTGGTTTCACTGCCTGCTGCACAAGTGCAAGAACCTGAGTTCAATCCCTGGTACCCCCCCCCAAAAAAAACAACTAAAAAATATACTGCAGCTGAGGATTTAGCTCAGCAGCACTGTGCCTACTTCACAAGCACAAGGTCTTGAGTTTGATCCCTGGTACAAAAAAAAAAAAACTCTAAAAGAAAAAATAAAGAAACAAAACAAACATGCAGAAAAATATACTGCAAAGTCATAGTAATAAAACCAGCATGGTAATGACATTAAAAAAAGTAAGCTAATGAATTCAATAGAGGACACAGAACAAACTCACCACAGCTATCTGATTCTCAACAATGATGCATATTGGAGAAAGACAATACATTTTAACAAATGGTGGTGCCAAAACTGGAGATACACATGTAGTGGATTAAAATTAGACTCCTATATTTCACCTTGTACAAAAAACAACTCAAAGAGGGCCAAAGCCCTAAATATAAGATTTGAAAGTTTCAAGATCCTAGAAGAAAAGTTCAGGGTTTGAGCTCCATTGAGTGCCCTACCTTTTGCACTGTACGTGGGAATGTGAATTAGCAGAGATACTATGGAGCTCAATACAGAGGTTCCTCAATAAAATAAAAGTAGAGCTACCACTTGCCCCAGCTGTGCTCCTCAGTATATACCAAAAGCAGAACTTACATTTATCACACTATCCAGATAACTGCATGCTTTATTGCACTGTGATTCATAATAACTAAGCTACTGAAACAGCCTAAGTGCTTATTAACTGGTGAATGGATAAATACATATGGTATATTAGAAAATAGGGAAAGATTTACTCAATAAGAAGAAGAATGTCATGTCATTTGAAAGAAAGTGGTAATCAGGTAAAGCATAGAAGCCAGACTCCAAAAGAGAAAGAAGTATCTTATGTTTTTTCTCATACATAGATCTTAGACAGTGGATGAGTAGTGGAGAAACTAAAAGAGAAGAGAAAGGGAATCAAGGTGAAGAACAGAGGAAAAGGTGAAGTGGGTGAGAAATGACCACATTATGTTATATGCATGTATGGATATGCCAAAATTAAATCCAGTATTCTGTATAACTATTAAGCTCTAAGAAAAAATGTAAAAGAAGAAAAAGAGAATTTCCTCCTTAAAACAGAATGTGATGCATGCCATAATATATCCATTAAAAACACTGAAAAAATAAGAAAAAAGAGAAATCTTTTTTCTCAGTGGAAACTGTTAGATCCAGCGAGAGAGAACCAACCAGAGACCGATATTAAATCCACACAAGAGTTTATTACTGGCTGGGACCCGAGCTGAGCATTGGACTCAAGCCCCGACTCGGGGGGGGGGGGGGAGACAAGCATGTTTTATACACCTTTGAGGCCAACAGTTCCTAGGCCCCTCTAGATAGAACTAGCAAAGCAAGCAAAAGGTACAGAAGCGGAACGTCCTGCCGTTAGAACATTTGTAAAACAATAGTTCATTAATTGTTATTTCTAAAGAGACTTTCTAAGGGGAGGAGGTTTTTAAGCTTCCTCCTTCTGAGTTCATCTAAAGGGCAGGCAGGTGGGTCAAGCAGCAATATGGAGTCTGTCTTGCTAACTAGGGTCCTTCAGAAACAAGCTGGGACATACATGTCCCCAACATGAACCCTAACTGGTGGTCACGTAAGAAGCCTTCACCACACCACTTATCACACAGAGTCCAACCTGAATCCAACTGGGGATTTGGCTGATTCTCTGCATTGCTAATTGCCTTTATCAAAGTATAAATAAATAAATTCCTCATAACTTAATGACAGAGGAATGAGAAGAAGGTGACCAAGCACCTGAGACTCCTCTCCTCGTACAGAAACTGGTTTTCCTTGATGATCACATTTTAAAGGCAGGGTCCTGGCCTTGAGAAAACATTGTTGGGGGAAAAACAGGCAACAGGATGATCGAGCTTCCAAAACATGTCTACACATCTCCAGTGGGTGATGAAGGAAGCTTAAAATCATTTGAATTCTATAGAAAATTCTCAAAAAAAAAGAGGATAAGTCTCATGATGTGCACCAAATGAATTTTTCATTCTTTTACTCCTGAATGTGTCAATGGGCAGCTAACTCATGCACTGTGCCTGTTTCCTGATTTAAAACTGATGATGAAAAGACCAGGCTTACAGGAAGGCATTCCAAGTTTACAAAATGTGCTAATCCCCTGGATTTGATCAACCAGACTGACTTAGTTTATTCTGGCTAAATTGTCCACATTTGACTAAAATTGTGGTAGAAAGTGACACTGGATCTCTTAGATGTGAGAGAGTAAAATCCTACCCAGGTCTGAGTGATGAAATCAGCTGGGACTGATAGAGACCACAACAACTCTATTGATAGGCATGCTGGAGAAATGGCACTGGTGTGCGGCCAGCTGCAAGGTTAGCTGAAACACTCTCCCCTGGGGGGAAGCAACAGGTGTAAAATGCCATCCTGACACTACCTGAGGGATCTCTTTTCAGACCACTGATGCCCCAATCTAGTTTGCTGCACACAGACAGTATTGGGGATATTTAATTAATAAACTGTTTTCACCTCATGACCACAAAACAGCTAGTTAACCCCTTCTGCGGATTCGCCTTGATAAATCTCAAAACTTCTGCACCTGATCCAGGTGACCCTCAAATGCTCTGAGCTCACTCAGTGAAGTCAGACCTCTCTCCTAAGTCTCTTGTAGATCCTTGTAGCAGGGTTCTTCTAGACACCATCCTGGATGCAGCCAGTTGATTATCTGACGGGTTTTTAGGAAAGAGACTTGCTCCTACATATCTTTGGCTGATCTTGTTTAAGTTTTTGGATCATGTCCCCAGAAGTTATGCTGTTGAAATAATGAAGACAACAAAAGAAACCACGTAATATTTATAAGCAATGAAATTACAGAATCAGTGTAAAGTATACAGTTATTAAGGTATAGGTTTTGAATATAAAAATATCAGAAGCAAAAGCAAACCTGAAAGTTGTTACGCTAGTCCAAATGAGAGATAGAACAAAAAAAGAGGCACCATGTAAATATGCTTAAATGTGAGAAATGTTACAGAATTTGAAGCTACAGGATTGTACAGCTGTTTACTCTGGAGTGTGAGGAAGACTGGCAGGTTAAGTACAAGCATCATGGTCTCGGAACGGGATGATGATACAAAACGAAAAGCACAGAGAAAGTTCTGCTCTGGGGGAGTTTTGAGTTCAGTTCAGCGATTCTGTGAGTAAACTATAGCTGGGATATATAGGGATTTAAACATGTAGATTCGTTTTGTTGTTTTGGTACTTTAAAAATCTGGGCTGATTTTTTTTGAGGATTGTAGTCAGTGTGTACTAAAATCTAGGTTGAAATTTTAGTTTTAAATTGTATTCCCAAAGATGAC
This sequence comes from Heterocephalus glaber, assembly GCF_053883595.1. Lineage (NCBI taxonomy): Eukaryota > Metazoa > Chordata > Mammalia > Rodentia > Bathyergidae > Heterocephalus > Heterocephalus glaber. The sequence goes on from NW_028258315.1 coordinate 1,531,826, forward strand.
GTTAAGATTATATAGAATAACATATAATAAGTGCTTTTAAGACTATATAGAATAACACATAATAAGTGCAACATTAAAGGAATGAAGTCTTTTGGACACTATCTGTCTCACTCCAGAGACCAATCACAACACAAAATATTTTTTCAGATATATACCATCATTACACTTGGTTTATTCAAAAAATATTTGCTTGGCTCAAATTTTTCTCCCTCAGATGTACTAAATGGAGTTGAACCTTGTCAAGGGAACAGTCTTCCTTTCTGATTGGACTGGGCACTGTGGGGAACATCTCTGTTTCTGCGAATTACCTGCTCATGTTTGCAGGGACAGAGAAATCCATACACCAAATTCTCATCCATTTGGCTTTCACAAATGTCATAACACTTCTTTCCAAAGGAATGCCAAGGACAATAGCAGCTATGGGCCTGAGAAACTTCCTAGACTGTCTCTTACCTGGACAGGGTGGCCCGGGGCCTGTCCATCTGCACCAGCTGTCTCCGCATGGGGGTCCAGCCCATCACCATCAGTCCCAGACACTCCAGGTGGGGAAGGATCAAGCCCAGGTTTGCATGGTACCTCCTTCACATGTTTCTTCTCTTTTGGGTTCTCAGTTCCTTGAAAGGCATGAACTTAGTCCTTTACATCACAAGTACCAGCCTGAACACATCAAACTTATGAAGAGTGACAACTATTTTTTTTAACCAGAAAATCAGGAAATGAAATGGGTTTTTCTCACTCTCATGGCCCTGCGTGATGCTGGGTTTCAGGGTCTCATGGGTGGGGCCAGTGGCTACCTGGGGTTTCTTCTCCACAGACACCATCAGTGGGTTCTCCCCCTGCAGAGCTCCAAGTCCTCTACAAACTCCTGAGATCCAAGCTGCTCAGAGTGTTCTCATTCTGATGCTTTGTTTCCTTTCCTTTCCTTTCCTTTCCTTTCCTTTCCTTTCCTTTCCTTTCCTTTCCTTTCCTTTTCTTTTTTTCTTTTCTTTTCTTGGGTAGATTGTGTTCTTTCTCTATTTAAGATTGCCTTCTTGGAGAATAATTCCAGAGTATTAAATATTTGAGAATTTCTGACCCTCAGTTATGGATTGTGAGCCTGTTTGTGCTGATTCACAGGGATGGACACCTGGCTGAATATTGGAGGCCTCAGTCGGAGAGAGGAGCCATAGAGAAAATGTCTATATCTTGACTTTTTAAAGTAATTTTAAAATAACTGTCAGTGTCATTGTGCTGTAGGTAATAAGAAACCAAGTGAGAGTAATGAAAAACACAGTCATATTTTCATTCAACAAAGCTGGTGACCATCATGAGCCGACACAGAGGTCACGTAAAGAGGACTCAGTGTCTCCTCTTTCTAGCCTCCAGCCCTGCAAGCAATGAGCAGCACTGCACTTGTAGGATGGAGCCTTCACTGTGCTTGCTGCTGGTAGAAAGCACAGGGAGGGGCGTGGTCAATGCAGGATGAGTGGTGAGTGGGAATTAACAGCAAACCGAAAGGTGCACAATCCATAGGTGTTAATAGTTATTTCAAAATCAACAGATTATACCACTGTAAAGACAGAGAGAACCAATTTAGCAAATTCTATTAAAATTACTTAAATATTCATCACTGATCCAAGAATTTCACTTCTAGGCTAGATCTTTCAAATACATTTTTACATAAGACACACAGAATAAAAAATATTGATTTTACTGTTGGTTTCTAAATAACCCTAAATATGTAATTTTAAAAAGTCATTTGCATGTTATATAAAGGAATTTATAAATATCTATCCACTCAAGGGCTTTTTACTGAACTTGAAGAAGGGGCAAGTTTAACCTGTATTACTATGCAGTGATACCATTCATATTTTATCTGTAATTAATTTTGACCTCTATGTAGAGTAATAGTATTTAAAAAGAAATAAAGATTTCTTTTTATGTTTATATTATGAACATCTGAAAGAATACAAAAGTTAAAAAAAGAGTAATTGTCTCTTCATACTGTCTATGAAATAAAAGCATAAGCAAAATTTCGTTATTTTCTCTACATTTTCTGATTCACTAAGCGTTTAAGTACATTTTAAACAAATGGATGAAATAACTAATGTTAAACAAAATTTCTGAGTTATTTAAAGACATCATTTTACTGCTTTTATGTGACCTCATGCCATCTGTCTCTCTGTCTTTAGAGATCAACAATTCATGTTATAGTTTTGAATAAAGAATTTGCTTCTTTGCCATGAAGAAGGATAACTGAGTCACTTGTAGGAAAGTGGATGAGACTATAATTTTAGATGGAATAAAGCAGACACTCAAGTTTAAATATTGCATGTTTTCTCTCATATGAGAAACCAAAATATAGATAAAAAGTAAAATAAAAGATACATAACTGGGCCAGGGATTTAGCTCAGTGGGTCTGCTGCCTGCCCCGAAAGCACAAGGACCTGAGTTTGATCCCCAGTACCAAAAAAGAGATAGATAACAAGGGCCAGAGATTTAGCTCAGTGGCACCGTGCCTGCCTCACAAACACAAGGTCCTGAGTTCTATCCCCAGTACCCCCAAAAAAGACAGGTAACAGGAAGTGGGGAGATAGACCTGCTTCAAATGGGAAGGGGACCAGGAGATGAGGGCAGGGGTTAAAAAAGATTAAAATGTTCTATGCACATCTGCTAACTGTCTACAATGAATGTATTCATCATGTACTACAAACATATGATAATAACAATAAATAGAATAAAATAAAATGGCTGAGGGCTGGGGATGTAGCTCAGTGGTTTTGCCGCCTGCTGTGCAAGTGCAAGGTCCTGAGTTCGATCCCCGGTACCAAAAAATAAAATAAAATAAAATGGCTGAGGATGTAGCTCAATGTAATATGCTTGCCTAACATGTCTGGGTTCAATCCCCTATACCACAGGGGAAAAAAGCTGCTTTGCAATAGCATAAGCTCTCTCAGCACAAACAAAATCAGAGAAAATGTGGAATGCATAACATAGTCAATTTGCTTAGGATGTGATGCACACAGTATTGAGAGACACCTGACACATTCATTTCCTTTGTGAAAGCTTTTTAAGAATTTTTTAAAAATTCCCTTGAGTATTCTTAAAATATTTTTGGTGAGCGAAACAGCAATCTTAGCAAAGTTCAATCTTGGTAACGGCAATCAGAATCTCAAATTGTTAGGCTTAATGGCCATGTAACATTAAAGACACAGTTTATTAGCATTTATTTCTAATGAAAGAATAGCCATCACCACTGGCCTAAGACTCTATATAATAGTCTGATGAAATATCTGGTCCCAGAGTTTTAGGAAATGAAAATCTGGATGAAGATGGAATATTCATCAGGAAAAGGGTGGGAATTCACCAGGCTCTGTGGAACTGTCTGTTTATGTCATTCTCAGCTAACAATGAAAGCTGCTTCAGTGAGTCATATGGGCTTTCCTACCGAGTACTGTCAGATCTAAAATAATGATGAAATGTGAACACAAAATCTCCACTGAGAAAAGTTGAGATGCTGCATTGTATTATGAAGTAAGTCTTCATTTCCCACATTTTTATATTTATGCAGTATTTTCCCAAGAGAAAAATTCTTAGCTATTTTAAACTTTAGAAAGGTCTATCTATATAGATCCTAGAATCTTCTATAACACCTCTTATGGCTCTTGCGTAAACACATAGTGTTCATCAGGCTGATAATCGGTGAGCTGATTACCAAGATCAGGTAACTGGATCAAACTTCCATGGGAGATGTAGACTACAACTTGACAGGAACACTTTAGCTCGCTACCATAGACACGGCAGCAGATCCATTTCCTAAGGTAAACACTCGCGATCTCATGTTAGGACAGGTAACAAGATCCAGAAACCTTTTAATACCACCAAAAATCCTTTAACTGGACAGACTAACTCATTATTTTATGTTTCTATTTATCTGCATACTGAGGAATGACCCCCGGGCCTCCCACGTGTTAGGCAAGGACCCTACCGCTGAGCTAAATCTCCAGCAAGTTTCTATTTTTTAATTTGAGATAGGATCTAGCTAAATTGCCCAGGCTGGCTTTAAACTCATAATCCTCCTGCCTCAGCCTCCTCAAAACCTGGAATTACAGGGATGGGCCACTACACCCAGCTAATGACTCGTGATTTAAAAGACAACATGCAAAACAAATATAGGATTAAATTAAAATTTATTGTAAAGTACATATAAATATCATCTTGCCTAAGCAAAGGGAAATGTTTAATTTACTCAAAAACTTCAAAAGTGAGCAGAGCCTGTCAGGTTCCTGAAACTGGAGGCATCAAGGGTCAGATTCATTTTAATCCAGCCTGAATCCAAGACTCCTGAGGCTGATTCTTTTCCTATGCCACTCAATGACATGGGAAGTTCATTTGAGCATGAGCATTCTGTTAGATTACTTCAAATATTCAGTTAAATATCTGGCGACAATTTTCAATAATGACAACTACTTTAGAAAGAGAAGGCCACTCTGGAAGGTCACAGGGTCACTTTGCTGGAAGCCACAAACAGTCTCCCTGGAAGGTCGAGAAGAGAGTGTCTAACATCCACTTGACCAGAAGACTCAGAAAGTGCAGGACGAGGGTACCACAGAGCCGGAGCTGCCCACGGCAGGCCCAAGGGTGGCTTCCACCATCCAACCTCGTCCTCCACACACCTTTTGGAAACTGGGCACAGCTGAAATTGAACTGGAGAAAACTGGTAACTGTGTGCTTCTTATCCAGCTAATTCACAGAAATGTGCACAGGCAACGCGTCATGGTGAACAAGGGCTACTCTGACTCCTCGAGGCTCCTCCATCTCCAGCCCTGCCCACTCCATGTTGATACTCTTGCTTCCAAATGCTGATTTGGCACAGGCGCCAGACTGGAGAACCTCTTCATGGGGAAGGAAACATCCTGCACTCCTCAGTCACCCACTCTGCTTCACAACTCCACTCTCTGCTTCCAGGAGAGGCTGATCCAAAACCCTTCTCTTCATCTGAAGACTCAGCTAACAAGGAACAGGAAGTGGGGGGATCCACTCTCCAGAGTGGGGCAGAGGTAGCGGAGACTGGAGGCCCTTTGTCCTGCTCTTGTTCTTTCCCACAGGTGCATGGTGCATTAAGTGAAACAGGTGCTGGGCAACCTCTGAAAAGCCATTGCAAACCATGGAGCAAAAAGTGTTTTCAAGAGGTACAAGATAAGAGGAACTAGTCAAAGGTAACTGGGAAAGATTCGCTGGTGTAGACCACTGCATATACTTACTCTCTGCAGCCTCTTACCCCAGCTGTGTCTCCAAGGGAAGCAGCTGCTAAAAATCTAGGCCATCAAGCAAGGTGAACTAGGGAGAGCACCGTCTGGGGAAAGCCCCTCCATACCACCCGAGCACCCTCTGCCACCTACTCAAACAGCTGGACTCCTGTGGTTCTTTTCTGTTGTAAGGTTCTAGAAGGACTTGGACCTCTTCTAACTCAACCTATTATTATCCTCATTTCAGATGAGAAATAGCTCCACATTCCTGTCTAGCTCTAGCAGGATACAAACCAGATATGGTCTGTGCGCTTCGAGAAACTTACCGTCTCCTTCAGAACTGTGTGCCACATTTCCTCCTGTAGCCCTGCAGACTCCTCTCCACACTTTTCCACAAGAAGAGGCTGAGCAGACAGCAGGCCCCTTGCGCTTTGTCTTCCAGGCAGGTTCATCCAGCAGGGATCCTGAAGGAGACGAGAGGATCCAGAGCCCCTGTTATACGGGGGCTACTTAGGTCCCAGTTGTCCCCTCCTTTCTCCCTGTGACCCTTTCCACTTCTCTCTCCCTCTGGGTGCTGGGCTCTCCGTGCAGTTAGCAGTGATAAGAACTGACCTGTCACGACAGATGGAGTACAATTTTACTGCCCACTGCGTCTCCATGCGCCCCACCACACTTTATAAAGAGGCCCCTTTATAACCCTGCACCACTGCCCTCACCTGAGTGACTCATCTGATGGGACCCCTAAACATCTCTAAGTCCTTCCATCTTACATAAAACTGTATAAGAAAAAAGAACATATGGATGTTCAGTGTTGGTAAGAACTATAGATTTCAGACATGGAGGATTGGATGGAGAATCTTCCTGAAAGACCACAACCAACCCCAAGTGTCAACTTACTGGGCCATGTAATTCACCACCGGCCCAGCTTCTATGTCCCTCTAAACCTCCTGGAAAGGATGATAGGAGGAATAATAATAAAGAAGAATAAAGAGGCTTTGGCTTTCCATTTCCTGACCTTGATGTTTTCCTTTAGAGTGGACCTTATACACAGAAGAACAGCATTAGAAGTCACTACTACAGGATATAGGGAACCAGGTATGTTTTCTTGGGGCAGAAGGTATTTTAAAGCTTCCGACGGTCTCATCTGCCTTCCAGGAGGAGAATGGCAGCGTGGGAGGAGGATTTAGGAAGCAAATCTGGCAGATGGAGTTGACACTGCCCACGACTCTATAGTTGTCTGCCAGGACTGCCTTGATTTTTGGAATCAATTTTTAAAATTTACTTTGTGATCATTTTGACTTTGGATAAGAGCCAGAAGTTGACTGGTGCTGTATCTGGAGGATAAGGTGGCTGAGGACGCACTGTAAGGTTTTTACAAGCCTATCTTTCTGAGGGGTAGCTCTTTGAAAGCAGCCTTGACTGTATTCTTATCACGCCTCATAAAGACCCTCATGAAAAAGGACTTCCAGGACTGCTTCAGAAAGTGGTGAGAGAGATGGGATACATGTGTTTGATGGAGGTGGTCTGGCTGGGGTTGAGATGGATTAACGACAGTGTCTTTTGCTGCAATAATTTTTCAAATTTAAACATTCTCTCTATTTTTGATCAGCCCTCCAGTGAAGAATGAGACTTGCTGGAGGGTGGAGAGAAAGGGGAGGAGAGAAGGTGAGGAGGGACTAACGAGCATCAAATGATCAAGAAGTGTGGAGCATGTGCTACTAACACACACTAATTTTTGAAATGCCTTTTCTAAAGAAAGAAAAAAGACGAGTTATTAACCTAACATGTAACCAACAGCAGCAGCAAGTGACAGCTAATGTCTACTGAGGAGTCCATGTACCACACACTCCTCTAGGCTCCTTCCAGTACTGACCCATTTAGTCATCACAACTACTCTGTGAGCATGTAACTTTATATTTTCCATTTTACAGCTGAGAAAATCGAAGCACAGAGAAGTTAACCAGTCCGTTATCACTGCACCTGGGTGGCACTGTTGGAATAAGCACAAGTAATCATCACTCTCCCAGCCAGGATTCATAACCAGCAGAACAGGCTGCGTATCTTCAAGAGGAACTCATGAGTAAGAATAAGTCACTTTGCTGAAACCATGCAGCTCGTCAGTGGCAGAGCTAGGATGCTCACCCAGCTCACTTCCAGACACTGCTTGGGCCTGAAATAAAAACGTAGATCCAGGAGCCATATCAACCCCAGAGGGGCGTCCTTGTCCTGCCCATGGTATCTGAGAACTCAACACGGTCACCCTAGATTTGTAGCTATGCTTGCAATTCTGCCTGCCCAGTGGCTGCTGCAAAGCCACCTTGCTCTTGCCCAGAAGTCATACCGAATTCCTGGGACAGGAAGGGGGCTGGTCACTTCAGCACAAAAGACAGAGAAGTCGTCACAGTCGTGCTCCCAGGTCTGAGGACAAGATTCAGAGATGGGGCTCTCAGCCAAGGGACAGGGAGCCGTCTGTGTTCAGTTCCTGCCACTGTGTGACTCGAGGTAGCCACTTACCCTCGAGGACCATTTTCATCAGTGGGAGGACAGGACTCCTCCTCTGCTTCTCATGTCTCATCTATTTCGAAATTTCAAGGCACACATTTCTCCCTCTCGTTGGAGAGCAGGAACTTTTTCAGTGCCCATCAGTCTCTTCCTTGCCCCTAATGTATTCTACTACCCTTGGCTGCCCTTCAGCCCTGCTGGGCTTTCCCAGTAAGTCACACATCGAGACGCCATGCCTTATGTGTAATTCCCACTGGGCTCCGTCCCTATCGATGACGAAGTGCAGTGCGCTTATATTTTTATCAAGGAAGTTAAAATGTTAGCTATCCAGTTAATATTTCTTTTCTCCCAGGTTTTCATGCCCTAACTCTCCTAAAACGTATGTCCATTGTGAAGGGCCCCAACCATCATCTCTCGTAGAAATGAGAGACTGGCCTACACAGCATGATCTTGCAAGCACCAATCTTATTTGTGCATGGTCCATAGGAGCCTGAATTAGCTGGTGTTTCACTTACTTAAGTCAACAATTATTACATTTTTCGAACACCTCTGTGTGCCAGGCTCTGGGGCTAAGTACCAAGAGGATAAAAATGAACGAGGAATATGGTCTAGAGAGAAAGACATACTGTGTGAATGATCATGTAATTCGTACTGTAATACATCAACACTCCCGAGCAAATGATAAACCCCTCTTGGGGAGGTCCAGGAAGGTTTCCAGTGAGACAGCATTTAAACTGAGAGTCGTGTCTGGATTTCAGCCCACAGACAGTACTTGATGCTTTCTCTTCCCCACAGCCCTGGGCCTGAGTTGACACAAAGAGGCCAGTTAAGGTGGTGAAACCAGTGTCTTCTTCACTGTTGAGTGGCAAAGTGTCCTCTAGAGGGAGCCCGAGGACAGAGAGAGACAGAGAGAGGGGAAAGAGAGGGAGAGGGAGAGGGAGGGAGAGAGAGGGAGGGAGAGAGAGAGAGAGACCAGGAGTCTCGAACAAGTAGCAGAGGCTTCCCCTGCAGAAAGTCCTTACCTGAACTGTGGTTATCTCCAACTCTCAGATCATCACACGCGTGTTGTCAGTGAGCCTACAAATGGGATTTCTTTTCTTTCCAAGAAACATTAGTTCTCCTGACTTGATATAGAAATGAAAGCTGGGGTTGCTAATAGTTCCTGACTGTGGGTAACAATTTCAGATCTTTCAATGAAACTGATCACCAGGCCTCGGTAGGTGAGGTCCTTTCCTCACTGGAACGCTGGCTCTCACATTGGCTTGCCCGTATCTCTGAAGTTGTTTTCAGAAGGACAAAAGAAGTCTTTGAGACCAGCCTCTGAAATCTTGTGATTCAGAACTCAGTTCACTTTTTTCTCCTTTGGTGTGATTCAGAGAAAGGTAGTTTAAAATGAAGAGGCCCTACCAAAATGACATTGAAAATAGGATTTCCTGAGCTCCACTCATCTCCCATGTGGCAGCTGGTTCCCAGGCTGAGAGAAACAAAACTCTACAAATGACTACAAATGTGAATGTGTCACACAAAAACCTTCGTGGTCCAGAGATTTGATGACCCAAATGCAAGGTGTAGTTGATTGTCAAGAAGTTTCTAAGAGTAAAAGACAGAAAGTGAAAAAGTACATCTTGTTATCTTAAGCCCAGGTTCTGGTTTTAAATTTGGTCTCCACGTAAAACTTCAGAAACAGCCCCTGTCCTGTGACAGTGACTGAAATTAGAAATTGCTAAATACCTCCTATGACTCAAGGCCAATCCTTTCTCCTCAAAGGACCTGCCTGGGGGGTGGAGGGTGAATTTCTCAGCTAGCCAGAGTGCCTTACAAGGCTCTGTTTGTAGGTGTTTGTTCCTATAGGCCACACTCTACCCCCTGAAATCTTTCAGCTCTGTGACTGTTTCTTCACCTCTTCTACCTCTGTTTTCTGAAAGCTTTATCGGTAGTTCCCCTTGCTGGCCCCAGTGATGGCTCTCCCAAGTCATTCTGGTGACTCACTGCTCTATGCCAAGAGGAACTTGGCTCCGATGGAGGGTTCTAAACCATGCCCCACATTCACAGTTGGCCACAGTTCCCAGGCCTCTTCAGCAGCTCCCAAACTGCAGAAATCCTCGTACTTTTCAGAAGGAGCTGCCTCCTCGGGATCCCTCAGTTCTCTGAAATCACCATCCTTTCTCTTAACAAATGATCACAAACTGGATGGCTTCAGGCAGCAGAGATTTTATTCTGTCATTGATTCTGGAGCCCAGGTCTGTAAGATCAAGGCACTGTCAGAGTCAGTTCCTTCTGAAGGCTTCTTGTGGTTTGGTGGCCACCCCTGGTGTCCCTTACTCCTGGCTTTGCTGTCCCATGGCATTCTCTCTGTGCATATCTATGTCTGCACACTTCTCCTTTCTAGGAGGACACCAGTCATACTGTACAAAGATTCGCCCTAATGACCTCATTGATTACCTCTGTAATGACCTTTTCTCCAAAAAAGGTCACATTCAGAGGTACTGAAAGTCTGGACTTTGACACAGGAATATCTGTTCTTGTAGCAGACTCAACTCATGACACTGGCCAAGCTAGAAACCCACACTTAGATCTGTGTCTTCCCATGCTCTACTCGCCAACTCCAGCATTTGCATAAGTCCCATTCTTCCTACGTCCACACCCACTGCACCTTCCTCTGCAGGTGATCTCTGTACCCGGATTCATCTTCCGCTGGTCTTCTGCATGGTTCTACAACCTTAAAGAACTGTTCTTTTACATTGCTCCCTAGTCCTTCCGCCCCTGGGAGGTGTCCACACCTGAGGAGGTGGCTGTTTCTCAGGGACTTCACAGGCCAGCTGCTTCCTGGCACGGCTGATGCTGGCTCACTGCTTAGAATGCTCTTCTCTGCTTGCTTCAAACCAGCACCTGCTTTAGAGGCAAGCTGGGCTAACTTCTTCAGTGACAGCATCCCTTAGAACTTCACCAAGGCTTTGGCCAGTGCCTTCCAGCCCTGGTACTAATGGATTCTGCCCTTCAAGCAGGCCGTGAGCTTCCTTGGGGAAGCACCATGCCTGGTACTGCTGCTGTATCCTCCTCCCACCATGCATGTGCCTGAGATGTGCAAGAGATGCACGCGCCTGCGACCTAGTGACTGAGTGAATGGTTGATGAAATGACAGTACTAAAGTCAGAGCATGGAGCCTGCTGGGAGCTTAGCCGTTTGCTATGGTTGCTGAACTAGGCTCTCCTCTTCCTTGGAGAGATGAGAGGGCCCCAAGAGTGTTCCCTGGCTTGCTGGGGAATGGAGAGAGGCCTGGAGGCCTACAGCATCACACACACCACCTCACTCCCTGCCCCCACATGCTTTCAGAGTACTGCATTCTTCTCTTCCAGGGGCTAGGTTGGATGCAGTCATCAGCGGTAATGCATGGATTTGGTCACCATCCCTGGAAGTGACTCACCTGAGCCCTTGATAGAGGACTGATTCACTATTTCTCAATGGAATGCCCAAAGGTCAAAGTTCTACCTGGCCTGTGTTGAAGGTACTGTAACAACATGGCTCAAGGACACCACAACTTCCTGAACACCCTTAGCAACAGGAAGACCACTGGCCGGCCACAGGATGCTTGAGTGCAGAGGTCAGTGCTCTCCACACACCCTCCTCAGCAGCCCTCTAGACCTTAGCCATTTCTCCTTGACTATCTGCAGCCCTGTAGCCCTCGCCAAGCCAAACACAGACGTTACCTTGCAATAAACATGCAAGCAAAGAGAGGAGGCATTTTTAGCCTCCAGAAGAGAGAAGAGCTCTGGTCCTGTGCAGTTCATGCTGGAAGCCCCAGAGTGTGTGCTGGCATGGGAGAAGCTTGGTGCTGCTGAGCCTGAGAAGACAGCAGGAAGGAAACATAAGGCTGTCTCTTCTTCCAAAGAGAGATTTGTGCTTTAGTTTGGAACAAAGTTGGCAAAGGTGGGATGTTTGCTCCAGCAAAGTGGGCCACCTAACGACTAGCATGAGAGAACCGTTCTCCAAAGCGATCACTTCTGCCCAAAAAGTGGCCTGAACCAACTACATAATTTGCAGAGCCTAGTTCAAGATGGAAATGAGGGACCCCTTGTTCCAAAGCTATCAGAATGTCCGCATGGTGGCAGCAAGGCATTCAACAGGCTGTGTGCTTTTGTAAGTGCAAGGCCTTGTGTGACAAACAGCCCCAGGATCCCCCCTGTGAAGCCAGCCCCGGCCCAGCATGTGGAGGAGCGCACCACTCAGTGGAAACCTCCCGTGGTGGCCTAGGCTTGCCTGCCACAGAGCCTATGCACATGAAGCCACCTGGGTGAACCAGAAGCTTGGTCCTCCCTGCAGCGCCCTGGCTTCCCCTTGGATGGTGCTAGGGTGTCCACTTACAATAATGTGCTAAGGGAACAGTTTCAGTGCAGGTGCTATTTTGTGTTCTGTGTGATGATCAAATCTCCTTAATGAAAAACATCGACCTCATTGCTCAGCTCTTATTTGAAGCAAGTGACCTATAGTGTGACTCGGTGTGGATCTTCTCGGGAGTGGGAACGGAGCCCTCCAGAAGCCAGGATAGCGAGTGAGGAGGAGAGGCCTGGAGTCGTCATGGATCTCCAGGACTTGGAGAGGAGCAAGCCTGCTGGAGTCCAAAGACTCCAGGTGAGCGCGAACTGCTGGCAGGGACGGCGTGGGGTGGCTCCCGGGCATGAAGTGACAGACAGCGCCAGCTGATTAAACGATGACAGTGTTACCTATTAGAGGGGTGTTGCCCTGTGACTGTGTGCGTTAGGGTGAGTGTGAGTGTGTAGAATCGAATAATTCCCAACAGAGGATGACTGAAAACTGAGAAAGGCAGTGTACTGCGCCCTACCTGTTGGGCTATGACTTTAGAGCCAGTTTAAGTTCAGACCTCAGGGCTACCACTTTCCCACTGGATGGTCGCAGCAAAATTCCGGGCCTCAGGTTTTTCATCTACTGTAAAATAGGAACGATAATTGTTTCCACATTTTAGGGTCTTTATGTGAGGGTTAAGTGATTTAACACACACACTCTGCCTAGGTGCCTGGGATAGAGTAAACGCCCCCCCACATCACCCCTTATTACTTGGGGCCATTTGGTGTCCGAGAAACCTCTGAGGCCGGAGGTTGCGCACCGGGTGGAGGGCCCTCGTGACCCGCTGCGGGGCAGGGCTGTAGAGAAAGCCGGGCAGGGGAAGATAGACGGAAGGAGAAACTCACTGGACCAGAATCCAGCATCAGGGTGTCCAGGAAGGGAAGCCGGAAACCCTCCAGGTCTGGAGTCCGCACAGCCTTGGGACAGGGTCGGCCGGCAGAGGGCGGATCTGGACTTCCGCTGTGGCCGTGCTGACGGGCCAGGCCCCCACCCACTCTCCCCAGCCACAGGGAAGAGGACCCCTGCGAGGGAGACGAGGGAGACAGGGAGACGCCTCCGCCCAGGCTGCAGGGAAGCAGAAAGCTGGGGACACTGCCGCAAACTAGCGCTCCGCTCTGATGAGCTGAGTCTGAGCCCCGAGAGCGCTGCAGGGGTGGGTGAGAGGCAGGACCCTGGGGAGGAGAGGCTAGGCCGACGCCCCGAATTAGGCACCCACTCCTTCCCGGACACCAGGAGTGCAGTGCTTACGGGGCATCCTGTGTGCCGCCCACACCCGGGCCAGACCCACGAGAAAGCCGCAGCACTCCCTGCCAGGATGTGACAACAGGGAGCCCTGGGCCTTCAGCCGGTTACACAGGGATCCTCCTGGGAGAGTGACAGAAAAGGTCCACGGGTAGAGAGAGGGACGGAGAGTGGAGCCCGGGTCGGAGGGTGTCCAGGGATGCACAAGGTGCACGATCCGTGGAGGAAGAGCACAGAGGCAACCGCAGGATTTGCCTGAGCGAGAGGGCCCAGGTGGAAGTCGGTGGAAAATCAGGTGCCTGGCGGTCACACTACACCCTCCCCTCCCCGAATTAACTGCAGGTCTGGTCGGGTCTGGGGACAGAGACAAAGCCTACAGTTAGCCACGCCCAGAGCGCTACCTGCAGCTGGGCGGCCAGGCCAGCGTGGTCCACAGGGACCGCGCTCCGTGCCCACAGAGGGGCAGCCAAGCAGACCGCAGGGCAGCTCAGAGGCCTGCAGCCGCGCTCAGGCTGCACCCGGAGGGACTGAGGGGCCCTGACGCTCTGCTTTTGGATCTGTGCCAGGTCTTAATTTGGTCATCGCTTTTTAAAATTTTATTTATTTGCTTTTCTCTTTCAGGATTTTTTCTTTTTCTATTCAGTCTTATTTTTTCCTCTTGTACTTATCCCCTTATCTTCCCGCTCTTTCCACTTTTAATCTAGTATATATACAGAGGCTCCTGTATAAGCACAAAAGAGAATTAGAAGTAACCAGCACTTTAACTTGAGCCCTGCCTTTCATGTCAGGGGAGCCATTACCAAAAGTGTGCATGGAATTCTAAGCCACTGACACAGTAACAGGTTCCAGCAATCTCACAGCTGCCCTCCGTCTCTGATTGCACTTCCTTCCCTCTGAAACCCTCCTCTCACTCCCACAAATGATCTCTCAAACCCCTACAACATAGTCCTTTACTCCAGCTATAAAAATAACTCCAACAGTCTAACCTCTTGTTTGTTTTTCACCTACTGATATTTTTCTTCTCTCTCTTTTCTTATCGTCTTATTCCATTCCTTTTCCTCTTTCTTTTTCCTTCCCCTCTTTCTTTTTCCTTCCCCTCTCCCTCCATATCCCAGCATAACTGTTAGGAGCAGTCTAGTACAGCCTGCAGCAGCACTGATAAAAAGGTAAAATTGGTTTTAGAAGTTCTAGTGTCCATAGATGATTGGTGTATGGTTGGATTCATTGACAGCTGTTGTTATTAACCAGTAGGAACTCACTCATTACAGCACAGTGACTGTGTCCAATCCTATTAAACTGAGTAGGTCAACAGGCACATAACACAAAGGCACAAACAAAGCCAAGATCACAATACGGGAAAGCAGACATTTATTAAAAAGATCTCCATACTGGCAATAGAGTCTTTATGCTCTACTCGTTCTTCAACCCCCAGCACACACACAACAGAAAAAGGAACATGAGAAAATGAGGCACAAAATATCTCCCAAAACTCACAACTCCACAAAAGCAGATCCAAGGAAATCAAACACCAACAATGCAGTTTTATGAAATGATAAAAGAAACTCAGCAAACTCAAGATAATATAACTAAAGAGAAAATGCACTTAATTTTTAAAAAACTGACCAGCAAGCTTAAAGAAGATACAAATAAAAAAAACTAGTCGAGCTAATCAAAATGAATCAAAACACAAATGACTGATCTAGTGAATAATTAGAGCTCATGAAAAGGTACCAAACAGAAATCTAGGAGATAAAACAAAATTCTATTGAAATTATGGGCAGGAGCAGTGACCAATATAAGGGATGAGTGTCAAAACTGAGAAAGAGCTTATCTGCGTGACCATATATTCAGAGGTATTTTAAAAAGAGCAAGGAAAGTTGATCCAACAACTGCTGGATGATACAAAGAAAACTAAGCTAAAATTAATTAGAGTTACAGTAAAGACAGAAAATAGCACAAATGATATAAAAAATCTGTTTCCAAAAATTACAGTGGAACGCTTTCTAAGTATGGGGAAAGAATTCAGCAAACAGGTGAGCAAGGCACATAGAACTTCAAATAACCAAGACCAGAAAAGAACCTCTCCATGAGGCATCATAGTCAAAATCCAAGTAGTCCAGCACAAGGACAGAATCTTACAAGCTATTAGATAAAAAGCAACAAGTCATTCATGAAGATAAACCCATTAGAATTATAGCAGGGGTCTCAACACAAGCCCTAAAGGCCAGGAGAACTTGAGTGAAGTATTTCAAGCCTTAAAAGAAAACAATTTTCAACCCAGACTAACATATCCTACAAAAGTATCTTTCAAAAACTGCTGGAGAAACAAGAACCTTCCACAACAAAGAACACCTTAAAAAATTCACGACTGTCAATCCATCCTATCAAAAGCTTCTCAAGAATATCCTAAGCATAGATAATGAAATCAACAATGTGAAAAAAATCTAATGGAAAAAATACATCAAGTGTGGAGAGCAGTTAAAGCAAAAAGGAAAAATAAAGAAATCAGCAACAGAAAATACAATGACAGGAATAAGTCAATATCTTTCAGTAATAATTCTCAAAGTAAGTGTTTTCAACTACCCAATTTAAAGACATGAATTGACAGATTAGACCAAAAAACAAAACTCAACATTATGTTGCACATAAGAGTTACATTTAATCCCAAAAATTCACGACTTAAAAATTAAAGGATGGAAAACAATATTCCATACAATGGGAGTTCAAAAGGAAGCAGGAATAATTATCCTATTTTTAGATAAGGTAGACTTCAAGCCAAAACTGATTAAAAAGTCACTACATATTGGTTAAGAGAATAATTCAACAGGAAAAGTTTACAATTGTAAATATATATGTACCAAATTCCAGCACACTCAACTTCATAAAACAAATACCACTGAACATAAAATATCAGGTAAACATCAGCACAATCATAGTAGAAGTCTTCAGTACTTCACTTTCATAAATACATCAACTGTGCAAAAAAAAATCAAAGAATTCTCAAGAGTTGAACACACCCTTGAAGAAAAGGGCTTAATAGATATCTACAGTGTCCTAGCCTACATCAGAATATGCATTCTTCTCAGCAGTAAATGGCACTTTCTCCAAAATAGACCATATGGAAACCCATAAAGCATGCTTCAACAAATAAAAAAGAACTAAAATTATCCCACATATATTATCAGATCAAAGTTCAATGAAACTACAAATCAATAACAAGAGACTACTGAAATTTTGCAATCAGATGTAGATGAAATAATATGCTCTTGAATAATCAATGGGTCAGATTAAATCAAGCAGGAAATTAAACAATTCTTAGAATCAAATGATAATGCCTGTAAAACATACCAGGATCTATGGGACACGGTGAGAGAAGTCCTAAGGGAGAAGTCTATTGCTGTGGATTTCCACATCAGAAAAACAGAGTGAGCACAAATAAATAATATAATGATGCACTTCAAGGTTCTAGAAAAATAAGAACAGTCCAAATCCAAATCTTGTACAAAGAAGGAAATGATAAAGATCAGAGCAGAAATTAATGAAATTAGAACCAATAAAAGACAAAGACTCGATGAATTGCACAGCTAGTTCTTTGAAAGAATAAACAAAATAGACAAACACTTAGCCAATCTTATAATAAGAATGAAAGAAAAGGCCCGTATTGATGCAACTAAAAATGAAAAATGCAAAATCATAGTGGATACCACTGAAATCCAGATTAGTAACTACTGCAAAAACTTGTACTCCAATAAGTTGGAGAATCTAGATGAAATGACAAATAGCTAGACACACATGAATTACCAAAATTGAACCAAAAAGATATAAAAATGTTGAACAATCCAATAACAGGCAAGGAAATCCAGATAGTAATAAAAAAATGTGCCAGCTAAGAAAACACCATGACCAATAAATGTATTTACAACTGAATATTCTGAAAGAAATAATGCCAATAATGTCTCAAACTCTTTTATGAAATAGAAAGAGGAGTACTGCCAAACTCACTCCAGCATTAACTTGAAACCAACATTAACTTGATTCCAAAACCACAAAAGGACTCAATTAAAAAAAAACAAACAACTACACACCTATCTCTTTAATGAATATAATGCAAAAATCCTCAAAAAGATAGTGATAAACAGAATGCAATAAATCCTCAAACATATACATCATGACCAAATAGGCTTCATCTTGGGGATGCACAAGTGGCTTAAC
Source organism: Heterocephalus glaber (assembly GCF_053883595.1). Lineage (NCBI taxonomy): Eukaryota > Metazoa > Chordata > Mammalia > Rodentia > Bathyergidae > Heterocephalus > Heterocephalus glaber. The sequence goes on from NW_028258315.1 coordinate 1,549,372, forward strand.
AAATGCAAGTCAATAAATGTAAAACATCACATAAACAGAAGCAAGGACAAAAAACATGATCATCTCAATACATCTAGAAAGGGCCTTTGACAAAATCCAACACCCACTCATGACAAAAACTCTGAAGAAAATAGGCATAGGAGGGCCTTATCTCAATCTGATAAAATCCATTTGTGGTAAACCTAATGCCAATATCATATAACATGGGGGAAACTGAAAGCTTTTCTTCTAAAATCAAGAACAAGACAAGTATGTCCACAATCATCACTTCTGTTTAACATAGTACTCAAAATTTTAGCCAGAACAATCAACCAAAAGGAAGAAATAAAAAGGATACATATGGGAAAGAAATCAAACTATCCTTATTCACAGATAACAGGTTTCTATACACAGAGGAGACAAAAAGAATTTCTGACAAGAGACTCTTAGAACCAGTAAACAAATTCAGCAATGTAGCAGGATACAAAAATCAATATACAAAAATAAATAGCATTCCTGTACACCAACAAAGAACCCATTGAGAAGGAAACTACCAAAACAATACCATTTACAGTAACCTCAAGGAGAAAATAGAGCTTTAAGAATTAACATAATCAAGAATGCAAGACTCCTCTAATGAATGCTACAGAGCTATGGAAAAGGAGATCTAAGAGGGCATCAGAAAATGAAAAGATATCTCCTGTTCCTGCATAGGCAGAATGACTGTTATCAAAGTGGCCATACCACCAAAACTGATACACAGATTTAATGCAATCTCAATCAGAATACCAATAGCATTCCTCACAGAACTAGAAAAAACCCTAAAGTTTTGAGGAGACCCACAATAGCAGAAGCAATCCTGGACAACAAGACAAAACTGGAGGCCTCACAGTCTCAGATTCCAACTTGATTTACAAATCTACCATGAAAAGACCAGGATGGTATGGGCACAAAAACAGGTGTCTGGATCAGTGGAACAGAATAGAGAATGCAGAAACAACCCCAAGCATGTTCAGTCCTCTGATATTTGGCAGAGGGGCAGGAAATATATACTGGAGGAAAGATAACCTCTTTAACAAATGGTCCTAGGAAAACCTGCTATAAAAGGGAGGAAGATTGAATCCAGACTTAATATCTCTCACCATGGGCTAAGATAAAATAAAAATGCATCAAAGGACTGGGTATTAAAACAGAAACACCTAATCTGCTGGCAGATAAGACAGGTAAAACTCTTGATGACACAGGCACAGGTATAGATGTTCTTAGTAAACCCCAGTTGAACAAGAGATAATAACATCAAGAATCAACAAATGGAATTTTATCCAATTACAAAATTTCCTCACAGCAGAAGAAACAACCAATAGAGTGAAGAGACAAACTGCAGCGTAGGAAAGTAATTACACCATTGGACAGAGGACTAATTATCTAGAATATATTAAAAATTTAAATGATTTGACTTCCCGAAAGTAAAAGAACCAATTAAAAAGATGGGCACATGCAATGAATGGACATTTGTCAGAAGAAGCATAAATGGCCAATCATTATATGAAAAAATGTTCAACACCATTGGCCATGAGAGAAATGCAAATTAAAACAACACTGAGATTCTTTCTCACTGCAGAGAGAGTCGCTATCATGAAGAATCAAATAATAAGAGATGTTGGTAAGGCTGCAAGGGAAAAGGAACCCTTCTACATTGTTGGTGGGAATATAAACCACTATAGAAATCAGTTTGGAGATCCCTCAGAAACTAGAAATAGAAAGTTCATTCAACTCAGCTATTTCCCTTCTAGATATCATCTCAAATGGGTTAAAGACATCATATTACAATGATCCATGCATACCCATGTTTATAGCAGCACCATTCATAATAGCTAAATCTTGCAAGTGGCCTAGTGTCCATGAACAAATGAGTAGACAAAGAAAATATGGTATTTACACACAGTGGAATACTGATCTGCCATGAAGAAAGAAATTTGAGTCATTTGTATGAAAAAGGACATACCTTAAGACCATAAATCAGACAAACAATCACAAATATTTCATGGCTTTTCTTCTATGAGAATTGCAACAAACATATGATTTAAAGAGCAAAATAAAAGATAGATAAAAATAAACAGGGAATTAGATCCTCGATAGTGCAAATGGGGCTAGAGATAGAAGGGACAAGAAAGGGAAGGCAAGGGGAAGCAAAGATTTAAGATGTGTCATGCATGCGTGCCAACCTCTCGTGATGAAAGCAATCACCGTGCACAGCATATGTGTTCTCATGAACATACAGAAGGATTATGTGACTGGGTCGGTAATTGCTGCCTTGCAGTTTTGAAGAAGTGCACACCTTGGGACATTCCCACCGAGGAAGGCCTCCCACATGCAGAGGCCGATTTCCCTAGAACGTTGTGACCAGTCTTCCAGATCCGTGACACTCAGAAGAGCACCTTGCACGCTTTGAAAATGAACTTCCCCAATGCACATCTGCTGGGTTTTTCTTCCTCTCTCTCTCCTTTTTGTTTCCTTTTTCTCAACTGTCTTTTAACCTCTAAAGCGTATTAACATGTTGAGAAATTTCCCCAGTCCTTTTTATCCACAACATGATTCAGCAGACTTCTGATCATTCTTAATTTTGGATATGTGGGTTTTCTTCACATTTTTAAAGGAATCTATTTCTATGTGTTTGTCTTACATGACTTATGTGACACTGGAAATAGACTTTGCAATTAATTGTAGTATGGCTTTTTTCTAAAGCCACCATCACATGAAGCAGCATTTCTCATTTATTTGATATCTTTGTCTACTTTTCTGTTGCTGATTATCAGAGAGCCAGGATACAAAGGAAGTCTAATCCTGATAAGGACAGCGAATTGCTCACTGAGAGAAGGTGCTTAAGACAACGAAGCAACTTGGAGATAAAACTGATTTGATTTCCATTTTTTTTTTCTTTTTTTCCGGAGACGGGGCCGTGGAGATACCAAGATGAAGAGAGCTGGGACCCCGGGCTGGGAAGAACACCCGCTCCCCCTCCTATCGCCCACTGCCCCAGAGAAAAATAACCAACTATGGGGAGCAGCCGAGGCAGCGACTGGGGCGCAGGGGAGGGAGGCACGAAACCCGAGGGCGGCAGTGAAGAGACCACGCGTGTGCTGGGAGGACCCGCGGCGGCGGCGGCGGCGTCAGTCTGTGTCCTCCAGGTCGGCCTGTATAAACACCGACCAGCTGTTCTTTCTCCCCCTCCCTCTGCGGCGCTGCTTGCCCCCATCCCAGCGTCTTTTCACAGGAAGAGATGAGTCGTCAGCGAATTGCGAATTGCGATCAGAGCCACGTCCATCAGCTTCTGGATCTTCTGCACCATTACGAGTTAAGTGTTCGCTGACCGCCTGGGGGTCCTTCTGCCTCTGCTCCAGGAGGAGTCGCATGGCTGGGTCACTCATTACCTGCTGCACGCCGGGGTCAGCCACGGCCCGTCGCTTCACATCCTCAGGGCTGTCGTGTGTGTTGTACTGAGCCATCATACAGCGCTCGTATCCAGCTGCAGCCTCCTTACAGCTGGAATCCAGGTCCAGTGCTTTCTGGTACACATCCATGGCCTTTGCGTAGTCCTTCATGGCTTCCAGGGCAGCGGCTTTCCGGGTATAACCCTTGATGAAGGTCGGCTCCAGCTGGATACATTCTTCGCAGTCCTTGAGCGCCAGCTGGAACTCCAGTAGTTAGCAGGCAGCTCAATCGCTGTACAGCTTGGCATCTCGTGGGCTCCGTGTAATGGCTTCTGTGTAGTGCTTCATGGCCTGGGGATAGTCTCCTTTCTGAAAACACTCATTGCCCTTGTTCTTTTCCTTCAAAGCCAGGTCTGATTTCCAAAATTTTAATGCATTAAATTCCATGCAAGTAAAAAAATGTCATGAAACACAAGATGGCCCTGTTATTTTGTTATGGTGATATTATCAGGAGCCACATTCTTCTAGGGTATCTGGGGTAGAGCCTTTGCAACCATGTGTGACCAGCAGAGGTGAGAACAGGCATCTTGGATAACAGCCCCTTTGTTTCATCAGGCTGTCTATTCGCCAAGAGTGAAGGGCATTTTAATGAGTGTGAAACAAGGAGATTCAAAGATAACTGTTCCTAGATGAAAAGCAACTAAGAATTAAAGGGCAGTAAGGAATCCCATTCAGTGTTCTTAAGTGATGACAATACATAATGAAATATAAGGGGAGAGATATCATAATACTGGTAAACAGGTAACATTTGACATGTTTTAGCAAATAAATAAAAATAAGTTGGAGGACTCACATATCTGATTTCAAGATTACTATGAAACTTCAGTAATTAAGACCACATGGCATATACTACGTTTATAATCAGCTTTTGTCTCTGAAAATTGTATAATTAATGTTTTTCCGTGTCACTGAAAGCCCCCACCCCTTCTTCGCTGCAAGACCATCCTCTGGGCTCCAACACAGAACACAGCTGTAAGGCAGGGGGTCAGTAAGAAGCTGGTCCCTTTCAGTGGGACTTCAGAAACGAGCTTGCTGTCCTGTCCCGGCAGGGTGGACTTACGATAGTGCTGCTCCTTCTACACTGCCAAACCTCGGAAGTGTTCTGGAAAGTCATGTATCTCATGCAGTCTTCAAAAGAAAACTGCTCTGTGAGTCCTCTGCTGTAACCTGGGGGACAGACTCTTTCTACTATCAAGAATATTTGTCTTTTTTCCACTGAAATTGCCACACCTGCTTTCCAGAACCATGACACCCTGCAGTGTGTATGTGTGTGCCTACTGCTGCCTTGTCCAAGAGCAACATAAATTGCAATTTAAAAGTTACTTTGAATTTAACCCTTTATCCTCACATCAAAGATGTCCTGGGTGTAGGTGGTTAGACACTGGCAAATCTGTTATGGGAAATGATCATGTGACTTCCTTCTAGCAGGGAGATATGTGGGAGAGGGAGAGCTTTGACCCAAGTCCAGGGGACACTGAGACATAGTTAACCTCTCATAATCATGAGATTTTGAGGTTGAGTCGGAGGAGCTCTACTCCTCTGTGCGGTCGTGATGCAATACTTGATTTACTGGGTAGAGTCAATTCTGTTCTTTGTATCACCTTCTCTATCTGAATTGACCTCCATGAGAACAGAGATGGGTCACATTGTTTTTGTTTGTGTTTATATTCCAAGCATTGAGGAGTATGCTTGGCATTTGTTATTAAACAAAAGTGCATTAAATGGCAATAAGTGAATAGATAAATGTATGTATAGATGGATGGATGGATGGATGGATGGGTAGATGAGTCAATACATAGGTGGGTTAGTGAATGGACATGTGGGTGGATGGTCAGTGAGTAAGATGACTTTTAATTAGTATTGTAGTTCCATTTAAGTGCTTTATTGAAGTGAAGAAACCAGGTTTTGCTCCCACATAACTCAAAAACCAGTTTCTCTTTAGACAAAGTTTGTTCTCAGTCAGTAAGGAACCAGATAACAATCTCTCCTGTGATTCCTTTCATTCCTTGTAAACCCTCCAAAGTTTCTCACTAACAACATCAATAAAAACATTGAACAACTCTTCAGGAATCGCCAAACTGACAAGGTTCATCTGCCTGACAACTTGCATTTGTCCATCAAGGTCCATCAAGGTCCATCAAGCCAGTCGCCCTGCATGGGCCCACCAGGTGTCAGCCCTGAGGTGATGCTATTCCAGGCACACCACAAGACCATCGGCTCCTCTAACACAGGGCCCTGGTGGATGACCTTCGTCCTTACAGTCTGGGACCTGTGGCCCTCTTTAAATGCCACTTAGCTTCCTTTGTCAGGAAGAGAAAAGTTTATAGGGAATCCCAGCCAAAGTCAAAAAAGTGAACTGCTTTAGGGATCATTTTATTATATAGATAGTAGCATGGTGCCCTGGCTTCTACAGAGCAAGCCTCTCATTACCATCCTGACACATCCTTCAGGAGTCTGAGCATATTTCCACCTTCGGAAGGAGCCCGCATTCTCAAGCGTAAATACTTAAGAGATGCTTGTTTTTAGTTCAATTGAATAAAAGTTTGTCAAGGGCTGAGTGTGCCAGGCACCGGGAATAGGAATCCTTCCTTAAAGGGAATGTACAGTTCCACCCAAAAGAGAAGATCGTGTGATCGGAGAATAACATGAGGCAAATGTATTCGGGACAGCCTCACATCCTCATAGTCCACAGAGAAAGAGTGCTTCTCTCCATCTCCAGGTAGAAAATAATCAGCAGCTCCTGAAGTTAATCTCTCTATTAAAAGGGAAAACCCCAAAAATGCAAAACCAAATTAAATTCAATGGCTAGGTTCAATGTTGACCTCATGGGGAAATTTGATTAGATTCTCATCAATTTGGTTTGCAACCAGAATTGTGGAAAGAATTAAGTTATTGAACCAAGGTACCACTGTAGTATCACACAGAGACCCATGACAAATATGTGGAGGAAACTTAAGAAAATGAATTAGGATCATCTACAAAATAAAACCTTCAAGGAGCCTTTAGGCAGTGATTTCAACTATCTGAAATTTGGTTGCAAGTTCAGGAGTAAATAAGAGCTCTGAAGACAGAAATAGACATAATCCAGTGTGGTAACTGCTCGTAACCGAGCCTCCCCTTTCCTCAGAGTCTGTTTGCTCCTTCTTTCCAAGCAGTCTGACAAGCATGATATTCTTGCTTATTAGCCATAAACTAACAGAAGATAATTTAAAAAAGAAAGAAATCTGGTAGAGATGGAAACTCTGATTCTAGAGGGGAAAAGAAAGACAGATGTAAGTAAGGAACTACACAAAACTATTTTAAAGTATTAGACAGAGGAATTCACAAGAGTAGAACGTCAGAATAGTCAAAGATAAGTTACTAATCAAACAACCATTCTAATACTTTCATGGCTCCTCAATGTACTATTTTATTATAGTAAAGTTCATTCTAAACATTATCCGATAACCTAGTATGGGGTGTTCCACCTAGAGCCAAGTATTTAGAAGGCTGAACATCTTCTCTTAGATACAGTGGTATAAATAATGGCTTTGCTCCCAGATCAACCCATAAGAGTCAATGAGCTCTCTAGCACAACTTCAGTGTTTATAAGTCACAGAAAACTGAAAACAATTCTAGAGCCACTGTTTTCTTTAAACATATGAAAACCACTTGGCCATACAAATAAAATGAGCTCACAGCTGAAAATGCTCCCCAAGCTGCTGGTCTAGTCCAGGGCCCAGGAATATTGGGTGAAAACTGAATCTCCTAGGACCAGTTCCTTTGCCCACCTTCGTAAGTAGAAGATGGGAATCTGGAAAGTGGGAGTGAGGGAGGCTGGGAATGTTTTCTGGGAGAGGATAGAGCACTAGTGCTTTCCTCTGCAAGGCCAGAGGAGGGATCTGATTTGCCATTAGGACAGTATCGAAGGACATTGGCATTAATTTAGGGTACTGTTATTCACTAGATTACTGTGGCCAGATCCAACCTCCACTGTACTCCCAGAGCCTACTGCCTGGGACACCATTCAGAATACATATTTTTTGAGCAAATCCAGCAATGAATGGACAATTCTATCTTTTCCTAAAGAGCAGAAGCCACTGAGACAGAACAGTCAAGTCAGTGTAGGGATAGGGATATAATCTCCCCACTGCCTGCTCCCAGGGTTTCTGGGCTGTGGGGCTGGAGCCACGGAACTGGCCAGGGAGAGGCAGCTGTGAACCACAGTGAACCATGGCATCCCTGCAGCAGGAAGCTCTGGGGGCAGCAGCTGAAGCGCAGGGGGAAGAGCAGAGGAGGGACCTTGTTCCCACAAGGAGCCTCAAGGGTACATGTGCCCCTGGCGGTGGTGTGGCTGCTGGAAGGTGAACTGGCTGCCAGGGGGGACACAGTTACATCAATGCCCTGTGAGAACACATAGGTGCTGAGGAACATCTCCCATCTTAGAAAACAGTTAAACTGTGCTCTACATCCTCTACAAGACAGGAAAATATTCTAAGCACTTTAGAAAAAATGCCAGCCAAATGAGTAAAAATTCTGCAAGAATAGTTACTTCTCAAGGCAGGACATTTCCCTTAATTGAAAACACACTGAAGGGCTGACACTGTGGCCAGGTGGAAGAGCACCAGCAGGTGTGAAGCCCTGGGGTGATTCCCAGCACCACAAAAGAAAAGAACAGGCTGATAAACGAGGTCTGTGGCTTCGCTGTTATTATCAGGTCACCCAAGTTGAAGGTTATTTTAACAGCCAACTAGAAAAAGTCAGACTCAGTGGTAGGGTAAGCCTTCAAATCTACTATGAGGCTATACCTGGGAGAATTTTATTGTAATGTCTCTTAATTTTCAGGTTACATGGGAAAAAATCTTCAGCTACGCCCACCACAGGAAAACAGCTGTAAAAATAAAAAAGACAAGACTGTGTAACACAGAGAACCAAAACTAATACAACCAAAAGTAGCTTGTGCTTTTCAGGTTTAGTTCATCATTGAAGAGGTTTTCAGTCAAGGAAGAGAAAGTAGATAATAAACCAATGGCAGGATATGGTGTGTTTCAAAATGGTCAATTTGACCAGCCACAAAGACACTGCTATTCTCCATCCTTCATGAGAATCTCACCAAGGGCCACAGTTGTGGGATATGAAGGAGTTTGGTTAGTGTCAGCCTTGCTACTTATTCCCCAATAGATCAGATAGGACAGTAGAAAACAGCAGGTGATGAAAAAAGTACTTACAAAAAAGGACTCAAATCCTTAACAGAAAAGACTCCTTAAAGTCAATATGAAAAGTAAAAACAACTAAAAAAATGAGAAAGCAAAGGATATAATTGGTTAACATACAGAAAAATTACAAATAGCTAATAAAGATTTTGAGATTTTTTCAACTTCCCAGATAGTCGGGGCTATGTAAATCTGATAAGAAGACACCATTCCCACTTAATAGATCAGCAAAAGTAAAATAGATTGATAATACCCACTTTTAAGGAGAATGTAAGGTGTTCCTTCTCCTGGTGTGACCTAAGGACCATCTGTATCAGAACCATTTGGTGGGCTCATGTAGAAGGCAGATTGCTGTTGCCCAAACCCAGAAGCCATGCAGAGGCCCGTCAGCGGGTGAACTGGTGAAACGTCACACCACAGAATACTACTCGGTAATAAAAGTGTCAGTGTCAAGCAAAAAATTTGAGACAAACCTCAATTTTAAAAAAGAGTTATTTGAGATTTACAAAGAATAGGATTATACTGCAGGAAACACATTCACAGGTCAAGATGGACTCTGGTTTGTCTGAGGAACCCAAGAAAGGCTGGAGTCTTAATGGGAGAGAAAAACTGCCTGAGGAGTCTGGAAAGAAATCCCACTGACACGTTTCTTCACCAAGAGCAGGCAAGCACTGATGGGTGAGTGACTTTAGTTTAGGCATAAGTTGTCCTAAAGTCATAGCACCCCCTTTCACTGGACTGGGCTTTTGAGACCGTGCACCGGCAAATGGCTTTGTATATGTGGCTAGCTGTCCCCAGATCTGCTAGGGTTCCCATGGGGGACTCCATTCTCAATTTGATAACCATCACCAAAGGAATGGACTATTCACATAGGTAATGAATTGCATGAATCTGGAACACATTATTCGAAATGAAAGAAGCCAGGTTCAAAAGCTCTGGTATACAATTCAGACATGGAAAGAAAGAAAACGTGACAAAGAAAATACCAGTGTTTACCCATGGTGTGAGGGGGGAAGGGTGTGACTATAAACTGGTAGCAGAAAGTGTCTTTGGGTGTTGATGGAACCCTTTTGTATCCGTTGTGCTGGTCACAAAAATCTACTTGTGTTAGATTTGTGAAAACTACATTCCACCCTCACCTCCCCAAAGTCAATTTACCATGTGAAACTCAAACAAAGAAACAGCACTCATATGAGCTCACCTCAGACCTAACAATCAAAATCTCTGCAGTGACAGAGATCTTCTCTAACAATCTCTCCATGACTCTCAGGAATAAGATGTGTGGAAATTCATTAGCTATCGTAATTATTGGTATGAGTGTTAAGTTTGTACCAGACTTTGGAGTTTAACTAGAAATATCAAAATGCACAACTTCCATACACTTTCCTGGGTGTCATGTTTTGGATGTGACATATTTCTCAACAGGCTTGTTTTGCTGAAGGCTTTGGGGAAGTGGCTGGATTGTGAGGGCTGTCACTTCACTAAAGAATAAACCTACTGGTGAGATCATCACTCAACGTCATTATTAGGACAGTGGAAACAGGAGCCTGGGCTTGGATGAAGAAGTCGTGGGGGTGTGGTTTAGTAAGCTGCAGTAAATGATACGTGAAAGCCCTCCTTTCATGACCTTCCTCTGGGGCTATACCTGGTTCCCTGCCCTTCCTGCCCAGCTCTGCCTGCTTCTCCTCTGCCTCCTGGCTGCCATGAGCTGAGCAGCTTTCTTGTACCACATCCTTCTGCCATGTTCCTACCTCACACAGCCATGAAAGAACACAGCCAGCTCATATGGACTAGAACATCTGAAAGCACCGAAATAATTCTTTCCTCCTCTAAGCTGATTTTATCAGGTATTTTGTGACAGTGACCAAAAGCTGACTAACACATAGGGCAATCCACTTGGTAGGAATTTATTGTATGGATATAGTCACATGATGAATTTAGAAAAGCATGTATGTATAAACATGGACACAACATCAATGCAGTAGTGAGAATTAGGAGCACCTTAGACTGCCATCAACAGTGTACAGTTAAGTAAATTGCATTATAGCCATATAGTGCAGTAGTAGGTGTGCTGCAGAAAAAGAGGAGTACGTAGAATCTTAGGTGTAGATTTGCATTCTCACATGTCTGGAAGATCTATCCAGACTGCTGCTGGGCACAGTGAAGGTCCAAGGAGTACCAGTTCCCATCCCACCCACCCATGTTCATTTGACCCAAAAAGGGTTTTTGTTTTTTTCTAAAAATGAGAATGTGTTACCTCCATTAAACAAATAAACAAATCTCTTGTGAAATCCAGATATATACACAGCAGCACAAACCATCTGTTCATACTCTACCAAAATATTAGAAGTGGACAGGGTCCACCTTAAGGGCCTGGATCTTCCCTGCAGGGTCTGGGAGAGATCCCTTGGTTTTCCACAACCACTGTCCTTCTGATTGGGCCACCATCATTCTGTTTGGTCAATTTCCTTACCACTACCGTTGTTAAGCATTCCGGATTTCACCTTGGTTAGAGTCATTTGCTATACAATTACTTTCTGATATGTGGCATGTTCCCCCACTCTCTTTATTCTACAGCCGTACCAAGCTGTCCTTTCTTCAAAGATTGCCCCTCACTGTTCCTCTGTCTGCATTGACCTCCTCTCTTTCCTGTCCGCCTAAGAGCCCTTAGAGCATCTGAGCCCAGTGCAGGCGTCCTGTAGCTGCCTCCACGAATCTGTGCTTGGTAGACCAGCCAGGGGTTCTAGCCATTCCTGCCCTCCTTGTGCTTAACACCCTTTCCCTTCAATTTTCCAGAAATGGATACTATTTAACACTCAACTACTTGTGCAAATGTGGAATCAAACTTTATTAATGTTTCTGCTGTGAGACTTTTTTCTCCCCACAAAACAGTTTTATAAATTACCAAAGAAAGCCCATGAAAGAAAGGGCCCAGAGAAAACAGAAGAGTGAAAGCTGACTCTGTGGCTCCCCGGTCACCCGAGAAACCAGACCTTCTTCCTCTCTCCCACGGCTTTCCCCTGCCCTCCCCAGCACCAGCCCTGTAATCCCAGTTCCCCTTAAGGTATCTCCTGGGTATTTCTGTTGTTTGTCTCATTGCTTCCAACTCAATGTGTCAAAACTCATCGTCTTCGTCTTCCCACTCAGAACGCACGGCCATCTTTGCTGCTGACCACAGTCATGGCTGTCTCCCGTTTCCCTGGCTTTGACTCCCCGGCCTCCCAGGCTTCCTTCCCTGTGTGTGTGACTTGTCACTAAGTCATTGTATTGATGAGATGCTTCCTTCTCAGTGAATCTTAGATTAGCTCTTTCCTCTTTCACTTCCCCAGCCACCATGGAGTCTGAGTTTCTCTTAGGCTCAGACACATCTGACAATAAATCTTAGCAAGACAGAGCCCCAGTGCCACCTCCAGAAGGGCTTCGTGGTTCTGTGATCTTCCGGTTCCACCTGTGTTATATATCACTAAACACCTGAGTGTCTGCTGGTCTCTAACTGGGAGGTTTCTCAGGGCCACGTATTGTGTTCTGTCCCTCCTAGAAGTGGCAGCACATTCAGATCAGATGCTCCTTGATCATTTGTGGAATGGACGTTTGCTTGTGAGACATCAGAGTGGGAATCACATGGATGGTGAGCGGAGGGATTTTCCAGGAGAATTCTCACCAATGCTTCTGTTTCCTGCTTGAATCCCAGCTCAGCCCAGAAGCACTCCACCTGTGTAAGGCCTGTGGTGAGCTCATGGGTCCCTCCTTAGACAGGAGAATAAACCACAAAATGATGAGTACGATTTCAAGGTCACAGCCATCAACCATCGTGGAGGCCTAGCCATAATTTCCAAGTCAGAAAATCCTACTTATTCCCCACATCTATCTGAGCTTGTTACTGCCAGCTCAATCCTTGTGACATGTCCAGAAACTACAACAGAAATGTCCTGTAGCGCGCAGCACATCCAACCTTTTTGTCTGCACGTTCATGGCTCCTGACTGACTGCTACTGCTGTGCCTATCCACGAGTACCTCCCCGCCTTGGGATGGAATCTGGCCATCCACGCTGCCCTGTCACAGCCTCTGAGCACTGCGGCACCGGCAGAGCTGTGGTCACGTCGCCATGCACTCTGCTCACAGCCATGCGGCCACTGGTGCTCTGCGCAGTGGGCTGTCTGGAGCCCGCGATGCCTGTGGGAGGCCTACAGAACAACTGTCCTTGGTGGACTCACTTCTTTCTCCTTTCAATTCATATGTTGTTTCTTGTAACCAACAAGTGGTTCGCTGCAGGGCTGATTGTAACCCCAAAGGGTATGTGGAGGTGGCGAAACTCCAAATTATACATCTTCTGAGCTTGGGGAAATGGTTTGAAATATCTGTATGTCTTCAGTGGAAATGTTTCTTCAACACCCCTTCACTTTTATCTTTCAGAATTCTAATGAGTGCTGCATTTTACTTTGTGTTATGTCCAAGTGTTCTCAAATACAGAAACATCTAAAATGATTTATCACAGAGTAAAAAGAATGCTGTAGGAAAACATCCCTCAGTCATGCAGCAATTCTACATCTTCTCCAGAAGAGAGCCCGGCTGAGGACGGAGGCCCTCTCTTTCTGTTGTACTGTGCCATAGGAATGATGCTGATAGGCCCTCTCAGGAGGCAGGCAGGAGGCAAGACATGCAGACACATGGTGCCCTGGGTGGGCAGGAAAAGACAAAGAGCAGGAGCAGATTTTCAAAAAGGGAAGCTGAAGATGAACTTCCCAGATGGGCCTTGCAGTCTGAGCTCCAATCCTTGGCAGAAGAAATTGTCTTGTTCCAGGTTTGCAGCCGCCAAATGCTTTGCAGGATCAGACACGCTCCTCACAGTAGCTCTGTGAGGTACACAGCTTGGTTTCTATTTTACAAGTGTGAATGCAGGACCAAAGAAGGAAGGCAGTCGAGCCCTTGACTAGCATACCCAGTGCCCTAGGTTTAGTCTCCAGCGCTGGAGGGGAAAGGCACAGGGTCACCTGGTCACTCAAATAAAGGATTCAGACAACATCCCCCTACCGAATCAGGTGTTTCTTTCCCTGAAGTGGGGTTCCTGTCCGGGACCCCAAATCCCTGAAGGATATAGGCATGCTAGAAGAGTGACAAAAGGCTTTATGCTTTGCTTCCTCTCAGAAAATCAAGCAAGGAGGTTAATGGAAAACTAATAGTCAGAAGGTTAACTGGAAGCCAGCATATCCTTTGACTCTGTATCTTTCCTTGGCTAGATTAATCAGCAGACGGACAGCAGGAATCCATAGATTTGCTGGATATCCATGCAGAGTAGGGACTGTCATTCCTGAGTCCTCAAGCCCCACACCTGAACCTGCCCACCTAGTTTTTGCTTAGCTGGTCCAAATCCAGAGTCCCATTTCAAAGCAGTCAGGATGTCCAAATAGTGCTGGAGACTGACAGGAAGAAAAAAGGGAAGAGCCAGGTTCTAAAGAAAGCCCAAGTGCTCCTCGTCACATGACTACTGTTCTCCGCAGAATACATCATCCTAGGTGGGGGCGTGGGCTGAGGAGCGGGGGCTCCTCCCAGGCTCCCCCGTGAGGGTCACGACACTGCTGCAGCATTCTCTCCTTTCACTCCTCTTGGCCCTCCTGGCCCTCCTCCTAGGCAAAAGAATTCTAAAATGGAAATAGTAGCCTGGCTCAATAGTTTCCTTTGAATCTTGAGCCAGGAACCTTGAGTAACCTTACCTCTATTCTCGTCCACTTGTCATTCCCATTTCCAACCTGAATCAACAGTTAGTTCTCAGATTGGGGCATGTGTGTGTGGGGGGAAGAGTCTATCATTTAGATCTTTGCTGCAGAAAGGTCAGAGGTGTCCCATGGTGGCATCAAAGGTGTGTGAGCAGCTCATCTATAGAGCTGTCCCTGGGGCTACAGGGCCAGTGAAGGAAAGGTCAGACTCAAGACTTGCTCACCAGAGAAGTCTGGGGCTGCCCTGGAGAGACTTCTGGGAGGACAGGAAGCAGACACAAGGGCAGAATTCCTTTCAGACCCACCAGGGAGCCTTTCTCTGCACAGGGGAAATCACAAAACTGACCACTGTGTAAACGGCTACATGGCACATCGATTTTTGAATATTGAGATCTGTGAAAAGAGAAAGGGTAGGGGATAGCATAGATAGCGAAACCACACGATAAATAATGAAAGCACCAGTCACCCCCAAGAGCGTCTGTTTCTAACTGACTTTTGCTGGTGAGTGCAGGGAACCAGCTATCAGCGAAAAGAGCAAGACCCAGGCTGCAGTAGCTTTGCCTGAGCAGTCATTGAGTACTACCAAGCATTCTCCAGGAACACACAGGAAGGGCCAAGTGCACGCTGAGGTACCCTCACCCTTGGTTTTGTGGCTCCACTCCCTTCTTCTCCTCCCCTTGGAGATCCTGGAGCCCCTCCGATGATGGTGTCTCCGAAACACTGGGGCTTTCCCAGCTGTGATGGCTGCCACAGCAGGCTCTCTGGCTCTCGGTTCCCTCTGTCCGTATTCCTCTCCTCTATACAGACCCAAATATGAAAGCCATGTGTCTAACATGAATCCCACACCCCCAAACCACTAAGATGTGAGGTGTGTTGTAAAATACTGAAGTTCAGTCACACTGACACAAAACAGTGAATGTTCAACCACAGTGGACAGTCAGAGGCTGCCTCTCTCCCTCCCTTCCCTGCTCTCACTGCCTGTTTCTTGGACCTGGCTTCCTCCTTTGCAGACCCCAGTCCTCTCTCTGCATCTTCTCTACAACACTTACTTTCCTCCCACTTGGCTTCCTCAGCTCTTCCCCCGGTGTCCAAGCCCTGGTCAACTTGGCTGTCCTGCCTACTGAAGACCCAATAGTGTCTCTACTAAAATAAAAGACTTCCCTGCCTAGCAATATAGAAAGACTGATAGAGCCTTCGAAGTTTTCTATGTTTCCTTTTCTTAGTTTCTACTTATTTCTCTCTGTGCATGAGGAAAAAATAGAGACTTTCCCTTTGGGAAAGATGTCAGTTGTGCCCCCTCTCTGGAATAACAAGTATAGAAAGTAGCGCTCATTTTGAATTCACCAAAATTTTTTTCTGTTTCTTTGATAAGTGAAAATGAAGAGTAGTTAATCATGCGGCAACCAGGGAGTCGAACTTCCTTGGCCGTACTCACCATAACGCAGTAGAGACCTTGGCCTGTTCTGTCTCCCCAACCCTAGGCCTTGCCTTCCCTGGCCTCTTCTTCTGCACCCTATTCCCTCCCCACAGGGTCCTCCTTCTTCATCATCCCTTCAAATGCTAAGTCCCATCCTAACAAACTCGAAGTCAGGTCACCTGGCCTTGCATGCTGCTGCTGTTTATTTCCTTCTTACTCTTTGATTCTTTCGCATTTCTTAATCTCCTCCCAGATGTTAGTGAATTGCTGAATCACAGGGTCTGCATTTTGCAGCTCCCACAATGCAATGCACAGACCTGAGTACTCCGTATCTTTTGATCTGATTTCATCTTAGCACCAGAAATCTACACTACAGCAGTGCGAAAGATGTGGAAATGGGATCCAGAGCAACATGAATGCCCTAAAAACCACCAAACCATTAAAAATGGTTGAAGTACTAGATTTTGTGTTGTGGATATGTATTGATGGGATTTCCCACTGTTGGGACAAAATTCCTGGCACCCGCTACTGAAAGGAGGAAAGGCTTACTTTTGGTTCATGATCTCATTCCATGATTTGCTGGCTTCAAGGCAGGAACATCATGGTGGAAGGGTATCATGGAGCAAAGTAGGGAGCAGAGCACAAGGGACAGCATCACAGAGGAGTGGGTCAAGAACTGGATATAGTATCCCAGGTCACACTCAGACACTCAGAAGTGTGCCTCACTGTGAGGGCCATGCCTCCATAGGGACACACAGAGAGGGCTTCGCACATCAGCCCATCATGAGTAAGTTAATTAATTCTCCAATAAGAACAACACATGGAGCATCAATCATCAACATGAGGGCAGCATCAGAGCATGAGAGGTGGAGCTGCAGCTCCAGAGCTGAAGAACTGCGTGTCTTTATTTCTTCAGCAAAAACAGCTACAGTGCTCTTTAGTTCACAGCAGGTATAGTGTTCATTATCAGTTTACTGGCACATGGTGAGACAAAACACCTGCTGCATGACCTTGGCCATGCTGCACATGCGTGGTTAAGTACGTTAAGTCATTCTTATATAACTGTGACCCGTTATGCGCATGCTCCTGAGAGTGGAGTGTGCCCTTAAGTGTCCTCAGGTGCACTTATGTCTCCCAGGCTTTGACCATAATCAGAAGTGGTTCCCCACACTCATCAATTCCCTAGGTGTCTGTTAACCCAGTCAAGTTGACAGTCACAATTAACAGTCCCGGTACATTTTATCACAAATTTTTTTTTTAAAAAAGAAAAGGTAGAGAACATTGAGAACTCATCCAATTATAATGCTTGTTTTCATAGATTCTTTTTCCCTAAAATTGCTAAATATTTGCCAGATGTTGTGGCCAGGACAAATTATAAATCAATAAACAACTTCAAAGAAATATATTATATCAACATAAATATTTCATTGTGAATGTTGTTGACTAAAGGACAAATAGGTTTTATTTAAAACAAGTAACCCAGTTCCAAGTACTAAATAGCCTTGTGTTACAACACAAGCTCAAATAATATAAATATTATGTCATTAATACCAAGCACATATTCCCATTGATACGAAGCACATATTCAGATAGAAAATAAAACTGAAAAGTGAAAAATAAAAACAAACAAAAATATATATGCGTGTGTACAGAACATATAGAGTAATCATCTAGTGCATTCTCAATGGAAGTACTCCTTTTTCTATGTAGATATGAAGCAATAAATCATTTACAGAAAAAAAAATGTTATCGGGCTAGAGATGTCATTTGGTGGTAGAGCACTTGTCCAAACTGGACAAACTCCTGAGTTTGATCTCCACTGCTGCCATGTACAGTGGTTGCTGAGTACCATGTGGTCCGGCTACTCAGGAGGGTAAGATAGAAGCAACTCTTGAGCCCACAAGTTTATGATCAGACCAGGATCATAAACAGTGTTTTAAAACAGTGAAGTTTTAAAACAGTGAAGCCATTAAAACACACATATAACTCCTTTAAAATTAAGCCAAATATTTTATCTCATATTACCCACCAATCTCTGCTTGAACTAAGCCATCTACAAAGATGAGGAGTAGCTTTCTATAACATAAAGAATGTAAGAAAAAAAATCCTGGCCTGGGGATTTAGCTCAGTGTTTTTGCCGCATGCTGCACAAGCACAAGGACCCGAGTTCAATCCCCAGCACCAAAAAAAAAAAAAAAAATCCTGCCTGTGTCTAGCACACAATTACTCAGCCCATCTGAGCCTGTCTTCAACTCCAATATGACAACTTATTTCTACCTCATGAGAAAACGCTAGGAATGTTGTCAGGAGCAATGCTACATAATTTTAGGGAAAAATCATTTGATTAGGCCTAGTTCTCTTGCCATCTATGGCATTTCGAGACATAATTCCATTTTGTCCTCTGGTCACAACTGAGACTTCAATGATCTGGTGATGCTGTGATTCTCCAGGGCAAGATTACAGCAGGTGAAAACATCCTGGGAGGAACAAAATCTTCATCTACTCAGTTCCTCGTTGTTCTTGGATTTCCGAGGCCCCCCAGTCATTTGTTACACTTTGTTTATCCCGATGTCCTGAACTCTCTGCAAGTCATTTGTTACATCTGTTTCTCCCTATGTCCTGAATTCTCTGTCCTGGGTCATTTTTTTCTCTCCATGTACTGAATAAAAGGTGCCACAAGCTCCGGGGCTTTCATCTTTGCCACCCAGAGCGGCACTGATCAGGCCCAAAGCTCAGCTTCTTCTCCATTTTTTGTACCTTTCCTGCATAATAAGTTAATTCTCCTACTCCTGCCATGAGACGAGGACTCACTGCAGAGGTTCTAGTATCGTCCCCTTCCCTGTTCCCTACAGAATATCCTTAGCCAATGTCTGTGACACAGTTAGGTATTCAGGTTGACAATGTCCTCTCCCATTCTGCTGCTTCCATGCCCCTCCTAATTGTCAAAGTCTTGGTTAATTTTTCCCACAGAGTTCATCACAGTGACTTCACCACTGCAGCATAAAGTTTATAGGCCGATCATATTTGTTTGCTCTGCATTTAGTTTCTCCTAACCCAGCAGGCTGCCTGACACCAGGAAATAAAGTAAATCAAAACCAACAGGCTCCTTCCATCCACGGTCCTCATGTGAAAGCACCGAGTGGCAGAGAAGCCCAGACACCAGGGATTCCAACAATAGACACCAATGGTTTTGTTTTCTGTTCTGTTTTTGGCTAACATGAAGGCCATTCTTTGGTGTTGTGAACACAGTGGTTACCTCTGCTGCATATACCCACCCGTAGCTCTTTCTAGTTGGGTTCAGATGCAAGAAGGCTACAGGAGATTAGAAGGAGGAGAGTGCTAAAGAAAGATGGCTTTGAAGAAGGATGACTAGGAGCTGGGCAGAGATTGTGGATCAGAAAGCAGCATAGCTACTGGCTTGACTTTTTAGCTTTTCAGCCATGATGTGTGAAGAGAGAACTTGTGGCAGCCTGGTTGGATTTCAGTCTGAGTCTGCCTCTGAGCTTCTGCTGCAGCACAGGCTGGCATGTGGCTCCTGCACTGACTCAAAGAACTGCTTGTGCCCTTCTGATTCATCAGTAGCTCTTGCTGTAGCTTTGTACAATGAGTCATCTCCACCCAGGTCAATCAATGATAAAATTCACAGCTAACAGTTATTGCACACCTTGGGTGTCAATTACCTAAAAGGTGTTGAATGTTATGTTGTGATATCATCACTACAACCCTACAGGGCACACTATCTCCTTGTTACAGAGGAGAAAGCCAGGCGGCCACATTGGGTAAATTGCCCAAGATCACACTGTATAGGTAGCAGCTAAAATACTCTGTTCAGAGTTTTTATAACTTCTTGGTTCAATTTTGCTAAGTCATGCATATTGGGGAATTTATTCATTTCCTCCAGATTCTCCAATTTATTGGAATATACATCCCTCTTAGCACTGCTTTCATTGTATCTAACAGATGCTGAGACATTGTATTTTTATTGTCATTTGATTCTAAAGATTTTAAAATTTCTTTCTGATTCTTTCTGTAGTCTGTTGATTATTCAAGAGCATATTATTTAATCTTGATATGTTTGCATGTTTCCATAGTTACTTTTGTTATTGATTTCTACTTTCATTCCATTGTATAGGATACAAGGAATTATTTTAACTTTTCTGCATTTCTGGAGCCATGACCTATAATTTAAAATATGGTCTGTTCTAAAGAGGTTTCATGAGCTGCTGAGAAGAATGTGATTCTGCTGTCATTGGGTGAAACATTCAGTAGATATCTGCTAAATGCATTTGTTCCATATTGTGATTTAGCTATAATGTTTCTTTGTTGCTTTTTTGTCTGGTTGACCTGTCTATTGGTGACAGTAGGGTATTAAAATCTTCCACTTTTGTTTTCTTGTCCTTTTTGTTTTATGAAATTGTGTGCATCAATATTCAGTGTACAGTAGTTACAAATTGTTGTCTCTTCTTGGTGTATTGTTCCCTTTAGCCATATATAGTAACCTTTTTCTCTGCTAAGTTTTGCTTTGAGCTCAACATTTTCAAGAATTAGAGCGGCTACTCCTGCTTCCTTTCAAGCTCTGGTTGAATGAATGGAGTATAGTGCTCCATCCTTTCACTTTCAGTCGTGTGTGTGTGTGTGTGTGTGTGTGTGTGTGTGTGTGTTGAGTCTCTTCTCTTGCAGGCAATATATACTTGAGTTTTATTTTTTGATTTAATCTGTCGGTCTGTGTCTTTTGATTGGCTAGTTAAGACCATTTACCCTGAGTACAATTGTTAAAACGTATTTGCTGATTCCTGCCACCCTATCATTCTCCAGAGCTTGATTCCTTTATTATTTTCATTGTTTAACTGCTTTTCCAGTTGGGTGTATTCTTTCCTTTTGAACCTTTTGGCAATCCTGGCCTCCTTGTCTCTAGTATTTAGGATTCCCTCAAATATTTTGTGCAATGCTGGTTTGGAGGTCATTTATTTCTCTAGATTCTGTTTATCACTGAAGGTCTGTTATTTCTCCATCCACTTTGAATAATCATCTTATACAATATAGTAATCTAGATTAGCAATTATTTTCTTTCAAGGCTTGAAAACTTCACCTAAATTCTTCTGGCCTTTAAGTTTTGTGTTGAGAAATCTGTTATTGTGATAAATTTACCTATGTGTGTTATTTGCCATTTTTCTCTAACAGCTTTTAGCATCCTCTCTTTGTTCCTCTGGGATTTTTGACTATGATGTGTCATGGAGGGCTGTTTCTGGTCATGTCTGTCGGGTGTTCTAAATGCCCGATTTACCTGGGAGTCTATCTAATTATGTAGATTTGGAAAATTTTTTTGCAACAATTTTGGTGAATATATATTTACACCATTAGATTATAACTCTAACCTCTCTTTAATTCAAATAATCCCGAGGTCATTTCTTTTTGTTTTTTCTTGTTTTTTTTAAGTATTGCTGAGCTTGTGTTATGCTATAGCAACCTTGTCTCCAAGTCCTGATAATCTATCTTCTGACAGCTCATATCTACTGCCAATATTTTCCATTACATTTTTCATTTCCACAATTTCTGCTTGATTCCTTTTCATTGCCTCTAATTCTTCACTAATGTAGGTATTCGTGTCCTGCATAATCTTCCTTAATTTGCTCTGTGGCTTATTTGTATCTTCTTTAAACTCATTAATCATCCTATTAATTGAATAATTCAGCTTCTTATTTACATCTTTAAGTTCACAAGCATCTTGGTAATTGCTTTCTTCATCTACTTGTTTATCTCTTATCTCTTCAAACATTTAACTATTTGTTTTTTGAGTTCTTTGTCTGAAAACACATCCACTTTAGTACATATGATACCAGATTTTGGGGAGTTATTAATTTTTGGAGGCATCTTATTACCTTGCTTTCTCATGATTCTTGTTTTTACTTTGAGAGTTATAGACCAGGTAGTGTAAAAACTCTTTCAATACTGTGCACATCTTTTTCGTAAATTGATTTCTCCCAGTGATGTGTGCTTGTCCTTGGGCATGACTTGGCAAACAGGCACTTATTCAGCCTATTCAGTGTGCTAAGATCAGTCTTCATTAGTCCCTTGCAGGAACAACTGCCAGTCATATCAACATCTACAGAGCCAATTGTACATCAAGATATAACTAAAACCTTGTTTTAAAAGTTCACAGCTGTTTCAATAACCCAGAAAGATAAAGGAATAGTACGATGAAGAGTAGGCTAGAATATAGAAGAAGACAGGAAGAAAAGACTTAAAGAGAAAAGGAAGGAGAAAAAAACCCAGAGAATGAAATAAAAAATAGGATTTTGATGATAATATTTTTATATCCGGAATGGAGGCAGGAGGAGAGAAGGTTAAGAAGTTATTTGTGAGGGGTGAAAAAAGGAAGAAGAGGGAAGTAAATATAATTAGATAGTGAGAGAAACTTTAAGGAAGTCGGATGCAATTAACCTGGAGAAACCTAATGTTCAAAGACACCAGCACAGCTGTTGGTGACAGTGAACCAACAGGCCAATGTATGACACTATACAGACAAAAGTAATGACTGACTTTTATTCACAGTCACATATACACATACACCCTACATATGTGTTCTAAGAAAGCAAGAAAGAAAATAATTAAATTTAAAATAAGAATAAAAATTATATTGTACTGATATTTGGTTACCAGAAAAGAATGAAGAGGGAGGACAGGTTGGAGAGAGCATAAGGAGAGAAGTAAAGAAAGGGGAACTTAAATGAAAAGTGGTAGAGGACACAGTGCAACTGGCTCAATTTATGACCTGACCAAAAAACAGATTTAGCAAAGTCTATGAAATGACCCTTCATGTGGGCGAACTTAAGATGACTTGATAAGATTCTGTAGAAATAAAAACAATAACTCACACCCATATATTCTCGCTAGCACACAAATACTGTACTCTGGTACTTTCAAAAAGCAACATCAGAAGAAAGAAGAAAAAAGCAGAACAAAGAACCAACCCAGTTTGGTTTACAGTGGAATCTGAATTTGATGAGACTGCTTTCCTACTGAGCTCAAATATGGGGAGCCCTTGGGGTATTTGTGGGGGCACCCAGCTCCACTGCCGTGGCTATGGCAGGGAAGCGGGGTAGGTCCGCTAGTGCTTGTGTTAGCTCCCCACAACCACATCATAGTCTCCTGTGCCAGAGAGTGAAGGGGCTGGGAGGTCCACACGTCCACTCGACTGCTTTCCACTCCCTCTTCAGGCAAAGCTCTGCCATATCACAGCCTGAGCTCTGGTGGACTCGGCTGGCTGGAGTCTTCGTCTCTGTCCTAGGTCCAAGCACCTTCAAGGGGGTCAGAGGGTGGGCACACTTGGCCGGTGAGAACACCCCGTCTACCAATGTTCTCTGCAGGAGCTCCCCCACCTCAGACTCCCTTCCCTTCAAGGTCCCCTTGGCCACTTTTATCTTTTGCTTCCCTGAAAATGCCACTGATTTGTTAGGTCCTGAAGTCCATATTCTTAACTATTGGTCACTGTAGACTGAGCGATCTCAGCTCATGTAATTAGGGTTAGGATCAATTGTATAGATAATGGATTAAATAAGTGCCTATCTGGTGTGGTTTTAAAGGTAGCAAACGGCTGTTCATTAAAAACAAATAAGCAACAACAAAAATAGCATCAAAATTTCCTGAAATTTTTATATTACTCATTTCTTTGGGCCAATACCGTAAGACTATGCAAATGTTATCTGCCAGGAAAAGATATTATATTATTCAACATGTACTAGATGCCAGCTAACTACTTACTCTAAGGCTCCCCAGAATTCTTGAAAACGCTAACATTTGCGAACCACTGTCCTAGGGGTGTCTCTGCCCTCCCTGCTTCAGCCCTCACAGCTCAGAGATGCCCCCGACTTTGTACTTTGTCCTGAGCTCAAGGCGCTTTACTCATGTAGTTTGACAGTATCTTCACCAAGCTATTTCTATGGCTCCTCGAAACCGGACTTTATCTTATCTTTCCCAGGGCTGCTTCTCCCTTCTCTTCCAGCCAGTGTCGGCGCTGTTTTCTCCATCACCCAGGCTGGACCAATGGAGCGTCCTGGATTCTCCCACTGACTTCTCTCTCCACAGGGAGCCAGTTGTTAGTTCTATGGATTCTGCCTGTGCAATGTCCCTTGAAGCGGTCTCCGCCTGCCTTCTAGCCCCATGGTTTATCCTTGTTCAAGTGCTCATCCAATGCCATCCTTCTCCACCCATCACTGCCACCGTGGCTCAGCTGGCAGCCTGTGCTGCTCTGCTGGCCTCCTGTCTGCATGCCAGTCCCCGCACGCCTCTGTCCATCCCCTCTACACTGTGGCAGCTCTGCTCACGCCCTTCCCACTTCCCCTGTCCACCCGGCCTGCAGCCTGTCCACAGGAAGACTCTCACCTGCCCCATACCGTCTTCTCTAACTTCCTGGTGCACGTACTCTTTTCGAGGCAAGCTTTGAATCTTCCTCCCCTGCTGCCACCCACACAGCTCTCTCCTTCAACATGGTCCCACCCTTCTCTCTGCATCCAAAGGCACATGTTCACCAGAACCTCAAGTTGCTCTAGACAGCCAGGGCTGATCAGCAAGCCTGGGAACAGAACATTGAACCCAATGCAAACCCTCCACTGAGCACTTGGGTCACTGGGTAGAAGTTGGCTTTAAAATGAGGATAACACGCGATGACGGTGATGAGTTGGAATAATGGAAATAGGGTTGACTTGAAGAGCAGAAGGACGAGTTGAAACTTCAGCCCTGCCTGTTGTCTGCATGGGCATGGGCAAATTCTCTTCACTGTAATTTGATTTTCTCCCCTGCCAAAAATAGGAACCTCTTCTGGAAGACTTATGAGAGCTAGAATTCAAAGTGCTTTGTGCACGGCTTTCAACGATGGCATTCATTAGAGGGGTCTTTAATGGTGCTTTCCATCCTGCGCACCACTGCACACATTTGCCCTCGTTAGGTCTTTCCACCCTGTGCTCCTTAAAGCATTTATAGAAATTCTCCACAGTTTCTACTTGTTTTAAAATTGTCTTCTGTGGCTAATTTTCAATCTCCCTGATCAGGACCTTTTTCTAACTTCGATTTCCTGCAGAACTTAGCACGGTTCCCTGGCACACAGAAACAGCTTGGGAAAATATTGGATTTAGTTAATTTGAGGAAGAAAGAGGCAAGCAAGGAACCAGGGAGGGGTGCGCTTGGAGGCACTTGGTGGGAGCTCCAGACCGCTAGGGGGCAGCGGAGGAGCAGGCTTTGCAGGTCTGCCCGCTTCTCCCTCCAGCGGCAGGCCCAGAGCCGGCGCCGCCGTGGGCTCAGTGCCGCGCGGGCTGTGGCCCTGGAGGACCCGGGCGTGCAGGCTCGAGTTCAGGCTCAGGCTCCGCCCTCACTAACTCCCAGAGCCCAGTTCACTCACCCACGGGGTGCAACAAGCGGAATATAACATCACTAGCCCTGTGAGGTCTTGTGAAATTCACCTTCTGAGAGGCGCCAGGCTGTAAGTTTCTCACCTCTGACTTCAGGGTCCAGAGGTCAGAGTGGAAATGGCCAAAGGATAGAAGGAGCCCTTCCAATCCCACTGAAAAGCTGCCACGTGGCGTCATCTGCGAGTTAGGAAAACCCCCTGGCAGTCCCTGCCGTCCCGTGGGCTGTTCCGGGGACGCCAGCCGCTGCTGGGAATGCTCTAAATCATGCGTCCTGCCCTCTTTACTCAGGTCCCCGGGGGCCACAGGAGCCGCAGGGGCGCCGTCAGCCACCTGCGCTGTGTGGAGCCCGAGTGAACCAGGAAATCCCACTTCTGCCACACTGTCCGAGTCAAGACTGCAGGGAACCCTCAAATGCAGGCTTATTTGACTCTGACACCCCCACTCTTTATGAGGCCATGCCACCTCTGGCACCACTGTCTCGGGAACTCACGGTCTAATCCCAGCCTTTGAAGACGTGATTTGATGTCATCAGAAGGAAGAATCGGCCAAGGCCCAGAATGACTAAAATTTAAATCAAAGAAGCCCCCAAACTCGACTGATGAACTGTGGCCCCTCCCTGCCTATTAGCTGAGGAAATACCTCATGTCCCACCATTGTACTCTCCCTTCAGAAAAAGAGGAACATAGTGAAGATCTCACATACTCACTCACACTCACACTCACACGCGTGTTTCTCCTCCGCCCATGACCCATTCCTCGGCATCCATACTGTGAACACGGGAGAAATGCCCATGAAGGGCGGCGCTCGGTAGCCGAGCCTTGGATTACGTTACAGAGAACGGAGCAGCTGGAGCCAAGGGCCCTGCGGTGAGGTTTCTAAACCGTGGAGCGCACAGCCAGTAGCTGCTGCTTTAGAGCAAGAGGCCCAAGTGGGAAACACTCCTGGGAGCCCCACGTGCCTCCCGAAGGGGGCTGCAGCGTCTCCGTGCTCTGAGGGTGGTAGAGATGCCAGGGGGAGGCCTTGGCTTCTGGCACGGTGGGCCTGCTTTTGGCACTGGTGTGCTGAGGTCAGAGACGGAGCTAATGTGAGACGCTGACTCCCCCCCCGCAGCACCCTCTTCTGTTCTTACGGGCTTAACCTGGAAGGAAAGGGCAGGCTGGAAGAAATGGAAGCCTCTGCTGCCAGCCAGGGCGGCTCTAGATAATCTGCACCGGAAGCCATTTGGAGCTTAACTTGGTCCAAGCCTGCTCACTGTTCAGGAAAAGCGAGAGGCCTAGAGCGGTGAAGGGACGTGGCCAGGCCACACACGGCAGGAGTCCACTCCTCTCCATCACAGGGGCACAGCCACAGGCAAACGCGGGGCCCTGGGCTGAGTCCTGCAGCCGCCCCCGCGCAGCTGGGTTTCCTCTGAAGCCACCGTCTCCAAGCCCCTCCCCAGGGTCTGTGTCCATCCTCGCCCGGCCTGCGGAGGGAGAGTGGCTGTCAGCATCCTGGAAAAGAGCCCTGTCTGTGTGTACGTCCTTCCTATTCTCAATGCTCCTGGCAAGTGCTCATCACCATGGTGACCCGGAATGGGGAGGAGACAGGGACCCGGCACAGGGTGGGAAGTGGGCAGAAGTAGAGTGGACGAAGGAATGGATGACTAGACCCGAAAAAATATTCACCTCTGTTTACTTTTATAGTTATATGGATTTTTTTCATGCATTCAGACTGCATTTTATGTTTTTCAAATATATTTCTCTCAAATATATTTTGCAGTTCTGGGGATTGAACCAAGGGCCTGTGGATACTAGGCAAGTGCTCTACCATTGAGCTACATCTCTGGCCTTGCATGTTATATTTTTAAATGTTATTTCACACACTTATTCATGTTGATCCTGTATTTTTGTTACATTTATTCCTAAGTATTTTTCTAAATTTAAAAAAGTACTTTCACATCCACACAGAAGACAAAAGAATAGTATTGATACAGGCCAGCAAGTAATCCAAAAATTAGATAGGGCACCAAGTAATAATCCACACAAGGGAAATATTACAACTCCCAATCTGCTAGATATCCAAAACATGAGTACATGCTCTCTAAAATTGAAGAATGAATTCTAGGAACAACAGAGGTTAAATGTAGACAGAATTTATTGAGAGAAAGATAGCTTCTATACAAGAAAGACAGAGGGGGACCAGAAAGTGGCTTGCCTGAGATCCCATTTCCAAGAGGTTTTTTATGGAGCAAAGCCATAAAGTGGGGTGGGTACAAAGTGAGACAAAACTATAATCAACTCATAAGATCCAGTGGGAAACCACAAGGCGGGTATTAGGTGGGACAAAACCATGACCAACTAATAAGATTATTAGTACAGTCGCCCAGGTGATATTGATTAAATGGGGATCCAATGGGAAAACAAGTCCCATAGCAAGTGTTCAAAGAAAGAACTAGGACTTTCTAGAAAGGAAATGGGCTAAGGAGATTGATGCCTATTTAGAATAGCAATCACTGTTATTTATCTCCAGGGGAAGTAAGGAAGTGTAGTACCTTTCTTTTTTTTTTTTTATAATGCTGACCTTCCCTGAAAGTGTCTTGATTGTCTTTTGTATGAGGGCCTGCCCCATCTAACTGCCCACAAGACCTCTAATTAACTTCCCTACCCACAATAGCACTACAAGGAATAGCTTCATTGTAGACTGATTAATTGGGGCCATTTGTTAAATTTGCACTCTCTCTCGTATCAACCATTTAAAAGTAAGGGTAACTCATATCACATCCCTCCTAAAAACTTATATATGTACCTCCTAACCACAAAGACATTCTCCTTCATAACCACAGTACTATTATTTCAGTCAAGAAATTTCACATATGTTTTGAAACACCTGAAAACATTTACAGTTCCAGGCCCATTTGCTGGAGAAATTCAGCATCCTGCTTCTGCAGCCTGCTCAGTTCGATTCAGCAGTCTTGACTGCAGGAGCCAAGCCCACAGCTTTGAAGGGGCCCCTTCCCCATGACCTCATCTCTGCTCTGTGGGGGTTGAGCTTTTCACACATCAGGCTCACGAACCCTGCAGAAATCAGTTCAAGCCATGCCGAGAGCTCTCGTCCTTCCCAGGCATCCTCAAGAAATCCTAATATTAAACTAGCTTGGGGGAGTCTGCGAACCAGAGGGAAGCAGGATAATTCTTGGCAATATGAAAAAATATGCAGTCAATTGCTATTTTGTAGAAGCCTCTTGTTTGGAACTCAAACACAAATCACAGAGTTATTCACATGCGTTTTTCCCGTGAGTGCCT
This sequence comes from Heterocephalus glaber, assembly GCF_053883595.1. Classification (NCBI taxonomy): domain Eukaryota; kingdom Metazoa; phylum Chordata; class Mammalia; order Rodentia; family Bathyergidae; genus Heterocephalus; species Heterocephalus glaber. Next base: position 1,577,850 of record NW_028258315.1, read on the forward strand.
TGCCAGTCGTTGGCTTTCCCGGAGGCTACTTGTGATTTCTAGGGTGCTAGTAAAGGCCTCTTTTCCTGTAAATGCCCCCAAAATCCCACTGAGCTGACTGTGTGAAACTTAGCTGACCAGTGAGGAGAGGCTGAGTGATACCACAAGCAGAGAAACAACAAGTAGATTCACACCAGAATTTGAAATGGTCACAAACATGCCACCAGCATGATTCACGAAGAAAAACAAGTAACTTTTAAAGAGATTGAACAGTGCTGTCAGAGACACACAGACCGGACCTGCCACTGCTTCTCTCTAGTGAGCTCCCTGAACACTCCTGAAAGTTTCTTAAGAAGTTGGAATAAACAATAGGATGCATTTGGAATAAATAATATCCCACCTTTAAGGTCTAAATGCTCAAGTGGAATTAAAAAGCATTCGAGAATGGGCTACCCAATCAACTGGTAGCTTTGACAAGGCTTGCTGAATCAAAGTTCTCAATTTCAGTTATTTAAATGTAAAGAGTAGCATCTGGGGAGAGGATACACTTTCTGATAAGAACAGAAACTTTTTTTTTCCGAAACTGGTAAAGTTGTAAAGTGTTTTTAATTCCCAGAGCTAAAAGAGCTATCAAAGGAAGCGAAGAATTTGTGGTTCTGTGTGTAAGATGACTAACAATAATGAGAGTCAAACAAATGAATGGTGTAGATGCATATTGTCAAATACAAAGATTCTGCTTTGGGGGGCAATTGTTTTATTTGTCCCAGCATTTTCTTCAAAAGAAAAAAAGTACAAGTAAGCTACAAAGACTGAGCCAACACCTGTAAGGGTACATGTTACTACCAAGTGTAGTATTTTATAGTGGCCAGAGAGAAAACATACAGTTTTAAGTAGGTGAGCGAAGATATATTTTTTAGTTAATATTTTACTTTTGCTGGTACGTGCTTATAGTACACGACAATCACATTCTGTGAGGGAGCTGTACAGCCATGTAACACATCTTAGGTCCTTCTTCATGCCCCTCCTCCTCCCTCCATCTCTGTCCCCCTTCTCATGTGCAAAAGGCTCATCCCCTTATTTCCTACTGTCTTTTATTTTACTCTTTAGTTATTTATGCTTTGGGCTTTGAGAGCTTTGAAACTTAATAGATCTATTGAGAGTGGAAATCTAGACCATTTTTTCCATCTCAATAATAAAATGGACATTGGTCATGAGAGGTAAGTCTGAGTTTGCGAGATTCCTTTTGTGCGCATGAACATCATTTTCCTTTTTCTCATTTTTCAGTTGGGAAATGTCCTTATGATATACATCAGTTATATAATTTCCTACCACTTATTCTTTAATTTTGTGTCTGGAATCACATATTCGACTCTCCACCTCCTTGTGTGACCCAAGGAGAAATTGTTCTGAGTAGACCTGACAGGAGGGCCCGTCTTCTGACCCAACACGGCCGACGACCAAGTGTCTCTGCTTGACAAGCTGAGCTCTAAGAAAAGACAAAGTGTACCTTATACGATTTCTTAGAAAACTCTGGAGTAAAAACTATTTTTAGCAAAAGAGCTGACAAGAGTGTTTTAGTAGAAAGCATGGTGGAATTGAGCTGGGTATGCAATCCATATCTGCAGCTTAATTCCTGACTCATAGTTGTCATAACGGAAGTGACTGGGTTTTTCAATAACAACAATAGCAGAAGAATTCCCCATCGCTTTTCTGATGACTGGGGCTTCACGCCTCTGCTCTGTGCAGTCTCCCCACAGCAGAGCAACCAGTTCCCAGAACAAATTTATTTTCCCACCTCAAACACAGAACCTCTGTTATTCACTATAGTGGTGACTTTTCCCCCATAAGTAATTTTAAAGAAAGTCTGAATGTATGTGACTTGTATGAGGCTTCCCCGGCCCTTAACTTGCGGCGTCTTACATTGTTCTGTCATCTTGCTGTCTCCACTAGTAACATCAAAGCTTCCCAGCACGTGGGGCAGATGAACCAGGCCTTCCTCAGTACCCAGCATGGCCACCTGCATGCAGTGGGGACACAGTCCCTGTGACTCGGATTTGGGTGATAATTACAACCATGCCACACCACTGCCACCAGAGAGGTTTCTTGAAATATCTGGGCAGAGGAGGTGGGGAATCACTCACTGAAAAGAAAACTTCTCAGCCACTTTAACACCCCCTGCCTCTTTCGGAATTCTTTCTACCAGTTGAAAATGAGCAGTTTCTGAGAAGTACAAGCTGACTTGCACCCTTCTTGTGAATACTGAAGAACAGGGAAGGCCTTTGGAAGTAAATCTGAGACCATCATGATGACAGAGCCTGGGAACAGCTCCTACCCAAGCAGACATCCCGAATCCCCGCAACTAGACCTCGGGCCCCACCCCTAACTGAACTGGGAGCTCGAGGGGCAGGTCCCCCAGGGGCCCAGCGGAGCCACACTTTTTGTGTTGGCCCAGTGGTGCCCACACCTCATTCTTGGAACTGCCTGGAAGTAGTTTCGTATGGATGCTGCACTGGCACAACAACAAAAAAAGTTGATGCTAGGAAGGGGTGGGGGAATCTGGGCCTCAGGGGCAGGTGGCTGGTCTTTGCCACAGAACCTACTCATCAACTCCAGGTAAAGGGTGAAGGTGTGACTCACACAGTCACTCAGCCAGACCTCTTGTGTGGCAGGGATTGGACGGCTCTGTCCCCTGGATGGTGTCTCAGCCATGTCAGGGCCACACCCGCCTCCATTCCACCTTGGATTCTTCTTGACCATTAAATGCACCTGCAGGGTTTATAAAGTTCAGGTGCTCAGGTTCCACTGCCAGCCAATTGAGCCAGAGTCTCGGAAGGTAGATCCCGGACCTGTCTCTGTTTCAGAGGCTCAGCATGTGATTTTCATGCAGCCGGCACTGAGAACCACTGGGCTAAGCTAATCCCAGCCATTGAAGCTCTGTTTGCCAGTGGTTGGTTTGGAGCACACATGTGACCACCCTGCCATTGAGGCATGAGGCAGAGGGAAGCTTCTGGAAAAGTTTGCATTGCTCCCGAGGAGGCTCACATCTCCTCTGCCTTGTCTGGACCTGACACCTGGCAGACTTGCTACTGAGAAGACACGAGAGCCTGGTAGTGTTAAATACGAGACACCACAACCTGGTACATGGTAGCTGGAGTGTGCTAAACTCTCGGCTTTGTGTGGGAGGTGATAACACACTACCTTATTACTCAAGTCTGTTTAGGGCTTAATTATGAGTTCTTGGTAGAGGAAAACATTCTTAGTGATCCCTGAAGTGTTCCTTCCACCTCTGGGGCAGACGCCTAGGCTCCAGGTTTCTGGTTCCGGCACCCCCCTTCTGATAAACACATCTCATTTCATCTGTCCCTCTGCTTGCAGTTTGGGACAATGAGGGTTCGACTGCAGCCAGATGGGGCGCACAAAGCCTTCCCGGTGCAGAGCTGGATGCTGTGGATGGGGCAGGGATGTTGGTGAAAGTCAGACTCGAATATTACTTCTCTTTGGGAAATCAAGGTGCTTCCCCTGTGTGCAAGCGGCCAGCTGATCACCACAGGTAGGAGCCAACTGTGCGCCAGGCCTCAAGTTAGACACAGTGGATAACATGCCTTCATTAAACCTTTCATCAAGTCCGTGAAGGAGATGAAATCATCAGCCATTTTCAGAAGAGGGAGGAGAGGCCCGGAGAGAGTGCCTAGTGGCAAAGCTGGGGTGGGAGCCCTCTTTTCCTTAGCAAGACAAGAGGACACTGCTGGGTGCCCTCAGAATGCCCCGCCCGTGTGGACACTTGGGAAGTGGATGCCAGGGAGAAAGATGCTGCCTTGGGTGTCAGGCAGACCAGCTTCTCATCTTTGCCCTGGAGACGTCTCTGAGGGGCCTCAGCACAGCTGCTCAGCCTTTGAGGCTCGGCTTTCTCTTATGTCAGGGGTCAGGACATCTACCCCACGCTTATCATGCCAAGGAGACTGGTGCTCCCTCGGGACATGTCGGTGCTGTCCTGCTGGCCCTCTGAACCTTCCCCTTCAGCGCCCCAGCTATTCCCACCCTCTGTGGAGAGTGGTGCAGGGCGTGGCTGACGTGTCAGCCTGGCAGGCAAGGTGTGGCAGAGAGGGGCCCCAACCTGCCCGCGGTGTAGACACTGTGAACAGCCCCGCGGGGAAGGCAGCCCGGAATCTGAGCAGATCAAGCCCTTGGCTGCTGTGCTGAGAAGAGGGGAAGCTGTGGCCGCGGCTGGCTGTGCCGAAGGTCACCTCCTCCCTGGCACAGGACTGGTGGCATCCACTCTGCAGTGGCTCCTCGGGACCTGACATGCAGACGAGATGATTGGCTGGTGGCTTTAGAATCCATGACTCCGGCTTCTCTAGAATTGCTGGTTCTATGGAAGGACGGAGAGTAGCACAAAATAGAGCGATTTCAGAAATCACTCATACCCCTCGTCTTTGTCTTGCATCTGAACATTTTCACAGGGCCTTTCGCAAAAATAGGCTCAGGGAGAGAGGGCTGAGTCATATCACTCGCCTGATTCAGCCTCACCTGTCAAGGCCAGGGGGCCTGCAGCCTGCCTCGTGTCCCTGGGAGGAGGCAGAGTGGCCAGGGCTGGGACAGTGCGTCCAGCAGCCCTCCTGCCACCGTGCTGTGTCGGGGCTGGAACCAGGTTTGTCCTCTAAGGAAGTAACGTGGAAACGCCTCAGCAGTCGCTCTCCCTCTCTTAGCTCTGCTGAGCACTTGGAACTTAACAGGGAGGCTGAGCAGTGACAATGCCCAGGGATGGACGACCGGGAGGCATCGTGTCCCAAGTCACAGCCACAGGCCTGGATGCCACAGACCCTGTTCTGAAGCCTCCAAAGGTGGAAGCCTTCAGAAACTGGAAGCTCCGGAGAACTGGAGCATGTGGCATGCAAGGCATTGCTCTGAGAACTTCAGTTTTTCTCAACTATGCTCTGGATGATGTTAAATATAAAAATAAATGTATTATATGAGCAACTCTGTTGTGTCAAGTGCTGTGAAAGGCTCCTGACTGCTCCTATTGCAGTTTCCACACCAGGGCTAACAGGCAGGTGTTACCATCTTCACTTTAGAGACTAAGAAACTGAGCAGAAGCAGAAACAGAAGAGGGCCTCAATGGAGCTTCCTGACCGGAAGCCAGGAGCTTCAGATGCAGGGTCCTCGGAGCTCATACCTGGGAATTTCCTTTATCAGCAGCTTTACTGTCATAGGTTCCAGCTACTCGAGGTCAACCACCGTGTGAAAATATTAAATGGAAAGCTCTGGAAATAAACAACGTATACGTGTTAATGATGTTTATTACAATATATCGTTATACTACCTCTATTTTGTTATTGGTTATTGTTGTTAACCTCTTGCTTGCTTAATTTATAATTTAAAGTTTCTCATTGGTATACTTCTAATTTAATGTAATAAATAGAGTCCTGGGTACTGTCCATGACTTGGGGCATCCTCAGGGTTCTGAAACATCCCTGCCACGGATAAAGGGAACCCCTGTACACCTCATCCTGCCATCTTGATTTTTGGCTTTTTGTTTCCATGGCTGCTTTTCTCCTTCAACACTTTCCCTCGGGCAGAAAAATCCAACCTCCCATTCACAGCTTCATAGTCTCACTTAAATATCCGTTTATTTTCTTCTCACCACCACCAGGTAGGTCTCTACCACTCCTGCTTCCTTTACTAGGGTAATAACGTCCTGGTCAGGCAAGAGTGGTCACTTTCTGCCCCCAGCTTCCGGCATTCCAGAGCACAGCGTGGTCAGAAGGATCCTCCCGCCTACGCCTCATGATGCGACTCACCATGCAGTGCCCACCCACCCACCCAGCCAGTGCAGCCTCCATAGGGAAATAATGCAGGGAAGGATGAGCAGGAGGGCGGAGGTAATGGAGGTGGAAAGGGAGGTCTCCCACCCCCTGTGACTCACTTTGCAAAACCCCACAAATGGGTGTAACTTGTCCCACACTGGATTGGAGGCAGCAGTGTGTGTGGAGCTGGGAGCCTGGGCTTGGCCCACACAGAGCCAGGTTTCCAGCTGAGCTCCTCCAGGGGTGCCAGTCCTAGGCAGTCTACTCACTGCTGCGTCACTGGTTGGTGGGAGTGGTACCTCCCAGCAGGGCCACTGTGAGGATCAAACATTTAAAAAAATTACTTGGTATCTTTAACATTATGTCATGTAATATCTTTATTATTATATTTTCCTTTTATTGTTTACTCTGGAAAAAAAGACTTGGGCCTGAAGAGGAAGGTTTGGCCTTTGGCTGTGACACCATGTCTTGGGCCGAGCCCTCCCGGGATGACACTCAGCTGCCCTCAGGTGATTGCGGCTTTCTGGCATTTTCTCAGCTCTCTTCACTCCCACCCTCAGATTCCTTGTGACCAAAGATAAGCACTTTTCTCCAACAGTAGTCAGAGTGTGGATTTGGGGGACAAGAGCCCTTCCCATTGCTAAGTTTGGAGGCTGCATCGTCCAGGCTGCACAGCTCTGGCCTGGGCCAAAATGCACTTTCTGTGTGCAGGCCAGTGGCCTCTGACACCAGCCCCCTGCGTCAGGCCACACTTTGCTGACAATGGGCATCCTTCCCAGCAAGACCGCCCTCCCTGCAGATGCCAGCTATCAGTTGGGGTCCCCAGGCACCCGTACTTCTGACTCAGTACCTACACACTGGGGGATTCCCTGCCTCCCCTAGGTTTGCTGTTCACTAGGGTGATTCACAGAACCCAGGAAAGCACTGCACATGTGAAGACATTTTACCATAAACGGAGAAGTCAGGACCAGCCCAACGAAGGGACCCCGAGCTCGGTCTGGGGTTCTAAAGGTAACGCTTTTGTGTGCTCAAGACACTCACCTTGCCACCACATGGGTGCCTTCACCAGCCACTGAGCTCCCATGTCCATAGCTTTTACTGGGGTTTATTACTAGACATGATTGACTGCACCACTGGGCACATTTCGGAATTCAGTCTCCAGCTCCCCTGGCTACATAGCATCAGGCTCAAAGTCCCAGCCCTCTAAGGACACAGTTTGGGTTTCCAGCATGGTCATCCCCTCTTGTACCATAAGGCACTCTGTCAGCACACATCATCACTGCGCAAGAATAACAAAGACGCTCCTATCACGGGGAAGTTCCAAGGGTTTAGAGGACTTGTCCGAGACACTGAGGACAAAGGCATGTGAGACTGCTCCTCAACAGGAGGAGTGTGTGAGAGCCAAGTGTTCTTAAGCAGTCCTTGTCCCCTGTTACTGAGAGGACAGAGCCACAGCCCGAATGTTTCACACAGAGCTGATCCTCATCTGGCCTCATCTTGCCTTCCCAGCTCTCTTTCTACCTATTTCTCCCAGAGCACACACCAGGCCCTCATTGGTGATACAAGTCATCTTCAAGGCCAGCACTCTGGGCTCGCCTCAGGAAAGATCTCCCAGCTTCTTGGAGCAGGGCTGGTCACTCAGTCAAGGTGTAGCTGACATCCTTGGACATATCCCTGTCATCATAATTACTGTGACTTAGGTGTAACTTTTGTATTCATTGCAAAGAGTTTTCCCAACTTGATTTTTAAGCCTATGAGTACAGTAATACCTCAGTTCATGAATGCTTCTGTTCATGAACAACTCAGTTCCCAAACGGAAGCATTCAGCAAAATTGCGCTTCTGTTTGCCAAGTCTGCATCAAGTGACGAACGCAACTGTGGCCATGTTCCCCAGAATCATGGAACAAAGTTTGTGAACCGAGGCACCACTGTACTTTAAAATGAATTTTCAGCAAGAAGTAACCTGGGTTAAAGCATAAGAAGTCCAGAGATAGCCGGGTCCAAGCTGTATAAGTCACTCAGCAATGTCCCTGAGAACCAGGCTATTTCTGTCGCCTCGAGAGAGCTAAACAACTTAACCGAACATTTAGCGTTTAGTGCGGAAGATGGAGGCTACACAGTGTTGGGCCGTGTCCTCCCCCTCCTCCATCAGGGAGGAAAGTATTTCTGAGTTACCCCGGCCAGCTTTCTCTTCCATCTATTGCCCAACAAGGGGTCACAAGTTCTTCCCTAGACCAATCCCCACAAAGGGAATGAGTTTCTGCACTTGGTTTCACCCACTGTGAATCGTCCCCTAGGGTTACACATACTGTTCACTGAAGACAGTCAGGTCCTCCCGGGAAGGGAGCTGGAGGGGTGGTCCAGGTCTTGACATGGAGCGGTGTGCAGTGTGTCCTCAGACAAGACAAAGACGGACAGTCAAGGGTACACAAGAGGCAGGGATGGAAAGAAAGGAGAGGAGGCAAGAATGCAACCGCAGGAGGGAGGAGGGGAGAAAGCAAGAAAGAATGACACAGACCAAACAGGATTACCAGCTTGCACCTTGTAAATATCTTAACCCGGTGTGCTTTAAAGCCAAGCCTTTTGTAAGAATCATGTCATGTTCATGAAACCTTCCTACAGCTAAATAGTTTTCAAACTTTTCTAGACAAGTGAACTTTTCTATCAAACAAAACCTCGTGTCTTTTCATTCCATGGCCAGAAAAAGCACAGACAGCCCATTGTTTTCCAGAAAACTCACACCACACGCCTGTGGCTGACCCTCCAGGGCTCCTCACTGCTCAGGAAGGAGGAGGAGCAGGTGTTGTGGAGACTGCCAGAGTCCAGAACAGACACAAACAACGTGCACTTGGAAGCTTCATTTTCTCCGCGGAGCCCTTTGGCCAGCCTTCCCTGTGTGCAGTGCAGTCCCCCTTGGAGGGCCCACGCTCCCTCAGGCAGTGTTGGGGGGCTCAGCACCGTTCTCTGGGACGCTGTTCTGGGGGCAGGGGCGGGCCAGAAGTTCTGCCGCAGACTCGGGGATGCAGTGACAGCATCGCAGCCCCTCCCCTGGGGGCTGCAGATGGAGAGGGGTCAGCCTGCTGGGGCGAGGGTGCGGACCCAGCCAGTTTCAATGGTTTTGACAATGAAACTCACCTGGGGCGTGAGGTCGGCCTTGTCCATCGGTTTCGAAGCTTCCCAGAGTCAAAGTGAAACCCTTCAGCTGTGTCGCACAGAGTGCTGACCCTGGGGTGGCCGTGTGCTGCAGATCATGTGAACTGAACCCCCTGGACATGTCACAGTCCAGTGGGACCTGCTCCCCAACCAGTGCCCCTGCAGCCACCAGGAGACAAGGTGGCCCAGCACTCTGTGCTGACTCGGGGCGCAAAGGGCACCATGAACCCCAAACCAAACTCCGTTCACATCAGACCCTGTTCCCTCAACCTGTTTCCAACAACCAGAAGCAACGTCAGTCCTTCACATATACACCCAAATGCAATCATTCTAACTGCCCATCCATGCATATGTAAGTACACACACACACCTATTTCTATGCATGTGCACACGGCTCTGAGCCGTGCTTCTTCCCTTAATGATATGACTTCCTGAATTTTTTCATAATACCTCAATTTGTGGAGTAGCTGCGAAACATTTCTCTCCACTCCCTCCTAGGGACCTAGGAGGCCCCCACTCCTTTTGTTGACCTTGAAAATAATGCCTCGGCTAACATGCTTCTATACTTTAAAAATATATACATTAGGTAAATTGCTTGGAAAAGTTGCTTTTTACATTTTGACAGGAACTGTTTCATGCTCACCTAACTGTACAAATCTGCCCTCTCACCCGTCGTACGGGGACTGCCTGGCAAATTCCCAACACGGAGTTTTGCTTTATTTCTTCCCAACACTACCTGTGTCTCCAGTTATGCTGCACTGGTGTTTACTTCAATCCTTTTTAAAAAAAATGTACCTTTAGCTGATACATAAAAAGAGTATATCCAATTTGAATCACTTTAATCATGCATGTAAGTGAGAAATGTGTCCCATGCTTGGTAGTCAGGACCTGGTTCCTGATAATCTCTAATTTTTCAATGGAATTGTTTACTTTTTCATATTGATCTGATAAAGCTCTTTGTATAGTCAGGAAAAATGCCTGTGGTTGAGCCTGTATGTTGCAAAGCTTTCCCTGGTGCGATATTTCTTTTTTGGCTTTGTGCCTTTTTAAAGGTTTTGTTTAAACATTTTGTTTGCAGATTTTAGAGATAAACATCATTTTTTTTTGGCATTCCTGACCTCCAGCATCACAGTTAGTTTTTAAATCATCTATCTTGCCTTAGAACCTGTGTTTCTAAGCCATTTTAAGATAAAACACTGCTGGTGACTTTCCTGGGGACATTGGGTAGCTACAGATGCACTGGATGCTCAGTGTCCCCTGGCGAGGGTGGCAATGCCAAGCACTGTCCCCTGTTCCCCGTCACACGGCCCGCAGTGCCCGGAAGGGTAACTACTGAAGGGGGCAGAAAGCCAGCGAGGTGGTCACATAAACATCCATGGCAACAAATGTCAAGAATCCTCATTTTTTATTGCACAGGATTGGGCTGCGGTGGCCCTAGGCTGCCACAAGAATGTGCCCCAGACAGGGGGCTTGGATGTGCAGATGCATTTTCTCACAGCTCTGGCGGCCCGAGTCGGAGGCCTGGTGTCTGTGTCCGTGGTGTTGGTGCGCCAAGGCCTCTCCCGGGCTCGCAGCTGCTGTCTGCTCACTGTATCCTCACCGTGGTCTTTCTGTGTGTCTGCGTTCTAACTTCTTCTTTGTATAAGGACACCTATATCAGCTTGACTTTGGACCCCCACAACAGGCTCATTTTAAACTTGCTTGCCTCTTTAAAGACCTTATTTCCAAATAGAACTACTGTACATTCTGAAATAGCATTGAAGTTAGAATGTCATTGTGTGAATTTTGCAGGGGTGTAGTTCAGCCACATCAGCATTTACTTTTTTTTTTTTTGGTACTGGGGATCTAACTTGGGACCTTGCGCTTGCAAGGCAGGCGCTGGAACCACTGAGCTAAATCTCCGGCCCAGTATTTAATGTTTAGACATAGCACGCAGTGTAAGGTAGGTAGTCCGAGGGTTGAGTAGGAGCTTACCAATGTGAAAGTTTCTATGATCCTCATAGTGTTTTCCTCATGGTTGTAAGATGGATGCTGCAGCCCCAGGCATTGCATCTGCAGCCAAGAGAACAAATATGGAAAGGTGGCACCAGTGTTTTCTGTTCCTTTCACTAAAACGGCAAGAGAGGCTGCACATGTTCAGTACTTGTGTCTAGATGTAGGGATGGAAGGAGCGGAGTTGGGCTAACCAACAGTGCCTGCTCCACAGACTTCCTACTGCCAGACCCCATGCTTCTCTTTCTGCTCTCTGGCTGCACAGTGGCTGGCTCCTCTGTGCCTCTTCAGCAGATTTCCAGCGACGCTCCGGTCCCCATGGTGGATGCATTCACCCTCGCCTCGGATGGTACACTGCTTTCTTCATCCAGTTTTCTGTAACTGGGATCCTTATGGAATGAGCATGCATTCGTTTTACATTTTAGAGGAGCGAAGGATGCAAAAATCAAACGCTAATGTGGACATTTAACGCTTGGGTGAACAGAAAGACCCCAGAGCTCACCATCACGAGGCCGGTGGGAGAGTGGGCTGTGAGGGACATGTGGCTCCCACCCTCTGGACCGGACGGAGAGGCCCTCTGCCCAGCCCGGTGGTGGGTGGGGCGCCCCTGAAGCCCCGGGGCCCCCTGCTGAATTCCTGTTCTGCCACATCCCTTCCCTTGTGGAAACCAGCACATGGTTTTGTGCACGTCCAGAGAGCTGCAGTCGTAGGAGGATGAACAGGGTCAGGGCTGCTGCGAGCAGGGCCCCGGGCAAGGGGCTGAAGCCCCCAAGATGGCAGGACACTACCTGACGCAGCACCGCTGCACACGGACTAGTGAGGATAAGACGAGATCTTGCTGAGTGGACTAGTGTCCTTCCAACGGGGGACACAGACACACAGCGAGAAGCCCATGCGGGACAGAGGCGGAGCCTGGAAGAAGGCCGCTACAAGGCATGGGCCCAGCCTCGGGCTGTTAAAAGGCGGTGGCGCCTCCCAGTGGGAGGGCGCTAGGCCCTGTGGGCAGCCATGCCCTTGAAAGGGGGTTTGGGACCCCAGCTCCCCTCTGTTCCTTCTGGCCTTGAGGTGAGTCCTCCACCATATGCTCCCCCAGGAATGTCTGCCTCACTTGCCAGAGGTAACGGGCCAGGCAACCATGAACTGACACCTCTGAAACCGTGAGACAAAACAAACCTTTCCTCTTCATGAGTTGATTATCTCAGGGATTTTGTCAGAGAGACAGAAAGCCCACAAATACAGATACAAACTGAATTAAAGGTTTAACAATAACAGTAATGGTGGCAGAAGAGTAAGTCAGGCAAAGAGCTATACTCTTTCTAGGGTGCTCTGCAAATGCCGTCTTGATGGAAGTGTGCTTTCCTTGGGAGAGAGACTTGCTGAATAGCGCTGCCCCCAACAGCACAGGTCCTCCTCACGATTCTCGTATGAAGAACCCAAGGCTCGGGGACTTTGCCAAGATGCAGGGCAGAGGTGTGGGGATCTGGCTGGCCATCCACGGAGACTGCTCTGCACCAATGCTGCCCTAACGCACAGGCCTCGGATTGGCTTCCCCCTGTGCGGTGACTCACACCCAGACCGCGCCCTCAGCTTCGGAGAAGACACACTTGTTCTTTTGGGCTTTGGGCCCGAAATCTTCTTTCTTTTTTCAGTGCTGGGGATCAAACCAGAGCCCCATGCGTGCTCAGAACGTGTGTAGACTGAGCCACACCCACGGTGGCCCAGGAGTCCTTACCTGCAGGGACCAGGAGCCAGGGGCTATCGCGAGCTGTGGGAGCCTGGGAGGGCCCACTGCAGGCAGCAGGGAGGCGTCCAGGGGGAAGCAAAGGAGGTGAGCCAAGATGCAGCCCTCCTCCCTGGCCTGACGCCTGACGCCAAGACCCCAGCTCTTCTTCCCGCCTTCTTCCTGGTCCATGGACAGAGCCCGGACAGAAGCGGCAGGAGGAGAGGAGAGGCTTGGGCGGTGGGGAACCGGGGGCTCAGGCAGCTGCCTCGTGGTGAGCAGGCCCCTTGGAGCACCCTCGGGCCTTTCCCAAGGCCAGCAGGTTGGCCCCAAACCCTTGTCACAAACCCGTGTCTGATTCAGAAGTCCGCTCCTGAGCTCCCCACCCCGGTGCACTGTGAGCCCAGATGAGCCCGAAGAAAACTGCCACACAGCGCTTCTTCCCAGAGTAAAAACTTCTGATGAATGAACATAAATACTTTCCAAGTCAGAGGAAAGAAGGAAAGAAGAAGGATTGGGAAACTTCCTGTGGTGAGCTGATTCCATTCCAACTCTGTCTCTCTCTGCTGCTTTCTCCAGCTCAGCTCACCTCTCACTCTGTCTGCTCACGGGCTCACCCTCTCTCTCCCTCTCTCTCTCTCTCTCTCTCTCCCTCTCTCTGTCTCTCTCTCCGTCTCTGTCTCTCTCTCTGTCTCTCTCTCTCTCTCTGTCTCAGCTTCATTTTCCAGTTTTTCTGACACCACAGAGCAGAAAAGAAACTCATCTTGCAAAGACCCACCCAGGGCTGGCACCCACCCACACACTGACCAGTGTGAGAAGAGCTATGATTAGTGATTTCGCAGAGAGAACCGCTCTCCAGGGAGCGGGAGCGCCGAGGTCAGACTCTACTCAGGGTGCGTGACCAGGGAGAACTGGGGTCTGTGAGGACCAGGAGCACGGGAGGGTCCCTGCAGGACTCCCACCAACCAGTGCTCCCACTGCTGCAGCCTCTCCAAGCCTCTGGAGCCCTGCTGTAGAGGACCTGTGTCTATGATGGTGATGAGAGAGGGCTGTTCTAGAGAGAGCTGCTACGGTCACTTCTGACCTCAACCTAGTGGACATCAAGCAGGTGCTTGGCTCCCCTGACTGCCTTGCCCTGTCGGCAGAAGCTTGCTTACAGCTAAAGCAGGCCCTTGCCCTTCCCACCCAAGACCCTGATCGCAGCCCAGGCCCTGTTCACCGTCCACAGCCCTGCTGTCTCCAGGCCTCCGTGCTGTACGGAGTCCCACTACTGCTGGGGTCGTCCCAGGCACCCAGAGCCCCCTGGCGGCCCCAGTGCATCTTCCCAGATGCAGCATCTCTCACCTTTCCTTCCTTGGTGATTCCCTGTGACCTTGTGGCCACTCCCCCCTGGGCATCACCCAGGACTTCGGAGCAGAGAACCCTGCCCCCGCCCCTCGCTGACCCTGCAAGGAGAAAGAAGCTCCCAAATGGTTGCCAGTCGATTTGGCTTTTGCCTGCTTTTCTATTGCTTTCAGACTAAAGGTTCAAGTGAAAAACCACAATTTCATTCTCCTTTCTGACAGGAACATACCGATGGTAATGATGTCCTTACAGCGGCTTATTTGGTAATAGGCATCAAAATTCTTAAAACTTTTGTACATCTATCCATTCTACCCGGAAGAGGTTAGTCATATGTAAAAATTTACATGTGTACTTAAACTGTGCATATGTATATATAAAATTTATTGCAGTATTCCTTAAAATGAATAATTGGAAGTGATGTAAAAATAAAAAATAAGGGACTGGCTTACTGGAGTATATTAGGACCCTGCCATACAATGGGGGAAATTTTCAGCCAATAAAATTTGTCAGATGATACTTAAGTGCATGATACAAAGTAGTATTTATTGCATTGCTTCTGTAAAATTTACATCTTATATAAAATAGAAAAATATGAAAAACAAACTAAAATGTTAGTAATGTCTCTAGATTATAGACAATTAAAACCTTTTTCATTTTGCTAAAATGTTTTCAAAGTATAATGCAGTTTTTTGTATCTGTTCTTTATAATCAGAATTTTAAAAAGAAATTCACTGGATGACCAGTGAAACTAACAACAATTTTTAATATTTTGTTCTTTTCATCAAAATTCTTTTATCCAACAGAAAACCCAATAGAAGATGACCCAGCAGTCAGCCTCAGCGATCTTTATAAGGTCAAAGAGTGGGCTTCATGGGAATGAAGAGCTCTTTGTGTTCTATACACCTGCACATTCTGGTAAGGAGATGAGTTTTGTTTTCAAACTGGAGGCTGAAGATAACATCTGCTGAATTTAAAACAAATGCATTCAAAGGAAAAAAACCTCCCCAAACAAAAAAAGTCCCATTATCTGCCCCATGTTGTTTCCATGAGCATTGTTTTCTTTCTAGTTTGACCATCCACTCCCTTCTCAAAGTTCTTCCTATAAAATGAATCACCAGGTCACGATCACATGAACCAGACAGATCGTATTGATCTCTGGTAATACAGAAATCCAAGAATATAAAAACCACACAATCACAAGGCCAAACCTGGGAAAAGGGAGAGTTTAACAGGACAAGAGAAAGCTGTGTAGCGCAAGGAGCTGAAAATGCACACACACACATGGCATAGTTCAGATCTCAACTGTCCCACAAGGGCTCGTGCCTGGAAACTTCGGGATGTGGTGGAAACGAAAAGGTGAGGCCTGGTGAGAAGTCTCACATCTTTGGGGGTGTGATCTTGAAGTCCGTGTTGAGACCTCAGCCCCTCCTCTCCTATCTCTGCTTGCCAGCTGCAATGAGGTGAGCAGCTGCCTCTGCCATGAGTCCCCACCCACTATAACACGCTGCTTCATCACAGGTCCAAAAGCAGTAGGACCAACTAGCCACGGACTGAAACCTCCCAAACCGTGAGCCAAAGTAGCCTCTCTGTTTAAGGTTGTTAGCTCAGGCATCTTGTTAACTAACAGAAAGATGCCTAATAGGATACAGAAGTAGCATTTAAAATATATGTACCATGAAGAATCTTGAAGAAATTGCAGTTGGGAAGTTTTTTAGTAAAGGGAAAGGGAGTTCTTATTGTATTTTATCATAATTATATATTAATATTGATTAATATTAATTTTGGAAGAATATATTTCACAGAAAGAAAAAACATTTGGTGTTTAAAAATTGACACTGAAAAGAGAATATATTTATTCAACTTGATTGAAGAGATAATTTTATTTTTTATTTGATTTGTGATACTTCAATATGTTGGCTTTACATTTTTAATTAAAGGAAAAAATATGTATGAATGTTGTCCTAGATCTGAGACAGAAGCTAAGTACAGAGACCTGCAGTTACCATTGTGAATGGTAGCAAAGTTGACACCAAGATTTCAACTGCTTGGATATTTCTACAGCTGGCTTTCATGCAACCCAATCTGCAATTCATTAGATAGAGGTAGAGCATTTCCTTATTGTGAACTCCATTATCAAGAGAAGTAACCATCATGCACTCCACACACCTCACGCTGGCTTATCTGGTGCCTGGAGAACTGTCTCCAGGGTTAGTCCTCGGCCTCTTTGGGGGTTTGGCTCTCATATTCCTGAGAGGAATAATGTCAGAATCTCATGGTTCTTTCTGTTTTTTGAGAGATCAAAACATGACAATGGAACGATGGAAGCATTGTTATTATCTGGTGTCAGGTGCTGATGGCAACCAGCATTTCAAAATCGAGCCTTTGGAATGCACAGTATGGACAATGCGATGGCTGTGTCTTGCCTTCTGAGTCAGCTCTTGACAAGGACTACAGGCTGGTGAGTGAGGCCCAGGCTGACACAAAGCTACTTCTGGCTGTGAGATCCCAGCTCTGGGTTATTTCTTAGAACTTCCATGGTACTTTCCATGAACCTAAGAAATTCACTCCTTAATGGTGTAACTACTGTAAGGCCAGAAGAATACAGAAATTATTTACCTATAAGGTCCAGGATGATAGCCAAAAGAGAAAGAATGCCACACTTGTAAAGTGAAAGTCTTTATTGAGTATAATTCACATGCCACAAATTACCCTTTTAAAGTGTGAAATTCAGTGGCTTTCATTACATTCAGAGTTGCATAATCATCACTACTATCTAATGTAAAACGTTTATTACCCTTCAAAAAAATCCCATATCCATTAGCACTCACTCCATATTTTCCCCTCATCCCAGCCCCTGGAAACCATTAATTTACTTTTGTAACTATATTGCTGATTTTAAACATTTTATGAATGTGGCCTCAAACACATGTGTCTGGGCTCTTTCACGTAGTACAATGCTTGCAAAGTTCACCATGTTACAGAATGTACCAGAAACTCATTTCTTTTTAATGGCTAAATAATTTTCTATTGTGTGGATATACCACATTTTGTTTATCCATTCATCAGTTGGTGAGCACTTGGGTCATTTCTGTTCTGATTATTATGAAAAATGTTACTAAATGAACATTCATATACAAGTTTTACATAGACATGTTTTCAATCCTCTTGGATATATGCCTAGAAGTAGAATTTCTGTGACATATGAGAACTCATTTGTGAGGAACTGTCACACTGTTTTCCAATGTTGCTGTCTCATTTTACATTCCCATAATAAACTAGAAGGTTTCAAATATTTCTAAATTCTTTTCAGTACTTACTATTCATCTTCTTATTTGTAGTCATCCTGAGGGATGTGAAGTAGTATCTCACTGTGGTTTCATGTTCACTTCACTTCCTTGCTAATTTTTAGCCAGATATATATCTTCTTTAGAGAAATGTCTGTTTGGTTCCTTTGTCCATTTTCATATGTGTTTTTGTAATATTGAGTTGTAGGTGTTCTGCATTTATTCTGCATACAAGTCCCTTCTAAAACACTTGCTTTGCTTCTATTTCTCCCATTCTGTAAGTTGTCTTTTCATTTGATGATATCTTTTGTAGAACAAGAGTTTTAACATTTCAATCAAGTCTACCTAATCTATTTTTTCTTTCATCACATGTGCTCTGATATTGTGTGTAGGAGGGTTTTACCTAACTTCAGATATGAAGATACTCCTTTTATTTTTCCTGAGAGTGTGTAGTTTCAACTATTAAGGTTTATGACTCATATGGAGCTAAGTTTCTGTAAAGCAAGAGTCCAAACTTCATTTTTTTGCATATTGATATTCATTTGTCCAAGCACCATTTGATGAAAACATTATTTTTCCCTTTAAGTTGTCCTGGAACCCATATCAAAATCAATTGACCATAAATACGAGTGCTTATTTCAGGACTTTCAGTTCCATTACCTGCATGTCTCCCCATATGTTAGTACCACACTGTCTTGTCTACTGTGGCTTTGTAATAAGCTTGGAAGTCTTTCATCTTTATTCTATTTTTCTCGAGATTGTTCTGGCTGTATTGGACCCCTTTTATTTCCATAGGACTTTTTAGGATCAACTTGTCAATTTCTGCAAAAACCCACCCAGGATATTGATGAGGGTTTTATTGAACTTGTAGATCAATTTGGAGTCTCTTACTATCTTAACAATAGCTATTAAGTATCCTAATCCACAATCATGTCATGTCTTTCTATTAATTTAGGTCTTCCTTAATTCTTTCAGTGATAACTTATAGTTTACTTTTCTATGTAAAAATTTTATATTTCTATTGTTAAGCTTACCCCTCAAAATTTTATTCTTTTTGATACTATTAGAAATGGAATTATTTTCTTACTTCTATTTTCAGGTTGTTCATTGCTAGTTTGTAGAACCAACTGACTTTCGTATATTGATTTTGTACTCTGTGACTCATTTATTAATTCTAATAGTTTATTTTGTGGTTTGGTTAGGATTTATCTATATAAGATCAGGTCATTTACAAATGGGGATGGTTTTACCCCTTCCTTTCCCATTTAGTGTGTTTTACTTCTCATTTTTGTCCAGTTCTCCTGGCTTTCTTCTCCAGTACAATGCGCATAGAAGTGATGAGAGTGAAAATCTTTGATTTTAGGGTAAAACATTTAGTGTTTTAGCATAATGTTAGCTGTAGGCTGTTTATAGATACCTTCATCTGGATACTTTAAGGAGTTCTGTTCTTAGATTGCTGGGTGTTTTTATTTTAAAAGGTTATTAAAGTTCATAAAATATTTTTCTCCATCTCTTGAAATGACTTTGTGCTCCTGTTGTTTATTCTACTAATTTATTTTTCAATATTAAAGTAGTTTTATATTCCTTGGAAAATCCCATTGAGATTAATACTTTTTATATATCACTGGATGCAACATTTTTTGAGGATTTTTGTGTCTATATTCATAATGGATATTGGTTTGTATTTTTATTTTTTCCTGATATCTTTGCCTGGCTTTTATATCAAGGTAACATGGGCTGCATAGAATAAGTTAGGAAGCATTCCCTCCTCCTCACTTTATTGAAAGGGTTTATGAAAGATTTATGCTAAATCTGCTTTAAATGCTTAAAATTCACCAGTGAAGCCATCTATTTCTGAATGTTTCTGTTTTGTGTTTCATTTTTGTGGGAAGTTTTTAACAACAAATTCACTCTCCTTACCTGCTATCTGTTTAGACTTTATTTTCTCTTCTGTCAGTTTTGGTAGTTTATGTTTGGTACATAAAAGGATAAACTTAATTTGGAATTTATCTTCTTTCCTATTAATTATTTATCTTCCTTATTATTTAGGTTAATTTCTCTGAGAGTGACAACAGGAAAAATAGAATGTTCACATACTTCAGACTCATTTAGCTTTTGCTACAGGGCTTCCTCTCATATATCTGGCCTCCTATTACTTTCTCTTTAGAACTTCTCAACTGTAAAGAAGAGAGAGAGAGAGAAATGGCTGCTCCAGGGGGATTTGAATCCATGAATTCATTTTGTAGAGCTTCATGAATAAAAAGAAAAATACCAAATTTCACCATTGGGCCTGGCCCATGTGAATATCTTGAAGTTGCTATGGTATGTCATTGTTACCAAAGGTGTGATGATTCATAACTTCAACAGAATTGAGAACATGAAAGTCTACATTTCCTTCCTCCTTAGAATTGTTCAAAAGAAAAGGAAAGAAAAGAAAATCTATTTTTTCTCTGAAAGTTAGTTGCAAGTTTCTTTCCTTTCTTTTTGAATCACAGACCTAGGGAAATAAGGTTATAGTATTTTTACATTCCAAATAAAGAGAGGAGATGAATACGGAGAGGAGATGATTCATTATTTTATCCTTGCAAAAGAGGTCTCCACTGTGTTCTCATTAGAAAGGGATAAATTATTTGTTAATCTACTTTAAAAAGCAAAACTAACCACTGCTAACAGCTTGCGTTCAAACTGTGGGGAGAAAGCTATTTTAGAAAGTCAGTGTTTCCCTAGTACTGTCTCACCACTGATCTACGTCTTCCAGTCACTGGGAACAGCACCTTGCTCTTTGAGGGGAATCAACAGTGCTTCCTGCAGAGTGTGCACCTTGAACTCTTCCTCTTCTACCTCTGCACTGGATCCAGAGGTTTCTGGCTTTATAAGATGAGGCTGTGTTTTATTTATTCAGTCTAGGCTATTTGATGCCACAGAAATCATGTAATCACTGCCCGAGGAGGGCCTCACTCCGCCTGGAGCCCTTCTGAATGCTTCTCATCATAGCTACTGACCTGTTAAAGGAAGACCAGTCGCTTTCCATAAACTGTACTCTGGCTCGTGCTTTTGCAATTAACTTTCCTTGCAACAATGGGATAATAATTTCAACCCAGTTTTATACTTTTTCTTACATTTTCTTAAAAATTGTTACTATCTCCTATTTATAAAAATAAGACTCAATGAAGGATAAAAAAGTCTTTGAGTGAGTCTTACAAAGTGATTGCCAGGCTTGCTCCCTTGGTGTGCCAATGTTTTTATCAATGATCTTGCTTCGTTTATTTACTTATAAACCTGATATTTTGAAATAATTTCAGACTTACAGAAAAGTTGCAAAATAGTACGAAGGAGCCCCATATTTCCTCCACTGAGTCCCTGTATTTTACCAGATTCGCCTTATCTGTATAAATGTTTTTAACAAAGCGGTGATCTTGAGGGTGCATTGTGGAGTGTATTTCCTTGAGTGGCAGGGCAGTCAGCCAACTCCAAAATCTAAGCTCTAGCAAGGCAGTTCTGTTGCTATTCAGATTCATCTCTGACTTTCTTAGTCAGTTTGTCATTTTCCTTTTTAGTTTTGCTTGCTTGTAGAAACCTGTTTCAGAAAGGCTTAAACACATATCTTCTTATGCATTTAAATATATTGAAGCACCTGCAAGAGCCTGTTTTTAATTATTTCATAACTGAAACTAAAGCTCGTTCTAGCATGTACGATGTTATAAGCTGCATACAAGAAGCCCGAGTGTGTTATTTTACAATGGTAAGTTGGGTATTATTGTGTCTATGAAAGTATTCTATAAAGTAAGGCTGACCCCATTTGTCAGCATCCACACCTTAACTCAGACATTTACCAAGTTAAAGAGACTTTCATTTTTTACCTAACAGTAGCAAAGTGATTATTTCAATAAGTAAAATAACAAAACCCCCAAATATTTAGAGTGTCATGAAATGCTGATTTTCTACTTTGAAAGAAATTATAAGGGTACTACACTGCCTCCATAATTATGGCTTCTTTTCAGTTTTCTTTTTTAGCCATGGACTTCATTTGCACAATTGGATCATTGATCATCATTGGTTCAAAACACACTTTCACCATGAGCCCGTGGATGGCTCTCTTTTGTTAATTTGCTCATTTATTTATTTCTAATTTCTAATAATGTAAAAACCCCTACAAAACCACCACCAATCACCACCGGTACACAAGTCAGGTCTGTGTCGACAGTTTAATTCTAGCTTTCTAAGCCTTTCCTACCTCGAATTGCTCCCTGTGGCCACACAACATTTAGGGTAGCAACTACTACCCTAATTCCTATACGCATCCTTCTATAGCCTCCCATTTAAATACATGCTTTTCCTTAGTGTCTTTTGATCAGTTTGCTTATTTATTTATTTTTTTATTTATAAGGCCCCTGGTCCTATTAAGAGATGTCTTCCACACCGTTGTATTTGAGAGGACGTTTCCCTCGTCAGTTTTGGGGTATCCAAATCTACATCTATGCATATGACTGGCAAAGGAAGAAAATAATTCATCAGGCTGGACAACAAAACCAAGACGTCTCCGTGGGTCATCGTGGTGGCCCGGGTGGGTCCTCTCGTGACACTGGCCCCGGGGCTCCTCCACGGGCCCCGCCCAGTGACGATCACCGACCCCCCCACCCCCCACCCCGTTGGCCCTGTGAGAGCTTTCCTGCGTGGGGCTCTGCGGAGGAGGGAAGGCTGCTCGGAGGCTTTTGCTTTTTTGAGGTCAGTGGAAGTTGGCTCTCCAGGAAGCGGGCGTCGGAGGAGCGCGGAGAGCGCCCTGGAGTCTGGGCTCGGAGACGAGCATCAGTAGTTTCAGTTCTGCTGCTTACTAGCTGTGTGACCTGGGACAAACGACTTTTACCTCTCTGGGCCTCAAGTTCCTCTCTGGAGAATAAACACTTGAACCGAATGATTTCTAAGGGTCCTTTCAGATGAGGAACGCCGGCAAAGTGCAGTTAATGACCTGCTGCTCTTCCTACGCCCGCCCGTCTGGCTGTGGTCAGCACCCCCTCCGCGGAGGCCGGCCCTGCCCGGGCCGCAGGGATGCGAGGTGCACCGCGCCCCCGTGGAGCAGCCCACCCCGTCCCGCGCTGCGTGTCGGCTGACGGGCTCCGAGACTCTTGACTGTAGACAGCAGAAACTCACTGGGGCTGATTAAGCAATAGTGGAGATTTATTGTAAGAACACAGGGGCGTGGAATAGTTCATGACAGTTAAAAAGAAGAATACAACTGGGTGGCAATGAAACAAACAGAGGCAAGGGAACCCAGGAACGCATTTCATCTCTGCCTCCGTTCCTGTCAGCCTGGTTCACTCCTTATTTCTGCAGTAGCTGCTACGTGGTAGAATACAGCCTTGACGACCACGATATTTTACACGGAAAAAGAGAAACTCCTCTCTTAGTCTCCAGTCTAAATTCCCAGGGCAGAGCGGTGACTGGCCAGCTCGGTGCCAGCCGTCCTCCCTCACCCGCATCCCAAGCCGCTCCTCCGTGGCCCCACAGGAGGGCAGGTGGGGAGGCCTCTCCTTCCCAATCCCAGGAACAGGACGGGAGAGGCAGCCCGGGAGGGCTTCCGGGCCTCGGCTCACTCAGGGCTGTGAACCATGCGGGCTTACTGACCTCTTGGAGCCTGGGTCCAGCCCAGAGAGGGTAGTCAGTCAATGCATGCTTTTTGAATTAGTGCACAAATGAATATGATCAGATAAAAGTGAAATTATAGGGAAAGGAATGGCCAAATGAAGACCAGTTTGGGCTTTAAAAAGAATATTAACTGAAGTGAAAAAGCCACTAGATTTTCAAATGAGATTCCTAGAAGGCAGTGAAACTTGTCACCAGACACTGCATCCTTCATGACATGTTAGTATCATGCAACAGAGAGAAAAGTCAGTCTTGACTCTTGTGACAGTGTCTATTTTCTTAAGGCATTGAAAAAGAAGGAAGTGATAATGGAATGGCATTTGTTTTAATTTTCAGTGACTTAGAAGTCTTTCTTAGAACTTTTCACATCTCTTTAAAAATACTGACAACAAGGAGAGCCCATTTTTAGTTGTATTTCTTGTTATCATGACCTTAAAATCTAAAGAAATTTAGCTGGGTGTGGTAGTGCATACCTGTAATCCCAGCACTCCAGGTGCCTGAGGCAGGAGGATTGCTGGTTCAAGCCCAGCTTCGATAGTTTAGGAACTTAGCAAGACCCCATCTCAAAATAAAAAGGAAAGGGGTGGAGATGTAGCTCAGTGGAAAGGTCTTGGGTTCAATCCCCAGTAAGTATGGGGGGGGGGTGCTGTCTAATGGAAATAGTGGCGTTGCAGAGACCCAGCCAGCTTAGTCTCATGCTCCTCTGGGTTTCGCAAAGGGAGCTCACCTGCTTGCTGTCAGCTGGAAGCAGAGAGAACCACAGATCAGTGCTCAGGAAAACCTCGACCTTCAGCTGCCCCTGGTCTGAGGTGAACACAGCATGTCAAGGCTGAGCAGTCATCCCGAGGTAAGGGCAAGACCCAGAACAAATTCCCAAAATAGAGCCATTAATGCTTTCCTAATTACTACTGATGGTGGCTCTGCTCTGGACATCCCTATGGCTAAGCAACTTCTGCTGGGACCATATCTCGACCCAGTGGTTCCTGAGAGCCCTTATTCTCCCATTCATGGATAGCAGTGCTTTGTCAGATGGGATCTGCAGGTCTGGGTCTTGCTAGCTCTTGAACAGGTGCCTGAAGGAGGCTGATGGCCAATATTTGTAAAGACAGCTGGGTCAACCATGTGAGGACACACACTGGTGGGAGCACTATAATATTTTATATTTACTTATTATATATTTATAGAAATATTTATATGATACATTTGTGTACATTTTTACATATTAATTGAATATTAAATTACTGTTGCTCTTTAATAGTGTACAAATATATACAAATATATTTATAGCAGAACAATTTATAATAGCTAGATCTTGGAAACAGCCTATATGTCTGTCAACAGATGAATGGATAAGGAAAGTCTGGTGTTTATACATAGTGGAGTACTACTCTGTCATAAAGAAAGATAATCTTGAAACATTTGTAAGTAAATGGACACAACTTGAGCACATAATGTTAAGTGAAATAAGTCAGACACATAAGCCCAGATACCAAATGGTTTCTGTTATATGAGAACCACAAATAAAGAACAAAATAGTAGAGAGGTAAATAGGAAATAGGGAGAAGTTCAAATACTTCTCCAAATTACAAATTCCATGGCTTTAAAAATATTTCAGTATATGTGCTAATTGGTTTCATTTATGCTACTAGTTTACCTTAGTTCACTGGAAGACAGATTTATGTTATTATCTGTTTCTTTTTTATAAAGATTGTTTTGGTTTAAGTCTTGTAGTCTGAGTAACTACTTTGAAGATAATGACACACACAGTGTAATAATTATTGTTATTCTCTTATTAAAAGAAAACAAGTGTACACAGGTGACAGGTCTACACCTTCCCTATATTTCCCTCGTGTTTCATGAGTCCTTCTTGATGAAAGGAATCTTTGATATTTTATTTTTTAAAATTAAGCTGATCATACATTTAAATCACTAATCTAAATGTTTAACTGAGATCAAAATTTCCTGCAGGTACAATTTCTCAAGAAATTTTTCTGAGTGAGAATTCCTTGTGTATTATTGAAGGACACCATACTCATCTACAAAGTAGACACATTTTTCTCTAAAATACTGAAGGTATTCTAGAAAAACAATACTTCCTGAAGCAGTTTCCTTTTTTAAAATTAATCTTATCTTCCTCTGTGTTTGGTTGACTAATCATGAGAAATTTCCCCATGATTGAGCTCAACCTGATTCTGACGTTGTCACCATGGGGGAAAGGAAAGGTTCAGTTTTTCCTTGAGAGGTGTCAGTGCCTCAGACAGATACTCACTTCCCTGAGAGAATGCTATTCCTGAAGAGCAGAATTCTTTAAGCCTAAACATCTTTCAACCGTTTAAAAATCAAAGCTGTGACGAGAACTGATAAAGTAGGCACAGATTTAAAATTACATTTGTGAGCCAAATGCTAGCAATTTTAAGCTGTGCCTGAGAGTTGATAGGTTAACCTATTTTTTTACTTTAAAACTGTGACTCCAGGGGCCTGGCTTGGGACTTTGAAGGTGTGGACTGAGGCCTGCGGAGGTGGCCCTGACCATGTTCTCTAGCTCAGTGGTCTGCACCCTCGTGTTACAAGGATCGAGTGCAGACCCCTGAAAACAGGAAAGGCAGCCCAAAATGGGGAGCTGGCCAAGGCTCCACACCCCTTCTTCGGCGCTCTCTCTGGGCTCTCATCAGTCGGGCAGCTGTGGGCTTCTGCCAAGACACTGAGGGACGGCTGGTAAACGGCCTGAGCCACTCCACACCTCTGCCTTCCTCCTAGAGGTGGAATGTGTATTCCTCACGTCTCCTGGCACTCTGCGGGGCGACACGGGGCTGCTGTCTCCCCACTCCCCTCACTCCAAGGGGAGTTGCTCCTGGCCAGGCTGTGTGCCCCTGCCCGGCCTGAGCCCTGGCAGGCAGACCTCCCCGAGCCACTTGCTGTGCTCTGGATTTGTCTCGTCCCGAAACTCATGCTGAAATTAGGCTGCCAGTGTGGCGGTGTCGGGAGGTGGAACTGTGTAGGGCTCATGTCCTCAGGAGCCTGGGTCAGTGCTCACAGAAAATCCTGGGTCCATGCACGGCAGGGTCACCCCTCTTGGTGTCTGTCCACTTGCCTTTCTGCTTTCCTCCAGGACTCAAACAGCACAATACCCTTGCCAGGAGCTGAGCAGGCATGAGCTCTCGGACTTCCAGCACGTGGGCCAAAAGAAACCTTTTTGGTATAGAAATTATCTAGTCTCAGATTCTGTGTTACAGCAACAGAAAATGGACAACACAGGGCCTCCCACATTGCTTGTTACAGGGTGGTGAAGCCTGTGTTTGCCTGCATATATGTGATGCCTTTACGACTATTTACCAACTCATCAGCCTTATTTCTTAGTTTCAGCCAATGGTTAGGAGCCCACAGAGATCCTTCCACTGGCCACAATCAATACAAATCTGCTCCTCCAAAACTAAGCCTGGCATACCTGATGTCAGCCTTCTCGGGCCGTGGAAAATTACTATGGGAAAGAACTGACTGACCTTTATTTTTATACCTATAAAATATCTCCCATTCTCAGGGAGAACCAAAACCACTGCTGTGGTTGGGGTTTGAGCGTGTTGATTTCTTATCACACCCCCTCCCTTATGAATTAGTGGAGAAACAGCTTCAGAAACCAGATACAAATGAACATATTGACTTTATTCCTGGCAAGACTGGATTAAAACTCTTGACTTGGACCCAAGGTCTAAATGCTCTTCAACTGGACTTACCCAAACCTTGCAGGGCAGGACAGCTGTGGGCCTCCCCCAGCGAGCGCAGCACCTGGCTCCTTGGGCTAACCCCACTGGGGAGGAGGGCAGGTGCATCCTGTGACCAGGCTGTTTAAAAAAATATGAGAGAGAGAGAGAGGAAGGGGGGTGGAGAGAGAACCAAGGAGGAAGGGGAGGGGGCGATGACCTTTACAAAGTGATCACAACCCTTAGTGGGCCCTGGAATCTGTCACGTCCGCAGGGCAGTTAGAGAGGGATAAAGAGGAGAAGGAAAACATTCTTCCCAGGACTTCTGAAAAGTTCGAGGTTTCCTTTTCTGGGCTGAAGCAGGAGGACACAGGGCAAAGAGAGTAGGTCTCCTGGACTGCCCTTCCAGCAGGTCACTGAGAATGCCCTAGCAGAGTTGCCACTTGGCTTTACCTAATGGACTGCCCACAGGGCACCGAAGTTGGAGACCCCAGCAGTTTTAAATTATTCTTTCCAAACTCTGTGAAAGCTGTTAAATGCCACCCCACCCGGGAAGCACTCCACCACCAGCACCGTGGCCTGCCTCACCATGGGAACTGAGGAGCCCAGCTCCGGCAGCAGACAGGGCTGGGGCCCAGCAGAGAACGGAGGGGCAGGGCCCCGTGTGACACTGGACAGGGGAAGGGTGAGCTCCCTCTCTCCTCCCTGCCCTGCCTTTCTCCTGCCACAGGCACCAGCGTGCCTTTTGGGTTGCGGGGTTCATCACGTCCTCTGTCGCTAACAGCAGAACATCTAGTTAAGAAGCTGAAGGCATCATATAGGTTTCATTTACTGTGCTGGCCTTCTTTGCCACAGCTGCTCACTGAGCACTCCTATGTGCTGTTTTGGTGCCGAGGAGGCGGAGGCGCTGTCAAACAGCACCGAGGGCAGAGGTGACCCAGGCACGGGCCTCTGAAGAGCGCTTTCCCCGTGTGCGCCCGCCTGTCTCCAGGCGGCTCCCTGAGGGTCCTGGCCGAGTGCAGTAGGGTCATCGGGGACAGCTGCTGTAGGGACGATCGCAGACGCCAACACGGACTGACACGACTGACTTACCGGCTGTGCAATGAGCACTTTCGTTTTAAAGCTTACTACACAGCAGGAAGCATCGTATAACCACAAACCAGCTCCTTCTTAATGGTGAAATATAACTCGAACTCACATCTCGGTTTCGTTTTAATCAAGTAGGCAAGCAGCAATAACAAAAGTCTTGAAATTTTTTATTGTGGTCGAATAGATGCAACCTAAAGTGTACCACGGGAGCCGTTTGAACCGCACCGTTCGCAGCATCGTTCAGTCACGGTGTGATCGACCAGCTCGGCTTTTCTGTCACCGCTCTGAACGGAAACTCGGAAACTCGTGCCCAGCAAAGAGCTCCTGCTCCCCTCTGCTCCAGCCCCTGGCAACACCCTGCGCTTTCTTCTCTTCATTTGCCCGCTCCGGTAACTGCTGCAGCTCGGAGGAGGCCTCCTTCCTCCGGAGAAGCTCTCAGGGTCCACGCACACTGCGGCGCGCACCGGCGTTGCCTTCCCCTGGGGCAGCGCGCTGGGCGTGTGCGGGCAGTGGGCTTCCAAGGCCGCGTCCCGCGTAGTCATTTACTGCTGGACGCGAAGCGTCCCACCTGTCGGCGGTTCTGACAATGCCAAGGGTGTCTGAGTCCCTCCTTGTAATTACTTGGAGTATCCAGCCAGGGACTCTGCGTCATGTGTCAATGCTACACTCAGCCCTTCCAGGCGTGACCACGGGCCAAAGTGCTGGGCCATCTTAACTTCTCACCAGTAGGGTACAAGGCTTCCGACGTCCCTGCGTGCCTAACCTAACTTCTCATTCTCCCTTCAGTTTATTATTGTTGGTGTAATTATTATTGTCGTGCCAGTAGCTGTAAAGTGTTGCCGTATTGTGGGGTTTTTGTTTGGTTCTTGTTGAGGCTTGTTTTTCTGGCACTGCAGATTGAAGCCAGGGCCTCTTACATGCTATACAAGTGCTCTACCCCTGAGCTGCTTCCCCAGTCCTTTGTATTTTTTATTTCCAGGCCAGGTCTCACTAAGTTTTCCAGCCTAGCCTCAAACTTGAGTTGTTTCTGCCTCCCAAGTACTTAGCTGAGATTAGAGTCATATACCATGTGCTTTGGTTTTTTTCAGTACCGGGGATCGAAGTCAGGACCTTGTGCTTGTGAGGCAGGTGCAGTGCCACTGAGCTACATCTCTGGCCCACTGTGGTTTTGATAGACATTTTCCTGATGATTATGGTGTTCAGTTCAGGGGTCCATGTGCTTCTCAGCCGTTTGTCATCTCTGGAGAAATGCATGTTCATTTGCCCTTTCTACTTTTTGTGTTATGTGTCTTGTTATTGTTGTTGTAGTTGAATTCTAGATATATTCTGGATATTAATCCCTTATCAGATACATACATTATTTGCAAATATTTTCACCCATCCTATAGTTGTCTTTCACCTTCTTGATAGTATTTTTGATGTCCAAAATATTTTGATGAAGTCCAATTTGTCTTTTTTTTTTTCGGTGTTCTGGGAATCTCCTACCAAATTCAAGGTCATGAAAATGTATTCCGATGTTTTCTGCTAAGTATTTTTAAAAACCTCATTTTTAGAGCAATTTTAGCTTCACAGAAAAATTGAAAGCAAAATATAAAGATTCCCTACCTACTCTCTGCCTCCCCCAAGTCAGCCACAGAGCGGTGCATAAAATGGATAAACCCACAAGACACTGCACGATCACCTGCCATCCATAGTCTACCTCTGGTTTTACTATTGGTGCTCTGTATTCTACAAGTATCCATCCTTAAGGTATTCTACAGAGTATTTCCTGTGCCCTAAAAATTCTCCATGTCTTCAGAGTTTTATAGTTTCAGCTCCTATATTTAGTTTTCTGATCCACTGAGTTAATTTGTATATGTAATGTGAGGTAGGGGTCTGACTTTATTTTTTGCATGTACGTACCCAGTGTTCTTGCACCATTCATTAGAAAGACTGTACCCCCACCGGCAATGAATTTGGCACCTATGTCAAAAACCACTGGCCCTCAATGTATGGGTTTAATTTTATTTCATTGGTTTATATGTTTATTGCTATGTTAGTATCATGTTATTTTGATTATCATAGCTTAACCATAGGTTTTTAAATGAGGAAGAGTGAATCTTTCTACTTCGTTTTCCTTTTGAAAGATTATTTTGGCTATTCCTGGCCCCCTGCAATTTGCTACGAATTTCAGAGACAGTTTTTCCATGTCTACAGCAAAGGCTGCTAGAATTTGAAAAGAAATTCCATTAAATCTGTCCTTGGGTATTAGCATTTTAACAATATTCAGTTTTGGGTCAGGGATTTAGCTCAGTGGTTCCGCTGCCTGCCTCACAAGCACAAGGACATGAGTTTGATCCCCGGTACCAAAAAAAAAAAAAAAAAAAATTCAGTTTTCCAGTCGATGAGCACAGGATGTCTTTCCATTTACTTAGTTAATTTCTTTCAGCAAGATTTTATAGTTTTCAGTGTACACATTGTTCATATCTTTGGTTACATTTATTCCTAGATATTTACTTTTTAAACATGTGATTGTAAAAGAAATTCCATTTAAAATTTTTTTATTGTTCATTGCTGTTATATAAAACACAATTAATTTTTTTGTGCAGTCATCTTGTAACCTGCAGTTTGCAGGATTTGTGTTCTTGAGGATTCTTAGGAAATTACTACATATAAAATTATGTCCTCTACCATAGAGGTGCTTTACTCTTCCTTTTCAATCTGTATGCGTTTTATCTCCTTTTCTTATCTTATTACTCTAGCTAGAATTTATAATGCTGAATAGCAGGGGCAAAAATGGGCATTTTTGTCTCATCATAGGGAAACTAGGGAAACCTAGAGGAGAAAGTTTTCAGTCTTTCACTAGTGTGACACTGGCTGTGAGTTTTTCATAAATGCCCTTTATGACATTTAGGAAGTTACTTTCTAGTCCTAGTTTTCTGAGATTTCTTAATCCTAAAAGTAAGTTGGAGTTTGTCAAATGCCCTTTGTTTGTAAGCTGAGATGACCATGTGGCCTTTCCTTGTTATCCTATGAAATTAATCAATCTGTTACATTTATTGGTTCTTTAAATTTTCAACCACATTTACTTTTCTGGGGTAAATCCTACTGAGTCATGGCAGAAAATACTTTTAATATGTCATTTGATTTCTCTGCTGGTATTTTGATGAGTTTTTTTTTCATCTATGTTCAACAAGGCTAATTGTAATTTTCTTGGGATGTCTTTTCCTAGCTTGTTATCGGGCTAATGCTGCCTTCTAGGGTGAGTTAGGATGTATTTCTCCCCGTTCCTTTCTTGGGGGTAAAGAGTCTGACAAGAATCCATATTAATTCTTCTTTAAATGTTTGTTGTGATTCACCAGGGAAACCATGTAGTCCTGGGTACTTTTTTGTTGGGAGGTTTCTGAATACTGATTCAATCTCTTTACTTTTTATATATTTATAGATTTTCTTTTTAAAGAAATAGGTAACTTGTGTGATTTCAGAAATTTGTCCATTTCAGCTCTATTATCAAGCTTGTTGGCATGCATTGTTCATATTATTTTTGCATAACCTTTCTATTTCTGTAAATTGGAACTAATGTCTCCACTTTCATTTTTTATTTTAGTTATCTGTGTCATCTTTCTCTCTTTTTTTCCTCTATGTCTAGCTTTCAACATACCAATTTCACTGAAAAGCCAGCTTTGGGGTTTATACACTTTTTAATTTTTCTATTCTCAATTTCATTTAACTCTACTCTGATCTTTGTTGTGTCCTTCCTTCTTTCGACTCTGCAGAAGGAAATTGGTTTTCTCTCTTGTTCTAGAACCTTGAGGTGTAAAGTAGTTTGTTTTGAAATTGTTTCTGTAAAGTAAGGACTTACAGCTGTGCATTTCTCTTTAGCACTGCTTTTGCCACCTTCTCAGGTTTTAATATGTTGTTTTCATTTTCAGTAATCTCTGGATATTTCTAATTTCTCTTATGATTTCTTTGATCAATTCATTGTTTAAAATAATGCTGAGAAATAGGAAGAAAATGTTCAAAGGAGAAGGAGAGTAAGGGAGGGTGAGGGAGAAGGGAAGGAAGGGAACAGAAAAGAAAAATGCAAACCAAGCTTTTGTAAATGGGGAATGGGGAAAAGAAGAAGAACCAAGATGTATTCTGTCAGGTATGAATTCCCTATGATGAATGTGAGCATTACATCCGTCAAAAGTATACCAATACGATTAATTTTTTTTAGAACTTTCCTTTATAAGTGCATCTCTTAGTGGGTTTTCAAGTGATTCACTGAATTTTTCAGACATTGATCGAGATGCCATCTGTATATATACCAGTTCCCCAGGATGAATGTATTTATTGTTTCAAGCATATAAAATTATGAACATTCTAATAAAAAAGGATATACTCAAAAATTTTAAAAAATGCTGTTTTAATTTCCACTCTTTTAAATTTAATTTTATTGGTACATTTTAGGTATACAATATAATGACATTCATCACTGGAAATTTGCACCTTTACATAATCTCTCTTGGTTCTTATTTTTCCCCATTCCCCTGCCCTCCATTCAACCCCTCCATCCCTCCCTATTTACAGAGACTTTGTTTCCATTTTTTTATTTTCTCATATTAATTCCATTCCCTTCTTTCCTTTTCCCTACCCCTCCCACTTCCTCTTCCCCTTTGCCCCTTTCCTTCCTATTTCACATTATCTATTATACCTTTTAGTCCTTATTTACACTTTAGTTTCTCACACTAGAGAAACTATTCAGTATTTACACATCTGTGTTCTATTTATTTCACTTAAGAGTATCGCCTCAATGTGCATCCATTTAACTATAAATGTCTCTAATTTCTCATTTTTTATGGCTAAGAAGTACTCCATTTTATTTTTTCAAAACACATTTTCTTATCCATTCTCTAGTTGATGGGCAATTGGGCTATTTCCAAGTTTTATCTCTTACAAACTGTGCTGCTATGAACATGGGTGCACATATATCACTGTGGTATGATTCTTTTAATTCTTTGGGGAAGATCCCCAGCAGTGGAATAGCGAGGTCAAATGGGATTTCCAGTCCTAGTTCTTTGAGGTATCTCCATACTGATTTCCACAGTGCTTGCACCAGTCTACACTCCCACCAGCAGTGGAGCAGGGTTCCTCTTTCCCCACAGCCCTGCCAGCATTTGTTATTGGTTGATTTCATGATAGCAGCCATTCTTTCTGGAGTGAAGTGGAATCTCAGTGTTGTTTTCATTTGCATCTCTCGAATGACCAGTGATGTTGAACATTTTTTCATGTATTTATTTGCTATTTCTACTTCTTTGTCTGAGAAATGTCTGTTCATTTCAGATGCCCATTTTTGGATTGGGTCTTTAAATTTGGGAAGTCTGATTTTTTTTTTTTAAGTTCTTTATAGGTCTGAGATAGTAGACCTTTGTCCCAGGAACAGCAGGTGAAAATTTTTTCCCACATTGTGGGTTGTCTCGTCACACTGTTGGTGGTTTCTCTTGCTGTGCAGAAGCTTTTTAATAAGAAGAGATCCCACTTGTTGATTGTTTGTGCTAGTTCACAGGCAACTGAGGTTTTGTTCATAAAATCTTGTCCTACACCAATGTCTTCAAGAGTTCTACCTAACCTCTGTTACAGGCCGTTCAGCTTTCCTGTTTTAATATTTAGATCTTTGTACAATTTCGATTTTACTTTAGTGCATGGTGAGAGATATAGGTCTAGTTTTAATCTTTGACAAGTTGAAACCCAATTTTTCCAGCACCATTTATTAAAAAGGCTATCTTTCCTTCAGTGAGGGTGTTTGGCTCCTTTGTAGAAGATGAGGTGGCTGAGTATGTCTGGAGTTGTTTCTGCATCTTCTAATCTGTTCCATTGGTCCTCAGGTCTGTTTTTTTGCCAGTGTCATGCTGTTTTTATCACAGTAGTTTTGTAGTATAGTTTCAAGTTGGGGATTGTGATACCCCCTGCTATGTCTCTATGGCCTAGAATTGCTTTTGCTATTCTAGGTCTCTTCTTGTTTCAAATGAATTTTTGGATTGTTTTCTCAAGGTCCATGAAGTATGCTGGTGTAATTTCAATTGGGATTGCATTGAATCTGTATAGTAGTTTTGGAAGTATGACCATTTTCACTATGTTGAAGCAAGGGATGCAAGGATGACTTTACTTTTTTTGATATCATCTTTAATCTCTCTTTTCAGAGTGCTGTAGTTTTCAGAGAAGAGGTCTTTAATTTCTTTCATTAGGTTGGTTCCTAGGTATTTCAGCTATTTGGATGCTATTGTGAAAGGAATTCTTTGCCTTATTTCTCTCTCACTGAGTCTATTGTTCGTGTAGAGGAAAGCTATTGATTTTTTGTGTGTTCACCTTGTATCCAGCTACTCTACTGAATTTGGTTATTAAGTCTAGAAGACTTCTGGTGCAGTTCTTGGGGTCTTTGATATAGAGCATCATGTCATCTGAAAATAATGACAATTTGACTTCTTCATTTCCTATCTTTATTCCTTTTATTTCTTTCTCTTGTCTAATTGTCATGGCTAATGTTTCCAAAACTGTATTGAACAGGAGTGGTGATAGTGGACATCCTTGTCTTGTTCCTGCTTTTAGTGTGAAGGATTTCAGTTATTGACCATTTAGTCTGATATTGGCTGTTGGTTTTTCATAGATGGCTTTTATCAGATTGAGGTAGAGACCATCTATCCCAATTTTTTGTAGGGTTTTTATCATAAATGCATGCTGTGTTTTTTCAAATGCTTTTTCTGTGTCTATTGAGATGATCATATGGTTTTTGTCCCTGGCTCTATTGATATAGTGTATTACACTGATGGATTTGTGTATGTTGAACCATCCCTGCATCCCTGGGATGAATCCCACTTGGTCAGGGTGTATGATCTTCTTGATGATCTTCTGCATTGTATTTGCCAGTATCTTATGAAGGATTTTTGCATCTATGTTCATTAGTGAGATTGGCCTATAATTCTCTTTTTTGGTTGGGTCTTTCTCTGCTTTGGGGATCAAGGTGATGCTTGCTTCCAGGAATGAATTCAGGAGTATTGCTTCCCTTTCAGTTTCTTTGAAGAGTTTAAACAGTAGTGGGAGTAGTCCCTCTCTAAATGTCTTGTAGAAATCAACAGAGAAGCCATCAGGACCCGGGATTTTCTTATTTGGTAAGTTTTTAATTTGTTTTCAATTTCATTGATTGATATTGGGTCGTTTAGAATTTTTAGGTCTTCTTCATTCAACTTTGGTAATTCATACGTATCTAGGAATCTGTCCATTTCTTCTGTGTTTTCCATCTTATTGTTGTATAGGTTCTCAAAGTGTGTATTGATGATCCTCTGGATTTCTGGTGGATTCGTGGTAATTTCACCCTTTTCATTCCTAATTGCATGGATTTGAGCCTTTTCTTTCCTTTTTTGGATAAGGTTGGCTAAGGGTTTGTCAATTTTGTTTAACCAACTCTTGGCTTCATTGATTTTTTTGTATCGTTCTCTTAGACTCCATTGAATTGATTTCTGCTCTGATCTTTATAATTTCCTCCCTTGTATGAGCTTTGGGTTTGTCCTGCTCATCTTTTTCTAGAAGCTTGAGGCTCAGCATCAGGTTGTTTCATTGGGCTCATTCTGTTTTCCTAATATGAGTATTCACTGCTATGAATTTCCCTTGTAAGACTGCTTTCATTGTGTCCCATAGATTCCAATATGTTGTATTGTCATTGTTATTTAATTGTAGGAACTGTCTGACTTCTTCTTTAATTTCCTCTGTGACTCATTGCTTATTCAGGAGTGTGTTGTTCAATTTCCATGTGTTTATGAAGTTTTTGCTGTTTCTTTTGCTATTGATCTCCAATTTCATCTCACTATGGTCTGATAATATACAGGGGATAACTTCAATTCCTTTGCACTTACTTAAACATGTTCTATGTGTGAGTATGTGGTCTATTTTGGAGAATAACCCATGTGCAGCTGAAAAGGATGTGTATTCTGATTTTGTGGTGTGGAACACTCTGTAAAAGTCTGTCAAGTTTATTTGTTCAATAGTTTGATTGAGTTCTAGTATTTTGTTGTTTACTTTTTGCCTAGTGGATCTATCTATTTGTGACAGTGGGGCACTAAGGTCCCCCACTACTATTGTATTAGTGCTTATTTGATTTTTCATGTCCATTAGTATTTGTTTTATATAGTTGGGTGCACTAGTGTTTGGTGCATATATATTTATGATTGTCATCTCTTCCTCTTGGATTGTTCCCTTTACAAGGAGGTAGTGTCCTTCTTTGTGTCTCTTAATCAGTGTTGGTTTGAAATCCACTTGATCTGCAAAGAGGATAGCTACTCCTGCTTTTTGGGGGGTTCCTGTCACATGGAGTATTGTTTTCCACCCTTTAACTTTCAGTCTATGAGTTTCTTTTTGAATTAAGTGTGTTTCTTGGAGGCAGCATATTGTTCAATCTTGCTTCTTGACCCATTCTGCCAGTCTATTTCTTTTGATTGGTGAATTGAGACCACTAACATTGATGGTTATAACTGATATGTATTGACTTATTATTGTCATGACTTTTTCTTTTGGTTGGATTCTCCCCCTTGGTGTTTAATTTCTTGTGTGCCCAATGGATTCATTCTGCTGGGTTTCCTGGGGTTGCGATCCTGTTGTCTTTTCCTAGGATATTGTCTAAAATTTTTTGGAGTGCTGGTTTGGTATTCATGAAGTTCCTAAGGTGCTCTTTGTCCTGCAAGTATCTTATTTCTCCATCAATTTTGAAAGATAGTTTTGCAGGGTACATCAGTCTGGATTGAGGCTGAGTTTTGCAGGCTACATCCATCTGGATTGAGGCTGTTTTCCTTTAGGGCTTGAAATACATCACTCCAACCTCTTCTTGCCTTGAGGGTTTGTGTTGAGAAGTCCACTGTGATTCTGATGGGCTTTCCTTTGTATGTGATTTGTTTCTTTTCTCTAACTGCTTGTAGAATTTTGTTCCTCTGTTCGGTTTCTGGAATCTTAACTATTACATGAATATGTGTAGATTTTTATTTTTTTAATCAAGGCTAGTTGGAGTCCTATATACCTCATTTATCTGTAAGTTCTTTTCCCCTGCTTGGGAAGTTTTCTGCCATCACTTCTGTGAACAGTTTTTTTTTTATGTTGTCTGCACTCTCTCCTGGTTCTTCATTGACTCCAGTCAGTCTTATGTTATTCTTTGCATCATCTAGCAGCTGCTGGATTGATTTCTTGTGGTCCCTTACTATTTTAAAGAAATTTTTCTTTTCCTGGTAACTAATTGCAATCTTACCTTCTATATGTGAAATTCTGTCCTCACATTGGCTTATTCTGCTGCATAATTTAATCTCCTGGAAATCTGTTTGCATCTGTTTTATGGATTCCATTTGTTTTCTATGTTGGGTTTCCATCATGTTCCTCAGCTCCTCTCTAGATTTATTAATCATGTCTTGCACTATGGGCACAATCTCTGCTGTTATGAGAAATTATTTCTGATTTCATTTTTCCCAGACCCTCTTTTGTTGCCAGTTCAGGGAGTCCACATGGTTGAGTATTAGATTGTTCCATTTCATTTCCCTTTGGTGTTGCCTTAGGTGATCTGGAAGTCTGGTTTTGAGACTTGTTTACGTGTCTTCTCATTTTATGGGAGAGGGTGGATCTGCTGCTGGCACCTGTGCGGCTCACCTCCTCAGCGCTGGTGGGGTTGGAGGTCTGCTCCTTGGCCCTGGGAATGGTGGTATAGCAGCCCAAAAGGCTCAGCTCCTTGGTGCCTAATTTCCACATTTTTGTGATTTGTTTTCTCTGTGTCTGGTTCTTCTCTTCATTCCATTGTGGTTGAAGTAGATGCATTTTATTATTTCAATTTTTAAAAATTTATTAAGACATATTTTAGGGCTTAACGTGGTCTGTCCTAGAGACTGATCCACATACACCTGAGGAGAGTGTGTATTCTATTTTTGTCGGGTGAAATGACCTGTACGTGACTGACTGGTGGATGTAGTTGTTCTAGTGTGCTGTTCAAGTCCTCTGCATCTCTCTCCTGACTGATTGTTCTATTATTGAAACTGGGATATTGCCTTCAACTCTTGCTGTACAACTATTTCCCTTCAATTTTCTCAATCTTTGCTTCATATATTTTGGTAGTGCTGAGGTTTTATGCATATATAGTTACACTTGTTGCATCTTTGTGAACTGACTTCTGCACTCTTGCCAACACGAGTGCTGCTGTCAAAACTGTTCATCTTGGGCCAGGGATTTATCTCAGTGGTTCCAGTGCCTGGCTCGCAAGCTCCAGGTCCCAAGTTCAATCCCTGGTACCAAGAAAAAAAAAACTGTTCATCTCTCTCAGGGTTCTTGGTTCATTGGAATTTTTCTTGTAATAAGTTCAATTGAGCATCTTTTCATGGTTTAAAGTCTTTTTTTTCTTTTTTTAAAAAACCTGTATTCATATCTTTAGCTTCTTTTCTGTGTTAATCTTTTAATTTATTAAAGGAGTTAGTCCTTTGTTGCAATATGATTTGTGAGTATTCGTTTCCAAGTCTATCATTTATTCTTTGAGTGTTTGCCAGCTTCTATCAGGCAGAAATGACTGACTCATGTATCTCAATTTATAATTTTTATGAGTTTCATATAATAGCCATGGATTCTTTACTCTCAGTTTATTTATTTATTTCATTTCTTTTAGTACTTTTATTATTCTTTCTCTTACTTATGGTTAAACTCTTTCAGAGTGTATGTTGGTGCCAGTTGCGATGTAGGGATCCATATTAACTTATCTCTTCAAATTACCTTCCACTTATCCCAAAATATACATTGGCAAGTTGATCTATTCAATTAAGTTTTATTTGACTTGACGGTAAAAGTATTGTTTTATGTGCCAAGGCAGACTGCCTTCATCACAGAACTTTACACTAGAGGCCCACCCAAAAGTGCAGCTGTCCCGTACTTTGTTACCAAACCTGAAATTAGGAGAAAGAGCATCTAGATATTCCTTGCTAAGCAAGATGAGTAATTTATAATCAAGTCAAAACGTCTGTCTGCCCCACACTGACCTTCCATTCCAGTTTGGAAAATGGTGCTTATATACTTAGTTTATATCGCTTTGGTTTGGCTACTGCCTTGAAAACTCGCTTGATACCCTCAGTTCATTGATGACAGAATATACCCCCATTATAATCTGATGAAGACCACTCCAAAGCCAACTTTTTATCTGCTGACCTGAAACTCTGAATGTTTCTATTCTTATTTTGATATCCCAAAATATTTTCAAATCACTCATATGATAAAGAACTTGTATTTGAAACATATAAAGAAAACACTTAATGCCCAATGATAAGAAAACAAGCAACTTTCATTAAGAATGTTCAATTTTTACAAATATTTCACCAAAAGGATTAGATATATGGCAAACAAGCACAGAAAAATGTATTCAATATCATATATTGTTAAGGAATGAGATAGGGCTTCACATCTATTAGCATACTGATGAGGATGTAGAACTAGAACATTTATACACCACTGGTAGGATTGTATATTAAACATAGCTAAACATACCCTGACCACATAATCCAGCTATTCAACTCTGCTATGGTTTAAGTGTGTCTCCAAAAGTGTGAGTATTAGAACTTAACCTTTAAAATTATATGTTAATGGTATTAGGGTGTAGGACCTATAAAAGATGGTTTTCAGAGTCCTCATGAATGGATTAACTTGCTTTTTGATTAATGTGTATGGCAAGCTTAGCTTTATTATCAAACCAAGCTCTCTCTGGCATGTTTACTCTGTCCTACACGTGATACCCTCTGTCATGAGATGACACAGCAATGACAGAAATAGGCTATACCTTTCAGCAATAACTCTCAACTCCCCAGTCAAAAGACATAGTTTGGTAGACTAGATCAAACAAAAAAACCCTAATGGTATGTTACATACTAGAGGCAAATTTAATTCAAAAGTTATTCATATACTGAAAAACAAAAGGATGGTAAACAATGTTCCATGCAATGTGAGCTTGAGAGCCAGCAGGAGTAGCTATGTTATTTTCAGACAAAGTGGGCTTCAAGCTAAAACTGATCAGAAAGGGCGAAGATCACTCCATAGTGGCTCAGAGAACAATTCAACAGGAAGAGATTACAATTGTAAATATATGTGCACCAAATACCAGAGTGGCTAGCTTCATAAAACAAAAACTACTGGATGTAAAAGGTCAGATAAACACCAACACAATCACAGTCAGAGAACTCAGTACCCCATTTTCACAAATAGATGAACTACACAAAAAAATCAGCAAAGAAATACCTTTGAACAAATGGACTTAGTAAGTATCTACAGTGTTCCATCCTACAACAGAATACAAATTTTTCTCAGCAGTATACAAAACTTTGACCAAAATAGAGCACATACTAATAAAGCTTACTTAAATAATACAGAAGAATCAAAATTATCTCAGGTACATTATTAAATCCAAAGGAAACCACAGAAATTTTGCAAACAAATGGAGATAAAATAATACACTCTTGCATAATCAATGGGTCACAGAAAAACAGTTTCTAGAATCAAATTATAATGGCAGCAGTCTACCAGAGCCTGTGGGACATAATAAAAACGGTCCTGAGAGAAAAGTTTATAGCTCTGAATGGCCACATCAGAAAAACAGAATGAGCCCAAATAACTAACGCAATAATGCACCTTGAAGTCTTTATGTATTCTAGGTATTATTCATCTGTCCAAAGAGTAGCTGACAAAATTTTTCCCCATTCTTTAATTTTTCTCTTCACTTACTAGTTATTTCCTTTACAGTGCCAAAGATTTTTAATTTGACATAATCCCATTTGTTGATTCTTGGTGGTGCATCTTGTACAGATGGAGCTCTGTTTTTGTAAAAGAAAAAAGAAGTCCTTATCTATGTCTATGCCTTTAGAAGTTTTACCTATTTTATCCTCTAGTAGATTGCTCTGTTTTAATATCTAGGTCTTTAATCAATTTTGATTATGTTTTAGTATATGGTGTGAGATACGTGTGTAGATTTCTCTGCATATGTGTAACTAGTAGAAGTTTTGGATGGTTATTTTGGTATCAGACCCAACAAATCTTTGCCAAAGCCAATTTCATGAAACATTTCCCTTGTTTTCTCCTGAGAGTTTAGTTTTAGTTTTTATGCTGCATTTTGAATGAACCTTTGATCATGGTGTTAAGTAAGTATCCAAATTTGTTCTTTTGCACATAGATAGCCAATTTTCCTAGCACCATTTGCTAAAGAAATTATCCTTTCTCCTTGAATGGTTTTGGCTCCATGCTAAAAATCAGTTGACCATATAGACAAGGGTTTATTTTAGGTGTAATCTACTCTAGACATCTGTTTTCTGCCCCTACCACATTGTTAGTAAGCTTTGAAATCAGGAAGTGTGAGAACACTAACTTTTTATTTATTTATTGAGGGTTTTTTGGATATTCAATATCTCATAAGATTCTATATGAATTTTAGGATAGAGCTTTCCATTTATGAAAAAAATGTTAGAATTTTAATAGAGATGACATTCAATCTATTGATCACTTTAGGTGATATTGATGTCTCAACCATAATAAGTCACAATCTATAAATACAGGGTGTCTTTCCATTTATTTAGCTCTTTTCTAACTTTTTGAACAATGTTTTATCAATGGTTTTGTACAACTCTTTTACTTCCTAGGTTAATTAATAATTAAGTATGTTATTCCTTCCAGTGCTACTATAAATGGAATTGTTCACTTAATTTCTATTTTTATTGTTCATTTTAAGTATATAGAAATATATATATATATATATATATATATATATATATATATGTATTTGCAGTACTGGGGATTGAACCTAGGGCCTTTGCATTGAGTTATATCCACAGCCCTTTTTTCAATGTTTTTATTTTGAGAAAAGCAAATAGTCTATGTGATTTAATTTTATATTCTGAAACTTTCCTGAATTTGTGTGTTAGTTCTAACTCCATATGTGTGTAGTTTATAATATTATCTACATATAAGCTGATGTCATATGTTTCTTTCTTCCCAATTTGTGTCTTTCATTTCTGTTTCATGAATGATTACTCTGGCTATTTTTGGACTGAATGTTTGTCTGTTCCCCCAATTTATATGTTAAGCTCTAATCCCAAAGGTGGTGGTATTGAAGGTGGGGTTTTTTTCTTTTTTGCCAGAAATGATGTTGAATTTTGTCAAATGTTTTTTGTGCATCAATTGTAATAATCAGTTTTCCTTTATTTCATTAATGTGGTGGATTGCACAATTAAGATTCATATATTGAAGCATGTTTACATTGCATGACTAAAGTCCCACCCTTTCAATATGCTGCTCAATTTGATTTGGTAGTATTTTGTTGAAGACATCTACATTAATATTCATAAAGGATATTCATCTGTAGTTGTCTTTCTTTTAGTATGGTTGTCTGGTTTGGCTATCAGTGCAGTACTTACATCTTAGAATGAGTTAGAACTCTTCAAATTTTTGGAAGAGGCAGAGAAAGTCTGGTGCTATTTCTTCTTATGTATTTGGTAGGTTGTATCACTGAGACTGTCTGGTCCTAGGCTCTTCTTTTATTGGAAGTTTTTGATTATTGATTCAGCCTCATCACAAGTTATAAGTCTATTAAAAATTTCTATTTCTTCCTGATTTAGTCTGTCTTGGTGACTTTCCCATCCCTGGGGCAAAATGAATGGCACCCAAAACTTGAAGGAGGAGAGACTTATTTGGCTTGTGTTTTGGTCACCTGGCTGCAAGGCAGAAGTCTTGTTGGAAGGGCCTGGGCGGAGGACAGCTGCTCATCTTAGGACAGCTAGGAAGCAGAGAGGGAAGGAGGAGTCAGGAACAAGAATAGACCCTTCCAGGTCACAGCCCAGTGACCAGCCTCCAATCAGTCCCCTTTTCCTAACAGCAAGTGTAGCTCCCTGGTGACTCGACCACCTTCCAAGCACAGGAGGTTTGGAGGGACACTTTAGAGCTAATGCCTAACATAACCCTTGCAAGTTTCGTGTCCCTAGGGTTTCTGTCCATGCGGTCCAGGTCCTCCAAAGTGTTGTGTCCAGCTGTTTGTAGTACACTCTCACGATCCTCTATATCTCTATAGAATTGGAAGTCATGCTCCCACTTTCATTTCTGATTTTTGCTAATCTTAGCCTTCTCTATTTTATTCTTAGTCAGTCTAGCTAAAGGTTTGTTGATTTTGTTGTGTGTTTTTTTTGTGAAGAACCAACTTTTGGCTTCACTGATTTTTTCTATTGTTTTTCGATTCTCTATTTAATTTATTCCTGCTCTAATCTTTATTATGCCCCTCCTTCTGCTACCTTTGGGGTTAGTTTGTTCTTCTTTTTTCTAGTTCCTTAAAGTGTAAATTTAGATTGTGGATTTGAAATCTTTCTTCTCTTTGAATGTAAGCATTTGTAGCTATATGTTTCCCTTTCAGCAGTATTTCTACCATGTCTTATAAGTTTAGGTACATTGTGCTTCAAAATTCACTCATATCTAAATATTTTCTAATTTATTTTATCACTTCTTCTTTGATTCATTGGTTAAGAGTGTGTTTTTAAATGTCCACATATTTGTGACTTCTTCAGGGGTTGATTTCTAACTGGAAGTGGTGCTCAGAAGAGATACTTTGTATGGTATCAATCTTTCTAAATCTAGACAGTGTAGTTTTGTTTCCTGGAGAAACTTGGATGTGTATTTGCAAAGAATGTGCATTCTGCTTTGGTTGGGTGAGGTGTTTTGTATGTCTCCTGGATCTGGTTGGCTTATTGTGCGGTCTACATCCTGTCTTTCCTCACTTATCTTTTGTCTGGGGTTCTATTCATTACTGAAGTCTCCAACTAGTTATTCTGGTATAACTGC
The DNA here is from genome assembly GCF_053883595.1 of Heterocephalus glaber. Lineage (NCBI taxonomy): Eukaryota > Metazoa > Chordata > Mammalia > Rodentia > Bathyergidae > Heterocephalus > Heterocephalus glaber. The sequence continues at coordinate 1,621,381 of NW_028258315.1, forward strand.
AGTTTCTCCCTTCACCGAAGTTATTTTTGCTTCACATATTTTGGGAGTTTGTTGTTACATGTGTAAATGTTATATTATATTGCCATATTGAAACTTGTATTAACACATAATGTCCTTTGTCTCATAAATTTTTTACTTAAATCTATTTTGTATGATATTAGCATGCCCTCCCCTACTTTCTTTTGATTATTATTTGTATGAAATATCTATTGTCACTCTTGTACTGGCAAAGTTTTATATTTGGGGTTCTAAAATGAGTCCCCTGTAGGTAACATATAGTTGGATTATTTTAAAAATCCATTCTTCCAATCTGTCTTTTCATTTGAGAGTTTAATCTATGTACATTTAAGAAATTTACTGATAAGGAGGGAATTATTTCTGCCATTTTCAATATCTTTCTATAAGATTTATAGCTTTTATATTTCTTTCCTACATTAGTGTTTGCTTTTGTGTTTGATTTTTATAGTGAAACATTTTAATTGCTAATAAATTTTATTTTGTATATATCCTATAGTTATTTGTGGTTACTATGAAAATTATATTTAATATCTCAAATTTTAAAAGTTTATATTAAATTAATATTTAATAGCTTAAGGTCAATAGCATGCAAAATCTCTGCCACTATACAATTCTCCCCATCTTTCAGTTATTTGTCACAAATTATACAGGCTCACAGCAAATGAATAATAATTGTTTTTCTATGCACTTGTCTTTTAGATTATACAGAAACTAAAAATGGAGTTACCATCCACAATGATAATTACACTAGCTTTTTATGATTGTCCATGTAAATGACTTTTACTAGGGATTTTTATTTCTTTTTGTAGCTTTAAATTCCTTTCTAACATTCTTTCATTTCAACTTGAAGGATTTTCCTTAGCATTTCTTGCAAAGCAGGGCAAATAATTACAAACTCTCAGGTTTCATTTGTATGGGAATGTCTTAGTATCTTCTCCAGTTTTGAAAAATAATTTTGACAAATATAGAATTGTTAGTTGACATGTTTCTTCTAGCAACAGTTTGAATGTATTGACCCACTGCATTCTAATTTCCAAGGTTTTTGATGGGAAATATGTGGGAATTCTTAATGATAATCCTTTGTATGCATTAGTCACTTCTTTTTATTAACATGTATTAACTGTACAAATTAATGAGTGTCACTGTGACATTTTCATACGTACATATACCATGCATTGATATGTCCACCCTCCCTTCTACCCTCTCCCACCCTCTCCTACCCCCAGCTTCACCCCCTTCCCAGTCCCTGCCAGTTTCTCCTCTGCTTTCAGAGCAAGTCGTGAATGTTTTACTATTTTCCATATTCTCTCTGTCTTTGGCTCTCAACATTCTGATTACAATGTGTTTTGGTGTGGATTTCTGTGAGTTCATCCCACTTAGATTTCATTTTGAGTTTCTTGAATTTGCAGATTCATGTCTTACTTCTCATTTGAACTTCTCATATTAAACAGCTCTCTTTCCCTTTCACTCCCTCTTCTCCTTCTGGAACTCCCACAGTGCATATGTTGTTCTGTTTCTTAAGCTCTGTTTACTTTTCTTCAATATTTTTTCTTTCTGTTCCTGACTCAATAATTTCAATTGTTCTAACTTCAAGAGCACCAATTCTTTCTTCTGCCTGCTTATATCTGCTTTTGAATTCCCATAGTGAATTTTCCATTTTAGTTATTATGCCTTTCAATTCCAGAATTTTTTTTCCATTTATGTTTTCTGTGTTTTTATGGGTATTTTCTTTTTTCTTGTCTTTTTTTGGTACTGGGGATCAAACTTGGGACCTTCCACTTGCGAGGTAGGTGGTGGAACCACTGAGCTAAATCCCCGGAACGGTATTTTCATTTTTTTAATAATCATTTTCCTGAATTTGTCCATGTCTTCCTTTAGTTCTTTGATTATCTGTAAGATAGTTGTTTTAAAGCTTTTGTCAACTATTTTCCACTTGATCTTTTTCATGAATTGTTTTGTCAATTTGTTTCTTTTATTTTGTTCAATTGTTTTGTTCAATTGCGAGTCTATACTTTGTTGTTTCTTTGTATGCCTTGGGATTTGCTTTTGTGGAAAATTGGATATTTCAATCTTATAGTGTGGTAACTCTGGAAATTAGATTCTCAATTGCCCAGAGTATACTAAGCTTTAAAAATTGCTGCAGGGTTTTCAGGAATAAGACTAAGAAATAAACTCAAGGATTTTTCAAGTATTTTCTGAGGCTGCATCTTTTCCTGGTTGTACATAGTTCTAGGTTTCTTCATATAAGCAATTTCTTTTGTGTGCCCTAAGCCTTAAATGTCGGATAAGCCTTTTTCTGAAACCCAGAAGCCTTCAAATAGACTGTGGAGTTCCTAAATCATTATATCAGACAGATTTTGGCAGTGTAATTGTGTTTCAGGTGGAGAGATAGATTCTCGGAGCTTCCTACACTTCCCATCTTTGGTCATCCCCTAGATTAAATTTTATAAATCTCTTAATCAAATATTTATTTTATATGTTACTCTGGGTTTTAAAAAATTAAATAAATATTTTTAAATGAAAACAACAAAACCAGAATTAACTCAATTCTCCTTCAACATCCCAGTAAAAACAATCTATGGTTGGTTGTACAAGTTCACAAATCAGTGAATACACTGTGTGATGCCCCATGGCCAACCAACCTGTTACTGGAGTCTCTACTACAGACCCACTCCTCAGAATCCCCCATACAGGTAGATTGCTTTCAGTAGGCTAAATGGGAAACAGTAGAGTTGAATGCTTTTCAAATTGTTTTTTTCTGGGGGGGTGGGCAGCATCTCACTATATAGCTCAGGCTCACAACTTTCCTGCCTTAGCTTCTCAAGTACACCACCAAGTCAAGCATTGTTAGTGGAATGCCTCAGTGATACATTATATTTTTCTTGGTAGAGTAATCTATAAACAGTCCTTCTATTATCACATTAACTTTAGCCCTCATCAAATGAGTCATATGAAATAGGAACATTAATTTAATGAATATATTCCAATACTATTTTGAAAAACTATTGCCATTATACTCCATTGGTCATCATTATCACACACAAAAAATAACATCATGGTATATGTGGTGTATATCCAGTTATTTAAATCTCTTTATTTTACTCATTGATATTTTATTATTTTTAATACAGAAGTTCTGATTGTACATATTTTATTAAGCTTAAACCTAAGATGTTCATGTTCATTGGTGCAAGTATAAATGCTATTTTTTTTTCAAATTCAATTTCTTTTTCATTACTATTCTATTTAAAAACTATTGATATTTTTATATTCACCTTATATCTGTAGTATATGTTAAGGTTATATACTAGTTCTAGCAGTTTTTATATATTATTTGTGATTTTCTATGTAGGTAATAACATAACCTACAAAGAAAGAGTTTTGTTTCTTCCTTTCAGTCTGTATTCTTCCCACCTTATCCCGCATTAGTGCACAGGTAGGATTTCTACTGTGACGTTAAACAGGAGCAGTGAGGGCATTGGTCCTTCCTTGTTCTTGTTCATAAAGGAAATACTTAAGTTTTTCACCATTATGTATGGTATTATCAACAGATTTTTTTGTAGATACCCTTTCTCGGGTTGAGAAAGTTCCCTTGTATTGTTAGTTTGCTGTTTTTAAAATCAGGAGTGGATACATTTTTTTCCAAATCTAGTCGAATAATGACTTTCTTTTTGAGTCTATTGATATGTTGAATCATGTTGTTTGGTTTCCTGATGTTTGAACAAACATTGCATTCATGGGATTAAGCCCATCTGTCGTGATTTACTACACTTTCATTATATCATTAATTTGATTTGCTAAACTTCATTGAAGATTTTTGTGGCTATGTATATATTGTAAATTGGAGTATCAATTTCTTTTCTAGAATCATCTTCATCTACTTCTGGTGCCAAGGCAATTCTGGCTTCAAAAAACAAGTTGAGAATTGTTCTTTTTCAATTTTCTGGAAGCTTTCAAACAGAATGAAATTCCTATACATGAACAAACCTTGAAAGTACTATACAAAATTAAGTAAAACAATGATGCTGTTTGTGTGTACTTGGTACTATGTCTCCTTTATATGTTTGGTAAATCCACCACTGAAGCTATCTGAGTACAATTGAGTGCCGTTCAGTACATTCGCAATATGTGACATCAGCACCATCAACTTCCATAACTTTTTATCACCCCCAAAATAACCCCTGTCATCCCTTTCCCCAGTCTCTGGTAATCTCTGTCCTATTTTATGTCTCTGTGAGCGTTACAACTCCAGACGCCTCATACAAGTGAAATCCTACCATGTTAACCATTTTTCCTGGTTTATTTCACTCAACCTAACGTTTTCAAAGTTCATCCATGCATCAGAATTTCACTCCGATTCCCTTGTATGACCCACCACACTTTGCCTCTCCGTCCGTTTGTTGATGCACATTGGCTGCTGACACCTTTTTGCTGCTCTGCACGCTGGTATGCAGGCCTCTGAGTTCCTGCTCTCAATTCTGTTGCATATGTACCCAGGCAAAGAGCACCCGTTCCTGGAAATGGCCATGGACAGTATGGCTCTTTTGCTAGGTAACTCATTTGGAAAGTTGGCTCAATCTGGGCAGCAGCCGAGTTGGATCTGGTTCACTGTTGCTCTGTTCGACCTCAGAGCATGAGTGGCCCCAGGTTGCTCTGATGTTCTATTGGGCATAGGCTGGTGCCAGCTCACGGAGAGTTTTCCTCAGTCTCCTCTCCATCTTCAGCTTGGCCTTCCTGGTGCTTCCGACCCAGCTTCCAAGAGCTTCTGTGCTCTTGCCAACTTTGTTGTAGACTGTTGCACACCGATTCCTCGCTGGGCGCTTCATGCTCTCCGCCACCCTTTGGCTCAGTGTTGGGATTCTGCTGTTAACTCGCCTTGGAAGACGATCTTTCTCACCTCTCCCTCTTATCTTCCCATCTCCCAACACCTTTTGTAAAAATTACAACAATAACATGCCATGACCAACCATGGTGGCATGAACTCCTCCCTCATACCAGGTAGAAATGTAATCATTTTGGGCACAACCACAGTATTGTGATTTTTCTGGAAGCCATTTAGCACAGCTGAGTTGCATTGAGTTTGCTGCATTTTCTCATGAAGCAAGGCTCTATGTTTTCCATTCGGATAACCCAGAGGCACTGAGACTCTGGAGCCCAGGTGGTAGCAATCATTACTTCCCCACTCAACCTGCTCCTCTGCCTTTGGGAGTGAGGCCACCATCCATGCAGTTTCCCAAGCTAGGAACACAGGAGTCAGGCTTGGCGCCTCCCTGCCCCATCCCCTACCTGCAATTACTCTCCTGTCCTGTGAATCTCCTGCTTCGTTCTCCTTACCTGGCACCCTGCCCTCCATCCATACTGCCTAACTCAACTGCAAGCCCACATGATCTTCCATGGCTCTCTGCCACATTCTTCTATCTCCTCTCCTCCAGCCCTGCCTGCTAGATCAGGATGTCCTCCACAGGGCCCTCAAGACGTTGATTCTAAACCCACATACTTTGAAGCCTTCCCAAGGCCTCTGGGAAGATGCCCCATTCCTGGCATGGCATCTGAGGACGCTCTGTATCCATCCCTGCCTCCTGTCTGTGGAGTTCCTGTCTCTCCCCATGTGGGAGTCTACCTTCAGGTCCCCAAAAGTGTGTGGTCCATCTTGTCAACAGGCCTTTGTGTCTACAGCATCTCTGTTTGGAAAGGTCCTTTTCCCAGTCTTCTGCATCAAGCTAATGACTTTCTCCTCATGGGATACAACCAGACAGGTAGCTGTTGGGACAGAAAGCCCTGTGTGTGAATGCTGGCTCACCCGTTTGTTCAGCCTCCCTGGCCTAATGTTCTTATCCATAAATAGGAGAAAATAATGTCACCCTTTCAGGATTGCTGGGAGGAACTAGGAGCGGCCAACACAAATGGGCTGGTGTGAACACCAACGCGTGTACCTCTTTTTATAGGCCAAATAGGACTTTAAGTTCTTTACTCATATTAACTAATTTGTTGTTTTACCGTGCATTCAAGGCTCTCCTCCTCTATGCAGCCTATCCTGGTTTCCCAAGGCCTGATTAGATGCCTTTGCTGATTATTATCTGTCTCCTGCTGTGGACTCTGCTCACCCTTCGCTGCCCTACAGGTGTCCTGGAGGCTGGCACAAATGAACACATTGCTTCAGTGTCCAGGGAGGCGTGGTTTTCAAGTGAGATCAGAGAGTAGTTGGTGAGCAAGACTGGGAAATTTTTCCCCTGCCTGCCCCAATCCAGCCGTGTTTCGGGCAGCAGCTGTGTCTCTCCCTGTGTTCATAGCTGGAACTGTTGCAACAAAACATCCCAGATTCTGTGGTATAAATGACAAGAAATCATCTCCTCACAGTTTGGGGCAAGAAGCCCAAGATTGAGGGGTCGTTAGGGCTGACTTCTCATGAGGCCACTTCCTGGCTTGCAAGTGGCATCTTCTGCCTGTGTCTTACGGTCCTTCCTCCATGTGTTTGTTCTGATCTCTTCTTCTAATAAGAACACCCTCAGATTGGATTGGGGCCCAACTTAATGACCTTGTTTTACATAAATTACCCTTTTAAAGACTATCTTCCAAATTCCATCACACTCTGAGGCACTGGCTATTAGGGCTTCCGCCCAGGAATTTGAGGGAGACATGGTTCACCCTGTGACACTCCCCACCTACGGTTCCTGTGGGGGCCCCTCTGCCATGGCCTCCGCACCCACTGGGCTTCCAACTATTTTCTCATCCTTCCCCTCTGAAGCGTGGAGATCAGTAAAAGCTTCCCCTTCCCACCAGCCTCCAGAACCTTTGTCTCTGGGCTTCCGTCCACACTGGCACAGCATCCATGCGTGAAGCCCCCGCAGAGCCTCCACCTCCCTGGCTGGACTCTGCTTCTGGCCTGGAGGCTGCAGAGAGCCTTTCCTGTGATTCCCTCGGCCTCTCTCCTGTTCCTGCCCTCAACACTCGGCCAGACCACGGATTCCTTCCCCGCATTCCCTGTTGGGCTGTGAGTCGCTTGGAGATTAAAACCATGACTTTTTACTTTTGTATCTTTGGAGCCTTCCTGGGTTTCTGCTGCATGCAGGCATGCAGTGCTGTCTGTCTGATGTCATCACTGAGCAAGCTCCCCCGGCCCGCGCTCACCCACCACTCTGTCCAGGCTCATTCCTCTGGCTTTCTAGCAGATCACGCCTGGACTATGGAAATGGATTCCCAGCAGAACTCGCCACTCCCGCCTTTCTGCTGTCAGAGTTTATATCCACGTGTCCCCCAAGAGCTGCATCCGCTCGTAGGTGGGGCTTCTGGAAGCTGATTGGATTATGAGGGCTTGGAGCATGGCTGTTAGGAGCTGGGGCCTGACTGGAAGAGGCCAGTCCCTGGGTGTGTGGTCAGGAAGGGCTTATCTGGCTCCCAGCTCCTCCCTGTTCCTCTGCTTCGGACCCACCAGGACGTGAGCAGCTCTCCCCACTAGGCTCCTCTGCCCTGTTGTTTCTTCTTTGGAGCTGGCCAACCATGGACTGGAACATGAGCCAAAGTAAACCTCTTCTCCTTTAAGAGGGAGGTGTCAGATATCGTGTGTCACCAACTGGGAAAGTCACCGTGAAGCCTGCCTTCAGCACTGCCCCAGTTTACTGCTGACAGATTCGCCTTCCCTTCTGCCCCTCGTCACCACCCACGGTCCAGAGCCTCCTGTGCTCTCAAACCTCGGTCTACAGGAAGAGGCTGTTGCCCTCCTAGGCTCCAGTTGGAATTCTACCCTGCCTTCTGGGGCCGACGTTCAAAATCATGATGAGAGCACATAATGGTAAGAGTCACAAGGTTTTCACAGCTTCTCGGAGATGGTTTTGAGGGAAGATATTCAAATGGAACCTGACGTGCTTACTGACTTGTTCTGGGAAATATCCAAATGCATTTCCCTCTGTGGAGAAATATTGACAGTGACTTTCCTCAGCCCATGTTTCCCTTCTCGAACGCATCCACTGACTTGATTAGAAGCTGGTTCCTGCCATGTGTGAAAGCTGAAACTGCCTGGCCCTGCCCAGCAACAGGAGGCAACTGCTGCTTTCTGGCACTGGCAAATGGAGAAGAAAGTGCTCAAATGATAAATATTTTTCTCCAAGCTAACGTCTATTTCAACAAAACACGCCGCAGATTTAGAGAACTGGCTGTCCTGGATTTCTAGGGCAGTGGGGTTGCTGGGACCCTGGACACTTGGTTTTAAAATCAGGAAAATCCATGGGCTGGGGATTTAGCTCAGTGGTTTCACTGCCTGCTGCGCAAGCACAAGGACCTGAGTTCGATCCTCAGTACCAACCAACAAACAAACAAACAAATAAAATCAGGAAAATCCTGAGCCAACCAGCTCAAGTTGGTGATCCCAAATGACAGGAGCCTGACACCAAGTCACAGAACCAAATCATCCCCTCTGCATGGATGACTAAGCATCCTAAAAATGAGAAAAGTGACACATTGAAAAGAATAGAAGGAAACTGATGCAAACTAAAGCCATATGTGTCTTTAAGGAAAGAAGAAAAGAGAACACCGTATTTAATAGGTAATCAGAAGGCACTGTGTTGCTCCATACTAGTAGCCTCCCCCCCAGAGGAGATCCGTGACTTCTTTAGCCGTGGGTGCTCAGATATGTGACTCTAACCATCAGTGAATACATACACTGATGGTGAATTCCACAGCTGCTATTGTCAGGAAGGGAAAAAACATACTTTTATCCAAGAAGATGCTTCACACTACAGCTTGAGTAAAATACTAACCATGCCAACAGCTCCTCATCCTTTTTGCTTGGTGGTCATGACTGCAACAAAAACAGCAAGATTCTAAAAGCAAATGTTCACTCAAATTGTTTTAAAGCATTGCAGTGAGGAAAGATGTCTGCATATGAGACGGCCTTAAGTATCAATTGCCCCCCTACTGGCTGCCCTGCAGCCCTCAGCAGACCGGGTTGGAACCACACTTAGCAGTGATGCGGGTCTCTGTGGAAACAGAGACGCTACATCACCTCTGAGAGAAACTGTGCCTTCACTTGAGAAAAATCACCACAGTGGACCCGTTCACTGCATAGGAAGTAAAATAAGTGCTGTCCTGCCCAGTGTTTGGGGTGGGGAGGAGGAACTGAAGTCATTATCAAATCAGACCCCCATACTTCTGATGGACACCGTTCTGGTCTATTCAGTCACACAAACCGAAGGAAAATCACCACCGGTCTGTTTCTTAGCCCGGGCTCGGTCGATTTCCTCACAATTTACAGGATTTTGATGATGAATACCTCATGAAGACAACGATAACTCTGAACAAGTGTAAAACCCAGTGGTGCTCGCTAGTGACAGTGTTGAGTCCTGCGACATGGACTTTCCCTCTCGTGGTGTGCATCGTTTCACTTGGGACATTCCACTCTCTCAGGAAACCCCCTGCTCCCTCCGACCACCCCCACCCAGACACTTTCTCGGGTTTCTACCTCCAATTCAATTTTTGTTTCATATAAAGCAGTGAGCAGCAAAAGCACTGAGGCCAGTGCCAGGCCCTGGTCCAGGGCAGAGCCCCCTAAGGACAGGCAGCAGGCAGGTGTCCAGGAGAGCACCCCGGCAGCGCCGGGGCCAGGGCTTCCCTGCTGGGGCATCCTCAGCGCCCGACTCCTCTGGGCCCTGCAGACAGTTGAAGAAGCAGACGCGAGCCTCAGACACAGCGCCTGGCTGGGCAGGGGCAGCGAGTGCAGACAGAGGGGTCTTCCGGCCAGGGATGCTGCCAGGCCACCCCACTGTCCCCACGAGGCTTCAAGGAGCTGTGGCTTGGGCTGCAGCTCCTCATGCCCAGGTGAGTCCAGGGGAGCAAGCAGGCCCCAGTTGGATCCGATGCTTGTCCAGGCAGATGGAAGCGAAGACGACTCTTCTACTGAGGCTAAGAGGAGAGCACTGGCTTGGATTTTGCTAATCACAGGGAGCTACATAAGCAAACGTGAAAAATTGTTGGGTTGTGTTTTTGTCTTTTAGAACCATGAACAGTCTGAAGGACCTAGTTTGCTGTCAGGTAGCCTTGCCTGGGCAGTGAGGTGCAAGTACAAGGCTCCAGTGCAACCATTCCAGACAAGGAAAATAACCACAGGCAACAGTCACACACAGGTGCATACACCAGGCATGGCGTTTAGACTGCACCTCGAAGGACAGCATGCTATGAATGGGAAGAGGAAGAGGCCCAGAAAGCCTCGGGCTGCAGCCACAGCTGCCAAGATAAGAGCCCAGAAGCACACGAAAGCACCAAGTGCAAGTCTTTCCCACCTCCCTCCCTCTCCCTCTCCCTCGCTCTCCGCTGTCTGAGTGTGCACGGCACGTATTTCAGAAATGAAAGACAATAGAATTTTGGTCACTCCCAGATCCCAGAACCAGCCTACATGGAAGTCACCTTGCTCTAGAAACACGGAGCTTCAGAGCACCCCACCTGTAAAAGCCTGAAGTATTTGTGCACCCCACACGTTGACAAACCCAACAACCTTCCAGCTGTGTTTCTTTATTAATAAGCATCCGTCTGCTCCCCACACACTAGGAACTATGGCAGGTGCTACTGCTGATCACCAGTCTGTCCCTGCCTGCCTGCATACAGCTGCCCTTTAGGGAAGACTGTGCGTTGCTAAGGCACAAGTCTTGTGTTCTTGATATTGTCAGGTAAAAAAAGCCAAAAATCAAGACCAGACCAGGCCACAACAAGCCTTTATTGCAGGGATGATCTGCTGGGCTGTCTCTGAACAAAGGAGAGACAAAAGCAATATGGCGGGGGCCGGGAGAGTCTTTTATGGAGACTGGGGTGGGGTTTGTAGGGGCTGAGGCGGGGTTGAGTGAGGTAGTGACTAGGGAATGGAGGAGCCGGTGAAGTCACTAGGTGGTAGGAGGTGAGTGAGTATTAGGTTACTCTCTAGGCGGGAACAAGGGCATGCTGGGAAGAAGGGTTTGTTCTTTGGTGGGAGCAGCCATCTTGGCATGACGTCACACAGGGGAGGGAGCAAGGCACGATGGGAAGAGGGCAGCTACTCTACATAATAGCTGCTGAGGTGGTGGGAGACCTATCTGACGGGGGGGGGGGGGGGGGGGGGGAAGGTAACTCCCAAACCTGCTAAATATCTGAAATGCAAGTTCATGTTCTTGAAACAGAAGAATGAATTCTAGGGAACAACGGAGGTTAAGAGTAGAAAATTGTATTGAGAGAAAGATAGCTCCTGCCTAAAAGAGACCGAAAGGGGACTGGAAAGTGGGTTGTTCGCCCATCCTGCTTTCCATGGTGTTTTATACGGCAAAGCCATGAGGTGAGGCGGGTACAAAGTGGGACAAAACCATGACCAACCAATAAGATTACAAGTACAGTCACCCAGGCAATATTGATTAAATGGGGCTCCAATGGGAAGACAAGTCCCATAGAAAGAGTTTCCCATTTAGAATATCAATCCCTGCTATCTGTCTCTAGGGGAGGTAGTACCTGTTCTCTTTTCTATAATGCTAATCAGTGAATGCGCCTCAGTTGCTCTCCATGTTGGCTCCCCGCTGTGTTGGCTCCCGAGGGCTGGTGCCTTGAGGCCCCTGTCGGACTGCCTAGGGGATCTCTAATTAACTTACCAATCTGCAATATCACCACCTGGAGGCTGACCGCAGGGTCCCCTTCCGACTAGTGTTTGGAGCCAGAGCTTGCCTTGCTGCCCTTCGCTTGGCCCTTTCAGTGTGCCTTCTGACTTCGGTCCTGCCACCCTCGCCAGCCCCCCACAAGCCCCGCACGCTATTTCCTTTTATCTTTTTCTGGTGCTGGGGCATGGAGCCCAGGCCTTGAGTATGCTGCGCAAATGCTTTGCTCTGGAGCTGAGCTCCCAGCCTGGAGCCCTGCAGGCTGACAGACTGTGGACTCCCAGCGCAACAAGTGCCTGGCAGCGCTGCTTCCTTTCTGCTCCCCAGATCCCCAACCCCCTTGCTCCTCCCCGCTCACTCACCTGGACACCTGCTCCGCTCTTCTTCCCCGGCCACATTCTTCAGGCCCCTGTGCCTGAGCCCTGGACCCCCAAACGCTCTAAGTGACCGGAGGGAGCCAACTTCCCGAGAACTGAGGCTGGTGGCCTGGAAAGGCTGAGGACATGCACCACAGTGGCCAGGCTTGGGGTGTGCCCTGCGCAGTGGGGGACACAGCACTTCTTCTCTGGCCCAGAGGTGGGAAGTGTTCCTGCTTGGGTGTTTGCGTGTCAGACCCCCCTCTCCTCTCCGCAGCTACTAGTCTCCCTTTCTTTAACTTTCGGTCCATGCTTTCCCTAAGCTAGCTCCCTCCTTTAACTTGGTTTTCTGTTTTTGTTTCTAACGTAACCTCATTGCATACTGCTCATCAAATCGCTGGAGAGTGTGGACTGTTTCGAGGGAGAGCACTAGGAGAATCCTGACCGTAAGCAGCACACAGTCAGCAGTAGATTGCATTCCCGGGCCTGACACCAGCTTGGCTTCTTCCTTGTACCTCATGAGAGCATGAGAGTATTTCAATTCATTAAAAGTAGTAAAGAGTGAGGTGATCGTAGACGTATACACTAAGGTGATATATGTAAAATAGTAACATAAAACAATCCCTACTGAATTTTAAGCGTGCTGCTTTTTCTACATGGACCACCTCCCCAAAATGCCTGAAACTAAATGTTTGAAACGTATATGCCTTTACCATTCACCATCCATCCAGATCAAAATGTAAAGTTTTGTTTAATGATTCATCATATGCACAGAATGCCCCTAAAACATAATTATTTATTATGATCCTTGTCTCTTTCCTTCCCATAAGGTCATGGAGAAAATCACGCTTGTGTATTAAACGGCCAGTCATATTAGCTTCTGGTTTGATTTGTTCTTATTTGACGCCTAACCTAAGAATTCCTCAGAGAATGCACATGATCTCCTAGTGTGGATATAACTGATACTGAGATTGGGAAGTCATTCCTGAGTTGAGTTACCCGACCCATCTCTCCATCCCAGATGACGGTGGGAGGAGCTCCCTAAGGTGGGAGACAGGGAGACTTGCTGATGTTGAAGCACAGAGGTGCTGCTGGAGTGTAATGAGTGGCCCAGGGGTGCTTCTGAACAGTCCCAACAGGCAGGATGACCCCGAGAATGATCTGCTGGGGCCCGAGTATCAGCAGTGCTGAGGCTGAGCAACCTGGATTTCGGCATGTCCAAGAGGAAGACTGGGTGACCCTTTCTCACTGTCAGAGGTTTATCTCAGTTCTCTGAAATCACCACCAAGCCCCAGTGATTTGGCCAACTCTGAGGGTTGAGCATTGCTTGTGCACTTTTACACATTCCCCACCTTAAAGCTCAAGGACATTGCGCACTAGATACAGTGCTGATTGTCCGTAGCCACGTGGAAGTGTGGGCCTGGCGGGCCCCACCACATGCGCACCGGTGGCTGCTTATTGTGTACAGGTGAATGCTTCCTTACCTGGGGAAATGTGTGCCAATATGTGGCACATATATTTCCCTATTTGCCAATATGTGTGATGTTGGCAGTGCCGAGAGGGAAATCCATTAGGCTTGTGGCACTTTAAACATTTTATGAGTGAGACAAAACACAAATGAATACACAGGTTTTAGTTTGGATGTGAAACATTCTATTTGTTTAGGAATTTCCTCTCTTCTCTCCTTTTCACCATCAGGAAACAGAAAAAAAAGTCATAAAACTGCAAGACATGAAAAACTGATAATTATTTTGTTATGATGGAGAGGTAAGGTGGATGAAGAAAGAGAGAGAGAGAGGGAGAGGGAGAGAGAGAGAGACTCCTGTGAAGGGAAGCACTCCCTCACACACAAAGAATATATTTTAAAATATAATTCTTTTGCCAAAAGAAAATTTTAACACATTGAAATGAGCTTGGGCATTAGGACCTACTAGAGGCTCCTGAGTGCCGGTCACAGCACTGGCTCTGACAATTAGGAGACGGCCTGGCAGGTTCTGAGCAATGGTCAGGTGGATGGTACGAGCCAGAGAGAGTGCATAAGAGAAGAGATGCTCCCAGCGGAAGGCAGATGAAAGGGTGGGTGGGTTGGTCATTTATGGGCGGCACCAATTGAGGAACTGCTCCTGTTCTAGAAAGTTCCTGTGACTCCTGGAAACAGGAGCACAAGGGAGCCCGGAAGAATCAGAAGCAACATGCTCATTGCTGGATAGGACCTTCCACAATGCAAAGCTCCACGCTCTCATTTTAGGGTCTGAAAAAGCTGATTCGGAAAAGCTAGTCATTTTGCTCAAGCTCACTCCGAAACCAGGGCCAGGCTGGTCCCGGGGTTCCCCAGGCAGCCCGGGGACCATGCCATGCTGTCCCCAGGGAGGGTGGCAGTGCAACACTGGTGTGGGAGCAGAGGAAAGAGGGGCGCAGCGCAGGGCCAGAGGGGAGCCGGGGGAGGAGGGCAGAGGCTCGGTGCGCGTGGAGGGGCGCGCCTTATGTGTGGGGTTCGGGTCCCTTGTGATGCCCGGGATGGCACACAAGGGCAGAAGTCACAAGGGACAGAGTTTGCATGCTTCAGGACCTCTCTGCTGTCCCCTCCGCCCACCGGAGCTCCGGAGTTTATCTGGTAAAGGATGACTAAGGCCCTACTTTGCTAGGTGCTGCTGGGCTGTAGTAGTGCATAAGACACACAAGGTCGTTCTTTCTCAGGAGCTCGCTGTCTAGTACGTATGATAATTTCTGATCAGTTAAATGCTATGAAAAATAACAAGAGTAACACGATAACCTCAGAGGCCTCCCTTGACAGCAGGAGGTCAGCTGAGGCCTCTTGGAAGAGGCGACCTTAGGAATGAGACCTCAAGGACAAGCGGGCTCTTGGGAGAGCCCGGCCTGTAAGGTCCGGCTGAGGGTGCAGCCCGGCAGGGGGTCCCGGAAATGCAGCAGCAGAGGTGCGCCAGGCTGCCTCCGCTGGGGGCACGCCTGCATCCAAGCACGAAGCACCTACTGTGTGCAGGCCTTTTGCTAAGTACACAAACACGAAACTGAGAAACGCCGGGCTCGAGGAACTCTATGCCGAGGACCCCGGAAATTCAGGAAACCCGAGACACCCGAGCAAGCTTGCGACGGTTAGAAAGCGAGCCACCCACGACAGAACCACGGCAAGACATCGCCGCGCTCCTGGGCGGCCAGGGCCTTTCCGGGCGATCATTCACACGGCCGGGCGCTCTGGGGGGTCACTCGGCCCACGCCCCGCAAAGCCGCCGCGAGCTGTGAAGTCAGAGACCCGGACACCTGCTCCCCACGTAGGAGGGTCAGGGCTCCCCCAAGTGAGTCAGGAGCCGCTCTGGGCGCCACCCCGGCTGGGTGGGCGGGGCGGGGCAGGGCCACAGGAATCCCCGGCCCGGCCGAAGACGTCGGGCGCAGAAACCCCAGGCCAGGGCAGCTGGGACTAGCACCGAGCCCGGGGCCTGGGGTGGGGGCAGGCAGGGCCCGCGGGTAACCGGCTGCGCGTGCGCGAGGGCCTCGGGAGGCTCCGCCCTTCGCCCGGCCCCGCGGGGGCGCGCAGGAGCCCGGCTCCCGGCGCGGGGGCGCGCGGCCCGGCCCTTTCCCGGCGCTTCCCGGCGCGCCCCGGCGGGCGGGCGTGTGGCCGCGCTGTCGTGGCATGCCACTCGCCGCCGGCCACCATGGGGAACGGCATGAACAAGGTAACGCGCGGGGCCCGGCCCGGCCCGGCCCCGACCCCCGGCCCCCGGCCCGCGGCGCAGCTGCCCTCGGCGCAGTCCCGGGCCCCGCTGCGGCTTCCGGACGCCCCACACCCACGGCCCGGGAGCGCGCGCTCGCGTCTTCGCTCGGTCATTTCCCCTTTTCTCCCAGACTTTTTTTTCTGCGTGCACAGATGAGTGGCTCAGGTAGATGGAGAAGTTGACAGAAGCCCAGCCCTGGTTCTGAAGGGGCGAACAGATCCGGGGGTGGCTGATCCCGGCTTGAGCGGCTCCGGCAGCCTTGAGCAAGTCCGCGTCGCGCTCGCGTCCCCGCCCGCCGCCGCTGCTCCCCGGGCCCACTGTGGCGGGGCGGCCCTCCTGCTACCTGGCGTTTCCCACCGACCGCAGGGTTCAGGGTTTTGGATTTGGTGCTTGCTGCTGGTTGAAAGGGAATTCGTGGGAGGCTTTTAGGCAAGAGCCTCCCGACAGGTCTCGGAACGGTCCTGGGCCAGCGTGGCCTCTGCCTCCTGCCTCTCTTCTTCCCGTGTGCCGGTTCCTGCCTCCACCAGCACTGCTTCCAGACGGGGCGGGGACCACGCCATCTCCCCCTCTCTCCCCCATCTCTGTGTCTGTCTCAGTACGGGGTCAGCAGAGGTCCGGTTCCGTCAGCAGGAGCTGCTCCCGTGAAGTCCGGCTGGCCGAGATCAGAGTGGCAGGCCGGTCCTGCTGTCCGCTTGGCCCTTGGCGTCCATCCCCCCAGGTCTCTTGTCCTTGAGATCCAGTTCCTGAATGAGCTGCTGTGGTTCCAAGCCTGCTGTCACTCACTGGGTATTCTGGTCACCAGAATTTTGTTCTTTTTCTTTTGGTCAGTGATGAAGTTGGAAACAGTGTCCCTCTCCCGATGACGACTTGCTTTATGACACGTGACAGGGACGTCCCTCACAGGCGTGCAGCTCCCCTGCCTTCTGCTCACGGTGGCCACCCCTCAGCTCACCTCAGTTCTGTGGTCCGCTCTGGCTGGCAGCTTCCCTTCGGTCACAGTTTTCCCACTTTGGTTGTTAACTTTCCACCTCGTTTTACATTTAATTTTAGCATTTTTGTATTATAATTCAAAAATTAGATTTAGGAATGCAATTGATGGCCGAAGGAAGCAAAACTCACTTCATCCTTTTCGGCAAAAGCAGTAATATTCATATCTTGCTATTTAGCTTTGGGTAATACTAGTTTATTGTCACAGTTGTCTTGTCCCGTAAATACAAGGTGCAGAGACTCCAGGACCCGATGCACCCGAATCCTGTGCTTCCTGCGCCCTCCCTGGGAGGGACAGGAGGGGTCCAGGGCAGAGGGCCCCCTTGGGGTCCTCCACAGAACCGCCACTGTGGGCCCGCGTGTGCAGTAGAAATACAAAGTGGGCCATGTGTGTAATTTTACCATTTCTAGTGGCCACATTTAAAAAGTAGAAACAGGTGAAATTCATTTTAATAATATATTTTATTTATCTAGACATATTTAAAACATTGTCATTTCATTATGTAACTAATACGTACATTGGAATATTTACGAAAATAGTATCTCACTGGGGACTGGCCATATTTTAAGTGCTCAGTAGCCACTTTGTCAAAAGTTTACTGTATTTACTGCACAACACAGGTTCTGTGTGCACACGTGTGTGTATGTGGCAACTACAAAGTGGAGGGCTAGAGGCTCTGAAGGTTAAGACAGACGATTTCAAGAGAGTGGCAAAGGTAGATGCATCTAACGCAGCCTCGGGGGACCATGCACTGCAGGCAGAGTGAGTGCTGAACCTGAGATCAGAAGACCGACCTAGGAAGTCACTGAGTGCTAAGAGGTTGGGAGCCCACAGCTAAGAGCCTCAGCTTGAACTTCTCCACCTGCTACTGTGTAACTTGGGGTGGAATGGGATGGGGCTTCCTGTTTTCTCCAACTGTCAATAGACAAAGCCAAGATAATGACTGATTTATGGAATCCGTGGTGGGCGCTAACCCACTGTGTTTTTCTTTACAAATAAAAAGATGTGATGTCCTTAGAACTAAAAAGCAACTCAGGAACCCTGAACTTTCTGAGACAAGACGTCTTTCTCATCTCATATAAACTGGTCATCCTTGTCAAAAGATTTAGGAACTAAACAATGTAGAGGCCACTCTGACTGCTTTATGGGTAGCAGTTTTTCATTTTATATTTCACATCCCCAGACTGGATCTCCTCATTATCACCTTCCAGTCGGTCCCATGTGTTACAGAGCCGGTGAGGGAAAGCGGCTTCTGTGAGGGATGAGGAAATAGAAGTGGCAACGCTGGAATTTGGGCTCTGGTGTTTTCAGCCTCACGTCAGGGGCCCGCACGCTGTAAAATCCCCTCAGGCCTGTGCCCAACAGATGGACACCCGCATTGTGACAATCCAAACTCGCCAGACCGTGACAGGCATGCTCGTGCCAGCTGAGAACAGTGGTCCGCTGTCTGTCTCAGAAGACGCTGGGCCTGTGTGATCCGGAGCTGGACAGTCATCAGGGTGGGATGGGCCTGAGGGGGGTGCCCCGGTCCAGGATGGAAAGGGCTGGAAGGTCCGGCTGCTCTGCTCCCCTGCGGCGGGCGGCGGGTGACTTGGCCGCCTTCATAATTCACCCATCCATCCATTTACCCCTTCATCCCTCAAGTCGAACACCTCTATGGTCAAGGCCCAGTGCTAGATCATGTGGGGAATAAGGCCATGAAGACTCTGCCACCTGAGTTGGTCCCAGGCGCCCAACAGAGGGGCCCTAGGCAGGAGGTGAGCAGCAGCTGCAGCGAGAGCAGGCAGCCAGGCAGCGGGACAGCAGTCTGTCCCCTCAGCCCCTTCGAGTGTCCCCCTCTCTCCATGGTGCATCTTTATTTCACACTGGCAGAACAGGTGGTTAAGGTGACCCCGCAGAGCACACAGAGGTATTCTCAGGTGCTTCCCTTTATAAATGTGAGCTGGTTAAGTACATGGCCACATGACATTAAGAAAGTCTTGTGACTCTCAACCCTTCAGGAATCCACCGAAGTTTCCCCATCATCCCTGGCTCTGAAACCCACAAAGTCCTTTCTGACCTCGGAAGGATAAAGGTTCTACCCACACTGTGCACACAGGGCTCCAGGAATTTCTCCCTTACCTCCATCTGGGTGGGGTTCTCAGGTCCATGGCATCCCAAAGTACTAGGAGATGTGTAAAAAACGAATAATATGTCTTGCCTTCAGAGCAGGATTCTTGTGGGCTCACGTGAGTTTTTGTGGCATTCCTGGGTGGCAGTGTCGGTCACTGTTGGGCGTGGGTGTGGCGGGTGTCGAGCAGCAGGGGCAGCCACCACCAGGAGTCTCTCAGGTGTCCGCCAGGTGTTTCTGCAGAAGGACTCTGCCCTCCTGGCCTGTGCCCAGGCAGTCTTGTGAGAGAGAGCAAGGGCCTTTTTGGCCAGTGGAATGCCAGAGCCCCGTTGCTCTGTGGTTTATCCTGAGCCACTGGTCAGTCTCCGTAGGCCAGATGTGGGCAGGCGTGGGTGACACAAAAGGGAACAGGACCGAAGTGTCCTGCAGGGTCTGAATGTGGTTTGTCTGCACCAGAACTCTGACTGAGTCTTGGTCCTCAGTGAAATGGCGTTGAGAGATGGGGTGACATGTAGGGCGCATTTGGGACCTGGAGACAGCACCTCTGGAGTGGTTTCATGTTTTTCTTGCAGCTGTCATGAGAATTCCGTGCCTTTTCTCCCTCCACAGAAATGTGGTGAGGAAAATAAACCCGAGTAGTAGGGAGCCGGGGATTAGCTCAGTGGTTCCGTGCCTGCCTCACAACCGCAAGACCCTGAGTTCCATCCCTGCTACCAGGAAAAAAAGGGTGTGTGCTGGTCCAGAGAGGCCTCCCTTAAAAACGGGAGGAAGGGCGTGCCTGGCAGAGGAACGGGATGATTCAGAGGTCCGCCGAGACTAGGTCCGACCTGTGCCTGTTCCTTTGGAGCAGCGGAGCGCCCACAAGTTGCACCTACAGACTTTTCTTCCTGATCTGCTCTTGCTTCGGGCTGACACTCAGTCTGTGCGTGAACTGCTTCTCCGTCCACGAGCCCTCCCTCCTTGCCCGGTGTCCTCGCCTTTCTGTCCCTCACACGACTCACTGCACTTCATCCTCACCCATGTTTGGGATTACTAACGCTGTTGGGAAAGGGGGTGGCTCAGATTCTCTGAGGTCCAGATTGGAATTATGAGCTGACTGGCGTAGAGGCTCCTGGGCTTCTCATTCCTTCTGCCGGGAAGCCCCCATTCTTAATCTGACTCTGTAACCTGACGCAGAAGGGAACTGGGACCTGGCTGCAGACCGACTGCTTTGTTTTCCAGCCCTTGAAATTCAAGCACACCCTCTTGGTCTGGACAGTGAGGCCAATACCGACTGAGCCCCTCTGCGCCATCCACGCACGTGGCGTGGAAGTGTCTTCCGAGCATGTGAAGGGCCCGTCTTCCGTCATCTTCAGTCCTGCCTCCTCCAGCCAGACTTCTGGGCTCTGCCTGAGCACCACCCTGGGTCCCGGCTCTGCTCCGTGCTCACCCCAGGGCCCCTCTTCGAGGTCCCTGCTTCCCACCAGGCCCCCAGCTGGGCGGAGAGGGGCGGCGTTGGACCTCTGGCCGGGCGGCATCACCTTGCATCCCTCCCCTCCAGGTTTCTTCTCCCACTGTGCTGACTTTATTTGTTCTTCCATTCCCTGGAGAAACTGACTTGTGTACCCACCCAGCAGAGAAGCAACCACATTCAGAAAGCACACAGCCCACTCACCTTGTGGTGGGTCCCCCTCTTCGTGTCGAAAGTACTGGGGGAAATTCCACCAGCTTCCAAACACCAGGACTTGTGTTGGCCACCTGGTAAGCCATGCAGCGGCCTCACGGATGGCGCCTCCGAGGGCCTCCTGAGGGCATCGATTCCTCTACCTTGTGGGCAGCCGAGTGGTCCTGTAAATACTGCACATCTATGGACTTCTCTCTTACCGTTATTCCTGAACAATGCAGTGAGCAGTTATTTATACAGCAGCACATCCTGTCAGGTATTACAAGTAGCGAGGGCTGACTTACAGTTCGCAGCAGGGCACGCACAGGTTATAGGAAGTATGACGCCTTTTTATAGGAGGGAGCTGAGGGTCTGGACGGCATCTTTCGGGTGTCCCACAGCCAGCCCCTCAGAATGGATAAGTGATGGCTACACCGACAGGGCCAAGCAGGCGGCAGATGGGGCTCAGCCATAGCCAGACCACAAATGTGTTCTGTTTATCTAACACCGTATTTATTTTTCAAATCTTTTCCAAAAAATGGGCCATTTCCCATGAAACCTGGATCCTGGCCTGGGGGCCCCACCCGGCGTCTGTGTGTGCCGTGGAAGCTGCTGTCCCATGGTCACCGCCCTAGAAGGGCTGAGATTGGAGCAGGCTCTGGGGTGGGCAGAGGCCGAGGATGTCAGCGTGCTCGGCCCCGAGAGGCCGGGTGGGCAGTGTTCAAGGTGCGCTTTGTGCTGAAAGCTGCCTGCAGCCCTGGCAGGATTTAGGCCAAAGACTCCTGCAGCCAGCTCTCCTGTGAAGACCATGTAAGGGGTCCCTGGGAACCCCAAGTCCAGAGGAAGCAACCCCTGGGCAGCTGTGGGCAGGGCCGGCGGGCTGACCAGCGGTGCAGGTGCAGTGCTGATGCTGGAGGAGGGCCAGCGGGGGAGCTGCGGAGCACAGCCCAGCCAGAACCAGAGCTGGCTCTGAGGGAAGGTAGGAGAGCTTCCCGACCCAGGAACGGGCTTCGGAGAAAAGAAAGTAAGTGGCCATTATAGGTTTGTGATTTCTGACCACCTGAGGAATGAGGGCCCCAGAGTGTTCGGAACACAATCCTGGGAACTGACACCAGTAAGGGGTCAGAGAAAGTCAGTGTTGCCTGACTTGGCTGGACCTGGCAGAGGGGGACGTCCTTCTCCTGCCCTGGCCTGGGTCTCACTGTCCCCCGAGCCCGTACGCCAGGACTTGGTCACCAGCCTGCTGTACCGCTGGGAGGTGGTGGAGCCCGACAGAAGGAAGTTAGGTCTCCGACAAGCCCTGGACGGCAGCGGGGACCTTGCCCCTGTCTCTCTCCACACTTCAGGCCCCCGAGGCCACCATGGAGCAACGGGGACTGTGACCAAGGTCGGAAACCTCCAAGCCCTGAGCTGGGTGGATCTTGCCCTGTGCCACAGGCATCAGTCACAGCTGATGAACATTTAGCTGAATGTGTGGCCTTCCTTTTCTAAAGTAAGGAGTTGCCACTGAACATTTTGATCTGGAAAATGACTCCAGAAGAATATGACTTTATTTCAGTTAGCGTGATGGTCTCGAGGTGCACCCATTTCTTACAGTGACTCAAATTTATCCTTCTTTATGGCAGAGCAATACTACATCAGAATACTACTACACAAGCTTGGATATTGCATGGTTCCTCGTATATGAGAAAACCAAAGTGCAAATAAAGACCAAAATAAAAGATTGATGATGGGAAGCAGGGAGACAGATCTTTGCAAAGGCAAGGGACCATGAGATGAGGGGATGAACAAGGAATTAAGAGGTATCATGTGGAGCACTAGTTCCCCACGATGCACGTAATCATCATGGACTGAAAACATGGACTAAACAAATTTTAAAACTGGATGACGTATACGAAAGCATTTTAAAAAGAATGTGATTTTAGAAGATTTTCTGTGACAGAATACGTCTGGTGAGTGTTGCTGTCACCCACATCTGAGCCAGGAGAAGGCGGCACCATAGAGCAAGAGGAAGTGGCGGCGGGATGGGCAGATGGAGTGCTGCTGCGGAGTCCATCGGGAGGTTGAGGGCAAGACGGGGCAAGCTCCCAGGTGGACCTGGAGCTTGGGAAGTCGCAGCCCTAGGTCGTCAGCACGGCAGTGACCTGATGCATCTGTGCTTCACTGTGACTGATGGACTGGGTAGCTCTAGCCCTGGGGATCCAGGAGGGGTGGGCTGATTCGGGGACCAAGAGGGCAGGGCGGAGGAGGAGAGGCGGGTGTGCTGTGCAGGCCTGGGTGGCTCCGTGACCGACTTGGCAGGATGCTTTGTCCACACTGACTGCGGGGCCCAGAATGAGGCCTGGCAGAGAAGGGGACTCAGAGGATGCCGGCAGCTGTCAGCCAGAGGGAGCTGAGTGCTGAGTTTGTCCTGATGTAGCAGCCTAACAGATAGGAGCCCGGCTGCAAGGCCAGGCGGGAGAGCGCAGGCCTTGAGACCCGTGGGACTTCAGCAAGAACTTGCACTGTCCCTGAGTCTCAGACCAGGAAGGCTTCCGTCTGCCCTGCCCTGCTCCGGGAGGACCCCGAAGGCCCAGGAGGCTTCCGCAGGCCATCGAGTGTCCGGGCTCCCTGGCAGCGAGTGCAGCTGTTTGCCCCGGAGAGGCTGCAGTGCGTGTTCTCAGTGGCAGAGGTAACCCGGCCCCCTCTGAGGCACCTTCAGCCACGGTATGGTGCTGGGGACCCCAGACACTGCCCGCAGGCATGGAGTCAGCCCAAAGATCGCACTGCCCCACCCAGGCCACGTCTGGGCTCCGCCTGCCTTGCAGGGTGATACTGAGGCGGCTCCTCCTTCTCAGAGGCCCTGGTGCTGGGCTGTCCTTTGTCCCAGTTGCTGCCACAGACTTGGTGGCTCAGCCTGGGATGGTAGCAGGAGACCCCTGAAGCAGTTGACACACAAGGAGCCAGGCCACGGGTGGCTTTTGGCTTCCAGCAGGAGGGGACTGCATTAGGGACTGAGGAAGGCAGGAGCGAGGGCAGATGGTGCGGGCAGCCGGAGGCCAAGGCATCAGCATCTGCAAAGGCCACCGCCTGTGCACTTGGAATCACAGCAGGGCTGTGGCCGATGTAGTTTTAGCTTCCAGAGTAGCACCTGCTGTTAGACTCCCAGCGTCCCCTTGTCCCCTCCGAGGACTAGGGAGATCAGTGTCGGAGCGGGGTGCATTCTTAGTGCCTTGCATGTGGCTCAGCCGTTCACACACCACTCAGCTCTCCCTTAAATGGTCCTCGTGGGCTGGAGCCGGCGCAGCTGTGAAGAGAGGCTGTGTCTGGTGCCTGGAGCTCCCCTGTCTAGCACAGGGACAGGCTCAGCCCTGCCCACCACGGTGTCCCCAAGCAGGGTCGCAGCCTCAGACTCAGGCTTGGGATCACTGGTGTGAGCGAGCAGCTCGGGCCAGGGCACAGCGCAGCGAGCCCTCGGGTAGCAGAGCAGGGCACCTGAACCTGGAGAGAGGCGCAGCGGACGCCCCGTGACCCGACCCACTCTCAGTGAGCTGACAGGACCCCGGCCCTTTGAAGGGAATCCTAGTGGCCAGGACCTGAGGGGTGCTGGGTCCCCGTGCCTCTTCGGCCTGTGCTGGCCCTGCTTGTGGCTGTGCCATGTGCTCCGGAAGGGCCCCTCCCGGTGTGCAAGGCTGTCTGCTTGTGTCTGCCACACTCACGCCTGTGTCTCTCTCCTAGATCCTGCCAGGCCTGTACATCGGCAACTTCAAAGGTGAGTTCTTTCTTTCATTATGGTGGAAAAGTACAGCTAATGTGACATTTGCCATCCTAGCCATTCTTGTGTGCAAAGCTCACTAACATTTGGACACCCATTTGCGGTGTAGACATCGCCACACCTTCCAGAACTTTTGCCTCTTCCCAAGTTGAAACCTGTGCCAATCAAGAACCAACTCCTTTCTCTCCTTCCCCGGCCCTGTGACTATGACTCACGTGTTTGTCGTCTTCTGACTGACTTACTCACTAAGCCTAGTGTCCTAGTTCATCCCCAGTGCTGCACGTCTGATTAATATTCCATTCTGTGCATGGAGTGCATTTCGTTTTCTGTTCATCAGTCGATGAACACTTGGGTTGTTTTCACCAGAGGGGAGTTCCCTTCGGGAAAGAGCTGCTCTGGACATCTCACACGTGAGGACAGGCAGAGTGTAGACTCCGCCTGCACACTTCTGCCCTGAAGTAGCCACCCTTTGCAGCCCTGCCCAACCTGTCAGGCAGTGACTGAGTGGAATGAGATGTGCAGGTGCCAGCTTGACCTCGGGTCCTCCTTGTCATTCTTCACACTTGCTGGGATGTTTTTATCACAGGAGAGTGGGCAACAGGCACATTAACTGGCCTGCAACTTATTCCATCATCTGCCACTTACATTTTCTTATTATTGATATTAAACTTTCAGAAACCATTTTTTTAAATCACCACACCTGTCCCCGCTGTTGTTCAGTGTTATTGATCTGTGGTCAGCATGCTTTCCATTCATCCACAGAACAGTGGTGGTGGGTGGTAGGCTCGCGTGGCCCCTGTGCTGGGTATCGTTCTGGGTCTGTACAAGGAGACACTGGTTCGCGGTGTTCAATGGGATGGGCAGCTGTGGGACACTTACAGCAAGTCCAAACCTGTCCCAGCTTCGGAGAGCCACGCCCATCATGTGCCTAATTCTCCTCCTTCCCCCAGTTAGCCGGGACATGAGCAGAGTCCAAGCCACTCCTGTTTCCTGGCTGCTTGTTAAATTTGTGAGTTCACAAATTGGCAGTCTGGGCCATTTCTCTGCCTACACCAATCCTAGTGCGGCTGATTAGCCTCAGAGATAGTTGAGCCAGGCACCTGAAGCTGCTAATTGCTACTAGGACACGTTAAAAATAGTTCTAGAGTTCCTAAATCACTAAGCTTTCTAGTTCTGAAAAAGAAGTAAGTGCTTTGGAGTAGGTAGGCTACGAGTTGCTAGGATAGACTTAATAACTCTTAAGTATTTTTAGAGTTGTTAGTGAGCTGTTGTGGACTACTTTCATGAGGTGTGAGAACAGACTTTAGGATAAATTCTTAGAATTACTAGGTACGTTTACAAATTACATTTTAAGTAAATATCAACCAAATTCAGTATTTCTGCCAGCAGTGTTTGAGTTTTACCTTAACCCATAGAAAGCTTCTTTCTTTTAGAAGGACATGCTACACAGCATTAGGAAAAACAATGGGCCCTCATTACGACCTGCCTGACATGAGCAATTTGAGTTATGACCAGATTTTTAGTTTTAACTTACAAAGTCTTGAGTTATGACCCGAATGCTGGTAGCTTGCGCTTCCAGATGGTCTCAGATACAGATTTAACCCTTAAGGAGTTCTGGAAGGAACATGACAACACTCTTTCCTGTGTGAGGTTAATGAGAAATCCTGGGTTAGTGTCTCTCTAAGGGCACTGAGATCTGCCTGTGTGCAGGAGAGAGACTTTGAAGGTTGTGTAGGGGAGCCTGAGCCTTCACTGACCAACTTGATTACAGCCAGCCCTCTTGAATGAATTGAGTTCATAAGCCAAGGGTCCAATGCATTTGAAACTTTTCATACCAAATCCCATATTTGTCTTCCAAGGACTGGATGGCATGGGAATCCTTCCCAGCTCCCAGAGTCTTGCTTTGTGGTTTCACCTGTTGGGATGTTCATTCAGAGCAGCCCACACCCTCTCTGTGTTCAGACTCTGGGGCTTTGTCCTTGTTGTACATTTTTCCAATAGTTCTCTGAGATCCTGTTGCGTTCGATTGCTAATTCAATGTTTGTTAAGCACCTGGTGCAAGGCTTACGAGAAACAAAGGGTGATAGCGCTGAGCATGGTGCAGCACAGCAAGGGCTGAGTCCCTGATCTGTGCACAGGGTCCTGAGAGCACAGGGTCCTGAGAGCGTCCCAGGCACGGCAGATGCCTGTGGCCAGTGTCCTGTCTGAGACTCTTCAGAGTTCGGGGCAAGGGTGGAGCAGTCAGGGCCTGGGGGGTGCACAGGCCGTCAGCAGGCCTCTCCCCTGGAACCCTAGACATCCTCTGTCCCTGAGCCAGGCACGTGCTTGTAGACAAGCTGGGCATGCAGGTGGACACAGGGGTCCCCAACTGGACAGTGGCCATGTTCTCAGCCAGCTCAGTGCCTGCCCAGGCCTGGTGAAGCCAGAGCCACCCCCCATCTGTGAAACGGAGCTCAAGCTGGGCTGTTGGGGTCCTGCAAAGTGGGCCTCTTTCTCCTGGACCATGGGTCCAGCAGTCACCTGTGCTTTAGCGGGCATCCTGCTCCATCACTGCAAACAAAACAAGCCCTTCGTGTCAGCACGCAACCCGGCCAGACGTAAAAAGCAATGAATGGCTACCTCCCCTCCTTCCCTTCCTTTACTTTCCCCTCTTCCTTCCTGCCTTCCCTTTTTCCCTTCTTCCTGCCCTCTGTCCTTCTAGTGGGATTCCATTCCTGGCACTCTGCAACTTCCTTTTGTTTTCCAACTTGGCGATGAATCAGAAGTGGTTTCCCAACACCTGGAGTGTTCTCCAGTGCAAACAAACCCAGCTCCTGAGCCGGGTATGATGCTCTGCTGATCTCCGGGCTGCAGCGCCTGTACCCAGCAGCCAGCCTCACCCAGATGCAGGAGGGAAGGCGGGAGTGGGAACAACCGTGAGTTGCCCTTCCAGGCAGAGTGCGGGGTCCGCTGCTTCTTCACAGCTTGGCACAGGCAAACGTAGGGTTAGGTAGGGTCAGTGTGTCAGCGGACGGACGGGGCGCCCTCGCTGTTCAAAATCTTCACACAGTCCTAGAGGTGTGGGAACAGGCTCAGGCCCTGTGTGCATGCAGAGAGGTCTCGGAGCTGCGGTGCTGTGTCTGCCTGCGAGACGGGCACACTGACCACTGCAGGATGGACAGCTGCTCTCGCATCTGGGGCGTCCGCTAGCGGTTGGACCTGTGTGAGCTGGGTGATACCCGCTGGGTGTTGGGTGGAGGAAAGCTGACTTCAGGCGTCTTCCCAGGAAGTGTGGATTTGAAAACGTTCAGAGGTGACCCAAGTGGAGCCTATGCTGCAGCCTTGAGACTTGCTGATTGTGATGATAATCATAATGATCTAAGGGTCACCACGTACTTGTCCATTTTCTGTTGCTATCACAAAATGCCTGGGGCTGAGTATAAAGAAAGAAACTCATTTAGCTCAGGGCTCTGGGGACCCATTGCAGGACACTGGGATCCTGGCTGGGCCCCTAGTGGAGACAGGAGAAGGCCGAATACAGAGGGGGCCCAGCAGGCGAGGGCTGCTGTCCCATGGCCTGCTCTCCAGAGGATGGCCTCACTCACCACAGCCGGGATGGGTCCCCGCAGAGGGCAGGACGGCGTCCCCAGCAAGCTTCTGGACCTGCACCCTTGGGGGACAGACCACAGTGAGCTGCAGCCGCGGTGATGGACAGGACGGCCCTTCACCCACACGGTGCAGCACCCCGACCTGGCCCTTCTACTCTGCGCCTTGCAATTCATCGAGTGCCATCCGCGTTGTGCAAGGTATCGTAAGTGCTGACCACTTCCAGAGTCTCAGTTACTTCCGGTGTCTCAGTTACTTCCGGGTGGGTTCAGACTCGAAGTGGACACATCGGCCTGGGCTGGGCTGCAGCAATCCGACTCTTCCTGCCGGGCCCGGCTCTGACACGGTGCTGACCTCAGCAAATGGTGCCTCACTTTCCTGCCTGTAAAGCGTGTGTGGGGACGCACACTGACAGCCGTGGGGCTCACAGCTGCGTTCACAGGCGTCACCACAGTGCCCACACTTGCCCCAGAGCCGTGGGAGTGAAAGGCCGGGCACTGGTGTCCCCACTGTGAAGCACTGTGTGGCCAGGCTGTGGCCCAAGCACCCTGGAGGGCAGGGACGTGGGCGGGCGGGCCGCACTGCCCACAGCTCGCTGGCTTCCCTTTTCTCTGAGTCCAGAACCACTCTTTAAAAACCTTAATCTGTCATGAAATTATGTCCAGGGGATGATGGAAGTGTTCTGAAGTTAGACTGTGATGCTGGCTGTACAAGTCTGAGTGCACTACACTCCTCAGACGACACACGGTGCGTGCGAATTGCACCCCAGTAAAGGGCTTGTAAGATGAAAAGGTGGCGTAACCACATGGCACCCACGAGACTGGGCCTGGAATCCCCATGGGGGCCCAAATCTGGCACGCTCAAGTCCCTCGTAAAAAGTTGCAGTGTGGACTGTGCACCCTCTACACTGCAGTCCTCCATGCATTGTTTGCACAACCTAAGGCAGTGTGAATGCTGTGTCCATACTTGGTATACTGTGTTTTTGGGAAATAATGACAAAGAAAAAGGTTTGTGCGTGTCCAGTACACACACGTTATTTTTCGGGTACTTTTTTGATCCAAGATTGGTTGAAATCTTCATATGCATAACCCATGGATATGGAAGGGCCAACTGTATATTTAAACAAATATTGATTATTAAAATTTCTTTTGTGAGAAGCCCAAAGAATATTAAAGGGCCCAAAGTAATTAAAGGGCAAAATAAGAGGTAGATAAGAGGAGCAGAGAGATAGGTCTTTCCCAGATGGGAAAAGGACCAAGAGACGAAGGGAGGGAGGGGAAAGACGCAAAAGGAACGGAGGAGCTGTGTTAGGTAGGCGTGATAACTCCCTGCAATGAATGTAATCATTGTTGCATTATTATAATGTAATCATTATTAATTTATTAACGTTTGCTAATAAAAATAAAAACTAAAACAAAATGAAACGTCAGGGCTGCTCCCTCAGCCTTCTCGGCCTCCGGGCTCTGAGTCTCCAGCTCCCCTGGCGGCAGCTGGGAAAGTGCAGGGCTGCCTGTAGCTTCTGAGTGGCTCTGGCTCCTGCCTGTTTGGCCAGCTTCCCTTCCTGTAACAGAGACCTGAGACCGTCACCCTCAGGCGAGGGAAGGTGCGTTTGGCCTGTGTGTGGGCCTGAGGCAAAGCAGCACATCCAGGTGGGCGAGGTCGGTGCTCACCTCCAGGCAGCCAGGAAGCAGAGGAGACAGGACAGGGTCCCACCATCCCATCAGGGTCCACCCTGGTGGCCTGGAGCCCCCCCAGGCCCCTTTCTTAATGCTTCTACCTGGGCCCACAGTGCCAGGCTGGGGACAGAGCCTTCAACTTGTAGACTTTGGGTGGCGTTTCAGATCCAGACTAAGCGGCACCAACTTCAGCTCCTTTGGCTGACTGCAGCTCTCCAGGGGCGGGGCTGGAACTGCCACTTGGTGTAGACAGCGGTGTAGACAGCGCTGTGTGTGCTGGGATCCGAAGTGCGAGATGAGACGCCGGGAGCAGTGGGAGAGCCTGACAAGACAGATATACTAATGCTGCCTTAAAGACTTTCCATGGTGTTGATGAATATTCGGAGTAGTGTCTTTTAAATACTGCTCCATCCTCAAGGCTTGTAGAAATGTAAATTTCTTAGTTCAGGGTAGACTTGGAACTAAACTGAAGCTCGGGAATTGGCCTTTGAACACCCCTGCCTGAGTTTGATGCCATTAAACTCTTAGAGCTGCACACATGGAGAATGACAAAGCCACTGTAACTCCTCCACCTCTCAAGGCGTCTGCACGCTCCAGGCCCCACCGTGTGTGTGTTTGTCCTTGCATGTTTTTACACAGGGAGTTTATATTGTATTTATCAGTTGATCCTTGCTTTTATGCCTCTGCTTAGCATTGTACCCTCAGGAATCTCCCCTGTCACTCAGTATTCTCTGGGAACACGCCAATGAGGAACTTGTCACTTCATCTTGTTCACCCTGTGTTGTTTTGAAGAGCGTAATCCAGCCAGGACCAAGGGAGAGCTGACTTCCTTCCCCCTGCTCCATGGACCCCTGGATTGTAGACCAGCAGAGTCTCCACTCAGGATCACGTCATTCTGTCTTCCTTCCACAGGAGAGGGCAGTGGAAGGGAATAAATTGTGGAGTCTCTGTAATGAACTGACAGTCTGCTTGTAATTTCTGGAAAAGGTTCCATTTTCCCTGTTGCTCTGGAGCAAATGTAGGCATTATAAACCACAGTCCTGTCTCAACCTCTCACTGTCTCTGTCCCTGTTTTTGATATCACAGTAAAGAAGTACCTGGCAGGCTCTTCTATCTCTTATAGTAAGCAAGTCTTTTGTATTTATTTTTCAACTTAGATTACTAAGCATTGAGGTAACTATTTTTAAAAAATTTTAAATATCTTTATTGTTATGTGTCTCATGTAAAAAAGACTAGCGTAAGGATCTGTAGCTGACACACACTGACTATAAAATGGCCTCACACATGATTACCATGTTTATTAATCTAAGATCAGTTCAGATTTAGAACAACACTTCACATCAAAAGATGTACCAATGTGAAATAAATTTAGTCAAAATACAGAAAAGCAGCACTGAATTCCTGAAATCTAGATTGCTCTGGGTATGGTGATAAATCATGGAGTTTCTAGAGAGAATTCTGCAAGTCATGTTGTATTGTTTCCTGCCGAGACTTTGAGAAACATTGTCTCACAGAGAGTATTAAAATGTCCATCCCTGTCTTCGATGACAGATGCCAGAGATGTGGAACAATTGAGCAAGAACAAGGTGACACACATTCTGTCTGTCCATGATAGTGCCAGGCCCATGCTGGAGGTAAGAGAGAGCCATGGGTGTGTGTGTGTTCTTTGTCTCCTGCAGGAATGCATGTGAGCTTTGTGGGGCTGCCCTGTTTTGTCCACCGCAGTGTGCCCTGCCCTGTGATCGCTGGGGGTGTTCACTTTGAGCTCAGGCCACGTTTGTGTTTGTGACAAACCCGAAGCCTGGTGGAAGGGTGTGTTATTTCCCTGACTACTCTGCTATCCTGCTTACTTCGGCCTCCTTGGCCAACTGCCAAAGAACAATTCCTTCTGGCCTTAAAGGACACTGGAAACCTATTTTCAGGGCTGAGGGTGTGGCTCAGGGGTCTGGTACTTGCCTAGCCTGTGCAGGGCCCTGGGTTCGATCCCCAGCAATGAAGAAAAGCAAAGCTATTCTCATTCTTTCAAAATTATTTTTGGATTTAGTCCAAAAGAATTGAGGCTGCTCCTTTCCTGACTTTCTTTTCCATGTAAGGTCACATCTCTGCCCTTTGCACCCACGAGTCATAGATAAGGGAAGGGAACTGTCCCTGGGGAGCCTCCAGGGCAGCTCTGGGACAGAGGCCATTGGTACAGAAGCTGCTGGTGCGTTTTCTTTAGGTTTGCAGGGTAAACAGGGTGTGTCTGCTTGTACACTAATTCCAAAAACATCTTCAATTTTACCCTGATATTTGGTTGAGCCGTTGGCCAGGAGTAAAATCTATTTCTGTCCCTTAGCCTCGACACAGCCCCGGTCACCTGCTTTTAGAAAACAAAGCATGTGTGGTTGTGATGTGTGTGTTTTTCTATTTTAGGGTGGGGTGTTGGAAAGGGAGGGGTGCCTTGTTCTGAAAGCAATAATCCTAGTTCAAGCGGTTTGCCTTTAAATTTTTATTAGGCCAGAGTAGAAATATTTTTTTATTTTAAATTTACCTATTTTCTTTATTTTTAATTAGTACAAAACAAGCAAAAATAAATGAGAATATAGAATAATAAATAATTCCATTATTGTACAAGAAGTACGGGGGAGCTCACACTTCCTCCTGTTGTTTTAGCTCATAGTTTTTTGCTAAGGGCCTGGAATTTATGTTGTAGCATGATTTTAGAGGAAATAATGGGACATTTTTTTTTTAAAGCCCAACTGTTCCTTTAAAACAGTTACGCCATTTTTAAAATCTATTAATGATAGTCTGTATTTAAGATATAACCAAGCTGTAGGCAAGTTAAACTGCAAAACTGGTCATGATTGACTTCCTCTAAAATCACAAGATGAAGCCTGAGGTTTCCTTCATTTTAATAAATTACACAGAAGGCCCTTCTACCCTACCCACCAGGCCTGCCTCACTACTATACTTCATCTAGTGGGGCACATTGTCATGCATTAAACGCGGGCCTAAGTGTCTTCACATCCCGACTTGTCTGGAATTGGAGCACAGAGTGTTAGAAATGAGGACAGTACTGGTCCTCTGTGTCCCTCCTACACTGGGAAACCATGGTAATGTAAGGAACAGGTGAGATTGTGACCCAGGCACAGAGCCCCGTGTTTACTTCAAACCTCAGAGCTGGGGACAAACTGTGCCCCCTACATGAATGTTTTTTTGTTTTTGGTCCCTACACAAGGCAAAATTCTGCCTTGAAAAGGAGAGAGTTGTGAAGGGGGAGAGAGAAAGAGAAAAGGGGGAGGGGACAGAAAGTGCAGAAGAGAGGGAACAAAGAAAGGGAGGGAGGAGGAAGGGACACAGGACAAGGGGGACAGGACAGGGAAGGACGGGGCAGGAGAGGACAGGGCAGGGCAGGACAGGGCAGGGAAGGAAGCTGCCCCTTTCTGGTGACCTTTGTTTGGAGACATCCTGCTCCAGTTTTGGGTGGTTTTATTACCTCTGCTGAGTAATAAGCACTTCCACGAGACTCATGTTTGTTAAGAGTTGTATTATAATTTTATAGCATAACATAGTTTAATATGGATCCTCTTATTTTATTCCTCTTTAACTTCACAGGTAATTTATGGATAGAGTCTTAATAAGTTTTTTTAAACAATAGCTTCTTTGACTACATGTATGGGAAAAACAGAGGCACCAGAAGGTACAGTATTTGAATTGATGAATCCTTGGTAATTACATAACTGTAGTCCCAGAAGTGTCAGGGCTTTGTATAGTAGTTTTCTAGTTGAAATTTCAAATTCATTTCCGGAAACCATGAGCTCATCCAGCTTGAGATAAGTCCGGGAAATTGTCTGTTCAGAGCCAGTAGGGAATTACTGCATGAACTTGATTATTCGGTGGCTCCATGCCATGCTGCCCTTTGTCCTTGAGGGGAGTAGGGCAGACATGGCGGTGCAAGGTGAGGTTGTGCTCGGGTTAGCGGGGTGAGCTGATGCCCTGGCTGGCGAGGGGCTCTCACTGCGGGTGGAGGAGGAAAGAGCAGGACCCCTTTGTCTTTTGAGCTCTTAACCAGGCAGGTTTCCTGAGCGGCCCCTGAGTGCCCTGGGAAGCTCTGGTTTGGACAGGTGGACACTGTCCAGAATTGAGGAGTTTCAGTCCTGCTCCATGCAGGCAGCAGTGCTGGGAGCCCCAGTGCCAGGAAGCCGGTCCTGGGCACTGCATTGTGGATCCTTCCTTGGGCCATGGTGCGCTTAACGCGCTGGGGCGCTTAGCATCAATTGCCAGGGGCTTTCTTTGCATCGGCTTTTATTGGGAAGGAGCCTAAGTAAGTGAATGTAGTCATGTTGGATGTGGTTTCTAGAATCGAGGGCAGAGATCGGGGCGTTGAGGATCCTCAGAGGATAGGCTGTTGAGCAATGGGCATGGGATGTGATGCTCTGGGAAAAAATTAATTTAGGGAACAGCATACCAGAGGCTCCTCTGAAAATCTTAGTCATGTTGAGGGAAGAAAGGCCCAAAAGTCTGGCAGTGCAAACATAGATCCTTGTCTCGTGTGCCGCACACCACCTGCTGCCATGCTGTGGAGCCGTGTGCCCTGGGTCCGCACGGGCCTCTGGCGTGGGAATTCAGGGCAGTGCTCATGGCTCTGTTGGGCTGAGGCTCCAGCATGGAGGAGACCATACCCCACCTTGTCTGTTGCCCACTGAGGCTGCCCTCTTCCGGACACCACCTTCCCGTGTTCCTTTAATTGTTTTGTTGTGAGAACCTGCTTCAGATAGACGAGAAGACTGTATTGCTCTTGGACCTCTGTGGATGTCATGATCTGTAATCTATCACAATTCCTGATCAAAGACACTGCCGAAAGTAAACTACCAGGAAAGGCCTGTTGAAGATGACTTTAGTCATCAGGCATCTATTGGATTTGCCTAGGAAGGAAATATGGAACTTGTGATTTGTTTGATTTTAGTTGGATCAGATAGGACTCCCCATTATTTGGGTAATTTGTGATGGGGTGGGGGTTCCCAAAGTAGAATTCACCACATCATCTGCTCTTCCTGGGAGCCTAACTGAGGGAAAACAGTGGAGTCACTCTCCTCAGCCTCTCGGAGTGGCTGGGTCCTGCTCATCGAGGTCCAGGTGAGCCGGGGTCTCTGATGTTTCTCTGATGGTGTGACAAGATTTGCATCCTCTGGGCCAGCAGGTGAGACAGTCAGCCCGCAGAGAAGAGCTAGATCTTCCAGAATGAAGACTCCTTAAAACATGGCAAAAACACAAGGACCCTCAAATTTACAGGGTCAACCCTAAACTCGTGTCTGATTCTAAAGAGCTCTGACAATTTCTATGCCTGCTGCCATTTTTTTTCAGCACTGGGAATCAAACCTAGGGCCTCAGATATGCTACAAAAGTGCTCCACCATGGAGTTACGTTCCAGCCCAGCCTGTTGTCTGGTGTCTGATCTAGAAAGCCCAACAGAATAGGGTCCTAGCAATCACCTTGACTCCATCAGTGTCTGGACAAAAACCCTGATGTTGGGAGACTTTCGAAGTGACTTTCCAGGACCCGTGGCTGAGCTGCACAGCATCACTGGGAGCTGCGGCTTTCCTGCCAACCCAGAGATTTTCCCAGCATGCCTCCCTGCCTCTCTTGTGCTAGTGTGGCTAGCGTTTCTGCCTGCAGCGCTGTAGGTGCCAGCTTTGACAAGGGGTGGACCTTTGGTGCTCTTACTAGCTGTGTATGAGTTCCTGTTTTCCAGTACCATCACCAGCACAAGGCTTTATTCTTCTATACTTTAATTCTGTTCTTTAATTTTGTTCATTTGTTGTGATGTCCTGTTCCGTGTAACCCCTTGAGCTCCTACTTTGTGCCAGGCCCAGGGATGGGTGCTGAAGACAACAGAAGTGAATTTATCCCACTCCGCCCTGTTGGAGCCCTTGGTATGCAAGTAAAAAATGTGCTCTGGCTGTTTCATAAAAATATCCATGATCTGCTGGAGATTTAGCTCAGTGGTTCCACTGCCTGCCTTGCAAGCACAAGGACCCAAGTTCAATCCCCGGTACCAAAAAAAAAAAAAAATCCATGATCATTACGGTTCAGTGAGAGAGAAGCTGTAGCTCCCAGCAGATGACACTTCAAAGAAGAACAGGGTGGAGTGGAAGTGAGGTCCGTCTTCCGTCTTCCACCTGTGAGTCTCAAGGCATCTACAGTGAGCACACACCTGGCGGGGCCTTCGGTAATGACTAGGGATTGAGGACATCTGGTGTGAGACCTTTGGCCAGAAGACAGCAGGTAGAGAGCCAGGATGCGACTCCCTGTGCGGCCTGGTGTCTGCACTGCGATCCTATAGATCTTCCAAGAATTCTGAGCCCAGCAAGGCAGTGATGTCCTGGCTGCTCAGTGGGGTGGCCAGTCCAGGTGGCACCCCTGCCAACAAGTGCCAGAGCCAGGGCCAGAGCCCAGGGGCCTCTCACTACACAGGACGGGCCTTCCTGCCAGCTCTAGCCTTGGGAGCATATTTTGGCATCAGAACTTTGGAGCACACAGTATTAGCGCATTGGGGAAAAGACATTGCCACATATTCTGATTGGAGATACAGAGTGAGCTCAGGCTGATCGTTGTCATCTTCAGGAGTAAAAACAAAGACTCCTGTTGTCTGCTCCCAGACTAAGAACTCAGCCGGAGAAATGCTTACATTCTCTGAAAAGTGTCACCTAATCTTGGCGGCCGGGAGCAGGTGTCTTCAATGCCTTCTGTTTGCTCTAGGTCTAAGGGGGCTCGAAACCCTCTGTCAGAGCTGGTGATTTTTCAAATCAGAAACCCGATTCTGTTTGTAGATGCTGAGGAAGTAATATTGGCCAATGAAAGGTCTCTCCCTTCCCCTGAAAAAAGAAACAGAACTCTGTCTTTCTAATGTAAAAATTTCAGAGTCTGTTTCATTTTTCATTCTGTGTATTTAACCAGAGCACCTGCAGGAAACAAAACTATTTTTCACTATTAACAGAAACACTTTAAAAAGTGTTCTCATGACTTTGCAGCTGTTGACACAAAGAATTTTAATTTTGAAATGATGTATATCGTAGGATTCAGTAAAGAAAAAAAGCAATTTACATACAAATATGCAAACCACGATATTAGTATCAGGTAGATTTTATGAGCTTGAGTATTTTCTATTTTAAGTGTAGTTTTTATATTTGGAACCATTTAAGTGTTTATGTGTGTTTTAAAGAATAGGATGTTTTTAATGGGCAAATATTTATTGCTGATGATTCTATTTTATATTTTCTTTAACATTAAAGATGTATCCATGCCTAGAGTTTAATTTTATGAGTTTTGTGGGTAGTTGGCCACTTTGCCTGGTTCTGAGTCTTCCTGTTATTTCTGTGTTTGCACTGATGTCTGTATCTACCTTTTGTTTATGAAGAAACTCACCACAATGAGACTGTCAGTATAGGCAGACAGGCCTGTCCTTTTGCCCAGGGTCTGTGCCAGGGCTGAGTGGCCCCAAGACTGCAAAACCTCTGGAGGGATCGTGGTCCCCTGCCGGGTGACCTCCCCATTTCTCTTGGTCAAAAGTTTCCCGGGCTTCCCAATTGTAAAGCACACGGAGATGTGAAATGGTGCTTAACGTGTAACAAAGCACAACTCTACTCCCTCTTCTCTTCCACTCTCTTTCTGCGTTTTATATTAACATGCATTCATTAACGCATTAGTGGGACACAGAGTGATAGTTCAGCATGAGCATACATCGCACACTGGTCAAGTCCAGCCTCTGTCCCCTCCCCACCCCAATCCAGTAATCACAGTTCTGCAGTCAGTCAACTTTTCGAACTTCCACTTACGAGAGAACAAGTGGTACTTGTCTCTGTGTCTGCTGTCCTTCAGAGCTCGCCCCGGCTCTCCTTCCTCTAAAGGGACTCTGTGGCACCCACCAGTCTCGTACTCTTCCTTTTTAAATGATGTCTGCGTGCTGTGCTGCCGGTGGGCCGGGCCTGTGGCACCTCTGCCTGCTTCTGCACTCTGCCAAGCACCCACCTCACCTTCCACGTTCCAAGGCTTTCCCTGCATCAGGTTCCCAAGCTGAGCTGCAAGCCTGTGGCAGGCAGATGCCATGCTGGGTTCCTTTGGTCCCTGTAGCTGGCAGCTTGGTTCCAGTGCACCAGGCCTCTCTGGGATGGCCGCCAGTGGGCAAGAGCTAGGTGCATTTTCGGCTCCAGACCAAAGTGAGAAACAGGCTTTCAGTCACAGCTGCTCGTCAGAGTTGTGAAGGCTGAGCTGTGTCAGGAGTGATTTGCTCACCACGAGCAGGTACGAGGCCAGAAGAGCCAGCTGATGTGCTGCAGCCTCTCTCGGCATGCTGGCCTAGGTGGATGTCGGGCTTATGGAGCCACTGTGACCACTAGTTCAGAGACATCAGTGACCACCTTGTAGGGCCCAGAATCCCCTGGGCAGCTTCTGTGACTCAGATTGCTCTCTACGGAGGCGCACCAGGAGCTTGGTCCCACAAGGAAAACCGTGCATCTACAGCAAATTCAGCAAGTGGTCTTGAAAAGAGGACTCCGTGCTCAAGGCCCTGTGCCTGAGGTGGGTGCAGGGACACAGGCAGAGACGTCTCTGACTTCACAGAGCTTACGAGACACAAGAAGCTGAGCAAGCATTCGGGGCACAGAGACCCTGGCTTGTGAAGGGAGCCCTTGCCTGTGTCCTCTGACAGCCACTCGGTGACCTCGAGACTCATGGCCTGCTGCACCTTCTGCCCGGTGCCTGTACCGGTCCTCGGCTCCTAGGATCCAGCACCCCTTCCGACCCCAGAGGGGAGCCTCAGCTGTGTTCCTCTTGGCAGAAGAGGAGAAAGCCCCACAGCCCGGTTTCATACGAACAGAGGAGCGCGGATGTTCAGGTGTACAGATGCTAGGTATCCAGAGGTTCACAGCAGCTCTATTGAGAATGGCAAAGAATTGGAGCCAACCCTCCTAATCAGCAGAAGGGTAGTGTCAGTCGTGGTTCATCACAGTTCAGAAAGGAGAGAATGCTCTGTTGAAAAGGGCAATTCATTAAGAAAAGGACACAAGCTGTGGCACAGGGCCGCAGTGGGTCTCATTTATATAAAGTCTAGGATCAGTGATGAGCTTCTGTAAGTACCACGTCAGGGCTTGAATGCAGACAAGGGTGTGGAAGGGTCACACCGATGCCTAAGACGGTCACTGAGGAGAGGAGCGGGGTAGCAGGAGAGGTGGGAAGGATGCTTTCACATCGCTCTCTGTGTTTTTCACTCCCTGTACTTGTGACACTGAGACTGAAGAGGGAGAGAAGGAAGGAGGGTCGGTGGGCGACCATAGTGACAGGTGGATTGCATGTGAGTGTTGGGGTGGACCCGAAGGGTTCTGCGTTTGGTATCCCTCTGTCCCAGGAATTCACATGTAATGCTTGGTGTGAGACTGTGCGTCCCAGCAGTCCATGGCCATTAGTTATGAAACAAGTACGTTGTCTACTTCATGGGTCATCTGAGTCTTCAGAGACACCTCTGGACCGGGATGCACTGTTCAGCATCTGTACCCTCTCCTGCCTGGTTGATTGGATGGGGGGTGAGTCTCTGTCCTTTTCTTTGGAGTCACAGAGTCCCTAGTGAGGCAGCAGGAAGCTGGGCGGGGCTCCCCTGTGGACTGGACCTTGTTTCTTCCAGCACGGTGACCGTGGTTATCTCACTGGCCCCACAGAAGCAGCATGCCATCAAGTTGCTGGTGGAGTCCAGGCCCTTTGCAGACAAGCCACCGTTTGACCTGGAATGGTTTTCAGCCTGCTCACTGTCTCCAGAAAACCTCAGTGGTTTTCACCTCTCTAGGAAAATCTCTTTGCTGTCACCCAAGAGGTGGTGGTGCCCACTCTACCAAAGGCTTGAGCAGCTTTCATGTGTCGCGGCAAATTTGTTTGAAGCCAACCCTAGACTTAAATAGATATGACTCAAATAGAAATGATTATGGTAGGTATCGAAAACTGTCTAGTAATCGCTCTTTCTCAATCAAGTTCTGAGTTCCTTGTGTGTGGGCAGCTGAGTGCATGAAAGAGCAACTCCCTCCAGCTGCTGGCACTTCTGCCGACAATTTGCTGGCATGGGGGGCTCCACCAGAATTCCAGCGTGAATGAGCCTTCTAGTACTGAAAGGATTCAAGGAGGAAATGACAGTTTACAGTCCCAAGAGGAAGAACTCTACCATCCTCTTCCGTGGCCTGACTTCCTGAAGGGCCCTCGCACTCACCCATGCGCCTCCTCTCCGTGCGCTTGCTCTCTGACCCGCCTGTCCCAGGACTGGAGCCTCCCGCAGCTCGCTCCCCCTGGATCGCTCCTTTGGGTCCCAGTTCCCTGAAAACGCCCTGTCGAGCCCTCTTCTTGACCCTCTTTTCCTGACTCCTCACACGATCGAGTACTAAGCACTTGTGTGCCACGCACTGTGTTCTTGGAGTGCATTGGTCTGGGTTGCAGACCTCCCAGGCCTCAGTGGGGAGCACACCTGGTGAGACCTAGCAGGATCTCGGAGCCGAGGTCTCCTGAGTCCACCCGAGCGTAGCCGCACTCACGAAGCTGCAGTGAGATTGCACACAGGTGCCAAAGCATGTGGCATGGATGATAAGGCTCTATGGGTTCCGTCCCACAGGCGGTAAAGGGAAAGGACCAGTATGGTTTGACTCTGGAGACCGGGCGGGGGTCCAGGCAGTGAGGGGCCCAGGAGCCCTGGAGCCGGAAAACAGACTCCAAGGATGGCGACCTGTGGATGGGGTGGAGCTGGTCTACAGCGGGGCCAGAGTGGTTCCAGCCTCCATGCCCCACTTCTCCAGCTTCGGCTAACCTGAGAATCTTCCTCCAGTTCAGCAAGTATTTGTTACGAATCTACCCGGTGTCACAGACTGCGGATAAACACTAAGAGAAATAAGAAGCGGTCAGGCATTAAGGAGAGATGAATGCATGATCCTTTCAACAGCACACACAGAGTTCTCCAAGATGCCCAGAAGGAACTGGCAGCCAGCAGGGTTTCACCAAAGAAGCGACCATCTGAATGATCCTAAGTGACGGTAGAGGTGTGGGAGGTGGTGATGGTGAGGCCGTGCCATGCTGCGTAGAGAGCTCAGTGTGTCCCACGGCCCAGGGGACGAAGGCCGGGCGAGTCCTGGCACAGGGGCAGGGCTCAGCAGAGCGGGAGACAGGTGCCCAGGCTGGGTGTCAGGCCCAGAGCGGATCCGCAGGGGTCTCGTTCGTTAAGCTGAGGAGTCTGGGCTTTGTCTTGTAGGAAGCAGACTCCCCAAGACTTGTGCACAGTCAGGTGACACATTCAGATTGCTTTTCCAGGGTGAAAATGGAGTAGAGCGGGGGAGATGGGAGTCCCAGGAACCCGTGAGAAACGCTTGTCCCAGTCCTGGTTAGAGATGGGAAGGTTTAATCCGGGACACTGGAGAATGAGGTGATTTTTTTTCTAGAAAAAGAAGAATCAGATTGGACCTGAAAATCTTCTGCAAAGGGACACAGCACAGTTGAAATAAATGCATGAGGGGAGATTCTGTAGTAAATCTGAACCAAAAAGAAAGAGCATTAAAAGTTTTATTCAACACAACAGAATTAAAGCGCAAAACAAATAATTGGGGTGAAGAGGAAAACTACGTTTTAAAAAGGAAAAAATCAAGAGGCTACAATAGTGGTGAACTTACAGGCACCTCATAAAGCAGCTTCCAGATAGTGAGCGCCGCCTAGCAGATGGGATGACCAGGACCTGGCCGTGAGCGCATGCGCGGTGGGAGGTGCTGACGTCTGAAGCCGCAGCGTGGGCGCTGCCCCGACACAGTTGGGCCCGATGGGCCTCAGCGCCCAGGGCGAGAGCTCCTGCCCTGCAGAGTGCACGGCGAGGCGGTCTCGGAGAGGTCGGGGCTGGGTGAGGACGGGAGCACCCTCAGTCACGTCCGCAGCCAGGCCCCGGGGGATGACGGAACCCACACAAGAGCGTTCTAAGCTAGCGTGACCAGGAGCCGATGGTGTCACCCGACCCGCCTTGCTTTGTATGTGTTCGTGTCCGGCGGGCTCTCACGAGTCACCGCTGTCCACTGTGCGGCAGGCTTCTGTCGTTCTGCTAAGCCCTGGTGTGCAGCGGCTCAGTCCCCCCCCCGGGGGTGTTCTACAGGGGCCGCAGGACCCGGCCCAGGTGTACGGTCTGTGTTGGGTTTCAGCTCACTCTGACTCTGTGCTTCCTTGGTCTTTGACCCTAACTCTAGAACTGTATGCCTTTAGTTGCTTTAGGTGCTGAAAGGGGGCCATTAAATGGCACTAAAAGCAAATGTGACACATTTTAATGGGGAATGCGAATTTAAAAGAGGAGAGTGCGTTTGTCTCATGGGAACAACTCAAGGAGGGCTCTACAGAGGGAAGTGTGTCTCTAGCTCCAGGTTGGGGTCCTGACAAGATGCTCCTGAGGCGGGCAGATTCCTCTCTCCCTACTACACCCTTCGAGCCTCTACCCCCTCCCCAGGCCAGGGGCGCCGGGAGTGACCCCTGAACTGCTCTAACGGGAAGGGCATCTGCGACCAGGAGTCTCAGGCTGAGCCATGCCTGAGGCTGCAGCCTACCAGGAACCACGGCTTTGTGGCAGTGGAGCTGGACCCAACCAGGGACCTACAGGCTAACAAGTCCTCTCCTGAGGGCCCTCCAGGGCTTCAGGCAGAAGCTTGACTGGGGAGGTAGAGGTGCTTAGTTGGTTAGAGCCAAGACAGTTAAAAATCTCCCTGAGCACCACTGTTGTTTTTAGCTGTAAGCAAAACAATGATTTCGATGTAGCCACGTCGGTTTAAGCAAATCTTCTGTTTCAGGTGCTCTGAATAATTCATCAGCGGGCAGCCAACGCAGGTGGGTCCGCGTCTGCCCACACCTGCAAGGGAAGTGACCCAACCTCATTTAAACGCTGAGAGTGAGGCAGGGGCCCTTTGCAGGTTTCATCACCTCAGTGTGGGCCAAGGGAACAGACAAAGTCCGGCGGCCTCTTCAGCGGCCAGACCCAGACGTGCTGGTGACCTCAGGGACTCAGCGTCTGGCCTGGGCTGGGTGGAGCTGTTACTGCCCCGGCTCAGGCCTCCCACACTAGGGCAGATGCCAGGTTTCAGCCTTGGTCACAGCAGGAGCAGGGTCGGCCCTTCTGCCCTGTGCCCTGAGGGTGAGCACAGCCTGTGTGCGAGGTGTCCCAGCGGCTGCTGTCCGTGTGGGCCGGAGGCACTCTGCACTTCCACATGTGACTTTCTTTTCTTTCCCTTTCTTTATTTTCTATTTTATTTTTGCTCGCGCCTGCTGTACCATGGAGCAATATCCCCAGCTAGGGCCAGATGGTCCGAGAGGCCCTCAGCTCCCTGGGCAGCAAACACAGCCACCGCCAGAGCGGGGGGGACTTGTGGAAGTGGCTGCTGGCCTTCCCTTTGGCATCGCACTTTGCGGTTTAGAGGTTGGGGAGCATCTCAAAGGAGCAGAGCTGACCCCAGAACCAGTGGAGACGCCTCCTCTGAGACCCCTCCCGAGGAGCAGCTCAGAGGTCACTGCCAGCTGCGCTGGCCGGAGAGGGCAGAGGCAGAGGCAGGCACTTTTGGGACAGGAGTACCCAGAGTCGGCCTGTCGTGAGCCACGTTGTCAGTGACCCCCACAGTTCGTACATGGAGATCGGTCCCAAGTCACTAAAGGGCTGTCCAGTAAACCCCACGGATGCCCGAGAGCAAACCGCCTTACCCCTCACCCCAGTCTCATGCCGGCAAAGTAGGAGTAACATTTCCCACTGACTTGCCCTGTACTTGGTTCTACTGCTCCTTTAAAACTGAGGTTTCCCGCCTTTTCCGATGAAAACCACTCCCGCTGCTTCTGCTTCGGCCAGATGGTATTGACTGGCCGTGCTGAGGTCCTGCTGACCCTGACAGGACCCCCCAGCCTCCTGGGTGTTCACGGCTCTCCTCCCCTGGGCCTCCCAGCGTGGGCTCTGACCCAGGTAGCCTGGGCTTCTGAGGCTGCAGTGGGCCATCACACGCCGGCTCTGGAGCGCCGCCTGCCACACCTGCCGTGTGGAAGAATCCAGGCGGTGTCACCGGGCAAAAGGCACTGACTCACACCAGGGAGCTTCTCCTGGGTGGGAAGAAATGGGAGAAACATCCTCTGCTGTCCCCTCCTTGCTCCGCATCCCAGCCAGCCCTGCCCCC
This sequence comes from Heterocephalus glaber, assembly GCF_053883595.1. Lineage (NCBI taxonomy): Eukaryota > Metazoa > Chordata > Mammalia > Rodentia > Bathyergidae > Heterocephalus > Heterocephalus glaber. The sequence continues at coordinate 1,665,021 of NW_028258315.1, forward strand.
AGCTCCGGCCTCCCCGTGCTCAGCCACTGCTTGTCCGGACGGAGCCTGCACACTGCTTTCAAGGCCCAGCCAGCCCTGGATGGCAGTGCCTAAGTCCAGGTCAGGGTTTGCCTCATCCCCGAAGCAAACAGGTCCGAGAGAGAGAACGCGGTGCTTGGCCGAGGGAGGGAAGGTCTCCTGACCTAGCCCAGTCGGCTCGGTGTCTGGCTCAGGCGGGAGAGTCGGAGAAGCCCTTGGTTCAGGCATCTCCCAAAGAGGCACAAATATGCTCCCAGCAGCACCAGGTGGCCGCATCCCTGCGAAGGTGCGGCTGGCCAGGCAGGTGTGTGCACCAGGATGCCCCTGGAGCTCAGGCAGCCGCAGCTGGGCCTCGAGTGAGCAGCTGCTCTGTGTGGTGCTGTGCTTAGTTCCTGCCGCTGAGGAAGAACCTGCCATCAGCATCTGGCGAGCGCCCATGTGTATCGAGGCACATTGGATGGGACAGGCAGCCTCGTGTTTAAATTCTAGCAGCCCACCTGGCCCACACACGCCGTGCCTTCCCTGGCGACCTTGTGCTGATGACCTATGAGGAGGGAGGCACTGGAGACTGACAGGTGGTGGCGTGGGGGTGTCGTTCATGGAACTCAGGGTGCTATGCCGGGATGGCCATGTGCAGCGATGCTGGCCTGCGTGCTGGACCTGGGGTGTCCAGAACAGGACGGGTGGGGCTGAGCAGGGCAAGGCAGGCTGTGCCGGCTGGCCGGAGGCTGGTGGTGACGCTGGGGAGGCACTGGGAGGACCCTGGGCTGGGGTGGCAGGGGATGCGGGACTGTGGGGACTTAGAAGCAGCGGGTTCCCTGGAGCGGGGTGCGTGGGGGTGGAGCCAGTATGGAGCAGAGAGAGGAAGGGCCCTGTGGACCGGGGAAGGGACTGGGAGATGAGGCGTCCTATTTTCAGGTGGGAATATTTTTTAGCCAGGCACGATCGCAGGGGTGATGTGTTCCCCAGTGAAATCTCATTCATTCCAGTCATTCCTGGAGCGGTGGTTTGGCATTAACCTGTGTCAAGCAACGCTGCAGAAAACCTCGGTGTGTGTGTCTGTAAACCCGGCCCGGCTGTCCCGAGCCATGGCTGTGAGCATCAGCCAGTCCTCAGGCCAAGCAGGGAACGCAGCCTCGGCTCTCTGGGGGCTCTGCCCTCGCCCTTCCCGGCACCCGCCAGTGCGGCTGAGGAACTCCGATGTACCTACCAGGCCGCTGCGGCCCTCGCTTAAATATCCTGAACAAAAATAAGCATGTGCGTCCTCATCTGTTGGCCTGACGAGTCAAATACGTGTCGATTTTTGACTCACCTGAAAGAAGCCAGCAGGTGTGGGAGGTTTCTCATTTGCATCCTGCCTCACAAACCAAAGGCAGAGCTCAATCTTGTCTCTCCACTCTGAGTCCTCCACCCCCACCCACCCAGCGAGGACCACAGAGTTCTTGGAAGTTGTTATTTGCAGCAATGCTGCCTAAATTTAGCGAGAAGAATCGGTGGCAGATGGGTACCTCAAGGAAATGCCTCTCTGGCGTAGAATCTAGATTTAAAGCACGATTCTGTGGCATAACCAGGGCACCGCAGTTCTCTTTGGTGGGGATTTTCTACTGTAATTTCTTTATTGTTTCTGCTTGTGATGCCAACAATAAGAGACCTGGCCAAGAATCTCCTCCCAGACCTCATCTGTCTTTACTTTTTATCCTGACTTGCATGCGTAGTTCATAGGCCTACAAGAAGTTTTTCTAGGTGTAATCTTCCTAGGGATGCAGGACTGACTTCTGCCTTCTCTCTTTACTATGGCGTATTGTCTACAAATGTCGTGGGCTGCGTGGGCCTTGCGGTGGCTTTGGCTTCCACGCAGGCCAGAGGGAAGCGCTGTCTCTGTCCTCTCTGGAGTAGAGGCCCTTTCCCTTGGGGGACTGAGATGGTCCCCATGTGCATCTAAACCAGTGTCGAGACAGCAGCCACTGGCCCTGGACCCCGGACCTGCCAGTGTCCAGACTGACAGCATCAGGGTCCTGTAAACACGCAGCCGTGGTTGGACTCAGAGATGGGAAGGAGAATAGCAGTTTGCGGGAGCTGATTGGATGAGGAAGACCCAGATTTAAAGTTTGGTTTTAGTTTTGTTTTTCTTTTGGGAGTCAGTGTTTTGGGATTGTGATGTAATGGGCTCTTGACAGGGCCACAGCTTGTTCCTGTCAATTACTTCAGGAGTATTTAGGGTCGATGGGAATGAAGAGCTGTGTGTGCATGTGTGTGTGTGTGCACATGCGCGTGTATTGTAAGGCCAGCTCTGTGTCCCCATGTCTCCTAAACTGGTGACAAAAGCCACCATCTCATGAGGAGGCCCCTTGCGGTCACCCGCACTGTCTCTGGTACTGCTGGGCCGAGATGAGAACCCTAGGGCTCAAGTTGTGCTGTCTGTGCTGTGCTGGGCTACAGAGCATTGGAAGGCGTCCAGCCTTCGCCCTGCGCCCTGTGCTCCTTGCCCCGAGCTCTTCCCGGGCTCTGTGCACCACGACGGCACTCCGCTTCCAGGAGGACAGCCTGCATGGGGTGCGGCGCTTGGCTGTCCCTGCCCGCCGCGGCTCCCTTAGCGCGATGTCCTCCACCTCCGTCAGTCAGGTGCTGTGGGGCGAGACATGGGACACGCTGCCGCTGCGTAGCCGCTCCTGGGTAGTGTTCTAGGCAGGGAGCGTGGCCCCTGTTTACAGTGTCTGAGAAAGAAAACAACAGCGAGTTTTAGAAATCACACTTGAAACAAGCGAGAGTTTGATCTCTTTTCTAGTCTTGCAATCAGAATCACAGCCCGCTCTCCAAGTTTGTGTTCGCGTATCGTGTTAGGTGCAATCTTTAGTTTCAGGCCCAAAGAAAGGCTAAAACCTTACTTTTGGTGGTTACTCGTTGAAACAGAAAACTGAGAGGCATTAGAAGGTTAGAGAAGATGGGCTGCGACAGTCTCTCTGGAATATGTTCTGAGCCCTTCTGAGCCCTGCTGTGTCCTTCAGAACCTGAGACTAAGCCGTGACAGAAAGCTGCCACTGGCAGGCCCTGCTTCCCTCTGGGTCCCTGGGTTTCCCCACGCAGTTCCCTACTAACTGGAGGCATGAGTGCTCAGTGGCTGTATGGCTGCCTCAGCAGAAGCAGAGGCTGTCCCTTAACCCTGGCCCTCTTGCTCACTGTGCTGCAGTACTGCTCCAGACATGTCAGGCCTCTGCAGATGCCGTGCAGTCCCAGAGACGAGCCGGGTCATCTTCATCTTCTTACAGCACGGGAGGAGCCTTTCTGTTAACCGAGCTTGGTTCTGTATTTCAGTGCAGTAGGAAACCAACTCTGCAGATCAAAAAGCAGTAATTGACATTTGACAGCTGCATAAGTTTAATGTCACTTGGCTTCCACCAGTCTACTTTCTTAGTTATTTGGTGAGAATTGTATCTCATGGGAGAAGATAAGCTGCTTCATTTTTGTTTTTTCAAAATATTAGAGGCGATGGGAAGATATGAATGCCTTGCAGCCAGTGCTACCCCACAGAAACACTGCTGCGGTTTGTATTATGATGAACTTTTCAGATTGCTCTAGAATTTTGTGTTTTTGACCTCTAAGTTTGCTGTACTTTGTGTCATGTAGTTAGACACATCCTACTGCTTATCTCTGCCTCTGTCTCCAAATCTCACGCCAGAGAGTAGTCCTTGGTATAGCTCTTTTGAGAGGACACATCCACTCCTATCTCAGTGAAAATTCTGTACACTTGCACACTTAGCACTAGGATAATTTTAAGTCAGCCCAGCTGTCTGGAGGCCATGGGGTCTGCATGCTGCTTTCTGAATTAGTAACTAACTGTCACAAATGTGCCCGTGTGCAGGCATCTGAAGCCTTTTTAAAGTAGCTCCCGTTCTGCCGTCGAGGGCCTCAAAGAGACCTGTGCTTTGTTAATGACTAAGCCAAAATAAATAGATGTTCTTGGGCACCAAGCAGCTGACGCTTTTTGGCAGTTTTGACTCCTTCCATGGCTAGATTTGCATGCCTGCTGGAGGTGGCGGCGGCGCGGCCTGAGCCCGGCCCTTGGAGTGGACAGAAGGGAGGCTGGCGTGGCCCGAATGTGTGTGGACATCGTGTCCCTTGCACAGTGCGGCCCAAACCTCAGCTGTGCTGCTCCCAGCACAGGATCGGGGTGGACGCTTGGCAGCGCTGTCTTCCCCTGCTTCTTCCCCTCCGGTGGTCTTTCTGCGAACTCGCTTCACACCGGGCTGGATGTGGATCCCACTAGCAGGCCGTCCACCAACGTCTGGGCCAGGCGGGCTTTCTTGTCCTCTCTCCCGGGATGCACTCAGGGGTCCTGCTTGCTTGATGTTGCTGTGACTTCGGGTGGCCGCAGCAGAGAGGTAGACACTTGCAAATCCTCCTGGCCCCTTGGAAGCGTGGTCAGAGGGGAGCTGCGAGGAAGTGTGTGGGAGGAAGGAATTTCACAAGCTTCTGGACCGGATCCAATGCCAACTCTCACTTAAAACAAAAAGCCAGTGAGTCATTTCAGTGGCAGCTGTAGGAAGCGCTCAGTGTGTGTATGTGGACCAACGGTGTGTGGCTCAGTGCACGAGAGGAGTGGAATGACTGTCTTCTTTCTCCACAGTCGCATTTCCTTTTCAGTTGCCGTGCCCGTAAGTCATGGCATACTGCTTCCCTGGGTTTGGAGGGACTTTAGAATTCCGGACCACTGTTCAACATGCCCAGCGAAGGACAGGAAAAATGAGGAGAGACAAAAGGAGGCAGGTGGGGCGACAAGCGGAAGGTGAAGGAGGGAGAATCTGCTGCTTCCTTTTCCTCTTCTGCCAGGGGACCCTGGAGTTCAGCCTTCAGCGCGGCAGATGCCCACCCTCGTGTGAAATGTGCCTATTGGGATAAATAGAGGTCGAGCTCATTGTATTTAAGACTGATGAGATGATTAGTAATGGTCTGATGTTTTTCACATCGTGATTAAATTATTTGACTTTCTTCAAAGCTGGGAAAACCACATAGCAACCTTGCAGGGAAGATGTTCTGTCTTATTTTGCTTTGCTTTCTGACCTCCCCTAAGTGCGTGGAATGGCAGGGAGGTGATGTCACTCACATCTTCAGCTGGGGACAGCAGATCCCACTGTGGGCAGATTTGAGCAGGAAGGGGTTTATTAGGAGCTGGTTGAAAGCTGATGGTTTTCCCGGCCTCGATGGAGACACCGGCTCTGAGCTGAGGCCCCTGGAACCATCCCAATCCCATCACACGGCAGCCGGGAGCTCTGCGGTAGCAAAGCACATGCCGCCCCTGACAGCCAGGCAGGCTGGGAGTGGAGGTCCCATTCTTGGGGACAAAGTGGATTCATGTGGGAGGGGCTGTCAAAATGTGGATTTAGACATTCCTTCCAAGACTATGTATTAGCAAATATGACGCAGAAACCCCTCCTGATAGGAGTTAACAGCACAAGGGTGACAAGGTTTTCACATAACTCTGGAAGACAGATTGCTTTATGACTGTATCTCTTGAGAGACCTGTGGTTGTGTTTATCATTATTCTACGTGTCTGCTCTTCACATAGCCTATTGTGTGGGTTATTTTTCTAGTTTCTCATGTTTCTCCCCTATTGTCCATGACACTGTGACAAGATTTTATGAGATTAGGTAATTGCAAGTGGTAGAATTTAAAATGGTTCATTTAATTCCTTATAAAACTGTATTGACTTGCAAATGTTACTGGAATTTTTATATTTTAAATTTTCCTTAACATTGGAGATCTTTTGATCTTTAATATCAATTCCTCTGATAGAGAAGCATATCAGACTTTAAATACTTAATATTTTCTTTTAGATTTTTATAGAAGACTAAGTGATGTTCATTTTTTTTCAAATTAGGCCATTGTTTTTGAAGACATGTTAGTTTGATATATAAACTTGTACTGTTCTGAAAAGCAAAAGATATAAAGCAAATTATTTGCAGAGTATGAAGCTCCTACTGGTGAAATTGTAGCCATTGTGATACAAAACATTAACCTAAAAAGGTATAACATAACATCACAAATTCTGGTCATTTTTAAGGTTTTCACAATGCTTCCTTTTTGAATAATCAGGGTTCCAAGTGAAATATAGAGAAAATTGCAATATACAAAAAAGCATCTGAGGTGATGGTTTGAAACTTGTTGACTCTTGCTCAAAATTACTCAACTTTTTCACTTTTGTGATGTACTTTTGGATTCTGTCTGAACCTCCCAGCTGTTTATAGCACAAAGCATAAATGTTTGTATGCTCAGTCACAGAAAAGAACCAGGACTTTAATTAAAGAGTATTTCTCTAGTTTCTTGGCAACAAAAGATGAATGAAAAACTTCTCCTTTTTATTACTTTTTAGGGTTTTGCCCAGAGTAAATAGTTCCTTTAAATACATTTCTTCACGAAGGATCATCTGTTTTTGTTCATATATATGTTTTCTTTATCATTCTACAGGGAGTTAAATACCTGTGCATTCCAGCAGCGGATTCACCATCTCAAAACCTGTAAGTTGTTTTTTGGGCTTATTTAGAGATACTTAAAATGAACACAGTGTTGAAGCCGATCAGTAGAGGATTGTGTGAGCCCAGGGCCCCTGAGAGCCCTGCCCAGGGAGGACACCTGCTCACAGAGGGCAGGGCTGGCAGGTGGGAGCGCTGCAGGGGGCCTGGCCATTTTCCTTTCCTTCCCCTATGCAGTGTGACAGACGGGATATCCACCCGAAGGGTCTACAAAGGACACCGGAAACCAGACCTTTAGCAAGCTCGTTGCTGCTATGGAAGCAAATCCCTAGAGTGCCAGGTTTGCTCCTCCTGCCGTGGGAGCCCACAGTGCCATCTCGGTGTGCGCCTCCTGTGCCCAGCAGCCGCGGATGGTGTGTGGCTGCCGAGTACCACAGTGCTCACCTCGCACCCTGTCTGTGTGTGGCAGTGAGAGCTTCCTAGTTTGAGAGAGCTCAGCCCTGGCCTCTACACAGCTGAGTAGATATCTGGCGCCTCTTTGTACCTGTAGAGGGAAAATCGGTCGCAACCCTCTCTCGGCAATCTTACCCAGAGAGGTGGGACTGGGCTTGGGCACGGCGGGGCGTGACACTGGCTGTCCAAGAGTGACTCACATACACTGTGGCATGGAGCAAATTACACCCTTCCTGAGCCACGGATCTGACCCTTGCAGACTAAAAGGTGGGGAGCGGAAGTAAAGTGCTTATCCCCCTGTGCATCCAGCCGAGCCCAGACTGATTCCCGGACCATCGTGCGCTGCATGTCGGGGGTCAAAAGCACAGCTCCCCTGGAATCGCAGTGAAGTTGTACACTCCACTGTGCTATGAGCTTGGAGTCCTCTGGCTTGTCAGGAGCTCCTCCATCAGGCCTCAGAGGTAGTACATACCAATCACACATATCAGGAGCACAAGCCTTGCTTACGGCTCCTGTCCCGAGTGTGCAGCCTCTCCACAAGTCACTGGACACTGGAGCATCAGCCAACCCTGAGGTTTTACTACCGGAAAAGCCAAGCTGTCATAACTGCACAGTCATTTTGTGGGACCTACCTGTGGAAACAAAAATGGGCCAGAGTCAGATGGATGAGTGTGGAGAAAGACAAGGTGGCAGGCCTGGGACCCAAGGTGGGTAGAGCAGGAAAGGACATGGGTAGGGGAAGTTGAGGCAGGTATGTCCTACTTGGCTGTGTGTTTCCACACTGACTCTTGGAATTGATCCGCAAGGTGGACCTTTAGGATGGAGGGTGGAGGAGGAAGGGCTTTACCAGGAAAGCAAAGGGGTTGCAGGGCTGGAAGGAGGAGAGCAGCATTAGAGAACTTCCCTGGTTACTGATCGTGTCAAGAAACAGAAGTGGTTGGAAGGGCATGGTTTGTACGGAAGGAAGTGAGCCACTGCTTTTCTCTGAAGACCAGAGCGATCTTCTGCCCATGTTTTGATTGCTATTTTTAGAATAGTTGCTTTGTTCTTATTTCCAACAAGATTGTACTTCGCCACTACCCACTTGGCAGTCTGCTTCTGTAGAAGAATCGTGCTGCAGTCCATTCTGCACCTCACCCTCGAGCTGCCAGACGTGTGCTGCGCTGGGAGCCGAGTGCTGTCTGTGATGTCCATGACAGTTATCTAAGTGTTGAGCCATCCTGTGTTATAGACAAGTGAGCAATAGACTGAGGTGTCAGGAAATCACTAACCAAAAACCAGTTCCAGGTACCTCGGGCAAGTTATTTTAACCCATCCCATTCATTTATCTGAAAAATGCCTGCGTGCAGGATTTGGGGAGGCTAGGTCCACATGTATGTGAACATATTCTCCACGGACACTGGGGGCTTTAGAAAATGAGAGTCTATTTCTACTCAGAGGGATCCGTACGTCATGAGAGTTACAGAACAGGAAGCACGCTTCATGAACTGGAAGATGTGCTCGCAGGAGCCACAGTGTGTGAGGGCTGCTCTTCTGAGTCGCAGGCTCCTGTGGGTCAGTTGAAATCTTCTGGCAAAACCAGCCCAAAGCTGTCACCGGGCTGACAGACTCCCCATGAAGTTGGATTAGCGCTCTCCTGTTCCAGATTGGCGGAGAGGGCCTGTGAACCGCTGTGTCCGCTTCACCCTTCCCTTGCATCTGCTGGGAGCGCAGGTCTGTGAGGCTCAGGTAGCAAAGGCAGCAGCAGATCTGCAGCTGAAGTGTGGAGAACGTGCTGTTCCCAGTGGAACCCCACCGCAGTGAAACCCCATGTCAGCTGGAAGAGGAGGCCAAGACCGAGACTCCTCACTCGGAGAGGGGCCGCCCTGCCCAGATCACTGTGTGAGTCTTGCGGGAGACTTCCATTGTTCCTGCACTGGTGACAAGGTTTATGCACAGGCTTTCAGCTCACAGATGGCCATGACCCTAAATGTTTCTGGCTGGCCAGAAGTGACATGGAGATCACGGAGCGGAGTGTGGAACTCTGAGTGTACTCTGGATCGGTAAGAGGCAGGCCAGCAAGTACCTTTTCAGTTTCCCCACTGCAAGTGAAAGCACAGCATGCTCCTTAGTGGCGAATGCTTTAGTACATTTTCTGTTGCTATAACAGAGTATCTGAGGCTCCTTACTCACATAGAAGAAAGGTTTATTTGGGGTCACAGTTCTGGAGGCTGAAGTCCAAGACTGGGTTACTACCTCTGGGGAGGGCGTCGTGCTGCTTCCTCACACAGCGGAATGTGGAGAGGCAAGGGAGCTGTGCTGAAGACGGAAGGGCCACACTCCACAGATAGCCAGCCAGGTCCCGGGGAGAGGCCTGCATCCCCCCGTGAGGACACCATGCCCCTGGCCAAGCGCTGCCTCCCGATGCCACTGTCTTGAGGAATTAAGGTTCCAATACATGCGTTTCGGAGGACACATTCAAACTGTAACGATACAATCAAATGATTAACCTAAAGGGGCAGGCAGAACGCCTGTCTGTCTATGGCCGAATGCATTTAAGGTTTCCTGTATTTATTGCTCACCAAATATTACTGCTTGCAAGAACTTTCACTGAGAGTATCATCAACCAGTGCGGATGGTCAGGAAACAAATATTAATACTCTGCCCGACAAAAGCCAGACAAGTCATGCTGGTCATTGTAAAACATGCTCTGGGTAGCCCAGTCAATTAAAAATAGCCCTAAGTCCAGCCACATTGAATTCCTGGTGCCGAAGAATTCCTCTATTCAGTGGCAAAATAAATTCTGGAAAACGATATTGCTCACTGTTTTAAATTTAGATACTGATTTTTAAAATGAGTTCCAACTTTGGATATAATTTAACATTTTAGATCCTAAACCTTTCCCTGCAAATCCAACAGGAATTCTGGCCAGTCATGCTCAGTAGGAAGCTCATAACCTTTGAAATCGACTGTGTCCCTTCCCAGTCAGCAGCTACAGACACCCCAGAAAGGTCAGCTTTCTGTCTTGGCCTTAACCCTCAAGAATCTCCCCTCTCATCTTCCAGGAACTTAAACTGCAGACAGCAGGTCTGAGATAACATAAAATTTTAGCTCAGTTCCCCCAACCACTAGCCTTGCCAAGCTGTGAAATTTAAAAGTTCAAGTTCTCCGTGTCTGAGGAGCCCGGGACCCACATGGTGTGCTTTCCCTGTTCTGCTGCAGTTAGAAGAACCCTCCGATGTGTAACCTGCTGGTGTCCCCACATAGCCCATGTCGAGGGGTGGTGAGTTAGGCTTTTTAGAAATACTGCTTGCTTTTGCTTTCTCTGGGTTTTCCTAAGCAAGGCACTTTAATCTCACATCTCTCGTCTACACAATGCCTGTCTCATCGGGTGTTTGTAATATTAAATGAGATAAGTGAAAGTATTTTATGGGCACTAAGCATTTCCAAAACTAAGGTTATATTTTATGTCTTCTCCAGTAGGAAGTGTTAGTTTCTTTTGAAAGTGAACGGTTGGATATGCATTACTTGCATTTGCCCGCTCTCACTTCAGCATGTACTAAACTGGTATTTTGTAGTCAGACATCACTGTGTAAAGAACAACCTCTTGTTCTCTTCTCTGACAGTCCAGGGAGCTTGGGCTTTGCCAGGCTGGGAGCCCACGGCTTTGCATCATAGCACTTTATGACATTCAGCGGTTTGAGAGCCAAGCAGGTCTCTAACTTTTTTGAGGTTTTTGTGGAAAGGAGAAGCATTAGCAATACAGAAAGCTTATATTTAAAACACAGAAACTTCCATGCTTATTTGTCCTCCCAACTCTTTGGCTTGTATTCTTTAGTCTAAATGATGCCATTTATGCTTCCAACTGCCCACCCTCCCTTTTTTTCTATTTACCTTTTCCTTGGCTTTCCTTATGAAGGAGCAGTTGTGTAGGATCAGAGCTGGGTCGGATTGGGAGCACTGTGGCCCTGCTTCCAGAAGCTGCTGGCAGCGCTGCAGCCCTCGCAGGCTCTGCTGTCCCGGGAAACCAGTGTTTCCTACAGCTTTGCCTGTTGAGCTCCAGCCACTTTTAGTCTCAGACTGGGTTCTTTTCCTTTTCCTCTTTTCTTTTCCTTCTTTTTTTTTTTTGGTACCAGGGATCGAACTCAGGACCTTGCTCTTGCGAGGCAAGCAGCGGCACCAGTGAGCCAAATCCCCAGCCCCCATTTTCTTTTTGGAAATGATGCTGTAGTAGATGATAGAGAGGTATTTTAGTTATTTTTGTGTTTGTTTTGTTAAGCTTGCTTTAAAGTAATTTTATTTGACAAAATGAGAACTGGTGTATGCATGGTTTTTAGGGGGTGGTGTTGAAATTCAGCCCAGGCCCCCTACTACGCAGTGCGTCCTGCCTTGGAGCCACGCCCCCAGCTGCCGGTGTTTAAACCTGAGAGTGAACGGTGCATAAAGCCTGGACTCACAAGCACAGGAGTTGCTTCTGTGTCCGATGCCCCTCCTGTGTCTGCAGGGTGGAGAATCTTCTCCACCTGCTCCTGGTGGAGGTGCAGTAGGGCTGTGCCTGCAGAGTTCCAGAGAGAAGGTAACCGGGCGGCAGGGGCATCTGGACCAACTCCACCATGGAGGCAGCGGCTGGGATCTGAGGCCTCCGAAGCCTGGACTCAAATAGAACACCTAACCCATTTGTTTTTTAAAACATTTCTTTCTAAGAAAAAAATTAAGGGTGCTTGTCTTTCCTGAGTTTTTTCTCCTTTTGTTTTCATTTATCCACCTCATCCACACACACACACACACACACGCACGTGCATGCGTGCATGCGAGTATTCCGCTGGGGCAGGCAGTGTCCTGCATCCTCCTTGGTAGCGCTGGCTCTGAGCTGGGGGTGTCTCCCTTTCAAGGTGGCCAGGTCCCTGGGCTCCCTGTCCCCAGCAGAGGCCCTCTGAGCTGAACAGGACTGTCTCAGCTCCCACAGAGGCTCACAGCCTCCGAATATCACAGTCTTGAAGCAGGAAGCAGTTGCTCAGCTTGAGAATGGGCACCGTGCGCTGTGGTTGACCAGATCTCTCCACCATCCTTTCTTGGCCCCTCAGAAGTCAGGACCCCAGCACATTGCTGGCCCTGAGCCTCTGCTGTGGAGAAAGGAGGACTGTGGTCAGTGGAGAGGAGGAGGGGACAGGGGCACCGCTGAGCCACTTGCAGGGCCCACAAGAAGACGCCTCTGGGGGATGCTGCCTGCCACCTGGGGGTGTAACGCCTGGGAGCCATGGTGAGCCCAATGCTCCTGCGGGCCGTGTGTCCTGTGGCCAAGCTTCGCTCTGCAGACCGAACTCACACAGTGTTTGGCGTGGAAGCCAAGGTTAGTTGCCAGCCCCACCGAGAGCAAGAACAGGGAACTGGTGTCCATTGAAACAGCTTGTGGTGGGCCAGGGCTTCGGGTTTGTGCTTCTGCTTCAAACTGGAGTTGAGCAATAGGAGAGCCTGGCCTTGGGTATTTCCCACTGTGGAGGAGGCGTTCAAGGCCGAGGGCTCAGCTTATGTCATTGGCTTCCCTGGAAATAACCCCCACACACTCCCCCTGCAGCATGCCGCTCTACCCCAGAGCAGTGAGGAGCTGGCCGGCCCTGGATTTTCTTGGAAAAGTCATTTCTAGGAATGCCTTCCTGGCCTGGCCTGGTGCCTGCTGGTGTGCATGAGTCAGGTGTCACCACAGAGCCCCGTGGCCCTCTGGCCGGCATCACTGCATGACGGCGAGGGGCCCTGTCTTGGCTCCGGCCCTGAGGCTCCGTGGCTCTTGCCCGGACACACCACTGGACGGAGCCGTGTCCAGCAGATTGTCCTGACTTAACTTTTGTGACAGCAGCCCTTGGAGGGAGGAGCCAGCAGGGCCAGGGTGGGGACTCCGCTGCCCGAGCCGAGCCCCAGGGCCTCTGCACAGACCCACGCTGGGCCTGGGAGAGGGGTGACTGTCGCCTGACACCTTGTTCTGAGCTACGGCAAGGCGGACTCTTGAAGCTGGGTTCAACCCTGCGGTGCAGGCTCCACTGTGTGTGGTTGTGGTGCACAGGTGTGGAAAGCAGACATGAGAACTGGCTCATACTCCACAGTGCCAGTGGGAGGCCGCAGCCGTGGAAGGCCTCCATGGGCCCAGAGAGCCAGCGGAGCCCTGAGACCGAGCAGGCCCACCGGGAGGTCCGCATCCCTGTGTGGTCTGCAGCCCGGTCGGGGCACTCTGGGACCTGCTCATCCCCTGGGCGGTGGGCTTTCATTTCCAGGTCTGGTTTTGCCTTTCTGGCTGCCACGCTTCCACACCTGTACTTGCTGACCCAAACTCACTGACCAGAAAGAGACTCACAGAGCAGGCTTCGGCCGGGGGAGGCCCCTGGGGGCCCGGGGGTCACCGGCCATCCCCTGTGGCCCGCTGGTGCAGGGCACCCTGGAGTCTGCTCAGCCTGTCCGACGCTCCTCCTCCTGCCCGCCTGTCGTGTAGAATGAGTGACTGGGCTGCACTACTCAGCAGGAGCAGGGAGCAGCCGGGCACCTGGTCTGCACCACGAGCGAGCGGCTTGGGTGGTGAGCTGCTGAGTGAGGGGCTGATATCACGTGGTGCACATTTGGCTATAATAGGAAGCCAGGCTGGCAGCATCCTCACCCATAGAGACTTCTGGTGTGGCGAGGCCTGGGAGCAGGCCCTGGCATCCAGAGCCCGGCCTCTCCCGTCCAGCCCTTCTGCTGGGGTTGGCACTGTGGCCACGGCAGCTGCTGCTCCCCTGAGCACGGTGTTTGTGGATCCCTGGCAAGATCTGCAGAGGCAGATCTCCCCCCATGGGAGGGGAAGACGTCCCCAGAAGCCCCACCACCTCACTCCGCCTCCCCCAGTCCTCGTGGGAGAGACAGTTTATTCCTGAGACCCTGACCTTTTGCTGCTGTGACCGAGTCTCACTGCAGTTCCAGTGCTACCAGCACAGGTGGCTGGGCTTGCTGCAGGGCTGGCAGTGCCTGCCGGACCTGCTGCTCACCACCCTCAGATGGGATGGCCTCCACCCACACCATCTCCCCAGTACCCACCTCCACTCTCCGAGTGCTCGGCTCCCCTGTCTGGCTGCCACAGGCTGCTCAAGCCTCAGCCCTGACACTTAAGATTTCCAGATGATGCAGCAAGAATGCTGTCTTGCCTGCTGTGTACCAAGCTGGTGTGCAAGCGCATGCTGCAGTTCTCCAAGCCACTGTCTCAGTTTACACCTGGGAGCTCTGGTCCCTGAGCTGGAATCTGATCTTGCAGTGCCGTGCCACTTAGCAACTGCAGGTAGGAACCTGGAGTCTCCGGGCTGTTCTGTTTGGACTTCCCACCTTGGACACTGCAGGTTTTGACAGAGCAGGAGTGTTAGGCTGCACATGCATTCGTGCACATTTAAATTTTCCTCCACCTCCTGTCTGTACCAATCTACTGAGTCCTGTGGTGAGGCTGTTGAGTTTCTGCTGCAGTCGACAGCTGGCGACTTTGCTGGACCACACATGAGCTTCCCCTTCTTGTTCATCTCACTTGCTGCCTCTCTGCAGTCGGGAATGGCGTCTTAGTCACCATAGACTGTCCTGCAGCTCTTACAGACCCTGGCAAGTGGTCAGGCTCAACCCGTGTTGGAAGGGAAGTTGCCTTTAGCTCACGGACAGCATTTGCCCTGTGCTGCCTCAGAAGCCAGGGAAGGTAGAACATGCAGGAAGAGCAGGTGCTTTGTGTGCCCCCGGGTGCCTGCACTTACCCCACAGTCAGCCCAGAGGGCTGGTGTGTGGCACGGGGCACACGTGCTGGCCAGGACTCGGCACAGTGGGGCTCAGGCTCTGCCCGGCTGCCTCTAGGTGACCTGGCATCTGACCTCGTCCCCTAAAAAGCTACCCTGCGAGGAGCACGTGTGCCTGTGAGCAAGGCCTCCAGGCGGGTGTCCCAGACAGTCAGGGGCTGACTGAGTGACGAGAGAGAGGGTGGTGTGAGGGGGCGGAGGGGAGGATGAGCACTCCCGTTGTCATTTAGGCCTTCAGAGTTGCCCGGCCCGGTCCGTCAGCGCATGTCCCTCGCCCACCAAGGGCAGCATCCCTGCTTTCTGAGTCGCCTGTCCCAGCCCCCACCGAGTGGCTTTGGAGCTGGAATTCCCACTCCCCACTGCTTTCCAGTGATGTGCAGACAAGACCCCCATGTCCAGGGGGCTACGAGGGCCGCTGTCAGGCCTCTCAGGGTGTCCAAGGGAGCCACCTTGTCAGACTCTGGGAGCCCACTGGGCTGACTCCCCTGAACATGGTGAGCTGAGGAGGAGCCGCCACCCCCAGTCAGGGGCAACCTGAGCTCCAGGGGTGCCACAGAGCAGTTCTAGAACCTTCCAGACAGTCGGGCAGTGTCCCTGACCTCAGCCTGCAGCCCTGGGCCTGGGCAGAGTGACTGGGCTTTGAAGGCCTCGGGCCCTCAGGCGGATGCTGATAACAGAGACCCTCCCTCTGTCTCGTGTTTGTGCCTAGGACAAGACACTTCAAAGAGAGTATTGAGTTCATCCACGAGTGCCGGCTGCGGGGCGAAGGCTGTCTTGTGCACTGGTACGTGTGTCTGTGCCGGTCCCCGGGATTCGCACGAGCGTTTCCTGTGTGTGATTGACTCTGCCGTCTCCTGACAGTTCCCTCTAAACGCTCAGTCTCTCATATTCCATTTCTTTCCTGACGGGTGTTGGTCATCACTTACTTTCATGGAAAGAGACCCCAGCTAGCTTTGCTTTTGGTTTTGGTTTTGTGGTTTGTTATTTCACTCTGTGTTAGGATTTCTACTGGGATAGTCGAGGCTACTGGACACTTCCTATCTGTGGGTTTTGAACCCATGGATTCTACCAGCCATGGATCACATATATTTCGAAAAAAACACTTGCGTCTGCACTGAACATGTGCAGACTTTTTTCCTTGCCACGATTCCCCAAGCAGTGTGGTGTGACAGCTCCACACAGCACTGACATTGTGTAGGTATTATAAGCAACCTAGAGATGTTTTGCATGTGGGAAAATTGCATAGGATCTATGGGATACCACACCGTTCCACCTAAGGGAGGGACTTGAGCGTGCACGGATTTTGTTATCTGCAGTGGGTCCTGAAACCAGTGTCCCATGGATATTGAGGACAGTTGCGCGCGCGCACACACACACACACACACACACACACACTGAGGAGAAAGCGGCTCAAGCACACTGAATATAAAGCTCTTGGCAAATAGCTACCTGGCACATGAACAGTTTCCAGCACACACTGGCCCTCCTTTGACACTGCCAGTTATCACTCAGTAACTCAGCCAATTTGTCCGGGGATCCAGGAGCCAGCATTCTGGTGTCAGGCTCTGCTAAAGTGTCCTTGGGACTCATGCCCTCGCTGTCTTGCATGAGGTGTGACCATAATCAACAGAAAGCATAGCAATCTTGGCCTCCTGAAGCCGCCCTTGCAGCACAAGCTGTCTGAAAGCCTAAAGCGCCGATTCCTAGGAGTGCCACTGCTAAGGTTGGTGGCAGCCCTGCCGGGGCAGCCAGAACCCACGCATGCTGACTGGCCAGAGAAGCCACTTAGGAAGGGCACAGTGTGTTCTGAGGGCCAGTACCCCAAGGCAGAGGGCGGCATGAGGCATTTCACCGGCTGTGAGAGAGCTGAGAAGATTTACACAGCTCTGGATGGGTGTGATTTTTTCATTTCACTTTTTTAAAAAATAAGAAGTACAATAAATACAAACACTTTTTAACATACGGTTATATTTGGCACTAAAGCACCATAGGGGCATAAAAGGATTTTCTGAAACTCCAATCTGGGGGCTTCTCCAGGCTCCTGGTAATTCAGATCTCTAGGGTTGGAGCCCAAGGGGCTGTATTTTTGTAAGTCTCTTGGAGTTTCTGATACAAAGCCCTAGTAAAGAGCCCCTCCCTGGCAGTAGGGTTATTGTTATTATTTATATTGGAATAGGCATAGGCCTAATGTTCTAGCAATTTATGTCTCATCTGGATGTCAGGCTTTCCTAAGAATGAGACATTTGCTAAACTTTCCCGTCTTCAGCCATTGCCAGAACACTGAGTCGGACGAAGCACAGCCCCTCTATGACTGTTTCAGTTTGCAAACACGTTTAAAATCGGTCTGGAACTCAGCCTGCTGGTGACACCTAACCGTCATCGCCCACACACGACCGGGCTCTGAGCATCGGTGTTGCTGCTCTGCAACTCTGCAGCTCTGTGGAAAGGACGCAGAAGTATGATTTGGCGAGGCCTCCTGGATTTTGTGGGCTTTTAAAATCATAGATTTACCCTCAGATGCAGCGGCTAAGAAAACCGGACCTCTAAAAGATGGAGAACATTCTAAATTAATGCAGGTTATAAGTGGATTTGTTGCATAGATCTTGAAAGCCTCAGGTCCCCTTGGTTAGTTTTGTCCAAGGAAAAGGGAAATGTCTAAGGGAGGCTCAGGAGCAGTAGAGAATCATAAAGCAGGAGTGTCTGGAGCCCTGTCCCGTGGAAGATGAGGCTGAGCCACCGAAGGGGTGCCTGCGACTCTGGTGTCCTGGGCGCAGGGAGGCTGGCTGCCTGCAGCAGCTGCTGAAAGCACACTCACCTGAGTCCGTGAGCAGGCCCAGGCAGGAGGGCTCTGTCGTGAGCCCCGCAGATCCCCCGCTGCAGTGGGCTGAGGCCCAGACCCACAGCCCAGACCAGTCTACCCTTGTCCATGTGCCCTGCCTGCAGCCTGGCCGGGGTCTCCAGGAGTGTGACGCTGGTGATCGCGTACATCATGACTGTGACCGACTTCGGTTGGGAGGACGCCCTGCACACGGTGCGTGCTGGCAGATCCTGTGCCAACCCCAACCTGGGCTTCCAGAGGCAGCTGCAGGAGTTTGAGAAGCACGAGGTCCAACAGGTGAGCCATCCTGGGGCCACTCTGCAGGCTCGGGCAGCTGCTCCAGTACCCTCTGCGTGAACTGAAGGGCCCAGGGGACACAGGGTGCTCTACAGCCTGCAGACGTCCCCAGTTCCTAGGCCTCAGCTGTGCCCCAGGACCCTCCCTCTGTTACTTTCCTCATGCCTGCACTCACGGCAGCTCATCTCTCCTATGGGTGAAGTGCCATTTCCTCATCATGGCTTACTTTTTTAAAATTTTGCTTTTAACTCATTTTAATCTTTAAGCTTTTAAGGGAATCATCAATGAGGTAATGGTGGCATGATGTTCTCCAACACTAGTCCTGCAAACACAAAGCTGAGATTTCTCTTTGGAGGAGAACAGTCTCTTCCTCTTCCCCAGAGTCCAGCATCACAAACTCCTCTCTCCATGTCTTCCTCAGAGGTCCTTCTGTCTAACCTCAGCTGCCACACGCAGAGGAACAGCAGGAGGACACTTTTTTCTCCTGTTTGTCATGGAACCCTTAGCTGCAGACAGTGACTGCCCCGGGTCTGCCAGGCAGACGCCTCGGTCTGACTGTCATACCCCCGGGCTGGGAGGGGCAGCCCTTCTGCTTGGCACTGGGATGTCACCCACCCTGCTGTGTAGGCCCCGGCCCTCTGAGGTTCTTCTCACATGTGGCGACTTCTGTACCAGTCAGTAGCTGAATGCAGGTGTTTATTTGTGCCATTTGGATCTGTTCCCAATTTCTCCAGTACCGGCAGTGGCTGAAGGAAGAATATGGAGAGAACCCTTTGCAGGATGCCGAAGAAGCCAAAAGCATTCTGGGTAAATATAAAGAGCAAGGGCGAGTGGACCCGCAGCCTGGCTCTAGGCGGTGGAGCAGCTTCTCGGCCCTGCCTCCTCTGGCCTACAACTACAGCACGGAGACCTAAGGCAGAGGGATCTGCTCCCTTCCTCCCCGCCACTTGTCTTCCATGGCCTGCACCATCTGCATGATGGTTTGCTGGTCTGCTGCCTGGTGCCCCTGGACTGAGGGAGGCAGCCTGGGCGAGGTGGACTGCTCAGGGCTCCTCCCGGACCCTGCCCAGCCCTGCCCCGAGCCCCTCTGCTCTGCCTACCTGCGCCCTGACCTCGCCTCCCGTGAGCTCACTGCCCTGGGATGCTACCAAGCTACCGGGCTGCCACACACTGCCGGGTGTGTGTGCACATGTGTGTGAGCCACAGTGGGTGCGTGTGGATGCACAGTGTGAGTCTGTGTGTGTGCAGCCCGGGTGAGGCTGTGTGCCTTTGTGTGTGTATCACGAGAGCGTGTGTGTGATGCTGGATGTTCATATGGCCGGAAGTCATCAAATTGGAGCTGCCCGGCTTGGTTTGGCCACTCCTTCCTCCTCTGACTCCACATGGAAGGCACTTGTACATGGCCTCTGAGAAGCTGCCGGCAGGAGCCTCCTGTGCATGTGAGCAAGGGGAACCGGGGATGAGCCGCCGACGGCGCCAGGCTCTCCCAGAACCTTCGGAGGTGCAGTGGGGAAGGCGAGGTCCAGCTCCTTCTCTCGGAGGCTGTTCCAGGGGTCCCAGAAGTGTGTGTGTTGGGCAGGGAAAGCCCCTGGAGGGAGCCCTGGCTCAGGCTGGGCGTGGGCACCGCAGGTCCTGGGTTCCCTGCTGCCTGTCAGCCTGATGCGCCCTGAGGTCTGCGTGGTGTTCAGGCTGCACTTGAGGTTCTTCGGCCAAAGGTTTCCTGCGTCAGAGGCCCTTCCTCTCCCCTCCTCCCGCTTGCTTCATGCACTCCACCCTCTCACTGTTCTCCCTTTCCAAGGGCCCCTTCTTAAGGTTTGCATGCACCTGCAGGAATTGGGAAGAAAGAGCATTTATTAGGCACCGTAGCCATTGCATTTAAAAATGCCTAAACACTTATTAAGCTCCTTGATGTATGCTGTGGATTTGGTCTTCGATCTCAGCTACCTCATTAAATGTCTTCTGAAAAGGTGTTTTTGGTTATTCTGGTCCACTGCCTCAGACTTGAAAATGTTTGGTCATGATTGCTTCTGAAAGCAAAGGGCAAGGTGTCAGTGGCCTCAAGCTGCTTCACATTCCGGAAGCGGGCTCCTGCAGTATTTTTGGTGGGTGCACTCCCACGGAGCCAGAGCGCATCTGCACGGCAGTGTGGGCCCCAGAGTCCTTGATCTGCCGTGGGAGTTTCTCAAGCACACAGAGCTCTCCTCCTCCCTAAGAAGGTGTCACAGCCCAGTTTCTCCAAATTCCGCCATAAGAAAAGGCTCTGAATGAGCAGGGCGGCTTTCCCATTCGTGGGGAAGGTGTGTCAAAGGTGAGCTCTGGGGACAGGGAAACCAGGTGGCCTCCTGTGCACACGTATGGCCCCAGGGCACGAGGCCGGGAATGTGGCCACGGACACACGCACCGTTAGCTGAAAGAACTGCCCATACATTTCACCTTTCCTTAAACCAAAAAGAGATGTAGATGTACCAACAGAGGGCTACTGGTATAACTCAGTCAAGTATTTGCCTGGCATGCAGCAGGCCCTGGGTTTAATCCCCAGTAGAGCAAAAAAGAGGAAAAGAAAAACATTAGAGTAAGCGCTTAACTGTGGGCATCGTCTGCGCATGACCTGATGTACTCCTGCAGGTTTGGAAATGTTTTAATACCAGTTGCCAGTAATGTTCTTTTTCCGCAGCCACCCCGGGAATTCTGAAGTACTGGCCCTTTCTCAGAAGACTGTAACATACCTGAAGTTTGTGAAACATTGCAAAGTTTAGGCTGGTGCTGCCAAATGAAAAGCCACCTAGAGTTTATTTTTAAGTACCCAGCAGTGATTTGTAAACTGTTTGTTTTTCATCTTACGTGGAGTCCATATGTAATCATGGTGTAATCCGTTGTGAGCTGTGGGGATTCTTTAGCAAGAGAAAACACTTTTACCTTAATTCTAGCTGTGCTGTTTCTTGAACCTGACCTTGATGCCTGCCAGAGCCTTGCTGCCGTGTGTGGGCACTGTTTAGTGATCTTGACTGCTGCCCATGAGCAGTGCCCAAGGAGGAAGCCAGCACCTGGGGACAGTGTGTGTGAACTCGGCCCTCGTGCTCCCAAATCCCCGGGCTGGGAAAGACTCGGGGTGTTTCCCCGCGGCTGAGGGTCTCCACGGTGGAGCTCACCAAGAGCTACGCAGTTTTGTGAATAAAGGGCCACGTAACCCGTGAAGCTCAGCATTGCGTGCAGTGTGTTCTTCCTTAGCTGGGGTGTGAGGGCCTCGGGCGTTTCTGGGGCTGACACAGAGCAGGACGCAACCTGCTGTTGGTCTCGGTCGGCATTTTCCTCCCTAAGGTAGGGCAGAGCACCCTAGGAAGGGCAAATTAATGTCTCCATGACCAAAAACCCTGGTTCTTGACCCTGAGAGTGCACCCCGAGATACTCAGGTGCCCAGGTTCCATCCCCTGACACCAGAAGGGGAGAAGAGAAAGCGTGGTCCCCCGTGCAGCGTGAGTGATGGACCCTGGAGTCGCGCTCTGCCTGGGCAGAGTAGAAGCGGGGTGCCTGGCACCCCTGGAATTACTGCATGGACATGGAACTCAGCCCCGGGCCGCCATGACATGTGCTGCGTTTACTGGGTCCAGTTATTCTACTTTTATGTTCAGCGTCCAACTGGGAGGAGCACGCCGAGCAGTGTAGATCCATTTCCTGGATTTCCCTTGTCCCCCTCTGGGCAGGAGGAAGGAGACTTAACTTTTTACCCCGAGGTGAGTTTGCCTTAAAGGAGAAGCAAGTGAATGTGTGCTGGAGTGGGGGGCTTCGACAAAGAGCAGCTTTCCGCGTGCACACGTGTGCGTGTGTGTGTGTGTGCGCGTGCGCGTGCGCGTGTGTGTGGCATGTGGGACAGAGGTGAGCTCTTGAGGACCGGGGAAAGCAAAGCCACCTTCCCGGCGGCATGGACCAAGGGGAAGGGCGGCTGGCGGGGACTCTGCTGGTAGCAGTTCCGAGGGGCGTGAGGGCCCACACCCAGCGCAGTCTCCGGAAAACCTGGCAGCGGGCGTGAGGGGGTCCCACCACAGGCCAGTCCCATGGGGCCACCCGCACAGCTGACTCCTTCCGTCCTCTTGCTGCCACCCTGCATCTGACACAACACGGGCATCTGACACAACACGGGCATCTGACACGACACGGGCATCTGACAGCCGTGTGGCTCTGCAGTCACAGGTTGGCCTCCTGGACTCTATGGACCCGTGGGAAAGGTCTTCATTCACTCGGGACTTCCCGGGACAGTGAGGGCACCTCACACTGATCACGCCGGCTCTGCCGTCGGGTCTTCCCATCCCAAATCGTGGGCAGGGGGCTGGGGAGAGCCTGGAGAACCTCGATAGAGCCAGGCCCCCGGGCAGTGTTGGGACAGCCGTGAAAGCAGGCCCTTGCTGCTGGGCTCGCCCACCCGGCTCTGGGCAGATGGAGATGGAGTGGGACCGTGGGTCCTGGGAGGGCGGCACCAGCCCTGCTGTGTGTTGGAAGTCAGAGGCTTCTTTGCCCTCCGTGACCAGACCAGGTGCTCGAGAATCACACTCGAGGTGGAACATAGGACCTGGAGTCCTGACTCAGATCTGCTCTAGCCGGGACCTCAGAGTCCCAGTCTGCAGAGAGACTGCACTGACTCGCCTGCCCTTGCTACTCACTTGACACATCTGTCTTCCTCACAGCAGCGCCCATTCTCAGGGGAGACAGTGCTGGTGGGCTGGAGGAGGGCCTCAGGGGTCACGGAGCAGCAAGGTGAGGACCTTTGGGGGCGCTCAGGGTTCCAGGGCATGCAGTGCAGGGAGCCGGCGCATTGAGGGAGGGTGCCGGGGAAAGTGAGCCAGAGTCTGAGACCCAGATGAGGCTGGCGGCCAGAAGGGCTGAAAAGTTGGGTTTTTGTTTTTTTTTTCAGATTTTGAAACATTTGCCTTTGCATAATGAGATGTCTTGGGGTTAGGACACCCGGAAACACGACATCCATTTATGTTATATATGCACACTGCGTCCACACAAGTTGAAGGTGATTTTATACAGTGTTGTTATTGTGCCTGTGTTTTGATTGCTGCCTGTCACATGAGATCGGGTGCAAAATTTTGCGTTGTGGAAAAGGCGCTCAGAAAGTTTTGGATTTGGAAACATTTTGAATTTCGGATCTGCAGCAACCAGTTATTGCTTGTCAGAGTCCTGGTGTCCACGAAGGAGTCTCCTTCCTCCAGCAGCCCTGGAGCTAACCAAGCTCAGATGATGCTCACCGCCTGGGTCCCGGAGCTCAGCATCCCAAGCTGGGAGCCTACAGGTGGCACAGTGGCGTGGACACCCTTCTGTGGGTGCGGGAGGTGCTGCGGGGGAGCTGCTGTGACCTCGTGCCGGCCAGAGGGTCCCTCAGTGCCCATGAGAAGGTGGTGTCCCAGGCAGATGGCCACCGAGAGGCGGCACCACCCGTCCAGAGCTCCCGAGCCTGAGAGGGAGGCTAGGGCAGGCAGCAAGGATCCGAGCTGCCCAGGTGGGGTGCTCGTGACTGCCTGCTCTCAGGCACTGGGCCCTGCTTGTGGCGTGCAGGCCTCTGTCTTGTTAGGGTCATACGTGAGGAAAACCCTAGAGAAGGGACTGGCTGGGTCCCAAACCTGGGCCCTCCGAGGAGCTCAGCCCTGGGTGTCCATGGGCCTCGCTCTTGTGCCGTCCGGAGCACACTCCCAGGACAGACTCATGAAGATGGACAGAGAACTCATGGCCAACCTCCTGGCTTGTTGGGAAGGAGCGAGTGCTGGCTCTCCAAAGGCCTGTTTGGCCCTGGCCTGCCTCGTCAGCAGCTTTTGGGAGACGAGTTTAGCCCTCAGGGTCTCAAAGTGAACTCAGACAGTCAGGATGGGGTCTGGAGCCCTGGCAGGAGCCCACCCATGAGCCGTGGCTCCAGCCTACCCGGCCCTCCTCAGTGCCAGGGCTTCCTCGGTGCCAGGGCTTCCTGTGCCGTGTGTGTGTGTGTGTGTGTGTGTGTGTAGGAGAGAGTCGGTGCACTTTGTATCAGGAAACTCCCACACCGCAGAGTACTCTACCCTCCCAGTGCCCTGGCTAGGACTGTGCAGCTACCCGCATGCTTTGCCCCAGCGGCAGGTGCTGGGTGGCGCCATGGAAACCTCAGCCCGTGTCCCGCAGCCACAGCTGGGCGCCCAGTGCCACTCTGCACACCAGCCTCTATCACAGAAATAGGGAAGATGCCGGGAGCCACACCCCTGCCATCCCACACCGATGGCTCCTCCCATCCTGCCGAGTTATTAATAAGTTTATCAAGAATGTGCTCTCAACACGCCTGTATTTATAAATGTACTTAGCGGGAAATCACCACAACTGCACAAGATGGTTCCTCTTCCCTTTTCTTTTTTATTGCCCAGAGAAAGGGAGAAATAGAAAAAAAGCAAAAGAGACAGGAAAGGAAAGACAAAGCAAAAGGAAGACAGGAAAGAAAGGAAGAGGACGGAAGAGGGAGGGAGCGAGGAAGCGCTGCCCGACTCGTCACTCAGGAGCCTCTCTGCCTTCCGATGCAGGGCCTGTCCTTGTCCTCAGATGTGCAGACCCTGAGGGCATGGACGGGCTGGCAAGTGGCCGGCGTCACCCTGTGGAGACGGCTGGACGCTGAGACACGAGGCCCACGATGGCAAATTAGCGACGTAGCACTTCAGCATCATTTCTGCCAAAACCCCAGTTCTTGCCCTGTTCTGCAGCTCAGGCTCAGCCAGCTGTAATTAACATCTGTCAGGGCTACAGGTCTGAGCCCGCTCTCTTTCCATCAGGGGAAAGAATTGCCAGCGTGAGCATGAACATCTGCAGGCCAGGTTATTTTGGCTCCAGACCTCTATGCAAACTGGTGACCATGAGACTCGGTGGTTCACAGTTAACCTTCCTGAAGCTTCTGGCTCAGCTATTAGGTCCAGTTGTTGAAAGAGCTATTTTGGCAGGTGCCTGAAAGTGTGGGCCGTCCAGTGTTCTAATAGCATGAGGCGCTAGGGTTGACGAGGAGCTGTCTGGGGAGGAGCATGCTCAGGCATGCCCTGTGGAGTGAGATGGCAGGACCAGCAGAGGGACAGTTTCTTCAAGGAACAATGCCCGTGGGGACGTGTTTGAGAACAGTGCAGGCTCTACCCTTTCTCCACTTCCAGCTCGCCCCAGGGGCCCAGGCTCCCTGTCCCTTGCTGCCTGGCTGTTCCTGGTGCTTATTAGTGACCGGTGGCCCGTGGGAGGGAACATGCCCGAGACAAAAGGGCAGCCCTCTCCCCAGAGACCCCGCCATCACACCTGCCCCAGGAGCGGCCAAGTCAGCACAAACAGGACCTGCGTTTGGCCAGCAAGCAGGTTTGCTGTTTGCTTGTCATCCCTGGGTTTCCTCAAGGCCCCAGTTGGGGCGTCCTTGGAAAGTGAAAATCAGAAGACCCCTGCATGTGCATCAGAGAGATGTCACCTTCTGCTTTGCAAAGGAAGTGCCCTGCACAGCCCATCTCCTCAGAACCAGTCTCCAGAGCTGTCCTGAGCCTGAGTCGGGTGCTGGTTCTCCTTGCTTTGGGCCTGAGCCACACTGATGTGGGGCTGAGGCAGTCAGGAAGGGGTGGGGGGACAAAGGAATGCTGCCCAGCTGTTTGCAGTGGCTGCTTGCAGGTTCAGGGGTGTCCGGGGGAGGCTGCGGGATGGGCTGAAATCCTCTCAGCCCTCCACAGTCCCCATCCCTGCACGGGTCTGGTGTCTGGTGTGCAGGCCCCTCCCTGTCACGCCCACCTGCCAAAAGCAGGAGGTATGGGTCCTGTGGTGCTGGTTGGGAATGGAAGTGGCTCCTTAACAGACAGGTGTCCCAAGTCCCAGGAGAGTGACCAGGTGCAGCTGGGTGCACGTGCCAGGCAGGCCTGTGTCTGGCTGAGTTTGGTCCCAGTTCTCTGGAATACCCTGGGGAAGTCCTGGAGGAGGCAACCTACTCGTGGGGAACTTCTACTCCAGCCTGCCTTAAGAGAAACTTCCTAGAAAGGATGAGGGGCCAGACGGCGCCCTGCCTGGTGGCACTATGACACGGCCACAGCCAGCCTTCGTGGCTGGCATTTTATGTGTCTGGGAAGGCCCCCTCTTATCCCAGAGACCTCCCACTAGGTACCAGGGCAGTCTTCTAATGGCCACCAGTCATGGAGCCACAGGAGCAAGCACTGACATCTTGTCCACAGATTATCCAATGACCAAGTCAGGACTGGAAGGCAAGCAGTGTAGCTCCTCAGCTGGATGAGCCTAACATTCCTGCAGGCCTTTTGAAATGCCAGCGCAGATGCTGGGAGAATAAATGGCCAGTCCAGTGCTGTGCAGGGCGCCCCCTGCAGGAACAAGGGATGGCCTGTTTGCAGGGTGGGGATGCGATGCGGTGCCTGGCTCCGTCAGCACAAGGCTCTGTCCCTGGAGCTCCGTGATTGTCGAGATGGGGCGGTCTGGATGCCCAGCAAGGCATTGAGAAGTTGGGAGCATGCGGTGCTGTCCAGCAAGCCGTCCTGACCGTCCAGTGGAGCTGCCTTCCACACCTGGTGCCGGGAACGTGAAGGAAGTGCCACTCGTGGAGGACAGAGGCAGGGAAGCAGCAGTAGGTGCTGCAGCAACCTGAGCCTGGCCCAGACTCCTCCTGAGCCCGAGGCCAAGAGGAGCCGCAGTGGGGGCCGCCAGGGGTCTATGCGTGGAGGTGCATGGAAGTGCCTTGTCTGCCCTGTCTCCTCTTGTCCTGAACCCTGGGTGTCTTGGCCTCCAGGTGGACAGCAGGGAGCTGACTGTGCCTTACTTGCAGGCATCCCTGATGCTCAGCCGGGATGGGAGAAGTACCCAGGCCTGAGCAGCAGCCATAGCTGATGCTAAAAGCAGGCCTGAGAGGGGCTCCCTGTGTGCCCCAGAGCCTGCTGTTTGGAGCCTCGCCCGACTCACTGCTCCCGTCATCAGGGTGTGTTCTAGAAGTGTGGAGTTCGCAGCATGAGGACGTGAACCACTCCACCTGGTGAGCCTCAGAGCCCATGGCCCATGGTAGCAGTGTGGCGGTACTGAGCAGACCGCCATAAGGAAGAGACCTCTGGGTCCACACGGAGAGGAAAGTGGCACTGTGATGCTCCGTGAGCAGCCCTGAGCAGCAGACAGTGAGGAGCTCCAGGGTGCCAGGTGTGGACCTGCCGGTGAGGCCCACACCCAGGGACCGCACTATCTGTAGATCTCGCCCATCCCGCCGGCCGTGTCTTGAGAAGGTGGCTGTGACCAGCAGGCCAGAGACAGGGAAGCAGAGGGACAGGTCCAGGCGCTGCCTGGGAGTTTCAGGGCCACTGGGACCCTGGCAGAAACAGGAAGGGAGGGGCCGCTCTGCCTGGATGCCTCCGGGCCTTTCCACAGAAGTCTCCAGCTGAGGTGACACTCAGACCCCCAGGGCAGCTCCCACAGGCACAGCCCTGCCAAGGGGCCAAGGGGTGGGCACATCCGCACGAGCCCGGGATGGCAGGAGCCCCAGAGGAATGGGGTGGAGGTGAGGACAGCCTGAGGACGCTGGAGCTCAGGGACCTTGCTGTCACCAGCCTGGCAGCCAGAGAGCACAGGGAGGCAGCAGAGCGGTCACCACAGTGTGTGGCACCGCAGGACCCTGAAGTCTTCACCCAGCTCTGGGCCACATCTGCATTCAGACGCTGATCAGCTGAGGGCACTGGAGCTACAGGCCTCTCCCTGCTCCCCCCTTCCTCCCCTCCCCCTCCTCCAAGTTAGAGGTGCAGAAGGCTGACTGGGGAGGGAGTCTCAGCTCCTCCTCCTCTTCCTCCTCCTCCTCCTCTCCCACAGATCGGATTGGATCAGGAAAGGTACCGGCGCAGCCTCAGCCGCCCCAGTGGAATGCAGGATCCCAGGGTCAGAGAGAAGGGAGCTCCCGGGTAGCCAGCATCTATGCAAACAATGTGAAATTCGTAGCTAGAAGTCGGTCTGTTTTGTTTTACCACCAGAAACCAGCAACCTTAGCCTATTTTTGGTGATAAAAGTACTCTCTTCTCCCCCAAAACAAAAACAACAAAAAAGTGTTGTTGGTCTAAGACTAAACCATTGCTGCCATGACACACATCTATGTAAGCTGCAAATCAACACATTGTTGCTGCACATCCTTTCAGGAACCTTGTGTTCCAGAGTTAATGTGCAAAACTGCCCGTAGAAAATCAGGACCGAACGTCAGGAGGGTGCAGATTCAGCTGTGGTGGTAGAATTTTAATCTTTCAGTAAACTCTGAAAGATTTGCGTCTGAGGTTTGTGGGGCAGTTTAATCTCTGACACTGTGATTCCATTCGTGCACTTAGAGAGTAGGAGGGAAACAGCCAGCGAGTGTGCAGGCAGATATCTCCGTCCCAGCAGCCCAGGTGGGCCCTCAGAATATTTACTTGTCTTCATTTTTTTTTTGACAGAAAAAATATTTGCCACTAGAAGTGATCCCCAAAGCATGTACGTGCTGTAGTGGGATTTGTTGTGAAATGGGACATTTATAAATCTTTCCTAATCTCATCATTTTTCTATTTGTCTATTTTTGCTTAATGTAAAAGAAGCTATGAAAAGAAAATAAAACAAACGTATTCTCTGATCAGTGAGAGAGGGCAGATCAAAAAACCTGACAATCCAGGTGTGGCGGCAGCTGTTCAGGAGCACAGGCAGGAGGACTGCAAGGTCAGGGCCAGCCAGGGCAGCTCAGTGCAACCTTGTCACAAAATAAAAAGGGGCCTGAGATGCAGGTGTGTGAAGCCCTGGATTTAATTCCCAGCACACACACACACACACACACACACAAGAATACAAAAAACAAAAACCACTTACCCAAGGAGAAGTTCAGCCTTGATAAAATCACCGACAGACTTCAAACTTGTAGTAGTTTAGGCCAAAACCAGAAATTACAATTATTCATTAATGGGACAGAGCAATATTTTCCCCATTTTTCAAGTTTTCCCCTTCACACAGTTTTGTCATTAACAAGTGTTATAGCATGATTTCCTCCTTTTTATTGTCACATTTATATTTTTTTCCCGAACGTTTTTTCTTTTGCAGTGCTAGAGGTTGAATCCAGGGCCTCACGAAGATTAAGCAAGTGCTGTGCCACTGAACTACACCTGCTAGCCCTTAATATTTATTTTATGTTTGTTCTTATGTTTGTTCTTTTTTATTAGCATGATCATAAATACAAAATTCAATAAAAGAACCTTTTTACTGCCTGCATTTCCTCCTGTCCCTTACTATTTTTTCATTCCATGAGCATTAACGACTATCACATAGCGAGGTGTCAAATACACCATCGTGCCTCTGTGTTCACAAACCCTCATGAGACAAAATCACTGCGGTGTGCTTCGCTCCTGTCTTTCTCTGCCAGCCTGCCTTTCCTCTCAGGACACACTGGAGGCCTAGAAACCCCTCCCATTTGTGACTCCATGGGCCCCACCTCCATGTCCTGTTTTGATTTCATCAGAGCTCCAAACACCTGTGACTCAGCCGGCAGGTCCATGTCATTGTTTCTGTGGAGACAGGAGGGAAGAGATGGTGCAGATTCCATTGACACCTAGCCGAGGGTCACCATGACCATCTGGGCAGCTTTGGTTGAGGCCACTGCCTTGCTCCCTGGGCTGTGCCCGCCCATCCCCTCATCCACTCAGAGACCCCGTGCAGGCCAGCCGCTCCCCTCAGGAGGCCGAGGGCCGACCCCTCCTCCTCTTTGCTGAAGAATTCTCCTTGTGTGTCCTCACATCACCTTCCCACTGGTACATTTCGGTTGGATTCACAGTAACTGTGTGGATAAACTCAGGCACTCTTTTGCTTGGTGATGTGAGCTAATTTGAGTGCTTGTGAATTTTGACAATGCCGCCCGTGAGATGCCCTCCTGTGCCTGGCATGCCCTCCTGTGCCTCCTCCTGGGCACGAGTCTCTCCCTAGCG
Organism: Heterocephalus glaber; assembly: GCF_053883595.1. Lineage (NCBI taxonomy): Eukaryota > Metazoa > Chordata > Mammalia > Rodentia > Bathyergidae > Heterocephalus > Heterocephalus glaber. Next base: position 1,694,776 of record NW_028258315.1, read on the forward strand.
CAAGGCTCCGGCTTCCCTGCCCAGACCCCTCTGCTCTCCTGGGTGCGGGAGCTGCACCTGTCTGCTCCTCAGGGGAGCCTGGTGCATGGAAGGCCTCTGCCAATCCTTGCCAGGGTCTCTCCTTCCCCTGCCTGTTGTCAGGGTTCCTTGTGCACTGGCTTCAGGCAGGCAGGGCTGCACTGCATAGGCAGCAAGGACAGCTGCAGGTCACTCGCTGTGAGTCTTGGGCGTAAGTCTGTGTTTCTGGTCTCATGAGCTCTCCTGGTGTCTGCAGAAGTGTGCATGCTCAGAGTCCGTACTATTCAGCATCCTGTGACTGTGACAAAACACCTGAGATCATCAACAAAGGGACTGAATGTTTACTTTGGCTCATGGTTTCAGAAGTTTCAGTCCATGGCCGCTCGGCCCCATTGCCTTCGGCCCTGTGGACAGACAGAGCATCACGACAGGGAGCTTCTGGTGGAGAAAGTTGCTCACCTCACAGCAGCCACAAAACAAGGAGAGAAGAAGAAGAAGAGTGGACCCTGACGTCCCCTTCAGGACACCCAGCCCCGCCATGCCCACACCCAGAGGTCCTCCCACCTCCCATAGCACCACAGGTTGGGCCAAACCTTCAACACACAGGCCTCTGCGGACACTGTCGGTCCCCTCTGTGGCCCAGCCCTGGTGCGTATCTGTCGCCCAGGTGCGCACTGAGCATGAGGTCTGGAGGAGCCGTGGCACCTCAGCTGATTGTCAGAAACCCACAAGGCCTTTGCCCTTGGGGCTGGTTGTAATTCAAGTTGGTCAATGAAGGCTCAGGCTCCCCTACATAGCCTTCAAAGTCTCTCTGCTGTGCACAGGTAGATCTCAGTGTCCTTAGAGAAACATCGGCCTAGGATTTCTCAGTTAGCCCCACACAGGAGAGGATGCTGTAATGTTCCTTCCACATCTCTGTAAGGGTTAAATCTGTATCTGAGGCCATCTAGAATCAGTGGTCACTGGAGGATGGACAGGGAGAGAAGTGGGGAGAAGGAGAAGCTGGACAGTGGATACAACATGCAGCTGGATCAGAGGAGGAATCCCAGGGTGTTCTTGCACCTTGAGGGGCCGCAGCTTACAACACCTATTGCATGGTTCATGAGGAACTAGGAGAGACAAGGTGGAAGGTTCCTGAAAGAAAGAAATGCTAAATGCTTGAGGAGTTGGAAATGCTAGTTACTTTATTTACTCAATGACACACTGCATATTTGTATCAAAATATCATGCTGTACCCCATAAATACAAACAATTATTTTTTAAAGTTTGGGGAATTAAATCTTAGCTTTTTAAATTGTCTTTTTATCAAGTTCTTCCATGAGCATCATAACTTTGCTTTATTTTGCCTTCTTGATCTAAGAAATATCAGGCTGATGTCTTCCTTTCCTTCTTCAGAATTTGCATCAGTCAGAATGACCGGCAGGCCCACCACGCAGCAGGAGCGTGCTGGACGGCCCGTGGGTCCCTGTCCCGAACGAGGGGCAGGGCAGCTCCCTGGGCTCTGTCAGTGCCTGGCTTCCAGGTCCCCAGCAAGAGCCACCCTTGGCCTCCCTGTCTCTTCCGGCTTAGGTTTTATAACGATTGCCTGTTCTTACTGTGCTGACCGTGTCCCTGTGACCTTCACCCAACTGCATACACGTACTTTCGGACGGCTTGGTCTGCTTCCTGGGCTGTGTTGTTCACTACTTCTCTCCCCATTCACGCCCTTTCCCAGAAGAGCTGGATGCTGCTGGCTGGCTGTGGAACTGGCGCTGAACACGGTTCTCTGCACTGGCTGACAGCATTACAGCAAGTTTTCCTTTAGAGACACGACTTCAATTCTGGGCCGCTGTGGTGAGTTCAAGGCTGAGCCAAGGTTGCCTGACTGGTGCCACCATCCCCAAGCGCACACGGATGCTGGTGCGCACACTGCACGCAAGTGCACCTCTGTCTGGGTCTGCAGCACTCCCCCCGGGATTCCTACAAAAAGCCCCGCCTGTCTAGGTGGGCTGTCTAACAACTTCTTCCTGAGAATACAAAAATGTGTCTTTCCCTCAAAATAAAAGAAGTCCCCCTCAGTTCTATAATAGTTTTAAAGTATTTTCCATTTATAGAAGGCTTTCACGTACGTTAATTCTTTTTCTCAACCAGCCTATGAGATAAATCGTACCAGTGTTATACCTACCAGGTAAGCAACACCCACAGTTATACCCAGGAGGTAACGAGCACCCGCAGCCAGAGCTCAGTCGCAGAAGCAGACCCTGGGCCCGACCTGGTCCAGGTCCTTCGCTCCACCACGCTGGCCTGGTGGTCACGAGCTGTTCATGTGCACAAAGCAAAGGCCCCACCAGGATAGGATGCAGAAGCATTGCAAAGGCCAGGTCACCATTATCAAATGCTGAAGCTGGTGCCAAATAGATTAACGTGGAAGTTTATAAACAGAAACGAATCGTGGAGGAGCTCACAGTTAATTGATCCAGAAGACAGTGCTGCCACCATGTAATAGCTTCAGCAGGAAATGCTCTCTGAGAGGATTTGCCTTCAGGCCGGAAGACTTTGGCATCATCTGTGGGGTGCTGGACTTGGACTGCTGTGTGTGGAATCGCTCCGGGGACTTCTGTACAGCCGGTCAATGGCCCCGCAAGTGGAAGGGCCAGAAGGAGGACAAGGCTGTCCTTGGGAGGGGCATTTCTGGAAGTGCCAAGTACAGAACCAAGAGACAAAGGAGCTCAAATGCAACAAGTGGCACAGCAGAAGCTACCTGGAGAGTGGCAGGAGTTGGTGGCGCACACCGAGTCAGCGGCGCACACCGAGTCAGCGCCCCCCCACCCCGGTTTCTGTGAGTTTGCTCTTGGGCTTAGAAAGCAGAGATGTGTGACGTGGACAGCAGCTTGACATGGCGGAGATGAGCTCCCCCTCTCCCTCCGCTCATCACTGATGTGCAAGGACTTTCTTTGTTTCCGAAAGGCTGTTTGACCTCATAAAGGTGCTTGACACCTGCCCATATGTGGAAAAGAATGGGACCTTCCCAGAGACAGCCCCTTCCTCATGCTGCCTATTGTGTGTGGGATGAGACATCAGTGGGAGCCTCAGGTGTGTATATCAGAAGATGAGAGGGAGACCCCTTCGTGTGCTGGTGACCTTCTGGGGCCTACGGAGCTTGTCCTGGTGACATTTTTCTGGGAAGCTGGTGGGATGTCACGGAGTAGATCTGTGCTCCTCCTGCCCTCACCCCCAGGCTCCTGGCTGAGCCTGATCAGTCACTGACCACTTCACTGGCTTTTCCTCAGGAGTCCAAGCGCCAGGTGGGCTTGCTGTCAGCCCTGTCTCCTCCGCACACAGGCCCAGAGGGGCCGCTCCAGTTCTCAGTTCACCAAGCCTTAAAATAGGCTTGCAGCTTCTCAGAACTCAGCTAGAACCCTGTGGCCAGCACAGGTCAGATGTGAGGTCATCAGAAAAAGAAAGCATCTTTCTTCGCGTGGTCTTAGGGAGAATCAGAATTATTACAATGATTTCTTCTCTTCATTTCCACACAGTTTCCAGCTAAAGAGAGAGAATTAATTCAGAATTGTTACTTCTCTTTACCCCAAATTTTACCAGATTGAGATCTTGGGATAAAAAGCCCCAATTTCTCACATTTCCCACATTGCTTATCTTCCTCAGGCTGCAGATTCCAGGAATGCTGTGTTCCCTAGCTTTGTTTTGTGCATTTAGGCGGGTTACCACTTATGATGTGACCCAGAAAGGCTCCCAGGAGGGGTGTGGACATGCACACACATGTGCGCACACACACACACCCCCACTAGCACCCCAGGCAAGCTTCAACCCTGCTGAAAACCCCAGGCTCTCTACACAGAGAGCATATGTTCTTACAGTAAATGACCAGCAGCTGAACACATCCCCGAAGACTTGAGCTGCCCACTTACAATGAGTCCCCGGCATTTCTTTGAATAACAGCAGCAGCTGTCATTTAATGCAAACCAAAAGAGAAAAAATTTTTTTGCTATGAGGTTTGAGTGGGCAGTGGGGGAATTCTGAGTGATTTCTAACCTTTTTTCTTCTTTATATATCATGTGGCACTAAGCATGTCACATCATTGATGGGAACTAATTTATATCCCAGAGCAAATGTAGTCTGTAAGCCACACTCGCCAGCCGGCGGCTCCTTTCTGGCCACGTTGAACATGAGTGGCCATGCATGCCACTGTGCTCCACAGCGCGCGTACCAGAGCTGGGCCAGCCTGCTGGGCTGTGTCAGGTGCTAGCAGATGCTGCAGCTGACTGACCAACAAAAACACTGTGGGCTGGCTCCAGCGGTCACTGGGCACCAAGATTGTGGGGCTATGACCTTGCTCTGTGTAGGAGACTACTTCTCATGGAGGAAATCACTGGGATTCGTTCTAGCTCCTGCTTTGATTTTCTCTTTTTGCAATGTATTCTCTCTCCTGTTTTTTATTTTTATTTTCTCTTTGCAGAGCTAAGGTTCAAGCCCAGAACCTGACCTATGCTAAACATACTCTGCACTAAGTTACATTTCCCGTCCCTCAGGCAGACCCTAAATTCACTCATTGGAATGTACTATTCAATGACTGTTCGGTAAATCTACCAAGTTGTGTGCCTATCACCATGATCCGGCCCCAGAAATATTCATTCTCCAATCAGACGGCTCCTGGCCACTTGCGGATAGTCCCATTCCCACTCCCGACACTGGCACGCTGGTCTCTGCCTCTGTCAGTTGGCTTTTGAAGGACACTGCACACAAACAGGATCATGGCTTCCTGCACTCAGCGAGATGTTTTGGAGATTCAGCAATGCTGTGGTGTACAAGCGTTTCTCTCCTTTTCTATTGCGCAGTCTGGTTTGTTTTTGACTGGGGCTAAGAGCTGATCAGCAGTGGGTCAGACCAAAGGCTCTGCCCTGGCAGCCTGTACCCCTCGGGGACTGGTGGCAGGGTAGGGGACAGTTTGCCTGTTACACCTGGGGGGGGTGGTTCCTGACATCTAGTAGAAAGAGGCCAGGATGCTGTGGAGAATCTGCAGGACACAGAACAGTCCCCGCCCCAAGGCGAGCAGCCCATGTCAGTACTGCCAAGGTGGAGAACGGAGTTTTAGACTTCACTGGATCTCTGCTTCTCACTGGGGAGAGATGCACAAATAAAGTCAAGTCCAGTGGTCCATGACCTAAGCCTTGCCCTTGAACATACTACTTAGAATTCTTGCATTGGAACTTTGAATTCACTGCATTGGAATTTCATCTAACTTTCGTGTGTGTTTAAAATACAAACTCTTGTGAAACTGAAGTTTTTTACCATTCGGGAATCTCTTAGAGTATTATTTGGTAGTCTGCACTGTAGCCTTGAGAGAAAGATGGGAAAAGAAAATGCAATACTTGTCTCCTAGTTGAGAGCTTAACGCTACCCGGTTTTGAACACACAGCAAAAAAACAACAGCAAGGCATGTCGGCTGGGATCAGCTCAGCACCCAGGAAGGTGAGGGGCTGTTGGGAACCTCTTTTTTACAGGCATTTAGTGGCTCCCTCCTTACCAGGTAGTGCCACACTGTGACCCTGTGGGGTGCACCAGTGTTCTGTACTCTGGTTGTGTTTTGTCAGATCAGCTCCAGAATTTCGAATCCACTGTGTTATTCTCAACGTGAAGTAATAAAGTTTACATGGGGGCAGAGTTTGAAAGAAAACAGATCTAAAAAAAACAGAACTGAAGAAGTCCTTATCACCCTCATTTGGCACAGCATAAAACCCCTCTGGAAGTAAGAAGAAATCAAACAGAATGAAACTATTTTCTTTTATCTGAGACCAGGGACCCGCTGGCTGGCTGCTCAATTTCTCCCCTCTGGCGTGGCCCAGACGCCAAGAGGTGCAATTCTATCTCTCGGTTCTCTGGGGCTGCTGCGATGACGAATTAGCAGCAAAGTGCGCTGCTCGGTGGAGTCAGCGTCAGAGGAGCCCCATGTGATGCGAGTCGTGCACTGTGCTTAGCAGAAGGGACCTTTGGGAATTTGGCAAATAAACAGCAGCGTTCTGACCCCTCTTCTGCTCCAGCAGCAGTGTGGGTTCGGCTGCAGCAGACCGGGGGCAGGGACGGAAGAGGCAGATCTGGGCCTCCGGAGGAGGGAGTGCTGGGGGGAGGGGCTGTTGGCTTCGCAGCTTTAGTGTCCTCTGTCCCCCTCCTGGGTGCACCAGAAGTGTATGGTGGAAGAGCCAGCACAGTGGAGCTTGCCTGTAATACCAGCACTCTGGAAGGCTGAGGCAGGAGGATGACAAGCTGCAACCCAGGGAGGGCAGCTTTTGAGATCCTATCTCAAAATAAAAAAAATTTAAAGGGCTAGGATACAGCTCAGGGTTAAGGTCTTGAATTTAATCCCAAGGACCACCAGAAAGCTAGAAAGGAAAAAGAAAGAGAAAGACAGAAAGAAAGAAAGAAAGAAAGAAAGAAAGAAAGAAAGAAAGAAAGAAAGAAAGAAAGAAAGAAAGAGAGAAAGAAAGAAAGAGAGAGAAAGAGAGAGAGAGAAAGAGAGAGAGAGAAAGAGAGAGAGAGAAAGAGAGAGAGAGAGAAAGACAGACAGACAGAAAGAAAGAAAGAAAGAAAGACAGACAGAAAGAAAGAAAGAAAGAAAGAAAGAAAGAAAGAAAGAAAGAAAGAAAGAAAGAAAGGGGGCCAGGGATTTAGCTCAGTGGTTTCGCTGCCTTCCTTGCAATCCCAAGGTCCTGAGTTCAATCCCCAGTACCAAAAAAAAAAGAAAGAAAGAAAGAAAGAAAGAAAGAGTGGGAGGGAGGGAAGAAAAGAGAGAGGAAGGGAGAAAGGGAGAAGGAATCTGAGCATAATACACATGCATACACACTACACATGCAATCACACACATATTGACATGCATCATATGTGTGTACACCATTCCCCAGAACTATGTGAGCACTTTGTACACATAGTGTCACGGTTTGGGTCTGGATGTCCCCCAAAGCCTCATGTGGTCATAGGCTTGGATCTAGAGTGTGTGAAGCTGGAATTGATTCGTGATGCAGTGCTAGGCTCAAGGGCACTAGGATTAAGGGTGTGAGTGCTGCCGGCTCTAGGCTCTACGTAGTCTGAATGAGATAAAAGGGGAGGGAGACGCTGTTAACTCTTTTTCCTTTGCTGCCTTGTGTGCACCATGTTGTTTCTGCTCTCCCATGGCTGTTTGTCGTCCCTGCCTTAGAGTTGGCTGATTATGGACTGAAACCTGTATGAACTGTAAGCCAGATAAACCCCTTCCCTTCTAACTTTGGGTGTCGGGCATTTTGTCTCGGCAATGAGAGAGAAGTAACTAACAGTCTACCTCTGTAGGATGGGAATTATGACTGTGTTCCTGCTGAGAAAGCTTGTACTTAGAGTGGTTAACCTACAGCCTTATGCTAGTAAGAGAGTTCAGAGTGAATCCAAGTTTCCTCTGCATCCAAAATCCCAAAGAGAGAAGCAGTACAAAAGAAAACCCTGACTTTAAAACAATATAACTCCTCAATGAACAATGCAGCCCTACTTCAAGGGCAAACCCCTGGTCTCCCCAAAGTATGAAAAATCTAATCTTCCACCCTTACCCTCTCTGCCTGTCTTAAACATATGGTCATTGCTGAAATAGTATATATGAGGTGTGATCAAAGATACAATGAATTTTTTTAAAGTTTTTTACAGTAAAAAATAGTGCTGTTAATCCCCTAGAACACTCCCCCTCGCTCCCCCACACTTACTGCCTTGTTCTTGCATTTTCTGACACAGCTCTGGACACGCTTTCATGTCTTCAGCTTCGCTGTCAAAGCTGCCTTGACATCCTAAATCGATTCAAAATGTTTACCTTTCATGGTCATTTTGACTTTGAGGAAGATCCATAACTTGCGCAGTGCCAGATCCAGGGACCAAGGTGGATCATGTGCTTAGCTGGACGGCACTCTCTAGCAGCCGTCGCTGCATTTTGATCACCTCATAAAGACACTCAGGAAAGAGGACTCCAGAACTGCTTTGGAAAGTGGGAAGACCCAAGCATGTGTCGGAAGTGAGGGGAGGATTCTGAGGAGGATTAACTGCGATGTGCCTTTCACCATAATAATTTTTAAAACTTAAACATTCCCCATATAACCTGGTCACACCTTGTATGTATATGTCCCTGCCCCTTGGCCTGGAGATGAGCAATCTCAATGTCTCCATGCAGAGTGCACGCATGCACGGACACAGATTTACACAAAGGACACCATCCCACGAGGCTCTTCCCACGCGGCAGAGTGCACTGACACTCCGGTGAACACATCTGGTCCTCTGACGTCACTGTTGTGGTCACATTGATTCAAAATCAACACCTATTGGATTTACGTCCTTTGAGATGTAGACTTGGGCACCATTTTTCAGTTCATTCACTCTTTTAACAAGTGTTAGCTATGAGCCTGGTCTACACCATTTGGTCTTCTAGGTTTCACAGCTGCGCTGCAGAACCCTGGCCTGGCAGCACCACCTGCCAGAGGAAGGGGAGAGGAGGTGAGGACACAGGACAGGGAGCACTGGGGCTGGCGTCACGTCCTGTGCTCCCATGCACACCGCATGTGTCCTTGGCTTCCCGGAAGTGCTGCCCGCCATGGGTCACAGGATCTGCATGTTTAAATATCCTGAAATGAAAGAGGAGGCTGGGCCCACACCTAGGAAGAAGAGCAGCATGGCTTTCCACTTACTCTCTGTGTCTCTCTGTCTCTGGTCTCGGCCTCTCTCTCTCTCTCTTTCTCATATATATATATATATATATTCACTCCTCTCCGTCTGGAGCTGGCGGATGGAGGCTGCTCTGAGAATCCTGGGCCATAGTCCGTGGTGCCCACTCCTCAGCAAGAGGCTGTCCTCCCTTGGTAGGAAGGTGTGGGCTGCAGACTTCTGCCCTCAGCCAAGTTCCGGGGGGAGCCCGGCTTCAGCCTCAGCACCCCTCCGCTTTGCCAGCCTTTCCTCTGGGGTGCTGGGCTCATTCGTAGGTCTTTTGGGAAGTATTTTGTTTTGTGAATAAGAGGATTTCAGTTACTATTATTCTTTAAATGGGACCCTGGCACTCCAGCGGCGTTTACTCCCTCTTAGGCACAGTGATGTCAATCCCATGGTGCCTGTAGCCTTGGCCGACCACTTCCCACAGCTGAGTGGGACACCTGCCAGGCAGGGTCTCTGTGCTTGCTCTCTACCAGACACCACAGCACTTCCTGTCCATATGTGTTTGTTTTTGATTGACAAATACAACTGGGATTTACCTACGGTGCCCAATGCAACCTGTGCAACATGGGCATTGTGGCATGGGCTCGGGAAGCCCACTGCTCAACCCGGGAGAGCAGCACACGGCCTGTCCTGTGTGCTCAGCTGCTCAGGGTCCAGGTGCGGGATCTCATCAGGAAAACAGCAAGAGGGTGAGGGAGTGCATGGCTCAGCTCTGCTCAAGGCATTCAGACAACTGCCTTCAACCTTCACCTGACTGTCCTTAGGAGGTGCTTCTGGTGACCCCTAAACCCAAGGAGGTGCTTTCATTTTCCCTCCGTTAGAACAAGCAGGATAGCTGCTGGGGAAAGGCTGCACCGGCCCCTAGCTCCCCCTCCTACTCCCCTCCTCCCCCTCCCCCGTGCCAGCCTGCAGAGGGCTTGGCACCACGGGCCGTTTAGCCTCAGACTCATTCTGGGCTGCATCAACAGAAGCAGAGGAGCCAGGACTATGGGGCTGCCCGGGGCGGGGGGCCCTGGGGGCAAAGCCCGCATCCTCTGTGGCTCCTACCCTAGTCCTGCCCTCGCCCGCCCTCGGTGACACCCTGGAGCCCCCGGAGCCCACAGGGAGTCTAGATTCCTGGCTCTGGGCCGAGAACGGTGCAGGGTGGAGGGGAAGACAGTCAGCCGCCCGGGTCCCAAGCTCTACTGGCTTTTTTAAAGGAAAGAAACGCAAAATATACAATGCACAAAATCACAGGCAGCCAGATTGCCACTGTAAGGATTGATCATTTAAAGTCTTGTCATCTTTACTTTTTTTCTTAAAGGAAAACATATAATGATGAGTGTAATTTCTAAACAAGTCAAATACAATTTCTATACTCTTTTTTAGACAGGCAGAAATGTCAGACAGAATTCACAGATGCACAGGGGAAGGTTAGGAATAGTAGGGGCTGTGGATCCGTGTCGCAGTAGGGTGGCCTGGGAAGGGCAGGGCCGGGCCTGGGTGGGACGAGGGGCCCGGGACACACTTCTGCTGGGGCTGTCTGCTGCCCCTCAGGATGCCGTGGACACAGAGGCCTCCCTGCCTGGGTGTGGATGCCCGCGGCTTCGCCCCCAGGCCTGAGTTCCTCATTGTGAAACACAACGGCCGGACCTCCCCTCACAATGTCTCTGGCGGCGTCTGTGTCTGTGAGGCTGGGGCAGCATCTCAGCTGGAGCTTGGGGAAGCGAGGGGCCTTCGGCTGCTGACTGAGTGGTCGAGCAGGCGGGTGCGGGGTGTGAGGGATGCTGGGCACCGAGCTCCACAGTGCAGCACAGCAAGGACATGGTCGGTGTCACCACCGGACACCGTGAACGCTGCACGCTGGTAGGTGAGGCTCAGGGTCCACGGCCAAGGTCACAAAGCAGTTGGCTTGAGAATTTCAGGTGCGGGAGGGCTGGCTTCTCCTTGGAGCTGATGCGGGCCACACTGCTTCCTCCCAAGACCAGGAGCCTGCACCCAGGAGGGACAGAGGTGGCTCCACCCGTCTGGCTCCCCCGCACTTTGAGTGCCGTGTTGCCTTTCCTTCACAGTGCGGTTGCCACGAGCTCACTCTGGGGCTGGGGCTGTGCGCTTGCAGTCAAAGCCCACAGTCTGCGTAAGGCAGCCACCTGCCTGGGCCAACTGGGCCTTGGGGCACACAGGAGCCTCCGCACCCCGCAGACACCATGCAAGGCCAGTCACTCTTTGGGCTCAGGGCTACTTCCGCTCGCTGGTTAGTGTTTCAGGTAAACGACTGGGTGTGCTGACATTCTCTCGGAGACCTCGCTAGGCGCCACCCTGCCCTGCTGCACACTAAAACAGAGGCCGGCATGTGGCGGTTTCGGACCGAATCACATCCTGTTGAACCAAGACCAGCATCATAACAGGTAACCACGCTCACGGGAGCCATGGCCCCTGGGGGCCGTGGGTCTAAGTCCATCACCTCCAAACCTAAGCTCCTATGGGCCAGAGGCTGTGCAGGCAAACTGCCAAGGTCCCCAACACTGTACAGACTAAACAACTTCCCTGTGAGTCAGCATGGGGCTATGGACAGCTAAGATCCAGTCTGGGTTCTGCAGATATCTAAAGAGCTCCCTAAAAAGAAACTTTGAGAACAGCTTCCTACTCAGAGCTTCATTACAAAGGTGCAGACGAGGTAGTAGAAGTAGTGGGTATATAGCAGCAGCAGCAGACACAGTATCAGCACACCCTTTCATGTTTATCTCAACCTGAAACGCTGCCGTAGTAAGAGCTGCAATGGTAGCAGTAGTCATAACAGCATAGTGGCAGCAGTAGTAGTAGCAACGGTAGCAGGAGAAGCAGTAGAGTAGTAACAGTAACAGTGATAGTAACCGTAATATCAGTGGTAGTAATAGTAGCAGTAATAACAGTAGTGGTAGTAGTAGCAATAATAGTAGCGGCAATAGCAGTAGCAATAAGAGTAGAAGTAGTTGTAAATAGCAGAAGCAGCAGTAGAAATACTAGTAATAACAGTAGGAGTAACAGCAGTAGTTGTACCAGTAGTAGTAAGAGTATAGTAGTACTAGCAGTAGCAGTGGTATCAGAAAGCACAGCAGTAGCAGCAGTAGTAGCAGTAGCAATAAGAGAAGACGTAGTAGTAGAATAGCAGAAGCAGAAGGAGTAATGCTGGTAATAACAGGAGCAGGAGCAGCACAGGAGCAGCAGTAGCAGTGACCCCCAGTAGCGTAGCAATAGGGGCAGTAGCAGTAAACAGCAAGCAGCAGCAGCAGGAGCAGTAGCAGCAACAGTAGCAATGCAGCCGGGCTCTGCCAGAGCAACAGTAGCAGCAGACACGGCAGCAGGAGCCTCGGTGCCCTGTCAGTCTCAGCAGCACCAGGAAGAGCAGGCCGCCCCTCACTGAACCCTCCTGTGTAGCTGACACTGCACTAGTAGGTGTCACCTCCTTGAATCCTCCAACCCGCTCTACTACAGACCTTCAGTGGCTTCAGTTCCCCTAACCAAGTGTGAGCGCCTTCGCTCCTGCGAAGCCTCGCAGCAGTGGCGGCCCCACTGTGGCCTCCTCCACCAAAAGCCCAGCAGTTCAGCCTGCACCCTTCTTTCGCTTCCTCAAAGGCAGCCGCCATCTCCCTTTGCACTTTCCACCTCGTCCGGCCAACCTCCCTCTCCGGGCCAGGGTGGAGCATGCTGGATGTTCAAGCAGGACCCATTCAGGAAGCGTGGGGATCTCTCCCAAGGCACCCAGTCCTCTAAGGGAGCGGCACCTGAGACCAAGGCCTGGGGCGAGCAGAGCAGAAGAATAGATGACCCCCCCCCACTCTAACGCTAGACTCAAATGAGGGTCCAGAGTCCACCCTGAAGTAAACAGCCCAGGGGCTGGGGCGTGGCTCCGTGGTAGAGCACCTGCCTGGCTTGCAGGGGGCCCTGGGTTCTGTCCCTGGCACCCCCAAACTGGGCAGAGCTAGTGCGAGAAAGAATTCAACTGTCTTGCTCCAGCCGCTGCCATCTCTCTCTTGGACCTGGTGGAAAACACAGTGCCTAGCAGGTGCTTAGGAAAGAAGAGGCAGCCCGACCCAGGAGCTTCAGGTATAGGCTGAGCCGAGGCAGGTCACGGTGGGCTGAGCCGAAACGTCAGCTCTGTGCTCTCTTTCCACAAGGGCTCCCAAAGGTGAGAGACATCTTCCCGGACGAGACCTCCCACCTTAGTCAGGAGCCAGAGCTGATCCCCACACCTCTGCGGGATCCTGAAGCCTTTGAGTTTTCAGTCTACTATTATGCTGTATCATGCCACCGCTACATTTGAATTCAAGCAGTGAATCTCCTTTTTTAAAAATAATTCATTAATGGCAAATGGACAGACTTCTCTGGCCTATATTGGGTTGTTCACAGGGGCTGGGATTTAGCTCAGTGGTTTCACCGCCTGCCTCGCAAGCACAAGGACCCAAGTTCAATGCCGGTACCATAAAAATAATAAAATAAACTAAAATATATTGGGTTGTTCAGACTTTTTGAAAAGTTTGATTAGAATGCTTTGCCAATGATAAAAAAAGATCTGAATACTTTCTTAAATGATTTCAGTTTGGATGCACTGAGTAGCTCTATTCCTGCGGGCCTGGTGCCCTCACATCGTACTAGGGCTCTGTCGGATGTTCTTGTCTGGACAACACTGCCCAGTACTGCACTGCCTGGGTCCTGATTGTTGGTTTATAAATCTGACAAACGCATGCTCATGGCTCCTTCAGAATCTGTGTAAGTATCGCATGTAGAGTGCCAAGCTTCGTGATGAACCCACTGGGGAGATGCCCTATTCCATGTCCCTGTTTCCTGGCCAGGTCGGCTCTGTACCTTATGCTCTCCTGGATCCTGTTTCCTTAAGAACTACTTTTAGAAACACGAGGACAGAGGTTGGGTTGTTGGTGTCAAGCTCCTCAGGCTGGCAGAAGCTGGAACTGCTCCAAAGCCACCAATTCCTTCTCCGGCCAAGCTCCAGGTCTCTGTTTAGCAGAGGGACAAAGGTCCACCAACAGCGACAGGACTGAGCCCATTTCTCCTGGTTCTGCTGGAACCCTGTGGGCTCCAGGATGTGCCCAGTGCAGCTCTGGGTAACACAGGCTGGGCTGCGTCCAGACAAGCAAGATCTCTGCTCTCCAGGGCCAGCATCTCCACCAGAAGGTGACAACCGAAAGACCTAACTGTGAGGATGGATTGATGGAGAAGTGGGCGATTCCAGGACTCAAACAGGGAACACCAGATGAACCTGAGACATTTCCTGGGCCATTAAACAAGGAAGTGCTTGAAAAAGAAAAGGGCACATCAGAAGGCCACCGGGCCAAACCAAAGGAGCCAAAGTGGAACAAGTTGATCAAGAAAATAAATAATGAGAATATTCAATTCTAATCCACAAAATGAAGTCCATATTAATGGTATTAAATAATTGAAGGAAGAAATAAAATAGAAAGAAGGGACAGTTCTTCCTTGAAGAAGAAATCAAGTTAACAAATGCACAAGGAATGAGGAAAATACAAAATCACCAACAGGCAAAGATTGCAGCAGCAATTGCTGCTGGTGGGATCTGCTGAAGGTCACTAAAATCGCTAGGGATCGTGTCAAGTAGAAACTGCGCATTTGCGTAGCCTCAGCTCACCTCCCGCAAGAGACGAGCAAACAGGCAGAGAAAACCAGTGACCACTCCACAGGGGACCGTCGGACACCACCTCAACCGGGTGACCGGGGAGGGCAGCACTGAGAGCCCCACCAGTGTCGCGAACCCCGACACAATGCACCCAGGGAGTCATGCGGTCAGTGGGCTCCTCCCTAGGCCCTGCTGACCTCAGTGTAATCCGGGAGAACACCGAAGGCAGACCGAGAGGTTCTGCAGAGTTACCAAGTGTCCGGGGCACAAACGACTAGGAAGGACTGAGGAACCACTTAAGAAAGTCCAAAGGATCTACTACAACCGGAACAGGCACTGGGCTGAGGAGGCTGCTTCCACCCTGCAGGAGGGTACAGCTCATCTGCGCCTCTCACCGCTGCAGGGGCAAAGTGCCCTGGAGGGAAAAAGCAGCAGGATCTGGCCGCCCTAGGCCAACAGTTAAGACAGCACAAACCAAAGTTTCTTCTTTTTTACAAACACCAGGATAAAAAATTGGCCTTATTTGAAAATTTGTGCAAACTTTCTACTTCATTTTGTCTTTTAGGTAGCTTGCTGTTTGAAGAGCACTATTTAAGATGAGGAAAAAATAATTTAAAAAATAGAAAATGTGATCCTTATCCTTGGGGCTCATTAGGGGGAAATACGATATGATGAGGGAAATACACAAATTAAAGATTTCAAAGTGAGCCCTTTGGGGAAAAGCAAACCACTACACCCTGTGGAGGGAAGGAGAATTAGTACAGCCACTGTGGGAAACTGTGATGTTACTCAAAAACCTAAAAATTGAACTACCATATGAGCCAGCAATCCTGTGACAGACATACAGCCAAAGGAATGAAATCATGTGAGGAAGAGATACTTTCACTTTTGTGTTTATTTCAGCATTATTCAAGACAGCCAAGACAAGAAATCAAACTCAGGGTCCATCAGTGAAAGAATGGATTAAGAAAGGATGATGTGTATCCACAATGGAATAATGTATAGCCTTTTAAAAGCAGAAAATCATTAATGTGACAAAAGAGATGAACCCGAGGACATTGCCCTAACTAAAATAAACCAAGTGCAGAAAGAGAAATACCATGTGATCTCATTTATTGAACTCACAGATGTAGAGAACAGAAAGGTAGTTACCAGAGGCCGAGGGCAAGGGATTGGGGACATGTGAGCCAAAGGACACAAAATTTCAGTTAATAAGGAGGAATAAGTTCCAGTTTCTATTGCACAGTATGTAAATATGATTAATAATGCACAAATCAAAGATTAAAAGCCAGGCCCAGGGGAGAGTGAAATTCCATCATTTGCAACAATGTGGAAGGACACTGAGGATATCCTGTAAGTGAAATAAGCAGGCACAGAAAGACAAGCAATGCAGGACTCACCCTTGTGTGGGATCCGAGAACCCCTGGCTCACAAGCAGAGCACAGCAGAGTGGCCCCCAGGGCTGGGCCAGGCTGAAGGGGCCGTGGGTGCGCACAACACAAAACTGCAGCTAGATGAAATATCTTTACGAGGTCCAGTGACCATAATGAAGAACAACGAATTGTACATTTGAAAACTGCTTGAAGAGCAGACTAAGTATTCTCACCACAAGAAAATAAACACGTAAGGTAGCTGGACTTGGTCATTTCACAATGTACACATCTATCAAAACATCATACTGTTCCCCTTAAGTGCTACGGCTCGAGGGGTTCCCCCAAAGCCCATGCGTTACAGACTTGGTCCTCGGCCAGCGGCAGCCCTGGGAGGTGGAGGGGCCTGCAGGAAGTGAGGCCTGGTAGAAAGAAGCTAGCTCAAGGGGCACATGCCCTGGGAGGGAACGGGCCCCACATTCTCACCTGTGTCTCTCACTTTGCTTCCTGGCCACCGTACTTCCTCCTCCAGCAGGCGCTGCCACCATGTTGGACTGAGCCCAGACACAAGCAACACAGCCCAGGGGCCTTGGACTGAAACCTGTGAAACCATGAGTCAGACAAACCCTTCCTCACTAGGTTCCTTATCTCCAGTGTTTTGGCAAAGCAATGGAAATTCAGTCAATGGAGAGAGAGAGGGAGAGAGAGAGAGAGAGAGAGACAAGAAGAAGAGGAGGGGTGGGGAGGGGAGGAGAATCTGGCTAAAGCAAGTACTGGGATAGCCACGCTACCCTACTTGTAGGTATTAACTACATTACGGCAAACTTTCAGATGCTGCGTATGCTCTGGGCTCTAAGCTTGGCACTGCCCTTTAGAGGAAAGTGGGTTAGACTGAGCCATCCACACAGAGGATGCTGTGGTTGAATTCGGGCCAGGACGTTGAGAACCCTGCCTGCTACTGCTGAAGAATGCACTCAAATCTTCAGAAGATAAGATGTGTGGGGGCGGAGACAGCAGTGAGGTTTTCGGGACAGTTGAGGGCAGCTGGGCACTAGGTCTGAGGTCATGAGAACAATCTGTGTCATGAAGATCAAAACCTTTCCAGCTTTGGTTCAGATCGGTGGGGCTGAGGTGCAGACCGAGGCGGGGGCGTTGGGTGAGAGCCCAGCAGGAGGACACTGTGACGTGTGCGTGTGGCCAGGGCAAGCCCAAGACCATGCTCGACGCCTGAGAGCGTGCCAGACACGTCGCAGAGGCTCGGGGAGGGTGCGCGCGCACACACACTCACTCACACACACACGCACACCCTGGTGTCTGCCAGGAGGACGGCCTGGAGCTTTTGGTAAACGCAGCTCCTCCGAGCTGGAGAACTAGAGCCAGTCGGCTGAGAGCTGACAGGAGCAGGAACCACGCTCCGGTGAACCTTTGTGTTTCTCCGATGCTTAACCCAGACAGCAGCTCTGAGCTTGGACAGAGGGCTCTGTGCTTCCCTGCTAGGAGCTTCAACCAGAGCCGGCCTTCAGGCAATGCACACAAGGGCAGTAACGTGACAACAGATGCGACCAGCCTCAAAGACAGGTTAAGGAGTCAGTTCTACGGTAGCAAAGGGCAGTGGGGCTGGCAGAGATGGGGGAATTGAGGAAAAGTAGAGGACTTGTCCTCAGATTTTAGTAATTGATGCGGCCAGTTAGTCTTGCCACCTGTTAGGGTTCTGTTCCTGAGGAAATATCACTGGTTTTGATATCTCCCCAAAAAGTGTGAGATTCAGGAAAAAAATGGAGCTAAGAAGCATTTGTGTAAGTACTTCATGGTCCTACTGCACATGTTGGCAACATGGTGGGGATTTCCCTCACCCTGGAACATTCTTCTCAGTGTTCAGATTATATCATGCATGTAATTTTGCATCTGCTGTCTTCCCTTAACCTCACAGAATAAGTATTTTCCCCAAACTAATGAAAATTTTCATACATGTGATTTTCCAACTGTGTGGATACACCATGAGCTCTCTGTCCTCCCAGGGCTAGATATTTAGCTTATGGCCAAGAGTCACAGATACTGATGACAAGATGAGAATGTGCACGTCTGCCTGCACTCTGGACGAGCTGCAGGTCTGGTTGTGGACCTTTGTGCTCTCACGGAAGTGGGTCTGGATTTTCTTTCTCTTTTCAATGGCCAGTCACTCATTTCCTATATCCAGAAACATGTACTGAGCACCTGATAGGTGCAGATTCCGTTCTACTGCTGGTCATGGCGGAGGTCAAGAGAATCAAAGCCCCCCATGCACACACACAGACACACGCACATAGTGGTGCTCACAAAAACCCACAAACGAGTGGTGGAAGTAGAATGTGACCTGCAAGCAGTGCTGAGTGTGCTGTGTGTGCTGAGGACCGCAAAGGCCCCCGAGAGGTGGGAGGGTCCTGGCAGCTCCTGGCTGGAAGACTGGGAGACAGATACCTCCGAGCTGTCCCTCCCAGCACTGCCCCACGCCCCACCTCCCCCTGCATCCCCTGGCCCTGGTCAGGTCCCCCTTGAGGCCTCAAAGGGACGAGCTGGCCCTTCTTTCCCATGAACTGGCACCTGCCACAGCCTTCGAAAGAAGCCACCTGGCCTTCCTTACCGGGTGGCTACAGGGCCACACTGAATAAACCTACGGCGGGGGGCAGTGATCCGTGTCCACACCAGGAAACTAGTTCCTCCTGCCCTCCCTGGCCTCACCTGAAGTTCGGGCAGGGAAATGGGGAAGCCTGGGGCTCACCGCAGTGTCCACCATACTCAAGGCAGGCGGCCGCTCCTCTGTCCCTTGGTGTGCCCCTGCTCCACACACCTGGGCCCACCTGCCTAGCCTGCAGGAGAAGCGCATCTGTGAGCTTCGGCAGGACAACTGCCCGGCATCTGCAAGCCCTGCAGGCACAAGTCCCAAGCCAGGCTCATGAGCCCCATTCGGAACTTCGCCCTTTGTCATCATTTGCTGTCCCTGTGGACAGCACCTCCATCCCCTGGAGCTCAGCCTGCCTGGCATCCCGTGTTCCCTGGCTGGTTCCACCCAGGTCACCCCACCTCGACGCCCCTTGTCTTTCTGTACCTGCTGTCTAGCCTGACAGCCCTGCCAAGTTTCCTCCCTAGAGCTCGAGTGGACAAGGCAGATGGCATTACTTCCAGTGCAGAACCCCGGGAAGGTGGTGCTGGCTCTGAGCCTGGGCCTTCTCGTGGAGCCTACTTCTTTTATCTTCTATTTTGAGAAGCTCCTGAGTGGCCCAGGTTGGGCTCAGACTTGTGACCCTCCTGCCTCAGCCTCTCAACAAGTCGGGATTCCAGGCTGCACCGCTGTTCTCTGCCCAGCTCCAGAACTTCTGCTATGCACCTTCACCCGTCCTCTCCCAGCTGTGCTGTCCTCACCCTGCATGCCTCAGTCCACCCCCAGCAGAATCCCCAGCTGCTGGATGGAAATGCAAATGCCCAGGTCCACGGGCTGAATCCCAGCCATTGGGCTGGGGCCCTGAAGGCTCTGATGGTGACGCTGAAGGAGAACAGCCGCCCCGCAGCACAACCCCTCCTTTCCTCGGTGGCTCTCCTGAGGGCTGCACCCTGCCCCCAAGCCCCGTCTCCCACACATCAGGACTTCGGCCATGCTCATGGCAGCCTAGAGTGAGCTCCCCTCTGCTCTCAGGAATCCTGGACCACAAGGTGCAGTTCTTCCCGATGCTTTCTCTAGCTCCCAGCCCTTTCGCTCCAGTTCCTACGCCTTCCCTTTCCCGCTTTGTCCACTCTGCCTCCCGCTGGAGGACTTCGAGTGTGCACAGTGCTGTTCACGCCCCCTTCACAGCGGCCTGGTCTTAGCTGTACCTGCACAGCGGGTGCTGAGTTCAGGTAAATCGCAGACTCCAGATGTCATTTTAGCTCACAATGGTCACAAGAATGGTGCTGCCAACTTCAGGACCTGTCTCTGCAAGCCCGGCCCCCAGGTCGAGGGCCAGCCTGCGTTGGGCCATCTCTGCCTCGCTGCCCGAATCCGAGCCCCACACAGGACCGGGAGCCAGGGCAGAGCAGGAGGAAGCAGACGGGACCCACAGGGCCCTCCAGCTGCAGAGCGGGCAGCTGCCCACATTCCCCTGGACCCGGTCACACTGTGGGTGCCGGGCCCTGGCAGTGAAGTCCCTAGGCTGACACTGTGGCATGCTGGGGCCTCTTCTTCCACCGAGGAAGTGGAGAAGCCAACCGAAGTCTCTCCCAGCCAGCCAGAAAGAGGCAGATTCTCCACAGTCGGTGAGCACTGTGTGAAGCGCACAGCCCCACAGTGCCTGCGCCAGAGAACCAAGCTGCAGGGCTCTCCCACCCCATCACAGGAGACTGGGGACAACACTCGAGCAGGAGCAGGGTCGCCATCACCTAGGTCTGCACAGGGTGACCCGGTATTTTAAGAGTGCATTTTGTTCTGAAAATTATTCAACAGGCTAATGCTACAGCACCCACTAAACATATACTCATCCGCTGGATGGACACATTCCAGAGCTTCACCTCACTGATTTTCAAAAGAAAAAATATTGAAGGAATTGGGAAATGTCTGTGGAAAAATGTTGATAATTTCAGAATCTTATAATATGTAAAGAATATATTGGGTCCTTTTGTCACAGATGCTATTTTTTAAAGCCAGGAAAGAGTAAAGCTTATCAAATAAAGAAGGGCATATAATCTGTAAAACAAAAACTTGTTCATATAAATCACAAATTGTCAAAATTAAACATTTCAAGATTCCCCAAAGTTCCACGCAGCTCATTCTTCTTGAACCTGCCCAAGTGTAGCCCAGAATTCGTTTGTGAACCTGACTGTATTGTCTGGGACTGCAACAATATGCTGATTGCTCAAGAGAAGGCAAATTAATCTATCTAGAAGCTTAATCAAGGGGCTCGAGGCATAATCCTGAGCTCTTCTGTTCAAAGTGGTTTCTTTTTATTTAATGAACGATGCCAAACAAAAACAGAGCTCAGTTCAGGAGACAGAAACACCACCAAGTCCGTGGGGACCGAAGAGGAGCTGGAAGGCCAGTCCCAGGCCTGGGGTTCGGGACACCCTCGAAGCTCCAGACAGACGCTGTCCTCCCTCCCAGCTGCTCCATTGATCTCAACAGGGTCATCTCCAAAATGGACCCTAATGCCCGCACACTTCCCCCTCAGTTATCGTGAAGACCAGTGAGGAGCCCATGGTTCAAGTGGTGCCTGCTGTACTGGTGACGGGGGAGGATGTGTACTGGACTCACTCCACCAGACTGGAAGGGCAGCGCTGCTCCCTGCAGTCAGTCGCTTCCAGGCAGCAGCCCACCTCCCCCTCAGAGGGTACCAGACTCCCAGGAAGTGCGGGCCAGTGGGCACTGCCACGCCTCACGGCCTTCGAAACCCTCCGATGAGAGCAGAAGGCTCCTAGGGGCCAGGCTTTCATTCGCGCTCTGAAGATCCAAGGTAGGAATTATGGTGGCAGGAGACTGAGGGTCCCACTGACTGAGGCTCAGGCCGGCACCTGGGAGGTCTGGGCGGGAGCCAGAGGAAGCACCCTCGGGACGCTGGTGTCGGAGCTACAGCGTTGCCTTGCAGTTCGGTGAGGCAAGACAGGCGGCCTCTCAGCTCTCAGGGGCAGCGCTGACGGGACATGGCGAGTGGGCACAAGTGTGGCTGGGGGTTGAGCCCCTCAAGGATGAGGGCCTGTGTCCAGCACTGCGCCGGCAGAGAGAGAGGCTGGTTATTCTGGTCGTTTTCCATGGCCACCACAGAGACAGGAGCCTGAGGCCGGCAGGAGTGTGTCACTCTTTCATAACAACCCTCTCAAGACCACTGCCCAGTCCCTTCCAGGTGACACTTCCAGGGACCCGGCTCCTTCTCGCTGGGCCCCTTTAACCATCCCATGGCCTCCTGACACACCGAGGACCAAGCTTCTGGCCATGAGCCCAGCACCCACTCAGACCCGCCGACCATGCCACTGGCGAAAGGCAATGAATCCGCCAAGGACAAAGGAGCAGCCGCGCTGAGAGTCACCATGTGGGCCAGGACTAGCACAGGGCCGGGGCTGTGGCTGGCAGCACCCACCCTCCCCTTCTACGTTTCCTGCAGGACAGCGCTGCCAGATGTCTTCGTGCGGTTTTGTTTGTGTGAGTGAGTGGCAGACTGAGTCACTGGTAAACAGCGACAGACTCGTGGTCTGCAGGCTGGGAGGCCCCTGAGGGGCAGCAGCAGCTGGGCAGGCCTCTCGGTGGCCGTGGTGGAGGCGTCCCACGGTGACAGGGTGAGCTGCTGGGTCAGGCTCTCCTCCTGGCCTTGCGAAGCCTCCATCACCATCACGGGGGTCCTGCCCTCACCCCAAAGCTAACCCTAATCTCCTAAAAGCCCGACTCCAAATGCCACTGACTTTCTAATCAGGGGATTAAGTTTCTAACCTGTGAACTTTTGAGGAGCACATAGCACCAGATACACATCTTGATCTCAAACAAACAATGAATAGTTTCTGTAGTATAAATAGGGTCCAAATGTTTATATGGAAAAAGTCGTTCACTGTTTGTTTGCAATTCCAACTTAATTGGAGGTTTCACATTTTTATTAGCTAGAACTCACACCCCTACTCCAGGCAGAAAGGCCAACAAGGTGCCAGAGAAGTTGCTCCCGGTGCTGCCAGAGGAAGTGGATCAAAGCAGAGCAAGATTGGCACTTCAGTGGGTGCTGTCCTCCACTGCTTGTTTCCTGGCCTGGGGCTGCTCTGGGAGGGGCTCTCAGCAGGCCACCTTCTTCGGAGACCGCAACTGCCCCACCCGGGCAGCCGACCAGTGCCAGGCCGGTCTGTGGGTGGAAGCGCCCTGGCCCTTCTCCCCAGTGTGCAGCAGGCTCCTCCAAGCTCCGGAGCTCTGGAGATCTCCCTGAAGTCTTCTCAGTTCAGCACTGCAGCAGCTTCGCTCTCTGCCACATCCTGCTTCCTTCCCTTGACTTCATGAATATCCATTCAAGACACTTCCCAAAAACACCTGCTGAGGACCCCTAGTCCAAACACCCCAAACCCAAAACTTCTTGAGCACTAGCACGATGCTATACACAGGACATTCTATACCACGAATCTTTGTTTCCTGCACAAATTTATTTAAAATATTGAATAAAGTTACCTTTAGGCTATAAGATGCATATGAAACATAGGTGGATTTGTGTTTATATTTGGGTCCCAACCCTAAGACGTCTCATTTTGTACATCCAGATATTCCAAGTTCAGAAGAGCAGTCCCAGGCCTGAGACACTCTCGCCCAAGTGTTTCGGATAAGCTGCACTCAGCCTGTGCTCAGCCAGTCCCAGAATCTGCAACTGCCCCGTGAACGGCAGAGAGGACTTGGGTCCGCAGTCAGTGATCCTGTCACCAAGAGCGCACCTGGAAGGACAAGAAGCACCATCTTCAGGGCTCACTGCATGGACCACGCAGCAGTTTCAGGTGTCACGGGCCAACATCTCCCAAGAGACAGCTCTGCCTTGCAAATTTCTGCTGGATAAAGAATTCAGCTGGGTAGTAATTCAGGGTCTCAAATTTTACCTGTCTGCCCTCCCCCCAAAAAACTATTCCTAACTGCTTGCTCATCCTGTCCCCCAAGCTCAGAGACAGAGTCCTCGACCTCCCCTCCCAGCTCATCCACCCTCTGGCTTCTTCCGTCAACCTGTGCACCCGGCCCCAGCTGACAGCCCAGGGCTCCTGGGCATTACTGTCGTTCCCGCCATGCTCATGCTGTTCCAGATGCATCATCTTCCACCGTGGTCCTCGCCTGGCCGCAGAGGAGGCTGGGTCAGGATGAGGCGACTCCCTGCCAAGCACAGCACACGGTGCTCAATGGGCCCCTTCTGCCAAGTGACCAGGGGGGTTCCAGGTTCATTCTGCATCAGCCAAGATCTCAGGGAAATCTCATGTAAGCAAGTAGCACGCGCGCGCACATGCACACACGCGCACACACACACACACACAGAGGTCTCAGGAGCATCTTGTTAGCACCACGTGATCTATCCTTTCCTGAAAAACACTCTGCCACCCACGTGCCGCAGCGGCAGGAGTAACCCTGGTGCAGCAGATGACACTACACCGCCTCAGTGTGCGGCTGAGAGAGCAGTGGAGGTGTCACCGGCTCAGTGCTGTGCACTGCCACGGACGAGTTCTGCCTCTCACCCACTGCTCCAGTGCTCAGAAAGCCGCCAGTGACTGCAGGCCATTCACACACTCGCTGGCTGGGAGCCGGAGCTGGCAGGATCCCAGGCTCCTTTCAGGCCACGTCACCACTTACGTAGCGAGTGACATGGAGAGAGGGCAGCGCTAGAAGGCAACTTCTTGGAAACCAGGCCACCAGGAGACAAGAAGGGAACAGCCCGTTGTTTATAAACAGAAGGAAAAGAGACAGTGTTGCCCTAGTGTCTTTGACCTTGTGACTTCTCATTCCATAATCAATTAAAGAGGCAAATCCCACTTTCCACAAGCAAGAAGCTGGTTAGCCCCTGCCCAGCCAAAGCTGGGCACATTAACCCCGGCACCAAAGGGGCTCACACGAGGCTTCCCCACAGCCCGTGTTCTGGGAAAGTTTATGCTGGCACTCTGAAAATTCCTTCATCAAAGAAACTCAGAGAATCTTCTAAATTAAATTAAAAAGTGTATATAGCTCTATACAAAAAAATACAGTTTGTGCATCATAGTACTAGTGAAGAACGTAATATTTTACAAAGAATCCTCAACTCCATTCTCTTAATTATGTGTGCATTGAGAGTATTTCATACACAATTTCATTTCAAGAATGGCCCACGCCAGCTCCCATCTTGTACAAGCTTGTAAGGTTAGATTATTTTCTCCAGAGGATTAAAGGTTTGAGAGGCATGGCTGAGAATCAGCGTCCATTTCCTCCTATTTCCTCAAAGAGAATATAGTTCCATGAAGGAGAATGAAGTGCAGACCAGCAGTTAGATCAGTGGCTTAAAAAATAATACAGCTTTTCTGACTCCAAATTCATCCAACAGGAAGCCATGAATGGTTGCAAGACCAGAGAGAAGAAAACTATTGAGGGCAAGGAGAGGGTTCAGCGGCCAGAAGCTGCCAACTTCCTCATCACAGGCCGGGCTCTTCACCCACTGACTTAGCCAGGGAGCTGGGCCTGGAGTGGGATGCACCCGACCCCCGGCCTGCACTCAGAGGCTGACCGGAAGCACTGACGCGAAGGGCAGCCCCACCAGGGAAGCCCCGGAGAGAGGCCCTCGGCAGAGCTGTATTCTTGGGCCTCGAGGACCTCTCTGACATCTTTCCTCATCCTGGCTGCCCTGCCCACCAGGGAGATGCGGTTGACGATGTGTCAAATACAATGGAGTCCAGGGACTTCTCCAAGCACCGAGGTAGGGTATAAATGGCCCAGGCCGGACGTGCAGAGCACCTAGGATACGCCAGGCGGCGGCACTGTAGATTAGCACCACCAGGAGCAAACCGCTCCTCCAGACCTCGTGGCTTAACCAGGTGTGGTGGAGCCTCACAGCCTGAGGTCTAACCCCAGTAACGTCCTCTGCCAGGCAGGACCCCATGGTCAGGGCATCATCAGCACTGCATACTCAACAGCCCCAAGCATCAAGGGAGAGACTTATCCTAAATGAGCTTCCTCGAAACAATAGAACACTTTCAGGATTTTTACAGCTAAAAATGATACTCTAAAAATTTTCAAAGATAAAATCACATTGGCTTTAACACATCACTGTCCTGCTCCCTTTTAAGAATGAATCAGTGAGGAAATAGCGTCCAGAACAAGGTTTCGATCCCACCCCCACCACGCTAGAGGGACCTAAGGACCTTGCATTTGCCAGGCAAACACTCCACCGCGCTACATCCCAGCCAGCACTTATTTTTGTGTTTCTAATATGGGTTTTATAAAACATTTTTCTTGCATGTGATTACAAGATATATAATTGTAAAAGACTGATCTTTAAAATGCTGAATTTAGGAACATTTAGCTCTTCTGCATTCAGATCAGCCATACTGGCAACAGCACCTCACCTGGATGACTCACTGAAAGCTTCTCATGGAGTTTGAAGACTGGCTTTGGTTTGAGGTAGACCCTGAATTCACTGATTTTCCATTTTCATTTTTCAACTAGTGGTAATATTTGGAGATAAATGTCTGGTCTGTTAGAGACTGATTTCCTCAAGTCTCAGTGGGGGAGAGGAAGAGGAAGTTCCTAAACGGCCATGTTTTTGTTGGTTGGTTTCAGCTGTGACTCTGGATGTAAAAGCTTTTTGGTTACCAACCAGCAGCACCTACCTGGTCATCCCCTAAGCCAAAATACGGCACACAGAGTTTCAGGGACTTGAGCAGTTCATTCTCTGCATTCATTTCACCATATACTTAAGAAAACAGCGCTTCTAGTGGATGTGCATGACAAACAAGTAGACCAGAAGATGGCGTTGAAGGTTAGCAGTCGCTTCTTCAAACGAGGTAGCTGTGTAAATTTAAAGAAAAAAAAAATCATGCAATGACTATTGTTTTGAACTTCTAAACAAGGATGTAGCTGGGTGAGCAAAATTTTGAAACTGACTAAACCCAGGACAGAGGACACGTGTGCGAAAGTGCACAGAGCTCTGCCTGTCGCTGTCCTCAGCAGTGTTGCCCGGGACTCGGGTGCTTGGAGGCAATGTAAAGCAACCTCTGCTCTGTCCCCGTGGGGCTCCACGGGCTCCAGCTCCTCCCAGGTAGGAAGCACCTCGAAAAACGCGCTGCGCTGAATCAATCTGTGAACAGAGAAGAAAGGAAAAAACAAGCTGTGACCAGAATTTTCTTTGAACGAAACCCGGTTGTTTATTACAGAGACTCTGATCATGGAAAACTTACTCACCCGGGTGAAAGAAACATACAGCATCCTGTTACTTTCTGAGAAAGCCTGTTGGTTTTAGGGAAAGCACACCTATCTGTACCTCTCTGCCTGTTTTACTCTGGCCTGAACTTAGTTCACTCCTCCAATGAGGACCCCGATCCAATATACGAGATTAATTAAGAAACACTGAGAAACAAGGGAAATCAAGACCTGTTCAAAAGTTGCAGGCTGCCCCCGGGCGGTGATGAGAAAGCTATAGAAACTGCTCCGACAGTTCACCTGAAAATGCTAAGTCAATAAATGTGTGCGAGTGCGTGCGGGGGGGGGGGGGTCCCAGCCGACCTGGAGAACCTTGGGGTGAAAGCTCCGGGGTTAATTTGGGGAATTAAAGACAGTTTGGAAAACTAAGTACATCCTGGATCCGCTTAACTATTACTTCTGTGTTGGACATTTATACCCCACTAAGAAACTGCTTTCCACACACACAGGTTAGAGCGATGTCACTGTAAGGTGACTGCGATTCAGAGCGGTTAACTTCGCCCCTCCTCTTTCCATTGGCATTCCCGAAACTTGGGCCCCCGCACCCGCGCATCAGTGTTGGACCGCAGTTTGGACCACGGCTTATCACTTCCCGTTTTCTCTTCGGTGGCGATGCTCGTCCACAAGGAGGGCCAGGTCCCTCCCTGCTCGCGTGCCCTCCGTCCAGCTCCTCGCCGCCGGACGGCCCTGGGCCCTGGGGCGGCTTGGTCCGCCCGTCCTGGGTTCCCGGCCCCGCAGGCCGGGGTCCGCGCGTGCGCTCTGGGTAGGTGCCCGGGTCGCGGGGCCGCGGGGCCCGGGTCCCTCTCCGAGGCTCCGAGGTCCCCGCCCCGTGGCAGGCGGAGCCGCCCTGCCCCGCCCCGCAGCTCGGCTATAAAGTTCCTCTTTCTCACCTCCCCGCTTCTGCCCTTGAAGCCGGGTCCCCCTGCGCGCGAGCCGAGTCCGGCGAGGTGAGGCCTGCAGCGGGCAGGGAGCGGGGCACAGGCGGCCTCAGGGCGGGCAGCGCTGGGAGCGGGTCGGGGTCGCCGGGTCGGGTAGCCCAGATCCCTGGCGAGGCCTGGGGAGGCACCGGGCGCACCCCGCCGGCTCCCTGGTCCCCGCCTCACGCGACCCGACCCGCATGCGCGCACCCGACCGTTCCGGCCCGGCCCGGGATGACCGAGGCGCCGTGGGCTCCGGTCGGGCTCCTGCGCTCAGGCCGCATCCCACAGGGGCCCGACGCCCCGGCGCGCGGGGCCGGCACCGCCCGAGCAGCGTCTCGAATGTGGGCGCTCAGAGCCCCGCGCGCGGCCGCGGCCGGCTCCGTCCAGGCCGGAGCTGGCATCGCACTCTCCCGCCTCAGCCTCCTCACTGACCGGGACCATCTGCACTGCGCGCAGCTGCACTCCCACCTGTTCGTAACCCGGTCCCCGCCACTTGTTGCTGCCAGGACCTTTTAATCCTCGCTGGCTGGGGCAGGTGCGGGTGACCGGGGACGAAGCGAGGGCGCTGGAGAAGACAGCGGAGGGAAGCGGGGCCGGGTGCTGCGCCCGGGACGGTGGGCGAGTCCACGTGCCGGTGCTGCGTGCGCGGCCCAGGGCTGCGGCTGGCGGCGGCGAGGCGCGGACCCGGGCTGGAGAGGCCGGGCGCCCGGAGCGGCGCTCACGCGAGCCTTGTCCCGCAGGGTGGCGGGCGCAGCGCCCGGGATGAACCTGGAGGGCGGCGGGCGCGGCGCGGACTTCGGCATGAGCGCGGTGAGCTGCGGCAACGGGAAGCTCCGCCAGTGGCTGATCGACCAGATCGACAGCGGCAAGTACCCGGGGCTGGTGTGGGAGAACGAGGAGAAGAGCATCTTCCGCATCCCGTGGAAGCACGCGGGCAAGCAGGACTACAACCGCGAGGAGGACGCCGCCCTCTTCAAGGTGCGCGGCGGGCGGGCGCGGGCGCCGGGACTCCTCGTCCCTCCTCGGTCCGGTCCGGGGCCCTGCAGGGGCGGAGGAGGCGGCAGAGGCCGGCGGGGCGGGTTTCTGTTTCCCTCCGGACCCGGCCCGGCCCGCATCCCTCTCAGCTCTGCATCACACATCTGCCCTCGCGGCTTCTCTGTTTCCCCCTCAGAGTTCCTCGCGCGCGGGATCTTTCTTTGGTTCTTTTCTGCTCTCAGGCTCTAGCACTCTCACCTTCTACCAGTTTCTCACTTTCCGCCTCCCAGTGCCCCGCTCCGGCCGTCTCAGCGCCCCTCCTGTGCTCTCTCCCGGGCTGGGCCCTTAGAGCCGTTTGCCCGGGAGCCCAGGGGCCCCACCTGCAGGCGGGGATGGGGACTTCCCCGGGGATTTGCTGCCCTCGGTGTGGTCGCGTCCACACTCACTCTGCAGGGGCCTCCCCTCCCTCGCTGGTCCCAGCCAGGGAGTAGAGCCCGTTCCAGGGGCCTCCACGCCCGCCCCTCTTCATAAATACCCAGAAAAAGGCCATCTCTCCACCGGGCAACCAGAAGTCCCAGAGTTATTTTGCCTAGGGGACACCTGCTGCCTGTCTGTGACACATTTTGAGCCAACGCATAAGCAGGAAGCATCATTCTTCCTTGGAGAAGTGCCGTTCCCAGATTGTCTTTAAAAAGACCCATGGTTTTTTTTGTTTGTTTGGTTGGGTTTTTTTTTTGGTACTGGGGATCGAACTTGGGTCCTTGCGCTTGCGCAGCAGGCAGCGAAACCACTGAGCTAAATCCCCAGCCCAGAAGACCCGTGTTTTGACTTTCCCTTCTCCGCTCTTTCCTCCCAGGCTTGGGCACTATTTAAAGGAAAATTCCGAGAAGGCATCGATAAGCCAGACCCTCCTACCTGGAAGACTCGCTTGCGGTGTGCTTTGAACAAGAGCAACGACTTTGAGGAGCTGGTGGAGAGGAGCCAGCTGGACATCTCAGACCCATACAAAGTGTACAGGATCGTCCCAGAGGGGGCCAAGAAAGGTCAGGGCTTCCCGAAACCCGGGTGGCTGCCATTGGCGCTTACACTGCCCTCCTTTCCTTCTGAGTGTCACTTGCTAGTTTTGCTTTTGATAGCCCAGCGGGTCCCTTGCCCAAATTCTGTGATGTTTAAGTTGAAAATACTGCAATATTGGTGTGGGATCATTTTGCGGAGTCTGCCTCTGTGAGTGTGAGTGTGTGTGTGTGTGTGTGCGCGTGCGCGCACTGTTTCCAGTTACAGTATGGAAAAAGAAAGCCTGCAAGACTCATTAATGCTTGTTGTCTAATAGCTGTTAGTGATGTTTTCTACAAGGGGAAGCATACTGTACACCCACAAAGAGTTACTATTTATAGTAATAAAAATGCGGCTTTTAAGAGCAGGCTGGGGTGCTTACTACAGCTGAGACCCTTGGTCCTCTCTGTCCAAGACGAGGGTCAGTGTGTCCCAAGCAGGGCCCAGGATCTTCATTTTAAATAAATCCTGCAGCGTCTGGCTGGCCCTGGCTTTTGGCAGACGAAAAGCACATTCACACATTGTGTTTTATTAATTTCTTAAGTGTCGTGCACAAGGCAGACCCTGTCAACATCACTTTAATGGTGTGGACGAATAACTGCCCAAGGGAGTTGCTAGAAAATGCCTTATTTGTCAACATCATGCTATGCATTCTAAGAATCAAACCCTCAGGTATTTTTCCAAGATTTGACATGAAGTCAGTTCCTTTTTTTCACTCTGTGCCGTTTCCCTCTTCCCCAAACACACAGGCGCCAAGCAGCTTGCGCTGGAGGACCCTCAGATGACCATCAGCCACGCCTACTCCATGACGACACCCTACACCTCCCTCCCAGCCCAGGTTCGGAGGACAGTGCAGGGTGCTGGGGCCGGGCCGGGTCTCCGAGCTGGGCCCTCGGAGGCCTCAGCACACACCTGGTCACTGAGTGAATGTCTGATCGCTGTCCCTGGTGGCTGAGTGGGGAGACTGGGTGTGTTCTGCCTGGTTCCCCAGTCCTCTGGGAATCAGACCTCTGAAGGGTTTGGAAGCAGAGCTTTGTCATGTGAAACCACAGGGCAGCTGATCACTGCAGGCTGCCCAATGTGATTGCAGCTCCCTGTGTCCACTTGGGTGGGGAAGAGAAGGCAGATTTCCCTACAGTATTTTTGGTGCCAAACGCAGCCATATGATGATGCTTTACAGCAGTCGGCACTTCCCAACAGTGCCCCATTGTGCTCTCAGATCCTCTGTGGCTCCGTCCACTTGGTCTGATGAGCGGTCCACTCGCGTCTTTTTAGATGATAAATGGCTTCAGCTGCTGGCCCAAGAAGGGGTTCCCTGAGGGGCTGGGAAGATGTGAAAGCACCTCACTTCCCAGGTCGACACTTTTCATCTCAGCTTCCCTGCGTTGCTTTAGCAGGTCCATAACTACATGATGCCGCCCCACGACCGCAGCTGGAGGGATTACGTCCCTGACCAGCCACACCCAGAAATCCCGTATCAGTGCCCCATGCCTTTTGGTCCCCGAAACCACCACTGGCAAGGTCCAGCTTGTGAAAACGGTAAGGAGCATGCTGGGCCCGAGACAGAGCGGATGGGGATGTGGGCTCTGGGCGTTCCCGGGGGTGCCAGGGCTTCCTCCTTCTTGGGGGCTCCTAGAAAGACCCTGTGTGGGTCCTTAATTACACATCCCATACAGCATCCCAGAAAGCTAAAATCGCCCTTAAAAAAACAAATAGAAGAGTTCAAGGAACCTCCCCGCATGGAAGTAACAAGCCCAAGTCACCCACTAAGTGAGGGCCTGGGCTGCATTCCGGATCTCCTAATCCCAAACCCAGCCTTCCATGTAAGACAAGACCGCAGCTTCAAATGTTTGTCGATACATTGCTGAATGTGTTAACATTTTTCATCTTGTCTCCAATCTTTTTTGTAACCGTAAGCAAAATGGGCTGGATGTTGGCAGCCTTCCCTCCTGGATTTTCCCTTACTGCTGACTGAGGGCCCCAAGCTCAGCAGTCTGTTTCTGGCCATCTGTCCACAAGGGGCAAATGCCAGCTGTGCCCGTGCCTCCCTGGGCAGGGACACCCCGAGACTACTGAGCGAGTGTCCGTCCCTGGGACAGAGGTGTTCTTGGCATTGAAGGAGATGATAGGAAGGGAGTGGACAAACGTCAAGAAAAAGAAAGACAATGTTTTCGCTGGAGCCTGGCTAGTACTGGGTCCCAAAGACCGGCTCATCTTGGATTAGATGTGGTCTGCGGCCCACAGGGCCCAGGACATCAAATGAGGCTGCACGGCAGATCTTAGGTAGCTAAGTGCCAAGAAAACTTTACCAGTGAGTTCAGTGCAGTGAGCGAAGGCCTGAGGACTTTGGAGTCAGCTGCTTCGGTGGAGGTCCTGAGGGGTCAGCACGCTGACCTCTAATGCCTCTGGGAATGTCGCTGCCCGTAAGGCAATCCTTTCCCCTTCCTTGTCCTGTTCAAGGCATTCTTGCCTTCTGGTGTTGAAGGGTTTTTATCTTCATTCAGTATTTGTATTGAGTGGCATGTTAAGTAGAGAAGCTTAGAATTGAGTTTTATGGGCTTTTCAAGGGTGATTTGAAATGACACTAGTTTCTGGGACTCAGGCCTGTGCCCAGAGTGCAGGCTGCAGTGAGCAAACAGCACAGGAGTTCAAGGCAGTGCTTTGAGTTGTGCGATGAGATTGCATGGAGAGTCCAACCTCCACCACAGGAGATGCTAAGCCAGCGTCAGCACAGTGGGGTTCTGGGCACGTTCTTTCTCTATTTATGCTCAAGGCAACACATAGCTACTGTGCTGTCTGAGACCCAGGTCCGTTTTCTCCTGAACCCAAACGTACCGAGCAAAACAGATATGGACTTAACACTCCTTTGGTTTTTGATCAGGCTTTCGGTCAGAAATCATCCCAACTGAGCTCAGTGCCCTGCTATGAATTGGCCATGTGAGCAGGAGCCGATCCCCTTGTCTCTCTCTGAGCCTCAGTTTCCCGGCTTATAAATTATGGACAGGGTTGTGAGTTTCCTTCCAGTGCTGTGCAGTGGCTCCCTCCTCCTTCAGCCTTAGTTTTTCCAACTGGATTTCAGTTGTCTTTGCCCTAAGAGCCTGTGCCCTGCCGTCTGCAGGCATCAGGGTCACTGCCTGCTGGGCTGGAAGGTGCCCAAGGCCGGCCTCCCCCTCCCAGGCTCAGTGCACACTCAGACCCTCTTCCGACACCCTCTGCCTTTTATTTGCAAATGCAGGTTGCCAGGTGACAGGAACCTTTTATGCTTGTGCCCCACCTGAGTCCCCGGCTCCCGGAATCCCCATAGAGCCAAGCATAAGGTCTGCAGAAGCCTTAGCGCTCTCAGGTGAGTGCAGTGCTCGATGTGGAAGCTCCTGCAGGAGGTGGCCTCTGCTTTGGCTCCTCTGGCCTTGGGAAGTGGTGGGGACAGAGACACCGGCTTTGCACCCTCCAGGCTCTGGAGTGGGCTGGAAAGGCTTGTAGTCACCGCAGAGAGCAAGGAGCAGCAGGAAACTTGGCAGGAAGCAGCTAGCGTCTGTAACAGGTCTCATGGGGGCTGGACGGAGGTGCCTAAGCTCTGCCTGGGCACCCACCTGAGCTTCTGGAGCATGCCACACCCCAGGCTCCTGCAACCACGGTGCCTGTGGCCAACGGTCTCACAGTGCAGAACAGTTTCCTAGGAAGGCGTAAGAACTTCCACTTTGAAAGGCTGTTCGTCCTTCCAGGGCCAGCCCCAGACTCCCCTCAACTTCTGAGGGCGCTGTTTGTGGCCCAGCTGTGTGAGGCTCGCTCACCCAGAGGAGTGCACACTGCGCTCTCTGCTCTTCCACCAGACTTGCAAATTAGGGGTTCAGTCTGACTCACGCCTTCCACTTCTGAAAGAATTCCTGCACCTTGGGTGCTGAGTTGAGGAAGGCACCTCAGGACTTAGCAGGTGTATGTCCTCCAAGACAATTTTGGCTTTAAAGAATATTTCAAGGGCTGGGGATTTAGCTCAGTGGTTCTGGTGCCTGCCTCGGAAGTGCAGGGTCCCAAGTTGGATCCCCAGTACCGAAAAAAAAACCAATCTGATACAGATTGAATATTCCTTATCTAAATTGGGAACAGAAGTGATATACAAATAATAGTTTAATTTGTTCTTTGGTGGAATTTGAATTTATAGTAAAAATCTATAGCTCAAGCTTTGGAATTCTCACCCTGCTCTGACCTCTTTAAAAACCATTCACAGAAAATATAAGCTAAATTCTGAAGGTTTTAGGGAGATGAGAGTTGGGCCTTCTGCCCACCAGGGAGCGACAGCTTCACCTTCCAGGTCCTTTCGGGTTGTAAATTTCTGAGGAGGCCTGTGCCTTTCTCCTGGGACAGCGCTCACCAATAGCGGAGGATCCCGTAGGGTGGGGAGCTGCTTCTGAGCAGCAAGACTTGTGTTTGTTTTTAGAAACTCTCAAACCCTTTTTTGAGCATCTCAGACTTGTGTGGGTGCCTAAAGAATAGGAAATAAACAGCTATTTATATCTCTGCAACCTTGTGATTTCTGACACATTAAATGAAATGAAACCTGCCCTGAGAGTCACCTCCGATGGCCAACCCCCACTCACATTGGCTGAGCATCTGACTCGGTGTTCACAGTGGCAGAAATGGAAGCGATGGCCGTGTGGGTTAAATCTCAAAACCTGCCCTGAGGAATAAGAGGGTTTTGTGGGTTTCTTTTTTGCTATGCATAATGCAGTTTAATTATCAATCTTGGATGCATTTATCAGAGCTGTGATTCCCTGCCATGTTACATTCCACCCAAGACGCTGGGCCTCGAGTTACATTTCAGTAAGGAGCCCTCCGCCAGAATAGCTTGGTCCTTCAGTTTGTGGGTGAGACTTTAAAGAGGTTTCTGAAATCAGTAAAACTTATAAATAAATTCATCTTTTAAAGATTTTTTTAGAAAGCCCAGTTTTAGAGCTATTCAAACTTAAACACAAACCTGAGTGAGATTTCAGCAGGTTTGACACTGATGGAGGCTTGTACAGCACTTCACACACACACACACACACACACACACACACACACACGCACGCGCGCGCTGCTTTTGGTGCTAGGTTTGGAATCCGGGGCCTCACAGAGGCTAAGCAAACACTGCACCACGAGTTACCCCCAGCCTTAACTTCTTTTCTTCCCCCAGAATGAATTTATGATAAAAGCAGCACATACTACTCATTATAGAAAACTAATTTAAAATCAGAAAGACAAAAGGGGCAAAACTAAAAACATCATATTCCAGCATCCCGAAATCACCATTTGTAGTTGAGGGAGTAGTGGTTAGACTGCTGTCTGTTTTGCCTGTCTATCTATTACCTATCATCTGTCCACCTGTCATCCACCCTATCTATATCATCTATCCGATGCTGTACTGATACTTTAGGGAAGTTCCAGGTGTGTGGTCATTCTGTACTTGCTTTTCTTCTGAAACATCATTATATGCTTTTTGCTAGTAACGTTAAACTTAGGGCTCACCTCCTCCAAACTCAAAATAGATTTGCTTAAAGATGAGTTTCCATTCAGTGACGAATTACTTCAGATGTAAATATCACCACTGTCCGCATCATTACCCCAGAGTGACTCCTTAGATTCTTTAACAGAGGTGCTCTCTAATTTGACTTTAACGTATTTCGCAGAAAATTAATGAAATATATGCGTTCCTTTATTTTCAAACAAATGAAAGCACCTATGAGCACATAAGCGTTGGGACTGCTGGGTTGGATGCGTGTCCTTCCACAGCCTCTCTAGGCAGATGTGCTCAGGCCGAGGCTGTCCGGAAGAAGACAAGAGCACAGATGTCTCCAGGCTCCCATCTGTTGGCTGCCTGTGCTCAGGGAGACCCAGGAAGCCTGTGTCCACCTCCTGAGCTTTGCTCTGGGGGTCGACCCGGGCCTATCAGCGCTGACCGCAGAGCTCTGTGTTCGCAGACTGCCGGCTGCACATCTGCTTGTACTACCGGGAGATCCTGGTAAAGGAGCTGACCACGACCAGCCCTGAAGGCTGCCGGATCTCCCACGGACACACCTACGATGCCAGCAACCTGGACCCGGTCCTGTTCCCCTACCCGGAGGACAACGGACAGAGAAAGAACATAGAGAAGCTGCTGAGCCACCTGGAGAGGGGTGTGGTCCTGTGGATGGCCCCGGATGGGCTCTATGCCAAGAGACTGTGCCAGAGCAGGATCTACTGGGACGGGCCCTTGGCGCTGTGCAGCGACCGGCCCAACAAGCTGGAGAGAGACCAGACCTGCAAGCTCTTCGACACGCAGCAGTTTCTGTCAGGTACCAGCTCACCGTCTGTGGGGGAGGTGGTGACAGAGTGGTCACAGGTCCCCTCCTGCCCCAGGTGGAGGCCCCGAGCCTCACCCAGAAGTGCCATCCCGCCCAGCTCGTGTCCACCTCTGCCTCTGTCCTCATCCCCTCTGGTCCCGAGGCCCGGTGTCCAGATGAGATGACCCAGGTGGACAGGGTTCCGGCTTAGCGCTCAGCTCTCTGGTTTTCAGAGGCCACCTGTTGACATAGCTCTGTTTCATTGGCAAAGGTCTCATCAAGCTTATCTACCGAGACTTCAGCTCTTTTCTGGTTCCTGGAAAAATCGTGGAGGTTTTAGGTACATCTAACATTCTCGGTTGTGAGTCCCATCACCTCGTGCAGATGCCGCCGTGCAGGTGGGACCGAGGAGAGCGGTGCCCCGAATCCATGTAGCAAAGGGGAACAAGGAGGAGGCTTCGCCTTGCCTCTGTCTTGCGAATGCTGTGCATCATGTTTTCCAGAATCAGTGCACTGTGTCGCTCTGGTTTTGATTTCAAGACAGTTCAGTTAGGCCTGGGCTGGTGTTCATGAAATCACTGACTGCCACGGTGGGGCTTCTTCAGCAGTGTCGCCCAGCTCCCCAAGGAGAAGGCTGCCACCCTGCTGGCTCTTCCTTATCCTTTCCTTCTCTCTCACGGGTGCCCATGCAGAGCACCTTGTATCTCAGGTTTTCATGTAACTCGCTTTCCTGAACACGGGGACCGTGTGTTGTTTAGCACTTCACACACATCGTGGAATGGATGAACCGAGCTCACTAGTGTGCATTACACACATAGCTGGAATTTTCTGTGGAGAGGCCACTGCAAACTACTCTCCTAGCAGTTCTCAAGTGTAGAGTACACCGTCCCCCCCAAAAGAGCTGAACTCATAGAAGCGGCAAGTTCAACTCTAATTAATAACTATGGCCTTGGCACTGTAGAGTAGGGCCTATGGAATTTATCCCTCCTAACTCAGAGTCTGTACCCTTTGACCTCCTTCTCCCCAGCCCCTTGTCCCACCCCCTGGTGACCACCAGTCTACTCTGCTTTGTGAATTCGGACCTTTGTATTCAGATACCGAGGGGTGAAGGCTTTCTAATTAAGACACCCCAGAAAACTGAGGTCATTCGGGGTATGTCTTTTGTTTCCTGGCATCTTTCACTGAAAATAATGTCCTCCAGGCTTATCTGTGTTGTTGCAAATGACAAGATTTCCTTCCTCATGGCAAAGTAGTGTTCTGTTGTGTGTACACCACATTTTCTTTATCTATTCATCAGTTGGTGAATAGTTAGGTTAATTCGCGATCTTGATGACTGTGAATAGTGCAGATACACTGGTTTCATTTCTGTTGGGTACATACCCAGAAGTGGATTTGCTGGATCCTGAACGTGCTTCATGTTGTAACTCATTTAAAGTGAAAATAGGAAGCACACACTGCTGGCACTGCCAGCATTTGATTGCCGTTTTGCCTTAAGCAGCCCAAGTTTGCACAAGTTCATCCAAATTCTCCTTTGGTGCCCAAAACAAATATTCCCCAGATAAAACCCTTTCCCCAGAGGTGGGATGCAGGAAGAGGTTGCCCAAGGTGACTGTGTGGTGAAGAGGATCTGGGGCAGACGCCCCTCAGCGGAGGCCACAGGACTGTCCCTGAGCCACTGCTGCACTAGCCATCCGCACTGGGGCCTGGCGTGGTGCTGGCGGTAAGGAGCAGAGAGGAGTGGAGAGCCCTGAGGGCGGCCCTGCTGCCCACCACAGGGTCTGAGAGTGCTTGCAGTCCTGGGAGAGGGAGCTCCCCAGGCTGGCGTTTCGCCGGGGATTGTAGATCTTGGTTTCTGTAGATTCAGGGCTCAGATTAAGGCAAGCCAGAGAACTGGCACTGGCTTCTGCACGTTTCTCTTGCCGTGCATGCTACAGGGAGTCAGGAGCCCCGCTGTGACAGATAGAGCTGCAGGGTGCACTCAGGTGAGGGGTGGACGTGGCCCAGAAGCAGGTGCAGGAGGAGACAGGCGCCAGGGCACGCAATCTCACTGGCCTTGCACTGCGGATTCGTCAGTGAGCAAGGGCTCTTCTCCCTCATTTCTCTCGCCTTCTCTGTGGCTGGGGCCTGTGCTCTGCGGCACTACTTCTGAGGTTTACGGAGGCTCAAGGAGGATGCTGGGACTTCAAAGCTCCAGCTGTGCATAGGGACAGGTCCCCCCGTCGTCTTCACGTTGGCAAGTGTATGAGACATAGCTTCTCCAGAGCCTGTGCCCGCTTTCCACTGCTGGGCCCCAGCTCTGGGAGTGTGCTCCACACATCCTACTGCATTGCTGAGGTTTGATTTGAATTCAGGAAGGAAAAAAAGTGCAGGAAGTCAAGTAGTCCTATGAGTTAGCTAGAAACTTCTGCTGCACAGAGCAGTGGAAATCTTTGCTGTCTTACCCATTCAGGATTTTCACCCTGCTAGGGACGGTCCCCAGAGGCATATCTGCTAAGGATGTGGTGGCACAGCTGCTCTGCGGGAGTGCACAGGCTCCTTTAGACTTGCACCTTCTGCAGAAGGGACTCTGGATGTGAGCTCGGGTTCTGAGAACCCCCTGGAGTCTGCCAGGGGGACAGGAGTTAGGACTCACATCTTTATTACTTGTTTTCCTCGAGTTACATCCCCAGCCCGGACATGAGTCTTTCCAACAGTGTTCCCCTCTGCTCTGCACCTTTCAGGCAGGAGCAGTGGCCTGGCATAGGGGACCCTGGGGCTTCGTCAGTCCACAACCAAGTCATTGTTCTGTCTCCAAAGCAAGGCGAGAAAGTCTGCTCAAAGACCCACCCTCTGGGGTTTAGACCTAGAGCCAAGTGGGATGTAGCTGCTGATAGCTGGGCCCCCAGCCACCTAGGTGTCCCTGAGCCATCTACGTGTCCTCAGTAACATAGACACTGACTGGATTGTGTGGCCTCCACAGCTGGGTCTTGAAGTTTTAAAATGGTCCTGGGATGTGGGAACATTCTGATTTTCTTAATGAAAATATCTCCTTTGCGGACGTTATGGTTTTTGCCTCCAGGCAACGCCATTGCTTCCCTCCTTTCTGTGACCTGCGGCCTGCCAGTGGGCCGGCGCTGCAGAGCAGTGCTTCAGCTTGGGCAGTGCCCCCTGCCCCTGGTGTGCGCGCGCGCGCATGTGCGAGTGTGAGATGTGGTATCTGAGGGCTGCACACGACGGCCGGCCCTACTTCAGGAGAGGAGCCGGCCCCTTTCTCTGCCCGGAGGGAGCACAGTGCTCTTGCTTCTGGGTCCCCTGGGCGGCGCGGCTTTCTGACATGGTGTGGCCTTGTCTGTTTCTCAGAGCTGCAGGCCTTCGCTCACCACGGCCGGCCCCTGCCGCGCTTCCAGGTGACTCTGTGCTTCGGGGAGGAGTTCCCGGACCCTCAGAGGCAGAGGAAGCTCATCACGGCTCACGTGAGTATCTGGTTACATCCTCACTGCCCTGCACACCATCTTCCGGCTCTGTCAGAGTTCCACTGAGAGAAGACTGGGAAAAAGGGTGTAACCCTGAGCTAGCGCCCGAGGAAGCGGAAGCGCGCGTGCGGCAGCCCAGCCCAGGGACCCGAGTGCTGCTTCCAGCCCTAAGGTCACGGGGCGCAGAACCAGAGACTCCAACCCAGGGCTCCACTCACCTGTCTCCTTATGTTTCAGAAGGACTGACACTAACAGTCGCTCTTTGAAGTTCTTTGTGTCTCGTGGCTTTTAAATACTGCCCAGCTGGCACCTCTTCCCTGGAGGGAGAATCTCTCTCCAGTTGGGATGTTACCCATTCACATGTGTGTATTACAGGTCGTCTCCAGATATTTCCCAGCCTCTCTTTTATTTCTGGATTTCTGGGAATTATTTAATAATTATCTGGGGGCAGCTACATCTTTCAAGAGTCCAGGTAGACCAGTTGCTCCCCCCGGACTCCTGCACAGTTTAAGATTCATGCATCTGTGCACCATGTACACATCTTTTTCATAAAAGAGAAAACAGGTTTATATGGACACCACTGAGCATTCATTTGTCATAGAAAAAACATTTGTCATTTGAAAAAAACAATTTTTGATTTTGAAAATTTTACATTACTACAAACAGACAATGAGCAATCCCAGGTAAAAAGTTACACCCCATGATATCAAAATTCAGATGAGATTTTAGCTCTAGTGATATTTCTTATTGAAAATTGGAGGAGGAAGGTGTGGCTTGGAGGTAGAGCACTGGCCTAGCATGCATAACACCTTTAGCCTCATCTGTAGTATCCAAAAGAAAGAAAGAAAATTGAAATAAGACACTCTTTAAACTCGGACATTCAGTTTACTCTTCCTAATTGTAGAAACAAAAAACCAGTCAACCAGCAACAAAAATATAATCCCAGATTTTAGCATTCTGTCCTAACTTCTCTCTAGTGAATGATAGCATTGCTGGTGTCTGGTTGTGAACAGAGCTGGCTCAATGACCAGAGAAACCCAGCCTTGCTAAGCAGCATCTGGGAGGAGTGGTAACATCCTACATCCATCCAAGTGTGAGGCTCAAGTTTCTGAATTTGTGCCTTTCCACACAGTAGGCAAGGAAGACTCCCAGGCAAGGTGCCGTGGGATCCATCAAAGGAAAAGGTACAGGTGCACACCCATGAGATCTGTTTTTCACTATGGATTTAATTCATCTTAGGTGCTTGCAAAGGAGTTGTGCAAGACATTTATACCACATAGCGCGAAGGCTCAGTTTAACACATTTCATTGAAAGCATTCAGCTGGCCTTTGGTGCGGTGATTCGGGAAAAGCTGAATGTAGACCTTTGGTGGTCCAAACTAATAACCAGACTAGATATGTTTGGGGCCAATGAACTTCTCTTTTCCTTTGATAGCAGTTTTGTTGCTGTTGAATTTTATTTCCTTTTCTTTTCCCGTTTGGTTTAGAATTCTGTAGCCTGCCAGGGTGTCTTCAGTCGTTCAGGATGAGCTGTCACTCTGTCGTACTAAAGTTGTGGAAAAATAAACTCATTAGTTTAAATTACCCTGAAATTTGCCTGACCTTTTGATTTGATTGTTTGATCTGATAATGTTCATTCAGTCTTAGCGAAATGTAAATTTCAAGTGGTAGTTGATTTAGAAGTTCAGCTTTGTGTTTAGTCTCAACTGAAGTCCAGAACTAAGTAGATTCTGTCCACAGGTTGCTCTATATTCAGGAGTAATAAAAAAGTGGCGCTTCAGATGACTTTAAATATGAAATGTCTTGGTGTGTTATAGAATATAATTTTGAACTTTATTTAGAATTTAACCCTTAGAATTTGAGAGTTATTTCATGATAAGCTAATTACACAATGTTAAAAAGAAGACCTCAATAACATTTTTAATGTCTTGTTAAAGGTGGAACCCCTTCTAGCCAGACAACTGTATTATTTTGCTCAACAAAACAGTGGACATTTCCTGCGGGGTTACGATTTACCAGAGCACATCAGCAGCCCCGAGGACTACCACAGATCCATCCGACATTCCTCCATTCCAGAGTGAAAACCATCCAGACAAATGACTTCTTTAATTGTAAGTATTTGGCTTTGACAAGGACAGCCGAGGGACTGCCCTCTCTCTTACCTCCAGAGCTGAGGAAAATTGCAGCTCACAGCAAGGATGGGTGTAGAAAATCAGCTGCCTCTGACAGGAAGATGAGCTTATTTCAGAAGGAACTGTAGTCTTCAGGTCTGATGGGCAGACAGCTCCGCTGCTCCGCTGACTGCCACCTTTCATACCATGAATCTCACCAAGCATTTCTTCATTCTCTAAAATAGAAGCTGGAATATGGTTCTCTTTTGAAGACTGAGAAAGCTTGTGTTTTGGCAAAAACTTCAGTATTGTATCATTTCTCAGGGAAACAAAGTCCAAATTGCAGACCACACTGCACATCCAAAAGAACTGTATTCATGTTTTAGGAGCCACAGTTCGTGTGGAAATATTGCTGAGGGATAGAAGCCGAATCACCTGCCCCGGCCGGGTCTCTGCAGAGTCCACCCTTGCACCCCATTTCCTCTCCTTGGCCTGCCCTGGAAGCTAGTTGGTGAACTCTGTTGCCATTTCCTTCAGCCAAAAAACCTTAGGCCTACTTCCACATAGGAATAATTCATTTGGTTCTTGTTTCTCATTCTCTAGAAATTATTACTAAGACTTTTTTCTTAAAGAAGAAGAAGGAAAAAAATCAACAGACCCAGTACTAAAGATGTATTTTTAAAGCGTGGTGACATTTCCCCTCTTCTGTTTGTTATGTTGGGGTATTGGTAGTATCCATGACAACACTGAGAGGCGGAGCTGGGGCTCAGGTTGTGAGCCCATCCGAAGACCCAGGCAGGCTTCTGCTAGTTGTGTAACTGCACACTCAGGGGCTGTTTCTGCTTATTTTGTATATTAGATGCTTCCTCATGCCAATAATAGTTTGGCAGGGCCTTAAAATTACTGGGCTTTTGCCAAATCTATTTTTGAACAGAATCCCACCAATTCCCAATTGCCTGGATTCACCAGACTGCTTCCCTTCGTGTCTTGGGTAGACAGGGGTGCTGCCCTCCAGGATTTTTTCT
The DNA here is from genome assembly GCF_053883595.1 of Heterocephalus glaber. NCBI lineage: Eukaryota > Metazoa > Chordata > Mammalia > Rodentia > Bathyergidae > Heterocephalus > Heterocephalus glaber. Next base: position 1,737,194 of record NW_028258315.1, read on the forward strand.
CCTACTACAAAATAGCTGGCATTACTTCCAGGCTCAGCAAAAGAGTCAATAGTTCCAAAGTATGTGGCTTTCTTATACTAAGCTTTATTCTGTAATTCATTCAGCAAGCACTTAGTAAATGCCGGTTGTATCCCTCGCATTACACAAGTTACAGCCTTTATCAAGTATAGAATGCAATGAAGCCCTGGAATGTCAATTCTTTTATTTTTAAAAAAGGATTTAAAAAAACTAAAATATTGCATATTGACTATATTGGCTATAGTAAATGAAAGCAGTCTAGAAGAGGAAGAAATAAAAGGCAGCTGTTTTTCTCCAACACAAATCCCCCCCCGCCAGAAGTGTCCGCAAGAAGACTTTAGCTTTGCCTGCAGGCACACACTTACCTCACCCTTCTAGAGGCCTGCACCCAGGAGGGGTGACTTGGCTCATCCACCATGCAGCGTGGGTGCCTCGGGGAACCAACGTGTCCCGTGAATGCCGTGATTTATACATCTTATAGATGCAGAGTATCGGGGGTATATTATCCTACGGGAAGGTGAAGATAAAATCGGGAACTGCTGATTCCCAGGGCCCCCGTCCCTTCCTTGCTCCCCTGAGAGCATTTAATCTAGTGCCAGCGTTTTACCAGTCTCCTCAGGACCTGTCCCTTCCAGACCCTGTAGTCTTCATTTTCCAAGTGATGCCTGATTTTTAATGCTGTGTGTGTGAATTTTTAAAAAATATTTGCTGCTTTTACAGTTAATCCTCTTTTTCTGAAAAATGCCTGTTGGTTTGGGCTATGATCTCTGATCGCACTGTCATACTGACATATGTGGACTTTTTTAATCTTGAGGGATGAATAGGAGGTGAACAACGAAAGGTCAGGTGAAGAATCCTGACAGTGGTCTCCGGAGTTTGAAAAGGAATAGTTTCCTCATTTGTCGTCTCATGTGATGTGCACACTAGAATTTAGTTTGTATTAAATGGAAGATGCTGTCGAAGATTTGAGTACTTGTTATGGCTAAAAAGCTCTGAATCACAGAGGAGGGATTGTACAAGTCTCACAGATACATGGGCTTGGTTTTTCGCTGTTCTTGGGATTTCATATGTCTAGTGAAACTCTGGGCAGTAACTAACGTCATCTGGACCATTACAGAGACCAGGTGACCAATTTGTTTAGAGCTGAAACCTTGTAACTCCCCACCCTGAGCAGAACAGAGCGGACACCCTGAAGGGAATCCAGCTGCTCAGCGGAGTTCGAGCGAGAGAGTTTGCTGCATTGAGAGAAGGAATGTAAAGTGCAAAGGCATGAGCAGCACTAATGGTATAGTCATCACTCAAGCACAGGAGGACCATGTCCATGAGACTGAGCTTGCGGCTGGGTCTCACCCATCCTTTGGTATCTGTTGCTGACCACCGTGACGCAGGAATGCAGCGAAGGTCAATTCCCCTGGTGTTTATTTTCACTGCTTTGAGGAACATGCCCATAAATTATAGTTGAAGTGGAAGAGAGGAGAGATGTGGTGGAGAAAAGAAGAGAAAGACCAACAGGTCAGTCCTCCAGTGGACACTCCTTTTTGCTTCAGATTCTTTGAGGTGAAAGGGACCTTACAGGTAATGGGATCCACTTCTCCCTCTTCCCCTGCCCTGTGCCCCCTATGTTGAGAGAACTGCTGGTGGGTAGGACCCTGGCTGACTCAGTGTTTTGAGGGTCCTGCCGTGTTGTTGAGACCTTGCAGAACATTCTGTGAACATTCTTCATACCTGTCATGGATTTTGATGTAGATTTCATTTTCAGAACACACTGATGTGATAATACAATGTTTTTAGTTAGCTGATAAATAAAGACTTTTAAAAAACATTGTCATGGAGTTTGTGCGTTACTGAACACTCCTCTTGACAGCTTTTTACTTACTTCCTCCTTCTGTTCGACTTTCTCAGTGAGGCTGCTTTGGCAGTCTACTTCCTTCCTGGTTGTTGAGTGTCCCTGAAATCAGATCTCAACTTGCTCAGCTTGTTTTAAAAAAAAAGAAAAGAAAAGAAAAAGAAAAGAAAACTGCAAATGTGCTAGCTTTGGGCAATTCTCAGAAAGGACACATCTTCCAGATGTCAATACATCTGGAAAGAGTTATTCATCATCTTCATTCCCTTGGAACCTGACTGCTTTTTGTACTTCTGTTCTAAAAGTTCTAGTAGCTCCCGGGAAGTTGTTTGTAATATCTCCTTTTATATTCAAAGCTCATCTGATCTTGTTGTTGCTGAAGGGGGAAGGGCCATAGGCTAACCAGCATTGTGATCTAAAACTGTGGCTAGAAATTGCAGCATGAAGATATAATCCCTGGGGGTTCCTAAGTCTACTGCTGGCCTCAGCTCCAAATTCTCCCTCTGAGCGGCCAGCTGAGTCCCTTTCCCACCTGTGTTGCTGTGTTACTTACATGGCATGGTCCTTCCTGGACCCATCGACTTTCAGTCTCACAGAAGACTGTCAGCGTGCAGGGCTGCAGCCTGGGTGTCTAAATCCTTCAGCTGAAGGCTCCAGGGAGCTGTCAGAAAAGTCACAGGTTGGGTCTGGGACCCCCAACATATTAGAATGATTGTTGAATTGGCTAAGTGATAAGCAAATAGAAAAATGGAAAAGCACAATGATCACACTGCTTCTCAGGGCTCTCTTTGCTCCACACATGGATAGCTCAAGTCAGTATACATAGGCAAGATTGTTTTTTCAAATAATCTATCAACTGCTTGTATCTAAATGAGTGTTTCAAAGACATTTTGAGTCACTGGGCTTGCCCTTAAATCATTTTACACCTCCTTCGGGCACCAGGAAGTTGAACCTTTCTTTACAGAGCAAGTGTGACTGTTTTGGATTCACTCTGCTAAAAGCAGCAGTTAACAAAGACAAGTACACACATTAGTGTCCAGCAATACTCATCTGTGCAGGAAAAATAGTGAATGGTATATTATCTCTTCAGAAAGACCTATAGGGTCGGTTGTGATATCTCACTTTTTCTAGGATGGGCTGTACGTAAATTAACCTAGGCAGATGGGTTCCTTCTGAGTCAATGTCCATTTAGGGACTGTAGGTTGCTTGAGAACATCCAGGGCTCCTCAGTGGTCCTTGCTGTCCCCAACCTGACCAGGAGTAGGCAAATGGCTCTACTCAGAAAGTCCTCAAAGGCCCTGCTCCCCTCCCTGGGCATCTTCCTCTGCAAGCCACCCACTCCCCAGGAGCTTTGAGGTGGGAGCCCTCTCCTGGAAGCATTTCCTCTCTGCTCTTGTTACCCTCTGCTCGGTTCTGTGAGGGATGACATTTCTGAGTGAGGCATTGAGACAGTTTCCCCACTCTCTTCCCTCCGCACACAGCTGAGCCTTTGGGACCCAGGTGTAAAACCAGCAGGGAATTTGAGAAAGGTAAAGCCTTTCAGCCCTCCTGGCCTCCTACCCCAGGCTAGAGAAAGATGCTCAGAAGTGGGATGAGAAGTGAGCCCCAGAAGAAATGAGTACTCAGACTCCAGCAGCCCCTTAAAAGGAGAATCATCTTCTGGATCCTGGAAGAGGCTTGGGTGACAGTGGTGCTGAAAGCTCCAGTTATGCAGGGGCGGAGCACGGGACTGGAGGGTGACCCCATGGCTGCCTTATGGACTGATGACTGTAAGCAGGGATGGGTGCCCCAGGATGGGTGTGAACAGACGTGGGGGAGTGGGCCACCCTCCCCACGGACCAGCATGCGCACACACAAACACACACATGCTTCCACACACCCCCCCAGCACTATGGAGCTGAGCCAAGCTGAGTCTCAACTCAAGGGAAGGGGAGGTGTCCAAAGTGAACTGAACTTGAGTTTCTACCACCCTAGGAGAGTAAGAGCTTAGAATAAAAATGATATTGCTAAAGATAATACGAATTATATTTCTTGAAAGCTTCAGCTATTAGCCAGCTTTCTGTTGCTGTGACAAAAGAGCTGAGACAAACCTCGGTGTTTCAGAGGTTTCCATGGCTGACTGACTGGCCTATGCTTTGGGCCTGTGGCCAGGAAGCACAACATGACCAGACATGTGGTGGAGGAGGCTGGGCAGAGAGAGGTGGGGCAGGATCCCACAATATCTTCAGGACACACCCCCAATAGCCTCACTTCCTCCCACGAAGCCCCACCTCTTAAAGCTACCACCACCTCCCAATGGTACCACAGCCTAGGGACCAAGTCTTTAAACATATGGGCCTTTGGGGACACAAATCATAGCAGGTATGGACTAAGATGTGTACCTACTGTGTCTGTAACTCTGGTTGTAACTGCTTGCGTATTAATTTTTCCTCCCTACTCTAAACTGGATTTGGCATTATACACCTAGGACAGCGACAGTTTGGCCCAGAAGAGACACTCAGTAAGAATGGAATTGGTGAACTTTAATAGGTCTTTTGTGTCTATTTCCGTTGGGGTTCTGGCTAAGTGATGGTCCATCTCTAGGATGAACTGTTGTAGACTATTTTAAAACTGTGTATTACATGATTTTATGGCACGGGGGAAATGGTTGTTAATTTGTTACATGAAAAAGCTTTTAAAACAATGTGATATATGTTTTTTAAAATGATATGGAATTTGTACCTAAAGTAGTTTAAAAAGACCAGTCAGCAGTATAAATTTTATCCCTGAGGGGTGAGGCTACATGGGGATTTTTAATTTTCTTGTGTATTTTTTTTTACTGTTTGTGATTTTTTAAATTTCTCCAATGACCACAGATTTTGTTACTAGAATGGAGGAAGAAGGACAAATGTAACCTTTCGAAGCTGGTACGTCCCTTTTAATATTTTCTGGTGGTTTTCCTCTTTCTCAGGCTGCTGTGCGGGGTCCCCAGGGGTCCGGGCCCCCACTCCTGTGACAGTTGGTACAGGCCCAGAGGGTGCAGGCCTCAGGCAGCCCCGGTCCCCCTGGCCGGTGTCCAGGTTCACTTCGTTGCCATGCTGTTCCCTCTCCCTGTTGCCGCCTTTTCCGCAGGATGGCCTGTGCCCTCTGAGCTCTGACACTGCACACGAACCTTCCCCGGCTTTTCTAGCTATGGCCACTCCCACGTGGGACCTTCCGTGGCCGCTGCCTTTCCTCCTACTCCTGCCTCACCCCCCATCCATCCACCCCTGGCCCACTCTGCTCCAGCCCTACTATTTCCTATGCTAATATCAACACTTGGAGTTTCTTGGAGACAGGAAGGATGAAAACATTGATTCTTTTCTGTGGAAAATATACATAATATAAAATTTACCATCTTAACCACTTTTAAAGGCACGTTTCAGGGCATAAAGTACCCTCCAGAACTTTTTCATCTTCCCAGACTGGAGCTCCACACTCATTAAACGTCAGCTCTTCGTGTCCCTCACCCAGGCCCTGACACCTCTCTCTTTTAGTTCAAATCCATTTGGCTACTCCAAATAATTCATGTAAGTGGAATTGTGCACTATGTTGTCCTGTTGTGAGTGGCTTATTTCTCATAGCATAAGTCCTCAAGGGTCATCTATGTTGTGCATGTTAGAGTTTCCTTTCTTTCTAAGGCTGAATAGTATTCAATGGTATGAAAGACCTCATTTGGTTTATGTACTCTTCCCGGATGATCTGAGTCGCTTCCATGGTTTAGCTCTTGTGACTGAAGCCATCATGTATACGGGGAGACAAAGGGCCATTGAGACTCTTTCAGTTTATTTGATCACATATCTAGAAGTGGGAATTGCAAGATCATGTGGTAACTCTACAGTTCACTTTTTAAGCACTCACCGTACCGTCTTCCATGGTGAGGGCACAATTGTGCCTTCCCAGCAGTACATAGGACTCCAATTTCTCCACATCCTCAGCAATTTATGATTTTCTGAAGACCACTGACTATTCTAAAAGATACAGCAGTACCTCGGTTCACAAACTCAATTCTCTCTACGATTCAGATTGCAAACTGAACTGGATGAAAACTGAATCAAATTTCCCTGTGAGGTCAACATGGAACCTAACCACTGAATTTGATTTGGTTCTTGTCCAACTTGGTTTGTGACCAGAATTGTGGAAAAAATCAAGTTGGTGAACCAAGGTACCACTGTGCATCCACTCGATATCTACTGATGCCCCACCCTGTCCCTTTCTCCCAGAAGCCCCCAGGGCCACTCCATGGCCTGGACCTGTGCCAAAGGGGAGTAAGGGTTGAGACAGATGCTATGGGAAAGGAATCTCCAAGAAGGAAGTGTCTCCATTTTCTACTTCAAAGTGAAGAATCTGAGGTGTAGAAACAGAAAGTTATCAGCCTAATGTTGAGCAACTACTAGGAGGGAAAGCCGAAACTTTAAGCCTGGTCTTTCTGCTTTAGCTCTTATTTCTGATGTCACCCTGTCTTCCCCTCTGTCACTGCTGGATGGGAAGGAGATGAGGCACAGTGCTCTCCAGTCCGCTGCTGGAGAGCAGCCTTGGCAACAAACCTGGGCTTCCCAAGACACCTTGCTGCTCTGAAAAGAGGTGAACTCAGCGGCATCCCTAAGGGGAGCCAGTCCTCCAGATGGGGCAGAGCCTGGAAGCAGAGACCGAGATGGCTCCCCAGGGAGACCAGGAGAGGGGAACCCAGGATCTGGATGGCTGCTGGGGTCTGGTTAACTCTCAATGAGGTTCGCTCTGAATGAACATTTTTTTGGGTGCTGCGGGCTTTGACGTGTGACAGTTGATCTCGTGACCAGAGTCAGGAACGTGGTGAGTCCTCAATAGATGTTTGTGGAATGAATACATTTTTAAAAATATCAATCTTATCTGTGTAATCCTTCAAGTAATCCTGGAGACTGCACTTCCCACCTTACAGATGGGCAGTGGGCCCTGTGAAGGTCGCATGGCAGCAAGTGTCGGGGAGGGGATTTGATCCCGGCTGGTCCTGCCCTGTGGTCCCTCTTAGTTTCTCCTGCAGCATGGGGGTCTTCTGCACGGGGCTGTTGTCAGGAGGCGCAGGGCGTCCTGAGCCTGGCACCCAGGTCCCGTGTGAATGGCACCTGCTATTTCTATAAACTCCTTCGAGAGTGGGCACAGTGCCACATCTTAGTGGCCTCTAAGTTTTAATTATACATACGCTGCCTTCACAGTTTTTGTGTATGATTATTTATTTTAATATTATGCAATTTAAATGTATGACAAATATTTAATAAGTTAAATCAGTTTGCTTACTTTATTATTTAAATAAATATTACCTATTTGACATATTTCTTAAGAAACTTTTAAAAGGATTATTATGTTCTCGAGACCTTTAGGTCGACTCACTTTTTAAATTTAAATATCTACTTTAGTGTCACGCTGAGCCGTAAAGGTTTCTAGAAGCCGTACGTTTCATACGCCTGAAATAAATTTTCACCCATTTAAAATAGATAACAGCTCAAATAAAGAGCTCACTGGTGCGCCCTCGGGACTCCCTACCCGTCAGACCCGAAACTCCCGTCTCCATAGCACCCGGCACAGCGCCTTCCGAGCCTGGAATCCACCAAGGGAACGGGAGTTCTGAGCAGCCGGGAATGAGGGAGGTCGCGCTTGAGCTCTGGCTCCGGGCAGTCCCCATTCTTCCCCACCCTTTTACTCAGCAGTGGTCTCTGTGCTACTGAAAGTAGCGCGGCACAGCTGAGAAGCTTTCTGTTAAGGAAACTTCTCAAGTTCCAAGGAGCGCCTTTGTGGGAAGGAAAGCTGCAGGTGGGTCCCTAGAGCCCCGGTGGCGGTGGCGCGGAGCCCGGCAGGAGCCCAGCCCAGACACAGCCTCCGGCCTCCAAGGTGCCTCGCAGCATGACTGCTCCTCTGTCAGGGATACTTGTTGGGAGCTTTGGTGATCAAATGAAAGAAAAGGAAGAACAGACGTGCAGCCCCTGCGGCTCCACGCTGTAGTCACCCGCGGCCACATCCCCTGGGTGACCTTGCAAGGCTTGCTCACCGCGGCAGCTGCCACCACATCACTACGCCTGCTGCCTCAAAGTGAGCGCGGCACAGCTCTGCGAGCCGTTTCCACCACGTTCGTAAGTCATGGCGATGCCTCCTCAGGGGTTTTTCTGACATTTATCATCATATCCAACATTAAACTTGAAAAATGTTTGAGTTGAGATAGAACATGTATCTTTTCTACTTTTGAAGAAAGGGGAGAAGTAGCAGCGTGCGCGCTGTTCTCTGTGAGTGGCGTTGACGTGGATGAGCTGATCCTGGTCCGAGCAGCCGCTTGGTTCCGGGCGCTTCTCCGGGCCTGCCTGCCGCCCCCCCCCCGCCCCCCCAGACCTGCAGCTCCTTGCAGCTGGAGGAAGGCGCGGGTGACGCTCACCAAAGGGGGAGGACCTTTCCACCTCTTCCCCAGAGTGGGCGGGGCGCGGAGGGGAGAGGCTTGTGCTGTCCACGAAAGGCAGATTTGCGGTGGACTCAGTGCCCACTGCTCTGCTCAGAGACACCCAGCCCCTGTGGTGGGAAGCAGGGAGACCTTCACGGCTGCTTGCTTCTGATCCGAGAATATTTCTTCTGCCCCAATTTTCACCTGCCCCATAGGATGAGGAAAGTCCCCTTGGAAAAGCCTAAGGAAAACCCAGCCACAGGGATTTGTGCGACCAGAGTTTGATGGAGAACTTGGTGGATCCCAGCACTCGGGACAAGGTTTTTGTTGGGGTTCATTGGAGGAGGAAAGGCACCTCCTGAAGACTGGATGGGAATGGTGGGGCCCTTTCCAGACACGCTCTGTCCTTCCCACAGTGTGGTCCTTGAGTTCCACATGTCGCCCAGCATTTGCCATGCTCAGGGTTGCAGGCCCCGAGCAGCTGTGGCAGGTGATGGCTGAGACCTGGCAGGCCCCAAGTCTGCTCCCCAGCCTCCCCCTGGCCCATCAGCAGGAGGTCAGGGAGAGCACATGGCCCATTATGAAGGGCAGGACCCAAGGTACTGCTGAGTACCCATCCTGAATGTGCTCCCAGTGATCCTTCACTGCTGGCCTGGGTGGGTGCCCGAGCCCCAGCCTGCTGGCTCTGGGTAAGCCCGGCGAAAGTCCCCACCAGTCCAGAATGATGAATAACCGCCTTGCGATTAGAGCGCCACACCAGCAGCGGAAGCTCTGGTCAGGGGAAAAACAAACCTTTACTCATCTGACAGTGGAGGGCTTGGGGCTCTCCCAGTTGGCCGTGTTCAAGCCTGCTGGCCTCGTGTCCCTGGGGCCACTGCTGCAGATGCCAGAGAGCCTGCAGCAGGAGCCAGCCTGCCCTTGCCTGGCCACACAAGCATGCCCATGTCAGGGGCGCCCCCTCCTCACATGGGGTTCCGAGGTGTGGGTGTCAGGGGCCCAGGCAGCAGGCGCAGAGGACCCTGCAGGCCTCCTCAGCTGCGTGGCTTCCCATGACCGTGAGCCCGCCAGCTACTTCCTGTTTCCCTGCGAGCCTCTGCAGCAAACCACCTCTGAAAGGCTGGGAGCTTAGCAAGCTGCAGGGCAGGGGCAAGCCCAGCCTGCTGTGGGAGGACGGGGAAGGGAAAGGCAGCTTGGAAGGCCGGGGCAGAGCTCTGAGTCTGCGGCCAAGGCCTGAGGAGGCTTGTCTAGAAGTCGACGATGCACACCGGAAACCAGGAAGCCCCTGGCTCTGTTTCTTCAGTGCGTCTTTGCATCCGTCGGTGTCACCAGGGACTCCTGGAGGCAGAGAAAGATGGCTGCCAACTGGGTTTCCTGGGACTCTGGTGCCTCTCTGCCTTGGGAACGGCCCTGGGCTGGGCACTGCCTGCAGCTGCAAGGGCACAGGGGCGGGGCTGGCCCCATGCAGTGCCCGTGCTGCGATGAGCCTGGGCCATCACCTCAGCCGGCCTTTTGCCTCCTGCCCTGCCTGCTGGGGTGCCTGGGCCGGGATCTGTGGTCACCTGGCTGTGCTGCTGGGCACTAGGGGCTTCTCTCCCTCTCACTGCAGCTTGGTGCTGTTGACCAGCCCTGCCTTCCCGGCTCCATTCCTCTAAGATCAGCTCTTTCAGATTCCACACCTACAGGGTCACACAGCAGCTGGCTTTGTGTGCGGCTCACTGCACTTTACCTCACATCCGTCAGTCCTGTCACCACGGTGGCGGAGGGCAGGATCTCGCCCTTTGGCGCCCATGGGCCCCCACGTGTCTGGGTGGTGCGCGTGCGCTGCTGTGCTTCTCCAGGCCCACGTGCGGTGGTGCCCTGTTGGCGGCTCGCCCGCCCCTGGCTGTGGTGGGATCATCTTCACCGCACAGATCAGCAGACCACAAATCAGGGCTGCCACCCGACCGTTTGCCGGCACAGCCCGGGCCTGGGAGGGGCTTGGCTTCCTATTTCTGTCCTGGTCCTCCCGCCTCTGGTTTTTCCTGCTCTCTGGTGGGCACAGCACAGGGTGACCTTTCCTTGGTGAACCTGGCTGGCTCACAAATGCCCCCAGGCGAGGGAGAGGAAGTCCTCGGACTTGGGGGTGGGAAGAGAGCTCTCTGAGCTCCCGCCCCTGCAGCCTGGGGCCAAGAGCTTGTCCCAGGCTGCCCTGTGACTTCCTGCCCGAGGATCACAGCGACCCCACTCTCCTGGGTCTCACTGGCCGGCTCTCTCCAGTTCTCCTTGCCCACTTTCCAGAGGTGGGGCCACCCGTGTCCCTCCCCATGCAGGCGTCTTGCAGCGCTCTCCTCCGGGCTGGCCCAGGCTGAGCAGGTCACCCGCGCGGCGCTCCCCCCACTGGACGTCTCAATCTTCCTTCTCCCTGCAGCCTGGACAAAAAAAGAGGAGATGCCAAGAAGGCACCAGATCCCCATCATCTTTAGGTTTCCTTTGAATGCGAGCTTCTTCTCGCTAGTTTGGCCTTGGATCCAGCCTATGAATCCTGAGGAAGAGCCAGAACTCCTTCACCAGCTTGCACACAGCAAGCCCTCAGGACACCGCAGCTACACTGAACCCTGGAGAAGGGACAGCTGCTGAGGGGTGTTCTTGCTGCGCCTCCTGGGGTTGGAGGAGACACCCTGCCATGTACCTGCTCCTTCTCACTGGAGCCCTGGGGCTTCAGAAGGTGTGGCCACAGTCCGAGGAGAGGGTTCCTTGAGAATCTACCTGCTGGGACACCTGCTTCACCTAGATAGGAAAATCCAGAGGCCAACAGGATGCTGTCCAGCCCAACAGAGCTTTCAAATCTCTCTCCTTTCAGCATCCTTTCACATCCCTGTCCTCACCCTCCTACTTCCACCTCAGATGTTTCCTTTCCAAACCTGACGTCCTGGCCTCATCAAGGGTGGTGCAGGAGAATCTGCAGAAAAACACACTCAAGTGAATGGTTCCCTCCACTTCTCCATGGCCACCATTGCACCATGGCCTCCTCAGTCCATTTCCATGTGGTCTGAGCATCTCATCTGTTCTCTTTTGCATGCAAGTCACCCAGGCTTGAGAGCAATTCCATGGACGCCATAGAAGTCTCATAGAGATAAGACTCAGAGTTGCCTAGCATACTTGTGGAGGTGACGGTGGTCTCAGACCCCAGACTTTATCCAGAAAACCAGGCATCAAGCAGGGCTTGCTGACCACAGGAAGGAAACAGGCACTGTCCTCTCTTCTGAATCCTGTTCTTCAGCCACTGGACATAAAACATCATTCTCCAGGCGATTGCTGAGGGAAGTGGACAGGGAGGGCCTCTCCCCTTGTTTTTTCCAGATACAGATGAATTTCTACCAAAGCAGCTAAGGTTGGCTAAGGGTTTATTAATTTTGTTTAGTCTTTCAAAGAACCAACCCTGATTCACTGATTCTTTGGATTGTTTTCTTAGTCTCAATTGCATTAATTTCTTTTTTTTTCCAGTAACAAGGGTTGTGCTCAGGACCTTGCGCTTGCCAGGAAGGCATAGCACCCCTGAGCTACATCCTCAGCCCTCAACTGCATTAATTTCTGTTCTGAGCTTTATAATTTCCTCCCTCATATGAGCTTTGGGCCTGACTTATTCTTTTTCCTTTGTAGGACTGCTTTCATTTCTGTCTCATAAGTTCATGTGTTGTATCAGTATTATCACTTAATTGTAGAAACTGTCTGATTTTTTCTTTAATTTCATCTGTGACCCATTGGTTGTTCAGGAGGGTGTTATTTAATTTCCATGTGTTTATGAAGTTTTTGTGGTTTCTTTTGCCATAAATTTCCAATTTCATTGCACTATGGTCTAATAATATAGATGGGATAATTTCAGTTTGTTTGCATTTACTTAAGCATATTCTATGAGCTAGTATATGGTATATTTTGGAGAATGTCCCATGTGCAAATGAGAAGAACGTGTTTTCTGACATTGTAGAATGGAACAGTCTATAGACAACAGTAGTCTAATTGTTCACAATTTGGTTCAGGTCTGACATTTCTTTATTGATTTTTGTCCAGTTGATCTGTCTATTTGTGACAGTGGGGTACAGAGGCCTCTCATTACAATTGTATTAGTGCTTTTTTGATTTTTCATGTCCATTAATATTTGTTTTATATAATTGGATGTACCAGTATTTGGTGCATGTATATTTATGATTGTCATCTCTTCCTTTTGGAGTGTTCCTTTTACAAGCATGTAGTGAAATTCTTTGTCTCTCTTGGTCAGTCCTGGCTTGAAGTTCACTTTGTCTGAAAACAGAATAGCTATCCCTGCTTTTTTCCAGGTCCCTGTCACCTGAAGTATTGTTTTCCATCCTTTGATTTTCAGTCCATGAATTTATTTTTGGTTTAAATGTGTTTCTTGTATGGAGCCTATTGTTGGATCTTGTTTCTTGATCCATTCTGCCAGTCTGTTTCTTTTGATTGGTGAATTGAAATCATTTACATTGATGGTTACAAATGATATGTATTGTCTTATCCTTGTCATATTGTTTTCCTATTGTTGGTTCTCTGTCTTACCCCTCCGTTTAATTGTTTGCCTTGCCTGGTGGCTTCTTTCTATGGGTATTCTCAGAATTGTGTTCTTCATTATCTCTTTCTAAAATATCCTTCAGAGCATTTTGTAGAGCTGGTTTAGTGGTCATGAATTTCTTCAGTTGTTCTTTGTCATGTAAGTATCTTATTTCTCCATTGATTTTGAAACATAGTTTTGTAGGTTCCATCAATCTGGGTTGGAGGCTGTTTTCCTTTAGGGCTTGAAATACTTCACTCCAAGTTCTCCTAGCCTTAAGGATTTGTGTTGAGAAGTCTGATGTGATTCTGATGGGTTTCCTTTATAGGTGATTTGTTTTCTTTCTCTAACAGCTTTTAATATTCTGTTCTTGTGCTGAGTTTCTGGAATCTTGATTATTACATGCCTTAGTGTGGATTTATTTTGGATTTATTTTAGTGTGGGTATTTGGTCATGGCTGATTGGAGTTCTATATGCCTCACTTATTTGCATGTCAAATTCTTTTTCTGGTTGGGAAGTTTTTTGCCATTACTTCTGTGAACAAGCTTTTTATGGTGTTTGCATTGTCCCCTGCTTTCTCATTGACTCCTTTGTTAGTGGGAGTGCAGACTGGTGCAACCACTGTGGAAATCAGTGTGGAGATTGCTCAAAAAAACTAGGACTAGAGGTTCTATTTAGAAGTTCCAAAAGAATTAAAAGCATAATACCACAGTGATATATGCACACCCATTTTCTAAATCTTGGAAACAACCCAAGTGCCCATCAACCAATGAATAGATAAAGAAGATGTGATTTTTTAATACAATGGAGTACTACTCAGCCATAAAGAAAAATAAACTTGAGACATTTATAGCTAAATGGATGAACCTAGAGACTATACTCTTAAGTGAAATAAATTGGACATGCATGTGTAAATATTGCATTGTTTCTCTGGTGTGAGAAACTGAAAGTGTAAAAAGGACCAAAATATATAATAGACATTGTGAAATAGGGAGAAAAATTTCAAATGGGAAGGGGCAAAGGAGCAGGGAGAGGGAAAGGAAGAAAGGGAAGAAAACAAGAAAAGAAAGATAAAATATGCAAAGCTTTTTAAAATAAGGTGGGAAAGAAGGGTTGAAGAGATGGGAATGGGAAAAAAGTAAGAATTAAGATATATCATGTGCAGGTACAAATTCATATGATGAATGTGATTATTATGTATATCTAAATTGCACCAATAGACTTAATTTTTTAAAAGCAGCTAAAATGCTGTGCTTAGGGCTATGTCACAATGGGTACCTGTTTTGGAAGGCAGATGACTGGCGATGAATGGAAAATGTTGCAATGGGTATAATTTGTTTTTCTCTACATCTCTATTCCAATGATGTTATTCTCTTAACCATTTTAAATTCAACTTATGTCATTATTAGTAATTCCAATTTTTTGTTTAATTTCCACACAAGATAGGGCTTGCCTGTAAAATGCATTGATAGAGTGTTCTGTATTTAGTGAGAGAGATGCTATCTACCAATTACAGGGAAATGATTACATCAAGGTCCTTCGTGGATGAGATGAACCACAAGAAAGAAATGAAGAGTAGGAGAGATTAAACATCCTAAATGCTGCTCAGAACTGGAGCTCAGTGACTGCAGTGTGTGATGAGTCCTTCATCGCCAAGCATCACCCCGGTGCCTGAGCAGTGGGACCTCAGTGCTCCATGGGGTTAAAGGAACAGTTACAGAACCAAGTGGTCTCCTCCAAGGCCTGAGCAAACAGTCACCATCCTCATTACACAGGTCCATCTCCAAGCCACAAACCGGTGGAGCTGGATACTGTTCCGGAAGCTGAGAAGCAGGGCACAATGCCCCTCTGTCTACACTAAACCCAGAAACTGGGAGGGAGTTTCCTGCCACTTATCCAAGCCAGTCCCCTCATGTTTCAAAAAAGGGAAACTGAGACATGGATCAGGAAAGGGGCTTTCCTGGGGCCCCAAGCCTGATTCAGGAGCTGAGCTGAGACCTCCATCTCCATGCCATGGTCTTCCTGTTCAGAACTTGGAACTCTCTGCTTCAACCTGTAGCTATGAGGCCCGTAGACACATGAACCACTTCTGTGCTGTTATATCTCCTATAGCCACGTTAGGGAAGAGTAAAGAGAATTGGGCAGAATGAATTCCAATACGATCTTTTCAATATATGCTTAATATGAAATGATAAGAAGATATTTTACACTCTTCCCGGTATGAATTCCAGTGCTCAAATGTAGCCTTTCCTGCAGGATCCTTCAGGACCACATGCTGGTGGAGCTCACCAGAGCAGAGTGAAGCGATTCAATTAAAAACTAGCAAAGGCGGGCCGGAGATTTAGCTCAGTGGTTTTGCCACCTGCTGCGCAGGCGCAAGGACCCGAGTTCAATCCCCAGTACCAAAAAAAAAAAAAAGAAAAAGAAAAAGAAAAACTAGCAACAGGGCCAGGGATTTAGCTCAGTGGCACCATACCTGCCTGGCAAGCACAAGGTCCTGAGTTCAATCCCCAGTACAAAAACAAAACTAGCAAAACTCAGGTATCTGAAACCTCCTGTGTAGCAGACATCGGGTTTGGGCGCAGCAGCCTAATCAGACATGACTCCTTTGTGGTGGGGGAGAGAGTGGCATTTGGGAATGCTTTGTACTGTGTGTGCATCTTTCTTGCCTTCTAGTTGGTTACAGCAGCAGCAGCACTGGCTTGACCAGACTTCTATATCAATCAGCAGAGACCCCTCTTTCTCAAAGCAATTTCATTGCCAACAATCAAAAAGTTTCCCTGGCTGAATTACACATAACACACACATTTACACAAACACGTGCAGCAACTAGGATGTGAACGGGGGCTCGGAGTGGTGCTGTGCAAAGCCCACACAACAGTGCGCAGCAGTCCCATGGATCCACTGGGGGACACAGCCACAAGAATCAGTTCCCAGACTAACGTCAGGGTGAAGTGAGTCCAATCAGAGCAAAAACAAAGACATGGGGAGGCAGAGGATGAGAAGGAAATGAATCTGGGAAGAAAACAAAACATGGGAGAGGTCGAGAAAGACCCAGGGCCCTGGGAGGGTGGGGTGAAGCGTGTCACAGGGGTCACCCGCCCCGCCCTGACTGGCCACCATGCCTCTCTGGGGGTGCCTGGTCCTTTCACATGGGCTGGGCATCTATCAGTGTGCTCCCGGCCTGTCTCTAGGAGCTGGGCACACCCCCATGAAGAAATGTGGTCTCGCGAAGATGAGACACAAGGCGAGCTGGTGACCCTCCTGGGACAGCACTCCTGCCAGGAGGCAGATCTTCTCTCCAACACAGCCAGCACGCTCATCTCCAACAGCTTTGAGACACGCTCAGCTCCCGCAGTGCACCAGGGCAGGCAGAGCGGCTTCCCTGCGGTGGGAGCCTGGGTTCCTCCGTCCGGGACTTCTGGCCTGGGCCCAAGGAGACATGTTTTAAACTTGGCTGACTCGTAGCTGGGGTCCGCCGGCCTCAGTGTCCTGGCCTTGGCCTTCTCACCCACACGGCAGGGAGCGCGGCCACCTCAGCTGTGTCCGCGGGGATCTTCCAGAATGGACGCAAAGTGCGCGACTGGGCCAGCCACGCAGAGGTGACACTGGACCCTCACGTCCTGCCGGAGGGCCGTGCACGGGGAGAAAGGGGCCTTCTGCAGAAGTGCTTGGCCTTGCGCTTCACGGAGTCAGAGTCAAATCCAGTCGCTAGCTCAAACCACAGCCTCACAGGAACGGCCATGGCTTCACAAAGAAGTGAGAAGAGACAGTGCTGCGACCACATCCCTGCCAAACCCTGCAGTCAGAGGCCACAGGAGAAAGGTCAAGCACAGGGCAGAGGGAGCCTTGCGAGCTCACGGAGCCGGGTAGAGGACGTGGGCTGGAAGGAATTAGATCTTAACATGGGGTGCCATCTTCATTTTCTGTGTACTGAAATCTCCAGAAATCCTCCATTTTCCACTTCCCTAGCAATATTGTTTGTAGATACCTAGGTAGTAATGAAGGACAAAAGCTCCAGGGGCACTGCACACGTCAACTTTACAATCTTTCAGACTTTCAGGTGAGTAGGAAGATGGGTGCTCATTACATTTTTACTTTTGAAATAGTTCATTAGCAACAAAGCCCCTACCGAAGAAGAAGACACGTGGATGGCCAACAGGAAGGTGGGAAGAGACTCACACCTTTAACCAAACTCCAGTGAGCTTTACACTCCTATTAGAATGGCTAAAAAAGAGAAAGAAAAAACCTGACATCACCAAGTACTGGAGAGGATGAAGAGAAATTCGGACTCTCCTACCTTATTGGGGAGAGTGCAAAACACATTGGTGATTTTTTATAAACTTAGACATACACGTCCTGTCTGATCAAAATGTCCCGCTATGAGGTATTTAGCCAAGAAAAATGAAATCTTTACATAAACGCGTATGTCTTACTACTTTTTCTTATTGCTGACCAAGATAGCTGATGCCCAAAGTTAAAGGAGAAAAGGTTTATTTAGCTTACAGTTTGTAAAGGTTTCAGTCCATAGTCGGCTAGCTACAAGGTAGGGTGGCCTGGCAGAGGGGCATCGCAGGGGAGAAACAGTTCAAAGCAGGCAGAAGGCAGGAAAGAGCAAGCCACAAGTGACCAGCAACAATAGCAGCCCCTTTTCTGTCTCTTATATTTTATCCGAGTTTCTCATCCTTAAGGTGGGTAGCACTCACACCCTTAATGCAAGCATCACACCAGGAATCAATCCCAGAATCACATCCATGATCCCAGCATCATACCACCTAGATCCAGCCACCTCTGAAAAGCCCCACCTATGGCTTTTCGGGGACATCTAGATACAAGGCATAACAGCATGCATTAATCTTTAATGCATATTTGAAGTAAGAGACACCAAATATAAAAGGCTACCTAGTGTATGCGCCACATGTATGACAGTGCGGAAGAGCAAACACTGAGAACAGCACAGATATGTGGGTACCAAGGAAGGTGGGAGGAGCCTGCTCATAAAGGGCGGCCCTCAAACGAGCTGGGGACACATGGACCGTGCACCCTTGCTGCTGGTGGCCTGTGTATAAATTTTAAAACCTCCATGAAAATCAGGCACTTTCTGGTGGATTCAGATCTTTAAGAAAGTCATTTTCTCTTCTGAGCAATGCCACAACATCCTATTGTCCTAACAGATAACGTTCCTACAAGAGCTGAACCTAACATGAGAACAGAAAAAGGAAGGAGAGAAGTTGAAGTCATGGCAAGTTTTAGAGTCCCAGCCCTTCAAGGTCAGGAGAGGCCAGGAGAGAAGCAGCACCACGCAGATGACAGGTGAGGCCTCGGGCCGACAGGGTCTCGGCAGGTGGCACCCGGTCTGGCACCCCCTCCCCTGGCTGCCTCTTCTTGGGAGCGGAAGCTAAAGGCCCATTTGGGCTGCAGTGGGCCTGGACAGCAGGGCTGCAGGCTGTGACTCTGCCCCCAAGTGGACCCCGGAGCCCCTCCCGGGCGCCCCCGGGTGCCTTGGCCACCTTCCCTTTCCTGTCTGTGAAATCTGGCTTCCCTGCAGGACTTTTCTTTCCTGTGGTGCCAGGGCTCCTGCCATTCTAGAACGAGGGTCCAGGCCGGTGCCACCCAGTTGGGCGGTGTGCTGAGGGGTGGCCAGGCAGGGAGGGAGAGGCGGCGTGGGGACCCTCGGGCTGCTAAGCACACACTTCGCGCAGCCCGTTTTCTGTCTCCATCACCAAGCTCCCATGGCTGTTCCTCTCTCCTTGGTGTTGCTCTCCTGCTGGACGCTCGAGGTCAGCTTCAGCCAGGTGCCCTCAGCAAAGGCACAGCCGAGCCCCAGGGCTCCTATCTGGCCTGCCTGGCACCGCCAGCTCCCTGGGGAGCTGTGAGGCCGAGGGGCCCATGTGTGAGGGGCCATGGTGGCTGCAGCCATGCGGCCGGATGTCTCCCCTCTACCACTCATGGAGTGGCAGTGCCACAGCTGTGTCCCCATCTGTGGCAGCACAGATGACTCAAACACCATGCCTGTGATGAGCAAGGGGACTCACCAGGCGAGGGACGACCAGGGCCACCTCTGAGGGAGGGGCAGAGCTTCAGGGAACAGGACTGCCAGCGTCGGGACAGTGAGCTCCTCGGGGTCATTCACACACAGCTCCAGGACACTTTCCGAACCAACAGCTCCTAAGTGCGGGAAGACTCACCGCACAGTGAGGACTGGCTGGACAGCTTGAGAGGCAGAAGCTCGGCTCTCCCTGGCCCGGCGAGAACGCCCAGGGACGCTGTTCCTTACAAGGGGTGACAGCAGAAGTTGAGGGGCTGTGCTGGCAGCAAAGGAGCGAAGGAGCCCAGGAGCAGGTGGCAGAGGGGGCCAGGAGTGGCCAGGGCTCTGACTCATCTGCCCACGGTGCTCCATCAACCGCCAGCATGAGGGGTGCCGCCCAGGTCAAGCGCAGATCTTCAGTTATTAGAGCACTGTGTGGTTTCCCCAGCCCTGGGCCTTCGCCCTGGGCGGTCTGCCCGACGGCCATGCTTGGCTTTGATTAGGAGCGGGAGGCAGGGAAGGGCGCGGTCTCCGTGGAGCTGGAGTTGAGGTATTTGCAGATGCAGCTTCGCCAAGCAGCAGGGCCAGGTTTCTGTCACTGGTGACTTGGATGGGGATGGGGGGCAGGCAAGGTCGGGGCTGCAGAGGCCACAGTGCTCAGGGCCTCTGTGCGGTGGGAGGCTGAGCTTGCTGAGCTGCTGGAGTGCCTTCCTCTGGAGCCGTCGCCTGGGGCGTAGACCAGGCTCGGTCTGCTGGCAGAGTGGGGAGCCCGGGACCTGGCTCCCTGGAGAGAGAGGCCTGCATCCTGCAGACACTCAGGGCATCACAGAGGGAGGCGCCCGCCCTGCACCCTGGCTGAGCCCCTCTGCGACCTGAGCCTGAGTAATGCTTGGCCGACTCCCTGCATCGGCTCATCGGCAACTGCTGTGGCTCTTCCAGAGCGCGCGTTGCTCTGCTCCTCGGAGTCTGAGTGAGCAGCAGGCTGGGCGCGGGGAAGAGAGGACGAAGGGCACTCAGATTCCAGTTTGTAAACAGAAGGAGGTGACCATCATGGCCATTTCTGCCTGTCTCGTCCTGCAGGGTTGTGCGGTCAGCTCCACCCGCCTGCTAGGGCTCGTTTGTCCTGGGACTGAAGCTCTGCTGCATGAACAGAGGCTCCTCAGCCCACCCCACCTGCTTTTGGGCTCTGCGGGCATTTCCCGTGGGCAGAGCAGGCGGCAGCCCGTCCTGGCCAGCCTGTGGCCCCGGGGTGCTACGCTTGCCGCACGGCCTGCACGGTGTCCATCGCCTGCTGTCACGGGCCGCCCGCCAGCCCGGGTCTCAGCTGTTGTGGACCATGCCGCTAGGGCATGGCTGGCCAGACCCAGCACGGCCCTGCTTCCAATTTGCTGGGCGTCTCAGCAGAAGAGGAATAGCTGGGCCCTCGGTCACCGTGGGCTTCTCTTCGAGCAGTCCTCTTACTGTTTTCCACTGCAGCTGCCCCATATTATGTGCTGACCGCATGTTTTGGTTGTTTGCTTGCTTGTGTGTGTGTTTGAACAGTTAGAGATGGGTGAGGCAAACAAAGGTAGGTGTGTGTGTGTGTGTGTGCGCGCGCACAGCCCAGTGACCCTGGCAGAGGGGCAGCTTCCTCCACAAGGGGCATCCATGGCGGAAGCTTGAAGCATGTGTTTGAGCTGAACATGGTGAAGAAAAGGACACTCGGCCGGGTCCTGGGGTGTGTGGTCAGGGCCCCGGGCTTGGGTCCTGGAAACCAGAGCAGCTAAGGGTCCCACATCCTCAACAGGAAAGCCGGGGACAGCAGTGTGAGGCGGAAGCTACAGCAGTCCAAGCCCAGGAGGAGCTGGAGAAGGCAGTGGTGCTCCAGGACAAACGGGCTCTGGGGGTGGGTGGAGAGGCGAAGAGGGACGATTTAGGGAAATCGACTAAAATGATGTGGAGTTACACAGGCACCAGACAGAGAGCACCGCAGGCCGCCTGGAGGGTGGCTGTGTTGGCCCCATGTGAACAGCTATGGCGGCCAGCGTTCAGCTTTGGATGCATTAAGACAGGGCTATGAGGGGGATCACACAGTCGTCCGCTGTTGCAGATGTGGCGGGGGAAGGCACATGCGTATCAGAAGGAACTCGGGCTCCACTGCAGGCAGCCTGTGGCCCTGGAGCCCCTCCTGCCCTCTCGCAGTGGGGCGGTGAGGCTAGGCTGGGCATGGAGGTGACAAACCCACCAGAGTGTCCGCGTCTGAGGTGCGCGCACTGGGCTCGCTCCTTCTGGAGGATGGAGAGGTGCTCGTGTGTCCGTGTGTCCAGCCGTGAGCCAGGGTGAGCGATGGCTGTCTCTGCCTCGCCTCGGCCGCACATGCTCATCACTGACCAGTACCCAGTCAGGGGCTGCAGGCAGTGGCAGTGCGTCCAGCCCAGGCTGCCAGGCTGCGTTTTCCCAGCAAGCAAACAAATGAAAATGATTCAGACTCCGCTCACTGAACAGAGTTTGCTGGGAGCAGGATCACGGGAATGATCTACTCCTTACATTCAGGCCCTTCACCCTGTCTGCTCCAGGTCTAAATGAGGCAACTGAAGCCACTCAGCACACTGCAGCCACATCCCGCACCATGGCAGCATCCAATAACCCTCAACTCCTGGCCAGAGGTTCCCATGTGCGACTGCCCACGGCCCCACCCCTAGGCTTCTTTGGAAATGAACCCTGAACATCACACCAAGAAACAAACTGATTCCAAAAGCCTGTGTGTCCTAGGAAACATTTTTGTTTCATGTAAATGTGTCAGGAAGATCAACCACGGATCTAATTAGATATTTACCATTTGGCATTGTGTAGGTTCCTCTGTATTACCCAGAGGAAAAATAAAACCTCTAAATTTCCTGAGATAAATCACCAAATACATCTTTCTGATCTAGTCAGTTGCACTGAAAATCAGATTTTTCTGTGTGCATTCATTGCTTAAAAAAAGAAAAGAAAAGGAGGCCATAAAGGGTATCACACGCTGTTAGAAAACTTAGGAGACTTTAGTTTCCCAGGGGCGCTGCGTGCCCGGCTGAGAGCAAGGGACAGGTTTCCCTGCCTGCAGGGCTGGAGGCCAAGAGAAACCCAGGAGTCGGGGGCGGGGTAGCGCAGGGCCTCTGGACAGCGCCGAGCAGGACTCCACCTGGCCCTGCAGGACCCAGCGGCCTCGAACCTTTGGAGATGGTCGGCACCTGCCGGCCGCTGTGGGTGCCACGCAGCCCCGCACCAGCCAGGCCCTCACCCTTGGAGTTTGGTCCACGCCAGGAGCAGCACAGCCGACAGGGGACCGGTGTGTACCCGGGCAGGGCCAGCTGGGGCGGCTCTGGGAGGGGAGGCAGAGCAGGGGCTCCCGAGTCTCCCCTGGGCTCCCGGGGCAGCCATACAGCCTCTGCCACCAGAGCAGCTCCAAGGAGCCCTTTCCCGGCGCGAGCAGGTGGATGTGGAGCCGCAGCCAGGGAAGGGCCTGGCAGGCAGCCCAGCCACCCTGGCTCAGGACCCTGCGCACCTCCCAAGAGAGCAGGACACCTCGGTGCTGCCCACCCCCAGCTCCCAGCCACTCTGCGTCCTGCTCGGGCCCAGGCCCAGGTTGGCCCTGTGGAGGGCAGGTGCAAGGCCTCTGGCCGCAGCCGCAGGGGCTGCACAGGAGTGGGAGCCTCAGGTCCAGCTCCCACCCCTGGGCCTCATCCCAGCCGCGACGTCCTCTCGGCTCTACCCCGGCCAGAGCCCTCGACTGTTAGGGCAGCCACAGAGGCCCCAGTGCCCTACAGAGGAGCCCAGCACTGGCTCATGTGCACGAAGCTGGGGAGCTGTGTGTGCACACTCAGCCTTGGCATCTTTGGGGCAAATAAGGTTACAAATCGGGGCGCACTTGGTGAAACAGGCCTCCTGCTGGAGCCTCGCCTGGGCCGCATCTGCACGGCCGCCTGTGTGACTTCCGGAGGGTACTGACTGCCAGGCCTGAGCCCCAAGGCTCCTCTGAGAAGAAGCCACCGAGAGGGAGGTGCAGCGGCAGCACTGGTGTGCACGAGCCTCACAATCACAAGCCCACGGTGACTGTGTTCCCAAGTCCTCAGTGCCAGAGGGCGGGGAGGGCTTCTCCCGGGTGCCCACGGTGCAGGGGACACAGCGGACACGCGGTTGCCCCGTAAGGAACAGGCGTGAGCTGGAGAGTCATCTCCCACAGCTCTCCTCAGATCTCCCTGCACTCTGCTCCTCCCTTTCCACTTCCTGTCCATAGCCGAATCCTTTTGCCTAGCTGTAATCACAGCGCAAGTGTAATTTTATCGTCTGCCTGCAATACAATAACCCTTTCCCGTGTCACACGGGACACAAATGGGTAACAAATGGGACAGGGTGATAGAGAAGTTTCACTACGCAGTCGTCTACTGCTCATGTCGGTTGTCTCCGTTGGATGAATCAGCTCTGTGCTACTACAGCAAAGCCTCCCTCAGCCTGCAGGTTTGCAGCTTCAGGGGCCAGCGCCCACCTCGGCTCAGCTGGGGCGAAGGCCCTCACAGGAGTCACACCAAGAGGAGAGCCTGGCACACATGCGGTGTGGGCGGGAGAGAGACCGGAAGTCAGAGAAACCGGGGTCCCAGGTCCCGGGGAAGGCAGGGACCTCAGGGTTCCAGGTTGGGGACCACGCCTTTCACCACGAGTGAGGCCCGGGACCATCCCACCTGAGTGTGAGAGCTTC
This sequence comes from Heterocephalus glaber, assembly GCF_053883595.1. Lineage (NCBI taxonomy): Eukaryota > Metazoa > Chordata > Mammalia > Rodentia > Bathyergidae > Heterocephalus > Heterocephalus glaber. The sequence goes on from NW_028258315.1 coordinate 1,760,758, forward strand.
GTCCAGAGAACTCATTTTCAAAAGGGTGAGGGGTCAAGGGCAGGACCGAACGATTTTGTGCAAATAGCACAGGTTGCTTTTCCAAGGCAAACTATCCTCACTGCCTGCAGCCAGCTTCCTCCTTTAAGGGTGCTGGGTGGCTCTCCTGAATATTTTATTTTTATTTTTGGACCATTTTTCATGTTTGCCCTCCCTTTTCTAAGAACTATAATAATGCAACAATAACACCACTACGACCGCGGGTGACACGGGTAAGCAAGGGCCTAAGCAGCCTCTCTGAGCCTCACACTTACTGGGGGGGGCAGGTGTTCACCAGGCAGACACTGTCCCCTGGATGAGCTAGCACATTGCAGGGCCATGCACACCCCTTTTTTACAGCAGCACAATCCACAGTAGCTACAATTCAGAGGCAGCAAGGGATGAATGGATTAAGAAGACATGGCATTTCTACACAATGGAGCACTACTTTGCCATAATGAAGGATAAACTTGAGTCATTTGTGGGAAAATGGATGCACCTGGAGACCATATGTTAAGGGAGATAAACCAGACACACAGTTTAAATATTGCAAGGTTGCTCTTCTATGAGAAACTCAAAATATAAATAAAGAGCAAAATGAAAGACAGACAGGAGGAAAGAAAAAGATCTTGTGCAGAAAAGGAAGGGAACTGGGGCTGGAGGGAGGCGCAGGGAGCAGGGGAGGGAAGAAGAATTAGGACGAGTCCCCGCAAGGGGAGTGACCACGCGCACTGCACACATGGACTGCTAAAGACAAAAATTTAACCAAAAAAGAAACCAAAGCCAGAAGCCAGCTGCCCTGACTCTTGGTGCAGGGCCCTGTGGACAGAACTTGCCAGGAACCTGTGCCTGTGGAACTGTCGCAGCACAGCGAGAGCCAGCGCGGGCCAGGCCCGGCCTCCTGTGCTCGTAGCTCCGTGTGGCCTCTGGGCTTGCGGAGGAGGTGAGGCCTCACTGCGCTGTGTCCCACCCCCTCTCCTGCAGTCACGCTCAGTGCCCAGCTCTGCAGCCCCTCCGGCCAGGACCCCTGCTGGGCCTTCTGGGCTCCCCAGCCCTGGCCCTGCAGGCCTGGACACTTCCTTTCCTGGGCAGCTTCTTGAGCACTTTTAACCCACTCTCAGGGCCCAAGGGAAGGCAGAGAAGGGGAAGCGAGCAGGGGGAACAGAGCTGCGCGATGCTGGCCAGGCAGGGTCACCTCGAGGAGCAGCCCTGGAACCTCAGCCCGGGCTGGAAAGCCACACAGAGCCCGGAGCCAGCCCAGCGATGGCCAGCGTCCCCGAGAGCAGCCCCTGCCGGAGGACCCGGCCTCCTGAACTCCCAGCTCTAGCTGCACATCACAAGGGGGAGCGCCCCACTTGGGGACAGAAGCGTGCAGCGCTGTCCTGGGCCGGAAGAGGAGGAGACAGCCAGCACTGCCCGAGAGCCCTGAGAAGCCCTCACCTTCCTTCTTTCCTGCAAAGCGCATCAGTGGTCTCACGTGCTGGGCAGCGTGCTCTGGAGCTTGAGGAATGGGGCTGTATCAGTGTGCAGTCTTAGCGTGAGCAACTACACTGTGCTCATGCAGGATATGCCTCTGCCTCTGGTTTTAGGAGACACTGAAGAAGCGGCAGTGAGGGTGCCGCATGGGCCGCCGTTCTGCTCCCGCAGCCTCTCTGTGAGCCCAGTTATCTCCACATACAACGCTGAAAATGACAACCACAAAGAACTGGGCTGTGGCTGCAGGCCTGCTGCTATGTGAGCACGCGGCACGCAGCAGTGGTGAATACGTGCTGTGCACACACGCACATTGCCGGCTTCCACACGCACACCGTGCTGTGGTGAAATCAAGTGCACACTGATTTACAGAAACTGCCGGACTCATTTACAGCCCTGCTGTCAGTTTATCAATCAATGAGTGCCTTTAAAGTAAAAAGAGGGCCAGGGAGGAGGTAGGAATGGCAAAGAGCTGACAATTATCAGAGCTGGGTGGCAGGCACTGTCCTACTTCCAGCCACTTCCGGGTGCTTGAGCCCTGTCCATAAAGAAGCGAAGCCTTTGGAGACAGGCGAGCTCAGTCTGTCACGAGAGAAAAGCGTGTGCCGCAGAGGCAAGGCAGCGCTGTCCCGGGGCCACCAGGAGGCCCGGAGCCTCGTCCACATTTCAAAGCTGGCAGCGGCCCTGAGCCTGGCGGGTGACCCAGGGGCTTCCAGGAAAAGCCACAGAGGGGAAAGGGTCTCTGCAGGCAGCCTCAGGGCGGGTGAAGTATGCAAGGGACAAATACAGATGGAGCAGCAGTGGGAAAGGAGGGAGCGGGGCAGAGGGGAGACCTGAGGAGAGGTCAGGCGCTGTCCTCGGTCTCTGCGATGACCCTGACGCAGGACAATACCCGAGCAGGAGGTGACAAAAGGAGCAGGCCCGGTGCGGTGGCCTCTGCCTGCAGTCCCAGCCACTCAGGAAGCTGAGGCAGGAGGATCTCTGGAGCCAGCAGTTTGAGGCTACCTGGGCACATAGTGAGACGCCCTCTAAACCTGCCAGGCCCTCACACTGCGCCCGATGGAGGGACCAGCCCTGCAGGGCAGGGTGACAGAGTGCAACCCAGGAGACCAAAGCAGAGCAGGACCCTGGCGGGGGGGCACAGGAGCACGTGGCCAGCAGGGAGGCGCAGCAAGGGCTCCCCGTCAGGGCACGGGGCAGGGAGGGCGCCGGCCGGGGCTGCCGACCGTCAGCTCTGCAGGGCGGGCCCCATGTCTCTCCCCGAGGCCCCTCCCTGGCCAGTGAGGCTGCTCTTCCGGAGCAGCCGCGGAGCGCGAGTCCCTGCCTGGCCTCTGCGCTACCCCACGGCCCCGCGCCCAGCGCCTGCACGTGTGGCCCGCGTCCACGTGGCCCCCAGAGTCTGCGCGCCAGGGCCCCGCTCCCATCCTGGTTAGACAGCACAGCTGGGTCCACGCTGCTCATGGAGCCACGGGCGCAGCAGATTGTGCGGGGAACCCTGCCACATGGCACATGCTCACCGGGCCGACTTTGCAGCGGCCTCGGTGTCGCTGGAGAGAGAGGACACAGCCAGGCTGCACTGGAGGGCCGGGGCCACAGGCAGGGAGGGCCAGCGGTGCCTCGGACAGGAAGCCCAGGCTCCGGGGCTGCAGGCCCTCGTGCCTTTGCCGTCAGGTGACAGACGAGGCTATTTTGTTATTGTTATTCTTTGCCTCCTCTGCGCTCTGCACATCTGGAACTCTGAGCGAGGCAGAGGAGCCCTGGATGCCCATGCCGGCTTGAGGCTGACTTTGGTTTCTGCATTGAGCCTCGGGTAACAACCTGAAGTCCCTGGGACAACACTGGTGACAGAAGGCTGAGCTCAGGGCCAGGCGGGGCCTTTCCAGGGCTGGGGACCTCCAGGGAGTTGGTCCGGGGGCCTCGGGCTCAGGAGGAAAAGAATCTCCACAACACGCAGTAATAAAGCACGCTGCAGGCGGCTGGGCGGGCTGGGGGAGACCCGAGACAGGGCCGTGGGGAACCAGGCTGGGCGTAGCCTGCAGTGCATCCCCCACGGAGGGGACAGGGGCATGGGCCGGGAGGAGGTGACAAGGATGCAGGGCCCGGGGCTGCCACCTGGAAGGGCCACAGTCTCTGCCCTGGGCGGAGGAAGTCCGGGTCCCCGTCTGCCAGGGTCTTGGCTCCGGAGTGAGCGCAGTTTAATGGACCCCTGGAAGCGCATCTCTCATGCCCTGTCCTGGATTGAGATTCTCCTTCCTTGTCCTCTGCCTGTGAGCCTTTCCCACCTCTGCTGCCTCATCTCCTGCAGGGTGGGGACGCTGGGAAAGGAGAGGGGGAAGTGGCTGCACAGGGGAACTCTACAGGAGAAACTGAGGCAGAGGGTGCCCCTGCAGGGCATGGCAGGGACTAACACGAGGCAGCAGCTCCAGCCCAGGGCACAGTTGGGGCTCAGCAGGGAGAGTGGCAGGCGGGAGGGTCGGTTTCCCGCCTTCCTCAGCTGGCCTCCCGCACAGTGCACCTTGGCCAGTGCTGGGGCACACACGCTCCTCCTTCTCCACGTGGGAACTTATGCAATCTTAGAAAACCCAAAAACCAAACAATAACAACAAAAACCCAACCACAGCCCTCCGGCTGGCGGGCTCCCGCAGGAGCGACTCTCAGTGGAAAGAGTGAGGCTCCTGTTTGGCAGCCTGGCTGCTGGGCTCGGGAGGAGGCGCCCCTGACTCAGTGGAAGGAAGTGGTGTGTTTCCATCCAGAGGTCGAAAACAAAGTGGTCGGAGGAGTGGCTTGCGTGTCATCGGCATTTCCCTGTCCTGTTTGTTAAGCAGATGGGACCAGACTCCAGGCTTACTCTAACTTCGTCTTTTACAAGAAACCAAGCAGCCCCAGTGGAACGCAGGCAGGGGGCCGAGGAGGGCAGAGGCCCTGGGGAAACCCTGGGGCGTGGCCAGGAGCGGCCCATGAGGTCCAGGGTCACCGCTGTTCGGGTCCCGCACCTGTCTTCAGAATGGGAGCCGGGCGCCCTCTGTCTTCCCAGACCGGATGTGGGTGCACATGGCAGGCACTCCTGAGCTGCATGGAGGGCAGGCAGAGGTGGCGGGCTCAGGCAGGCGTCCCACAAAACGAATTTGGTGCCACTGGAAGTCCTGGCTACTCAGCAGGCTGACAGGAAGATCTCCTGAGCCCAGGAGTCTGGGCCCAGCCGGGACAATTTAGACTTGGTCACACACACACACACACACACACACACACAGCCCAAGGTAGCTTCACAGGCAGCAGGTGTGCGAGGCATCACCACCCAGAGCTGGGTCACCGGGCAGCTCATGCGGAGGCTGGAACTGCCCTGGAGGTGACCCCGGGTCCCTGTGTCGGGGAGGGGTGTAGACACCCGTGACAAGCCTGTGAGGACCTCTTTGCTCTGCCCTTTGCCAGCATGTCTCAACCCAGGAGGGCTGTTCAGGCTGGGCTTGCACGTGGAATCCTCCTGCTTCAGCCTCCCAGAATGCAGCTGGGATTCTAGGTATGCACTCCCACACCTGGGCCAACACCCTCCCTTTTTCCCTTGCCATCAACCGTGCGTGTCTTTCCCTGTATCTCTCCGGTGAGAGACTTTTTCAGTTTTATTGATTGATTCTTTTGAAGAATTAGACTGGATTTGAGTTTTATGAATTCTTTTTCAATTGATTTTCTTGTTCTGAATCTCACTCACTCGGTGGTCCTCTGTTCCTGGACTTGATCTACCCTCCTTTTGCTATTTTCCTAAGGTGGAAACTTAGGAGTATTGATTTGAGACTTCCGCTGTTTCTTACAAACTTCCGCCCTGGATTTAGCTGTGTTCCACAACTTTTTTGATACTTTGTGTTTCATTCACTTCAAAATGCCGACCAAGTTACCGTGTGATTTCTTTTTTGACCCATGGGATATTGCAGAAGTATGTGTAGTTACAGACATTTGGAGATTACCCAGAGATACCTCTGCTGTGATTTCCACTTTATTTCTGTTGAGGACAGACAACAGTTTCTACATCTCCACCTTCCACATTTGGCAGCATTTATTGGTGCTGTGTTTGTCTGGGTGACTTCCAAAGGTACCTGAGGACAGCGCCTCACACCTCAATGGTGTGAAGTCCTTGGCAGGTGGCACTAAGCTTGTTCCCTGAGTTGGAGCATAGCCAGAGGAAACGCCTCGAATCCTCCCTCAGCTGTGAGCTCCGAACTTCCATCCTGCACCTGAGGACCGTGTGGAAAGCATCCTGAAGACCCCTCGGCGGCGGCAGGCCCCGAGGGAAGGAGTCACTGTCCAAGCAGGGCCTCCCTTGGGTCACCCGACAAGGACCCCATGTGCAGCTTTCATGCGTGTGCCCAAGGAGCTTCATGGGTCACGGCACATGAGCCACGTGCATGCCAGGAGCTCAGCTAGGGCTTTCCTGGGCGAGACAAGGCGAAGGGTGTGAACAGCCCAGGAGGGGCCGGGAAGAGGAGGTGCAGAGAGAAGCGGGCAGCAGCATGAGAGGTTCAGGCAGCAGTGGGGACTCGGAAGGAGGGTGGCCGTGTGGACAGAGGGAACCTGAAGAGAGGAACGACCCTGGGCTGAAGCCAGCGCTGAGGACCGGGGAAGAGTTTCCTTTGGTCTCCGATGTGTTCATTTGCCTCTTGGGGACAGAGTTCAGCAAGGGACAGCAAACCGTTGTGAGTCACAGGGAAGCCTGTGGTTAGGAGACGGGGGAAGGAATCAGAATGAGCACCCAGCAGTTAGGAAGATAGGGAGCCGCCAGGGAAGGGTGGCCCCCTTGGGGGATCCGAACGCGCCCTCTGGTTCTCACTGCACCACTTTCTGTGAAGTAGGGGCTGAAAAGGAGGAGCCTGGAGGCGAGGGAGGCGAGCCACGGTACCCCTTCCCCACCCATGTGTGCGGCGCTCTGCGGGTGAGGCCCCGACCAGGCAGCGCGTGCTCACCGTCAGGGCCCAGGGAGTCCGCCTGGATGCCAGGGGCACCAGGGCGTGGCCAAGCAGTGACACCGAGGCGAGTCGAGGGAGGCGCGCAGGGTAGGAGCTGCCAGGCCGCTCTGCGGGCCACACCCGCTCAGTGCCCTCCTGCGGCTCAGGCTGCTCCTGGCTCAGGGCCGCCCTAGGAGCGCGTTCGGGAGGAGCTGCAGGTGCCGCTGGGGCTTCTCACACTTTCAAGGTGGCCCTGAATTCTGCCCCACTATTTACTTTGCAGCAGTCTTAGACCGACAGAAGGCCTGGAGAGGGCTGTCAGAAAGTGGCCTCACAGAGGCCTCCTGGTTTTCTCGTTAGCGTTTCACCCAAGCGTGGTACCACACCCCCAATGTGAAGTGAGTGTGCTGCAGCACCGGTGTGCAGTCTCGGCTGGCAGCACGTGTCCCTCCTGAGCTCCAGGTGCAGCTCCTCAGGGCAAGGGAGGAGGCAGAGCGTCTCGGCGGCGCAGGGCTGCTGCTTGTCCCCCCCGCCGAGGTGAAAGTGCAGAGCCAGGTGCTGTGGTTCCTGCGGGGCAGACCCGACACCTGACGGGGAGATGACAGCGGTGGTGCCCTGACAGTTCACAGACCTCTTCCAAAGATGACCAGAGCGCGCCCAGAATTCGAGCATGACTCAGCGCAGGGTGCTCCAAGAGGCGCCAGCGCCAGGCAGCGACGGCTCCCCCTGCCGGGCACGGGGACAGCGCGTGGGCCAGCGGGAGCTGCCGTGGCTGCTGGTCAGAGCGGGCTGAGGGGCGGCCTCTGGCTGCACGCCCACCCCAGTCCTCGCCCCAGGCTGGAGTACAACTCGCTGAGGGCAGGAACCGGACCGCTTCCCGGGACCAGAGACGGGTTGAAGTACACGGGGCTGGATGAGGCAGAAACCCTGTCCGAAGCCACGGAGCCCTGGAATGGAGCGTGGGGTCTTAACCGCTCCACACGGTCTCGGTCTGCAGCCCCTGCTCCGGGCTTCCGGTGGGCTCTCAGTGTGCCTGTGTTCTCTAAATGAGTCTGCATGGTTTAAAAATACTCAAAATTACTTGACTTCCATTAAGAAACTTTTGCTTTTGAATGAACGTATTTCTGGATTTTCTTACGAATGGCACAAGCTGAGGTTTCCTGAAATGAGGCGGAGCCAGCGGTGTCTCCGGCCCGGCTCTGGGAGGCCGAGCGGGCACTTCGCCCCCTCTGAGTCGTGGTGGAGGAACGGCCCGGAGCGTGAGCAGCCGCTGCCAGCCCTTCACCCGGTGCCCACAGCACCTCTCCACCAACGTGCTCCCCACCAGGACCCGCGGGCGCTCGAGCCCTGGAGGAAGCAGCCGGGCCTTCGCACAGCTGGCAGGTGTCAGTGAGCTGGGGGCTTCGGACAGGCGCCAAGGGCCCGGAGAGGCCAGCAGACAGGGTGGTCCGGCAGCTTGTGTGGAACCGGAGTTTAAAGCAGCCTTTGGCGAGCGGGGAGTGCGCAGGCTGGTGCCAAAGCTCCCAGGCCAGGTTCTCAACTGCTGCTCCCAACTTCCGTTCAGACACCTTGGGTGGCTTTAACCAGGAAACCGGAGCACACAGTGGAGTCTTGAGGAGAAAGGAAAAAAGCAGATCTTCTGTTAGCACGTTTCTCCTCTTTCAGCAACGCCCTGGAGGTGGGCATGGGGCTAGGGACAGCTGTGCCTCTGAACCCCTTGTCAGTGGAGCCTGACAGAGGTCTGGCTGAGGCAGCTGCTGCGAGATCGGAGATCGGAGGCTCTGGGTCTAAAGCGAGTCCCCGACACGTGCCTCTACCTCTCAAGTGTCGGGGCCCCAGCCCCAGGGCTTCACCTGGTCCTCTGCAGCAGCGAGAAGCTGGTTTCGGGCGGCTTCTAGAGCAGGGCAGGGGCAGCTCTGCCCGTCTCCTGGGTTGCACTCTGCAAGACGGGGGGCTCCACTAGGCAGGGGTGTGCACTGGACCTCAGCGAGCCTGTTTTCACTCGTCCCCTGAGGCGAGTTTGTGATTCTAGTCAATCATTCCTCCTTGGACTAAAATCCAGGTGTCACAACGCTGCTCACGCACGCACAGGAATCCAAAGTCTTGCACGCGGCAGCTCTGGAAAGTGCCCGGCACTCACCGGAAGGCGGTGAGCAGGGCTCGCTGCGCAGGGCGAGGGGCGGCTCTGGCCCAGGCAGTGGCCCGCACAGCTGGTGGAGGAGCCCGTATGTGACGGCGAATAGACGCCCATCGCTGCTGTCTCCTTCCACGCAAGTGCTTCTCACTGGTACCGGCGGTGTTAGTCCACGATAAAGTGACACCAGTGGAAGCTGGTTTGGAAGAGTCCCTGTGAAGAGCAGGGCACTGGTGTGTTACCGCCCGAACGCATTCTGAGCCCGGAACTGCGTGAAAGCCCGGCGCCTCTGCACAGCGCCGCCTGTCCGAGGCCGCCGACCTCCGGGCTTTGTCCCGGACTCTGCTGTCGCGTGCTGCTTCATCTTCCCTCTCCAGGTCGTCGTCGGCTCGCACCCTGAGCTGTGGTTCTGTCCCCAGAGCCACAGGCACGGGGTCTCCAAGTGTGCACCCAGGTTCCTCAAGCCCGAATCCAGAGAGGGTTACAGGAGTCGGACTTCACGGTACTTGTCAGCCAGCTGCCTGAGGCCACGCTGCGTCCTCCGCCTGGTGCCGGCACGAGCAGACCCTGCAAGCTGCGCCCCACCCGACCCCACGGCTCTCCGGGTCTCGCCAGGGCATCTCCCCCGTCACGGCCTCCTGGAGCCCGGGACCCGTGAGCCCGCCTGGGTCTTGTCATCTTTTAAAATTTCATTGTTTATACTCGATCTTTGCTTTTTATTCCTTTCCTTGCCGTTTTTTAGAATTTCTTTACTGTTTCGAGGCTCATTCTTTTAAAAAATTTAAAAATTCTTTTCAGTTTGATTCCTGGCTCAATCTCCTTTTCTAATAGAAGCAATAAAAGCTGCGTATTTCTCTTGAATGTGTAGTTGCATTCCACATTTCAATGTGAAGTTTTTCATTATTGTTCAGCTCTCAATTTGTCTAATTCTTGTGATGCTTCTTTCTGCACTGGTGTGTTATTCAGACGTCTATTCTAAAATTTCCAAACAGGCAGGGTTTTAAGTTACCTCCTTGTTACTCATCTGTTTTATCGTGGTCAGTGAGCTCAGTACTGACTGTTACTTCTTGGGACTTGCCCTGTGGCTGAGAGGTGATCAATTCTCCAAAGAGGTAGAGTTCTACACATTTCTGCCATATGAAGCTTGCTAATGGCTCTTTGCAAATTTCCTTTCATTTTGAGATATTTTGCCAGCTTATTCCATCAACTCTAACAAAAGTGTGTTAAAAACCCATCAGTATAATTATGGACTGCGAACTCTAGCGCTATTAAAATGATATATCTTGAGGTTATATTAAGTATACCCCCCCCCCGTTTAGAATAATTTTATCTTCCTGGAAAACTATTACTTTATTTCTAAGTACATTTTGTCTTCTGGTATCTCTTGTGTGACATCAACTCAACAACCTTAGATTTCTTTTCATGAATATTTTCCTTGCATAGTTTTAGCGGGGTAGAGGAAAACTGGCATTTTTTTGCTCTCAATCATTATGAGTCTTGTTCTCAGAACCCAGAAGTAAATATATTCGGAAGCATCATTCAGATGGGCTTTCTTCCAGAGGCGGGATGTTTCTCCAGAAGCATGTGTTGAGGACAATCTTCCCCTGCTGCCTGGCTCCCGGGTTAGAGATCACGTGATGGCATTTACTTGGGCCTACTTCTGGCTCCCCTTTCTGTCCCATGGGTTGGTTTGGAGGGAGCAGGGGTTGCTCTACTGTCCTGGTTACTACAAAGAGACGACACCCTACAAAGGATTAAAAGATAATGGCTGAAAAATCATAATCCCATACTGTAACAGTATGACACCTAAAATATTAACAGTAATTCCTTATCATCTTCGATATTGTTGTAGTAACAGTATTTCATATTTTTTAATTATTAAAAAATAAATTCTTGAAGATCCAAACAGCATCCACATGATGCCAGTGGTTGCCAGGTCCCGGAAGTGTATTTTATCAGGCAGGGTATTCTCTGATCTCCCCCTTTCATTCTTTAGTTACCTTCTTGAAGAAATGTGGTTACGTGCTTTGGTTTCTTGCGGTACTGATTTTGTTGAATGTCTACCAATATGTTTTTCTATCCCTCGTTTTTCCCATAAATTGTTCAGTAGATCTAAACACTGAGGTTTGAATTTTGGTGAGTCTAGCGAGGGTGCTGGTACATTCCAAGCCTTGTTTCTAATTATTGATTAAAATGATGCCCTGCTGAACCCGACTTGGTCAGTGGGAGGGAGAAGAATCTGTAAGAACAGATGGCCCCTGCCTTCCCTCCTAACACTCCCTCCAGTTTACGAGCCTCAGAGTAAATCATCCTATCTTAGGGCAAGTCTGAGGGCCGTGCACTGTGAACACTCTGGTGTTAGGGCCCAACAGAACAAACAAAGACTTAACTTTAAGTTTCAGTTACAGATGGCAGATTAAAACAACACATCAACCTTAGCTCTATCAAAACCATACAAAAATGACAGTGCAGGGCATGGTGGTGGTGTGTATGTGTGCAGACAGTATATTCTCAATATGTCAATGACATACGACACACACTGTAACATACACACAGTAAATACAGCTGAGCATATATTATATACTCAATATTCATTCCACAAAGAGAAAGGGAATCGGAGAGGAAATAATAGCTAGATGAGACTAGCTGAGTAGATGGATGTGGAGAAACCCATTCAGCAGATCTCAAACGGGCAGTACTAAAAACAAAGATGAAAAACTTGAAGCCTGCACCTCGAAGTTCTTCAAAGGTGCAGAGCTGTGTGGTCAGGACCTTCTGGAGTAGATACAGCTGGGCATAAAGCACAGGGTGAGTGGGAGGGTGAGTGAGGCACAGCTACTGGCTGACGGTCTCCTCTTCCCACAGAGCTGGGCAACTTCCCTCTCTGCAGGAGAGCCCTGTTCTCCAGGGAGGCTGAGGGGGGCACATCCAGTGGGCAGCAGGGGCTCTGCCACCCGGCCTGCTCCCTCCACTTGTGTCCTGGGCTGAGACACAGGGACCCTCTGGGTGAGACTCCAGGCCACTCCTGGGGCAGTGGCCGGGGCTCCTGAAGGGCCCGTGGCCCCTAACTGCTGAGACCCTGCTTGTGGTGCTCACAGTCCCACTGGCCTCTGTGCCACTGCTCAGTGTGAGCACAGCCAAGAGCAGCAGAAGTGCCACAGGAGCTTCTGACATCAACTCCAACGGGTGGACACAACAGGGCAAACCAGAGGCTTTGCACAAACAAGACTTCTAACGGACTATGACTGTTCCCAGAGAAGTAGGAAATAGGACTCTATAAAAAGAAGCATTCAGAGACAAAACCCTTTTTATAAATAGCAATAATTAAAAATTCAGTAGAAAAATTTTCAAAAATAAAGTGATGGAAGACAAGAAGGAAAAGACTAAAAACATTTTTAAAAGATTAGGCCAAGAGGTCCAAATACTAAGAAAAACAAAAACAAAACAAAACAACCAGGTCCAAGGTCACAGGGCATTCAAAGAAATAACTGAAGAACATTTCCCAGAATCCAAAGATACCGACCGGCTCACTACTAGGAGTAAAGGGCATCGTCCAGCGCAGCATTCGGGACTTCTACAGACCAAAAAAAGGAAGAGGGCCCTGGAACAGAGGGGGAGTTTCTGAGGAAGAGTGGCCTGGAGCCCGCACCCTGCATCCAGCGAGCTGTGTCCCTGCAGTCAAGGACTCAAGAAACCCACACCGGAAGCTCCTGGAGGCTGGGCTCTGCCAAGGGAGGGAGCAAACGGAGGGGAAGACGGGAGACACAGAGAAGCAGGGGACTCCAGGCTGGCACCTGTGGGGATGCTGTCCCAGCAGACACTCAACGAAGAGTCCTGTGCTGGAAGATGCAGGATTACAAGGAGCACAGCCGGAAGTGCATCCTGGTCTACGGTGGCTCAGCACTGAGTAGCACACACACAGATCTCATAATCTGGACACTGGATAATTCTGGTCCAACCAAAACGAACCACTGAGAGGTGAAGGGATTGTGTGTGTCTTAGAGGCAACAGGAGGAAGAGCTGAATTTTCACGTTCTACTGTAGGAAGACTATCGTGTCCCAAACCAAACAACGGAGAGGTAATAACACAAACGTATTAAGGAGGGACATGGAGGTGAATCCCTCAGCAATCAGATCAGCTAAAGGAAGTGCGGTGGACACTTTAGCAGCAGGCAAGGGGGAGGCAGGGATGGAGGGACTGTCAACCACCAGCTCTATGAGACCATCTGACCATGTGTTTAATGTACAAAAACACAAGGACTGTCTGGTGCATCTGCTGACATCACATCACCAGTGACATGCAACAGCCCGAGCCCCCACAGCACAGTGGCCGGGGGGCTGCGGGCTGTAGCTCAGCGACTCCTTCACACCCGGGTCCTGGGACGTCTTCATGGGAGCCCCATCGTCAGAGGGAAACGGGAGAAGGTTGGGGCGAAAGTCTCTAAGACCCCAACAGCTGCAGTAGACGCAGGCGCAACAGGAGGTGGCAGACGTGACAGAAGACTAGAGAAGCCAGGAAAGAGCCTCCTGCAGGAGTGGGCTTTTCTCCCGAGGCCAGGACACCCTGACAGCCAAGAGGCGCTTCCTCAGGAGCCCCACTGTGATGCGGGGGAGAGCCCACAGCAGCGTTTCCCCAGCTCCGGCTCCTTTATCACTCGAAACCTACTCATATACGGTTTTCTTTTTTTTGAGATGAGCCAGGCTGGCCTTGAACTTGCTGGGATCCTCCTGCCGCAGCTTCCCAAGTGTTGGGATCACAGGCATGCGCCACCACGCCCGGCATGACTTCCTAAATGCCGAGCCCAGGGCTTTCTCAGTTCTCTCCATTTTGGTCTGTCGCTTCCTTCCTGTAATTCGCGCCCTTCCCCGTGACCCCACAGCCGCCCCCTTCCCCTCCTGCTCTCCTAACAAGACCTCGACCCTGCGGGGCAGAGGAAGTGGTCTTGGTCCTCAGGGCTTTGTACCTTGCTACAGAGTGTGACGCCTGACAGGGCGTGCTTTTTAAAAAGAGTGCAGAGAGATAACAACAACCACAGGGCTATCAACATTTTAACAACTCAAGCAGCAGGACGCCACCAAGGCTCACAGGTTGATGGTGAAGGCCACCTTGCCCAGCCGCCTGTTACGCGTGTGGGGACGTCCTGCTCACTTTCACTGCGATGCCAGACCCACAGCAGTGATCCAGACTCAGGTTCTCTTCACGAGACAGTCACTGCTAGGAATTTACAATCTTGCCAGGTACACAAAGGCTTTCTAGTGACCCATACAATAAAGGAAAGAAATGCGCCTGAAGAGACGTGAGACCAGCACCCAGAATGCACGGTGGCTTCACACGTCACACACACACAGCCAGCGTTCACGGCATGGGGCGGCGTCACCCTGCGTCTTTAGCCGAGGTGACATCACACAGCCAACCCCTCCTTAGATTCTGAGATCAGTTCACAAGTCTGTATGGAAATCTTTACAGGAATACTGATTCGATAGATCAATGTTTAATGGAAAAATGGATGCTACTTTGTGCATAATTATTTTTAGCATATAAAACAAATTAGAGGCATAGTTGTTCTAATACAATTATTCTCATTATTTTGGAAACCTACTCTTGAAACTAGTTGAAATGTGTGACTTTTCAGAAAACACATTACAATATTTTTACGCAACTAATGGCAGAATATCCAACGGCACATACTCAAGAGAAACACACCCCGCCTTGCACCAAAACCAGAATTAAAATGCAATTTTTATTCCTTCAAGTACAATAAAGAATAAAGGATGGACAGAGGAAGTGAGGGGCTGGGTCTCTTGCAAATGGGAAGGGAGACTGAGGGGGAAGGAGGAGGGGGAGAGGAAATTAGAACAGAGACGTGCCACGTACAGGAATCTAATACCCTACACGAAGGAGAACATTATGTGTCATGAATGTGAGCTAAGACTAAGAAAATGAACGAGAGTGAAAAGGGGGAAAGAAGATCCAGGGGGGAGGAGGCAGCAGAGGAAGGGCGAGGGCCGAGAGAGGGGGGCCAGCCGCAAGAGGCACACGCACCTGTCCCCAAGGCTGCGGGGCACAGCACGCATGGCACGCATGCGGCAGTGAAGAGAAAACAGAGAAAAGGAGAGCAGCACACATGGCTGGCAGGGGAGGGTGAGTCGGTGACCCGAGCCTGGGAGAGAGGCTCTGCTCGCATCTTTCCTAGAATCGGCCACCTCCACGGTACACGGAGACCGGAAGTCTTAGTGAAACCACTCTCTCCAGTGGTCTGCAGGGAGCAGCCTGGCCAGCTCCCAGAGCCGGGCTGACCACACAGACCCCTCGCAGCTTCCTTCCAACTTGCGGCTGGTTCCTCGTCTCCTACCAACCACTAAGCCCATCTCTGTCCCTCAAATAGCTCTTGAAATCTCCCTTCTTCCGAGAAGGGCCCGAGATTTGTCCGCATGGTTGTCCTGAGCTCCTTCATTTGGGTACGGGGTTTCCGTGCCCGCTCCCCAACACGGGGCACTCCTTGCCAGACAGTCCTGGGCACTGCACGCTGTCCCAGGCCTGCGTCCCTGTGGGAGGACGGGAGGAAACGAGCTCCGTGCAGGGTAGGGAGCCGGCGTGGCAGCTGCCCCTCCTCAGCCCCGGTCTCAGAGAGGCCACTCACCTCTTCTAGGCCCGGGTCTCCTGTCTGCTGGTTGGGCACAGGGGCCACCTGCTCGCCAAGGCTGCCCTCAGCGTGGCGAGGGCCAGATGGAGTAAAGGTGCGGCCCCAGCGCGGCCAGCCAGCCAGACAGCAGCACAGCGCCTGAGAAACGCTTTCCAACGGCTGCATGACAAGTGCAGGACAAACCAGGACGCAAGTATTTATTTTAAGCATTAAAACCAGACACATAAATCATTACACAGTTAATGAGAACACTGAAATAAAGACACTTGGTGGAGAAAACAGTCAACTGAATTGCATCTTCCAGCACAGACCAGCTCTTTACTGGCAGAATGTGCTGTAGGAGCTCGGATAAAACAACATTCAGGGCTGCAGTTCCATCACTTAGGCTGCAGGCCTGTCACATACTGTGGTCAGCACACTAAGGAGAGACAATATGCTGCATCCTTCTTAGCGGCTTTAACTAATGCGTCTGTAAAAAGTAAACCTTCACTTCCAGTTACAAAAGAGCATGCATCCCACTTACTTGTCCCAAACAGTGCCAGTGTGTGGTTAATACTGTGCCCTAAAACGACCAGTACTAATAATGACGTTAAGTTCAGCAATGTAGAAAGAGGACTCTGCAACCTGTAGAGAATTCTGAGGCCCCCACAAGGAGGCTGCGATGGAGCCAGGTCGGTCTTCGGGGGGCAAAGGGCAGGTGCCGGAGAGGCCCCGAAAGCCGCCCTCAGCAGGGAATCCCTGCTGGGCACCGGGAGGCTCTTGTGCTCTGCAAATGGGCTACCAGGCTCGCCCAGCTCTGCAGCGAGGTGCTTCCAAGGGCAAGGCGGGCGGAGAGAGCAGCTGCCAGTGGCCTGTGCAGAGACGGGAGGCCACTGTCCCCGGAGCCCGGATCCAGCACCCACACTGGCACTGCAGGACCAAAGTCACGGGTCCATGGGACAGGTGGCCAGTGCTCAGAACAGGAAGGGCGGCAGGCGGCAGACAGCAGAGTACAGGGTTGACTCCCGGACTTCTGGACCACAGAGAATCTACTCCAAGTGTAACAGCTTTTTAGGTAGCTCACTGTTTTCTGAAACTCACTAGAATTAGGAAATTTAGGGCCTTATACAAAGAAAGCTTTTAAGTGCAGCTGTACAATTTAGGACTAGCTCTGAGGATGTCTAAACTTGACTTGCCACATCTCTTATCAATCTGTTCACGTGTCTGGAAATCTGAGTGAGCCCTGAGAAAGGCCTTCCCCACGGCAGCACGGCTCGGCCGGCCCCAGGCCCCTCCCAGCATGCACTGTTTAACAGGCAGCTTCGGAAAAATACTCTGTACAAGGCGTGCTGAACAGCCTCACGGATCCCACTCTGCTTGGGCGCTTCCCAGAGGGCCGTCTGGCTGAAATAAAAACACATCCCAACATCTTCCTATGCCACTAAGCCAGAGGAGTAAAAGAGATTGCAAAGGGCACGGGCCAGTGACCACCTCACCCTCGCTGCCGGGGCTGCCCTTCCTGTGCGGGCCTCACGTCTTCATCAGCATCGAAGAGGCAGCCTGGAAGCAGGTGAGCTGCAGGTGCATGCTGCTCTTGAACTTGTTCAGCAGCTCTTCCAGGAGCCTGCGGGGAAGACACCAAGTCACAGCCTGGCACCCAAGGCCCACCCGTGGGAGACAGGCTCCAGCTCCGCCTTCCGCTTGCCATTTGTAAGAGGAAGCTGCAAAAGTCCCTGCCTATGGATTCATAATAACGGAAATAAGTCAATCAAGGGGGCCAGGCAAAAGGAATGCATGTATTTACGCTTATATTTAAAAACTCCTGGCCTGTCCACCTCCCCTAGATTAGAGTCTCCCCTAAAACAATACTTGAGCCTATTCTTTTAAAATTCACTGTAAAAGAACACTACAGTCTGCTCTTTTCGTTCAACAGCTGTAGGCCGCTGACACACACAGCTGTGTAAGAACTCTGGAGTCGGGAGCCAGGACGTTCCCGCTGCCTCGATCGTTGTGGGCGGCCTCCTCCTCCTCCCTGGTGCCCGCTCCTGCAGCGCCCCCAGCAGCCGGGCTCACTGCTGTCCCCTCCTCGTCCGCGTGTCTCTAGCAGGCGCTGGAGCTCGGGGAGTAGAGCAGCACGTTTCTTGCAGCCGCAGCCAGAGCGGAGCCCCTGGGACAGGCCTGCTAGGTGCCTAGCTGGAGCAGGGCGGGGTGGAGAGCGCAGGCGCAGCACGGGGCGGGGCGGGGCCAGAACAGGCCAGGGGCAGTCCCCACCCTTCAGACGCTCAAACGCCCAGCTTCTGAGCCACGTCGAAGAGGACAGTGATTATTTTATGTTTCATCATATTTAAAGAAACAAACACGGTCTGGACTGCATTCTGACACAGCTGAGAGCCAGCAAGGCAGGTGGGAAGTAGCGCAATGGAACGGCAGGTGTCTGTGTGGCGTCCACTGCCCGCGTGGGTCCACTGCAGGGAGAGCTGCCGCACCGCCTTTCCCCAAGGCCACCAGCGCCTGCGACAGCTCCTCCGCTGCCAGCCCCGGGGCCACTCTGAGTCCCCTGCACCCCGGATCCTCGTGTGAGGGCTCCCAGGCAGAGAGGCGGCTGGCGAAGGGGCACAGGGCTGCTGCGGGCTCCGCGCAGGCTGGGCGGGGCACAAGGACAGGAGCAAGGGCCTCTCAGGCCAGACTTCCTGTTCTGTGAGCAGCAGAGTTTAAATGCAAGTGGAGATTGTTAATGTGCTGGTGATGAAATGTGCGATTTTATTATGTGTGTATACAAATCTGCTGCTCTTTATATTTTATAGAGGACAAAGTGTGCATAACTGCTCGAAGTAAAAAAAGAAAACCAATCACGGCATCCTGTGTTTTACTAAGCTGCCTTCCTTCCTGAAGTTGAGTAAGGCGAGTAAGCTTTCTTGTGATATTTTCTGTACTAGTTCCTTAGAACTTAAAATCAGCTAATTTCTGCATTATCCTCAGCCTAGAAGGGCTTTTCCTTGCGTCGCCGTCACCGGAAGACCAGGGGGCAGGGAGAACGCACGCGGCGCAAGACCCAGTTCTGGCTCAGTGCCGCTCCTCCCAGCGCGGCCCGCTGCTCTTCCAGGGAGGGCGGTCGCCCCGAGCAGTGCACCCGGCTTCCCGCCCGGGGTCGGCGCCCAGAACTCACTTCTTATCTGCTCCGCTCGCCAGCTGCGGCAGGGCTTCCAAAGCCTGCTTGAAACTGGACCTGGAACAGAACAGCGACACGTCACCCCACAGACCCAGCCCCAGGGAACGGTTCTCACGCGCATCTGAAACGCACAGAAACCAGTGCAGGCCAGTGAGGCAAGGGGAAGTGCAAGACAAAGAAAAAGAAAAAGTGAAAAACAAGAGAAAAAGTAAAAGTGCAGCTCCGGCTGCCGGGGGCGCTGCAGGGGCAGTCAGGGCCTCGACTCGACTGGGAAGGGAGGACGGCAGAGGCTGCTGCTCCGGGGAGCCACACTCCTTGGACTGGTTGACTTGAAGTCTAGCTTTCCAAAATAAAACTGAGCTGGAGACAGAGCTGGTCAGACAGCAGGCGAACGCGGGCAGTGGAATGCCCCTGTGAGGCTTCACCGCCCCAGGGCCAAGCGGCTCCCCAGCCAGCAGCTCCTGAAGCCGGAACACAGCCTGCACGGGACTTGGTCACCACTGCAGGACACAGTGCCGGGAAAGGGCGTCGACATCTGCATCTACTGCAAGTATATTTCCATAAACTTAAAAACTCACTATTGTTTCTTTACATGAAAAAGTTAAAAGGAATGAATCTGAAGGCCACTATTTGTTTAACTTTTGCAAATAGAAAGTAGCAGAAAAACTACTGAGCGAATGAAAAGCATGTCAGGGAGATGGTTTGGCATGCTCTTTTCTGACCAGCTGAGGGGAAGAAATGCAGTTACTCTCCGGGTGCTCTCTGACTTTCTATTGTAAACGAACCTTGCTCCATTTCTGAGCAATGTCAAAGTGTTGCTGGTATCCCAGCAACCGGGGAGAGGCCCAGCCCAGTCAGATTCACGCAAGCGGGCTGGGCAGGGACCAGCGGCTGCTGGCAGAGGCAGCTGCCCTCCTGCCTCAACTGGCGTCCTCCTCCTGAGGAGGATGGAAGTCACTGCCAGGGCCTCCGCCATCATCCCGTTTCTTACAAACCTCCTCTCGATCCAAAGAAACGCAACGCCACTGTTCTTTACTGTCGCTGAGGAGGATGATGAAGATTACACTGCCTGTTATTTCTAGGACACTGACGTCAGGAGGTGACTCGACACGTGGTTACTTTAATGCCCTCAAAACCTGGCCTGGCAGGTGCGCAGGTCGAGCAGCCTGGATCTGAAAATCTGAAATCCAGCCCCCTCCATCCTGAAACTTTCTGAGCACTGGCATGGGGCCACAGTAGAAAATTCCACAGCAAATGCAAAAGTATTAAAGGTATCACAAGAAGCGGTGTGGAAGGGAGGGAAAAAGAACTAAGATATGTTACATACGTGTACCAACTCCCCAGGAAGAATGTAATCCTATGTACTGGAAATATGTACTAATAAAAAATAAAATCGATGACAGCAAAAGTAAAAGAATCATCTTCAGGTCCTGTGTATATGGCGTATATGAAACAAATGAACTTCATGCTTAGACCGGGTCCTGTCTCTCAGACATTTCATCGCACACATGCAAGTATTCCAACCCCCCACCTCCAGCAAAAATGAGATCCAATGACTTGTAGTTGCAAGCATTTTAAATGAGGGACTACTCAGCCAGTATTTCTTGCCTTTTATAGCTGGAAACTTCAGATTCTGAGAGGGTAAATTCATGGGAGGAACAAGCACTCACACCAAGCAGAGGTGGAAGTGAGGATGGGTTTCTGTCTTCCATACACACTGTGCAGAGACACGAGGGCTGGGCAAGGTGTGGCGGAGAGGCCATGGCGCTACACCACTGGGGCCGAGAAGCAACTTCAGCTAGCAAGAGAGACTTGGAAGTCTGCACCGAACGCTGCCAGCAAGGGTGTTGCCATAAGCCATGTCACCAGATACAGGAAATGAGTGAGCTAGTGTGCTTCCTTCGTGGCCTGCCATGCCTTATTTGCATATTACTTGGCTTCTCAGGCACACTGACAACAGAACCCGGCATTTCATAGGTAATACTGTGAACGTGGTACAAAATTCTGTATAGGCAAATAGTTCTGTTTCACTTCACCTACTGATTTTTCAATGGTAAGAAATCCTGACTTTCATTAAAAACAGCTAAAAATTATCAAATTTCCACTACAAAATTTTGCACAGAAACCACAAGGCTTCCTCTTCCACCAATGTTTACAACTGTTCAAGTTTCCTATGAGTAGACTAACACTCATTCTTCTTCTTTTTAAAGAAACATGCAATGCTATGTCATATTATTCTTGAAACATATTTATGAATGAAAACAGAGAATTCCATTAAACTACTTTCCTTTCTATTGTGCTACAAAGAAGAAGCCTTCGTAGTCCTTGGCTTACTGCAGGCACACACTTTTTAGTTAAAGTCACTGATCAAATACAAACGTTATCAGGACGCACATTTACGAGTATTTGCTCTGCTCCGGGATCTTTAGAGAGATCACCATACTCTGGAAAGGCATCTCCACCCTCAGAAGGACCCCAACAAGAAAGCTGGCGTCTTACTTGCTTTCTGCCGTCAGGTAAACAGCCACAGTATCTCTCAAGGCGCAGATTTCAAGTCTCGCCTGGAAAAGAGAAGAGGGAAAGGAGTGACAACAGGAAAGCACTCAGCTCCCGAGGGACCCGCAGGACCCATGTGATGCCCGCAGGGGACGACTGGCTGCCAGCAGACTTTCCTGAACAGCTCCAAGCAACTGGCCACAGCAAGTCTTCCCGACTGAAGAGGATAATGAGGTCAAGCATGGCTGGGTGCAGGCGGACTGGGGAGCTGGGCACCCTCTGGAGCGCGCCGCCCAGCGAGCTCTATCCTGGATAACCAGCAGCGTGCCGGGTGGGAGCCAGCGGCCGGCCGGCCAGGGGACTCAGTGGGAGGGGGAAGAGGCCGGCTGCTTCCTCACAGCCAGGCCCTGATCAAGGTCCTCCAGCTCAAATCACAGCTGTGCTTCTGTTTCTAAGTTGACCCTAAAATTCATCTCGATACAGAAGAAACCTGGGATAGCAGCAAGTCTCAAAACACAGTAACATGGTTGGAGGGCTCACACTTTCGGATTTCAAACTCCCTAGCAAGCTGCCCCAATCCAGGCAGCGTGGTAAAGGCACAAAGCACTTACAGACTGACGGACAGGGGTGGGAGTCCAGGGGCAAATCCTAATCTGTAGGCCTGGGGAGGAGCACTCTCTTCAACAAATAACGCTGGGACAACTGCACGTCCACATGCCAAAGAATGAAGCTGGAACCGTGATTAACGTAACGATGAGCTCAAAATGGACCTGGCTGTAACTGTAAGAGAGATTGGACTACAGGGCGCTGTGGTGGTGCACACCTGTGATCCCAGGAGGGAGCAGGCCGAGGCAGGAGGACTGCAGGTCTGAGTCCAGCCTGGACAACTCAGCCACGCAGTGAGACCTTGCCTCAAAGAGCGGGCGGCCAGGGAACCGGGTCTGCAGTCAGGGTAAAGGCCCTGAGTTCAATCCCAGTACTGTGAAGAAAAAAATCACCTATGAAATGGGAGTAAATCCTTGTGACGTTGGCCTTGCTAAGCCTTTGAAATAATACCTGAAGTACAAGCAAGGAAAGGAAGCAATAACCTGGCTTCAGCAAAATCGAACACTTCTGTTCCACAACGGACAGATACCCTCTAGAAGGGAAGGCGATTCACAGAATGGGCACCACCTCACCCCGTGTTGCTACAATCAGGGGCGGGGGTCCACATAAGCATGGGGTGGTGTGGAGACGCCGAAGCCCTTGCTAACCGCTGGTGGGGAGGCACAGAGGTGTGACCACTGTGGAGGACAGCCCGGCATTTCCCCAGAGAAGCAGAACACCCATGTCTTAGCAATTCTCTTAGGTGCAAATTCAAGAGAAATAAAACATTTCAGGTATGAGCGTATCCACAAATGTCCACAAATGGTCTCAGGGGGCCATGCTCATAGGATCCCAAATATGAGACCCGCGATTTCCAGAACCGACGAATCAGATACAGCCTTTTCTCTCTCAGCTTTACTCCCGTGCAGGCTGAAGAGGCGCGGCCTTGTGCCCATGGCCAGAGGAGCCGGCTGTGTAAGAGCAGCAGCCAGGCACCACGTCTGCGACAGGAGGGGACGCACAGAGGCCCAAGACAGCCCAGCCCTGCCTCAGGAGGGTGAAACTTGAAGGACCAGGGCAGCAGCAGAGGTGTCAGACGCTGAAAGCGGCCTGGGTTGGGGGTTGCCATCACTCAGCCCTGCGGCTCTCTCTGTCTGGAAATCAGCTGTCTGGCCTCCCTCGGCAGGGCTCTTCTGCAGCCTGAAGAGACAGCAGCTAGAAAGCACGTGTGACCTTTTCTGTCTGCACTGTGCGTATTCTCACAGAGACAGAAACAGACGCAGGAGGAAAACAGCAAAGAGAAAAACTGAGGCACAACTTCTGGCTGAGTGTCTTAAGAGAGTGAAATCCCTGTGAGCAGCCAGGGGAAACTTCAGTCACTCAGCACGGCGCGGTGTTCTGATGCTAGTGGCAAGCGCTCTGGCTCCACACACACGCACACACGCACACGCACACCACGGTCGGCCAGGGTGAGTCACGACAGCTACCAGCTGGCTCTGGGGAAGGCTCCGGACCGGGGCGACTGAGTGACTTTCAGACCACACAGCCCCTCAAGGGCCCCTGCTTCCAGCAGGACAGGTGAAGGTGGGAGTTTCACCTCACTGAAACTTTCCAAAAATCTACGTGCCCGGCCAGGGCCCAGCAGAGTCCCAGGCCCTGGAGACGGACGGTCAGCATCTCCCGGGCACGTCTGGGCCTCAGCAGCTCTGGCCACTTCCTCCTCATTCATCTTCACTGCTCTCCTGTGACAGGGCCACGACGACAATCCTGATCTTTCAGTTTCTACTGGCATGGCAAAGGGCTGAGGCTAGGTTACATTTTCAGAGAAAACTGTGGCAAACAGAAATGCAGAAGTTTTTGTAACAAATCCCCTAACCAAATGAACAAGTGCTCTCTGCTATTTTTCTGCAAAATTGTATCCTGAAGGTTTCGAATGTATAGGGACCGAGGGAATTTGGCAGTGACTCCCTGCGTTCTCCGCGGCTGCTGACCTTACCGGAAGTGCCACGTACCTGTCCATCATGCCAGCCTACTGCACGGTGTGCTTCGGCGCCGTCATCCACGGAGCACACGACTGTGTCAGTTCTGTTTCACATCACAATTTGCACACTGCCCAACGGGTAAGTCGCGTGTGTTTTCACTAATACACGGACCTGTGTGGCGGGGCTGGTACGTGGTGCAGCCCCACCCTCTGTGCAGCTCCCTTGCGCCCTCCTCGTTAACCCCAGGTGCCCGGAGACCACTGTGGTCTGCCTTCCGCCCACAGTCATGACTCGCTTTAGAACTCCAGAACTTCCACGTAAATTCATCTGGGCAGTGTGCATAGTGTGTGTAAGTTTTTGTTGTCAGCAGTCTGCTTGCCTTAATGCTGAGGAGTCCTGGGCTGTGTGGGTATATTCATTGGTTTATCCTACTGAGCGCAGCTTCCAGGGCGGGGATACTGGGGACAGCCCGCCTGAGAGCCTTATAAGCGACCCCCCCCCACCTTCCAGGTCTAGCCATCTCCAGGGCGGGAAAGGCTGGCTCACGGGCTCTATGGACATTCAGGTTTTTAAAAAAATTTATTTTATAGGTACATTTTAGGTATACAATATAATGACATTCACCATTGGAAATTTGCACCTTTACATACTCTCTTGGTTCTTATTTTTTCCCCCTTCCCCTGCCCTCCCTTCAACCCCTCCACCCCTCCCTATTTACAGAGACTTTTCCATTTTTGCATTTTCTCATATTAATTCCATTCCCTTCTTTCTTTTCCCTACCCCTCCCACTTCCCCCTCCCCTTTGCCCCTTTTCTTCCTATTTCACATTATCTATTATACCTTTTAGTCCTTATTTACACTTTCAATTTCTCACACTAGAGAAACTATTCGGTATTTACACATGTGTGTCCTATTAATTTCACTTAAGAGTATTGCCTCAGTGTGCATCCATTTAGCTATAAATGTCTATAGTTTCTCATTTTTATGGCTGAGTAGTACTCCATTTTATAAAAAAACCACATTTTCTTTATCCAGTCTCCAGCTGATGGGCAAATGGGCTGCTTCCAAGTTCTAGCTATTACAAATTGTGCTGCTATGAACTACACTACAAAGCTACTGTGATAAAAACAGCATATTACTGGCAAAAAAAACAGACCTGAGGACCAGTGGAACAGATTAGAAGATGCAGAAACAACTCCAGACACACTCAGCCACCTCAGCTTTGACAAAGGAGACAAACGCCCTCACTGGAGGAAAGATAGCCTCTTTAATAAATGGTGCTGGAAAAATTGGGCTTCAACTTGTCAAAGATTAAAACTAGACCCATATCTCTCACCATGCACTAAACTAAAAATCGAAATGGATTAAAGATCTAAATATTAAAACAGAAACACTGAACTGGCTGGAACAGAGGTTAGGTAAAACTCTTTAAGGTACTGGTGTAGGAAAAGATTTTATGAACAAAACCTCAGTTGCCCATGAACTGGCACAAACAATCAACAAGTGGGATCTCTTCTTATTAAAAGGCTTCTGCACAGCAAGAGAAACCACCAGCAGTGTGAAAAGACAACCCACAATGTGGGAAAAAATCGTCACCTGCTGTTCCTCAGACAAAGGTCTACTATCTCGAATCTATAAAGAACTTAAAAAGATCAGACCTCCCAAATTGAAAGACCCAATCCAAAAATGGGCATCTGAAATAAACAGACATTTCTCAGACAAGGAAGTAGAAATAGCAAATAAATATCTGAAAAAATGTTCAACATCACTGGTCATTCGAGAGATGCAAATGAAAACAACGCTGAGATTCCACTTCACTCCAGAAAGAATGGCTGCTATCATGAAATCAACCAATAACAAATGCTGGCAGGGCTGTGGGGAAAGAGGAACCCTGCTCCACTGCTGGTGGGAGTGTAGACTGGTGCAACCACTGTGGAAATCAGTATGGAGAGACCTCAAAGAACTAGGACTGGAAGTCCCATTTGACCCCACTATTCCACTGCTGGGGATCTTCCCCAAAGAATTAAAAGAACCATACCACAGTGATATATGTGTACTCATGTTTATAGCGGCACAGTTTGTAACTGTTTGCTAGGTTAAAGACAGAAATGCTGGGCCCTGAGGGCCATGCATGACAGGTGCAGCTCCATGGAGAGTGGAGGCAGTGCCGTGCCAGTGCTCGCTGAGAACGGCCAGCAGGGCGCTGCTAAGCGCACTCACGCTCTGAGTGAAGACCACATCACACCGCCCACCCACGCAGTACCTGCAGGGCCCCGTTCCTGCTGAAGGAGGCCACGCACTGCATCAGGCGGCTCAGCTCCTCAGACACGGCTTCCACCACCTTGAACAGCACCCGCGGCACCAGCTCTTTGGAAACGGTGAACACCTGAGGGAGGAAGGGCTGAGGTGACCAAGCGATGCCTCAGGCCTGCTCTACCTGCAGCTCGTTACAAACAGAGTAACAGGGGAAACCAAGTCCATAGGTTTTCTAAGTCCTATTTTTTTTTTTTTTGGTACCGGGGATTGAGCTTGGTCCTTGTGCTTGTGCAGCAGGCGGCGAAACCACTGAGCTAAATCCCTGGCCCTTCTAAGTCCTATTTTAAAAGACCAAAGTTATGAAGGAGAAGAAGACACAAACTTGTACTTCAACTGTATTCACAGATTAATGACAAATAATTCTCTTTAAAAATATAGTATTGGCAAATACAGCTTTAAAAGGTGTAGTTGTTGTGTTCAAACTAAAACCTGTTTTGAAGATTTCTTCTTCTTTTATAAGAAAGAAACACTGCTTCTAAAGAAGAAATGAGAAAAATACCCTCCAGATAAATATTCAGCAATAATTTAAAAAATACAGAGCTGGGTGCAGCACTATGCATCTGCCATCCCAGCTACGCGCTACATGGGAGGCTGACCCAGGAGGAATTCACACCCAGAACTAGTCTCTAAAAAAAACCTCAAACGAACACACACACACACACACACACACACACACACAAAGTGGGTCTGACTGTCCTTACAATGTGACACACACCCTTACACACTGGGTTCATATGCTGAGTTCACATGCTACCCGGTTTTATTATGATCTGTACTAAATATTTCTTTTCTTTTACATACAGCATTGTTATCTTTTTTAAAAATTTATTTTATTTTATTTTTTTGGTACCGGGGATCGAACTTGGGTCCTTGCGCTTGCACAGCAGGAGGCAAAACCGCTGAGCTAAATCCCTGGCCCCGTACAGCATTATCATCAAATTTTAAAGTTTACACCTTTCATACTGAATTATATTTGGAAATTCATTGAAACACTTTGATTTATAATCATATTTTCTTTTTAATTTCCTTTTTTTGAGACTGAGCCATTAATTCCTTCGAGTATTAATTCCTTTGGATCAACCTAACATAACTTGAGCATTTAAGAAAATTCTTGGTAATTAAGATCACATGCCAAACAGTAACTATCATAAATACAATTTCACCTTCAATCATTGCGCTACAGTACAATGGGACTGAAAGCCTGATGTTGATAAACAATGTCACCGTAATTGATCATGGACACTGTGATCAGCAGCTCTCTCACGCTGCCGCCCACGCTGCCGCCAGCCCCAGACCAGTGCCCCTGCTGATGTCACCTGGCCTCTGATGTTAAAGGAAGCCAGGATGGCAACAGCATCTTTACATTTTTGATAAGCCACAAGTGAGTATTATTGCTCACAATGAAAAAGACCTACATGATAACCTCCTGCCTGTGTTAAATGATGTAGAGACTATATTTTCATAAGGAAATTTGTTTCCATTTTACTAAGAAATGAAAACTATACCATACTGTACTATTCTTCCTGCTGGAGTTGCTTCAAAATTGGACCCCAATTCAGGACCCAGGCGGCACTGTGTTTGTTTTACTTTGCTGTTCTTCTGTTCTGACCTTAGCTCTCCTTTTTTCTTTCAGTTTTCCCTGCTGGGCTCAGCGGCAGCCTAGCAAGGCCTCTGTGGATCCAGGCGGTGAGCAGAGCTGGACCCAGGCTGCTGAGGATCTGACCCAGAACCGTGCTCTGGCCCATTTTATCTGGCTTCCCATCAGCATGGGCCCCGCCACCCCGGTGCTGCCAAAGCCGTGAGCCGTAGACTGGAAGGCAGGGTGTATCTGTGTTCTGGCCAGCGAGGGAGGGGACAACACACTTTTCAAGCTAAGGGACTTCACATTCTTTAACGGGAAACACCCTCCCATTCTGCTTCCTCTTCACTGTCAAATTTTACTGAACTTAATTTTAAATATCAGAGAAAACATAATTTCAGAAAAGACTCACAGGTAAACACTACACACACACACACACACACACACACACACACACACACACACACACAGGTAAGAAGGCTGATCTGTGTTTTCTACATGCCCAAGACACACTGGGAAGTGGGGGAGGCCACTACAGAAATCATCGAATTTGCGTCTCTCTCCTCTGCTACCAGCATTCCTAGGGACATGAAGGACAGCTTACCTCTGCGTGGACAGCAATGATATTCACCAGAGCTTCTTTCAAGTAGTTTCTGACACCTGAATCGGGAGGAGGAAGAAAGGCTTTGAGTGGCAACAGAAGCTGGTGACCCTGTACCTCTGCCGCTGCTGCTCAGGGTGCTGGGGAAACAGAAAGCAAATGCCACCACTGTCCGTTTCTCCTTGACAACCGGATGGTGAAAGCACTCTTTACACACAAGTTAAAGAGAGATAAACTGAGTTTTCTTCCACTGTGTTTCGTTTCTATTGCTGTGTGCACTTTATTAACTTTTGGTCAGCTGGTCTCAAAATTAAAACTTAGACATGGCCTTCCATTTCTTCATACATACATAAGTAACAGCAGGAACTACAGAGGACAGAAGGAGAATATTTAACAAAGGAGAATTTTAGCCAGGTGTGGTGATGCACACCTGTGATCCCAGCACTCTGGGAAGCCAAGGCAGGAGAATCAAAGTTTGAGCTTAGCCTGGGCAACTTAGTGAGACCCTGTCTCAAAAATAAGCAAACAAATACATAGTTCTGGTGATATTCTTCAGTGCAAAGGCCTGAGTTCAATTCCTAGTAGTGCAGGAAAAAAGGGGGTATGTTTTATATTATAAAATGTATGCTGAACATCCACCACAGCAACTTACAGTACTCCAAAGTTAGAAGTCAGATTACACACAGAACGGCCATTTTGCTCTCGAGGGTTCCCTTTGAGAAAAAGCTCTCAAAACCACACTGAACCTGGTTCTGTAAAGCATGGTGAAAACTGTACAAAAGAAAAGGTCTCAGGTTTCAGGCCCAGGATTAATGAACACTGCTTCCCCACAGCAGCACCCGTGGGTTCCTGGGTTCAAGTTCTGAGGTCACAGCGCTGTGACCCAAACCCTGTCCCGACACCTGCTGCTCATGCCTCGTGCCCTTCTCTGCCTCCACAGGCTGCTGGGAGGACAAAGCCCTTCCTGCCTTCCCACAACTCACAGGGCTCTCTAGGGCTCTCATCATTGTCATGTGCAACCAGAGCTGTAACACACGGTCGCCTCACAGTAACTTCCAAACGCGACTTCCACAGGGAATGGAGCGCAGTGAACAGTTAAGAACGCCCTCTGGAGCTGACTGAGCACGATGGGCGAGATCCGCTCAGTGGGACACCCGGCTGTGAAATTCCAGGTGCTGACAGAAACGGCGTTGAGCACGGCCTTCTCTCGGAACAGCACCTGTGCTCCTGGCAACTCAGGAAAGCTGGGGCCAAGGCCTCCAACTTTCGTCAACATTTGGAACTGGCATTAGCAGACTCTCCATGACCGGTTCTGACTCTGTCACACACGGCGGTGCATGAACACATACCCCGTGTTCCTTGGAAGGCACCAACTTCACGTACACACTACGAGTTTCTCTGGGAGAAGCAGGTTTGGATGTTGTTAATTCTGTGCTGATGGTGAAGCTGAGAAAGCTGACTGACAAGTAATTAGAGAGACAATGACTCCTTCTGAGCAAAAGGATAGGGCAGGGAAAGGAGCTTTATGTGGGAGGTAGGACAGACAACGCAAGGAGCCTACATAAGCTAAGTGAAATGATGAACTTGGGGGCCAGAGCTAACTGGTTAACTAAGTTAGCTAACTTCCGGTCCAGAGGGGTCCCTCGGGCGGCTGCCCCTCCACACTCAGTGTCACCCCACGGCCACTGCCCCTTGTCTCGGGTCCAGCCCCTCACGTGCAGTCTAGTGGAGGAACAGCTCCTGGCTACTGATGGATCCACATGTCTAACACTCGAGGTCCCTGAAAGCAGACGCCAGCATCAGGCCAACGATGCGCTCCAGAACTATGAGCAAGGAATTCCAGTCCCTGTCCTCGGTAAGAACCAGACCCTGCCAGTGCAGCTGAAGGACGAATGTCAGAGGGGTCTTGGCTCTCATCATGGCCTAGCGGTGACGGCTGGAACTGGGAGGTGCTTTTTTGACTCTTAAAATTCCTCAATGTAAAAGAAAGGGGCTGCGTACTGACTAAAAAGCCAAAAGCTGAACTCAGATGCAAGTGAGCCATGGTCACATGCTCAGTGACCTTCTGCTCTTAGCTCAACTCCCACTGTGACCCGTATAGAAAAACCATTTCCTGGTAAGAGCCATCAGACTAAGCATTACTAATAAAACACCCTTTCAAAGAGGCAAATCCAAACTAGTCACATAATCCTACAGACACAGCAGTGAATACCAAGAATAAGTGCAAAGAACATTTTCAACCAAAAGACCATATTTCTAGTAGAACTATCGGAGAAAACTCAGGCTTCCTATGTTGGGCTGACAACAGGTTTCACATGGGTAACATCTCTTGTATGAAGCGAACAGCCTTGGAAAAGAAGGACACATTTGTATTTCTTGGAGATTTTACCTGTATGAGTGGAAGATAAGGAAATAAGTGCTCTATCCCTCACTCTCAAACTATCTTAAGGGATAAGATTTTAAGGGTAATGCTGGGAAGGCAAAGGGGAAGATGTGTGGCTCCAAGGGTGGAGAGAAATCGGGCTCTGCTCAATCCGCTGCCAAGGCAGAGAGGGCCGAAGGCCAGTGTGAGGTGGATCCCTGTGTGAGCAGCACTGCAGCTGCATGCGGAGCTCCACCACCTCCTAGAGCCCTGCCCAGGCTGGACTGAGAACCTAACCCCAAAGGTGCAAAGGCAGAAGCAGACACACCACCACCTGCCCTCCAGGGAGCCGCCCACTGTGTTACATGGCCGCCCACCCGACTGCCTGTCGGGGAGCTGTTCATTCTGTGGGCTGGCTGAGTTTTCATTCACTCGGTGCACGTTACTGCGCCTAGAGTGGACACCACTGGGCTCGCGCCGGGGCAGTCAGTCCTCCAGGAAGCACAGCAGACGGCCCTGTAGGCAGAAGACCTGGGAGCTTAGTTTTACGTCTGACCACAACTTATGGTATTTGTGTGTGTGTATTTTATGTAGTGCATATGTACAGGTGGTTGCATAAAGGAGTTTTATATTGTCTAAAAAAACGTTGTACTCCAGTTTAAAATAATTTGTGAAACATACAGCTGCAGTCTTCACTTTGGGACATCCTTAGCTGGCTGAAGAACAGAACTGGGGCAGGGGTAGCGAGAGGCAGGGCAGAGCACTGGAGCTGGGCGGAAGCCCTGCCTGGGACACTGAGGAGCTCTCCTCGGTCTTCCCAGTTCACAGTTTCATCCTCTTCTCTCCCCCGGTCACTGCCTGGGAGCAGCAGCTCCCAAGGCACCCAGTATGCAGAGGCTTCCACACCTGGTCTTGTGATGCTACGCTCTGACAGGCCTTGGTGTTCACCACCTGGGGAATTCTGCCTTAAAAGCTGGAAATCTCACAGCGAGCAGATGCCCATTCTTGAATGCCTGTACCCGAAGCCAGGTCCCGGTGGGCACCTGGCCGGAAACAGCACTGGCCAGCTAGCGTGTCGCAAGGTGTTTCACATGCTGGACAGAGGACAGCACACTCAGGCCGCCTGAACACAGCTCCACACCCACAGATTTAATCAACAGCGGATTACAAATGCCAGAAGAATCTGCATCCTACTGAACACGAACAGACACTGTCTCGCCGTTCTTCAGTGTAACAGCTCTCTGTTCAGAAGTACGGGGCACAGTGTGCCCTTCCACACAAAGGACTGGCACATCCCGGGGGGCAGGTCCTTGAGCCAAGACACAAAGGGAGGGCTGCGTGCAGAAGCCAGGCCCCGAGACTGTGTGAGGTGAGGCCACACTGGGGCTTGGGGACGAGGTGCGGGGCCCCGCCTGTGGCCTCCACATGGGCACTGATGGCAGCACAGCCTCCTCCGTCAGCGAGGGCCTGGATGGAGACAGACAGACGGACGATGCTGGGCGAGTCACTGAGGACGTGGGCTGCCAGAGCACGGGCCACCCCTTCCAGTGAATGGCCAGGGTGTGCAGGCAGGGAGATACACACACCGGCAACTCCAGAGGAGCTCGGCGGAGGGGCTGGCAGCCCGGAATGTGACTCAGGGCTGGGTCTGGACTGGGATTGTGGGGTCACACGGAAGGTAATTTTGCTGGTGTTGGTGCTGCTCTTCCCACTGCATTTCATCCTAATGTTATGAACTTTAATGACGGATGTTACTTTTACATCCACTGAGGTGACAGAAAAGACACGTGGGCTCCAAACACTAGCTCAGCT
Organism: Heterocephalus glaber; assembly: GCF_053883595.1. Classification (NCBI taxonomy): domain Eukaryota; kingdom Metazoa; phylum Chordata; class Mammalia; order Rodentia; family Bathyergidae; genus Heterocephalus; species Heterocephalus glaber. The sequence continues at coordinate 1,792,842 of NW_028258315.1, forward strand.
ACAAACCAATTTGGGGACCTCAGACCGCTTAGGTCCATGAAAAATGGAGACGGCTGCACCTTCCGGACAAAGATGCAGTCAAGCACGTTCAGGCCACTCTCTTCCTTGTTTGTGGATCTGTCACGGCTGGGCACTGCTGGGTGGTGCTGTATGAAAGAACAACTACAACCCGTACCCCCAGAGCTGGGAGCTCAGAGGGAGGGCACTGTGTCCAGTCTCAAGCCGGACATACAAGGGTGCTTTTTTTTTTTAGATAAATCATAAATCATCAGCCAAAAGGCACGACGACCAGAAAACTACACAAATTTCGTTCTGAAGCTTGTGGTCTGTGTGTGCTCAATGAAACCCACCAGGACCAGCACAAATTGTCAGTAAATTGTAAACTGCAGGGTTCTTTTGGTGGCATAGGCACTGCTAAGCCCTGAATCTGCGTGTGAGACACGAGGACAGCAGTCAACCGTGACCACGGCGTGGTGTCCCCAGGAGACGTGTCTTCCACAGTTCTCTCCTGATCTGGAGGTGCACGGAGCTCTGGAGTGGACTCTGGCTTCACACTCTGCCCTGGCTTTGATGAGAACGGTGACGGCTACGTGCAAGTGACAGACAGGGCCACTGTGCTCCTGGGGTGATGTCCAAGCCAGGAGCCGGGCAGAGCGCCAGTGGACAGGCAGAACTGAGCAGTGACCGCAAATGCGTGGACACTAAGCAGTCAGTCTGCAGGACGAGGTTCAGAACTGCTCTGATGTGTCGCTCTCTCCTAGCAAATCCGAGGACATTTAGCTGGACGGCGCTAGGAGGAGGAGGCCGAGGAGACACGGGCAGATGGCGGGCGCCGTGCAGGTGGAAGGGCCACCGACCCGAGCCCTGCAGGGCCACACGCCTTCTCCCACCACAGCAGCTGCGCCTTCACCCAGGTGTGTCCTGCCCTCCCAGTCTGACTCCACAAATGCCCCAGGCTCTCCTTACCTCCGGATCCCCGGATGCTGTCCCACTGGCTGGCGTGCAGAAGTTCAGAAAACGTTCATGAATGAATGAATACAGGGAGACAAAGACGGGGCTTGTCTTGCTCACTACTAAAATGCTTAGGCAGAACCATGTAAACAAACTGTTGGCGGAAAACTTACTCTGCAAAACTGTGCAGCATCGGCCCTGCAATGACACTGGGCCCTGCTGGAAGTCCAAGTAACCGCTCTGACAGTGCATCTCTTACTCTGACTGGTGCAGGGAAGCAATGGCGCTTTGAGAGGAAGCATCAGGATTGATTTTTAAAACATAATCCAAGTAAGGGAATATACAGAATAGAATGTTGCTGGAGCTAAATCTAGTTGCCTTCCAATTGCATTATTTTTCTAGCTATGTTCTTGAGAGGATTTTCAAATAATAAACCATTAATGTGTTTGCTGAATGGCCACGATGTGTTGGACAGTTGGGAATGTGCCCACACACGTTATGTCAGGACAGAGTGAGCGTGCACTAAGTGCACTGGGAGCCCTGAGTCTCAGCTTGCATTCCAACAGCAGGCCACAAAAAGCCACACGTTACACACACGATTAGGAAGGAGCAGGCCAGGTGTCGTGGCACGTCTCTAATCCTAGCACTTGGGAGGCTGAGGCAGGAAGACTGCTGTGAGTTCAAGGCCAGCCTGAACTATATCTTGAGACATTGCCTCAAAAAAAGGAAAACATGGAAGGTGCACCCAGAAAAAAATAAGGCAAACTGACTCACTTCTTAAAGTTACAGAAAAGTGCTCCATTATCGTGATGTAGTAATTAAGTAAGTAGTGTTTTCAAAATGTGACTCTTAGATGAATGCCAGAACTTTCCATGTTATTTAGCCGAGGGACTGAGAAACAGCTTCTAAGCATCTGCAGCGCCTCCTCTGAATGTGAAATCGGAATGTGTCACGATATCTGACACAGACATGTCCCCTCCCACACCAGCAACCCCAACTACACTTAATCTAGGGCCCCGGGTGGAAATTCCCCAAGGAGTAAACAAAGCTCATCTCCGCTCCGAGTAGGGCTTACAGGCTGCTTCTTGCACAGTGGGCTTCCTGTAAGCCGGCGGCACAACTAACATCTCCACCAACCAAGAGCCTGTTCTTGGGATCGAAGCCTTCCTGCTTGGTTTCACTGCCAGTTTCTTCTCTGTGATTTCAGAATAGGTACACTATTAAAAATATTTATTACTGATCCATGCCAGAAACTGTTCCAGATGCTGGGGCTGGGGCAGTGACTAAACCAGCACACGCTGACAGGCTCACACGTAAGTGGGCACACACCAGACTTAGCACGCAGAGGAGAGGAAGGAGCCTGAAACCATCCCTCAACAGCACATGACGGTAACTGTGAGATATAAACCTGTCCAGGCAAACAGTAAAACCTGCACTGGCAAAGACAGGGCTTCCGTCTGAGACTCCTCAGTCCCGTTTGTGAAAGGAGTCAGGGGCCCCCGTGCCAGCTCCCTGGTAGTAACTCCTGGCCGCAGCTCCTCAGAGATAATGCACAGCTGCACGGGGATGACCGGGGCTTACATCTTGGAAATGAGCTAAGTCATTTAAGTGTCAGATTTTCTTTAATGTGGGGAAGATGTTTTATAAATTAAACATAGATTTGATTCTTATTAATTTGGACAAGTTGCTACGCAGACTGCTACAGAGAAACATCCACATGAAAGAACAGAAGATGGAACATTTTGGATTGATTTGGACTGTAATTTGCTCTTAGTTTTCTATCTTGAAAATTAAAAATTAAATGCCCACTGAAAAAAAATTAAAAACACAGGAATTTGTTTATGTAATGAAAACCAAAGTCCAAAAAAATGTTTCCTTCATCCTTTCCCCCAGGGTAACCACAACTGACAGTTTTGCATACATTCTTTCCATTTTTACCTAGGGATGCATGTCTTTTCTAAAAAGTGAGATTACACTATGTATTCTAACTCGAAACTTGATCATTTTACTCCATAATCTATCACAGCTATTCTTTTATTTTTAAAAGACTGCTTTGGGGGCAGTGTTGGTTCTTAGCAATGAGAGACGCCCCAGTGACCCTGCTTCCCCAGCAGAGCCTCCCCGCTGCCGTCCCTCACCAGAGCAGCAGGTCACCATCGCCCCAAGTGCACAGCTTGGTCAGGGTGCACTCGGGGTCCTGCTCCCAGGTCTAACCAAGCGCCGTGTGCGGCATTACCCAGCACCACGGCATCACGGGAGGACTTCCACTGCCTAGCATCTCTGTGCGCCCTCTCTGCTTCTGCATCCCGCCCTCTCCTCTGATCTCCTCGCTCTCTCCAGCTCTGCCTTTTCCCGAACCACACAGCTGGAAACACACAGCAGGCAGCCTTTTCAGCATGGCTCCTTTCTCTCAGTGACACACACTGAAGATCTCGCCCTGTTTTTCCACAGCTCCACAGCTGGTCTCTTCAGCGCTCAGTTCCGCCAGGGTCTGGATACAGCAGGGCACCGTCTGTCCCCTCCTGAAGGCCGCCTTCGCTGCTCACACATCTTGGTGCCGTGAATAAAGCTGCCATCAGCACCCACATGCAAGTGGTGGGAACCTGTTTTTAGCTCCTTTGGGTAGACTCCAATGATGTTACTGCTGAGTCTTACGGTCTGTATGTTTAGGTCTGCAAGAACCCGCCTTCCAGGGTGGATGTAGCCTTCTGCATCCATGGCAGTGAACGTGAGGTGCTGTGGCTTCCGTTCTCCTCGGCACTGCTGTCGGCAGCTTTCTAGACCTGTTCCTCCTTCCTGTCAGATGTGGAGTGTATCTCATGGCTTTGCAATTCCCTTACGACGCCTGAGGTGTTGAGCCACCGTTCCTAGGCTGGTTTGTCACCTGTAGACCTTCGCTGGCAGCCATCTGTGAAGTCTTCAGCCCACTTTTACTCGGGCTGTTTGTTTTCCATGCACCCGTATCTGCCTTATAATTCCCAATGGCTCCTACTGCTTTCTAGTGTGGACACACCATAATTTATTTAACTATTCTCCTATTACTGGGTAGTTTCACTGCCTTTCCTACTCAGCACTGTAAGTGATGCTTCAATGCACAGATCCATGTCTTCTAGCAGAATGATTTATTTAAAATCTCCCTGGAAATGGAATTGCTGAGTATAAAGGCTTTCAGTTTTGATAGGTCCTGCCAAACTGTCATTCAAAAGCGCACATAAAACTATATTCTTACTTCTTCATTTTTAAAAATTTTAATTTGGATTCTCTGATTATTGTAGATATTAGTGCCCCAATCTGCTTCTCCTCAACTATGACATCTCAGGAGAAACATAAACAGCTATTTGACAAAAAATTTTCACTAAAAAAATAAAATTCTAGGCAAAATAAAAAAGGTAGAAGGAAATGTATGAAAAGCCACACAAGATGTACACTTAACCTGACTGTATAAGGCACCTGAAAAAGCTGGAGAGGAAGAAAACAGCGCGTCACAGAAAACAACCCCATGCCAAGAAGGTACCCTTTCCACGAAGAGCTTCCGGGTGCAGCAGCCGGGACACCTCCCATCGGCGCGCCGCGCCAGGCAGTCCCCCTCAGGCTGTTTTCAGAGTGACACCCTGCAGTCTGTGCTACAAGAAATCGGACTGGAAACTCTGGAGCGGCTGCCTACTTCATAAACCACATTTCCTGTTTATAACCCCTGTGCCCTACATCAGTTATCACTCCTGGTCTACTGACAAAAATAGACTGAAAAATACTATAAATATCCCACTGTGTACTTTTTTATTGTCAAACTGAAACAATACATGAAGGAACTTCAGGTTTTTTTCAAATATATTATCTATTTAATTATACTCTGAAGAAATAAAGATAACTGCCCACTTAAGAAAAAAAAGAAAAAAAAAGATAACCAGAAACTGTATCAATACTGGCAAACCAGAGAGAAAGCCCTAAATATCCTGTGACAAAATCAGCTTTTGTTGGAAAAGAGAAAGTGTTCTCAATCCCAGGACTTCATGTTTTAGGACACACATTCCCAAATCCATGTCTTCTGCCATATAATCGATTTTTAAAATGTATATTCAAGAGAGGAAAACCTTTGCATGTTCTGTTTGGATAACTTCAGACTAGACAATATTCTGGGTTTTCTTCCCCTGGTACAGGGTGTCAAACTCAGGACCCTGTGGCTTGTGAGGCAGGCACCATATACCTTATTCTGTTTTCTTTTTTTTTTTGTACTGGGGATCGAACTCTGGACCTTGTGCTTTCGAGGCAGGCGGCAGCACCACTGAGCTAAATCCCCGGCCCTTACTCTGTTTTCTATCTGAGAAGGCTTAAAATTTTTTTTTAATTTTTGTTTTAATTAATATTATCTCATACTGATCAATATGATCAACCTGAATAGGAAAACTCAATTCTTTTGATAATACAAAACATCACCAGCAGTGAAAATAGTAGGGAATTGATTTCAGGGATTTCCCCCTATATGATAGGAAGGATTATGTTCACGGGAGTTTAGCTCTCATAAATTTCATAGACAAACAGCTTTCAAGATTTAACTCTAGGAAGGGGACACAGCACCTGTGGCCCTGCACTTTAAAGCTGGTGTGTAAAGCAGGGCACAGGTGACCCCACTGTACAGTGCACAGAGCCCTGCACACACGCAGTCAGTTCCATCACACGCGTGACACACTGAAGTTAGACTTAGCCAGAAAGTTAACCCTAAGGGACAAAGTAAGTTCACTTGTACCGTTTTCTTATCAGAAGTCAACATGCTGAGCAGACAGGTTTGTCCTGGGTATGCAGAGGAGTCCATTCGGTTTAGTGATGCTCTGGACAGCACGTTCACATGCGGTTTGGAGTAACTATTCCACTTCCAAAATCTCAAGATTAATAAATATGAATGGTTCCAGTGAAACTGAAACCAATTAATGCCTAGGAAGGAAGCAGGGTGGCGACACCGGTGAGGAGCTGGTGACTCTGGGACAGCGAGGACTGCTGGAAGCACCTGCGCCGCAGCAGCCTGAGCACAGAGCCAGCGTGGGGCGCCCGGCCAGGAGCCCAGGAAAAGGCATTAGGTACAGTCATCAGGCGCAACAGATGGCTCCACGGCAATTCAAAACAACGCGGTCACTTCCAGTTTCAGCCTCTAAAGTAAAAGGAAGCCCTGGGAATTGACACAGCAAGAAATCCAGGCCTAAAGATACCTGCCACACATCTGTTCCCGGTACCGAAACCACCGAGTGCTGGGTCTGCACCCCCTGAAACCCACACCACTGAAGGAAGGGGCCAAGGAGACCAGGAGGGACGCCGGCCCTCAGCACCTGCACCCACAGCGGCGCTGCCTGCTCAGAAGTGGCTGCTGAGGTGACTGCCAGCACGGGCACTGGCTGGGCAGCAAGGGCAGGGCGCGGACAGAAACAGCGCCCCACGTCATCCACAGGGTTTGGTTTCTCTGACTCTAGAACCAAGCCTTCATCCAGATATGTCAGTTCCACACCGCGTGCTACTGCCCTGGAGAACTTCATTAACCACTGCTCAGCCGCTTACCCCTTGCTGGATCTCCCCGTCCAGGTGCCACCCGCTTGGGCACAGGCCCATGTGATCCCTGCCCCACACAGAGGCACCTTCCCCTGCCGATGGGACCAAGGGTGGCCAGGGCAGGTGCCCGACACCAGGCGCACAAATAAATCAAAGGCAGGTGAATGCTGAGCCCTCTTCACACATGTGCATTCCATAACATGTACAAATACATTAAGGCTGTAACATAAACAAGTGCATAACCTCTGTGAATATGAATCCTAACATTAACGGCTTCTGCATGTTATAGAACACACATAACAAATTTATAAAACCTAACAAATACACATGGAGATAACATAATCTACACATTGTACATAAGAAAAACAAATCAGAAAGTGAAGAGGTACACAGGGAATAAACACTGTTTTATTAGTTCACACAAGGTAAGTTATGCCGTTAGAAAGCCACAGACAGCAGCAGCGCGAAGCAGCGCCAGCGTGTGTCTTGGGCTCGGGCACGGCCTCCCCTCACGCCTGCTCCAGTGGTGGGTGGTGGCAGAGCAGAAGAGCCAGGCGAGGTGCGAGCCAGTGCTGTTCTCCCGGCTGGGCTGTGCCAGGCAGTCCCGGCCACCGGCCACTGCACAGCAGCAGAGCATCTCCTGGGAGGACAGGAGGAGAGGGGAAGGGAGCAGGACTCAGTCCAGAACTGCGTGTGGTACAGCTTCAGATTTAACAGCATCAAGTGCGCATCAGAACTGAGATGAAGAGATGTGAAGGTCTGATTCTAAGTTCACTTCACTTTGACACTTGGATTTAATGGCTTCTGTGGCCGAGAAACAAAGAAATGCAGATGCACTGCAATGGGAGGTAACAGGCTGCACTCAGGAGATCATTCCACTCCATCCCCAGGGCCTGTAAGCTTGCAGATCTGAGTTTTTCCTCCACTCTTAAAATTAAGATGAACGTACGAGAGTAAGCTGCACCAACTCCCGTGTGTACACCTCAATGGTTGTGCACACTGCACTCAGGTGGGTGAATGTACACAGAAGTAACAGCAGCCACACGAGGATCCAGACCAGTCACCCACCACGCTCTCTGCGTGACTCCCTAGGGGAAAGGAAGCCGCCACCCGGCCCGGCCTCCCAGGTACCTCCATGGCAGATGCAGGCCTCGGGCCCTCTGGTGGCTTCCTCTCAATACTCCGCGGGAAGAACTCGGGCTGCCACCTGGGCGCAGTGCGCTCCTTCCCCCTGCTGTAACTGGCCTCCTGTGGACCTGCCTCCAATCCTGGCTACTTCAAGTGAAGCTGCTACAAGTGCAGTCACAGCTGCAGTCTGTGGGCACAGCACCCCTTTCTCCTAGGCAATCTCCAGACTGGAAACAGCCATGCATACGGGCGGGTTTCCAGGGGCTGGCAGCAGGGCGGGAGGACAGCAGGTCTCGCTGGAGCCCCTCTGTCCAGAGCCGTTAGTGCCGCTGCTCCGGGCACCTGTGCACAGTGGTACTGGCCTCGTTTCAGACAACACTACCTGGGGTTCCGAGTCCCTCTTCCTAGCAGGACATGAAAAAGTAAGCCACAGTACAAACAGAAAAAGAGAGGAAAACAAGGTCCAAGAATACACACTGATTTTGCTTTTCATTAATGCGACCCAACCGTAGAGTACAAGATTATCAATTTCTTCCATACCCCACATATTTAAAGTCTGTGAAGGCAGTGCTTAAAAATGTCATAAAATCCTTCAATGCACAAAGTTGCTAAGAGTGACGCACATTCTACACATCATTCTTACAGTCCCCGTTACTGTAATCGTAGGCTGTCATACCATCCGCAACCAGAAATGACAGCAATTTTAAAAAAGAGGACAGGTTTTTCAAGTATATCATATTTATGAATTTACTTTGTTTGTCACTCAAACATTTTCATCATTAGCATGATATTATCAAAAATTAAGCTAAATTGATCCAAAAAAGAATTCATTCCCCAAGTAAATATCCTGTACATGGAAAGATTCTATGAGCATTGTCTGGTTTGCTCCAACAGACGGGAGCTACTTCGTGGGCATCTCGTGGCCCAAACACAGCCCAGCCTCAGGCGGCTGACCCAAGTTTCCGCCCCTGGACCGTCTGTCTCCACAGCAGGAGGCTCAGGTGCAGAAGTAGCTTGCGGCTAGAAGTGATCAGAAAGCAAAGAGGTTCCAGGTTTGCCAGACAAAGGCTCCCTCGTGGCCTTAACTGCATTTCATCTGGACGTCAGTTTCCTCGACTGAAGACCGAGGGCTATGTTGGGCCTCTCCGCCCGTCAGGCCTGTGAGCTTCCCTTTTCTTGTGGACTCCTAAGAAACGGTCAGCTCCACGTCCAGAATAAACAGTCCTCTAAGCGGCTATCTACTAAGCTGCCCGAAACGCATTTTGAGATTGGCTTGCAGGAGAAGGTGCTAGGGAAGTCAGACATAATTCATGAACACCCCTCCCCGAGCGTGTCCGTCCCTGAGACTCCGTACTGGCGCTGGGCGGGTGCCGCCGTTTCTGACCTCCAGGAAAAAGACGAAGCCCACACAGCACTGCAGCAGGCCTTGTGCTCTCAGCAGGCTCCCAGGAGCCTGACTGAAGCTCTGCACCTTCCTTACTCCCTGCACAGGGCTGAGCTCCTGGGATGTCCGTGCTCTGTCAGCGCCTCGTGGCTCCAAGACACTTCCATCTGGAGCAGCAGCTCATGGGGCAGAGGTGAGGGGCGGTCCTGGACAAAGAACCAGCAAGAGCCCTGGGTGGGCCCATGGGGTCCTGGGACAGGCGGCATAGGCAGGGAAGAAAGGGACGCAGGGGCAAGCGAGGGAAGAGCCCTTGGAGATGTTTTGAAGGGGGAAGTTACAGAAACCAGGACCAGACTTGTGCATAAAAAACACTTAAAAGACAGTGACAACAATGGAGACTCACTCTACCAGTTCTTAAAACTTTTCTTTCAGTTCTAGCCACAATAAAAGCACCTGAATGACATTGCTTTTCCTGAAACTATGAAAGTATTGTCTTTTATAAAACACCATGCCAGAGACAATTGTAACTTTGTTATGGTAGAAAGGAAAGGACACTTGAAATACACATTTTTCAGTTCAGCTCTTGGAATTACTTTTCATTTGCCCAAAGTTAGCAGTTAGGAACTGTAACTTATTTCTACCTCACCCCATCTCCAGAAACACAAAGAAAAGCAAAGAAATTTAAAAACAACCCAAGCTAGGAAGGTAAGTTGGGGGATGTGGGGATGAAAGTAAGAAAAAATAAGACCACAGTGTATCCCACACCTGTGTCCTATGTGAGGTCTCCGATCGTCCCTGCTGCTCTCTCCACAGTCAGAGGGGTGCCGCTCCAGGGCCTGTGAGAGTGGCTGGGAGCTGAGCCCAGCCAGTGGGCCTCTGGGCGTGCTAGGGTGCGGCACCAAGTCCTGCAGAGAGGCAGCTGGCACGACATGCGGAGGCCATGTCCCTGCACGGGGCCCTGCACGTACCTGGGCTGACCACAGCGGCTTCCGGGGTTCCTGCGGGCAGCCCACCTGGCCAGTGTCACTGTTGTTATTTTAATGCCTTAGATCCTGTCCACCAGGGGCTAAACCATCAAGGCAAGTTTCGTGCTGACTTAAAATGTGCAAGGACGTCCAAAGAGAATATGTGGAAATCATCCGAAGCTCAGCTTTCTGTTGTGAGGTGTGTTATAAAGCACAGGGAAAGCACAGGTGCTGTCAGTTTCCAGCTCAAGGTAACCACGCAGAGCATCACCGTCCAGCCCAGGGCACCACCCAGGCCTGGATCCCCAGGGTTCCCCACCCTCACCTCTCAGGCACCACACTGAGGCACCAGGGAGCCCACAGCTGGGTCAGCGCCAGCCACCTCCCTGAATAGCACTCCGAGGACAGAAACCTCCAGACGTGAATAAAGGCTTCTGCCTTGGGGGCAGTATGGGGTGAGGATAAGGTAGCTCCTAGTTAGGCTGATTCTCTTGCGGCATTTGCTGCAAACCTTCAGTGTTCCCCAGCCCCGAGGGGCTCCCAAGTAAGCACACCGAGTGCGAGTGCAGTGGCCGCCTGACCTCGGTCCCTCTGCTCAGCTGCAGCCACGGCTCCAGGGGCCCCACGCCTGACACCAAAACAACAGCAGAGCCTCCAACAGCCTTCGAAAGCTTCCAGACTCAACCGGTTAGGAGAAATCCCACTAAACTTAGGGCTAACATTAACACAAAGGTAACGAAACAATAATCCAACACTCGGGGTGGAGAAAAGAGTGCACAATGGTGGAGCATCTTCACGGCTATTTATTACTTCGGTGTGTGCGCCACACACAGCGGTGTACAGTATGAACACCAATTTCGGAACGAGCCTCTCAGATCTAAAATCAGACAGACACAATCAGGTAAAGTGAGGGGGAAACCCCTAACACTTTCCACGGCACCTCAGCAATGTAAGTTCCATAGAATCACAATACACACAGAAAACAGCCCAGAACACATGTGCGCTTTTTCTAAGCCCTCGCTGCCTGGAAGAGCCACCCAGAGGTCAGCGCCTGTCGGGACAGCGCGTGGCCTTCCGAGCACGGGGGACGGCAATGCGGGGATGTGGGGACCGGCGGGTGACACAACTGTGCCTAGCACAGGCCATCCAAATGCAAAGCAGACTTCCGGATGAGACAGACTGAGAGGGAGATTGCAAAGAGCCGGGGTAGACGGGGACAGAGGCACAGCGTGGAAAGACAGAGGCGGAGGCGGAATGCAGATGTGCACGTTTTAGGTCCTCTCCTTCCCTTTGACGGCTGATTCCAAGGGACAATGATCATGGGAGGCGGTGTCCGCGACATCAGAGCAGACACAGAGAGGCTGAGCTCCAGGACCAAAGCCCACTCCAAGGGGCCCTGCTGCCAGGGAGGGCGCAACCTGACCATGAAAAATCCAGCAGCAAGAACACTGCCATGAGTTGAAATTCACCAAATACACATCACGAGCTCTTAAAAGTAATCTAAAAATAAAATATCTTGTTGACGACTTTTGAAAAACACTAGGGAACCAACTCATTCTGAAAACAAAGACTCAAGCATTTCTTCCTATCTTTCAAGTATGAAGAACTGTACTTAGGAATAACCAGAAATAGTTGTTGAAAAAAATTAAACTTAGTGTTCCAGCTAGAAATCATTAGTTTGCAATCCCTAATAAGAAATAGATCATGGGAAAAATTATTAGTGGGGCCAATACATAGAAAGTTTATGGTGAACTCTGAAAGGGGAGACCAAGCTGATAATATCTGAATTTCATTTTCAACCTTAACACCACAAACAGAAAGAACAGGAAACATTATTTGGTCCCAGTGGAAGGAAACATACATGAAAACAAAATCAAACCTAACATTGATAAATGCTTCTTTATTTAACCACACGTTTAGAGGGAAAGACAAAGGACAGAGGGACACGCTAAATGGCACCATGAGGAAGAATCTGAAAATTTCGGAATGTGAGAAAATCTACAGAACAAAGAACCTGATTTATTCACCAAAAACACGGGACCCTAAAGAGTCAAAAAACAAGCAAGCAAGCAAGCGAACAAGACACACATTAACCAAAAGAAAAGAAAGGCAGAGGCGGACAATGAAGCCCATAGAGCAAACCTAATTGTCTAACAACAAGACTTTGAACAGCAACTGAGCGTTTGATGAAATTTAGGAATTATTGCTCACTCCTTTCTAAATCTGGTAATGATATTATAACTGATTATGTTTCTTTAAAAAAAGTCAGTCCTTATCTGACTTGTTTAGGGATAAAATGATCTAATAATGTGGGATTTACTTCACATCAATAGCTGCAGGTGAGTGGGAGCCCAGAGGTACAGATGAAGCTGCGGTACAGACTGGCTGGGTTGTAACTGCTTAGAGGCCGACAGGTCAGCCACGATTTTTATACTGTTCTGTTTCGGTATATGTCTGAAAATTTCTATAATAAAAAGTTTTTAAAATGACTTAATCTGTTTGCCTGCACAACAAATAGGATGTTCAGCTATCCTGATGACAAATAGCATAGTTTACAGCCAGCAATTTAATACATAATCAAATAAATACTTCAGCCGATAAGACATGCAATGAAGAAAATATGTGGGCTACGGGCCATTTCAAAGTTAATAAATTTCACATTTAAGTCCATTAGAGCCAAAATTTAGCTTTATTAAAAAATGCTTGGCAGACAAAGAAATTATAACCAAATGTCCAAAGTACTGTTGAAGTGGTTCAACAGCATGACTCTAGTATTTTAAATGCTTATTTAAAAAAACCCGAGGCATTGAAAAAAATGACCTTAAATAATGAAACTGGGATTTAAAATACAGTGGACCCTTGACTTATGAACTCTATCAGTTCCTGAGGGCTGGTTGTAACTCAAGTTGGTTTTAAGTCAATACAGTTGAGATCCGGATGTTTACCTGGGAACACACCATAGATAACAAGAGGCAGATGAATCTTTCATTAACCTAATTAACCCAAGTTGTTCGTATGTCAGGCTGGTTGTAACTTGAGTGTCCACTATAAGATGACTGGCATAATGATCTTCCTTTAGGAAACAAAATTCCTCTGCTTGTAAATAGACCAAACAGGAGATCATTACACTCTATCTCACAATACTTTTGAAATGAAACCAAGAACACTCCCAGGAGTTATAAAAGCTCTTCCTTTAGAGCTCAGTAAAGGAAGAGATTATCAACGTGGACATTTCCTCAAAGATGAAGTCCACCCAGCTGGCGTCTATTCTGATGGACAGCAGAATTCCTACAGCACTCAGCTGCTCCAGACCAGAGCCCAGGAGCAGGTGAGGGCGGCCGGGGATAGGATGGCGCTCCGGGTGTGAACACACAGTCCATCTTCAGCCAGCACGCAGACTGAGAAGGGCCGGCCAAGGGCAGAAAGGCGATGTTCATGACGGTACCCAAAAGTCCACATGGCCCAATGTTCAGAAGAATTGTGGAAAGGCAGAGCTGGATTTAGATCTTTGATGTTCCAGGTAGCTTACAACATTCTTTTAAATTCCTTTTAAATAGGCGGTCTACATGTTATTTTTATAACTGTCATCCTATTCAATCAACCAAAGTTCCCTTCTTTGACATTTATTGAATAAAAAAATAGTTGACTCGATGTGACATCCTGTTGAAAATGTCTACTAATCTCAAAAACTGAACCACAAATTGATAGTTTAATTGCTGTTTATTCCTCTACCATCTCCGGCTTCTTGGAGAAGCCCTCCCAAGATATTTCTCATGAACCAATCAACTAATTACTGATCAGAGCTGTTGCCAGACACATGCTCACGCCAGTGCTGTGCTACTGATGGACACAGAGCGAACACGGACCTGGGCCAGGCTAGGATGCAGTGTGGACATACAGGACAGGACGTCCCGTGTGCGGACTGGCAATCATTGGTGCAGACTGAGTACTGGTGACAGCAACAGATGGTATTAACGGACAAGGCTGGAGAGCGCAGTGGGGGTCACCCTGACTGGAACAGAAACCTCCCGCAGCCCTGGAGGCTGGGGAGGGGGTCCCTGCATGCATTTTAGAGCCAAGCCGGCAGTCTGAGGCGGGTGGGCTGGACTAGCAGCCCAGTGAGAGACGGACGGACGGCAGCTGGCCCGCATACAGGCTCCACAGCCCTGGGAACACTGCCCTGCCCACTGCATCTCACTAACTCTCCACAAAGTTCTGGAGATTTTCCTACAGTTGTTACAGTTTAACGACTGATCAGATGAATGTGCAAAGGGAGGTGATAGCTTCAAGATCTAAGGAGGCAAGGAGCCACCACCAGACAGTTTTGCACAAAAAGATCTACAGGAGTTAAAATCACAGAACAGGGAGAAGAGAAAAGTGCTGAAAGAGGCCCGCGTACTGCAGCCAGCAGAGGCACTCTTCACAGGCAGTGGAAATCGATTTTTAGTAACTGCAAAGAATGATGATGATTTGTAACAAAAAACCGAAAACAAACACGGCAAGTCTGCTACGGTACTCTTTACCAAAGCATCTGCTCTGCACACACACAGGACCTCCCCCCACTATCCCAGTCAACAGCAAATGAACAAGTTAGCCACACAGAAAGACGTGGCCTGCGCGGGTGAAGATCCTAGCCCGAACAGGCAGCACTGCAGGAGCTTCCTCCGGCGAAGGCAGAAGGGCGCTCCAGGCCGCCCGGCCCTCACGGGAGCTGAGGGTGCAGGAGCGCTACTGACTCCCGTAAACCACGGGGCTCAGCCCCCACACAGCAGGCTCGGCTCCTCTGCTTACAGAACCCAGAAAGTGAGACCCGACAACCTGAAAAGCTGCACTGTCGCCCAGAGCAGCCTCGGAGATGGCGGCTGAATTCAGGAGTAAGGACCAGGCAGGAGTCTCCGAGGGGCAACGTGTCCGGCTGTCGGCTGTTCACAAGGAAGTGAACACTGGCAGGCTCCGGGAGCAGATTTCTTGGAAGTCTGACCATTTTTTTTAACATTCATAACTTTTATTTATTTGATTATAACTATCTGCCCTCTGCAGGTATCCAGACCTACTTTCTTTTTTTAAAAATGTGGACACGTTAAAAACAGCTGTTAGAAGCGTCCCTGATCTCTCTATCCTGACGACCTCGTTTTCGGGCAGTTTGGGTCTGAGGCCAGATGTGAGCGAGACTCCGCAGCCAGGAAGCAGCCACGAGGCAGCTCAGGCGCCTGCCGGATTCGCAGGAGCCCCGCAGCCCCAGCCGCACCGCTCTCCCGCACGCGAGGCCGGCCCCTTTGCCTCCGGATGCGAAGCTGTACTCACAAATGCTCCTCCGAGATTTACAGGGTGACTTCTCATTACACCTCTGCGTTTGTATGCTTTTCCCAGGGACCCAGTTTTTACTGTCTGGCTTCTCCTCGCTGAATCTGGGGTAAAATCTGTATACAGTGAGAACGACATCTGAGAGCAAGCCAGCGGGACGCACGGCACGTGCACCGCAGAACTGCTGGGGGACTGGACGCCGAGCAGCCCGCCCGCCCTGCCAGTCCTCCCCCGCCCGCCACCTCGGTCCCCAGCACCCGCCCTAGCCGGTCACCAGGATTCGTCAGCGTCCTGACACTGCACTGAGACGACTTCACAGTGGGTACACTCCTTTGTGTTTGGCTTTGTTTGCTTAAACGTGGTGCTTTAAAAATCCGCCCACATCATGAGTTATCAGTCACATCGAGGACGAGTACTCCCCTCCCCGGTGCGGACACCACCTGCCAAATGACCATACTGCAGCCCGACACGTCCTCTTCTCCATGGACATTTAGACTGGCTCCAGTTTGGAACTATTATACAAGTTATGACTGAAAAACACAGTGAGTGCTTAAATTTAAAAAATTGTAACAGTGAAAGATACACTGCCATCAATCCCCCTCGAAATACTCCCCTCCTTCAAGCGGACTTTTTTCATTGTTCTTGCCACTTTCTGAAGCAGCTCTGGAAGTTCTTAAATTGAGATGTCGCAGCTTCCTTCGTGTCCCGAATCCAATCAAAATACCTGCTTTCCAGGCTCATTCTGACTTAGGGAAGAGCCAGAGCTGCACAGTGCGGATCAGGGAGCAAAGTGCAGGAGGACATAGCATGTCCTCACTCGCTGCCTTCCCATCGATGGGACTCAGCAGCAGCGTTCATTGTTATTTCTGATCCCACCTTGTAAAAGCATCAAAAGAGATTTCCAGAACTGCTTCAGAAAATGTCAAAAATGATGGGATAGGTGTGTTTAAGTGAGGGAAAGTACAATGAGGGAATAATGGTAATTTGTCTTTTACTATAAAAAACTTAAAAAATTTAAACTTTCATTCACCTTACTTTCTAATCTCCTTTGTAAATGCCATTGTCATGACCCTGCAGTATAAGTTGAACTGTACATATACTGTTTATTTCTCCTGGGAAAATACCTACAAGTAGCACTGGTGGGTCATGGGGAGATTCACATTTAACTCCGTAAGAAACTGTTTCCAAAACAGCCGTGCCATTTTACAGGTTCATCAGTGACAGGTAGAGTTCGAGTTGCTCCACAGCCTTTGGTATTGGCAGTCTCTGATTTTAGCTATTCCCTCCCCCGTTTTTTTGCTTTTAACAGCAAAACATCCATTGGTATACTTCACGCATACGCACTGATAACATCCATCATAGGGAACCTGATCCCATACCTGACACATCCCGCCTCTTCCTTCCCATCTCCCCATGTACAAAAAAGCTGTTTCCATTTTTTCCTTCTGTTTTCACTTTTTTGGTCTCTTCCTTCCTTTCTCCTTCGGTCTTCCCTTGTTCCCCTTCCCATTTGAACATTTTCTTCCCATTTCCCAACATCTATATTCTTGTGGGTCTGGAAGGGTATCCTATCCCACTGTGATTTATTTGCCTTATCCTGATTACAAACACTGTGTGACTTCCACTCATGACTGGCCACTAGTGTGTCCTTGTGAAAGGCTGGTCCCCATATGTATCCACTTGTTCCAACACATCTGTTGAGAAATCTTTCGTCGTGGACATGCCCTGGTACTTTTGTCAGTGTTAACTGACGACATATGCATGGGTTCTTTTTGCTCCACTAATCCATTTCTGTTCCTTGTGTTAATGCTACACTCCCCGTATGACAGAGGCCTTACAAGTCTTTGCACCAAGCAGAACACTCTTTCTGCTCCTCTTTGAGACTGTGTGGGCTATGCAAAGCCCCCGCTTTCCCAATTAAGTTTCAGCATAATTTCTACCAAAAAAACCTACTGGGGTTTTGATTGGGAATGCACTGAACCCATAGATCAATTTAGGAGAACTGACTTCTTAACAACATCGAGACTCCTACGTCAAAAGCATGGCATATTAAAGCTTTCTGTGATTCTATGTATTTTTCATCCTCATCAAGATATATTTCTATATGACAAAGTGGTGCACACATACCTGATATACTTAGTCATTTTAAATAAAAATACAAGAATAATGAATGCATCTTTACTTGCCTGACACCTTCTACCAGTCCATGGATAATCTCTCACCATACATGCATGTACACACATGCACACACACATGCATGCACAGTGTCATCCCTCCGTATGTGCGAGGAATTGGCTCCAGAACTCACCCAGAGATTGGATGCCAAACCCGAGGCTGGTTAAGTCTCTCGTGGAAAGTGCTGTGGCGTCTGCACCGACCCCATGCATGCCCTCCCACACACTGCAAATCAGCTCTAGGTTAAGGATACACCGACTACAATTCCATGCTGTGTAAACAGCCATGAGCCTGTACTGTGGAGGGAATAATGGCAAGAAAAAAGCACATCTATGTCCAGGACAGATTCTGACCTGCGGTTGGTTGAGTCTAAAGATGTGGGTCCTGAATTATAGATGACTTCTATGGTCCCATAGCATTTCAACGATCCATGCTCTCAGGGAGCAAGATCAAGCTTTAAGGTCTATCTATAGCTTTCAATTTTTTGCAATCCATGTAAACAATTTTCCAATTTCCCCTTATTTTCCGTCCTTTAGCACCTTATTCTCTAGACATGCTCTACACTGTGCCAGAGCTTTGAATCAGACAAGGTACAAGAGGCAAGAGATAACCCGACTTTGGCTCACACAGTTTAGTGAAAATATCCACAAGATAGACTCTGAAAGGTTGACTTCTTCAAACAAAATTGAAATTGTTTTGCGTAAAACAAGCACAGGCATAAGAAGAGCTTCGGATCGCCTGTCTCCGCAATTAGCACTGATTCTAACCTCCCTGCCCAACTGGCTGCGCCCAGCCCTGCTTTGACGACAGGTCTCTGCAGCTCTTGCTCAATGACGGGCTGCGTCTCACGTGCAGCCGACCTATTTCTGAGGTTCGGGCTTATCCTGCTCTGTATCATATGCAACACATACACAAGCAGCGAACTATGCCATATTTGTGGAATGGCACTAGAAATATTCATGAATTACATAAATGTCTCTGCTTCCCATTATAATTTCAATTACCATAATATAAAAGCATTTTAATTAAAATTCAGTTAAGTATTTTACCTACATAAAATGGTTAAGTTTCAATTCACTTATTAAATGCCTTTAAAATATATATATAATTAAGTTATATACCTTTTGCATAGGAAAAAAATAAAAAATACTGAAAAAAGTTTAAACGTTTTTTTCTGTAATATGCTAAAGATGTGAACTTCCATGTGTACTTGAAAATGGAGACCAAAAATAATCTCAATTTAGATAAAATTTATAAAATGCAAATAGAGCTCTTGATAATCATGGATAATACAAGAAGTAAGATTTTAATGGCAGTCAGTTATGTGACTCAGAACTAATCAGAAGAATCTTCATAGACATACACACAAAGAGGTTGCAACAGTCTAAAGATCCAACTGTTAGGCTGAAGCAACACAGCTACGGCTTTAACGGGTATTTTTTCTTGAATCATGAAATTAATCAACTGGATTGTTTTTAATCTCTACATACAGTGTGGTACGTCAAATTGATTCTAACTTCAGCAATAAGTAATCCATTACCTATTGGTTTGCAAAATTCAGTTTTTAGAGATATAAGATAATGCTAAAGTTGTTAATTAAAGTTATTTTGGGAGATTAATAGTCAAACTATTCTAGCTGTTCACTTTACACGAGGCCTCATGTCAACTTTAAACAACTTCAAAATCACTAAATGACTGTGGACTGAGGTTCAGTTGTAATCATGAAGTCAAAACTACACAAAGAACAGAACTGAATGGTTTATAAAAATGAAACAAACACAGACAACTTCTCAGTGTTTTGGAATCTGAGAAAGAATAAAACGATTGCTCGTATTACAGTGTCAAGTGCCATCTGCTTATGAAAGGAAGTTTATCTTAAAAGGAAAACAAAAACTAGGTCAAAAAAAGTTCATACCATTTAATGTCACTCAGGCAACAGAGTCCTAATTTAATATAAAAAATATCCCAGGTTAAATACTATGATTAAGATCAACTTTTGCTTAAATACTTTTAGACTGTAATGTAAGTCATGGCTTATGCTAGTTCAATAGCACAGTAAATTAAATATGAAAATACCAGAAAGGATGTGGGGTTACCTTAAGTGCACTAGCCTGGAGGACCTGGAAATCCCGTTTTGTCATCTAAGTGGAACCTAAGATCCAGAGAAGCCTGGCCTTGCCATGCACACACCCTGTGGCCTCCTGCTCTTACTGGGTCCAGAAGCCCTGGCATCTGAGCACCGTGACCTAACAACACTCTCCAGTGAGCTCAGACTTCATGGTACTCTTTCCCAAAGGCACCCTCAAAGAGGCGACGCAGTGAGAAAGACCTGCACGCCTCCCCAGCAGGAAACCGCCCCTCTGCTGGCACGCAGTGCACCCAGGAAGCCTCACTGCTTGTCAGAGCAGCAGCAGCAAGCCGAGGGCAGCGGGCATGGAAAGCCGTCTTCTGCACCAGCAGTACGAAAACCTTTCTTTCTCCGTGACACCCAGAGCATTCCACGCAGACAGACAGGAACTGCTGCTCAGGGAGCCAAGTTTAGCCACCAGTCCTAATGGGCTGCAGGAGCCCTAACGCGGCTGTGTGAGTGTCCCCATTCCCACAGAAACATCACAAGGAATTTAATGACATCGAATGCATACCCAATAGGGTAAGAACCATTCGGTGCCAATAGTGAATGTCTAATGCAGGCTAATCACTGAAGAAAATAGTAATTTTAGCAAAATTCATTTACCACTGGAGAATCCATCGTTTTTGGCATGATGATCATTAATGTGTTAGATATACTTGATAGCTACATTTTAATTGAAATGCCATTGCTCAAAATTTAGAGTGCATAGAGCTGTCATGTGAGAATTCACAGAAAACAAGAAAATGAGTGCTGAAATGCTTGTTTCAATTCAATGAGTATGAATTTCACTGTGTACAATTTACCAAAAGTAAGTGAGAATAATAATGGAAGCAAAGATATTCCATGATTTACTTTCCTATTGAAATAAATTTTAAGAAAAGTCACTGCCAAACCACCTAAGAAATGCCTGCAAGATAAACTGAGGCACAACCTGTGGCTTCAGTCACAGACACAGCTGCATGGTGGCGGCTTCTGCAGTGGACCTTGTCCAGCACTGGGAGCTGTCCATCAAGGAAGCAGCAAATGACTGCAGGTGCCACATGCACCAGAGGACAAAGGTGGGTGTGTGTCAACCCGACCCAAAGCTGGGCATGCTTCCCAGAGGGGAAAGGGGGTTCACAAGAAAGGGGGTTCACAACACCGCTGAGAACAGGAAGAGCCTGCACTCTCAGGCGGGAGAGGGAGACGTGGGGAGGGAAGGGAGAAGGAGGAAGGGAGAGAAGCAGGCCGGGCCGGGCCATGAAGAGCTCAGGTGGGGCAAGCAGAGTCGGCATGCCCCTCTGAGGACGGGCACACCACGCCACAGGGAGGCTGGCTGGAGAGGCGCTGGGTCCGGCAGGCACAGCCTACCCAGCTTCCTTCACACACTGTACTTGGACAGGAACGTACTGCATGAATCTTAAACAAGATTCAAACTGGGTCTGATTCGGGCTTCAACAGGAAACTGTCTAATGCAGGAAAACAAATGTATCTTGAGACTGTAACATTAAGTGAAATAAATCAGGCATATAAGCTTAAATAGTGCATGGTTTCTCTCCCAGGAGAAACCCAAAATGTAAATAAAGAGCAAAAGAAAAGGTAGATAACAGGAACCTGCGAGACAGATCTCTTGCAAATGGGAAGAGAACCTAGAGGTAGAGAGGGGCATAACAAGAGTGAACATGTGTCGTGCACATACACCAACCCTCACAATCATCATGCACTGCAAATACACACTAATAAAAATAAAAGAACAACAAAAAACTGAGCATGAACTGCAACCGAGTTCGGGCACAGTGAAGTGTGAATATAGACAAGAAATGGAGTTTAAGGGGGAAAAGATCAATTACATCCAGCTGGAGGAATAAGGCCTCATATGACTACAATGACATGATTTCAGAAAACTGAGTAACTGTGGCCACATAAAATATCACTCATTTAATGACTCGTTTTTGGCATCACTATATATGAACACTATACAGTAAAAACAAAAGGTGTTTAGTAAACAACTTCATCACCATCTAACAAAAGCATTACACAATAAAACCAAAATAGAACAATATACATTAAACAACATTACACAATAAAAACAAATGCAAACACTTTAGTTAAAGGACCAAAGAAAAAGGGAAACCTGCTAACAATTTACTGGTACATCTACATATAACCTATGCCTAATATAAATCCAGACACTTCTATACAACACCACTTCTATTTAACAGGTAGCTTGGATTTATGTATTCTACATTATTTCGAAAAAGGAAAAACTATTTGATCAATCAAAGTGCTTATTTGATTCCAAAAGCAACAGGTATTTTTAGAATCCACATTATAAAGTGATGTGAGTGACTTTCACTTGACATTACAAAGATAATACCGGAACTGTGTCAATCACTCTTCTGTGTTCAATTTTCTTTTCCAAATTACTATAATACTCTTCCTCCTCCACATTTTCCTTTTATCCTTCTCAACATCAATAATTACATCTTATACAACAGTGACCAGATTTCTAAATATGTATTTTGATAATGGTCACAAGATCATTGCATGAAACTGTCACTCACAGCCATTCTCTGATATTTACACAAAAAAGAAGCATCACAGGAAGCAAGTATGCATTACCAAAATGGTCAATGATAAAGGTATAATTAATGCATAACTAAGCCACTAAGTATCACTAATAAAAGGTATACTAAATTCCAACTGTTCAAAAAATATGTGTTTAAGTAAGAACCAAAAGGAAATCTAATTTCCCAGCCTCAGTAAGAATGAGGAAAATATGAATACCAACAAAAGCAGCTGAAGCACATACTAACTGATAAAAGCACACTCACACCTATGGCTGTAGGTGCACCACAAAACTAAGAGAACCCCAGCGACTTTGTTTACCTACCTGTGGGAGGCAGGCAGTCTTTCCAATCAAAGTAGCCAGCATAAATCCCAGGTTCCAAGGAGCCGACAATGGGATCTGCTTTCAGCTCAATGTAGTTCTCAAAGAGTCTTTGGTCAAGTTCTTTCAGTGAGGCCATGCTAACCTAGAAACACAGAAGAACGACTATGAGTTGCCCAGTTGAGGGTGAAGGAAAAAGTGAAATAATGAGACGGTCTCTAAAGCTAAAAAATAATGCCGCTACAATACACCTGAACTTATGGGACATGATGACAGCAGTCTTAGAGGGAAATGTACAGCTGTGAATGCCCACATCACAAAACAGTGAGCCCCAATGAATAACCTAATGCTGCACTTCAAGGTCCTAGAAAAACAAGAACAATCCAAAAGCAAAACTAGTACAAGGAAGGAAATCATAAAGATCAGAGCAGAAATCAATGAAACTGAGACTAAAAAACAATACAAAGAATTGGTGAATCAAAGAGCTGGTTGTTCAAAAAGTGTATACATATATATATATATATATATATATACATATATACATATATATCACTAAGCAAAACTGACAAACCCTTAGACAATCTTACCAAAAACAGGAAAGAAAAGATCCAAATCAATGCAATTAGAAATGAAAAAGGTGAAATCACAGTGGACATTGTCAAAGTCTAGATTATTAACAACTACTTTGCAAATCTGTGCATCAATAAATTGTAGAATTCAGAAGTCTTAGATACATACAAATTATCAAAACTAAATGAAGATATAAAAACACCAAATAATTCAATAAACAATCCAATGAAATAGAAGCTGTAATCTTTTAAAAAACTACCAATTAAGGAAAGCCGAGATCTGAATGAATTTTACAAAAACTTCAGGGGATCTAACACCAATACTCCTCAGGCTCTTTAAAGAAATTGAAAGGGAAGGAGGACTCCCAAAGTTACTCTTAGATGCTACCATTACCCTGATCCAAAAGCAGAAAAGGATCCAAGCAAAAAAAGCACTAGAACAATCTCTTTAATGAATATCGATGCAAAAATCCTCCACAAGATACCAGCAAACAGAAGGTAAGGGGTTATCAAAATGATTATACATGATGACCAAGTGGTCTTCATTCCAGGGATGCAAGGATGGTTCAATAGGTGCAAATCAATAATGTAATACACTGCATAAACAGAAGGCAGGACAAAAATCACATGATGATTTCAATAGATGCAGAAAAAGCCTTTGACAAAATCCAACATCCATTTGTGATAAAGACATTGAAGAAAATGGGTAGAGAAGGACCTTAAAAGCCATTTATGATAAACCCACTGCCAGCATCATATTAAATGGGGAAAACCCGAAAGCTTTCCCTCTAAAATCAGGAACTAGAGAAGGATGTCCCCTCCTGCTCAACACAGTGCTTTTGTCAAAAGCAATCAGGCAAGAAAAGAAATAAGGACAGGAAAGGAAGAAGTCAGACTGTCATCATCTGCAGACAACATGATCCTCTACATAAAAGACCCCCAAAATCTACCCAAAGACTCCTAGAATTAATGACCAAATTCAGCAATATAGTAGAATAAAAAGTTAACGGACAAAAACCAATAGCATTCTTACACACTAATAATGAACCACTGTAAAAGAAATTAGGGGGAGAAACACCATTTATAATAGCACCAGGAGAAATTAAACACTGAGGAACTAACCTAAGGGAATAAAAGACCTCTACAGTGAAGAGTACAGTGCCCTGAAACAGGTGATCAAAGAGGACATCAGAAAGCGGAAAAATATCCCCTATTCATGGAGAGGCGGAACTAATATAATCAGAATGTCCACATTTTCAAAACTTTTATACAGACTTAACACACTCTCAATTGAAATACCAACTGCATTCTTTGCAGAACTGGGGAAAACAATTCTAAAATTCATATGGAACCACAAGAGACTCAGAACAGCAAGAGCAAGGCGGGAAGTCTAACAACCCAGATTCAAAGTTATTTTACAAAGCTGAAGTGCTGAAAAGAACACGGTACTGGGACAAAGCAGGTGTGGATCCATGGAACAGAATGGAGGAGGCAGGAATTATCCCCGGGCACATGCAACTATTTGGTCTTTGACAAAGGGGCCAAAAACATACACAGGTAGCTTCTGTAACAAATGATGCTAGGAAACTCGCTTTCCCCATGCAGAAGACTGAATACCCATACCTCTCACCACATACCAAACTGAAATCAAAAGGCATCAAAGATCTAAATGTCAAAACAGAAACACTGAACCTGCTGAAAGATAAAACAGGCAAAACTCTTGAAGTCACAGGCAGAGACAAGGACTTTGTGAACAAAACCCTGATTGTATAGAAAATAGTACCAAGAATCAACAAATGGTGTCATATCAAATAAAAAAGGTTCTGCACAACAAATGAAACAACCAACACAGTGAAGAGTTAATCTACAGAATGGGAAAGAATTTTTGCCAGCTTTTTCTCAGAGAGAGGATTAATATCTAAAATATATAAAGAACTTAAAAAAAATCAGACTCCCCAAAAGAACCAGTCCAAAAATGGGCAAATGAAATGAACAGATAGTTCTCAGAAGTACAAATGGCCAGTAAGTACACAATGAAATGCTCAATGTCGCTGGCCATTAGAGAAATGCAAACTAAAACGACAGAGGTTCTATCTGACTGCAGAAAGAATGGCTGCCAACATCAAGAAATTCAATAAAAACAAATGCTGGCAAAGCTGGGGGAAAAGGAGCCTATCTATACTGGTAGGACTGTAAACCAGTACAACTACTGTGGTGATCAGTATGGAGATTTGTCAAAAAATTAAAACGAGAAATTCCATTTGACCCAGGTATTCCCCTTCGAGGTATCTTCCTCAAAGAGTTAAAGACATTATATTGCAGTGATACATACATATCCATGTTTACAGCAGTAAAACTCATAATAGCTAAATCTTGGAAGCAGTTTATATGTCCATCAACAGATGAATGGATAAAGAAAATGTGGTACTTACACACAATGGAGTACTGCTCTGCCATAAAGATGGATAAATTTGAGTTATTTGCAGGAAAATGGATGTACTCTGAATCCATGTTAAGTGAAATAAATCACACAAGCTTAAATACCATATGGTTTCTCTCACAAAAGAAACTGAAAGTATAAATAAATTAAATAGCAGAATAAAAGATACATAAAGGAAACAGGGAGGGTGTTTTCAATTGGGAAGGGGATCAAAAGGTGTCAGGAGGGAGAAGGAAGGAAAAAAGGACATGAAAAGAATTACTAAGCCGTGTCATGTACATGGACCAGGTACCCACAATGAATGTATTCTCTACACATCACAAACATGCTATTAAAAAAATTCCAAAAAATCAACTATATTTACTAGTCAAATAATTTATAACCTATTACCATTAGCACCAAAAGTTTTTAAAAAGATGAATATAATTTCTGCTGAAAATAAAATGCTGCTAAAGATGCCCTAAATAAATACATATATAGGAAGAACTGATACTACTAATCTTCTCCAAATTCAGTAAATTTGTAAAAAGCCCTTTGTTTGGTAAAGTGTTACAAGCTAATCCTAAAATTTATACATAAATGGAAAGGACCTAATATAGCCAAGAAAATTGCAAAGAAAAAAATTGGAAGACTCAACCTACATGATTTCAAGACTTACTATTGAGCCTTAACAAATACCACAATGCCGTACTGACAAAGGCGGACCGGAAAGGGAGCCCAGCACAGAGCTGCCCACCCCTCATCTTTTGATTTTTTTTCTAAAGCACCAATGAAATACAATGAGAGAAAAGAAAGACTCAATACACTGTGCTGGGACAATGTGGTACCTGCACGAAAAATAACACAAACCTTGGGCCTTCGCTTAATACAGAAGTGAACATTACAAGGCCTCTGGAAAAATATATTTAGGACACTGAAGCAGGGAAAGATTTTGACAAGATACGATAAAAAATATATACACAGTATAGAGCAAATTGACAAACAATTCCATCAACATTAAAATTTTCTACCCAAAAGATATCATTATAAACACAAAATAGCAAGCCATACCTAAGAGGAAAAATAAAACAAGTGACAAAGGAATTTTTTACAGACTTCTAAAAATCACTGAGAGATGAACAACCCAATTTAAAAATAAGCTTAAGGGATGACCAGTCCATTTTAAACAGAAGATTTATGAATGGGTGAGAAGAGGCGTTCAATGCCATTATGTACCAGAGAAAGCTAATTAAAGCAACAATAAGACTGACAAAAACAAAAAGAATGACAGTATTAAGTGCTGGTAAGGACATGGGTGAAATGGAACATTCACACTGTAAAACGAGATGCCCATCTGGAGAACGAAAGGGAAAAGAAATGAAGCAACAAAGGAAGAAGACACCCGGGAGAGAGCCCTGGCCAAGCGTCAAACCTCGGCAGGAGGCCTGAGAAGGTCATGTCCAGTGGACACGGAGCAGCCCTTTAAGGGCCATCATCGCCAGCAGCAGAAGCACATGGTGGGGGAGTATAGTGGTCAGCTGTGGGCCAAGCGCCCATGATGCCCCTATGGTGTCTGTCATTTGAAAAAGGAACTATGAAAACCAGTATCAGGGGCAAGTTTTTTCCTTTACGTAAGAAATGTTCTACCTGGTTGGCACCATGAAATTAATGGATTCACACAAAACAAACAGAATCACCACAAATGCTATAATCTCTATCTCTTTTACTATCTATTAATTTCAACCACAAACGAATAATTTCAAAATATTCAAGATGATCAATCAAAATTAACCTAAATTCTGAAAGAGGAAATCAGCCTGCCATTTATTCTAAGTTGCAACATCAGATCCTACATATTATTTTTCTCAAAATGATCTGGATAGGGATTGGGAAAGATAAAAAACCTGTTTTATGTCAATTTTACTCTGTCTCCTAATGATACAGACTGAAGTAACACAGAGCTCCTACTTATTGCATCACAAAAACCCAGAGAAAAAGCAAACATTGCTTCTCATATGTAATTTTAATCATTTTATATTTTAAATGATAAATATAATTTCTTTAATAAATATATTCACATCATTATTGTTCTTATATAAAAGCAAAGCGCTCATTCTCTACAAACAGCACCTTTTACTGCAAGACATCATCTTGCAACTGTCTACAGAAGAATTTCTGGAAATGCACCAGACATTTGGCTCTAAGGCCTAAGTCACACATTTCTCATCAGCATGATTAATCTTTACAAAAAGGCAGGAAGACAAGACAGAGCCACCCACTCTGACATTTTCATTCTTTGAAAAAAAAAATTCCAATCTAGTTCATGAACTGGGACCATCATTTATAAAAAGTATGTAACCTATCAAGAGTAAGCTCTGATTACGTGATTAACAAGGTCATTATCTTTCTTGATCTTTGCATTGAGAAAAGCATACTGACATTAAAAAGTGGTTGTAGCACAGTATTACTTAGAAATCTGATAAACCTTTGCCCAGGAATCAGCCAACCTTTAATAACAAGATTACTTCATTTTCTTTCCTTTTCTGCTTACTTGAAAAAAATACAAATAAGAGATAACATTATTTAAAAACCCACTCCAGGGCTGGGGATGTAGCTTGGCAACACTGCGCCTGCCTGGCAAGCGTAAGGTCCTGCATTCCATTCCTGGTACCAGAAAAAAAACAACAAAAAATCCCACTCCACCGATCTGTATGGGACTTATTTTTGCCCAATTTTGCTATATCCAGTGACCAGAAAGTGGCGAGTATGTACTTTTCAGGTAAGCTGCTAAGCATCCTGTAGCTGCTGTGAGTTGAGTACCTTCGTGTGTGCGTGTGTGTGTGTGTGTGTGTATGTGTGCCTAACTACAGAAGAAGCATTGCCAGGGTCACGTGGAGAGGAAGAGAGGAAGAAGAGGTGAGGGTCAGCAGGAAGAGGTTTCTCTGCAGGCTCTCGGCAGCCCCAAAGTGTGCTGGTGCCTGTACATAAACTTGAACCTAAAAGGAATCAAATTTTAGATGTTTTCTAAGAATTTGAGTTTGAGACTTTCCTTTGCTTCCTTCACTTCTGAACAGCTTGGTGGGGAATAAACCAGTGCTAACCTCAGGACAGCCCTGAACTAGAGAAGAGCAGAGTATTAACCATGGAGGTGAGGCAGTAGAAGGAAGAGATCACGGAAAGATGGCGTGGATGCCGGCAGAAGGACACGGCTGTGGGAGGCAGGGAGAGGGCAGGAGCACAGGGAAGCAACGGAAATGCTGCTGGGCAAACAGCCTGGACGCTGAGCTGGCCAACAGTAAGTTGGTCAAATGGTAAAGCCATCACCTGTCCATTTTACAAGAGCTCATGTACCTGGGTTATTTTTTCTATTCCCTGGAAGTCGTGCTTTTCAAAATATTCTGCTATATTCAGGAAGGTGCGACGTTCTAGATAGCAGCAGTTACTCAGGACTATCAAAAGCCGCTGTTCCTGAAACCAAAACAGATGTTGAGAAAATTACATTTACAGTAACAGATGTCAAGTGTTATTACTTATTAAGTTTAACTAAAATCTTTTGATCTTTAGCATCAATATTCAATGCTTGGGTTCTCTTAGCTACTTCTTTCCTAACATTAACATAGAAATACAAGCCAATTCCATAGTTCCACACGCTGCTCATTTTTATAAGACACCAAAGAATCAAAAGGGCTGAGTGGTGGCTCCAGGGTAGAGCACTTGCCTGGCATGCGCACTGCTGGGGTTCCATCCCCAGCCCTGGAAAGGAAAACAGTCAAATGATGCTTCCTTTAACATCTTATGTGCACAAGAAGACTACACAAGTGGCTATTTTAAATAACCAATTGCTGAAAATGTAGAAATTATTAAAGAATAATCTACGAAATTTTCTTAAGTTGGAGCAGAATGATCTTCCGTATTAATGTTGATGGGTCCTTCGAAGCGCTAGGCCTTTGAGAATTTCCTGTGTGTGGAAACAGCTTCCTTCCAACAGGGAAGGTCCCAGAGGCCAGTGGCCTTACCACAGGAAGTGGCTGGGCAGCCAAGGGGAAGGTAGGGCCCCACTTGCTGCTACATTTGCCAGGCTTCTGTTTGCCTAATTTATGAATGATCAGACCACAAGGCTGATGAATACCATACTCCTTTGCAGTTCAGAAGAACTGTTTTGTAAATAAAATTCCAGGAAGGTCCCTTGCTGCTGCTGCTGTCCATCACCCTGCAGGTGCACAGGCATTCTCTGGAACAGCCTGACTCATCTGGAGCCTTCACTTAGATCCTTGACTAAAACCAAGGCCTAAGCCACCTTCCAGGAAAAGTTCTCACCCATGCTTGGCTTACTCTTTCTGTACAGACTCAGAATGGCCCCCAAGAAAGTGGTTCAGTCAAGAAAATGTGACAACAGACAAGTTCCTGTTCTCCGAGGTGCACCTGGGCCAAAGATGAGCTGCAGTCTCTGAACCCCACTGCCAACCAAATCCTGCATCTCCCAATAACTTCCCAATAATTCAGCTCTAGTTTAAATGAGCTCACTGTTGAGTCAAATGTCCCAAGACCTACATTTCTTTATTTAAGATGTTCCCATCTTTATTCATGGCAGAGTATAGCCCAGTCTCTGCCCTCTTTGGTCAACAAGTACAAATAAAAGATCAAAGTACCATAACTCTAAAAGAGTCAGAGGTTGCCATCGACACAGAATACACAGCAAGCACAGCAGTGATCTGGTACCCGGCCCCTGCCCCACAATGAGGGAATGAATGGCAGGAGAGGCCCAAGACAGAAAGCAGTGACCCAACACTCAAAGCGGCCTGGGCACAGCTGGGACACAAAGCCACATTCCCTCTCGTCCCAAGCCTGGGGTTGCCACGAGGCAGTCCCTTTAAAGCAAGCAAACAAGACGTTTCATCAGCTACACAAAAGTGCTGTACTCCTCAAAAGTCTCCATGGGCTTCTCAGGGCATTCATTCCCTTTTCTTCTGGAGTCCACCCTCTTTACTCAGCAGACCACGCCTGCTGGCAGAGACTTTATTTAGTGTTCCCTGTAATACGTAATGTGCAGGATTCCTCTTCAAAACAGAAACCCAGTGGTCTCAGTGTATTTTTCTGCCAAAGCTAACCAATGAGACGAAATAAAAAGTGGAAGAACAAGTGAACCACACAAACTCTTAAACCAGGGTGCTGAAACAGAAGCCTATTACACCTCAGGGGGAGATCATATCTGACAGTGGCCATCCACTGCCTTCACAGAGCACTGCAGGTGGAAAAGCATGGCGTGCCGTGCCGCTTCTCTGTGGCCCAGGACTCGCACGGTGACGTGGAAGGGCACCCTGGGGTGTGCATGGGACCCGCTCACTTCCCAGAGCTGCCTCCCTCCTGGGTGGCACAGACCTTGAGGAGATCTCAGTCACTGGCGAGATGGGCCAGATCTAACAAGGTATCTTCTGGGGGGACACAGGAGCTGTAGCTGCAAGCACAGGAACAACTCTGAGAGCAAAGCGGGACAGCTGCGGCTGGCAGAGGATGAAAGTAGGCCCAGAGTGTGGCCTCGGGGTGCTCACATGGCAGGGGCACACGCACCCCTGTGGGCAAATGCCTAGCGGTGTCAGGAGTCGGTGAGCCGGACACACAGCTGTGACTTCAAACCCTGGTGCAGGGACTGTATGTGAGGCAGGCCGCTTCTAGAGACCGGGAAAGGCACAGCACCTGCAGCTGGAAGGGCTTCTCCATTTCCAAGGAGCTTTCCCTTTCTCTGTGCCACCGCGCGCACACTTCCTCTCTGCATACCGGAAAAGGCTCGCTCAAGCCCACAGCGTGGCCTCCCTCCATCCTGCCACGCCTCTGAGGACAATCGCTCCTCTGGTCCCCGGCCACTCAGCACTCCCGGGTGAGACGCTCTCCATCTGTCCCGGAACGCTGCTCTCCTGGGGTTTCCTTCCAGCTCACCCACTACTCCTCTTCAGAGGGTGTGAGGCCTCCCTTCTCTCACTCTGCGAGCTGCGGGTCAGCTCGTGTCCTCCTCTGCATCGCAGACGCTGCCTGGGCTGCTGCAGGAGGGGACGCAGCAGGCAGCTGTGTCCATGAGGCGCGAGCACTGGAGCCAGACCTCGCACTGCAGCCCCTGGGGTCGCAGATGCCCCACCAAAGCTGTGCACTCAGCACCCTGCCACTCAGTGCTCCTTTCTGTGGAGGCCCCACTGGCCCCATCTCAGGGTGGCAGGACCGGCCTGCCATAGCTTTTGGGGGGACTCCAGCCACGAATCCGGCTGTACCGAACCACTGGCATTTTCCTTAGTGCGCGTGTGCTGTCAGGCCTCCTATCCCCGATTCGTACAGCTTCACACAGCTGACTGCCAAATCGACTCGCTTCCCTCCGGGGCCCATCACCCGCAGGCACTGCGACCTGCACGTCACCTGTCCCACAAACCCGGCCCCAAACCAAGTGCTTATTCTTTCTTTAGAAGCTGTTTATCTCAGTGAACAGTAATGTTCTCTACCTAGTCTTCCAAGTAAGTAAACCTAGAATAATGTCTTTAATTACTTTTACCAAACTATATTTTTCTTAATTTACCAAGCCCCGTATTATTTGGGAATTCACAGTAGCAAACATAACAACTGCTAGTAACACAGGGCAGGAAACGCAGCTCACACTTCTTTTTTTTAAGATATACACACAATACATCATGAGAAGGGAATCTTCTTTGAAAAACTTTGACTCTGAATTTCAAATTGTGACTCTAAATTTATAAACACGGTAACACACGCACGTGAATCATCCATTCATACATGTATGTTAAAAATATATACATATGCATACACAACAAATCCATATAAACACACAGAATATACACATATAAAACCCTAACCAATATACACACATGAAATATGCATGTAAAAGGCAGCACAGACACGTACACACACGAAGTGCGCTGTTACGTGGCGATCTGACTTCGTTTTGACCAGGCAACCTGTGCTCAGGAGCTCACAGGAATGCAGCAGAGATGCAGAGCTGCTGCGGCCCCAGCGGGAGACACAAGGCAAAGGCCGCACCCTCCGCTTCCCTCCCCAGACCATTGCCAGGCCAGGCAACGAGGGGCACTGTGGACGCCGGCAAACCTGCAAAGTCGGACTAAGCTCCAGCTTGGAGGCTCCAAGTGAGCAACACACATCAGTTGCATTTACTCCAATTTCCACACAACACAGCAGAGCTGCAAAGTATAGAGCAGTCTCCATTACTACGTGCTACAGCGGCGAGGCAGAAACACTCGGAGTAACACGGAACAGTCCCTGAAGAGTCCCATGACACACGCCGCTACATATTTGTCATCTTACTCACAGGAGTCAAACTGAAGTCTTCGTGGATACTTCCAAACAAATCAGGAGAAGAAACATCAACCGACAGGCTGCACATAGAAGAGAAGAACTGCAGTTAAAGCACGAAAGTTTAAAATATAGTGAACTACAAGTAAAAATGATTTTAAAATGTCCTGATGAAAAATCAGGTCATGTTCTCTACGTTTTTATGCTTAATAATTATAGCTCAGAAAGGGCAGTACGGACTATCAGCATAGCCATGTGAAACCTGCTTTCTGGTCTCTTCAAAACTGGCTTAGCACAGTTTAAAAACAAATCACCCAAAGGGAAAATGTCAAATAATACTCGAATAATTAAAATATTTTTGCCTATCAGAATTTCCAGGGGACTTTTTCAAGCTCACTTTCATAGTAACACCCTTGTACAGGTGAGTTAAGAAATTAGTTGATAACTCATAAGGGACCAGAAACAAAACAACTGTCAATAGGATGAGGTACAATAAATCCACTAATTTAGAGGTATAACAGAATCATAATAAAACATGACTTATTTCCTAGCATGACTTATTTCTTTAAATTTGACTGACTTTAGAATTCATATAGAAGAGTGAAACCATAAAAATATCAAATATTTCAAATACAGGCAACAAAAGGATGCCAACCTGAAAAATATTAAAACAGCACTGAATGATATAACATACATTTGAATGAATAGAATGGAAGTTCAGAAATACATTGCAATATGTACTAGAAATCAGTGATTAATGAAACAAGTTGTAACAGAGCAACCAAAAAAGACTTATTAATATCAAGTTTCTCATTACAATCCAAATTCTGATAGATTAATAACCCAAACATGTAGAATCAAATCAAAACCTAAAACACTGAAAGCTTATTAGGTCTCTAGAGAGGTGATAGTTTCATGTACTGAAAAGCAAAAACCAATACTAGGAAATAGAAACACCCTCAAACTGTCCGCTCAAGATTTAAGAGGACTTATTTGCGTGTGGTACCGTCTGTGACACTACGTTTTGAGCGCAGTGATGTTACACGGGCCAAATGTCACTCAGAAAACTGACTAAAGAAAACAAACATTCGACTCGCCCTCCTCACCGGCCCAGCGCCAGGGTGCCCGGCTGGACTGAGCCCCGCCCCTCGCTCCGGCCGCTCCCGCGAGAATACAGGCAGCAATCACGAGGCTGCACGCTTCAATTCTGTACCGCGTTGCTTACGCAGCCCATAACTGGAAAACGAGGAAAACTAATTATGTGTTCAACTCGCTCAACAAATCGTAACAACTCGTAAGGCTGAGTTCAGAAGATTAAGAAATTATAAAAAGAACATGGGTCACGTATATAAAACTACGACTTTAATATGAGCAGACGATCTCTCTTGCGGATATAAAACCAAATACATAACTTGAATGTGCATTTAAAATTCTCCTGAATGCATCAATGAGATTAATTACTTACTGTGTAGTATCCATATCCGCATCAGGCTTGGTGCTCAATTGTTCCAGGCAGTATATAAAAACCTAAGGCAAAAATAACAAGTTCTAGTGACCAGAACTCTGTTATTAATCTACTAGGACATCAAAAATTATTTTACATAAATTAAAATTATACATCACAGAAGAGATTTATGAAATATATATGATTTACCTGCCACATAAGCTACAGAAACATAGCTCTCACCCATATATACTGTACAAGCAACACAAACTAAGAGCATCTATGTTTTGATCAGTTATGACGTTCTTGGCCAGGTATGGTGGAACATGTCTGTAATCTGGCTCTCGGGGAAAGAGAGGAGAATCACAAATTTGAACCCAGCCTAGACAACTCAGTGAGGCCCCCTCAAAAATAAATAAATAGATAGATAGATAGATAGATAGATAAAAAGGGCTGGAGATGTAGCTCAGGTGAAGGTTCTGGGTTCAATCCCCAGCCCCACCACACAAAATAAAGTTCCTGAACATTAGGAAAAGTGTCTTTTTTCTTCTCTTATATACTCACTAACATGCTCATCTTTATGTACTTAGAAAGCACTGGTCCTCATAAGAAAAAACTTTAAATAAAATGTAAACAAATAATTATCATTCAATTTACTTTGTAATCTAATGCAAATATTATGGAAATACAAAACAGAAGGCATAATATAAATGAAACATTTGGGCATTGTTAGCCAACATGCAAGAATTAATACTGTATTGCCTGTGTTGCCCTCAGACTGAAAAGAGTGCCTATTTCATGTATGGTACACTCGAGAGGGCTGACCGACAAATCCCTAACTTCAGCTCGGACAGCGCTGCCCCCTCATCCTACCTGCATGATGCTGATGCTCAGCTGGCAAACATCCTCCTGCGTTTTGGGTTGTTGAAAGACCTACGAGGAAGCATTTTGAACAGAAGTTTAGACTTTGCTAATAAAATCAAATGTTTTGCTTCTGAGTTAGAGATAAAATGCAGAACGGCTAGGGTCATGGGCAGTGCCACCATGGTCTCTGGCTTGGGAAGACGAGGCAGCCCATGCTGGCACTCAGCACTGCGTCAGTGCTCCGTGCTGCACACAGAGTGCTAGCCCGAGGGGCTCTGCTCTGCCCTGCTTGTCAGGGCCCCCATCGAGCAGAAAGCAGCATGTCCACATCATTACCATACATGAGGCCCACAAGCAGCAAAGGGACAAAACTATGAAACACTGCCAGTGTGACTCCCGAGGAAGGGCTGCGGGCAATCTGGGACAGACTCACGCTGGCTTCTCCAGGCTTGCACTCTAAAACCCCTTTCAGCGACTGCAGGGAGTGCGCAACGCACTGCTCAAACTGACAGGGCTGAAAAAGAGCAAACATACCTGTCTTAAGTTCCTGGACAAGCACTGGCTAGTGAGACATTTAA
Organism: Heterocephalus glaber; assembly: GCF_053883595.1. Taxonomy (NCBI): domain Eukaryota; kingdom Metazoa; phylum Chordata; class Mammalia; order Rodentia; family Bathyergidae; genus Heterocephalus; species Heterocephalus glaber. The sequence goes on from NW_028258315.1 coordinate 1,828,466, forward strand.
CCAAGTGAGCATGGTTAGAACCTTCAATCCTCAGATTTACAGAGAGGATAACAAATCATCTGGCCCATAATCACTGGATTGCAAAACTAGAGTTTTCCATCTGCCCTATGCTTTGCACTTCACATCTCAAAAGTAGGGGACTCTTAAAGCTAAAGTATATCCAATTCACTAAAATAGACCTCAAATATAACTAAAAGTTTTCTTTTAAATTCTACTCTTCTGAGTGGTAAACAACAACAGGCTAAGGACCCAGTCTAACAAGCTTGTTTTAAGCACTACCTCCAGCTACATGCTGGGATGAATGAAGTCATCACCTAATGCTCCACATCTCCAACAATGTCCAAAAAAACCTAACGTTACTAATATTGCCGTGGAGGAGAATCAACACTTTAAAATCATTTTCTATATGAATTACATCAGAAAATGAAAACTGAAAATATGTCCAACCAGTGGCATTTCAAGCTAAGCCTGAAGATATCCTAACACCATGTAAACGTTGACTCTAGGTGATGAGACACCCAAGGGTGAGTAGTACAGAATTCTAGTCAGGAGATGCAACCATGAAAGTCACCTCAAAAACAGCTTTTTGTTTTCTGTGGGGTTTTTTTTTTTGATACTGGGGATGGAACTCTGGACCTTGCACTTGCGAAGCAGGCTGTGGCCCCACTGAGCTAAATCCCTGGCCAAAAACAGCTTTTTAAAAAGTACTGAAATAAAATTGTAGTAGAAGGTGACACAGGCACCATGAAACAAATGCACAGAACTCGGAGGGAAGTGTGCTGGGAGCGGCAGCCCTAAGCAGCGTGGCCGGAGAAGGGCCTCAGAGGCCAGAGGCCAGAGGCCGAGCCTGGGCGTGAGAGCAGCCGCCCCCGAGCACAGGACAGCTGGCACACGAGCTCCAGAAGGCCAGAAACTGTGGCCCTCGAGAAGGCGGGGACAGCACAGGGCTGAGTGTGAGCGAGGTGGAGGCGGGGCTGGAGGTGCGGCTCATCGGAGGGACCATCATTCAGCCGGCTGGCTCTGGCAGAGCTCCGCAGAAGAGAGGTGCGAGAGCCTCTGTAAAACCCACAGCAAGCCTGGTAAAAGTTTTTTTGGGAGAAAAAAAAATAAGAGAAGAAAGGAAGCGATAGCACATATATCCATCAATATACACGTATCTAAACACATCCGTGTGTACAGACGGACAGAGACAAATTTATTTTTTTTAACATGAGTCCTGGTTTATTAAAGTGAAAATAGTGCCTCTGCATCAGTGTATTTTTATCACTGCACTGTGAAACCACCAGAAGGCACTACAAAGAATATTTAAAATGAAGTACAAACAAGGAGAGGTAGGGGTACTCACTGCACAGAAAGCATTTACTGAGCCAGCATGTTTGTTAGCGTCCAGTGTGTATGAGGCCCTGGGTTTGCTCCCCAGCAAAAAAAAGTCTGTCGGATGACTGACCTTATTCATTTGACCTACCTACTTTGGCTGGCTCAAAACTAAAAACTTAAAGGCTGGGGGTTTAGCTCAGTGGTGCCGCCGCCTGCCTTGCAAGCGCAAGGTCCCAAGTTCAATCCCTGGTCCAAAAAAATCCCCAAAACATTAGAATAATAATAAATCATAATATTGAGCATATATCCAAGACCCTACTGGGGCAGGTCAAACGTGCTCACTGACCCAGGGTTAGCGGTACAGAACCAGGATGGTTCTCTGAAGATCTGGACCTCGCTTCCTTAATGTCTACACCTACGTTAATAAACAATTGATAGGGAATCCCAAAAAATAAGTCTCAAAACTCGCTTTTCTTTGGCTCTGAAAGCTGGAAATAGTACTATTTCTGTGCTGTCAGTGAATCATCCAACTTGGCTGACAGGACGAAGTTATCACAAATCATTCCAGTTCTTCTGAAAGAAGAAATTCTCAGAATTATCCAAAACGAAAAACAGCAGAGACCATATTCGATCTGAGAGGAAAACAGGATGCTTTCAAATGAGTTGTTTAGGAGGAATGCAGTGAAGTTGTCCTAACCAGGGATCACAGTTCGGCGGAAAGAGGCGCACCACGAAGAGGGAGGGTTTCCTGTCCCGGGCTTGGAAGAAACAAGCACGTGGGGCTGGCGGCCTGGGAATGCAAGGAGACGTTGGTCCGAGTTTACGGTGCATGGGAGCCCTACGGTCTTACAGCCTTACACACACTGGATCATCGAACTGCTCAAGCTGGAACCTGGGGTGTGCACTAAGCACGGATTCACCCGTTCTCTTAAGAGAGGCAGGTATGAGCTCCAGGAGGAATGAGCACACGCGTGCGTCAGCGCCTTTCGGGGGAGGCACTCAGCTCACGAGGGCTTGGCTGGCGCCAGACACGGGTACAGCAGTCGGTCACTCACGAGGCCCCGGGGTCCAGTGCTTCCCTCCTCCCCACACACGCACAAGGGGCTTGCACGCGGCGTGTATAATGTGAAACAGGGAGTCATGACTGCACTATGGTGGTCAGGCTGCCCTTCCTGGGGCAGCAGACCGTGCGTGGGACAGTGTCTGCGGTGACCGATCTGGTCCATGCACTGGGCCACCGTGTGCTGGGAAGACCGACCTGAAGAGTGACCAAGGCCAGGATCTATTTTATGCCCTAGTACTGAGTTTATACCCAGCTTTTTTTTTTTTGGTACCAGGGATCGAACTCGTGACCTTGCACTTGCGAGGCCAATGGTGGAACCACTGAGCTAAATCCCCGGCCCCTATACCCAGCTTTTTTAGTTTTAATGAAATACAGAACGCTGGCAACAAAGACTCTATTTTCTCAAACTGAACATGCCAAAACCTACGTGTAGGCAGGTGTGAGACAGCAGGTGCTATGGTGACTTGCTGTCTAATCTGCTCAGGTCTCTCTCATTTGGGGCACGTTAGGATAGTGATCCAGTGATCCCTTTGGCTTGTCATTCAAGCTCACCACAACAATGACAACAGAACTGTAAGAAAGAGCTTTGAAAATGTAGTTAAGGAATTATGTAAACTGAAAAAATTATCATTATCCAGCTGTTACGGATATTAATGTAACAAATGAAAGTCCTGTAAGTTTGTCCAAAGATTTGCAGTTTACTAAGCGCTTTAAAGCCACAGTATCTCGTGTGACTCTAAGCCACGGCCCCGGGAGGAAGGGCTCTGCCCCAGGCGGTGCAGCATAGTCCCTGTTGCCAGGCTGCCACAGGGGAGCCTGCACACAGACCAGGTGCGACTGCAGGCCTCCCAGCTGACCACAGTAAAAAGAGCAAAATAAGCTAACTTCAAGATAATTTACTTACTGTAATGTATCCAAATTTTAAAATGTCAACATGTAATCGATGTAAGAAGTTGAGATATTCTACATTCTCTTTTCATGAATTTCAAGCAGCTGCCCTGCTGGGTGCTGCATACCTTTCTATAAAGACCTGGGAGGAAGCAGAATCGGCTCTCCAGGAGTTTTTATATAAATACCAACAACTGTGACTGACAGAATAAATCCAATCAGTCAAACTTAAAATGCTTTAAAATATATTAATAGATTCAGTAAAAATAGTAAGCTTTCTTAACACATTTTCAGCATAATTTACAAAAAGAAATTTCTAAGGTACACAGCCACCTAAAGTAGCTAGCACTTGTATGCATCTATATTAAGACAGAGCCCGGAACTTTGGTGGAATGGAACAACCCCCAAGTCCCCCAGCCCTCAAGGAGAAGTAGAGTCTGAGGAGAACAGAAAATAGCAAGCGGGAGCTCTGCTCCTCGCCAGCCAGACCATCACTGTTTTGTAGGTCTGGGTGGCCAAAACATTTTATTCTTGATCCCTTATCTAGGCAGAAACTAGAAGTTCTCTCCCCGGAATGTGTTTTTCCCTTCTTACTAAGGACCAGCAGAAATTGGAAACGGCACCTGCTCTTCGGGGATCGCCACTGCCCGCCTCTGCAGCTAAGGTCGTGGACACAGGCGGATTCTGGCCCAGCAAGGAAACTGGCTAGCTTGGGCTCTCAGACAGAGCAGGACCTTTGTCTGGCAGGTGTGTGGCCCTGAGTGACCCGTGTAACTGGGTCCCGGAGAGGAAAGGGAGAGGCCTGTCAGGCCAGCGAGAGGGAGAAAGAAAACCCTGTCCTGTACAGCAAAGGCCAACCTCAGCGACACACCACCGCAGGAATGCTGGGGGCTCATAAGCCAGGGGTGAAAACAACAGGAAGCAACTGAAAAGGCGGTGAGTCTGGCAGAGGGACCAGGGTCACAGCGCTGCCTGGCCTGTGACTGCATCTGCAGAGGTGCTTGCTTTGCCTGTTTTGTTGTAACTCAGGAGTCAGCGATGGCATTCCTTCCAGCTGGCTTTTCTCAAAATTTCAAGTTGCTAAGCAATATGGAATTAAGCATCATGGATTGTTTTAAGAGTCATGCAAACAAAACTGCTGTCACAAAGGATGAAGGCAGGTCCCACGAAAACAAACAAACTGTTTTCACTAATTTTTAAACACTTGTGATTAAACAAAATTGACTCTGACAAGAGAAACTTCAAGAAGCTTCTTTTTTCATTTATAGAACTGCTTACAGGTTCCAATGCACAAGCAGATATTCCTTATTAATATACCAAGTCAAGCCTTGGATACAATGAACACTAATGCTAACGATGGAAAAGAATTTCAACTTACGAGGGAAGTCAGTCCTTCGTTATCGACAACCCAGTCCTCTTTTTCAGCTAATCGTTTTATTTCTACAAGGAAAACAAACATAAGCATTTTTTATTACAATTATCTCATTGTACGTTACAGCGATAAAAACCTATAAAGGTTATGGCTTTTATTTTATATAGGTTTGTAAAAACTGGGTGAAAGTAGGAATAGAATATAATTTTAGTCCACTTGAAGATTTAAATATGTATCATTCATTCAATTTTTCTAATAATACAGTAATATAAATAAAAGTTTTTAGTGCATCATCCAATTTGAGAATTGTATGCTAGGCTTAATGACCACTTGACACACTGTGTACCTATTCAGGGCTCTTTGCAACCCTAGACACGCACACAAGAAGCCCTACAATATTTTCCTCTACGATGCCTGAGGAGCCCTTTAGATTCTGCGTCAGTGCTGCACCGGAATCTGGACCACGGCGTGGGGCTTTCAGGTGGCAAAAGCCCTGGCCCTGCGTGGAGCAGGACACTGCAGGGGCATGGCTTCCGGGAGATGCAAGCACAAGCAGGCTTCAGTTCTCACCAGGTTCCACTCCCTCCCGATTTACACCATGTGCTAACCACCAGGTCTGCGGCCACATGACCGCCTCACTCACAAAGCCTGGTGGCAGGCAGTAAGAGCACATGCTGTTTCTAACAGTGTTCCTGGAAGTACTTAATACCCAGCAAGCTAATTTATAAAGGTAACCCTTACTGCTTTTTATGATTCATGTAGGAAATCCCGAAAATCTTTAAATGTAAAAAGAAAATGAGAAGCACCTGTAATTTCTAGTTCCCAGAGAATCACTGCTATTGGACTTTCCAGCTTCACAATGATTTTTCTAAATTCAAATTTTAAAATAGATACATATTTTTTAATGGGCCCATCATTTACGTATTTTGCATTCTACATCTTTTACTTATATTTTTATATTTTCAAGTATATCCATCCTAATGTCTGCATTGCCTTGCATCTCAATTTGATATCTTTTCTTCTGAAAGACATCAAAAAGCAATATTGAAAAAACCCTCTGATGAGCAGCTAGAAATGAAGCGAGCACAGATTTTTCTAAGAGCGGTTTGTCTCACTGCCAAGCGTCTGGAGGCGGCACGGGGCGTGTGCTGCACACTGCTGTGCCGGACACACCGAGGCCCGCACCCACCTTCTGCAGTGTGCTGCAGCGTGACCGTCACGCAGCGCACGCGGAGGTCCAGGGTGAGGTCCTGCATGGTCTGCAACAGGTCGTTAGGGATTTCCAGGGCAGTCAGAGACTCGTAAGTAAGCCTGGAACACGAACACAAGGCCTGCAGTGAGCAGATGGGAGCCCAAAGCCACACCTGCCATCCCTTCCACCCCGGAGGGCAAGGCGAGAACAGGGTGTGGGAGACCACGGCAAGGCAGGACGGCGGGGCTGTGACACGACAGGAGGGGGGCAGTGACAAGTCGCACAGGGTGACCCTCCGCCCGGGGGAGGAGCAGGAGCCTCGCTGCGCGGAGATCTGTGAGGAACTGTGCGCGCAGCAGGAAGGGACCAGGAGAGGAAAAGCTCTTTCTTTCTCTGCCTGTGTTAAACACTGCATCTCACACTGGCTGTGCTCCCCACCCCCCAAAGCAAAGGGACGACCACCTCTTCCGCCGACTCACCGCAGGGTCTGGATGGCGTGCGTGAGCCACTGGCCGGAGAGCTCGGCCTTGGCCTCCCAGCCCCCGAACTGCCAGGCCTCCGCCTCCCGCATGCTGAGGGGCAGAAGGGCTCCGCGCACCAGCTTCACCAGGGAGTGCATGACTTCTTGGATCATCTTCTGGAAAACGACAAGTGAAACCGCACTCAGAGGCCATCAAGCTGGTGAGCCACAGGGTTTGTGTGAATGATGTCAGATCACCCTCCTCGCCTTGGACAGACGCACCCTCCTGGGGGGGTCCTGCACCCCTCCTGGGGTCTGCACCCCTCCCACCCCCCCACCCCCATCGCTTACCTTGAAATCACTCTGCCTCTGCCTCACGTTCTTTGATCTCTCGATCTGGCCTGACTTCTCAGCAGTCTTAGAAATTAAAAAGCAAAATAAAACGTATTAGCTGTCTTCTAGAAGTAATTTAGGAAAATGAAAGACACATTAGCAGTTGCCATGAGAACAGGATACATGATCTGAGTAAACGGAGTACTTAAGAAATAATCGAGGTTTTTAATTAGAGATTAGAGAATCTTTCTTATGCTAACAAGGAGTCACTTATTTTTCTAAAGCCTTTTGATACAGTTCCCATGAGTAAGCCTACGAATTAAGTTGAAACAACCAATTCTAGAGACGAACTTCCCATATGCCGTTTTCATCAATAATTCTACATGGTTACAGCACCGCGGATCACACTCAGCACTCCGAACGGAATTCCTCATGAGCTAGTACAGAAATAACAGAGTAAACTCTGAGTTAGAGTAACCCTACAGTACCACTCTTCTCCACAGTAAATACTCAGAAGCATTAGAGCTGTTGCTTTATTATTTAAAAATTATAATTTATTATTTAAATTTATTATTTAAAAATTATTAGTTTTACAAATAATTTAAGAGAGAATACAACGTATGAGTAACTTTTTGTTTACAAATATAGCTCGTGCTTTCCTTTACTCTAATTTGCAGAAGACTACACTGCTTAAAAGAGAAATCTATTCAGTTAGATTTCAGTCAGCTTTTAGTAACAAGTAAATATGACTATATAAAACACCATAGAAAGGCAAACTTGGGAAACTTTATAAATAAAGAAGCAATAACAAAGTTATACTATGTATAAGTTTGACACTTCACTGACATAATGCATATCCCTTAAAATGAAAACCTTCACATACTATAAAGTTAAAAATGTCGAGACCTTTCAATTATGACCAGCCATATAAATGACGAGACAATACTGACTTCACATTAACTTTAAGATACAAGTAATGCTAGTGTGTGCACATCCACATATCCATATATACATCTATAAACATGCATATAATTCTCATCTCCACAGAGCCCTCTGCCCCCTCCTGAAGATATTCTTTACGGTGAGGCTTTACTCATTCCTTTCATAGCTGTCTTCGAATTCAGGATTACTTTTTAAAAATCTACTTTGGTTCTGTCTCTGGGACAGCAGAGAATCAGGAAGCCTGATTCTCTTTCCTATAGTATCTGTATTTTAGAATGTATTTATGCATATACAGTATGTATACCTATGTATATGTATATATGCATATGTACTGTAGTCCACACAAACATGTAGCATGAATGTATATGTGTGTACATGTTTATAACGTGTACATCATGCATAAGCATACATATATCTATATACTGGTTTGCAAGTATATATATGTGAGTGTATGAGACACAGAATGTGTGTGTGTCAGCAGCTGGCACAGAGGGATTTCAGGGTGTTCAACAGATGTTGGTGAATGGATGATTACCCAGGCTTAGGATTCTTCAGGACCTTCCTAAACATCACAACACATGACTGCCCTGGATTGAGGGCTGTTTTAAAAATATCTGAAGTTCTGGGTCCCAGTATCACAGACTGGCCTCAGCAGGAGCCCCATCAGGCACAGCACCATGAAAAACCGGCCAGACTCAATTCCTCTCGGGAGCTAACTTGTCACCATGGAAATACAAAGGTCCTAGCAATTAGGAGCCACCCAGTACACCCGGACTGCCACGGGGCACTCAGACACTGGAACCTGGAAGTGCTACAGCTTTAAGGGCCTTGGCATGGCTGCTTCTGCATGTCAATGCAACGAGGCCACAGGCCCCCAGACATTTGGTCAAACATCACTCTGGGTGCACGCGGGAGGTACTTCCGGGTGAGTCTGAAGGCTCTCTAAACGGATGGGTGCTCCCTACTGTGACAGAGCCCATCCCAGTCACTGAAGGCCTGACCAGGGCAGAAGGTGACGTTCCTTTTGACTAAGAGGAAGCTCTTCTTGTCTGAACATCTTCAAGTAGGGACATTTAGTTTGGTTTGCATCTATCTGCCTTTGTACCTGAACCGGAGCATCTACTCGTCTTGCATCCTGAGCTTGCAGGCAGCAGACTGGAGCTGACACCATCAGGTCTCTTGAGCCTCAGCCTGCTGATGCACACAGACCGGGACTGGTCAGGCTGTGACCATGTGGGCCGATTTCTATACAATGCATCGCCTCGTGTGTGCACCCGCCTCTGCTCCTCTGGGGAAAGCTGACCCCACACACACTCCTGCTCTGGTTAACGGGAGGGTGTGCTGTAGAGGGGGGACATGCTGGTGTGTGACTGTAAGGGTCTGCACTGTCACAGGGTGTCATCTCTAACTGTATTCTCCAAAGTACAGGACCTGAACACTGTACAGGGGCGAATCGTGTGTGCATGTGTGCGTGCGCACGCGTGTGTCTGCTCCTGAAAGTTAAGGCTATGTTTTGCCAGCACAATTTTGTCCACAGAATAGGCTGCTCGTGAATGTATGATGACACCTACTGGACAACAGCTTTATAAAATTCACATTTGTTTCCAATACAGGCGAAGTAGGGGGGAGAGACTAGTGAGGTGCAAGGTATGCTCCTTGTACTTGTTAATGAAAAGTTACTCACCAGTTTAACTGGATGAAGAGTTAACATTACCAACACAAAAAATTATGTAAGGTTTGCCCTACAATTTCCCAACCTGTGGTACATTTTGATCGACATGAGTCACGCAACTTTTTAAAATGTTGATTTCTAATGTTTAACGACATTATACGACATTATCTAAAGGTGAGATCTTTATTATTAACCATTTCGTTAACTAAAAACCTTAGCTCTTTCCTGCACACACAGACCAAAACTCCTTTGTGGTGAGGCCAACGGTAGATTTCACTGTTCTGATTCACAGGTTTCTTCAGATGGCCCCCACTGGTTTAGAGAACTGACTATTTTCTAAACTGTTGGAAATTTCATCTAATTCTTTAACGGACAGACAGTTAATAATATAAGATGATTCTATCATAAGAAAAAGAAGAAATTTTAAGTAAACTGTGTTCACTGAAGGCTCTTTTGTATAAAATTAAATATCAACTATCAAAAAGCCCAGAACTCTTTCCAACCTTAATTTAATTATGTTTCTAAATTTCACTTCTGGGCTGAGTGTGGCTCACTTTGAGGTACACTTTCAACTCTTCCTTTCTCTGCTGCTTCCTTCCCTCTGGTGTCTTTTGAGCATTTCAATAGAGGATAGATAATCTTAAAACATGCCTAAATCTTCAGCATGAATTATACTTAATAATGATTACTATAAACTTTGAAGAAAAGATTATAAATATAAATTGGTAGAAATAGCACAGGCATATCCACCTCAGTAGAATAATTAAATTGTTTTTTCATTTTAACAATGCTGTTGTCCTTGAGGCCTGAAGCAGGTCATTTATTTTCCATCTACAATCAAGTACTTCATCTATATACTTTTAACATAATGGGGTACAACCTAGAAGGAGGGAAAATACATTCCCTTTTCACTAAGCTATCCCAGATCAAAAACTCTTAGGAATTTTGTGAGTCTAAATGGACTTGAAGCAACTATTGTCCACGTAGGGTGATCACCCACAGGAAGTGATCCAAGTGAGAAGCTGAAAGAAAGGATGTGGCTGAAATCCGTCTCCCAAGGGGCACATTCCTAGGGAAGGCAGTCTGCCCTGACCTGGCTCATTCTACTCCAGTACGTCAGCTGAATATTTCCCTATTAAACATTGTTCCCTGAACACCTATTATGTGACAAGTAAATAAGATTTCAAATACTGGATTTTTTTTTTTTTTGCAGCACTGGGCCTCATGCATGCTAGGCAAATGCTCTTCCACTAAGTTACAGCCCTAACCCTGGAATAAATTTCATTCTGAACAGTAAGAGCAAACTCCATCACCTGCCAGACACTTAGAACCCCGCACTTCTGCTAACTCACCGAATCCTCTTGCCTGTGCTACGGAAGGAGGGAGGCCCAGAGCCGTGCAGATCGGGGCCGGCAAGAGTACACACTGGTGCTTTGTCCCCACACTAGTCCTGGGAGGAAATTCAGGGGCACTATTTGCCCAAGGGCACGGGGCGCATGAGGACAGGAAGCTGTGGCCGGCATGACGCTGGCCTCCACTGCAGCAGAGGGTGAGGAGCCCAGAGCCCGCTCCCAGGGCCCCACACTTGCCCAGCTGAGTGGTGGCATAAGAACAGTTAAAAATACAAAGCAGGGAGCTCCAGGGCACAACTCTATTTTTCCAATAGCAGCGTGACTGTGTGCACGATGGAGCTCTCACACAGCTCACCACTTGCCTGAGCAGGAGGGGTCCTAGAGAGCACAGACCATGTCTTCACTCAAAGTGACAAACACAGCTTTGGCCAACGTGCACTGTCTGTGTTGCCCAGGCCTTAAGAAGCAGGAAGTAGCCTTTGCTTCAGGGAGGTCCCAGGGTGCAGAGTGCCCGTGAGACAGGGAATACAGCATCTTCTCCATCCTCCAAGTGGACCCAGAGCAGCCCAGAGGAAAGGGTTCTGGAGACTTTGGAGCCCTGGATGTGAGACCATGAAGAGATGAGTCTGCCTGCACTACCAATTGCAGGTGCTCCCTGACCTATTCTGGGACTCTCTCCTGACGCATTCACCATGACGGGGACAGCCCAAGTGGAAGGCCCTGGAGCACGCATGGCCTGCCGACCAGCACCAGAGAGGGTGGCACCCACCACGAGCCTGGCAAGTGGTCAACATCCAACGCAGAGACTGTACCGGATGTGCATCACTTTTACCCCATCATGACTGGAACGTGCTGGGGACGTGTACATCATAATGCAGCACTGCGTAAATGTGTGCCATGGGAAAATGCTAAGGTTTCTAAACACTTCTGCAGGCTGAGACAGTGGGCTGGGCTCCATGATCTTCACTGCTCTCGCACTAAGAATCCGCGTTTCTGTGGATGACTTCAGACCTGTGCAAAGCTGGCAGCATGCCTCCTCATTTTATCATTTCTTCCCAGTCCACTACAGGACAATTTCATTTGCAACTGGCCTGACTAGCATTGTACTTGCTTCTGAATCCTTAAAAATGGTTCATTTTCTCTTTCTTCAGCTGTCGGTCTCATTTATTCCTTATAAGCACTTGTTGAGAAAGATGCCCTTACTACTCTATTCACAGATGAGAAAACAGAGTTCCAGAACAACAAAGGAAATTGCTCAAGGTCTGGCTGCTCAGGATTGGGCTTTATAAAACTTTTAACTCATCTTAAAATCCATGACAATGGTTAGAGGTGCTGGGCCTCTAAGGTTTTAAAAAAATCACCTCAAAATCTAAAATTTTCAAGACCACAAGTGCAGTGACATGGATCCACCCACAGTCAGTCACATACATACCTCGCTGAAAAGGCTCCCATTGACGTAGGAAATCCAGAGTTTCCAGAAGTTAGGTAGCTGGCTTAAAACAAGCTTGGTCAATTTTTCAACAAAAGCTACCCTGTGGGGAATTTTGTATCTCCATGCTAAGGGAGCAAAGAATAAAACATTATGAATATATTTTTGAATCAAGACTAAAATTCTATTTGAACATAGCCAGCTCTTGTGTGGTCTGGCCTGGCTCACTACCTGTACATGTGTGTGTACATTCTTCCTGTGCTTACACACTCTACCCACAGATACACACTTCCCGTGCACATACACTCCACCTGTGCACACACACTCCGCTCCTTCAGTTCACAAACTCAATTCTTTCCACATTTCTGATCACAAAAATAACTGGATGAGAACTGAATCAAATTTCCCCATAACAACACTGAACCTAACCATTGAATTTGATTCAGTTCTTGTCCAACTTGGTCTGCAACCCAAATCATGAAAAGAATCAAGTTTGTGAACCAAGGTACCACTTACACTCTACATGGACACACACACACTCTTCCCCCACCCACGTATATTCTACACATTTCATAGATACACACATACACTGTACAGACAGGTCTCACAAAGTACTCCTTCCCCTCAAAACAGTGAAGGAATGCTGCCTTTTCACTGACTTGAAAGAAGAATTTCCCTTTTTAAAAACCGTAAAATAATCAGAAAGTAAAATAAGCTTCTTTCTTGTTAAATCCATTAATAAGCATTTTAAGTGAAATAATCATATGTTAGAAAATGATTTAAACAGTTATACATGAGTAGATCAATTTCAAGACTCCTTCAGCTGAAACCTTTTATGGCACGTTAATGGTTAAATTATCTCATATGATTTCAGCACAGTGGGGAAGGTTCAGACAGCTCCTGAACAGTGCTGCCAGGATGACATGGTGCTGGAGCTCTGCAATTACTCAACATGGTGGTACTCAATCATCAAGGCTTTTGGGAAACAGCTGGGTTCTTGTGGCCTTCTGCCCAGCCAGAGAAAACACTTCTTAATATCCTATTTTATTTGATTTTTTTATCACCTGTAAATTCTTTTTAATATACATCTGTATGCAACAGTCAGTCCTCCCCCATCGCTTTTAAGCCTACCTTCATCCAAATTTTGATCATTATAATTGATACATAAATTTGGATTTTTGTTTCTTACTGAATCCAATCTGTTAAAGGTCATATGATATCTCATGACAAAATAGTGTTCAGAGTAATTTCTTAAGAATAAAACAACTAAGAAGATAGGGCAGAAATGTCCTTGTTTTTCCTCCAAAAAAGGCACCACATATGTAGGCTCATGAATTCTGCTTCGATCCCAAAGTTGAGAATGAGCCTACTGAACTTTATGCACACCTATCATTTACTGTAAGCAATCCTTCATAATGTTCCAATTTCAAGCAATGTCTTGGGGGAAATCAAACTTGATTTATTTGACTCCCACTTTCAGCCCTGCTGGAGTAACGTGAAGCAGACTTAACCACCAGCCATGAAGGACTGGAAAGCTGGAGGGGGAAACAAAACAACAGAAACCTCTGGGCCACAAGTATTCTCAGACACTGGCAGCAGGCAGCACAGTCTGTGACCCAAGGAGGGGATGCATGTGGCAGGCCGTCAACCACCCGGGCTTTCTGCCTGCAATTTCTGGACGACAGAGGAAAAGGAGGAGGAACCGAGAGAAAGCTCAGAGGCCTTTCTGGGCTGGAAAGATGGAGATGGAAGGTCAGAGAGGCTGGGATGCCTAGATATGCACAGGGAGTTCAGGAAAGGAAGGTGCTGTGTGGACAAAAAGCTCCAGAACCGGAGCAGGGGCCTCTGAAGTCTTCGATAAGGACGAGCCCATGCGTGTGTGGAGTGATACTTCACCACGCCCGGCAAAGACCAAATAGGGAACCGTGAGCGGGATTCCCACAGGCCACACAGCACAGGCAGACTTCCGGTCTCAGCACACAGGGAGAAGAGCCCTTGTCAGTGACCTCGGCCACTCGGTAGAGACCTAAGGACTACGCCTCGGTCTGTGGGCTGAAGGGTCCCTAGAATGAAGGCTTTTCTAATCCTGCTCTAGCAAAGCTGAGCAGCAGGCCTGGAAGGGACTGAGCTCATCTTTACTAAACTGCTCTGCGAAAACAGAGGCCAGTGCTCTTGGAAGGAGGACAGCAAAACCCAGCTGGTCAGCACTGAACACTCGCAGAGAGAGACGGCACCAAAGAGCACCGAGCAGACACACCCAAGAGCAAGGAGGCGCAGCCACCGGAGAACCCTGGCTGTGACCAAAGGACAGCTGGTAAGAGCAGCACCGGTTACTCCGTCCGCTGTCCTGCAGCTCTGCAGGACACACAGGGGAGCTGAGGCTTCCGAGGCATCTGACCGAGCACGGCCGCCACGAGGCGGGGCGCAGTACTCACCGTCCTCACGGCTGGACTGAAAGCTGCTGCCCCTCTTCAGCGATGCGGTCTGGCCCAGGTGGCCCAGCACGGAGGGGCGCGTCTCGCTCTCCAGGTCCAGCAGGGGGCTGTGCAGGCCGGGGTTACCTGGAAGACAGGGATGCCCTGCGTCTTAGACTATTTCTTGCTCAACTGTTGTGCTCGCATAAATACAGCATTTAGTAAGCGAAGTCGGAAGTATTTTCTCTGAAGCGCTTTTAAGTTTCTCCCACTGGGACAGACCGGGATGACTTCCCCTCGCTCATCTTCACACAGAGCTCTATCAAAGGCTGTGGGGAGCTTGGGCAGCATTCAGGAACACACACAGCAAACACGGGGGGCAGGCTGTGCTGCAACTGAAACCCAGGAGAAGCTGCTTTTTGCAAAACAACTCTTTGGGACTTGCGAAGGGAACCTTGGAAGTCCGGCCTCTCCCTCTTCCCTCTTTCACTGCCTGCCTGCCTCCCTTCCTTCCCTGGTACTGAGAATTAGACCCTAGGCCTTCACGCTGAGTTCCATCCTCAGCGCTAGTCACATTTCATTTTGAGGCAGGGTCTCTGACTTGCTGAGTGGTCTAGGCTGGGCTTGAACCTGCAACCCTCCTGCCTCAGCTTCCCAGAGTGCTGGGGCGGTCGCAGCCATGCACAGCCACACCTGGCTTTTTCTGCTTCTTTTCTTGGAGCAAATTCATCACATAAATTTACACAGCACACATCTCTGTCACCTCCTCCCATGCCACAATTCGCATTTAAATTCCCAAATTTCGTTGTTCTTTCCTTGGGATGTGCAAGTTGGTTCTTCATTTCTACCCCTGATGGCAGCCTCCTAGTTTGGATCCTTTCCACCTTACCCTGTTAATATTCCAGAGGCTAGAACATTCCTGCTGCCCAGAAATTCTCCTCCTCGTCCTAGATTAATCACACCCTAACATACTGCTTTATTTTTCTTCTTTTCTTTCTTTTCTGGTTTTCTTTTTGCAGTGCTGGGGATGGGACTTCAGGCTTCACACTAAGCTATATCTCCAGCTCTTTTTATTTTCTATTTTGGGACAAAGTCTCAGTAAGTCACTGAATTGCCCAGGCTGAGCTTGAATTTAGAATTCTTTCACCTCAGCCACCCAGAGTGCTGGGATTACAGGTGTGCACTACCACGCCCAGCTAAAAACTACTCTCTTGATTCTCTTATCAGAAATCTCAAAAAAACCATACTCTGGATAAAGGTTACACAGTGTTTTCCAATACCAAATTATCCTGAGAAACAGGAAGTAGTTTTTCCAGACTGCATCCGAAAAGCTATTAGGAATGGCAGCTCATGTTAAGGACATGCAGCTTATGTGGATCTGCAGATGAGCCTCCGACTGCTGCTCTAAGCTCTTCGGAGGAATATTCAGAGATTTCCACAACAGATACATTTCAGTGAATGTTCACAGGACACGACAACATCCTCCCTGTGGTGTTGTGTGAGCCCTGCAACTCCTGCTACTTGGGAGACTGAGGCACAATGGTCACTCAAGCCAGGAGTCTGGGAGCATCCTTGGCAATATAGACAGACCCGTTTTAAGCAATATCAAACAATCAAGAAAGTTTTACACATTTAGGGGTCAGGAGTGTAATTCACTGAACAAGGCCCTGTGCTGAATCCTCAGCATTGCACTGCAAAAAGTAAGGGAAACAAGGAAAAAAGAAAAAAGCTGGGAAGGGATGAAAGGAGGGAGGGAAAATGTTCATGCCTTATTTACTATCTGATCCGCCTGAAAGGCCACACCTGTCTTCCCTCTTTGCCCACTAAACTTCCACCCTTGAAAACTCAGTGTGACCTGCAGCTGCTGCAGTCACCTCTTACTTGCAGCAGAAGCGTCGCCTCCCTGCTCTGCTGTGGACGGCAGTCAGAGCGCGGGACTATGGCTTCCCATCGACAGTCACACACTGCGCATCCCACCCCAGACTGCTGCCCTCCATCTCCTGGGTCCCCACCACCACTTGGCCTTCCACAAACAACTCACTAGGAACTGTATTTCTTATTTATAAATGGAATTTTAAAAGCTTATGGATTTTTAATAAAATGATTTAAAATTTTAACAAGACAATCCCTCTTTTAAATAAGAACATAAGACGACAATTTTATGCCACCAATAGTGCAACCCAATTACATTTAATAGGTATTTATTAAATATGTCCTTTCGTCCTTTGATCTTCCAATGCACGCCTGCTACGTGACTCGTTTCCCTACTGGACGACATTAGTTAAGTGGCTACACTTGTAATCCTACAGGTTGATTGTAGTCTGACCAGCACTGTACCAATGCTGTGAGGTTGCTACATAAATTAGCCCTGAGAAAGGGCCCCTCTGGCCACCCACCACTGGGACGCCACCTAGAAATCCAGGAGCTCTTCTTCTTCCTCTCATTTCTGAGAAAACTCTCCTCACTTCTTCCCTTGACTGGCACCTTTATTCCTCCATGTTTTGAAGCCACAAGCTCACCACGTGTGGTACCCACCAGGTCAGGAGTTGTACTTCTCCGGTGTCACCACACCCTGCAATGCCATCCTACTGCACAAGGTACCGCACCAGCTATTGCTACCTGATAAGTTTTAGAGAAGTAGAAATGAAGTTCGTTGGGGAGTTTAGTGAAACTCAGTTTTTGGAAGACTGTGTTCTGACTACTATGCTGAGCGCTGGATATGCGTTCCTACTATGGAAAATATTACATCTAACACAGGACTTACATAATGCAAAATGTTAAAAACAAAAAATAATGACAGGCAGTACAGAGTGAAACAATATAAATAGTGAGGAAATAGTACTTTTGTAGTTAACTTTTTCCCATATTAAATAGGAAGCTTGTGGGTAGAAATTTTAATACTTTATGACACATTAAAGTTTATGTAGGTGCCACTGCTACAAAGTGTAGAATTTGGGAAACTAAGATGAAAAATATAAATTCTCTGACGTGTGCTACTTTAATAGAAATATAATAAAGGGGCTCAAATTTAGCATGACATTAAAACATGTATAGAAATGTGTAATTTATATTACAAATGTATATTAAAAAGTACAAGAAGAGAATGCCTGAACTTAAAGTGTTGCAGGTTTCGGGACTACAAATTTATGATTAAGAAGAGAGACACCACCACACACACCCCATTCCCACACACCACTGTCACCACTGCTTCAGTCAATCCCCAGCAAGCGTTTTTCCCCCATAGCTGACAGCTATTAACTTAAATGGTTTAATATTACATCATCAGGATCTGAATCTTAAATTCTGAAATTGTTATTTTGCTTCCGTTAATAACAGAACTGGATTAAGAAAATGCTTTTGTCCTATGAGGAACCGCGTCGTCGGGTGCCTGCGATGCCAGGGAAAGCAAGTTAAACGTGAGCGACCTTCTGCACTGCTGGCCTAGCCTTGGAGCAAGTGCAGTGCAGCTGCAGGGCGATGCGAGGACAGCGACCCCCACAGGCCGGGCCGGCATCAGGGAACATCTGTGGGACTCCCCACGCAGCACTGACCACGGCACTAGGCGGGCTCGGCACTGCTCTCCCCAACACGCTGCTCCTCTTGTCCAAAAACGAAAATCAGAGTCCTCCGATGTGCTATTTTACCGGGAATTAGGAGAATTACACGTTGAAGAGAAAACTCATGCAAACATTGTGAGTATCGCTTGTCCCAGGGAAAAAAAACCCTTGAGGATTCCGACATGCCTTTTAAACTCCAATTCGGCGAGTCGACTGGGTATTTCCCCCACACAATTATTAAACATAGGAAATGGTTCTGACAATAAGTAAGCATTACTCCAAGAGAACAAAAGAGTAAGTTAAAAATACATGATTTCCGTAAAATACAAAATCAGCAAAGTCTTTCTAACATCTCACAAGAAATCAGCCTGTTTTCTCATGATTATTTTACTTTACCATACGACAGCAATGCGCACGACGTGTTGAAGAGAAACACACTGCACAAGGCTCACGGCTGCGCAGGCGAGTGCAGGGTGCAGGGACCCCCAGGGCGCCTCTTCTGTGTCCTGCTCTGCGTCCGCCCACATGCAGACCCTGCGCAACTGCACGCTGCGCTCGGGGTGCATCCCCCTGGAGCCGAGTGCCTGTACCGCGCGAGACATTAAAGTGCTCGCCCGCATTGGTGCCTCTGCAGATGACAGCCAATGCTGTCGCACAGCTGTGTTTATCCTTTTCAAACTACCACCCATTAACAGGAACTCCAACAGGTCCCTCGTTTCAAACCCAGGTATCCCACATGCTAGGCAAGCTCGCTGCCGCAATACATGGAAATTTTTAAAAAGTCTCTTTCAAATAGGAAATTATTTTTGGCTCTAATAAAAAGTTGTAACTTTATGCCCTCATCTGGGCCAAGCCTAACAAATGGCTCCCTATGCTACACGTGAGGGCCAGGAGTAGTTCTGCGAAGGAGCCTGGCGCCATGCAGTTAGTGTGGGGCTCCGGAGCAGTTCTGAGTTACAGGGTGCTCTGCCAAAGGTTCCTGCAAAAAATAGTACTTTAAACTATGCGACCTGCAAAATCTTTTTTAGTTGGAAAATTCTGATTCTATGATCCAAAGTTTGAACATGAAATTTTAAACCATCACAAAGGGAACAAAAGGGAAAACATGCTTATTCTGGTTGCTGTTCTTCCACCTCAGGACACTGATGGGTAGCACTATCTAAACATAGAGAAGGGCCAAGGATTTAGCTCAGTGGTGCCATGCCTGCCTCACAAGTGCAAGATCCTGAGTTCAATCCCCGGTACTGCAAAATAAATAAATAAATAAATAATAAAATAAACATAGAGAAAGGCTGCCTCTGCAAATAGAGCAAATACAAAAATGATGCTAAATGGAAACTATATCGCAAACATATGAAAGACAACAAACAATAATAAAACTATTAGAATTTTGTATTATGAACATTACAGCTGGCTACTTTAAAGACACTAAACATCAATAAATACGCTCAAATAAATAAATGCTTATATGACAAGTGGTGGTGAATCTATGGCATGTGTTACTTGTTTTTCTTTTAAGACAAAAGATGTTAATGTATGTGTTGTTTTTTCTAAACTAAAACCTCAGTATTCAGCTTTAAGTGTAGTATAGGCACTTTGCGATAAATAAGTGTGTTTTGGGTTGTGGTTTGGGCACTCAGTCTCTAAAAGGTTCACCATCACTGGCTTATGAGATCGAAATTATTTCACTGTAATCTGTCAGTTACCTGAGGAATAACTGCAGGGTAATTGTTACTCTGGAGACAAACCTTTAAATAGGCATGTAATCCTACAGTGAGCACTCATTAGTACAGTAATTCTAGTTCTGAAATTCTAGACAGTATTTATAGAAGAAACGATACCAATGATATTCTAGTAGTAAATGTTAGGTCTAGCTAAATTTTAACTTCCACAGGTAGTGCTTGAGTTATAATTTTGCCAGTGTAAAAGATGTAGCTCTTCTCTACAAATGGATGAAAGGAAAAAATCCGCTAAATACGCACGCACACTCACACACTTAACACACATCTACTCTTAGTTCCCGACAGCCGAGTCAGTATCTTATTTCTGCAGTAAATAAAGTTTCCATAACATGCTAACAACATCCTTGAAAGGAAGTCTCTTTCTAACTGTGAGTGTGTAGATATATTAACAAATTATAAATGAACATAAAATTAGGAAATTACTTTTGGAATACTATGTAAACACAAGAAAAATTCTGTTTTAATAAGAGAAAACCAGTTGAAAAATTTGCTTGTAGAAGCTGCAGAAGTTATTTTCTTCAGAACCCTACTGAAACAATCCTGGTCACCCCACTGTCTCTCATAATTTGCTACAAACAAGTTGAAACTTGTGCTATTTTTTCCATCTGTGAAACTTCTGCTGGATAAAACTACTTATGCTAATCTACAGATCTAAAAAGACCTGTGGCAAATCTCATAAACTTAAGGATTTATACTAAAACTGTGACTCCTATAATAATCATCTTAAAAAGCTAAGGAAGACTCCGGAAGCCTTTACAGAAGGCGCCCACTCTACCTTACCACGTGTCTGCCCGGTCCTTCCAACTCGAGCTGCGCACGCACGGTTTCCCTATTGTAAATGCAAAGAGCGGTCAACTCTGGCTTACGGCTGACAGCACACAGAGGGCAGAAGAGCCCCTCTGCCGTAAGCCTGCAGATGCGGAGCCAGGTGAGGAGCTTTACGCAGCTTCTCACCCAGGCCCAGCAGCGTTTTCTCACAGCCCACACTAGTGGGGGCCACGCCTGCTTCCCGCGCCAGCGCTCTCGGGAGGGCTCTGACTTCCTCGCCGCCGCCGCCGCCGCCGCCGCCGAGCAGAACACCTTTGAACACATTCCCTGCGCACAGCGGGTCCCTGTCCTGGGCAGCAGCCCGACCACCCACTGTGGCTTGTTGACCAAACACTCAGGGCCGGAGCCTCCGCCACCGAGACAGGATGGGGCTCCTTTCAAGCCCACCACACAGCAGAGCTTCAACGCCAAAGCTTCGGCGGCAGGCAGGCGGGCATCAAGGCACAATTACAAATTCCTCACCAGAAGACCTGTGTCAACAGATAAAAATGCTCTTTTTGATCCTTTATATATTTAAATCTAAGACACGGACATTTCCTCAATTTCAAGGGAATCATTTAAGCCAAATTAAAATAAGGAAGTGATCCCTAACTCCCTCCACTCTGGATTCTCCTTAGCAGGAGCCAGGTCCCATTTCTGATGTGTACTTAAGATCACTCAAAATGATAGTTTAATAAAGGAAATGTATTTTAAAAGCAAAACTGTAGGTGTGATCTTTCAAGAAGTATTTATTAGTTAACTCTGCAAAAAGTAAAGTAAATAAGTAGCTAAAACAAAACTATGCTTTAAGGTACTATACTTTTTAGCAGTTACATATAGAGTATATAGAGAAAACATAGACTATGATAATATAAGTAAAAGAATAATTATCAAAAGGACACTATAGAATTAAAGTACTTGTAATAGTCAATATTTTTAAATGACTAAGTAATGGCAGCATTCAATACACAGCTGGCATTCACTGTCAAATTTTCTCTGTTAAGGAGAAAGGACAGGATCAGACATGAAATAGCTCCAGCTGCAAGAAGTCTCGTGGAGGAGAACTAGCTGACAGGAGAACCCCTGGACGGGGCCTTTGACACCACCTTTTGTCCTGTCTGACCTAAAGCAGATAGAGCATGCACTGCTAGGTGAATAGAATGTATTATAGGCCAGGGATGTAGCTCAGTGTCGCAGCTCCTGCCTGGCAAGCCAAGGTCCCGAGTTCGATTCCCAGGAGAGGAAAAAAAAAGACTCTATTATAAAGTGGAAGAAAGAAACGAAGGGATCTTAATTAAACTTTTCCCTATGATAATCAACAGCTGTTATTTTACTATACAGGATCAGAAATGATATTCCCAAAGTAAATTAAATTCCCCAGTCCTAGGATACTGACTTCCAAAAAAATGTCTAAATTACTAGAATTATGCCTTAATTTTAATTTGGAGGGTAAGATCGCCTTTTCTAATTAGATTTAAAACCAATCTATAATCACTGTATGTAAAAAAAAAAAAAACCCGAACTGCAGCTCTGCATCCTTACACAGACCTGTACTCGTGATAAGGAGCAGTGACAATTTCTTTCTTTCTTTCTTTCTTTCTTTTTTTTTTTTGGTACCCGGGATGAACTCGGGTCCTTGCGCTTGCAAAGCAGGCGGCGGCACGGCTGAGCTACATCCCCGCCCAGCAGTGACAATTTCAAGTGGTGTGCCTCGGAAATCAAATTCACAGTATATTAAATGACGCCTGGATTTTCTTACATCTCGTTTTATTTTTCTCTTTCTGAAAAAAGACAAGAAAGGAGGCGCTGGCCCTCGCTCTGCTGGAGAGCACTGCGCAGTCTCCGCCCGTCTCTGCTGCCCCTGCACCTGCTTTACCCCGGCTGCTGCGGAGCGTCAGGGCCAGGCTGGAGCAGGTCCCCACCCCGCTGCGGGCGCATGCACACGGCTGTGGCCTCAGCAGCACGGGGCGGGTGTGCGGTGGGTGCTCACACTCCTGAGGCGGGCAGGGATGGGGCGGAGGAGAAGCGGAGGACATCGGGTGAACAACACACAGCGTCCGCTCTGTCTCCCCCCCCCCCCTTTTAAAACAACTTCCGCCTTCTGAGTTCAGGCTGTGATCAACGTTCAGGAGAAAAACTATTTTTTTAATTATCTCCATAAAAGAAGCTTCCTAATGTACAATCTCATTATGGCAACTTTAAATAAAAATTACAATTTTATTGAAAGATTTATGTATGTATAACAATTTTTGTCACCTCTTTAGCTATGGAAACATTTTTTGGCTCTACAGAAAATTCAATGCATCTGGTGAGTTTCCTGACAGGCTGGCATTTAATCCAGCACACAGGGAGTTAACCTTCCCTGGTAAGCACGTGTATCAACCCCTCTCATCGAAATAGACATGCACATACACAGAATATGTACATAAAGGCCACAGTTGTATTTTTAAATAGCAAGAAAAAATATATTTAAGTTACATTGTATAAATTCGCAAAACTGTAGGTAGACTACAATAAAATAATGCACATATTCCATGAGCTTCAGTTGAAAATATGGCCTTTTATATCCTAAGATAGAGAAACAAACATTTTTTGTTTCTTTCAACCAGTACTATATTTAACAATCTGATGAATGTATGAAATAACTAGAGGTAAATATTCAGCACAACCTCTATATTTGTCTTTAGTAAAGTCACCATTGTGAAAGATCAGAGTAAAGCATTCAGGTGTAACACACTGTCTCCAAGCTTTCAAAGAGAACCTCGGGCCTTGGATAAATACACATCCTCTGCTGTGTGAGTATTTTTAAGAACTCATCAGCCAGGCCCAGTCAAGTGTGCCTGTGATCCCAGCTACTGCAAAGGCTGAGCTAAAGGGATTGCAAGTTCAAGGACAGTGTGAGCTACACAAGGAGAACGTATCAATCACACAAAGAATCCACAGCTGAAACTGCCGCTCCTATCCTGAATGTCTCTCACTGAGCCTCAAGTCCAAAATGCCCTTTTTGTAACTTCTAATTAAAAATGTATCTGAAAGAAGTGAATAATTACTCTATGAGCAGGCTGATGACTTCCCTCAAGTTATTTCTCATGGCCAGCATTTATCTGAAGAGTTAAACTCACTCTGAGAACAAAGGAACTAACACCTTTGAAGGCCACCTTTAAAAATCATGTTTGAGAATGTCAGCAGGGGGTTAACCAAAGGCCTTTCCTGGCAGGAAACTTGAAGACTTACACTAATTCTGGATCTGTTTCACAGGAATTTCAAGAGCCAAATGACCTCTTAAAAGGTGGTAAAAGTGTAATGTAAAATACAGGATCCAGAAGGAAAAGGGCTACCAGTGTAGACTGGAAAAGCAGAGTCAAACTACCGTCTAATGGGTTTCTGAAATGTTCACCTTTTGCCTGTATCTGTGTCCCCTGTCTGGGCTGCAGTGTCAGGCCCGGAGGAGGAGCAGGAGAATCGTATCAGGGGACACTGGCCAGGTGTGTGGCAGGTGTGGGCCACCTCTCTGCGTCTCGAGTTGTAACCTAAGGAGCACATCTGCGAGGCCAGCTGTATATTGTTACTGTAACAACTGTAATCCGGAGAGGGGCTGATGCAGCCCTTGTGGGAATGTCCACCTTACTGCCCCTGCTGCCAAAAGCTCCGGCTGTTTGAGGCACTTCCTTGGAAAGAGGCAGCTTTGTACATCGGCTTCCGCCTCTGAAAAGTCATCACCATCTCTGCTCATAAACTTTTCTCTGAAGACCACGAGAATAGATGCAATTAACATTTTCCCCAAACTACCAGGCAAAGACTTTAAAAATATTGACCCGGGATTTAGCTCAGTGGTTCCCACCACCTGCCTTGCAAGTGCAAGCAAGGTCCTGAGTTCGATCTCTGGTACAAGAAAAACAAAACAAAAAGAGTATAAAAATATTTATACGTTAATTAGGACTTATTAGATCCATGCATAAAGACTAACTTTACCTAAAAAGACATCAAGAATTATTTTCCTGCAAGAAATATTTATGGTCTATCCATTTAAAATTGGGTTCTATTACTCTGCCTGTGGACTGACTTAATCACGACCATTTCTGTCCTCCTCTCCTCCTGGGCTGAGTCCAAGTACAGGTACTACAGCAGGCAAACTTAAATTTCTTTCTTTAAATTTAGAAGGTGGTGAGCTCTCGTTTTGAAAGGAGGTTCCGGAGATTACGCTATGAAAACCAATGCTGCTTCACAGCAAAGCACTAGTAACGCACAGGCCTTGTCTTTGGAAGCCAGGCGGTTTCTGAGGAATTTGCCAAGAGTGTCCACCGCCTCTGCACAGGCTCGCACGCCCAAGCACACAGGTCAGCACCCTGTCCCCAAGCAGGGCTGGACAGACACGCAGGGCACCACCCGCGCCCCGCCCCTAAGAGCCCCCAGCTCTGGCTAGACTGCAGGCCTTCCCCAAACACGCATCCTCAGCGCATCCAGGACTCCCGCCTGGGCACTGGGTGCCTTCCCCTTCACCGCCACTTCCTCACCTGCAGCCTCTCGGAGCATGTCTATTGTGAGTGTAAATTCCGAAGGTCCCTAATCAGTCTACACAGAATCCCCTTTGAAGAATTCACCTAGAGGCAAACTGCTGTCAGCAGAAACAGAAACAGACAGCAGGCGCTCACCCAGCCCGGCCAGCTGCAGGCAAAGCTCCTGGGCAGCTGCCAAGGACCAGCTCGCACTACCTCTGGGAAGGGCAGTTTGGCTCCCGGTAGAAACCCTGTCTGATCAAAAACCTGCCCCAACAGCGAAATGCAGGGAGGGGCTGTAAGCGCCACTGTCCAGAACCTCTGGCCGGGATGGGGCACAGTCTTGTAGGATGGGGAGGTGTCAGGACCCAGGCTAGCTCTGCCCTTGTCCAGGGAACGGAGAACTCGGGCCTCCCACCTGGCATTTCTGGGACACCTTCAGCACATGTGACGTGAAATGGATCCAAGGTCATCCACTGAAGTGGACGATTTTCTAGGTTTAGATTCTTTGCATACCTATCACAATTATGAGAGGATTTCCAGCAGAAAACCCACGCGATAGTGAACCTTCCTCCATATTACCTTACAGTTACATTACGTACATACAATCAAGGCAATCATAAAACACACATTGAGAGTCTATCATCAACAACAGTTTTGGATCGCATAAAAGAAAAACTGCTTATTCCCAGCAAACTTACGATGAAGGTAAGGATTTTATAAAGGCATACCCACTCATTCACTTGCATGCACCATACAGAATTGTATCACCTGTATAAACGGAGGAAGTGTGCATTAAAGACACAACGTGCCCAACAACCTATACACACATTAATGGTGACAGACAACGCATCTAAGTGCAAACTGGCCACAGGGGAGCACGTTTTACTACTTGTTCTCATTCCATGGAGGAAACACTTACGTAGCCTGCATCCACAGCTTGTTTCTCATTTACCTTTGCAGAAGCAGCCTTTAAGAAGCAATGCAGGGCCGGGGGTTTAGCTCAGTGGTTCCGCCGCCTACCTTACAAGCGCAAGGATCCAAGTTCAATCCCAGGTACAAAAAAAAAAAAGCAATACAGTGTAGGTACTTGAAAAACTAGTGGTGAAGCTCAATGGTTTCTGCACTTGAAAACTAAGTGAATATTTGATATTAAGAAATTATTGATTAGGGCCGGGGATTTAGCTCAGTGGTTCCAACGCCTGCCACGCAAGCGCAAGGTCCTGAGTTCGATCCCCGGTACCAAACGAAAAAAAAAAATTATTGATTATATTTCAGGTATACTTCATGGTAGTCTGATGAACATTTTCACATTTGTTTTTTTTGTTTTGTTTTGCAGGATTGGGGATTGAACCGGGGGCCTTGTGCATGCTAGGCCAAAGCTCTACCACTGAGCTACGTCTGGTCCAGAGAATTTTAAATAATGGCTCCTGTTCCACATAAGCTTTTGCTACTGTTTTTCCCCTAGAAATGCTGCACTTGGAGATAAATACGTACAGGTGCACTTAACATCAAGGTGACAAGGAATGAGTCCATCAGGTATGGTGTGTTCCCAAATTGCTCCTGACATTTCAGGAATAGATGTGACAATAGGATTCATACAATTTTCTGGGGTTTTTCCAATTTGAAAAAGTCCAGCTGGGTGAGGTGGTGCATGCCTGCAGTCCCAGCACTCAGGAGGCCAACGCAGGAGCACTGTGAGTTCAAGGCCAGTCTAGGCTACTAGCAAGACCCTGTCTCAGAAAACTAAAAATAAAAGAACGAAAATAAAAACTAAAAAGTCCACACGCTGTTTTTATACACAAAACACACATCGCGGAAACGTAAGTATTTTCACACCAATGATTCGGACTGTTTCTGGTACACAGACACAGGAGAAGCAGCCCTTACAGGGCCTATCTCTGTGGACAAAGCACAGTCACTGATCTGCGCCCTCTTCGGAGGCTTCTGAAGGCTTCTCCACTGCGCCCAGAACACCGAGAGTCGCCACCTGGGTTCCGCTGCTGCATTACCTCCTCGAGGAAACGTCTTGTACTCCCAACCTGCCGTGTGTCTGAAGCACAACTTCACACAACTCCACACACCCCACTCAGCCACCTTTGCAGGACTGAAATGAAGCGTGCATTCACATGGCCTCCAACGCCATTCGGCTACCCCAAGAGGTGACGTGCTCCTCACGTCTCCAGCCCCTAGCACGGCGCTCAGCACGCTGACCATCCACCCCCACCGCACCAGGCTCCCCTCAGCCTGGAAACCACAGGCGCCTGGGCACCACCTTCAGAGATTCTGGCAGAACTGGGACAGAGGGGCGAGGCCAGGAGCGGACAGGCTCGAGAAACACCCTGGGAATTCTGCTGGGCAGTCCAGGGTATCAGACTACCGCACAGCAGACTCAAGAGGAAGCAGACCTCAATCAGAGGGAAAGTAATATGCTAAGGCACTCTTAGGTATTCCCGGAGACTAAGGACTACTATGTCATTTGCTGAGATTTCCCCTTGCTACAAATATAAAATAATTAATGACATTAAGAGGAATTTTGACATGCATCATTAGAGACAGAGATTTCCTGAAATATCAAACATTGAAAAGAACAGAACCATAATGCAAAGCATTCAAATACTGGCCAACTAAAACATGACAAAACTATTTTACAGCAACTCTCACAGAAACAGCTTCCGCTGCCAGGCCTGTCCTCACACTATGCCCCAACCCTCCGGGACAGGTCAGCTCCACACCTCCTGGTCTTACATCATCTTCTCAGGAGCTCAAACTATGTCACCGCCCTTGCTCTGCCCTGAGGACACTGCTCTGACCTGCTTCATGCTAGAAACCTCAACGGCTATCCCCGCATGTTTTGGGACACTATGCTCTCCTGTCCCCTCCCGCCCCCAAGACTGTCCTGCTTCAAATCGCAAAATAGACATCACTCCCTTCAGAGCTGGAACGCCACCTCCCTGACCTCGAAACCCCGTCAGATTCTGTCCCCCTAGAAGGCGATCCCAGTTCGCCTAGTCTCCTCCTCCACTCAGTGCTGAGCCTGCACGTCTCCCGGTTGGAGTCAATCCATTCAGTATTTGTTGGAAGACAGGACTTCACTGACAGAAATCTGCAAGCAAAAGCAGCTTTATCTTCCCGAGGCACTGGCGCAGGCGGCTGCCCACCTCAGGCGGCGGAAGCTATGTAACGCAGCAGGGAGACTCCCAGACACCTCCCCAACCCAGGCACGTGGGCCCACAGTGGCTCCCCACAGACACCACGCTTCTTCGTCGTTCTTGGTTAGTCTATGTTTAGAGCCTTCCCTTCCTCTCCAGGGCTCCACGCAGCTGTCTGCTGTCTGTCTGGTGCACTGCGCTGTAAGGAGAACGCAGCTCTCACTGCTGCAGGGCAGCACGAGCACTGCTATGGCACCGAGCCGCCTTAAAGGGATTCTTTGTCCATCCTGCTCCTCAACGCTGGGGCAGACACGCACAGTCTGCCCCCCGCGCTGTGCTCCACCGGGGGTACATGCTGCACAGCGGGCAGGGGACCAACAAGGAGAGCTGCAGAGGAGCGGTCCAGGACAGCTCGGGAACCGCCCCCCACGCACGAACCCCCCCCCCCCGCACGCAGGCACACACGCGCACTCAAGGGCAGGAAGAGGCGCAGAGACCGGTGCCAGACTTGCCTTTCAGGTCCTTCACGTAGCCCTCCTTGCAGCTGTGCATGAGCTGGAGGATCCACTTGTGCTGGGCTCCGATGCACTGCCACGCAGGGTCGCCGGGGGCGTGCAGGTCAGACAGATACCTGGAAGGCAGTCCGAGTGCCTCGGTCAGCAGAGGGCAGGAGGAAACTTTATGGCTACCATAAAGTTTTGTTACAGAAAATCCCAAGGTTTATGGATTAGTAAAGCGCTTCTCAATATTAGTCTTTCGTTTTCAATAAAATATATCCAAATTTCCTTTCACATGATAATAAATGACAAAGCTGTACTATTAAAACTTAGCTCTTCACACGAAGACAACTGAGAAGGCAACGACCCCCGACAATGATCGTGGCGCGAGCGGCTCTGCACGCGAGGCCCAGCCCTCAGCGCGTTGCGGCTAGCGCCAGCCACCAGGCCCGGGCCAGACACAGGCACAGCGCCCGCGTGGCCACCAGATGGCAGTGCGACACCGTTTCCTAGACTAACGGCAGGCCAGCTGAGACCACATGGCTTTCTCCCGGGTAGACAGCTGCTGACGTGTACTTACCTCTAAAGCCTAAATCCTAAACCCTTAACTCATGACTAAGAAAATACCGCT
Source organism: Heterocephalus glaber (assembly GCF_053883595.1). NCBI lineage: Eukaryota > Metazoa > Chordata > Mammalia > Rodentia > Bathyergidae > Heterocephalus > Heterocephalus glaber. The sequence continues at coordinate 1,857,782 of NW_028258315.1, forward strand.
CCATATCATACATTACCAATGCATTTTTTCTTACTTTTTATGTAGCTTTTCAGATATTTAAAGTCATCTTTTCCATAAAATACCCCAACCCACATACACAATGAATTTCAGTAGACATTTTTCTGTCAAATGTTATTCAAGACTAAGCTCTCAGTCTTGAATAATATATTAATATACATTACATAATACATTAATGTGACAGGTTAAATTTAACTAAACTCCAAAAGCCTGTTAAAATAAATTTATTTCTTAAAATTATTCTTAAACTAAGAACTGTCTTTTGTTTTAGGATCAAAGATTTTAGAGCCGGGCATGGTGGAACACGCCTGTAATCCCAGTGCTCTGGGAGGCCGAGGCAGGAAGATCACGCATTCAGTTCCAGCCAGGCAACTCAGCAACTCAAGACCCTGTCTCAGGGGTGCTCCTTATTTAGACATCTCAACTAGCAGCTCATCAGAAGAGAGACCCAGCTGGCAGTAAGTTAGCATTGTGCGAAATGCTGAGGAGAGATCTGACAGGGCCTAAGAATCTCCCCACACTGACCCCGAGCTGCAGGAGCTAAGGTGGGGCGGGTGGGCATCGGAGCACCCACAGAAGGGGCCCGAGCCTCCCTAGGCGGGGCTGCCACCGCTCCCCTCCCTGTGACTCCAGCAGGCTGCAAGCAAGGTGACAGGTCAAATCAGGAGGGACTTCACTCATTAAGAGCCACTTACGGCTCCTCCTCATGTCTGACAACTGCGTCCTGAGACGCAAACACAACCTAACACAGTACCTTTAGCTTGGCAAATAGAATTCACCCTCCGGCTTCCCAAATTCAGTCCAATGCTTCCCCTCATGCCAGGCTTTCCTCCTGTATCACCTGGAAATGCCCGTGCTTCTATTCTCTCCTGCCAGGGAGACTTCCTTCCAGCAATCTCTCTCTCGGCAGGTTTGCTTTGCCTCCAAATACTCACACAGAGTCATCTCCTAACACTGTCGCTCACATAACCCTCAGATCTGGTGTCAGCAGCGACATGTGGGAGTATTCCTTAGAGAAGCTGATTCCTTTCAATACCTAAACTCCTAAACAGGAATGTGGATGGTCATGCCTAGGGCTCTTTCTCAGGCAGTTCAGCAAGAAAAATCAAAACACTTGTTGCCTTAGTAACTTTTAAAAGTATAAGTCTCTTTGGTATGTTGACTGTGTCCTTGCAAAATTTAGTAATAATCTTCTTTCTATTCCCTTATCAATGATTAACAAATTAAAGGAGTTTAGGAGTATTTTATCAAGCTAATTATTCTCTCAAATTCCAGAGGATGTTTCAATTCTAGAGTACAATGGCTTGTTTTAGGCTCTTCCAAGTTTCTTTCTTTCTTTTAGTATAAAGTTTAAAAATAAATGTTTCATTACAAAGCTCTGTATAGAATGTGACAACATGTTATTGCTATTTCTTTAAAAATTACATATTAAAGGACACTCAAAAGGCTTTTTCGAGAGCAAAACAAGGTAAAGAATGTTAATTACGATCAACATAAGCTCAATATTTTAAAATTTAAGATTGAAACTTTGTAGCCATACTCTGACGTGAGGACCAGGATCACAATTTCATGGAAGCCAGTAATGGAGCTCCGCCTCATGCTGAGGACGGATGTCCCCTCCCAGCATTAAGACAGGAGGACGAGGACGAGTGAAACTGACCAGGGAGTCTTCCCTTAGATAAAATGATAAGCAAAGCTGCAGCAGCGATCAAATGCGCATGCCTGCCACACAGCCGGACTGAGTGAGGGCTCTGACACCGCTGTGCCCGAGGGGACAAGACAGCACCTTCACCCCACGTGGTATTCACAGTGTCTGTAACCTGGTTCTGATCTTGTTCTTCTACTCATTAATGCTTAACGTTTTTCACTTAAAATGGTAATCAAACTGCTCTGTGTCTTCTCAAACCATCAAAGTAAGAAAATGATAAAAAATAACTAAACTGTTGTTGACATTCCTGTTACTGACCCTGTAAAAGGACAGGAAAAGGCAGTAAGATGGGTCATTTCAGAGCACCTCTCCTGAGAGCACATCTCTAAATGACATCCGGGAGATAACGTGGTCCTGGGAGCCGCACTTTTGCTATCCATGTGGATGGTAGTTCACCCACAGCGAAAATGGACACTGGGTGAAGTTTAGGCAAACTGGAGATAACAAAGAACAGCGAAGTGAGCCCGTGAAGCCCTGCCCGGCAGGCAGAGGGAAGGGAGCGGGAGTTAGGGCACCTGCTGCGCTCCAGCCCGGCCTTCCCGGACTCTGCTTCCTTATATGTAGAACATAGAGCAGCTGGATCACTGACTGTGGCTTATTTCCAGCTTGAAATTTCTACAATGCTGCAAGCAAGAAAAGCCCTCCGAGTACGTTTTCTGCTGACGGAGGCAGTAAGGAGCTGAGGCAAGGGGACAAACAGGGCGCTTCTGGCAGCGCGGGCCGGGCGGGCTTCCGTCATCACCTGTGTCTGGGGACAACACCAGGCCCTTTCGTGAGGACAGAAGTGAGCACGCACCCTGCACAGCCACAGCGAAAGGCACGGCCCAGCTGGCAGCAGCAGCAGCGATGGGCTTTCTGCTCTCCTGCCCATCTTCCGCCTGGGCAGCCCCAGGACACGGTCAGCAACAGCAGCTCACACTCCCTGTCCGCCCCGCAGCCCCGCCGGCACTCCTGGGACATGGTAGCTTGCAGGCCAGACCTCTTCCCGCAACCACACGATGACTACAGCCATCTTGTAACTGTGCATCTCCGATCCACCTTGCTAATTCTTGGAGAGAAGCCTTACAGTCTGAGAACAAGCGCAGCAATCAAGGTCCCCAGCAGAAAACATAGTATTCTTGAATCACTGATATGAAAAGCTCATGACTTTATTCTGACTCCAAATCCTGACACAAACTATACACATAAAACATTCCCTGACTACTCATTACGTGCCAGGTGCCGTGCTGAGCCCTTCAACACCTCTGCTGGGCCCGCAACGCAGACCACGGGGACAAGGCCCCGTCCAGGCGCAGACTGAAGGGAGAGGGCTCGGGGCAGCCGCCGCGTGCACAGCGGGGCCCGGGACCACGCAGGCCCTGCTTCCTGGCAGCCGTCTCTGTGGCCATGCCGGCCACGTCTTCTAACAGCACTGCCAGCTTTGTTTAGGGTTCCGCTTTGCAGCCTTGCTGTTTTCTACTGATGCTGAAGGCTGCATGCAGGACCAGCTAGGACACAGCCTTCCAGAACCATCCCCGCCGCGGAGCCAGGAGCCAGGGCACACTCCTCTGGCATCAGGAGCCGCCGCCCGCCTGGAGAAGGACGGTGGGGACCCTGCTTCCCGACCTGCGGCCTCCTAGAGCACAGCTCCCGCACCGCCCCACGCAGGACGGCTGCGCACTGCGGAAGGGGTGACCGAGCAAAGAGGCCACTTTTCCTTTGGCCAAACTGCCAGCATTTTCTCCCCATTAAAAAGTGATTATTCCAGAACTGCTGCCAATTATTAGCATTCAAAAGAATTTTGGTGTCCCATAGCAGATACCTCTCAGTTTCTGCTCTTTGTTTTCCCTCTCTCCACTTAGTCGGGTTCCCAGAATCCCCCAGATGAGCTTTCCGGGTCACATGACACAACCAGTAGCAGAGGTACGGGATTTGTCAACATTCTTTACCTTATGTAACGTTTTTGGTCATGTAAGGTCGATGGCGTTTCGAGCAATTTATCCAGAAGTAATTCTTGTAAAGCTTCAATACGTGTTTCTACTTCAGCATAATCTATTTTTTTAAAAAAATATATATATACAAGAGTTAACCGAAGTGGAGTTTAAAGTCCAATTTAACAAAGCAGAAAAGCGTTTCCTTCTGACTGAGCAGCAGTACAAGGGACCCCTGTGCTCACCACCCACTCATTGTCGAGCCGGCAAGGGCGTCTGTCGGAGCCTGCTGACCTGCAACAGGCAAGGGGCGTGTGTCTCACCGCCCGGGAAGCTATCACAGGGAAGAAATGAGTTCTGTTTTCTGAGTCTTTATGATTTCACTTCTGAATTTAATAAGCCCTATGATATTTCTCCTGGTTGATAAGGTTTTAACCACAGGGAATTTTAAGCTTTTGTTATTTTCTACAACTCTGGTGGTATGAGAAAGGATTTCAAAAGGTGTTGATTTCGCTTTAAAGGTTAGAATTCACAAATGTATTGGTCTTTCTGGTAAGGGGAGACTGAAATGCAGGTTTCCATGTCTATAAAATACCTGACATTACTTCTTTCTAGTAAGAAAGACTTTTGTAATAGCATCATGATTAACAAATAGAAAAAAATGTCTGAGACTTACCTACATCACAGTTGCTCATTTTAACTAGATCAGGAAGAAAAGCCATGCCATTTCTGAAGTAATTGTTTTACATTTTAAAGAAAGCACTATATAAACAAAATCTAAACTGCACATAACACTCTTTGCAGCACACATCCCACATTCTTCCTGTAAAAGGGAAGTAGAAGATCTGAAAGTAATAATAAGCAAATCTTACATTTCTTGAAAACTTGCACCTCCGTTTTCCCAAAGAGTGATTTGGCCTTTTCATAATCATTAATAACCACATCATAATCACCCTTTAAAATAAAGAAGCATTTGGTTAATATAAAAAAATCTTAACAAATCTTTAAAATTTATGACATCTATCATGGTACATAAATAAGTACTCTACCTTTTGAATATTCCTTTCAATATTTAGAGGAAGGTTGAAGAGAAACTTAAATCGCTGAAGTACATTGAGTGCATTTCTTGTGGAATCTGCCTTGTCCTTTCGACCTAACACTTCTTGAAATAATGTGTCTGCTGTATTACTTGCTCCTATTTTAAAAGGAGAAAAAGAATCAAATAAAAGCTGATTTTAATCAGAAAATGTGTAACGGACTAGAAAACAAAGTGTTAGGACTTCTATTACAGACTGCTATTAAATCTCAAAAGACCGTTTTCTTTTTTTAAGTTAGCTACATTGGAAATCTTTTATGGTTTGCTAAAATAAAATTTTCATTTTGCCTGCTATGTCTTTTCATATGTTGAGAATGGTAACCTATTAAAAACAACCATCCTTACCACACCCAAATAAATTCCCCCAACAGGAGCCAACATCTGTTCTGGTTATGCTTCCAACTATCATGGCAGCTATGGGCCCTTAGGGTATTCCATTGCTTCAGACAGTAAGGACAAACACACACATGCACACACGCACGCCTGTGTGCACACTCACATGGATACTAGCGAACTCCCACAGACGCAGGGCTGACATGCAGAGGCGATAAAACCAGGAAAGCAGCTTTCAGAAAAGTTGTTCAGAAGACGTACTTTAAAACCAATCCTTTTTCTTTATAAAATTATCTCCTTATATTTCAGGCATGGAAAATAATATAAACAACTGAAAATGTCACACTTAACATTGCATCATCAATATTTCTCAAATCAGCTAATTCTTATAAAATGATACATAAACAGGACATTTCAAAAGGCTTTTTTTTCACCTAAAAGACTTCATACTACATGGTTCACTGTGATGAAAGTGCTGCTTTATCTAAAGAAAATGTGCTACATACAAAAATAGCTTAGATTTTTGTAACTTGTGAATTATTTTCAATTAGACTCAAGCAAAGAGGAGAAAAAGGATAAACTGTTCTCAGCTGTCTGATCGCTGCCTGAGAAAGTCTCTCCATTATCTGGTCTAGTGACCATACTTTAAGCAGAGATGAGAAAATTACCTCAGCCTCGCTGGGTGGCTGCATGCCACGTCCTCCGGCCCACACTGTGGGTGGCCTGATCCTGTTAAAAGTCGTCTTTGTAACATGATTGTTTTATCTAAATAATGTTTAAGTTCTGCTGAAATTTTAAAGACCTGATATAAAAACTTTGTTTGGTCAAGATAACTGTTTTCACCACATGCTGTTTAATGTGGAACACTGCACTTCTATTCTAAGATGAGGAAAAATGTATTTCCTTCTTGTCACCAAACTGCACAGTGGAGGCTGAGTGAGAATCTGAAATCTGATTAGGGTTAAAACTTTCTTCAAGAAAAATTATTTTAAAGTATTTGCTTATCGTTTTAAAACTACAAACTTGATGAGTTCAAGCTTCATAAATAATTAGATATGAGAATGGAATTGAATGCCATTAAAAGGTTAATTACTTTTGAGGAGTTCGGATGTGAAATCACCAAGTGCTTTTTTTTGCATAACAGGAGAATCTGTACAAAGAGCATACAAGCCCAAATTAGACTTTTACCACCTTATTTTTAATGTGATTAAAAAATACCAATTAATAATTTAACTCCTTTAAAAACTGTGAAAATATGTACAAAGAAAATCCACTTACAATTAAAGAAAGCAAACAAAAATTTATAGGCAGAAATTATAAACTATAAAGTCAGAATTTAATTTATACAAAAATATATGCATTTACATATAAAGAATTTCAACTTATGCGATACTGAGAAATTATGTAGACAATTTCTGCCAGGAAATTATTTGTTGTGAATCTTCCTGTATTGGTCACTCTGATAATGACAAGAAAATACAGGAGGGCAGTGATATCAGGATTTGCACAGCAGAGGGCCGGGGCTGTAGCTCAGTGAGGCAGCCACTGCCTGCTCTGCAAGCGCAAGGACCCGAGTTCAATCCCTGGTACCAAAAAAAAAAAAGATTTCTACAGCAGAAAACAATCACCAGCAGCCCCCATGATGCACTGGGTGTCTTTCTGCCCGAGGGCTGCAAGTAAGCGAGCAGGGCTGCTACACAAAAGGGTGCACACAGAGGGCCTGGCAGGGCACCCACGCAGCCACCGCACCAACACTGCGTGCACACCAAGCCAGGCACCTTGGCCCAGATCCCCACACCACCCAGGGGTCAGAACGTCCAGTGTGTGACTAGGGGAAAATCTGCAGAACAGGTCCTGATCCTAGGCCCGAAGTGGGTCCCCTCCTCCCCAAAGAACGTCTCACTGCTGGGGGTCTGGACAGGGACGTCACTGTCCGAGTCACACAGGGGCCCAAGAACTAACAACCCTGCTGTTGGAACCACACTCCAGCTGCTGCCAATGTGGCGATGTAACATGGGGAGAAAGGTGACCTCTGTGTAGCTCCTCACACGAACACCGACCTGGCAGCGATCTGTCCTCAACACACACAAAGGAATTCAGCTATGCCAGGAACTCTTGTCACCTCAGAAATCTAGGCCCGAAATTCGAATGGGCCTTAGAATTTCATGCATGGGTATTTAAAGCAAACATTACGCTTTTCCTTATTTCGAAGTGACCTCATCGGTCCCTTTCTTGGTACTAGCACTTGAGACTGTAGGTCATAAAAGTGAGTTTTAATCTGCGCTCTCTGCTCCATGGGACTCGCAGGGGCCAGGGACAGAACAGAAGGAACCCCCATACAATTTATCCCAGAAACAGGCAAGCTGATGGGATGAGAAAACCACACATTACAGCATCTGGAAAACTGAGTAACCCTAAAACGGGTACTCACACTCGTGGCAAAATCAGGACCACAAAGGGCCCTACCCTCCTGCTCTATGTGTCTCGGGTTCCACTCAGATTCTAGAGAATGACAGGCGGCCGGCAGTCACATCACGGTATTAGGTGAACGCCACTGTAAGGACTGCTTGATGCTGACTTCACTCTGGGATCCCACAGCTTCGAAGGCGACAAGGAGCAGGATCACAGCATGAGAGCAGAGCTGAGGTCGGCCGTGTGCACAGAGCCAACTGCGAGCTCACAGCGCCTCTGGAGAAGGCTGAACTCATGGCTGGGCTTCCTTTCTGTTTTTCTTTTATCACTGCCACTCGTCAGATATTCACCTGCAACCACTGAGGCAGCATCATTTTCTTTTTCACAGAACTTCCTCCCACTGCTGCTCTTTAGTGTTCTTGATCTTGTTCTTTTAATTTTACACATGGTACCTGCTCCTTCAGTCCTAGTCCTTCAACTGCATCCCAATACCGATTCCCAAATCCACATTTCAAGATGCCTGTGAGCTTACACTAATCTTTCAAAGTCCTTTCGCTAGATGTGTGATAAGGTCAGCTAGCTTATGAGCACTTCCTCCGCGCTAGGTGCTATTCTACTTGACAGGCGCAACTCACGTGCACTGGCTTATGTGCCTCCAACATGGGCAGTGCAGGCAGGTGCGACACAGGTTATTCCTCCTGCCAGTGTGACAGACAGGAGTAGAGAGAGCCAGCAAGAAACTCACTGACCCGGCCCTCGGGAATCTCAGACTTGACATGCTATAACAGCTGGGCTTTTCCCTTGCTCCTCCTTCCTGCAGGTGAAGCCGGCTGTGGAAGCCCCACTGGTCATTTCCTTTTTCCCACTCCACAAGGACCAACTGCTGTCACCCTTTCTCCCCAGTGGCTCCCCCAGCCATTCACTCTGCCTGCCCTTGGCTCTGGCTAGAGGGCTTTACCCCGTCACCTTCACATTCTTGCAATCCACACACCCTGCCTGGGTTCTTCCTCCCCCGTGCTGCCTGCTCTGAGCCACCACCTATCAGCTGGCAGTGTGCTTTGAGGGTACCACAGCCGGACACCCCGGCTCACCTCCCGTGAGCCCCGGGAGACTTCAGGACAGAGGCCAGCTCCACGGGATGGCACAAGCAGGGAAGGTCTCCGATGCAGCTTCGACACACAGCCATTCTAGGTCCCGCTTCCTAGGCTGCTTCCCCTTCCTGCAGCTGCCCCTGCCAGGGCGCACCTGGCTCCATCTAGCTGCCCATCTGCCAGTCTGCTCCTCTGGCCACTTCCCGCTACCCTCTCAAAGCACGTATGACCGCCGAGACAGTCACTCCACTCCACCTGTTTCTGTTGTTACTTTGGTGCTGGAGACAGAATCCAGGACCTCACAGGAGCCAGGCAAGCCTCTCCCCGGTGAACCACACCCTTACATGCTCTGCTTCTCCGTCAGTTGCTGAGTGTGTGCTCCAGCTGTACCCCAGAATTACTATCAGCCAAGTAAAAGCACATGACCACTCAATCACCTGCTTATGTGTCTGTATTTTCCAAGGAGTTATAAACTCTTAAAAACAAGCAGTTTTAATTTTACATTCCAAGAACAATCAAAGCTGTGCTCCATAAACACTGAAAACCAGTCTCCGGCCAGTGTCCAGAGTCTTCTATCCAGAGAGGCAGAAGAGGACAGCACAGGCCAGGATGCCCCACCTTGTACCACTGGGGCCCGACAAGGGTGACACAGTTTGAAACCCAGCAAAGCCATCTCCATGGTGACCACCCAACACAAACTCATAGACGTCCTCAACTCAGAATGATTCCCCTTACAATTTTTCCGTTTTGCCGTGGTGCAAAGCACGCTCTGTGGAAGCCGTAGCTCAGACTCTGACTGTGGCACTCTGCCCAGGCTGGCACCCCGCAGTCCGCTGCCTCGAAGGGTCTGGGTGGTGGGGGAGCTGCAGCCCCATGGGTACCCCTGCCACAGGGGTCCACAGAGGCTCAGCAGCGGCGCTGTGCTGCCGGGCTTGACAGCCAGCCGGGAGGGCTGTCTCCGATTCACAGCGGGTTCCCAGGATGGGCCATCCTGATGGGGAGGACCTGCACTGGGGCACCCTGTGGGTGTCCAGGGTGCAGTCGGGTATCGCTTCTCAGGTGTCTCCCTCTCGCCACAGACACGGCCTTCCGCTTGCTGGTGAGGTCACCTTCACTGCAGCCCCGTGCGGTTGAGCAGGAACCTCGTTTCCAGTGCTGTCACGGCTTGGTTGCGATGCACCTCTTTCGGGCGGGCCACTCTCTGCCTTTAGATCACCCACTTCCGTAAGGGCCCCAGGGGCTGCTCACCAGGAGCCGCCAGGGGGCAGAGGCTATGGACCAGCACCCGTGCTGTCCAACGCAATGGCAGGCAGTGCCCAGCCACGTCAGCATAAAGTGAAGAAGTTAAGGCGCTGGGAGAGGCTTCATGGGGACCTGGGACCCCTGGCTCCTCCTGTCCTTCCCTCCCAGCTGCCGCCGGCGCTCCCTGCGGTGAGCTCTGCCTGCCATGTCACCCAGAGGGAATGGCGCTGGGGACTGTGGCCCGAGCCCCCCAAACTACGAGCCAAAATGAACCTTTGCCCCTTTACATGTGACCTCCGTCACCCCAGGCACACGTGACCTGCCCCACGGCCAGCACTACAGGAGCCCATCCGGCCCACTGTGCCCTTCTGCACTTTCAGGGCAATCAAGAACACAGGGCTGGGTATGCAACTGTGAGGTAAATAAACCAAGAATGCATTATTAAGTTTTCAGGGGCAAATATTAGAATATGTCAATAATAACCAAAGGAATAATTGTAAAAGGTGTCAGTACTCATAAACACTGAACAAAACTGGCAACGTTGTGTGATCAACATTATTATGCCTTAAAAACTTAGGGGACAGTGAGAAACACTGCCTAAATTTAAAGCCAAAAGCAACAAAAAATTCTCATTTAAAAAAAGGAAAGAACACTCCATTTGAATTACTATATTCTTGCGGGGTGTGGTGGCGCACGCCTGTAATCCTAGCACTTGGGAGGCTGAGGCAGGAGGATCACCAAGAGTTCAAGGCCAGCCTGGGCTACACAGTGAGTTTGAGGCCAGCCTGAACTGCACAGAGACCCTGTCTCAAAAAAAGCAAAATTACTATAGTCTTCTACACAATGAAAGCCTCCTTAGTCACGATCCAAGCAAATTATAGTCATACTCATTTATTCCTTCTTTTCAAAAGGAAGTCAAACTAGATGTTCGGCGTCCCCTGGGACCACTTCTCTGGATGACAGTTCCCGAGGTCTTCACCCCCACCTGCAGCCTCGGCACACACGGACGACAGGGACAGGCCTGTCGGGAAGGGATGCCTGCTGCAGGGATCCACATGCCCTCTGGCTGGTCTCCCTGGTGGGCTCAGCCCGGGACCTGGAAAGTTTGTCAAGCTGCCCTGAATTAGCAAAACCTTATTCTAAGGGAGCAAACGTCAACATCATGGGGATAAAGAATGTTTCCAGAAAAAAGATGACTGTTACAAAAATTATATTTTAAGGAAAAACTTTATATTAAAAAGTCCTGAGGGTTTCATAAAGAAATAATCATTATGTCAGTCAAGCCCAAGTTTAACCAAAAAAAAGCAAATTTCAGTAGAAAGTTAACATGACACATTTCTAGAACAAATTTGGTTAGGTACAAAACACATTTAAAACAATTTTTCTTGGGGCCGGGGATGTAGCTCAGTGGCTCTGCTGTCTGCCTCGCAAGCACAAGGACCCAAGTTTGACCCCCAGTACCCCCCCCCAAAAATTTTTTTTTCTTACAATTTTTATACCACAATTCTCAAGCAAAGATTTTCCAAATTACACCTTAAAAGAAAAAAAATGTCACCCCATGATGCTAAGTCTAACCCATGAAGAAGGAATCTTAGGATTTTCCCGACACTGGTAAATCTTTTTACTGCCACAAGGACACATTCACTGGGTCAGCTATTCTTACAGTTACCTTTTAAAAGTTATTGAAGTAATCTCATTTTTTGCAGCTATATCATTGTTTCAAGACAATTTCAACGGTGCAAATAACATCCTAAAGTAAAAAAATCCTTCTAAAACCTTAAAATGTCTGACTGCTCTGACAGAAATACCCCTCAATAAATATTTATTTGGGTGGAATTCTGAACATATTCATTTCACCAAAGTTGGTGACTTGGTTCTCAGACACAAAGAAAGGGCAAAAATCTCAAAGCAAATAATAATAATTGCAGTAATAATCAGAGGAAAAAAATTTTAAGTGCTGCTGAATTCACAGATTTAGAATAAAACAAGTGAATAAATTCTACCACCAAGGACAGCCTATAGCAAATTAAGGCTTCATTCTACAAAATACTTTCTTATTAGGAACTTTGTGAACAGATGTTTACATAAAGGCTCAGCAAGTTCTGCTCAATGGACTAAATTAAGCTGGAAGTATAAAATTAGCTTCATACCACGGTCCTGCATTCACAGAATCTTTCAAGATCTAATGTGAGGACTCTTAATTTTTTTTCTTAGCCCCTCGTTGTAAGGAAATCATATGTAACACTGTATTTACAAATGAGGAGACTCCCCTGGGCATTACTGCTTCACACCAAAAGCTAACTGCAAGGACAAAACTGAGTAACTCATTTTAAGGCACTAACAGTACAATAAGGATTAGCTGATCTGATGAGTTTCTTCTTGAAGCAGTGGGATAAGTAGCTGGGATACAAATTGCCGGAAAGAGGATTAAAGGGAAAGAGGATGGGCCCCAAAGCTTTTATGTATCAGTTTGTCCTGAACCCAGTTTTTACTAACTCTCTCAAAGTCAGACACACTCTTTGACAGTGGCCTTAAATTCACAAATGGTGACACCTGAGTGTGTGTCGATCTCGTAGCCGAGGAGACCTGCCCTGCACATTCGAAAATAAGGAAAGGCACCTTCCTTGGTTTAGGGGAGCAAATTCTATCTTGGAAGAAACACAATTTTCAAATTATGATTTCTCACAAATAAAATGCAAACAGAAACCAAACTCATGTTCAATATTTCTGTTTCCCTTTGTGTCGTTAAATCACTGCTATTTGGAAGTGAATGCTGAGTGGCAAGTCACTGCCTTGCGCTGTGAGATGAGGTTCAAGGGTCGTACTAACACTGGCTGTAAGGCCATGAATAGCTGTGGGTGGAGGGGCAAACTCACTGTTCAGAACGTTCTCCAGTTTCTGCGTCATGGATCCTTCCACTTTTTCCGTTCCATCTGCTTCTAGTTTTTGATGGATGGCTAGAAAAAAATATCCAGTTAAAATGTAGGCCATTTTAAGGGGTGGGAAGATATTACAACAAAAGGACATTTTTAAACAGTGGCAAAAAAGTCATATTATTTTCACCACTGGAAAGGTGCATAAACATGCAGTGCTCTGCAAAGTCCCCAGCAGCGAGCATCTAAGTTACTCAGAGTTCTGTGTTACTGAAACAGCACGTAAGACACACGCTTATCACCTGACCCTCAAGACTGAGTGTGAGAGCAGCTGGATGGGAAAAAGAGAAAAGGAGAAAGGACAGTGAGACCTCAGACCCCGGGCTTACTGGTGAGCCCACTATGTAGCCAGTCGTGTATCTCCCTCCGTCCCACATCTGCCAGGGAGAGAGGGGCAGAAGGGGAGAGGAAGCTAAGATGGGTCTGGGGCTGCCCCAGGGTGACCGTTACGTACTGCAAACTCATATGAATAAAAATAAAAATGAGAAAGACAGAAATACTACAGTTTGGGGTCTACCAGCCTCAAGAAATATAATTTCGGCCTCAGGATATAACATGGCAAAATATATTTTATGTTCTACTCACAATAAACAATTTCCTGAAGGTTCTAAAATATATCTAGCAATATCTACTAATACATCAACTCCGGATGTATAAATTACAAGAGTCTTTTGCTGTTAACTGATATGTGGGTCTCTGATTCTGATAAAGATTATTAGAGAATCACTTAGAAATGTATATTTAAAAACTTAACCACTGAAGGGGAGTTTAAACAGAGCAAATCACACTTACTTAGGTAAAAAACTAAGAAAACTTTCAAAAACAAAGTCAAACGTAAATTCCAATTTGAAACTGTGATGTAATAAAAATAGCACGACACACATTAATTGGACCACGACTACAAGCTGAGCACTGGGGTATCTAATACACATCTGTAGACTCGTGAGCAGTCCGGGATACATGTTCTAGCAGCACTTCTATTGTACAGATAAGAAAACCAAGCTCCAAACCCAAACCAAGGTCACAGAGCTGAAAGCAAACTGTGCCCTGGAGCAGTGCGGTCCCAGATCTCGGGGCTCTGCCCCAGCCCACGCACCCACACGGAACAGGCAGGCAGGCAGCACAGACGTTCCAGGGTTCTGTTCTCAGACCTCTAAGATGAGAACGACAAACCTACTGTGTCAGCTGGGAACAGTATTCAGTTGCCAATAAGAGGCCTCCTGTCCCCAAAGAACTAGCTACTAAAACATTCAGGATTTCTCTTATTTCCCATAATTTGCTGTAATGAAAACCTACATGCAAGATGCTTAACTCTATGGCCTGACAGCTACTACATCACTAAGTATTAGCTATTCTCCAACATTTGGACAGTAAAGGAACATTCTTTCTTAAAGGGACTCAAAGTGCCTTAACCACGAGCCACAGATGGCAGGTTTATGATTAAAAAAAAAAAAAGTCTGCCTGCATGAGCGTGTGTGTCATTTCTTCCTGAGATCTTACAGTTCAACGCATTTCTCCTGACTTACTGGCCAGGAAATTTGTGGGCAAATTCATTGCTCAAATGCACTATATGAACCCATTCTCAATGCCTAATAACAACTATTTCTCTGCTTCTTCTAATTAATCCAGATTGTTGCCTTAAATATTTTTTCTTGTAAAGCCTCATCAAATTTCGTTTGAAATTCTAAAATGAACAGGCTGCTCCTCTGTTGAAGACAGACGTTCACAGAAAAAATAAGAAATATATGTGGTAAAAAACCAGCCACTGTACTTTTAAGTGTTTGGCCAATTTTAGGAGTGAAGAGAAAGTAATTTCTTTAATCTTCAAATCTGGACGGCGTTAACAATGACAGAGTGCTTCTACACATAAAAGCTTATGTTTAATCTCAACACGGGAAGTTAGGTGGAAAAGAACTTTCCTCTCCTTATGCCAAGGAGACAGACTATGCCTCGGTATTGAAAAGCCAAGCCAGAAAGACTTCCACGCGCTATGCGAGCAAGCCTGCTCACATTCCTTATTTGAATGCCGCTGCCATTTCCCGACAACCGCACTTGCCAAAGACCTCTGGGCACGTGGCACCTTCTACCGAGCGCCCTGCATGTGGTCTGCCGCCACTGAGCGACTGCCCCCACACAGCCCGGCCTGCAGGGAGCCGCGCCCCGATGCTGACCTGACCCAGGGCAGAGCAGTCCAGGGCAGAGAGGGTCGGCACGAGGTGGCCCCTTTCCCACCCGCGGGCCCGCCCGCTCCGCCCGGCTTACAGCCCTCCCGCCTCCGCACGCAGCAGAGCCCATCAGCCGCCAGCCAAGCGTGAGGGCCGGGACGCTGCGATCTGATAAAGCAATCCTATTTTCCAGAAAATTAAGCCAAACAACCCAACTCTGCTTAACTCGACCTTCTATTTTCTCTGAAAACATTTTTAAATAGAGTAACTCAATAAGCAACTTGGTACCTGATCATAGGTTTGTTATTGTTTCTAATCTATTAAAACTTAAATATGTGAAGCAGCTATTATCCCGTCTGTTTGGGAACAAAAATAAGGTATGTATGAAAGTACTATTGGAAGAAAAACCCGGGTTATACAGTCACTGGAATTACTTGATCATTTTATTTAACTTGACTGAAACAGGGCGTCTCATTTGTAATTTCTATCAAAAAATCAAAATGCCTGCCATGCATTCATATAAATGTACTTAGGATTGAGGCCCCAGGGAACGACGGGCACACGGACAACAGCCTCCCGATGCCCGCCTCACCACTGCACGTACTGCTGCCTGCAGAGCAGGAGGGCTCCAGCCAGCTGAGCCGGCAAACTACTGCTGTGGTCACGCAGACGGTAAGCGCTTCACCCGCCTCTATCACACAGGCGCCATCACGGGTTTCCTCCTTTGCTTTCAGCAACCCTTGAAAAACAGCCACTCTTCGCTCCGTGCCTGGGCTAAGGCAGACTGCAGCCTCACCTGGCAAGTGGCCAGGCTCTGGGGACTGCATAGCTAACAGGTGACAGCGTGAGTGGGGAGCAGTCACCTCCCAGAGTCTGCCACACCTCTGCTTCCAACTCTTTATTCTGCCAAATCTGTGTGCGCTCCAGCCTGGATGCTGAGCGTCTCCAAGGGTTGGTCCCAAGGATGGTGACTGGAGGAGGACACTGAGGCACAGTCCAAAAGGGCTGGATGTGAGGACAGCGGTCTGTCCTGCCACACACCCTGCAATGATGTGCCACCCACAATGCCCCGAAACGTCCTCCCCACCCCTTGGACTGACTGGGAGACCCAGAAGCAAGAGCCTACCAGAGGGCCTCCTGCACACCAGCACATCGTTCCCCGATGGGCATCTCGCGGGCACGGAGAAGCCTAACCACGAGTTCTACTTGAACTGGTTCGACAGTGAGACCCAGTTCCTTCAGTTCTAAAGCAGAAACCAATAACAACTTCAGGGAGCACACAGGTGCGAGAGAGGCAGACCTGTTTAGGAGGGCGAGACCCAGAGCCACACCGATCAGCCTGGGCCAGCAGCACGCAGGCAGGAGGCAGGGACACACAGGCAGCGCCACAGCTGTCACTCTGCCTGGCTGCGCTGACGCTGGAGGAAGACGGGAGGCGGCCAGCGCACCACGTTCTCGGCTTGGCTGTACCGAGGGCCGCACCCAGGACCTGAACACCGGAGCCCCAGGGCGGACGGGGAACGGACGCTGAGGCGAAGGAGGCAGGGCAGAGGCACCCGGCTCGGGGAGCCCTCGGTGTGCCCGGGGCCCTGCGACCACCCCTGCCACTGGTGGACCCCACAGCCGCCGCCAAGGCTCAGCGGGCCAAGGAGCCAAGGGCCTGGAAAATGGAAGTCTGGTTTTACAGGATACTGGAAGAGCGAAGACTGAACGTGCTGAGGTTAAGGATGGCAGGTTCATTATTCCAGACACACTGCTCCCCGGGTTCTGGTTAGACACAAAGGCACAACTAAGAGATGCATAAAAACTCAGAGAAGAACCAAGGCCCTTACTAGCTGACAGAGACGGACTGAAACCGGAGGTGAGGTGGGCTGGGCCGAGCCTTCCGCCCAGCCACAGGGAAGAGAGGGGGACAACCACCCGGCCCTCTCTGCATCCGAACTGAACTGGGAGACGGGCGCCAGAGAGCACAGGTCAGAAAGCCAGAAACGCTCCAGGTCTTTCCAAAACCGTGCATTCTGGGCTACAGTCCGCACCCTGCTAACTCCTTCCGATGTCCCCACAGCCAGCAGGCAGGAAGGGCAGGGCGAGGCGGGAGCACCTCTAGGCAACTGGGGCGCCCACCGGTGAGGGAGGGAGAGGGAGGGGGAGGGAGGGGGGAGGGAGAGGGGAGGGAGAGGGGAGAGGGGAGGGAGGGGGGAGGGAGAGGGGAGGGAGAGGGCGCCAGGCACTCAAGAAAGCAGCAGCTGTTCACAGAAGGCCATCTGGGGTCGGCCCCGCGTGACCGCGACAGTAGAAGCGCTCTCAGCTCTCTCCCTTCCCTCTGTTTTTAAAATTCAAGGTGAAACAAATGCACCTTTTCAGCAACCTAAGAACGCAGAAGGGAGGAAACACTGCACCGCCGCAGTGCACATCTTGAATCCCCCGCCAGCCCCGCCCAGAGGTGGGGGCGCTCGGGCTGAGGGGGCCTAGGCGGGTGCAGGTCCCCGCCTCTGCAAGCCACGCCCTCCCCAGCCCCTCTCGCACTGGCTCTCCCTCTGCTTAGCACCCCTGCTCAGGGGTCCGTCCGTGTGGCTGCCCCGCAGCCCCCACTGCAACGTACAGCAACTGGGCCAAAACCAAGAGAGCCTGCTGACCACGCTGAACCCTGGGCGTTCTGAGCGGAAATAACCTTCTCTCCTAAGGTGTTTGCCAGAGAGGGCAAGCAGGCCCACACAGCATCCAGGTACAGGTAGAACAAATAACCAACCAACGGATACAAAATTGAATGTTGGCTCAGAATTTCTTCTCCAGGACACCAAGAGTCACGGGGTCATGCCTTCGGAAAATGATTCTCTTCCAGAGCAGCGGTTGTTCATGTAACGACAAGAGACACTTCCAGACATTCAAGAATTCAAAAACACGCCACAAATAATATACCTCACTGCTCAAAATTAAAATTCAAAGATATAAAAGTCCTAGTGATAAGCATTAAAGCCAATTAAATTTATATATATATATGGTAAAATGCTATGTAACTATGGTAAAATTAAATGCAAAACATAAAAATAAATCTAAACAACAATGAAAGGAAAAGAAAATGTAAAGAAAGAAGCTGGGTCTGTAACTTTAAATTAAAATCAGGAAAAGAATCACAGAAAATGGTGGGCTTAACTGTTGTCACTCACAATAGAAGACAACAATGTATAATAGAATTTTAAAACATTTTTCACAAATCTCCAAACATATGGTTTACACAGGAAAGAGAAAAATAAAGAAGCAATAATTGAAAAAGAAAAAAACACAAAATTTTAATAATGATAAATGTAAATGGTTTAAATTCTTCTATTAAAAGGCAAAGTTCTCACAATGGCATTTTAAAAATAAAAATCCTGGGCCAGGGATTTAGCTCAGTGGTGCCACCACCTGCCTTGAAAGCACAAGGTCCCAAGTTCGATCCCCGGTACCAAAAAAATAAATAAAAATAAAAATAAAAATCCTGGCACATGTTGTTTATAAGACCCAAGGCAAAATAAAACACTTCTGATTGTTTATTTAAAAAAATATTATGGACAGGGTTATGATATAGCCTAACATGCATAAGGCCCTGAGTTAAATCCTCAGCACCAATAAAAAAAGTTTTTTAAAAGAATATTATGTATAGCCTCAGTGTGCTAGGAGAGCGAGCTGACGCACCCGGGCCACGGCGTCAGGAACTATGGTGCTTCCGAACATCCTGATCACCGGTACACCAGGAGTTGGAAAAACCACACTAGGCAAAGAACTTGCATCCAGATCAGGACTAAAGTACATTAATGTGGGTCATGTAGATCGAGAAGGGGCATTATATAATAGCTACGATGAAGAGTATGAGTGTCCCATTTTAGATGAAGAAAAAGTAGTTGATGAGTTAGAGAACCAAATGGCAGAAGGTGGAGTTACTGCTGACTACCATGGCTGTGATTTCTTTCCTGAATGATGGCTTCATGCAGTTTTCATGTTGAGAACAGATAACAGTATATTGTACAAAAGACTTAACAAGGGGTTATAATGAGAAGAAACTAGGAGACAGTATCGAGTGTGAGACTTTTCAAGTTCTTTATGAAGAGGCCATGTTATCATACAAGGAAGATACTGTGCACCAGCTGCCCAGCAATGCGCCTGAAGAGTGAGAGGACGACAGAAACCAGATCCTGAGATGGACTGAGCAGTGGGTCAAAGCTCACAGCCCGGGCCTGGTCACATGGTGGTGCCTCTCTGCCCACCCTGTAGACAGGGCCTCCAAGTGTCTATAAAAACCAAAGCTATGTGGAAAGCCCAGCAGGCATTTTTATGCCTGGGTTTCTTTTTCTCCATGAGAAAGTTAAACAATCACAAATATAATGAATACAATTATTATTAAGCATTTAAAATACACATCAGTTGCTAAAAACAAACACAGGTTTTAAACACAGGAAAATCTGACAATCAAAATTAAAGAATGCAATTATAATGCAATGCTAAAAAACATAAAAAATTTCATGCAATAGAGGATTTCAAGAGAAAAAGAAACCAAGTAAACAAAATGGAAGTTTTAAATCTGTGTGTGCTGTACACCAGCTGCTGGTGCCCACTCCAGGCCACTGACCCACTGTGTTCTCCCCAGCAGGGACAACCAGACACTACAGGACTCATGTGGCAGGCGGGAAGCCCAGTACCACTGTGGCCCAAACTGTGGAGGGTCAGTCTTATCCAAGGTCAAGCAAATCAAAGGAAAATGACCTTCTTCCTTCAGTGACATAAAAAAATAAAATAAAAACAGTGATCCAGGGAGGTGAGCAGACTACTCTACTTCAAAAGATCCTGAAGAGATTTAAAATCAAATGAAATACCTGCACTTTGTTTGAAACTTTATTTGAACAAATTAATATAAAAAGAAAATGTGGAGGCTGGGGATTTAGCTCAGTGGTTTCGCTGCCTGCTGCGCAAGCGCAAGAACCTGAGTTTGATCCTCGCTACCAAAAAAAGAGAGACAATTTGGGGATAATTGGAGACATGAATATAAGCTGAGAAAAAAAAGACTAAAAGGAAATATCAAAATATTGTTGTTACCTCTACAACAGAAGTAAGTCTTGTCAATTATCTGTCTAATGTTTTCTAACTAAGGACAGAATCTAAAGTTTTCTAATTCACTATTATAATGATTTTTTACATCTCATAAAGTCATTTGCTTATTAGTAGTTGGGCAGTATTATCTTTGTTAAATTTTAAATTGGCAATATACTCCTAGGGCAAATACCTCGTAAATGAGACTATGTAAATTTAACTACCACGCAAAACTCCTTAAAATCTGCCAAGAGAGGGCCAGGGATTTAGCTCAGTGGTTCCAGCGCCTGCCTTGCAAGCGCAAAGTCCTGAGTTCAATCCCCGGTACCGAGAAAAAACAAAAAAAAAGAAAAAGAATATCTGCCAAGAGTGAAGCCATTTTTAGAAGCAAAAGCACAAATAAAGCCACATGCATGTGTATGTGAGCACAAGTAACCACCAGAACATTAATACCAAGAGGATGTGAGTCACAAAGTCTGCAGAGCACAGATTCTTCTATATGCTTGCATCTCAGAGCCGGCCGGAGCTGACGTGTTAAGAAGGACTGCCGATCCTGAAAGGGCAGTGGGACGCTGGCACGAAGTGCTCCTGGGAGCACCTGCCGCCGAGCCCTTCCGGCCACTCACAACTGACCCCTTCCCTTCGGAGCCCTGCCCACCTGCAGAGAAGCGGCCACGTGGAGGCACACACAGCGAGGAGCGTGGTTTAACAAACAGCGATGTTGCTACTTTAAGAATAGCAATGAATTTAAAGTAAACTGTCTTTCTGGAACAGAACATGGTGCTGCCTCTTAATGGATAATAGTAGAGGTCCCTGGGAAGAGACCTTCATTTCTAAAAAGAATTGAGTTCATTTTTATTAAGTAGGTATTGCAAATGTGTACTAATATATTTTTTTTTAAATAAAAGGAGTCAGCTGGGTGTGGTGGCGCACACCTGTAATCCCAGCAGTCGGGAGGCTGAGGCAGGAGGATCACCTCAAGTTCAAGGCCAGCCTGGGCTACATAGTGAGTTCAGGGCCAACCTGAAATACAAAGGGAGACCCTGCCTCAAAAAAATAAAAAATAAAAGGAGTCAATTTTAAGTAATACACTTTGTTTTTCATGAGGTAAGCATAATTAAATTTTCATTAAATAAAGGTGGTTTAGAAAACCTACCCAACACTCTTCATGGAAATGTGCAAAGCTGAGCTGCTCCTAGTTCACACACAGAGACGCAGCCAGGCAGCCAACGCACAGACGGCTCTGCGCATGTAACCAGGGTGGCGGGCGATGGCTGACAGTGATGCCTCTCAGTCCTGTCTAAACCCAAGCCCGACAGGCTACGCTGACAGAATTGGGCACACGTGCAGGGTTTTCAGAATTCTGAAACTTCACCCACCGGTATTTAATTTTTTCCAGCCCTGAAGACTGGGCCTCAGAAAGGGAAGGGAGTCTTCATTTCACCACATGAGATGGGTCAAAAAAGGCTTGGAAGCAAATACTTAAAGTATCAGGTCTTCAAAGAGATTCCAGCCTGTTCTGCAATAAGCATTTACGGTTCGTTTCAACCTCTGCTTTTATAACTATGGACCCCAAGTCGCACCCCGTAAACACGTGACAAGCACAGGCTCAGGTCTCAGCCGAAGCTCCAGCAGACGGTCCTGGGGTCGGCTTACCTGAGAGGGCATCCTGGGCTTCGAAGAACGTGCTGAGCCCACCTTTCACACAGGCCAGGCTGCCCTCGCTTTTCTTGTTGGCCTGCCTCTTCAGGTTGCTCACTGCCATCTTGAGCTGCTCAAAGCTGAAAGGAAACACAGAATCCAAACGTCTGAGACTCCTTACAAGCAGAAAAGAAGCAAGGTAATTCATTAAGCATAACATACTAGAAATACCAAGACCTATGATAAGAAGCATACAGATCAGTATAACATGTAACCATTTAAAGACAAAAAACCTTCAAATTCTTCTCTAAATCTAAAACTTTCATTATGATGCTTAAATTACAACAGCTAAAAAGAGTTTTGTAGTTTCAAATGGCAATTTCAAATATCAGGCCCATAAGAAGTAAATATATATGTATTTTGAGAACCTCCATATAATAAAACACGATTCTCCAGGTACAGGGCTTTGACTGTCTTCTGACAGGAAGGCATAGCTCCTGCAGTGTTGGACAGCATGCCAACAGTAGGCTCCCCTGAACACCCAGCCGGCTGCATACTGTGGGACACTGAGCAGTGTTACCCACGATGCATCCACACACAGCCCTTGTGCCCTTGATAATAAAACTGCCTAAGACCTGTGGGTCAATACACACTGCAACTGAGAAAACCTTAGCATTCTCATCTCTGTCTCTCAAGCAGAGAGAATGAAAAGATAGGCCTGTAAATTTCAGAAGTTTTATTTCCATCTGAGTTACAAAAGTCTGGCTATAAAACTCTGAATATATTACTGAGTACCATTATAGCTCTATACCAAAACAGAGCTCCATTCTGAGTGCTAGTGAGAAAACATTTTGGGTGTGACTTCGTAATCTCAACAACTCAGGAGGCTGTGCCGGGAGGATAGAAAGTTCAAGCCCAGCCTGGGTAACTAAGTGAGAATCTGTCTCAAAATAGAAAATAAAAAGGCCTGAGGATGTAGCTCAGTAGTAGAGCAGCTCTCAGTCTGATTCCCAGTATTGGGGAAAAAATGTGCATAACATAAAATTAGAATCATCTTCAATAAAAAGAACTCATTTCAGACCTCAGGCCCAATTTATATACACCAACCTTTAAGAAATGGTTTTCATCTTAGTAAGTGAATGAAAAACTTTTATTAAGGTATATTTTAACAAGCTGACTTTTCCAGAATATAAATTTTAAGCAAAAAGCCATTTGGTTTTTCAAATGTGCTAAGTTTAACTTTTAAATCAAACTTGCCAAGAAGTCACAAATCTGCTTTTATAGATTGGGTAAACATAACTGGCAGACAAAAGGACCGTTTGAACTTGGATATACAAGTGTCTAATTCTTATCTAATTTTAGGCCAAGTCTTACAGAGTATGCTGTGTCGCAGAAAAAGCAATGGGTGTTGTATTTTACACAAGAACTTAAAATGTTCCTGTTATTTGAATAGGGAGATACATCACATTCACACACATAAGTCTAGGTTCCCAGCTAAGGTACAGTATTTTAATGAGCAGCACAAATAACAGAACATACAGAAACATAAAATGCTAGTAGGAAATAAGGGTCCTCTAAAGTTCTCATTCCCTAAGTAAGGAAACAGACACTCCGAGATGTCTGCAGACTCACCAAAGTTAAAGAACCCATGGGGCTAAACTGTAGGACCCTCCACCGAGCTCGACTGATGCCCAGCTCCCGGCTCCCCTTCCGCCCGGCAAAGCCCTGCCTGGCTCCTGCCACACCCACAAACCTGGTGCCCGAGTGGTTCTCTATCAGATACCAGGCGGCTGAGAAGTTCTCACTTGTGAAGTCGGCACTCATTCCGTGGAACAGCATTTCCAAGTCTTTCTGGGGAAATTTACTTCTAAGAAGGAAAAGATTTAAAATACATGACAACTGTCACTGCTCCAAAACGGCCACAGACATCACTGAGTAGCTGCTGTAACGTGAGGACAAACCTTATGGTCATATATGGGAAATGACCAAGACTCCGTCTGTATTTATGCACCAATGTATTTCCTACACCACAGCTGAATTTCTACCATGTAAACTTTGAATGTATAAGAAAAATTAATTGAAATTCAGAAAATATATCAATAAATCTATGATTTAAAACATAAAATCGAGTTTTTTATAAAATCTATCAAAAATATGAAATCATTCCCCACTCAAAATAGATTAAAAAATCAAAATTTGGATGCAGTGAAGTTTAAAAATATCAAATTGGTTTATTCAAATGTTTTCACCAAAGAGCTGTATGAAAGTTGTTTTAAGACATCTGAGGGCTGAGGATGCAGCCCAGCGGGAGTGCACTTGCCTAGTGCCTGCCCAGTCCCCTGCCCCCAAATCCTAATGCCTAAGAAGATATGGGAACACTAATAAAACACCTCTAGTTATACGGCACTCATATTACATGTCTGTGTGCAGGATAACTTTCAGAAAAGCTTGTAATAGCAATAGGCTTCACTGTCTGCAGCTCCCGTATCTTGTCTGCATTTTCAGGATGATTTCTGGATCAATCTGTTCAGTAGCCGTTCAAACACTAATTCAATATCCACTGTAGGCCAGGCTCCACCTAGACTGAGATGTGTCTGAGAGCAAACGTGCAGTCAACCCCCGCCCCACCCCGCAGGCTCGAGCCTCACAGCCTTGGCGGCCGCCCACCCCGTGCAAAATGAAGTCCCGGAGCCACAGTGCCAGGGTCCATGAGCTGAACCTGCCAGCCCCTTGGGACTCGTCTCTGCCACTCTAACCTTCAGATCCAAAGCCTCACTCACCTCAAATATGTTATTCTCTCCAGCAGAAACACTCACTTCCACTGTGGTCCTCTGGTTTGCTGTTCCTCTAACTGAAAGACATCCCTGATCCTGACAGATTGGACAAGTCTAATTCACACGGTATAGATGGGCCTCAGTGTTATTCTACAGCCTAGTAACTTTAACATTTATTCAGTGGGGTTACCCAGAAGAAAACGTGGGCAGAGCCAGTGATGTTGCTACTCACTCTTACTTGGGAAAGTCTTGATATTCAGCTACTACAAACACAGCCTCAATCCAGAAGCTAGGGCCCCTAGCCTAAGACCAACACTCCACCTTCACCCGAAGGGAGAGTTTTCCCTCCTTCTCTTGGCTAAGAGTAACAACTGATGAGCTGCATGTATGGGGGTGGGGCGGTAGCAGGCTTTGTGCCTTTCCTCAGGGCTGTCGGTGAGAACAGGACGTCCTTCTGAGCTTGTCCCTGGTGCTGTCACAGGTGGCCTGTGCTCTCTGCCCATGGGCGATGAAACCTACTGGAATCTTGTGGGCATTTTCTCAGGTTCCCTGAAGGATGCTCCCGGGGAGCCCTCTAACTACGACTCCCACGTGCATTCAGTTCTATGACTTATTTCAGGCCTGTCAACTTCATCGGACTTCAAAATCCCTAGCAGATCAGTAAAGCATGTTCCTTAATGTGTCTGGGTCAGTTACGGAGGCAGGGCTTTCGGTACTACATATGATCCCGTGCCCGATTCCTCTCTGGCACTCTTCCCTGCTCTGCTTTCCAACCACCACGAGCTATGCAGCCTTGCTCCACAGCTCTCTTCCACCACGATGTCCTTGCCTTGGAGAAGCTGATTGTTCAGGAGCAAATTAAACCTCTCCTCCTTAATGTTGTGGGTGTTGGGTATTGTGCCAGCATGAGAAAGCTAATACGGAAAACTGGTACCAAGGATGTAGGGTCGTTACTGTGACTATACCTGAACACATAGTTTAGAAGCCTCTGGAAGTGGTTTGCTGGAAGAGTTTAGAAAGATGTAGACATGGTAACTAGAGAATCCATAGAGCCTGATGGGTGATGATGGTCAGAGCTCAAAAGACCAGAATGCTGACAGGAATGCACACAGTAAAAGCCAGGCTCAGGAGATTTCGGGTAGGAACAAGGTCACCTTGACCTTTGGACTAGGGGTCATGTACATTACATTCTGGCAGAAAATTTATCTATATTTTCCTCATGTCTTGAGACACTGAGATTAAGGGCAGTAGATTAATTAATCCTAATGAAGGAAATTTCAAGACAGTTCAACATTCAGGCTGTGGTATGCGTGCTACTTTAAGATTTAAAGTGAGAATCAGAGGCAAAAGGCAGAGAACAAAAATTAAAAATTTTAATTGTGGCCCAGAAAGAACCACGGTAAAGTTGGGGCCAAAGGAGGTGTGGCTGCTAAAGAGATTACACCACTAAAAAGAAGTCCAGTACTGTACAGGGACAAAAAGAAAGATGCCTTGAGGGCATCATGGGAATCAGCAAGACTCCATTCATCACAGGCTCAAGGGTGCAAAAATATAAACTTTTCATTTTAGAAAACAGTTGTTGGAATGCCTGTTGACAAAGGGCCTCCTGGGAATTGGTTCCCTGGGACTCAATTTTTCACTGCTCTCAGCCATCCAGGCATTCAGAAGCCGCTTAAGCCATGGCCCCCTGCGTTATAGAGGAGTACACCTCCTCACAGAGGTCACGCTGGATCCCAGTGCTTCTCCTGTCAAACAGCCAGAAGATTTTAGGTAATAAAATCACAACCACAAACCTGTGAAGGTAAAAATGCAGGAGACAGTGGAGGAGGAGCTGACTTAGGAAAAAGGACAAGGCCAATGACCTTGTAACAGCAACAGGAAAGGAAGAAGTGCTGGGTCAGCACAGCGGATGGTCCCCAGGCAGCTGCAGCTTGCACGGGGTTTGCATGCCTGCTCCGGAGTGAAGCCACAGCTCCCCGGTCAGCAAAAGCTGGATGCACCCTGAGCGGCTGGGACCGCGTCTGCACTTGCAGTCTCCAAGCATGGAGGGAGACCCTGAGGGCCACACACACTCCGCTCAGGAAACATTTTCATCAAGGAGTCAAAACAGCCTCAGTCACTAACCTGGCTCCTCTGGAAAATGTTTTCCACTGGATGGAAGCACAGGGTCAGATTTAAACCTTCTAAACAGGTGAGCCCCAAGTGTGTGGGGGGAGTAGACAGACACAAAACTCCCAGGACGCTCACAATGTGTCAGCATTTGCTTTCCGGCGTGAGGCCTGTTTGCAGTGCCGACCCATGTGGTATGCAAAACACCACCGCTCACTGTCGGGCACTGCACCGCTGCGGCCTGTTGAGAGGGGACATCTGTCCAGAAGCGGCAACCACAAGCTGAGAGGCAGTGAGCAGCCACAGGTCGATCTCCGAGTGTGTGCTTGTTTCTCCCACTTCTTTTAGCTTTCAATTTTTAGCAACACTGTTTACACCGTTACCTTAAATATGATGGGTTTGTTTTAGTTGTTTCTTTTTAATTTTTCTAAGTGCAACTAGGTACCCTATCACAGCCCACAAATGCACTCTGTCCAAAAGGTGAATTCTGCAAGGCTCTTCTCATCTACACTCCTTCTAAGAATTATTTTGCTATCAATTTTTTTTTAATGTAGCCTTCCAAATGTCATGGGAAAATCGGTCACTTCTTTCTGTTGGAAAGCTAAGCTGATTAGAAAAACATCAGATGTGTGTCTCTTCTAAAACCCATGTAGAGAACTGGACACTGTAGTACATGCCTAATCTCAGCTACTCGGGATGCTGAGGCAGGAGATTTCTAAGTTCAAGGCCAATCTGGGCAACTTAGTAAAATACTGTCTCAAAATAAAATTTTAAAAAGGGGTAGGGATGTAGCTCAGCACTCCCTCAGTTCAATCCCCAGGACCACAAAAAGAAAAAGGGGAAAAAAATGAAAACGATGTAGAAACAAACCGACACAGGGGATGCACTCCAGCCAGCCATTCGTGGGTAATGATTCACAGAAACGACTGACAGCCACACACAAAAGCGGGCTCAGCCCCGTTGTCTGCTCCACTCCCAGCCCTACCGAGCACAGGCTCAAAACATCACCATAGCGTCCTCCCTCGCGGCAAATGAGTATCACTCCCAAGAAACAAAACCTGGGGAAGGCTCTCACATGAACCTGTTTGTCACCTGGTCTTTGGTTTAGTTTGTCTCCATAACAACTGAAGCCATGCGGAGAACTCTTGCATTTGCGCCAATGGACATAATAAATACAGACCTCTTACAAGCCACTCCTGTCTCAACTCAAAGTGAAATTACTTTTTCTGAACAATTAGTAACATTTTTATAAGTACCATGCCAGCATGTGTGCAAAAACATTTAAAAATTCGGGGACATCAAGGGCTCTAACAGCGAAAGCTGGCCAATAAATGCCAGCTATTAGACTTGTGTACTGAAAGACAACAGTGTGCACGCTGGTCACTGGTAAAATGTGTTAAACTCTGACCCTCACCGAAAAGCAGGGCTCGCTCTCTTGGTCGCATCTCCTTGGTGTGGTGCCCAGCCTGGCACAGCAGTGTGGGCGCTGCTGCATCCCGCGCCCCCATTCAGCAGGGCCACAGTGGAGCGAGTGCTCAGAAGGCTCCAAACCTTCAGGTTAGCACTGTCCAACCTGCAAACTGTATCCACAGCTGCCTATTCCACAGTCGTGATTTGTTTTAAAAAGGGCCCTTCCCAGCCTTCTAATTCTGCAAGAACCCCAAATGACATCAATAAACAGAAATAAAAGACAGAAAGTGCGATGCTAACCTGAACACCAGTGTGCTTTACCGAGACCAAAGCTATTATCTGGAAAATGTTAAGTGGCCCAGAAAAGTACAGCCCACACCAATACGTCGCAGTTTGCCTTCCCCTTGCTTTTCTCTTCTCTGATGCAAGACTGCCCTATCTTGCCAGGCTGGGGCTACACACAGCTCAGAGAAAGAGTATATGCTTAGCAGGTGCGAGCCCTTAGGTTCAATCCCCCAGCACCACTAAAAAGCAAGTGATTTCTTTATTTGAGTAAAAAAAAAAAAATACATGAAATAAATGTAGCTTTCTTTTCAGTATCTTAAAAAAAAAAGGAGCCAGGCATGGTGGTTCACCCCTGTAATCCCAGCACATGGGAGGCTGAGGCAGGACGATCACTGGGAGTTTGAGGCCAGCCTGGAATACATACTGAGTTCAAGACCAGCCTGGGCTACATAGTGAGACCCTGTCTCAAAAGCCAGGGGGGAAAAAAAAAGCATTTTCCCAGCCAAAAATATTCTCTCCTCTTGGTTTCTATACTCTTCCCACTTGTACCTTTCATTTTCTTACTTCCTGGAATCTCTTTCCCTTCCTGTCTTTCTTCTCAGACTCTTGGATGGACAAAAGCCTCCCGACACGTCCGCCTGTGCAGAGGCCCTCCTGGGATCCCCTGCACCCACCTCTGCATCGACTCCGTACCTCTGAGGGCACAGGGAGCGCGGGCTGGTGTGGCGGGGACCGCACACTGACCACACCGCTCAGCAGCCCTCACTCCCGTCAGGCCTCCCTCTGCACTGAACTCCGAACTGCTTCTAGCATCTTCCTGGTTTTCCCATTAATGAATGAGTTAACAGCTCTGACATCTATTCATTTTATGTTTGAATGAGAATTATGATTTTAACTGTTAAAAACTTATCCTCTAATATTTTCCATTATTTCACTGATAGCAAACATCACCAAAACCTAAGCAGCAATTTTTTAAAAAATCTGTTAATATCATCCCCACTGGAGTATTTCTTGAATATATATAATACTATTTGAAATTTTTAATATAATTTATTGCCTGTAAACTGAAGCCATTGAAAAGAAATTCTTTTCCTAAGTGGCAGAGCAGTGCACAGTGTATATATCCAGGAAGAATAAAGAATCACGGTAACAGTGACTAATGTTCATTAGGCCCTTGCTATGTTCTAAGCATTTACCTGCATTCATCATGGAAGCCTTCACCTGAGGGAATTATAAAGCAGAATTCGGTATATAACTCCATAATCAGAATCACACAGGCCAGAAAATAAGTGAGATATAACTGACATGTTAAATGAATTGTTTAAGTAAGATATAAGGCTAAAGGTACTAGTTATAGGAGTCACTAAAACACAATTCCAGGGAGTAAGGAAACAAAACTCTGGATTCAGTTGCAAAACATCTTGAAACACATGACTAAAGTTAAACAAATCTTGGTTAAGTGAGACCTATAGGTAGAGAGTATAAACAAAATAAAAGGTGACTTTGGACCTTATTATTCCAAAATATTTCTAGAAAAATCAAGTGAATGGATAATTTTAATTTCAATTTTGACTGCAAATATGTCTGAATATTTAAAACTTACTAACTGCAGAGAAGACACTAGGTTCATATCCTAAAAGGCCTAGGTGAGGAGCTGGAGGTGGAGATCAGAGGGAGACAGCCGGCCAGCATGCACAAGGCCCTGGGTTCCATGCCCAACACCAAAGCGGGAAAGGACGCTACTTATCAAAACGTCAAGACTTTTCTTTCTAACAAAATGCAAACTCAGAAGAAACAGAAGGGGCAGAGAGCTCTGCTGTCTCCCAGCCCGGGCTGCCTCCACCGTGTGGCTGCAAAGCTCTGGAGTTGGGCTCCTTTCCCTGTAGGACAAAACTCTGTAAGCAGCTGAGAAAGAACCCAGAAGGAGAAGTGGTACTCACTTTTCAATTTCAATGCCAAGGGGATTCGCAGGACGGAGGGACAACGGAGGGATTCCTTTATTCCTGTCAGTGCGCATATCATAATAATTCATTTCATCAACCCACACGGCAGACTGATCCAAAATGCCTACAAAAATGAGAAGCCCGGCCGTAATTAAATAAAGAGCCCCGAGCACCTCCCCGATATAGCCATAAAGCTTTAGCTTTTAAAGACCCAATACAAAATGCCTAGTCATTTGTGAGGTTTAAAGGCATTACAGCTCAGGTTTTGTTTTTTAATGCTTAGTGACTGAATTAAAAATAGTAAGATTCTGCAGCTACGCAAGGAGGCTGAGGCAGGAGGATCAAAAGTTCAAAACCAGCCTGGATACTTTGCAATACCCTGTCTCAGAGTAAAATGTCAAATCTGAAAACGGGCTGGGGGTGTAGCTCAGTGTGGAGCACCCTTGGGTTCAACCCCCAGCATCTACCCTACTGGGAATCTATGAAAAGGAAACAAAAACACCTCTCAATTTGTGGTTTCATTTTATATAATTGAGTAGAGAAGAAGTTCTGCCAAAACAAATGTATCTTACAAATAATAAATACTACAATATTTCTACATTGTGAAATATTACTGTTTAAATTGGTCATAAAATTCAGGCGGTTAATAGAGAAGATGCAATTATATGAACCACATTATCTGATTATTCAAGAGAAGACTGTGAAACTGTGTAAACTTTTAGAAAGCAGCTAGGAAAAACCTGGATACAAAATATTCAAGTCAAGCATTAGCTGAATGAAAAGTTTCTTGCTCATGACTATTGATAAATATATGATTATATTTATATTTGATTATATACTTGGTATAATCATGATAAATTATGTATACTGTTATATTTATATGATTTTATATTTAATATTTTGAGTTTCTTCTTGCAAATTCCATAAGCTACTTACAGGCATTTCGCTATCAATGAAACCCTAATGTTCTTAAAAATGATTCTTGAAAACTCAAGAAATGTTTCTCATTTTCTTTTCTTCCATAAACACCAACATGATTTCATGAATAGTTAGGCAAAAGCAACATACAGCTTCCTATCTCTCATTCCTTTTACTGTTACTAACGCTGGAAATGTTCTAGATGATAAACAACAGCAGGTCTTTTCCTACGTTACTCTGAAATCAATTGGGTAAATTCAATAAAATAGCCAGTAACGGGCCACAGAGCGGGACACGGAGCCCGTGGTGCCTCCCAGGGGTCCAGGAGGACTGCAAGTGTGAACCCAGCTCAGCACCCACGGTGCCTCCAGGACGCGGCCACAGCTCTGCCCCAGGCCCGGTGCCAGCCCGGTGCCAGCCAGGTACCCGGAGGGAGCGCAGGGCAGGAAAGCACCAAGGCCGCACCGCTCAGTCCGGGCGCGCTCCAGAACAGCTGCTGCGCACCAGCTTCCTCTCTGCTGCATGCTGTGCTGCGGAATGATGCTAGAGTGCATCACACCGTCTCCGTCTCCTCCAGAGCGCCGCACAGCAAATGCCCGTTTAATCTCAGTTAAAGAAGTAAATAATAAAAATAGGACTATTATATATTTATATACTGTATAAATACAGTATTTTATAAATATGTTTATGCCATATATAATGCAATGTAATACAAATGCACATATGTACGCACATTCAATTCAATTTTCATTTAAATTTCTTAAAATGTTCATTTATTTAAAAATATAGGAATCTGTGCCCATTTTGGCAGCACATATTAAAAATACAGCAGTTTGTAGAAGACAATGCTACAGTAAAGCTCCACACTGTAAGGAAACAAAAACTGTTTGTACACTTAGGAGGCTGAGGCAGGAGGGCAAATTAGTGAAACTTTGTCTCAAAATAAAATTCTAAAAAGGGCTGGGGGTGTAGCTCAGTGATGAAGTGCTAGCCTAGCATACACGAGACCCTGGGTTCGATCCCCAGTACTATGCAAGAAGGAAGGAGCGGGGGGGGAAGGAGGGAATGCTTGTAAAATATTTTACTTTTCTACATAAAGAGACCGACGGTGTGGGTGTGATTATGCCGAAGATGCTGATGTTCTTGTATTACACAACATTTGTGTACTTGTGCCGAGACTAGCGAGTCACATGAGCAAGCTGGCATTACTCTTATGTTAGGAGGAGAGATAAGAATGCATAGAAGTAACAAGGAGAATAATTTAAAGCATTAGTTTGCGGTCTAAGGAACTATGCTAAACACTACATTTGTGTTCTAACTTCTGCAAACCTGTGAGGCGGCTAACTTTCTCCCTCTGCTTTCACCTACGAAGAAATGAGGCTTTGCACTTACACACGGCACATCAGAGCTGAGTCTTGCTCCCCGGGCCAAGTCCTTACCCACTGCTAACACAGGAGGCCGCAGGTGAGTGAAGAAGGCTGCGGAGCAGGCAGAGAGCAGCTGCCACTCGTATGAGGCCAACGCAGCCCAGCCTGGGCAGCTGGAAGGATAGAGACACCGGCAGAGGGAACATCCCTCAGACAGTGCTGCAGCCAGCTGGGCTTCATCAGCAGGCATGTTCACCTCAACTCAAACAGTGCAACAGTTTAAAAGCACTGTCATTAAACTCAAGATCAAGATCAAGGACCCAAAACTGGGATTCGATTCTGAATGTGACACCATGAGATTTCACTCATCTCTGAGAACAATGGTGTTGCTAGGGCCCTCTTCCCAGCAAGGCAGACTGTAGCCCGTACCCACTTCCACCACATAAACACAACTCTAACTGAGTCAATTCTATATTCATCTACTGATCTCAAGTTTTAAAAGAAAAAGTACTTTTCATATTCTTCTTTAAAACAGTAGGAGTTTTACCTATTTTATCGGGTTTGAGTAGCTTGAAAGAGACTGTCGAGGTTCCTCTGCCACCTGACTTGGTTGTGACGATGATGTCCCCTTTGTCGTTTTTGGCTTGTCCCACTCGACACACTATTTTACTCGGAGACATCCACTCTGCCGTCAGGAGGCAGTTATGCCCACAAATGGTCAGGCCTAAAACGAAGCACACACGGAGCGAAGGTCAACACTACGGTGAGATGTTAATCGGGCTTCACGGCTCCACCGTGGAGAGTTCAGACATACCACTGCCTTGTTCGGTGGTTATTTTTATAATGAATGTACCCAATGTTATCTGCAAATGTGCTGCTATCTCTATCTTTTCCAGTCTGCCTTTTCTCTAGTATTTAAGATTTCTTTTAGACTACATTTAAATTTCTTCAAATATCAGATAAGAAAATAGCAGACCATAAAGATAGCCAGATATTACAGATTACTCAGACTATGAGAATCTTAAATTGTTTGTCAGAAGTGTTAGAAGGGAACTTATTGCTATGATTAGAAATTTAAGTTACTGATGTGCTTTTAAAGTGTATTAAAAATGTTATAGATTAGTCCCTAAAACATTCTATATTCACTTTCTTCCTGAAAAGAACGAGTATGTTCTTTTTCTAGTGTTCAACTGTACATGCTGTTACAAAATAAACTCAAGGAGACATTTGATTTAGGTGGAGTCTGGAATATGGTAAGTCCAGGGAAATGTTCTTGGGCATTCCAGATTGCTATTCATTCCTTTCACTTCAATTCAGTTCCTACACTGGTAGCTTATGGTGCTCTAGTGCTTTCCTAATAAAATGCTTATATTACTCTCTTACTCTTCTCTACCAGTAAACCAACACTCCCAAAGGGTCAGGTCAACTCATGTCCATCATCTTCACTGACAGGATGGTAAATTAAAACTCAGGCAGTAACCAAACAAGGAGGCGCTGAGCAACTGCCGTGCATGTGGCACGCACCCCGGGGGAGCACCAGTGTAACCCCAGCCCCGACAACTCGCCTCCTAGCTTATTTCCTTTGCATTTTTCTAGTCCCACAAAACAGACACCAGCCTGATAAACACAGAAGGGATGGACTAGAAAGTGTGCCACAGACCTAGCCTGCTCAGTCCCTCCCACTACTTAATCCACATAATGCTCAGCAGCAAACTTAGCAATGGCAATTTTTTTTCAGATGGTAGGAACATTTCAACTGATGCCAAATTTGGTTTTAAACTGGAGTTATAGTTTGCTAAAACTTAAAGCACTATTTAGTAATAATTCTATATTAATTATAAAGGAGTAAAATAAAAACTACATTTTTAAGACATCTTTATATTTCTTGAAATAATGAACCTTGGGAGTTCCCTTAAAACACCTATTGAATTATTTATTCACAGATGCAACTTTGTTTTGCTAATAATAGCATTTAAAGGTTCTTTTAGGACTAAATCATCTGTTGGTATTTTTAATGTATTCAAAATTCAAGATTATTTTTTCAAAATGGGACTATCTTTAATATCTTTCCTCATAATCAGTTTTTGTGTAAAAATGTTAAACAAGAGATTGAAAACTCCAGAACCCACCTCCCGAGATCAGCACAATGCACACTGCTCAAGTCACCTCAGATACACACGAACCAGTCCACGTGCTTTTAAGTGAATGGAACCTGGGCAAGCAGCTGAAGCGGGGGGCTGTGAGTTTGGGTCAGCCTGGGCTAGAGTGAGACCCTGCCTCAAAAAAGTAAACGGGTAAATAATAAAACGAAGAGCAAATGTGTTCATTTGTAACCTACTTACTTAGAGATAGTGGATAGTTTGCTATCACTTTTAAATTTTGTAATATCTAAAATGCCTTGTGATTTTAAGTATTAGCTCACTTCAGAAAGGATACTATTTCAACAATAAAGGTCAGGGCATAATGTAAAAACACAGTATTTTCATTTACATAAAAAGTCACTCCTAATGTAAATTCCCTGCTAGATTACTATCCTACGATTAAAACTAAGAACTGGAAGTAGATTGCACATTTATTACATAGGCAAAAAGTCTTAAAAACACATTCACATGAGCAATACAAATGGCATCAGAACAGGGCTGGTTCATCTAGTCCTGGCTCTCTTCGGGCTCTTCTGATTTAATATCTAGGCTGCATTTTTACTCCAAAGATTAATCATCAGAACATGGCTTAAACACAGATTCCAACAGATCATTCTGAATGTTACGAAAAGAAGATCATAAGACCCATCCTTTTTCATTCTAAAGCACATTTTTACTAACTTACTGAAAGCTAAGAAAGCTATTTCAGTGAAATGTAATAGCATCTTTTTCTTAAAGTGACCTGTAGAATTCCAACTTTTTATAGTGTTTTACTTGGCTAATATAGCTATGATCTGAGTTTAAAACTCTTAAATTATTTAGTAGGTTATGCTTGCTTTTTTAAAAAATGGTTCTTGGCAACACATGAGGCAGGTTGAAAGCTGAAGCAGCAAGGTTTATGGAAGTAATATATACTTGGTTATGTAAGAACAGCACTGCCTGAGCCCAAGCGAAATTAGAATTTATGCAGACTAGTAACTGTCATGTGACACCCACAAAGACTGCCAGGTAAAATTTTAGATATAATTTCCACCTATATGGTATATTACCACACACTGAGAATTTTTCCATTCAGGTAATGGTATATCTGGATTGAGCTACATTGAAAACCAAGACTTAGGATTAGATAAGACTATCTTTGCAAGAATAAATTTAAGCCATGTCTACTAAAGAAGCGAAAACTATAACCAGAGAAAACAATATAAAATGAGATAATTATATTAACCACTAGCAAAAGAATTAGCTGGAAGGCAAAATTCAGTATTAAATACAGAGCTGAGCTCCAGTTCATGTTCCCCTTCTACAAGGTTTTCCGGATGGCCAAGAGTCAATCTATCACCAAGCAGTTAAGATGCAGGAAAAGGAAGTTCCAACTCAGAGTTCTAGGGCATCAGGGCCGGACCACTAGGCATTGAGAAGCAGAAACGGCCGTGTGTGAGGATGCACTCAGCAGCATACGCTGAGGCCTCCCCTCCTCACCCCCAACACAGCTCTCCGCCCTCAAGTGGCGTTCACAGGCCAACACCTGGACCAGATCCTAAAATGGTGGCACTGCTCTCTGCCCCACTGTCCCCCGGACCCACTTCCGTTCAGGCCTCAGGTCCCACTTCACCCGTCTGCACAGGAGAAATCGAGGCAGAGGCAAGTATCTGCCTCTGGAGGCTCTGAAGGACTTGAAAGACAATATAGACAGTATTTGACAAAATAATGACTTCCACAGATAAACCAGAAAACCGAATAATTCATCTCATCCCAATCGTTTTAAAGAGATAGCAGCAGATATTTTCTTATCGGCTTCACTACTCCAAAATAATGAACCTTACCGCACTGGTCCAACACGAAGACCCCTTGGCTCAGCAAACCCCACAGTCACTGCCCTCACCTATAAGGTCCGTGGGGCCGGTGCCCAGGTTCTCCCCTCGAATCGTGACCTTCGTCCATGGGATCCCTTCATTTGGAGAGATGCCTGTCACAAGCGGGGGCTGCCGTGACCTCCACATCGTGGCTGGTGCAACAAGCTGGTGATCTAGCTACAGAAGTGACCTGTTTAAAACGAAAAAGAGTTAGTGCCAACTGAGAAACCTCGGACTAAAATATGAGTACCAGACATTCAGTGCTGACACCTAAAAAGCATTCTTAAGCATACACAGTAGTTCTAAACACTTGAGCTGTATTTTGCCTGCCACCCAACATCTACTGAGCGCCAGGTTTACTGAGCACGTTAGTTAGTACTGCAAGGAATGCATCGGAGGAACAGAAACCTGAGGCCTTGGTTCTAAGAGCTCTCAATACAGCGGCAGGCAGAGCTCATGGTCACTAACCCCACGCCTACATCTGCTAACCCGAAATACATAGTTGGAACCCTTCTACTCCCAAAGTCTTTTTAAGGAATATATTCTGTTTAATTAAAATCTACTTTAGACTTTTACAAAATCTGGGATGTAGGTTATAAGCAGAAGCATGGATCTGCTGTTCCGTCAAGAGTTCCTATAGATCTCGGTACTCCATTTTACAAATGGTTCTAAACCTCTGGCTTTTTTGTATGTAAAATGAAGCTAATACTAGAACCTGTTTCGTAAGTGCTATGCTGCAGACCAAGAAAGTCCTCCACTGGCCTCCTGGGCTCACAGGTGAGGCTCTGGATGTGACCGAGTCCTGGGCAGACAGAGCAGACCTGCTGGTAGGAGCTGGGGCCCGGCTGGAGGACGGTGTGTCTCCCTCCCCAGCTCTTCCTCCACTCTGCTTCCTGAGCACCAGGACCCGGGCAGCTCTCCTCCATCACACCCTCTACAACTGTCCTTCCTGCCCTGGAGCCGGCCAATCAGACTGTAACCCCGAGCCTAAATACATCTCTCCTCCTTTGCCCTGTGTGTGTCAGGTACTGTGTCTCAGCCAGGAGAAAGGGCCTAAGACAAGAAGGCTATTATTGTAAAGAGGATGTAGGAAAACCTTCAGCAAGCACGGAAAGTAGCGTACGGACCTCAAAGCACCGCCGCCAGTCCCCCTTACGAATAGCAGCCCTGTGCACACCACAAAGCCCAAGGGAAAAGACCCACAGATCCTGACATGCAAATGCCCCACCAAAAACGAGGACCTCCTGCCCTCAGACTGTCACTGAAAGGGTAAACTGCTCCTGACAAATTAGGGACTTTTTCTTTAAAGATGAATTTTCTCCAAGCTTCCTCACGGTGAGCATGTTAACTGCCACCCTAGGCCTGACGACAAGGAGAATCAATGCTTCCAGTCCCTGGGCCAACTTTACCAAATCTGTATGTGCATAATATCTGGTTTCATTTCATCCCTTCTAGAAATCAGAGGGGTTTCACGCCTGCAGGAGTACACTAGCTGCCCTTCTCCACTTGGCAAAATGTAACTACACTCATCCATCCTTCCTTTCTTCTTTCTTCCATGTTGGAACTAGGGATTGAACCTAAGGCCTCTGCACTGAGTTACGTCTCCAGTTAACCTGCCTGCCAGCCTTCTCTGCCAAAGCACCAAGACTACAGGTTTGCACCAGCACACTTGGCTTCATTCTTCCATGTTCATAGGCTTCTCTCACTCTTGGCTGTGGTCACGTGATGGAACCAGTAGCCCAGGCAGTCAGGCTCAGATCTGGATCAAGCCCCAGTCGGTTACAGACTGGCAACCACCATGGGAGAAGCATCTGATGAAGTCACTTGGACACGATACTCCCAGGGACATCAGCACGGCTCTTCAGCACTGACTCCCCTCTGCTGCTTCTAGAGAAATGGGAAAGCAACTTTTCAGGAATCAGTGGGCCCAAGCTAAGTTCTCACTGGCAGCGCACACCGGGCCTCGTTGTTCCTTTCCCTTATCTTTGGGACTTGTGAAACCATATGGAGCTGCTTCAGAGTCTACATGGAGATTCAGGTTCTTAAACTGTTTGACCAGGAAATGGGGTCTTAGGTTTGTGGTCAATTTGTTCAGAAGCAACAACAAGAAGCTAGAGACATAGACTCATTCACTTTATAACTTTCCTCTGTCCTCAGTGTCTTAAATGACTGTGTGAACAAAAGGCTGCATATGTAGTTTTAATATATTTAGAATTTAAATTGTTTATTTAAGCCTTTTTCTATAAGTGGAAAGAAGTTATTTTATTATCTGATTTCTTGAAACATAAAAACATTACCTACAGGGCAGTCTGTTTTCAAATGGAAATGGGTTGAGAAACCCTGAAACACATTCCAGATAATTACTGAGTGCACAGCATGTGCTAGGTGCCGTTCTACACTGCAGTGTAGAAAGCAGGTTTGTGTTTCTCTCATTTTTAAAAGTTTTGTGAGGACTTAATTTTATTAATTTTTAGTGATTAACATTTAGGTTTTATTCTCTATTCTTTTTATTTTCTGTTTCACTGGTTTCCACTCTATTATTTTCCTTATTTTGCTTCCTTTTCGGCTTCTCTCTACTCTTTTATGTTGGGTTTCTTTAGCTCTCTTTTTTCTAGTTTCTGGAAGTAGAGATACAATTCCGTAATTTTAAATCTTTCATACAAGCTTTAAAGCACTACTTTGGTGGTATCCCACAAACTTTATATGTATTTGTGTAATCATTCAGACAAAACATTTTGTTTTTCTCTGGATTTCTTCCTTGGCTGCTTTTTAGAAATACATTCTTTATTTTCCAAATACTTGGGTATGTTTTTAGATGTTGCATTACTGTGGCTAACTTAACTTCTGTGTAGACTTTGGAACTCATTGCTAGCTTCATTGTAGCCCAGTATATGATCCATCTTGGTGAACGTTCATTCCACGAGCACTTGTAAAGGAGTTTAATAAGTGTTCCTTATGTCAAAAAATGATCAAAGGTGTTGTTTGCATGTTTCATAGCCCATTTTTTGTTTAACCTAGTTATCAATATTGAAAAGAGATATCAGAACCTCTATGACTGGATGGATGAATATCGTTCCTAATACGAGGCTGTTGCAGAATGTATCTGATGCCCTCAGAAAACCACAGAGGCTCTGTACTATGCTATGCACCCATAAGTGCACCATGTTCTCCAGATGGAGCAGACTTGGGAGATTTCCAAGATTTTTAAAATAACTTTTAATAGACCCTACAGTATCCACGCTCAAGTTGATTCTGCCATCCACTTTGCTTCCCAGCCCATGGCTGCCCAAGCGTGGGGTCCCCTCCTCGATGCTCTCCAGGCCTGCAGGGCTTTTGGGGACGCCCACTGGGCTGGCAGTACCTGCTGATCGGCGCACTTCTCATGGCCCTGGCGAAGGCTCCAGGTAAATACCACGCTCTCCGGGCTCCTTCTGCGCTGCCCGTCCTCAGCCCATGGCCTGGCTTTGGAAGGCCGTGTGCCTGCCAGCACAAAGTGTGTCGGCACACCTGGGGCTTGCCACCCGAGTGGTTAAAGCGTTCTCTGCAGCCCTTGCTGGTTATCACAGCACGAAATCTCATGCCTGCAACACCGCTGCCTGCTAAATCCCCACTAGAGGACAAGCCAGCTGCGCGCCCTTCCGGTGCCACTGCCGCGCCTAGTACTCGGCCTCAGCAGACCTCGAATTGGGTTCCCTGGCCGCTCCTCCCTGCCCTCGCTCACCTTCCCTCCGGCCTCTTACAGATGGCTCCAAGGTTGCCACTCTTGCTGCACAAAGGGAGACGCGCTCCACTGCAAGAACTTCTTAGCATTTTACACAGCCTGAACACGACGAAAAGCACTAAGATAAATCACCCCTTTTAATCTTTTTGTACGTACGCTGGTGCTGTCTTCTTCCATCAGAACACATACACAGTTACACGTCTAATAAAAAGGGTAACACACTAGGTGTACACTGTGAAACCTGATCTTTACACATAAAATATAAAACGGTATCTTTCCAGGTTGGTAAACACAATCAACTCTACATCATTTTCACGGCTGCTTTGTTTCCCACTGTATGTATGTATAAACATTCATTTAATTATTCCACAGTGGATGTGTAGATGATCTGGTTTTTTAACAGCTGTGAACATGACAATTATTCTTTCTTTGGGGGGAGGAGGGGGGAGGTTACCTGGGTATTGAACCCACAGCCTCCTGAACGCCAGGCTAGCGCTCTGCCACTGAGCAACCTCCCCATCCTTTTTACTTTGACCCCGGGGTCTTATAAATCGCCCAGACTGCCCTCGAAACTGTAATCTTCCTACCTCAGTCTCCCAAGTAGCTGGGATTACAGGTCTGTGCTACCACAGCCGGCTGACAATGAACATTTTCAAATAAAATACTTTTGCACATTTATCCAGCTATTCCTTCTGGTTAAATTCAAGAAGGAACTTCTGGTCAAAATATCAAGGATGTGTATTTAAAATCTTACTAAATACTACCAAGCTGCCCTGCATCAGCAACAGTGGCTGTTAGGAACTGCTTTACAAGCAGCAATGTGGTGGGTGAAATCAAACAGTCACAAACTGCACCGTCAGAGCGTGGATTCCACTTTCATGACTTCGCATCTTTGTCTGGAGTTTATGTTTTTTGATTTTTAAGATCTCTAGTAAGAAAATTAAACCTTTCTCCCTATAAATCTCCTCCCCAGTTCATGGTTTGACTTTCACATTGTCTGCAGTATTCTCTGCTTTTAAGAAATATTTAATCTTTATGTCAGACCTATTGTCCTCTTCTTTGCTGCTTCCTGCCAAGGTCCGGGTCCACGTGAGACACAGGGAACGCAGCCTGAACTGCACACATTCATCCTGCCTCAGCAGTATCCCTCTGGGTGCTTAGTCGGCTCCACTGTCCTGGGCCCCTCGCTGGGTCTTTCCTGTTGACATGACACCCAGGTTCTCTGGTGAACGTGAGGAACCTGCTGGTGGCTCCTGACAGAAGGAGCATGGGTCACACCTTCTGGTGAATTCCGCTGGTCCTCAGCAGGGCTGTCCCGCACACAGGGAGTTTCTCTTGAAAGATACACCTTGACAGCAGCTGGCACTGTCTGAATCCACTGCAGCTGTCAGTGCTCTGTGTAGAGGGGAAGTCATGAGGCCACGGTGGAAGAGGGTGATCTCTGTCTCCAGGCCAGTAGGGAACGAGCAGACACTGCCTGTTCCCCTGACCTTCTGTCCAGGTTCCTGGGCCTCCTCGAGATGCTGATTTCCTATGCTCGAGAAAGAAGTAAATGTGGGAACAGCAGCCTTACTGTTTCAGGCTGGCAAAGATCCCAGACTCTACCTCAAATTCGAGAAAGGACTGCAGCAGCTGGTGGCATCAGCTGAAGGCAGGGCCATCTTGGTGATGGTGCAGCCCTCCAGCTGTGGTGTCTTCCAGACCAGAAGCAGAGCCAGTCACCGCGTCATGACGGCTCCTGCCCATGCATCCCATTCAAAGCCCACGAACACCATCAGCTGGGGGGCCAGGGGGGCTGGACTGAAGCTCTGGCTCCTCTCTTGGCCCACATGTGCCCAGGGGTCCCACTTGATTTCCTCTAAATTACTGTTCTCCCTGGGCTTAAGGGTCAGGAACTTCTTGAAGTTTTCATATTCCACAAACACATCAAGGAAATGTGGTATATGCCTCAGTACCTGCTCCTGCAATTTGGTTTTGCCCATTAAAAGGCAGGGACCCACCGATCATCACATAAGGATGACTCCCAGGTTCTCTGTGGCTACCCTGGGGCCAAAGTACTGTTGATCCTGAAGGACTCTGGTGTAGCTTAATAGAAACTGCTGCAGAAGATATCATGCTGGTTTCCAAAACTGCAGTCATTGCCAAAACCATTCCACATTCTGACCTTCAGCTCAGGGTTGGCCATAGCCTGGATGTTAGGTGTCCCCCAGAGGCCCACATGCTGAAGGCGTGGTCCCTGGGGACCTCTGGGAGGTGCTGCACTGGGGCCTCATAAGAAGCCCTCACATCACTTGGGACAGGCCACTGAGGTCAGATGTGGGTCTGACCTCTTCATCTTCTTCCTGTTCTTGTTTGCTGGCTTTTGATCAAAGTGGTTTCACACCAAGGGCACTTTGGCCATGATGTGTTATGGCAGCAGAAGCCCGTAATGGTGGGTCTGCCTGCTCCTGGACTGGGCCTCTAAACTGCATGGCTAATGACTTTCTCCTTTTGTAATGATGGAGGTGTTTCACTATACTGACAGAAAACTACACAGATGGGAACGGAGGGAAACAGTGGGATGACTGCCTGCTCCCCAGGC
Source organism: Heterocephalus glaber (assembly GCF_053883595.1). Taxonomy (NCBI): domain Eukaryota; kingdom Metazoa; phylum Chordata; class Mammalia; order Rodentia; family Bathyergidae; genus Heterocephalus; species Heterocephalus glaber. The sequence goes on from NW_028258315.1 coordinate 1,900,497, forward strand.
TGGGGCACTCCACCAAGCGCTGCACTCAGAGGGGACGTGCTGGGAGGATGTGTCTCTCTAAGACCCTGGTAACATGCTAGGTCCCAGCCTCTTCTTATTTAAAAAAAAAGAAAGAAAGAAAGGGGGCCCCCAACGGCTTTTTCTTTATGTGAAATACAGCCATCAGTATTTATCAGTAAGGTAATTAAATCTATAAGAGGATAGATACAACAATAGCCTTTTCATTTCTAGCTTGAAAATATAACAACTTCTGGTTTTCAAAGGGATCATACTGTCTACAACTAAAATACTCACTTTTCTATAATTTCTGAATGATCTCAAAACAATTCCAAACTTAACTGATACCATAATACTGTAAGAAAATGTTCTGTTGCATAAGACACAACAGGCTACCTTATTAACATCTATAAAAGCTGAAGGGAAGATAGCATTCATCATATTTTCATGTCTTCTTTACAATTTTATCATCTTTGGAGTAGATTTCTCCCTTCCATGAGACAGGAACTCACTGTGCCCAATGTGGCAATGTTTAAATGCAGAAGCGGCAGCTGCAGGTCAAGAAAAGTAAGCCTTCTATTTCTTTTTAAAGCCAACAATCAATCATGTGCTGTGTCTGCTACTCAGTATATTTGAGAGTCCAAGCACCAGGCCGGTGCACCTCAGAGAGTGAACCGAGTCGGTTATTCCTTACCTAACAAGCTTCTTTATACAGAACCACGTTTCCGGCCTGCGTCATTTCCTTCTTTCTAGAGAACTTTTATTATTTTAAACTTTAATATTTAAGGGAAATCTACTGGCAGCAAGTTCCCTCAGTTTTTCTTACGGTGTATGTCTAAATGTCCCCCTAAAGCCTCATGCACTCATAGGTGGGGCTTTTAGAGGTGGCTGGATCTAGGGTCTGTGAAGATAGATTGAGGGTGTGTGACAACTAAAAGGTGTGTGATTAAGGGTGTGAGGCTTAATTCTGGGTGCGGATAATGGAAGCCCCACCCTGGGTATGGGTGGCACCAACCACCTGCTACCCTGGATGGGATAAAGGGGAAAGGCAGGTTTGCTGCCTGCTGCCTCCTGCCTGTCCTGCCATGGACTGTTTCTCCATTTCGATGCTCCTCTGCCAGGCCACCCTGCCTTGGAGCCAGCTGTCTATGGACCGAAACCTCTAAAAAATGTGAGCTGAAATAAACCTTTCCTCCTTTAACTTGTACATATTGGGTATTCTGCCCCAGCAATGAGAAAGTAACTAAGATAGATTTCTCTGAGAAAGTCTTTATTTCTCCTTCACATCTGAAGGATAATTTCACCGGATATGGAAGCATCTTGGCAAGCTTTTGCTTACTTGCTTGAATGGTTTCTGAAGCGAAGCCTCATGGGACTTTCACCTGAGCCTCACTGCAACTTTTCTCAAGATTTTGTCCTTATCTGCAGTTTGAATTCTCTTTGCCTCAGCATAGTTTTTGGGTTTTGCTCATCTACTGTTATCAGGGCTTCTTTGATATGTGGTTTGAGGTCTATCACTAATTTTGGAAATGAATTAGCCATTATTTCATTAATTTCTTCTGTTCCTTTCCCTTTTCTTCTGGTTTTCCCATTATGTATACATTGCACTTCTTGTAAGCATCCCACAATTCTTCAATAATCTGTTTCATTTTCCTCAGTCTTTCTTCTTTTTCCATTAATTTTTGAAGTTTTAATTAACATTTTTTCAAGGTCACTGATACTTTTTTCAGCCATCAAAGGCATTCTCCATTTCTTTCAGCTATTTTTACTTTTGCAATTTTTTTCTTAGTTTCCATCTGTGTGGTAACATTTGTCATGTTACATATTGCCTACTTTTTCTGTCAATGCCCTTCATCTGAAGTCAGAGTTCTTTTAAATTCCTAGTTTGCTAACTCACATCTCTATGGCATCTAACTGCAGGTCTTCATTCTCGCTGTTTCTTCAAACTGTATTCTAGTTCTGTGGAAAACCAGACATCCCATATTGGTTAAAGCAACTCAATACTGGTTCCCAAGAGACAGCTCCTAGGCTGCTGGACTGCAAAGAAACCCACTGGTGAGTTGATAGAGTGAGGGGTGAGGAGGTGGGCCATGCTGGGAGGTACAGTCACTGGGGCACTTCTCTGAAGGATTTATCTGTCCCCACTCCTTCCTCTCTCGACACAGGCTCTCTGCTTCCGGCTTCGGTGACCTGAGCATAGGGACCTCTGTTCCCTATGCCCTGCCACCATGATGTGCAGCCCCCCACGGGCCCAGGAACACTGGGCCAGTAGACAGGAACAAAAACCTCTCCAGCCATGAGCAAAATTAAATTTTTCCTCCTTTAAGTCATTTTCCTTGAGTATTTTGTCACAGCAACAGAAAGCTGGCTAATACACCTGGGAAGACTCCATTCCCACCCCTCACACTCCTAGCATCCCCACCACGTCTCCTGGACAATGTTTCCCATATGTACTGGCATGGCAGGAAATGGCTTTACTCATCGTCACCCTGCATGCTCACTCTTAACCTGCATACAGTTTTCCCACCCTTTCCTGACACCATGTAAAATAAGCACCAGCAGGCTCTGGAGGACAGCTTCTGGCTGGACAGCTTTCCACTGTGTCCAGGTTAATTCTCCAGGCTCCAGACAGGCAAGGGTGACATGAGATGATGATCAAAAGGTGTATTTATTAAAGCCGGTTGGTTCCTGTGACTTCTTTAATCTCACACTAGGAAAGTGAGACACCTTGTAATCTGAAAATAGGAAACTGAGAACTATCATCACTTTTAATCAAGTTTTCTATTGCTGTGCTGAGTTCAAGGGTAATAGAACTAACAAACTCTGAGCCGCAAATTAAGCAACAATGTCAAAATGATCATAATTCACATGCAATTAGCCAAATTTGATTCATTATAACTAAATAGATAACTCTAGGGTCAAAATGAGTTTTTTATTGCCACAATAATTATAGAAGTAGTGGTTCCAAATGAATGCTAAAGATTGTTGACATGATTGCTTCCTTTCCCTGGATAATTCTGTAAAAATAAGGACAGAATTTGTGCAGCCTTGGAAGCAAGGCTATTTTTCTATTTTCATTTATCCTCCTAACTGGCTAGAATCTGGGTTATGTTTTCTCAGAAGAGTTCACATATCCTGTTAAAAAAAAATTATATTTTGTACAAATGTGATGTGAACACTCAAGGCCTAATGGTAAAAATAAGTCTGGTCCATGGTGAAAAGGAAGAAAATCTGCAAAACATAACAGTAACTTCAAAATTAATCAGAGATGTGAGGGAGGCATCACAAATGCTCTCCCTCGCCTCTTCTCCAGGTCAAACACACATGTCTTGCATCACCAAGAGAAATCACTGCTTTCGTGATCTCTGCTGCTAAATTCCGAGGCTGTATTAATTTCAAAGTCCAGACCCTTGTATCAACAATCATGTTTTCTCTACTTTCAGTACTGTATGATGCTCTGACAATTTGCAGCGTTGCGGATGCAGGATGGGACAGCAAACGACCAGTCTGGGAACTCACCTGACAGCCAACCAGCCGACCTGGTGTCCACAGTGCCTCCGGCAGGCTGCTGCAGTCACGGACACCAGTCCTCGCCAGAAACACCCCTGGCAGGACAACCAGAGGCTGCCCCTATGGCCCAGAGCTCTGGAAACTGTGAACATCATCAACCCTAAGCCTGCTTGGCTGGCCTGGCCTGTCCAGTTGTTGCTTCTAGAGAAACCACAACGGAGCATCTGGGCTTCTCCCCACTGGCTCCCTCTACCTGAGGACCCTGGAACTTCCTGGGGGCCCTCAGGGTGGCAAGCCTGGATACAATATAAGGGACAGAAAGAGGGTTGCTGCCATGGCTTGTGGCTTGCTGCTTTGCTGCCTTCTGCCCATTATGAACTGTTTCTCCTCTGCGATGCCCTTCTCCCATCCAAACTGACACAGAGACCACTGCTGCTCATTAAAAATGTGATTTCTGTTTGCAGACAGGGACCTAAAAGCAGCTTCTCTGGTGACTCTTCCCGTGGCCTACAGATACCCAGAAGCAAAGCCTGCCCTTCATTCTGTCTCCCGTAGGACCTTCCACCTTTGGATGTGGGTGTGGTAATCACTGAGGATTACCAGCCTCAACGCAGCCCACCCCACTTCAATGCCAGAGGACACAAGACAGCTTCACAGGCCAGCTGTGCCCACACGCTGTGCTCCACACAAGTGAGAGCCATCACCATCACGGGGCTCCCTCCAGGGCCACACTGCCAGGACAAGTGATGAACTGCTGGACTGCTGTCCACTCCATGGGCAGCCTGAGCCACCTTTTCCAGCCTGGGGCCCCTTCAGTTGAAGAAACTGGAGAAACCTTTCCTATCTTTTCTTACTTTCCTGTGTTAGGAGAAACCAACCAGCTTGATCCTTGTCAAAGCTGTGCTCCCCTCTATTTTCTTACTTTTCAATTGAACCCTTTCCTGCCAGGCGTGGGGGTGCACGCGTGTAATCCCAGCACTCTGGGAGGCTGAGGTAGGGGGACTGCAGGTTCAGCCCAACTTGGGCAACTTAATGGCTTAGTGAGACCCTGTCTCGAATTTAAAAATAAAAAAAGACTGAGGATGTAGCTCACTGAAAAATCTCCGGGTTCAAGTCCCAGCGCCAGGGCCCAGGGAGGGACCCTTCCCTGGAAACGTGTGCTGAACGCCTTATCCCTAAGACAAGGACCCAGCACTCGGGAGGCTGAGGCAGGAAGACTGCGACTCAGCCCAGCCTGGGCAAGTCAGCAACTTAGCAAGACTGTCTCAAAATAAAACACAAAGGCTGAGGACATAGCTCAGTGCTCAGTGATTGTGGTTCAATCCCCAGTACCACAACAAAAGAGAAAAAGAAAGTCACAGCCCGTAAGTGGCAGAGTTGGGATTCAAAGCCAGGCCCTAAGTCTACACCATGCTAATTCTCCCAGTCCAACTCTCGACTGTGGAAATCTCAAACACCAATAAACAGGGACCAGCATATCACCTGGCTCTGGTCCCCTCCAGCCATCAATTCCTTCCACCTGGTCACTCCAGTTTTGTCTGCAAAGGACTCAGTACCCAGCCCAAGCTCAAGGTCTTCAAAACTGCTACAGCTGATGTGTTTGATCAGGACCCAGCTAGGGCTCCTGTTAAAAAGGAACAACAGAACGGAGCTACCTTTACACAACACTCTCGTACCTGGCGGGAACAGAGAGGAAGCGAGGCACTGTGCCCTGACAGCAGAGGCCCAGTGGGGAGGCCAGCAGGAAAGATGCGCCTCAGATGCGCGTCACACTGCCTTCCCTGTGGCAATGGGCGTGAAGCAACCCACTGGAGGTGGGCAGACAGAGTGCACATGAAGCTCAACTCCTGAGTGCTGTGTGCGCAGCCTTCCCGGGTTGGGGCCCCGGGCAGCGGCGGCTTCTCAGGAACATTAAGACATGACCCTGCAAGTCAGCATCTTGGGAGAGGGGCTCTGACACCTGGCAGCAACCTCCCCACTGTAAAGGATACAGGAGGAACAAGGGCCACTGTGCCAGCTCCTGGACAGTGCTCCCCAGGGCACACGGGGGCTGCCACTGCTCCGTCATGCACTCCCAGCATCTGACCCAGCCCAGTGCTGCCACCCACAGAACAGCGCAGTCTGCACAGCCAGAGAATTCATCGGCTCTGAGGAACCAGGAGCCAGCCCCTGAGCACCCACCAGACAGCTAGGACTGCTCCGCTTCGGGACAGACCCATCCCTAGTCCTGTGCCTGGTCATACACACTGTTCTTTAAACAGATGCATCTGTGCCACCATGGTGATCGCTAGGACCACCAGACACCGAAGGCCACTGACCCAAGGAAGCTCCTCCTGACCCTCCACGTGCAGACCCTGCCACGGGAAAGAATCAGGGCACACATGGACCACAGCACCTGAGTGGCCTCCTCTCCCGGGCAGCAGCAGGTCCAGCTGCAATGGGACCATTTGCTACCGGGCACACGAGGCTAGAAGTCTGATACTGCTGAAAGTGGCCCCAAAAATCAACAGGACAGCAATAAGCCACATCTACTGACCCCTGGAAGCCTGGCAGCCTGGACTCCCTGGTGCCCTGGACAAGGGATTCCACAGTAAACAGACATGCCAAAATCAATGAGGATTTTCCAAAAAGGTCAAGGAATCGACTGTCAGCTTAAATTGGTCAATTTTATTAAAACTGCTGAACATGACAGATGTCACCTAACTCTCAAATGCTTTCATGTGAGCACAGCTGGATTAACTTGATCCAAATTTTGTATATAATGCCTTTCCCAATTTCTAAAAATACACTCACTTTGTCACTTATTTTACAATTTCTGCTTTATTTCTCTGGTTCCATCTCAAAAGAAATTTCTACAAGGCTATATATCTTGACATAGTGGAAGCAAAATAATCACAGCGCTCAGGAGCGCCATTAACGTTCCTGTACCATGAGGGATTAGGCAGCGCTGCCTGGAGTCCAGGCTGCACCAGCTGTAAGGGACTGGGGCTGGGAATCAGCTGCAGAGAAACCCTGGGCACAACTCCGGCAGCCGAACTAAATTAAAGTAAACAGCCTTGCTGCCCTGTCCACCCCGGAGCAGCCTGGGCTGCAAGGGAGACCACACACTCAGACCACACAGCCGGCTGAGCTCACACGCAACATCTACAAGCTGTCACTCGGCAGCGGCAGGGGGGGAGGGGCGGGGCATTAAACCCCCGGAGCAGCCCTGGCCTTCCTCCGATCCCCACACCAATTTAGTAGCTGATGAAGGATTAACAAAGCATCCATTTAACATCAATTAACCTCCTATCCATCACAGGGCAGAAGAGAAAATTACTCCTACGAAAGCATTTCATTAAAATAAAGACAGAAGGCCACATTTCCTCATAATTTATAATGCATACTTCAATATTCTTTACACATTTATCTTAGTTTTAGCCAACTGCCTCTTTTTCTTTAAGGAAGCACATAAGGATGAATTTAAAGTCTTTCTGGAACAGAGATCAGAAAATTTTAATTTTATACTTTTCCCATATCACATTAATTTTCCAAAATATTTACTGGTAGAATGAAGAGCAGTACATTTTTTTTTTACAGAACTTCGGCCTAAAAGTACATAAAAAAGTTAACTAAAGGCAATATTAAGATTAAAAAATCAGAAAATGACACAACCAGTAAAGAGTTTTAGATCATAAAAGATAGTTTTTATTACTTAGGAAAGCAGTTTTGCTACTTTCAATAGCAGAAAGAAATCCGAACAAAGCAAGAGGTTTGGCTCAGCTACAGGGAAAATATAAGTCCTAATTCCCCAAATCTTGGAAAAGCCTTCATGATGTTAAACCATTTTTCCAACAACAGGTTAGTCTACAAAAAGGGAATAATTTGCCCAAAACCTACCCTAGACCTCCTGAAAGTCCACACCCATCTCCTGCTATCAGACAGCCGGGATCTGTATACCACCAGAACAAACTGCAAGGGCAAGAGGACCGGCTCAGGCCCAGCCCGGCTCTGCCAGTCCCCGAACAGCCCCATCCAGAGCCTTCCTGGCCCCAGAGGCCCGGGGGAACCTGGTGCAGGCAGAAAGCCAGACCTCCAGAACCTCCCCTGCGACAGACCCGTCCCCGCCAGGCCGGGCTGGGCCCCAGGTCTCGAAGAGCAGCTGGAAAGAGTTCACGGGATGATTTCCTTCCTCCAGTCCTCAGAAACTCAGGCTCCACTCTTCACACCCAGGATCATGGTCAACTCAGAGCAGTGCCACCACAAATTTCAGTGTGGGACAAGCTTCGGGGGGGGGGGCATGAACTCCGTGGTCCACTTTTCTAAATTAATCATTTTTCTCCTCCTGCTCCAATGCAAAATCACAGTTCACAAAAACATACATAATTCTGCGGAAAATGAAACACTCCAGGGGCCCACACTGCTGTGCCTGAGAAATGGCATGGCCTCAGAGGCCATCTGCAGGCGAGCAGGCACACACCTGCTCTCCAGGCCCTCCCTCACCCTCTGCTCCTCTATGCCACTTCGAACAAAAGCTACTCAGAATAGGCATGAGTTTAAGTGAAAGCACAGGTGTTTATATTTCAATCCTTTTGGGGAAAACCTAGTAGTGTAATCAATGTACCTAATACATGGCACTTCATTTTTATCTATTTTATCTATTATATCTAATTACTTCATTCACAGGTGGGGAAAAGCTTCCATCCTACTACAAGGTTTGGAGATAGGATGAGGAGGAAGAGAATGTCTGAGGTGAAGAGGATGCAAAGCTGGAAACAAGACAGGACAGAGGAAAACCCTGCCCTGAACCCCGCCCGCCATCACTTCCACTGCTAACTCCGTGCTGCCCTGCTGGTCTCCCAAGATGTGCACTGGATTCCACCTAAACTGCAAGAGCTCCTGTAACGTCTCCTTATTCCTCGTGAGCTAGGAAGTCCTCGGCCTCTCCCAAGAGGATAACAACTTTGGCTACACTGTGTGTCCAGAGGCTGCTGGCTGAAGGTGGCTATTGCCTAGCTCATGCCAAGGACACTGATGAAGCAGCAAAAAACGAACTGGGCCAGCACAAATTCACCCACCCACACTTGTCCACCCCTAAAAAAAACTGTAAAGCCCCAAAGAAGACATGCAACTTTAACAGGAGGGGGAAGGGTAGTTTCCTATAAAAGCATTGCACTGTTCATTCAAAAATATACTCCCAACTGTACCCAAAGTCCCTAACACTTCCTTTTTATTAGATCTAAATGAACGGATAAAATAGTAATTTCTGATTCTTGAGAAAATGTAACTTTTTAGGAAAAAATGTCTGGGATACCCCTTCCCGCCCTTCCCCAAATCACCTGGACAAGACTGAAGAAGTCGATCCAGTAAGATTCATTTCCACCTTTGCTTAATCTATTAGGATGTGAGAGACACACAGAGAATGGCCACTCAGAACCTCGGAAGGTGACACTGTCAGACTCCTCCACCTCAGAGAGCACAGAGACACAGATGGACCAGGTTAGGAAAGGAAACACCCTCAGATTTGTTCTGGTAAAACAAAGGCAGGCACTCCTCGATTAGACAGAGTTCGGTCCTGCAAGGAAGTGCCTGACTGGACTGATCACTAAATGAAGAACTGTGTGCAGTATGCATGGTACAATACTCAGAACAAAGAAATGGTCAAGGGAAACTCAAACATGATGACTTTGCTTTTATATGCATAAATCACACAGTGCTGTAATGTATGACAATATAAAACTACAGTACTGTACAGTACAATCAGCAAAATGTACAGCTCTGTACTGTCAAAGCCACCATAAGGCTGCACTGCTGCTCACACCCCGGCACTGTAAGCCCAGATGCAGGTCCTAAGTCCACGGGCAGCGGGTCCTAAGTCCAAACAGCACACCTTGGTTGTAAGTCAGAACAGTGGTTATACAGGCAAGTTGTTAAACAAGGAATGTCTGTACTCATTAATCACATGCTATACCCCAGGCAGTACACTGGGGAAATAAGAGCAAGATTTGTAACTAGGTCACGTATGACCTCGACCTTCAGCAGAGGATAAGTGAGCAGGAATTGAGTACAAACAACTATTTCAAAACCAAAATGGGCTGAGAAGGGAAAAAGAGAAAGAAGTTTGAACAAGGGAATGTGTAGCTGTTTTCTGGTTTACTTTGTTCTTGCTGGATGTCTCTAACCACAGGTAAGGGCACAGGCAGTTATGTAAGCAAGATGGGAACAAATGAGCAAAGTCCTCGTGAAGGCAGAAGCAGGTGAGCAGCGCCCAGCTCCCGGGATGGGTCCTAGCACAAACACAGTCTCTACTGCTTAAATGCAGAAGGAAGGGAAACACCACGGGATTCCACTCGGACAGCTCCCTTATTCCTGAAGCAGGTGGCCAGATCATCTGCTAAGATGACGCTGATGGATGAGCAGTGAGAGTCTGCAGAGATCAAAAGAAAACTCTCTAGCAGATTCCCTCATGGCCTGGTTGGACTGGAGACCGTGTTTGTAGGGACACAAATACAGACATTGTGATTTTTCCCCAGCTGGTCCTAGCAACCCAGGACCCAAGCACTACAGAAAGCAGAGTTGAGAGTGATCACCGAGGCTGAGAGTCAGCCAGTCGGACAGTGAGGTTCTGGTGTGGGAGCAACTATGGATCATGAAAACCTCCAGAAGAGGAAGAACGCAAGTCCCATTGAGCTAGGAGATTAGGGTGTGGCGAACTATCTGGGCAAATGGGCGCGGCCTGTCAATCACGCGGTTCCAGGACACACCAAGGACAGCTCCCCAAGCCCTGCACCTGGGACCAATCAGAAAGCGCAAGCTTCATTTTTCTCTTGTGAGAACTTGAGTAGGTTTGGGGGGGGGGGGGCGGGTACCGGGGATGGAACTCGGGTCCTTGCGCTTGCACAGTAGGCGGTGAAACCACTGAGCTAAATGCCCGGCCCCTGAGTAGGATTTGGATAGGAGGCCTAGACCTGAGGTCAGCGTCAGGACTGGGGGAGACTAAGATGGCACCACTGAGCTCACATCACACCATCCCCAGCTCCCACCCTCCCTGGCACCTGCACCCTGCAGAGTGCACCTGTCCTACTTTTAACTGGCCGGCATGCCCTCTGCAGAGCGCATCTCTTTTACTCCCTTTAATAGAGGTAAAGCCTTGCTAACTCTAACACTTGTTTTGTCCAACTCTTTATTCAGGACAAAAACCTAGAAAGAACCTCTAGAAAGAAATCCCAGAAGAAGGTAACAGGGTGGAAGTGAGTGAGAGAGAGAGAGATGAGGCAGTAAGCAAAGGGCGGGAGGTGAGGGCTCCGGGCCTCAGGGGCAGATTCCATTCCAGGACAGGACAGCTCTCTGCCTCCTCAGTCCCCAGCCACATGTCTGGCAGTCGCCACCCTCCTCTGTGGCCCCGGCACACAACCTACTCTGCCTTCTTCTTCTGCCCCAGCCACCTGTTAGTTTCTCTGAGCTTCACCACCCTCATTTACTACACCTCTGCAAGCAGTCTCCTCACTGGAAGCATCTGGCATGAATTCTGAGTCCTGCGAGTCCCTGACTTACACAGGCATACATCCTGCCACACACAGGGCTTTCTTTACAGCTAAACTCAAGCCTAATAACCCTGGCTTTCCGTCCTCTCTTGCAGGAAAGTTATACCACAGTGAAAGTTCAATACTCTCCCACATCACAGAACCCTAACACTGGAAAAGGCCTTTAAAAATTCATTCAAACTCATCAGGGAAACTAGGGCCAGAGTCACCACCGCTGGCAGCAGCAGCACCACACACTTGTCCTGGGTGCTTCCTGTGTGCCGGCGCTAGTCGGGATGCTTCCTGACCACCCAGGCAGCTGACGTCTCACACACTAAAATCCAAGCTGCTCAGTCCGAGTGTCCAGTGCTCTTTGCTTTATCAGCACCAAAACTTACTGTAAGTTGACAATATTAGGAAGGAACTGCTAAGCCCTAAAACAAAAATAAAGCAAACTGAATGGTCCACCCGACTCTTAAACACCACCGACAGTATTTAAAGAATGTTCAGAAAGCTCCTCTGCTGACTGCTAGGCTCTACATAACCCACACTGCACTCCCTCACCAGCCTGCAAGCCTCTGCTCCCACTGTGCGGCCCAGATGCTCCTAGGCCTTTCCCAGCATGCTCCACTCCTCAAAGCCTTCCCATCACTCCATGCCCAGCACCTCCTGCTCTCCTCTGAAGTCCTGCTGCAGCTACACTCAATTCTCAAAGGCTTCTTCAAGGTAACAGTGATAAACAGCAAAGTTTAGTTCTATGCTGTTCTTTAACTGAGAAGACAAAAATGCCCCTTCGGAATCCAAATATTGTTTTTAATGTGTGTGGCAGGTTTATGCTAAAGGGGTGGGGGAGTGGGGTACAGAAATGACTGAAACGAATCCAGGTCCAGCAAGGACATAGCTCTCTGACTCCTGGGTAAACACCCATGAGTTATAGCTCCTGCCACAACACAGGGACAAGACAAGGATGTACTGTGTTGAAATTTTTCAAAGCAAGAAAGATTCTTCAAGATAACAGTGATGGGGAACGCACTTCCATCCCTCTCCCATCTCTTAGACAGAAGCTAGCTATCTTTCTCTCAATAAATTCTTCCTATTCTTAAAAAAAAAAAAACACTGATAATCTAGTGTTATACGTTTTATTCTCTGAATATCCAAAAAAAGGAAACTAAGGCCCAAAGAGACCAAGTAACTCAGCCAGGGCTGCAAAGTAGGCCAGTGGCAGCCCAGGGACCAGGGAATGGATGCTTTAACCAAAACAACTCAGACTCTATCATTCTGAAAAGAATACCTAAGGGTGGGTTCACAACCCCAAGATTCATAATTTCTCTACAATTACTAAAAATTTGTCTATTTTTACGGCTAATCCTTTTAGTTTCCATAAGCATATTCCAAAGCATCTGATTTACGAGTGAACATTCCTACCACATTTTCCTCCCAGGATGTGAGACCATTCAACATCCCCACACTGCTCAACCCTAGCCTAAAACTCATCTGTTCAGTAAACATTCAAGAACCTACTGCGTGACAGGCGTTGTTTGAGGAGCCCTTGCTAGATTATGACAGTAAACTGAAGCTTGGATGGTGATAGGCACCTGTAGTTCCAGCATTCAAGAGGCGGAGGCAGGAAGATCACTTGAGGCCATCACAAAAGGCGAAGGGAAAAGAGACAATAAACTGGAGAACAGGTAGAAAAGTGAGAGACAACTCTAACCAGCACTTCCGTATGACCTCATCCTGCTGCTGCCTGACACCTAGAAGAAAGCCTTGGAAAATGTTTTGAGGGTCCATTTCAGTTTTCTGTAAGATTCACAAAAAATAGGCTCTCAAGATACCTGTGGAATGAATATAAATTTAACCCAGGATAACAATCATCCTGTAGAAAAGCAATAGTTCAAAATACTATCCGACACAGGAAATGAAACACTTGACAAGGAAAAGGATCGTTTTCTAAAACTTCCAACAGCCGCTCCAACTTACGCTCGGAGGTCCTCTGCCTCCCTGCTTGTTAATTACTGAATTTCTACTTAAATAGAAGCGAACATCTGGGTACTAAACACTCATCTTTCTCTTACCACCACCTCTTCACACACAGGTCGCCCTCGGGAAGCTTCTGGCTTTCAGTTCCTTTCTTATTAAAGGAATCAGTCACACAAAGCCTGGACAAGTACACACTAACTTTTATACGCAAATACGATTACGCTTTGGGAGGCAGATTCAAGTCTTCCCAGCAGGTGATTTAGTCAGGATGTCGCTGGCTGGTGAGTGTACTCACAGGCCGAAACAGCAAACTCAAACACAGTGTGTACGCAGGTAGCTTGGCCTTAGGCGGAGGGAAAGCAGCCTGCGTCCGTCTGAAGACGGGTGCTCTGAAGAAGGGCTGCACGGGTCGGGTCCGGGAGGCGTCCGTTCTCGAGCCCAGCGGAGGCCGCGCGGGCAGTGTGGCGGGCCGGGCAGCGACCCCGGGCCGCCCGGAGCCCGCAGGTGCCCACGCGAGCGGCGAGGGCTGGACCGCGCCCGCCGGCCCTCCGGGTCCCCGCTCGGCCCTGGCCAGGACCTCCCGGCCCCACGTACCTGTAGCCGTCGGCCGCCGCCCAAGGACCGATCTCCCGGTGCTGGCCGGTGTCGCCACCGCCCAACCGCAGAGCCGCACTTCCGCCCGCCGCGAGTGCCGAGCGCGTCGATCCGCCGCGTAGCCGAGCCCCGAGCCCCGGATGGACTAAATCACAGGAGTCAAGCGGAGGGGCGAGGGGGTGGGGCGAGGGGTGGGGCGAGGGGTGGGGTGGGGCGGGGCGGAGGAGAGGGCGGGGCGGGAGAGGGGGCGGGGAGAGGGACAGGGCGGGCCGCCACCAAGGAGCTTCGACGCGGGTCGGTTCTGGGTTTTCAGCGACCCGGTCACCCGCACCGAGGAGAGCTAGCATTTTCTGGGCAGGCTTTGTGGAGGGGTGGGGGACTGTCCAACATCAAGGGAGCCCCGCAGGAAACCTTCGTCCCCCTGCCCTCGGGTGTTCCCAAAGGGGCTGGGTAACTGCGTCCGTGGGGCCTCAGTCCACGGTGGTGGGTTCTGCCGCAGATCAGGGGCCACAGGGGTCAGAGCAGACCGCACCGGGTCAAAGGGCCACACCGGGTCTGGACACCCCACGGGTCAGGAGGGCCGCGTGGCAGCAGGTGACAGGAACAGCAGGGCGGGAGGCTGCGGACCTGACCTCTTGCACTGCCGGAGCCCGGAGTGCTGGGTGAGGCCGTGTGGCTGGGCGCTCGGGCCCATCAGGATGAGGGCTGCAGTTCAGGCCAGCACGACGGTGGTCTACACGGCTGCTGGACTAATGTAGGCACTGGGGTGTGGCTGCGCTGAAACAGGAAAGACCAAGACGAGAAAAGGAGGCACCCTCCCCTGACCGGGCACTGCAACCTGGGCTCAGACCCCCAGGGACGACGGTCAGAGTCACTTCGAGCAAGCAGTGTGGACCTGAGACGGACTGCTAGGGAGAGGTGAGAGGAATGGTCAGCGGTCACGGGGAAGACAGGATCGCTGTGACCTCAGGCCACATGGGCGGCTGGGCCCTGCTGCAGAGCCCACCTGCCCTCCTGAGGTAGGTCCGTTGTTTCCCCAGTAAAGTGTGACTGGACACTATGGCGAGGCATCAGGCACAGGACACAGCAGGTGACAGTAGCCCGGCTGTCAGTTTCTTGTCCATAGCCCCTCAACTCAGGGGTGCACTCTGGGAGCCCCTGGGCCTTTGTTTCTTCCTGAGGGTTTTCTGTGAGAGCAGAGCAGGCTGGAAGCCCTGCCGCGCTCCTTCACCCAGAAGCAGGCTCCACACGGCTGCTGGAAGCTGGTGTGTGGGCCCTGGCACACTCGGTGTGGGTGGGCAGCTCCCGAGGATGTTGTCCATTGTCCTGCAGGGTCCCCAAGGACACTGTGCCCGGCTCCCTCCGTGCTGGCCCTCAGCACACCTGCAGTGGCTTTCCCTCCCCTCTTGCTGTCTCCCAGCCTCACCCCAGGCAAATACTAGCCCTGGAAACCATATCTCAGGGTTAGCTCTGAGGGGAACCATCCAAAATTGTCTTTGTGATAGGATCAAAAGCAACCTATGCTTATTACTAGTGAAATACGTGCCGAATCGCACACACACTGGGGAAATACATCTGAGAGACAAAAAAAAAAGATGTTTTGTGCAGATGCTTTTAACCATGGGATTTAGAATGACTTCATTTTTCTCTCCTTTTTGCCAAAGAATGTATCAAAGTGTTGCTCCAGTGTGCAATAACTTCACTGTCCCCAGGACCATCCATTTTAAAAAGCAGGAAAGCTCTGCAAATGCAGATCAGAAACTTGGCAGCAGATGTCCAAAGGAAATAAAGTGAGAAATCACTGGCAGCAGTGCACCCCCTTCCCAGTGAAACCAAACCCTGAGGCTCGGTGACACGCCGTTTCTCAGGTTAGGCGATCTTGCCATTAAGCCAGGACCTGTGGGTCTTGAGAACTCACAGGTTTTTCCTGGATTTAAAACAAAAAAAGTATTCCTAAAGCAAGAACACTCCAGAGGAAAGAGACTCTTGTTAATATAAAGAATACTGGTGCTGTTTTCCTTCTTTTTTCTTAAGTTTCTGGTCCTCCTAATTCTGAAGCTAGTTAGCGCACATTAGTACAGTATATGCAGAAGTTGGCAGGAAATAAAATCATTAAACCGAAAATTGCAATAGTAGCCGTCAAGGCAATTAAAATGGTTGTAAGGCTTTGTGTTTTCAATTCTGCATCAGATTTCACTGGACCTGGAGAAAAAGAATAACTCTGAAGCGTGAAATCCTTTGGAAACAGTTTAGGAAACTGAGAGACACATGCTCTGTTCCTTAGCTACTTTATTCATGTATTTATTTTACTTGTATTTTACATTTGGTGTTCTGTATTGCTTAGTGTATCAGTTTGAAATGGACCAAATTAGCATACAACCAAACCCTCAAAACAATTATAATTTGTCATAGCTTAGCAGTCCTTTTTAGCAATGCCTGACCGTTGGTCATCTGTTACTCACAGGTTCTATGCTCTTTGCTGACAGATTGCTGTCTTATTCACCCTCATTGATACTATCAAGCTTTATACTACAATTCTTTAGTACACCAGCATGACCCCCAATAATAGCGTTAACCATAGTCTGTAAATAGATTATTATCTCCCTGTTTACTATTTTGCTTGACTCCTCCCACAGAAAGGACTTTGTACTGTGCACATACTAGATTCTCAATAAGTAAGTGCTGAATGAAAATCTAAAAATAAGAATACATTATAACATAGTAGCAGAGTTGGGGGCAGACCTGCTTCCACTTGTCTATTTCAAAATATGCTGAATACTCACTTAAGAAGGCACAAAAGGCTCAGCAGCATTTCACGTATAAATCTTCACATTCTATAGATGGCTGAGCTGTTTCACCAAATACACCAGCTTTGTGGTTCTTACAAGGATGATTTGAAATTCTGCAAAGCTGTAACAGTTACAAACTATTTTAGCAGCTCTTGGGCTGTGCTGCTTGTGTAAGGAAGCCTTTTGCCTCGTTTAGTCTTTGCCTTCCTCTGAACTGGTGTGTGCTCCTAGCAAATGCCTTTCCGTGGACTTAACCATCTACATTTCTTCTTGACCTCAGACCTCTGTATATAAAAAGCCCTCAACAGAGACAAATGTCTCCAGTCAATTTTACAACAAAATTGAGCTCTGTGGTTTCTCTGTTTACTTGCAATTTGCATATTTTAATTTAAAAACTGTAAATAAACCTAGCTCTCCAGAAGGGATATGGTGTTTCGATGGGGCTTCTCCAACCATATGGCCACTGCCGCCCCGCAGCTGTGCAGATGTGTTAACACCTGTGTTTATATCATGGCCTCTCTGGCAGTAGGTTGTGCCGTAGGTGGTCCAGAGGGAAGGAGAAATTAAGGAAAGGCCCTCACTGCCAGGGAGATCGAGAGCCACGGTACCCAGCAAAAGGACTCATCCTGGCAGCCCTAACCCGTGTTGCACCGGGTGGGAGTGACCTGATTCTGTACATTCGTGCAGATAGGAATGAAGATTTCATGTTTCTAAGGAAGCATTCCTAACTGAACACAAGATAGCATTCTAATTTATTTTGAATTGCTAGCTAGGCATAGAGTTTTTTGTTTTGTTTTGTTTTTCAGAGGACAGGGTGTTTGATTTGTTTTGTCTTTTGGAATTTTCCACTTGAGGATTCTTTATACCTGAATCAGTGGCCACAAAACCAATTTGCATTTTGTCAGTAACATCAGCGGCAGTGGAGAGGAGCTAGGCAATGGCATCCTAGTGCCAGTGTATCCCACAGGTGTTGTCTCGCCCCTGGGGACAGAGGTGTAGCTCGGCTACCCAGGACCATTGTCCCACAGGAAGCAGAAGGACCAACTACAGTTCCACGTTGGCCAGCACTCCTTTAGGGAGGCTTCCTGCTGCCTGGGACAGTCAGCTTATCCACACCTTGCCAGTCTGTCTTCAGACTCATGCTTTAAGATTCGAATATGACACAAATTTTATCTGAGTTCTCCCATGAGCTGGCAAATACCTTGGTTTTCACTTCAAGGCAGGTTTCTACGCTCTGTCTTCACTAGGGTCCTCCTAAATTGCTAACTCAGAAGCCCCCCTTTGACCACAGTCTCCCAAGACCAGGGCAGATGTGAGCGTGCAAGATACTAACACCGCCCACTTGCCACTGCTGTGTCCTGGCTGCTCCTGTCTCTGGGCTCAAGCACTTGCCCTGCACCTGCAGGAAGCTGTCTCTTATTAGTTCATCTGCATACTTCCGCGGTCCTGAGGGTCAATGGTGAGCACATGCAAGACTGAAAGCCAACGGCAATTTCCAAGCCATGCTGGAGCCAATACTCCCAATCTTTGTTCACCCCTGTAACAAAGATGTGCGGCCAGTAGATGTGATTAGTCATTTATTTTTTCATCCCTAGCGAAAAAAAAAAAAACTAAAAATATTTAGTTGTGAAATACTGAAAATAGAGAAACAAAAATATCCATAGCCCCTGAAAAATCTAGAGTTGGCTGTAGGTTAAAAGAAAAATTGCACTGCAAACCCAGAACCCTCATCCTGGATCCTGCATGGTGTCGATCCTGTTTGACCTCTTGAGAGCTCTGGTTACCTCAAGGTTAAGGAGAAGTGGTGGGATAGGAGGAGCGCTGAGATCCCTTTGAGCACCACTTTTCCCAGGAGCGCCCTATTCAATAAACAACTATCCTTTGATAGTTGAGCCCTCTCTTCTGGGACTTGATGGGGCAGAGTCAGACCCGTGGGCAGGGTTAGCAGGGTTCCCCAAGAACTCTGGGTGCCAGCGGTGATGGACCACACTGACTATTTTGCCGTTCAGTTAAAGGAGGTGTTTCTCCGAGATGTTTCGTTCTGTGAATCTGTTACCTGTACGGTGATGCATCTGAAACGCGACTTGTGGCTGCTGCCTGTGACCCTGCGTGAGTCGAGGTCACCTTGTTTCATGACCTTTTGCTCTTCTATCCTGAATCACTTGCACACCTTCCTAAGAGCCCCCAGCCCTAAACTAATGACTTTGTTTTTCTGCCCCCAGTTAGGGTACTGAGGGAGAAAACCAAACAAAGCGAGATACCTTAGCTGTGAAGTATAGCAGTGAAAAGGAGAAACAAGGGAAAGCCCCACATGTGGGTTGTAGTTCAGTTCTGCATTCTTATTGAATTTCTACTTTTTAATTAATTCCTGTTAAGCTTGACCACATTTTTTCAGATCCTGCATATATGAGCCTGGGTCAGTTTGCACTGTTATCATGCTTTACGTACATGTAACATGATGTACATTCGTTCCACTAACACAAGTCACAAGCTCCAGTGCACACACAGGCGTGGCTCACAGACTTCAGCACATGTGTGCGCCCTCTTCACAACAGGGCTTTCCAGAATGAGATCTGCGAAAAGCCTTCACAGCCATCAAAGGTGCATCTTGGATATAGCTTTAATTGTACGATAAGATATTCTGCACTGGTTCTTAGAGAGAGCTTTGTTAGGGACCCTCACACCCTGGAGTCCTGGAAACCCCTGTTGTCAGCATTTGCCCATGGTCCTTCACGAGGCTCTATGTTCGGCTCTGACCGAGTACAGTTGTTCCTGCTCTTAAGCAGCCCCTGTTTGCAGGCATTTATTTCAGAAGGAAGTTTCATTCTTCTGGATTGAAGTAGGGTTTATAGACTGTATTTTCCTTGGTTGCAGGGCTGGCCTGCTTTGCGGTGCCAATCCTGCCTGACGCCTAATGAAAACAGTGCGGCCCAGTGCGACACGGCAGTGTTGATTAATATCCAGGAAAAAATATTAAACACCATCCGCTTTCGCAGCTCTTGCCTTTCATAAATACACTAGTAACTACCAACTCTAAGTTTGGCAGCAATCTTTCTGGTAAATATAATTTCAGGCCAGAAACTATCATGTCGAGTAGAATGCTACTCAGAGGAAAAGGGGAATGGAAAGCATTGCTGTGTGCGTCCTCGCCCCTCCAAGTGAGTTTTGGCATGCTTCAAGAGAAATAAAATATAAATTAATTCCCAAAGAATTGAGGATGCTTTTCCAGCATGGGACAAGGCAACTTCCCACATCAAACAGAGAGGGGAGCCTTTTACACATTTAGTTGACCTTCTGTATTTACAGGATTTTTACTTTGCTTTCCTTTCTTGATTTATGACAACACAATATTGTTTTCCTTTTTAAAAGATGTCTACGAGTTCTGTGTTTGGCTAATCCTAGAGGTAGCACAATTGGAGAAAGCACTTAGAGAAAAGGCGCATTTTCAGCACAAACTGTTCTCTAATTCAGAGCTCTGTGTGTGTACATTGTAGCAGCAATTCAAGCTTAGCTTTTTTCAGTTCCTCAAAGTGCCCTTACACACAAGGCATTGTTCTTTCTCTACATATTATCTCTTGCTTTCTTAATAAATTAAGCTAGTATGCCATTAAGGGAAAGATATAATAATTAATTATTATCATTGCCATATTAATTTTCCAGAAGAAAAATGTATTTTGGGTAGTGGGAGGTGAGGCGAATAAATGAAACCTCTTGTTGGTCCTCGTTTTTATTTGTTTTTTTGGGTGCACAGGTGTTGTTTGGTCAGGGTTCACCAGGAGGCCTGATACAGATCAGCTGCCCAAGAAAGTCTCTTGGAGGAAAATCTTTAACAAAAAGAACAAAACCACTCAAACTCTGAAGAATCTGCTTTTCTTTAAAAGCACACATTTATATTAGAAAGATTTGAGTGAAACCAAATAAAGTCCCATTATCCTGGCTAGGTTTAGGGTAATCAAGTGCTCTAGGAATTGTTCTGGAAAGAAGGCTATTTTCAACCAATCTTTTTTACAACAGAAACAAATATAAACTCACTACTTCAACACGGTAACTGCCCCATGAGCTGTTCACCTTCCAATTTTTGATGTGATATTATGCATATTGGGAATATATTAAAATTCACATTCTATGTGTACATTTGCAGATGCGTTATTGATATAGCTATTAAAATACAGAAAGTTACATTTGTAACTTCACATGAGGATAAGTATACACATATAAGTATTTTTGAAAGATGACAATGACAAATTATTCAAATGTTTTTGAAACTATGCACCCCTGACTAAGAATCTAATAACTACACACTTAATAAACCCAAATAATTTAGAATACTGACATTTCTTATGAATATGATAATAGAATGCATAAGTTCAGCCACAGAATTGAAGTTATTCTATCCAAAAAGATTTCATGTTTTCTTAGCATATAAAAAAATAGCAACACCAAATTAACTTCAATAAACCTAAGGTCTCTTATATTTTAAGTGTAAATTAAAATTTCTCATTATGGAAGCATTATTTGAAGTAAAACATTTAATGAACTACTTTTCTACATTCTTAGCAATTGACTTACTTAAAAATGAAATATGGAAAATTTAGTGATTCTGATCAGTGAACTCTGATCAATGAAAAAACTGATTCATTCTTTTCTCAGCATATCTGTAACACTATTAACACTCCCTATTAATAATAATCTTCAATTTCTGAGAAACACTCAGAAGGGAAATCCTTCCTTAATGCGCACAAATCTGTGGGAGACCACAGTGTCAGCACCTCCATGTGCTCTGGTTACGGATGTCCCCTAAGTCAATTCCAGGCCACGGTAAAATGACTGACAACAGGTGAATTTTAAAGAAAAAGGGAAAGAAAGACAAAGAAAAAGGAAAGAATGAAAGCAAAAGAAAAATGTGCAGGTTGACAGAGAAAAGAAAATTGAGCCAACAACCTGACAAGTTCCTCCTTGTTCCTCCCTTATTCCCTCTCCTCCCCCTTTCCTGTTTGTGCCCCTCCTTCCTTACAGGGCAAATGGTCCTGATGAAACCAGTCTTTTCTTTTTTCTTTTTTTGGTACCGGGGATTGAACTTGGGTCCTTGAGCTTTCGAGGCAGGCGGTGGAACCACTGAGCTAAATCCCCGGCCCCAGCCTTTTCTTTTTCACCAGTAGCAACTGACTACCACTGCTCACTACACACACAAGCACACATGCACGCAGACACACCTGCTTGTCAATGCACACTGCAAACATACACCCCAGCTACACACTCATGAACACACACAATACCCTCCCATACACATAGCCACATGTGTGTACATTTACACACACATATATTCAGACACACACACACACACACACACACACACACTATAAAAAAAAGACTGAAAAATTAAACTCAGAGATGGGAACTACCGAGGAGGGTGGCATGTAGGGAATGGGAAAGGAGATGTCCCTGCCCAATGGCGGTGTTGCGGGTGGATTTCGAGGCTCAAGGGCCTCAGATGCTCAGTTTGCTTCATCTTAGCCTCATTTCACCCCTCCTTGCATCACCGTCCTGCCTCCTCGGTCATGGCTTCAGTATTTATTTCCCCACATCTCTGATCTTTTCTGTAAATTGAGGTCTTCAGCAGAATTCCATGTGAAAAAATGCCAACAGCGGCGTTCTAATTTTTAAAAACTTCTCTGATTAACACACTTCTCTTTTGTGGCTGAACCGGTCATCATAGGAAGATCGTTTACTGGTGTTTTGCTTTCAACAGCTCTTCTGCTTCTGCAAGCAGGACTGTAACTGGAGAACCACTGGGAGGGTGTGGGCTTCCCGGCCACAGGGCGCCCTCTCTCCGGGCTCGGCTGAGGTGGCCGTCTGCACTGGCAAACATGGTCCTGGAGAGCCAGTTGGCTCCTCGCTGGCTTAGAACATCACTTCTTTGTGCTTCTGTTACAAGGAAATGTGCAGAAGAACCAACTCACGTGCTCAAGAAAAAGAGATCAGGAACCTGGTGTATTTTGCCCATGCTTTGGAAAAACTAATCCAGATCAGGTGAGTTGTCACTTGTTTACAGTCGAATGTCAGACATAGAAAGCCAATACATAGATCCAAGAATTCTGTTATCCACACTGTACATATCCCAGGTTTCTGTCTAAGTTGTTAAGTTTCAAGAGAAAGCAGATGGGAAGATAGCTCATACTTAGGCTTGTGTGTTTTGTTTTGTACGAACCATTCGGCAATCCTGTCCCTTCCCAGGGCCTCTGTTGACACCGGCCTCTCCTCTGTGATGTAAACCCTGCAGCCCACACTGCGTGTTGTTATTAGGCATAGTTTCGAAATTTGGGGCATTAAGTTCCTTTGGGCGATGCCTACATTGAGCTGCGAGTTTTGTCTGTGCACCAAGTGTAAAACATTCTCTGCGGTGCTGCATCGCCACTGACGTGAAAGGGCAGCTCCCGGCTGCACCAGGAGAGGGCAAGTCAGGAGAAGCGGTTTGCTCTTGTTTCTTCTCTGAAATACATTTCTTGGAAAAACATTTTAGGTTTGCTATTTCACAGCCATGTCGGGGAGGAGTCAGCCATGCTGAAAAGTATTTCTAATCCTAGGAAAGTAGAAATGGTAGTGGAAAATATTTTAAATGTATAATTTTTATTTTTGAGACTATACAAATAATAAAACTTGCCTTTCTCATATGTTCAGACTTATCTGCAAAAGCCCAGATATCCAAATGGACTTGTTCATTTATTTTCTTAAGATATGATTTACTGTAACAAGACAGACAAGGTGAGAGGTGGGCCCACTACTACGAAAAAGGATACGGGTGTGAATGATGTGATTTGCTTTTAACATTTTATTTTTAAAAGAGACATGTAAAGAAAAACTATTAAATAAAATATGTTTGAATTTACCAAGTGAATGAATAAATGTTTTCTGTTTTGTTTTCTAAGAGTGCAAGAACTTCAACAATTTTATTCAGTAATCAGGACAGCCATCCAAGGCTAAATATATTCTTTATTAAAACTGTAATATGTTTCCTGTTTTATACTTGATTCTATTACTATGTGTATACTTTAAAAAACATAGACTGATTTTCCTTTTCATGTTTTCTTAATGACTTTTTAACTTTTTAAATAAGTTAGCCTCAGAGAGATATGAATCTCAATTATATGTTGAAAAACACTTTGATAGCCTATGAAGAGATATATGGAGCAATGACCATTATTCTGTGCATAGCATATCTTAGTGTCAGATATACAATCAGTATCATGTGAAAACTGTAATTATTATTCAGCTTATTATATATAATCAAATTACATACTTCCACTAGGCAATTTTTGCATACTATAGGCAAATTTTTTCCTCATTAATCACTTACTTTTAAGATATATGGGCCTGAGGGTGAACTTAATACATAGTAAAGCATGTGTTTAGCAAATGCAAGGCCCTCAACTCCTAGAAGAAAAGGACAAAATATATATGGAAAAGAAATCCTATTTATAAATTATAGCAAAGCAGTGCTGAAAATTTTCACCAAAGAAGTCAGACACCTCTATAAACTTACTAATTTTTATATAACTAGAGGATTTGATTTTTGACAGTTTAGTGCGATCTCCAGTTTATAAAAAATAACTCACTTAATAGTATTAATTTGGGTGTTGAAGTTTTGTTTTAATTTCTCAAAATCAATTGCTCCAAATAAAGCTGGACAATTCACAGACATGGTGACCTCTGCTCCACGGGAAGGTCTTCTCTTCCATTTTGAGGTAAACTGAGGTCTCATTACCACATCCGTCAGTCACACTGGGGCAGAGACGGGTATACAACAAGGGCAGGAGCTCCAGGATTAAGAGATGAAGCAGATCCGGCCCACTTTAAAGACAGAAACATGGATATGTACTTGCTCCTCCACTGGCCTCTCTAGGGGAGTGGAATTTGTGTAATCATCTTTGGTAACTAAGTCAATCAAACACGTGTCTAGATTTTCAACCACTAAATTTTTCTTTTAATATATTTCACGCAAAATGTTTCAGACATTACAAATTCACTTTCTCCCTGCACTTTTAGTTTGGAAATCAAACTCACCCAGGATGAAAGCAAAGTCAGTTTTAAAGAGTACATTTAAAGTGTAAATTAAGCCTTGTGGATAAATTTAATTTTTGGCAAGATTGTGTTTTTACACAAATCCATTGAAACAAAGTCCTCTTGGAATGTTGGGCAATACAAAATTTACAGCAGTGGTACATTATTAGAACAGCATGGCGTGGCATCTTGAGAAAATTAAAAATTCACCATGAGCCTTCCTAGTCCTAAGGAAAACCACTCCTGTGATATATGTGCATGTCATTCCTGTGGTACCCCAGTGGGCCTGTGTGGTGATATGAGTGTGTTTGTTGTTAACAGAGTTAGAGCCAGCCCGTTCCATGAGGACTTGGACGGGCAATCACCAAATTCACCAAGTAGTTTCCCAGTGTACCTCTTGTTTAGCCTTCACTTGTCACGGTAACGGAGCATTTCCCTGTGTTTTCTCTTCTTCTAAAAGGAAGTAAACTTGTCTTTTAGTTTCCCGAAGGAGCGGCGTCTGCGGGCTTGGATCTAGTTAGTACAGCCGCAGGACCACAGCCAGAGCGGGGCCCTCCGCGCGTCGGCCGCTCACGGCGACTGGCTTTTCTTCTCATTGTTGTAGTTTGAAATGGAAACGCCGCACTGCTGAGAAAATGCCATGAAAATATAACCCACTGCGTTCCAGAAAAATAAATAAGCAAGGCCACCCAAATTTTCAATTAGTGCTCCTGCAGAACGCAGGAAATGGCGAGAGCCTTCCAAGGCGCCCGGCGGCCGCGGGCGCTGCGCACCGGACCGGAAGGAAGCCCGGCGGCGGTGCACCTGGCCCCGCTCCAGGGAAGCTGGGCGGGCGCCGGGCCGGGCTGCGGGGCGGCAGCGCCGAGGGTCGGGCCGTCCGCGGCTCCCGCAGCAAGCTTGGAAAGCAGGCCCGGATCCCACCGCGGGTCGCCGGAGCAGCGCCTCCTGCCCGCTGGGAGGAGTCCGGTGCTCGGCCCACCCTGCGCCGGCCGCGACCCCGGGAGGAGGCCCCTTCCTCCATAGGGGCGCTCGCCTTCCGTGGCCACGCTGGGCAGCGGGCTCCTGCTCTCTTTCGCTGCTCAGGTCTTCGCCGCAGCGTCTGGGGTTTCCAGCTCCTCACAGTAGAAGTTGGTTCAGAGGAGGGACGAAAAGGATCGGCTTCCCCACAACGTGGTGTTGTTTCTCTTCGCAGAACAGACGGCCCCGATTGTTCTGGAGGAATTTTATCTGTTGTGGGTCTGTTTTAAATTTTTTAAACTATGCTATTTTAAAACATATCTCCTTCACACCACATTAACGAACAGAGTAAAGCTACACATTCGGTTTATTCCTGCAACCAAGAAGTGAAACAATTGAGTGGCTGCTGGGACCACTGTGGTTAAGAAAGAAACTCGCGAGGAGTCACTGTAAGCTGGGAAGAGTGCTGAGCACCACCGGAAGACAGACAAGCGGCCATCAGTCCACTGCGCTGTTATTATTTACGTGGCCATGCTGTCCGTCTGCGGTAACTGAAGGAGAATTTCTTTATGACTTATCCCGTCATACGGACAGAGTAAATAAAAACAATCGCTCATGCTATTCTTCTTAGCTGACTTCATTTAGTGGACATTAGGTCAAAAAGGCTGCCATTAATTAGGAATTTCATTTATGTACTATAATACTGTGATACTCCTTATGGGTCCTAGTGGATTGGGGGTGTGTCCTTTGCTTAGCTGTCTTACACAAAATAAGGACCAGGGAGAGAGCGTCTTTCCATTTGCAATAGCTTCAAAATATACATGCCTTGGGCGGGGGATTTAGCTCAGAGTTCGATCCCCGGTACCAAAAAATAAAAATAAAATAAAAAATAAATGCTTTTAGATTTAGTGGATTATGCAATTGTTAGCTGCAGGGATACAGAAAACCAAGAACTGTCTCCTGCCATAGTGTTAGCCACAGAGCCGGGCGGAGAGGAGGCACCCAGGGGTGCTGGGTCCCCTGCCTCCTCCACACCCAGGGAGGATGTCGCGAGTCCTCTCCTCTCCTCGGCTGCCTCCGCCCCTTCCACGCCCTTGCTGTCTCCATCCTGAGCCGGCTTCCAGGGAATAACGTGGTGAATGCACACAGGTGACTAAGTTATTCCAGCGCTCATCCTTTCGGTGAGGTTCCAAGGTAAATCACCGTGACACAAAGCTGAGGCTCCAGGTCAGAGGCGGCAGGGCCCCTGGACCCTGCAGACCAAGCCTCTGACTTTGCAGAGAAGGGAAGGCTCAGGACAAGCCGATGGACACCTTCGAAGTGCTGCCTGAGCAGAGCAGCTACCCGTTCTGTACAGTTTCACCTTAATCAAGTCGCCACGGACACTGTGCATTGTAATCCTAACATACATTTACATATAAATAAATAAATAAACAAATAAATAAATAAATATTTTTTTTGGTGGTGGTGCTGGGGATCAAATCCAGGGCCTTGCTAATGCTAGGCAAGCACTCTGCCACTGAACTACAGTATCCTCATTTTGTATACCAAGATCAAAAGGGGGTTCACATGGGGAGGCTCCCACTTTCTCAGGTCCAGGGCCCTGAGAAGGTCACACAGTGCCCCTGGGAGGCCGCGGGCTCCGCTGCCCAGTGATAGCCAGGTTCACACATTCACCATGCCTTCGTTTGACAGAATTTTGGCAGCATCAGCCTCACGGCCTGAGTGGGAAAAGTCTCCAGAAGCAGTAGAAGGATGTGCTTTCCCTCTTGGGTGGCCTCAGATGGCCTTCACCTGAGCCATGCCTCCCTAATGCAAAAATAGGAAGAAAGAGGCAGGTTAGGTTAGAAAGTGATGAATGCAGAAGTAGCTGTCAGAGAGGCCCAGAGCACAGTCAGTCTAGAGGACCCAGAAGGTGGAGCAGGAGGCAGCTTTTCTCGAACGCATGTGTAGGGATTCAATGTTCTAGGATAGCAGGAATGGGCCTTTTTGGTAGAGGTTCATTGCAATCAGAGATACCGAGATAGGAAGGCCCAGAATCTGGGCTGGGCATGCAGCTCCATGGTGGAGACCTGGCCTGGCATACATGAGGCTCAGGGTTCAACCCCTGCATTGTAAAATTTTAAAAACATTTTTTTAAACAGAGCTCTAAACACAATTTACTAGGTTAGGATGAGAATTTTGTTTTTGTTTCTGCAGGGAAGAGAGAGGTCTCTGAATCATCACACAGGGGTCCATCCACCTGTCCTCGAGCCCCTCCTGGTGTTTGCAGATGTTCTGGGGGTGGCCTGTGTGAGGATGGCCCTGGCTTCCATTTGTGCTCTCTACTCTGAGTGCCTGCTAGTCACGGCCAGGGGCAGAGTTTTGCAATTGTCCTTTGAAATTGACTTTAAAAGGATCACTTACTTCAGCTCCAGCTTTTCCAGTGATGCTACAACCGCCAGGCTTTCTCTCTCCTCCACGGCTCACTCTCCAGGCTGCCTGTGTTCTGGAGTCACAGAGCGTCGACCCCGAGACTCCGGGGACACCGCCCACAGCAGGCCATGCTGTGCTGTGAGAATCTCTCCTTCTGATACACAGTGGTGGAAACTATCAAGGCCATGGCAACCCGGAGAAAACCTGCACCAGTAGGATGAGGTGGCTGTACTAATATTGTCCTGTTAAGTAATAACTAATTTATCAGCACACGAATGGTCAGGATGAGCGATACATACAAGATAAACAGACACTGTGCAAATGGGTGCCCCATGTTGTTCTCATCACTGCAGGCGGTGCAGACACCCACAGACAGTTAGAAAGCAGGCTCTGGAACCCAAGAGGCTGGCATTTAGATCCTGGTCCAGGCCTGCACTGCTCTGGGCAAATCACCCACCCAAGCTTCAGTGGGCGAGTGTACCCCAGGGACACGCCATTCTCTGCCTCTCTGCACTTGATCTTAGCCAAAAGGCCGAGAAGCGATCTCTCTGCCTCTCTGTGTTGTGATGCTGGGCTTAAAGCAAGTGCTTCTCAGTGTTTGGTTCCTTCTCTTTTCCCATGGTAAATAAGTACATACTGTGCGCTACTGATTATTACTGTATCTGGAACATACGAAATATTTATTGTTTCTTAAAAGCCAAGGGCCTGGTGCTAATCGTCCAGCACCCAGCAGCACGATGCTGTCTGGGGCTGGCCTTCTCCTCCCAGCCCTGGTCCTCTCCTCCCCCCCACCCCAAGGAAACTCATGCCCAGCCTGTCGCCTTGTTAGAGGCTGTGGCACATGGCCATCTTTAATCCAGCAGTCCACTCTGAATTTAAGTTTGTCACCGTTCTCCTTAGAGGGAATGAGAAGGAAAATGAATTTAATTTAGTATAAAAAATAAACATTTCTGGGCACTGGAAACATCTGTGGTGTTTTAAGAGCTGTTATCATTAATCAGTCAAGCATGTTTACCCAGACCCGGGATTGCTTATGAAACTGAGCCACATGCCCCGGGCCTTCGAGGAGAGGTGGCCACCAACGTCCAAGGCGGAGGGCCATGTTCACAGTCGTCATGACGCGCGGCCGCTCGCGGGTGTGGCCTCTGCGGAGTGCACTTTCCAGGCTACCAGGAGGGGATGTAACATAGTTGGGGGCACCGCAAAGCCCTGCTGGGACCACTGGTGGCTCGTGGCTCTCTGGTTTGGGCAGCACTTTCTGTGGTTGTGCTTTTTAATAGTTTATCCTGTTAGAGTTTGGAAAACCAGTGTCTCCTCAAGAATTCTCTTGACCCTTGTTGTCAAATAGCCATGGTGATCATCACTGGGAATTCTCACGTACAGAAGGCCTGTGTCGGCCTAGGAAGTGAAGGGGTGCAGGAAGCGAAGAGGAGCAGGGGCAGATGTATCCCCCTCAGCCTAACCTGGGGAGGTGGAGTCCGAGGCTGCTCCTGCGGGGCACACAGAAGACCTCTCTAAGACACCAACGCAAAAAGGAAGCTCCATGCAGAAAGTGCAGAGCCGTAAACGTAAGCGGCTCACTGGGCACCGAGAAGGCTCTCATTCAGGCAAGCAGTGAACACCTGCAGAGCTCACATTATGTGCTCAGCACGGGTCTGCTCCAAGGATAGACCCACGGACAAGGCAGAGTCCTTACCCGCCCACGCGGCTCAGATGCTCCCACGGTCGCAGGCTCCTATTTAACACAGTGGCCGAAGCTAACACGTTTGAGCTTGAAAACTAAAACGAAGGTAAAAGATGAGGGTCTGCCGGGTGGGTCCCGAGCCTGCGCTGCGTGGCGTGGTCAGGGAAGCCTCTGGAGGAGACGGGAGAAGAGGCCGGGATGAAGCCTCAAGGTCGTCAAGGGCAGGGCAGCGAGGGCTCGGCAGGGAGGGGCAGGAGCACAGCGGAGGAGGCCCGGAGCAGGACAAGCGCACAGCGTCCTGGGCTCTCACGGGCCAGGTGCCGGAAGAGGGTCCTACCAGGGCCTCGGAGTCCGGCTGGAAGGGATTCGGAAGGACGGGGCCTGGCAGTGGGGGCAGCACAGCTGCATGGCGACTGCAGTTGTGCAGGGTCTCGGGTTCCGGGGGAGCAGGACCTGCGGCCGTGGCGATTGCCCAGGTCCGTGACCGCTTTGGCTCAGAAGAGGATGCAGAGCAGACAGAAGCGGCTGGGGCTGAGCTCCTGTCTTCCATGGGTCCGAGGGGCTCTGCTGCGCAGCGAAGACAACAAAACAAGATAAATCCAAGTGGGGCGGTGCAGCTTAGCAGCTGAGGCTCTGGAGCCAGACTACACAGGTTCGAAACCCGTCCTCGCTCCCAGGAGCTGTGTACATCCTGGAAAATGACTTATGTTGTCCGTGTTCCTCTGACCCCAGTAGGACTGTCCTGGGGTCAGAGGCTCCATGGAGGTAATTAGGATTCGGTGACCTTGTAAGCACGGGTCCTGGGCTGCTTCTGAGAGAGGTGTGGGGCTGTGGACAAAGGCCAGGGAGGAGCGGGGACAGAGAGGGCCCTCCACAGCCATAGACAGCAGCCTCGGGAGAAGTCACCTGCTGGTGCCTTGATCGTGGGCCTCCTGCCGCCAGAGCCACTGGATACCACACATGGTTCTAGTCGCCCGGACTTCGGCCCTTCCTAATGGCCCGACCTAGGGACCACCCATCCCCAGGTCCTGCCTGTCAGTTCTGAGACACCTTCCCTGTGCGACAACCCCACTGTCGGCACCCGACAGAGAGCTCTCTGCGGCCTTCCTGGACTGTGAATGTTCTCGTGCCGACCGCCAACCACCAGCTGGCCTCTGTCTGGTTCCTCTGTCCCAGGACTGCAGTCACAGACGGCATGGAGCCAGAGCTTCCCCAGGACATTCAGAGGTGGGGAGTAGGGAGTTTGCAGCGGGTGCTCCCAGGTCAGGCTGAGAGGGACTCAGTACAGGGAGGCAGCGAGGTCTGGCGGTGCACAGGGGACTTTGCCCGCCACTGGAAGAGGAGTTTACCTCTTGGTGACCTTTCCAATGACCAGGCCAGGCCTTAGATATCTGGCACCCAAATCGTTGGGGATGAACAGGGAAGGGTGGCTGACTTGCTGGCCTATGATGCTGGCAAGTGGAAGTGCTTGGCACCAGCACGAACCACGGAGATGCCGCAAGACAGGGCAAGCGTTGTGAAGTCTGGGTGTGACAGTGGTGGGGTGGTGGCAAGGACCACTTCCGGTAGAGCAGCCAGAGAAGGAGGCGGAGCGACAGGACACCTGGATTGCAAACCCAGAGGGAGCCGCAGTGCAGGGTGACATGCACACTGCAGGACATGGCTATGCAAGAGTGGAGAGGACTAGGAGCCCTATGGAGGGGGCTGGAGGGGTGTGGATGGGGAAGGTGATCAGGTAAGGGGGTGTCTTGCTGGCCAGGGGGCTGCTTTCTTCAGGACTGTGACCCCGGGAGGGTCACATGTCATTGCTGTCCTCAGAGGTCATCTTACAACACTTCTCTGTTTTGAAAGGTGGTCCCACCGTGTCATGGAGAGGATCTGAAGATGGAGCCATGGGGAAGCGAGGGCACTGGAGCCAGGGCTGCAGAGAGGTGCAGGGTGCAGCTGGGGCTGCGGGAAACGGCGCTGGGTGTGAGGCTCAGGGCTCACGTCGGTGGCAGAGCTGCCGGGCTGTGCTAGGGACGGGACATGGCTGTGGACATGGGAGAGAGGGCAGGGCCCGGGGGCTGCAGGGCCAGGTCTGGGAGGCGGAAACAGAGCAGCAGCGGGGTGAGGGAGAAGCCCAAGGGCTGAGACCGAGGTGGGGTGATGGTGGTGCCACAGAAAAGGAGGCTGGTGAGTGAGAACAAATGCTGCCCAGCGAGAGAGGAGAGCACTCAGAAGCGAACCCTGGGTTTTGCCAGCTGCGAAGAGCGCTTTTGATGAGAGCTGTGGTAGCTGAGGCAGGGGTGAGAGCTGCCTTTGCTAGCGCTCACTTGCCAGAGTGTGGGGTCCAGGTAACCCCAGGGGCGCCACAGCTGCCTAGCATGAGCGAGGTGGTGGGCTCTATCCAGCACCCCACGGTAAGGAGGTGAATACATGAATGAATGAATGAATGACTGAAGAATGCTGGGCAGTGGTGGGAAAGCTTAACAGGAAGCGAGGTTGAGGAGGAGAAGGCTGCACAGCTGGTGGGGACAAGGGTGAGGAGGTGCCGCTTCCAGGCCAGGACCAGGCGGGCAGGGCTCTCGGGACCAGGGCAGAGGGACAGCGCCGGAAATGCCAGCAGGGCCAGCCTTGCAGGCTTCGCAGGCCGAGGAGCAGCGTGAGAAAGGAGCTGAGAGCGGGAAGCTCGAGCTTCCTCCTCACCAGAGTCCTGCAGCTTGGAAAACAGTATGTTTCAACCGCTCTTGGAGATGTAAACATCACTTCTAGGTCTGCAGGTGGTGCTGGTTGTTGTAGAAGAGACCATTAGGTCCTAGTGCGTTACACTTTCTGGGTGCCTGATTCAAACAGCAAGCGGCTTGTGACACCTATAACTTAGTAAAGACTGCCACGCTAATTACAACTTCAAAGCATGATTAGAGATGCACTTCAAACTTAGCACAGTGTGACACGCCTTTCCTATGCTCCTCACAGGTTAAGAGAAAAGGGCCAGGCAGGGTTGGGTGCGCTACCCCCCGAGGCCAAGGCAGGAGGATCCCTTCAGTCCAAGAGTGTAAAGCTTGCCTGAGCAACAGGGTGAGATCCTGTTTCAGAAGGGAGAAAGAAAAGAATGGAAGGCAGGCAGCTAGGCGTGATGGCACACCTGTAATCCCAGGATTCTGGGTGTGTGCTGGGGAGTTCCTCTTATATGAGAAACCCAAATTATAAGTAAAGAGCAAAATAAAAGACAGGTAACTGGAAGTGGGGAGGTAGAGCTTTGGGGGGGGGGCAGGGGATGAAAAGGAATTAAGATGCTATGTACAGGTGGCAACTCCCCACTGGAAATGGGTGACCATGTACCGCGCACCGGTACTAGTAAAAATAAAAAATAAATTATATAAAAAAGAAAATTAGGGCCGGGGATTTAGCTCAGTGGTTCTGCCGCCTGCCTCGCAAGCTCAAGGTCTTGAGTTCCATCCCTGGTACAAAAAAAGAAAGAAAGAAAGAAAATTAGCAGAAAACTCTATTATACAGACATTTTTTTCCTTGCAGTACTGGGGATTGAACTCAGGCTCTCCCTCTACATTCCAGGCCTTTATTCCTTTTTTTACATTTTGAGATAGAGTCTCACTAAGTTGCTCAGGGTGGGTTTAAATTTGCAATCCTCTGGCCTCAGCCTCCGAAAGTGCTGGGATTACAGGCTGCACCACCATGGGGTTGTTTGAAATGCCCTGGGGCTCAGAGCTCCACAAACCCATCACTAGAGGGCGCTTGCAAAGACTATTTCAGGATGGGAAAGGGGCCTCCCCCAGGGCAGGCAGGGGTGGGTGTGTGTGGGTGTGTGTGTGTGTGTTCATAATTACTGCTTACTCCAAAGGTAGATGTTAGATCAGTGATCAAAAAGTGAAAGTTGGGAATTGAAATTTTCTCCTTATTTGAATATTTCCCTCATAAAAAATGCTGTTGAAAAAGTTGAATATTTTTCAACTTTTACAAAGACATATAAGTTCCTGGTACTTTAGAGGTTAAAAAAATGAAGTCAAAACACAAGATGAAATGACACATTCTGAAATAATCCCTCTCTTGCATTCTGTAACTAACCAACCTGAGTAGGGAAATGAATAGATTTCCATTTCTTTGTGGAAATAAGGCCAAGGGAAGTCTTTTCTTTCTGACCACTCTGCTCCCTGATTTTAAACATTCAGTAAGTTCCCAGCCAAGGAATTCGTTTTCCGCCTTGTTGCTTTTCTGTGGTTCCTCGTGCTCTCTTGTAGGGTGGATCATGGTTCTGTTACCTCCACCTTCGGGTCTAGAGCTCCGCTGCTGCTTTTCCAGCTGCAGGCATTTCTCCTGTGAAACCACAGGTCACTGCAGCCCACGGAACTGATCCTGACAATTAGGGGTTCAGCTATTGTCCTGTGGGATTTCAGAGCCACCACAGACTCCACACTGTAAGTTCAGATCCTCAGTTGCTACCATCTGGTGCCTGGGATATTCCTGGCTTCTCTGGAGGATCCTCGGTCGGCCAGGCCTGTTCAGAGCTGGCGCGGCCGTCTCACCAGTGCCCTGCACCAGTGCCTGTCTCAGGAAGCAAGGGCACAGGAAGAGGGCTTGGCCTTTCCTGCGTGTTCTTGTGCGGACTTCCGTACGGTAATCTCCTCCCATGGGCTGGGGATGTGCTAGGAACCCCAGTAAATGCGAGACATGTACACCTTTGTGTTTGCGTGGACACAGATACTATGACCAAGCCTAACTCATAAATCAGGCACAGTAAGAGATGAACAACTGGAGACCCAGCAACTCCGCATATGGTTTCCTCCTTACTGAGTAGAGAACTCTCGCTCTGAGAGGAAGCCCTGACAGCCCCTCGGTGGCACATCTAAATCGCCAGCGTCCTGACTATAACGCTTGGGGACTGTGGAGTTAAACAGCGATGACTTGAGCACAAGCACTGTAATTCCAGACAGTTGAGCCGCTGCCCGGAGACGGCGACTGAGGGGCTCAGTGGGTGGGTAACACACTGCACGGATCACGTACCAGGATGCTTATGTGTGACCTGTTCATCTCCAGAACTTTCCATGTAGTATTTGAAGTGGGTTGACCATGGCTAACGGAAACCTCAGCAGCTGAAGGAGGCCCCCCGAGCCTGCCAGAGCGGGATGCCGGCACCCTCTGGGCCCGCGGGTCTCAAGGCTGAGCTTCGGCAGAACCTGCTGATGCGCCCCAGGCTGGGCCTCCGCCCCGCTCGCTGCCTGTGAGTCTGGGGGGCGGGCCACAGTTTGTATTTCTAAGTCTGATGTTCTTGACTGTAACCAAGTCAAGAGACCCCCCA
Source organism: Heterocephalus glaber (assembly GCF_053883595.1). NCBI lineage: Eukaryota > Metazoa > Chordata > Mammalia > Rodentia > Bathyergidae > Heterocephalus > Heterocephalus glaber. The sequence goes on from NW_028258315.1 coordinate 1,935,279, forward strand.
AGTCGAGAGCCTTGCGAATTCCATCAGAAAGGCAGCAAGGGCGCCTCGGGGCAGAGTTCGGTCGGACGAGGGGTCCCGGCCAGACCCACGGGGCTCTGGCTGTCGCCCCGCGAATGCAAGGCCGCGCTGAGCTGGCGGGACACCGAGGCCCGTCCTCTGCGGGCGACCTTCCTCACTTTCCTCCAGTCCTCGTGCTGCTGATGCTGCGAGGCACGCACAGTGTGAATTACGGGCTGCTCCGCACTGAGCCGCGGAAGCCCTCGCTCAACGCCGCGCCTTCCTCCCGGAGCGGTTCCGGCCCGCAGCACCGGAAGCGCAGCCCCAGGACGCCCCTCCGACTTCCGGCCAGGGCTGGGTCCCCGCGGCAGGAGACCTCGGCCTTTCAGCCTCGCCGCTTGTCTCCCTCGTAAGGGGACCTGCATGCACAGCTGCTAAATCGGCGCTCGGCCGGGGTGACGGACCCTGCGGCATTCCGGGGCCCGCGAGGACGCATAGACGCAGCCGGCCCTCCCGGGGCGGTGACCGGACGGCCGCAGTCAGCACCGGGCTGCGCGGGAGCCTGCTCCGCGCATGCGTCCTCCACGCCGACCCTGGCGCCTCCTCGCGGGCTCCGGTCTCCCGAGCTGTGGGTCTTCCTCGGCCAGCGGAGGGCGCCCGACGCGCAGCGTGGAATAAACTCGGGCCCTGGGAGCGGTTCCAAGCAGAGGGCTCCGTGGCCCTGCCTCCCAGTCATTGAAGGAGCAGCTTCCCGCGTGCATTCTGCTTGGTTCCTCAAAGGCGCTCAGGGCCCCTCAGGTGCAAGTGCTGGCAAAGGAGCCGGCTGAATCACTCGCGCTCAGCGCCTTCCTTCCTGCCCTGCTCGCCTAAACTACAGTGCCTGCATCCCACCTGCACCAAAGCTCCTAATCCGTAACATCGGAATGGCCAAGCCTGGCCGGCAGCTTGAGTTGTTGTTTGTTAGATTCCTGTGCTAGTCTCGGTAGCAGTGGAACTAGTCTTGTTCTAAAACTTGTTCCTCTTGCGATTCTGTTCGGAACTCTTCTCTCCATTTCTATTTACCTCCGTGACCATCACTGTTTTTGCTTTATTCATTTTGTTTTAGACATGCTACTTTTCTCTTGTTCCACTAACAGGATACTTTTCTTCAGTTGCTTTATTTTACGGTAAAAATTAAAAGGCAAATCATTTACAAATAAAATCACTTACTCCATACTGTTTCCATTGATCAGAATAGAGCTGGAATCTGAGTCACCTAGAAAAGCCAAACTTGGTCGTAGACCTGCTACCACACTTCTTACAAAGCCCAAAGTGCCAAGTATGTGATTAATGTGTCAATAAATACAATTTGTCCTTTTGAATCACACATAAACTGCTACCTTTTTGACAGCTGGCGAATCTCGTGGAAGATGATTACCTGGCGTAACCCTGGGTAAGAAGTTATTATGAAGTATATTTATCATGAGAATCAGGATGGGGAGAACATTGAACTTTCCAGAAATAAGACGAGAGGTCTTAATAAAATTGTATGTAATATTGTTTTTCTGACACTTATTTGATATCATAAGCATACACATCTTTAACAATGTTATTTCTATATGAGGCCGAAAGACATATTTTAACATAATATTGCCAAGCCGGCTGCATTTTCACACCAGAAACACCTACAAATCAAAATACAGATGTTTTTAAAGTGAAGAGGCAAAAGCAGCTTGAAGTTGAAAAAAATCACTTACTAGAGCAACATGATTCTTCTTCTTCTTTTGGTTTTTGAAAATTTTTTAGATTGAGCAGTTATTTCTTTATTAGAATAGTTATTTCTACCCACATATCTATTTTAATAATCATTTAAAGTGTTTGTTCTAGAGTAATCAGAAATATCCCCATCTTTTTATCCATAGTTTATGTCCGAGGCAAGGCATTCTTCATGCTTCAGAAACAAGGTCATTAAGTAATTAGCGTATGTACGTTTGTCTTCCTGTAATCATCTGACAGCTCTTTCTCTCTTCAAACCCCACCTCAAGCCCCTTCTCCTTCTCTGCTTGAAACTTGAATGGCTCCAGTATTTTTATCAGTTAACTGTTTGGACTCTTCCCTCTTATAAACATCATGCTTTTCCCTTTAGCTCATGACTGAGTCCCTTGGCAAAGTGCTTTATGGGGAACAGAAATGCCACATAAAGATGGAAAGAGTTGCGAAAACAGGCAGTTTCCTCCTCCCTCGAACAGGCAAATCATTTCACGACCTCCAGCAGCAAAGATCCCGGGGCATATTCACATTTTATGGCACCGCGCTTCAGGATACTGAATGAAATGCAGTCATTGAATGTTTGAAAATGAAATGCATTTCAGAAAATCTTTAAATGTCCAACTGTGCAAGGAAAAAGTTTAGTGCTTCATGACTATTCATTTCATGCTTCTCCTTCTAGTTAATCACCTTGGGTCCTCTGTGTGGGGGAATGAGCAAATTGTCATCGCAGCTTTCAGTACAGTTCACTGAATGCATTCAAAGCCATTGTCATTCTCCTCGTCAAAGATGGCATTGTTGGCGTGTGTGTGTAGACTTTCTTTCCTGCTGAGTAGACCACGTGGAAAAACCCTTATTTTGTTTTTTCTTATAAGAATAAAATTGCAGTCTTTCAACGGAACATGTTGATTATGCCATCTGGCACCCAATTTCTATGCTTAAATTAAGCTAAGAAATCAATTCAGTGTTGAAAGATATTATCCGTTTAACATTTTTTCACCTCCAAGCAATTTGAGAAAGCAGGGCAAAAAAAAAAAAATACGTTGTTTTCATTTCTAAGTATGTGAATTATATAAGTCTTGAACATTTTCTTCCACATAGGGGAAAATTATAATTTATAAGTAGATAGCTAGGATCCACTGGGATTTCTTGTCCTAAAATCATGCCAAAACTCTTCTGTATCACCAGAACCTACCCTGGAAAAGCAAGTGATTATTAGCTAAAAATTAGCATCAATCAATGGACAGTATGATAAAGTAAGTTTAAAGTCCCGTCCTAAGGAGCTGTCTATTTTGTGTTCAGAATCTTGCCTTCCCATTCTGCTGAAGACTGAACCCAGGGCCGTGTGAATGCTAAGCATGTACTCCACCACCAAGCTACGCTTGGCCTCCAGCCTGCAGACTCTTTTTGTTAAGCAGTTGTGGCTTCCAGTTGTCACCCACAGTAAAGGGACAAAGATAAGGAGGTTCATGCTGGGCAAATCTAGCTGACCGAGGGCAGTCAAGTCAGGTGGGAACGCAGGAGAATGGAGCGGAAACAATGTTTCTGAGCGGAAGAAAGGGAGGGCTGCTTCCGCAGGGGCCCTCGGGGTCCCCTTTCCTTCTCTCCTACTGAGCAGAGGCACAGAGACTTCAGCGCACGGTGAGTCAGGAGGAGGTCTGGCCCCCGCCAGCGGCTGTGTCACAGAACAGTCGACTCAGGAGAGCTGGCTCTGGGGCTCAGGCAGGTGTGATCCACTGGCAGGAAAAATCTGAACTGAGAGCGCACATAGTGGAAAATGGGAAAAAGATAAAAATGAGTTAAACTTCTTGCTTTCGTTTCTCTAAATTATTTTTAAAAGTCATAATAATTAAATTTTAATTTTTGCTACCTAAGTAGTATTTTTTTTAGATTAAGCAATAAAGAAGGGGAAATATATTTGGGGAAAAGGGTTTCACCCAGGAATCAGCCATCTGGAGTCTACACAAACACGCCTCTCCTGAGCCTTTGATGCCCACCTGCTGTCGAAGTCATAATACACCTGTTGCTGCCAGTGGTGCCCTGGAGCAGAGGAAACCTCTGCTTTCATTACAGAGGAAGTTTATGATGTTTGTGTAAGCAAATGGAGTTTTAAGAAAGCCCAGGTTCCAACTGTTGCTGAGCAATAGATTTGCAATATATTTGGAAGGAAAGATACTATAATTTTTGCCACAGGGACTTTGCATAGTAACAATAATACTTTTTATGATTCTTAGCTTTCACAACACACTCCAGGGAATTATGCTCTGTGATTTAACCTGCTCTAAGCTAAAAGAGAAATACGGGGCGGCAGAGTAGATGTGGAACTGGAGTGAGATCCAAGGTTTTGGAGCTGAGCAAGCTAAAGTCCTGTCCACTCACGGAAACCAGCACATCACCCTCGGCATGCAGCAGGAAATGCTCTCACTGCCCTGCGGCACGAATTTAAAAGTCATGGTTAACTGCTTGCAATTATTAAGACGCGGCAAGTGAATCCTGGAGTCCAGCAGTGACTGTTTTCTCAAGTGCTGCTCCCTGTGTCACAGAGCCTGAGACCCAGGACTGGAGAGCAGATGGACAGAGGCCCGCAGGGAGCCCCTGGCCTGAGCACTAGGCCCCACCTCGAACTCTGCTGAGCTGACCACACAAACCAGGCCTTTGCTCGGCACAGGAAACTGATTCTGTCCACTTGGCCCTCAAACAGATGAGACAGAAAAAGACACAGAGACAGAGGTCAACATCTACCAGAAGTAGGACCTCTACCAGGAGAGAAAAGCACAGCTCTGAAGCATTTCCAGGAGTGCATGTATGTGAACTTCGGAGCAGAGTTTCTCCGACTGGCACCTCAGCTTCAGACCCTCTCAGCAGGCAATCAGCAGGTCCCATCCATGGGGAGGTGAAAGCTGACTGAGGAGTCCAGGGAGCAGAGGCCCGGCTCTTCCACAGAGGCAGAGCCAGGGTCCCAGCCAGTCACACCCAGCCTTAGCTCAGCGTAGCCAAAGCTGCTCCTTCAGGGCTCCCAGTCACGCCACAGACATGCATGGGGAACTCCAAAGGGCCGGAAGTGAAGAAGGGGAATTGGAAGACTCCTGTTGGAGCACCTCCACCCCTTTCCTGTGGTTTATGGGCCTGGTGACAGCGAACCTTTCAGGGTTTTCAATGATCCAACAGCCCGCTGTGGCACGTGCCGTAGGTCCACCACCACTGCTCTGGGCTCTCTGGACCACCTCTCCTGACTGCTGCAAACACTACCAGATACTAACAAAACCCAGACAGGCCAGACAGGAAACGAGCCGCCCACATTCTCAAGGTGAAGGAAAGGCACAAGCTGAAGAATTTCCAATGCAACTCTGACTCTCACACAATTTGAACTTCCTGCCCTTGCAATATGAAATGTACACTTCGTATACAATTTCCATGGTGGTGTACAGGTATTAAATTAGGAGCAGGACTAGAGTAGAGATGGGGGACAATGTATTGTATCCAACAGGCTTCAGAGTGTTTCCTTTTCAAAAAAAAAATAATGTCATCTGGCTGTCTGCAAAATCTCACGCGAATCAACCTTCACCACTATGTGTTGGGCCGGGGATTTACCTCAGTGGTTCCGCCACCTGCCTCCCAAGCACAACAACCTGAGTTTGATCCGTGGTACCAAAACAAAACAAAACAAAACAATGAAAGGCACACTCTATGTGTTTGTCTCTTCCATAGAGTATGTTCCAGCTGAAAAATTCTCCATAAATCAGGCACTTATTACACTTTGCAGTATGTGGAATTATTCACTTAATGCAAGAGTCCGGAAGAAGAAACACTCCAAGGAGAGGAACCCAGCTTTTCATCAGATCCCAAAGCACTGGTAACACCTGCGTATCAAGTCGAGAAGATGCTAGAACTCACTACCCTCAGTTTTTCCTCCATGGCTTCATTCTCATGGCTCTAGGCTGCCTCTGGCCAGACTCTGCGGAGCCTCACATTGTCAAAGTACGTGGACAGTTCGCAAGAGCTCTCGGGTACTTTGGTGCTAAAATGCAAGGTTTGGCTGGTAACCTCATTAACTCACTCGCTTTGATTAGCGGGGCTTAACCCTAACTTGCAGTTTCCCTCTTCCCCTTCCCAGGGAGGACCGGGGACAGCAGCATCTTCATTTCTGTGGCTGGAGGAGGAGAGTGAAGCCTGAAGCTTGGGAGGTCGTTTTCAGAGGGTTAAGTAAACACCAAGTCAGGAAAGTACAGGGAAGCCCAGTACTTAGCATTACTGAGTAAAAGTTTAGGAACGCAGAGGACTCTTGAATTGGAGTCAGAAGAGCTAGAGTGGTTGGCAGAGCTTCCTTGCAAGGCCTCCTTTGAGGAGTTTTCAGAGGGCAGCCACCGCCTCTAGACCACCCATCTGCCCCCCAACAGCGGCTCCCAGCCACCTCCTATCTGCGAGGCTCTCATTGCTAGTCTCTGCTCTTGCCCCGACTTGTGGTAAGGGAGATCAGAGATGCGTTATTTGGATTTAGTATCTGCAAACTCATTTCTTTCCCACATTCCAAGAGGATTTCTTCCCTGAAAGAAAAAAAAAAGGATGGGAAAGCGAGTTTCAGTGTTTTTATTCAAACATAATCCCTAATATCCTTTCTGGGTGCCCCCCTTCCCCGGGACAGTTGGCTTTAGAAGGAAAATATCAGTTAAGCCGTGCCATGTCACTAAAGAGAGCTTTAAAAAAGGCCATTTGCCTCCTGGCAGGACCACACTCAGACTGGAGATCACAATCTATCCCATTCTTTAAAACCTGCGAAGTGTTTTTGAAACGGTTAATAATAATAAACGAGATAAGGGAATCCAGGTGGCACGGCCGGCTGCTGGGGCACCAACTGCAGCTCCTCTAGCAAGGTGTCGGTCAATTTGCAGAACAAAGCTGACCATGCTTTATAAGCGAGGTATTATGTCCCTCTCAGAGCATGTGCTTCTGTTTATTCTTAGTCAGCCTGCTGGGGCACCTGTGCTAGTTTTATGCCACTGCACGTGATCCCTTTGGCCAGCAGGATCCTGGTAAGTTCCAGCTGTTGTTTCACCTGTGTGAGCACAAGGAAGAAGAAAAAAATGAAAATAAAGAAAGAAAAAGGATGGGCTGGGGATTTAGGTCAGTGGTTTCGGTGCCAGTTGCGCAAGCCCAAGCACCTGAGTTCGATCCCCTGTACTAAAAAAAGAAAAAGGAAAAGGAAAAAAAAAAATCACTGCCCAGAACTTTGAATCTGAAGCATTAAAATGATCTGGAAAACAATACCACACTTGCAATGTTCTATTAATTCTATTTAGTAAATGCCCAATAAAAATACACATAGAGATTCTCCCCACTGCTAAGAATGTCAGGAACTACAGATGAGCAGGCAGGCTGGGGTGCAGCTCAGTGGTAGATCGCTTGCCTAGCAAGTGCAAGCCCCTGGTTTCCATTCCTAGCATGAAATGAAGAAATAAAATACATTTTAAAAAAAGAGCAAGTGTATTTATGAGGTGAACACAGTGCTGGCTGTGGCTACTGTGAGAAGACAGAATAAGAACTGGGTGTCTCTGTTAGTCATACGCTTTACAGATATACAACAGTGACTATTTGTTGTCTAGCAGGTACTGAGCTGGAGCCTGCACTGAATACTTACAGTAACCACAAGAGTGCTATTGGTTGGCATTCTCATTATCTAGACAAGAAATGGAAACTTTAAAAGGCAAAATAAGTTGCAAAAGGTCTGCCAGGCAATAAATTAGGCAGCTTGGATTTCTACCCGAGCATCTGGTTCTGGAGCCTATGTCTGAACCAATGAGCTAGCGTCTCACCAAGGATGGAGCCCAAAACACCGTGTGTCCAATACTGTCTTTTAATTAAAAATTTTTAAATTAAATTTTTACTGGCACATAGTAGTTTATGTATTTATGAGGGACCATGCCATGTTTCGGTACGCGTGTGCTTTGTGTAATGATCCAAGCGGGGAGCGTGGAAGACCTGCAGATTCTCTCCCACTTCTCTAAGGTGAGAGTAAGGACCTCTCTGTGGCGCCGTCGAAACACACAGGGTGCGATGCTGTCCTCCTCCTGTGTGCCACAGCTCACTGGACGCCTTCCTCCCAGACAACCACAGCTTGGCAGGCACTTCTCCCCTCCCCCGCCTCTGCCCCCCACTCCCCGCTCTGCACCTCTCCGAGGCCCCCCGTTATCTCCACCCTGAGTGAGCTCCTGCAGATCTGCGAGGGCATGCAGTATCCAGTGAACACGACACCCTTCGGGTCCCCCGAGTGGTCATGAACAACGGAGTGCATCATTTTCATGGGTGGGTAGTATTCCCATGTGGATAGACACCAATTTTCTTCAGTGATACTTTCAGACAAAACACGGAGGAACTTTAAATTTTTTTATTAAGAGTTCTGTATTTATTTTGAAATGTATTAGAGCAAAAAACTAACCATGCATCTACTTCCTCCACCTGCCATCTGCCTCCCCCAGAGTGCCTCAGCAGCTTTCGAAGAGGCTTCCTTGCTGGAATTCTCCGTGGCTTCTCATGACTCTCAGAGGAAACCGAACTCCTTCCGCGACCACACTTGGTCCCTGGCTGATTCCGGTTCCTGTCCCAGGCCTTCCTGGCTCTGTCAGCCGCCGGCTGCCTCACGCGGGGCCTCCCAGCCTCAGTCTCCCGCTGCACCCCCCCGGGCTTGTTCGCTGCTCCCCCCAAATTCTCGCCTGCAGAGGGCCCCTCGGACCCCCTCGGCTCCTTTCCCTTGCTTTGGTTTCAGTACTCAGCTGACACTGTATTTGTAGAATGTCATATGTTCATTTGTTAGGTGACTTTCTTCTCCACTAAAAAGAAACTTCTACAAGATGAACTTTGTTCACCGTATTCACAGCTGTGTTTCCAGCTCCCAAAACATGTCACAAAGTACACTCTCAATGAATACTTGCTAAATGAACGAATGACTCAGTCTTGTGAGTTTATTGCTTGGAATGAAGTTGAAACTAGGTTTGCAAGGAAAAATATGGTGGGAATTAAAAGAACACCATTAAGAAATGAAAGTAGAAATGGTGTCATGAGGATGACAGAAATCTCAGACGGGGAACGAGAACATGTGCAGCATGATGCATGTCGTGTTTTCCTCTCACGTGCGATATCCTGTCCGCCAGGGGATGGAGATTCTGGATACTTTAAGTGAGGAGTGACCTTCCTACATAGCCTTAGCCTCCTCCATTAAAGGCGTGGTGACCATGGTGACCTGGGAGGTTTTGTGGGTTGGGTTTGGATCCATGGTCTGAGTACCTAACATCACGAAATGAATGTAGAAATAATGTGATGCTGTCTTCTGGATTTCCTAGGACAAAGGATGTTCAGATCCCAGGTGATCTGCAGTTCAGTAGGAAACATTCCCGCTGTGTCTATCTGGTTGGGAAACTGAGCAGTGGTTAGTTCATAACAGCATGTTTTATTCTCGTATATGTGAATACGGCCCGTTACCTGTATGAGATCAACTTCCACAAATTCAGCAAATTGTGTTGGATGAATAGCTGCTAGGGAACCAATGGGTTCAAAGAGACAATATTGGAGATTCTATTTATATACAGTTATGGTTAAGCCGGTCAACAGAAACTGAATTATGGAATAAAGCTGCAGTACAAGAAAATCATTTTCAGTCTGACATATGCTGCACAACTCTATTTTTGCAAAAGTAGTACATGGAGCCAGGCATGGTGGCATGTTTTAGTACTCAGGAGGCTGAGGCAGGAGGATCACTGGGAGTTTGAGGCCAGCTGGGCCTACAGTAGTGAGTTCAAGCCCACACTGGAACATATAAAAAGACCCTGTCTAAAGAAAAAAGAAAAATCACATAGAGGATGAAAAGCGTACTAACAATCTACGTCTTTCCCCATGCTGAGGGTCCAGGGCCTTGCACAGGCTGAGCAGGCGCTCTACCTCTGAGCTCCGCCCAAGCATGACGATTCCCTTTTGATGCTGGATGTTCCCACGAAGATGTCACAGTGACCAAGTAAAGAAAGAATAATTCTCAAAACTAAGCATCTGATTTTTGGGGGATTCTGAGCTGGCTGAGGGCCATGGAGCCTGTCCTTCGGCAGCAGGCATGTGAGGCTGGGGCTCCCCCTCCGATCATGGGGTGCTGCCATGGCTCAGTGCCTTCCACTCAGCCCTGTCATCACTGGCCCAGCCCCAGGCACTCGGATGCAGTCACCTTTCATCGTTTCTGTAGGGAGCACAGACCACTCGAAATACCTGAAACTCAGTCTCCCTGGGGAGAAATGAGCAGAACTGGAAGGCTCAGGGCTCGGGTAGGGAGAGAGAAAAGGGTGTGCGAAGGAAGCTAGGCCGCTGCAGGGAACCGCTCCCTCCTGACCAGCATCCAGTTTCTCCTTCGGGGAGCTGGTGTTGAGACAACTTTGGGCAGTCTTGGCAGAGCTATCGGAAACAGGAGCTGTTTCTGTGTTTGTTTGATTCAAAAAGTGGCCAGGGGGAGCAGAACCCTTTTGAATGAGCCTATCCCACTCTGCAGTTCCAACTCAGCGACCAGGTGTGTTCACCGCTGAGAACTGAGGCAGCTAGGAGACTCACTCACCCTCAGAGGTTTGTGCACCAAAGTTTTCCCCCAGGATTATGCAAAATAAGTGAACTTAGGTGGCACCATCCATCCATCCATCCATCCATGAATCCAAGTCTACCTCCGGGCATGCCAGATGTTCTTCTGGGGTTAGACACAAACACACAACATAAACAGAGTGGCACAATTCCCTGCACCCACGTGGCTCACATCCTAGTGGAGGGCAGAGAAACTAATTTTTTTAAGGTACAGTATAGAATGTTAGACGTGACAAATACTGTGGACAGATAAAGCAGGGATGGGTGGATGAGAATTCCAGAAAGAGCGTCCAGGGTTAAACAGGGTGGCAGGTAAGACCCTCAGGTACAGGTGCCTGTGAACAGAGGCTGGAAGCGCTAAGGGCATGTGCCGTGTGGGAGCTGGGCTGAGGACGCTCTGGGCAGAAGAAATGACGGGTGCCGAGCGCATGGGGCAGGAACAGGGAGCAACCAAGAGGCTGGTGTCACGGGATGGGATTCTTTAAGAATATGACTGTAGGGGAGAGAGGTTTTGCTTTTTGTTTTTTGGTGTTTTTTTTCTTTTTTCATACTAGGGATGAAACTTAGAGCCTTGTGTATGTTAGGCAAGTGCTCTGCCACTGAGCTACATCCCCACTCCACAAGGAAGTGGTGTTTACTCTTAATTTAGGATCACACCCTGGGACATTAGGTCTAAAGGCTACAAATCATATTTTAAATGAATCTAATTACAATTGCAAATTGCAACATCTCTTTTGATTGCTTCAAACACTCAAAACAGAAAGTATTAACTTTAATTTCTCAATGGCTGGTGTTTTCTGTAACTAGTTTGTGGGTTGTCAGAAGCAATTCTTTACTGATAAAGCACCGTTTGAGTAAAACATAGATCAAAACCAATCCTTTAAAAACACACCACAACGTTTTTGACATTTGAATGAATGTTGGTCTCTTTAGGGTTGTTTCAGAGAAGCTGAACATGTATTTTGGTAAAGGGCCGTTGCTCAAAATGTTTCCTATCTTGGAATTCTTTTCAAAGATTGAAAATTTAAAACTTTTTGGTCATTCCTTGCTTCTGGTGTAATTTGATTTTTAAAACTTGCAAGTTATGCCAAGCTGATCCTGCTGATTTCAGAAGGTCATCTGTTAGAAAGTGACAGCAAAATAGGGTATAGTGACAGGGTTGAGTTTTAGCCAGACAAACAAGCTCAGTATGTCCTTTGATTTTTTTTCCAAATGATGATGAAGTGGAGACGGAGGAGGAGGAAGAGCAGGAGGCGGAGGAGGAGGGGGAAGGGGAGGAGGATTATGAAAACCACATGAAAGCACTTCCTCTGCAATGACCTTAGATATACAGAAATTTTAACGTATTAGCTGTAGGAAAAAAAGATTATTTTCTAAATTGAAGTTACCAGTGGGTTTGATTTCAGCAATTATTTTATATAGCCCTGAAATTTTTATGGGAAGAATGTATGTATGATCTAGAGAATAAACCAAACCCTTGTGTGCCCAGCAATCCATTTAATGGTGAACCCACAGCATTGCCATTGTAGGCCCTGTTTCTTCAGGCTCACATTCCCTCCTGCCTGGAAGGGACCACTGCTCCCGGGTTTGTGTTCCTGGTCTCTCATCCTAGCTTCTGGCCCCTTCAGCAGACCCCAGTTTGGGCTCTTCTTCCCCATGCGGGGCGGGGGGGGGGGGGCTCTTGCAATTCAGGACCTGGGCAGCCAGGATTGAGCTGAGCTCCTCAGGTGAACCCCACTCCAGGGCCTGCCTCCTCCTACGGATACAGCTTTGGAGGAATTCTGGTGCTTTCTGCCAGCTAGGCCGTGCGTGATGCTAGATTTCCCTCCTTGTGCATTTCCATCTGGGATGCTCCAGAAGCGGTTTCTGTGAACATCGAGTTTATGGTATCCCGTATTAGATTTTCAAATCACATGCTTAAGGAATAATAACCCATTCTGAAAAGAAATTTGTAAGAGCTTTGGCCTCATACCCCGTGTGCACTTTCTTAGACTGCTTGACTCCAATCATTTTGTGACAAGGGATAAAAACAAGCCCAGGGATCAACTTTGGCCGAATGTTCTTGTTCTGCAACAAGAGTTGGTTTTGTTTTTTTTTAAAGCGAGAATGTGGCAAGGGGACTGAGAGTAAGAAGAGTTTAAATGGTGCTAGGACCAAATAATTCTTAAAGCATCATGTTTCGCTCCAGTGCAGATTCACTGACACCGTCAAAGCAAGACACTTAACCTATTTGCTTGTCCTGATGTAACAAGTTAGAATCTAGCACAGTTTCTGGTGGGGGAAAAACATCCTGTATTTACCAGTCAATTTTCCTCCCATGCAAGCTTTGGGAATTCTGTGGTTTTTAAACGTGTTTCCAGCTCATGGAGTTTAGCAGCTGGGGGACTTCTTTCCTTTTCTGGTGCTAGAGTTGGAGCCCAGGGCCTTCTTCATCCTGGGCAGCTTGTCTACCACTGACCTACATCCTCAACTGGGAAGGCATCGTTTTGAATTTGAAGAGCCTAGAAAAGTAATTCTGCTCACACAAATGCATCTCACGTTCACAGTTCCCACAGTGTGGACTGTGCATTTAGCTCGGATTCATTTGATAAGCTCTAGGACAGACAAGCTAAGTTCTTCATTAAAATTCTAATAAGCGAAAAGGAAAATGACTGAATGAAGCATCTGCCTCCTTTCACCAGGTAGAAACCAGCTGCCAGGGAAGAGCACGTCTCTTAGTACTGGGACTACGCAGGAGCAGGGAAAGCGCTTGATATCTTCACCGTGGAGAATTTGGATCTCTGCTTCCGGAACTCCCTCTGCCCAAGGAGAAGCGGGATGTGGGCTGTGTCTTGCTTAATTTTGAGTGAACACTCTATGTTCTGAACATTTTTCCACAACCCTTTTCTCCCTTCACTGAACTGAAGCTCCTTTTCCCTGGGCGAAATCTGGGCCTCCAAGAAAGCTCAGAGCAAGACTCTACCCTCTGTTACACCAGAGAGTGAGTCGCTTTTCTCCAGCAAGAAATAAGTTCTGTTTCATACAGATAGCCATCTCCCAGCTTTCCACGAACAAGATTGGTTCATTCATTTTATTTATTTTGAGACAGGGACTCGCTATGCAGTTCAGGCTGCCTTGCATTCACTATGTAGCCCGGGCTGGCCTTGAACTCATGGCAATCCTCCTGCTTCAGCCTCCTGAGTGCTGGGATTACAGGCGTGCACCACCGTACCGTGCACATTTTTAATTTTTAAAACTAGAATTTAACATAATATTTGATACAAAAGAATATGTGTGGCATAGGTGGAAACTGTGAAGCATATGGAAGATTGGAAGCTTCCACCAAAGCCGTGTTTCCCCAGGCGTGGCACGTTGGTGCCGGAAACACAGAGCACTCGCCCTAGGTTTATTCTTGTCATTTTTGTACTTTAAAAATAATATTCTCTTACTTGTCTACATTTCTAAGCAACACATTGTTTAACATTTTTGAGCTTGATAATTATATCTCATAATCTTAGATGGTCTGCATTTTCTTTGTACATTTCTTCTTAGAGTCCTTCGTGGTGGGTAATTCATTCATCTTTGATTGCTGGACAATAATCCATCGTGTAAACAGAAAAACAGTGTGCCATTGCCCTGTCCTGGGGCACTGTACAGACTCCAGGTTTTGCTCTTACGAAACCATGATGCTGTTGTGATCATTTTTGGACCCATCTTGTGCTCTGCATGTGTGTGAGTTTATCTGGGCTGTATAGCCATAAGTAGTTGTTGGGTAAATGCTGAATTTTATAAGATAATTCCAACTTTTTGTTTTGCAAATGGGCTATGCCATTTTTCAAATCCACTGGTAATGTGTAAGAATCCCCACTACTCCACTTCTTTCCAACATTTTACATGGTTAGACTTTTTAATTCTTGCCAAGTTTTGCATCTTGTTGTAGTCCTGATTTATACTTCCAACGTTTCTGAGGCTGAGGGCATTGCTGTATGTTTCCTCTTCTGTGAAACACTTGTTTTAAGCTTTTATGTAGTTCACTGTTTTTAATCTTGTGTGATTTTTAGAATTTCTTCATATGTTCTGGATATGTTCTTATATGTGTTATAAGTCATTTTTCTTACGTTACAGACATATATTCTCTTTTAAAGAAAGCCATTGGATTAATAGAAGTATTTAATTTTAGCATGTATTATGGGTTATGGTTTTAATTTTTTTTAGGGAATTGCTTTACACATTGATGTTTTCAATCCAGCTGGAATTGATTTTGATTCAATTGATGTGAGGTAGGGAGGGATCCAATTTCATTTTCCTCCGTATTGATAACTACCACCGCTTATTGATTAGCTCCCAACTTCCCCACTGACCAATCTGCAATGTGACCGACCTTCAGCGACCAAATTTCCACAGATGCACGGGTCTCTTTAAGCTTCTCTTCTCTGTCATTATTTATAACTCATTTTTTATATCTCTAATCCCACACTACATTTCCTTATGTCAGTAGCTTTATGTTTATTTTTGGTACCAGGTGGGTCAAGTTCCTCTGCTTTCTTTTTCTTCTTCGGGAGTATCTTATCTATCTTTGGCCCTTTGCTGTTCCATATGTATAAATTTAAGAATTAGCTTACCAAATTCCATCTAAGAATTAGCTCATCAAAATCCTGTTGGGATTTTGGCAGGAATTGCTTACACTCTATACTGCAAACCGTTAAATTATTCAATTTTGTCTTTAATTTCCCATTTACTTGTTTATCCAACAAACATCCATTACTCCTCTCATAGCTCCCTGGAGTAAAGGAGCCGAGGAACATGACCCCCAAAGGCAGAGGCTGCGGGGCAGTAGCAGGTGGGCACCCAGCCACGCCACTGCGCAGCCACAGGGCAGTCTTTGTGGGGCTTATTGTGCATCAGACACCTTTCTGAGCAGAGTTACATATATTGACTACTTCAATCCATGTAAAAATCCATCGAAACAAGATATTATTATATTGTACAGATGAAGACATTGAGGACCATAAGTAGAAACACCCCTCATATCTACAGATAGGAAAATAGGCTGAAAAATACTGACACAATGAAACATAAAATAGTTGGAGATGATGAAATATATACAATCACATGGAAGATTCACAGAAATGTAATGAATTGTGTACTCAACAAATGAGAACAGGAAATATAATACAGTACAGTTGTGTTTTTTTTTTAACAAGGACTGGATGATTGATTAGATGTTAAAGGGAAGTGAATTGGAGAAAACTAGCAGCCCCAATTAACAGGGCTAAGCTAATCATAACCCTTGATGAAAACTGGGTTAGCTGTCTGTTTTTGTGAATAAAATTTTATAGGAAATCACCAATGGCTATTCGTTTATGTATTGTCTATGGCTGCTTATGTATTACAACAAGCAGAATTGAGTACCTGGAACAGAACACCTGGCATGCAGAGCCTAAGATATTTACTACGTGACTCCAGAAAAAGTTTGCCAAGTCCAGAATCTGGTTTTGGTAACTGGATGAATTAAATTCACTGAGTTTGAAATCCACAAGGTAAGCAGATTACCTTGGGATTAGTTGAATTGGAGGTGTTGATGTGAACCCATAAAAATATTTGGTTCTCAATTTTGAGTGAGTATGTAAACCTCTATACCTTAGGCATTGATCAAATTCTTATACTTGGGTGGACGATTTGAGTTCAGCCCAACATTTATTCTGACTTTAATTAACATTTTTATTTAGAGAATCTGGGATTTTCTCTTCCTTACTTTTTTTTTTTGGTACCGGGGATCGAACTCGGGTCCTTGCGCTTGCGCAGCAGGCGGCAGAACCATTGAGCTAAATCCCAGGCCCCTCTCTTCCTTACTTTTGAGGTCAGCTAGATGTCTATTTTAAAATTACAAAATACAACATTTCTTTGATTTTAAGTTGGAGGACAGTTCATTTGTCTGTCATAGTGATTAGAAGTTCTTAGAATGTCTTATGTATATTTCTTCTTATGTATAATTTCCCCATATGTATAGTTCTTATATATGTTTCTTATATATAGTCAGTAAAATTCAATGAAACATTGCAATGGAGTACCTAAAATAATGTAGGAAAGGCAAGTACTTTTGGTGCTCTAGTTTGAATCTAGGTCTAAGCTTAATGACCTAGCTGAATAAGAAGTTAGCATGATTCTCATATTATTCTGATATAATATGAGTTCTGTCCACACTAGTGTCAAAGAAACTGTGTCACAATTAAATTTTCTGCTGGTAGAAGTCTAAATTTGTACAAGCACTGTCTTAGTTGCTTCCTTGTTGCTGGGACAAAATATCAGATACCCACAAGTTGAAGGAGGAAAGGTTTACTTTGGCTCACAGTTTGTACAGGTTTCAGTTTATTTTCAGCTGGCTCTAAGGCAGGGAAGCATGGCAGAGGGGCATCACAGAGGAGAAACAGTCTGCGGCGGGTAGGAAGGAAGCAACAGACTTCCTTCTGCTTTCCTTTTTTATTTTGTCCAGGCTGCAAGTCTATTGGTGGGTGTCACTCATACCCTGAGTGCATCTTCCATCTTCAGGAAATCCATTACACACACCCAGAATAATACAAAACTAATCAGTGGACTGATCTAGTATCACACACTCATAATCCAATCTCTCCCAAAAGCCTCACCTATGAATGCATAAAGCTTTGGGAGACATCTAGATATCAGCCACAATAGCCACTTTGAAAGATTTAGTCTTTCCTAAAGCTCAACATACATATAATTACCCTTAGGTCAGATCCAAGAGAAATGAGTGTTGACACCACCAAAACCTATATACCAAAATGTCAACAGAAACTTTATTCATAATACCCTCAAATTGCAATCAACCCAAATGTCCAAAATAGAAAAGTAAATAAGAAAACTGTGGTATATTTACACAATGAAATAGTACACAGCAGTAAAAAAGAACAAATTATTGACACATGTAACAACATGATGAGTCCAAAAATAATTATTTTGAACAAAATAAGCCAGATACCAAAGCGAATGCATGGTGCTGTTCCTATTTTCAGAACAGGCAAAGCTGATCTATGACAACAGAAGTCAGATCATGTTTATATGTGGGGTTTAGGGCAATAGTAGCCAAGCACATACATAAAATCAACCTCTCTGGGTGTTGCAAATGCCTTTGTCCTGGCCTTGGTGGTGATTGTACATCTGTTTACACGTGCAAGACTTCAGTGGTCCTGCATATCTGGATCTGTGCACTTCAGGCTGGGGATTTGGCTCAGGGTGGAGCCCTCGCCTAGATTTGTGCACTTCATGTAAGTTCTACCTAATTTAAAAAAGGAAAATCAAACTGTTCCGGTTAAGTGCTTGGAATGCGGATGTTCTACACAGGCAAGATGAGCACCGAAATCTAAAGTCTGTAATCTTCTATGAATGCAGTAGGTCCTGACTTTTAATCTTGCCCCAGAGAGGCCCCATTACACCTCCTAATGAAAGCTGGCTACAGAGATGACCAAAGACAGAGTCGACTTTTCGCAAAGAAAGTTTTGGATTTGCCCTTACATGTGGGCAATCACTGACATTTTGACACCCTATACACAGAAAATAGAAAGCGAAGAGGGCGGGAGTCTAGTCACCCTAGCTGCGGATGAGCCTGAGGGTGTCTCTTGTGGGTCCGAACTTCTCAAAGCACCGTTTTTCTAATGGAGCTGCCAGAATGTGCCCTCTGCAGAGATATTTCCACAGAATTGAAGAGTTAACCTGGATGGCGTGTTATTTCACATCTCCCATTTAAATGTAATTTAGAATTCAGCATAGTTAATAAGGAGCCTTTCTTGTCCTAATTGAACTTTTTAAGGTCATTCTTAGTTCATGACAGTCGAACTATCTCATGCACACATTTAGTTCTGTTTTTAAAGGCATTTTATTACATGCTAAATTGTTGAAAATTTATTATCCACAGTTGGGCTAGGTGGCAATTATTCAGGGCATTTAACTACTGAATCTATATATCTAGACCAGCTGTATTTCAATTTTTTAAATGAACATATGCTATTTTTTAATCAGAAAAATCAGAGTTTTTTCCTTGTCTTGTTATATAGTGCCAGCTGGCCTTGAACTTACCATCCTCTTGCCTCAGCCTCCCCAGTGCAGAAAAATACTTTTGTAAAAATACATTTATCCTTTTTGCAATCCATGCCCATGAAAACTTGCACCCCCAAGATGGGACTCATGTTCCTGCCTGCTGTCACCCAGGAAGGAGCTATCTTGGTTATCAGAGCACCTGTCATGGTATCATAGTGTGTTCTTGATAACCCTTATTTTACATAATAATGATCCCAAAGTGCAAGAGCAGTGATGCTGGCAATTACTATATAATGCTAAAATTATTCTTTTTTTATTAGCTCTTTTTGTTAACTTCTTACTGTGCCTAATTTACAAATTAAACTTTATTATACATTTGTGTGCATAAGAAAAAACAGTTTACATAGGGTTCAGTGCTATCACCACGTGTTTTCACCATGTATGTACGCCTTAGTTCTGGTTTGTCCACAGGGAACATGTTCAAGACAGTGGTGCATGCCAGAAGCCACAGGTAGCACTGAACCCTATGTACACTGTTTTTTCTTATGCACACATATGTATAATAAAGTTTAATTTGTAAATTAGGCACAGTAAGAAGTTAACAAAAAGAGCTAATAAAAAAGAATAATTTTAGCATTATATAGTAATTGTCACTACTCTTGCACTTTGGGACCATTATTATGTAAAATAAGGGTTATCAAGAACACACCATGACAGGTGCTCTGATAACCAAGAGAGCTCCTTCCTGGGTGACAACAGGCAGGAACATGAGTCCCGTCTTGGAGGTGCAAGTTTTCATCCTGCTGCTCACAAGGGCATGCTATTTAAAATGTATTTAGAATTTCATTTCTCGAATTTTCCAGTTAATATTTTCAGATGCAGTTGCAGAAAAGTGAAGCCATGGGTAATGGGGATAAGCCTCCTTGTATGTGTAGGATTTTCTAAAGTTTGAATGTCCTAATCAATACATTCTATACCTTCCCAAGCTTGAATATGGTAATATTCAAGCCTATTTCAGTAAATAGTGGAGATGATTTTGATGGAAAATCTGCTCTGGGACTAGTGGTTCTGGGTTTCCCCCTCTACCTAGGGCCATCCTGGTGCATTATAACGGGGTCGTTTTGATGCACAAGAACAAGAGCATTTGGTCACATTGTGTTATGCCATGGCTGCTCAGGAATACATTTCTAAGTAACTAAAGCAGGAAGCTGAGCACACAGCCATCTGGGGTCATTCTTAGTAAGCATTCTGGATATTTAAGGTGGAAGAAAGCCTAAGACCTGGCCTTGGGTGAAAGGCCTGGCTTGTCGAGTGCTGCTTTGTTGTGTAGATATAGCTGGTGTTAGTCATTTGCATTTGGTTATATTTGCTTGACTTTCCTGTCTGTCTATTTTAGTTGACAAGGAAACCCTAAAAGAACAAAATATCTGCCTTGAAGATTCTTTGCGGAACACTCGGGGCTGTATTGACTTCTTTTTTCCACAGACATCAAGATCTTGGCTTTCAATTAATAAGGAGTTCTCTGTACGTGGGACCGCCAACTTTCTGTCGTTCTCCATTACACCCTGGGAAATGGGACCCCGAAGAGAAGATGCACGGGGGTGCAGTGAGTGATCACGCTGCCAGGTGGCATCCTGCGGGCTCATTGCAGCTACTCCATGGACTCTCCCTCACGTCAGGTAAAATGAAGGGGCCCTTAACAGAGAAGCGTTCTTTGTAGATTAAAAAACCACGGAACACTGATGACTAGAAATTGATGTCTTTTTTGCTGGTATCTTCGAGTCCTAAGAACTTTATTATTCCAAATATTACTTAGGTAGTGTTACAGCAAATGGCCACATTCGTACATTTATTTAAATATGTTTTTCCTTTTACTGTCACAATAATTTGAAATGAATGGAGCGGCTGGCTCCTTGCTGGAGAAGCAGTTATTTCACAGCTAAGTTGACGCCGGGCTCGCACCCCCCAGCTGGCTGAGTTGCCTTTGAGCATTTGCATGGACAGTGACGAAGTCCTCCTGCTTCAGGGAGGACTCCCGGGAAAGGGGCAGGGAAGGTCCCACTGCCCAGCTTCTTGCTTGTTGGTCTGAATGTCACACACGAGGTTCCTGCCAGATGTTCACATTTCATCTTGCCTGAATGAAAATCTTTCTTTTCAAGAGTGTCAATATCGTTCAACAGCAAAAGCAATATAATTACAGTATTCACTAAGTGTTTAATAAGACGCAGACATTTCCAACTAAAAGAGGACTTACCGGAGTGGACCTTTTAGCAATTTAGTAGTTAAATTAGCTAAAGAAAAATCGTTTTTTGTTTTTTTTTTACAACATCTGGTGAACAGTCTCTAATTTCTAAAGTTTTGGAATGAAAAGCCACTGCGTGAATTCATCGCTATGAACAATCTGCCAGCTGTTTACCTTAATGCCAATCTCGTCCCCTACCAGACAAACATATTTCAAATGTGCTTTCTGGATTAAAAGAAAATCCAGCAAACTTGGCTTTCTGGGCATGGAGTTAACGTCACTCAGTTTCCTGACTGTCATCTAAGTTTTAAGATGTCATTGTTCTCTTGACACAGAATCAACCACATTGTACAGAAGAATGGTGGAATGGCTGTTACTTCACTTCAGCTTGCTACACTATCCAGACAGGTGACACACAGGAAAGGCAGGGGAAGGGTGGGGCTGCATTGGCTACTTAACCTCATCTAGAACTTTGTTTTCGCTCCTCTGCTGGTGCACGAGAGAGATTAGTATGAATGATTCTATGAGTAGGTTAAAAAAAAAATCCATCAACCCACAAGAGTCCCTAGTCCTTCCCCAGCTTGGCAGGCGGGAGGCCAACAGACTGAAATACTTAGGTTGTTCTGTATTTTAATCTGCTTGCCAAAGCCCCCTCCGTTTTACTTTTTTACAAAAGGTTTTATGGCTGAGTTAATTTGCATGCTTGGTCTACCCAGACAATATCGGGCTGCATTTTGCTTTGAAATCCTCGACACCAGTCACTGACTCCATCAGAGGTTCATGACTGGATCCTCACTGGAGCAACACCTTGCATCAATTAGGTATTCTTCTTTCAAGAAACACCAAATGTGCAGTGCTCACAGCGTGGGTCCTCGCAGCAACTCCTGGGGCTTCAGGGTCTGGTGGGACAACAAAGATGAGGACCTCACAGAAGCAGAAAAGTTGGTCCTTACTGGGAGACAGATCTTTCTGGTTGGGAGAAAACTGGGCTGTATCAAAGGACGATGTTAGGGTCCAAATTTTGGCATTTGCTCTGAGGTGTTAGACAGTTTCTCCATTCAGAGATGGGAGAGTGTTCCCGTCTCTCCCTCTGCATTTTTATGTCTTTAGAACTGCAGATTCCTAATAGCCATGAATACTTTAATGATACAATTTCTATGAAAACCCTTTAGAAGCAAACACAACTGCAAGTGGTTAGTGGGAAGGCTTTTCTTAGAAGCAGAACTAGGCTTCTTTCTCTGCAGCTGCACACTGGTGGCCTCGCGTCCTGGGAGAGGGGTCCCCAAGGACACTCCTGAACCAGAGACTAGATCGTCCCTACAGGGCCCACTGGAGGGGCTCTGTGCTGAGGTTTGCTCTAGGGGCTTGTTGCACTCTGTTTGAGATGGTCTTGTTGAGATTTTGCATCTACGTTCATTCAGGAGACTGGCCTGCAGTCTCCTTTTCTGTTGAGTCCTTGTCTGGTTTGAAAGGTGATGCTAGCTTCCAGCAGTGACTTCAGCAGCCCCTTCCCTTTCATTTTCATTATAGTTTGGTGTTAGATCTCCCTGAAATTCTGGTAGAATTCTGTGGTGAAACCTTCCGGTCCCAGGCTTTTCTTGGTTGGTTGAGTTTTTATTACTGCTTGTCTTTCGTTGCCTGTTATTGGTCTAGTCAGAGCTTTTATATTTTCTTGGTTCAGTTTTGATTATTCATATGTTGCATCTTCTTTTAGTGTGTGAATGGATGCAATGTCTTTAATTTTCTCCTCTAAATTAAAGATAATTGAGTGTGCAGGTTTTATTTTCTTAAAGAGCAAGAGAAAATAGTTATACATGAAACAGCTGAGAACGTAGTTCTATGTGAAGAAGCTGATGCTTATTATAGTAATTGTTGCTGCATATTAGCTATTGTTACTATTATCATTTTTCTGTCAAAGGCTGGCTTGTAAAAAATGATACAGAAGAAACGTATCTTCCAAATATACAGAATTATCCGGTGAAGGTAAACTAACCCTAAATTCTGCTTTCCTTGGATGAGTATTTTCAAAGTTCCCCGGGCGAGCTAAGGTTGAGAACCACAGCCTTCAAAACACCCAGAATCTGATTTTGTTTTAAGAAGAGAGGAGAAAATGAGAAAATACATATAAGAAGCTGACAGTAGTCATATTTGTACAGTATTGTCATCGTGATGGTAATGGCTTAGCAGGAAATATGACAATTAACATTGGATCTGGAGGGAGAAGTGCCCTATCTCCCTCCTAAAACACCCAGGCAGGGCTTCCACGCGCTGCTTTCCCTCATCTGGCAGTGGGCTCCATGCATCTGCTTCGCAGTTCGGTTTACTCCGGCTGCTTAGCAACTTGTCCCTCAAAAGTTCCTCAGCTCTTCTTGCTCTTTAATTTTTCTAAATTCATTTAAGAGTCAGTTTGCCAAATCCTATGAAATCCTTTTAGAATCTTTATTGTAACAGCTTTTAATTCACATTTTAAATAAGAATGACATCTTTATGATTGTGAGTCCTCGCATCCATAAATATAGCTCAGCATTTGATTTTTAACTACAGCCTTCCTTCCTGTTAGTGACATTTGGAGACCAGGGACAAGCCGCTGTAAATTTTGTTGGGTTCGCAGCCACCTCAGTTCTAGTTTTCATTGCTACTATAAGTGGAAAATCCTCCTATTTGTGAACTTTAATGATATACTACAATGCTAACTAGTCTAAGAATTGCTTTTAAGTCCTGCAATCTTGTTGAATTTCCTTATTAGTGCTCGAGGTTTTTCTGCAGATTCTCACGGATTTTTTATGAATCAACGCACTGCTCCTTTTCAGGTCTGGTGCCTGTTTCTTTTTCTTGCTGTATTACGTGGTTAAGGCCCACAGATCAGTGCTGAGCACAAGTAAAGGCAGAACCCATCTTTACCTTATTTCTAATTTTAATAGTCACCTTTTTCGTTACATATATTTGCTCTACTTTTAATAACTTTCATCAAATTAAAAGATATCTATCATTAGTTTGGAATAATTTTTATTTATATCGTATGTGAGTGTTCAATTTTAGTGCATGTTTTTTTCTGCATCTATTCAGATGATATAAAAACTTGTCTTTTTTTCTTTCCTTTTTTGGAGACAGGGTAGTGCAGCCTGGCCTTGAACTCACTGGGAAGCCCAGGCTGGCCTCAAACTCATGACTATCCTTCTGCCTCAGCCTCCTGAGTGCTGAGATTACAGACATACACCACCATGCCTAAAAACTTTTTCTTTAAAAAGTTAATATGGCATTTTAATACTTGTTCCCTTTTTTTGTGGTGCTGAAGCTTGAGCCCAGGGTGTAGGAATCCTAAGCACACTCTCTGCCACTGAGCTATACCCCAGCCCAGGGGACTTTCTTGTCTTCCTGGAATAAACTCTACTTGATTGTGATGAAATGGTCTTTGGTAGCAACTACCACTCCATTGTATTTATTTGGGATTTTTTCATCTGTGTACCTCAGTGAGATTGCTCCTTCAAGGTAGACAGTTGGCATCCTGTTCTCCAGTGTGGTGTTCAGGCCGGGGGTTCCCTTGTTTTGCAGAAGAAGGACCCTGAATTTTACTCTTGTTTCTTCTTTCTCTGAGCAATTTCTGTGAGTAGCCGTTGTACTCGTCAAAATCCTGTAGGCTTTTTTTTGGTGTTGTTTTTCTAAGTTTTGATATCAGCATTTCACAGACTAATAAAAGTAGTGTGTTTGCTGTGTTCTCAGTATGAGAGCTGAAAGAGAATAGCAGCGCATGCTCTTCCACAGTTTGCTGGCTGGCTGCCTGGGTCTGGTCTGTTTGGGCCTCCCAGAGGCCTCTCAGTTGCCAGGGTAACGGGCAGGTTCACTACACCAGGTGACCCCTGTGGCTGGGTGTCCGGAAGGCCGATGGCCCACCTTCTCCCACAGGTTCCTTCTGAGTTCCACCATTCTATCAGTCGATGGGCCGTTTAAAAGTCACTGCTCCCCGGGAAATGACAGCATTTCCTACAGTTCTGAGAGGTGGTCTTTCGGATCATTTCCCCTCAACGCAGTGCATTGCTGAGATACTCTCCGACTCTTGGGGTCCAATGTAAGGGCGGGAGGGGTCCGGGAGGCTGGGGCAGAAGGGGTGGGGGGCGGCCTTGGAGACGTCACCCAGCCTGGGCCTGGCGGGGCGCGGATTTCCCAGTGGGGGACGCACACCTGCCTGAGGCTTCTCCGCCTCTTTCCGGCTGACAGATCTCCACCTTCTGCTTTACCGAAACTACGCGTTTCTCTCCTGCTCGTTCTCATTTGAGGCAAACCATTCAACTTTCCAGAATGTGGTGTTTTAAAGCCAAATTGTTCTAATCCCCAATGAAACTTCATCCTCCCTTGGAAGATTCTTAAAAGGAATATAATACTCGAAGTTTTTAAAGACGCGTTTCCTACTGAATAAAAAGCAGAGCATTGTTTTCACGTTGTTGAGTCACTTTTTCCGCCAGCTCCTTCTCTAAACAAAACGCTTTGGCCTTCTGGTCTCACTTCGGAAGGAAGCGCGTGGGTCCCGGAGGCCGAGGCCGGGCTCAGGCCGTCACTGCGGGACCGGGCCGGACCCTGGGGCAGCCGGACGTGGCCCCGTCGTCACAGGTCACAGTGCGGACCTCGGGCTGCACCTCCGGGGTGGGCACCCGCCTCCTTACCCCAGCCTTCTCCTCCAAGCTGAGGCGACCACGGCCACCGAGGCGGAGCTTGGAGCTTCTGGCTCCCCCCAGGGACCTGACTTGGCTGACCCTCCGTCAGGCAGGGCTTCTTCTCCCGCTCCCCGGTACTGGGGAGTGCCCTCGGCCTTGGCTGCATCCCCAGCCCTTTCTCTTTTCTGTTTTGAGACAGGGTCTTGCTGAGGTGCAGAGGCTGGGCTCCAACTGTCATCCTCCTGCCTGGGCTACCCAGAGCCTCAGGATTATAGGCGTGTCACTGCCCAGCGGCACAGGCTTTCTAAGCAGCTCTGTCCTGCTGCAAATGTCACAGTGGCTCCTCCCCTGGCCCTAGCGGTGGCTTTCCTGGACCCCTCCCGTCCCCTGTCCGGTTTATCTACTCATCCTCTACCTATCATCTATTTGCCACTCTGTCATTTGCTTACTGGGGCACCGTTCTATTTATTATTTACTTGTTATTCATCTATCACTTCTCTGCCGATGCTTCCCATTTAATCCGCGGTCTGCCATCTCTCAATGACCTGTCCCATGTCTACTGCTCATCTCGTATCATCTATCCACCGTTTATTGCGTCTTTCATTGTCTGTCTGCCTGGTACCACTGACCATCCAGCTGCTTTCCTCTATAATCTATCAATTACCATTCTATCAACCTATTTATGTTACGCCTATTTATCAGCTGTCTGTTAGCTTTCTTATCTAGGTTACTATTATCTAGCTGTCATTAGCCTGTTGTATATTTATCTATCATCTGTCTTCTATTATCTATCTATTCATCCATCCATCTCTAAGTTAACTCAGATCTTTTAAAGTATTCCTTAGGGTTAGGGTTTTAGCTCAGTGGTTTCGTGGCCTGCTGCGCAAGCCCAAGGTCCCGAGTTCGATCCCCGGTACCAAAAATAAAAAGTGAGTTTAAAGTATTCCTTTACTCATTCCCTCATTACTCCATTCGAGTGTAACATCTGACTGACGCAGACACTGGCACCGAAAATTGTCCCAGGAAACAAACTGTCACAAACATCAGTCACCACTTGGGGCGGAGGCACATGGGTGGGACCACAGGGCTATGGCCCTGATCCCTGGGGTGGTGGTGACATGCAATAGGAGCTGCGAGGTCAGCAGCTGCTGTGTGGGCCCTGGAAAATGTGTAGAGAAAAGGAGACCGTGACTGTCATTCATACACGGTGAGGCAGGACTTCGAGGAGCTGCTGTCCCGGAGCTGCCCAGCAGGTGCGGATGAGATAGAAATCCTAGGCGCTGGCTGTGAGGCTGCAGAGCGCCAGCCCCAGTGATTCACAGCCCATGGGTCTTACTCTGAGGTGGAGGCTGTGCCCCGGTGAGGCCGTCTGGACAGATCGGAGAGGTAAGGCATGCGACCCTCCAAACACCCCATCTCTTGCTGCTGGGCAGCCCCTCCCCTCACACAAATCCCCTTAAGTGAACTCGTCCAGGGAGTCTGCTCATAAGGGGACGGGAATGTCCTCAGCTGCAAGCTCCCAACAGCCCTCACTGCCTCCAGGCCCGTAATGAGAATCAGACCCGATGGAGCCCCAAAGGAGAACACAAGACCTATTTTTAGAGGAGGCAGCCTCTCCTGCAGAAGAGTGACAAGATCTCACCAATGTGTACTTGCTTTGGATGCATTCTCAGGACGAAACCTAAGGACTGGCTGGGCTGCGTGTGTGACGTGGGTGTACACACTCAAGATCTGGATTCAGCGTGTGGGCCTGAGTAGAGCGGGTGCCTAATGAAGATCTGGACCTTGGTTTAAATGAGGTTCGAGTGCTGGAACTGCCTGCCCAGTGGCCCAGGAGACAGGAAAGTCAGGATGGTGCAGCTTGCTGACCTTCTGGAGGTTTCCCTCCTCCTTCCTCAGGGCCTGAGCTCGTTCCCTTCAGGCCCAAAGTGGGCACGGGGCTTCCTCCTCAGTGGTAGTCCTTGCCTTTCAAGGAAATACCTTTTCTGTCCATTCACCCAAAAGTGTATAAATGATTAGCACAAAGCAGGTCACAGTATCCCTTTCCCCTTCACCGTGTGTAGGGTCAGCACTGATGTCCACTCATTCCATGCCAGCCATTTGTGTCTTCGTCCTGAGCAGTCTGGCTAGAGGTCCACCATTTTGTGCAGCCACTCAATCCACTTTTGCCTTCACTCATTTTCTCTATTGTTTTGACTTTTCCATTTCACTGACAAATGGTTTTTTAATATATCTTTTCTTCTGCCTACTTGGGATTCCAGGGAAGAATCACAAGAGTATAGGGGCCCTGAGGAGAGCACAGTCTGTTTCCTAGGCCTAGCTCCTCTCAGACATCTTTATTCAGATTCCGAAGTTTCTTCCTTCTCTGCCCCCTCAGGTCAAAGAACAGTAGAACTTCCTGCTGTCACTGGCTGTGAAATTCGGCACACTTGTTTGTTGCTGTCCCTAAACTCTACCTACACACATGGGTAGAAATGTTCTCTTCAATAAATTTTCCTTACCCACTGAGTGTGCTGTTTGCTGTGATGTCCTGTGTGCTAATACAGAGTCTTATCAGCTATTTCTGAAAATTAAAGAATTTAACACATACTTTTATTTATTCATTGGTACTAGAATACCATTTGCACTAGAATTTACCCATTGCTACTAGAGATTGAACCCAGGACATTTGCACTGAGCCACACCCCCAGCCCTTTGAATTTTTTTGTGATAGTTTTTTCTTTTAATGACATTAGCAGTTTTCTTCTCAGTGTATGTTCGCAATGCATAATAATTGTGTTCATCCCGGGGAATTGGTGCATATACATTATTGCACCTTGATCATTTTTCCCCTTTTCATTTTGAGACAGGGTCTCACTAACTCACTAAATTTCCCAGGCCAGGGCCGGGGATTTAGCTCAGTGGTTTCACCCACCCGAGTTCGATCCCCAGTACCAAAAGAAAAAGTGACTCTAAATTTCCCAGGCCAGGGTCGAATTTGCAGTTTTCCTGCCTCAGGCTTCCAGAGGGCTGGGGTTACAGGTGTGTACCACCTCACCCAGCTGTGGGGCTCATTTTATAGAGAGACCGTCTAAAATAGCAGAGTCCTTTGGAATGGTTCTCTGATTTGTGCTGATAATCTAAGATATTTATCACTTCATCCCCCTGATGAAAGCCTTATGAATATCAGTTGCGCTTGCCTTTGTTGCAGAGCAGGAATTGACTCTAAGTGGAGCATGAAGATTATAGGGAAGGCAAAATTTGAAACAGTCAGGGAAAAGGTCAGTCATGGATCTCCGTGCCAATGGTTGAGTCTGGCTTCAGGAGACACAGGTGTGACTGCAGAGAAGCGCTCCATCCTTTGTGGCCCATAAGTGTGAGGGCTGGAGGTTCAAATCCTTGTATGAGATGCGCCTTCCTCACACCTGGCTATGACATTGGCATGTGACCCACCTGATGGAAAAAGCAAAGGAAGGAAGAAAGGGTACCTCTTGCTCTTAAGAAACTTGTAATAAAGTAGAGAATACATTTGTACGCAGATAATACTGCAAACAACACAGGTAAAAAATGTCATAGGGATACACAGAACTTTCACAAATACAACTGCTCTGTCTCCTTCCTACCAACGATTTCGACATCCTAATTTCTGAAACCTGTGAAATGTAACCTTACATGGAAAAGGAGTGTTAAGGTTACAGATGGAACTAATTCTGCTAATCAGCTAACAGTAGGGCAGGAAAATGTCTTCATTATTTTCTTGCTGCTGGGACAAAATCCCCAACACCCACAAGTTAAGGGAAGAAAGGTTTATTTTGGTTCACAGTTTGCAGTGGTTTCGGGCCATAGTCAGCTGGCTCCACGGCAGAGTGGCATGGGATTGGGGCCTGGCAGAGGAGAAACAGTAGAGGGCAGGCAAGAAGCAGTGAGCCTCTCTTTCCCACATTTGTTCAGGCTATGCTAAAGCCTGTTGGTGGGGGCCACCCACAGTCAGGGTGAGCCTTCTCAGTACTCACACTGTGCACTATGCTAAACCTATCAGTGGACTAATTAGCTGTCACACACCCATATCTAGTATCACAAAACCCATGAGCAAGTCACCTACCAAAAGCCTCATCTATAAGTGCTTTGGGGGACATCTAGAAATAAACCATAACAGGAAATGATCTTGAACTATTTGGGTGGGCCTGGGATCTTAAGCAACAGAAGAGGGGGCCTGGATGGTGAAGCCGTGTTAGAGCTCTTGCCTAGCACACATGAGGTTCCATGTTTCATCCCCAGCATTGAAAAACAAGTGGGAAAGGAGAATCAGAGGGAGATGTGACTGTGGAATTAGCTCACTGACATGCAACTTTGCTGGCTTTCAAGCTGGAGAGAGAGGAACATGAGCCAAGGAATTTGATGACATCAAAAAGTTGGACAAGAAGAAAAAACAGATTCTCCCCTAGGAAATCCAGAAAGGAGGACTGCCCAGCTAATCCAATTTTTTAGCCCAGTGAGACCCATGTCAGACTTCTAGCCCACTGCACCATAAACTACTTAGTGTAGTGGCTTTCAGCGGTTGTGTTTGGGCTGCTTTGTTACACAGTGACAGGAAGCCAATACACTTGGTTTTGGAAGAAGAGAGAAAGATCTTGTAGGCAGATGAAATAGCAAAGGAGAGAGCTGGTGTGGCGAAGCCTCCCCTGCTGAGATATAACCCTTTGCCAATTGCATCACACTGGAAGAATCTTAAATCCCATGCTAGGGTTTGGTCTTTAATCTTTACAACAAAAAGAGGCAGGGAAGTTTTTGAACATAGCAACAATGTTCTCACTCAGGGGTGGAGAACTTGCCCAGCATCCACGAGGCCCTGGGTTCGATCTCTGACATCACAAAACAACAACAACAAAATACAGTCACGTTACCAAGTCTGGAGTTGTCTTTAAGGAGTGCTTAGAAAAGACAGAGGCCCAGTGATACCTGAATATCAGAATAAAGATATTATTCTGAATCCCCAGAATAAAGGAACTGTGCATATTTGTTCATGAAGCCAAGTTGTGAAAATGTACCTCCCTTCCACCGTACTCCCTCCCACTGCCTTTTGAGCGCCCGAGTGTGGGCGTTATCCGGTCCGTCCTGGGGGACATCAGCACCTGTCACAGCGCACACGAGTCAGTCAAGCCAGCTCTTTGTTACTGCCTTCACCTGCAGTTTTGGATCATCTCTGTCTCCAGTTTCTTTCATTAATGTAAGTAAGTACAAACCACATGGCTCACCAAATTGATTGTAGAATAACTGGCCATTAAAATAGCAGAATATATAAAAAAGATTACACCACGTTTCCACCCTTTCCTTCTCCAGCTATCCACATTCCAAAGACAGCTCCTTACCCCAGATACTCAGGATGGGGCTCTTTGTTTTGGACTAACATGGGCTTGGAAAATGCTGGTTAAGCCAAGTTATCTAACTGTGAATCTCTATAAGGCCAGTGTAGGAAGAGCTAAGTACATTGCTAAAGTTATTTCAGAGTGGAACCCTTTTCTTCAAAGCATCTCTGGAAAAGGGGGTGAGGAAACACAGTGCCCTCCACCATGTGGGCAGAAGTCTCACTCCTAGGCCCATCTCTGACTCCAAGAAGCACAGGGACTTTGATGACAAGATGTGTGTTCCGGGTTCTCAGTTTTTAGACTTTGAGGAATTAGTTCATGACTTGCAATTCTGTGACTCTTTAAAATCAAAAGGAGCCATGTAGAGTGGCATATGTGTGTAGACTCAGCTACTCTGGAGGCTGAGGCAGTGGGATTGCTAGAGACCAGGTGGTTGAGGCCAGAGTGGGCAACATAGACTTTATGCTAAAAAAAGAATCTTGTTTCACATGTTATTTTTTAATCACTAGTAGGTTTTTTACCAGATGACTTTATAATCAGACATATTAATACCATGTATAATTGCTAAGCAATATTAGAGCTATCCCAAAACTTGATAGCAGGATATGAAATACTCAGTAGGGAAATTTATCCCAGTGGTGAGAGCTAGAAAGTTTGAGATGTTTTCCTGTACAATTTTAATCCTCTCAAACTTGTGATGTCAGACATGCAGGAAATGTCCCCAAAGGGCAAGGGAGAGACTGAGGCCCTATGAAGACACCAAGCTCAGGTAGCCAGCACAGTGTCTGCCTCTAAGTCTGCCAACTTTATTCTTACCTTTTGTCACCTGGGTGAAAAGCAGGTTTGATTCAAGGTCTCCAAAGTCTATTATAGAATATAGGCTTTGAAGCACATTGGACTTTTTGAAGGGCCTAATTTCCCCACAAATAAGTAAAAATAAGGAGCTTTCTCAAGCAGAACTGTAAGGCATCGTGGTGTTGTGAATGATGTGTAGGTGTGTCTGTGTGTGTGCCTGTGTGTATGACTGTGTACCTACATATGTTTCTAGATTAGATGTGTATGTATACGTGTTTCCCAACACTTACAACTTAAAGTAGCAGAGGCTTACTTTGGCTCACAGTTTCAATGGGTTCAGTCCATGGTGGGCTGGCTCCAAGGCGGAAACAGCGTGGCAGAGGAAAGATGCTCACTGTATGTTGATCAGGAAGAGAGAGAGAAGGGAGCAGCAGGGACCTGAACACGCCCTTCCAAGTCACACCCTCAGATACTTGCTCCTTCCAGCCATGCCTACTCCTGAACAAATGGGAGACTTTGGAGGGAGAGTTTAGAGCTAAACCATAACAGTGCACATATATATATATATATACTTTAAACATACATCAAAATATTAGGAATGGATATATCTGAAGTGGAATTATAAATGATTATTTTTACTATTTCCTTGCATTTTTCCAATTATCTAAAGTGAACAAGTTTTGTTTTGTTCTTTTTGGGTTTTGTTATGTTTTGTGTTTTTGAGTCAGGATTTCACTATAGAGTCCATAGTGTAGGGTGACCTCAAACTCATGGCAATCCTCCTGCCTCAGCCTCCTCAGTGCTGGGATTCTAGGCATGTGCCACCATGCCCAGCATAACATGTTTTTTTTTTTCAACAGAGGAAATAGATCTTTGTAAAAAGTTAAATTTACAAAATTAAGCATGCTTTTTTGTACTTTATGACTCATGCTTGTTTGACTAAGGACAAACATTCTATAACTGCATATCTGATAGAAGTGCCTTTGCCTAACTCTTTTTTTGTTTGCTTGTTTTTGTTTTTGGTACCGGGGATCAAACTCCGGTCCTTAGGGTTGCAGGGAAGGCGGCAGAACCACTGAGCTAAATCCCGGGCCCTTTGTCTAACTCTTGAATCCGCTTACACATATAATCTATAGACATCAGGTCCAATTGGCTGACTGAACATCTACAGTTGTATTTATCTTTATTATATTTATCTTTGAACTTTTTTTCTTTTTGGTACTGGGGATCGAACTAGGGACCTTGTGCTTGGGAGGCAGGCGGCCAAATCCCCGGCCCTATCTTTGAACTTTTATTGGAAAAATAATTCTGTTGCCCTGAAATTTACATTAGTCTGGCTGAACCTTAAAAACAGGGTACAATAACGATCAGTAAAATATGAGTAAATGATTCTAATTCTATGGGGCTCATTAGAGAGCAATGTGAGATGGTTAGTTTTTGGTATTAGCTGGGGCAGCTACAGCTCCCAGTTAGTAAACACAAATGCAGTGCAGGGGTTTGTAGAAGTGTTTCATGTCTGCAGTCAGGGGACTTTAAGGAGCAAAGACAGTTGCTGTGGGTAATGTGTGTGCGCTTCTCCCATCAGCTGAAGGCCTTCGGTGCAAAACCTTATAGTCCCAGGGAAGAATTTCTGTATGAAGACTGCAGGGTCAACTTCCTGCCTCACATCTTGGCCTACGAATTTTGGATTTACTGATTCTCACAGTAGCGTGCGTCAGTTCCTCAAACTACCCCCCCATAAGCTCACTCTCTTTCTCTCTCACTCTCCCTTTCTGTCTGTATATATAATAATCTTTAACATATATAACAGCATACTGCATACTGCATACTGCATGATAGGGCTTTCACATATGCATCCTATTGGTTTGCTCTCGTCTCCAAAGGAGGCTGGGTGACACACATTTTAGAACTAGAATGTTGGGTTCCGCTATAGCAAATATCTGCAAATGTGGAGGTGGCTTTGGAATTGAGTAGTGGGTAGAGACAGGAAAAATTTTAAGGTGTAAATTAAAAACAAATCCTATTGAAGAGATTATTGGTAAAATATTGGTTTTGAGGCAATTTTGGTGAGGTCTCAGTAAGGAAATCAAAAGGACGGTATAGAGAATTTCCACTGTTTTAAGAGAACAGGTGTTGTCTTAAAGAGTGTTGCTAGAGCTAATGGACACCAAGGATGCTACTGTGAGAAGCTACAAGGAAATGGGAAACATTGTATCGGATGTTTGACAAATGGCAGGAAGTTTAGCTATTTGTGTGCTACCACTGGGTAGAAAGCAGAAGTTGTAAAGACAAGCTTGGATAGTTAGCTGAGGTTTCCAAGTGTGGTGGTCACTTTCTGTTACTGCAACACAATATCTGAGCAAAGCAGTTTAGAAGAGGTAAGGTTTTGACTTTGGACTTTGAGCTTCCAGGACCGTGAGAGGACATTTCTGTTATCTTAATTTCCCTATTTGCAGTAGTTTTTTATGGCAGGTTTAAAAAATTAATCCAGAGTGGCTACGTATTTTCCTTAAAATTGTAACTTGTCCAACATATAAGAAGTAGTAAGAAAAATGAAAGCTCACCTTGCTTTCTCTGACCAGGTGGCAAATTTTCGCACACATCTAACCTCTGCAAGTTGGGTGGCGTCCTCTCCTGTCACTTACCATCCTGCCTAGGAGAAGGGAAAGGAAATATTAATAGATGTCAGGTGGCAACTGAAGGTTGCATGCTCTGTGACTTGTCTGCTGATTTGTTAAGCCACAGGCCCTGAATCCGAGTGTCCTTTAGAACGTGAGAAACCTATGTCTTCCCTGCTTGTAGTTTTAGGACCAGAGGGGAATCCAATTCTTGTAAGGTACTGAGCTTCCAGTTTTCACTGTATCACATTCTAGCTGTTATGACCAGGTCTTCACTCCTGTGACACTCATGTGTGTCACTCGAGGGATGGGACAGCACACTTGGCCATCCACAGAACTGCTCTGGACCACCCTGTAACTCAGCCAATGTTTTCTCTTGGCAAAAGGCAACTTCCTGTTTCAGAGAAAAAAGTAAAAAAGGATTGTAAAATGTGCTCCTGAGACTCCTTGAATAGCAAATAGCTTTTAAAAGACAACACTTTAATGGGCTATGAGTAACCAAGTCAAAAACAAAAGTATTGAATATCCCTTTAAATCTATATGAGTTTAAAGAGCCAGGAGGGATAGATTTGGCACAGTTTCATCTGGATTTTATAGAATCCCAGTGCTTGGAAGTTTTCTATGGATATGCCCACACAACTGCGGAGTTTTATGAATGATGTAGGGAGGTAACAAAAATGATACCATGCAAACCCCGACAGCATGTAGCTTCCGCACTGCTGGGCCCCATGGAAATGCTTGTCTCCTTTATGAGCTGCTTTCTGTGCTGGGGGCTGAGGACTGAGGGCAGAGAGGGCAGGAGAGAAGGAGCGAGACAGCATGGTATTCCAAGGCTGTCTTGGCTGATCCAAATACTCACATTGCTCTATAGATGGAACCATTTGCTGCGCAATTTGAATCGGTGATGTTTGGGAGGATAGTGAACAAGGGTCTCGGATTTCACAGCCATGAGTTAGCATGCTCATTTACCAGAGAGGCAATGAAGCTCGGTGTAACTCTGATTCAATGCCCAGCCCCACTTCTCTGCTGCTTGATGAAATGGTGGTGGTGAAGCTGAAGCTGATAGCTGTCTGCTTTATAAAGCCAGGGGAGGCACTTCCGCCTTTAATCTCTGTGGCCATCCACAAGGCTGCCTGACCCTGCTGGACCTCAGGTTACACGGCTTGTAGCTGCATCCCTTCCCCTGCTATATGCCAAATACTGGGCATCGGATGTCTGAGGTGGGGTATTTGTATTGTCCGGAACTCCAGCCAGTGGGGGAAGACGGGGTGCCGATGACCTCAGTTCAGTTTGGTGGCGATAATGTTGTGTCACCGGGCTGGAGGGCTGGTACTTGGCTATCTAGCGAAGATCATTCTGGATGTCCTGAGAGGGTGTTTCTGGATGGGATCAAACTCTGAATGGGTAGACTGAGAGCAGCAGCAGATCTCCCTGTCCAAGGAGAGTGGGCATCACCTTGGCTGAGAAGTGATTGGTTACACTGAGAGACAGGAGCGCCTGGGTTCTGTGAGGAGTGCATGCTTAAACGACAAGGAGTCTGTATTAGTGAAGTGCGTTGGGTCTGGCCGCGTCCTTCCCTTTTCCTGGGAAACTCTGCCGACCCCTGAGACAGCTCCTGGCCCAAACTGCTTTTCTTCTGCTTTTTTCTCTTACACTAGCATTCTAAATGAAAGCCACGGAGTTCTCAGCTTTGGGCTCTTTTTTCCTGCTTTCGGGGGAAATAGCCCCTCTCTGTGACTGAACTCAGTCTCGTCTCTGAGTAGTCTTTGTCATCCTCTACGCCCACCATGGTCCCACATGGTGACAATCACCCAGTTCTCGGAGGGTCTGAATAGGACAGCAGGAGGAGGAAGGGGGAGCGTGCTGTCCGACTGGGCTGGGACATGGCTTACCTCCCGCCCTTGGAGTTGAACCCACACCATCAGCCCTGCTGGATCTCGGGCCTTTGGGCTCCAACTCTGACTCATGCTTGCAGACGGCAGGTTGGGAGTTTGCAGCTCTACACATGTGAGCCAGTTCCTTATCATCTCTCTCATTGGTTCTGCTTTTCTGGAGAACCCTGATTCATCCAGGGAGCCCCAGAAACAGACGCTGAGGCAGAGGCAGGGGTTTGAGGACAGCTAGTTTCATGCCTATGACTCCTGGAAGCAGGGGTAAGAAGGAGGTTCAGAGAAATGAGACGGGGAAAGAAGCCAGTACAAGCAAGCTGGTGCTGCAGGCCGCCGGAAATACTGGGAAACAGCATGGAAGCGGCTGGGGAGCTGGTCTCCCCACAGTGGGTGCCACTTCCGGTCCTCACTGGCTGAAGGCTGCTCCTGAGAGTCTTCGCTCCCGGCCCTTCTAGGACGCCTGAGATCTTCCACCGGCCACCAGAACGAGGGCAGTGTCTGCTATGGTGCTGGAGAGGCTCGATCGTGGGCGGCTCTGGGTTCAGAGGGAGTTCCGAGGAGGTCGAGTGGGATGAGGCGCAGCAGGCAGGAAGAACTGTGCGGGTGGCTTGCCGGACTCATCCTGGCTTGGTGAGGACGGAGGGCCATCCGCCGGGGTGCCGTGCAAGGTTGTCCAGGGGCTCCTGAGAGCCGGGACTGGTGTTGAGAGCTGAGTCACCCAGAAGCATCTGCTCAGGGGTGGCCTGCGCCCACGTGCAGATTGGCCCACGACCTGCTGCCGCTGGCGGGACTGGAGGCCCTGGAGGTCAGGTCCCGAGTAGGACACACGAGGTGGTGTCTTGCTGTGGCAAAGCCTCGTGTTTGTCCCTCATTCCACCCTTTCATCTCCCATAGCAGTGGAATTTTCAGCTGGGCACACAGATGGCCGAGCCAAACACGAACTGTGTTCCTGGCCTCTGTGTAACGAGGTGTGGCGCCAGACAGTGGCGGGCAGGAGGCGAGAACAGCAATGCTACTCACAGGGCGGGTGCCTGATCCTCGCTCCGTCCTGGCCCCGCGCCCCCGTGGATCAGTAGACACGGTCACGTGGGCAGCACACACGGGGCAGGGATATTTTGTAACCCGTATGTAATTCATTACTATGTAAAATGCTCTCTGAACCAAAATAATATACAAACTGTCTGAAAAGTCTGGAAGCAAGGGATAAACTTATATCAAATAGTTTATTAGTTACATTTTCAAATAATCCTCTTAATACGTTTTCCCTCAACTTTCAGATGTCTTTTTTAGGTGAAGTAACTAAAACTTAAAGCAAGAGGTTCAACCTTTAGTCTGAAAAAAGTACAATAAATACACAGTTTCCCCTTTGTCTCCAGAATACTTAGACACTCTGTGTGTACTTTATTTTAACTTTGCGTCAGATTAACAATAGGATCATTGCTTTGAATTTAAATATATTTCACATGAAAAGCTGTCTGGATGTTGAAGAAAACAATATGAATACGTTTTTCTTTTTTTGATCATGTAAATAACATGCTGTTTAAAAATAAGACTTTCATGTCTTTCGTGAATTTTTGCAAATCTTGAAATTGATAAGTCTTAGCAAGTTTATTTTAAATTCTTTGTTAAAAGAGAGCAAGTGCTTCAACATTTATTTTCAAGTGTCTACTTACAATATGTCCTGAAATAAAATATAATGATTGAGGTTTTGGCTTGACCTATACTTCAGTCTGCAAAAAATATTTTAAAAGGGGAAAATAATAAATTTGAGGTAGGAAATAGAAAAAAGAGCCTAATATTCTCCATGGACAATCTGTCTTTGCAATGCCCTAAGAAGCCAGAAGTTCCATATGCTGTATAACCCTCCTTTACAGGGGAACTTAATGGGCTGGATTTGCAGCAGAGTTAAATGGGATTTTTAAAAAACCTATGTAGTTTTTCACAGGCTGACGCCCTTCACTGCTTGAGCAAAGCCATCTTGGCTTTGAATACTTGGGTACATTTCACTATCAGCCTGTGTCAAAGGACCCTGAATTTGAAAATGAAAGCGCCTTTCAGATCTTTGCTTTGGGGTGGTGTCATAAACAAATCTGAGTTTTGTTCTCATGGCTTAATCCTGATCTCCTCTAAACCTCTGATGTATTTATGTCCAAGTTCAAGGGTTGTATGGGAAGCTCTCAGCATGTACTTCGTTCTACTACAAATGGGTGCCTTTGTACCGTGATGAAGGGCCAGGGCCAGATGGTTCCCTGGGAGCCCTTTTGATAAACCCCTGTCTTGTACTAGTGCTGTCTGCTTCCCTCGGGCCTAGGTTATCCACCCGGGCCCTGGGGCCTATTCCCTGCCCGTTCCACATCCCAGGCTGGATGTGACAGCGTTGGCGGCACTGTCCACATGCCCGAGTCCAGCCTTGTCCTCCCACCTACCCCCAGCCTGCTGACCAGTGCCTCCTCGTGCAATGACTCACCCTTTCTTCTCTGGGAAACCTGTTCTTGGGGAGGATCCGATCAACTCCCTCCCTGTCAGCAACAGCATTGTGCACAAAACCCTATCACACTGCCCACAAGAAAAGCAGCCCAGGGAGCAAGCACACTGTCTCTCCATGAAGGCCACGTTCCTGAACAGTCTCAAGGGTGCAAACTGGAGGTCTCAGCAAAGCAAGGAGGATGATAGAAAACTCACTCGAAATGACCACAGCCCAGTATACAAATAGCCACTCAAACATTTTTGGGAGAAATTTTCTTCTAAAACAATGTAGGTTATTCATGTAGAAACCTACCCACAGAGCTAACTCTCCCTGAACCACTTGGTGCACTTTGGGGTGCAGAGTTGAGCACTGTTTTCTCTTGAGACAGAGTTACAAGTCTAGTTGTGCAGCCAGAACTCTTTAAAAGTTTTGAAGAAGCCCTTACTGGCTTCAGTGTAATATATTTTATACTTGCATCTTCTTCTAGCTTTGTCCACATAAGCCTCTGGGGGGAAATGCTTGTATATCCTCCTGACCTTTTAATAAATTATTGCTAGGCTTAGAGACACATTTTTCTCTGCACCTAAGTTCCCTACTCCATGGATTGAGATACAGGGGTTGAATGAATTCTCTTTACTTGCATTATCTTAGATACCTGCCTGTGCACGCGCGCCCGTGTGTGTGTGTGTGTGTGTGTGTGTGTGTGTGTGTGTGGCCAGGACAATTGTGTTTTTCTATTTTAAGGGACTAATCTGTGCAGACTAAGAAATGCCAGTCTACAAATATAAACCCTGATTATCCCAAGATGTGTGGAAGTTACATGAACTCCTCACAGTGACAGAGAGCTATATTTCACAGTGCAGTATCACATGTGGGGTGACATTTGACATGAGTGGCTGTAACCGCTTCTTTTGGACAGCACATGGGTTCTGGGAACTATCCCCACCTCTTCCCTGCTGTCTCTTCCTCCTCTCTTCTTACACTCTTCCTTCCCTTCCTTCCCTTCCTTTCTCCTTTATAATAAAACTATGCTTATGTTCTAAATGCAAACTATATTTTAAAATACAGTTTCTCTCTTCAGCTGCCGAAGACATCGTTTAGAACGCTGTGTGAATCAACTTTCCTTCACTGTCACAAACGCCCAAGGTAATTAACCAGTGATGAGATGAGGGTTATTTTGACTCAGTTCCAGGCTTTCAGAGCATGATTTGTTGGCCTTGTTGCTTTGGGCTTGTGGAGAAGCAGCACTTGTGGCAGCAGCTCAAGGTGGAACAAAACTGATCCTCTACAGACAGAGACACACAGAGGGGAAGAGGGAGAGACCGGGGTCCCAGTGTCCCCTCCAGGTGACCTCCGCGGATCTCCTGCTGGACACCACCTCCTAAACCTCCAGCCTTGTCCAGCCGGGGCCCAGCCTCAGCACACGGGCCTGTGCCATCCGAGCTAGGCGGGTGCCGGGAAGTGGAAGGACTCTCCTACAAACAGCCCAGGGTGTGGCCGCCAGGAGCCCTGAGGCCCTGGGCTGGGAGAGGCGGGGACACACGGACTCTAACCTGGGGGCAGAAGAAAGAACAATGGGGAAAACAGACCCGAGGGAAGCACAGGCGAGGAGAGCGTGAGCTGCCTGTTCCTTCTAAACGCACTCAGCACATGCTCAAGCCGTTCTCGCAGAAACCACCCCCAGGCTAGATGATGTCTGTGCTGAAATTTGTGGCGATCTCAACATTAGCACTGAGCATTTTTCTTTTATTTCTACTACATTGCATCCAGTGGCTTTGGCTCTGCACTGTGGACCTGGGGATCACCTGCGCGTGGGCTCTGTGGCTGGCAGAGGCGCCGTCCCGCCGGCGGGGCCGCAGGACTCTCCTCAGGTTGACCTCAGCTGCCCGGTCAACGCCCTCTGTGGCCGCTGTTCGCCAGGACAGACGCTGCGGCTAGGGCTACAGCGGGATCTGGAACGCACCCCAAGGCTCAGGGCTCGGAGGTGGGCGGGTGGGGACAGTCGGGGGCGTGGCCAGGCCTCTCTCCCCGCTGCGCTGCCCCTCCTTTCTCCCTGCTTCCTGGCTGCCCCTTCTACCAAGCCCTGTCTGCCTTGGAGCCAGCCAGCGATGGGCTCAATGTCTTGGGGAAAAAAAGTGAGCCAAAATAAGCCTCTCCTTTAAGTGTGGATGTCCGGCGTCAAGGAGAGTAACACACAGACTTTCCTTCGGCTTCCAGGGCTTTGCAAGTTCAGCGCTTGCGGAAATCTCGCTGCCTGTTCTTCTCTGCGCTCCATGTCTGGCGACCTCATCAAGAATGAAATGCTCCTTTAGTTGGATACCTTCTTTATTCTTTTTAAGTGTAGCCAACCAATCAATAAATTCACTATGCCGTCATCATATTTTGGGTATTTTTTATTAAACATACCAGTCTAGAAATGTCTAATAAAATCAGGACGCTTGTCTGTGTCCAATCTTCATACCTCTCCCTTTGCTCAGCACAAGTCCCTGGGGATGAGAGAAAGTGACAGATTCCCCATGTAGCGGGAAGGTGCCCAGGTAACGGGCGTTCAGGAGCAGGGAACATGAGAAGGTGCAGGCCGGCCCTCGATTGCAGCTCTGTGCCATGTTCTTCCTGAGTGACATCCGCCGTGTGTGTGAGCACCAGCACCGGCGGCCATTCCTGCGCTGTCCCTCTGCTTGTCCCCGAGGAGACCACGGGAAAGGAAGCCTGGAGGAGCCACACCCTGGTAAGGATATTTAATAAATCTGGTAACCATTTCCATGATGGCCTGCAAGGAGGGGAGCCCCGAGCCGATTTGTAACTTTTCTATGTTTCCCCCACCCTAACTCACATTTTTTCCCCTGGTACTGGGGATTGGACCCAGGGTCTTTGCACGGAGCCATGTCCCTACCCCTTTTTAGTTCCGTAATTTTGAGACAGGTCTCAGTAAGTTGCTAAATTATCCAGGCTGGGCTTGAATCTGTGACCCTCAGCCTCCGAGTGCTGAGATTACAGGCGGGCACCGCCACATCTGGTAGACTCACATTTTTCATGAGTTGTTTTCCAGAATTGTTGAAGGAGGATTTATCCCTGAGGTAGCTGTGCTGATCATAGTACCGAGAGGTGGATGTGTACCTGTAGAGAAAGTAACCGATCCGTGAGTCTGGGCTTCAGGTACTGTGGAGTTAGGATACCCCAGTGTTTGAAATTGTCTTATGCAGTAAGTAAGCAGGCATGCTACACCGATGGCCCACAGCTTAGATGGCTCAATTTAGGATTTTCTGTGAAAGTTGTGTATACTCGGTAAAAACTGTACTGGAAGTTTGAATGTGGAGCTTTTCCTAGGCTAGTGCTGTAGGGTCCATTCTTTTCTCCA
This sequence comes from Heterocephalus glaber, assembly GCF_053883595.1. NCBI lineage: Eukaryota > Metazoa > Chordata > Mammalia > Rodentia > Bathyergidae > Heterocephalus > Heterocephalus glaber. The sequence continues at coordinate 1,977,020 of NW_028258315.1, forward strand.
TGCTGGGCGGGAGCAGTGAATGTAGCTCATGAGAGAAAACAACTGATGCTCCCCAGGCCCTGTGCTGCTGAGCCAGGATGCTCTCAGGCCAGGTGGGTGAAATGGATTCTCTACTCAATATTTTCAAATTTTTATCACCACAGGACCCCATCCTGAGTTGACCAGCATCTGCACTTATGGTAAGAATAGTTTATGTGTACAGTGATTGTGTTTCATGATTAATGTCACTCCAAGTTCTTGTTAATTTTTGAAGATGTGACCCGTACAGCATTATCTCGGGAATGGGAGAAGCCCAGGAATTTATGCAGACACACATTATGGCAGCCCTGCTCCACCAATCCTGAGATGATTTCTAGTTCTTTTCTTTGATTAAATGCCTTTCCCTTTTGTCCATCTCCTTTGCACTCACTTCAAGTGGCTTTTCTTGGTGTGTGTCCCCTTTGTTTAAGTACTGGAAATGAAAATGCTTCAGGAACTTTTCATTCTTGCATAAACCCTTGGCTCCTTTTCCTCCCAGTATTTAGAAAAGTCAAGGTATCCTGTGGGCTGCCAAGCACACTGGTGGGAGTTGGAAAACATCTTGATCCTCATTATTTCTCTCCACTCTTTTCCAGCTCGATGGGAACATCTTGAACCAACCTCTTAAGGCTTGTAGAAGTTCTCTGATACTGGTGTCCTTTATACCCTTCTCTCCTGTGTACTGCCAAAGAGTTTCATTCCCAGAGTACCCACAGATAGAGTTGGCTCTGCCAGCGTGGGCCCGCTGCAGGGATGGGTCCCAGTAACCTGGACGTGGCCCTGGACAGGAGATGCGTGTCCAGACCTTGTCATACACTGATTGGCTGTTAGGTGAAGGACTGAGATGTTCTTCTCCCTTTTGATTTAATGGGAACAGGTCAAAGGGTGCCTGAAAATTACACAACACTTCCAGTTTAAAATAGATCTTGGAAGACATTGAAAGAAGAAGGAAGAATGTGAGAAGGCAGGGAGACAGGGTTCTCTGATCCGAAACCCAGTCTGAATTTTAATTAGCTGTGCATAGATGACCAAAAAAGAGGGGCCTCCATGAGCGCAGTCCTCCCCACAGGAGAGGGGAGTTCCAAGAAATGAGGGCATATCCTGTGTCCACATGAGTCCATCAGGAAGCTCAGGGAGAGTCCGAGTGAGGGGGCGCCTTTGTCTCTGTGCATTTTGAACGAGGGCAATCGCTGGTAATTCCAGGAGTGTAATTCCAGGCACAGGGCCGCTTAGCTGTGGGCTACATGCTGCATGTTACTCATGCACAGGAACATCATGTGGAGAGCTGGGAGCCATCCTTTTCTCCCCTTTTCTTGTTTCTCAAGGGCTCTGGACAAAGTCACTGGGGAGGGCTTTACAGCATTGTAGATGCAGAGCAGGCTCAGAGAGATCCAGGGACTTCCAACATCTGGAGGTTGAGCCAAGACAAAGAGCAGCAAAGGGCCGCGAACGAGTAGTGTGAACGGAGGAGAAAAGCAGAGGACATGTGTGACTAGAGCCCAGCAGTGAGAGAGCCTCACATGGCCCTTGGTGTCAGACTGTTGAGAAGCTGAATGAGGTAAAGCCAGGAAGGTACCCGCTGCATGGGACCAGAGGGGCTGAGCAGTCTTCTCTGTGAGCCAGTGGAGAGAAAGCTCCACTCGACAGACTTCCATGAAAGAGCTCAGCCATTCACACATACACACGCTTGTCCATTGTGATGATGAAAAAATTAGAAAAAAGTAATCTGATGTGGCCTCCAGGTCCAGACCGGGCCATGGGCCAGGACCTCTGGGGTCACTCCAGTCCCCAGTGCTTAGCCCCTTGGGGACTGCAACATCAAGGGGCATCACCCAGTCCCAGGTGGAAACTCTGAGGCGCTGATGAGATTAGGTCATAGAAGGTAAGGTAATTTGGGTCAGAGGAGCAAATCCAGGGAAGTGAGATTCTGTTCCACACATGAGTCGGGTTAATGTGGGGATACAGGAAGGGTTTCCTCCAGGACCCTGTACTGTGACTCCCTCTTGTGAGGTGTCCTTCTTTCACTCAGAAAGATTTTGGAGCACTCATTATTGATCACTGTCAGAGGCCATGGGGCGAAAGGTAATAAATAAAAAGCCCATACCTTAATCATTATATCCAAGGAAAGGCATCTGTGTATTCCATAGCTCGATGCAAATGAAGACACAGGATGATGGCAGGAAAGGGAAGCTTGCTAGGCTCTGGGGCAGTAGTTTCCAACCTTCACTGCACACCGGGAGCAGCTGGGTGCTCAATCCAGGGTGTGCAGATGGGATGACACGTGCTGAGGTGAGACCCAGACCCTGGCAAGGGTCTCCTGGAGTGAGCTTGGGAAGAACCATACGAAAGCAGAGGTTCCCCAAGTGTGCTCCCTGACCACGGCATTACCATCAGCTGGGAACTGTTGGGCATGCAAGCTGTCTGGGCCACTGCAGACCTGCTTTATCGGGAAATGGGGTGGGTGCTGCCAAACCCTCCAGGTGATTCTGCTGTGCACGGAAGTTTGTGAGCCACCACCTTCAAGAAACCAGCTTTCCAAAAATCAAAAGGGAGCGGGGCTGAGTACCAAGGTATCAGAAGAGCCCATCGATTTGGGACCCCACTGCAATATCTACTATCGCCCAGCGCCATCAAGAGCAAAAACTGACATATTCTTGCTCCCAAGAACTTGTACTCCGGGTTGGGAAACAGTAGCAATAGGAAAACAAGAAAGCAATGAGCAGTGGAGGATGACGTGTGCACTGTACGGCACTTCAGTGGCAGAGGTGACCTTACAGAGACCATAGCTTCTGAAATTCAAGGACAAGTTGACTGCACATCGTATTCTGCAATCCTGTTTTCTTCCCCACAGGATTGGTAGACTTTCTTTCATTGTCTTCTAGCACTGGTTGTTGGAGAAGTCTGAGCCTAATGTGGTTTATTTTCCATTGCTATAACAGAATCCTCAGGGTGATTTGTAAAGATGTTTATTGAGTTCACAGTTTTGCAGGGTGGTGGTCTGAGGTTGGGGTCCCGTTGACTTGTCTTTGATGACGAGCTCATGGCTGCATGGCAGAGCACTCATGAGGCAGGAGAGACCATAGGTTGAGACAGGAAGCCAGTGTGGGGAAAGTTCAGCTTTCCTTTTCCATAACTACCTACTCGCAGTCCTCCCAGACTGGCATTCATTTCTTCCAAGAGGGATTTCACCCCTCTCATCACCTGCCACTAAGCCTTACCTCTTAGGTCCCAAATTTTCCACCCTGCCACATTGGGGCCATGCTTCCAACATGTGAACTTTTGGTGGGACCCACACAATGGTCCCCAAACCATTCTTGGGCCCAGAAGGAATTTTCCCTTTTATAACGTTTTCCTTTTTCTGCTGGAACCTTGGAAGAAAATGTTCATGATTCTTAAAATTTAATTGAAGCCCAGTCATTTAACCAGGATGTGTCTCATTGGCTGAGCTCCATTTTCTTTCCGTAGAAAGTTGTGCTCTTTTCATCTGCAGATTCCACACTTTAGCCATTTCAGAGGAATCGTATTGTAACACATTTGTGATTAAAAAAAAAAAAAAAGAGCTCAATCATTCTTATGTGAGCTAGTCCTACCTCTTCCTATTAAAAGTTGGTGGAAGTGTGTAGTGTGGGCTGTTATTAAAGGCTGGAGCTGGTTTCTTACGTAAGACAGCAAAAGCACCCCCACACCTCTGACTCTGAAGAGATTAGCACAACAGCATCACACAGCATCGCAAGACGGCTGGAACTGAATGCAGCTCAGGATCAACCAGATTTCTGTCTCTCACCCTTGCTCTTGTCATGCTATGTGATGTTTGGATAATTGTAAGTTCCAAATGAGGAACTGTAAAGAGGCAGGTCAGCCAGAAGGGCTGAGACATGTGTGGTACCTCACCTTATCTTACGGAAGAAGGTAGTTCTCGGGGTCTCAGGAGGTTGAAATGCGGAAAGGGTGAGCACAAAGAAGAAATATTAACAAGGTTCCCAGACCCTACAGCTAGGCTTGCTAATTCATACCATTTTGCCCCCTTTGCTTTATGTTAGAAATTAGGACATTACAGAAAGAAAAGGTCACAGTAATTTCTGCACTGAGCAGCCCCACTGCCAACATCAGTGCACCGATCCATCAATCAGCTAATCAATACTTAGTGACTCTCCATTCTGTGTTCGAGATTTGGGGGATACGAAAGGAAAACGAAATGCAGAACTTGTTTTCCAGAAGTGAGTCATCTGGGCAGAGAGGCACAGTAACTCACGGGAAAGCAACGCACACCAGGAAGCGGCTCTGAAGGCAGTAGAAGCTCATGAGAGGCGGGAAGAATTCTAGAATCATAGTTATAACACAGTTCCTAAGAAATCGCCCACTCTGACCTCCCTTTTGTGAGTGAAAATTCGTTACCTGATAGTGCAGCCCATTTCCTTCCTTTTACTCAGCTAAGTGGGATCTTTTTTTTTCTTTTTTTTGATACCAGGGATCGAACTCAGGACCTTGCGCTTGCGAGGCAGGCAGCGGCACCACTGAGCTAAGTCCCCAGCCCTAAGTTGGATCTTTTTAACTTGCACTCTGGTCCCAGTCTAGCCGCAGTGGGCTGTACCTGGCTAGCGCCCTGAGGTGTTACCCCGAGGGGCTTGAAAGTAAAGGCTGGAGCTTGGGGTCAGTGACACCTGAGATGTTTCTCGGCTCTTCTTGATCCAGCCGACAGGTTCTGGATTCTCCCGAGGACTGGGCACTAGCGGAGCAAGCCAGGCCTCCCCTGGAGAAAGCTTTGGTGTTTGCTGAAGGCATTTATGTCTTCACTTTCTGGCATGGCTGGAATTTGATCGCTAATCCAGCCCCACTCCACCTTGAACATTTGTCTGCAGGAGGGGTTGAAGTTCACCTTCCTGCGCAGCCTCCACACTTCTGTCAGCAGGAGCCAAGGGCGAGCCTGAGGGAGCCGGGTGATTCCGGGCTCATGACTGGAAGCCACAGGGAAGACTGGTATGGGATAAGGGCAGCAGGAGTCTGGGTATGTGCTCCCCGTTCATAATTCCCCACGCGGGCCACTAGGCAGGCACTTCTGGGGACAGGCACCGATGCTTGCCATGGAGAGAGGGGAGACCTGCTGCCCTTTCAAATGATTGCTAACATCACTTCAAACTTGCTTCCTGTTTGTTCATTTCTTTGAAATAAATTCCCCCAGAGAACCATGCAAAACCAGCTCTGGCTGAGTCACTCGTGTTAGGTGGCCCAGCATAAGGCACTCATCCTAGTACCGACTTCTCTGTCCAGAAGTGTTCGCATTGCCATTTTTTGTACGTGAGATGTAGAACCTCAAAGTGAGCAGCTTGGGAAGGCACCCGTCTCCCAGGTGAGGAGTCTTGCCTACATGAACCTGTGCAAGCTCCCCAGTGAAAGCCCTGGCTGTCTGCCTGGAGAAATGCTGCCTGAGGGTCTTCTGCAGGGCTTTCCTTCCTTGCTTCGAATAACGACCTTTCTCCCCTCTCTGATCTCCTGCTTGTGCTTATGGGCTTTGCACTCTCCCAGCGGGAGTGCATTGCTTTCGGCTGTATCCGGAGCCCAAGTCCTAGTGCTCCTCTGCGTCAGCCCCTGCTTTTCCCCATGGGTCCTTCCCCAGGATGCCCAGGACCTTGGGACACCGTGCCTGGCCCCACATGGATTTGCACATCCTCTTTTCTGATCCATTTTCCTCTGTTCTCTACTCCAGAAACCAGAGGTGGGTTCCCCATGGCACTAAGGAAGTCTAGGCTTTGTGCCCCTGTGCTCATGCCACCCTTCCCAGGCCAGATTCTTCCCCTCAGGGCAGGAGGAAGGGAGCAGTTGTGCCGAGTGGGCGCTGAAGGGCTGGAGCAGCAGCCTCTGTGCGACCTGCAGCCGGACACCACCACTGTGGCCAGCAGCTCCCAGCCCCAGCTCCCCTCCCTTTCTGTTTTCGTCAAGATCATGTGGCCGGAGCCAGAACCAGCTTGACACGCAGCAGCCGGAGGGCATCCAGCGGGTGGATGGGTCTCACTGACCTGTGCTTGCTGGTCTCCAGTGGGCCTAACGCTGTTGCCGGTCCATCTACATTCTCGGCCTCCTCTGGCTCATGTTCCCCAGCTTTTTCCTTTCTTCTCCACTTCCCTCAGCTTCCACTGCCTTCTCTTCACTTTCACTCTCTAAGGCTCCCTATTTCACAAGGACTGTGAGGACACACAGAAGAGCCCTTTTACAAGTCGCCATAAACAATGAAGCTGCTAGTCTGCAGCTACTTTGTTGCACATGCACCTTCCTTTGGGTGACAAATGGGTGGCATTTCCTCTTCATTGATGGAGGCAGGGAATATATTGCTTCTCATTTGCTGGTAGACATCTGTCCCTTTGATAGCCTGTCTCTATGCCATCATTCCCATCTGTACACAAACAATTGTATATTCCAGAGTGAAACTCTCTCTTCTGGACCCCTGTCACACTGGGCCAGCTGGGATGTCCTCATTCCCCAATGCCTGGTGACAATTCAATCTCAAGGATGTGTTTCCTCTAAGAGGGGCAGATTTACAATCAAGCCAAGTGAGGCAAAGATAGTTTCTGAGTGATGCATAAAAAAGCAGAATAAGCAAAAGAAATACATGAAAATAGAGGCAAAAATGGATAAAAGAAAATTATACACAGAGTGCTAGTGACAAATCAAACCCCATGCATGTCCATGTGAGGAATCGTTCAAAGGTCCTGGAAACCAGTCCCTCCGAGATGGTGCTGATGCGGGTCTGGCGTGCCCTCGAGTTGCCCACAGTGACGTCAAAGAGCTGCTCATTTGGGCAGATGCCTGCAGCCCAGTTTGAAGATGCATCTCAACTGCAGTCCGAAGGCACTGGAGTGTGCAGTCTTAGGAGGTCAGAGGCCAACACCCCAGACAGCCCGACCTCATTTTGCATCTCCCACTGCCAGTGCCACCATCTATCAGCCAATTGTCACCCCCCTGGCTCAGCTGTAGCCTGTTTTCCAAGCAAAAGTTCAAAATGGAGCTGGTGTTGTCAAAGCAAAGTCACATTCATCACAATTAAAATATCAGTTCACGTAAAGTTACAAGAACTGCAACACTGCAGAACACACATCAAAACAAACCCACGTTCTGTTACTAATGTGTGACATCAAAATACATCCTTTTTTCCTTGTGGAATTATGGAGCCAGTGAGACTAAGCATAGATAGGACAGCCAAAGAGACTTGTTCTTGGCAAAGAACTGGAGAAGCAGGAGACAGAGCTGAAATCAACTTCTCCACCCTTGGGGGGTAGGGTGAGAGCTTGTCAACAAAGGATAAAAGGAATGTGGGAGATGAATGGGCTATAAAGGAGGAAAACGCATGTCTCCTCTGTGGAGGCGCAGAGAGTTTCCAGGAATCTGGGTCCACGAAAGACAAATGACACAGCAGTCAAATTTAAGCCTATACTCTACTTTACCGTCAGTGACATTTGAAACAATGTGTCACACATCTTCAAAGAAACATTTGCTTTTCCTGTGTTTTTCTGTTTGTTTTTGCAGCATGGCTTCATGAGCTAGGCAAATTCTTCACTCTGAGCCCACAACAAGTGCTGCAGAGTCCCACGGTCACTATAAGAAGGGCCCCCAGGTGCCCAGAGTTGGACCTTTCTGTGTGACCCCACCCTTTATCCTCCAGGGAGGTTGAGTCCATCACCAGTAGCCAATATTTAATCAATCAGAGAGCTCCCCTTTCCTACTGGCTTTTCTTTTTCCCCAGAACAATCTAATCACTTCCATGCTACTTTTTGCACTTATGTATCCCCCTGTAATAGAGGCTGTTTTGTTTCATGCTGGATGCCCAGTGCCTAGGACAGGTGCTCCAAAAAACCAGTTTTGAATAAATGGATAAAGGACAGAGTTTGCTGAGCTGAGACCATGGAGGTGGGGTGGAAGCCAGAGCTCTTCGTGGGGGGAACCTCCAGCCCAAGGATGGAGAGACTGGGGCAGGAATGCAGCCAGGGAGCAGCCACACAGCGGGGATGGCATTCGGGAGGGCGGCCTCTTGTGCCCTCTCCTTTGGGGAGTCCCTGAAGCTGGTGTTAGACCACAGTGCAGTGCTGTATTTTGAATAACATTTCAGCCTCTGTGACCTCTGAGGTTTCCTCCTAGGGCTCTTACTTTCCTAGGTGTATCATGTCTGACAGTGAAAATGATGCATTATTTTTCTTCAAAAAATTATAATACAATGACTCTCATCCAGCATCTGTGTTATTGGCGGAAGTTCAAAATTGAAGACATAAAAGAATGGATTGATTTAAAGGCAAAAGGAATTTCCCATCATCCCACTGTTGCTATTTAATAGCATCCACAACTCACGTTAGCGTGTTTCTGAACAATTCAGTCTGGTAATGCTAAGAAACAGGCATAATATACTGGAAAGTTCCCCTAGGAAGGCTGCAGAAATGTTGGTAAAAGTCCAGGGCCAGGGATGTAGCTTAGTGGTAGAGTGCTAAATTAGCACGAGTCAGACCCTGGAGTCAACTCTCAGCACCACAAAAAAAGATGGAAGGAAAGAAGGTAACAGAGAGAAAGAAAGAAAGGAAGGAAGAAAGAAGCAAGCAAGCAAGCAAGCAAGCAAGCGAGAGAGAAAAGAAAGATGGGCTGGGGATTTAGCTCAATTGTTCAGCTGCCTGCCCCGCAAGCGCAAAGCGCAAGGGCCTGAGTTCGATCCCCAGTACCAAAAAAAAAAAAAAAAAAAAAAAAAAAAAATAGCCACAGAAAGAAAGAAAGAAAGAAAAGAAAAGTAAGTCAATTTAATCCATAAATTTGCCATTCCCAGAGCGGACCATAGGAGCACAACTACGCTAGCGCCTCCCAGTGGTAGGAGGAAGTATCACACCACAGTGTCCCTAACACGGGGCTGCAGAGAAAGGGGAAACCATCTGCTCCCGGGCGGGCGGACCCAGGGTTTAGGTTTACGGTAACCCATGGCCCCAAGCCAGGAGAGGCGTGGCCACAACGTTAGGCAGATGATCCATGTTAGTGACTGAGTTACGTGAATAAGTAACAAGATCACTGAGTAGAGTTTTGTGCTCTGTAAATTTAATACATAATAAACATTCTAGAAATCAGGGGGAAAAGCAAAAACCTGGAAGAGAGCCGCCACCAGAGCACAAACAAAGCAACCTTCACAGTGGCCACAGTCGCGACGTTTTACCAACGGATATTAAGTAATCGGAAACTTTACCAACCATTGAAATGAAAGTGTACAGAAGACAACTGGGAGCAGTTTACAGATAGATTAACTCTTGTTACAGATTAGCAAGGAGGACGGAGTTATACTGGATACAAAATATACCAGCTGGTCTGGTGCCAGGACCCCCAAGTGTACCAGAACCTGAGGATGGTGGAGCCCCTTACATGAGATGGCATAGTGCTTACATAGAACCCGTGCCGTCCTCTCATGTACCTTAAATCATCTCCAGGTCGTGTACGATTTTTAACACAGTGTCAGCACTATGTGAATAACTGCTAAGGTGTGCTGTTCAGGGAGTACTGATGAGAAAAGCTTATGCATGTTCAGTACAGATCCAATGGCCCCACATTACTTTTGATTAGAGATGAATCAGATATGTGGATCAGGTTCTTGTGGATACAAAGGGCTGATTGCACTAACTGAAAACCACGAATTTAACAAAAAATCACACTAGGGAAGCAGCTCATTCTTGGGTCCCATAGAGAGTGGATGTGGACAGAGTCCTCTTGATACTTATTTTACATTCAAAAAGGAAAACCTAAGAAATGGGCTGCTGTGGAGTTTGGGGTGTGTCAGCTAAACTCTGGAGCACAGATATCAGTGCAGGGTTATAGCCTGTGGCTTCTGATTTCACGAGGGGCAGTCCTGATTATGAGAAGGGTATCAAAAGAAAGAAGCTCTAATGTAGTTTATCAGGTGTGGTAGAAAAATATGGTGAATACTTAAATCTAAAAAATTATTATAGTAAAAGACACATTGCCGCGAGTCAAAGTCCTCCCTCTCACTTTGAATGCACGCATCCCACTGTTCTCACCGCTTTCTGCAGCAGCTCTGGAAGACCTCTTTCATGACTGTCTTTAGTTGCACTGTCCTGGCTCTATGATATCAACTCAATTGATTCAAAACATTTTCCTCTCATGGTCATTTTATCTTTGAGAAAGACTCAGAAATCATATGGTGCCAGACATGATGAGCTAGGTGAATGCGGACACATGTAATATTTTTATGAGCTGCCTTCTGTTGGATGGCACTTGACAGCAGCATTCACTGTATTTTGATCTCACCTCATAAAAATACTCAGGAAAGAGGGCTCCAGAACAGCTTCAGAAAGTGGCAAGAATGATGGGATACATGTGTTCAAAGTAAGCGAGAGGATTTGGAAGGGAATTAATGGAAATTACTTTTACTGTGGTACATTTTAAAAATTTAAGGAAGACACTCCTCATTTAAAGACTGAGTTATGTTCCTACGACTAGGTTGTTAAATGCATTGGTCCCTAAAGGAGGAATTGTGTGTAGTAGTATATACAGTACAATATTCAGAGCAAAGAAATGGTCAAGGAAACTCAGACTTGATGACTTTGCCTTTATTTGCATAAGTCTTAGGTGCAGTGCTGTAATGTACAACAGAACATAAAACTACAGTACTGTACAGTACAATCAGCAAAAATTACAGTGCTGTATAAATAGGGGTACTGCACCCCCCAAAAGACACAGAGGCTCTATAAACAAGATGTTCTATAAACAGAACTATACCAAAAAGAAAAAAAGATGGATCATAAGTCCAAATATCGAGCCTCAGTTATAAGACTGAGATCTGCTTCAACAGGTAGGTCGGTAAAGGAGGATTGTACGGACCCACCTTAGGGTCTGATCACCCTGTGTGTGTCCTTGTCTGGAGGAGACAGTGGATGAACGCAGCTGGAGTGAGGTTGCTCACGGACAAAGAGGCGCTCAGGTGCCAGGTAGCCCGCTGGGCCCCTAGGCCCTCAGTTCTACTCACTGTGCCAGAGGCAGGGAGGAAACCACACCCACGGCCACCACCAGTGGGAAGCCTCAGAGGTGACTGCCCAGAAGGGGTCTGGGAAGGAGAGGAACAGGGCGGCACAGCCTGGCCACTATGCCCTGGCCGGAAGCAGTGGGCTGTGTCCTCCAGCCGGGGATGCAGGGGTCAGGAGAGGCTGGCTGTCAGCGGTGGGGAGAAGCCCCAGTTGTGTGGAATCAGCAGGGCTGAGAGCTATGGAAATGAGCCGTAACAGTCCAGGGTCCCCCAGAGAAGCCGTGATGATGGAAGAGGCCCATCCGGACTCCAGCAGCAGGAGGCGGTCCCGGGTGGACGCGGGTCCTGCTTTCTTTCCTGTACTGTTTGTAGGGTGCACAGCAAGGGCCTGGCACATGCTGGACAATGTTCACTGCCGCACCCTTCAGCCCCTGCTTTGGAAATGGTGGTGTGATACTTTGTAAAAACATTCTGCTTATTACATGTGTTACTAAACAGCAACTGATATTGGAATATTTTAATAACCTTGGTATTAACCATAGGGTTCTATTTGCTCTTTTTTCTTTCTTTCTTTCTTTCTTTCTTTCTTTCTTTCTTTCTTTCTTTCTTTCTTTCTCTCTCTCTCTCTCTCTCTCTCTCTCTCTCTTTTTCTTTCTTTCTTTCTTTTTTTTGGACTGGGGATTGAACCCAGGGGCTTCACTGTCAACCACATCCTCAACCTTCTTCTATTTTTTATTTTGAGACAGTGTTTCCCCAAGTTTCTAAATTATACAGGTTGGACTCAAACTTGCAATCCTCCTCCATCAGCCTTCCAGAGTGCTGGAATTACAGGCCTGCTCCACCATGCCTGGCTTTACTTGATTTCAATTACATAGAAGTACGACATTATATTTCCTTCGAACATTTTTTGTCTTTTTAAAAATTCTTTGTCACTCTTTTTTTTATCAGGACTACCTGTCTGAGAATTCATTCAAAGTTTTACCTCATTCTTTGTAAGAGTTTTGACTGCTATATTTGCTTTTCATGTTTCATATTAGAAGAGCATCAGTGTTATTTTACAATGTGGCTTTTTCATTCCTAATATTCACAGGAAGACAGTATGGTGTCTGGTTCTTGCAAAGCCCATGTTTAGTGAGAGAATTAATTTTCCAGGAAATATTCTTTGTTTTATTACCTGAGATGCCAGTATCAACCACTACACTTTTACCTTAGCTTTGTGATTTGACATTTCCATTTTAGAATTAATAGATTACACTGCACATCTAGAACTTTAAAATCATTTTCAATACTGATTAAATAAAAAATTTATATTAATCAGCATCTGCATATATTTGCACGTTTTGCAGGAAAGTTAATGTGATAGATCATGTAATTAACAGCGAGGGTAATCTAAGACTATTAGTTTCCCTGCAACCTGGAATTATCTAGCCAGTGTGAGCATAAACATATTGACTTGTATTTATTTTAATGTAATTTTCACCTTGATGTTAGTTTGACAACAAAGAGATTGGTGATGGGGAATTATGGACATTTTGCATCTATCTTGGCTGATATAAAACCCAAAATATTAAGTTAGTAGCACACAGTACTTTGTGATTTCTAAATTCTTCCTTCTTTTTCTCAAGGAAGAAATATGCAATTTATTAACAAATTTAGGAAAAGAAGAAACAAAATTAATGGTTGATTTAAAATTTCCTAAGTTTGTTAAGGTTTCTCAGAAAAATCTCAAATTTCTCACTTTAATTTCATGTGTTTGAGATCTCTCGTTGCTTTTTCTATTGAAAAAAAAAAGTAAAATAATATAACCCAAACCCCCGTGCACATCTTTCAAGATTAGCAAATGTTAATGTGCTAAATGTTTTCCTCAGACCATTCTTCATGTAAATCAAATATGGGATTACTGGTAAAGTCAAGGCCGTACGCCTTCACTCCTCACCTGTCAGCCCTGGTGTGAGATCGAATGGAGGGAAAGCCCTTGTTTGCTTCTGTGGCTCCAAAGGAACTTTGGAAGGCCCTGGGGAATTTCCACTGTGCTAGAAACTTTCACCTGCACTCAGCCTTGCAGGTTGTTAGGGAAATGCAGAGGTCCCCGGGAGCCCAGGGCTTTGCGATGCATCCTGTTCAGCTACGGGTGCGTCCTGCAGATGTTTCTTCTACTCTCTGGTCCTCAGTGTCCTTATCTGCAGAATGCAGGTGTTTCACTGTGTAAACCCGAGATGCGAATTCCCAAACCTTTACGACAAGACAAGTGAGACAATCATAGGCTTCTCCTAGAAGACTCCTTGAACAGACTCCTGCATGGGCACAGGCACATTCTAGAATTAGCAAACAGCACGAACTGTTTTTGTATCATTGGATATTCAGCCAGTTTCTACACAAATAGCTGTTTTCATCCCCAAAAGCATTTTCAGGCAGTCTACAACATCCGGGAAATTTTGCTCTGTTAACCGTTTAATCACGTAACACTCCCTTGGAAGAAAAGATATTTCACATCCAAGTACGTCTTTCTGCTGTTTGATGCAACTTCTCCTTTTAGAACCCGAGTCTGATAGCAGGCAGAAGAAAGCATTTTTTCAGTTTTACTTCCATTTTAAACATAGTATAAAGGGCATGATTTTGTAACTTCCGGAATATTAAAATTGCTGGCTCAGGTTCAAATGGACTGTAAAATAGCTGAATTAATAGGGAGATGGGAGAAAAAGGGGCAGATGGAACTGGACTTAAGCAACGGCCCTCACAGGCGGGAGGTGGCCCTTCCCCGGGCACTCACAACCTCAGGAGGGCACTGCCGGTCTCCGTGACTCTTCATGCAGCCTAAGTGTGCCTGGAGCTTAGCAGATTTGAAACACTTACTAAATAACAGCCTAGAGGGAGACTTCCTTCGACCCTTGATCAACAAGGGCCGCGCTTTCTAATTTTACTATCGATGATGTAATAGTTAAAATGGGTGGGCTCGGGGTGAGACAGAACTGCACGGCCATGTACAAGCTGAGGGACCTTCTCTTCCTAAAATGGGCACGATGGTTTTTTCCCCTCTCTGGGATGGGGTCTTACAGCCCCAGGCTGCCCCTGCAACACCCGGGCTCAAGCCAGGTCTACAAGGCAGGTAGCTCTGCACCTGGCTGACCGTGATGTTTCCACGGTTGTGAGCAGTAGTTAACACGTTGGACACATCCAGTGGAGAGCCTGGGGCGAGGTGCCTGCCAATAAATGCTGGCCCTTACTCTTATTAAACAAAGGAGCGGGAATCAGGCAAACGAAGACGCAGACAGTGTGCAGGGGAAATCGTGATTAGGTTATCAGGTCCCAGACCCAGAGCATTTCGGCCTAATTCTTCCCTAAACGATACTGTTTTCCCCTCAGTCTCTGCTTTTCTGCTCAAGGTTTTCTGTTTATTGGATCTACAGCTGGGATGCGTTTTTCCTTTAAGTTTTACGTTATTTCCTTGGGAATCACGCCATTGCCTAAAACACCGTAGTGGGGCTCCTTACTGCCCGCTGCCCCCTCTCAGGCTCAGAGTGGACACGCGGACTTATTTTAACTCAGGGTGGATGTGGAAGTTTAGCTATTTTGGTTTCTCTCAGCAAATTAGTTGCGCCAGAAAGGCTTGAGGTTCTGAAAGGCATCCGCCAAAGGCTCCCTTAGAACGGCAGGACTTGAAGCAGTGTCCGTTTATCCAGCAGGCTTTCTCTGGAAGTGAGATTCCAACTCCAGCTCTGCACAGAGGCCGAGGAAGCCTAGGAGAGGCAGGTCTGTGTTCACGTGGAAGAGGGGAGGGCTGCTGTGTGGACCAGCAATGTGCTGCTTCCAGTATTTTATTTTCTTGGCTAGGAAAATAAATGATAAGAAAATCTGTCCATTTTCACAAGTTGCAGGAAATTTATCTCTTTGTTTCCCAGCCAACGGGAGAAGGAAATCACTGTAACAATCCCACACAATAATGACCCAAAAAATTATATTTCACAGCAGGATCTGTTTTTGTACTTTACAAGTTAATATGCACCTGAAAGTCTGAAATGTCTTACCAAACACGGAAGCCTCGCCCTGAAGTGAGGAAGGAACAGGATGGATAAGGAGCTAAGATCGCCTCTGCTCCTGTCTCCTCCTCAGCCACCGAGGGGCGGACAGCATCTTCCTCCAGCCTGGCCTCTCTCTCCTGCCTTGCAAACAGCCCCACCTCTGCTTCAGAGCCTCCAGGGAAGAATGAACTGAAGGAGATGGCGATGCCCACAGGGAAAGAGCCTGAGCTGAGAGGATGCAGGATGAACAGGCAGGCTGGCCAGGCCTCAAGCTGGGTGCAGTGGTGCCAGACAGAGGTGACTCAGAGCTGGACTTGCATTTTCAGGCCACGCAAGGTCCCCACGGAGCTTTAACAAGTTCCAACATGTGCATAAAAACCCTGGCTCTCTGGTGTTCAATTTCAACTCAGTTTTTAAGAGGCATGCATAGTAACCAATGCAATTTTTTCTCTCTTCAATTTAAAAAATTTCATTGTAAGTTTTACCACTTAAATATGAGATAGTTTTAGATCATAGAATCTAGGAGTTAACATGCAGTTTAAAAGACTTTGTGGGTAACATTTATTAAAATATCTTATTATTCACATCCCATTTTCCATTCATATACTTCATCTTTGTATTAGAATTTATTCCATTGCTTTCCCACTGATATTTACAGTAACTCTGGAATGTAGTCATTTTCACTTATTTTCTCTTAAAATGATATTTATAAATTATTTTGTTACCTTTAGTGCCGCTGAAATAAATCGTGTCCGTTTTTGTACACATGTGCATGAGCATGTATTCACATGATCCTTCATCCTATGTGTAAGCATTTATGTGTTAGAATCAGCGAGTTGGTCGGGGTACCCGGCCTCTGGAACATGTAATAACAATGAGGTTCTGGGCTGAAGTCCTTCAACAACTGGGCTTTTTCACAAAGAGACAGATGCGTCAGATGCCTTTACCCAGCAGGGGTGAGGACCAAAGCTGGGGCCCAGGGCCCCGAGGACGCTTGCTGGGGAGGGTGGTGACTCCCTCTGTCCCTCTGCACCCAGGGCCCAGGTGGCTATTTAGGGAAGAGTGATCCAGGTTTGCAGAAGGCGACTGGGTCACCGAGCAGACGCGCCAGCCTGGGGAGCTCTGCCTCCTATCGCCCTCCCACCACACTCCTGTGTCTCCCAGGGGCAAGCACCCGCTGCTGTCAACAGAAAGCAGGCCAGGGCAGGACCCTTCAGGGGCTTTTGGCTCCCATCAGCACACTGAGAAAGTAGGTTTCTCAGCAGACAGCATCTTGACGGCATAGTTATTTGTAATCCACGTGCACAGATGATGAATTTTAAATGTTCCTAGAGGGGTTCCCGGAGATCGGGGCTGCGCCCCTCATTGGCTCGTGATGCAATGTGTGAAGGCCCTACACAGGATTGCTTGTGGGGGCTGTTAGGACCCCCCTGGGAGCACAGCCCCTGGGTGACCTGCGGCCCTGCAGTCTGTGTCCCGCTCCTGGGGTCATCTTCCAGGGACCAGCCCTGCCCAGAGAGCAAACAGACAACCAACAATCCAGGTAGGCAAGGGACGCTGCTTGCTGTAACCCAGTGGGCAGAGCCCCCACCCTCTCAGTGTCCCTGTGGGCCTAGGTCTCCGGAGAAGTTGCCTGGGCCCAGGGGCCCCCCCACTCCCGCTGTCCTCAGGGACCCTGACTCCCGAGAGCCCGTGGCCTCCTCCTGCTGACCTCTGTGGGCAGGGGCTCAGGTTTCAGCCGACCTCGTTTCCTCGCAGGGAGTAAACACCAGCCATCTGAGGCCCAGCAGATCAGGGCTGATCAGCATCAAAGCAAGCTGCAGCTGTAAACAGTAATGGGCTGCTTTCTGGAAAAGGTGGAATTGCTCCGAGACAAGGTCTCTGGCTCCCTGTTAGCCCGAGAGGCAGAGGCGAAGCTGAGCTCCTGCACCCCAGGCGAGAGATAAATCACCCCTCTCCCTCTGTCCTCCCACCGCTCCTGAGCTACGTCCTGCCGGGATTGACACATCTTCGCTCTTGTCTTTGGGTAGGAAGAACAGGCTGTAATTCAATCAAATCATCACACACAGGTAAATGTTGAGTTTCTCTTTGACTTTTTGACAAAGTGAAAGTTGAGTATCCAGTGTCACAGAAACAAAGGGCACCACCAATGAGATGAATGCAAAATAATCTAAGACATAAGGGAAGCCAGTATTCTATCTAAATCTGAAATATGGGGGATTAGAGCTGCTTTGTACAAGCAGATCTGGGATCAGCCTTGCAAGCAAGGATAGGTAATAAAGAAGGGAGCAGAAGTTTATCCAGCATTACTTTCTAGATTAAATCATCCCAATGGTACAGTAATTCTGAAGCGGTAACAGCAATAGTGAGTATGGAGACACACTTTACACATGGTGAAATGATCAAGCTAAGCACCTGGCCATAGTTCTCACACCTGTAATCCCAGCACTCTGGGAGGCTAAGACAGGAGGGTTGATAGTTTGAGCCCAGTTTAGGCAATTTAGTAATGTAACAAGACCCTGTCTCAAAATAAAAAAAATTTAAAAAGCTGGGGATGTAGCTCTGTGTGAAGGCAGCGGGTTCAATTCTTAGTATCAAATAAAATAAATAAACACAAATAAAATCAATGCATGTTTCCCTTATTCCGGTTTTTCTTTTGCCACACAAGTCCTGCTGATAATCCTGACTGTTCTCTTCCCCAGCGCTGATGACAGATGCATCTAACAGATGCTGAGATCTCTGAAGAGCCCTGGGCGAGGCGCCCTGCCTCCAGCTATGCCTCCCTGGCCTTCAGGAGCCAGAGCCAGAGCTACACTCAGACTCATTGAAAAGCCCCTTCCTTCACGGTGCTTTGCAGAGCTAGAAATATTCTGCATTTTCCAAAGGAATCACTTATTGTCTATGAATTTCTCATTTACTATTTTACTAAAATCTTAAATAACTCAATTTCCATCCTTTAGTCAAAAAGTTTATTAACCTGGACATCAGTTGATTTAAAAATCTTATTCTAGATGTTTTATGGGTATATTTTAAACTCTCCCTAAAACAGAATCAACTATTCCCTGAAAACTTCCCCAAGAGATAGAATAAAACAGTAACTGAAGGTCTGAAATGCTTCCTCTTCATCTTCCCAAGTTGCCTGGATATTATTCTTATTTTTTAAAAAGAGGAAATTCAGAGTAACACGTATTAAATAAAACATTTGTGTCTGAAGATTTCTAAAGCTTTCAGCAAGATTTAAACCATTTCTGGAAACAATAGTTTAGAAAATGATTAGTTCTACTGAGATTTTAAACATGATTTTTTGAAATACTAGTTCCAGGGTTATGAAGTTTTATTAATAAATCAAAAATCATTTTGGAGTGTATGGTGCTGGGGCAGTAAACTACTCTAAAAAGTATAGAAAGCTATTTATATGATTCTCCCACTGTCTCCTCTATTTTAAATTTTTAAAAAAGGAAATTTAAGATTGAGAAAATATTTAAGAAAATAACATTAAAGTTTCAATTTTTAAAGCCATTTCAAAATGGAGAAATACTCATTGAACCACAGATATATTAAATAATTATATAAAAATGATTTTTACAAGGCTTTATTTAAGCCTCAGAGGAACTTTATTGTTCTCTATATATGTCCTGTATTTTTATTTTTACTTTTCTGTTTTTACTAGTAATCTTCACACATTGTTTTAGTTAACTCTTTATCTCCTCTGTATTTTGCTTTTTAAACAGTAATGAAAGTCCTTTCAGAGTTTGTGTTTTTAGGATTGAGATGAAATACTTGAAGATTTTCCTGTGAAAGATGAATGTGCTAAGAATGAAACACTTTTGAATAGTTTTAGTAACAGCCTGAAGACTAGCACAAAACTTTATAATTTTTAAGAAAAAGTAGGATACTTTTGCGTTGTAATCACATTTAAATTACATTGGTTACTGGTTAATTGTCATGTGCTGCGGTCATCATTAAGTTAAGGCCAGAGAAGAGTCCGAGGGACCCATTGTGAAGACTCAACTCTGTTGGGCCACCAGGGGGCACAAAAGCACACACAATGAATGACTGGAAGCCTTAACTCGGGGAGAGCTCCGGGTCCCATCCCGGGTGGCAAAATATTTACCCCGATCCCGGTGATGAGAAGTAAAATCGCATTTCTGAAATTGAAAAGCATGAAGTTTGAACTCCTGTTGGAAAGTCATCTACACTGCTGAAAACGAAAAAGAATAGAAATTTGAATAAATGTGTTTGACTATGGATTTTTTTTTAGGTTTTTAACCAAAAGCTTTAGCCAGTCACAGGGCCGCGTACAGCTGTAGTCACGCGAAGCTCCTGGCGGTGAGGTGGAGACACAGGCGCAGCGCCTGCGGTGTGGATGGCCGGCGCCGCAGGGCTCACAGGGCCTGTGCAGCGCCCCTGGGCCGCTCGCTGCCCTGCCGGGCGCTGCGTGCCACGCGAGTTACGGCTCAGTGAGACGCTGTGCGCCAAGCCTTCCACCTGCGGGGCTTCAGAGCCGCCGATGTGGCAATGCCCCGATCAACGCATGATCCCGTGGTCAGATGCGGGCTTCTGAAGAGGGAACCTGTGTCTCTCAGTGCCCCGAGTGCCTGTGGCGATTTCATTTCAAACAAACGATTATTGCACTGCCTTCAGGCAAACACGCAGTTTCCCAGGACTGGGCCGAGGCTGCGCCCTCCTGTTGCCCCCGCGCGTGCCAGGCCTCCTCTGCCGGGGCGGGCGCCTTCCGGGTCCGTCTGCCCGGAGGCCACGCCCGTCGCCTAGTGTCCAGGGAGCCGGGCACATTTGCACAGCTCGACGGAGGCCGGTGAAGCAATTGATTTCTAACACTTGCCAAGTTGGCTTTGCAAGCAGATGTTGGAATCTTGGCTAAATTACTCGCATTTGGAAGTCTGAATAAAATGTTACTTATATTTAAAGGTTTTAATAAAATTAGTTTCTCTTTTATTAAAAATACCTAATTGAAATTATAAGTTTTCAAAATTAGAATTTTATGTGTAATAAATGATTCAGAAAGCAGTCAGATTCATATATGTTTAATAAACCTGGAGCCTAACTACACCCCTTTAATTTTTACCTCCACATTTTTACACTTAGAAAAGTGGAGGTATGTATTTTTCAGACATAAGGACATTTTCAGAAAAATATGTTTTGAATCACAGACAGAAAAACTCCAGATTGATTACACACCTTTACCTCTTTATGAAGAGAAACATGGCTCACTCCTGAACTCTCTCATTCCCTGGGTTATTTATTAATTACGTAGCCAATGATTCTAAGATTGTAGTTTTCTTTTCCTCTTCTAGAAAAATGCTTTAAGCCAGAATTTAAACCCCATCTGTCTGCTTCCCCGGGAGTGCACAGCCCTGCAGCAGCACCAGGCCCTTGCTGAGGCTGCGGAGACTGTCTGGACGTTTCCACGCTTCCCTTGAACCGGGCCATCACCGACTGAGCCTTCCTTTCCCGCCTGACTGCCTCCTCCCCACGTCTAGAGAGGCAGAGAAGGCCGTAGCCGCCCCCAAGGACCCAAGCAGCAGAGCGGCAGGAGCCCGAGGGGCTGTGCGTGGCCCGCTCTCCCACGGGCGCAGGGCGCAGCTGCTCCTCCCTGGCCTGTGCTGTGCCCACTGCAGCTCTCTGGGCGCCCGATTCCCAGGGGCCGGTAACTCTGGAACTGCAACGCCCTCCGGGCTCTCGGGCCACCTCCCACCTGCCACACCGACTGCTGGGATCCAGCTTTTCCAGAGTCAGGATGTGGTATTACTTTTTCCGGAACTGGCTGCTATACTGCTCTTTTCCCTTTCCTGTATTTTCCTTTCCTTTCTTTTTCTCCTTCTGAATATGGTTTTCTTTTTCTCACCTAACTACTTCAAAGGCAACAATTTCTCTTTCTCCTTCCTTCCTTCCTTCCTCCCTCCCTCCCTCTCTTTCTCCTTCTCTGTCTTTCCCTCCCTCCCTTCCTCCTTCTCTCTTTTTTTTGCAGTACTGGGCTTGAACCCAGGGCTGCATGCGTACTAGCACTCTACCATGAAGCTACATATCCAGTCTATTTTTATTTTTTATTTTCACTGTGAGACAGGATCTCCCTGTGCTGCTGGGATCTTCCTGGCTCAGCCTCCTGAGTAGCTGGGATTACAGGTGTGCGATTCTGCTGTGACATTGCTGTGAGCAGTGAGCGGCCCTCCTATTTCTCAGCTTGACCACCCTCACAATGCAGGTCGCCTCCTTGTCCAAGGCTGCCTGTCCAGGGTTCGGCCATGTAACCCTGAGCTCCCGGCCATGGCTCACCTCCTGAGAGCCAGGCTGTGTCGCCGTGGGCAGGAGGAGGTCACGAGCTCCAGCACACACTGTGCTCACCGTGGCTTTCTGGAGACAAAGTGTTCCTCTTCACAGGATGCTGGGGGCAGTGTCTCCGGAGGGGCTTGGCACAGAGCGCGAGGCCTGCAGGCCAGCTTCTTAATTTCCGGCCACCCTATGTGGCAGGATCAGTACAACCTGCTGCTTTGGTGTAAGGAGCCCCGGCCATTAGGTGCTTGCAGAATGGGACCCTGTGATGCCTTGTCAGGAACAATGTGTTAAAGAAGTTTCTTATGCAAAATCAGAAAGCACTGACTGAATAGTAAAAAGCTTATGATGCTCTGTGGTTGAAAAACCCAGAATATTCCTTAGGTTTGAGTTCTGTCCTTTGGTTTCTTGTAGTTTGCAGGCAAAAGAGACTCAAAATTATATAGTCATGATGCAGAGAGGACAACATAGAAGTTTTAAGCTGTGTATGGTGAGGTAGACAGACACTTGAGTAAACCCATTTAGTACAAAATGGTGACCGCGGGGCTGGGTGTCACTCCGTGGCAGAGCGCTTGCCTGACGTGAGCACTGCCCTGGAATCCATCCCAGGACCATCCTCCCTACACGGTCCTCGTGCAGCTTCCCGCTTCCCTCTTCTGCCTCCCCAGGTGCCTCGATGTGAATGGAACCGACCTCACAGAAAGAAGGTAACAATGAGCGGCCGAGGCATCTGTACATCTGTGGCATGGCCTCCCGCCCGCCTTCCGTGACGCCAGCAGTGCGAGCTGTGGGAACATGTTTTTCTTGACCCTAAGTAGGCAAGGATGCTTGACCCCTGGAGCCTGGAAGGTGATTCAGGAAAAACAAAGTGATTAAGACGTTAGCATACACGTTTGCATTTCAGTCGATCTCTTTAGTTATCAGTGTGAGTATCTGGATGTTGGATTTTCATTTTCCTACTCACATATATCCATATGTCTTTGTGGGTGTTGACAGAATCTATGCTCAGAACAGAAAGAACGAACACACTGATATTTTCACATCAGGATTAGGAGTACCATTCAGAAGAAGAAATAATTTAATTATGTCTACGTCCATGAAATAGAACTACAGAAGTCAACTTTTCTCACAGGGATTATGCACTATGTTTATGCTAAAGACTGCACCACAACTGTGACTTTACTATGTCTAATCAGTCATAAATCTTTCTCCTCTCCTTGCATTTGGGTAGTTTGATATTAACTGCTTCCTACCCTACTTTTCAATTCTATACACCACAATTTGGTATCACCGAGTCCAATTCCAGAAATCATACTTTTCCTGTCGGTGGATCTGTGCGATATTCTCTGAGGAAAGTGAATGGTATTTTTTAGAGCTGCCAGATGTCCAGTTCTGAACCAGGCTGTCTGGTATTTGAGCTCTCACACTGTAAACAAACTTGAGAGAGCTCTGCATGCAGCTATGCCAAATATGTCCTGATTCAGTAACCTTGCCTTTTCCATGGCACAAGCTGGGTGGACATGTCTGCCCTCCGGGTCCACGGTGGCATTCTTGCAGGCTAGCCCAGGCTACCAGAGCTGAGTTCTCTGGCACTGGGCCATTCAGGGTAGAGCCTGAATTCAAGTTCTCACTGCCTTCCCAGCAGGGAACAGGCAAAGGGGAAATAGGTTCTCTTTCTAAACTTGGGATTCACTAGAGAATGTTTTCACTTTTCTTGTCCAGCCTGTTTTGTGGTAAAGAATGAGTGATGACTTCATTTTAAAAAATTGGTTTCTGTAAATCAAATCCTCTCCAGAAGTTTAAAGTGTTTCTTTTTAATTTAAAAAATTAGTTTTCTTTTTAGTATTTTATTGTAAACATGAAATGTCTGGCAGTGGCTAGTTAAATTAAATATCCATGTACTTGTTTACCCTGTAATTCTGCTCAGGGCTTTGGTACTAAGGAAATCACACCTAGTTCCTGAGGAGGCAAGGACATGTGTTGTGACTTTCTCGTGAGGTGTGATGTTAGAAGTCTCTGACGTCTGTCTGTGGGAAAGTAAGCTGGTACAGTCCAGAGGGCACATGCTGAGGGGTAATTAGAAGCACACACTGTAATGTGGATGCTATGAAAATCATAGCGCGGAGTGTAAAAAGTGAGGAACAGGATACACAACAGTACCATTTATGTAACCTGCAGTACACCAGTCTAGAATACACGCAGATGTGGACATTTCCAGACACAGTACAATGGCTGCTCGTAGGAGGTGATGGACAGGGGTGACCAATGGAGGTAAAAAGGGGGCACCGGTAGCTATGTACATCTAAAGCAAGAGGCATCTCCACTCAGAGCACTGAAGTCCCATCCATAAGGGGAGAATTTTAACTCTAAGGAACTCACAAAGTTACAGGTGGACATGTCTGGCATCCTGGCCAATTTCTAAGGTAGCAACTTATCTATCTTCTGTCTTCTATCAATTATCTATGATCTTCTATCATCTGTCTATCTATCTACCTAGCTTCTACCTAGTATCTACTTTATCCTCTATCTATAATGGTCCTTCTGTACACATACATACGAATCTACTTCGTTTCTCTTTCCAGTCTTTCTTTTTTGGTCCTTATTTGCTGATAATGGGGAACCACTTTGAAATATGAGAAAATCAGGCCAACTGCACCCCCATTTTGTATTTTCAGCTTCCAGTTTTGTGAATAACACTGTTATTTTCACTGTGTGGAGGTTTTATGACATTTATCTGCACTTTGCACTGAGATCAACACTCGCGAGCCTGGTTTGTCCCTCGCTGACTCCACAGCACTTACTGCTGCTTGCCTTCTCTTTCGCGGTCGACTTGGACAGAGCTGAGTTGGCCTGGAGTTTTCCTGCACGTGACTTATTCCCGCTGCCTGCCTGAGTCACCATAGCATTCTTTCCTTTCCCTTCAAGACAAGTTTCTTCACCCTGAAAAAAAGTTGAAGTGTTGATCAACTGTTGAGAGTTTCTTTTGCTGTCTTGCTTTTCTTGTCGTCTTTTAAGTTTATATATAGTATTTATTGATGGTTCCATCACTTTTATTTCATAACTCTTTTTACTTGAGCTTTGCAGTTTTTCTCAGGCCTGTGCATATCACTGACTCTGTTTTCAACAAATAGCTTTTCCTGTGGCCTGGGCACCGCAGGGACTGGGAGCTCGGATCAGAATCTGAGTAAACTGTGAGATGTCACAGGCCAGCAACGAGAGAAAAATCCTGTGGGGTTTTCCGGAGACTGGTGACAAGATGGCACGGGGATGACCAACCCTGGGAACGTGAAGACAGACTCAGCTGCCAGCAACAACCGGTGCAGCAAGGTTTGGTGTTCATGTTAAGCAAGTAAGAAATGCTTTCTCTTTTCCAGAATCTACCAGAAGCTTCTTTGGATTTATTGGCCAACACAAACCTGTAGGGATGACATTGTAATTGGGTTAGATTATCCAGGGAGGATGTTCAGTTGTGCACCCAACAGGAAACTGCCCGAGACTTTGGAAGAAGGCTTGCTGAAGGAGAGATACCCCCTCCCCAGGATTGCACTAGGGCCTCCTTTGTGTCAGGCACATGTGCTTACGCTGAGCTACATCCTACTCGAAGGAAGACCCCAGACAGCAGGAGGTGGAGTGGGATGGTTTGTTAGCTTTTGGGAAGTATGAGATCTCAGAATGAAGGTTCTGTAAGACTAACCTTGGCAAAATTAGCCAGAGCCCCCATAAATCTCCCCGAAGATTTTGAACACTTAAAATTTTCCTTCATAGTCTTGAAAGCTATACATTTTCTGTCTTTTGATTTTAATAGTTATCCATACACTTTAAACAGTCTTTAGTGTATATTTTTCTAGGAAAAAAAAAAAGGACAGAAACACAAGTTAACTTTAGATATTGCTGGAAAAATACACATTGAAGATCTTAAGCTAAAAATGTTGGTAGGGCTGGTGCAGCAGGCTCTGGGCTCCGGGTTCCAGTCCCAGTACCTCAGAAAATGCATTGGTTGCTACTGCGCTGAGTGACAGGGTGCCCCAACATTGCCTCCTCGGGGATCCCTGTATCGCCCCACGACCCAGCAACTGAAAGTATGATGCCTCTCGCCACAGGGACCGTGTCCGCTTCTGAGACCAGTGTCCACCCACAGGACTGTGACAGTCACATGAGGGTTAATGGCTTTGAATTATTACTCTTGACATTTTACTGTCTTTTTGTTTGTTTCTGCTGTTGTTAATGACGATAGTAGTTAAAAAAATTTTTTTGGTGTGTGTAGAAATGCAGTCCATTTTTGTCTATCCATCTCAGAGCCAGGAACTTTGTGAATATTTGCTGATGCTCTTTGGTCTACATAACTAATCACATTGTCTGTGTATGATGACCACTCTGCTGCCTCTGCTCCATGTGTGTACAAATGGTACACGCATGTGATAGGGTGTACTATTGTCAACAAACATTTATTTTTCCCCAATCCAGGGTCCATGGCTGGGCTGGCATTTGCCATATCCAAACAGAGGCTGCAGACCTGTGTGCCTGGTAGGGCTCAGCCTGTGAAACTCACAAGAGACCTCTAAGTCCCCACGAGCGCCGCCTGCAGTGCGAGCCGCAGAATCCTGAGCCCCGTGGAGCAGGAAGGACCCCAAGCTTCGGCTCAGAGCAAGCCCAGATGAGGCCAGCCAGACGTGTGCAAGAGGAAGGGATTGCCACACCCCATCCACATGTGGAAGCCAGGTTCTACAGCACTGCTGCAGCGAGACCTGACGTGCACTGAACCGAGTTCCCTCTGCCCACGCACAGGCTAGGTTGCCAGGAGGGCAGGGAGTGGTGTGGTGGGGATCCTGGTCTGGCCTCTGTGCTTAAAGAAATACCTCTAAGGTTTTATTGATCACTGAACAGCATTTGCTTTCTATGTCCTGCGGCTACATTTTTCAGGTACAGGATGTCTTCTTTAGTCTTAATTTGAAAGAGGTTTTTTCTTTTTTTAAACATGAAAGGAGCTGAATTTTAGAAAATGTGTTTCCATATTTGTTGATATATTCTATATTTTATAAATATTATGAATTATATGCATACCGTTTCCAATGTTAAAATACTCTTGCATCTTATTATAATGTCATTTTAAAAATGCTACATTTTATTTGATGGTGTTTTATTCAGAAAATTTGTATCTAGGTTTATGTATGATGCTGACTTGTAATTTCCGTTCTTGTATTTTCTTGCCTGGTTTTGCTATCATGATTAAAATAGCTTATTGGACTGAGTTGAAAAAAATTTTCTCTTGCCACATAAAATTAAAAATACCTGTTTTGCTAGCTAACATCATAATGAGTGGGGAAAAACTGAAAGCTTTTCCTCTATGATCTAGGCCAAAACAAAAATGCCTACTTTCACCATTTTAATCAACATAGCATTGGAAGTTCTAGACAGAATAAAAAAGAGAAGAAAGAAAAGGATCTAAATTGGAAAGAAAAAAGTAAAAGTATCTCTAAAGATTCCACCAAAACGATACTAGAATTTTAAATGAATTCAGTAAAGTGGCAGAATACAAAATCAATATACAAAAATCAGTAGCATTCTATATGCCAACAGCAAGCTATCTGAAAAAGAAATCAAGAAAGCAGTAACATTTACAATAGCTACAAAAATACTTAGGAATAACTTTAACCAAGGAAATAAAAGATCTCCAGAATAAAAACTATAAAACTTTAATAAGAGAAATTTAAGTAGGCACAAAGAAATGGAAAGACACCTATGTTCGCGAATTGGAAAAATGAACATTGTTGAAATGCTCATAATATCCAAAACAATCTACAGATTCAATTTAAGACCTATAAAAGTGCCAATCATCCTCTTCAGGAAAAAATTCTAATATTTTTATGCAACCACAAGGATTTCAAATGTACTAAAGCAATCTTAAGCAAAAAGAACAAAACTTGAGGCATCATCTTGTCTTCAAAATAAACCACATAATCTATTGAACCCCAAATAGGCTTTTCCCATGAGCGATTATTTCCTAGAAGATGCCTCTAAAATTAAGAAAAGATAATAATAAACAGGGAACTACTGCAATTTTCAGATATCATGAGTCAATAGTTAACATCAGTTGGTTTCTTCTTAGGAAAAATAAGAACTGATAACTCTATTTTCTCACCTTCCTTCCCTGCCTGTTACCTTCCAGCATTTGTTAGTTATACTGTTTTGTTCTGTCTCAATGCACATTTCATTTTGCAACACAATATCTGATTATTTAAGGTTAATTCCATAATTAAATGGAGTTAGCTCACCACATGTCCTTAGCTATAGTTCTTCCATGCCTGATGCCTTTATTTTAATTCATCTTTTGGGGGTGTGATGGAGGCTGGAATTTTTATTTTTGTAGTGCTGGTTCCCATTTAGTTAATCATGCTGATGACTTGTGCAGGAAATTTAGCAGTTTTACTTTTCTTTAATAGATAAAAAAGCTTTTATTTCTAAAATGTGGCTTAATCACACCCACAATGTGCTAGGCTGGTCTTGGAATGGACCCTGCACCACTGAGCAATCAGAGAAGGCACAGTCAGGGCGCCCAGTCCTGGGCACCAAGGTGTCAGTCCTCTGGCAACTCAGTCTACAGTTTTTCCTCAGCTGCTTTTTGTGATGTCCAGTGGGTCATGCTGTAATGCTCTGTATGACAGGTCTGACCTTGAGGAAGAATGGCAGCCCACATCCTGTGCTTTTATGGGCTTAATGATACGGCCTGGCTCGATGACTTCTAGTGGTGGTGAACTTTTGGAAGGTCCTCTGGTGTTCCATGAGTACCCTGCAGAGGTCTGGATGGTCCTTTCAAATTGCTGATGGTGAGTGAATGGGTATGGAAGCACTGGTACCTGAGGAGCTGCTGCATGGATGCTGTGCTTCGCATTGATAATCACTTTTGGTAAATGTTAGTCTTGCAGGACCTTCAGGGGCTTTAACAAGATGCCGGCGTCTTTTCTGGGCACTGGGGTTCAGGCCTACGCCACCCCACTTGCCCCAGCGAGGCAGCGTCAGGACCACATCCTTTGGCTTACTTGTCCTCATAGCCTCCCTCATCTCTTTCAAGAAATCTCTAATTACATCACCTCCAGCAAAAGCTTCCTTTATCATTTGCTTTAGGTTTCTCTCCTCTTCATCTTCCAATTCCTCTATTGCTATGGGAATGGCCCAAGACTTCACGGAAGGAGATTTTGTAGTTAGGAGGTTCTGGAGGTCAATCATTTGCTCCTTCTTTTTTTTCCCCCCCTTAGGAGTCTAGTTATTTGGGTTTCTCTTCACTCATTCTCATTCTAACAAAGGTCTGGGAAGCTCCTTATTTTGAAAATATTCTTCTTTGCCCAGATCTTCTAGTTCTTCCAGAATCTACACTTTCTCTGGCCTCTGAAGCAACAGATTCTTCTTCTAGGGCACATTCCTCTCTCTGGATCTGAGGAAAGGTCCCTGCTGGTCCCAGTTTCCTGGCATGACAACTTTTTTGTTGAGTTTCTGATTCAACACCCTCAATTTGGATATGTTCTGGCTGCTAGAATCTTTTGTTTCTTGGCTGCCCACTGGCTCATCCTGGTTGATCTCACATCTTTTTCTAAGGAATCACCTTTCCTGAAATTCTTCCAACAGAATTTCTTTCTCTGCTGGTGATCTTTCATCTTCCTCACTTTTAGAAAACTACTGGACAACAGGCTCAGGTAGTTGTTCAGGGCCTCTCTGGATTTAATCTTCTTTTGTATTACTGTTACAATTCCTAAGCATCCAAGGATTTGGCCCATCTGCACACATCTGTGCTTCATTCACTAATCAGGGACAAGCGGGTCCTCCTCTTCAGCACTGCTCTCCTCTTCCTCACTCTCTGAGATTACCTGGAGTTTCTGGGTCAGTTCTTTGTTCTCAGCCAACTGTTCTTGCACAGGTTAGTGAACCTTTTCTTTCTTTATAATTCTTTGAAACTTTTTACTTTTGATTTTCTTCTCTCTTTGTGCCATGGATTCATAGACTGCAAAGCCCGGGCCCTCTGAAGCTCTGCTTGGCGCATCTTAGTCTCTTCCAGGCTCATAGCTTTGAGAGGGGTTTTGTCCATGGCAGCCAGTAAAGGGTCTGTCACTGACTGCTTGTTTATAGGAAGGAAGTTAAAAACTTCTTGCTCCAGAGGGGTTCTTGCCTTCCAGCCCCTGAGGACAAGTTCAGAGGGAACAAAGGCTGACTGTTCCTCCAGGGGAAACACCAACTGCTCAGCCTGCCGATTCTTGAGAATAGTCAGATCCCGTTTGTTCGGAGAGGGCTTATGATGTTTCACTGAATGCCACTTCTGTGGATCTGTTCAATTTCTTTGTTAAGGGGTAATCCACAGTTGTCCTGGAGTTAACTCTCTTCTGCTTTTTCACAGCAGCCAATGATTATGAAGTTCTAAAAGGCTCAAGAAGATCTGAAAGGACCAGCTTTTCTCCTGATCCTTTAGAGCTCACAATGAAATCTGATACCTTCCAAGTAGCCTCAGATGTCTCAGCCAATTTCCACCTGTTCGTTGTTTATTTTTTTTTGGTACGGGGAATCGAACTCAGGGCCTTGCGCTTGTGAGGCAGGCCCTGCCCTACTTCCACCTATTCTTTTCACCAAGAGAACCGACTGCTTTCAGAAGCTGGTGATGCTCTCTCTCCATCTCTGTCCCCCGTCTTCACGGCACTCAAGGGGAAGCTGCCTCTGAGCCCACAGGCTCTTCCTGCTGGCTTCAAGCCATGAGGCCCTCGCAGCCCGGACTGCGTCCGTCCGTCCAGGCAGCCTACAGCCTACATCAGCCGTACGGGCTGGGCGGAAGCTCTGTCCTGATTGAGGAACCAGATTTTTGTTTCATGGACTTCCTCCATTGTTTTTGTTTTAGAGTTTACCGATTTTCACTTTGATCCCGTCTTAGTCCATTTTCCATTCCTTAGCTCACATCTTCACGTGTGGCAGATCAGCCGTCACCAGTCGAAAGGTTCCTGAATGGGGGAAAGGAGGACTGAGAAAATAAGACAAAGAGACAGAGTCAGGAGGGCTCCCAAGACCGAGCTTAAGGAAAAAGAAAGACACAGAGACAGAGTCGGGAGGGCTCCCTGAGACCGAGCAAGCAAGTTTATTTTCACCTCTCTTTTATACACTCAGTGAGTTAGGTCATTAACCATGACCTTTATCCAAAACACCTGCTTCGTTGTTTACCAGTTCTTTGGGAATTCCCCACCCTCATGGGCTTCCTTGTTTCTCGGGCTTACAGAACATTCATCACGTTCCAGGACAGTCTAACTCGGCAAGGACGTGGTTCCTCATAACATAGTCTCCCTGCTCTGTACTATGGAGGGTAAGATTCAACATGGATCCTCTATGGCTAACACCGCTCTCCACAGCTAACACCGCTCTCCACATTCAAGCCCTCGGGTACTGGTGTTGAAGGATAAGCCCAGCCTCCTGGGTCCCAAGAAGTCCAAGTGGGGTGGCGCCGGAGGCTCAAACTGGCGGGACCCACTTTGGACCGCCGCACAGGGGCATCGCCCGGCGCGGGCCGCGACTCCTACTGCGCATGCGTGACGCCGCGGGACCTGTACCGCGCACGCGTGTGCCTGGAAGTCTTTCTTTTGCTTCTTGGTTCATTTTATTCAGCATAGATCCCATCAATACACCGCCGCTAAGATTATGGTTTCTAGTTCTCCAGGCCACTTGCTTCTGCAAATTAGGTTCATAGTCACTTTTATGTCTTTTCCTGAAGCATCTACTTTGAATGTTTCCGGTTTCATTTGTATCCTCAAGAGTTGACGTGAAGCTACTCAGGTATGCTTTCTGTGCATTCTCCTGGTGCTTGAGCAGCACTGTTATTACTTGTGCCGTCGAGGCGGACTGCATTGGAAGAACTGATAACTGACCTTAGAAAGGCAATCAGCACTTCCTTTTGCACTCTCGTTCTCTGACAAGGGACTAGAATCACTCTCTTTTTTATCTTTTTCTTCCTGAATGTCCTCAGTAGATGCTTTCCTCTTCTGGCTTCATCCGTAGACAATGAATTATATCCGCGATCAGACTGGCCACCTGAGAGAGTTGTTTGTGATAAGTGTGCGTGTTTCCTTAAAGCTCTTTTGAACTGTGCTACTCCTAAAACAACATTTCTTACTTTTGTCCAGAGAAAATAGCCACTACGACTTCTTGAAGGCCACGTATTTTCCAAAACAGCCTTATTATAGTGCCTGAAATTCTTGAGAGTCGGTTCATTGTTTTGAAGGTATGCTCACTGGGTGTCTCCTGGAACGCATCACATTTTGCTTAGATACCTGGAAATATTTGTGATACTGCAGTTTTGAACCCAGTTGCAGCGAGATCTTTATAGGCACATTCATTGTCTTTTGGCATTGAATGTTGGTATGGAAAATGCTAAATTCTTTTCCTGAAGTTTTATTTGCTTTTTCTGACTAGAGCACTAAAGTGCTTTTTTTTTTTTTTTCCTTCTTTTTTTTTAAGAGATGGAGTGAGGGTCTCATATGGTACAGGGTGGTCTCAAACTCCTGGTTTCTTGTGATCTTCCTGCCTCAGCCTTCTGAGTCGCTGGGACTTCAGGCACATCACTGTGCCTGGTTTTGAAGATTTATTTCTTTATCCTTCACAGGTAAGCTTAACAGGTATAGGTCTCATTATTATGTGCCTGCTATTAAATTTGTATGGCAGGAAAATTAAAACAAGTACATATTTGTCCATATTATCTGCTCTGTCTCTTTTGTTTGCTACTTCTGACTGGTCCTATGACCAATGACCTTTATGTTGGATCATCTTTGTCTCCATATCAGTTAGCCTCCCATACATATGTGTATATTCATTCACTGGGATGACTTTGAACCTTCCTCTAGGTGTGCAATAACATCTAATTTTCCCACTGCTGGTTCAGGCACACATTTTCTTGATGTCATGATTGTCTGGCTCTAAATGTGCTTCATTAGATCTGAAACACTAAACATTTCTTCAGTCATATTTTCTTCCATATGAAATACCAGGCATAGTGCAGCTCACTCAACTTCATGATCTTATTTTTGCACTATTTTACTTTATTTTGTTGTTCTGGGGATCAAACCCAGGGCCTTTTGCATGCCTTGTACCACTGAGCCACATCCCAAAGCCGCCACTATTTTATTGAAATCATCACTTGATTACTTTGTTTTAGAATGCAATTGTGGAGAGTTTCCTTTTGTTTTCTTTCTGTGTATATTTCTCGTTTAGGCTGGAATTTTTACCTTTTGGTTGATAATGTTTCTTTTTAGAATAAATCTATTTTTCTGTTATATTTTTACGTAGTTTCTCTACCATCTGATTGGTCTGTCCTTTTCTACAGCTAGCATTAGAGTTTCAGTCTGGAGTGTCCGAAGACCCCAGCTTGGTTCTTTTGGAAGATGGTGGCTTTAGATCACTGGGTTGTGCCCTGGGAGGGGACAGGGCGATGCTGGTCTCTTCCTCTCCTTTTACACCCGGGGATGAAGTGAACAGGTTTCCTATTGCGTATTTAGTCCACATTTTTCTTCATTCATCCATTGATGGACTTTAGGTGAACTTTTGTGAGGATACTAGAATTGGGCTGTTTCACAATGCAATTTCGGTTTACTGACTTAGCCAGAGGGGAGCTACCTGTTGATATCATGGGTAAAAATACAGTAACCATGCCTGGTACACAAAGAACTTCAGATTTGTGTTCATAGTCAGAGCATGGTGAAGTTTTCTCGCTGACAGCCACAGAATGATTCCCGTTTGGACTTGAAATCTATTTTGCTTCCATTGAGCAAGTGCTAAAACTAACTCCTGAGATCCCCAGGAGCCCCGAGGCCTCAAATCCTGCTTACTTCTGTGTGCTCCTGCTTCCTTTTCTGCTTTACCTTATATTTAGAGATTGACTGTAAATATTTTTATATCCCACTCAACATTGGTACCCATTTGGAGTGGGAGGGCTTGAGAGATGCAGTGTCTCTGCCTTGTTGACACCAGAGAGCAGATAGAGGTAACAACACAAACTCAGGGCCACAGGATGATGAGACCAGAGCTTGGGAGTGATAGATGCACACTGATATGTTATATTTTAGGCCTATTTATATAGAATATATTTAAAGATAAAGGAGATGTCTACAAAAATGAAGTACATGAAAAAGAGTGGAAAACAGCACCTCATATGGGGTACTGCCATTAAGCCTGGAGGAGAATCAGAATAATATTGAGGAAAAAAATAAAAAAGAATTGTTTTGGAGGAAAAAGGGAAAAACACTTAGCATCCTGGGAATGGTGCATCTGCACTACCAGGGCATGAAGCATCTCGGCGAAATGGAACAAGGATCAGTGAAACCATCCGAGTATTTGCCAAAGGGCCAGATGTTCCTTGTGGAAACATTTACCTACAATAACTGGGCCTTTGGGTGCATTATGCCATTTGCCAGGAAGTGATCCTACTTACGTGTGGTGAATAAATGTCACACCACACCCCTCTTTGCAAAAATACTTTTGTGATTCAGGAACAAAACTTTACAAGGACATTCATAAGCATCACTTAGTTTTTAAAAGCACATGTGTATCTTATTAGGGTTTTTTTAAACTTAAGCTTTGATTTGACTATTGCTTAAAAGTTGGAAATTTTTGTGAGAAAATTAATGGCTAATATTTATAAACATTCTTCAACTTTCCAGAATAAAGTAGTGAGGGAGTCAGAGTGGATGGTTAGACATGTTAAGCATTGTGTTTAATAAATTTGAGGGCTGGGGCGTAGATCAGTGGTAGAATGGGTAGAATGCTTGGCCTTGGGTTCCATTCTCAGCAGAGAAAGACAAGGAGGGAGGGAGGGGGAGAGAGAGAGAGAGAGAAATTTATTTACGTGTTTTTTTAAAAGTCAGGAAGTATATAGACTCTGACCTATACCTGACAGTGAAATGAATCCTCAGGTTCGTTAGCTCACTTTACAGCTGACAGGCGAGGTATAGAGGGACCAGATGTTTTCCTTAGCTATGGAATTAGTCCGTGTATAACATCACCATAGAAACCAAGCTCTTCTGTCTACACACAACCTTACAATCTTTACATGAATTTTTTCCAGTTTTATTCATTATCAATTTATCTGATTCTGTGGATGTTAATTTTTTTGGAGGTGCTGGGAATTGAACTCAGGGTCTCCCACATGCTATACAAGTGCTGTACTGTTGAGCTACACTCCAGCTCTAATTTTAAAGAAATCAGATGTGCCTGCGAGTTCTTTGATTTTTATGTTACTTTCTCTTTATTCATAGCATTTGATGGTGCTGCCCATCCTTCCTTCCTCCCTTCTTCCTGAAGCTTGCTTGCCCCTGGGTTCCATGGAGTCACATCTTCCTAATTCTTGTCCATCTCTGGTCACTCAGTGTAAGTGTTTAAATCTGTGCCTCCTCCTGAGCTGTCTGAGGTACTGCCGTCCCCTGGGCTGTCTGTTATAATCATTTCCATTCCTTAATTATCAATTCTCTGCCAATAGCTCTCAGATTTTCATTCCTAACCCTAGCATTTGCTGTGATATTGCTGCACCACAGTTTGCCAACCCTTCAAACTCTGGGAGGGTGAGGCAGGACTTTTGCCCAGTTCAGGCAACTTAGCAACTTAGTAAGACCTTGTCTCAAAAATAAAAAATAAAAAAAGGCTAGGGATGTAGCTCAGTGTGAAGGCCCCGGGTTCAATCCCCAGCACAACCAGCCAACCAACCAAACACATAAACAAACACCAACTTAGTGTGTTTACAGCTGCTTTCAGTACCCTGGAGGACAAGTTTCTTTTTCTGTCCTCTGGTTTTGATTAATGCTACCCACAGCATGGGTAGAAACCCCTGCATTGTCTTTGATTCTTCCTTCTCCTTTTGGGCAGTAACTGATTTCTTTAGTTACGTCAGATCTATTTGTTAAGTACACCTTGCATCCTATTTTCTTTAAAGAAATCTATATTACTGTCATAGTTTAGGCAATTAATGTATTGGGCCTGATAAAATCACAGTCTACCGTCCCTCTCCTCCCAGTCATTAGTATTTATTGTTGCCAACATCCTTTCTGGAATGCAGCTTGCAACATGCTTTTCCTTGCTCAGAGCCTGTTAAGCTGCCATTGTCCACAGGGGAAGAACAGACACCTTTCCGTGACTTTCCCAGCTGTGTGCTCAGATTCCCAGCTGTAACTGCAATTCCATCTCCATCACACATCCGCTCTGCAGCCTTCTTACACTAGAGCTCATATGCCTTCCTCGATCCATGCATTTTGCACTAAATTTATGAATGCTTATTGGTTTCTTAGCAGTTCAGTGGGTACTGAGTGCAAAGCTTATTCCTTTCCAAATGTCCCAAATCTTCTCTGAACTTTGATAGTTGCAAAACCACAGTGCAGTCTTCCTGTAGTGGAGGATGCAGGCAGGACGTGCAGCAGGGCAGCAGAGGGAGAGGCTTGCAGGCCAGACCGCCGCACAGGAGGCTGGCAGGAGGTGACAGCTCACCCACTGTGAGGATGAGGTGGTGCCAGGCCACACTCAGCTGTGAGCGGAAGGAGCCAGCGCTGGGATGGCACTTGGTGAAGAAACAGCTCTGAGAAGGAAGGCAGTAGGCTCGGCACATGGAGGCAGGAGGTGAGACTTCTACCCAGGATGGGCGCCAGGGAGGACGAGCTGCCAGTCAGTCAGCACGGCTGTCGGCTCGGCCCAGGTAAACTCCGAGCCGGTGTCAGCAGGCTCAAGTGAGGGGAGCAGGGCAGGGGTCACTGCAGCTCAGCGATGCCGTGGGACCCACATCCTGCCTCCAACTTTCATCCCTCACTGTGCGCACTCTGCCTTGTACACTGAACTTCACACGTGTCCGCTGCAGTTACCGGTAATATCTGAGTATCAGTGCTTTGTTTCTCCATCACATTACAGGTTTTTATTCCAGGATGTAAGTTTAGGGAACAGCTTCATGTGGGACATAGCAATGTATCAATCTCAGAAAGGAAAGAAAGAGACCAAGTAGGATCATGGGATGATTCCTCTTTCCTTTGTTCTCTTTTCTTTTTTTTGAGAGAGGGTCTCACTGTGATGCCCAGGCTGCCCTTGAATTCCTGGACTGCAGTGATACTCCTGCCTCAGCCTCCTGAGTGCACCATCCTTCCTGTTTCATTCAAGGGCTCTTAAAGCTCACCTTGGCCTGGGTGCCTGCTTTATCCCATTGCCCAAGGCAGGTCATGTGGTCCTGCCCTAGCAGCTGCATGTAGAAGTTCCTTCCCTCACAAGGACCTTGCAGATCATGTGGCAATGGGTAAGGCTACCTCACCCTCAAGAAGATGGCAGCAAATGATGCAGTAGTGTGATCTTGCACACATTCCAAAATAGCAAAATTATTCCCCAGAATTACCTTTCACAACTAACATCAGGATCAGGATAAGGGGCCCAGGGACTCCTCATCTTTCCACCACAGAGCGAAGATACATTTGCAGTGAAGGATAGGTGTTCCTACAGCCGGACTTGTGCTTGTTAGTAAATCCGCAGACCTTTCTCTAAAAGGTGATCGGAAACACAGCATGGCTTTGATATGTCACACTTCCATTTCTGAGAAAACACAAAAGACCAAAGCAATGTAAATGTTCCATCACCACCATAGTAGGTATGGCCAAAGTCCTTTAAAATCCATTTGTGCCAGTTCCTGAAGCAGGGAGGTTCTGCATCCTTCCAGGGCCTGCTCAGCTGATGGTCCTTTC
Organism: Heterocephalus glaber; assembly: GCF_053883595.1. NCBI lineage: Eukaryota > Metazoa > Chordata > Mammalia > Rodentia > Bathyergidae > Heterocephalus > Heterocephalus glaber. Next base: position 2,014,057 of record NW_028258315.1, read on the forward strand.
TTCCCCACTGTCAGTCATTGTGGGTTTCTCTGGAAAAGTACGCAGTATGGTGATAGTTTCAGCATGAGGTGCTCTTCTCTCAAACGCGGGGTGAGGACCGATTCCCAGTCTGCTGGGCTGGTGCCTGCCAGAGGGTAGAGGCCCCTGTCACTGACTTCACTGAGCTTACTCTTGCTTATCAGTGTGCAATAATGGAACCCACAGGATAGGTCTGGCAGAGATGGGTAGAGTCTCCCTTGGGTAGCGAAGAAGTTCGACAATTATCTGTGTGGTTTTAAAATTGTAGGCTAACAGCAAGCCTCCTCTGGGAGTCTTGTTCTATTGAATATGAAGGCAACAGACTGTCATCTGTTACTTCTGTAAATATTCCGATGCCAGACCAAATCAAGTCCTACTATCACCTTTGTGATGTTCTAAATTGGCCTCAACTCTTAAAACAGATAACTTGAAAACATTTCACAGAACAATATTTGTTTGGCACTTCTCATTGCTATTTTAGGAAATATTCATCCTGTGATTTGGCTTACAGCGTGTGCAGTGTGTGAGGATGGTTCGTGTAAGCATGGGATACAGAGCCATCTCAGAGGGAGAGGTGGGAACGTGTACACAGCCCGTGTTGGGCTATGGATGGCACCGGTCGTGTGCTGTTCTGCCCACGCTGACCTGTAAGGATGGCTACCTGGGGCTCGCTGTGGGGTTGGCATGAGAGCATGCACATGAGCATTGGCAGAGAAGAGTAAAAGGTGCTGGTCTCTCTGACAGGGAAGGGGAGGCTACCCAAAGCCTGAGATGCATAACAAAGGCATAAACAGGAGCTCATGGAAGAATTTCAAAACACTTATTAATGTGATTTGAAGTAAAGTAAATCAAAATGATCATTTATATCAAAATCCTTTCCTCATCCAAATCTATAGCCACCTGGACACAATCTAACAATGAAGCACAGAGAGAATTTTTAGTTTATATTTCTTCAGTTCTCTAGGCTGCTCTGCAGCAGTTTGTGTTCTGCTACTTCTTTATTAACTGAGCCAGAATAATTACATTTTCCCTTCAGGTACTAAGGCCCAGAGTTTTGAGCAAAGCATATTAGTAATATTTTTTAAGAGATTGTTGTGAAGTGCATCCAGGTGGGGAAGATTTTAAATCTTATAACCAAACCCAGGTGTGTGCTTACACAACCAATTTTATTTTATTACAGTGAAAGGAAATAAGAATCACTGAAGTCCAGAGTCGACCGTGAAATCTCTAATTTTTGTCTTCATTTAATTATCACAGCTTTTATGTTGTTTTCTTTGACCCATATACTTTCTAGTTTAAGCCGATGATGAAACTGAGTTTTTGGGGTCTGAAAAAGAGGAGCCTCCTAGATAATTCAGAAGCTTTAGGTTACTTAGGTGTCTGTTGGTCGAGCCAGCAATCCGTTCTCTACCCATCTGTCTTTTTATTTGGGAAGGCGCTGAAGTTCCTCTTAGAGCTCTGACTTCAGACAAAATCTGTCTCTAATTATGACCTGGGTCTCAATTGGAAGAACAAATACCAAGGGCCTTATTAGTGTTATTTCTGACTTTCCTGGTCTTTGGTGTAATCAATGCCTTGGGTGATCCTCACTTCTAATGGGCTTCTCCATGCAAAACGTGAGGCAGATGGGAGCTAGGGGTGGCAGAGCATGTGCTCAACATGCAGGACGCCCTGGGGCCCAAGCCAGCATCTAAATAGATGAATAAATAAATAAGGCAAATCATTCATGTCTATTGTTGATATCTAAATGTGTCATTGAAAGGTTTAACTTGGAATGAAATAATTTCCTCATGTGCTTTATAGGTTAAAATTGTAAAAGCTACTAAAATATAAATGCATATTTATATCTGTGTCAGTGACACACTTCAATAATTAATTATGCTTATATTAGCTATATTAGCAAGACCATTTGGCCCCTTATGTAATATGTAATATGAAAATAGTCATTTTATCCCTGCATCTCCGAGTTGGTTCTGAACCTGAGGCTGTGTTGAAATTTCTGACTGAGGAAAGACTTCTAGGGCAGGTGTATTTGTTGGTTCCCTCAATACCTAAAATCCATGATGTCCTGGAGCTGAGGTCCCTGCGGGACTACTCCTGAGCTGTTATTTCCATTTCCCCCTTTTCTTTATGTAGATTTGTATCATAAAGCAAATTCCCCTTTACCTGAGCTCTCTCAGAGAGGTTTCTACTCCTTGTGTTCACACTTAACACACTGAGCTGCACACCTTTCATTTCAGAGCGACTTCTCACACTGCAAGGGCGCCCTGAGGTTTGATTCCTTGGTTAGGAGAGTTGTGACTTCTGAAAAGGAAATAAAACTAGAAACCTGAAGTAGCTTTGCCAGGGCTGCGTGAAGGGGTCGGGAAACGGAGCCCAGTGGAGGTCAGAGCTGTGTGCGCTGACTCTGTCCCAGTTCACAGCAGCTCACCTATTCCAGGAGCTGGGACAGCAGGTCCTGCTCGGGAGTGGCCGCCCACAGCCCCTGATGACTCCAGCAATGGGTTTCGGCAGGGAATTTTCCGGCATAATACCTTTATTCCTTTCACTTACTTTCAAAATCCTAATAGACTTTGTGTGACAGCATACTTGTAGGAATTAAAAACTTAAACAGGGGCTTGAAAGTTAGCTTCACTGCTGCAGATGCCTTTACTTCAACATGGCTGAGAGCCAGCAAGTTTTAAAATTAAGTGTTATTTATTTATATCAGACCAGACTAAGATTCCTATTTCAAAATATTATAAGATAATGTAGCTGTTACTCCAGCCATTCTGCTCTGTAAAGGGAAAAATGCCAAGAGTTAAGGCGGTGAGTATTTTTCTTGACTGGGTTGTAACTATTGAGGTTTTGGAGAGAGCCAAAAACTTGCACTTTGTTTTTCTTCCTGTGCTTGGAAGCACATGAGAAATAAGATATAGACACGCAGGGGAAGGCGAGTCATCAGCCACGTCACTGCAGGAGAGGCAAGGTGGACGCCGGCCGCGCCCTCTGAGGCAGGAGGGGTGGGCGAGGAAGCGGCTCGCTCCTGGTCTCTGGTCTCTCCCGGGCCGCTCTCTCCTGGGCGAGCGCAGGAGGCCAGCGGCAGAGCTGGCTGTGGCCTTCAGCACAGGCGCCACCTCGGAACCACAGGGCCGTCTGAACCCTTCTGCCGGCCAGGCCCAGGCGACTGGACGGGGCCTTCCGAGGGGAGGCCGGGCTGGGCCCAGGAAGGTGAGCCGGTTAACTCTGGGGCGTCTCCTTTACATCATTTCCTGATCGGGTTCCAAGGCAAAGGCTGTGCGGGCCTGGCCCATTCACTCTCAAGCAGCTGATAATGACAGCGACTCAGCGCACTGCCAGCTTGAGCTAAGTGGTTTGCACCTGGGCAAAGTCTCACTCCTGGCCCCCAAGGCAGGGTTCCGGGAGCTGAGTGTGCAGGGACAGAACTGGGCCCGGACAGACAGGAGCCGCAGAAGGCACCTCTGAGCCCGGGCCTGGCGCTCGCGCTTCCGCTTCCCTCTCGGGCTGTTGGAACAGAGGCGAAGGCGGGAGCCTCTTCTGTGAGCTAGGTCCGTGTGTGGCGGGGAAGCGGAGCAGAGAGAGAGTGGGCAGTCATCTGAGGAAGAGGCTCCCAGAGAACGGCCGACCGAGGGTGAGGGTGAAGGCAGGGCTCTCCGACCTTAGAAGGATGCTCTTCCCTCAGGGACCGGCGACGCTGGGGCACCGAGAAAGTCGCACGTTGGGAGGGCACGGGAGGTAAGACGCAGGTGGCCGAGAGTGGGGACGTAGGTGGCTAAACACCGAGCCGACCCCGCCCGGTATCTGCGCTTGCGTGGACCAAAGTGTTAGCTTTGTGCCGCGGAAAGCTGCTCCAATGGGAGGCGTGATCATGATCCAGTGACGCCGCCCAGCACGCGGCCGTGAATCCACCCCTGGAGGCCTGGTCACACTGCTCCTGGGGAGCACAGTCGGCCCTAGCATTTGTGAGGACACGGATGCCGACATCAGTGGTGTCCAACTTTCTTCTATATGATGGTGTAGTCTTGGCATAGAGTCTGTGTGTTCTCCACAGGCTTTAAATCATCCCTAGGTGACTTATAAGCCCTGATAGAACGTTAGTGCCAGGTAAATACCACAAGGCAGCATCTACTCCTTACCCTTCAGCATGACTGTTGCACTAACAGTGGAGTTATGGTACCGTCTCGTGAAGGGAATAGTGACAGTGTGCATCAGTTTATACAGACACAAGTCCTTTCCCAAATACTTTTGGCCCATAGTTGGTTGAATTCACGGATGTGGAACCCGTAGATCCGAAGCACCAGCTGTAGGTGTTTCTCCAAATTTTCACTGGAAGTATGGGAGCAGGGTAGAGAAAGCACTTGCAAAGTTGAAGTATAACTCATCTTTTATTTTTTTAAACTCCTGTAGTGTTGAAGGAGTTTTCATCTCATCGTTTTTATAATCCTTAACTTTAAGTTGAAAATAAAAACCAACCCACAGGGACCCCAGTAGGGCGTGGGAATGGTTCTCTGACTATGTCTGAAGAGTTGAGAGATAATTAGTACATGCCAAGCAGGGAGGGCACATTCAACCAAAAGACAGAAACCCCACAAGTGGAGCTTCCCAGAGAGCCCGTGTTGTGTTTGTCCTGTCCTCAGCCACACAGCTTGAGAGCAGCAGGTAGGGCCAGAGTGCTCAAGCTGACAGTACTGCTGTGTGTAAACAGCACCGAGTCCTGAGCCTGCTCACCTGGGTACCGGGGGTGAGAGAGACAACATCAAAGATGGGACCAGGCCGCCTGCTGTTTGCGGTACCTGCTGTAGCAAACAGCCATGAGTTTGAATGATGTTAGTAGATCTGAGATTCCTAGAAAACGGAAAACAGGGAAAAGAAAGTTTATGATGAAAGAAGGTATTAAGGTAGAAGTGTAAGTGTTAAGAAGTGTGAGTATTAAGTATAAGTAATGCTCATTTATAATTTAATATAACTTTGGCATCCCCTTGCTTTTAAGTAAAGCTGCAAGTCTTTGTATTTTCTGCAACATCTAAAAATCATCTCTCTGTCCGTATTGAGTTTCCAGGGGGCGTTTGGTTTGTCATGCAGTCAAACCTGCATGACAAACCACAGTTCCAGTTTTCTTTGTTAGTCTATGTTTGCAGTAAATAATAATTACATTCCTTGTGGGGAGCTGGTACATATATGTAACGCATCTTTTCTTTTTTTTGTACCAGGGATCCAACTCGGGACTTTGCGCATGCAAGTCAGGCGCAGTGTCACTGAGCTAAATCTCTGGCTCCAAACACATCTTTATTCCTTTTTTCATCTCTTTCCCTTTCCTTCTCCCCACTTCCTCTATCTCTTCATCTTTAGCCCATATCTCCCTGTTTCCTATTATCTTTTGTTTTACTCTTTCAGAGAAACCATATGATATCTAAGTTGGTGAGACTGATTTATTTCACTTAACATCATGATTTCAAGATGCATCCATTTTCCTACAAATGACTCGAGTTTATCCTTCTTCATAGCTGAGTAGTGCTCCTTTGTGTGTAAATACCACATTTTCTTTATCCACTCATCTGTTCATGGACATATAGGCACTTCCAAGATGTAGCTATTATGAGCTGTGCTGCTATAAACATGGGTGTACACGGATCACTGTCATAGGATGTCTTTAGCCCTTTCAGGAAGAGACCTAGAAGGGGAATAAGTGCTCGAGATGTATTTGTGAGAACTAAACAAATAGGGTCTGCTCTCAGCAATAGGAGAATGCTATCTTTTATTTATATTGATTTGTATTGCCTTAAAGAGAAAAGAATTACGTCACATAAATTACATTATAAATATAATGACCAGAAAAACACGCAGTGACTCCTTGCATGGGGTCACACGTCTGACAAGGCCAGGTGGACAGCGCCGTATGTTTGATCAGGTAAAGTGTGATATTTTAATCATTCCTTCCTCACCATTTCTCACATCCTATGGCTACAGCAAGTGGGAACAGTGGCGCAGGGCCGTAGCTGCCGTTGGAAGCTGATTTCTCCAGTGTGTGGGAAGTGCAGTGTTTGGTTCTCCTCAATTTTCATCGTTCTTTTCATTCTTTCACCAAACTCTCTTTTCCGTGCCTAGGATTTCTGTTTGTAGAAAGCGGTGCCCCTAGGAAGATGTGGCAGGAATGTGTTCTGTGGGCTGTAACAGCGGTTCCTCCCGATAACCAGGCTTCCCCAGGAATGCTGCCTCAGTTTTTCCTCAGAAATGTCTCCGTCTCATGTCTGTCTGTCTGCCTATCTGTCTATCATCTATTTATCTGTTCGGAAACCTCTGGCTGCACTGGGGGATTTTCCTTGCTAACACATTGCAGCCTGCCTTCCTTCCTTCCTTCCTTCCTTCCTTCCTTCCTTCCTTCCAGAAGTGGAAAGAATGCTCGTTATGCCACCTGTGTCCTGGTGCTCGGGCAGCGCTTTTCAAGTTGCTGTGTGTGTTACTTCTATGCTGCCCCTAAGTTTCAGGCTGCAAGAGGCCTTTGGTTCTGCAATCCAGATGTCTGTGAGCCTGGTAGGCTCTAGTGACCAGGAAGACCCTGTGAATAAAGCTGGTCACTGCTCTGGGTTCCACCCGGAGTCCACTCACACGGAGCAGGAGGGGCCCTGAGGGGTTTGCAGGGGTCTGGGCGTTAAGGGAAGCACTAGCAACCATCGCCCGGGTCTCGCCCTCTCTTTCCTCCTGCCCAGTCCTGCTAATCGGGCCGCTCACCACTCCCATCTCTCAGGGCTCTGAACACTTATTTCTCTCTCTGTTATGTAAGGAACTTCTCCAGGTGAGCGGTTGTTACAAAACATGTGTGAAAACATGCACACATGCACAAGCAAACAACATACGAAAGAACAGAATGGAGAGGAATTTTGATAAACTTTTTTCTACTGTTACCTTCATGAGATTATTCAGTGTGGTATGTTAAATATTTACCACTTTAAAAGCTCCTGTTTATCAAAGATCTGAAGAAAATGCTTTAAATATCAAGGAGGGCCCCGAAAGACTGCCTGATAGAATAGACAAGAAGGTATGGGCTCCACAGTCCTGCCTCAGGGAGCATGAGCCACTAGCACCTTCCGCAGCTCTGCAGGGAGGGTGTCCGGAGGCTTGTGAGGGCTCACCAGGTGGGAGTGTTGGAGTCCACCATTGAGTGCAAAAGGGAAAAGGGAATACAGGAAACACCACTTGTGGGCCCCAGAGACTTTTTCCTCGTGGGTCCAAACCCAGTTTCTGTGTTGCTGGATTCTGGCTACTGAAGACAACAGCAGCAGCCTTTCCTGAGTCTCCCAAGCTTTCCCTCAAATTCAACACAGAGCAGCAACAATAAAAAATAGACCACTTAAAAGCTGTGCCTTTGGCATACATTGAAGACAAAGCCCAAATCTGAAAACAATCTAAGGGAAGAAAAAGCAAAACCAAACAAGCGAAACCCTGGCCCATTCAGCAGGATGGGAACTTTACCTTGCCTCAAGAGGGCTCAGGTGTGGCCCAGTGGGTTTGATCCCAGGGCCTGGGGTGAGGGTGTGGAGGAAAGATTGTGCTGGAGGTTCTCAACATGCAGGCCTGAGGGGAAAAAGCGGGTCAGGAAGGGGAGGTTGTGTTCCTCAAGTTAAGTCTTACGGGGATGATTCAGGGTCCTACAAGAATGAAGAGGACCAAGATATTGGAGCCTGCGTGAGACTTTCTCCCTTATTAAAAATCAGCAAAAGAAATGGGACTTTGTTTTGATGGCAGAAAAAAATTCGATCGTAGGCAGAATCCTGTTAGTTGTCCTGTATCAAATAAGTCAGTGGAAAAAATGGAATACATTATTAGGGTTATTATATATAAAAATCAAAAAATTATTTTGGACACATCCCAAATGCTGAAAATTTTCCCACCCAAAAAACACATATGATAAAAGAAAACTGTAAGACAACACCCCTGTCTGAATTAAATATATTCAAAAAAGATAAGAAAGTATGCAAAATTGCTTTGGGACAGCAATGAAAAGAATATATGAATAGAAATAGACAAAAGAACAGGAAGATGTAAAAAGAAAGTTGATTGAACTCAGGAAACTGGTGAAGAAAAAGTAAAATTATCCCACCAATGAATAATAAATTATAGTAGATACAAAGGACTGCAGACTTACATGAAAATTGAATGAGGAACATTGAAGAAAGGCAGAAAACCAACCAAGAGAATAATACTGAGATTAAAAACTTAATCAGAAGAAAGTAGAAGCAGAAGCGAGAGGAAGAAGAAATAACACTCATAGCAAGCAAAGTGACAGGGGAGGCAAGGACACAGAGCGAGGGGTGCATGACAGCGGGAGGCATTAGTGTCCTGCTCTCCCTGACAGATGTCAAGGGGAGGGCAATAGGACATTCTGCACATGCAGTGGGGAAGACAGATGCTGAGAGCAAGTCACCCAGCAGCCACCTTCCCACACTTCTGGTGACGTCCTCGCAAGAGCCAATCAGATATTAGATACCTGTAACTCTTGGTTAGATGCTGAGAAGGGAAATGGCTGGGTCAAATGGAATTTCTATTTTTAGGATTTTGAGGAAACCACACGGATTTCCACAGTGGTTGCACCACTTTACATCCCAAGCAACAGTGCAGAAGGATTCCCTCTCCCCACATCCTCACCAGCATTTGTTATTATTTGACTTTTTGGTGATAGCTATTCTTTTGGGGAGTAAGTCTATTCATTTTGATGTTTATAGCAACACAATTTATAACAGCTAGATCTTGGAAACAGCCTATATGTCATCAGCAGATGAATGGATAAGGAAAATAGGATGTTTATACACAAGGGAGTACTACTATGCCTTAAGGAAAGATAAACTTGAGGCATTTGCATTTGCTGGTAAATGGATGCTACTTGAAGACAGTGTTAAGTGAAAGCAGACACACAAGCTTCTCTTACAGGAGGAACTCAAAGTGTGTATATGCAAATGAGCAGCAACAGGGAAGACAGATACATAGGAAGTGGGGAGGGGTTTGGATGGCTCCCCAAAGTGTCTATTTCATTATTTCAAAAAATTTTTAATACATATGCTACTTTGCTTCATTTATACTACTAGTTTCTCTTAGTTTCTGTAGTTTTGTGCTAATACTAGTTTGTTTCTTTGTAAGAATCTTTTTCATTGATGTCTTGTACCCTGAGTAACTACTCTGAAAATAACAATGCACAGTATATTAATTTAACTATTTTATTCTCTTGCTATTTTATTATGAAATTTTGTTTTATTTTTTCCTAAAACTTTGGTCATATATTAGATCTCAAATAGAACACCAAGAGGTAGCCTTTTCTCCTCCCTCCCTCCTCCTACTCTGTCCCTCCCTGTCTCTCTCCCTCCCTGCCTTCCCTCTCCCTCTCCCCTCCTGTCTCTCCACACAGTGAAGAGTACAAGCCCTAAGCAAAGCCACACTACCACACCCTACCTGTTCTGAGCAGTTGTCAGGGTACAGATGAGTGACGCCAGCCAGATGTCAGAGCCCTTGTTTCTCACGGGATTCCAGAAAGACTAAGCACTACAGTTCCCATTATTTTACAAAGAATTAGCTTTAAATTATCTCACTAGTCTTCAAGACGGTATTTTTCTTGGGATATACATGGGATTTCCTCTGATTCCCACCTCCTCTGTGCCTCTGGGGCTGCCTTGCTGAGAGACGTGTGTCCAGGTGTCTGAGTGAGACTTTCTCAGAGGGCTGAGCTTTGTCCTCCCCGGGTAAAGCGGGGTGAGTGAGCTCTGTTTAGTAATCACCTCGAGCTTCAGGAGTAAGGTTTCCTGTGCGGGTTCTGCAGGGATGCTGTGCATGTGAGGAAAGTTCCACGGGTGATTCTTGCCTAATTCTAGGTGTACAGTTGCCTCTGGTTGTACATGTTACTAAATTTACAAAATCTTTCATCCATGACCAAAGTCCCCGGATGACTCTTGCTCGGAGGAAAACCTGTGATGGGTAACCATTTGAATGTGAGCCTCACCGCTAAGGAAGCCTTCAAAAGAAAGGACTGTTTCGTAGTTGGCCCTTTTTTCTTCTGGGGGCACAGAGCTTGGCCTGGTGTGTGCCAGGCCAAGCTCCACCACTGAGCCGCATGGCCACATCTGTCGCTTTGATCGGAGTGCGGGCAGCCTAGGGTTTGGGGGCTGCCACACACCAAAGCTCTACAGTCGTCCCCCCCCCCATCTACGGTCTTGCTCTGTGTGGTGTAAGCTACCTGTGGTCGGTCAACTCTGGTATGAAAACGTCACATTGGAAATTAGGGAGAGGGAGACAGACAGGTCTTTAGTCATATTCACATAATTTCATTTTGGCTTATTTTTTAATAGTTCAGTTTTATTATTGAGTACTGCTCATTTCTTGCGGTGCCTAATTCACAAATTAAATGTTATCATAGGTATACATGTGTAGGAAAATACAAAGTATATATACAGTTTGGTGTGGGATTACTCAGGACAATGCTGGGAATATCTTCTGACCACTGTGGGAGATAACTGTGTTTACCACCAACTTAGCCATCACTAAATAAAACTGCCATTAAATGACATCACAAATGCAGATAAAATCCACCAAAAGATATGGAGAGTACAGATAAACAGATAAAGGCAAAGCAATTTAGGGATAGATGTGCGTAGAAAATTTACTAGACAGAAAAAGTGAGTCTAGACTTCATGGGAATATTGAAAAGGAGGAGAGGGGAAGGAAAACAAAGCCTTGTGGAAAAGAAGAGAGAGAGATCCATAAGGGCAGCACCAAGGTGCCCAGGGCATAGCTGACCCCTCAGCCCATGAGGCCACTGGACAGAGCTGAGACAGTCCCAGAATGCTCCTCTCTGAGGTTCTGTTCACTATGCCAAGAGAGCTGAGCTCAGTAATTATTTAAGTGGTTTATATGTCCTAAACAGCGGCTTTTCTACCTTCTTCTTTAAATGTCAAGCTTGGCCACAGCAGCTTCCTTTCAAAGGTCCCTTGGAGTTAGGTGGGTCAGGAAAAAAAGCCATTCTCCTTTGAGCTGATTTCGAGACTATTCTGGGACATTCCTGAGCCTTCAGTTCTGTCCCGGTTTCCCCAGTAGGGAATGGCAGACGAGGGCGGCCTGAGCTACCCTGAGCTCTGACTCACTTGGCTTGCTCTGCAAATACTAAACTGGCTCGCGGATCCTTTCTGTACCCAACACCCCCACCAGCTTCTTGTATGCTCCTTCAAGGATCAGTTGTTAAAAACACACAGGCCTTCTTTCTTGGATGTTTTCTGTGACACGAAAGAGTTTTACGGCTCTGAGACGTTGCTGGCTCTGTCTGTACCGACTGGGAAGGAGGTGGACAGAAACCACTTGAAGACGTGATCTCATTTCAGTACACACTGATGAAACGGGTTGGCCGGCCTGGGGCCAGGTTGTCGCCTCGAGACTTAGCCCCTTGAGATGCATTCGTGGGTCTGTGCCGTAGGGAATTCTGTGTTCTTCCCCAGCACTCCAGAGATCGCTCACAGTGTTGTTAGTTCTCGTCACCTCCTCCAGCGCTGTCTCTGCCCTTCCCGGGCCCTCCATTCCTCTCCAGGCCTCTACTTTGTCGGCTGATTTATGCCTGGCACTCTGACAGGCCCTGGGGAGACAAAGTCAGAGAGGACAGCAAAGTCCTTGTCTTTAAGGAAGAGCAGAAATATAGAGGTGGGTGGCTTAACTCCGGGTAATGCGGGCTGCGGGGGACCGGTGGGGAGAGCTTCCTGCAGGAGGGGACACAGCGTTGCGTGTGGAAGGAAAAGGCAGGGCATTTCCGGCCCAGAGAACAGCACGGAAGTGGTCACGACTGGAGTAGGAAAGAAGAGGAGAAGCAGGACCTGAGTGGGTCCCAGCGTCTCCGGGAACGCAGCGGGCCGCGCCCGCCCACCATTGCTGGGATGTGGGGCCCGGTTGCGAGGCGGCGGCACAGGTGGCTTAGACACAAGAAAGTGTTTCAGGGCCTCTGCTCCGGGCCTTGTTCCCTTGCCGGCCTCCACCTGTAAGAACTGGGGTCAGAACAGCCTGGCTTCCGGTCTCAGCTGCTCCCTGGTCTGCTCAGCTCCAGTGCAGAGATTAGAACTGCTGGTGTCACCGCGGTAATGAAGGAAGGGAAGCCCTTCCCATGTGGTCAGCATCAGTGAGTCTGACCCACAGTGGCATTTTAATGCACCTTTGTTGGCATCAATATTCACTCCTTGATTAGCCGATGAGAATTATAATGAAAAAGAAGCTTCTTTTGGGTCCTTTAGCACACTTTGTTTCAAAAACTCCCCACTTACAGACTCCTTGGGATGCTGTTAGGAACAGCTTAGTGGAGCTCTCTCCTGGGAACTCTGATGCCTCAGGCCAGCCAGGCCAGACACTGCGTCTTGCTAACCAGAACCTCAGGCAATCTGACTGCTGGGTAGAGGTACTGGGTGAGTTTAATCCTTACTAGATACTAAAAGGTGAAGGCTTCCATCTGGATGACACAGGTATCCATGGCGATGATGGCGATGACACAAAGTTGATGGACTAAGGAACTAAATTTGAAGGGAATTAACTTATGCAACAGCATGTGCTAATTAATGAAATAATCTATCCTCAAATCCAGGGCTCCCGGGTCCTGTTTCATGGTGGACTAAATGACAGACATTAAAAGTATAAGTTCTGATTCTGGTTTATGGTAGGGCTTGGAAAGTTAATGTTTTTTATTGAACTTGAAATTTTTCCTTTTAGATTGCATGGCATCATATATCCATAGCTTTAAACGTAGGGTTACATAAAAATACTTTAAGCAAATCAAACAATTAAGTTGAATCTGTTGGAATTTGAATTTCTGGATTCTCAGATAGCTGATACACTTAAAAAATAGTGTCTTGGGCGGGGGATTTAGCTCAGTGGTTCCACTGCCTGCCTCAAAAGCGCAAGGATCTGAGTTTGATACCCGGTACCAAAAAAAAAGTTTTCTTTTCAAAAAAGGCTCTCTATTGATTAAAAAGTTAGAGGAGTTAAGCTGTATTAAATGCATTTGTCTCTTTTCAAAATAAAGCACACCAAAAATAAATATGTGAAACAAAGCACAAAATTATAATAGAAAATTATTTATGCCATTCACAGTAGTTCCTATCACTATTTCCTACAAATTAGCTCTTTCTGATGTTGGCTAAGTAATATTAATTAATTTACTTCACCTTAATTGTTATAATTTTATCAAAATCACATTGAAAGCTGCCTTTAAATTACCTGCTAGAAAACTGTCTGCTTATCATATTGGAAGCATAAGAATTTTGAAAGTGGATATACTTTTTCCAAGACCTTCTATGTAGTAACAAATCACTCAGTGTGGAGTCTGCAAGACTCCTACTTAGCAGTTGATGCTATCTATTTAGATATATTAAAATGACTGTTAGAGTAAAAGAGTGATTCTTCAATATATCTTACATTTCATTCTATGGTGTACTGTCATCCATTCAATATATTAGACAGTTGGCACCCTGTGTCTGTAGCTTCTAACTGTAGGTAAAAAATATTTGGAAAAGAAATTCCTGAAATTCCAAAAAGCAAACTTGAGGTTACCATGTGCTGAATGGAATTGAAGTAATGTGTAAGCGTCGAATCTATGGAAGATTCTAAGCATACAGGAGGGTATGGGAGGTTATATGCGAATACTGTGTCATTTTATAAAGGGGCATGAATGTCAATGAATTCTATTAGCTGAAGGAATTCTGGGACCAGTGTCTCCATGGATACCAAGGAATGCATGTATTTGTTTCTGTCTGATTAGTTCTCCATAGTACAGTTTTACAGTATAGTAAAAGAGATTGCCTTCCATGCGTGCATGTAGTTCTACCATGTGCAAAGCAACTTTGGATTTTCTAGATTAACTAGGAAAGATATGTACTATGTATGGAAGTGAAATGCATTTTTTCATTTATTCATTCAGTAAGCAGTTATTTCCTGGGTTCCAGGCTAGGTCACTGTAACAATGGGATGACCAAGTCACTAACTTTACCTTGTTTCCCAAATGCTATGGGGGAAGGCAACAAGACATCCACCGGTCACTGCCCTGTGGAGAAACTGGTATTGTGCATATGTTCAAGACGTACTCAGATCGGAGAGGAAAATGACGGGCTCAGCTTGGAAGGGTTGCTGCTGGAGGTTGGATCGAGGGGAAAAGTAAGGCTCCAGACCTGAGGACCCAGCCCTCTCCCTGCTCATGTGACATAGCTTTCTGATATTTCTTTTGATAATCATTGTTTTTACTGAGTAGTCCCAATTTTTGTTTTTCCTTGAGTAAGCTTCTGTTTGTGTTATGGTGGCATGTTGGTTTTGTAATAGTTAAGAAGCCCCTGGGTTATTGTAACATCATGTCTAATTCTAGGTATTGGCAAAATTATAATTACATAGCCTAATTAATTCCTCTGAGAGTCACTCCTGAGAATTGGAGATTCCCACTTACCCTTGAACTTTCAAAGCCAGAGCTCTAATTTTCAATACCCCCCCATTTTTAATATGTTGTCAATGTAGACTAACTCTGGTAATTTTGGACTCTTCCGTGAATTTATTTTAGCACTATCAAATATGAATTCTGGATCACTGATAATACTCACTAACAGTGTTCCAAAGGACAGAATTTTAGTCCAACAGTTCTTCTGGTATTCAGTTCAGTACTGAAAAACTCATTAAAGCCCTGCATATAGAACGGGCAAATTCTAGTCTGTCCCTCTTAGCACCATGCTGTAGGCACGCAGTGTTCCTCCCAAGTACTAACCAGGCCCGACCTTGCTTATCTTCCGAGACGAGGTGTGTTCAGGGTGGTATGGCCTTAGACACAGTCTTCCCCTTCACCTGGAGAGATGGAGCCCCAGATAGTTGTGGCTGTGACCCAACTTCTTTGCCGATTGCTGGGGACACAGCTTATACAAGGGGAGTACAGTAAAAATCCCCTTCCGGTTGTCCTGCCCACAGCTCTGCATGCAAGGGGTCGGGGCTTCCATTCACCAACACATGTTGAATCATAGGGTAAGCCCCTCAACTCATTTCTTTAGCTGCCACTGACCTCTAAACCATGCAGGAAATCCCTTTGTAAGCAAATTCCCACCCCCAGTCCCCTGGCTGTTTAGTCTATATCGGGTTAAGTTTGGGCTCGCTTACCCTTTGATTGGCAAGCCTAGTTCTAGAAACAACACATGCACATAGCAACTCTCCCTGAAGGTCCCCGCCCTCCATCCTCCCCATCTGAAAACTTGTGTAGCTTTATTTGGACTGAAACTTGATGAGAGCTTCACTAGACAGGAAATGGACCCCTCCTCCCCAAAATGCCACCAACAGGAGGACATAGTTTCTCACAGAAAGCTTTAGGGACCTGAGCTACTCCTTGGCTTGGGAATTTTGACTCTCATCAAAGAAGGAAATAGCTCAACGCTGTTTATTTTCACAGAAAGTAAAATTAATTGTTTGATTAAAAACTACAGCTCAGATGGCACATGAAGTGGGTAAGATGGGCAGAAAGATTAAGCAACCCATTACTCTGATGTATAAGAAATAAACAACTAAAAGAAGAAGACTGGAAGATGGGGAAAGTTAAGAAAGGTAAAATTCACTTTTATAAAAGTAGGAGAGAAGTTGCGGGTGTAGCTTAGTGATCGATCACTTGCCCAGCATGAGCAAGGCTCTGGGTTCAAGCTCTAACACCAGTTTTTAAAAAGAAGAAAAAGAATAGTTAAAATAGATGCATTGGACTTCATCAAAATTATGAACTTTTTTTTTGTTTGCCAAACACCATCAAGTAAGTGAATGGGCACCCCCAAAATGGGCCAAAAATTCCAATAAGGGTGTGTATGGACAATCCATAAAGATGTCCTAAGACTCAGCTCAAAAAGACAGCAAATAATTCAGTTCAGAATGTTTAAAGGATCCAAATAGTAGTCCAAGAACAGCATACAGATGGCCAATATGCTTATGAAAAGATCCTCAACATCACCAGCCATCAGGGAAATGCAGGACAAATCCATGATGAGATAGCACTCCCGCTCCCTAGGACTGCTACAGTCAGATAGCCCAACAATGACTATCAGTGCTGATGAGAAACTGAGCCCTTGATATGCTTCGGGTAGGACTGTAAAATGGTCCCTCTGCTTAGAAAAAATTCAATACGAAGTTACCATATGACTCAGCAATTCAGGCAGCTGCCTGAAAGATGTGAAAACACATGTGTATGCAAACATTTGTACAGGAATGTCCATAGCAATATTATTGATAATTGCTAATAAGCGAGGCAACCCAAATGTCCACCAACCAATGATGGATAAATAAAGTGTGATTCACTCACATGATGGAATATCATTCAGCCAGAAAGAGGAGTAAAGTAGGAATACACACCGTGGCATGAAGGAGACTGGGATATTTATGCTAAATGACAGAAGCCAGTCACTAAAGGCTGCACGTTGTGTGATTCCAGGTGTACGAATTTCCCAAAAGAGGCAAGACCATAAAGCTAGAGAGCAGGTGAGCGGCCTCTGAGTGATCTGGAGAGGGGTAAATGGGGGTAGCTGTTAATGGGAAAAGATGTTGTGGAGTTACTGATGAAGGATGTACACCCTTGTGGATATACTCAAAGTTTCCAAAACTGTACACTATAGGAGTGAAATTTGTGATACGTGGGTTGTATCACAATTTTAAAAGAGGAGGATGTGAAAAAATAATTTTAAAGTACAGTCGCAACCCACAGGCCAGAAGACATGCATCTGCACAAACATATCCAACAGTGGATTGTTCTCCAAAATAAACAAATGACTTGAAATTTAACAAAAACAAACAATTCAATTGAAAAACAGCAAGAACTCGGAACAGATATATCACCAGACAGATATACAGATGGCAAATAAATGTAGGAAAAAGTGTTCCTTCTCATGCCGTTAAAGAATTGCAAATTCAAACAATAATGAGGTGGCCTGAGTCCCCATCCACGCTGGTGAGAGTTCCAGTGAGGAATGTCCTTGCCAGCTGGCGCAGTCTCCTGGTGCGGCCACAGCGAAGTGCCACCAGCAGGGACTCACACAGGGGAAACTGAGGTTCTTGGAGTTCTAGAGGCTGAAAGTCCAAGGTCAAAGTGCCTGTGGAGCTCCCCGGAGAGACTGCTCTCCTCCTCTGGAGGACCTCCCTTGTCTCTCCACTGCCCTTGGGTAGGCTGGGGAGGTCTCTGGTGACTGTTCCTCATCTTCCCTACCGGTGCCTTTACCATCATCTACTTAACCCAGTTACCTCTCCAAAGGCTCTGTCTGCAAATACAGTCACATCGGAGTGGGGCTATAACACATGAAGTAGGCGGGGCATAATCCACTACGTAACTATGTGTGATCCAGCAGTGATGCTCCTTGTTATGCAAATGTGCTGAGAATTTGTGCATATAGATGTTGACAACAGATTTGTTTACAGGTGCCAATCCTTAGAAGCCAGAAAGGTGTCCTTCAGTAGGTGAGAGGAGTGGTAAAGATGGTACATTTCTGAAGACAGTGGTTTGAATATTTCTGTTATTAGACAACTGTCTGATTAAACAACCCAGTATGTGACATTAGCTCTTTTCACTTAGCATTATGTGATTAAGAAGCAAGACAAAATTTGAACTCTTGGTGCAGAGAACACACATGTAAATGTAATATGGGCCAGAGTGCAAGACACACAGGACTTTTTTTTTAAAAGGTTAAGCGCCTGTTTGTAGTTCAGGCTCCATTCCTTCAAGCTTCCGAGTGTGCACTGTCTGTCCACACCGAGAGGATTTCCCAGGAGAATTGTGTCTCACCTCACGGCTCTGTGTCTGGCTCAGGCCTGGAGTTCTTAGAGTTCCTGGGAGAAAGCAATTGTGGCTGTGCAGCTCGGGATACCTGTCCAGCTCTGTTTGCTTCAAAACCTCTATTTCAGCCTTCCTGTTCGACACCTCTGGTCTAGTCCTGGCGTTGGAGTCCTTTAGTCTTGAATTTCTGCAGGGAGAGAGGCACACACTCACTGCGAGTAGAGTTGGCTTTGTACCTCCACAGCTTTGCATCCACCAGTTGAGCCAGCCATGCACCAATGACGGCTCCTCGTTGTTGGTGTGTGCTGTGTAGTGAGACTCTGATGGTCTCCTCTGGAGTGCGCATGCCGACTGTTTTTCCTGTGACCACTGCTGAACAATATGTGATGATTCGTGCTTACAAAGCATCTCTGTTGGGTATTATAAGCCAGTTTATGGGAGAATGTCCATAAGTCTGTTCAAATAGAAGGGTTTTCATATCTGCAGGAAATCATGGAACCAGCTGACTGTACTGGAAACCTCACGAGCTCTGAGACTCTCCAAGGATTTGAATAACTATCATCCTACATTTCTTGCTTGGGTACAGATATTAGTGTGGTGAATAAAGAAGGGCCCGCTTCAATGTTGCTTTCATTGTCCTAATCATTACTGAGAACACCATCTGTTGAGTTCAGAAAATTGCTTGGAGTAAAAGGGCTTAGAAAGTTCTAGAATGGTGTATTTCGTGCAGTACAGCATTACATGCATGATTGATATTTTAGGTGATATTATAATTAGGTTTATTTCAGTAGCAAAATATAGAAAAAGGTGGCCAAGAATAGATTTTGCTGAGAGAGAGATAGGAGTATGCATGCATAAACAATCGAGAGAAGAGGAAGTGGTGCTAGTTTTAAGATGGATGTTACAGAGTATCTCAAAACTGTCCTAGGGCCTGGGATTTAGCTCAGTGGCACCACATCTGCCTTGCAAACGCAAGGTCCTGAGTTCCATCCCTGGTACCAAGACAACAACAACAACAACAACAACAACAACCAAAAACTGTCCTCTTGCTTACTGTCTTCCTCAGGTGAGTCCCCTCTCAGGTTGTGTATGATTGACAGCAGCCGTGAGCCTCAAAGCTTTGCCCCAAGGATCTCGGAGGAGGGACAGGCGTCTTCACAGATGCTCTCGTTACCTAAATCGGCCTCAATAAATGAATCGAGTGCATGTGTCATTTTAGCCAGGGGCTGCTTAAAGCTAATTCGGGCCCACTCATGACAAAGGGCTGAGACAGGATAAGGAGAGCTGCTGATTGGAAGAAGAAGGTGGCAGGAGATGCTACTGCATGTCCATGACCTGTGGCCAAGCCACCTTGTCCCCCTGGGCAGTCTCAAGATTCCAATGTGGTTCTATATGTGATTTCCCAAAGGTGTGAATGGACAGACGTCACCAGCATTCTGGTGGAGGTATATCCTTCTAATATGGGCAAGGCAACTGTGCCTCTCAGAAGGCCAAAATGAACTGGTTGGACAGATAAGATATGAAATAATGAGCAAAAGAAAGCTTCATTGACAGTAACGTTAGGGAACAGTATGATACTGTGATAAGTTGCCTGGAACCACTAGGGAGTGGACATTAATTCGTGTATTAGTTATCTAAGTATGACTTTTCTAATAATTAGTTAATTGGGGTCTTAAATCTAGCAATTAAAGGTGATAACCACTCCTCATCTACCAATTCTCATCTCTCATGAGGTTGTGGCCAAGCCGAGGCAGGGCTACGTGCACATGTGCTCTGCTGGGCTTCTGGGTTTGGCTGTGCTGCTGGATGTGTGGCTGCAGGTTCTGGTTCCTCTCCTGGGGCCTCTCCAGTCTTCCAGGGATGTCCCCTCAGAGAGTCGGCTGGTTGCCCTCAAAGGGAACAATGTGGGGCTGGGGAGAGAAAGGGAGTAGGCAGAAGCCACAGAGCTCTTCTACACGTCACTGCAGAAGGCACCCAGCCGCTCTTGCTGGTCCGCACCTCAGTGTAACATAGGGGGACCTGCAGCAGAGTGGGAATGGCAAGGCTCAGCATCACAGGGCCCTCGGGGACAGCCTGCAAGACGAAGACCTTTGATAACTGTTCCCCATTTATCCATCCACCCACTAATCACGGGTGACAGTGCCATTGTCACATGGCCCTCGTGTCAGGAAAGTTGGGTGAAGCGATCCCTGTGGTTCCTTCTAACTTGGAGATCAAGGCTCTGCAGCATGATGTGTGGACCTCAGAGGACACCAGGATGGCTACGCCAGGGACTCGAGGCCCAGACTGTGGGAGCTGAGAGGCCATTGGCTGGCAGCACATATACTAAGACGGGAATGATACAGTGAAGATAGTACAGCACCTGTGCAGGGGACAAGCACAGCGTGAAGCATTCCACATACCAGGAAAAAAAGGAGCGAGGAACACAAAGCCAGCGGGGAGTGGCAGCTGGGAGACTCAGTAACGTCTCCAGATGCGAAGCTGAGGTTGACATTGCAAGGGCACAGGCAGCACATCTGCTGATGGCCGAATCCCCGAGGTAGGGGATGCAGGCCTTCATTGTAGGGTGGGCGACACTAACCTCATGAGGCGAGGCCTGTCAGGACATTTCTTCAACATGCCCGGCACCTCTTAGCACATTTGGGAAGGTGTGTGGGGCCCATGTACTCCTAAGCAAAGTAAATTAGCTGGTCGGTACTGACACGGGACAAGTTTACCCCATGTAGAATTGCTTCCATGCCTATACCTGTGCATGGTGCTGGTTTTTATAGGGTCACACCTTTGCTGAAAGTCTTCTCCAGGAAGTAAGTCAAAGGGATTGAAAGAACCTCAGTCAAGGGCTGAGGCTACAGCTCAGGGGCAGTGGCAGAATGCCTGCCGAGCATGTGTGAGGCCCTGGCTTTGATTAAAAAGAGTATCAGTCAGCAGCAGTCATCATGCAGTCTGATTGCACCATAAGGTCAGGAGGAGTACAAGGATGCAGGCAACTTCCAGTGTTGTGTCCGCTCTTTGGAAACCTCCACGCAGTTAACACTGCCGCCTTTCTTCATAGGCCTTGTCCGTTTTGCTCCGGTTTGGGGAAGTCACACAGTATACAAAGCAAATCTAACCAAGAAACTGGTTCAGTGAGTAACGTGTCCTTGAAGCCTGTAATCTCTGAGAGCCAAGGTCCTGTGCCCAAAGCCCCAGAGCGATTTTGCCCATGTGCTCTGCAGCCTGACCACAGCCCCTAGCATGTGGTGGAGCTGGACACCCCTCCACCCAGCCCACAGCGGTCCCTGTTGTGGGCCCTGGCTAAACCGGTGCTGCCCGAAGCTCGATGCCTGTGCCCATGGACTCAAAAGACAGGGGCTTCAGGGTTCCTCGTGGGCCGCGTGGCGGAGATCACGAGAGCAGGCGGGTTGCAGCAGCTGCCCGGAGTGCTCCCCAAAACCGAGCCATGAGAGGAATTTAAGTAATGAAAAGCCAATGCAGTGTAGAGCCCTTATGACCATGTTTACTGCTGACAAAAGCCTTTCATTCAAGACACCCATCGCTGACTATCAGGTCACCAAAGAGCGTGACATAAACAATATTCATGTATAGGTCACATCAGCTTCGAGTGTTTGGAAATCCATTTTCATGCAAATACAGGATCCTGCTGGAAGTGGGAGCCTAAACATCATATTCTTAGGAGTGAAAATCTGATCCGTAGCTCCCCAATAATGGATACAGAGTCACTGATACCTGAGAACCCCTTTAGATACACCTGACTTTTCCCATAGTTTAAATGTGGCCTTCCATGTAAAATGTGTAAAGGAAAGCATCTTTAAAAAGTTAAACACAGGTGGAATCCAGCCATTTTGTGGAGCTGTCTGTATTTCCGAATGCTCTGAGCATTGGGTTCAGCGTGGGTATGTGCTGTGCTCCTGGTTCCTGAGCCTTACTGATTATAAACAAACTCCCCTACATCACTCCGCATAACCGGCTTCTTGTTAACTTGGCCCGACGTCTCACTGTGGACAATGGCCATAAGGCAAGACAGCTACTTTATAGGACATCCCTGACCAGGGGAAAGGTAGGCTAGGCATGGGACACAATAAAGATGTGAAGGCGAAATGCTAGAAACAGAGGAGACTTAGTCAGGGCCACAGGTCCCGGAGAGTGACAGGTGCAGGCCAGAGGCTCCTGGGGTTTGGAGGCAGCAGGGAGCTGAACCCGTGAGGGGTCCTGGAGGGCAGGAAGGAGAGAGAGAGAGAGAGACAGAGAGATCCCTATGGGACCCAGGGGCCCCTGCTTGTACTGGGGTCTGTGAGCTTAACCCCGAAGGGACTGTGGATTGGCCAATTTAGGGAAGACACGTGCAGAGGGGACCCTCTCCACATGTCTCTGTATTGAACATTAGGTTTCCTCCTGGCCACCAGCTGTGGGTGTGTTGGGTTTTGGGTCAGTGGAGAGAGGAACAAGTGAGCTATATCTCAAAGAAATCCACGGAGAGGGAAAGTGTTAGTTAAGCCAAAGGGGACAAAGTCCAAAAGGGTTTCAAACCCAGTTTGAAAAATGAACTTGTCAAGGTCTGACTGCTTGACTTGGAATTTCTTTTCTCCTAATTTGAGCGATACACACAAAAAGGCTTTCTTCTCCTCCTCCTTTCCCTCCACACCGAGTGTGTCTTATGCCCGCTGATCTGGAAGCTCCTGTATGTGGGGCGGGGCCCCTCGGTCCCTGCTGGTGCCCTGAGAATCTTACCGGAAGACAGGAGTCAGACTTTTCCTTTCCTGAAGTTAATTCCCTCACCTGCCCTCCAACACCCCCTTTCAGAAGGGTGCCCCTCATTTCCACCCTCAAGAGAGCCCTGTGTCTCCCAGGCCAACTGGGAGGCTGAGCTCTGCTCCTGTCTTCCGGGGAGGATTTACAAAGCAGGGCGGTTCAGGAGCGAGCAGCTCTGTGTCCCCAGAGAACACAGCCAGGGAGTCCAGGCCGAGCTCCCTGCCGGACACCGGACGCCGAGGGCTGCAGGGCTCCACTGTCCTCTGGGAGGCCAGGGCAAGAAAGGTGAGCCGCATGGAGACAGTCCCGGGCTCCCTGCCAGGCGCAATCACTGCGCTGTGGCTGCAGGTCTGTCATCTGCAAGGCATCTTGTGCTTTTTCTGAGCTGGAGCAGGAAAGGAATCTGCCCCAGATCATTAAAGTGCTGTTCGTGGGCGGTCTGGGGGGAGGGGCTGCTGCAGAGGGCGTGTGTGACAGGGCCTTGCCAGAGCAGACGCTGGGAGAGCCCTGGCCAGGCTTTTTCTAAGTGCAGACACTGCCTGACGATCTGCCTGTCTGTCCGTCCATCCATCCATCCACGTGTCTGTCCATCCGTCCATCCATCCAGACGTATCTTTAAAACTGTGCGAAAAGAGCTCACTAGCGTGCGCGCGCCCGCGTGCGCGCGCGCGCGCACACACACACACACACGCACACACGCGCACTCTCCATCCAACCTCCCCTCCTCCTCCCACTCACTGCCCCAATAAAAACACATCAAATGTTTTGGCTCCAGTGTCTGACTTCCCGTGAGGAGTCTCTGGCTGTATTTGCCACGGGGAGCCCTGGTTGCAAGATGAGCAGATGCCCATCAGCTCTGTCGCCTGTGGAAAGTCAGGCCAGGAGATAGTGATACTTTTTAGATCGATGCCAATTTTCTTCTTAGAGCATAATCCTGTAATGCAGAACAGAAAGTTTTTGCTCTTTTTAATTAAAGCCTTAATACTTGGTTCGATTGTTTTGTTCCAGAATTTTTTCCTGAGCAGATAGGATTTAGTCCCGAAATGCCAAGTAACTTCAAACTTTCCTACTCTCTTGTCAACTGTGATTCATCTTGGAACTGTCCAGGAATAAAGCGGGGAAATCCATGCCCTTGGGGAGTTAATGCCCCACCCACCCGATGGAGAGATGGCTGGCGGGCTGTTTCCGGTCACACGGTGAAGACGTCTCTGTGACACTTCACTCCTGCCCTCCCTCCCTCTCCGGGGCCTGTGTGGATCCTCGGAGCGGGTGAGCTCACCCCACAGTCTCCCCTGCTAATGTCTGGCTTTCAGTCGGTTCTTCTTCCGTAGGATTTGATCTCATCCTGTTCCCTGCTCAAGAGTGAGGCGGGGGACTTTCTCGGGGCTGTGGGACAGCTCTCCAGCCTGCATGCCGGGTCCTCTGGGATCACCTCCGGGAATGTTGTGCAGCCTTGGCCTGGTAGCTGGCACGGGAAGGCCCACCACTCTCTGGAAAGTCTGTGCCTATGGTTTGGGTCTGAAATGTCCCCAGAGGGCCATGTGCTAAAGGCCTGCTCCCCACCCTGGGGTCTTCCTGGAGCCCAGGTCACTGGAGGGCCAGAGAGGCTGCAGGACTGCTCCCTGCTCTGCTGCCCTGCCTGAGGGAGCAGCTGGCCCACACCCCTGAGGTTCTGCTGCTTTGGTCCTGTGGGTGGGCTCCAGATCCTCATTGGGACCACGGTCAGGAGGCCTCCCCCAGCACAGGGCCTGGGACTTTTGCATCGGCCCCGCTGAGGGAGCCTGCTCCCTTCCATGTCTGCCTTTTCCCACTCCCAGACACACGTCCTCTAGAAGATGAGAAGCCGGGACAGGAAGCTTTGTGGGCACAGAATCTCACACACAGAACAGCACTGCAACCCCAGGCAGATGGACAGGGGGAGTCAGGTCAGAGAAAGCCGGGGGCTTGGAGGAAGCTGTCACAGGCTCGGGTGTAAGTGAAGGCTTCTTCCTCCAGAGCATGGTCTTTACAAAGGAGAGACCCGAACCAGAGTCCACGCAGTGTCTGACTCCAGAGGCCTGCTGGGCGGGATTTCAGTTGAAGCCTTGTGTAGAACAGAAACAGGAAGAGTTTTCCTCACAAAGGCAGGTAGTGGGACCCACTGGTCCAACACTTTTTCCATCTGGTCCCGGGCCGTGGACGTCCTCTCGCTGACGTCAGGAGCAGGCACGGCACCTTCTCTCCACACCTGCAACAGCAGCCAGCCTCGCATTCAGGACGCCAGCAGGCAGCACACAATGCTCCGGCTCTGTCTCCCTTGAGCAACAGGTGTCCAGTGTTTGGGAAACAGCAAGCATGGTGGTAATGAATGCTCCCTGCTCAGAGAGGCAGAACAGCCTGGATGCAAGGGGTCTCTCAGCATCACAAGCTTCAGACGTCGTCTGGGGGCAGAAAGCTGAAGTTTGCCAGTCTTCTGCAAAAAGGAAGTCAGCTGTAGCTTTCCCCTTTTATATTTAAAAAAAGAATGTGCATTTCCACAAGTGAAAATGTTAATAAGACCCTTATGGAAAAGATGCTCATATTGCAATAAAACATAGAAATCCACCTTTTCAGTCATTCTGATTTTCTTAGATAGGTCACTTTCTAAAATGCGGCTACATATTCAGGCTTATTGCGCCACTGATGCCTTGTTTCTTGGGATGGTCTCCTCAGATGAGAGAAAATAAAATATACTAATTGTGCTAGCAAAGCCTAAACCCGAAAATTCAGTGTGCTCAGGAGCCAGATGATGACGTAGACTATGGAACCCTATGAAACGTGTACCATATGGAGCCCTGCCCCAGTCACTTTCTGCCGTCCCCGGTTAACCCACCCACCCACCATCCATCCACCCACCACCTTCCCACCCAAGCCCACAATGCCTTAATCAACAAAGTGACAGGATGGGTCCCAGGGGATCTCTACTGGGTTTGCTGCGGATGGCTTCCTAGTTTGGTGGCGACAGCATATTCAGCAGATGTCAGGGGCTGCATCTTTCCTGGGCTCCAGCCCATCCAGGCCAAGGCCAGGCTGCTGGGGACAGGACAGGGGCAGCGTGGCTCAGCCACATTACCTCTTTTGGCCCCTTTCACCTGACCCTGTCCTCAGCTCCTCCCCAGGCCGAGTGCTCTGAGCTGCTTCCCTCCTCTGAGCCCTTGCTCCAGCAGCGTGGTTTTCCTAGCAGCCTGCCCTGATACCCCACATTCATTGCTGCCACCCCTCAGAGAGGCAGCTTGGGCCCCCAGGTCCTAGGGTGCACACCTGTGTGCCTGGCATGTGACAGAGGGATCACCACGGGCCTGCTCCTGGCGCAGAGCCAGTGGCCGCAGAAGGGCAGCGGAGTCTGAGAAGATCAGGGTGGAGGCCTGTGGGCCAGTGGCTGCTGCAGGAAGACCCAGATGCGGCTGATTCTCCTGTGGATGAGTCTGGGTTGGAGAAGTAGGAGTGGCTCTGGCAGTCATCCGGTCGTCAGGTTGCTCTCCCATCCTCAACACATGGCTGCCACTGGGATCCAAGATGGCGCCACCGTGCCCAGCAGCCCCTCTCACCCTAGGATACTGGGATGGGAGACAGGAGAAGGCAGCCAGGCCTGTGCTGCGGGGATACAATGTGCCCCTTACTCTGGCCCTTTTCATGTCCCTGGCCAGAACTCAGTTGTGTGACTGCATCTGGCCACACAGTGGCTAGGACAAGTAGCCATTTAGGCAGGTGGCCATGTGCCCGACCCAAAATGCTGTCATTCTGGAGGGAGGGCAGGACAGGTAGGTAAAGACAGTCAGAAGGTTCTGATGAAAGCCCAGGTCCTGCTCTGGACACTGCCTGGGCCATGACGGCCAGGGAGCAGCCACTCTAGGTGCTAGTGCAGTGACTTAATTAGGCACAGTATCCCTTGACTGCTCTTGTTTGGAAGGAATATTTCAGTAAGGTGAGGGTGAGACCCTCAAGGACATGTTAAAGGGCAAAGGATGGTTTCTGAATAGCCTTTAAGGCTGGGGACTCTTGATGAGCTGATGGGACAGTGCATGGAGCACTTCCATAAGCTCAGGGAACAGAAGCAATGGCCAAGATGAGCTGCTCTCAGAGTGGGAAATAGGCGCCAGCTCCGCAGCAGGAGAAGGGAGAGGGGAGTTGGCTCCATGCTGGCCAGAAGAACCTGCAGGAGCCGGGTGTTGAGCGCAGCAGGAAACCTCTTGCTCTGTGAGACCTCAGATGAGTTACACCTCGATTTCCGTCACTTCTGGACAGGAGGAGTCCCTTTTGGAGAGCCTTGAGGCCCTGATCTGTGTCCAGTTCGTTCTGGAGTGAAAGCAGGGCTCCTTTGTGGGTCTACAGGCTGGGGTGACTTGGGGGTGCACAATGGTAAGGCTCCAACTCCTGGCAGAGCAGAGACCCATTGCGTGTCCCCTCTGGTGTCCTAGAGCCCCACCCACCTAGGTGCATTCCTGGTTTAAGAGCCACAACATGAGGTTTTTTGTGATTTAGAAAACAGGAGGGAGGAGGCTGTGCAGAAGTGATTACCCAGTGTGTTCGGCAAGACACCAAGGGCCTGAGTGCGGAGAGTCCAACAGAGGGTCCGCGGGAAGAGCAACCTCAATGAAGGTGCTCTCTGCCGAGGGACAGTGGAAGACTGACAGTATCAGAGGCCACGGGAGGCAGCCACAGATGGTGGTCTCAGCACCGTCACCAGGAGCTCCCTTCCACGGGGCAGCTGAAGGTGGGGGAGTGCGGTGGAGACGTCGAGCCTGCCTGAGAAGCCAGCACGGGCCTCCCCGCTGGCCATTGCTCGCCTTCAGCCTGGGTGGACACTGGGCCGGCGAGCCCAGGCCTGGCCCCGCACGCAGCCTCCCCGCTGCGGCCAGGAGCGCAGGGCGCTTTCCAGACCTCTTTCTTTCCCTCCTCTTCCCTGCCCTCTGGGCCTGATCGAGTCCTGAAAGGCGTGAGCAGCTTTCCACAGTGTTTTCCTATTTAGTTTACAGTTTCCAAGGACTAATCTCAGGTGGGATTTCTCATGTTGACCATAAGTGGAGTCCGGCCCATTTTATAATTTCTTTATCTTACTTCAATGGGAACAATAGATAACACCTGCTCGGAGAATTCACACCTCTGCCAGAGGAAAAGCTGATAGTGCTAAGGGACCGTCCTATCAGCTTCTGGTTCAGGCCCGGCATTTGGATGGATAAACAGTGATAGGAACAGTTATTTAAGATAAGGTTTGCCCTGCTCAGAATAAACCCTG
Source organism: Heterocephalus glaber (assembly GCF_053883595.1). Taxonomy (NCBI): domain Eukaryota; kingdom Metazoa; phylum Chordata; class Mammalia; order Rodentia; family Bathyergidae; genus Heterocephalus; species Heterocephalus glaber. The sequence goes on from NW_028258315.1 coordinate 2,041,854, forward strand.
AAGGCTGAAGCAAGGCTGACCAAGCCCACTGTTATGTAAGTTTACCATCCTGGGGAACAAGTGTGGAAGAATAATCAAGTGAAACCGAAGATAAAGAAAGGCTGGGTTGTTTTAAATGTATTCTTCCATTTTATCTTTTTTATTTTTCAGCCAACAGTGGAAGCGGCTTTCTAGGTAGGGCTGGGACAGGTTCATGTTGGCTCTGGTCCCTGGCTGGGCGTCCTGGGTGAGGAGAGGGTGCATGGCCAGGTGGGGAGTTTGAGGCTCCAGTTTGTCACTGCCGTCGCCCCTCAGGCTCCAGGACTCATGGGTGCCACAGTCCGAGGGGCCCAAGCCTGCTCTGCAATGGTCCATTTGCACATGACTATGTGCATCTTCCTGCGGGCTCTGAATGTTACTTGAAACACTCAGCGCGGTGTAAATGCTAAGTAAAGGGTTGGCATACTGTATTTTAAGGCAATAATGACAAGAACAAGGAATGCACGTGTTCAGTATAGATACAATTTTTCTTTCTCATGTTTTCAGTCCTGTTGGTTGAACCTACAGCTGCCGAGCACTGACTATACCTGGCTGGCTACTGCCTGATAGTACTATTATGGCCACCGATGATCTGTTTTGAAAATAATGAATGTGACAAAGCCCCCATCCCCAGAGAGGAGTAAAGGACAGGTTTATGTCTGTGTGAGGGACCCCTGCCCTGCATGCAGCCTGATGTGGCGCAAGTGGAAGTGAGTTATGAGAAGAGAAAGGGAGGGAATGAGAGGCTGGTATGGGAAGCTAAGTCTGAACTGAGATTTCTGACGATCTTAAGAATACTCCCATCGAGAGACTAGAGATACACGTGCCTTTTTGTAACAACAATTAGCCCAGGAAGTAGACATTTAAAGCTCAGGAAAACAGGCAGAAACGCCTTTGGCTCTTGGAGAGGCTGCACAGTGAGGGAGGGGCTTGGAATCACAGATCTTCGCGCTGAAGGTTTCTTTAGAGACCTCTGTGCTCTCTGGGCCTCCAATTGGGTGGATTTGAAAACTGACCTAGTGCCAATAAAACTCCTCAAGGAAGGCTATCTTTGTAGTTAAATATAACCCAAGTGTGTGATGTGGTGTCAGAAAATGAATGATTTGCAAAACTGCTTGTTTAGATAGATGTATACTTGCGGAGACAGAATTGCCTAGTGCAGTTTCCTGTCACATCCATCACTCATGGCCAGTGCGAATTGATGTTTTTATCCCTTTGGTCAGAGCAAAGACCGGGCTACTAAGAGATGACTGGAGTGATTGCCCTTGACTTGCAGACCCCTGACTTGTGGGGAGCCTACAAATCCAGAGGTCTGGCTGGTGTGTAACATGCTGAGTACTTGTCTCATGGACTTTGAACTAAACACGGGTTTTAAAATGCATTTTTATGAACAAGTAAATAAATGATTTTTTAATCAAGAGAAAGGCTTTTTTAAGAATGTGAATCTATTCCTGATGATGGATTACTCAGCTTCTTGTTTTCATACTTGCTTCATTGTACAGTGACAGCAGGTCTGACTGGGACCATGCTGTCATCCACTCTTCCCAGTTGGCTGTGACTTCAGAGTCACCAAGGGACCAGACTCTACCTAACTGGCAATCTTCGCCTGGCCCCTGTTAGGTGGGGCTGGAACGGACTCTGTTGAGCACGTTCTTATTTGAATGAACTCCACCTGTGACTTCCTTCCCAGTTCTCGGGCTCTCTGACAGCCTGAGGGTCCATGGGGACCTCCTGGTTGGTCCTAGCCTTCTCAGCAGCTCCTCTTTCCTGCTTAGACCGGGAAATACCTGGTGCGGCCCACTGACTAGAACACGACACAGTTTCAAGACCCAGGTGCAGGGCAGGTGAGGCCTCTGAGTGTGGCCCATAAAGAGCAGGGCAGAGGCCTCCCTTTTCCCTGGAACTGAATCCTGCAGTTGCTGGGGGCTCCCACTCTGACACCTGCACAAGGGGCAGGGAATGCGCAAAACACCCTCACCTTCCAGCTTTGACTGGCTAAATCCCGTCTTCACCCTTTCGTCAGGTCTTTGGGATGACCTGGGTGGTCACCTAGAGCTGGGGGTGGGGCTTGCGACTTGTTGACCTAGAATGAAGTCGACCTAATTAAGGACAAAGAAAATCACACTTATTTGGGGCTACTTAGGATTGCAATCTGGGAAAACACAGATTCAAGCAAACTTGAAAATGTGCTCTGAGGTTTTACAAAATGGTGGCTGAATTTATAGCTTTCAACAACAAGGGGAGCTGGAAGCTAATCCCTAGTTGATCAGGAGTTATCAGCACTGGCAAGGTGAAGCCATCTGGTAGGAAGGGGGCTGGGTGGAATCCAAGTCCCTGGGTAGTTTGGGGGGGAGTGAGTCTGTTGTACTGAAGATCAGCAGAGGTTGAGAAGATTTCGAAAGTCAACTGTCATCAGGGAAGGGCGTGTCTGAAGCTCAGTTCAAAGATTCAGCTGTGGCCATATTAGAGTCAGCAGTGGTCTCCCTACTCCATTTTGAGTGCCTCAGACCGAGGCTCTTCCATTTTGAATTTTTCCTTGACAGACTGAAGACTCACTTTGTACAGCAGCAACCAGTTCCCCGCCCCCATCCAACTTTGCTTCCCTGGCACTGAATCTCCCACTACTTCTCAGCTTTTGTAAGATTCTGATAGAATCTCTAGGATTCTAGTACTGCTGAGTGCTTTGCTTGGTGTTTTCTCTTATGGCTACCAATCCCTCCTTGGCACTTGGCCCGCTCTGCCTGCATTTCCTCAGGGAAAGGAAGACAGAACAGAACACAGGTAACAAACAAGTTCGTGTATTGGCATTTGAATCTCAGAAACTTCGACTTTGGCATAAGACTTATACGAGGCGGCAGACTGGAGCTTGAGGGACAGATCGTCAGAGGCAGAATGGGCCTTCATCTCAGGGTTCCCTTTCAGGGACCCAGTACTCTGCCCCTCATCCCTGGACTGAGGCGGGGTGGGTCAGGTTGACTGGAAAGAGCAGAGCCTCAGCATTCACAGGGTACCTGGAAGACTGATCAGAGAGCAGAGAGGTGTGTGTCGTGGGGCAATGGAGCACTCTGTGGGCAGCGTTCAGACCGGAGGGGCTTGTGATCAGGGCAGCGAGAGGGGGCAGTGGTGGCTTTCCTGGACCAGTGAGTGGGGGTCAAGGGAATGTGTGGGCAGGACAAGCCAGAGGAGCCATGAGGCCCAGCTTGACAGCACCTTCCATGCCACCCACTCCTTGGCATCTTGGCAACGTTTCCCTGGAATTATGGGGAGATTTGGAGTTTGCAAGAGGGTTCCTGTCACCCCTAAATGGGAACTTGGAATGGAAGTCAGTGTACCTACAGAACAGCAAGGTCATGTTTATTATATCCTTGAGTTTGTGACCTGGGGTGAACACCTTCTATTATTTACAGGTTGAACATTTCTAACCCCCAAACCCACCATCTGAAATGCTCCAAAATCTGGAAGGTTCTGGGCACCAACATTATACCCCAAGTAGAAGATTCTATGCCATGAACATTATTTAAAATAGTGTATAAACTCACCTTCAGTCTATGTGTACAGGGGCTCTATGAAACCTAGGGAGTTTCTTGTTTAGACTTGCATCCCATCCCGGAGGTAGCTCACAATGCATATGCAAATATTCCAAAACCCGAAAAAGAACCCCCAAATCCTATACACCTCTGATCCCAAGAGTTTTGGATAGGGGATAGTCGATCTGTAGTAACAAACGTATTTCTTGTTTTAAATAGAAATGCCTATTGCAGGTAGGAGGAAGAGAAGTCTACCGTGCAACGGAACAATGTTCATTCCTGAATACACAGCAGGGCTGTTCCCAAATAGCGGCGTCTCATTTTCAGGATGAACACGAGGGTGACTCGGGGTAGGGAAAATGTGCGAGCCTTTTGTTTGTTTGTTCGCTTCGTGTTTATTAGTGCATCTGCTGTGCCAGGAGTTAGGACGATGAAGAGATGAAATAGGTTTCTCACTGTCACCCGCATTGACACTCCATCCACGCAGGTGCGTGTCCACAGGCACACTTCCCCTCCTGTTTACCACTGAGCCTCTCCTTAGGGTGTGCCCACAGCCATCACCCTGGAGGAATGGGGTGGATCCTTGAGTCATACTTCATATACTAAGTGTTTTTCTCAGGTGGTTCCTGCCACACATTTCCTGAAGGTGTGTCGTATTTCCAGTTGAATTTACAAAGGCATTAGCAATCATTTTCTCACATGGGTGGGACTAGAGTAGATATCGTTACTATTTTCTCAAAGCCCATGTGAGTAGCTACAGTGACATATTAAATGGAGGCTTGAGACTGCATGGGGTGTGGTTAGGCATGGCTTTCCTTCCCTTTCACAACAGCTTTATTGAGATATAATTCCATGGCATACATTCACCTACGTAGAGCGTACCATTAAATAGCTTTGAGTATATTCAGTGTTGTGCAATCACCATCCCAGTAGATTTTAGAAACGTGAAACCTTCCAAAACCCTTGTTCCCATTCCTCTTTGGTCCCTCGATGTTCTCACACCCACTGCCAGTCTTTACCAACCACTAATCTACTTTCTGTCACCACAGATTTGTTGCTTGTAGATATTTCATGTGAGCGGAGTCACGCAAGATGGATGTTCTGTGTCTGCATCTTTCCTTCGGCACAACGCTTCCGAGACTGAAGCCTATCACTGGGGACGGGGTACACGGAGCTTGTATCCACACGCCTTTCTTCCATGGCCAAGTAATATCTCACTGCATGGGTACTGCACTTTGCTCCATTCTTCAGTTGACAAAGACATAGATTGTTTTCACATTTTTGGCTGTTAGGAAAGTCATAATGGGTAGGTGTCTGATTCCATTCCTCTTAGGCATATACCTAGGAGTGGAAGTTTAGGATTATGTGGTAATTCTTTATTTTGAGAGGGCCTTTCAAACTATCTTTGGAATAAGTGGAGTCACTGGTTATAGAGTAGTCCTACATTCTTTTGAGGACCCTCAAGACAATTTTCAAAAGCAAGCGCACCATCTTACATTCTCTCCAACTTTTCCCTACTTGCTGCTGTCTCCCCCTGATTGTCGCCTTGTCCTGTGGGTAGAAGTGGTGTCTCCTGGTGGTTTGGCTTTGTGTTTCCCAGTGTTTCCCATGGTATCGTCCATGTGCGCATTAGACATTTATGTCTCTTCTTTGGAGAAGTTTCTGGTCATATCCTTTTAAAACTGGGTTGATGGTCTTTTGTCACTGAGTATACATATTCAAGCACATGGCTTGCAAATATTTTTTCCATTCTGTCAGCTGCTTTTTCACTTTCTTGTTGGTGTCTTTTTTAAACAGAAGTTTTACACTTTGATTCAATTCAATGATGTGTTTTTCCTTTAGGACACAGTTTCTTGACCATAAAAAGCAAGAAAATGTAGAAAGACAGTTAACACTGGATAGAGATAATTAAGATTATAATTTCAGTTCTGAGGATGAAACCTAGTCCTGGTGCATGCTGGACCAGCCTTCTACCACTGAGCAACACCCCCAGCCTGGTGATAACCTTAAAAATGTGATATGGAATACGAAAGTGTTTTTGAAGTTTTCAGCTTAGAGGTAAGAAGTGATTGCTGTTTAAAAACAGGATGTTGCATGATGGACACAAAATGACAGCTCCCTTCCTATTGAACATTAGACAGTTCCATTAAAAGGCTGTTTTATGGCAATATATGAGATGAGATTGAAAATACGGTGAATATTTAAATTTAGAAAAATTACTTGAGTAAGAGACGCGTTGTCATTAATCTCCCTCGGAATCCTCTCCCTTGCTTCAAACACCCTTATCCCACTGCTCTTGCCACTCTGAAGCAGCTCTGGAGTCCTCTTTTGTGAGCGTCTTTAGTTGTGCTACTGTGCCTGCCTTGATGTCCTGACTTGACTCAGAATGTTTCCTTTCGTGGTCATTTTGACTTTGGGGAAGAGCCAGAAGCCCTACGGTGCCACAGCCAGCGAACGAGTGGATGAGGACACAGCGGCGTGGTTTAACAAGCCAGCCTTTCCGTGGCTGGCACTCGGCAGCAGCCTTCACCACATATTTAAATCACACTTCATAAAGACACTCAGGAGAAAGGACTTCCATAACTGCTTAGAGAGTGGCAAGAATGATGCGACAAGTGTGTTCAAAGAGAGGGGGAGGATTTTGAGGTGAATTAATGGCAATGAGTCTTTACTGTGATACATTTTAAAAAATGTAAACATCCACTGTGTATTTTGTGTAGGAGGTGTATTTATATACCTTGTATAAGCATGTGTGTTAGAATATTCCTGTCCAATTATCATGAAGGAAAATGGTGACTTTGGAACATGGTTTTGGTAGAATTCCAGTTTCTCTTCATTAATTGCATTTCACTATTAAGAGTGGCTCCGGGTGCTAGGAATGGCAAGGAGAGCTTTCTGGGGCTATTTGGAGACTTTGTGAGGAGTGCCCAGAAAGTCAGTTTTTCTTTTCTGAGTTGACCAAACCCTGAAAGCCTCTGGAGGAAAGAAATCCACGAGAGCCCTGGGCTTCCATGAGTTTCCCTAGCTGAGCTGGAGAAGCAGCCCATGGGGGATAGAAGTTCGGATGTGGCCAGCGCCATGCCAGGCTGTGAAGTGCTGTCCTTCTCTGTAAGGCAACGCGCCCAGCTGGAGGAGGGAAATGAGGCCACCTCAGGACCCTGGGCTCACTGGGCACCGTTCTCTGAATGGCCTTGACCGGCCACGTTCCTGAGTGACAGCTCTGTCTTCCTGCCATGGGCTCATCCTCTCCATACTCTGGGTTCTCTGGAATGTGGCTGCATTTGGCAGTAGGGGCTGCAAAGCAGGAAAGATGAAGTGAGGCCCCTGGGCCAGGCCCTTATGCAGGGTGATGGTGTCCTGGTTAGAGAGGAGGAGGACGCAGCACGGCAGAGGGAAGACTGCGTGCTGGAGTTCGAATCTCGAGCTTCCCCCAAAGGCCTGGGTGTGGACGGCTTAGCTCCAGCTTGGAGCCTGAGGGGGTGAGGCCCGGGGGGAGGTTGTCAGTCGTTCCAGGATGTCCCCAAGGCGATCACGGGGACCTGGCCTATCCCTGTTCTCTCTGCCCCCAGCCTCTGAGAAGTGGCTTTGCCCCGCCCTACACTGTGCTGCTTGTCCTGGAGCCATTCCAGCGTGGGCCTGAACCTCTAAGCCATGAGCCAAAATATACCTTTCCTTTTCGTAAGTTAAGTTAATTATCTCAAGCATTCCGTTATAGTGACAGAACCCTCAGCAGCACACCGCACAAGGGCACAGGGAGAAGTCGGCCACGCACCAGGCATGAGAGAGGCCTGGGGAGAATCAGCCCTCTCCCCCTACCTTGGACCCCCAAGAGAAAATGAATTGCAGTGGCCTAAGTGGCCGCGTCTCTGGTACCTTGTCACTGCGGGCACCAGCAAATCCTACTCGGACCAACTCCTGTGCAAAGAATGCATAGTTGTTGTCATTTAGAAATGGGAACAGGCAGCATTAAGTGGAATGTTGATTGGCTTGGGAAGACTTGCCAGTTAACAACTGCTTCCAGCACAGGTGTTTATCTCTCACGCTGACCTCTGTGAAGTGTTTCCGCAGTGTTTTGATACCCATCCCTGCAGCTTATCATTCAAACAAGCAGGTGAAAGTGTGGCTTGTTGCTGTGTGCACAGGAAGATGCTGCATAACTTCCCTAAGGTATTCAGCCGGAAAGTAGCAGAGAGCAGGCTGGAACCCAGGTCTCTGACCCCGAGAGCTCCCTTCTCCCTCAGACCAAAACCACATTCCTGGAGCTCACGTCTACTTATGTTTCTGGGAAAGGCACTACAAGTTGAAATGATGTAAGTTTAATCTAATTTACTAGCAGAAAACTTTTATAATGGAGGTTATAGTGTGGACCAAGTGCTTGATTCTCAAACTGTTATACAAAGAACAAAAATGCCATATGTGATCAAGTCCCACTGACGTGCCTATATAGCCACAGTGAAAATTGGCTGTACAATACCTGCTCTCATAAAACTTCATTTCGTTTTTAATATAATCCCCACGAGGGGGCCTGGCGGAATGGGATGAAGGGTGGGAGGCTTTGTAGAAACAGCTGGAGGTGTCCTGGTGTCCAGAGGCCTTGCCCAGGCCGAGGCTAAGGTGGCTCTGAGAGGCGCTGTGTGCGGGGGGGAGGGCCCAGGGCCAGGCACTGGGGCCCAGGCTGTGCTTCCTCCAGCGCCTGTGGGAGGCAGGGTGCCGGCTGTGGGCAGCCTGGCGAATCTTCTGCACGCGGTGGAAGTCTCATCTGTGTCAGGGTGAGCCTGGGGGCCAGAGCAGACCCAGGCTTCTTTGGCATGGAAAGCTGCTTCACTCTGCAGAAAGCCAGGGCCCGTGCCCTCCGAACAAAATGGCACAGTCGGCAAGCTGCCCTGACGTCCAGGAGCGGTGGGAGCCTCGAGGAGCGGCTTGTTTTCCCTCCCTCGGGTCGTCTTGTGCACACTGGGTGTGAAATGCAGAGCATCTGCGTGGGGCGTCCTTGGCCGTCTGGGTCTGGTGCTAGCGAAACAGGAAGATGTCCTTTTGCTTCTGTTTAGTTTACAAAGTCCCTGCCCCGAGCCTGCAGCTGGAAAGCAGGCTGGTCTGGCCCGCATTGTTTTAGGCGACGTGTGCGTGGGTGGAGGAGACCCCGGCTGGGCACGGGGCTGGTTCCCATCGGAGGGAGCCATCTTGCCCCAGAGCCTTGTCGCCTCTGGCCCTCTACTGAGGACCACGACCCTGGAGCCCACACAGCAGCATGGTGAGGCAGAGGGGGACTTGACCTCTGAGTCCCGGTGAGAATCTGGGGACAGACAGGGCAGAGAGCTGTGGTGCTCTAGAAGAGCTCGCTCGGCCAGTCTTGGGGACATCTTCCTGTTTCTGCTATTTTAATCTTGTAAGTATAAGCAAAATCAAAATACAAGTTGACAAATAAGAACTGCAATAGGCCCCTTGGCCATTTGTCTTATTCCTCCCTCCTTCCTCTTTTCTATCCTGGATCAGTCTGTCCATCCAGCCTCCTACCTACGTCCATCTGTCCATCTACTTATTACCTATTTTTACCATATCTATGCCCCTCATATTTATCTACCAGCTGCTGTCCTTTCCTAGCTGTCATCTTATCTACCTGTCTGGTCTAATTTATCAGTCATCTGTTTATCTAAATTTGAGAGAAACAGGGCAGCCCAGCTGTCCCTCGCCCCCATGTTTTTAGTGGGAAAGCATGTGTCTTCTGGCTGTGAAAACACTGCTCCCTGACCTTTTCACCTATCCTTGGGGTTAGACACATGACTCAGTTGTAGCCTATTTTCTGGTGAAGAAAGGAGGGTGACCCTAAAAAAGCAAGAGGAATGACAGAGCTTGAGTCTTTTCCCTCCAGCTTCTCTGTAGAGAGGAGACCAGACCACTACCCCTCACAGGGGAGAGCCACCCTCTCCGCGCTTCCCAGGCACCGCCATCCCCCTCCACTGGTGGCCTGGCTTTGTGTTTTCTGGGGCAGAGATTTAACATGTAACTTGTTTGTTTGCATCAAGTTGACAAACTGGGGTTCGGTATTAGATCAAATTGAGCTTCTAATGTAATGCAGATGAAATATCCCTTACCTGAAATGTTTGAGACCAGAACCCTGGGTTTCAGAGTTTTTCAGAGTTTGGATTCTCAGATTAGAGCTGTGCAGCCCATGTCAGCAGATTGGCTCGCCACCCTTATTTTTTATGCTTTCGTGGAAAATGCCATTACGCAGACTGAAGTGTGAAGGGGCTGGCCTTCGGTTTCGTTGGCTTACTGGTTAGACCGTCTGTCCGGTTGTTTTCCCTGCACCTTGCTCCCAGCTGACAGCCTAGTGCCCTCCACAGTCACAAGCCACAGGCCCACAGTTGAGCCTGCATTCTCACAAGAAGGGACGGAGCAGACAGGAAGTGGGACCCCAGGAGTCTGTTCTCATGACATGGCTTCAGTGGAAACAATGGCACAGGTCCACTCTTTCTCCAATTTTCTGCTGGTTTTCTTCTTTGATGAGCTTTCTTCTTCCTGACCCTTCCACCCGCCCGATCCTCTCCCAGGGATGGGAAGCAGCATATGTACACAAAGCCCTTGTTCCTGGGAAGAGTAATGCTTCTCCTCCAGCCAGCCTCTCTTCCCATTCCAACTCGTCAGGTGCCCATGGACTTCCCATGGGATAATTTCTGGGCAGCCAAGGATTTCCTGTCCATATTCTATACAAGAGGGTGGAAAAAGTAACCCTCGAATCATTTCTCCAGAAAACATTGCAACATAAAGATCTGAACACCAATTGAGACATTAGCTGTCCTTCTGATGTCAGGACAAAGACCTCATTGAGATTGTTCAAGGAAGGCAAGGTTTGGTCCTGGGGCAGAAGGCATGAGCTATGCCATGAGGTAGCTGTGCTCTCAGGAGGCTTGCAGGGGTGGCGGCCACCAGATTACCACGGCAGGCAGAGCAGGGTTTGTTAGCATGCACAATGAACGGTTCCTGTAGCTGCTGAGAACGACTCAGTGAGGATCTATATTCTCTTCAAATTCCTACTGTTGTCTGGTGCCCTGCAGAGCAGCCAGTGTGGCCTATTCCACACTGCAACTAGTCAAAGTGGACTCAAGTGGGTTAGCTTTTTTCATTCAGCTTCCAGAGTTAGAAGTAAACGCCCCTCGGTGTCCTAAGGCTCAATTCTTGCTCTTCCTAGTACATTTTCACAAAACCTTCTTGCATATCTCTGTAGCTGAAGGAATTTCCCACTAGAGAAATCTCACTTTTCTCTGCCTTATTCCTTTTGAAACCCTCTTTGCCATACTATCTGCACACGGGCCGGGAAGGAGCCACAGACTCAGAGTCATCTCACTCCGTGGGACGGCCACAAGTCTTGGAAGGTCACACTCTAGCGTTTTCACCCTGCTTTGCTAAATAGTGTATATAACAGCATTCCACATGCACAGCCTCTCCCAGGTTAATTCTGTTTGGTTTATGAACAGTAATTCGGGATTAAATCCATCTCATTCCTTGACTCGGCATACAATTCCTGGTGCTTGAAATGGAAGAGGTTTGCCTTCCCCGAACATGGGAGTAAACTTTCTTCCTCATGCAAGTGGCTTTTTAATCGGTTTCTAAAAAGCCACGGAAAATCTAGAGTGCTGAGAACACAGTTGAGAATTTGAAAATCTAAAGATAAGTTTACAAAATGCTATTGAACTTGGACTCAGAGGAGACCACGAGGATTGCCCGTGCTGCTTACTTCGCCTTCCCCTTCTCTGTCCCTCCTGACAATTTAATCTCGCAAAGGGTTTTAGGTGGGAAGGCCTCCTCAGCTCCAGGGGTTCTGGGCCCCACACCTGGCCAATGTGAGCTTTGTATACTTAGGGTCTTAGCCTGCCCTACAGGAGCATTCCTATTCTGTCACACTTCGTGGGCTTTTAGAAATCTTCCTAAAGCTTTCCTGTGTTGGGGGGAAAAGTAAACAAATAGCAGTAAACTTCCCTATAACCAAGGAAGATTTCCTTGCTCAGATGCTCCATGCCCACTTGAGAATTTCGAAAGAGCCACAGGAAAGCCAGCGGTCGTCTTAGCACTGCCTGCGAATCCCAGCTCAGGCCTAGTCACTCAGTAGGAATGTGCTTGCTCGCATTCGTGGGCACCGTTGAACCGTATGTTCAAGGCAAAGTTTGCTCAGCTAGATAAACTAGATAGAATACTTGCTATTGCTCATTTGTTTTAGGTTCATAAGTGAATTTATAACTCCCAGATTACTGCCACAGGAATCTTACTAATGGTTATGAGTGGCTTTATTGCCCGTGACACATTATCATCGGAGCCACAGGTGCAGAGTGAACTGGACTCCCGTTGCCCCAGGCAGGAGATAACTCTGAAGAGACATTTGATGGAAGAATGTTCTGGAAAGCAAATTCCATCTTCCCACTTCAGGGTTCTTTCCTACTGTTCCCAGCCCCAAGTTCAGAAACGAGGAGAGGAAAGAAAGGCAATATCCTACATCTGGCTTATTGTGCAATTTTGTAAAAGCAGACATGTTTCACTTTTTGCTGGGAAAAATGACAAACTTATAAAGCTCTAGGAGAATAGAAATTTTACAAAGATGTTGCTTTAAGTCTTGTCCCCAGACCATGGAGGAATTTGACAAAAGGAGTTTTTCTTTTCCTAGTGGAATGACTGTAGTTCTATTTCCTGAAGCAGGTGCCATTGCTGACCCAAACCTGTGCTTCTAAAACACTGAGGTCCCAGAATGGGTGATGGGTGGGGTCACCCATGGGAGCAAGTCACGTCACAGACAAGTCCAGGAGTGAGGCAAAGTGTCCTCCAGATGCTCAGTGCAGCTCTGAGTATTTGTGGAAAACTTGATGAAATGGTCTTATTTAGGACAGCATGGTGATATGGGACAGGAGATAAGAGTGAATAGCCAGCTGTGGCTCAGAACCTGTGGATTCTGGTCATTCCTGTGGGTGGGAAGAGTGCAGAATTGGAATAAATGTTTTATACGGTCCCTTCCACATGAACATGTGAGAGAAAGAGGAACCGGATCCAGCAAACTTTGGGTATTCTGGGTGGAGCTTATCTGAGAATTGTGTGTACAGTGATGCCTCAGTTCATGAATGTTTCTGTTTGCAAACAATTTGGTTCACAAAAAAAGCATTTGGCAAAATTTTGCTTCTATTTGCAAACTCTGCACTGGGTGACAACACGACCATGGCTATCTTCCCCACACAAACACAAACATAGCCATCTTCCCCAGAATCATAAAACGAATTATTTGTAAAGTGAAATAGCACTGTACTTATTCTTGCAGCTATCCTGTAAGTGTGAAAGTAGGCAAAATTTTAAAAAAATTAAAGAGTTTTATAAATTCTATATAGAGATTCTGTAGGAAAATTTTTTGGTAAATTTAATCTATTTGTGTGGAAAAATGAACTTTTATTTTTGCTGCAATGTGTGAAATCTTACTGGTATTTAATATGCCCTTAAAAAGGAGATTTCAGGGCTGGGGATTTAGCTCAGGGTTTCCCCTCCTGCTGCACAAGTGCAAGGACCTGAGTTGGATCCCTGGTAGCAAAAAATATAAAAAAATAAAAAATAAATAAATAAAATCTAACTTTAATAGATAATGTGAATATGAAGAAAGGGGGCAAAGGGGAAGGGGAAGTGGGAGGGGTAGGGGGAAGGAAAGAAAGGAATGGAATTAATATGAGAAAATGAAAAAAGGAAACAAAGTCTTTGTAAATAGGGGGGATGGACGGGTTGAAGGGAGGGCAGGGGAAGGGGGAAAAATAAGAACCAAGAGATTATGTAAAGGTGCATAACTCCAGTGCTGAATGTCATTATATTGTACACCTAAAATGTACCAATAAAAGGATATCCAAAAAAAAAAAGGAGATTTCAGATTCAGTCACTTTGCAGAATTCATGCTCCAACCCTTGATTCTAAATTCAAAGAGTTGAATTCGTTGCTCAATTAAATTCATTGCTCAAGGTCACACAACTCTTGAGGTTGGGATCCTCTTATATTCTTCTGATACCAACCTTATAAAAGGAGATGTAAGAGAATTATTGAGAGCTACTATGTGCTAAATGCTTTCCCAAGCATTCTGCATCCAATGCAGTAGAATTTTGCATGTTATTTTATTTGCATACTAAATATCTTAAGTAAAGCAATAAACAGCTCATATACAGGGAGAGAAGATGTTTTCACCTAAAGTGGAGTGGTGGGGACAGAATTGTCATAAAAATCATATTCAGTAGGTATCGTCCTTGCTTAACTAGCGGGGAAGCTGAAGCCTCAACAGCTCCCATTCTACTTGTGCTGTGGCCAGGATGCAGAGGGTTGGGGGTCCACATTAGAGCCCAGAGGGCTGGGGTGACTGGGAAGGCCCAGAGAGGCTTCATCACAGATGCAGTGCCTGGGCCAAAGGAGGGAATAGCTTTTATAATTCAAGGTAGGAGGTCTATCTTAGTTACTTTTTCTCATTGTTGAGACCAAATACCTGACATCCAAAGTTAAAGGAGGAATGGTTTATTTTGGCTCACAGTTTGTAGAGGTTTTGGCCCATAATTGGCTGGCTCCAAGCAGGGTAGCATGGCAGGGAGGCATAATAGGGGAGAAATGGTTCATAGCAGGCAGAAGGCAGCAAAAGCAGCAAGCAGCAAGCAATAAGTGACAAGCAATAAGTGAGGACCACAGCGGCCCTCTTTCTGTTCATATTTTATCCAGGCCCTATCCTGCCCTAAAGGTGGTTAGCACTCATACCCTTAACCCTAACATCACACTGTGAATCAATCCCAGCATCACATCTTTGACTCCAGCATCACACAGCCAAGATATAGCCACGTCTGAAAAGCCCCACCTATGACCACATGAGGCTTTGAGGGGACATCTAAATACAAGTGATAACAAAGTCAGAAAGGCAGGAACTCAGAAGGCTGACTTCAACAGAGCTCTGAGCTGGTAAGGAGAAGGCTGTGTTTGAAAGGAATCTGAGAAACCTCCATTTGGCTAGTGCATGAAGTGTGTTGAGGAAGAGGAGGAAGAGGCTGACCTGAGAAGCTTGCTGGGATGAAAGACTTGACACAGCACACTCACTGGAATGAGTTGTTAGTAAAGCTCTGCAGAAGGGAGTGATGTGGGCTGGTAGGAGGTGGAAAATTAGCTCCCCACCAACCTACCCACCCATCTACCCACCCACTCACTCATCCACCCACCCATCACCCACCCATCATCCATCCATCCATCCACCCATCATCCACCCACCCATCATCCATCCATCCAGCCATCCACCCATCATTCTTCCATCCATCATCCATCCATCCATCCTTCCACTCATTCCACCAACAGCCATTTCACTTCCTCTATGGACCACTGCTTTGTTGAGTTCTGAAGCTGTAGCTGTGCAGAGCAGAAGCAGGGCTGAATTGGCATCGAGCTCCTGACCACTAACTCATAACCTTGAGGAAAGAGCTGCCATCCTGAGGCTGATGTTTCATTTTTTTAATCACATACTATGTTTTAAATAACTGGCTTTAGCAAATCATGTACTTAGTTTTATTTGTCAGATTATTGTCTGTGGAGGAGAGATTGATTTTGCCCAAAACCATGAAGGAAATCTTCATCTATGCTGGCCAGACATGGACCGGTGTCTGAAGGCACAGTTCTGGCTGCTGTTGAGGACATTACATCCCTTCTCTGTGGGTAAAGCAGGACACTATCCCTCTTTTTTTCACCTTTTGAAGACAGATTGGATGTTCACGAACACATCATGTTCTACATGAATGCTCTTTACTGTGCATGTGCAAGCTATCAGGACTTCCTGGAAAAGATAATAGATAAACTAAGTGCTAAAGAATATGTAAGCTTTCTTTAAAAATCATTTTTATTTTCTTTATTTATGAAGCTTTTGTAATATTAAATATATGTCAAACAGTCTTGCTACCAAATACAACCAGGGACAGAGCTCCACCAGTCTCATCTTAGACAGAAGCCTGAACAGCAGCCTGTGGCAGTCACCTGCCCTGGGAACCCGGACCCTTCACGGAGTGATGCTTGCTGTGTGCCTCTGTGCTGCACCACCAGCCCAGTGTGTGGCCCACATCCCCACGTGGGTTCCTGTTCTGTGTGGCCTTCAAGTCTAGGCTGCCAAGGACAGAGCAGAGAGCCCCCAGGTGAGAACAGGAGGGTGGGATGAGCTGAGCAAGAGCTGGGAAACATCTGGGCTGGGGCAGGAGCTGCCTCCTCAGGCCCTGCCGAGATTAACGAGGAGGTGGGCACAGCAAGGGTGGGCCTCCCGTTTGGAAGGCTCTGCTAAGGCCTCATCAGTCTTTTCCCTCATGAACAATTGCAGGTGTAATTTGCAAATTAGAAAAGGAAAGTAGCTCGCCATGAGTCACGATCTTTCACACGGTTGAAACAGCTGCTACCCCAAGTTCCAGCAGTGAAAGGCTTCCTTCCCTCTATTTCACCTCACCGAGCCCCAGAGCATCACCTAGCAAAAGAGACAGGGAGCTTTGCTACAGCGGTTGCTTGGAGGGAAGAAGAGCGAGCCAACAGCACCAGTGCTCTGCAGGCGCCAGGAGGCGGCGGCTGCCTGCCGTCACTCCTGCCCTTGAGGACGGCATAGCCCCGACTTGAGAGGCTGGAGAGGGAAGGGGCCGTGTGCGAAGGTCTGGGCCCGACAACAGCAGATCCAGCAAGTCTCCTGTGCCCTCCCTCAGCTCTGTACCCGTAATCATTCCCATCTAGTGCTCTCTGTCTTCCAAGTTCTCAAAGTATTTTAGAGCCAGTGAATTGTCCACCTCCACAGTACGGTGAGCAGAAAGCCTCCTTGATGTCTGTCTATTCTCCAGGCGCATATTTAGGTGCGACTGTGTGCGGCTCTTCATAGGTGAGAATTGCACGTCTGTAGTCATAGCAGGCGAGCGTCAGATCAGTGGGAAACACGTCTCCATGCTCAGGCTCCACCTGGAGAAGGAACAGTCCATCAAATCTGTGGCATTTCCAGCCCTCTTGTGCACTTTGACTCTGTGAGGAGATCGTCCCTTCATCTGGAGTTGGTTTGGGTCGGTGGTTTTCTCAACTTATTGAGGAACCTGTTTCCCAGTGACCCAATAACAGTATTTCTCTCCTCCAGGACGAGGCTGTAGAACTTTCAGGAATTCACTTGCACTTTTACAACACATTTTTAAAGACACATACAAATTATGGTGAACCCCAGAGTTGAGGAGACAGTTTCAGAGAATTTAGATGACTTCCTGAAGTTTGGACTACAAAGCTAAAAATGGTGACATGAGAGAGAATTGCTCCAAATTCTGAACTCTAGGCAGTGGTTGACTGGGAACCTCTGCAGGCCAAGGCTGTGTGTGCTGAGACGAGGCTTCCAGGGCCCAGGGTGATCGGAGGGCCAGGTGTGAAGGCCCTGAGGTTGCAGTGTAGGCAGAGGCCTGGTCAGACTCCCTCGGGGGCTTGGATATCCATGTACGGATGACTGAAGGTTCTGCCCCCGGGATGAAGGGCACCTGATCACCCTGGAGGGTGGTGGTACAGGGAGAGTGGAGAAAGCTGGACCACTGAGTGGGTTATTCTGGGAGTTCTGGGAGTACGGGGAGGCCACCCAATCTCAGGAGGCCACGAGAGAGGGACACAATGGCAGGACAGAAGAAAATCAGACACCACCAGCCCTGGAGATGCGGGTGCTGAGAGACAGGAGCCGGAGCAGGTGGGAAGACTAACCATGGGTCACCCGGAGCAGATAACACTGAGGCCAGAGGGCAAGGCAGAGAGGCCGGGAATCCAGAGGAAAGGTTCAGGAGGAGGCTGCCAGAGCAGCAGGCAGAAGGGTGGCAGGCACAGGCTTCAGTCTGCGTAGGGACGCAGCTGGTTTCCAGCTGTGAATGCAGAATAATCGCTCAGAATGGAGAGTAGGAGAAAAGAATTGGAGATGGAGGTAGGAGTCTCTGCGCAGTCCTCTGGACCAGAGCTTTCTCGTATGGTAAGCGTTATTACCGTCCCTTGACTTTGTTTCAGGATCGTTTACAAATAAGAGTTAAAAAAGTGTCGCTGCCCTGACATTAGCATTTGGGTTACACTTAATAGTCATATGGATCCCCATTAAAGCAAATCCCATTTCAGTAAAAGAATAAGAGCATAAAACACAGTTCCCCGCCTACTTCTTTTTAATTAAGGAAAGTTCAGCCCTTAACAATGAGAGAGCAAAATACGTCTGGATGATCGCTTTTACCTCTCCGTATTGTTGGCCGTAAGCCCCATAGAATGGCTTCTCCAAACAAGCAAAAACATCCAGCTGCTTAATCCCAAATCAAAGCCAAATGCATTTTAAAACCAGAGAGAAAATCTCTTAGCGGCCCCTCCCTTCTTGTGATCAAACAGGGCAATGTGACTTTCAGTCTGTTTGAACCCCAGGCCGTAATCGCCCTGAGAGTAGAGGCCACTGACGTTAGTCATGTCTGCTTCAGGCTGCTCTGTGCCACTGGGTGTCTAATGACTTTCTAATGCCGCTGTGCCTTCCACGTAGTGCTTGGTCAAGTGGCCTTCATCTATCATCAGGCATTCTCAATTAGTGTAGTAATTATAACTCCAAAGTTAATAGCAGTATCAAAGCAAGGTTATGTAAACACCATAAAGCGATTAGGGATGAAAATGACTACAGACCCAGTGATAGTATTCAAGACACATGGTAGACTCAGGCAGTAACAAAACCCATTTAACAGGGTAGGAATGAAGACCAGGGCAATGGAGACAGGTGTGGTTAGGGCGCCTTGGACGATAACGTAGGTTACCAAATAGTCCCAGGGCTTTTGCTTGAAGGTCATAGGTTCAAAGGTAGCCCGGGGTGGTGGTGCTGGTGGTGGTAGAATAATTCTAGAAGGTTCTCAGTGACCTGCCAAAGAACAGCTTCCTGCACTGTCCTGGCTGATCTCCCCTGCAGGAACATAAAAGAAATATAATCCTAGATTGGAGCCACAGCTTTACTGGCTGTTTTTGCTAATGAGTTTATGTAAGGAGAGGAAATAAGATTGGGTTGACTCAGGCAACCCTGCTCTTTAATTTGTTTTTAACCAAATCAAACTTCAGCCTGTATCTAGAAGGGCACAGAAACAGTGCTACAGTCGGGCCACATCGCTATTCTTTCCCGAGTGACAGAGATTTGCTGCTCTGGAGTAGACTGAGAATGTTTGAAATGACTTGAAGTTTAACATCAGTGAAGGGGCCTTGGACCCGAAATCTCTGTCTTGCCACACCTAGATATTTATGCAGACCAGTGGTGGTGAACCTATGGCACGCATGGCTCAGCAGGCTGTTTGTTGTCATTGAAACCTGTAAAAAGTTCGCCATCAGTGACCTAGACCAACTCTCAGTGCCATTTGGTGACACACAAACATTTGAGGCACAGATGAACCTGTTTCTATAGCACACACACACACACACACACACACAACTATCTTAGTGCAGGCTGCTAGAAAAAAGTACCACAAAACAACACATATGGATTTCACAATTCTGGAGGCTAGAAGTCCCCAGAGCAAGGTTTCAGGGGAGTTGGATTCCAGTGTGGGCTGGATGGAAGTGGGATGGAAGTGGACCTTCTCACTGTGTCCTTATACAGGGGGGAAGGAGGAGAGGGAGAGGCACAGGGAGAGGCACAGGAAGAGGCACAGGGAGAGGGGAGGGAAGCACAGCTCTCTGGTTCTTTCCCATAAGGACACCAGTTCCACCTTGAGAACTCAGTCATGACTGCATCTTACCCCACTCATCTAACACAGCCCCACCCCAAATGCCATCACATGAGTTTAAGCTTCACCATAAGAATCTGGAGGGACACAATTCGATCCATAGAAGTGATGGAGGATATTGCCTCAGCATCATAGATTAACACAAGGGGATCATCTGAGCTGTATTCACAGGTTTGGCCTTTCACAGTGAGAGTGAGTGAATAGCTCTCCTGAGTTATTATATTAACTCTGGAGTAAATATGTTAGGCAACGTGAGGGATTTACAAGGGTGTCTCCCAGCAGGCTTAGGATGGACTGTCCCCCCAGGACAACACAATCACCCCTTTCCCCCAGAACGTGAAGCGAAGTCTCTCTTTTCCTTTTCTCTTTGGAATTCCTTGAAAATTTCGATGAATTCATTAACCCACTCTTCCCTTCCCAGAAGAAGGGGTGGCGCTGCACATTCCTCACCCCAGCCTGCCTCCCTGTCCCGGAGGAGGAAGCTGAGAAGCTCCTGAAGCTGGAGCAGCTCCTGACTAAAGCTCCTGTGCACTCCATGTTCCCTTCAGGAGCAGGAGCAAGGGCAGCCCACAGCCAGTTCATGTGCGAGGGTTTGTGGCCCATCTCCTCACATAAAGCCCACCCTTTTAATCACTGCTGAGCACATAGCTCGGTGGCATTCAGCACATCCACACGGCTCAGCAGCCACCTCCATCCATCTCCAGGACCTTTTCATCTCCCAACCTAAAGCTATGCACCCTTTAAACACTAGTCACCGCCTCCACCTACCTCAGCCCCTTGCAACCCCATTCTGCTTCCTGTTTCTCTGAATCTGATGTGTCTTGGTAGAATCGCACACTATTTGTCCTTCTGTGACAGGGTTACTCCACCGAGCATAATGTCCTCAAGCTTCATCTATGGTGTAGAACACGTCAGAATTTCCTACTTTTAAAAATTGAATAATTTCCATTTATGTATTTTGTTTTTGTTTATTCCTTCTTCTGTCCAATGTGTGTGTTTTTGTTAGTAAAGTTCTTTTTAGAAAACAGCCTCACCCTTTGTTTACACATTGTTTTTGGCTAGAGATAAGTAATTGTGACAGAACTTTAGAGACCGCAAATATAGGCCAAAAATATTTACTTCTTGGCTTTCTATAAGAAGAAGAGGAAGGAGGAGGAGGAGGAAGCAAAAGAAGAAGAGGAAGAAAAGAAAGGAGGAGGAAGAGGAGAAGAAAAACCCTGCAAGTCCTTATTACAAAGAATACTCTAGAATTAGTAATTGTTTTTGCTGAGAAATAAGCTATCAAATCTATTTAAATTTGGTCTGAGGAAGCCTCAGTAGGAGTCTTTACATAACAACCTGTAATCTGCAAAAGCAGATTAAGCAAATTTAAAACCCACCCTAGGCATTGCCTTTGTAACAAATACCTCAGTCTCAGCCAGGCACAGCTCTGAGCGTCAGCCAATTATAGGAGATCAACTGTTCAAACTGCCAAGCTTATTGGTTTAGATATTGTTGACTACTTTTCCTCTACAGTTGCCCACTTGGGTAGCTATGACAGATCTGTTGTGACTCACAAAGCTAAAAAGATTTAGTAGCTGGCCCGGTATAGAAAAAGTCTGTTGACCCTTCAGCAAGGCTAATGCCAAAGAGTAACTTCAGTTCATAACTCAAGTCCATGGACAGGAGGTCAGAGATCACATGCACAGATGTACCCATTACCTACAAAACAGTCACTCCTACACACCACGCATGGGAAAGGAAAATATTTGCTGAAGTGAGTATAAAAGGAAATGTATTGTGTACTGTGTTGTTTAATCCTTTTCTGTTTTGCTTCTGCAAATGCTATTATCAGTATCCTTTCCATCCAAGTACGACATAAATTAAAATGACCCCCAGGTTACTTTAAAGACCCGGGGATTTTTCCAGTTCAGCGGTGTATTGTCCTTTCCCTTTCAGCCCTTTGTCTTTGTTGGCACCATCACTTACCCCCCCATTCCATGTTCCCCCTCTTCATTGTTTCCTTTCCTCATTAGGTTGTGACAGACTGACAAAGCCACTGGCAGCCACTCCAGGGAAAGAATGTTCCCAGAAACTGGGCTCTTGCCTCACGGGCCTTTTGCCTCCTGAGTTAGGAGATCTGGATGCAGGTTCCAGCTCTGTCACTAATGAGCAATGTGACCTGGGCCTTTGCAGTAGTGAAAGTGAGACAGGGGTAGAGATTTTTAAACAAATTGTTTTCTAAAGCACGAAGTGTGCATTGTATTTGGGTCATTCATGAATGGATTTGTGAATCCTGACTCTATGCCCATGAACATGAGTAACAGTAATCAGCACCTCACAATTGAAAGTTTTACGTCATTTAGTGCACCCCTGTCGGGCACCCACTCACCGTATGTAATAAAGTAGGTTGCTGTAAGCTGGGCTAAGAAGGCGTGGCACTCTGCCTGCCGCCTCACTGGTGCTGGTGCCACCCAGACCCGTGGAAGGAGATGGGAGGAGCAAGGGGGGCAGAGGTTTTCTGACGACTCTAGGCCTGGCACACATCCCCCTCTACCCTGTTCTGGTAAGCGAAGTTTGGATGGGCTGGGCAGTTGCGATTAGCTGTGAGCCCCAGAGAGGAGGGGGAAGCTGGCAGGCTGGGTCGCACACTCTCTGCCCGGCACATGCCAGAGGTCAGGGGCACAGAGAAGAACAAGCCGGGTCTCGTGAGGTTTCATCTAAAGCAGCAGCCACCATCAGAGGACAGGAAGTGGATTTGGTCTATTGTCATCATTTGTTTCTTGTCCTAAGTAAACTTTCTGTGAATAATTTGGAAACTTGTGTTTCAGAAGGTATCCATGCTGCAGTGAAACGGAGATGGTTCTCTTGTTTCTGGTTAGCCCTTATTTAGTATTTCTTCCTGAGCTGCTGTACCGGTTACTGAGTGTCTGGCTTTCCTCTTCACATTCACTCTGCACTCTCTGCTTCATCTCGATGGGGCTAGGACTCTTCTCATTTGCCTGGAAGCTGCTTCTTAGAATCTAACAAGGGCCACTGAGGAGAACCGGAAACCCTGGCAGAGGGTAAAGGGACTTGTTCCTTTTTTGGCCAGCTGCTGCTGCTTTGCACGCTATGCCCAGAGCTCTGACAGTGGTGGCTGGTCTCCTCCGAGTTCCCGCCCCATCATCCTGCCCTGCAGACGCATCTGCACAGTCTGGTGCTTTCCCCCTTCTGAGGTCCTGCCCAGCTTGGCCTGGCCCTCCTTGGAGCTCTGAGAGCATCTTTCTCTGTCCACAGCCCAGGGCTGACACCTGCTCCCTGAGGTCAGGACACATCATGTTCACCTAATCCAAATTTGTGATGTGCTCCAGAATACAAACCTTCTGGACACTGACACGAAACCAGAATGGACAGCTGCACACCCGGCCCTTCCCAGGAGTTGCAGACAGAACATAGGCACACTGAACAAAGGGCACAACATTACCTTCAGGCTGCAGTGTCTGGCAAATAAATCTTGTGTCAAGATGTAATTTTATGCCCAAGGTATCTCATTATGTATAGGAGAGGATTCTAAAATTGCAAAAAATATCAGAAATCTGGGACACTTCTCACCTCAAGGATTTCAGATAAGGAACACTCAACCTGTACCTCCACTTTACCAACATGGTGCACCCATTTAACAAAATCCCTGTATTAAACTCCCTCTGTCAAACAAGCCAGCCTGGTTTCAGTTTTGCTGACTGGACCCTGACGGGTACAGCACTTCTCCTATTAAAAGTGCTTGCCACACGATGGCTCTTGAATTTTGTTAGCTTTATTTTAAGAGCACTCCTGTATTCCCCAGGTTGCTCATCCCCCTGGAAGATGCTGGTCAGTTGAGAAAATTACTCATTTTAAAGCAAAAATATTTATTGTGCTTTCATTTTAGCATATGAAATTGATTTATGAACAGAATTTAAAAAATCACCAATGAGCTAAGAAGACTTCGTTGAGCTGTTTACACTCATAAAATGAAGGTTAATTACTTACTTGTTGAAGTGAACACCCTCTGCATAGTTTAGAAAGGTCAAATATAAATTTGCCCATTCCCTCCCTTTTGGTTTGAAAAATCAATTTCAGTGCAAACAACCATATGTTAATGGTCTTTGCCATCTAATGAGATCTTAATGTGAACTCATAATCTTTATTCTAAATGTGAACAGATACTGGTAAATGACTCCCATGTTTAGCTTTCGCCATGCAGACAGAATCGCTTGACGTGGAGACCCCTCCTGTGCAGGTCTGCGGGTGTGCATGCCTGCGCATATCCGACTTTCATTCTCCTGGTTCTTGTTTCTAGTGGCTGTGTCTTCTACGGTGAACCCCACCTTCTAGGCCAGATGTCCCCTGTGTCCCCCTGAGCGCCCCCTGCACCTACTAAGGTGTGCACCAAGTTGCACTGGGATAATCTGATAATGGTCAGAGAGCCCATTAAACAGGAGCTCTGTAGGTCAGGCTCTTCACTCCGTCATCTCTGCGGCACACGACCTGGTCTGGGACTGACTGGAGCCCTGGATGACCAGGCTGTAGCCAGATTGCTCACTGAGGTGAGAAGAGAAGGAACCCTAACTCAGCACTCACCAGAAGGCTTGGGGTCACCATGGCCAGCCCAGTGGGCATGCACTCAGCAGCCCTGTCCTCCGCAGCCACGCATGTCACTGGGGCCGGGCACAGTCTGCAGAGGAGAGGAAGGGCAATGGAGCTGGTGACTCATGCCAGCAGGGCCCCTTCCTGCCCCCTGTTGGGATCTCGCCCTAGTGAAGGCCATGGGTGGAGTCTGTGCACCAGTGAGTACAGGCTGGAGCAGCCCTGGCCAACCGCCACGCTGAGGGGATGGGGCTCCCCATCTGCCACCAGCAGCAGCCGGACTCCTGTGTTTATGCCCAGAGTTGGCCTAAGTTTGGTGGCTGGAAACTGGGGAAAAGGGTGATTTTCTTTTGGGAATGCCCTATTATGGAAATCCCAGAGGTCCCAGCTTTCTCCTTGTGCCTAAGCGCTGAGAGTCTCCGTCATTCCTTTTATTGCCCTGAGTTCCATATGAGTGAGAAGCTGCTTGTGCACACAGCTGCTTTTACCATCACACCAACTGTTTTTAAAGTTGGTCAGGGTTTAGACTGGTATGACTGATATTTTTACTAATGTTAGAATTTAATTGAAAATACTTAGTTTATTGGCACTAGTTAATCCAATTTATTTTTTCCTAGTTAAAGAACATGCCAAAAGCTGTAATTCGATCATTTTTATTTGAACCAAAATAGGTTTTGGCTTCAGGATGGGAGGAGGGACGAAGATTTCAATCCCTTTCAAAATTGGCCTGATAGTTTAACTAGCAAAGTTAACAGAAATGAGAAGAAAGAAATTTCATAGGAAAAAGAAAAAAAAAGCCATGAAAACCTGGAGACGTTTGCACAGGGCCCTGCTCGGCAGCTGTCTGACAGGGTCCCCAGCTGCCTGGCGGTGGCTCTGGAGCATCTCCGAGTCCCTGCCCTCTGCCCGGAGCTGCTGAGTGTGGCAGCCTGGTGGTAACTAAAGGGTGAGTGGCAGCCCCTGGAGCCTAGGGGGGCCTGGTGGTGTCCCCGTCCTCCTAGTGCACTTTGGACAGCGCCTGCCAGCCTGCCCAGTCCCACTGCCTCTGTGCACCAGGATCGGCCTCTCAGCTGCAGGGTGGATTCCGCTGCCTCGCTCTGCAGTGAGCTTCCTGTGTAAGTCAGCTTTCTGTTGCTGTAGCGAACACCTGAGACATCAGCTGATGAGGAGGAAAGGCTTATTTTGGCTCACCAGAGGAAGAGGAAGGAGCTGGCATCTTAACATCCAGGAGAAATTCCCAATGGCAGGTCACCCTGCCCCCCCCCAACCAGTTACTAAGGTCCACCACCTTCCTGCAGCATGTGGGCTGGGGTGCCAGTCTTTAACACATGGTTCTCTGGGATGACCCAGATCCTAGTGGACCACTCAGCCTGAATTTGCTGCCTGCTCACCAGGCCAGGCTCCGACTAGGTTGGGAAGCAGTGAGTGGTGAGATAAGAGACATTCTTTGTCCTAACAAAATGTACTATGTAGCTGGACATCTGATGCATGCCTACATTAAAGCATGCTGCAAGTTAAACAGCAGTCCAAGTCTGCTATATAAACGATGTCACTGGGACTTATATGGTCAGCTGCCAGACAAGAGGCCTGGATACAAATGATACCACTTAAAATAAGGCAGAGGACAGAGGTTTTCAGGGGGCTGCTACCAGTCCCCACTGCTTCATGTGCAGCCAGCCAGGGAAAGCACCTCCCATGCAACTTTCTTATTCTCCTCGCTAACTTGAGAGTTTCAGAAAGATATGTCTGGGCTGTGTGATAGCAATCCATCATCACCATGGCCACTGTCAATGTCTCATCATCACCACCACCTCCATGAGATGTGCAGTATGAGCTGATGTAATCATTGCATCCAGCAAGGCCAAAGCCACCCAGATTTCCTGCTGTTGGCCATGGCGACACCTGTTGAAGATCAAAAGACTTGGACATGCAAAGCGTGCTGCCTGGGCTCAAACACTGGCTCATTCCCCAAGCCGTCTGAGGTGCCTCCTGCACTGTAGCAGTGACTATGTCCACTTAGCACACTTTCTCCTCTCCTGCAAACCAGGTCATGGCAAAGGGCTTGGAGTTTCTAATGCTAAAAGGGGGAGCACCTCACAAGCATCATTGTCCTGGTGGATCCTGGGACTGCAGATAGTTTTTTACATGAAACGTGTCAAATCCTCTTACTGTAATGAAAATCACCCCAAATCTACACAACCCAAAGAGTGCTATACTTACCGTTCAAGGATGAGGGCTGGGCCAGCACTGAGTGTGGTCCACCCATCTAGTGCCCACTCAGAGGGCTCAGAGGGCTAGAGCTTCCTTGGAATTTGGCTCACCTGACACAGGCATTTTGGGGAGACACAAGCGTGCAGCTGCAGGGTGTGAGCCCCGTGCACAGTATGCAGAGCTTCGAGCCTTCCACCTGATGCTCGGTGGCCTTGCAGGTACCTTCCTGCCGACGATGATGAGCCTGCAGCCCACTGTCCCCTCCTGAGGGATGGACAACAGTGACTGAGCCCATTTCCTTCCCGGTGGAAGCACTTCAGGGGTAAGTGGTCCAGCAGCAACTGTTTCTGGAAGGCCACATTTTGGAATTTTCTGCAAAGATGTTTAGAGGTGTTTATGTTAGATTGTCTGAAGAAAATACTCCGGAGCCAGCGTGCTGAAGTCTGGTATTGTTTTACCCTAATGTGGGTCCTGGCAAAAGATGGGATGATGTGAGTTGGCCCCCGTCTGCCTTATTTCCTCTTGAACTGAAGATCTCTGGCCCCCGCCCCATCCTCCTCCCGAGGTCACTTGTCCTGGCCGGGCTCACGCTGCTTGTGCCTCAGTCTTGCTCCAGACCCTGCGCTCCACTGCCCTGGCCTGCTCTGTGCAGAAATTGCCACTCCTGGGGACAGGGCTGTCCTCAAGCTGCCAGGCAGGAGGCCAGGCCGGGAGAGGAGAAGCCAGGGCCTTTCTATGCCTCTCCTTCCGGGCAGCAGCTCGCCCCCTCCATGCTGGCGGCCTTGCTCTGGTGGATGTTTCAGCAGCACTAGCTCTCGGTTCGGGGCCTGCTCCTGTCACCTTCTCCTTGCTCCTCCAGCCCCAGGGTTGGTGGCACCTTCCTGCCTTTGCCCACATCTGGTTGCTTTGCTCTCTCCCTTCGGCTCCCAGCACTGCCAGCAGCCACACCAGCGCCCTCCTCTGCCATGCTGCAGCTGCAGGGAGTCCAGGGCCTCACCTGCTCTCCTCTGCCACGTCTCCTGGGTTTAGGAACTCCGCACACAGTAGGGCTGCATGCTCTGCGTGCTGCCTGGTGTTCAGACGGCCTGTCCTAGGCGTACACTACACCGCAGCCAGGTCAACTTCCTTACAGGGCTTGGAACGTTGGTGGTTGTGCTCAACATGTGCGGTGTACACGAGTGAGGGAGTGGAGGCTGAAGGCCACTGAGGCCAGTTAGTAATGCCAGGGCCATTAAACGTCCTCCTGCATCTGCCCACAAAACTGGGTACACATTGACTTGCACTCTGGACCCTCCTCACTCGGAGGAACAGTAGTGCAGAGAGGAGCACGGATGCCAGAAATGAGCAGGGTGAGAAATTCGGGTCCTGGTCATCTTTCCTCCACACCGGAGACGCGAAGTCCACACGCTGCTGCTGAGGGCCGGGCGGGTGGCTGTGCGGGTGGCCAGGGCACATCTGGATAATGGAGAGACCCAAGGAGAAACTGCAGTCTTGTTCCTCCTGGGAAGATGCAGTTTATCTCCCTCCTCTGCCCACTCTGACCTCTGCAATCGTCTTTCTTCTGTAGCTGTTGTACACATTCATTGCAGCGGGCTTTATTTTTCCTGAAAAGCTATCATGACATCCACAATGTGTCGTACACCTGCTGCCACTTAGAACCGAGGACATCTTATTCTCGTGATGGCCTCCAAGCAGCCAGCCACCCACCTTCTTCCTTTGCTGCATCCTCCCACCAGCGGGTGCTGAGCAGGGCAGTCAGCACATGCAGCTTTGTGAGGCTGTTTCGTCTGGAAAATCTTGCTGTGCTCACAGTGAGCAAAGTCCTGCCCTCTGGGAGGCGTCGTGGTGTGCGCCACTCACTAGGGGACGGTCGGGTGGATTGGCTCCAGGACAAAGCTATTTGGATCCTGAGAATCCAATGACAACTCACAGGTAAACACACAGGTGTGGCACTTGTGCATGCACGTTCGAGGTGTTCACCAACACTGGTCCTTCTTTATTTCCCTGAGGATTCTGGCCAGGTCATTCTGTTTGCATTAATGTTAGTAAACAGCGGCTATGGAAATTCTGCATGGTGGCGCCTCACTCAGAAGCCTGTGACTGGCAGGCTGCCTCTCTGGAGGAGGGGTGGGGAGTGGGCAGGGGCTGTGGAAACATATACTGACCTGGGACCCGGCCTTTTCTTGACTCTGGTCTGACGTTAGGCACGGGTGGCATCTGACACATCAGGATTCCAGGATTGTCGGCGACCCCTGTGCTGTCAACTTTCTGTTACTGTAAAGCAATACCGAGGTAGGGCCACTTTTGGGGGTGCTGTTGGGCTACAGCAGCCCCTTGTGGTGGAGCATGTGAGGGAGAAACCCCATTCACCTCATGGCAGAGGGAAAGGGAGGGGGAAGTGATGAGAGTCCTCTCTGAGGACATGTCCCCAGGAACCTAAACTTTCCACCAGGTCTCCGCTCCTCCCAGGGGTGTCGTGGGCTGGGAACCAAGCCTTGAATAAGCAGATCTTTGAACTGTCATGCACCAGTGCTCCCCTGATGCTGGGCCCGCTCTGCAGGACAGCAGACCAGACCCTGCCCCCAGCCAGCCAATGAGGGTTTTAGACCCGGCAAACCTTCTAATCTTAGTCCCTCCATGCTTCCTGCAGCAGGAGCTGCATAAGGATGTGTGTTGGGCCCTAGGCTGTGCTTTGCCAGCACCGATGCTACAAGATCCTTGCCTTTCAGACTCCTGTGGGCTGGGCAGGATGGCCTTTGTATTTCAAAACTTGTACAGACCAATAACTTTGTAAAATACCGTAAAGTGAGTAAAGGAGTGAAGACATAAAATACAAGCATGCTGGCCAGCTTTCTGCCAGCTGAGCCAAGCGCTTGAGGCTCCAGGTGGAACAGAGCCGATAAACAGGGCTCAGAGGAAGATGAGAGTTCGCATTCACACAGTTGGAGAGGGAAGTTACATGTAAGGCAGGAGATGGGTAAAGATAAACCCTGTGGGGCTGGATGGCATTGGACATTGTTGTAAATGCATCTTTTTAATTTTTTTTAGCAATACTGAAGATTGAAACCAGGGTCTCACAAATGCTACCACTTTTTATTTCTTTATTTTGAGACAAGGTCTCACCAAGTTGTCTAGGCTGGTGTTCAACTTGAGTCTTCCTACTTCAGCCCCCTGTGCAGCTGGGATTTCAGGTGTGCGTGCTGCACGCGTGGCCTCAGCTGGAAGGGCCTGGAAGAGTGAGGCCTGGTGACCCTGAGCGCTCCCACCGCCCACAGCTCTGGTTCTGCAGGTCACATCCCACTTACAGGGACCAGGGCTCCTGGAGACCTGGATGAGCCTCAGACTGGGCAGAGGAAACAGCATCAGACTGGAGCACTTGTTTTATTCCAGAAAGTATGACTGTGCTCTGAAGACGATGTTGGTCTGTTACACCCAGCCAAGAGCTGGGACACTCACCGGCCAAATGGGAGGTGCAGTGTTAGAGCAGGCTGGGTGCAGTTTTTACCCTGGAGCAGGCAGGGGCTCACAAGTTTGCAGTGACGTCAGTCAGTGGGTAGACTGGAAGGGAAGGGGAAGCGCTCTGCTCATGGTGAATCTCAGAGTTTCTCTCCACCACATGCTGATTAATTACTCATCAGCCGTGAGCCTAAGGTGCTCATCAGCTAGCTTGATAGTGCTGGAACTCATGGAGAGTGCAGGAAAATTAACATCACTAGGACAAAGACAGTTGGTGTTGGCTGCCACAGATGGTGCCCTGAGAACACAGCTCCATTTCCGGGATTCCTGTCCCCGAGGCACACATGACCAGGACATGTCGGACAAGTCCAGACCTGGGATGTTTCTACCCAGTAAAGCACTGCACTTTTCAACAGTGCAGAGATCATGAAAGACAAGGACAGGTTGATGAACTGCTTCAGATGGGGAGGCTGGATTCCAGAACTACACACAGTGTGCCACCCTGAATTGAACCCCAAAGAGGACATCACTGGTGCCACTGGAGAAACCGGAGTGGCCCTGGGGATTGAGCAGCACAAATGTCCTGATTCTTATAGTGTACTTCAGTTATTTAGAAAAACAAACATGTTTATAGGAAGTACACGAAGAAGCAATTTAAGAAGCAATGCTGCATCAGGACTGCAACTTATTATTGGATGGTTCAAATAAAAGCATGAGCCCCACAAAGTCACACACACACACACACACACACACACACATGCTCAGGCAGTGTGAAAACGGCTAGCAACTAGAGAATCGGTGAGAAGTGTACTGGAGGAAGTTCTTTGGAGCCTTTTGGAAAATTTTCTGGAGATTTAGCTATTTCAAAATTTAAAATTTGCTAGAAACATTTCTACATGTTTACTGTCGAATTCTTTCCAGACTCTTTAGGGGTGGGTGATTTATGGCCAGTGGCGAGGAATTCCAAACAGCGCTGACCAGACAAAATAATCAAGCAAGTGGGGCTGCGTGTCTCCACCGCACAAAGCCACTGGATGCTGTCATCACTGACGTCCTGTGCAGCGTGCGTGGCTCTGACAGGGAAGCCCGGCTTCTCTCCTTGCTCCCATGGCATCTGGGCAGGTGACAAAGCCTCCTGACGCACTTGTACCTGGGAAATAAAATGGGGCACACGTTCTGTGGGAAGGGAGAGTGGCCCCACAGGCTCCTGCCAGAGAAATCTGACCAAGTGAGAAAGTCCCTGGTGGTGGGGCCGAGTATCAGGTACCTCCGCGCAAAAGGCAAAAGGCAACTTGGCAGAGAAGTAACCTATTGTTCGAGCTTCCCGTGTGTTTCATTACCTGCCCTCAATTTAAACAGTTTTATGGAGCTCAGTGCACGATCTGTCTCACTGCATTCTTTCGAAGGCCGGTTGCTTTATTCTGGAACACCTGTCCCCATGAAAGTCCTTAAATGCTTTTAACAGACCTTCAAACAACCGTGGGCACACAGCTGGCCAGCGAGCCTGGCTGGAAGGGACAGCTGTTTGGCTGACAGAATTGGAACCCGCGCAGGACATGTGCAGGGATTGTAAACAGGAATGAATTTTCCCTAACCTTTATGAGTCAAGTATTTATTTTTGGAATATTAACAAAATCAAAAGAATTGTGGTGTTCTTTTAATTTTAAATCAAAACACACTGACGTGAAGCTTTTAAGACGTTGTATTTAACATAGTAATGTTAAATGGAAGCTGAAACAAGTTCTGAAACACCGGGGATTTCTTGCCCAGTATATATAGCAGTGAGGCAACATTTAAAAAAATCTCTAATGCTCTATAAAAAAAGTAATGAAATCCCTCTTCGCATAAACTGTCTGTCAGATATCGATGAGCAGCGTGCTGGGATAGAAGCTCTTGGTGTGTGGCGCGCTCAGGCTCTGTGAGCACGCGTGTGGTGTGGCCTGCAGGCTCCTGGCTCATCTGCCCGGCTTCCTTCTCAGCCTCCCCCTCTCTCTCTCCCTCCCTCTTCCTCCCCTCCCGCCCTTCCCCCTTCCCATTCCTTCTCAGGAGCTCATACACCTGGGTAGAGGGAAGTAGGCGTTGCTATTTTAAAGAGTCTTAGAAGATACACAAGAAAAGGAACTCTTCTTTCTTCTGAAGTGGAGGGAAGGGAAGGGTAACATTTAGTTTCCCAAACTTTCCAAAGAAGCATTCCTGCATGTGGGTTAAAGTTAGAGAAAAGACAAGGAGAAAGAAGACCCATGTGGGGTGTAGCTCAGTGGTATAAGAGCATTTGAGTAACATTCATGAGGCCCTGGTTTCCACCCCAGCACTGCAAAAAAAAAAAAAAAGAGAGAGAGCAAATAAAAGTAATATTGCTCATATTGTCTTAGAAACCATATGGCTCTTTCTCTTGGTTTTGCTGTAATCATGCTTTCTGCAGAAATTTCCGTAAAGATGAGTTAGCGTGCAGAACACCCAGAACGAGCCATATAACTCAAGGGGCTGGGCGCAAGATGAGCCCTCATTGCTCCTGCTCAGGAAGCAGCAGGACCCGGATCATCCCCGCCCCGCCGTGGGGTCCGGAGCCCACCAGCAGTTCCTGCTGACATCTGCGGGTTGGGACTGTGAGCCTCGAAGAGTGCGTGCTTGAGAAAGCTGTGTCCAGAGTGAGCAGCGGCTGAGGACCACATCACTGCTGGGCACGGGCTTTAATTTGGGCCAAGATAAAGCAGGAGTTATTATTGCTTTAAACCAGCGATTTGAAGGAAGAATTCAGGGTCTAATTAAAGGATTCTGGGGTAAGAAGACTGTAGAACTTTCCTAAGCCTCACAGCTTGTCAAATGCAAGCATCTCTTCTTTGTAAAATAGAATCACAGTATTTTAAAATTCCAGAGCTTGTTGGGTCTTTAGAAGTCACCCAATCGGACACCCTTATTGTGCAGGTCAAGGAAATTAGAAACATGAAAGTAAAAGAGCCGGGAACTTGAATCTGGGACTTGAGGCCCTGGACTGGCCATCGCTGCTCCATCCTGCTCTTCCCCCGCCTCTCTCCCAGGACAGCTCCCAACCCCACTGTGAGCCTGGCCCTGGATGGAGAGGCTCAGCCAGCGGGGGCCTGGTAGGCGCACCCTGAACTCACAAGTGTGGCTCAGGGCTCTTCTGTCCCCCCCAGCCCTTGCATGTGGCAAAGGGAATAAACATTGTTGAGCACACGGAACCACGAAAAGTCTTGTGTGTTGGAAGTGTAAATTGTTACAAATTCCTTTTAAAAATAATTTGTCAGCATCTAAGAACAACTCAGCAACATAGCAATTCTACTTCTAAATATTTAGCCAGATAGAATCTTAAAATGTGTGTTTGGGAGAAATTTTAAAAAGTGGCCATAGCAGCATGCTTTGCAAACATCTTGGGCTAGGAACAGCCCAAATGTGCACAGAAAGCACATGCTTGTGTGTATTTGCTCCGTTTGTTCCTCTGAAGCCCCAGTGGCAGTGGACAGGAGGGAAGTACGGCTCCGTGCAATGACTGGAAACATGATGTTGAGCAAGAAGGAAGTTGCATAAACATGCATACAACATGATTCCACCTGTACAAAACACATGGAAACCGAAACAATGCCGCATAAGGATCCATATTTAATAGTCAGGGACAAGAAATGCACAATCAAACTCAATGTTCTTATCACCCTAGCAGTGTATTCCTATCATACTTGACTGTAACACTCAGTGACTGTGTTGGCTGCGTTTAACAGGAACTCCCGCAATGGGGGCATATGAAGGAGGAGCCCACGCTCCTCTCATGTGACAAGAAGGCAAACAATTGATGTCATCAGGGACTCGACTTCACCCTAAAGCTCCATCCTACCTGGGTGAAAGCCTTGTGTCTTGCCTACAAAAGGGTTGCAGGTGCTCAAGCCATCACATCCATTTACCTGGTTCAAACAAAGGATAAGATCAAAAGCGAGAGGGCCAACACTCCAGCCAGATCTCTTCACTTCGAGAGAACTTTCCCAGAAGGTTCACCCAAGGATTTTCGTTCACATCTCTCTCCTTGGCCAGAACCATCCCAAGGGTTCACCAGGAGCTGCACTGAAGTCTGAGAAATGTAGCTAATCACAAAATTGCCTGTAATAAAACAGAGGTCTCCCTATGAAAAAGAAAAAAGTGAAGTGGACAATAAGCAATTATCAGTCATTGCCATGGAAATTGGTTGCTTCTGAATAAGAAAGCAGAAATGCAGCCTTGATTCTGAAACTCTAAAGTTACCTAGGCTGCGGTTAATAAATCAGTGCTGGGGGCCGGGGGATTTAGCTCAGTGGCTCTGCCGCCTGCCTCGCAAGGGCAGATCCTGAGTTCGATCCCCCGTACCAAAAAAAAAAGAAAAAGTGCTGTGATGGTAGCAATTAATTCTCCTCCCCTCAA
This sequence comes from Heterocephalus glaber, assembly GCF_053883595.1. NCBI lineage: Eukaryota > Metazoa > Chordata > Mammalia > Rodentia > Bathyergidae > Heterocephalus > Heterocephalus glaber. The sequence continues at coordinate 2,075,803 of NW_028258315.1, forward strand.
ATGGTGGAGAAATAATTAAGCCTTTGAGATTTTATTTAATTTTCAATTCTTTTATCAGACCATTAATTTGACTATATTTAATTTGGCTTATATTTGAACAGATCTGAACTATACTGGAATTACACTAACTTGACTCTATTTGATGAGTTACATATTATTGATAAAATCAACTCCTATTTAACTAGAATCAAATGCTAAAAAGTTCACTCATTCAAGAAATACATTATTATAATACATAATTATGTATTACTATAACTAATATATTGGCACAACAACAGCATTTCTAGTGTTTCCCATTTTGTGTATATTTTACTATACTCTATTTTAAGATCCATTAATTTTGTATAGTTTTGTTAAATCAGAATAATTCTTCACCTAGAATAAATTATATTAGCATTTTAGTCCTGTGCTTACCTTTTTTGTGTGACTTTTGATTTGAGAAATGCTACTTATTTCTTTCAATTTTGAACCTGCCCAAACCCCCTCTCTCTGATATTTCTGAAAAATCGAATTCTTGTTCTCTTCTGTGACTAAAATAGGTTTTTCTGCTTCAGGAAGGAAAAGTGAATTCTTTAATCCTCTGCATTATTTCACGGAGCTGGCCGGGAGAATTCCAGAGCGGGGTAAACAGAGATCTGACACGGACCCCCGCGGCTGCACAGGAATTCCTCCCAGGGCAGACCTGCCCGCAGTGACCTCCGCCCATTGTGGCTTTCCCTGGTGTAGACAAAATAACCCACAGCTCCTCAGATCTGCCCGCAGCACAGCTTCCTGTGGGCCACCACGCACGGCACCGCTGAACCGCACCCCGAGGACTGCGCCCTGACTGGGCTTCGGCGGCCTCACCCGGACCTCCAGGAGGAGCACCTGGCTCTGCCTGTCCGAGGGCCGAGGCCCGGGCTGGTCACTCGGGGCTCTGGACAGTCCAGGGAGAGGCGACAGCAGCTGCCACCACGACTGCTTTTTAGCACCCTCGTTTTCTCTTTGACTCTATTTTTACATTTCTCCAGCTTCCCCTGCTCAGTATGCATCCTGTGCACTTTTGCAAAACAGGGCATCAAGTTACGTTTCCCCTATGCCTTAAATAGCTCGTAAAGAGAGCAGAAACGAATTAAAAAACAGAAACGCATCTAGTGGGATCTGGGAAAGTGGGCAGTGTCTCTTGGGTGCCCTGCTTCCTTTGAAGCGCTTAGCCAACAGTACAAATCTTGTCCTTTGCATAATACTTTGTTTATGGCACTGGGGATTGAACTCAGGGCCTTTGCACTGAACTACATCTGCATTCCTTTTTTATTTTGAGACAGAGTCTTGCTAAGTCTTTAAGTTACCCAGGATCCTCCTGCCCCGGCCTCCCAGAGTGCTGAGGTTACAAGTGTGCATCAACAGCTATTTGCATTATTCTTTCTGCCATAAAAATCTGTGTCACAGGGTGCGTGTGGGACAAGCGGGCCATGACGCTGACCACTTCCCTCTGCGGATCCTCGCTGCCTCCATGGACTTGGATGATCCCTCAGTCTCTCAGGACACTGTCGAGCTGGAAGGTGTCTGCTCCATTCCTTCTCCAGGTGGTTGAAGAATGAATACTAAGATGAGACAAAAAAGTCTCTAACCAGCGAGAGTCAGCAGACAAGCTAATGGCACAGGAGTGAGCCCGAGTGACATGGTCGGATGTAGAGGTGACCTGTCCCTGATCTCACTTGCAGCGAGTGGCCTGACCCTTTGTCACCAAATGGCTGTGGGAGCTCCAGCTGAGGGCACCATGAGCGCTCCTGTCAGCCGGCCGGGGTCCGTGAGAACCTGAGGGCTTCGGGTGCTGTCCCTCCCCAGGGGAGACCCCTCCCTGGTGGAGCAGGGCCAGTGGAGGTGGCTCAGCCCCGTCCTTTGTGTAAAGCCCTGCCTTCCCACAGGGTCTGGTGGGTGGCCTCCCACTGTTGGTGCCCGGCCTCCTCTTCTGTCTCTCGATTGCTGCTGTCTCTCTGCAGAGAGACCAGAGACGGACACTGCCCTCTCCGGCGGAAGCTACTCACTGCCTGTTCATGTTCCCAAATTCATTCGGGCTTGGCGCCCCTTCCCTGAAAGTCTGGGGACCAGAAGTGTTTTGATTTCTGATCTGTTTGGATTTGGGAACATTTGCTTGTGCGTACTGAGGTCTATTGGGGATGAGACCAAAGTCTATCCGTGAAATTCATTTATGTTTCAAACATGGCTCCTATGCATAGCCGGAAGGTAATTTATGCAATATTTCAAGCAATTTATGCAGGAAACAGTGTTTCATGGGGTGTAATTTCCACTTGTGGCTTCATGTTGTCACTCAGAAATCTTCAGATTCTGGAGCATTTGGATTTTAGATTCTCAGATGACAGATGCTCCACCTGGAGGCTGAAATCCAATCCCCTAATTCACTGATGCTAGAGATGGGGTCTCTGAGGGGCTCTGGTCAGCCCAGGCGGGGAAGGTGGTGCCCTTGGGGATGCTGCTTCCTCTCTGAGCCATGAGGGACAGCAGAGGCGCCGTCCATGAGGAGCAGCTCCCACAGGACAGGTCGCGCCAATCTTGGGGTTCTGGCCTCCAGCCTGGGGCATTGCTACGGCAGTTTGGACCAGGGGGTGCGGGGACAACCACGCTGCCCTTCCTCCCCTCCTCTTGTCAAATTATAAAGAGAGGGACACACGTGGGATTTGCAGAGCGCGCCCTGGAAATGTTCCTGGCTGCCAGCCGATGGGCAGTGGAGGGGGCTGAGCAGTCGTGGGAACAAACTCTGCGCCCCTCCCAGCTGCCGATCTCTCCTGTCGCAGGGCACCCCGAATGGACCCGTAAAGTCGCTAAGTCGCGTGCACTCATTCTGCTTTCTGCCACAGAATAAGAGTGACGTCTTCCCTCTTGCAAAGACAATTTTTAACACGTTCACAGAGGCCTGTTCGCTCCTTCTGTGCCGCCTGAGCACATGGGCGAAGCCGGCCCCTTTGACGCCTTCCCTCACCGACCGAGCTCGAGTTGCACCAGCGATGGTTTCATGCACCCTCAGATGCCAAGGCTTTGGAAAGGGAGGTGATGCTCCCCTTCCCCTTCCTTCCTGTCAGGGCAGAGGCCTGTGGACAGCTGTCCCCGCTCGTGGAGTCCCGACCTCCGGAAGCCGTCCCACCCCTTCATGCGGGCTCCCTCGGGTGGCCATCCCACCGGGCTCCTGTCACCCACTGCGCCGTTGTACAGCCCAGGGGACTGGGGCAGTGGAGCCGACCAGCAAACGTGGGTCACACGGCTCAGCGGAGGACTGAGGTTGACTCTAGTCCGGCCCAACTTTGCTGTGGGAGGCACTGTTTGCTCTTGCGTGAGAAGGGCTCCCCCGTAGGTCCTGTCCTCCAGTCCCACCTGGGCTCCCCTTGCATTTCACATGCTTCTCTCCATGGACAGGTTCAGGGCCCGGCCAGAGAGCTCCCTGGGACATTGTCCCCCTCAGGATGTGGCTATTAAGGTGACTGCCCAGAGTGGCCTCGAGGGAGAAGATGGGCAGCTCCACATGCAGAGCCCTGGAAAAGGCCCCACTCTGGTCCTGCAGGCCAAGCGGGGCAGGGAGGTGGTGTGTTTCTGTGGGCTTGTTCTTCTCGCATTATGCCAGTTGTCCTTGGGACCCAAGCCTGGGTGGGGAGGCCCCTTGCTGCATGCCCCGCCCCAGCAGACCTGGCCTGGCCAGCCTGTGCTTCCTGAATCAGGAGTCTCGAAACAGTCCAGATAGTCTGCATCTGGCATCTAGCCGGACATCCTTTCACTGAATGGCCAAAATTGGAAATGCTGGTGTGATGCCACATGAGGGAAATCCATGGCCTCAGGTGACAGGTTGCAGTCAAAGCACAGATGTAGTGAAAACACTGCCTAACACTGCCTCCAGGCCACGTGTTTAAGGTGTACATGAAACATAAACGAACTGCGTGTTTAGGCTTGGTCCTATGCCTGCAAATATATATAAAGTAAATGCAAATATTCCGAAATCCAAAACATTTCTGGTCCCAGGAGCCCTTGGCCTGCCTTTGGGAGTGGAGTAGCTGCTGGGAGGACCTTTGACTGCCCAGACCTGAGGTAGAGAATCTCGGGGACTTAAGAAGCCTTTGATGTAGGATTCATTCATCCCTGGCATCCACTAGGATTCTGGTCTGCTCCAGGCACAAATGTGCAATCCCCAGGGGCCGTGCAGCCTCGGACTCAGGTGGTGGCTCAGTGAGCTACAATGTGATGCCACAAAAGAACACAGCCAAGCCAAGTAGGTAGAAATTGAGGGACAGGGAGAGAGAGAGAGAGAGAGAGAGCGAGAGTCAGAGAGACAGAGACAGAGGTTTAAGTCTGGTATTTTTCTAGGAAGACAGGGTCCCCAGAGAGTCACCAGCACATGGTAGGTGCTGGATGAATGAATGAATGACAAAATGACAAAGCAAGTTTTGATGCAGCTCGAAAGAAGGGACTCACGAGCCAAAGTGAGGGCTCATGGTGCTGCGGCTCAGCATTTTAGCTGGCCCGCAGTCCTGAAGGTGGGAGGGGAGGTTTGGATCGAGACACATCCAGCTACTTGCTCCTAATCCACGGGATCCCAGGCCAGCACACACTGTGTGGCCCGGCCCGGTGCCCAGTCATGTGGCGTTATTAATCCTCAGTGTGTGCTGCTCTCCAAGCACCAAGGAGCTGGGGAGATTCACCCCAACATGAAGCCGAGTCCACCCCCTCGCCACACAGCCGTGCTGGGCAGCAGCAGCCCAGCCTGTGCAGTGAGCAGAGAACTGCCCCTCCTCAGCAGGCCTTTGGGAAAATCAGCTCAGTCTCTGCCGCCGCGCTGGAGGATGGCAGACGGCAGGCTAGGAGCCCGAGCGGCTGCCTGAGTAGTTCCGAGCTGAGAGCACATTGTTGGTCAGGCCAGCAGAGGACAGCAGTGCTTTGAGAGCCAGGTTGCTGCTGTTACCTACATCAGCTTCTCCCCAGGCCCAGAAGGACTGTGACCTCTCCGTGTGAGGCTGCGTCATCACCCTGTTCTGCCTGGAAGAGCTCTGATGGAGGCCTGTCCCAGGAAATCCCAGAATGATTTCAGTGTGCCAGGGGGAAACTGCCAGCTCCCCAACCTACCTCCTGGCATATTCTGACCTCACCGCATCCCTACTATCCCAGCCTTGCTGAGCAAATACGCAAAGCGAGTTATTCACGGGGAAACAGAGCCAGTCCTGTTGTGTCCAGGCCTCCTGGTCAGAACTGGGCAGCCTGGAAGATCTTGAATGGCCCCAGCTCCTTTTGTTATCTCTGGATCTCCCATGATGCCTCTGCTCTCATTCAGACTTGTAATTTTTCGACAATGAATGAATGTTTCATTCGAAAACATGTATGGGATACTCGGTGTGTGCTGGGAATACTCACACGGCCACTGCAGCGCAGGTGGGAGAGGAGACTCAGGAAGGTGCAGCTGAGCTGGTGAGCCCTGGGTGTGGGTCCTGCGAAGCCTGGACCCACACTGCCAGGAAGAGCCCCTTGGACGCAGCTTCTGGATGAACGGTGAGCAGAGAGAGGTTCCTGGAGGAAAAGAATGTAACTTCTTCCCACCTCAGAAATCTGCTCTGCAATGATCATTCATGAAAACTTTTCAAGTGCTGGGAATGGTTGGCTGCTGCCTGCTGGGGATGCCAGGACTTGGCTAGCTCAGGAGAAGGGGCTGAGTGTGCTGTCCCACATGCAGTGGCCAAGGTATGCGGACATGGAGCAGGCTGCTGAGTCTCACAAGTGGGCCGGGGTGTGCTGAGGGTGGACTCGGTGCTGGCATGGGGCAGGCTGACTCCTGCTGCAGTTCTCTCCCTTGCAGGGCTGCCCCGCTGGAACTGGCTGCTCCAGCACCCACTTCTGACCCCTCTGGGCCTGGGGCCATTCCATCTTCCGCTCTTCCCAGAGCAACTCTGAGCTTCCTGGCAAGATGCTGCAGAGAACTGTGCAGGCAGGAGGGGCCTTGGGCCTTGCAGTGGGGCCAGGTGTGGGTGTCGAATCCAGGCCCTTTCTGGCAGTCTCATCTAGGCCTGTGGCATCTTTAGCCTTGCCCGCCATGCAGCTCTGTTACACCCAGTCCAAGCTAAGTCCTCTGTGGCTGTGATACCACTGAGCATAGTGCCTGAAAATGTCAGTCAGAATTTGTTAGAATAAACGGATTTGGACGGATGCAAATTGCATCCATTTAAGAGTGAAACTTGTGATCCTGCTGCAACCCCCAATCCAGCGTCCTCCCGGCCCCTGCAGCACCATATAAGGCTGGGGCTCTTGAGCACCCTTTTTCTATCCCACAGCAGACTTTCATGTTCCTTGACCCCAGACAGCAGCATTTTTACATCAATTTTTTTTCAGTGCTGGAGACAGAACCCAGGGCTTGCCCAAGCCGAACAAGACCCCTGAAATGCAGTCACCCCACCCTCCTTTGCTCTTTATTTTTTAAGCTCTGTCACCAGCCTGGACTTTTGGTTGAATTCAGTAAAACCAATTACAAATCGCAGTCACTATTTCAGTGGTGCTTTGTCTCGAAAGCATTCTGTCTCGGGCACACTCTCGAAATGAAAGGAAAGAATTGTGAGTTTAAAGTTAGAATGCTCCTTAGCTTCTACGGAGATCAGTGAGCAGGAAGTCCCACGACGGAGCACGTAGCAGCCACTTCGCCCTCTCCTCGGGCCGCAGTGGGGCCTGGGAGTGTGGGTGACTCACAGGGACGTCTGCCTATCTCGTTCTCTTACTCCTGTCCTTTCTGTGTGTGCCACACACTCATGTCTACTGTGGTGGTGCCTACCTTGGGTGATGTCGATCTCTTACTGTTGTTGAAAAACTGATGGAAAAAGAATTCCGTGAAGCAAAGCGGTCGGTGCATGGCCCACACGATCCAGGCTCTGGTCTCCATAGCAGCGCTCTTAGCCAGAAGGTCCTGGGCGGATTTGCACCACGGGTTAGCACCACCCGTGCAGCTACGTCACTGGCTTGACAGCACGTCCTGTTGCCCTGGATCACTGGGGAACAAGCCCTCACCTTTCCAGGTAAGTGTGAGGTTGGGGCGGCTATGTATCACAGGGTATTAGAGGCAAAAACTGACTTTAAAGCAGAGACCTTCCTAAACGTTGCAATTGAGCTTCTGTTTGGCCCAGATTTCTGCAAGGTATAGGAAAAGACATATTTCTACTGGGAAACATTTATTACATTGCTGTGCACGAGTGAGAAAAATTTACCACCTCCAGTGTCATTTTTCACCCCTTTAAATTGCCCAGAAATAAAAATGACCTGCAGTACTGTGGAAAAGGCAGGAGACTGGCGCTGTGTTGGACGCGCTGCGTAAGCAAGGGCCAGGCCTGGGGTTTGATCCCTAGCACTGAAACCAAAACGTAATAAAGCAAAGCCAAAGACCTCCATTCTGTCACTCACATCTTGGGTGGATAAACCTGTGACCTCCTGCCCATCGCAGACTCCCAGGCCAGACCCAGTTTTCACTGTGCAGTGGGAGTGCTGCATGCTGTCCCGCCCGTGAGGGCCCTGAGCAGGAAGCGGTCACACTGGCACCTCCGCAGCGGGCAGGGGACACTTGTGAGGGGACAGGGCATACAGTGGTACTCAAGGGGGAGCGGGATTCACCAGGTACAGAGCAGCGAGAGCAGGCCTGGGCACAGCAGGCCTGAGCATCAGGGCGCTGGGCGGGCTGGTCCCAGAGCACCCAGCTGCATCTGGGGAGCAACATTTAGTGAACACGTGAAGGGGAACAGGCTTGCAAAGGAGACAGAGACACAGTGGCCAGAGGGCCGGGAAGAAAAGGAAAACAGACAGAACAACCAGAATGACATGGGCTGTGGCGGATGCCAAGGGAGGAGAGGGAGGAGTAGATCAACAGGCAAGAGAAAGGCCAAGAGGAGGACTCAGTGTGGGGCTCCCAGGGGTGTGGCCCCGGGGGACTGCCCAATCAGGGTGCTTCCAACCCCATCAGCCTGTCCAGATACGGTTCTGCCTGAAGATTAGATCTGAATATTGTGGCCTGTGGGGTGTTTGAGAAGGGATCCACTTCTGTAAGAATCTTGGGTGGCTTTCGGGAGGATGGAGTCAGACTGGAACATGGGTTCCTAGGATGACACCAATCCCACCTGTCCACCTCCCCAGGCCCTGTGGCCCGTGGGGAGACAGAAGACTCACGGAGAGTAAGAAACTGCTGTGGCTTGCAAAGGCTTCTTATTCCAGTCCGGACGTTTCACATTGTCATTGAACCTGAGGGCCGACAGCAGTTATGATCAGGCCTGATGTCTGAGTGTTAAACTTGTTATTCTCTACACCCAGCCTGCATCTGCCCCGCTCCTAGCTGGTGCTTTGCTGTGCGATTTGTTACAAGGCAAGGGCAGGTGTGAGAGGAGGTATCTTCCGAGGCTGTCTGCATTCCAATTTTATTGTATGCATATTATTTTATGATGTGGCTAAGGTGTTATTAAATTGCACACCTGGACTGAGTAGACTTTGCAAATTTGTGTGTGTGGTGGGCGAGGCTCCCCGTGAGTCACCCCCGAGAACCAGAGGAAAGACAATGTGTAAAGTTTTTCCAGAGGAGAAATTTACCATCAGCGAGAAGTTGAGTCTTCCCATTTCATACGCAAGAGAAGGTTGGGTTTGGAAAATCAAGATGTGGTCTGGAAGTCAGGCAGACCAGTTCCATGGTGCCTGGGAGACACGGTAGCACTCAAAGTGCTGAGAGAGGGGAAGTGGGCAAAGGCACACGGATGCTAATGTTTTAAGCAAAATAATAATGAAACTGGGGAGTGCTGTGGACCCTAATTCTTCCTTTCTGAAGAGAATCAGTGCTTTGCTTCAAATTAGGAGATTGCACACTGCTTTTTATCTTTTTGTTTTTCCTTCCTTCCATTTTTTACTTCTTATTAAATTTCACTTATGAAGTTCCAGCCCAATTAAGATGGAAGGGAAACATTTAGATGCATATGAGCCCCAGGTCAAAGTGGAGGCAGGAGTCTTGAGTGAGCTGAAAACTCGGCAGGGAAAGAGTGGCTACTGAGTCACGGACCCTTCCATGGGCGGGTTTCGCTCAAGAGCTTTGGTTTCCTTGGAAGAGCATTTTCTTACACGGAATACATTCTTTTGCTCTATGATAACTTCGCCAAGCAGTATAAAACTAAACGCCCTGTATGCTGCACTAGCTCTCTCGGGGCATTTGTAGACTCGGAAGACCCAACACTTCCGAGGTCAAGAAGCTTTCGTGCTTGGGATTGCTCCTGGGGCTCCAGGGGGAAAGGGACGCCCCCGTACACAGTGCCTTGGAGGCCAGAATAAAGCCCCCGCCTCGGGCTGAGGGCCAGCAGCAGCTGCAGAGCCACTAGCGGGTGACTGTGTTCCAAGACAGTTGCTTCACCAGTTTTGCTACCTCTTCTATTTTCCAAGGAGATGATAATGTTGCGAAATTTTGCAAGAACAAGATGAGAAATGATTAGTGAATAAAAATAATCCTCAAGCTTTTACTAAATAATAGCACACTAGAAAATGGTTCCAATTATAATATAAAAACAAAAAAGGATTGAGATACCAAATGTACGAATACTTTTCATATTTTATCATGGGTAATGGCCATTTAGTAAGCACGGAACAGCTTCTGTGGAGCATGTTCTCTAACAGTTTTGGACTTTAATGGGCAGAGGGCCATTACGTGGTTATAGAATTACTTTCAGGGCCCCGGGCTAGACTTTAAAATGCAGGATCATGAGGCAAAATTTCACTATCATGAAGTTATTTAAATGTTATCAGCTGCTTTGAAGGCACTAATTCCAATGGAAATTTTCCAAGTATTTAGCAGTTATTTCTAGTTCTAATTTTCCTGATAGGAAGGTCAAGGAGAAGCCAGAATTTTAAGTTATTTATAGAGTTCATTAAAGAGAACGATTAGTATAAAAAAACAAATATAGGGATATTTTAAAGATGCAAGTTACATAAATTTCAAAAATTTGCGAAGGACTTCTCAGCCCTACTCCATGGCTCTGTGTGTTATTGCCGAGTTGAGAGAACAGTTCTGAATTTCCGTCTTTCCGTAGAGCTGTTATCAGCCACCTGAGTTGGGACTGGGATGGACTAGGAGCTAGAGATGCCACGGGGAGACCGAGTCTTGGACCCTGGGGTCAGCGACCCCGGCTTCGTGTCCGCCCCTGAGCAGCGCTGGCTCTGCTCGCAGGGACAGGCTGCAGCCTCTCTCCCTCCTGTGGAGCTGCAGCTCCCACTGCAGGCCCGGTGTGGTGTAAAGGTGTAAAAGGGAACTGACGGCTTGAGCACAGAGCTCCTCCTCATGAGGAGGCTGCCAGGGATCAGCACATCATCATGTCCCAAGAACTTTCTTCTTCACTTGGTTGGACACAGGGTCAGAGAAATCCCCATGAAAAAGGTTAAATAAAACCAGAGAAAGTCTGTCTCCATCCGGTTGTCAATGGCAACGGTGATAAGTCAAGTCCAGCCACACATCCGGGATGTGGAGTGCGGAGAAGGGTGCCTCCCTCTGCCATCTCCCTCCTGGGAACAACGATACCTCTGATCAAATGGTCCGGCTCAGATAGTGCCACTCCCCCAATTCATATATTAACCCAAGACACAAACAAGGGAAGCATTAAACAATGTCGCAATGTGATGTAACAACGTTAAGAAGTGATCTACAATGAATATTACACAAGCCTGTTACAAAGTGAAAGCAATATATAAAGGACTACTTATAATCTTTTTAAAGATATGTTCTGATATGTTCTTGTTCATTATATAGTAATTAATACTGTAATGGTACTTCAGAATTCATTTTCATGTTTTTATTCGTGCATGTTTGCAGTGCCTAATGACTGCATTCCTTGTGTGGAGTTGGTACATGGACGTAACACATCTCAGTTCCTGTTTTCATCCCCTTCCCATTGAGAAAGATCTGTCTCCCTACTGCCTATTACCTATCTTTTATTTTGTTTTTTATTTATATTTTGGGTTTCTCATATAAAAGAAACCATGCGATATTTAAGCTTGTGCGTCTGATTTGTTTCACTTAACATTATGGTCTCCAGGTGCATCCATTTCCCTACAAATGACTCGTGTTTATCCTTCTTTTCGGAAGAGTAGTCCCCACACCTAAAAATATCTCCTATCTCCCACCCCACCCCACGTTCCATTTCTTGGTTTTATTATTTCTTAAAATTTTACTATTGAAATTTAACTGCCTTTGGAAAAAGCAAGACCACACAGACAAAAAGGCATGAGTGGTTGCAGGGGCTTCTTGGTCACGGTGACCTGCTGTCATGGGGCGGTTGTCATTGGTTATGCACTTCTCCAAGCCCACCTGCCATGGAATCCGCAGACTCTGCTGCTAGCGCTGTGCAGATGCAGGGTCGTCATAGTAACCGATGGACCCCTCTGCGGGGTGCTGGGGACGGGGCCGGGGCTGTGCATGTGAGGGAGATGTGGAGTTCCAGCAACTCTCTCCACCTTCTGCTCAATTTTGCCAAAAACCTAAGACTACTCTAAAAATAAATCTATTAAGAAAAACAACAATAGCATGGTCATTCTATACAATTTTTGAATGTAACAAAGATCTTCTATTATGGTTTGGATCTTAAATGTCCCCTATGTGGTCAAAGTTTGGTCACCAGCCTGTGGGGCTGCTGGGAAGGGGGCTCGTGGGATCAATTTAGGTCAGTGGGGGGTGCCCTTCCGGGGATAATGGGATGCTGGCCCCTCTTGGCTTCTTAGCCAACATGAGAAAGCATCTTGCCCCATTGTGTGCTCCACCATGCTGTGCTGTCTGGTCACAGGTCCCCAAAGGAGCCAACCAACCATGGACTGGAACCTCCAGAACCTCTGAAACCACCCAAATGAACCTTCCCTTCTTGTAAGTTGTTCACCTCAGGAATTTAGTCAGCATGATGGGAGGCTGTCAAATGTGTTTTCTCATGCTGGCTCATCTCTACCTTAACGCAAATTCACCATGGCTCTTGACGTGGGGTGGGGACCCTTTCTTGAGTAATGAGGGAATGATTAGCAATTTGAGAACATGAAGCTCTGTAGCAGGTAGGGGCAGGATGAATACTGTAAGTCTGAGCCAGCCTGGGCTACGTAACGAGACCTTGCCTCAAAATGAAATGAAATAAAAATTTAAAATACAGAGAGGCCAATGCCCAGATTGGCTAATCATTGACTCCCCCATTAGTCAACGTAAGCTCCAGGCACAGGGTACCACAGAGAGTCTCAGAAGCTCCTCCTCCTGCAAGACCAGCTGGGACCTGAACAGCCCTGCTTCCGGTCAGCCAGCCAGCAGTGCCAGCTTTGGGAGGCCATGCACAGTTGGTGGGTCCTGGAGAGAAACCGCCTTGAGATCTCCACTAGCAGCCTCCCACTGATCCCTGCCGCCACATTCTAAAGCCTGATAAACTGGGGGAAACGGCTCCAGTGTCAAAACAAAGAAGACTGTTTAAGTCTCGGGCTGGCCTCCTCCTCCCACTGTGTCCTCACATTTTCCTTTTTACCTGAAGGCCCTTCCTTAGTCTCATCCTGCCCAGTGAGCTTGCCTGGTTTCTCCGCTTCCTGAACCGCTCACGTGCTGCCAGCTCAGGCTCTCCAGTCTCCTTGCAGGGGCCACCTCTGGGAATCTAAGCAGACACGATCTCCATGCCCTTCATTTCTGGATATTCACACAGCGGCACAATGATGCCTCTGCCCTTAGTGCTACAAGGAAAGGTTCGTGGAAACTCAGGAACCCAAATCCGAGACCAAAGATTCTGAAGCTCTTGGGCAAATGTTTCTTTCCAAGATGGGACAAGAGGCAGGGTAGTAGAGTGGCTCCTCCTGTCACAGACTGCTAAAGAGTCCACCCCGACACCTTCGCGTGAGAGGCGGTGGCAGGAGACCAGGAGGCTTCTGTTGCTCCGGGTGTCTCAACCCCACAGCCCATTTTAGTCACACAGTAGTTACAGCCGCCCAGCTCAGTAACGTCCCACACGCAGTTCCACCACACGGGGATTTCGGTCACACAGCATTTCAGGTCCGCAGGGAGCAGCAGTCATTACAATCACCGAAACTGCTGCGGTTCCCTCAGGTGGTTCTGGTCGTGCAGCTCATTTCAGTCAAACAGGCAGTTACAGGCACAGGGGTCATTTCAGTTTCACAAGTATAGTGGACCCCTGACTTATGAACTTGATTGGTTTCTGAGGGCTGGTTGTAACTCAAGTTGGTTGTGATCATGGAAAGAATCAAGTTTGTGAAGCAAGGTACCACTGAATTGAATGTGGAGTCCAAATCTCATCTTGATTACCCTCTAGACATCCTGGGTATATCTGGCTGGTCGTTAGGGTTCCAGATCTTATGCTGATTGCCTTTTCTTTGGCTTCTGGGATGATTTCCTGGAGGCCCAAGAGCTGGAGCTATTCAAGAATTAAATCAGTGCCTGACACAATAAAAGACAAATTCTTTGGACCACAATAAATGTTTCCTATAGAAAACCACATATCTGCTAAAATTTAATGAAATTTAAACAGGTGTCTTGCTTGAATTTAGTGTGTTTTGCCACTTTATGTTTGCAAGTGTTGTTGAGAATCTTTCTCTGCTGAAGACTACTTCTGTTTCAGAGCTAGTGTTATGAGCCTGTCAGACATGGTGTCAGTAGTCCACCCATTGCTATGAGGTTTGTTTTGCATGTCATCCTAATGGCCTTCCCAAGAAAGGCCTCAGGCATTCCATGATGACTCATCAATTAGGCTTTGTAGAAATATTTGTGAATGTGAAAACTGAAGATTTCAGTCATGCTGGGAGAGACTACTTTGGGTAGGGCTATGGGTGTAGTTCAGAGACCATTATATCTGATAGGACCCCATAGGCACCAACGAAAGTCCACCGTCCTTTGAAGTGACGACCCACCCATTCACTCTCTGAGGAAGGGTCGCCATTTCTAGCTGGTAAAATGTCTTTGGTCTAGGGTGTACCTCAAAGAATAGCTTCTTCAAGGCAAACCAAATAGCTCAAGGAATTAAGGGGATTTTCATGTATTTAGAGATAAGTTAGTCTGTAAGTGTGCATACAATTTAAATATTATTTCAAAATCGCTATTTCTAATTGGACTGTGCATTGTGACTCTTTCATATGGGCCATCTTCCAAGTGGTTGTCACTGCAGTACAATTTTGACATTTGAGTTTAACCAAAAGATTGTTTTAGGTGGGGCTGGGGGGTTGGGACATAAACTTTCCCATAAAGTTTTTGTTGTGGAAAATTTCTAACTTAGAGAATGGGGCAATGCAAAGCAATTTGACTTCCAACTATGTTCAACAGTTGTTAATATTTGCTATCCATGTATATATACAAAAATGCATATATAGCTACAAGTAAATATATAACTAGACAAAACTATATAAACATGAGGATTATATAAATATATGTACATAAAATAAATCATATACTTAAATATTGTCATAAAATATTAAGTTATAAACATATATTTCTGTGTTTGAAAATAAGTTTAGCCATCATAATATATCACCCTCATTTACTTTAGCATGCTTATCTTGAAGGTATGAACAATCTTCCATAGGACTATAATATCACTATCATAACTAAAAAGTGATCAGTTTCATAGTTTGTAGCACCCAGTCCATATTTAAATTTCTCCAATTGTTTCAAGCATGTTTTAAAATAATCTTTTTTTTTTCTTAAACCAGGATCTAATCTAGGGTCATGTAACTAGTTATGCCTCTTTAGTCTTTTTTAAAAATCTAAACCAGCATTTTCCACATATGCAGTTTCAAATACTTGATTCACCACAGTAACAAGTAAAAAGAAAAAATTGAAATTAATTTATTTAATCTAGCCTATCCCAAACATGATGATTTTAACATGTAATCAATATAAATAATTATACATTCTTTTCTTTTCCATGCCACATTTTTAAACTCTGGTCCGTCTTTTGTGTTTTCTGTAGATGTAGAACCAGCTACACTTACGTGTCCTTAGCAACATGCAGCTGGTGGACAATAAGGACAGCAAAGATCTTCCTGCCTCTTTATTTTAAAAAATCCTGCAGAAAATTGGAACACATGGTCTTTATCTCAACTTTATAAAGCCCATCTATGAAAAACCAACAGCTGACATCATGCTAAATGGTCAAAAACTGAAAACCTTCATGCTAAAATCAAGAACAAGACAAGGATGTCCACTATCACCACTCCTGTTCAAGATAGTTTTGGAAACATTAGCCACACCAATTAGAGAAGAGAAAGAAATAAAAGCAATAACGATAGGAAAGGAAGAAGTTAAACTGTCATTATTTGCTGACAACATGATACTCTACATAGAAGACCCAAAAAACTCTGCCAAGAGACTTCTAGACTTAATTGACAGATTCATTAGAGTAGCTGGATACAAGGTAAACACACAAAAATCAATAGCCCTCTTGTACACAAATAACAGACTCACTGAGAGAAAAATTAGGGAAATAATCCCTTTCACAATAGGATCCAAAAAAAAAGAAATATCTAGAAATCAATCTAATGAAGGAAGCAAAAAGCCTCTGCATTGAGAACTACAACACTCTGAAAAAAGGCAATTGAAG
This sequence comes from Heterocephalus glaber, assembly GCF_053883595.1. Lineage (NCBI taxonomy): Eukaryota > Metazoa > Chordata > Mammalia > Rodentia > Bathyergidae > Heterocephalus > Heterocephalus glaber. The sequence continues at coordinate 2,091,393 of NW_028258315.1, forward strand.
AGGATATAAGAAAATGGAAAGATATTCCTTGTTCCAGGGTAGGAAGAACCAATATAGTGAAAATGGCCATACTTCCAAAACTGCTACACAGATTCAATGCAATCACAATTGAAATCCCAACAGTATATTTCACAGAACTAGAGAAAACAATCCAAAAATTCATTTGGAACCAGAAGAGACCTAGAATTGCAAAAGAAATTCTAGGTAACAGAGGCATGGCAGGGGGTATCAAAATCCCCAACTTGAAACTATACTACAAAGCCACTGTGATAAAAACAGCATGGTACTAGCAAAAAAAACAGATCCGAGGATCAGTGGAATAGATTAGAAGATGCAGAAACAACTCCAGATATACTTAGCTACCTCATCTTTTACTAAGGAGCCAAACACCCTCACTGGAGGAAAGACAGCCTCTTTAATAAATGGTGCTGGAAAAACTGGATTTCAACTTGCCAAAGATTAAAACTAGACCCCTATCTTTCATCATGCACTAAACTAAAATTGAAGTGGATTAAAGATCTAAATACTGAAACAAACGCTGAACTTGCTGGAAGATAAGTTAGGTAGAACTCTCAAAGACCTTGGCATAGGACAAGACTTTATGAGCAAAATCCTCAGTAGCAAGGGAACTAGCACAAAGAATCAACAACTGGGATCTCATCTTTTTAAAAAGTTTCTGCACTGCAAGAGAAACCACCAACAGAGTTAAGAGACAACCTACAACGTGGGAAAAAATTTTTATCAGCTATTCCTCAGACAAAGGTCTACTATTTAGAATATATAAAGAACTCAAAAAAAGTAAGACCCCCCCAAATATAAAGACTCAATTCAAAAATGGGCATCTGAAATGAACAGACATTTCTCAGACAAAGAAGTAAAAACAGCAAATAAATATATGAAAAAATGCTCAACATCACTGGTCATTCGAGAGATGCAGATGAAAACAACACTGAGATTCCGCCTCACCCCAGAAAGAATGGCTGCTATCAAGAAATCAACCAATAACAAGTGCTGGCGGGGGGTGTGGGGAGAAAGGAACCCTTCATTGTTGGTGGGAGTGCAGCCTGGTGCAACCACTGTGGAAATCAGTATGGAGATACCTCAAAGAACTAGGACTAGAGGTCCCATTTGACCCAGCTATTCCCCTGCTGGGTATCTACCCCAAAGAATTAAAAGAATCATACCACAGTGATATATCCTCACCCATGTTTATAGCAGCACAGTTTGTAATAGCTAAAACTTGGAAACAACCCAGTTACCCATCAACTGGAGATTGGATAAAGAAGATGTGGTTTTTTAATAAAATGGAATACCACTCAGCCATAAAGAATGAGAAACTAGAGACATTTATAGCTAAGTGGATGCACACTGAGGCCATACTCTTAAGTGAAATAAGTAGGACACACATGTGTAAATACCAAATAGTTTCTCTGGTGTGAAAAACTAAAAGTGTAAATAAGGATCAAAATATATAATTGATATTGTGTAATAGGAAGAAAAGGTCTAAAGGAGCAGGGGAAGTGGGAGGGGTAGGGGAAAGGAAAGAAGGGAAAAGAAAAAATACGAGAAAAGTAAAAAAATGGAAACAAAATCTTTGTAAATAGGGAAGGGAGAGGAGAGGAATGGGGAAAAAATAAGAACCTAGATACATCATGTACAGGTACAAGATCCCAATGATGAATGTGACTGTATTGTATATCCAAAATGTACCAATAAACTTAATGGAAATTAAATCCTTGAATTTTTGAATTATGTTGGTATTCTGCATTTTACTTTTCAAAGCAAATCCAAGGAATAAAATTAAAGTCCCCTTTAGGGAGATGGCTGAAGATCGTACTTTAATTTCAGGATTTGAGACAGCGTGGGCTGGTTCTAGTTTGCCATGGCGCATTGTGTGTGTGGCTTTTCCTCCTTCAGTATCACCAGAGCCTCATTGTTCATTTGCCATTTTAGGTTGCTGTGTGAGATCACAGCAAGTGAGTGAAAAACAGATGCGTTACTTTCTAAAACCTGAGCTTGACTGCTGCGCAAGCTCAAGGACCCGAGTTCGATCTCCGGTACCAGAAAACAAAAACAAAAACAAAAAACAAACCGGAGCTTGATATAGGCACAGTAAGCAGACAGACATTTCATTAAGTATTTGATCATTTTCAAAGAAATGCCAATTAAGAAACTCAAGGTGTCTTAAAATCACTAAATGTAATTTTACAAAAAATGGGAAACTGGCCTGTCAATGACGTGACAGAGCGTCACACTTACACACCGGCCCTGACCTTCAGCATGCCACGTATAATCACCGAGAACGAAAGCACTTCCAGACGCACGCCTTAGCAGGCTCACCCCAGGACACGGAGCCTGCTGCCCGGCGGCTTCACAGTGCAGGGAGGTGCGGGCAGGACCCGAGCCCACTGAACCGCAGGAGTGGGTGGGACCTGTGGCGTGGAGAAAATCAGGGCACGTGAAACACACGGCAGCTGTGGAGTGGGGCGGGTTGATTCTCACTGCACTAGCTGAAAAAGAGACCCAGGAGCAAAGACGTGAAGGAAGTGCAAGGCGGGCTGCGTGGATATCTGAGGGCGGTTCCGACCGCGCTGCTGCCCGTCCTGAGGAAGAGTTTGGCTGGGGCCTGGGACGCAGGGGAAGGAAGCCAGGAGCGGGCGGCTGGGGAGGGAGAGGCCTGCGGGCCAGACAGGCAATGGAAGACAGCGTCCATCTGTGCACGAAGGCCGCCAGGTTAGAAGGGAAAACCCAGGGAGAAGGCGGAGGCGTGTCGATGAGGCCCCGGGAGTGAAGCCTCGGCGTCTCCAGCACGGCAGCGGGACAGCGGGAAGACCGGCTCGGAGGAGCCTGAGAACGAACGAACGGGTGATGTAGGTTTAATGCCCCGGGACATGGGTGACATGAAGGCTGAGCTGACATGGGCTTGGCTGTGCGAGAACCTTCCCAAAAGGCATTTTAGCGCAGGCCGATCTTGAGTCCTCTGGATGGTCAGGCCGAGAGGACTGGGAAAGGAAAGGACAGGACGCAAAGTCACCCAGGAGAGAAGGGTGGACAGAGGGCCTGGCAGCAGTTAAGGTCGCAGGAGGTTTGTGGTCATAAATTCAAGTGGGCGTGATCTGTTACACTCTTCTCACAAGTACAAGCACAAGCAGGTGCAGAACTGTGCTCGGTGTAAACGCGATATTTCCCGGGGAGGGGATGCAGAGGGATAAGGGGTTGAGGACCCGCTGCTGGCTCAGAAATCTCATGATGATGGAACCCTGGAATACACAGGGGGACAGAAGAGGTGGATGCAGGAGGGGTTTTCCTCTGAGGCTGGGAAAGCTCTGGAATCGGGACTCTGGAGGCAGCTGGGGACATGGTCCCGGCTGGAGAATAAAGCTGCACCTCATGGAGGGCACTCCTCCTGAGGTGGCTGGGAGTTAAAATCAGGGTGCGGCATCGGGCGAAAGGAGACCAGGGATCTGGAACACCGAGGGATCAGAGGGGTGGCTGCACAGATGCCCAGGCAGAGGCTGGCATCCCAGACTCAGGGCCGGAGGTGTGGGGCGAGGGTGAAGGGCTGCCATCTTCCGGGAGTGAGTGTGCGATGCGTGTGTGCACCCCGGGACGTGAGGCGCAAAGTGGCATTTGCTTGTTGCTTTGCTTTGCTTTGCTTTTGGAAGAGAGGAGGAAAGTGGAAGTGGAACTGAAGGGCACGAAGATGCTCGCCTCCAGATGCTGTGGTGTGAGGGGGGAAATGGACCTGAGATGGTCACAGAGGCAGCGTGGCCCTGGGGAAGGGACAGGCTCGCCCTAGAGAGAGGTGCAGGGGCGCTCAGTGTGGCTCTGGCCGTTGTCTTTGGAAAGCAGCGTGGTTGGTTGGCTTGGCCTTTGCTGGTGTTAAGTATTGCTCAGAGCCGTATAACTGCCTCACCGAAGGAAACGCTCTCCTCCTCAGCAGTCACTTCCCAGTCTTCCTCCCCAGCCAAGGCACCCATCAGCTGCTCCAACACTATGGATTTGTCAATTCTGGACACTCTGTATCAGTGAAATTATAAAATATGTGGTTTTTTGTGGCTGGCTCTTTCTACTAAATGCTATGTTTTTAGCACAATATTAGAATGTTCACTAGGTTCAAATTTTTCATGCCCTTTGATGCAATATCTGTGAATTCTACTTACAAAACTGTGATTACACCCATACATAGGCACACATATGTACATTTGTGGTAGCATTTTGTCTGATGGGAAAGAATTGCAGTTATCAACCACTAGGGCAACGGAGAAGAAAATCGTGGTCTAACCATATAAAGACATCCTATACTTTATTAAGGAGAATAACGGATTGATACATGAGTTAGAACATGATCATAATTTTATATAAATCGCTAATAATATGTCAGTACATAGATAGAAAAGGAAAAATAATTCAGGAGATAAGTACACACTGTGGAGAGCGATTACCTTTTGGGGGAGATTTCCATGTTCTCATCCCAAACTGAATTTTGTCTCAGACTAGTTCACTTCTGCCACCCTGGCTCCTCCTGGAATGTACAGGGTAATTAACATATCCATCACCTTCAAATTCTATCAGACCTCTTAGTGGCGTCCGTTCCAGAGCTTGTCTGTTACCTACTTTGAGACACACAATGCATTACTATCATGTTCACCCCACTGTGCCACAGAACACCAAAAGCTGCTCTTCCGTTCTGACTGTAACTTCGTGCACCCTGATCGACCTTTCCCCAGCTCCTCCGCCGCCTACGGTCTCCGGCCTCTGGTAACTACTCAATTCCCGGCTTCGATGATATCCACAATTTTGGTCTCCTCGTAAGAATTTCCTCTACGGCATTTATCTTTCTGTGCCTGCCTCATTCCCTTCCTCACTATCTTCTTGCCTGCCATGATTTTGTGCTTTTCCAAATCTTGCCTTCCATCACTTCATGGCCTCTATTTGTATCTCTGTCCTTCTAATTTACTGCAGAAAATACCTATTTTCTGGTCCACGTATTTTGGAACTGCATTTTTTCATTTCTTCAAGAAACATCAAAAAGCACACTCTCAGTAGAAAGAAGGATTTTTCTAATCACTTGGTTAGCTTTATGTTATGTAGTTCTCTATTTAGTGTGCACATATTGCCTTTTTAAGTAGTCTATAAATTTTTATAATGAGTGTAAATTGCACAGTTAGCTACTTGTTGAATTATAGGGGGGCAGTAAAATCCAAGAAGAAAGCAACTACACAGGAAGTAGCAAAGAGTAGTTGCAGTATCAAAGAATCTGAAGACATATGATTGTGAAACATAAGAAAGCTGTTGGCACAACTAAAGCACTTCCTCCATTGTATTGGTTCAGCTCCTTCTAATGTAGCCTGGCGCCACTGATAATAAAAATAATCAGGTTTTTTTTTTGATTGGGAAGGGAAACTATCCAAAACTTAATGTGAAATTTCCATAGCTCATTTCATTTTATGACATTCAGGCACTGGGATATTATCAACTGATTGAGCAAATGGTGAACGGGATGATTGTCAATATACAGTTAGCAAATATTCACTGGTCTTGTAATCAATGCTGGTTAACTATCATGAGAAGACTTCAGAGTTAGCCCGGAACCTGGGACTGGTGATACTGACTGGCTTTCCCTTGTCCCCTGCAAAATGCTTCACCGTGAGCCTTTTCTTTTTGACTCCAAAATGACAACTTGCAATTGTGTGTTGAGAAATAACTGCCACAAACGCCAGGCAGGGTCAGTACATTTTCCCATTGTTTAGCTATGTTGGATGTGGCATCTTCCACAATGAATCTACAGTTTTTAAGAAACTCAGAAGAAGAGTTCTCCCTTAGTCTAAATGGCTCACTTACGTTCTGTGGCCTTTTCTGCCTCAGTTGGTTGTGTTTTTTTGTGGTCTCTGTATTCCTTCTCAGTGCATTTAACTCACTTTCTCTTCTCCTCCACCTGCAAGATGACTATAAGTCAGCACATGTGTGTATATACACATTTACTTAGGAACTGTTTCTCTGTTTATAAAACTAATTATATTTTTGAAGATGGAGGAATATATAAACTATAAAAAGATGAAAATTATCCATAACTCCACTACTTTCTACCAATATTTCTAGGCTGTATCATGTCACATGTCACACATTTATTGTCATGACAATTTCCCCATGATATTAAATATTAAAAATCATGCATGTGATTTTCAGCTATGGCATGATATTTTCTTGTCTGGATATACCTTACTTTAACCTTTCCTTTTATTGACAATCTATGTGGTTTCTGATATTTAGTTATTAACGTTTCTGGCAGCCTTCTTGGAAAGTAAATGCTTAGAAGTAGAAGTCCCAGAAGACTCTCAATATATCTTAAAAATTTGCTTTCCAGAAACTTGTACCAACCTACTTCCTTTATGAATTAATAAGAGTTTCCGGAGAGGCATTTTCCACTACATTGTCTTTTCCTCCTCTTAGGCAGAGACATACGAAGCCCGCAGAGCTTTTTCTCTAAAGTTTTCCTCTGATCCGAAGGCTGTGGCTCTCCCGGATCACGTGTCCAGGCCGCAGCCCTGCCACCCCAGTCTCTTCTCCATGTCCTGCTGTACAGGAGCCACGCTCTGCTCCCGAGCAAAACCTCTTTCCCTTAGGGTTATTTTCTTCTTCCTCCTCTTGAACACTGGTTTATGTAAAGTGGTCGAGCATATTTTAAAAAGCATAAGAATTCATTTCATCTTCGGTGGATGTTTTAGTTGTCCTTAAACACCATATTAGCTCCATTTCTGAGCTGTTGCTTAGCAGCAGCCAGGACAATCCAAATCCTGGAAATGTTCTGTCTTGAGGGTCTGGGATAGGAAAACGAAGGTTGCTTATTATTCACGAGTAACTAATTGAGTCTTTTGCCTCTTCATTAAAAATGTTCAACACTGAAAAACAAGCAATTAAGTCATTAGCTCTTGGAGAAACTGGAAGGACTGAGAGAAACAGACAATGTCTTCTAGGGTAACATGAAAGATGCCAAATGGATCCATATGATCGTTTCCACTATATTTGTAGGATATTTGTAGTCTTCGGACAGGCTCATTCTCTGATAAATTCCAAGCAGTTAGCCACAGATTGGTGGGTTGTGGTCTTTTTGCTACATCTGAACTGACTTTGCAACTGCTGACCATAGTAGTTTTTCTTTTATTGTCTTCTCTGTTTGATCGTAACCATGTTTATAATGGATAAGTAGATGTGAAATTCTCCTACTGATGGCTCTACAATAGGAAAACCAACTTTTGGCAAGAATTTCTTGTTCTCTTAATCAGCAGTTGCACCAGATTTCACACGTCAGCATGTGGTTTCATGCACAGGAGTAGTAAAGGTTTTCACTGAATTTAATTCTAGTGAATGGATCAGTGACTTCCTGGATACTAATCCTTTAATACTCCAAATGAACACACTTATCTCATCAGATGCCTTAAACAAGCAATCTCCCTCTGTGTTCATTACTATCGAGGGTTAATGTTATTTAAATAATGAAATCAATATCTCTATTGCTCATTACCTGAGCTGTTCTGAGCTCAATCTGTTTTATTTTCCAATTAAATTCTATTATTTTTCCATATTGGCTCTTGAATTTCAGCCATAGAAACAAACTTAATGGTTCTGAAAATGTCACAGCCAGCAAAGTGTCCATGGGAAACCCTACGATATATAAATCTAAAAAGGAATTTGGTGTTTGATCATCCGGAAATTACAAAATCGTTCGTTATTGTGCATCTATCTCTTGTTCTACTCGGTTTTTAAATGAGTGGTTTATATGGGAGCTTTTTTCAGTTGATATTTCATTGTCCATGAATAAACCCCAAAGCTTCATGGTGGTTTCGGAAGAGCTACAAATGTGGGGCCAGTGGACAGGTGAACACTGCCCTCCCTGCTGGGAGCTGCCGGCTGGAGGAGCTGCCATGGGTCCGGCTTGGTCTCCCCGCTTTGGGCCTCCGGTCAGCTGAGTGGTGGCCTCAGGAGATGTCCGTGTCCAATCCTTGAAACTTGTGTCGATGCCACCTCGCATTGCAGAGCTCAGGCCTTCAAAACCGCGAGCCCAAACAATTCTTTTCTCCTTCTCCCTCTCTCTCTCTCTTCTTATTTTGCAGTGCTGGGATTGAGCCCTAGGCAAAAACTTTGCCACTGGACTCGATCTCCCTTTCTATCTGTTCATCATCTCTGGAATTTATCATAGCAACTGATTACTATTGTATGAGAATGAAAATCAGGTTTAAGGTTCATGGGGTTGATTAATGGTGTGTGCTGGGTAATAGGTACAGTGCTTTGCACAGTCCTCCCATTGAACATTTCTGCTTTCTTCTTGAAGATGAGGAGTGATCAAAAACTACAGTCAATGTTCAAATTTAAAACAAAAGATGCATCACCATGGATCCCCCTCAAAATCCTTCCCCTCATCTCAGACGCGCTCATCCCACAGTCTTGCCCCTTTCTGAAGCAGTTCTGAAGTCCTCTTTGTGAAGAACTGTAGTTGTGCTTTTTGGCTGCCTCAATTCAAAATGTTTGCCTCTCTCAGCCATTTTAACCCTAGGGGAGAGCCGGGAGGGTCGTGGGGCCAGGGCCTGGGGACAGAGCAGACAGGACAGGCAGTCCTGGCTTTACAAGCAGCCTTTCCCTGGAGTGCACTCAGCAGGGACATTCACTGTGTGTTTCATCATAAAAACACTCGCAGAAGAGAACCTCCAGAACTGCTTCAGACAGTGGCAAGAACAGGGGACAAGCATGTTAATGTAAAATGCCTCAGTATTTTAACCTCAAATGATATTTTGGATATGTGGGTTCAATAAAAGATATCATTAAAATTAATTTACCTTTTCTTCCCTTCCATTTTAAAAAGTGTAACCACTAGAATTTTTTTTTTTTTTTTTTGGTGCTGAGGATTGAGCCCAGGACCTCTTACATGCTATGCACACAGCACACGTTTCTGTTTCCTGTGCTCTTTGCACTAAGTGGTGCTAATCTGGAGTCTCCACATTGAGCAGGACGCCTGTTCTAGTTTTTCAGCTATGCAAAAATCAGAGTTACTCTTTCCATCCAGCTTGACTGAAGAATTCGTATGATTCTCATTCACTAGATTGTACCCTGTTGGCAAAGAAGTAGTTAAGTTGCCTTCCAGGTGGACTCTTTTTATAAACAGGAAGTGACTGTCTTTGGAAAAGTTTGGCTTTAACACATTTTAATTGATAGCAATACTAATAAACTAAAGGGGAATTAATTCACAATTAGGGTTTAAAAGAACAAACGATGGAAAACTCTGAGGATATATTTATACATAAATTTATAAGCCCCATTAGTATATATTGCGTGTAACTTAATATTACACTATTATGATATAAAACTACATGATTATATATCTGTCTTCATGCTTGCATTCTTAGCTACTGGTAAATTGGCAGAGCTTTAAAAAATAAAATTAGCTTCTTAACAGCTTGACATAATTAGTCATGAAATTCTTCCCCTATCAAATCATTAAAACCTGAACACAAGCAATGGCTTGTAAAAGTGGTTCACTCCTGCTTGTTTACCTGCTGGTACGCATCTTTTTCCATTGGTGTCTCACGAAGTGTTCCCTGAATGGAAATGAGGCTGCACCTTTGAGTGCACCAGCTACTGCTGGGGAAGGATGGAAATACTGGAAGGCCCCCGCCCTCCTGAGGACCTGCGCCGTGAGCCGCACCGCGCTGAGGCCAGAGGGCCCTGTGTGTCAGTGTGGCCTTGTCGTTTGCACAGCCTGTTGCTCCTGGTCTAACACCAGTGGCTGCTTTTTATGCTTGTCCAAACCAGCAGCCCATCCTGCCGATGACAGTCCTTGCACTCTGTCAGTTTTGTTAATGCCACTGAGCTCGGTCTTCTCTACACTCTCTCCTTTAATTTCTTTTTCTCCCAGAAGGACAGACTTTCAAGGCTGTGCTCTGTTCTCTCTGCCCACATTAAACCAAAAGAGAAGAGGAGGAAGTGAAGGTGTTTAGTGAACAGGACTGGTTAAAAAATCAACGTCAAGAGGAGCACATCCAGTGGGGTGCTACAAACTGGCTTCAGAGAATGACAAGCTTTACTGCTTCAAACAGCTAACTGCCCCATTAAATAGCAGCTATTCTCATTATAGACTGGGAGCCTGCTGGCAATGCATCAGGGTTATTTACAAACTTGTTTCTTGGCTCATTACCGAGTCCTGCTGGAAGCAGCTGGAATATCGTCCACATGTTTTACTTCCAACGTTGTTTCCAGAGGGAATGTGGCGTTTTGAGGTCAGCAAGGCTTTGCCCACCAAGTCGCATGCTTCTGTTTGCACTGGAAGGAGGCAGGAGGTGCAGGTGCGGGCAGACAGACAGACCTTCCAGCTGTGGAACCAGGGACGACCAGGTTCCTGAGGACCCAGCTCCGGGAAGTGACCCCTGCACTACGACTCCGAAGGTGCTGCTCGGATGCCACCGAGCAGCCGGTCACTCCCGGACGGCAAAGGCAAAGGCTCTGCATGTGAGGCCGGACATCAGCTGTGCCCTCCCGCACCCTCTGGGCTGGGGCACCCGCGGGCTGGGCAGGCAGAGCCGCGACCGGGGCGATGGCGCGTGAGCCTTGCTGAGTCTCCCGGGCTCCTCTTTCGTGCTGTGCAGACGACTCAGGGCGCCTACTCGGACCCAGCCGGGGCCTCCTCCGCCCGACTCGTTCACCAGCTCCTTGTGTCGCCTTCCTCTGGAGCCCTCCCAGGGAAGCCCGGCCCTGCACCTCTCTCCCCTGGCCCGACTCCCTCTCCGCCACGTGGCAGCTAAACAGGGCCCCTGGTTTCCGCCCCGGATCACTCGGGAATGACTGTGGCTCGCTCACCTTTCCTCGAAGCTGCCCGGATGAGGTCAGCCCCGATGGCTCTCAACTCATTTCATCTCCTGGCTCTTAGTGACTACAATTTCATGGGCAAATAACTGGGTCTGGATCTTTGAGTCCGTATCTAACTCTGTCCTGAGAGAGCTCTTTGTTTCGCGCGTGTGTTGTTCATTTCCTTTTCACCTGTGTGGTCCTCCTCCTCCCAAGAGAGTCATATGTCCAGGGACTGCTTTTCTGAAAGTTGAGGTGCACCCTGGGAGCCTCCATGGGTCCCCCCTCCAAGGGCCTTATTTGTGTTGACTAGTTTCGTTCTTTGTTTGGAAACCAAAATAGGTTTAAAATGAAGATTATCTGCATAATGTTCCAGTAAAGAAGTGAACGTTTCTCCTAGGGTTTAGGTTTCTGTGTAACAGGTTTATTGTTAAGCTTGCTCTTTATTGGCTGTTAGTCTTTGCTCCACGACTCTAAGTGCTTTCTGAAGGGGGTGCATGGGATGGTGGAAGAGCGGCCTCAGCACCTTGCAGGACTCTGCTTGTCGTCCTGGGTAGCGACTGAGACAGCACGCTGTTCGCTGTTCGCATGACACGGGAGGAGGGGGGCTGAGGAAAGGGAGGATGCGGGGCGGGGGATGCGGGAGGGAAGGCCCAGCTGCGCCCTGAGCCGAGCCAGAGGCCTGCGGGGAGGCTGCCGCTCGCTCGTCATATCCACACTCGGAAGTGGAGTCCAGAGAGCTGAGAGCAGTGTTCAAGGGCGGAATCTGCACTTTCTGCCTAAAACCCAGTGCTGTCTCAACAGCCTCAGCCCTCGAACCTTCTTTGCCCTGTGGCCGTGCATCAGGCGGGGCTAACACCTCAGACCGCGTTCGCTGTGCTGTTCGCAGTGTTTGTGGCCAGTTTGCTTTCAGAGAGCCTTTGCCTTGCTTTCTGTTGCAGGACAGTCCTGGCCCGGACTCTGGTCCTTCGGCTGTCACCCTGGGGCTTCAGGCCCTAGCTCATGGCAGTCGACTGTCCATCCGAGATCCTCCCTTGGGTAGTTCCCCTTCTGCCTCTTGTAAAGCCCTGTCTTTCTTCATTTCATCATTTTCTAGAATGCTTTTCCTTTACCTTCTCATCAAACACACATCTTGTAAACAGTTATGTTATTATTACTAATTTATTGAATCCCATTCTGTGATATTGGTTTATGGATTATTATTTCAATGTCATTTTCTTGACTGAAGTTAGCGAGTCTCCCCTCTCCCAAGCCCTGGGAATTGTTTACATATCATTCCCAGCGTCCTCTTCATAGCTCCACCTTGAAACACATTCTTAGATGAAGATATGTTAAAAAAATTTTTTTCTATCTATGGTTCAAATCTTTTGGCTAATCACAGTGATTAACCTCCTTATTGGAGGTTGGCAGTTATCTTTTAAAAACAAATTATTAAAGGCATGTGTTACTTAATGAAGGGCAATGCTGTGAGAAATGTGTCCAATGGGTGATAATGGTGCTTGCCTATAATCTCAGCACTCAGGAGGCAGAGGCAGGAAGACTGTCATGAGTTCGAGGCCAGCCTGGGCTGCATAGTGAGTTCAAGACCAGCCTGAACAGCCAGACCCTGTCTCAAAACAAAAACAAGACAAAAAAAAAAGCAAAGCAAAACAACAACAAAAAGAATCACTTGATGTTTGTTGTGGGGAAAATTTGTAAAAACCGTAATGCCCAATTTCTAGTGGGATTGTTAAATAAATACTTGAGTCTATATTATAAAGGCTTTAAGACATCCACAGTGATATGAAGAGTAATTTGCAACATTTCTGCTTCCTCACCCAGAAATCTCATTTCTAAGAATCTATTCTATGGAAATTATCAGAAATGTGGGTAACCATTCATATATAGGACTGTTTTCTGATTAAGATTTATAAAGATAAAAATTTGGAAAGATATTAAAGAAAAATTGTGTCATTAAATGCTATATACTCATAAAATCATGGTTTTGAAGAATAGATTTAGTAAAAGTGCTCATACAATAGTTTTGAGTGAAAAGATTTCAGGATACAAAAATATGCATACAGCTTGATTCCAAGTTCCTTCTATTGTGTATAAATTGTTATTAACTTAGTATGCAACAAACTGCTTCTCATTAACATGGGACTTATTTTGTTAAAAGATGAGAATTGCAGTATCATTACACTCTTCTGGCTTTCATTTTCAGTACGATGATACAAATGGCATCTTTTTATAGCATTTATTTATAGCTAAATGGATGCACATTGAGGCGATACTCTTAAGTGAAATAAATAGGACCCACATGTATAAATACTGAATAGATTCTCTGGTGTGAGAAACTGAAAGTGTAAATAAGGACTAAAATGTATAATAGGTAATGTGAAATGGGAAGAAAAGGGGCAAAGGGGAAGGAAGTGGGAGGGCTAGGGGAAAGGATAGAAGGAAATGGGATTAATATGAGAAAATAGAAAAATAGGAACAAAATCTTTGTAAATAGGGAGGAATGGAGGGGTTGAAGGGAGGGCTGGGCAAGGGTGAAAAATAAGAACCAAGAGAGATTATGTAAGGGTGCAAATTTCCAATGATGAATGTCATTATATTGTACATCTAAAATGTACCAATGATTAAAATGAATAATCGATAATGCAAAATAGGAAGAAAAGGTCCAAAGGGGTAGGGGTAGTGGGAGGGGCAGGGGAAAGGAAAGAAGGGAAAGGAAAAATGACGAGAAATGAAAAAAATGGAAATAAAGTCTTTGTAAATAGGGAAGGGTGGATGGCATGAAGGGAGGGCTAGGAATGGGGAAAAAATAAGAACCAAGATACATTACGTAAACGTACAATTCCCAATGAGAAATATAATTGTGTTGTCTACCTAAAATGTGCCAATAAAAGAATTTAAGAAGAAGTGCAGAAATGTGTATAGAAAAGAAATTCCATCTGTGCTATCCCGAAATACTGTGAGCTTCCTAGGCAAGCAGAGCGTGGATGTGCATGGCAAGGTCTGGGTAGCGTGGGTCAGCAATTCGTTCTTGCTGAGAGGGCCTGGCCCGCTGGCTTCTTCTGCAGTTAGCACTCCCTGGCAAGCAGGTGTGTGATGCTGGTGGCGATGGAGGAGCCAGAGGGCTCTTGAAAAACGATCCCCCTTCCTGGACTCTTCTTCATGCGGTGCCTCCGAGAGGGGCGTGCAAGGCTCGCACAGATTTGAAAGACTTCTCGCACTTAGTTTCTACCAAAGAGAATTTCCGATAGTGAAGCCGATGAAACAGAAGCAGATGGCTCAAATTTTCTTTCAGATGTAGACAGATTGGAAAGGAAGAAGCCTGGCAAAAGTGCATTTGGGGTTTGGCCAAACTGAACACATTTGAGAAATGGCATGAAACACTGGAAAAACATGAAGGCGCCCGAAACACTCCCATTAAGAGCACTGTGATGGGCTCACGAAGAGAAATGCACCCTGTAAGGACAAGGCCGAGTTTCTGGTCAGCTGTCACAGCAAGACAGGGTGGACACCCGGCTGCTGGTTCTGCCCAGCAGCTGGAACTCGTGTGACTGCACTGACCTGAGACGCCCTGTAAGACTGTAACCACTTGTGCCACTGACGTGTGACTGGCAGATGTATGAGGCTGCAGTGACCCACGGCTGAGGCGACCTGCAGGCGTGACAAGCTGTAAGGTAAGACTTAACGACCGACACTGCTCTCCCTTCACGTTAGGGTGATGGCCACTAGGGCCAGAACAGCCTGTGAGACTCACCCGAGCTGTGGACCTCTAACTACCCCTGTGACTGAAATGGCCTCTGTGACTGAGGCTACTTGTGACTGAAACATCTGTGAGAACAAAACAGCTCAGGCAAAGGTAGCAAGCAGTGCGGTTGAACTGACCTGCCAGACTGTCTTAGTCACTCTCCTCCTTCCTGGGGCAGAATACCTGATACCTCCACCTTGAAGGAGAGGTTTATTTAGGCTCATGGTTTTGGAGGATTCAGTCCACAGCTGGCTGGCTCTGAGGCAGGAAGGGCATATGGAAGGGCAGGGTTGGCAGACAAAAGCTGCTCAGGTCATGGCAGTCAGGAAGCAGAGAGGGAAGGAGCTGGGGAGGGAGAGTCGCACCCACAGTGACCCACCTCTAACCAGGCTCCACCTCCCAACAGCAAGCCAGCAACAGCGCCCCTGTGATTCAGTCGCCTTCCTAAAGTGCCACCTCTGAACACATGAGGCTTTGGGGATACTCTAGGTCTAAGCCATAGTAGACTGTGGTGGTCTGCATGGCTGACCTGACTTGCAGGATTGTAACAACCTGTAAAACACACGTGACCTGTGTAACTGTGACTCCCCAGGAGGCTAAAATAACCCGTGTGACCGAAACCTCCTGTAGAACAGTAACTTCCTATGAGATTGCAGTGGGCTGTGAAACTGAACTACAGTGGATCTTCCAGTTATAACCAGCCTGACATACAAGCAACTTGGGTTAATTAGGTTAATGGAGAGTCATCTGCCTCTTGTTATCTATAGTGTGTACCCAGGTGAACATCCAGATCTCAGCTGTACTGACTTACAACCAACTTGAGTTACAACCAGCCCTCAGAAACCAATCAAGTTCATAAGTCAGGGGTCCACTATACTTGTGAAACTGAAATGACCCCTGTGCCTGTAACTGCCTGTTTGACTGAAATGAGCTGCACGACCAGAACCACCTGAGGGAACCGCAGCAGTTTTGGTGATTGTAATGACTGCTGCTCCCTGCGGACCTGAAATGCTGTGTGACCGAAATCCCCGTGTGGTGGAACTGCCTGTGGGACGTTACTGAGCTGGGCGGCTGTAACTACTGTGTGACTAAAATGGGCTGTGGGGTTGAGACACCCGGAGCAACAGAAGCCTCCTGGTCTCCTGCCACCGCCTCTCACACGAAGGTGTCGGGGTGGACTCTTTAGCAGTCTGTGACAGGAGGAGCCACTCTACTACCCTGCCTCTTGTCCCATCTTGGAAAGAAACATTTGCCCAAGAGCTTCAGAATCTTTGGTCTCGGATTTGGGTTCCTGAGTTTCCACGAACCTTTCCTTGTAGCACTAAGGGCAGAGGCGTCATTGTGCCGCTGTGTGAATATCCAGAAATGAAGGGCATGGAGGTCGTGTCTGCTTAGATTCCCAGAGGCGGCCCCTGCAAGGAGACTGGAGAGCCTGAGCTGGCAGCACGTGAGCGGTTCAGGAAGCGGAGAAACCAGGCAAGCTCACTGGGCAGGATGAGACTAAGGAAGGGCCTTCAGGTAAAAAGGACAATGTGAGGACACAGTGGGAGGAGGAGGCCAGCCCGAGACTTAAACAGTCTTCTTTGTTTTGACACTGGAGCCGTTTCCCCCAGTTTATCAGGCTTTAGAACATGGCGGCAGGGATCAGACACCCTAAATAAGAACGGGAGGCGTCGAGGTCAGCGGCATTAATTCTGCTCAGAGGCAGCGGGGAGGGACGCGGGAGGCAGAGCGGCGATGGGGATGCGCAGGCTGGCTTGGCGGCCTGGGCAGGTGGAGGCCCGAGAGGAGGCCGCAGCGGCACTCGGGGTCCTGATGGAGAAGGTGAAGGTGCACCGGCCACACGGCTGCCTCTCCCTTAACCGGCCCCTTCCCTTTCCATGCCCCGCCGTCCCTCCCCTATTCCTTTCTCTCCCTCCCTCCTTCCCACCCTTCCTCTCCTCTCCCTTTCCTCTTTTCCCCTTCCTTCCCTTCCCTTATTCCTTTCTCTTCTCTTCTTTCTTCTTTTGAAATGAGGACTCACTGTGGTGCCCAGCCTAGCCTGCAACTCCTGGGCTCAAGGGGCCTTCTTGGCTCAGCCTCCCAACTTGCTATCTGGGACCACAGGCACATGCAGCCACACCTGCCTTCTCTAAAGAGTTTAGAGAGAGGTCTTGAAGTAGGGCCCTAGGCATGGCTGTATTATAACAATAACAAGGAAACGCACTGACGGTGTGGCTTTAAACTATGCACATTTAGTGATGAGCATGTCTCAAAAGTGTTCGTTTATTTCAAACTTGTTCTCAGGAAAGAGACCTGCAAACAAGACTACCTAAATATGAACTCTGGTTAGTGTTCAAAACAGAAAGCCCAAGGCCAGTTAAATTTAACAAAATTGATTTGAGCAAGAAAAAGTTCTAGAACTGGGTAGGCTTCCAGACCGAAAGTGGCCCCAAACGCACCCACCGCCCCTGTGAATGGTACTGATAACCCGAGCACAGGAGGTGATGCTCAGGGATACCTTCCTAGTGCGGTGCAGGGTCTGCCATATTCAGGCATTAATCTACCAGTCTTCTGCCCGGGATTGGCTGAGGGTTCAGCTGCTATGATTGGCTGAGATATTGTTGCCTAGTTACCAGGGTATACGCTTGGGTTAAATTGCAATTTGTTTACACATCAAGCTATAGTGCTTTTCATTATGTACTCAGGCCACATTATCACCCCAGCATGGAGACAGGTTTAGGCCAAGCTTAATTTAACACTAGAAAGATTTTAGAAACAGAGAAAGTTAGGTACCATTCTTAGCCTAACTATAAGGTAAAGCATGTCTAGTTGGAGATCATTAATATTCCTGATAGAGAAGAGAAAAGCTAGGCCCTAGCAGAGATCTTAACCCCATCAAACATTGTCAGCTAACTAACTGCGTAAACAGTGGATCAGGAATTGTAACTCCTTCCAGGGAGGAGTTGGGAATTACATCCCACACAGAGTTCAGGTCAGGTTGGGATGACTTTTCCTTCTCAGCAAGCAGACTGAGGGCTACTTCGTCAGACCCTAAACTTCTTTCTCGACTTGGGCTCTCGGAAGCCTGGTGGTGAGATTTCTGCCCCCAGACAGACTTTGCTCTGGGAAAGCTGAGCAGCTGAACAATTCAAGAGATGCAATCAGATGATTACCCTTAGGATTTCCCTAAAATGACAGGTACGATATTGGATCTGGGATGAAGATGTGGCTCACAGGTAGAGCACACCCACACTCTGTTGGAGCTGTGAAACAAAAACAAGATGCTGAAAGTATGTGTGATCCTGAAAATTAAAAACCAAGGTAGAAGACGCGATCAATCAATTAATAAGGTACTAGAGAAGGGGATTCTGGGAAGGTGGCGGTGTGGGAAGCAGTAGGCATTGGCCTCCCCCCTGGACAGCATTGGAAGAATTGGCCTGCTGTCTCCAGTGTGGACCTCTGGGTCCATCCAGAGGCTTCCAACTTCCAGAGCAAGGCTGGTTCCTTCAATCCTCAGCCTGGCTGCAGCAGCTCCCCCATCCCACCGCACCCCACAGGTGGCTGGGTGTGCATTCTGTGGCATGGAGATGTTGCCCCTGTGATTTTCTTGACATTTTTCTTTCATTTTTAAATGTCCATCATTTTCTCAACTGAGGATACATTTTGCTGGGCATGATTCCAGTGCTTAAACTTTCTGTCACTTATTAAAAGCATCCTTTCCTGAAGCTCCACCTTCTCTCTCATGCCCCACCCGGGGATCTGCAGTCTTGAGATTAGGCCTCCAGACTCCCAACCCCATTGCTCTGCAGGACACAAGACTCACACCAGCCTCTTCAGAGACTCATCCTGCTACTTCATCTTTGGTTCTGGGTATTCACGTTCTCTTCTTATTTCTTGTTCTGTTATACAGAGTACATTTTATTTTATATTTTTTTGATGCTGTAGTCTACTGCCCAGTGCAGAAGTCTAAAGGGACACATGTGTGAAGACTGCATTTCCTGTGTGTGGCCTTCCTGGCCGTGCCATCACTCTGGCCTCCGGACCTTCAGCTGCTGTGCATCCGTCCAGGGAGTGCCTAGAGCGAGTCTCCAACTCACAGTGGTTCACCGTAATGTTTTCCAACATCATGATGGAAAAGCAAATTAATAAGGTCTCTTCGGTTTTTTCAGTAGATCATCCCATAATTGCATGAGATATTCCATGCTTGTAAAATAGCTGATTTTGCCAACTGTAGGCTAAGGTAAGTGTCTGAGCACATTCAGTGTGGGATGCGTGAAGCTATGGTGGCCAGGAGGTTGGGTGCGTTCAGTGCAATTTTGACTTAGTGATTCCTTTAACTTAAAATGGTTTACATAGGTGACTCCATCCTAAGCCAGGACATCTGCCTATGCAGACAGTGTCCTCTTATCCTGATAGATTTAAGTTTTCAGCTTCGTTGCTGTCTACAAGGATGAGAAAACTCTTGCCAACGGGAGGGTCAGTGTCTGATGAGGAGCACACTTTGGCTTTGCCTTGGTCCTAGCCATGTACCATCACCTCTGTGAACACTCGGTAGAGCAGATGGCTCCATTGGCTTCGGCCAGGCTGGCGGCTAATGACAGAGAAGCCCAGTGTTCCTCAGCTGTGGACCACTCCCCATGGATCACCGGCTGTCCATTACTAGGGTGCTTGCATCCCTACTCCCTCCCGCTTTCTGGGGGTCTGTTTACCACACTCCGGCCTCAGATACACTGTTTTCTAAGTCACACATATTTAATTTTGTGGAGTTACTGACCCTGTTTGGTGGAGTATGTCTCTATTCCCTTCTTACAAAAGGTTCTGAGGAAAACGTTCTACTTTTTCCACTCATTGATAGTTTGGCTGGGAATAGAATTTTAGATTGAAAACAATTTTCCTTCAGAATTTCAAAAGCATATTTTCTTTGCAATCTACCTTCCAGTGTTGCTGTTAGGGAAAAGGCAAAACTGAAATCTAATTTCTGTACCTTTTTTGTGACCTGATGATACTGTCACTGCTGTTGTTTGGTTTACTTTCAAAAAGCATGTAGGTCTTACATTGTCCCCATTGTTCTCACAGTTTTCAAAATGACTTGATCACATGGAACAACTTGTACTCATTTTGGGGCAGTAGCTCCATCAGTCTGGAAATTCATGTATGTCAGTTCTAGAACATAGTTATAATCCCTACATCGCTGTTTTCTCCCCTGCATTTTCTCACTCTGCTTTTTAGAAATCAACATAGTTACATATTAACAATGTGGAACAGGAATGGATGTGAACAAAAACTACTCAATAAAATTTACTACCATTACATGACTTTTCAGACAGTTTTTTATGTGGAGATTCATATTTTTTCCAAAATGGAGTTATGTTGTTCTTTTAAAAATTCATTTGCAAGAGTATATGATCAACTTATTAGAAAATATTTTACTTTTATTTCTTTTGTGGTACTGGGGATTGAATCTAAATATTGGGAAATATTTGTAACCTTTTGATTAAAAGTTGTGCTTTCCATTATATTATATTCCAATATAAAATCATGCAGTGAAAAATGTCCTCCTAAAGGTTATCTTAGAGGCACCCTAAATCAATACTATTTTTTCAATTAGAAGCCATGTGGACAAAAGAAGCCAGATAAATTGTAATTAAATGAGTGACATATACAAAATAATTTGTAAATGATCACACAGCGCCTCAGGCATAAACATGCCCCAAACTAAGTACTGAACAGTTCAATGTGGGGATGGTGATACACAGAAAGCTTATATTTTCATTTCTAATTGACAGCACGTGGAAGTAAGTATTTGAAATTAGAAAACACAGTGATACATGTGGTGTAGGTTCTAGAAAATAGAAAGCAAAAGGGAACATCTGATTTCTTTTTAGGAAAGCATGCTCCAGAAATGGTGTCCTCCGAAGTAGGAAGAAATCATGTGTCCCTGAGTCCAGACTCTGCTGTTTCTCTCAGGTAGTAAGTAAATGTTTGTTAAAATTTTTTGAAGAATGTGTACAGGTTTTCGAGGACTGCTATAACAAATGCCATAGGTTAGGCAGGTTAAACAATAAAAACTTAATTTCTCATGATTCTAGAGCTGGAATTACTTGAGCAAGATGAGGGAGGACTGTTTTCCTGAGGCCGCCGCCTTTGGGGTGTAGGTGGCCGTCAGCTGCTGTGTCCGCACACGGTCCTCCCTCTGTGTCTCGGTGTCCCCATCTGCCCTTAGAGAGACGCCGGTCAGGGTGCACTGGGCCACCTTAGTGACTCCCTTTCAGCCTGCTGACCTCTTTAGAGACAGTCAGGTTTTGAGATGCTGGGAGTTAGGACTTCAACACATGATTTTTGGTGACACCCTTCAGCCCATAACATAATGAAGGAATGATGAAACAGTCAGGTGAGAAGGAAAATTTCCAGGAAGCTATTAACAAACTTGGCATTTCCTGTAAGTCAATTTGAGATTCCACGGTTTGACGGGAACAGGTAAATCTCCCGGGTTTTCCTGGGGAAGAATCTTGTGGCGCCCGCCTCCCTAGAACGCCTGTGTGTGGAAGGAACTCCTGGTCCAGCAGGCCACAGGGCGCCCTCACAGATGCCGGTGTGCCCAGGCCAGGCGGGGTCAGTGACTTGCGTTTCTGGCTCCTGTGAGCCACATTTATATTTAGATTTAGGTGAAAGGAAACATTTTTCCTCCATGAAGCCGTTGGGTTGCATGACCTTGTCTGGACTTTGCTAATTCGGTTCCTGTCAGATAACAGGACAGACGTACTCTGACTCCTTGTCCCCATTCTCAGGCAGGGCTCTGTCCTGGGATCACCTGCGTATTTGAAAGTCCCTGCAGCCTGTGGCCTCGGCATAAGTCTGGAGCCGGGGCCTGGACCCTGAAGCATCTTAAAGCCCTTGGTGAGCTCCAATGGGTCCCAGAACAGGGCTTGAGGCTCATCTGCACCGACCGTGCCTCATTTCTGAGAGCACTTACTGCGTGAGCGGCACTGCCAGAGAATGCCTGGGCCCTGACCATCTGCCTCGCCGTACTGTGACTTTCAGGACAGGGACTGAGTCTGCGGCCCCACTTCGGGGTAGCCGGCTCCTAACATTGGGGCGTCTGGCGGTTATGTAGAATTAAGGCTGACAGAGAAAAAGACATTTGTCCCTGGTCCCGTCTTCTGTAGGAGGGAGGGTGACATCTCGGCTTCACGCAGTTTCACCCCACACTTTCAAAGATTTGCTCAGCCATTCCAAGGTGGCTGACCAGTGTTTGGGGATGCTTAGTGTCGGGGCGGGGGGGGGGGGTGGTCCTAGGGAATTAAAGAATGTTTAGATCCTTGGATAATTGCTGAAAATCTTAACCATCCTAGAGTGTGGAACTCTCCAGGTTTGGACTCATTTCTGAGGTAGATCAGGTGGAAAGACACCCACTTCTACCTCCAAACTGTCATCAAGATTCAAGCAAAACTAAGATCTTCCTCATTATTTGTTGGAGTTTTTTATACAAGAAGCTTTTTTTTAAAGGAAAGAAAGTATTTTCTCCTTAAACATGTCTCTCCCTCCAGTCTTGCAATTGAAATGCACTTGTTTCCCTGTGAGGGAATATTTTCATTTGCCCATCCCCAAGATCCCACAGTGACTTGTTTTTTCAGTGAACCTATAACTTTCAAGCTGTGCTATGTCCCTGTCTTTGTTTACTTGATGCCACAGAGTGATTGTTTACTTTTGCACAAGTAGCATGTATTAGGCAAATGGAAACACGAATGTGGTGCTTTTGGAAAGGGTGCTTATGGGTCCTGAGTAGAGGATGCAGACTGGCTTAGACAGACAGGTCCTCTACCCTCTCTCCAGGCTTCTGGGCGAAGGTGGAATCGGAGCAGCTTCTTGAGAGGATGAACAAGTGACTCAGTTTGTGGAGCTCGTCAGGGGTTTGAGGGCAGCCTGAGAGAGACAGCAGTCAGAGGCAAGAACAAGACAAGACAAGACGAGCGCTGTAGGAAGAGTGCAGCCTGCAGGAAAGCCTTGAAGAAGAAAATGCCGGACATGCTGTGTGTGCTTGACTCTGATGTCTATGGGGCAGCAGGAAAACAGAAACAAAAATGTGATGTCCCTAGTGCCCCCTCAGCCTCCAAACATGTCCCTGTGGGGAGCAGGTGAAACACTGAGCTCCAGGAAGAAGCCATGAGAAACAGATGGCACGATGGTCTGAACTGAGATTGATCTTGTTTTGTGTTTGATAAGCTTTAAAAGCAAGATCAACAGAGATGAGAGCTCTCTCTTCCTCAGTTATTGCTTCAGACGATCATAAAATTATGATCAGCGAAAGGTGAAATATAGAATTTAAATGAATTATCAAAACCAAATTATTTACTAGTGAACTATTAATTAGTTAATACAATATTATCCCTGAGATATGTGCCATAGACACACTAATTTAGTACTTTTTTGGGGAAGGGGGAGAACTGTAGCAACTAATCTTGTCAGATTCTAATTACAAAATTGGATGAACTCACATAGTTCGTTAGCTTGGAGATTCTCTGCAGAATAAATCATATTTTATTCACTTTTTATTTCCCACACAGACCAATGTGATGACTGGCACTAATCGTGTGAGTTAAATTAAACTGATTTTATTGAGTGGAGTGTCAGATTGGCATTGGATTAAAAATGAGCGCATGTCATTATCACACAGATTCACAGTGTGGGCTAAGTCGCTTCACATGGTGTGATGTGACAACCATGTAAGGTGTACCTAGAATTCCTGCCGGGGGCTTCTACTTATATGAGATTGGATCAAACCATACTCACTTCATGTTTAAGTATTTAAGGGATCAATATTTAAATAAAAGTTTTCTAGGAGACGTTGTCTTCTAAAATTATGAGTTGGTAAAATTAAAAGACAAATTGCATTCTAAGCTTCCCTAATTACTCAAGGAGAATATATATTTTAAAAAATATTTCCATTTTAAAAAATCTCTCTGCAAAATTTTGAAGTATGATTTTTTTCCCTGTGAATAATTATTTTCATTTATCACATTCCTAGGCTGCTATAATCAGCAACAGGCAGAAAAAATAGAATTTAAATAAATTGTTAAAGCCAAGTTAGATACCCAAATTCAAGACTTACTGTAAAACTGTAATATTTAAGGTAGCATGATGCTGGTAAAAGAATAGCCAATTATAAAAATGGAAGACAGTCCAGAAATAGACCGTGCAATAGATGCTCCTACAGTGGTTCTACATATGGGTTTTCCACTTTCTCATGGTAGACACTTGATCACATCTGGAAGAATCCATATTTCATTTGAGTGCTGGCTTTTGATCTTTTCCCAGGCTACCAATACATGGCACGACACTTTCTTCTGATGCCCAGCCTAGGCTAATGGAAGTGTTCTCAGCATGTCTGAGGTAGAGCAGGGAAAGCTATGCTGTTCCAAAGGCTAGATATAGTCAGTGTAATTTTGGCTTAGGATATTTTCAATTTGCAGTGGGTTTATTGGTAAGTTAGGGAGTCAACTGACCTTTGGCAAAGAGTGAGGGAAATTCATTTGCAGAGGATAGCTGGGTCAGCAAATGGCACAACTGGACATCTATGTACAAAAAAATGACCTAGACATTGACCTCACTCCTCTTCAAAAATTAATTTAAATAGATTATTTCAGGGTGTCAAATGCAAACTATGAACATTTTAAATGATGACAAAAGGTTAAATCTGGGTGACCTTAGCCTTGGCAATTATTTTTTGTTTGGTACCAGGGATCGAACTCAGGGCCTTTCGCTTGCAAGGCCCGCAGTGGCAGCACTGAGCTAAATCCTTGGCTGGCAATTAGTTTTTGTTTTTTGGGTTTTTTTGGTTTTTTTGGTACCAGGGATCGAACTTTGGTCCTTGCGCTTATGCAGCAGGTGGCAATTAGTTTTTAAATACATCACCCAAAGCATCATCTGTGAAAGAAGAAAACTGATAGTGAGGCTTCAGTAAAGTTAAAAACTTCTATTGTGCAAAGAGACTCAACACTAGAAAAACAACCAAATGAAAAATTGTCCAAAAGGTCTGAGTAGCCACTTTGCCAATTAAAAATATGGAGATGACCAAAAAGCCTGTTTAAAAGATAGTTGATGTCGGGGCCAGGGATTTAGCTCAGTGGTTCTGGTGCCTGCCTTGCAAGCGCAAGGTCCCGAGTTCGATCCCTGGTACCAAAAAAAAAGATAGTTGATGTGATTAGAGAATTACAAAATTAGAACAACAGATTTCACTGCATTGTTGCTAAAATGACTAAAATCCAAAGCACGACCAACACCAAGCCGCGGGGCAGGTTCAGCTCAGTGAGAGCCCTGGAGCATTGTGGGTGGGACGGCACAGTGGCACATGCAAGTCAATCAGTGATCTTGCTGTATAACTCAGCAGCACGTTCACTGGTGTTTACCCAAATGAGCTGAAGAATATGTCCATACAAAAACCTCCACATGGACGTTTACAGTAGTTTCATTCATCAACGCCAAAACTTAGAAGCAAGCAAATTCTCCTTTAACAGGTGACTGTGTAAGCTTTGAGTCATTCTTTAGTGCTATGAAGGAATGAGCTATTGAGCCATGGAAAACAGGGAGGAATTATAAATGCAAGCACTATGCGATAAAAGCCCATTTCAAATGACTGCATGAGTTCATCTATGTGACACCCTAGAAACAAAAAGTGTGAGACAGTTCCAAGGGTCATGGTGGTCAGTGGCTGGGAGGAAGGAGGGATGCATAGGTGGAGTCAGGAGGAGTTTTTAGGGGAGTGGAACTATTCTGTGGAATATTGTACAGATGATTACATGGTGCCGTGAACTTATCAGAAGCCATCGAACCATACAACACATTGGGCTCTAATGTTACGTAAGGATTTCAGTTATTGCTAAAGTGTAAATAGCGGCCCATCAATTATAAGAAATGTGCCACGCCAAGGCAGGGTGTTAATAATAGCAGAAACTATGGAGATGAGAGAATGTGGCAGCCATCTGTACTTTCTTCTCAATTTTTAGTAAACTTAAAACTGCTCTAAAAATAATTTACTAATAAAATTAGCACAACTAATTTGCATTACTTTCTGAAGTAGTTGGGATAAATGCTATATTTTAAAGTAATTTAATTTCCTCTCTTACGATGTTTTAAAAAATTTAATAAAAATTGGACGGGTTGAAGGGAGGGCAGGGGAAGGGGGAAAAATAAGAACCAAGAGAGATTCTGTAAACGTGCAAATTTCCAATGATGAATGTCACTATATTGTATACCTAAAATGTACCGATAAAATAAAATTTTTTAATAATTTAATAAAATTGACCACTGTTCATTTGGGCTGTGAAATTAGAGTCAGTTTTAAGCCTAAATCTCCAGCGTGGATCATTTACTTCTCACCATTTGACCGTAAAGTCCAAGAAATCACATATTTAATTTTATTTTCCATGGTCAGTTTATTTTATGTATACACTAATTTTCCAGTGGAAATGTGTACACACATGAAAGACATACTAGAAAGACAGATAAGACACCTCAAGGCTTGTCAGTTATCATATCTACTGGAAAATAAGACATTGCCAGATTGCAGCTGCGATCCCTACAGGCTTTGTCTCCAAGGTTTCTTGTGTGAATGAAGAGATACCATGCGTAACGTCCACTTAGCTCGATGCCTGGGTTTCTGAGAGGAGGCCAGAGAAAGCAGGGGCGTTAGCCGTGACTGCCCTGAACCCGAGGGAAGCGCGGAGTGGCGCCCTCCGGGCCCAGAGAGGACTTGGTGAAAATCCCTCCTCTCTGACCCCCGGGCCCGCCCTGCGCTCGCTCACACTTCAGGGCTCTCTCTTTGGCTCTGATTGGCAGGGCCCGCGAAGTCTTCTCCTGGGCTCCTCAATCTGCCAGCGGCTCTTCAGGGATCCGCTGTTTCTTTTGTGGTCTATTTAAACTGTCTGCCCTTCTGAAATCTGCTTTGGTATTTCATATGTGCCAAGAAAGCCACGTACTTCAGGTCACTGTTTTCAAATTTATCTGCGTAGTTGAGCAGTCATATTTTATAATTTTCTGAAAGATATTTTTAAAGAAAGTCATTGCCAAAACGCGTTACACAATTTGACAAATGTTAAGTGATCCACTGCACAGAAATGTCTCCTTCCAATGCTCTCAGCCAACCACTTGAATCCCCCGTAACCTCACAAAAATATTCTATATAGTTGGCTTGCAATCTCTCCATAAGCTCTATCGTTGGTCACTGGTTTATGTTTGGAATATGTATGTGTTTATTGCTCACTACTGTAAAGTTGCTAATCCACAGAGCAATTGCATGCTTACTTTATCCTGCAGAACATTCAAGTGTTTTATTAACTCCTTCCACATTCTTGTTCCCCAAAGTAACCAGCTTCTTGTAGGACTTCTAATTTAGGGATTGAATCTCAGAAGACAATTCAGGGAAATTAAGAAAGTAGAGGCACAAAGTTCCTAAACTCATGGAATCATATGTCACCTCCTCAAATGTACCTTGTATTGGAAATTAAAAAAAAAAACCGAAGCATTTTCATATCATGTAACATTTCTGAGTTGCAATCTGAATCCCTTAACTGGTTTAGCCCAGGCAAATTGCCAGCATGGAGTAAGCGGCATCCAGAAAAGGGTGCCCGAATGGAGCACATTGGAGAACAGCTGATGGCTGGTAGCATCTGGAGAGCAGCTAGCCAAAGGATGAGGCTGGCTAGTTTCTTAGCGTTTGTCAAAAATATACAAATGATATTTAGATGTGTGCAACTCTGATGAAAAGATTAAACAAGTAAAATCTTTAGCCGCACTGAATGGATTAGTAAGTTTTGTTAATCCTTTGGCCAACAAAAAAAGTTTAACAAAAGATTTAATATTGAAAGAGAAAGAAAAAGAAGCAGAGGATAATGGTAGACTCTTGAGTTCCTCAGCCCCAGTGAAAGTTGGGTGGTAGTGCTTTCTGCTTCCCGACAGCTTAGCACACAGAGTTACAGAATCAATTCATCAGAGGCAGAGATTCCAAACTGTTCACGTTCAGATTCGAGGGTCAAAGACTTAACCGGTAATTAGTCAAAATGTAATACACATTAAATAAACTCCAACTGAAGTAGAGAAGTACGAGACAGGGGATTAAAGGCTGTCAAGAAAGACAAGAAGAGATCTGATTGTTTTTGACTAATTCCCGGAGACTATGAAGTCTTTCATTTCACTAGAGCTTTAATGGCATTACTTGCTAATTCAAGCAATTCCCGAAGTGACTTTTAAATTTTTAAAGACTTCTTCAGTTTTTCTTTGTTTTATAACTTGCTGGGTCTCTTACTGGATGTATTCTGTGACAGACTGGTAAATATATCATACTGACTTTTCTCTATGCGTCTTACAATTTTTTTTAAGGAGTGGAACTCTGGGGATAACAGGCAGCAACTTTGCCATTATGTGGCCAATTTGGAGAACAACCTCTTGGTGCCATTTCTAATTTCTGGAAAAGTCTTTAGGGTCCATTAACTTGTTCGTGTCAAGAACCCTCGGTGCAATGAGAACCTGAACCCTTGAGGGCCTGGAGGTGGAGTCAGTGGTAGAGAGACTGCACAGCACAGCCTGGTGTGCGGCCCCAGGTCCCCACACACAGAAAGGAAGGCAGGGAAGGAGGGAGGAGGGGGAACAGCAAAAGGCTGAGTGTGCTCTGAACTCTCCCCAGGGGAAAACTGACCGGCTTTTCATAGGGAAGTTGCATCAAGTTTTCCCGGACACCTAGAAACCCGATTTTACGACCTTCTTCAAAGCCCCTGACTGTTCTGAATTTGAGAAGTCACAGCTCCACTGATGATAAACGTTGCAACTTTTGATATCCTCTCTTGCTCTGTTTCACCAAACCAACTTCTCCAGAGCTCTGAGTGTAAGAAACCTGGTTTTACAAGTTCATCATTTTTTTAAGTACAGTCCTGAAAGTTTAAAAGTCCCCAAAAGAGGAAGCAATGGAGATGCTCTCCCCAGCCACAGCCCCTCAGCCAGGTCCGGGCTGTGTGTGGATCTCACGGTGCCCTCGCCTCCTACAGAGTGGCCTGGAGTGCGGCCCTTCACGCTCAGCCTTACCTGCCTGGGAGGACAGAAGCAAGCGATACTGAGAGCCAAGTGTAGGTCAGCGTTGGAGAGAAGCAGTGGTGGACGGGGCAGGGGCTTGGCAGCAAACAAAGCTCATTTTAAATCTTCCTCCAAAGACGACGGTGGCCTGGCTTGTCCTGTCTCAATTTTCTCATCTGGGAAAGCAAGAAAAATATCCAAAGGGGCAAAGTATCATTTTCAGGATAAAATAAAGTTTCAAAGTTGAGGGGCTGGCATTGCTAGGTCTCAGTGGAAGCCCGCGCCTTTCCTCTGCGCTTGGCAGCATCCGCTCCACCCTCCTGTCCGCGGTTCCCCATCCCTGTGTTCACCCAACGCCTGTGGGTGGAAAAATTCTTTAAAAAATGCAACTTTACTGAACATCCACACTTTTTTCCTTGTCCTCATTTCTTAAACAATTATTTACTTAGCATCTGTGTTAAGTGTCCTAAGTCATCTGGAAATTATAAGTAATCTAACGCCATTAGACTACAGGGCAGAGCTGGGCACGTGGATGCACACTTCCCCTCCCAGCCCTGTGGGAGGCTGAGGCAGGAGGACAGCAAGTTCCAGCCCAGTATGGGAACCTTAGCAATTTAGCCAGACTCTGTCTCAAATTTAAAAACCAAAGCCGAAACCAAAAAAGGGCTGGAGATGTAGCTCAGCGTGAAGGCCTCGGGTACAATGCCCAGCATAGGAAAATAAAAATATGTGGAGAATGAGCGTAGGTTCTATGTAAATATGATGCTATGTCCTTTAAGGGACTTGTGTGTTCTGGATTTTGGTGGATGGTGGGGACCCAGGAATCAATGCTCTGGATACATGGGGAGATTATAATTTACAGTGTTTCTCCAGTGCGCTCTCTCTCTCTCTGCTAAAATGCTCCGCGCGGTCGGCCACGTGGGCGCAGCACGGCTCAGCCCGGGCTGCCCCTTCCTGCTCCTCGCTGCTCTCCAGCCCCTGGCTCCTCACCAGCGTCGGTAGCAAGGGCAGCTCTGCGCCTTGGGCAGCCGGCATCGTTCAGCGGCAGCGTCCGCTGATCGCTGGCCCTGGGTGCGAGACATGGCCGGCGTGGGTCCCCGCCAGCCTGCCGCTGCGCTCATTTCCCCAGGGTTGTACTCATTTGTACGATTTTAACTGGTTCGCCCGCTTTTCGCGTTTTCTTCTGAAATGGCCTGGAGGACTCCCCCGGCCTTGGGCGGGGCGGAGCTCGCCTGGCTGTGCCTGCACCCTCAGGGGCCAAGCCGACCGGCCGCTCCCTGCTCCCTGACGCCTGGCTCAGGCGCCCACAGTCAGGGAGGCGGCCGATCTCGGCTCCGGAGCCCGAGGCTGCGGCCCCTGATGATGGCCCTGCCGCTTCTGGCCTGTGGCGGCCACACAGCGGGGGCACTGGGGGGCACCGAGCCACTCACCTCGTTCTGGAAGCAAGAAGAGGCCAAGAGGGACCCTGGGGTCCCCACAAAGCCCCACCTGTGCGCCTTTGTTCCACAGCACTGGGGATTGAAACCAAGGGCTCACACTGAGCTCTGTCCCTGGCCCATTTTGATTCTTTACTCTGAGGCAGGGCCTCCCTAAGGCTTTAAGCTGTTTAGGCTGGGCTCCGACTTGCGGTCCTCCTGCCTCAGCCTCCTGGATTGCAGAGAGAACAGGGGCGTGCTGCCCCCAACCTCAGGCCTCATCTCTTAGAGGGTCCACCACCTCCCAATAGACAAGGTGGCCCGCAGGACACAAAAGACAAGAGCTGGCTCTCAGGAGCCCTCCCTCTCCCTTCCCAAGACCCCGGTGACCTTCTCCGGAGGATTTTCGATACCTTCCGATCCTTCTTGGCCCCAGCTCCTTTCTTCCTGGCTGCTCACATTCCCAGGCCTCCTGCACCCAAAGAAACCCTGTAAACCATCTCTCTTCCCAAGGCACTGTGCGATGCCTCTCCTCCCTCAGGAGTGATGCCTTCTGTCCCAAATCTCACTCTTTCTGTCATTGTTATGCAGCGTTATTGGGACACCGTGATGCCTCGGTTCACGAACTGAATTTTCTCCACGACTCTGCTTGCAGACTGAACTGGACCAGACCCGAATCCAATTTCCCTGTAAGGTCAACACTGAACCTAACCAATGGATTTGATTGGGTCTCATCCAATTCGGTTTACGAGCAGAACCATGGACAGAATGGAGCTCACGAACTGAGGTCCCTCTGCACAAGTGACAGGATACACGGTTTGCCCGCTGAGCATGGAATGTACTGGTGTTTGGTACAGTCACAGGCACCCCTTAAAAGAGTGTTTTCATCCCCTTAGGATACAACCTCCGTCCCCCTTAGGTACACTCCCGCACTCCCATTCCACCTCCACAGCCCCGAGGAAACTTTCTGTGTCTCCATTTCAGTCTAGATTTCCGAATTCTGTAAATTAAGTAGGAAAAAACCCAGTTCCTTCTTCTGGACACTCATGTGTGTCTTCTGAGTGGCTCTCATTCGGCGTCATGGTCTGAGGCCCACCACGCTGCCGACTGTCAGTGCTTCTTCAGGCCAGGTTCAGCCGTCCCCAGAGGCCCCGTGCTGGAGGCTTGGACCCTGGCTTGATGCTGTTGGGAGGCGGTGGAATCTTTGAGCAGTGGGGGTTCCTAGGTCCCTGGTGGCCCTTGAGCAGGCTGCGAACTTCGCTTGCTCCCTTCTGTCCAGCGCACCCGGCCGTAAGGGCAGTGGCTCTCCCACCCCGTGCTCCCATCCCCCTGAGCTGTGTTCACTCAGGGCCAGAGTGAGGACCAGCTAGTCAGGGCCAGAGCCTCCAGGGCTGTGAGCAGAACAAACCTTTCCTCTTCTTCAGCTGGTCACCGTGGTATTTTGTTAGAGTAGTGGAAAGGTGACAGACAGCAGAATATGTCACCATATCGTTCCTCAGTTGTTTCTGCCTTGGGCTGTTATGAATGCTGCTCTTATAAATATTCATCCATGAATTTTTGTATGGGTGCACGTTTCCGTTTCTCCTGGGTTTATACCTACGAATGAACTTCTGAGATCACGTGGTAATTCTATATGTGCCCTCCTGGGAAAAGCCAGAGCATTTCCAGTGTGGTTATGCCATTTCACCTTCACATCAGCAGGGTATTCAGGCTCCAGTGTCTCTAGGTCCTCACTCACATTTGTTATTATTTGACTTTTTGATTCTAATAATATTCACGTGGTATCTCATGATTTTAATTTGCAAACAAGACCTCAACTGAGACTAGATCACCACACTGGCATAGCATAAGCAGTGCAGTGTTGCTCAGTCATGAGAAAGGGATGAGCCTGCACTGTGACATGGACGAAACTTGAAACGTTAACAGAAAGAAGACATCCATGGAAGAGAACAGTGATACCTCCTATGCGCAGGAGACACGCTCTACGTCCCCGGGGTGCCTGAAACCACGGTGTGTTGAACCTTCCAAATACTACATTCTTCCCTGTATATACAAACTGACATATGCTACGTGACACCTCTGGTACAGTACGGGATTAGCAACGGTAACCAATAATAAAACAGGCCGGTTGTGCCAACAGTCAGCCTTCAGCGTCTCCGGGGATTGGTTCGGGTATCTGAGCTCCGTGCGCGCCGCAGCCCCTCGCAGGCCGTGGCGGTTTGTGGGTGGGCTGTGCAGTCCTGGCGCTCTGAACGACCCGGATGGCCCGCGCAGGCTGGCGCAGTGCCAGTGCGGTGGGTGTGGAGCCAAGGGAAGGTCTGTCCTGTCCGCCCGGAGGCTTTCCTTCCCTTTCCGCTTCCCTTTGGCCCCCGGGTGGCTGAGCGGGTGGATGTGGAGGCCGGGCTGCACTGGCGCAGAGACATGAACGCGTGAGCCTCGGTTCTGGGGACTCTTCTCACTCTTGGTTCCCGACAGGCATTGCCTCCTACTGCGGGAGGCCCGGGAGTCAATTCTGCCGCCCACCTCGCGAAGACCGAGCCCTAAACTGCAAGTCGGTTCCCAGGGAAGCAGAGGTAGGGGCCCAGGACATGTGCTCCCGGCTGTTTCACCCCGAAGCTTCCACTGGGGCGGGTGTGGGTGGCCTTAGCGAAGCGCTCCAAGTCCCCATCGCTAACTCGGTGGGCTTCGCACCCGAGCAGCAGCCACAGGGCTTCCGGTCTGGCCTGATGTTGCAGGAAACTAAGTCATGCTGAGTCCTTCTGGGCTCCAGCTCTTATATCTCATCTTACTTCCTTTTCAGAAAAAGAACTATAGAGGCAGGAGTCAAAACCCCTGCTCTACTTTAGGGCTGAGGATGTAGCTCAGGGGTAGAGTCCACACAGGCGGCTCCAGGTTTGATCCCAGCACTGCAAAACAAAACAAAACAAAGCCACATATTTCACGTGTACGTTAGACTGGATTGGTCTACACCTTGCTGCTGAGACAAACTTAGATTTCTTGAGACCATGTAAGTGTCTTCAGCGCTGGACCACAAAAGCACTGACGTAGAGGGATGAGACAGAGTGGAACTTCTGGGCCGGGCCTCTGATCATCCAGTGATTCGCAGGGGCCATGGCGTTGCCTTGCCTTTTAGATCTGTGTGCCAGAGAACTCTGCTCTTTTGTACATCTGCCTGAGGGCCTGGGTGTGGGGCACCCGAAAGCCCATGGGCATGTATAGGCTTCTGAACACCGTGTCTGTTCTCACAAGACGAGCTTTAGAGACATTTTATGAAAGCAGGCACAGCAGTTTCATAGGTAAAATATACAAAGACTCAAATAACTCTGTGTCCTTGCAATTGGTCCCATAAACTTCCACGAAGCTCTGTTTTGGTTTTACAGTGTTTTCATCAATCACTGCTGGAAATAAGTCTGAAAATTTCAGGCAAGTTTGTGCTTTGTCTTAGAGACAGGAAATACATTAAACTCATCATTTACCTGCCCTCTCAGTACTCCCATGAATCTTGTTCACAGCCTTCTAAAAAATAACAATAAAAAACCCCAAATCCCACCAAAGCAGCACTGGATGTGTTGACTCACCTCACCCCATGAGCACGAATCACAGTAGGACCCTTCCCTCCAGGCTTCTACTCTCTGCAGGTGCATATTAACATGGTCTGATAATATTAAGGGAAAAATTACAGAAGTAAACAACTTATAAGTTTTAAACAACTTTAATGGAGCCTGTTTTTATAATTATCCTATTTTATCATTAACTATTATTAACCCCACTGTCTCACTTGTAAATTAAACTTCATCATAGTTATGTGTGTAAAGAACAAAGAAGAACATACAGAGTTTGATACTATCTGTGGTTTTAGGCATGCACTAGGGTCTTGGAATATTTCCCCTGCAGATAAGGGGCCTGCTGGATTTTCCTGAAATTCCTTTCGATAGCATATCTGTGCTATTTCAATCTGAAAACAACAAGCCCTTCTCCTGTGAGCACCAAGTGAGTCCATGATGTGTGTGGAGTCATCTAGACCAAAGCTGACCAAAGCTGCCAGGTGGCCTTGGCAGTCAGGGACTTCTTCTCCTGGGTCCCCCCACTTGTCCCCAGGAAGGTCCGAAGAGACAAAGCCCCAAGCTGCACCTTCAAGCCTGCCACCGGCCTCAGGTTGTTTGCTCTCTGCTTATCTGTTGACAAAGAAATCTGTAGGGTTTCTGAACATCAAACCTTTCTTAATCTAGTCCCAATCTATTAACAGTTTTATCAGAAAAGAAATTCCAAAATAAGTCTTTAAAAAAAACCCTTTATAAAAAGACAAACATACACCACTGAGCTTGGAGAGAGGGAAGGTTAGGTTGGCATTCGGGTGCAATCCCCAGGTAATCACTGCAGGATGGAGGACGACCCCACCTGGAGAGCAGGAGCTATGTCAATGGGACCCAGAATTGCTTCAGAATCTCTTCTGTAGCTATTCAGATTTCTTACTGCACTGAAATTTGCTTGTGCAAAAATCATTCAAAACAACTAAGCAACTGGAGGTTGAGATCCTTTTGTCCAATGCAGACATCGATCCATTTCCTTGTGGGGAGCTGATTTGCAGGGTCCGTGTTCACAGTAGGGAAAAGACTTGGAAAGGACCACCGTGATTTGCACATCATTCTGGTGTTCAGGAATCACTTGGAGCTTTGAAAACACACAAATGACTTCTGAGATCCAATGAGCAACATCACAACCCTCTGAGGTGATCTCTACCCTGTTTCCAAAAGATCAGAAAGAAGAGGTCTTGTCTTCAGGAATGATTTCCAGTCACGCTGGTAGACCAACAGCGCTGTGTGAGCATCTGAGAGTCAGAAGGGTGGCATGGACCAGCTCCCACTCAGTGGGAGTCTTTTGATGTTCACCCGAACCCCACAACCATGCCTGGGAATGCACTGAACTCCACAGTAAAACCCAAACAGGCAGTGGGTGTGTCTAGAGGCTAGAGCACTGGCCAGGAACCTAGAGCAAGCTGTTTGCCTCAACAGTCCGTGAGTTACAGAACAAGCCTGCTCTGCCCTCGCCCCTGTGAAGGAGAACAGCAGACGCCGCCTTTGCAACTGTGGCTGCTAACCTCAATCTTGCAAAACAGAATGGGTTCTTTCCATGTTGATGTTAATTAAAGTTCAACTCCTGAGAATTACATGAAACAATGGTTCCATAGGCCACAAACTATCATTACTTCCAAGTTTATAGCAAATTTTGCTTCCCATAATCCACATTAGTGAATTCTCTAAAATATGAGAAAATGTGGTCACCATCTGCCCTTTGTTCCAGGCATGTTTCCCAGCTACGGAAGTAAGTACGTGCTCTGAGTCCAAAAAAAAAAAAAATGATGCCCAGGATATGAACCAAATGGACAGTTTTATTTTTTTCTGAATACCTTAAGATCATGAAAACGTATGCTGCTGCATGTATGCTATTATAACTGATTTGCATATTCTTTGGAGTTGTGGATGTGACAAATATATAAAAGATGACCAGGAAAAGCAAGATTTTTTCTAAGACAAACAAACAAACAAACAAACTAACAAAAAGACATTCTGTGAACGTCTACCACATCCAGTATAAGATGTTCCATGCTGTAAATTAACATTATTGAAGAAAAGGGAGCCCTCGATCTTGGCATCTTGTATACCAAGTTAGGAATACACAGAGGGGAGAACAAAGATGAGGAAAGAGGAGCTAAGATGGAACAAAGTAGGGAGACTGGAAGCACAGCCATCTCTCTGGGCTGGGACGCTGTCACTCAACTCCACAACATTTGTGACCCTTTCCCACAGCTTCCGGATACCCCACTAACTCATGCCCACTCCTCACCTTAAGCTGGTTTTTAAAAGACAAGATTTTCTTTAAAACAAATCTTCATGGTGAAAGGGGAAACCAGGAAATCAGAAGTTCTATGAGATTTGTATTTATTGTTTTCGAGCATCCTGTCTCAGGGACTTTAACTGCTACCTGGTAAGACTAATCTGCAGAGCACCTCGGATTCTTCAAGTGAAAAACAGTATTTTTTAAAAGAAATGCGTAATCGTCAATAACAATTGGCCCTATGTATTTGCAGTTTCCCCAACTGTAGCTTCAACCAAATGCAATTGCAAGGAGGAAAAAGATTTGCATCTGTGCTGAACACACATGTTTTTTTCTTGTTATCATTCCCTAAGCAATGTAGTACAACAACTATTTGCATAGCATTACACTGTACTTGGTATTATAAGGAATCTAGGGATGGTTTTTATTTTTAACATTTCATTTTGAATCTGCTTCAGACTTAACAGAAATTCCAAATATAAGAAGAAGCATT
Organism: Heterocephalus glaber; assembly: GCF_053883595.1. Classification (NCBI taxonomy): domain Eukaryota; kingdom Metazoa; phylum Chordata; class Mammalia; order Rodentia; family Bathyergidae; genus Heterocephalus; species Heterocephalus glaber. Next base: position 2,127,757 of record NW_028258315.1, read on the forward strand.
CCTGCCTCCCTTTCATCCAGCCCTCCAAATATTAACACTTATAAACACAGCAGAAGGATCAAAGACACCAAATTAGCCATGATAATGCCATGAAGTAATCTGTACACTTTATTCAAAAATTTCCAACTTTCCCCCAGTTGCCCTGTGTCTGGGACATATCTAGGGTCATTTTGCTGGCTTTAGGTATCCTGTCTTCTCAGGCTTCTGCAGCCTCAGACAGCTCTTTGGTCTCTGTCTTTCATGATGTGGATGCTTATGACGTGAGGTCTGGAATGTCCTTCAGTTTGGGTTTCTCTGATGTTTTGTGAGTGTTGTCAGAAGACGTTGTGGTTCTAAGAAATACAGTTCCCCCACAGGTCATGATGTTGGGCTATCTGGGACAGATTCTGGTGCCCTCAGGACGTGGTTGGACTGAAATCCGTGGCCAGCAGGCTTTTGTAAGGGGTTGAAGAACCTGCAGGCAAGATGATATATCATGGATCTCCTGTCCCACCACATGGGTCCACATTTTCCTTCCCCTCTCTCTGTGTATAGACATCCTCCAACCTCTTCATAGATGGGCCTTGCTTGTCTCTTTTAGCCACCATCCCTACATGTCTCCTTTCTTTCAAGGTCAAGATGAATGAATGAATGAATCCATCAATCAATCAAGAAGATATTCATAGCCTTCACCTTCCATTCATTTCTTGAGCTATTGCCACCATGCCTCCTCCACCCGGCTCCTCTTCAGTTGTCCAATCAAAAGCTGCCATGATCCATATACAGTCATGTCTATAATAGGATGAGATCCAAGAAGTGTGCCACTAGGCTACTCTCTGATGTGCAAACATCAAGCATGTACTTACACAGTCTTGGATGGTCTAGGGCAATCTCTTGGTACAACCTCTTGATGTATGAAGGTACTGCCTGGGTAAGACAGCATGCTGTTTACAGTAAACATTTTTAATAAGTAGGAGTACCCTAAAAATAATGATAATATAATAAATGTATTACTCAGTAACCACATCATTAAGTATTATATATTGTGCATAATTTTATTGCTATCCTTTTCTATGATTGGCATCACAGTAGATATGTTTACACTAACATTGTCCTGAACACATGAGGAATGGGTTACACTTCCATGTCACAATGGCTATGACATCCATTAGTCCACTACCCTCAATCTCAGTCCTCACACAAAGTCTCAGGACATGAGAAAAATACAGACTTTTTGCCAGAGTGTAACATGGACAGCCTCTAGTCTTTTCCCAACAGAGTCCTCATTCCCAGCTGAAACATGATGAGCCTGGCCTTTATTATCCACATTTCTATCAGCATTCTGGTCTTCTGGGCTCTGACCAGAATCACCCATCAGGCTCTAATTACAGCATTCTAGGGCTTCTCCAACCCACTTCTCCAAACTTTTCCAAACTCCTTATACAAACCAATTCCAAAATCTTCTAACCCATGTGGTTAGGTGTAGTCACAGCAGCGATCTCACTTCTCCAGCACCAATTTTCTGTATTAGTCAGCTTTTCCATTACTGAGACACAATATCTGGCACCCATAGCCTAAAGAAGGAGAGGATGAATTCAGCTTGCATTTTGAGAGGATGTGTTCCATGGTCAGCTGGCCCCAGAGCAAAAAAATCATGGTGGAAAGGTGTGGCAGAGCAAGATCCTTAGCTCATGGCAACTGGGAAGCAGAGCTGAGGGACAGAAGCAAAGAAGGAAAGAGAGACCGGATGTAATATCCAAGGTCATGCCTCCCAACCCATCTAGACCTATGCTTTACCAGTCTCCCAGGCGGCTCCCAAACCAATCAAGTTGATACAGTCACGCTTAATCACTAGACAGGTTAATGTCCAGAATATATAAGGAATATATAAGGAATTCAACTCAGTGACAAACAATGAACAATCTGATTTAAAATGGGCAAAACTTGAATAGATATTTCTTTTAAAAAAAGACCTAAAAATAACAAACAGGTATGTGAAAAAAGGCTTCACATCATTAATCATCAAGGAAATATAAATCAAAATGTGATATCACCTCATCCTGGTTTGAATGTCTAATATCAAAAGGACAAAAAATAACAAATAACAAGTAACAAATAACAAATGCTGGTGCATATGTGAGGAATGGGGAACACTTACACATTGGAGGGAATGTAAATTAGTATAGCCATTATTAGTTTCCACAGATACCTGAAAATCAAACTACCTATGGTCTAGTAGTCCCACCACAGTGTATTCATTCAAAAGAAATAAAATCAGTGTGCCAAAGAAGTCTGACTCTTGTGTTTATTTCAATACTATTCATGGTAGCCAAGCTATGTACTCAGAGTATCCATCCTTGGATGAATGGATTTTTTAAAAATTATAATATACATACATCATTGAAGAGTATTCAGTCATATAAAGTGAAATTTTGTCATCTGCAGCACCATAGATGGAATTAGAGGACACAGGCTAAGTGAACCAAGCCAGGCACAGAAAGACAGTTACTGCATGTTCTCTCTCAGATGTGAAATCTGAAGAAGTTGGTATCTAAAAGTAGAGCAGAGAATAATGGTTACCAGGGTACAGTGGGGGTGAGGGAAAATTGGTCAATGGGTTACAAATTCCTTCTTTCCTTTATTAAAAATGCAACAGATCCACTAAAGGGAACCAGAGCTTTTCAGAGAATCGGTGGACTCCAGGGAATGAGTGGAAAAGCACAAGATGAGCCACAAAGTAGGGAAGTGCTCAAAAAATCATGAGCCCTGCCAAAAGGGACACAGGGCCCAACTGTAAGGGCTCCCACCGGCCAAATGTGAGACAAGTTGAGCCCAAATTAACAATGATAGTAGTGGGTTATAACTTAATGAAAAAACCCACCATGGTGGCAGAAAAGAAACATTAATAAAGGAGTGGAGTCAAAGGGAAAGCTCTTCCTTGTAATGAGATGCCAACTCATATGTGAAAAAGGAATAATGGAATTTAGAAATTACTACTCTGTGATCATCAGAAGTAATCATTAGTTGAGGTAGGAATTATTCCAGTCTCTTGGTATCTGTCCCTAGGTTATTTCCTGATCTAAGGTTGGTGTGAGTTGGAGATGACACCACTTTGACCAGGTGGCCACACCTGAACCAGGAGACAAACTACAGAACAAAGATCTTGAGCACTCGGGAAGCATTAGTTTCATATAAAATAATGGAAATCTGAGATTATTCCACATTAAGGAAGCTTAAGGACCATGCCTTGTAAGTTCAGTGGTAACTCTAGATGGGGTTTGGGACTTGGGAAAGAAAGTTGCTTTTAGGGCAATTTTAGGGTAGCAAGAAAAAAGTAAATATTCACTGTAAAGTCATTCCTTGGAACCAAAGCAATTTGGTTCCAGGACATCGCTTCCTCCACAGAGCCCCAAAGCCAATATTTGCTTACAGAAAATGGCATAGCATTTCACATAATGTACACACATCCTCCCATTTATGTTAACATCTCTAGATTACTTATAATCCCTAATCCAATGCAAATGTGAAGAGTTGTACTGTATTGCTTAGAATAACATGACAAGAAAAATCTACACATTTTCAGTATAGATGCTGTTTATTTTCCAAATGTTTTTGGCTCGAGGTTGGTTGAATCCATGGATGAGGCATTCAGATACAGAAAGTCGAACTTTTAACTGGTATTATATCAGGGTTAAATGTTTTACATTTTCTGTTTTAACATTTAGATCTTTGCTCCTGTTTGGTTTTAGTTTAGTGCCTGGTGAGTTGGGTACAGACTCAGTCTTTGGTGTGTGGATATCCAATGTTCCCTGCATTATTTATGAATGAGGCTTTCTTCCAGGATATGTTTTTGGCCCCTTTGTCAAAGATTAATATCTAAATGTGCCTCTATTCTGTGTCCTCTATTCTTTTCCATTGATCCACATGCCTATTTTTGTGCCAGGACCATGATGTTTTAATCACAGTAGCTTTTTAGTATAACTTCAAATCTGGGATTGTGTTGCCTCTTGCTTTGTTTTTGTTACCCAGGATTGTTTTTGCTATTCTGGGTCCCTTCTGGTTCCATATGAATTTTAGGATTTTTCTCTCTAGGTCCGTGAGAAGTGCTGTTGGCATTTTGATTGGAATTGTGTTGAATCTATGTATCAGTTTTGGAGGTATGGCCATTTTGATTATATAGGTTCCACCTATCCAGGAACAGGGAATATCTTCCCATTTTCTGATGTCTTCCTTTGTTTCCTTTTTCAATTATACTATTAACTTCTCTTAGGTCATTAAAGAGAAAGTGCTTTTATTTGTTTGTTTCTTCTTTGCAAGGGAGAGTCTTTTTTTGTCTAACACTTGTACTTTGAGTAACATTTTGGCCATTCTTTTAAAATTATGATACACAATGTATTAACTATTGTTACTTTTTAAGTATTTTGTTATGAAGTTTTGGTAGAAGTAAGAAGAGTGCTTTTAAAATATTTTCCATATGAATATCTACTTGTACTGTATTAAAATTAGCAAGAGATAGATAATGGGAAACAGGGAGCTGGGCCTTCTGCAAATGGGAACAGGACCAAGAGGTGGAGGAAGCAGGGGGTGGAGGGAAGAGGATGAGAAAAGGAATGAAGATGCGTTACATACACGCGTCAGCTCCACGCAAGGAGCGTAAACACGATATACTGCCAACACGCACCAATAAAAGCAGAAATTTTAAAAATTCTAAATTTAATATGGCACTGTGATTATGTGAAGGATTATTCTGGTTCTTAGAATACGCATACAAAATAATTACTGGTAAAGGGCTGTAATCTGAAACTTACCCCCAATAATTTTTTAAAAAGAAGAATCAAATGAGGGGACGGAGACGGAGATGGAGACAGTGATAGACCTAATATTTAAAGGTCGATGGTGAGAGGATGGGGAGAAGGGCGTACAGGCATTAATTTGTAATATTTTTACAACTTTTCTATCGGTTTCGGATGTTTTCAAAATAAAAATTTTCATGTAAAAATTACTTCCTGAGAGAAGCTGAAGGGTGAAATATTTCTAAAATTGTGACTCAACAGTAACATAATATCCTTTTTGCAAAAAACAAAACAAAATGAAACAAATTTGAATATGTGATCCAAAAACTAGATGTCATCTCTGCTTTTAGTACCCACATTTAACATTTCAAACATTTGGAACTAACTCAGAAGCGAATATACTTCTTCATCATGTTATTTTTTTACTTAGCATAATTTCTCAGAATTTAAAAATGTAATGATTTATAGTTTTGCTTTGTTTGATACAATATTCTCCCACTGATTATGTTCTTACTATGAAGCCCACTCCTTTGATGTTAAGGAAAATGGCATGTCGTTCTTGTAACTATTTATTTGTTATTTTGGAGAATGTACCCGGCACTGTGGTAGACAGCGGAGGAGGCACAGATGGAAGGATGGGGTGCCTGTCTGGCAGAGACCTTGAGGTAAGCACAGGTAGAAGATCAGATCTGATGGGAAGAGACAGGCAGACTTCATTTACCAGCGTATTTCTATTCATCCTCTCCAGGGTTTCCCTGCCCAGCTCCTGGGGATGGAACCCAGGCCTCCTGCACACGGGGCAACTTCTCTACCCCAGGCCACACCTCCAGGTCAGATGTTAAGCAAGTGTGTTCGCTCTCTTTCTCTTAAAAAATGAAAAGTAAATATGGTTTTAAATATAGATATAGATATATGTCTCCTATCTTTGCATCTGTTCAAAACACAAAACAAGAACAGAAGATCCAGCTCTTTGGTGTTAGAATTTTCTGTATTTTTCTATATTGTCCAAAAGAACGAAGAGGTTGCAACTTTCAAGCTAGCAGATCCTCATCTATTCCTGCACAGCACCGTCGTCTCAGTGGTTTCTTGGCCCAAACTCCATTTTCCTGTAGCTCTAGAGCTACACGGTCCTCCCAGAGGGGCCGTGTCTGTACTTGACAGGAGGGTGGCATTCATGGTTAACAGTTCGAAGGACATTAACAGTAAAAGGCTGCAGAGCTTCTTTAATGCCAGACTTGGGCACCTGTAAGAGAGTGACATAAAATGGTGCAGACTGCAGTGTTTCTCCCCTTCCCAGGCCGGCTCAGAGCTGCAGGGGCTCCCCAGGGAGCAGGGAGGGTATTCCAGGCACGAGAAGCCCCTTGGACCGTCTCCCAGCCCCGGGTCCCTCCTGCCTGATGCTCTGCGATCTTCCAGCCACCGCTGCGTGGCAGTCAGGGAAAGTCCCCAGCAGCCCCTCTGCAGCACAGCCCTGAGTGTTTGCTGGGAAGCCCCAGGGTGTGGCTGAGGTGCCCTCCAGTGTTTTCACAGGGCAGTCATGGGTTTTGAACTCACACCGTGAAAGAGTCTCAAAGCCAACCATGGTGGCCTGTTTGAAAATGGTAAGCAAAGACACCCTGAACTCGACCTCCCACAGTGGGACCCCAGCTCTGTGACCCCCTGTGCCTTCCGTGTCCCGGGGCCACTGGCTCTGAGGTGCACATTGTAAGGCCTGCTCTGGAAGTTGCCCCTGAGGGCTGGTGTCTGATATCCAAGAGCCCACTTTCTGCCATCTCTGCCCTGTGAACAACCTGTGTTCTGGTGTTTGAGCAAACGTGTCTTTCTGATGCAGTAAACATGCAGGGTGAAGTACACATGCTTCCAGGGACAGCCAGGGTCTCCAGGTCCACCTGTAAACCACGGCGACACAGCAGGAGATGACAGGTAAAGGATTCCTTCTTCAAATGGTTTGAACTGGGCAGCACGGAAAACAATCCAGAAAACTGTAGTGACCTGAAGACAGTGGAGTTCCACCTTGTTTTCCATGTTTACCCCAGAGCAATTGCTTTTTTTTCCAAAACTAAGCTTTTCTCTCAGTTCAACTCTTTTCCCAGAGTAATTGGCTCAGTTTCCCAAAGGACAGGAGTTGTCCGTGTGAAGGGTCTTCCCTCGTGTGTGTTCCTCATGGGCTTAGCAGGGCCACTCTGGGGACAGGCTTAGCTTTGTGCCAGCAGCAGAGATGGCACCAGCTGAGTCATCTGAATTCACAGTGCAGAGTCCAGTGCTGCAGCCCCTTGGCCCTTGGCTCCCTGGACGGAGAAGCCATGGACACGAAGCACTGCTGGCATCCATGACTGTCACTGTGCTGACTTTACACAGAGAGGAGACCGTGGACACAGCCTGGATCCACACAGCTCGAAAGACCATGCAGGGAGAATAAGGAATAGGATTTGTTTCTCTGATCTACAGACTGTGATTTCTGTATGTACAGATTCTACTCAGCTCGCGCGGAGTATTAGTTACTTACTAGTATTAGTTACTTTTCTCTCATTGCTGAGACAAAATCCTGGACACTCAAAGTTAGAGGGGGAAGATTAATTTGGCTTACAGTTTGTAGAGGTTTCAGTCTGTGATCGGCTGGCTGAAGGCGGGGTGGCAGAGGGGCCACAGTTCCTGGCGGCAGAAGACAGCAGAGGCAACCAGGGACCTTAAGGTCTTCCTGCCCCTTTTATCTCATTCAGATTACTCCGGGCGGGTTCACACCCTTACTCCTGCTGCCCTCGGGCCGGGCCCAGTTTGAATCAGTCACACGCTCTAGATTCAGCCACCTCTGAGAAAGCACGAGGCTTGGGGGCATCTAAACACACGCCACAGGGGAAGGCTTTACCTGAGCCAGGCAAACCATGTCCGTCTTAGTCATTTTTCTGGGCACCTCACTGTGACCCTCCCTGAAGCTGCTGCCTGCTGCTTTCCTTAGGGAGTCTCCACATTCCCTGCCTGGTCCTTCTTGGGCTGTCCCCTCCTTCCCTTCCTTCCCCTCTTTCTTTCTCCTTTAGAAACTTTAACTCCACCCATTCTGAGCACCCATTATGGGCTGGACATGAAAAATGCACTTCAGTTCAAGCTTATGAAATCATACTATATTTACGATTCTTTTCTTTTGATGTAGTTACCCATTAAGCCAAGGAGAGCTGTGGCCGACTCACAGCTCATCTTATAAAAACATTTCACTTGAAACTTTGTGTGTGCTTGAGATTATTTTCCTGGCTCTACAAGATAGATTTTGCATGAGCTGGAGCATTTATCATAAATATTCGCCTCTCATTGTTCCCACTCTCCATGTGCAGTACTAAGTCAAGGGCTGGGGGCTCCAGGGGAAATCGCTTTCAGGGTCCTCATCCCCTTAGACTTAGAAGATGTTTCTTCCTAGTATATTAACCTGCATGTTTTTAATATGGACCATCTGTTGAAGCCTATTAGCAAAACAAAAGCTCCCCAGGGGTTTGTTTGCATGCTGTTATTTAACACCATTTCCGGTTTTCCTGGCTATACTAAGGGTATCTGGGTACTTTTTGCTCAGGTGTGAAACCTCAGTAGGCTTCAATGACAGACTCACCTGGGATATGTTCCGAAGGTTTGTGATCCTAGATCCATTTCACAAGGCCAAGCTTTAGGGGTCTGCTTGGATCTCTCAGTTCCTGAAATAATTCTGAGAGAGGAGAGTAAATAATACAAACCTGAAACCTAACAAGGCTAAATGATTTGCGCAAGAACATACCAGAGCAATGTCAGCCAGAAATGAGCTGGTCCTTCCTGTGGTTTGAATGTCTATTTTCCCACCTGGAATTCCTATGTTGAAACCTTCCATGGTTTGGATAGGTCTTTCAAAAACCCCTGTAGTAAAGCTTTGATTCCCAGCTCAGGAAGTTCATGGGAGGGACAGAGCCTAGGGGGCGGAAGTGAGGTCATCAAGATGCACCTTTGAAGGGGATACCAGAACCTGGCCCTTTTGTGTCTCTTTGCTTCCCAGCAGTCATGAGGTGAGCAGCTCCCTCTGCCATGTGCTCCTGCCTTGATGCACTATTGTGCCACAGGCCCAAAAGCACTAGTGCTAACTGTCCATGGATGGAAATAGTCAAAGCTATGAGCCATAACAAACCTTTCTTCCTTTTAAATTGATTTTCTCTTGAATTCTGTTACAGTAATCCAGAGCTGAACACCAATGGGATGGTATTAGAAAGTGGCCTTTGGAAGGTGAGTAGGTCATCATGAATAGGATTAGGGCCCTTCTAAAAGAGACTCCAGGAGCTGGCTGGCTTCTTCTGCCACTCGTGGACACAGCAAGAAGAGAAAGCCCTCATCAGACAAGTCTGTCAGCATCTTGACCTTGGAGTTGCTAGCCTCTAGAACTATGAGCCAGAAGTTTGTGCTGTTTATAAACACTCTGTCTGAGGTATTTTATTACAGCATCATGGGTGGACTAAGACAATCTCCTTTCCATTATAAGGTATGGCCCCATGGTCTTGAGGTCACAGAAAACTGAGACCAGAGTATCTTCTTCAACCTTCCTCTCACCAGCATCATCAATCAGGATGTGAATGGCCCAGAACTTCATATAGGCACAGCTCACAAAACTAGCTTTCCGGATTGGGAATAGATTCTGGGACTGCGACACTCAGTTTGGAATATTGAGCTGCTTTCCTCGTGTTCATCTGAGGTTCTTCATGAACAACTAAAGGAGGAATGAAAGGTCAATCAATCAGTCCAACCTCAGCAAGCTGGGTCCTCCCACCTGAAGATCTATAACTGTGCCATTGAAAGATGGGTTTGGGTGACTGTTAATGTGTGCAGAACCACGGGGAATCTTAATTGTTTATTTGATTAGATTTTTACGTTCAGCTCCACATCAGCAAATGCAGGCTCTCATACACTTAATTACAGCTCACCACAGAAACCTGCCTCTGAAGCTGCTGATACAGAAATTAATCTAAAGACAGAAGACAGAGCATAAATAAAGAAAATAAACAGACCCATGGTTTTCACATTGGTTTTCTCCTTGCTTGTTTACTTGTTGTTTATGGCAACCCTATAAAATCTTCTAATCACGCTTCCTCTCAAAGGGATATGAAGAAAAACAAGCATTACAGTGGTCACATTTTCAGATTTCCTTGAATAGAGGTCCTAGATGTTCTCACAGGTAGTGCGAAACTTCCGTTTTCTCCTCTGCAAAATTATTAGAGAAAAACACTATTTGGGAGTTATTACATCTTCAAGTATCTGCGTTTATTCAGTTACCACTTGTTCACTCACTTATTTGTTTGATAGCAATGCACATGTCAGGCAGCAGGCTGGTGCTGACGGGAAGACTGAGTCTAGTTGCCCAGTGGTTTAGAATTGATTAGGTCCTGTGAGACAGTGCACAGGCTGTAACAGAGCAGATTAAGTTGATGCTACAGGGGTGACTGAAAGATATAGTATAAGTTTAAATCTTTAAAAACTCATTACAGTAAAAGACATATCGTGACAAACTGGTATGACTGTTCAAAATGAAGGGGAGTAATTTGAGCGGCATTAATGGCAATGTGTTTTATAATAATAAATTATTCTATTTAAACATTTACTATTTGTTGTTGTGCTTACTACTCATTGATCAAACCAGTACAGCAGTTTCTGTCCATTAAAAGCATTACAGCATGCCGTCATCTGCTTTATTCACTGGATGTGCCACCGTGTGACTTCTGGATCTTCTCTAAAGTCAAAATGACCATGAAAGGTAAACATTTTGATTGATTCAGGACATTGAGGCAGCCAGGACAGTGCAATTAAAGATCCCCATGAAAGAAGACTACCAGAACTGCTGCAGAAAGTGGCAGAGGGGTGGAATAAGTGTGTTTGAAGAGGGGCTGTATTTTTAGGAAGATTAATGGCAATGTGTCTTTTACTATATTAATACCTTTTAAATTTAAGAATTTTTAATATTTTTGACCATACCTCTATAATAGAAGTACAAGCAAAAAATTCCACAAAATGGAAAAGACAGAGTAATTCACTTTCTCTAGTTGCTTTTATTCTTCACATGTTTATGCATACTAAAAATCTGCAAGGGTATATACAAAGGTTTTAGGGAGAACATGGTCTTTGAGCTGGGCCTTGATTAATAAATTTTGATGGGTCAACACTGGGAGGAAACAAAGCTGGAGGAAGTAAGTAAGTGTGTTCAGTCAGGCCACAGAGCAGGAAGAGACAGCATGATGCTCTGATCACCCTTCGAATGCAGAGACAGCCAGTAGATGGTCCTCAGGGAGCGGAGACTGGGGATATACCATGATGATCCACCCAGAGCTCAGCCTGCATTCACTGGGGAGGGGTTTTGCATTTTTATCGTCCTGACCTGTACTTGATTCTACAAGTGATGTTTAATTAACGTTGAATGAGAGAGCCTGTCTACCTCAGGCTCCCCTGTTAGTGTCAGCTTTAAGCAGTAACTCTGAAGATGGGAAGAGCAGAAATCCGCTGCATCCGTCCACCTCAGTGCTCCTTCTAAAAGGCCAGAGAGGAGAGAACAAATTGCAGCTGGCAAAGCACAGGGAGAAAAGGGGTTCACTGACTGGAGCCCCTGAAGCAATATGCTAAGTTTCACATCTGGAAAAGAAACCAGGCAATGAATGTTCTCAAAAAAGCCTAAGTTTTAGGTTTGACATTTACAAAAATAGTTCTACTGAAGACCCAGAATATGACACTCTTCAATAGGAAAATCAAGGGCTGGCAGCAGAATGGTTTCTCCTTTGTTTTTTCTAATGTTTTATTTCCAAGGAAGTGCTTTTATGAACAAGTTAAAGAGTGATAATTTAGCACCTTATCAATCATATACAAATATAGTATATGACACAAATATACAATATGTGTATATACTTTGTAAATAATAACAAGATATGCTATACTTTTTTTCTATTTAAAAAAAATCCTACAAATATTTATATCCACAGCTGGCCTTTTCTGTCCACAGGTTCCATATTCCCAGGGTCCACCAACCCCAGATTGAAGGTATGTTTAACAGATTGCATCTAGAGGGAACATGTACAGAGTTTGTTTTTGTTATTTTCCCCTACCCAATATAGTGTAATAATTATCTACCAGGCATTTCTCTTCTATTCAGTGTTACGAGTCACCAGGAGTGGTTTACATGTGTGGGTGTGAGCCCTGGCTCCACGTAACTAGGGAGCCTGTGATAGAAGGGACCTGAGCGCCCTCAGGGTTGGATATCTGTCGGGGTTCTGGACCCCACCCCATGGATCCCGAAGAATGGATCTATATGCAAAATAAAATTGGCAAGGGTACTTAACGGCATTCATTAGGGCTTTCTTCCCAGTTACTTGTCTGACTTCCTAATTTCTAAAGAAAATGTCTGAAGAAACAGAAAGGTTCGCTGCCCACCCCTCCTCAGTGTAATCATAGGCTCTTGGGGCCCAGGGTCTGGGTCAGAATTCTAGCTTTGCTTGTCAGGCCGGCTGTGGTCTGGGACATTCTGCACCTGCACTTCGCCCCGGTGAAGGGAGGATAGTCACAACGAGCCGAGCCGAGCCGAGCCGAGCCGCCGTGGTGAAGACTGTGACTCAGTTCTTACAGAAGACTCCGCAGAGCCGCCCCCACCTCTCAGTCGGAGGACGATGGGCCCCTCCTGGGTGACTGTCAGTGTTGGCTGTTAAATGATTGCCTCTGCACGTCTCTGAGGTTGTGCTGACAGGACTCCAGCTGCCTCCAGTTTTTATATCACCAAAACCAGGTTGTCATCCCACAGGGGACCCGCAGAATGTCGGGCACTGCGCAGGTTACAGATACTCAGCTAATAAAGTCATCCTTTGGGATCCATGGGGACTGGCTGCCAGGCTCCTATGGACACAGGGTCACAGGGGCTCGAGTCCCTGGTATGAAACGGCACAGTGTTCACTGTGACTGTCTGCATCATTCCATGTACTTTAAATCATCTCCCCATGACTTCTCATACCTAGAACAGCGTAAATCCTATGTAACTTGTTGTTGTATCGCATTGTTTAGGGAATAATGCCAAAGGGAAAATGTACAAATTTCATACAGATGAAATTATTGCAGGTCTAACCACATAGCACATGCTCGAGGTTGGTTGAGCTCAGGGCGGGTCTCTTGCACATAAAACCTAAAAGCAGTGAGCTTTAAACTCCTATCTCAATGAAGCTATTACCCAGCAAGCTATCTCTGACTACATAAAGAATAAAAGAATAAAGTAAAAATGAAAAGCTATTATAATGCTCTGTGTTCATAGTCTAAACGGTGCAAAGTTACCAAGTATTCAATTAACATATATTTTCTTTAAAATGAAATAAATGGTAGACCTTTTGGGGATGGTAATGGGATGTAGAAGTGGTGCGGAGGGAGAGGAGAAGTAAACAAGATTAAAATTCAATATGTATATGTACTAATTTCCCATGATTAATGTATTCATTGTATATCACAAACTTATACTAAGGTAATAAATAAAGAAGAAAGTAGCAAGAAAAATGGGATAAATGTTTTTGATGTAAGGGGGAGTCTTCCCACATTGTGGGTTGTCTCTTCACACTGCTGGTGGTTTCTCTTGCTGTGCAGAAGCTTTTTAATAAGAAGAGATCCCACTTGTTGATTGTTTGTGCTAGTTCACAGGCAACTGAGGTTTTGTTCATAAAATCTTTCCCTACACTGATGTCTTCAAGAGTTCTACCTAACCTCTGTTCCAACTGGTTCAGAGTTTCTATTTTAATATTTAGATATTTAATCCATTTTGATTTTAGTTTAGTGCATGGCAAGAGATATAGGTCTAGTTTTAATCTTTGGCAAGTTGAAGCCCAATTTTTCCAGCACCATTTATTAAAGAGGCTATCTTTCCTCCAGTGAGGGTGTTTGGCTCCTTTACAGAAGATGAGATGGCTGAGTGTGTCTGGCGTTGTTTCTGCATCTTCTAATCTGTTCCACTGGTCCTCAGGTCTGTTTCTTTGCCAGTACCATGCTGTTTTTAATCACAGTAGCTTTGTAGTATAGTTGCAGGTTGGGGATTGTGATACCCCCTGCCATGTTTCTGTTACCTAGAATTGCTTTTGCTATTCTGGGTCTCTTCTTGTTCCAAATGAATTTTTGGATTGTTTTCTCAAGGTCCATGAAGTATGCTGCTGGGATCTCAAATGGAATTGCATTAAATCTATATAGCGGTTTTGGAAGTATGGCCATTTTCCTATATTAATCCTTCCTACCCAGGAGCAGGGGATGTCTGTCCATTTTCTGATATCATCTTCAATCTCTCTTTTCAGAGTGCCATAGGTTTCAGAGAAGAGGTCTTTGATTTTGTTCGTTAGGATGATTCCTAGGTATTTCAGTTTTTTGGATGCTATTGTGAAAGGAATTATTTGCCCTATTTCTCTCTCAGTGAGTCTGTCATTGGTGTAGAGGAAAGCTATTGATTTTTGTGCATTGACCTTTTATCCAGCTACTCTTCTGAATTTGGTTATTAAGTCTAGAAGACTTTTGATAGAGTTCTTGGGGTCATCTATATAGAGTATCGTGTCACCAAAGGTCTACTATCTAGAATATATAAAGAACTTAAAAAAAATCAGACCTCCCAAATTTAAAAACCCGATCCAAAAATGGGCATCTGAAATGAACAGACATTTCTCAGACAAAGAAGTAGAAATAGCAAATAAATATATGAAAAAATGTTCAACATCACTGGTCACTCGAGAGATGCAAATGAAAACAAAGCTGAGATTCCACCTCACCCCAGAAAGAATGGCTGCTATCATGGAAACAACCAATAACAAATTCTGGAGAGACTATGGGGAAAAAGGAACCCTTTTCCTCTGCTGGTGGGAGTGCAGACTGGTGCAACCTCTGTGGAAATCAGTATGGAGATACCTCAAAGAACTAGGATTGAAAGTCCCATTTGACCTAGCTATTCCCCTGCTGGGTATCTTCCCCAAAGAATTAAAAGAATCATACCACAGTGATATATGTGCACCCATGTTCATAGCAGCACATTTTGTGATAGCTACAACTTGGAAACAGCCCAATTGCCCATCAATTGGAGACTGGATAAAGAAAAATTTTTTAAATTTAAAATGGAATACTACTCAGCCATAAAGAATGAAAAATTAGAGACATTTATAGCTAAATGGATGCACATGGAGGTGATACTCTTAAATAAAATAAATAGGACACACATGTGTAAATACCAAATAGTTTCTCTGGTGTGAGAAACTGAAAGTGTAAATAAGGATCAAAAGGTATAATAGGTAATGTGAAATAGAAAATGTCCAAAGGCGAAGAGAAAGTGGGAGGGGTAGGGTAAAGGAAAGAAGGGAATGGAATTAAAATGAGAAAATGAAAAAATGGAAACAAAGTCTTTGTAAATAGGGAGGGATGAGGGGTTTGAAGGGAGGGCAGGGGAATGGGGAAAAAATAAGAACCAAGATATATTACATAAATGTACACATTTCTAATGGTGAATGTCAGCGTGTTGTATACCTAAAATGTACCAAAAAAATAAAATTATTGTTAATTTTAAAAAAGAGGGAGTATTTTGAAGGAGATAAATAGCAATTTGATTTTTACTGTAATACTTTTTTAATTTAAGAAGTCGAATAGATGTGTGCTCTTCTACAGTTGTAATTCTTGCTCAGACGTGGGAATATGTGCTTGATCCTGATTTGCCTCTTCTTATCCCAGGCTGCTCAATCACTGATGTTTATTTGGTTTTTTTTGTTTTGTTTTTTGTTTTGTTTTGGTACTGGGGCTCAAACTCGGGTCATTGCACTTGGGCGCAGCAGGCGGCGAAACCACTGAGCTAAATCCCCGGCCCAATGTTTATTTGTCTCTCAAGGTGAGGAAAAAAGTTATAAATTAGGATCCCACTCTTCTCATGATATATTTACATTCAAGATCAGAGTAACATATTGTAAATAATAGTATTTTGTGTTTCTTGAATATTAATTACGGGAAAAGAATTTACTAAGCATTTTCCGTTACTATTTCATTTAATTCTCATAACAACCTATAGGTAGATGTATCCTCTATATTTTCACTTTTTCACTGAGAATCTAAGTCTCAGGGTGTTAAGTGAACTGGCCAGTTAGCGGTGAAGAATCCTGGGCCTCTGTCACTGAGGTTCTTCACCTCTGACTCTCATCCTTGGCTGCAGTCACCCCGGGGCACAATTCACCAGCCCTGGGCTGCTCCCATGGATCAGATCCCCGTCTTCTGTGGTATGGGAGGCAACTTGTGGCTTCTTTCTGGCTTCCCAGGGGAGCCTTGTCAAGGCCAGGGTCTCCTTGCTGTGGCTGACACAGAGGAGCCACTGAGGCAGGAGGCCGTGAAACTGCTTTTAGGTGTCACTGGACTGACACACAGCCACCCTCCGACACAGGTGCTGCTCAGCAACAAGGAGGGTCCAGAAATGACGCTGCCCTAAATGAGCTGTGGCTAGCTATGCCTTGTAGGAAACCCAAAGGACTCTTTATTTGATGGGGAGTTCTTGTGTGTGGTGGAGGATACAGTTCCCGCTAAGTGCTTCCACCTGTACATCCCAGAGCTAAGCCCCAGCCTGTTTCACTTACAGCTCAAATCATAAACACAAACATTTTGTGCATCAAGCTAATTTGTGTGATCTGCTTTCCTGGCTTTCCCCAAGAAATTCCATCCCAAGCCCACTTACAATGGGAGCAAGAAATCTGTTCTTTGGGTTGCCATGAAAAGTATGCTATTGATTTAAGAAATTCATATTCTCTGAAACCATAGAGATCCCTATTTGTGTATATATCACAGTGCCGCCCGCATTTACAAGAATAATTGGAGCACTCATTGGTGAGGCCCACACTGATTCTTATAGCCAACTCTATTCCTTCCTTTGAGTATTGCTTCTCAAGCTTTATTAAATTTTTTGTGCCACTTGGTTAACAGAACACGTGAATCTCACAACACATTCCATTTTCCAGTTTGTAGCTAATATAGTTTCCACTCAGACACTCACAGTCCGAGTGTTCGATTTGGTAGCATTGACTGTTACCTTAAACTGCTGCATCAGAGAGAGGCTAATAATGGGTTTCCCATCCTTCTTCTTTACTGTGAGTTCATGATTTTAAGTTTTCACAACTTATATTTCCTATTAGTATTTCAGGCTTTGACAATTGAAAAGGAACTCAAAGACTACTTAAGGAGACCAAATTCTATTTAATTTACAAATAAAAACTGGAACTGAAGTTAAAATATTGTTGATGATTACCCATTAGAAATTAAACCAATCTCTACTAACTCTCTACTATCTACTGACTCTGTTTATTGAGTAAGTATTTGTCAGTCATCTTCTGCTTGCTAGGCGCCATGCTGTGTTCTAGGACTACAGCGCACAAGGCTGATCCCTGCCTTTGAGGGCCAGGAAGCCCAGCGGGACAGGACAGCTGAGCAGGTGAACAGGAGCAGTGCGGAGCTCTGTCACTGATATGCCCAGCTCAGCTTGAGAAGCCTGAAGGAGCGGAGAAGATTCCAGCCCTGACCATTCTGGAATGGACTCATCCAACTTTTAATACTTCATTACTAAAATGGTAAGCTATGACAAAACACTTTGGCTTAGGAAAACCCAAAAAATTACATTTGAATTCAAATCCTGCTGCCTTTTTACATCTATGACCTAAAATAAATTACTAAACTTTTCTGAGTTTCTGGTTTTTTTCTTTCAGTACAGGGACTCTAACCTGGGACCACCTTCATGCTAGGCAAGGGCTCTACCACTGAGCTACATCTTAACCCTGATTTCCTGCATCTTTAAATGGAGATAAACTTTAAATGGAGATGAACTCCTCCTTATCTGAAAGGATTGCATAATGAATGTGAATTCTAAGTACTCAGCAGGGAGTTGCTGTCACTCAGTAGGTAATTCAATGAAACCTAGCTTCTCTGGGAGCAGGCTCCATCTTCGGCCGTCTGTCCTCCAGAAGAGGACAGAAGAGGACAGAAGAGGAGGTGGCAGAAGGTCACACTCCTCTTCCCAAGGTGCTCCCTTCCACGCCAGCAGCCTGATCCCCCCACAGTGGGGGCTTCTTGAGGGCCGGGGGAGAAAAAGAAAAGGCAGCCTCAGAATCCAAGGAAGATTCCTGGCCCTGCAGGATCCTGGAGAGGCGTGGAGCAGCACAGGAGCTGGAGGAAGGTCCTTTGAGCAATTAGGGGTCTGGCTCTGTAACAGCTGCCAGCATCAAAATGGAGTCAGCTGAAAATAAAATAAATAAAGCCCTAAGGTCATAAAGAAGGGCATCTAATGCATGTGTATCTGACAATGACAACTGACAATCTGAAAAAAGAGTGCAGAACTGCAACCTTACACAAAGGCCACCCAAACCTTACACACACACACACACACACACACACACATACAGGCACACACAGGCACACACACATGCACACACACTCAGCTTCTGCAAGGATATCTGCCCAGCAACTGCTTGTCCAGCCATGGACCAGTGCCACTCTTGTTATTGATCCTTACAGCCAAGGATAATTGTTTCCAAACAGCTTATGTAAGTCTCTTCATTTTACCCTTAAAACCCTCATCTCCTTTTGCCTCCCTGAATATGCAGAGTTCGTGAAAGCATGTGTACTGCGATGTTTGTTCCTAATTAAATTCATCATCTTGGGAGACTCTGTCTTATTTATTTTTTAACACTGAATGAAATCTATCTTCAAATTCATACATCACAACATTGCTCAAATTACTTTAACCTGCAAATCCACTAATGTGAACCAGTTCCCCATTGCAGTAGGTACTGAGAGGGACCTGAATCAAGACTGATTAGATGAATAAGAATCTCTCCAACAGCCACTTGGATTCTTAAATTCTCATTATAAACTTGCACAAGAGAACCCAAGGTCCATCCAGACTGGAAAGCTGACTTGACTCTAGCCATTCGAGCAGGCCGAGACGGATCACTGTGCCAGAGATTTTATGACCAGAGGTTGGAGAGAAGCCCGGCAGGCTGCGAGGCGTCCTCGCGGTCTTTCAGCCCCAGGAAAGTCCGGCTTGACACAGAACTCAGAAGGACTCTTGCCTTCCACGACACGGCTGGCTTTCAACCCTGCCAGCCCAGGCACTGGCTGGGAGCAACACGCAAAGCGCGGCCTCGGCGCAAGAAACATGGCGGATTTCGGGGAGACGCCGGGCTCTTAGTTGTGCCCTCTCGTGGGAGACCTGCCACATTCACGGCCACCAGAGTGCACCCTGGTGGCTGTGTGGTTCACGGTGCTCCACACCCTCCAGGTGCACCTTCTCCAAGGTTTCCCCCGGGCCCTCAGCCGCGGGGGCCTTGGCAGAGGGAGGTCAGCAAGAAGGGCACATACACATAAAGGAGTTAAAGTTTATCCGGGCTCACGTTTTCAGAGGTTCACGTCTACCGTCCGCGGGCTCCAAAGCAGGAACGTCACTGCCCGGTAACGCACCTCCTCCCGCTGGGCCCTACTTCCTCACAGCACATTCAGCTGTGAATACCGGTGGGTTGATCCACTGACAGCTGTAACGCTTCCATGACCCAGTCATCTCTCCATGCATCTCTCGATCCATTCCGGTTGACAATTAAGTGGCACACCCACGATCCATTCTAAATATCCCTCACTCGAGGGCAGCATCTCTCTGAGGAGAGCAGGGACCACACTGTGTGTCTGTGGGTTTCTCTGTCGACTCAGGGGCAGAGTGTGTGAAGTCTGATAATTCCCCTTCCCAGCAGTAATGGCTAATCTTGACTTCAACTTGATTACAGTAAGAGACAGCTAGAGGGGCATGAGTCCAGAAGGAGCTAACTGCATAATGGATTAACCCGCCGAGCGCATAGCTCAGGTATCGAGAGATGGGCCTAACTGGATGAGGCTGGTCGCGGCACTGAAGGGTGCATCTTTTTTTTTTTTTTGGTACCGGAGATCGAACTCGGGTCCTTGCACTTGCTCAGCAGGTGGCGAAACCTGAAGGGTGCATCTTGTCTTGCTCTTTCCCACCCGCTACTGCTTGCATTAATCCGGGTCTTCTGTAGAGCAGTCAGCCCTCCAGTCACAGATGACACATCTGCAAATTCAGCAAAGTGAGATTGGAATGTATTTGGGGGAAAGATCACATCTGTGACCCCATTATTCCTAAGCAGAGCAACATAACAACTACTTTCATAGCAGTAAGTACTGTGAGTCACCTAGCAAGGCTTTAGAGTACACAGGAGAATGAATGTGTGCAGGTCCTAGGCAATTGCTCTGCCACTTTATATAACAGATTGAGCATCTGGAGATTATGATAATCACAGGGGCTCCTGGAACCGACCCCCGTGGATCCAGAGGAAGCGCTGCAGAGCCTTCACCTGGGAGGACTTCATCAGGGAAAGGCTGTGGGAGAGAGCAAGCAGAGGCAGCATCTCTGAGCAGATGTGTGTGGAGGTGTCGTGGGCCGCTGTGTTCTGAGGAGGACTTGGGGCTGCTGGGCCCGCACCCCGGGCAGCTCAGAGGAGCCCAGCACTGGGTCCCTGGCCGAGAGGTCCGGGGAGCACAGCCCTCCCCGAGAAGGGACAGGTGCGCAGCTGTGCCAGGCAGCCCATCCCCATGCGTGCCTGGGGGACCTGTGTGTTACGGCTCCAGCCCCTAGGCCCCCAGGACCCGCACATGACAGCTTCACCCTTGTGATCGTGATGGGAAAACCACAGGGGCCACAGGGTACAGGAATTAATTTATCTCTGTTTAGAGAAGGCTCTGAACTTTCAGAGCCAAAGGCGAAGCCAGATGTCCGTGCTGCTGGGGAACGGCCTCCCCCTGCGGCCCACAGCGACTGTCCCGCCTAGCCCCTTCCCACCAGAGGCTGTGGGAGTTCAGTGCTTTAGGGACTCTCATCCTTGATTGTGGCACAGTACGAGTAAATCACAGAGCCGAGTTTGGAGAATTAAACCCGGGGTGGTGTCTGCCGGGAACCCGGCTGCAGCAGGTTTCTACTCAGGGTCTTTCTGCAGGGCCCAAAGACCGGCGGATGCCGTGGCTTTGTTCTGGGGTAGCAAACACCAGTGGAAAGAGCAAGGGCTTCCACTGTGAGAGGTTCTAAGTGAACTATTGAATACACCAAACGTAATGAGTCAGGACCCTGCTGACTTGCATGGGAGATTGCAAATGTACAGTAAACTGAACCAGACTGAACTAAGCCGCTGGTGACTAGAAAATGTGCTTTCCCAAAGAGCAAGCTTTAAACTAGGTGTGGTGACACAGGCCTGTAATTCCAGCACTCAGGAGGCTGAGGCAGGCAGATTGCCTCAAGTTCAAGGCCAGCTTGGGCTGCATAGTGAGCTCAAGGCCTGCCGGAACTACATACCCAGACCTTGTCTCAAAAAAACAAACAAACAAAACTAAACAAAACAAAACCAAAGAGTGATTTTGAATTTTCATGTTTTATGATCTGTTTAAATAAAAATTTTTCTAAGTGACAATCATTGTCTTTAATAATTATAGATCTTTCCTGGCAAAAGATATTTCTGAGGATACTTTGAACTAAATTAGGTAATCATTCCCCTTATAATGTAATTATTATTCTTTTGTTTGGTTTAACTTGATTTTGCCTGTCCCAAAAAGTCCAGTTTTATTGTGCTTGGATTTCATTTTTATGTAATAAGTTCATAGCATCTTTCAAAAACTTACTGTGTTAAGAAGGGCTGAAGGGAGGGGAGGGGAATGGAGAGAGAAAAGAAAGATCAAGATATATTACATACAGGTATAGATTCCCTATGATGAATGTGATCGTTATTTATCTCAGAAGTGTACTGAAAAATCATTTTAAAAAACTAACCACGTTAAATAAAAACCATGGTTCAGCTTTAAGAAAAAAATAGGTATTTTTCAATACTAAACAAAACATTTTCAATATAATAATGCAATGCCTTATGATATGACAGTAAATTATTATAAATGTTAAGCGTTTATTGATAATGTTTAGTTAATGATGTGTTCATAATATTCTAATAATTAAACTCCATCTGATTTATCAGATTTCACTAGTCCTTTAAATAATAATTAAGGCATTACCTGGAAACCTTTCTTTTATAGCCCGTGCTGGTAAACTGGCTTTCTGATCAGCGTCCTCTTGTTGAGCCTTCCCGGCTCTAGGCATGAGCACCCTGCTCAGGGAAGACCCTGGTCTTTCCACACCCCAGCCCGAGCGTCTGGGATGTGGGCAGAGACAGCAGGAATCCATCCTCATGGGACACCGCTGCCACTCCATCCCCTGGGCTACTCCCCTGCTGACCCAGCCTTGCCCTGGGGTCGAGGGAGAGGTGTGCCCCGAGGCAGTCCTCTAATCTGAACACTAGCTTCCAGGCAGTGTTATCATTACAAAGTATCTCTCCAACAGGCCTGTGTTGGTCAGCTTTCCACCGCTTGCCAGAGTATCTGAGATGATCACCTGAGAAGAAGGTTTACTGTGGCTTATGGTCTTGGAGGGTTCAGTCAGGGGTTTTCGGCTCCATGGCTTTTGGGCCTGTGACAAAGCAGCACATCATGGCTGGAGCACAAACTGAGCAGGAAGCTGCTCACCTCATGGTGGCCAGGAGGCCAGGAGAGACACAGGAAGAAGCCAGGGTCCCACGACCTCCTCACATGACCTAATTCACAGACTTCACCTCCTAGGCCTCCACCACCAAAGGCTGAGGCCAAGCCTTCAACACATGTCCTTTGTGGCCCTTTCGAGACCCAAAGCGCAGCAAGGACTTGATGCATCAGCAACGTGATCCTGGGAAACCTGTATTCTTTCTTCCTTTCTCCCTTGTCAGCTTTGCTCAGCAGGATTCAGCAACTCACACTGAAATGGTTCCCACCACTGGGATTCTGCTGATTTCCTACTGCAGGGCAGCTGACTGGTCAGAGTGCAGCCAGGAGAATTAGCAATTGGACTTGGACGCTTTCCTGAGACAAATTGGTATCTTTCCTAGCATATGCTTTTTATGACCTCTATTTCCCTGAAAGATGAAGGGGTGGGCGTGTCTTGCTGCAAAGGAGTGGCCTTGCAGTGATGGCTGAGCAGACAAGGCAGCCCACGGAAAGCGCACGAGGCCCCGGCTGCACTGCAGTCTGCGGGCGTCGCTTCCTGCCCGGCACCAGCCGGCTGCTTCCTTTGCTGAGCACCTGTGCACACCAAGTGAGAACAAAACAGCACAGCTCGTCCTTTGTTCCCCTCTGCACAGCTGAGAAAGCTTGCAGTTTTCAAAGGAAAATTTCCTAAACCATCACTGGAAAACAAACAATATGTGAACAAAGGGAAGAGCAAAAGCAGAAAAGCCATCTTCAAAGGTTTCTGATTGAGTCCTACAGAAGCTCATGCTCTCCCCGATGTGCATCTTCCTTAGCAACCTCACCTTCAAAGTCCCCCCACTTTGATTCTGTGCCTCTGTTCCCTGCCATCCTGTCCCTGCTGCCTCTTTCCTGGGGATGGAGTCTTGCTACAGAAGAGAGAAAGGATGGGAGATGAATGGGCAGTGTTGCAGCTGGGAAAATACGCCTTGCCTCTCGGAGCTGCCAGCTGAGGAGAAGGAAGCCATCAGAAGGGGTCGGGGCCCCCAGATGGGCCACTGTTTGGCAGTATGGCTGGGGCAAGGTGGCTAAAGAGCCCCAGCATCGGCATCCTTGGCCAGGGAGATGGAAATCGTTTGTTCCTGCTCGTGGGGACGTGAGGACAGAATGAGACAGCACCGGGGAGGCACCTGGCCCACAGTGAGCCGAACTCAGGGCCAAGGGTTCTTGTCATCAAAAAGGTGGCCTGGCCAGGCTTCCCGAGGGCCCCTGCCGAGAGGAAGCAGCTCCCGTGAACAGGCCTTGAGCACGCACAGTTCCAGGAATTCTCTGGCGCTGGCCCAAGGTGCTCGTGCATCAGTGGCCACTCAGGCCTCCCACAGACACGAGTGGAGCTCTGGCTCAGCAGCGCTCGGTTTCATGACTTCCTGGGGAACACGAGGCAGGAAGATGGGAGGAGAGAGGCGAAGGGAGACGTCCGAGACTGTACAGCAGGCCAGGCTCTGGGGATGTACTGGGTCAAGGCTGAAGAAATAAGGAGGAACCATGCAACAGACTTCACTTGGGAGCCTTAACAGTCAAAAGCCAAGCAACTCTGAGCATGTGCAGCCTCTTTCCGGAGAGGTGGCTGTGGCCTAGGACTCACTTTCTATTATGGAAACTTTCCCTTTCTCAACCCTGGTTAGGGCTTATGTGCCTTCCCTGGAACAAAAAGGAAAATAAAGACTATTCCAAGGGTGCAGAGCAGTGGTTTCGGGTTTCAACCACTTGAAAAGTTGAGGCCCCTGCCACTTTCATCCTACACACTGGACTGCAAACTCCAGGAGGGTAGAGCGAGGTATCCATGGCGTTCATATTCTGCAGCCGGCCCTGCACCTGACAGATGCTTAGCACACTGTCTGAGTGAACAAGGAGGAAGCCGAAACAGACAGCGGATAAAATTGCTGAGGTACGGGCTTCCCGATAAAGATGAGATATAACAAGATCACACTCCCTTTTCATCTCTAAATGCAACAAAAGTGGGCAAAAAATTAAAAGGAAGGAGAGAACCCTGTCTTCAATTAAGAATTCTGAATGCAAAGGGCTTCTGCTTGACAGTGGCATCGGGATGAGCTGGGATGGGCTCCTGGCTGCCTGCACCACATCGTCCTCCCTTCCCGGCAGCCATTTCCAGGCCATGTGCTTTGGTGGAACTGAGTGTGCCCTGCTCAGGTCGGTCAAGCCAATTCACTTGAGAGTTGTATGCATGATTTACAAAGTAGGCTCACAATGGCCACCTGCAGAGTTGGGGGTAGAGGAACGCAAGGGGACCATCTGCACTCTGGAGAAGAGCTGGGATGCAGTCCAAGGCTGAAGACCTGGTGCTCCCTGCAGCCCTGAGTGGGTCCTATCAGGGAGCTGAAGGCTCTGCACTGGAAGTCCATCCAAAGGCAATGGTGAGGACTGCAGCTCCTCCAAAATAGCAGAAGTGAGGCTTCCTCCTTCCCCTTTTTATTCCATCCAGGCTACAAGCCCCCTGGGGCCACCCACGCCCAGGGTGGGCTTCCCACCTCAGCCAGCACCGTGCTAAACCAATCGGCGATGCGCTTCTCGTTCAAGTTGATACCACAGTGAACTGTCACAGTAGAAATTAGGAAGGAGAAAGATACCTGATGCACCGAATTAAGGGCTAGGTGGCCAACTGCAAAAAGAGGAGGGGAGCGGTAACCCTATTATTGTGCATAGATTATATAATTATATACCGGCGAGAAGAAAGAGAGCCGAATGCACTGCTGGTAGGAAGGCAGCAGGCTGTAGTCACTGTGGGAAGTGAAGCGGCAGCTCAACACAAAAGTAGAGACAAATACTGTGACTCAGCAAGTCACCCTTCCGGGCAGATACTCGAAGGATTCGGGAGAGGGTGCTTTGTACACCCATATTCACAGCAGCAGTTTTATGATAGCATGGGAAGGGCGCAACCCAACTGTCCACGAACCGATGAGTGAATGAACAAAAGGTGAATGTCCCTATAATGGAGCACGAATGAACAAGTCCGTGCTGAAGAGAAACTAACAGGGTTGAGGGAGGCCGGGTGGTGAGGGCTTCAGGGGAGGCTTCCCGGGCAGGGTTGTGAGGAGGGTGCCTAGACCGAGGCTGAAGGATGGGGAGGCCCCTGAGAGGAGAGTTCCGGGAGGGGAGACTGAGCCGGCCCAGCGGGAGAGAGCCCGGTGCATTCTAGGCATGGGAGAAACAGGCGGCGGGAGGCTGAGGAGGTGACAGGACCCGGACAGCGCCAGGCAGAGGACTTGGCTCTGAATGCAGCAGAAGGCCCCTGAAGGACTTTCAAATCAGGGAAGTAGTTCACGTTCAAGCTACATCTCACATGTCTTCCTGGCTCCTCCATGAAGGATGAATCAAAAGAAGACAAGGAGCCCAGTGTGGTGGCACAAGGCCATAACCCTAGTGTTTTGGGAAGCTGAGGCAGGAGCATCCCAAATTTAGACCCAGCCTGGGCAATTTAGTGACACAGTGAGACCCTGTCTCAGAATAAAAAATAAAATAAAAAAGGGCTGGGGATGTAGCCCAATGTGAGAGGCCTAGGTTGAGTCCTTAGTCCCAAAAAGAAGGGAAGCAAGGAAGGAAGGAAGGAAGGAAGGAAGGGACAGTGATCCAAAGACTTGCTGCAGTCTGGCCTGAGCCCATGGGGCTTTGTCCGGGGCACTCAGAGACAGGAGGCGGAGCAAAATGCCTGGCCATCCATGTATATGGGACATGGCATCAGTGCCGGGGGACCAGGAAGGGGCACATCCCAGACAGACCAGCCTGAGCTTCAGCAGCTGGCTGGGCGACATTATCAGTGACTGCATTTCACAGGGTGCATTTTGCAGGAATTGCTCATCTCTCAGCTTAAGGCAGTCGGCCATGGTGCAGGCAGACTTGGCCCAATGGACTACGTCTCTTCCTGCGCACGGCATCACCTAACTTCCCAAGCGCATGTTTGATGTTGGATCGAGATGTGTGTATGTACACCTGTCTTACAGCTTTGAGCTCTTCAACTCACAGGGCCTTATACTTATATTCTGCAGGGTTTTCTTTTGACCTCCTCACAATTTCATATGATGTTTCATATCAGCAGGGTCCACACGGCTACTTTCCAAGAATTCATCAGCGAGGGCGGTAGTAACTGCGGCACCTGTGCCAACTCTATCGTTGTGAAAACAAGGGTGACTCTTTCTTGTTTCCAGTTGTGGCTTTTTTACCTGCTGTCAGTAGAGTTGACGGAAGTGATCGACCAGTTTTGTTCTACAGCACAAGTCATTGTTAATCTTGAGCCTGGCCTACCTTTCATATTCCTTTTCAAATTTTTGTTAACATGTTCAGTTTTTAACTAATGATCTAGTTCTAATTTTAGGGGAAAATTAGAATATAAAAGGAGAAAGCAATGGAAATTTTTCACTTATAAATATTAGAATGGAAACATCTCAGCCACCAAATGTGTAGAAATGTGTCATCATATCATAGGCAAAAATATTGAAATTATATTGAAACAGCCGGTAATGTTACCCTCAGTTACTGTGAGGAAGGAGTAATACGTCCCTGGAGGCTTCCCTGGGGGACCACTCTGGCACATGAGGTGCCCTGGCACTGGGTAGGCCAGGCAACTACACCATGCTGCCTGTCTGGACACCCACAGCTTCACTTAGAACAAGGTCGGTGCAGAACTTCACTGTCTGATCACTGATTTCCAGGCTGAATTTTAAATACAGTAGTTGGGAGAAACCAATCTGAAAAGCCTTTTAACAAAGTCTGCAACTGGTAGCCAGAATCATGGCACTGGTGGTTGACAGTATATTAAAGTATACTCTTTTCTGGGTCTTTTCAAACAGTTAAAAACATTTTTTCCTAAATTAAATTGGAAGAGAAGTTTTGCGGAACCACTGAAGCCCAAATGTCCCGAGATCATGGTTCAAAAACTACAGAAGCAGAGCACGGCTGGAAGCAGTGTGGGTGCAAACAGGGGAGGGAGAGGGGCTGGTCCTCCCCAGCCATCCTTTCCTCCTGCCAGGGCTTTAGAAATAGCACCAAAGAACTTCCGTAACTGCTGTGTGACCCCAAGGGAAAGCAGGGTCTCTGCCGCACTAGCCGGATGGCCCTGGGGCAAATAGCCAAGGCGAGTGGAGTCTCCTCATCGGCTGACACACAGCCCACGGGACGGTTCAGAGTGATACGTGTGTAAACGTGTGCGATAGATCTGGCACACTGCCTGACTCACAGTGATCAAGTATCCAGGACGTGGTGGCATAGCAGTGAAGCAATCAGCAAGAGCTTATTTGATGTCTACCATATGCAAATCTCAGTGGGTGTTTAGAGCTATAAGCAATAAAGGAAGTGCCGCGCCCTCCCTCAGGGACTTCGCATCAACAGTGGGTGGAGAAGGGGACAATGGGGTCACAGACCCAGGGCCAGGCACTGTGCTGGGCTCCAACGATGGCTTCTCTGAGAGAACCAAGTGCCTGATCCTCTCCTCAGGTAAGCTGGTTGCACCTCCATCTGCTCTCTCCCCTCTGCTCCCCCCCTCTGAGCGCCTGGAGGTGCTGTTCCCAGCAGCGGGGAGCTGATTGAGGGGAGCCACCTGCAAATTCAAGGGGAATATCTGGTAGCTCTGTGTGTAAACAGGAGATGGCAGACCACAGGCCTATGAACCCAGCTCCGGCATTGGGTGCTATTTCCAAACAAGAGGCCGTGGGTCAGTGACCGGGACAGGAGGCCCGGGCCCTCATCCTAGACATGCAAGCAAAAACCACTCCCAGGGCAGGGACGGGTCCTGAAACGGAGCAACCCTGCTGACAGACTCAGGTTCTCCAGTTTTTACAGTGTTTCTGGTTCAATTAAAGCACAGGGTGGTTTTCTTAAGCATATTTTATTTTTGATTCTGAAACAGAGCCTTTTCCCAGTGATAATTAAGTGGCACTTTCAAAAAATTGTTTGAACATAAACTTACTTTTTAAAAGCTATAAAAATTGTGTGTGAGAGAGAGACAGAGAGAGAGACAGAGACAGAGAGAGAGAGACAGAGACAGAGACAGAGAGAGACAGAGACAGATGGTGGGGGAGAGGAAAACACTGTGGAAAAATAAGCATTTTGTTTAACCCAATGCAAGAAAACATAAAATCCGTGAATTCTGAACTTGCTGTTCACACTTTTGCCACAGCCATCAGCACCCTAGGTCCCTTCCTTCGGCACAGCATTTATGAAAGATGTTCAAATCTTCCACATATACCTGGGATAGGAAAAATGCATCATTGTCTGAATTTTTTCAGTCAGGAAACACACATTAAATGCCAAAGATTACAA
The DNA here is from genome assembly GCF_053883595.1 of Heterocephalus glaber. Classification (NCBI taxonomy): domain Eukaryota; kingdom Metazoa; phylum Chordata; class Mammalia; order Rodentia; family Bathyergidae; genus Heterocephalus; species Heterocephalus glaber. Next base: position 2,156,403 of record NW_028258315.1, read on the forward strand.
GCCCAGGAAACGTCCCATCTGGGTCCAGCTCCTGGGTCAGCGGGGTGTGGTTCTGCCCTGTCCTCGGAGAGGGTGGGTGTCACCCCAGGTCAGCCTGTTGACATCTCACTGATTGCTTGCATGTGTGCCTCACCCTACCTCCAGGAAGAAAAAACCCCAAGGAAACCATGCCAAAGGGTGAGGACAGGGAACAAAAGAACAGAGTGACTCTGCAAGCAGAACAAACCGACGGCCTTGATTCATCGCCGCCACACACCTAGGTGCTGCTGCTGTTTCTTTAGAGCCCTGCCGCAGCCAGGCTCGGGATTCCTGATGTTGCCCCATCTTCGGGTTGAGCTCAGCATCATCACTATGCCCGGTGCAGGCCTCTGCCAGCACCCACACTCACTGTGAACGCCAGGGAGCCCGGCCACTGCAGGCAGGGCTCCTGCCCTCCTCCCCGGGGCTGTGCTCCCCTGTCCTTGCCCTGCCGGCCTGCCTGCTGCTGGCTCTTCTCAGGGGGCCACGCTGGTTTCTCAAGGCAAAGGGTGATTCTGTGTGACTCGTGTCCAGGGGGCAGTGAAGCAAAGGACAAGCAAATAAAGCAAGCAGAGAGCTGGGTGGACTGTACCTGCAGGAGGAGAGTCTGATTCGCTGCCCTCTACGGCAGAGAAGACCCCAGCCTCCAGTGAGGGGCGCAGCACTTCGTCCCAGTGCCTCTGCTGCTTCCAGGGTCTGGGAGGGGAGAGGAACTGAGTGAAGGCCTGGCACAGCCCTCCCAGAATCTGGACCGAACCCCTTGTCTAGGATGACTCCTGCCCAACTGAGTTGGGACCCTTCATCCTCTTCCCCCTCCCTGGGAGAGACAGTACAGCGGTCCTGGTCTCCATCAGCCCAGTCTGAAAATGCTAACGGGACCGTTCCCTAGATGAACAATTCCTGCTTGAAGCTTCACACTGTTCCCAGCGTTGGGGGGACCTTGCACACCTCCTGCTCACAGCCTGCTCCATGGCCTTGCCCGGTGTACGCGCTGTCCAGGTGGTCACTAACACCATCTTGATTATCAGGCAGACTGTCGTGGTATGGCAGTACTGTGTTCAAATAACACCTAGTAGTGTCACATCTGGGGGACAAGCACCATTGCTCTGGTGTCTGAGCAGCCCACCGGGATCGTAACTCAGCCTTAACAATAAACTGGACAAAGTTTAACAAAAGGAAGACACTTCATTTGTAAAGAGGAAAAGCAGAGAGAAAGGAGCAGGTAGACAGCTCCCCTGATGAGAAAGAACCAGCATAGGGGCTCAGAAAGATGGAGGACCGGGCCCTTTGTTCCCAGCTGCTTTTATGGGGATGAGTGACTCTTCCCATGTGGCGTAACTGGACTGGCTTCCGGGCACTGCTGTCTAACATTATTTCCCCCGTGATCTCTGTGCGGCTTCCTTCTGTTTCCTTGTCCTTGAGCTTCCTTCTCAGGCCTTATCTTTGGGGTGGGCGGTAGTTGCCAAGGGGGTGCCTTATTCTTGATTCACTTAAGTGGGCTTGTGGATGTCTATTGTACTCTGTAATGACCCTAGAGTGAATAATACAGTGACCCTAGAGTGAGTACACATGTATGTGAGTGTGTACATCAGTGCATAGGTGTGAGCGCACACGACCTTAAGGTCAGTCAGCCCCTCTTTGCTTCCCGACCATCTATTGGAGGGGGGCGGCTTATCATTTGAGACCTGGCTTCTCTCTCTGTCCTGCTGTCAGCTCTGTTTCTGGTCTCCTAGTGCAGGTCCCAAGGCCATTTGGTTCGTTTCTTTGTCTGTTATTTTTTTCCTCCTGTCTTTGTCTTGTTTCTCAGGGGAATCTCTCTAGTAAAGTTGCTTTTAACTCCTTCTAGTAGGAATTACCTAGAAGACCTAAGGAGGCCCTTGCTTTATTTTCTTGTCTACAAACCTCCGTGTCTACATCAGCGGCCCCAGAGGACAGGAGCAATGACACTGGCTGTTTGGAAATGCCAATGCGAAGCTGAGAAGAGCATCCTTAAGCAAAATACTGAAATCCTTGATTTAATCAGGAGAGAAAAAAGCCACATGCTGAGGTTGCTAAGATCTGTGGTAAGAGCAAATCTTCTATCTATGAAATTGTGAGGAAGGAAGAACTATCCTTGTATTTTCCGTGGTTGCTGTTAGTATTCATTATTAATTGTAGTTGTTAATCCCACTCTATCACGGTTAGGCGTGTATAGGGGAACCGGACTCAGCACTACTTGCGGGCTCAGGCATCCCCCGAGGGTCTGGGGTGGGAGGAGCCAGGCTCACCCAGCCCGAGTCCTGCCTCCTCACACGAGGGCAAGGGCGGCTGTGCTCTGGGGGCTGCAGGGCAGGGAGCCTGGGAGCTCCGTCCCTCTCACCCACCATCGAAGTCATTCCTCCCACTTGGCTTGGGTTTCATTCCTGGATTTCTTCCTCTGTCCTCCCTGATGCTACTGAGTTGCTTTCTTCTTATGGCTCCTCCTTTAAATTTTTTTAAAAAGCTACAGTAAAAACAAAAAAGAACATAAAATTTACTGTCACAACCACTTTTAATGCACAGCTCACAGTGTTAGGAATATTTGTGTTGCTGAACAGTGGCTTTAGGACCCTTCTTTCGAGGCACAAATGTCCCGGAGGGAGAGGGCAAGCTCAGTCCTCAACATGGATGGCGGGGTGTTGGGGCCTTCAGCAGGACAGACAGCGGGGTGGTAGCAGCAGGGGACCCCAGCACAAGCAGGGGTCTGGGAGGGAGGGAAGCAGAGGCAGGAGGAGTTATCTCAGCCCAGAACCACATCATTTAAGTGCCTGTCCCACCCTCCAATCAAAGATGGAGGGGAAATGGTACGAGGAAGCAACACTGCTTTCACTGGTTACGGGGGACTAATACTTAAAATACAAGGGTAAAATCTACTATGGAGAAAGGTGTGTAAACAAAAATAAACCGAGAGACGCGCTTTTAAAATTTTTAACCTTTTCATAAAGTATGTCATAAAGTTCATTAGTAGTTTCTAGGAGTACAATTCTCTTATTAAAATAGCCCAAAATATAAAACCTTAGAAATATGAAATTCAAAACAGTGCTAGTCAGCTTTCCCTTCCTGCGACAAAATACTTGAGATTATCAACTTAAAAGAGGAAAGGTTTGTTTGGCTCACGGTTTGGGTCCATGGCTGGAGGGCCTGTGGGTTTTGGGCATGTGAGGAGGCAGCTCACTGTGGCAGAAGCAGTGACAGAGGAGGTCACAGCAGCCAGGAGGAGGAGGCGGGGAAAGAGAGAGGACAGGAGAGAGGCACCCCGCAGTGCCCACCTGCCTTCCACTGGGCACCAGCCCCTGAAAGCTCAAGTGTCCCCCATTCCCCCAGTGCCTTGGGGTGGGTCCAAGCCTCCAGCACAGGGATCTTTGAGGAATGTTCCAGATCCCAACTAAATCCAAAGCAGTGGTTCCTTAATGTGTCTCAGCCACCATGGCTAGAAATGATATAGGCCTGAAACAACGTCTTGCTTCTTAAGACATTGTGGTCCAATACATATGCATAACCTAGTGCTTACCACCTTAACCATTTCTGAGCGTGTGGCGTTGAGCACAGGAACACCATGGGGCGGCTGTTGCCACCATCCAGCTTCGGAACTTTGTTGTTTTTCCAGACGGAATTCTCTAAACCCATCAAACAGAGCCCGCCCCCCAACCCTGACAACCACCACCCCCTTCTTTCTGTGACTCTAACTGCTCTAGGTACCTCCCAGGTGGAGTGGAGTCATACAGCGTTTGTCCGTTTGTGACTGTCTTATTCCACTTAGGGAGATGTCCTCAAGCTGCCTTCATACTTGGGCTGGGGTCAGAACGTTTTCCATTTCCGGCTGCCTAATTTACATCCCACTGTGTTCTAATGCACCACAGGCTTGCTGCAGCTGGATCCCTGTGGTGTCTTTCCTTTGGCTGTAGTGAATGAAGTGGCTGCGACTGTGGTGTGCACAGACAGAGCCTTGCTTTTTAAACTATATTGCCCTGGCCAGATTATGATTTATCTTTCTTCAGAAACTTTTTACCTGTCTTGTCAGCACCCTTGGAGTCATAGTTAGGTTTTCGTGGATCATTTGCTTATTTGTTCTGGGCTTTCTGTTTGTATTTGCCTCACTGGGTTGAACCCAGGGTTTGGGGTGTGCTAAACAAATGCTCTACCCCTCAGCCACATCGCCAGCCCTCACAGATTCTCACTGCACGGAATCCTCGTGAACATAATTGAGAGTATTCCTTCCACCTTTCTGGAAGGTAGGATGGGAGCTCTCTTAGACTGGCATTGTCTGATCCAGAAGGTATTGAAGAGGTCAAATCAAAACTGTGACTTTGTCAGGGATCAAAATCTCGATGGACAACGAGTGAAGGCAGTGTGGTGTGTAAATGAAAAAAAAGCTGTAAGAGGTTGAGCCTGGGGCCGACGAGAACATGCACTTGGGTTTGCAGGTCTGGATATGAGTTTGAAAGCCTGGATAATCAAAGAGCTGCTCAGACAAATGTAGGAAGGAAGGTGTACACGGGGAGGCTATCCACAGCCTGGAAACGGCAAAATGCACGGGAACTCACCACCCGCTAGAGGAAAACGAACAGGATATTTATGTGCTTATAAAAGGGTACTTAGGTATTTTAGAAAACATAAAATATCCATCAAAGTATATATAAACTACGGTGATTCGGGAGTTGGCACCGTTTTTGCTTGTAGTAATAAAAGAAAAGTTTATTAACTCAACATTTATCCGATAACAGTAAAACAGCAGGTCGGTTTTGAGTACTGGGTAAAGACCGGCTGGAATTTGATGTCAGGATTTAAGTCCCGCCCAGGAAGCTCCTCATCTTCCCCGAATCTGTTTCTTTCACTGTAAAACAGGGAGAAGCATTTTTAGAAACAGCACAAGACTCACGGGAACTGAACAACTCATGTGATTCCTAAATCACAGGGCTGCGGCAGGCACTGCGGGCTGGGGACCATCACGGGGGTGCGAACAGGCAGTCACCCCCACCTGCTGCTCTCTAGAAGCTCGGTTTGTGTTTTCTCTGGGACAGCCAGGGGCTTGAGAGCTGCTCTTGCTGTGCGCCCTGACTCTATGTGGGGCTGCAGATGACCAGCGGGCAACCGGAAGCAGAGCGAAGCTTGGCCTTCGTTTGTGTCCTTTGTTACCGGAAACCTGGGGTCGCGTCTCCTGTTGGCTTTGCGTGGCGCTTGATGACCCTTCAGGGACCGCCTGTCTAGGAGTTGGCACAAGGCTGGGCCCTGAATGTACACAATTTCACCCTTCAGGACGAGGACACCAGGATGGGATCTCCGCCCGGAAGTCTCCAGCCGCCCGTCCGCACGGTTAGGGCCTGGATCCCAGGAGAGGCGGAGCCCACCTGCCCGGGCCTCCGCAGACCGGATCGGACCAGCCTTTCCCGGGATGAGACAGCCCGCAGCCCGGAGCGCCCGAGCCCCGACACCAGGACTGAGGCGCGGACGAGTGGATCCCGCCCGCCCGCTGGTCGTGAAGCGGCGTCGGCCTCTGCGGTGGGCGAGTCTGAGCCCTTGCAGCAGAGCGCGCCCAGCTGCCTGAGCCGGAGACTTCATGGCTCCCTACCTCCCCACGAGAGCGTTTTCCTCTAAATCCGTGCTTCAGTTTCAATTTCCATCTCTACTAAAGCAAGGACCCAAACTAGCCAGTGGCATTTCTTCCCTCCCAACTGTCCTTGGAAATTGATCAACAGATTTCACAGGCCAGAGGGGAGTGTCACCACGCCACCAGCTCTGCAGCAGGGCCACTCTGCTGGAGTCAAACTACTTCCATTTTCAGTAAGAACAAAGACTCCTTTTGCTCAACACTTAGAGGCACGCATGGCTTCAGAAGACTGGGTACTGGGACCCTGCCGGCCAGCGCCGCATGACTGCTATGTGGGCCGCGCCTGCCTCAGCAGTTGGGCCGCCGGTTTCACCTCCGAGGTCCTGTGCTCCATGGTGAGTCAGCATAACCAGGCCCTGCACACCGTGCAGTGATTAGTTTTTTCCTCTGGTTCTTTGGCATTCGGTCTTTTCCCAAAAAACACATGTCTGTAGGGCACGTTATTGTCCCAGCTGCCCTGCAATCAACAGTTTCTGCTGCAATCAGCACTTTGCTTTTTCTCCTCCTTGTAGTTCTGCATGTGGTGTATACAGTGAGGGAAGGGATGCTTGCTGTTTGGAAATACTTTGGTCAGCTCCCTTCTCTTCCTTTCTTTGTGTAACTGTCTGGAGCCGCGCTGTTTACCAGTGGTAAGCCACGGAACGTGGGCCTTGCTTGGGGATGGGGACTGGAGAAGAATGCAGAATGTAGTGGTGGTTAGCACATCAAACCGGGACAGGAATCCCAAATCCTAAACCCTAACTCATGTCTCACCCTGAACTGCTTACTAAGAGCAGACAGCAGCTCGGAGCAGGCTGTCCTTGGGGCACTGCAGTCCCAGGAATGACAGTGTTTGAATAGAATCCACAGAATCAGGTGAATTATTCATTAATCATATCACTTGCTGGTCGGTAAAGCAACAGGCAGAATGCAGTGGATGGACTGGGGACAGGTCCCATGGCTCTCCTGCAATCCTCCTGGAAAGGCAGACATTGAACATCCAATTCCAGATGTGATGGGCATCTCAACAGGCCAAGGTGAGATGGTGCTGCCGGAACACAGTTCCAGGCTTAAAAGTCCAAAGGATGCTTCTGGTGGTCTCACAGGATCACACAAACAGGGAAGTAGTCTGCTCCTCTGAATGGGACCAACAGTGAGCGCTTGCTGGAGTCTCCCGGAAACCCGAGCAGAGCCTTGGCTGGGAACTCCAGGTGGCACACAGCCGGGTCCTGGGCCAGCGCAGGACAGGGGCACCCCACCACCAGAGGAGGGCCCATCCTTTGGGGTCCTCTGGGCTTCCCACGATGGGCAAGCCCAGAGCCTCAACTGCAACCTGCACCTTCCTGGCCAGGGAGCCCTGGGCTTCCTCCGCAGTAGGTGGTTGGCTCACAGGGAAGTGCAGTTATCAGGTGCACCATTAGCATATCTTTCAGAACAATTGCTTTTATCAGCTTGGCTTTCTTGTTCCAGAATGCAGTCCTTGGCAGGAAGTACTGGTCTATTGACTTTTCAAGTAGGATAAACAAACCTCCTTTGACACACGGAACCACAGAAGCAGAAACTGGGGCTTCCTCTCCACCTCCCGGGCAGGCAGTGGAAGTCTGGGGAGGCAAAGGGCTGGCTTCTGGCAGATTCAGAGCAAAAGTCATGGTGGGACTGGCAGCTCCCGCCCTTATAGGCAAGAGGCAGTGAGTCTTGCTGGCTGTCATCCGGGAGGAGGAGATTGAGGGAGAACACCACAGAGGAAAGGGGAGGCCTGCTTTCCAGGAGAGTTTGTTTGGCGAACCAGGATGCCCAAATGGGCTGCTTTGCTACAGGTGTGAGCTGCACCTTGTCCCATCCTCTCTGTAAAGGACTGTCAGTGAGCTGGAAAGACAGAGGAGAAGCATTTTGACAGTTGTGTGATGATATGTAACCCAAACAGCGGCTTTCATCTTTCTTCTACCACCTTTTCAAACCTGATCGATGAGACTTAAAGGTCAGGTTTCTGCTCCTGGATGAAAAACCAGGTCACCTCTACAAATTTCTGGTCACTGCTTTGTAACAGAAAATCTTACCGACACCTTAAGATATACAGGCAAAGTTGATATGAAATCTCAACAGTCAGGCCAGAGATGGACAGAACTCCAGGCTGGTGCTGCGGGAATCCTCTGTCCTTGCCCTAGTGACTTCCCGTGATGGCGGGGTGGGTCGGAGGCACCCCACTGCTCGCCCTGCTTCTGACCCAGCCGTGACTGCAGGGTGTGGGAAAGGAAGAGAGCTGCAGGGCCAGAGCGTGTCTACCTGATTGGTGCTGCTATGAGAAGGCTTCAAGGTCCCCAGACCTGTGTATGTTTACAGTGGGTTCTCCAGGAGCATTTTAGGGGTTCACTTGGGGTGGGTGGGGTGAGGGTGCTGAAAATTTGCTTATTCTTTCCAAAACGAAGATGATCGGTTTCCTCTGAATAACTGAGGCATACGACTCAGTAATTAGGGTAGTTCTGGGCTGTGGGAGAAACTGACACAAGGAGAGCAAAGAGTGTGCTATTCCCCGTGTGGGAGGTAAATCAGCAGTGTTCACCTCTGCCTCCTGCACTGTGACCCGGCCGGGTTTCTGCAATGTCCTCCTCCGCCTTACTGACCCTGGACATCCTGTCCTCTGAAGCCATGTCCCAGGGGGAAATGTGCCCCAACCTTGTCCCCAGGGCCCTGGGGAGGGAAGAGAATCTTTATCCTACTAAAGCAAGGAGCAGCACTGCTGGTCCCACACTCCTGGACTCAAGGGGCATTTTTCCATCGAAATCGAGTGCAATTTGGGAAATGGGAGAATATTTACACAGCACAGGATTCGGGGAATTGTAAGAGTCATGAGTGAAAATACCCTACACACAGCCACGTTGCAATGCACACCTTTACATGAGCTTACTGCAGCAAGCAGGGGAGGGTAAAAGGGAAGCGCATTTACAGTGGTGAAGACAAATCATCTATCAGCACTCAAAATCAAGTGCTTGGTGAAGTAGTCAGGGTGCTACGTGTTAATCTGAAACAATCACCGCTTGTAGCTCTGCTTTGGTGAGGTCCGGTGCGTTATGGGCTCCGGACAAATTTGGACTAAAACCAGGCAGTTGTGAAAAACAGGGAGACAGGGAGCTGGGGAGAGTTGCTATCATCAAACACTTGGGTAAAATAACCTGTTAGGGATTCCAGGAATTTTAACTTGTTTTTTAAGAGATGATTAATTTTGAACTTTTTGTTACAAACTTTCCAGGTTTTTCTGCTCCGAGACTCAAGGAAATGGGACATAGGAATAGCAAATAGACTGCGTCACGCTCAGCTCAGCTGTATGCCTGGACTCCAGATGAACAAATGCCCAAAGAACCTTCGAGAGGGTTGATTCCACCACAGTGGCCCGGAGTAACTCGGGACGCACTGCTTTCAGGCTCACTCTGGAGCAGGCTCAGAAAGACTGGCTTCCCGCTGGCCCAGCTGCAGCAGGGAGGCCCAGCCCTCTACAGCTGCTTCCCAGTGCCTCATGGTAAGGAGACAGGGATGGCGCCCTGTGCCAGTGACAGACAATGCACGGCCACAGTCTGCTGCCACTAGGCGGGGGTCCTTGGCTCATCCCTGCTGGAGACCAGCTGTGTGCACCCCAGGTCCAGAGACGGGACGTGGCCTTGCTTCCCTTTTGGTGCTAGGCTGTGCAAACTGGGAAAGCTGTCTGCATTAATCTTGAGTAGAGAAGGCAAATCCTCAAAGACCTGGTTTTGCCTGATGCTTAGCTGTGTTTGTCCGGGAACTTTTCTCCCACGGTTCATTAATCACATTACCCATCTGAATATCGGGCGGTTCTCTGTGTGTCGTGCAGGTCTTCTCTGGAATAGGAACCCCTTGTCTACCTTTCTCCTCGTCCAACCGCTTCCTGACTTTTCGTCTTGCTCGTATTCTGAAATGAAACCCTTCTGAAAGAAACACTTTCTTTCAGCAGCACTCCTGAAATTCACCTAGAAAGTCTTGTCCAACAAAGTTTTTTGGCCACTGGAATCGCAACACTTACTTGGAGTTGGATTTAATGATTCAAAAGTGAGCTGTCTTTCTTTCACACTGGACTTGCAGACTCAGTCACCTGGCACCCATGGGTGGGCGCCCTCTGTCTACACTGCACACCCTTGCCCTTAAGCTGAGTAGTTTTCTGATACCTGTTCTCTGTACCTATAATGGCAGCTCTGCAGAACTGAAGGGATGTTGAGGGTCCAGAGCCTCTGCGCCCTCTCTGCCTTGCTTGGCTGGTGTCCTGGCTGCTCCACAGCTAGCACAGTATTCTGCCCTGAGGACCCAAGGGAGCGGGAGCTGTAGAGCGGAGCACTGGTTATGCTGCTCCTCAAGTTTTCCAGGCCGGGGGTGGGGGTGGGGCTCCCTTACAAGGATCCTCAGCTCCCGGACACTGGTGTCTTCTGGAGATCCAGATCATTCTGATTCTTCCCAGTTTCGGTTCAGCTTTCCAGCATTTCATCTGGGAAGAGTTTGTACTCAACTTGCTCAGCAAGAACTTTAACCATTTTGTAAAAATCTCGATAGTTGTTCTCAGGAGCAAGTCATCGCAGTGATTTTTCTCTTCTGTCTTCTTGGCTAACCACATGCACGTGGTCACAAACATCCTTCCAGGGAACTGACCGCAGATCACTTCTCATGGTCACTAATGCTCTGAAGAGAAGTCCTCTGCTTCCTTCAGCTTCTTTGGCTTTCTGTCCACCTGGGCCAACCTCCGTGGGGAAGAAGTAAGACCAAAGATGGCAGCAGCAGCTTGCTCTCTGCCACCTTCCCCTCATGGCTTCCTTCCCAAGCACAGCTCGCCCTAAGCCACGCCCATGGCCCCTGCCTGCTCCCTGATCAACAATTCCGAGGAAGGGCAGACTCCTTCACATTGCTACTTGCTTGCTGTCGTGCACCAAAATAGTAATTCCTCTTCCTCCTCCTTCAAACACACGCTTGCCTGGTGACTTTCACAAAAGAAAGAAAACATGCTCACTTCCTGGGCTTCTGCCAGATTTCCCTCCATTTCAAAGGGACTCGTTCTCCACAGCTTCGAGGCTCAGCTGGCCCACCCCAGGGTGCAGCCTCAGCTGCGCTTGACATTTCCTCCAGACCTGCATGGCCCCACAGGTGACCTCGTGGGCTGAGAGATGAGTGTTCCATTATTTGCTTCCTGTTTTCTTGGCGGCTTGGGCTGGAGGGGACTGGGAGCCACCGTGAGAGCTGCTGAGGACAGAAGTCCGCTCATGTCCACCACCAACAGCTCCACAGAGGTCTAGGGCACTCCGCCGCCCTCCAGAACTGTGTTGAAATATGACAGAGAACTTCAGCTTCCTGTCTCAACTTCCTCTCCCCCAGAATTCTCATTCAGGAGCCTCAAGCCTGTGGACCGACATTCCCGAGTAACCAGCACCAGTCTGTCCCTTGTAGAGATCTTTCTTTCCCAGATCTTTCTTTCCCAGGTACAGCGCCATGGACTAAAGGCTGAGTTTGTCATCATCAGACTGTCCTGGACCAGCCCTGTGAATCCAGCGGTGGTTGCAGTATGATCTTGGGTACAGACTGGCCTCTGGGAACCCAGGCTTCTTCACCCGGGACCTGATTTCTACTTCCAGGTTTCTTCTGAATTAAAAAGAATCCATGCAAAATTTCTTGTGCCGTGCTTGCTACGAAATAAAGCGTTGATGCATTCTTGGTGTGCTTACTGTTAAAAGCATATGCTGCGGGTTCAGGGGGCCCCCAGCAGTCCCATGTCAGAGGCCTGGTCCTTGGGCGCTGAGGTGGGAGAGGAAGTTACCGGAAGGGGTTGCTGTTTCCCGTGGGATCCCGGCTGGTTCCCACGAGTGAGCTGTTTCCGAGGGATGAGCCTGACCCTCGCTTGAGCTCTGCTTCCTGTCTCCCTGTGTGATCTCTCTCTCCCTTGGCCTCACCAGAGGCTGATCCTGCCCAACCCTGAACTTCCAAGCTGCAGAATGGTGAGCTAAATAAACCCAGTTCCTTATAGAACCAAGGCCCAGGTATTGTCATAGTTATAAAATGGACTGAGAAGTCTGTTTTCCGTGCTCTGTGAAACTGCATGAGTCAGATCACCAGAGGAACACACTATAGCTACCAAACGATGGATGAGATTGATCGAGTTTTTCAGAACACTCACAGTAGCTTGGAAAATGTACCTTTAAAAACTGCTATTAAAATCAAGAGACTGTGAAAGAAAATGAATGCGGTCACACCTTGTTGGCCCTTGGATGTATCATAGATTTGCACTGGGTGCCTGATATGCTAAGTAGAGTATAAACTTTTAGGCTATAGAGTTAAGGAGTAAGGCATCATTCAAACTCACAAACAAGAAAATATATGAAAAATACCAATAAAATCCCAGCATTCTCAGTCCCCAGTACTCAGTACTGTAGCTATGAAAAGCAGGACTTATCTTTGGTCTCTAGCCCCAAGCTTATGTACAATTTCTTTATTTTTTTTCTTTAATCTTTATTAGTACAGACTTGTAGTACATAGTGATTACACTCATTACAGGAGTTAGTGCGTGCACATAATATATCTTCATTTTTTATGTTGAAAAAGCCGGTCATAGGTTTTTATTGAGCCTACCTCCCTACTGTGTGCTCTGTCCTAAGTTCTGGGGTTCAGTGGGGAACCCAGCAGATGTTTCTAGGGCTGACATTCCACCGAGGCTTCTGCTCAGTGATTTCAAATAAATCCCACTTCCTGGCCCTTGTTCCCAGGTGTTTTGATTCAGCTGTTGGTCGTGGCTGAAGTCTTCAGGTGAGGGCTCCCTGCAGTCAGGACCATGTGGGAGTCGCTGGGGGCAGCCCGTATGGGTCAGTGCAGGACGGTGGATTCTACCGAGGGGATGGCAGACAGGAGAGGGTTTGGAGCAGTCTCATGATCTTATCCGTGTCCTGCTGGACGTGTGCAGGCTGGAACAGAGGCTGGGGAGAGACAGAAACAGAGGAACAGGAGGGAGAACAATTCACTGAGCTACAATGTTAAATTGTAACCGACAATTATGGAAAGTTTTTGAATATTTTAATATTCAATTGAACATTGGTCTTTCAGTGACCAAGAGTGAACTGTAAAATGGAAAAGGGAAAAGTCACAGTGGAGTACAGTAGCCAGGAAAAGATTTTTGGAGGATGTGCATCTTTGAGGTGAAGTTTGCGGAATAGGTGGGATTTCCCTAATCCACAGGAAGGACTCCCTAACCCTACATGGACAGCTCTGCAGAGGGAGTCGGACTGTCCTCATGGTGGGAACCTGCCTGGGGGGCTGTGAGGGATGCACTTGGTGTACACAGTGACCAACCTGTAATAAAAGTTCAGTACGTGGGCGTGGACTGTTGAAAGGCACACGTGGCTAAGGTGTGCGTGTACTTAGGAGAGGGAGACCCAACAGTTAACTCCCATGTGTAGCTCAAGTCAGGTTCTCTCAGCAGTTTTGTAGGCCAGGACAGGAAGGAGGTCTTGAGCCTAACAGGCCTTGTCTGAAAACTCCTGCGCTCAGCCGGAACCCTGAGCCCAGACTGAGCCAGAGCCAGTCCACAGTGAAGCACAGCCAAGGTAGTGCCAGCACACCGGGCTGCTGGCTGGCGGCACACACTGCCCTGGATCCACAAGACATCAGCGGCACTGCTGCCTCTGTATTGGCTCGTGCTGTGGAATGGATTAAAACATTTGTACAGTCACCATGAGGAAAGCCACAGGCATCCCCTAAACGTAAGACACTGGATGGGGTTTCAGAAATTTTCACATCCATGTACTGTTTTGGATCCGAATATAAGTTGCTGATGCACTAATCTGTCCCCTTGCAAACAGTGCCCTCTGGTTTTGACCGTGGTAGGCTCTCCAGGCTGCCAGGCCTGGAAACTTGAGGCTGCCTTGGACACTACAGCTGTGAAGAAGTCCTTGGTGATGGCTTTACTGGCTGCATTAGTGTAAGACAGGGGATTCTCCAACCTCCCGCAAATTCTGCTGTACTTCCTTAGTAGTTTATGCTTTTGTTACCAATTTAATAATTGTTTGCAATTATTTATTGGTGCAAGATCCCGAAATAAGTCTCATCCATTCTTCCTTTCCCTCTTAGAGAATCGATTCAGTGGTAGCAAATCATCTTCCTCTCCAAAGTAACCTTCCACGCGGAGGGATTTGATGCTGACTTCACCACAACCACCAGAAAGGAAAAGGTCTCTGACCACAGGACACGGCCCAAAGCCTGTGATCATGTGACACCCAATTTTAGATTGGATTCTTAAATTCTCCACTTTGGTCTAGATGTTCCTCTTACCCCAGGTTCAGGAGGAGGAACAATTTGTTGTGGGTTTGACTTTGCTTTCTGATTATAAGGCCCATAAGAAAGACAGGAAAATAAATGATAGAACTGATAAAGGGAAAATAATATGGAAGAGAACGATCACAAATATAATAAAGGAAGAGGAAGAGCACTGGGGTACACAGAGACCTTTAAGAAAGCTCTGAGTGACTTGTGGACATCTGTAAGCTCTGGAAGACCCTGAGCAGAAGTAGCCAAGGCTCCTTGCCCCTGTCGGACACCTGGATGCCCAGGGGAGTGGGAAACAGACACAGAACCTCCTGGAAGCAACAGCCACTGCCCAGGAAGCCGATCACTGTGCCTGTGCCTGTGTGTGCCCCTGCCTGGGACTCAACCGTGGCACCGCTGTCTGCTTGAGCCAGACTTGTCAGGGAAGGGTATCCTGGGTGCCTTCTCTGTCTCCTCTATTAGAACCCAGCTCCAGCCTCCATCTCCTGACCTCGACAACCAAGTGCCTGTAGACATCACCTGATTGCAATTGCCACCCATCCCGCTGCCAACTGAGGACAGTGGCCTACAGGATGGCTGGGGCAAGGGACAAGGGGACAGGTGCAGGAAGGGACTTGCATTATTCTCCTCCACGTCACCCTGTAAGGATGCCTGTGGCAGGTGGGGAGATGCAGGGAGTGATCTGACCGAGTTAACTGTGTCCTGCTATCAGCAGCTCCTGGTCCCCAGGCCCACCATCCCGACTGCGAATTCTTCCCTCGGTGGGGTGGCAGAGCCTGCTCCTGGAGCCCTGCTCCTCCAGATCAGATTCCTTGGCCTCCAACAATTGCCCCTTTGATCTGTCCTGGAGGGCAGGCGGCTGTCCTGTCCTGGCGTGAAAGGCTCCTTTGTTTCTCTGTGATCTCCCAAGGTGTACAGATTGCAACACCAGGTGTCGACAAGGAGCTCAGACAATGGGCGGACTCTTTAGCAAGCCTTTGAAGTGAGCACACCCACACCTCGGCCAACGCCTCTTCTTTCCCTTTCTCCTTCCCGTTTCTTCCCATCCTCTGGACCAGATGCCTGTGGGAGCTGGCGAAGCAGGGCAGGCTGAGAGCAGAAAGAGGAGACCTCGGGTGGGGCTGGGAGGCCTGGGCCCTGCCGCCCCCCTCACCTGCCCAAGCCCAGGGAAGCCGCGGTAGGAACCGCTCTTGGGTGAGAGCAGCCCTTGTGCTGTCCTGGGAGCCGGGCAGGTGTGGCGTGAGGTAGGGGCAGGTGGGCACTGGAAGGGCAGGCCTGTGTCGTCCCGGCCGTGCTGGCGGGGAGCAGCGCTTCTCCGTGCCAGCCTCCTCTGACCACGGGCGGGGAAGCTGATCTAAAATCTCCAGCCCCATTCTTCTGTTCTTCTCCTCTCTGACTTCAGGGAGCCGCCCCTGCTCCACACCAGGTCCACCCCTTCCTGCTAGTCCCTCCCTGCAGGGATCCCCGGCTCTCTGTCACTCCCGGGGACAGAACAGCCCCGAGGAGTATGAACGTGCAAGGACACTACTCCCTGACCGCGCAGTAGGGAGCAAGTGGTCACTCACAGAGGGAAGACCGGAAGCTCAGGAGTTGCGCATGGGGAGAGCAGTATCTGCAAACTGACACCAGGACAGCTCTGAAACTGGGCAGAGCAGCAGGAGGACACCCTAGGCCTCCGACGTGCGTGGGGACATCTAGGCGGAGCCCTCAGCAGAAAGCTCTCCGGAAGCCACCTCTGAAGTATCTTCAAGTCTTTACCCCTGCTTTCTGAACACGCCCTTTCCTAACCCTACGCTGACTGTCCCCAGTGAGCCCCAAAGGAGGGGTGGCAACAAGGCTTCGGGTGGGTGACCTCGCTCTGTCATTCGGAAGGCCCCTGTCTCAACAGCGGCTTTCTGCCATCCAGGCATCCCCACCCGGGTCTGGCAGGTTCTGAGCACCCAAAGGTGCTGAGCCCGCCTTGTTCACACCCCACACGGGATGAACTTGGGGTCACGTGTGTCCCTGGCCCTTCTGTGTGCTCCTTGAGATCCCACCTTCATTCTGCAGCACTTCTAGGGGTGCATCTCCTGCTGGAGAACCCCTAATCCCCCGTCCTTTAAATAATATGGCCTCTCATTGTATAAGCAAACCTGAAGTTATCTGCCAGTCATCATGAATGATTTGGGGTCTGCAGTGGAGGCAGTTTTTTAAAATTTAAAAAGAAGCAAAACAGAAGAAAATCAAGTATAGTCCCCCTCCACTAGGCAAAGATAATGATTGCTAACACAATGTCTCTAGTGATCCAGTTTTGTTCCTGGCAAGTGTCTGATTTTTAAGAAAAGCTCTTTACTGTTTTCCATGAACAGTTTTCCTAGCTGATTAAACTTACTGCCGACGGGACACATCTGTGTGGCCCTGGAGAAACGGTTCCCAAACGTGACTGCATCTGGTGCTTACCTGTGGGACTTTTAAAAATACCAGTGGCCGGTTTCTGATGGTGAGAACTTTTTGTTGAGTTGCTTCAGGGTGTGGCCAGGAAACCCGGGCATTTCCAAGCTCCCCAGTCAGGACACGGCGCGACACAGGTGCAGCCCAGGTTGCAATCTGCTCCTGGGTCTCCCTGCTGTCTCCCGCTGCCAGTGAGTGCTGGTTTTGCTGCCCTTTCCTAGCCTTCCTGTTTGTGGGAAGCTGACCAGAGCAGTCTTTTCTGTGACTCAACCTCACCTCCACCTCCACCTAACTCTGGCTCTCAGTGTGCAGCTTTCATGCCTCACCGAGTAAGAAACGACCCTCAGAGACAACCCTGGGACTTGACTGCGGTCTGCAGTGTAGACGCCGATCTCGAGGAGGAGCCAGAAATTCAAGGAATTAAAACATGGGTTCCACCGGCCATTCCCCAGTCCCAGGAGGCAGGCAAAATGCACAGAAATGGGGCAGGGCACGCTTTCCTCGAAATCACAATTTCCAGCACTTAGCCCTCTGAGAAGAACAGAATGCATTCTCCCCTGTTCTTCCACCTATGTAAAAACGTGGTGCATCACAGACTGGACAGACTGTGAGGGCCGAGCCAGGCGGTGGGGTGTGGGAGGGGCAGCAGGGCCCGGAGGCCTCCGCTCTCTGCACTCACTTGGACTGAGCATCAGGTCCACGGGCTTCTCTCTCTCGGGTTCTTCCACTTTTCCGTCCCCGATTCCACTACCCCTGTTCTGTCTAACTGTCCCATAACGCTGTTTACAGGGGGCATCAGGTGCTGGGGCCCAGGTCCAGGCCAGCCCCCCCACCCCAAGTCCCTGTGCACTCTGAGATGTGGAGCTTTGAGAACAGGCAAAGCCTTGTCAGTGGCAAATGGTCAGCTATCATCCAGCGCCCCGGGCTGAGTCTGGCCCACACTGATCATTACTATGTTGGTTGTCAAGTCAGTTTCTGTTTCCTTCTGGATTTGATAGTTGGTATCCACCATGAAAAACTTTTCCCTTTCACCTCGTGTATTTATTCATTTTTGATTTGCATCACAGTGAACTCATGGATTCTGATTATGGGGTGGTTTTTTTTGTTTTGTTTTCTGTTTGTTTGTTTTTTTGGTACTGGGGATCAAACTCGGCACCTTGCACTTTCGAGGCAGGTGGCAGAACCACTGAGCTAAATCCCCAGCCCTGATTATGGGTTTTAATCTGTTACCATTGTTCATCTTCAGGGACAAATTATTCAGCAGTGGGACTGTTGTATATGGCTTCTGTGTCCTCTCCGCATCCATCACTCTGGGACTTGTGCTCTCTTTCCTGTAGAAGATATTCCCAGCTCACCGGGGACTTCTGTCCTGGCCTGGAATCAGCCATTTCCGCACATTCAGGCATCTTCACACAGTGTGCTGCATGAACCTGGGTGGTCTAGCCTCGACACACCTGGGCCCTGTGGGGTGGCCTGCAGCTCCTAGGTGCATCCTGCACAGCATGGAGGCTGTAAGCATAGCTAACACAGAAAGGTGCCACAGACACGGGTGATGGTGATGAGGATCCAGCTTCGTCAGAATCTCGCAGCACCAGGCACCACCATGGTTTGTGTGGAGCCCCAGAGGCTCAGCCCACCAGCCACTTCCTGCCCCGCCTGCTCCACCTCTTCCAGTGCATACTTCCCCAACAAAGTAAATAAAGATGGAAGCAAAGGGAAGGGGCGAAATTTAAATTTTAACACTTTGACTACATTTCCAAACTATTTGTTCTCTCCCACATGTGGTTATAAAAAAGATGTAGGGTAACCGTGGCACCCAGATCTGGAGGGGAAGGCCCAGTGGGAAGGCCTGAGTGTGTGCGGCACCCACTGCACTGAGAGTCGCTTCTCCAGGAAAAAGCACGCAGCGAAGAAGTTTCCCATCTACCACTCACGTGAAAATAAATATAATTTTGTTTTGGATTTTATGAAAGCAATTACAAACGTGGTCATAGATTTGGTAGTTAGCTTTTCAGGGGGAAAGTTCATTTTACCTTAAATGTGGGCGCAGTGTCAGAATGGACAAGGCCGTGCAGTAGTAACAGTCGCACTGTCTGACGGCCGTAGCCCTGGGTCCTTTCTGAACAGCACAGCCGGGGGTAGATGGGCAGCACCTGATTCATGGGGCTCCCTGTCCAGCACACAAGGCTTCCAGAGTCAGGGGCAAGGAAAACGAAGGAAACCCTGAGCCAGCAACCACCCTGACCTGAAAGCTTCTCCTGATGCTCCCGCTCACATTTCGCAGGTCCAGAAAAGCTGCAGAGATGGCTGGAAAGGGAGAGGACCCTTGGGTATTTAGAGAACCCCAAAGGCCTCGGGCCCAGCTGTCCCCTGATCATGGGTGTGTGAAACTGAGAGGAACGGAATGGAGGAAATACACACTAATGTCCCCTTCGAAGAGAAAGCTGGCGGAATCCTGTTGTATTTTCAAACCCGAAAACTCTTTTTACTTCGGACACATTCTGCATTGTTTTGTTTGGGTCCCTGGTCCCTTGTTTCAGCCACATTGGCTGCTAAGCTGATGGGCTTATGCTCCGTTCATCCACAGAGCTGGACATCTTCTAGAAGGTCTCGTACTCCCACCGGGTTGCGCCTGGTGAGATCTCTGCCCTCCGCATTCTCCTCTTTGCGGACATCCACAGGTCTGCAATGGCTGCTTCTGAAAGCGTTCACCCTGGTGTGTGTCCCCTGCTGCGTCATCAGGACCTCTTCATTGCGAGGCTGCTTCTCAAAACAGGCACAGAACAGAATTTCCTTGAGCAAATGAGCAAACGCAGAGATCCAGCTAGAAATCGTGGAGAGGCACTGCCGCAGGATGGCAGGACAGAGCCCGCGCTATTCTGCACAGAGCTGGAGCGCGGCTCGGCTGCCTCATGGCGTGTGACCTCCTTGTGCCCTGCTCCCTGAAGACCGAGTCACCACCCTGGCCACTTGAAAAGTCTCCGTGTAGACGCAGAGCTCAGGTAGCATAATTTCGTGTCGGTGAATCAGTGTCAGCCGTAGCTTGAGGCATGCCAGGGCTGCAGGAACGGTATAAAGTTATACAGGGCGTGAGCCAGGTGCAGAACAATAGAGACAGAGGCCGTGTGTTTTCACATTGGTGATTAAGAAGAAAACATAGGCTTTATTTATCCTGGTGGCTCGCCAGCGTGTGGGCAGGGGTAGGTTGTGAAGCCTTTGTAGTGAAAGCCAGCAGAGAGGCAAGTGAGTAGGAAGGGCCGTCTTCCTGTGACCAAGTAAGGCAGTGACAGAGGGTACAGTCAGCCCCTGCACCTCTGCACTTCCTCTTTCTTGGGAGCCAATGTGGGGAATTTGACTGGTCGCCACCTGGAGCCATGACCAGGGTCCCCTCATCAACCACCTCTGAGCAGAAGCCCCCTCCTGGGGAGGCTGAGGCAGAGGGAACACGCGGCACCGAGTCTCCCGCCAACAACACCAGTGACCCTGGAAAGCCCGTGAGATGGGGAATTCAGGTGGAACTGGGCCAGAGGTGGAGCGTCCTCACCACCAGATAAGAAAGGAACAAATGAAGGGCGCCACTCACAAGCAGACTGGCGGTAGGAGCCAGTGCTCGAGGCCAGGTCTTCACACCCCCAGTTCTCCTGGTCTCTGTGCTATGCCCGAGAGGAGACCAGGTGCAGTCACAGGCCTCGGAGCCCAGTGGAGAGGGATGGGAGGCTCCCGGAGTGGCTGGAGGCTGGGGGCACTGGAGAGGGGCAGGGCAAGCTGAAGGTGTGCCCATCTGAGCAATGCAGACCCTGCTCGCTAGAACCCACAGGCTCGGGAGAAGCCAGAGGCTCCAAAGGCCGAAAGCCTTCCCTTTATGTCTGTGTTGGCGACTAACTGGATTTGCTGTTTTCATTACAGACCAGTGGACTAAATTCAGACTGTGGGTGGCCACCTCTGTGTGGCGGTGTCTTGATGGCAGTCAGACAGAGGGTGAGGAAGGAGCATGAAGCACACCAGGGACCAGAAACCAGGTGGAAAGGCGTGCCCAGGTCCTTTGGAAAGGCAAGATCTGGAACAGGTACAAACAAAAGAGAGGGTAAAGAGGGAGCAATGGCGGCCCCTTGTCTGGTTCCCGCAGTGGGGGAGCCCAAGGAAGGCACAGGGCACCCTGAAGCGGGCCTGCTCCGAGCTCTGCTCAGCTGACAGAAACAGCTTGCTGCAGGTGGAGGGAGGGAAACTGAAGACAGCGCCTGGCATGACTGTGCGACCGGCCTCAAGGAGTTTGTACCCGGAAGATGCCGGTAAAAACACAAAAACCAAAGAGACAAAGAGATGGAGAGGCAGCGTCATAACCATAAACCTCACAGGCACCCAGTGCCACCTGAAGTACGTGAGCATTGTATTAACCTGGAGACACAGATGAAGCCATGCAGTCCCACAGCCTGTGCGATCCTGACCTGTTCATGCCCATCTCAGAGATGGGCAAGTAGTCAGCAGTTGCCTGGCAATCCAACAAGCTCATGGTGCGCTCTGCATTCTGACTCTAAACTTACTTTCAGCTGTGCTGCTGCTCTGTACTCTGATCCAGGTAACAGGATGTTCTCCAAACTAGGGCACAGGGGTCAGCCGCATTCCCTCCTGTTCCCTGGGGTCCCTGGGGTCCTTGTCCAGATGGGTGCCCCAGTCACACCTGGCCAGGTCTGGACCACAAGCACAATGGTGTGCGTTCACATCTGCACACCCAGCGGTTCACCACCAGGCGCACTCAGAGGACTTGCTAAATCTCAAAATGGTTAAGTTGTGGCTCTCACACTCAAGGAAACTGGGGAGAAAGATTAACATTTAAAATGAAGACTCAGTTTCCAGGGTCAACTTGCTTCCCTGGGAGAGAGCGACACTCAGGAGTAGACTTCAGATGCACAGCTTTCCCCCGACCCCCTGCCTCGGCTGGGAACTGCAGCAGGAGCAGCGTCCCTCGCCTGCAGGAGAGGCCTCTGGTCCTCACAGTGCCTCCCCAGCTCGGGCAGCTCGGCCTGCTCTCTGCACAGCATCACGCCCACTCCAGACGGACGATGAAGCTGCAGGCCAACAGGGCCGAGAAGCAGAGGTCACATTCCGGGAATGCACTTCTTTGGGCTGCGTGACCCCACCCTGGAAAGCACAGGGAAAGCCCTGCTGACTGCTCCCACCACTGCCGGGCCCAGAGCTGAGAGTGCAGGCCTGGGCACCCTGCCTTGCACACTCTGCAGTTACCGAACGACAATTCACAAGGGTTGTCATTTTAACGCAGCCAACTGCCCTCTGACCCCGGAGTGCCTGCCAGCCCTGCTGTCTTCAGAAGCGTAGGTCAGAAGCAGCAGGAGGTCAGATCTTCGAGCCAGGAGTGAGCAGAGCAGTTTCCCCTGCAGCTAGGCCCCTGCCCCTGCCTGGGGCCTCGGGACACCAAGCCTGTGGACTGACCTGTCTGGGACAGCGTCTGTGATCTTTATGAAAAATCCCTGAAAACAGCGACCCACACTTCCCTCTGTTGGGGGATGGCTGGTTAGGACAGGGAGCCTGAGAGTCCTTGGACATTCTGAAGAACAAAAAATAAAGACAGTAGGAAGAAGACATCAGCCAGGAGAGAGAGATGGCTCCCATGCCTGTAATCACCCCGAAGTTTCCCCCAGAGCTGGCTGGAAGTCTAAGGTGCTGGGTGTTGTTATCCACGGGAGGCTGGGGCAGAAGCTGTGGATTCCAGCACTCCCACCCAGAGAGGCCCCACTCTGGCAGGGGAGGAGACACATGGGTCAGGCCCTGCGTCCACCACTGCCGCTGCAGCTGAGCCATGGGCACTGTCCCTCGGGAGGCCCGGCTGGGCGAGCAGGGTCCAGAGCGGGGCCCTCTCCTCCAGTCAGACTCCCAAAGGCGCATGGAGCCGCCTTCTACTTACGAAAACAAGAGGGGCACAGGCGAGCAGCTGGGAAGGAGGGCACAGCAAGGGGCCGGCTTGGGAGAGGGTCCGGCCTGGCCACCAAGCGGGGCGCTGCCTGTGGGTCTTCCCGCTGCACGAGTGTACAGAGGTGGTGTGCATGCACGTGTGGAGTGCATTGTGTGTATGGCGTGTGCATGTGTGGCACGTGTGGTTGTGTGATGTATGTGTCTGTATGGACGTGGGTGTGGGCCTATGTATGTGGTGAGCATATGCATGGTATGTTTGTGAGTGTGTGGGATGCATGTGAATGAAACGTGCATGTGCATATGAGTGCATGTGGCATAGTGGGGCATGTGTGTGAGTTTGTGTGTGGTATATGTGTGGTACGTGTGGTGGTGTATGTGGTATATATGTCAGGTATGAGAGTGCAGTGTGAGGTGTGTGAGGTACACATGTGGTGTGTGTGCCACACGCGTGAAGTGCTTGGTGCAGTGTGAGGTGTGTGTCGGCATCGTACGCGTGTGAGCTGTGTGTGTCAGCAGGCAGGTGCCCTTCTTTGGTCAGGGTTCACCGAGTGGTGAAAGCTAAAAGCCCAGTGGGGAAGAAAAACAGAAGGTGAAACCAGCAGAAGCAAACGCAGGTTGACTCACTGTGAAAATCCTCTCCAAAGATAACACTCGTGGAAACATAACCAACTCGAGCTGATGGTGGAACCACGGGCCGGTGGCCGGCTCCGGGTGTGCTCTGCTTCCTGGAGTGTTTCTTGTGGTCAAAGCGTGGTGCCACTGCTGTCCCCGTTCTGTCTGGCGATCACCACTCCGAAGCCCCTCGCCAACCTCCCTTCCAGGCGGAGAGGCCGCTCGCCGCCGCCCCCCCCCCGCCTCGGTGAGAGCCGCGCGTGACTGCACAGGTGCACTGGGGAGTGGGTCGTGCGTCCCAGGTGTGAGAAGGGAGCCACGGCAGCCGCCATGAGGAGCTGCGCGTGAGGCCACACACACCCGGAGCCAGGGTCAGGCCAGACGCCAGGAAGCAGCCGAGACCCCGCACCCCGCCGCCCTCGGGGCCCCGTCCCTGTGCTGGGCTCGGCAGGGGCCTCCCTGCCACACAGGCACCCTTTCCCCTCGGCCTGGGCACAAAAAGTCTTCACAGACGCACGCCGGTGGTTGCCCCATGCCCAGCTGCCCCCGGATTAACATATTGCACGAATCTCTGAAGATGGACTTAGTGTGCTCGGGGGAATTTTCAAACACGCTGCCTGTCCTGCTGGGGATCATCTCCCTCCTTTCGGCCAGTGTTCTTGGAGAGTAACTGCCCTGGCCAAAGGACCAAGCTTCCTGGAAACCAAAGCACACTCTGGTCCCGACCGCTGACCCTGAGTCCGCCCTCAGAGCAGCACAGCGCTGCCCCACTGAGCCACAAGAGGCCCGTCTCTGTCTCCAACAGCCCCAGAGGGTGGCAGGGATGCAAGCTTTTCCTCCCCAGATCCCCCGCCACCCTGGGTGGAAGCCAGGTGGTGGGCAGGAGCCCCGGCCACTTCCTCTCTGCTGGTGACTGCTCCCTAGGGCGCAGCTGAGTTCCCCAGCACCCAGGGCAACCTGGGCCACCTCAGATGCCCCTTGAATTTTCAAGGACTCAACCCCAGAGGGGTGGAGGGTGCTTTCCATCAATCCTTCCCTGAATCCTCAGGGAAGGCCAAGCGGCTTGTTCTTCACTCCATTTTCATTCCCTGGCCGGGGGCAGCAGTGGGGCCCATCCACGCGCTATGCATGGTCCCGCTGTCCTCCCAGAGTCCACGCAGCCTCCTGACCCGACACCACTGTCACCAGAGCCCACTGCTCCACGGCTGTGAGGTCCCTCAGACCCTGGCCGCTCCATGGCCAAGCCCGGACACCACAGGACACTGCCTCTGTGGCCAGGGCAGCCCAGGCCTGGATGTGCTCGCTTCCAGAGCTCCACTGCTGCTGCCCGTACCACCAGCCAGTGCCACCTAGGCGGAAGCAGCGGCCCGGCAGGGTGGTAGGCAGTGGATCTTGACCCCTGGGCTGCACAGGCATCGGGTGAGGAAGGAGAGAACAGGGACCAGAGACAGAAAGAAATCAGGAATGGCTCCCTTCTCTCTCTGGCGGATCACAGCTCCAACTCTGCCGAGTGAGCCCTTAGGGGCCTTCCGCTGCTAACCCAGAGCCTCGAGGCTGACAGCTGCGTCCTGCAGCAACGCTGCTGCTTCCTCCTGAGTCCAGGCAGAGGAACCCAGACCTCAGGGCACTGCTCTCGGCTCTGTGTGTCTGCTGGGAGCCACCCGCAGCCCACCTCCCTAGTGTGCCCAGGGTCCAGGCCCTCTCCTGGCCTCAAGGACCTGCACAGGTAGGAAAAGGCCCAGCGCAGAAAGCGAGGCTGGAGTGACGGAGGGGTTCGAAAGGGACCATGCTCCTGCTTCCTGTTGGACCGGAGCCTGAGAAGGGGGTTCTGAGGCACCCACCACGGAGGGCAGCGTGAGGAGAAGGGATACACCCGCTGGAGCACCGGCCAGCCTGGTGTCCGGCAGGTGCCCGGCACCGCCCCAAGGCGGGGGAAGAGGCCTCTACAGATCAGCCCACGGCTTTCAAGGCAGCTTTCGGGTCCCGTGACTCATGCCTGCAGTGTAGACAGGGCACGGCCTGTGGCAGCCTTTAGTCCCTGCAGGTCCCTTTCATCCCACACGTTTGGCGCCAATCTTCAGGTGTCTGCGTTGAGCAAGTCACCTCTGCACCCTCAGCAGACAAGGGTTTGGGACTCACCTGAGGCCAGGAGGCAGTGAGGGCAACATTTCTTCCAAACTCTGAAAGCCCCACAGATAGGGCCTGGTGTCCAGTTACTGGGGTGACCGGAAAAGGCGTCTGCTGCATCCCCACGAGTGCCACGTGGCCCGGTGTCGGCCATGGGTAAGCAAAGCTGGCCAGCAGCCCAAGACCTGTGGCTGTCGGGCGGGCTGGCCGGGCGCCTCACTGAAAGGGCCCCTCTGCGCCCAGGCGAGACTCCAGGCCACCACAAAGGCCGACGAGGCAGCAGCTGGGGAGTGTGGAATGGGGAGGCCGAGGAAACCCTGGAGCTAAGAGCTCAGCCCCTGTGTGCACCGAGAAGGGACAGGGACTGTGGCTCACACAGCGCACCCTGAGGTCCGAGGAGCACCCCACCCCGGCCTGGACCGGAATCCCGTCCCCTATTCCACACTCTGCTGTTCACCCCGACTGTTTCTCTCCTCCCCGCCCTCACCACACATGGACACATTGATTCCGCCCCCAGGGACTGGAAACTGAAAATGGAGCCCTGAGCTGTAAACACCGGGGCTCTGAGCTGGAATCCAGTGCCAGGACCTCCCCACTTGGAGGTCACTGCTCGGCTGCCCGGCAGTGGACCGTGCCTCTGCCCTGTGACGACTGGCAGTCGGCCTCCTCCTGCTCGTCCCCAGGAGGTCCCCGGCCCCCAGCAGCCCCAAATCCTGGCTCTGCTAGGCCTTTCCTCTACATACCCGCCTGGGACGAAGCTTAAATCCCAAAGTAGGCACGGCAAGAGACTAAGAACCAAGAGTAATAATGGAGCAATCGAAACAATGTACTGTAGTAAAAGTTACCTGAGTGTGGTCTCTCAAAATAGCGTTTGTTTCTGGATTTTCCACTTGATATTTTCACACTGAGAGCCTCTGTCTCCTTTTAACAGCTTTCATTTCAAAGCTTCTCCCCAGTTTAAGGAAACGCTGGGCCAGCCAGCCTGGTGTTCTCAAGATCCACATGGAGCCTTTCAACAGCAGCGGGCCGGGTGGCCCATGAGGCTGAGTGAGAGCAACAACCCACACACAGTGCGGTTCTTCCGTTTTCAGCCACATGAGGAAGACAGCCTGCCACTGCGCAGGGCGTTTCTGGTGTGGCTCTCACCCCTGGCTCCCACCTGCGCCCCACTGGCTCCTCAGAGCCTCCCTCCGGCCGCCCGTGGCCTGCTCGCAGTGCTCCTGGCATGCTGGCCAGCTGCTCCAGAGCCCGGGAGGGTCCACCTCAGTCCTCCGGCTGGGCCCCAGGATCTCCTGCGAGCATCCAGGTGCCCGTGAAGCGGCCAACGCCGGAGCTGTGCTCAGCGATTCGACTTCAGCCACCCTTGGGACAGACACAAAGGGCAAGGACATGAGGCGACCATGTGCTCTGTGTCGCTGAGCCGACTCCCTTCCTCGGCTCACGTGCACTCTGAAGTGTCAGCCACGCATCTCCAACACAGCGCACAGGAAGGTGTCTCTAACAGGTGATGCCGGCCTTGCAGCCCTGCCTGCCCCCCACCCCAGTCCTCTGGCGTCCTCGCAGCTCCACTGCGGGGAGCTGGTGTCCACGGCCTGCGGGGACAGCAAGGCCCCCCGGCAGGTGGCCTGGTGCTCATGCACATGGCACGTGCTCCGCTCTGGGGCCCATTGTGGCTTGGAACTCGCAGCGCCCTTATCCTGTGCGTGTGCATGTGTGTGTGTGTTGAATGCACATAACAAAAGTTTACCCTTCTGTCACTGTTAAGCATACGGTCGACTCAGTGGCATTAATGCTCTCACTATGGCCAATTCCCTCACCCTTCGCCTTTCACGATAAGGAACTTTGTCCTCTGCTCCCACACTCTTATCTGCCATGAATCCCAGTTGCAGCCCTTCCTCCTCTCTCCGCCCCTCCACCCCAGCTCCATCTTCGGGTCTCAGTTCGCTCAGTACTGTTTTACCTGATTGACACCCCAAACTCCACATCCAGTGTCAGCCTCTCTCCTGCACTCAGTGCTCAGCTTGTACCGTGTGCTGCCCACCTTTGACGCAGAGGCCACACAGCCGGCGCCCTCCTCCCGGGTCCCTGCCCCACAAGCCTAGGGCCCCCCGGGGCCTCCGGCTGTGCAGTCACGGGCTCCAGCACTAAGCCGGCACGAACTGTGCACAGTACCTTAGCCCATTCCCCTCCGAGCTAACTGAAAACCCCGAAAACCCTGTTAACCGCTGCCTGGTGAAGACGCAGTTTGTCCACAGGGCACATGTGCTGGAAGAGGCTGGTCTCCCAGGTCAGGCTTAGGGCGGAGTAATCAAGGCACTGGGGTGCTGCCTGGAGGGGTACTGCTGGTAACTCCCCTGAGACGGTGAGAGTGAGCTGTCACATGGAGAGAGAGACAGGGACAGAGTCAGAATCTTCCTGGATCTCTCTGCTTCCTGCTCCCATGTCTCTTCAGCACCCTCCCTTGCATCTACCAAGAGTCCTTCGCAGAGCTGAGCAGCACCCTCGGCTGTATTCCTCACCTCCAGAGCTGTGAGCTAAAGAAACCTCTTTCCTTTATAAAGGACCCAGCATCTGGTATTCTGTTATAGTCACACAAATCATGAATACAACTATACCTGAATAATGCCATACGCGTATGTTTGCTAGGGACTTTCTATGGTTGAGTATTTGGCGTACTGTGGCAAATAAGGCTCTGTGTCCCTTCTCCAGGGCTTCCATGCTAATGGGGCAGGTGGTGACAGAGTGTCATCAACCCCAGCCACACTTGCCCATCACACCTGTAAAGTCAGGGCCATGGGAACCAGAGCAGAACAACCTGCCCGCAAGTGGCTGGATAGGGGCTGCACACCATCACCGAGCAGAAGACCGGTGGTCTCAGCCTCCCTGGTTCCTCACCTGGCTCCTCCTAACATCGGGTTAGTTAGTAACAGATCTGATCAATCTGAACAGCACTGGGAAGCTACTCCACAAAGCCAATACGATGCCAGTGAAGTCGTATGATTTCCGAGAACTTTTTAATAATGTGAGAAGCAGTGGAGATGGATGAACCCACATCCATCCTGCCTTGTTCGTTGTGGAATCTGGGCCAGGGGAGCCCAAGGGTTATTGTGCCATTTCTTCTCTTCTGCTCAGGCTTCAGGTTTCTCACTGTAAAATCTTTGAAATATGCGTACATGTGCATGTGAGTAAGGGCAGATTCGCAAGTGTACGCCAATGCCTGGGGGCCATGGGAATGGGTTCCAGGACTCCTGCAGACACCAAGGCCCACAGGTGTTCAAGCCCCTTAAATAAATTGGCCTAGTATTTGCCCTTGAGCCACCACCCACACTCCTAAGCGTTAAACCATCTCTGGGTGTGCATGATGCATAGTTCAAGGTAAATGAGAGTGGGAATGGTTTCTGCACGGCAGTGTTAGGGAACGGGGTCAAGGAAAATGCCTGTGCGTGTTCAGCATGGACATAACTTTTTTCCTGAATGGTTTTCATCCACAGTTGGCTGCAACATGGATATAAAGCCCACAGATAAACAGGGCCAGAGAAGCCACGTTTGGTGGCAGTGGTGGCATCAGTGAATCATAAGGAGGAAGTACTGGAAAATACTCCAATCAAAGAAAATACATGAACTGAAATATCTTGGCAGTGAACGGAGAATCTTTTTGATTCCACCCCCTACCAGCCAATGTAGTTTAGGGTTTATTTATTATCTATCTGCTGGACTGTTTCATTTATTCACCTAACTGGCTGTCTACCTAGGGTTTCTTATTAATTCATTCTCCTGCATTAAGAGCTTCAGAAATCTGTTGTTTGGGCTCTGACCCTACCGAAGTCACTTGTTAAACTGACGTCTCACAGACGTCGATAACCAGGATTTTAGACCAAAGGGTAGCACAGAAACGGTTACAAAGGGGTGGGGCGGGGGAGACAGTCCCTTTCAAAAAGTGCTTTGGTAACACCAGGCATGGTCACCAACGCCCAGGGAATCACAGCCTCATAGCTGGCCAGACGTGGGGCCGGTCAGCTTCTGCACCCCAGGAAGACGATGCTTGGAGATGGCATCTCGTTAGCTGTGGACCTAAGGCTAGCATGGCCCTGTCTCAGGCTCAGTTGGGAAATGTTCCTGCAAAGCTTTCTGTATGCCTGGCCCTCAGATGAGGACCTTGAGTGGTGGTTGTTTAAAGCCAGGCTTCTGTTTAGAATGTTTCGTCTTCAGTAGTTTTCCCAAGATCGTTACCCAGTGGGCTTGGCTTCCTGCTTTACTCCTGGTCACACTGAGGCAAGGAAGAACGGGGTGGGCGGAACAGGAGAAGGTCAGGATTTCAGCTTCCATAGCTTTCTTGTCTGCCAAAATCCTGGTGCTTTGCCCTAGCAAAGGCCAGGCGTAGAGAAGGTGCAGAGATTCCAGGAATGAGACACTCTCCTGGGGGTGGCTTTTGGAAACAGGCATACCAGTAAGCAAGCAAAGAAGCCTGGAGCTACGATTGGAGGACGGCTGTCTCCAAAAAGCTCAGGGTGACATTTGATTGTCACTATGGCAACGTTGGGAGGCAGAGCCCTAAAGAGACAGTTAGACATAGAAAGGGACGCACGCCTTTTCCTCATGAGTTTCACACTTGTGAACCTGGATTCGTTATGACAAATGCATCTGTTGAAAAGCAAGTTCACTGTGCTGTGCCTTGTCTGCATGTCCACTCGCCTTTCTATTTTCCGCCCATGAGATGGTAGCACAAGGTCCCCACCGGAAGCCAAGCAGATGTACAAATCACACTCCTACAGTTCCTAGTCTCAGAAACCTGAGTCAAAATAGATTGTTTTTCTTTATAAATTACCAAGACTCTGGTATTGTGTTATAGCAACAGAAAACAGACTAAGATGGCTAATTTGCAAAGAAATGTTGGAGAATGTGCAAGTTCTAGAGATGAGGGACCCGGGAAGGAGATGGGAGGAAAGGAAAGGGCCCAGCTGCTTCCAGGGCCCATCCTGGTCCTGCATCTGCCCTTGGTCCCAGAGGTCCCCCTGTACTTTTAGTAATACTTTGGTACTATCCTCTGCTGGGCTTTTCCCCTTAAAACCAAACAAACTCCGGCCAAGGCAGTCTCTGAATTTATTTTGCCAATATCCGACAGAACAGAGACATGAATGCTGCCTGATTCATTTAAATTCACTCTTCTGTTCTCAAAGCATGGTCAAAATGTTTCTTCAGTAGTTTTCCCAAGATCGCTATCTAGTGGGAAGTGGCTTCCTGGTTTACTCTCGTTAATGCAGAAACAAGGAAGAGTGGTGAGGGCAGAACACAGGAGAAAGTCAGGGTTTGTGCTTTCAGAGCTGAAGTCTAAACTCTTGACCATTTACCATAGTAAAGGTGATACAAATACTATGCGAACTATCAAATACATTGCCTGCCAAAGCTAACAACAACCATTCAGATAACCAGAGTTGAACTTTAAAATAATTTAAGAACTCTTTATCTTTCCCATTCATCTCTGATTCAGGTAATTTTGGCCTATTTGCAAATTTGTGCAAGATCTTCCCGTGAGCTTGGGTGATTTTCCGTGGATACGAATGTCCTCATTTTGGCTGCTCTTTTGTAATTGGGAAAACTGGGGTTTTGGTTTACAGAGAACACGTTTCCTGTTCCAGAAGTTTGTACAGTAGAATCCAGGCTCACAGGCAGAGGAGAAGCTGTTTCAATGAGTCATTTAGTCACACAGGTGAACTGCAAAGACCTGGGCCGCTTCTGGACATGGAGTCAAGCCTGGAGCACTCACCTGAGCTCTGCAAACTGCCGGAGACCAAGCAGAAGGGGGTTTAGGGAGGGAGGCAGAAGATGGGGCGGAGACCCCGTGAGACCCTACTGTGCCCTCCCAGCACTCCTGGGGAGCAGAGGCCCTGCCTGGCGCCGAGCAGGCCCACAGCCAGGCATGTAGAGCACTTTGAGCTCTGGTTGTTCAGAGCAGGGGTGGGCAAGGTATGGGCCACAGAACAAATCTGGCCCACACCACCAGCTGGCTTTGTAAATAAAGTTTTATTAGAAAACAGCCGCACCCTTTGTTTGTACATGCTCTGTGGCTGCTGTGTGGCCCGCTGGGTCACAGGTATTGACCACAAGTCCTTATAGCTGGAGCGTGCCAGACCCTCGTGCAGACTTGCACTGGGTAATAGGCATCGAGAACCCTTGCAAGGGTTCTAGTAATTTCTCCTTTGTGACTAGATCTGTTTCAGATTCTAAGTCCACAGGAGTGGCAAGTTAGGTCAGCCTGTTTGGAGTTGCAGTGCTATCAGCGGCCAGACCCTTGACCAACACTGACGGCTTTCTTGGATAAGCTCTGCACTGGCTCTTGGCTCCCTGGGGATCTCGTGCTTCCCTGGGGTTGGTGTGGCCATGGCTCAACTATGCCACAGTTGCTCATGCCAGGGTGCCAGTTAGGAGCTGCCACTCGTGTGGCACACATGGCTATCTTTCCTGTCCTGCACTGAGCTCTGTGTAGAGTGAAGACAGAAATGTCACACAGGCTGTTTGCTCCAGAAGTGCATCATCTTCCTGATACTCCTCTGAACTCTACAAGTAGAAAACAAGTAAAAAGGAAAATACTAAATTTAAAATTAGGTTATAAGCTTATCCGTCCCTGAGGTGAATAAAGAAACAATCAGAACACAGCAGAGCTAATCTGGCTTACAGCACCCCTGGACTGATCAGGAGTCTGTTTCTCTGAAGTGGTTGCAACGTATTTTACCTAGACTTTGAAAAACACAAGAAAAAGGCTCTTACAAGACATCATTGTGAGAGAGAAAAACCACATAATTAAACACACTCTGGGGTAAAATGGGGAAATTGCTGGCAGCTGACATCAGAGGCTTTTATAGATGTTCAGAAGAGTTATTCCACATTCAGTAACTTCTGCATAATTGAGGAGACTTAAAATTTGGACCCAGTCTCGAATTGACTATAAGCAGAGCTCACGTTGCAGTAACACTCAGGGACAGATCGCTCGAAAGCTACAGCTCCATGTTTCTGGACAAATGAGCAGGACCCTCCTGCGATGTCTGGAAGCCAGAACACTGGCCTTTGGAGTTTGTAGGTGAGCAAGACTCAGCCCTGGCTGCCTCAGCAGGAGCCGGAGACAGGCAACCTTAGAACATGCGGCCTTGAGTATCAAATGCCCAGGCAGGACAAGGTTCGCTCTGGTACAGAGCAGAATGGACATCAAGATCAACTTCACTTCTGAGGAAATGTTTCCAGATTGACTGAGGTATAACAGACAAGTAAAACTGCAGGGTTTTAGGATGTACAGTGCGATGGTTTCCTGTATGTATATTCTGTGAAGTGATTACAATAGGGTTAGTTAACGTGTTGGTCACCTCTCCTGATCATCTTCTCATTGTTTGCTTTCGCACTGAAAGGATTTGAGCACATTTCAGGCCCAGAACTCAGCCTAATTCTTTATGTTCACCATGATGCACTGAGATCTCTTGAATTTACTGACTCAGAACTGCAGGCTGGGGGTCACAGAGCAGTAGAGCAACATCTGTCCTTTATCCCGCTCCCAACAACCACTCTCCAACTCTCTGTCTCTATGAATTTGCCTTCAGTCGCACGGAACATGCCAAATCAGCCCACTGCAGACAGGCAGGTCTGCGCATGCCCTACCGAGGTCACGAGTCATGCAGAGCACGCCGAATCAGCCCACACCCTGGCAACAATCCACTGGACCCCCCCTCCTCTGTACAGCCACCTGGTTCCACACTACAAAGATGCAGAGGACCCCAGACCACCAGACCACGGTACTGAGTCCCGCTGCTCCCGGCCCAGAGGTAGGGGCTTCTGAGCCACCGTCCCACCCACTGCTCCCAGCCCAGAGGAAAAGGGTTTTGGGCTACCATCCCTACCGCTGCTCCCGGCCCCTGTCCCACCTCTCCCAGCTCAGAGGAGGTAATCTGTGCAGGCGCTAATAGCCCCCCACCTCAGTCGAAATGAGGAAACACATAAATAAGTCTCAAAACCAGACTTCCAGATCACCTACAGAAACCCCAAAGGGAAATGAGATGGAATACTCTGATACTCAAACACCTGGACCCACTGAACTGGTAACAAAAGGGGATCTGGAAAAAATGAAATCAGAAATCATTTCTCAGATAACAGGACAAATTGTGCTCCTAGTGCAAGACATGATTAATAAATCTAGAGAGGAGCTGAGGAACATGATGGAATCCCAACACAGGAAACAAATGGAATCCATAAAACAGATGCAAATAGATTTCTAGGACATGAAAAACTCCATTGAAAGTCTACACAGCAGAATGAGCCAAAGTGAGGACAGAATTTCAAATACAGAAGATAAGATTGCAATTAGTGACCAGGAAAAGAAAAATTGCTTCAAAATTATAAGGGAACATGAGAAATCAATCCAGCAGCTGCTAGATGATGCAAAGAAGAATAACATAAGACTGATTGGAGTCAATGAAGAAACAGGAGAGAGTGCTGATGACATAAAAAAACTCTTCACAGAAATAATGGCAGAAAACTTCCCAAGCAGGGGAAAACAGCTTGACATACAGATAAGTGAGGAATATAGGACTCCAAATAGCCTTGATCAAAAAAAATCTACACAGAGGCATATAATTGTTAAGATTCCAGAAACTCAACAGAAGAACAAAGTTCTACAAGCAGTTAGAGAAAAGAAACAAATCACATACAAAGGAAAGCCCATCAGAATCACAGCAGACTTCTCAACACAAACCCTCAAGGCAAGAAGATCTTGGAGTGACATATTCCAAGCCTTAAAAGAAAACAGCCTCCAACCCAGATTGATGTACCCTGCAAAACTATCTTTCAAAATTGATGGAAAAATAATATACTTTCATGACAAAGAGCACCTTAGGAACTTCGTGACTACCAAACCAGCAATCCAAAGCATTTTACACAATATCCTAGGAACAGACATTGAGGATCACAACCCCAGGAAGAAAAGCAGAATGAACCCATCTGGCATGGCAAGAAATTAAAGGTAAAGGGGGAGAATTCAACAAAAAGAAAAAGTCATGGCAATGACAAGTCAATACATTTCAGTTATAACCATCAACATTAATGGTGTCAATTCACCAATCAAAAGAAATAGACTGGCAGAATGGGTCAAGAAGCAAAATCCAACAATATGCTGCATACAAGAAACACACTTAATTCAAAAAGAAACTCATAGACTGAAAGTTAAAGGGTGGAAAACGATACTCCATGCAGCAGGAACCCAAAAAAAGTAGGAGTAGATATCCTCTTGGCAGATCAAGTGGATTTCAAACCAACACTGATTAAGAGAGACGAAGAAGGACACTACATCCTTGTAAAGGGAACAATCCAAGAGGAAGAGGTGACAATCATAAATATCTATGCACCAAACACTAGTGCACCCAACTATATAAAACAAATACTAACAGACATGAAAAGTCATATATGCACTAATACAATTGTAGTGGGGGACCTCAACACCCCACTGTCATAAATAGATAGATCAACTAGACAAAAAATAAGTAATTAAATACTAGAACTCAATAGAACTCTTGAACAAATGACCTTAACAGATGTTTACAGAGTCTTCCACCCCACAAAAACAGAATATACATTCTTCTCAGCTGCACATGGGTCATTCTCAAAAACAGACCACATACTCACACATAGAACATGTTTAAGTAAGTGCAAAGGAATTGAAGTTATCCTCTGTATATTATCAGACCATAGTGTGATGAAATTGGAGATCCATAGCAAAAGAAACTCAAAAAATTTCATAAACACATGGAAATTGAACAACACACTTCTGAATAACCAATGGGCCACAGAGGAAATTAAAGAAGAAATCAGACAGTTCCTTCAATTAAATGACAATGACAATATAACATATCAGAATCTATGGGACACAATGAAAGCAGTCTCACGAGGGAAATTCATAGCAGTGAATACGCATATTAGGAAAACAGAATGAGCCCAATTAAACAACCTGATGCTGCACCTCAAGCTTCTAGAAAAAGAAGAACAGGACAACCCCAAAGCTCATACAAGGGAAGAAATTATAAAGATCAGGGGAGAAATCAATGCAATGCAGACTAAGAGAATGATACAAAAAATCAACGAAGCCAAGAGTTGGTTCTTTGAAAGAATCAACAAAATTGACAAACCCTAAGCCAACCTTGTCAGAAAAAGGAAAGAAAAGGCCCAAATCCATGCAATTAGGAATGAAAAGGGTGAAATGACAACAGACCCAGCAGAAATCCAGAGGATCATCAATACCTACTTCCAGAACCTATACCCCAATAAGATGGACAACACAGAAGAAATGGACAGATTCCTAGATACATATGAATTGCCAAAGTTGAACGAAGAAGACCTAAAAATTCTGAACAACCCAGTATCAACCAATGAAATTGAAAACAAAATAAAAAACTTATCAACTAAGAAAAGCCTGGGCCCTGATGGCTTCACTGCTGAATTCTACAAGACATTTAGAGAGGAACTGCTGCCACTACTGTTTCAACTCTTCAATGAAATTGAAAGGGAAGCAATACTCCCAAATTCATTCCTGGAAGCAAGCATCACCTTGATCCCCAAAGCAGAGAAAGACCCAATCGAAAAGGAGAACTATAGGCCAATCTCACTAATGAACATAGATGCAAAAATCCTTAAAAAGATAATGGCAAACAGAATGCAGAAGATCATCAAGAAGATCATACACCCTGATCAGGTGGGATTCATCCCAGGGATGGAGGGATGGTTCAATGTATGCAAATCAATCAATGTAATACACATATCAATAGAGCCAAGGACAAAAACCATATGATTATCTCCACAGATGCAGAAAAAAGCATTTGACAAACTCCAACATGCATTTATGATAAAAACCCTACAAAAAATTGGAATAGATGGTCTCTACCTCAAACTGATAGAAGCCATCTATGAAAAACCAACAGCCAATATCATACTAAATGGTCAAAAACTGAAATCCTTCACACTAAAATCAGGAACAAGACAAGGATGTCCACTATCACCACTCTTGTTCAATATAGTTCTGGAAACATTAGCCACGGAAATTATACAAGAGAAAGAAATAAAAGGAATAAAGATAGGAAATGAAGAAGTCAAATTGTCATTATTTGCAGATGACATAATGCTCTATATAGAAGACCCCAAGAACTCCACCAAAAGTCTTCTAGACTTAATAACCAAATTCAGTCAAGTAGCTGGTTAGAAGGTCAACACACAAAAATCAATAGCTTTCCTCTACACAAATGACAGACTCACTGAGAGAGAAATAGGGCAAATAATTCCTTTCACAATAGCATCCAAAAAACTGAAATACCTAGGAATCATCCTAACGAACAAAATCAAAGACCTCTTCTCTGAAAACTATGGCACTCTGAAAAGAGAGATTGAAGATGATATCAGAAAATGGACAGACATCCCCTGCTCCTGGGCAGGAAGGATTAATGTAGTGAAAATGGCCATACTTCCAAAACTGCTGTGTAGATTTAATGCAATTCCATTTGAGATCCCAGCAGCATACTTCATGGACCTTGAGAAAACAATCCAAAAATTCATTTGGAACAAGAAGAGACCCAGAATAGCAAAAGCAATTCTAGGTAACAGAAACATGGCAGGGGGTATCACAATCCCCAACCTGCAACTATACTACAAAGCTACTGTGATTAAAAACAGCATGGTACTGGCAAAGAAACAGACCTGAGGACCAGTGGAACAGATTAGAAGATGCAGAAACAACGCCAGACACACTCAGCCATCTCATCTTCTATAAAGGAGCCAAACACCCTCACTGGAGGAAAGATAGCCTCTTTAATAAATGGTGCTGGAAAAATTGGGCTTCAACTTGCCAAAGATTAAAACTAGACCTATATCTCTCACCATGCACTAAACTAAAATCAAAATGGATTAAATATCTAAATATTAAAATAGAAACTCTGAACCAGTTGGAACAGAGGTTAGGTAGAACTCTTGAAGACATCAGTGTAGGAAAAGATTTTATGAACAAAACCTCAGTTGCCTGTGAACTAGCACAAACAATCAACAAGTGGGATCTCTTCTTATTAAAAAGCTTCTGCACAGCAAGAGAAACCACCAGCAGTGTGAAGAGACAACCCATAATGTGGGAAAAAATCTTCACCTGCTCTTCCTCAGACAAAGGTCTACTATCTAGAATCTATAAAGAACTTAAAAAGATCAGACCTCCCCAATTTAAAGACTCAATCCAAAAATGGGCATCTGAAATGAACAGACATTTCTCAGACAAAGAAGTAGAAATAGCAAATAAATACATGAAAAAATGTTCAACATCACTGGTCATTCGAGAGATGCAAATGAAAACAATGCTGAGATTCCACCTCACTCCAGAAAGAATGGCTGCTGTCATGAAATCAACCAATGACAAATCCTGGCGGGACTGTGTGGAAAGAGGAACCCTGCTCCACTGCTGGTGGAAGTGTAGACTGGTGCAACCAGTGTGGAAATCAGTATGGAGATACATCAAAGAACTAGGACTGGAAGTCCCATTTGACCCCACTATTCCACTGCTGGGGATCTTCCCCAAAGAATTAAAAGAATCATACCACAGTGATATATGTGTGCCCATGTTCATAGCAGCACATTTTGTGATAGCTAAAACTTGGAAACAGCCCAAATGCCCACCATCTGGAGACTGGATAAAGAAAATGTGGGTTTTTTAAATAAAATGGAGTACTACTCAGCCATAAAAAATGAGAAATTAGAGACATTTATAGCTAAGTGAATGCACATTAAGGCGATACTCTTAAGTGAAATAAATAGGATACACATGTATAAATACCGAATAGTTTCTCTGGTGTGAGAAACTGAAAGTGTAAATAAGGACTAAAATGTATAATAGGGAATGTGAGATAGGAAGAAAAGGGGCAAAGGGGAAGGAAGTGGGAGGGCTAGGGGAAAGGATAGAAGGGAACGGGATTAATATGAGAAAATGGGAAAATAGGAACAAAATCTTTGTTAATAGGGAGGAATGGAGGGGCTGAAGGGAGGGCTGGGCAAGGGTGAAAAAGAAGAACCAAGAGAGACTATGTAAAGGTGCAAATTTCCAATGATGAATGTCATTTTATTGTATACCTAAAATGTACCAATGATTAGAATGAATAATCGATAATGTAAAACAGGAAGAAAAGGTCCAAAGGGGTAGGGGTAGTGGGAGGGGCAGGGGAAAGGAAAGAAGGGAAAGGAAAAATGATGAGAAATGGACAAAATGGAAATAAAGTCTTTGTAACTAGGGAAGGGTGGTGGGGGTGAAGGGAGGGCTAGGAATGGGGAAAAAATGAGAACCAAGATGCATTATATAAAGGTACAATTCCCAATGAGAAATGTTAATGTGTTGTCTACCTACAATGTACCAATAAAAGAATTTAATACAAAAAAAAAAGAATTTGCCTTTTTTAAGATTCCCCTATAAGTGGCCTGTTTCATATTTCACTTAGCACAATCTCTTGCAGTTTTGTCCATGTTGTTGCAAATAGCAGGAGTTCCTTTTTGATTGCTGAGTAGCATTCCACTGTGCATCAGGGGACATCAGGCTGTTGCCATGCCTTGGCATTGATGCAAACACTGTTAGCACACAGCGTGGGGACAGGCATGGCACGCACACTTAACACTGTGGTCAGCTACATGCAGGTTGCTTTTCCCTTTTCCCTCCTAGCGAAGTGAGCCTGGAGGAAAACATCAGGTCTTAACTCAGTGATTTCTTGCTTGTAATGATCTGATTCTAATGAAAGGATGAATGCTGTTCTTTTTACAGAAAATATACTCATTTTGTTCTTCTACAAATCCTAAGTGGAAGACCCCTTCTGCCTCACGTGACAACTGCTGTCACCTTCTGGTGGCCCAACCCGGCTCCCACAGGGCAGGAGGCCTGCAGATGGCTCTCGGGCCGGGCATGACAACCTCACACCCTGAGGGTGTGCAAGGCCCCACCCCTCCCACCCCTCCCGAGGTGCTCAGGGCTCCCTCCGACACTGATCAGAGCCCTGTCTCATGCCTGAGGACTCAGGGGTGGACTTGCTCTGGATCCTTCTCTTCCTCTGCTGGGTCGCCAGGAGTGAGGCCCGGGCGGCAGATGGTGGGAGACAGCCAGCCAG
This sequence comes from Heterocephalus glaber, assembly GCF_053883595.1. NCBI lineage: Eukaryota > Metazoa > Chordata > Mammalia > Rodentia > Bathyergidae > Heterocephalus > Heterocephalus glaber. The sequence continues at coordinate 2,195,571 of NW_028258315.1, forward strand.
CGGGAAAAGACATGCTGAAGGGGCTGGGTCTGCTGGTTATTAGTCAGAGCACTTCAACTACCTTCAGCAATACTGACTGTAACAAGCAAGAAAATGTGTGCTGATAAGTTTTGGAAAAAATAGGCAAAGACGTGGAAAAAAAAGAATATTTTTGCCAGACCCCAGAAAACCAGTAGGAAAAAAATGAGTTAGACTCATTAAATTCCTTTCCCAATCAGTTATTGCATTCCAGTGTTCTGTAAAAGACATTCATTGTGATTTATATTAATTTCCTCTTGATGAAGGCTAGTATCTGTCAGATCTAACAGTCACACACATTTAAATATACACAGCAATCGCAGTAAGTTGTTCCTTAGTAAGCTGTTCCACTCAGTGAAGTGGTTAAGGAGGAATCTTCATTTCCCAAGTCTCTGTCCTTTATGTTTTACCTTTTTATTTTGAGACAGGGTCTTACTATGCAGTCCAGCTGGCCTTGAACTCATTATGTGGCCCAGGCTGGCCTCGAACTCCCGGCAAGCCTGTTGCCTCAGCCTCCCGAGTGCTGGGACTACAGGCGTGCACCACCACACCTGGCTGTCTCTGCCCTTTAGACACGTCCCGTGGTTCTGCATGGTCCTGTTCCACTCCTCCTGTCATGGCCTCACACACACAGGGTGTCCGGGAGCAGTGACACTGGCCATAGGCGGAAGTCAGGCCTGCTGGGCAGGCGGCAGCAGACACCAGCTGAGGGCCCTGGGCGGCCCCACAGTGAAGCAGCCTTGCCCAGTCTGGATGGGGCCCAGCCAGTTACCACAGCCCTACGCCCTGTGCTGCCCCGTTAAATACAGCAGACATCTACCCAGCAGGGAATAGAAGACCAGTCTCGGTGTCTTATCACATATCAAAGTCAGGTTAGCCTCCTACAGTACAAAATAGAAATATTTTCTCCTGTATCCTGATTTAGAAAATGCTGATTAAATATAATCAAGGAAAAGATAAGCAGTACATGTCACGCGATTCCGAGCAGGAGGCCAGACGTGGGCAATAATGAAAAGGAAGTAAACTAAAGCTGTGAAGGAAAGGTCGGAAAGAGCCTGGGGTTTTCATATGATTTCTTCAGTAAACATTACTTAAACGAGCCCTGCACTCCTCTGCTGAGTTCCTGGTGTGACTGTCCAGGAGCCCTGTGTGGCCCACAGCCCCGAATCCCCACGATGCTCCCCGTGAGCCCAGGGCCAAGCCTGGGAGGTGCAGTCGTGGACGCTCCCTTCTGGTCAGCACTTCCCACGATGCTGACAGGTTCTAGGTTACTGCTCGCCCCAATGCCTGGGGTCAGGGGAGGGCCAGCACTCACGGTGGACAGGGTGTCTTTCTTTCCCTAGAACCACAGGGCAACACTGGCACTGGCCCGACTGTCCCTTCCCTGAACCTCCTCCACACCTGTGGGAGGTTTACCTGGGAGACAGGGTGGGAGTGGAGCCGGGCAGTCTGCACCACGCGTGTCCTCAGCTGAGGCACTGCCAAGGTGCTGGGCGTGCGCCTGCCTGGCCCCTCTCTGAGGCCACTCCACTGTGCCTCTTACTGGACTTCTGGGAAGCACCGACGGGAAAACGTGAGGCTGACATGTGCGACACTGAGCTCTCGGTGTGCATGGCCGCGGGAAGGGAGCGTGGTGCCTCTCGAGCACCGCATGGCGCGCCCCTGGCGTGAGGTAATGAGCCCAGCCGCTCGCTCTGCAGCTGTGTGCCCAAGATGATAGCACCCCACACCGGCCAGGTCCAGCCTACAGCCAGGGCACCGGCGGCACCACGCTCCACAACAGCCGCTAGGACACGGACCCACCTGTTCCCGAGCCCAACGGTCAACGCCTCGAGTTTCTGTTTCAAACTTGGAGACGTCAAGAGATTGAGACCCAAGAACTAGGGCAGAAGGAATCAGGCAAAAAGGGGAAAGGAGCTAATATTTACCTTCACTATCACGAAGAGATTATTCTGCCCTCTGGTAGACTTGGACACGCCATTGCTCAAGCGTTTCACTCTTTTTTTTTTTTTTTTTTAATTGCAAGGACCAGTAGGAACCAGTTTGGAGAAGGCGTTTGCATTCAAACTGCTCTGCCATCTGAAAAATCTGATCAACAGATGCCAACTCCTCAGCTGGTGAAAAGAACCCTGAGTTCATGAAATTATGAGGAGAGTCTAAATGAAGCTTAATAGCACTTAGCACTTCAAAGCACATTAAAAGCATTAGCTAATTAATCACCGCCAGACCCCTTGGAGGTATATAAATAGCTATTATCCTCACTTTACAGTTGGGATAAATGAGATACGGATGGTGGCGCAGTTGCCCGGCCCCCAAGCCAAGTCACTGTCTACACTAAAGGCCCAGGCAGGCCCTCGAGTAGCTGTCCTGGCTGCCTACACACTGTCCTTCCCGCTTTCTCCCTCCTCCTAGAGCTTGGTGCGAAGGATTCGCATTTGGATTTGGAGTACTTTCAAATCTTTCCCTCCTTGTCACAGTTTCTGACATAGACAGTTGAAAAGCGAGGGGGTCCTCACTGATTAAAGTTAAAACAAATTGGAATGCTGGAAAGTTCGTGTCATCAGCCAAAGAAAGCGGTGATCTGACTCAATAATCAGTTGCATCTGGACTTGCTTATGCCATCTGTTACAGAACGTCTTCCAAATTGTGTGGTGTGCGGGCGGGACTTCACAGGACAGAAACACCAATGCCGAGTGTTACCAGTTCCGTGGTCCTGTCCTTCCTAAAAAGGTCACCCTTCCCAAGGTTCATATCACACAAAATGAGCACACGGCAGGCAATGACACCACACACCAAGGCTCTGAGTCCTGGAGCCACCTCATGCTTAGCTGCGCAATGAATCTGTAATAAGGTGAATGAGACCATAACGAAAAACGTTTTAAAGCCTTGTTGCTTCTCCAGTGCTAACCCCCGATGGTCTAAAACCTTGGAGATCTGTCACTTCTGATAGAGGAAATACTTTTTCTGGGAAGGGAATACTGGGCAGAGGTGAGCCCCGAGCTGCTGCTTGCATGCATTAGACTAGGTAAGGCTTCAGAAGGCAGAGAAACAAGCAGCAGGAGAAGCCTCAGGTCTCCTTGTCTGCCAGGCCACGGCCTGCAGAGGTGGAAGAGAACATCTTTGCTGTGTCCGTTGGCCCTGGACTCTGCAGCAGCCCCAGAGGCACAAGCAGCTGGGAACCCAGGCGCCTGGCTGGGGTGGGCCTTTCTCCTCTCTCCCGCGCTGCCTCCCAGTCCCCGCCCAGTGTTTCATTTCACGGATTTTTATTTAGTGTTTTGCTTTAGCGCATCCCTCAAAACATCGTCAAGAGTAAATCACTGCAAAGTGGACAGTGTTTTCTCATGGGAACAATGATACAAATCAGGGGTTATTTCCTAATCAAAAACAAAGCATCAAACAGTTCACATAGCAACAGCAATCATAAAGGCAAGGACTAAACAACCACAAAGCTCAATTACCTCATCCGTGAAAGGGGGATAATAGTGGATCCATCTGGTAACAGGGCAGGGTTAGTGGAGATAACGTAGGCCGCGCGTTCGACAGCACCTTGCTTTTAGTAAGTGCTCACGACGAACCAGGCTCCCTTTTACTGAGTGCGAGTTGCATACAGGCGCGCTGCCTATTCGGCTGGCTCGTGACCCCCAGAAGGGTTAAAAGGTAGGTGCAAGCGTTACTCAGTTTTAAAATAAAAATAGAAGTCTAGGAATGCAAAGTGGCTTGTTTCAGACTCTCTACCCAGTAAGTAACCAGCCAAGGTGGCGTTTCAACCCAGAAGACTTCACTCAGGATCTACACTGTCAGTTTCTATCCTATAATCAGAGTTGTCGTAAGGTAAATAATGTTAATAGATCACTTCATTTACATGGGTGAATGATTATGCCTTCATCAACAGTGCAATGCATTCACCATGAACATGATGTCTCAGAAGACCTCATTCGCCGTAAACTGAGTAAGACCAAACAAACACAAGGCAATTGAGCACGAAGTTGGTCCTAACCTCGTACTCAGGAGCTATATGCACAGCCCTATGGGGGGATTTTAGTGCAACCCACAGTGTCATAAAATGTGGTCCTGGCAAGTTAGAGTTCATTTCTTTCCCCCTCTTTCTCTTTCTAGCTTCTTCCTGAACATTTCTCTTCCTCAACAGATACTGTCTAAATGCATTGTCTACACGTGTTCCTCTGCTATTGTTAACATGGACACTTGGCCTGGTGTTTTGCTGCTGAAAATCATGCTCATGTGTTTGGTTTGTAATCGTGGAAGACTTAAAGTGTGCAAAAAGGAGAGAATAAAACAAGACCCTCACACATACCTGCTGCTCAGCCGATACCCTTAATACAAGACCCACTTCCTGTGAAGCCATCAGAATGCTTACAGATGCGACAAAAATTCCACGCACAGTGTGGTGCATCCTTTAAGTTGAAAATAAGACAAGCATGGCCGCCTCGCTGCTGTGCATCCAGAATTTCACCGGCCTGGCTGGGAGGAGAGAGAGACTTGGCTCATGGATCCCGGAGGAAACTGCCAAGCTGGAATCATTCCCTGCATGACGGTGCTCAGCTCTGACCCGACGGGCTGCTGAGCTTGTGTCCAGGGAGGGCGGAGGGAGCTCAGGTGGGATGTGAGTGTCCAACTCGGAGTGCTGAGCTCCCCACCTGCAGTTCTGGCCCTGAGCTTGTGCACAGGCCCTGACTCCCGTGCTCCAGAACCTTCCCTCCCTGGCTGTCTCAAGCGTGCTCTGCCTGGCCAGACACAGCCAGGAGGCCCGCATGTCCCGCGTCCCTGCCTCGAGTGCCATGCATCACCAAGAGTCACCCAGACCCAGCCGACCCAGGAAAGCAGAGAATTAATTCACCCCCTTGGGCCGATGCCCTGGGCATGAGGCGCAGAGCCTGGCTGACACCTCCGCAGTGGAGCGCTTGGGCCCCTGATCTGTCCTCCAGGGCTGAGGCTCTCGGGAACCCCAGGAGGTGGCTGCGGGCGGGCCAGGCCAGCAGGCTGGCTTCTCCTCCCACCTGTCCCCTGTGCTACTGGCTGACTCCGAGTCCTGTGGTGAATAGTCACCGAGTGCCTGTTCTCACCCTGCCCTCGAGGTTCACCGTGAGCAGAGGCCAGAGTTCATGAGAACTGCAGGCTCCGCTTTCTCCTGTCGGCAGCCAGGCTTCACTTCCTGCACCCAGGGTCCAGTCCTTGCGGTGACAGTGTCTCAGGGTCATCCAAGTCCTTCTCATCAACGACTCTTAAACCCAAATCGAGTTTTCTACCGTCGTGGTTGCTGACAGAGCTGTCACAGCTCTTGCACCTTTGCATGGGTCGCTGCTTGGAGTTCCGAGGCAGTCTGTCCGCTCATGGGCAGGCATGTGGACGCTCAGGTGTGTGGCTCTTTGCTCGTGGACAGGTTTTCTTTCTCCTGCTTCTTCGCTGAGACGGTGACCTCTGGGGCCTGGTGAGGCCGGGATCCACAGTGCCCACCTCACTCTGGCTCCTCAAGCCCAAGCCCCAGGTCCCTGGGATGCCTGGGCACAGTGGTGCACACCTGTAATCTCCGCACCCTGGGAGGCTGAGGCAGGAAGATCCCCACTGGAGCACAGCCTGGGCAACTTAGTAAGACCCTGCCTAAAAACAAGCTCGCTAACATTTTCTTAGCACTTAACACGAGGGCTGTCAGATTATCCACAGATTTCTGGAAACAGAGTCCTTCCCCGAGAAGCATTTTGAAAGCCGAAACTCACTAATTTTTCTCACTAGCAGCCTCTCCTCGCTCCAGAGCTTATGGAGGATTGACTCGGGGCCCTGTGCTGATCTCCCCAGGACTGCCCACCGCACACCCACAGCACAGAGGGTCACAGGGCCAGCTGGAGGGCATTTGGCACCCTGCGAAAGGGGCTGGGGTTGCCTCCCTGCAGTCCTGGCTGCCGCAGTCACAGCTTAGCAGCTCTGAGAACTTCAGGCTTGAAGTATTTTGGTTTATTAGTATTTCTTACTCGTTATGTTAGTTTATTAGTATTTTGGTTTAACCTTGGAAACACTAAACATGCAGATGGCCTCTGTGGATCGATCTCCCCAGAGTAGCTCCGGGTCTCCCAGAAAGAGGCAGCAGCCACCCGGTCGGGTCGCCAAAGTCCGAGCTGCGCTGGTTAAAACCCAAGTGCGCACCCAAGCACCAGGACTCCTTTGTACCCTAGGACCAGATGCTGAAGCTACCCCTGGAGTCTTCTTTCTAGAAGCGAACGCTGTGGCATTATAGCAAGTGGCTTCACGCATGGCTTCTTGCCGAATCTCAGATCTATTTGAAGGCAGGATCAGCTTTTCCAGCTTCTTTCAAAAAGCCCATCCTCCTTGGCTATCTGCGCCATTGCCTCTTCTGCAAGAGCGAAACACAGGCGCACACAAGCATGCGCTCACCGCCTTGCACCCGTGTCTGCCGTACTGCGTGATTCTCCACTTTGACACTGGCCAGTGTTGCACTGGCCTGTGTGGTTCTCTCTGTTGCTGCCTCCTTCCATCATCCACTCGTTAAAAAATACATTTATTAAGTGTAAAACCAGCAAAAATCCCTAGCCCAAGAGCCCCGCAGTCCCGAGGGTGATCTCCACCCCTGTGGCCGCCCACTGAGCCACGCTGGGTTCTGACCGAGCCACTGGACCTGCGTGTCGCCTCCTCATCCTCGTCACCTCCCTGCAGGCTGGGTTCCCAGCTGTCTGCGGAGAGGAGTCTCATGGAGAATAAGGAAGCAAGGAAAGCCACGCCGAGCCACGCCCAGCTGATTCCCCAGAGTTCGCTCTTTCTCGCTTTTCCACCTCAATGCTCCTCACTGGGAACAAACCCAGCACCTCGCCTCTAGCGAAACCCTGACGTCCCTCGGCCGCGGTGGCCTGAGGTCTGGATCACGACTCAGTCATCAGGGTTTCCGCAGTGCCCAGCGCGGGGCCGGGCTACGTCGGAAGACGCAGATAATGAGTTACTGAAGGAACGTTCCCCACACACTGCTCACTCTGAGTTTGAGCTTTGCCATTCCTAAACCTCTGGCATCTGCAGGTGACAGGAGTGGCTCAGTGTTGCACAGGGAAGGGAGACTCCTCTCCCGGATTCCTTCTCGGTTTACCTTTGTATTTGCCCATAAACCCTTAAAATGTCAAGTTGTGCAGTTGGGTGGAGTAAGAAACCACAGTAAAGGAGAAAATGTCTACACGTAAAATGATACACGATAAACGATGACACAATGTCACATGTAAACAAAAGATACTCTTATCACTACTGTTCAAGCAAGCTCTGGGCCTTTTAGCTAACAAAGCCTCATCAGCTAGCTGTTTGCTTTGTCTTAAGCACTATAGTTTTAGTCTATATGCAAAACGTATGTGCATACTTGCTCTGTAAAATCACAGTTCAAGTTTAGTTCTCAGAATCAAGATTGATTCTGCTTAATAAAACACATTTCTAAAATCTTTTAAGACCCTGTTAACTGATGTCCTAGGCGCTAATCTTTTCAGAGCCCACCGCTCCAACACAACATGTCTCTTCTCCCAGGGAATCACTGGATAAGAAGTAATTATCAACAAACACATGTTATGTGCAAATGCATGCCAGGCCCTGCTGTGAATGCTTTGCAAGTACCCTCCTATTTTTAATCTCAAATTCATGGTTGAAGAGCTCTTATCATCATTCCCATTTTATCGGTGAGGAACTAAATCCTAAGAAGTACAAATTGCCCGAGGTCACACATCTGCTAAGTGACAGACCCTGGGTTCGAATCAAGGAAAGTTCAGCCTGGAGCCTATACTTTATTTTGTAAATTTCTTTTGCACATAGGTAACATATTCCCCTGGTTCAAAAATCAAAGCAACCTGAAAAGGCAGAGCTTGAAAAGTTTGCTCCTCTGTCCTGTTCCCAACTTGGACTCACAAGTAAAAACTTTCCTTAGTTTTTTGTGTATCTTTTCTGAGTTTTTTATGCAAATGAAACACATGCAAAATATGTGCTCTTGCGGGGCTCCTTTCCTTACTCAACAGTTAGGATGTTACACACACTTGGTCTTTCATTGTTACTATTATATTCTAGCACTACTTCTGTGTCAGTTTATAAAAGCCTTCTCATTCTTCATGTGTGCAGTGTATCATAGTGACGCGTTCTAAGTAACCAGTTCCACATGACGGAAAGTTAGGCTGTCTCAAATGTTGGCTGTTCTCACAGTGTTGCCATGAATGAACTGGATGTCCCTCTTTTCTTGTGTATTCAATTTTCAAGGTGGGATTTCCAGGTCAAAAGATAGGAGCTTCTATGATTTCCCTAAAACTGCAAATTCGCTTTCTAGTAATTGAGCAGTTCGTACAGCTTCCTGCAATTTGAGTGACTCCTTTCTCATAGCCCATCAACAGAATCTGTTGTGAAACTTCGAAGTTTTGCTTTATAGGTGAAAAAGTCATTCTCATTAAATTCACATTTATTTTATTATGAATGCGGTTGGACACCTTTTTATATATTCGTGGCTTTTTATTGATTTCTTACCCATAAGCTTAGTCATATGCTTTGCCCATTTTTCCATTGTTTGCCTTTTTCTTAATGAAATCTGGGATATTCCTTTAACCACCATCCCCTCTGAAATTGAAAGCATCTCAAGAAAGACAACTGCCATAAACAGAATGTTTTGTCAAAATATTTTAGGTAAAAGTTAAGAATTCTCTGATTACTTTAGAGTTTAAATTCTATTCATCAAATGAAATAATTTATATTAAATGTCCTATAAACTCTAGGCTATCAGTTATCAATATAATGAAAAATGATGATACACGATTTGGTGATAAACATAAGTAAAACCTAAGTAGCAGATTTAGATTAGAACCTCCAATTCACAATAGATGATTGCCAGAAGTACATTTCATCTGTACTCAACTGATCAAAGATGCTTTCAATAATAAAGAAACAAAAGTGAAAGCTTTTTGTTAGTCAGTTTTCTGTCACTATAACAAGATACCTGGGATAATAGACTTACAAAGATAGAGGGTTTGTTTTTGCTCACAGTCTGGGAGGTCCAAGCCATGATGCATTGGTCCCATTGTTTGAGGCCTGCAGCGGGCAGCACATGGTGCTGTAGACCTGGCCAGAGGATTATCTCACCAGCCAGGAAGCAAAGAGGAAGGACAGGAAGGAGCCAGGGCCCCAGCCCCTGCAAGGGCATGGACCCAGTGGCCTGAGGAGAGGCCCTCCTTTGAAGTTCTGCCATCTCCCAGGGGTGGCACTGGGGACCAGCATTTACCCATGGGCCTGTGGGGGTGAAATTCAAGATTCAAACCACAGAGTTTGTATTCTGCCCTATTTCTAGATGCGCGTATGGATGATATCCAGTGACTAGATACCTCAAACATGGTGTTGTTTTTCTCTTCTCAGCCACTCACACAACTCATTAACAATCTAAAAGTAGGGGCTGGGGATTTAGCTCAGTGGTGCTGTTGCCTGCCTCGCAAGCACAAGGTCCTGAGTTTGATCCTCGGTACCAGAAAAAAAAAAAATCTAAAAGTCATCTCCCTGGAAACAAGGACTCTCTGGTCACCCATAGAAACCATCCCAGCCCTTTTGACTCTTCAGATCCAAACCCTCCGATTTCAGGCAGCCGGTCAGCTCTGGATTTTACCTTTGGAGTATCTTTAACACCAGACTCAATCTCTAGCCTGTCTCCCTTCCCGAGCTCTCCAAACTCTGATCTATCAGTTTATTTGCTAGTCATTTGCTAATGTCATATTAACAAGTAACTAAGGACGAGAGTCTGTAGAGCGTTCACCACAAGTCATTTTGCTGACGGCGTCCCTGGGGAGCGTGAGCAGGAGCCCTGGCCTGACCGAGGGCCTCTTTCTAGCCAGGTCTCAGGTCTCCCCGATCTTCTCTGAACAGACGCCCTAACTCCAGTCTAAAGTCATACAGAATGCATGCTGTGCTCACAGGGCACCGGGCGTGCATGGGGCATAGGGCATCAGAGACACTGAGGAGGCCGTGGAGTCCGTGCACAGATCAAAGCCCAGTGACCCCAGGTGCCCGGGTCTTGGTAAACGCCATCCAGCTTCCCCTTCAATTTGGATGTGCAGATGATATGACAATTCTTTATTTCTGTCTGGGGTTTGCTGTCCTTTGAGTTTATTGGCTAATATGACACAGTTGTGGGAAATTTTTCCCAGTGTTTTGATCAATTCTACTCCTATTTTTTTTTGGTACCGGGGATCGAACTCTGATCCTTGCGCTTGTGGGGCAGGTGGCAGAACCACTGAGCTAAATCCCCAGCCCCTCTACCCCTATTTTTTATTCCACTCCTATAATTTTATTATACTGAAAAAGCAATTTGAGCTTTTTAAACTTGTGTTCTTTAGGAGACAAGATGCTGTTCACACACACTCTCCAGTCTAGATTGGATACCACATCCAGGCATGTACCTGCAGGACGGGATCCATTTATTTATTGCATAACCTACAAGCTCAGCTCCTACCAAATGCAGTACAACCTGCTGTGGGGTCACTGCATTTCACTGAGACACTGAGTGGGGACACCGAGATGCGGAGCAGTGGACATTAGTTAGAGTCAGTAGATAGCAGAAGAACACTAGTGTGTCTGCTAATGAGTACCACCATGGCTAATACAGCAACAAAAGCAAAATAGCGTTTCCTCCTTTTTCCATTCCTATTTTCACAGCTAATTCTTCCCTTCAAACTTGAAATTCTAATCCAGCCTGGAAGAGAACACTCCTCTCCTTCAGGCTGGTCCTGTATTAAGTGTGGCCTCGAAAGGCAACCCAAGAAAGGTTGTGGTCCAGGCCCTGGGGACAGAAGGCTCAGGGGTGGCCTTTATGACATTGTCCCAATGGCCTCGAAATAAGAGCTCCCCAAGCTGCCCCAGCCCCGCTGAGAATTCCCGCTTAGCGCCCAGATGCCTCCTCCTTGGGCCACTTGAACAGTTACTTGGGCTCCAGATTCCCGGCACAGCCTGAGAGGCAGGAACAGAATTGGGTCCCTGCCATGCCCAGCAGGGGAGGGAGCAGGGTCTGGTGGGTGAATTGCCAGTGCTGTCTCCCTGCCTGTCACCGCTGCCTGCACACCACGGGGTGAGCACCAAGAAAATGCTCGCTGAGTGAATGAGCAAGCGGATGACTCAGTGAATAAAAGAGTTACTGAAAAACTGGTCGTATAAACACAATGGAGCATGAAAATATCAAATATAAATCTTAAATATTTCTCTCGTTATCATTTAAATTATATTCAGGGTGCTTCTGCCCACAGTTTCTTAGAAATTCTATTGCAAAATACTGCAATTTCGGGATGCCTGAAAAACTCCCCGGCCTGCAAGGAGCTAACCCAGGCTTTGTGGGCTGGAAGTGCTTTCTTTCACCCAGGACGGGACTCTTTGTCAAGTGACTCACGGCTCCCAAGATCTGAGAGGCCTCTCATGTGGCCTCCTCTCATGGCCCATTTCTGAACATCTGTGTTGATTTTTCTTTCTTTTTCTGTTTTCTCTTTTTCTTTTTAATGTGTTTGGCCCACAGCTTAAGAGAAATGAGAGGTTTCACATTGTGTCCTAAAAGCTAAAAGAATCTGGCTGTCCTGGATTTCAGTTCAAAAGATTCCAGGGATGTGGCTTCGCCTGAGAAGATGCCCTTTGTCCTTGCTGCCCCAGTTCTCCAGAGAACTAAGAGAAGAAGTCCCGGCATCCGAAGTCTAAGTTGAAGGGAGGAACATTACATGTGTGTGAGCGCACAAGCACATACACATCACACACACCTTCCATGCTCAACGCTTAGACATCCAACATACAAAGAGACCTAAATGGAAGCCCACACCCACCCACCGTGCAGTTGCATACCAAGCACCCACAGACGACCCTACGAGTCCACAGCACGCAAAGGGCACCCACAAGGAACCCTTCCACACCCCATTCTCACAAACACACACCACACAACACCTTCAGACACTTCACACGCGAAATCACAAACCACCATTCAACCTCACACAAGTTTAGATGCACCCAACACTCACATGTGCACACCCCACACCTGCACACAGCTGCATGCACCCGTCACACACATTTATACACCCACAGCCACAATCACCCCGGCACGGAGAACACACCAGCCCACCGAGGGGCCCAGCTCTCCGGGAACCCGAGCGAGGGTCTCTCTCGAGGCCTGGCTCTCCACCCTGTGCTACCCCTGCCCGAAGCTACTTGTCCTTATATGAAAAGTGCCTTTGCATTAAGAAGATTCAAGAGTCACCTCAGTTCCCAGAACAAATCCTGCCAGAGACACACGCGGGCCTGGCCCTGCTGTACACTGTGCTGGCTCTCAGGGCTCGTCGAGGCGGGGGGCCGGTCGCAGTTTGAAACCAGTGCACACCAGCTGAGGCCTTTGCAGCAGCTCCGAGTCCTAACAGGAACCCCTTTTGGCTGAGTTTGCCCCCTTTCTTGTTTTTTTTCCTTATCGATTGTTGAATTTCCCTTCTCCCCTTACTACTTTTACTTCCTCCTATTAGGGAGGAAAAGAACCAGTGTATTAAATGAGTGACAAATTGATTCATGCCACTGCACCGTTTCTCCTAAGAGTGCTGTGGTTTGAAGAGTCTGTGGGCGTGGGCACTATTAGGGAAACGCTGCCCTCCATCCCCGAATGACCCTGAGAGGTGAGATCTCAGTGCTGCAGGGCCTGAGTGAGGAGACGCCCAGAACTCAGAAATGCTGCTTCCAGAATCGGAAGACGGCAAGCAGGGCTGTGCCTCCTCCCTGGAGTGTGAGTGTGAGGCGGAGGACAGAGGGCGCCCCCTGTCCACGCGGAAACAGTGCAGGGTCTCAGAAGACGCCGAAGTGGGTGGTGCTAACCCTCGCACGCTATGCTTTCTCCTGCGCCTGCGCGAGTGTCCTGCGCAACATGCACGCACGGTCCAGGGCAAGGCAGAGTGAGAAAGCTGGAGATTTCACCTCACAGTCAGAACTTCTGCAATTAAAAACCTACCAGTTGTGTATTTCCAGAACTTTCCCTTTGATCTTTTCAGACCACAGTTGAGCAGCAGTACCTCCAGTCATAGAAACGAAGCTCTGAGGCGGGGACGGCTGTCTGTGTTTCTTTTCACCTTGGAGGGAGGTCCCAGTGCTCTCCGGACTCCGAGTCCCTTAGCTTCACTCATGTACGAGTCGTGGTGGCAGCTTTGGGCTCTGTCCCCTTAGCTGAGCTGGGGCTAATTCTCAGATCCTTTTTCCTGTGTGGTTCAGGGTTAGGGTCGGCTACAGGGAACTGGCACGAGATTTGGAAGGCAGAATTGAAGTACTGGCCATTTTTGTTTTACATTCAGGAAGGTGCAGAGCAGGGCTCTGCTGCGGCTCCTGCAGCTGACACCTGTCCTGGCTCAGCTTATAGGACTGGGGCAGCACCCAAGCCCTCACCTCTTCCCCCGCCCCTGTGGGCTTCCGACAGCCCCTTTAGCCCCTTCATCTTGAGCCACATGCAGGAGTAGTTCCACAGGGCAGGCTGGGCTGTCCTGCAGGCCACCCCCACCACAGAGACAGGAAGTGATCTTAGAGACACTTGTATTCCAGTGAGTCCTTGTGGGTCCCAGTTTGACCTGGGCATGGCTGCTTATCCTTAAGGCTCCAGTCTATCTTTATTCTCTTTCATTTCCCACCCTCTGTCTTGCTGATTTCAGAGCATGTGTGTCCTAAAAGACCCTCGGTATTCTTGTCACTTCCTGATAATCTGGCATGGTCTACAAGCTGTTATCCATCCTGTGAACCAACACAATGGTCTTCAGGCCGTCTGGATGTTTCAGGTCCTTTTCGGCTGGGTCATGACAAAGAGTAAGGGAGTTAGAAGACTGTTGCCCAGCACATGCGAATATGAGTTATTTCTAAACAGCTGTTCCTCTTCCTGATAGAGAAGAAATGCCTTGTAGAAATCAGTGGTCAGGCATGATAGCTGAGGCTGAGCTCATCTGGGAGAGGGATTCTGCCGCAGTGATTATTGAGTTTGAAGTTGTCGACCAGACCTAGCTCACGTTTATAGGTGTCAGACTGCGGACTTAGGAGACCTACGATGGGAATCGCCACCTTTTATACCTGTAGAGGTGATATTGACCTCAGTGTTTGGGTAAGGAATATTATTTGTGATTTCTTTCTGCCTTTGCATGGGCTGGGGGCCATTTTAGAAGCTCCCAGTCGGTCTTCCATTGAATCTTACACCACATATCAGCCCTAATTATACACTTGAGGATCAAAGAAATGACTGCAAAATTCTCTGGACCCAGTGAACCCACTGTGAGTTGGACCTGGGCCAGGGCTTCATTCATTTCCTAGGCCCATGGCCCCCATCTAAAATAGGAGCCATGGCCCACGCTCAGTGCTGGGGCGTCAGAGCCAACTCAAGCCCTGTATCCAGCCCTCCTGAGACTGGGAGCATTCTCCTTCTCTGCAGAGGTTATGCCAGTAAACGGCCAGTGTCCATCATGGGAAGGTCTTTGTGAATCCTGCCAGATGCGAGTAACTTGGGATGGCTGGACCCTTCCTCATGGACACCAGCCTCTCCTTCGCTGCGTGAGTTCCACCTTCCCGTTCTAGAAACTCAGCAAGGGATAATGACTTTAGCTTGGAGAAATGAAACAACCCCTTTGTCAGCCCCCACGCATCTTGCCCTAAGAGCATGTGTCTGGGCCCAGTAGCCACCCTGACTTTCTGCTTGTCCTAATAATTGTGCTCACCTTGCTCTGGGGAATCCCCTCCAAGTCATCTTCATTATTTCAGGGTCTGATGAGCCTCATTCCTACAAAGGACACCAGTTCTGTGAGCAGCCCTGGAAGCACTTCCAGCCCTGGGTTACTGAGGAGACTCACTGGGAGGTTTCTCACCAAGGCTGGCGCCCTCTCACCAGTGTGATCCTTATTTCTCTAAGTAAATGAAGTCTCCTCGGGGGTCTCTTGCAGCACACAGTTAGCTGGTACATTTTCCAACCTATAGCTTCTTGTAATCCCTTTTTCCATCACCTACCACGCCGGTTTGACACCTCTACTTAACTCAGCATGGTCTATTGCTTTGTCCAACCTACCAGCAGCCATTGTAGCAGACTGTGCAACTCTGTCCCAGGACCCTTGAAGTGGTTGCACCATTCACTCCTTCACTGTGCAGTACCCTTCTCCTTTTGCAAGCTGGGTTAGTTTGTAACCTAACAACTGATTTAGTCCCCAGTCAGGAAGGTAGAAAAGGAAACCAAGGGAACCATATTGTTTTGTAAGGTGCAGGTTTCTGCATTATCTTTAAGCAAATGAATGCTTAACTGGGAAAAGGAGGTCCCTTCTGAAAAATCTAGACAGTCCAAGCATATCTGGGATATCAAGGTTCTTACATGAATCCATCCAAATGAATCTATCTTGTCAGAGATATGTTTTTCCTTGGTTGGGTCACAATTTATTGTTTCTCGGATAGGGATATATAACTCCTTGGTAAAGCACTTGTCTATCGTTCACGAGGCCTGAGATTCCATCCCTCACACTACGAAACACACACGCACACACGCGTGCACACACACACAGTGTTTTGTTTCTTTCCTTGTCTTGTAATTTTTTGTCATTTCACTTACTATATGGTAGGCATCCTGGTTATGATTTCCCCTGAGGGAATTGCTATCGTTGTGTTACGTGTGATGTTTTCTTGCTTAGCAACTTGTCAGGACACCTGTGAGATGTCTGTCATTCTCCCTGTGTAGTCACTGGTGTGTCTGCTGAATTATTTCTCTTTTGATTTTTCTAAAGCCTGGCTTTTTGGGAGTCGCCTGTGTGTCTCCAGGCTTAGCAGCCAGAGGGTGATGGCTGCTGCTGGATCCGTGCTGGGGATGTTGTGCGAAGTTCGGCTGTTTTCAGTCTCACCCAACTTCTGCTTCCGCAGTGTCTTCGTGTTTCAGCTGCATGTGCGTACTCGCGCCGCAGCTTCTGGGGACATGGAGGTGGCTTGGTGGGGCTGCAGCCTTCCCTACCTCCTTGCCCTGCAGACCTCTACCCCCACTGACAACGCCCGAGTCACCGAGCCCCAGCGGCTCCTGTCCCACCGGCTTAAACACTCTTCCGGGAGGAGACCTCCCCATTTTCCAGAGTGTTAAAAAAGCTGTTGGGATATTTTTCCCAGCACAGCAGTCACTTTGGAACAACTTCCCCATGCTGGCCTGCAGGAAGTGAATCTCCCAAGTACGACAATCACCCTTTGACTTTGGATTAGCATGAGCAGCTCAAAGGCAATAAGACTGAGCATTCTCTGGTCCACAAAATGGTTTGCCAAAGGAAACAAAGGCCCCTGCAGTCTGAGTGGTGAAGGACCGCAGAGCCCTAACTCCATGCGCCACCACCGGCAGCATGGCAGGCTTCCCTCTGGGGTGGGTGCACCAGGCAGCAGATGCCTGCTGATGTCTCTTGACTCTGCTGTGAATTTCCCCATCTTCCCAGTCCTGAGGCCAGACTGACAAGCAAGCCAGGTCTTGGGTCCCATGTGAGGAGGACAGATGCAACCCTAACCTTCGAAGTTGCTCATGCTCCCCACAGCGCCCACTCTGCAGCTTTAGTAGTGAGGCCCTGTGCCCTGGGACTCTGGACAGAAGTGAGGGGCTGACCTTCGTGTCACAAGGCCACAGTGTGCAGCTGAGACCCAGTGGGAAAGGTGCAGGGCCGAACCGTGAGACCACGTTTGAGCAGACGTAGAAACCACAGTGAGAGCACCACACTGGCCATCACATAATTATCGCTGACCTCTGTTATACCCAGCTCAAGTACCCTGGTCTGAAAAGGCTGGGGCCAGGAGTGTTGTGAATTTTGCCCTGCTTTGGATTTTGGAATATTTGCGTGACCATGAGATACTGTAAGAGATACCCATGTCTAGCATGAAACTCACTTCTGTTTCATACACAGCTTACATACAGCTCCTAGGTAATGTTGCACAACATTACTTTTAGTAAGCCTCTATTTTGACTGTATTCTATCATATGAAGTTAGGTCTCAAGCTTACCTCTAAGGCATTGTGTCATCACTCAGAAGTCTCAGATGTTGGATCATTTTGGAATACTGATTTCGGACTACAGATGCCATCTATTTTTTCTAAGCAGAGGTGTTGAGTCTTCTACACAAAAATTTTTAAACATGGGCTGGGAGCTAGCTTACCTTTTTAATTCCAATGTTCACAGGAAGCTAATCATAAATACTTATTTTAAACTTCAGTAGACCACAGGGAATACATTATTAATTTTCAGTGTAATTCAATTAGTTAAAGGCTTCTTCACTTTTTAACTTAAAATTAAATTAAATTGTCACTTAATATTTTATTTAAAATATCTTTAAAATCACTCAAATGTTTTATCCTTCTCTCCAGCACAATTCTGTGCATATATTCATTTTCCAATTTTTAATACCACTAAAGATTCACCATGAAAGATCGTAAAACAGAAATTGTGCTTAATATTTATGTAAAATATCATTTATTCATGAACAATGTCTGAGACATTTTTAATTAATTGAAACAAGGTTTGAATAATGGATTAAAACTTTCACTATTGCTCTAAGTGATTTTTTTACTCTAAAAATAGCATTTTATCATCTAAACTGGGCTGTGGAGACTTTCCTCTTCTGGTGTTGATTGTAATTTTCAAGAATTGTAATTTATTAACAAAATTCACTTTAATTGATTTGATGCACATAAATCAGTTATCACTTTTTTAATGTTTCATTGTTAATGAATGCATATCAAATGTATACATAGCTAGGTACAGTAATAACCTCCTCTTATATGTACACCATCATTTTAATGGCTATTTCCTATAGTGTCTTAATCAAGCTAAAAATTAGGGGGGACAGAAAGATGCTGACCACTGAGATCTGTTTCAGCTGTGTCAAAATGGGCAGTATTAGGAGTCTCAGCCAAGTCCTAACTGAAGACTTTGTGAAGTAATAAGCAGATGAATGGAGAAGCTGAGAGATGGCCAGGAATCAACTGCAGATGCAGCCAACACCAAGCACAGAGGTAGCCTGGGCACAGCGGTACCTGGGATCACAGGATGGGAGGCTATCGGAGTAAGGAGAATTTTCTACTCGATTTTTTCGACTCTGCCTCAGAGGGCAGTAATAGTGAATGAAGTCAAAAACCAGTTTCACATACTGTGGAGAAATTCTGTAAACTCAGGATTATCGTGTCAGATCAAGATGATATACCTCTCATTGTTTCAAGACATTCTAATGGATGTAACTTAACAAACAGCACTCAGCATGGCCCCAGCCAGGCTAATCTGCAGCGTCACGGGCATGTTGCTACTCGATGCTGCAGAGCTTTGTCAAATGGTTTACTTAGGGAACCACTGAGTGTTTCAGAGGCAGGAAGAATTTCACTCGAAGGGTGAATTTCACTTAAAGAGCAAGTGTAGAAGACCTTAAAACAAACAAATACCCTCATTCTACTGGTACCATGCTCATCTGGTCTCTCTCTCTCTGATTTTTAAAAAATCAATTAATTAATTTTTAATGGACACATATTTCTGGGGTACCATGTGATATTCTGACTTACAGTTAAATGGTGTAATGTTTAAATTTGGATAAACATATCTCCTAAAACAGTTTTCATTCCTCTGTGGTAGAAGCACTTAAAAAAGTTCTTCAAGTTTTAAAAAAAATATATAGTACCTGGCTGTTATCCATAATCACCCTCCTGTGCAGTAGGTCACCAGAACTTATTTCTCCTCTGTAACTGTGAGTTCCTACCCACTGACCCATTTCTTCCCAGCTCTGAGAATTTCTTGGTGTGGAAACAGTTGCAGGCAGAAACTTACTGAGGTGGCACTGGTGTTGGTATTGATGTGGGAAATGCCTCAATGCTGGGTTACACGTAGCATCTTTAAAAAATCAAGCCGTTTGGCTCCTGGTTTTCCTACACAGTGGATCCTTGTGGGTTTAGAAAGCCCTGTGAGAGTTGTACCTAGAGGAACTGAAAGGGGACGGTAGGGCTGTGGCACTCAGCTTCGGCTTATTCTCCAAAGGGCAGCGTCAAGTTCAGAGCCCAATTGTGCAGTAAGCAGAGAGCAAGGAGAACATCAGGGAGCCAGGTCAGTCCCCACTTACTTCTCCTTTCTTCTTTATGCATGAAGAGCAAACAGAACACTCTGAAACCAAAGTGAGCGGAGGAAGGGGTAGGAAGCGTGTCAGGAGCTCCTCCACCGTCTTGAGCAGTGCAGAGGTCTCCCACCCACTCTCTTCTGGAACTGGACTCCTACAGGGAAAGGAAGTTCAAGGCCTGTGTTCCTCCCAGAATCCAACACCCCTCCAGCTGTCGGTCACGTCATGACTACCAGAAAGTTGGTAGTTGGGCACCTGACTAGTCTTGCTCTGTATGCCCCTCCTACCCCTCCAAGTCCCAGACACCTGTCCTGTCTTTGGAGAGTAAGGAGTAGGGCAAATGAAGCACCAAATTTTCCTTCTGTTCTTTCATGCTGGCCACTGAGGCCATCCACCCTGGCACTGCCTCAACCTCAAGCACTGAAATGTGAGCACTGCATCTCAGCTACAGTAGCAACCTCCTTCTGAGTAGGTTTCCAACAACTGGTGGGAAATATGGGATTTGTAGGAAGCTTTCTTTCACAGGACTTCACAGAATGCCTTTTGGAGAACTTTAGGGAAGAAAAAAAGAGGAAATATCACCCTAGCGAAAGCAACGGTCCATTCCCACTCTCCCCCCTCTCTCTCATCTTCCTTCTCCACTGAGAAATCTGAAAGTCTGAAACACAATGATCCACGTCTTTCTAACATGATGAGATGACACATTCTTTGCCAGATCAGATGCTGGTTCATAGACACTGCTAACTTGGGGACTGAGGGCCGTGAGTGAGGGTGTGATTACATTTCCTGTTCCTCCAGAGCTTCGACCCTAACACCCACTTCTCAGATGGTTTCTGAGGTCAAGCTTAAAAGACCTCATAAAGTCACTCATTCAACCCCCACAAGAGCACAGTGTTAGGCAGGCAGCCTTCTGTCCCATCTGCACATGGACGCCAATGGTTTCCCAACCCGATGTGCAGAAAGGATTACAACCCACATCTGTCTCACTCTGTTGTTAAGCTTTGAACCACATCCTTGCTGTGTCTGCTTTATACACAGCTCCCGGCTGAAAACCTCAACCATGGCAGGGTGCACGGGGACACTGGCAAGGCCACTTTGGCCAGATGTAGAGTTAAGCAGGACTAATATGGGTCTATGAGAAGTTTCACCAGGATCTAGGAAACAAGGAGGGCTTTGTGGAGGAGGTAGAACTTGGAGTGGCCTTGGAATATTGCATGGAATAAGCAAAACACTGCAACAGTGAGCAAGGCACACAAAATGGCAGCACAGACAGGTCCCCTTGTCATTGATGATGGCAGACAAGTCATCAGATGGGCTAGCAAAGCCTGGAGAATGGACATGGGGTCTGGCTGAGGCAGCAGAAGAAATAAGAACCACTGCAGTTCTTCCATTCATTCACTCATTCATTCATTCAATAATTTAATAATTATCTATGGAGGACAGTTTGTATGCCAGCTGCAGTTCTAGGTGTTGGCAGGGAACAAGCCAAGTTAAGTTCCTGCCTTGACATTAAAGAGTTCTCCTTCATCGTGCAGAGCCACCTTCAGATGACATCCTACTCCGAGATGTCTCTCTTCCCTTCAAGAGAGCTCCACAGGGCAGTGGCTCACAGATATCAGTTTCAACTCTGCCTTCTGCACATCAAATCATCTCTCTCTCTCTCTCAAGCCAAAATACCATAATATGTCTGTGCTAAAATACCCTTAGAAATCATTCACTGAATGCAATTTGTTTCACAGGTGAAAAAACTGAAGGGTTGTAGAGGCAATTTCCTTGACCTAAAGCCACAAGGGAACTGGTTGATTTCCAAAACCAGTGTCTAACCTACTCTCCTTCCACTGTGCCCTGTGCTCCCAGTCACATCCTTTGTTCTTGTCCTTTCTCTTTTGGAAAATACACAGTGAGGACAGCCGCTTCCCTGAAACTATATTTCCAACTCCTTGGGGTTCCCCAGAGCCCCCTGCCTTTCAGTGAGCAGATTGGAAAAGGGCAGCTACCCTAAAAGATGAAATTTACCACCTTCATGATTGAGCAGGAAAGAGAGGGGAGAACTCAACAGTCCAAGAAGGTTTATTGCTAACCCCCAAGAGGGACCTCTCTGTGAGCAGAACAGGAAGATGTCTCTTACAGGGTAAGAGGCTTTTAAGTAGTGTTTTGGGCTGGGTTTTGAGGGGTTGGGTGAGAGAAATGGCGGGCTGATGTGTCCTCTGTAAGTGACCTAAGTAGGATGAGACCTGCATTTCCCTAAGAGATGGCAGGTGGGCTAAATCAGACTGGCAGTGTCTCTGTCCAGGCTTCATCAGTGATGGCCTAGAAACCAAAACATTGGTCAGTCCAGTCAAGATAGGAGTGAGACAGAACCAGAAAGAAATGGGGAAAGGAATTCCTACTCAAATATACCAAGAGTTCACTCCTAAGCGGGGGTAAAATTGGGTAGCCATGGGAATAACCACCTCTCTTCTTTGCAGAACAGAGGTTTTTACTCAGAAGGTGGCTAAATCCATTTTCTGTGGCTAATAAAACAATATTCAGACTGAGTAAACTAGGTCGCAAAGAGGCTCTAAGTGGCTTGTGATTCTGCTGGCTGGAAAGTCCAAAGAAAGTCACAACACGGCAGACACTTGGAAGGGAAGTGGGTGTGTGTAAGAAGGTCCAGCACGTGGGGTGGGGACTGTCTAACGACCTGCTCTGGTTGTAGCAGATACAGTTCCCACAGGCTGAACCCACTCTATGGAGGGGGATCATGCCCTCTTGAAGATGATATCCCCACCCTACAGCCTACTCACCTTTCCTAGCCCCTACCTCTAAACAGCTCTAACACCTTTCAGCATCTCTTCATTGGGAGACTAAGCCTCCAGCACTTTAACCTTGGAGGTCAAACCACATCCCAAATGCAGCAGACAGACCACACAGAGAAGCCACAAACAACGAGTGTCATAATGCTCTCCACACAGCCCTTGTGTACAGGGTCTGAAAATGTACCCCAAAGTCTGGAGAAGTAAATGAGTCTGGGTCTCGGACCTTCTGTAGAACCACCCATTCATCCAGACCTTTTGCAAAACAAACCCTGGAGGCCCTGAATGTATTGTTCCAGGGCAGAGGAAACTTTCACAGGATCTGCAGGGAGTAGTTCAAAGGTGATTCTTGATCCAGGACCATGTAAAGCCCCAACAGAAACAGGTGGCTCAAGGAGGAGATCATGTATCATGCACTAACCATCATCAAACTTTTGGGTTAATTGCTGGTCTTGGTGGCTGGCTTATTTGATCAGACTTCAGCAGCTTTCTCCTATCCTCTGATTTCAGGAGTTCCAAGTGAAGGCCTGACTACTAGTATTGGTCAGCTTCCCATTACTGTGGCAAAATATCTTAGAAGATCAACTTATAAGGAGGAAATACTTATTTTGGCTCATGGTTTCAGAGGTTTCAGTCCATGGTCACTTAGACCTGTTTTTCTGGGCCTTTGGTAGAGCAGGATATCATGGTGGAACCAGGTGGCAGGAGAGACTGCTCTGCTCATGGTGACCTAGAACTGAAAGACGAAGAGAGGTGGGGCTGGTGTCCTAAAATCCCCTGTGAGGCCAGGCCTCCCGGCCACCTAACTTCCTACTGGCAGGTCTTGCCTTCTAAAGGCCCCAGCCACCTTCCATAGTGCCACAGGCTACCAACCAAGCCTTTAGCACTTGTGCCTTTGGAGAGCTCTTATGCAAACCATAGCAGTGCTCATCTAGTTTCTCACAGATTCAGCCAAAATTAGTTCTTGTGTTATAAGATCAAGAAACATCAGTGCAGTTCTAAAGTATTCTTGCTTGACAACATCCCCAACTCAAAGAGAGCCTTGAGCATTGCCCCATAAGAATCAAAGCCCTGACATTTGCAAGCTCATAGTTTATTGCTTCTTCTCCAGTCTGCCTGCCTGTTGACAGACAAATTACAGGGAGAATAAAAACAACAGATTGCCTGCAGCAGATTATTCTTTACTCAATAATACCACATCTTTTCACACTCCTCTTAGAAAATAAGCTTTCTGCTTGTGGGTTCCCTCATTGTGCCATGCTTGAGATAGCCTACACACCTTTCATCTTTAGAAAGCAATGCGTGCAACTCACAGCCCAGAAGTATTTATTTTCTCTAATCCAATAGCACATGCTTGGGTGGGAGCCAACACTACACCAGAGGCACACAGAGTAGAATAAAGCACGAAGCTCAGAGGGATAGAATGTGAAGGGTTGAAAGACATACCGGAGCCCATTTAGAGCCCATTCAGGGGACAGAGGACTTCTCTGACCCAGGGAGGCTAAGGTTTGCTGGGTAAAGGCAGAGGCAGCCCTGACGCTGCATCTTTTGCTCCCAACCTTGCCTGCAAGCCACACAGACTTAAGGCCAGAGCTGTCGCTGAAAGGGCAGATGCGAAAGTGGAAGAAAACACAGTGAGTCACAATAGTCCTCTGAAAAGCTCACTCTGAGGCTCAACTGTCTTTGCCATTATTCTTACGGAAATATCCAGAAGTAGATTTTAAATCTGCACAAGGCAGTTCTGGAATTGGAAGCTCTATCGCAGTTATAGGAACGTTGTCCAAGTGAGAAGGAGCAACCTCTGGGACATTTCCTGCAAAACTTGAGGCCAGCAAATCATGCCTCGCAAATGTCTTTCCTGCTTGAGGACCTCAAGTGGCTGAAAACAGCTAGGAGTGAGCAAAGTCCAATCTATCTTTTTAAGAAGCGGTTGCTATGCCGACGCACAGGAAGGAGAGCGGTGGGCTACAGGATACAGGGAAGGCTGTGCAGAAAGTCTAAGAGCTGGAGCCACTGAGTCCCTCTGCTGAGTGCCCGGTTTCTCACTGCTCAGAAGCTGCATTTGTCAGGGGCTCTGGGGAGACCCAGCAATGGAAAGGCCTACTCCAGAGCCAGGGTCTGTGACCATGCCACCGAGACTGGGCTTCCAGAAGCCCTGGGTGGGGCTCTAGTCCGTCCTGGCTGCTTCCTGAGGATGAACCTTGTCTGCATGATCAGCCAGGACCACCTGCAGACACTGTTTACAAACCCCCAACAGGGACTGGCTGATCTCAATGGGACCGTGCAATATAAACACCCCATTCTTCTACAAAACAACACGCACAATGCCACCTGAGGTCCCAAAGAATGGGACTGGGGAGTTCCCATGTGGAAAGGCCGCTCAAAAAGAAACAGCCTCACTCCTCTCAAGCAACATTAGTAACTTTACCCACAGGGGAAAAGTGGCGTTTTAACTTGAGAGTTATTTGTAACCTCTGCAGACACCATTCGGGCAGAGTTTAGAGCTCTGAATTTCCTAATTTAGGGGTTAATCTGTTTTAGCAGAGGCTCTTGGGGTATGTGTGTGTGTGTGTGTGTGTGTGTGTGTGTGTGTGTGTGTTGTCCCTTTGAGGTTTATTTAAGCATTAATTTAAAAAGGGTACACCCAGAGGGATTTTATGAGGTGACATGCTAGAGCGTAGATGTCAGGACCAGAATTAATATTTTCTCCATAACAGCAAGTAGGCAAAGTCAAGTTTGAGGAATGAAAAAAAGGGAAAAACAAGAAAGTGGAGAGGGGAAGGAGGGAGCAAGAAGAACAGTCTGGTTATCAGAGATAATTACTAATAAACGCCACTGTGACACCCCTGAGCACAGCCTGGCAGGGATTATTTCTTGGGAATCAATTTGTTTTACCCTAATACAATCTGTTTGGTGCTCTTCAGGCAGAGAGAGAGAGAGAGGCGATTTGAAAATAACTGCTGACTTTTAAACTACATAAATGTTTTCTAAAGTGAACGAGTTTTAGATCAATGTAGAGCTGTTTTTCTGAGAAGGGATAGGAACACAGGTGAGCACCTCAGTCTCGCCAGAGCCCCTGGGCCACGGACAGCACGATGCCAGGGGACAGGAATTACCTGGCGTCTGGGTGTAAAGGATCCCCCAGGGCACCCAGATTTATGACCAACCCAGCCTGTGGGACATGTACACCTCAGACACTACAAGCGATGCTCCTGTGTAGCCATAACAGAGCTGCTGCAGGTGATGACACAGCTACATGCAGAAAAATAAACCTGAACAAAGCCTCCCTTCACGGCGCCAGAGGCTCCACACAGAGCGGGGACAGCGGGGAGGGGGGCACGCACTAGCTTCAAGGAAGTCCCCAGCGCCAGGAAAACTTCCTTCCTGTCTCAAAGTGACAATAATAGAGAAAAGTAACCATCAGTCTAAGGCCCCAGAGGGTTGAATTGGAAGTAAACTTCAGACTAAGGTCAGGTTATTCAAAATGGCCTGGATAATCGGGCTTCACCAGGCTGGGGTGCTGAGCCCTGGACGTCAGAGTGAGGTTCGGGGCACGATGGTTAGTGAGCTCTCCAGGTGGGCTGGACAGGCAGGGTCGGTCTTCGGATGGTGCCATCCATCCTGTCTCCCTTTGAAAGGGAGATTCGGGAGAGCAGAACCGAGAGGAAACCAAAGGCAGTGGATGGACGTGTCCTGGCCACGCGGCAGTGGGGACCTGGACTCCTCACCCAGCTGGCAGAGTGGGACGCCTGCCTCCTCACACGCAAGCCTAGGAGTCTCAGCAGGCAGCGATGGGGCGGTGCGTTTTCAGAGGGCAGCAGCAGGGGCTCAGAGCTGAGGCGCCTTTGCTCCCAGCCAGGTGCTGATGTGGTCTTGAGTCCTCAGGACAGTGACACAGGATGAGCATTCACAGTGCCCGTCGGCAACCCTTAGTGGGCCAGGTTAGCATGCAAAGCATTTGCACGGCTTGGCTTTGAAGTTTAGAGAACTGGTAGCAGTTAAGGCACTGTCTCCTTGAAGGAAGCCTGTAGAAAAGCAGGGCCCAGTTTACAGATCATGGTCTCCTTTGGACTCAGGGATTTCGGAGCAGAGGAAGTGAAGGACTGGCTTAGGGCGGAAAGGGGTGCTGTAACTGGAGAGCTTTGTTGCGGTCCCAAAGCTGCTGTTTTCTTAAAACTACAGCTTTTAAATTGCAGTTTTCCTTGTCTCATTTCTGCCTATCTTTATTATTAATATCTTCAAATACTCTGCCAAGCAAGGGTAAGAAGCCATACACAGCCCTGCTGGACACACCCGCGGCGAGGCTGCGGGAGGCAGAGAAGGGGCTGAAATGAGCCCTAGGGCTTTTGAGCTCCTGGTCTTTTGTGTGGGTGTACTTTGTTTTGTATTTTATCGCTGTGTTTGCAGTGCATAGCAGGTGTGTTTGTTCTGGGAAACTGGCCCATCCTATAACGCATCGCAAGCATTCGACCCCTTCAACTCCCCTCTCACCCCTCCTTCCCTGCTGCTCTTTCCCATCTCCCAAAAGCCTGTCTTTTTTTGTTTCCTACCATCTTTCATTTACTTTACTCGTTTATTTATGTATATTCTAAGTTTCTTATATAAGAGAAATCATGCAGTAATTTACTGTCTTCTGATTTCTTTCACTTAACCTGATAATCTCAAGTTCTATCCATTTTCCCCCAAATGACATGACTCTATTCTTCTTCATAGCTGAATAGTACTCCATTGTGTGTGTATGCCACATTTTCCTTATCCATGCCTCTGTTGATGGGCATCTAGGCTGCTTCCAGAGCTTAGCTATTGTGATCTGGGCGACTATAAACACAGGCACGCATGGGCTGCTGTCGGGAATGAGGTCCACACTCTTCCGTGAAGCTGGCGCAGAAGGAGGAGGCTTTAGGTATGTGACCTGATGGGAGTGGTATGATCTTTCCATCTTGTACCCCGGTCCCCAAAGCATGGCATCTCTGTTGGAAAATGAATGAATGAAGAATGAATGAATGAATGAACTGGGCTGGGTATTGTGGGGGACACGAAGGACTCCCATTCCCACAACCTGCTCGGGTGCAGCCCGGGCCATCCGTGTTCTCGGCCTTGCGGCAGTGCTGGCTTCCAAGTGAGGCTCTTGACCACAGGCTTGGCTGGGATGCAGCCACAGGACCTGGCCCGGAAGTGCCGTGCCCAGGGGTCTCAGCAGAGCTGAGATGATCAAGGGGCTGACACTGCGATGAAGCTGACAAGATGCTAAGCAAGGCCAGAAACAAGCCAGCGCTGTGAGGATTCCAGACTTAGAAAGCAGTGTAGATTACAAGCAAACTGAGCATCCTACTCCATTGTTCCACGAGGTCCTGTTTTGCTAAGCAACTTCTCAAACAGCGGTGAGAACATTTCTCCTTGTCTTGCCATGAACAGCCTTACAATGCACTTCAGTTTTCTTCAGTTGATTTAAGGATCCTCCTGAATCTAAGCTATGTCCTTCCAAGTCTGTGCAAGAAAATGACTGGCTGAGGTGAGGAAGGGCAGAGACTCCATTTAGGAATAAACAGTGCTTAAGTCCAGAAAGACCAGGACATTTTTAAATGAATCGGATCCTGGAAAGCAAAAAGGGAGAAAGATGCATCTACAGAGAGCCCGAGTGAGTGAAGGTCACACCATCTGCACAGGAGATGAGGTAAAGCTGTGACTGGCATCGGTCTCTCTGCAGGACATCCGAGCCCCCACATTTTGTTGAACAAGATAGGACTACATTTCCCAGGGTTCCCTGCCCCTGGCTGTCTGGTAGTTGGAGCAATGGGAAGCTTTGCTGGAAGATGTTAGTATGATTTCCTGTGACACGGAGATGGATCTGGTTTGGCTCAGTTCCATAGTTTTCAACCTATGATCATTTGGCCTTGTTGCCTATGGGCCAGTGGCAAGCAGGACACGGAGTGGGGGACTGCATGGCAGAGGCATGTGCTCAGCTCAGGGAAGCCAGAAGCAAGGGTGGAGGCAGGGTCCCACTGTCCCTTCTAGACCACACTCCAATGACCTCACTTCCTGTCACCACCCCATCTGCAAAGGGTTCCTCCACCTCCTGATAGCACCACAGGATGACAACCAAGCTTTTCAACATGGGCCCGTGGGGGGTCATGGTGAGTGGGAAGGTGGAGAAATATCCTCCTCCTCTCTAAGTTAGGCAGCGTCTCTATGACATTTGCATCTCCTTCCAGTCAAAGAAAAACAAGTATCAGTTACAATTCTTCAGACTTTGGGTAGCTAGGACAAGAGGCTGTTGGTATCCAGAGTTGGTGGAGGATGTGGGAACATGCCTTTGTGTGCATGTTGGTGAGCATGTATATTATGTCACTGTGCCAACTTAGGAGATGCAGATCTTTGACCCCAGTGTCAGAAATGTAGGAATCAGGAGTCTAGAAACCTAGGCATCCAGAGATTTATCCATAGATTAAGAACATACTTCTCATGGGGAAGCATTTCTAGAGGTTTGAAGGTTTTAACAGTGAAAAAACAGAAAAATCTAGCTTTTATCAGAATGGGAGTTATTAAATGAATTGCAGAATATCCATACAATGGAAGGTTTGGGTCCTTGGACAAACTTAAAGTAGCTTGTTTGTGGTGATGTGGAGGAAATGGAGATCTGTGGTTGTACTTAAAGCTCAAGAAGGAGAGGTTGCATCAGTGTCTCTCTGTGAATGTGTCAGCAGCTACCTGTTCACCCAGCATCTCCTCACTGCCATGGCCTCTGCACACTCAGGGATGTGTCCCCAGTAATCCAGGAAAATCACAGGAATCCTGCTGATTGATAGGAATGAGCTAGTGACCAATCGGGGCCACTCAAACCTGAACAGTTTGCTAAGAGGTTACTGAGAAAAGTTTTTCTTCAGATACAAAGAAATCTAGTCTGCTGTATTTTGAATATGGGCCCCCCACACACACACACACAACACATGGTAAAATTTAATCTCTAGTTTGAGGAATTGTCAGGTGGAACTGGGTAGAATCTTTAAGAGGTGTTAGGGATCTGGCCTCAGGAAAGGATTAATACAGAAATTCGATTCATGAGCTCGTGGCTTATCTGGAAGTGGGTCTGTTGTCAAGGCCAGTTGAACTAAGTCTCACCCATGTCCCTGGCCACGGGATGCCCTACACCCCTTGACACTCAGCCAACAAAGGCATTACCAGATGTAGCCTTTTCACCTTAGACCAGAACCACCAGCCAAATAAACCCCTTTTCTTTGTAGCTTAACTTCTCTGCGGTATTGCATTATTAGCAGCAGAAAGCAGACTAGCATGGACTCAGTCTCTTTCACTCCGCTGAACACCTAACGTCTGCTATAAAGGCTGCACTGCACAGTCATGGTTGGCTGCGATGAACAAGTCAATTACAAAAATCTCCTACACAGAAAGAACGCATGTGCATCCTACACACCATCATAGAGTAGCTGAATTCACTTCCTATGAACAAAAAGTAGCTTAGGACTTCTGGTCCTGTAATGGAAGGTAATAAATTTTCAGAGCTGTTTACGAGGTATTGAGCCTGTGTTTTGTATCACTAGCAGCCCCAAACATCCTGACAAATACAGAATGTGTGCATACGTAGCATGGCTTTGTAATCGCACATTGTATGTGGAGGGTCTAGAACACTGCCTGCCACACCGCAGTGGCGGTGTCTCCTCCACCCAGGACCCTGCTCTGCCGGCGTGGACACCTCTCTCCTTCCTCTCCCCGCTCGCTGGCTGCTGTCCGGGCTCCTTGGCTGTCAGCCGCCACCTCCCGGGCTGGAGATGTGGGTCTGAGACCGCTGCCTAATGCTTCCTAGACCTTCTTTGTGCTGAAGCAGGGGGCAGACATGGTGTTCAGCTGTGAGAACAGGGGGACTTTTGCTTTTTACTTTACATGTTTTCTTTGAATTAATTAATTTCTGGAAAGGTGTGTCATTCTGTAAATAAACACGGAGGAAGAGCTAAGGCGTCCTGCCTCTTTGGCCAGCACTCTCACCTTTCTGGATCACAGCAGCCTCTGCTCTGGGCCATCTGCAGAAGGGAAGGGTGACTGTCAAGGAATTCTGTGGCCACAGGGTCCATGTGGCACCAGTGGACCCAGAGTCTCACTCCCTGGATGTATGGCTTCGACTTGCTCTCCCGAGCCCTCTGACCCTTATCTCTTCCTGGAAACAGTTGTCCAGCTCACGCCTGCAAAAGATCTGTGAGGCCAGCGAGGCCACTGGGTGGGAACAGTGACCCTGCAGGAGGTGGAGCTGTGTCCTCCACTTCGGCTCTTGGAAAGGGAAGCACCGAGTCACGTGGTTCACCAATCCCAACCTAGAGTTTCAGTGCCCTGGTCAAGGTCCTGACCTGCTTGAGGTCAAAGATGACTTCTCACTCTGGCAGAGCACTGAGCCATGGAGTCTCTGCCTGAGGGTGTCGTGATGCCATGGAACCTTAAATCCCGGCCTGCAGGGCGCTTTCCACGGTGAGGGCAGAGGTTTGTCAACTCACCTTACTCTCAGCCAGGGCACCCTCTTCTTTTTTTGCCAAATGTTCTAGGACATGGGGCACCAGATTCCTTCTGCATCTAAGTCACTGAGACTACAGTTCTGTGGAGGAAAGAGTGTTTCTATCTCTTATGTATCTTCTTAGTAAGAATTTAAATAGTTGCTGATTGCACCAATTAATCCCACTTGAAAAAAAACTAATCATTTCAGAAACAATGCAAAATCAGTTGTTATAAAATGGAATGAAAATTAAACCAGCTGGATTCAAACATGCACTGAACACCTACCTGTAGGCCAAAGGACACAAGTAAACAAGACTCCACCCTAAAACACAATACCAAAAATCAGAGATTTTTCTCTACACCTTTGGAGTTTTTTCTATAGTGATCACATTCGAAGTGGCTCAAAGAATCTTAGTCTTTCCTAGGAATCTGTTTCACTTCCTGAGTACCGGGAACAGGAAATTCCCATCTACAGCTACACCTTAGGTTCAGCTTGGCCAGTTTCTGTCCTCAAACCTAACCAGGTGCTTTAAAGCCCAGCCTCATACAAGTGAAAGAGGACTTTGTCAGCTGCCTCAGAGAAGTTGCAGCAAAGCAGCATACACTGGGCGGTTTACAGCTAATGGGAATGGGTTGTTCACAGTTCTGGGGGCTGGAAGCCCGAGACCAAGGTGTAGGCAGATTGGGTGCCCAGTGAGGACCCCTTCCTGGCTGCAGGCTGCATCTCCTAGCTGCATCCATGCACACAGGGCTGACACAGAACAGGTGAGGTGGCCCTCTGAGGTCTCTGATGAGGGCACTAATCCACTTTATGACTCCCCACCTCCCCGAGGCCCCACCTCCTAAGACCACCATCTTGGGAGAGAGACTTTCAATGTCTGAGTTTTGTGGAAACCTGAATATTCAGACCATGGCAACGTCTGGAAAAGCACTCATCCCATTTCTCCATGATTCACCAGCACTGGTTGTGGCATTGCTTCCCTGTGCAGGGGCTGGGACAGGCAGCTCTACACTCGTGAGTGTAGGGAGACCTGATCCTGCCCTGGCTGGGCTCCGTCCCTATGGAGGCCACTGCTCAAGAGGGGGCAGCCCGAGAGAGGCTGGACCGTGGTGTTGGCAGTGCCTCAGTGTCCCCTGCGAGGCATTGTCCTATGCACAAGTCCCCCCCACTTCCCATTGCGTCTGCTGCTCCAGTCCAGCGGGTTGCTTGGATGAGTCTCGGATGCTCAGGGAGACACTTCCTCCTCTTCCTCCTCGCCTCTGAGGTGTCTTCTCCAACTTGACTCTTATGGTAGCTCTGGAACCCGGGGCCTGAGGCTTAGACATCACGCTAGCGGGTCCTACAGCCTGTCTGTGTGCCTACATTTTCTGCCTTTGACCCCCAGGTGCAGAACAAGGAGCCCCAAGACCCAGTGTGGCCCAGGCTGACCACTTTGTCTGGAACTGACTGGAGCTCTGCTTTGTATCTCTGCCTGGTGGCTGGGGGAGACTCTGGAGGCCAGAAGTCAGTCCAGGCTGCACCTGCATGTGACCAGGGCACCTGCTGTGGACAGCTCAAAGTGCCACCTTCTCTGAGGCTGTGCTTCAGCTACTCTGATGGACAGTCTGCTTGCTGAAGACAGGAGTCACATGATCTACTGCTCCGCACCCTCCACCGCCCTCGTCCCAGTGTAGAGCTGGGAAAGTTGTTGGGAGGAGGTGCTGGTCAGCGGGCTGGCCCTTGTGCCCTGAGCCTCTCTGATGCATGCTAACTTCTGCAACCGCAGGTCGTGGCCGAGCACAGCTCAGATATGTCCCACAAGGCAGGCAAACTTGTCCCTAAGAAACCTTTCCATCCCTCCCAGCACACACAGCTCCATCGCCAAAGCAGATCTTGGGGAGCTGAACCTCAGGTTGAACACATTCTCCGTATTCCTTTGTATTCCCGGCCAGTCTGCTCGGAGCCTTCCACTTTATCTATGGCCTCCTGTATTGCTTTCTAGTCTACTATGATCTTTCCATTCTAATCTGTCAAATTCTACTGGGTCCTATTTCCTTTTCACAATGCCAGGAGTGTCTGCTAAATTGATGTCACAGCCTGCCAGTGACCAGGAAACCCTGGTGCAGCAGTTTCTGTTACCCTCAATGAGCAGAGCACAGTCCAAACCCCAAGCAGCCCATTCGGGGTGGGTCTAAGGGGCAGTGACACAATCACATTAACAATGATAACTTAATCTCATTAGCATTTCCAACAGGAGGAGTTCACACTGAACAAGAGATGGGTCTCTTTTTTTTCCTGGAAAAGCTATTAATTAAATCAATGGTGCGAATTGCAATGAATAGGAACTCAGAAGTGAGGAACTACAGTGTGAGGTTGTGCTTTACAGTGTGGTGGAGGTTGTTATGCTGTCAGCCGTGCTCAGCGGCTGTTCGCTCTCGCTGTCCGCATGTGGGCCACGTCAATTGTGAGCTGAGTAACTTGTGCCTTGGCGCGAGCTCGAGAGTGACTCCCTGTGCAAGTCACCAGTTCCCTGGAGTCTTCGGTTTGGTTTTTGCTTCTGAGCACATGCTAGACAAGTGCTCTTCCACCGAGCAACCTCAGGCTGAAACCTTAAAGGGAATCTCCCTTACCACAACCATCAGAGATCCTGAAGCTGATATTCGTCCACCAAGCCAGAGGTGGACAAGCTTTTTCTGGAAAAGACCAGCTGGTACGTATTTGGGCTTTGCGGCCACACAGTCTCCGTGGCAATGCTGACTTCTGCTCCTGTAGCACTAATGCACAAGGAATGGCCATGGTTGTGTTCCCATAAAGTTTTATTTATAGACTCTGAAATTTGAATTTCAGATTTTCACATGTCATAAAACATTATCCAGTCTTTTGATCTTTTCTCAATTTTAAGAACATGAAAGCCATTTTTAGCTCAGTGGCCATACAGAAACAGGGTGGGATGTGCATCTGGCTCCTGGGTCTTGAGCCAGGGAGCTTCCGGATGGAAACGGTTCGTCTCCACCGGGCGCTGCAATCAGGAGCCTGGAGCACAGACAAGCCGAGCAGGTGTCCAGGCATCTTCTCCTGATGTGTGAGCTGCACAAAGGGCACGTGGAGGAGAGAAGGTGCTGTTCATAAAGAAGTTTTTTCCAGGAGCAAAAAACTTGAAAACTAGCTTTCTGGCAAAGACAGGGCTATAAATGTATGGCTGGCAGGAATGTTCCTGCACTAGTGCTTATGGGCACAGCCCCTTTTAAGATAAAGGAAATGAACCCACATTGCAAAGCAATCAGGTAGGCTTAGGCTCAGCCCACCATCTTTCCAGCATAAACTGTCACCTTATTTCACAGTGTTTCAATCCAGCCTTGGCTACAATGGAAAATGTTCCTACTCCAAGAAGCAGCAGGCTCAATGAAGTGTTTCATTAGTGGGCTTGGACCTGCTCTGTCTTCTGGGCCCAGTGGACAGCCGCAGAGTGGCCCCTGGCACCACCCGGCCAGCGTTGCGTACACAGCTCAGCCAGCTCCCGGCGTGCGGGACACAGCCAGAGACAAGTTGCTCATACATATGCTCTGTCTTACTGCTTGTTTTGCTGTCATTTACAAAATTAATACCTGCCATTTAAAAAGTCAGTCCAGAAGGGTCCAAGCCAAATAAACACAAGACCCGCCCTACCTCTTCCTCATATAATGCCATTCCCTCTTCCCCTCCACTCCAAAAATTTGCTGTTGGCAACTAGGCCCACCCTGGGTAAATACAAGCACATGTGCACACATCAGCATGGGGCTTGTGCCCTTTTAGCGTAATTTTGACCTGTTCTGTAGCACTTGATTTTTTTGAGTTAAGGAGGTTCTCCATCCATGTCAAACGCGAGGAGCGACCTCATCCTTATTTGACAGCACACAATTGTCTCTAGGGTGCTTCTCTGATGTCTTACCCCTTGAGCATGATGTTTCTACCTTGGAAAATGTCAAACTCTTTTCTGCAGCAGAAGGGGCAATGAGTTAATTGATTTTGAATGGCTTGTTTGGTTGTGTTTCTCACGTTCCATCCCCACCACACCCACAGGCACATCAGTGTTTCCAGAAGACGAATTCCTAAAGGCTAATCGGGAGGGACTCGCTGCCAGAGGTTCTTCTGAAGAGCGTTTTTTAATTTTGGTTTTAAATGTTTCTGAAATGCATTTTGAAATCAGCCAAACTGGTCATGTGGTGTCTGCGATATTATCTAGGGCAATTTGACTGGAGGGCTGCTCTGGAGTCGGCAGTGTTTGGACACGTCTGCGACTGCAGCCAGGAGGCTCCTCTACCCAGACGTGCAGAAAGCAAGACCCCAGCAAGGAGCGCGGGAGGGTCAGTTTGGCGATACGGCTGGGGAGGGCGGCAGCATGCAGCTTTAGAAATGACTTTGCTGAAGTGTAATTTATCCACCACAATATTCACTCCTTCCTATGCATACAGTGTGCTGGTTTGCTGAGAATTTATAGTTGTGCCCCGTCGTTACAATCCAAATGTAGGATATTCCCATCACCCCGAAGAAGCCTCATGCTGGCCAGAAGTTTCCTTTTTCATACCAAGTCCAGCAACCGCCAAACTCCTTTCTCTCCATAGATTTTCTTCCTTTGGAAATTATATAAAATGGAGTCATACAGTACAAGGTCCTTTGGAAATGGCATCTTTCACTCAGCATAATACATGGTGGTTTCTCCATGCAGTACGAATATCAGCACTTCATTTCTTTTTATGACCGAATACAGCCATCCCCAAGTTCCAGGAGCACCAAAGACACCAAAATCCACAGACATCCAAGAACTGTAGATAAAACGGTGTCAAACTGGAATATGACCTGCCTAGCTGCCTGCGCACTTTAAATTGTCTTCTGATTACTTTTAAAACTTAACCCACCGCCCGTACTATGAAAATAGTTACTATGTTTAGGGAATAGTAATACAAGCTGCGTAGTGCAGCTGCAAGTTTTCCCAAATCTTTTCCAACCACCTGTGGTTGAATTGCAGATGCAAAACCAGTGGATACAGGGACCAGCTATACCTATACCAGTGACGGCAAACCTTTTAGAGCTTTCAGTGATCCAAACGGCCCGCTGCCACAAGCATGCCACGGGTTCGCCACCACTGGTCTACACTATTCCATTTTGTACACATAACACAGTTTGCCCATTTGCAAGTTGATGGACATTTGCATTTCCACTGTTTTGGCTCTCATGAAGGTTGCTGTTGTTGTTGTTCAAGACAGTCTGGTCTTGAGCTCCTGGACAAAAGAGTTCCTCCTGCCTCAGTCTCCCAAACGGCTGGGGCTAAAGGTAAGTGGCACTGTGCCCAGCCTGGGTCTTATGCACAACTCTACTGTTAACAGTTGCATACAGGTCTTTGGATATGTTTCATATGCTTTTGTTTCTCTTGTGTAGATACATACTATGTCAGTTCCGGATTCAGAGTCCTGGAGAGGGGCCTGGGACAGGTGCTACACTTGCCAGTGGATTCGTCCACGGATGCATTCCCAGATCCGATGCACCTACACAGCAGTGTGCATTTTTAATGTGTGCAACTGGATGAGTTTGGACATAAACACACGCTGTGACACTGTCACTACAGCGAACACCATGAATAAATCCAGAACCCCCAGAAAGCTTCCTCTTGCCTCTTTACTTCTTTTTTAAAGAACACTTCACGTAAGATCTACTCTCGCAACAAGTTTCTGTGTGGAACCGGGGATTGAAGCCAGGGTTTTACACCAAACTACACACCTACCTCTTTTTCTTTTTTATTTGGAGGAGGAAGTCTCACTAAGTTGCTGATTTCCCTGGGCTGGGCTTCAACTTGTGATCCTACTGCCTTACTCTCCCAGAGGGCTGGGATTCTCTTGGCAAATTTTTAACTAATTAACTCAGGGTTGTTAATTAAGGGCAATATGTTATACAATAGATCTGATTCGTCAGACTTATTCATTATAATAAAAGCTTTGTACCCTTTGGACAACACCTTCCTGTTTTCCCCTTCCCTGGTACCTTGTAATCACCATCTTACTCTCTACTTTTATGAGCTTTACCCAAAACTGTAAAAATCCTAGAAGAAAATATAGGCAAATAGTTTCTTGACTTTGGCCTTGGCAATGATTTCTTAAATATGACACCAAAAGCAGAGACAACAAAATAAAAAATAGAGACGAAGAGTTATATCAGACTAAGAGTTTTCTGCATAGCAAAGGACAAGGTCACCAAAATTCAAACAACATATGGGGTAGGAGAAAGTATTTGCAAACCACATCTAATAGAGTGTTAACATCCAAACATATAAGACATTCCTACAACTAAATAGCAAGAAAAGCAAATAACCCAATTTTAAAAATGGGTAAAGGACCCGAGTAGGCATTTCTCCAACAAATATAAACAAATGGTCCACAGGTTTATATGAAAAAGTACTCAGCATCACTAATAATCAGAGAACTACAAATCCAAACCAAAATGAGGCATCATCTCACACCTTTCAGAACGTCTATTATTTGACAAGCTTTTCAAAGGTAAGAAGTGTCAGCAAGGATGTGGAGAAGCAGAAACACTTGTATGT
Organism: Heterocephalus glaber; assembly: GCF_053883595.1. Lineage (NCBI taxonomy): Eukaryota > Metazoa > Chordata > Mammalia > Rodentia > Bathyergidae > Heterocephalus > Heterocephalus glaber. The sequence continues at coordinate 2,232,525 of NW_028258315.1, forward strand.
CGTGGGTGGGAACATGAAGTGGTGTGGCCACTATGGAAAACAATACGGGGCTCCTGGGAAACCCCAAACCAGAACTGCACATGACACAGCTGCCATATGCTGAATGCGTATCAGTACGATGTGACACAAAACCAGCAGGACGTGCACTTGCAAGTTTATTATAGCATTATTCACAATATCTAAGACATGGAGGCAGCCTAAATCCCGATGAATGGATAAAGAAAACATGGTTGTAGAGGCTTCCCTTATCTGCGGGGTGTCTCCGGAGGGCTTCAGTGGATGCCTCAAACTGCAGGTAGTACCAAGTGCTAGGTGATATTTTCCCATGTTATAAATATATGCACATATGAAACAAAGTTTCATTAGGTACAGTGAGAGATTAACATCAGCAATAACAAAGAATGATCATGATAATATACTGTAATAAAAGTTACTTAAAACTTAGAAATTGTCTATCTCTTTAACTTTCCATTTAGCATTTTTGGACCCGAGTTGACTGCTGGTATCTGAAACTATGGAAAGAAAACCACAGGTAAGAGAGGACTAGAGTATTCACACATGGTGGAATATTATTCAACCTTTACAGAAAAGGAAATCTCCCCGTTTTTACCACTCAGAGGAACCTGGAGGACATCGTGCCAAGTGAAATAAGTGGACACTGGAGAACAAATACTAACAGGGTCCCACTTACGTGAGGACACATCTTGCTTTTCAAAAGACCTCAGGATTGTGTTTGCTAAACCAAGAGCATCTCATGATTAGTAACTGCCTCCCTAACAGGTGGCGGACTGGGCTTAGTGGGTTTTAGTTTACAGGGATTTATAGAGTCTGGAGGTTTCGACTCACCTCCAAATCGAAAGAGCAACAGTCATGTTCAGGAGACTTGGCCCCAGTGTTACTGAGCTCTTGCTCTAGGTAGCTGATGGTTCTGCCGACAGCTTCTCCCTGCTGCATGTAAGAGACAGAGATCAAAGCAGGGACAAGGAGACCCAGATGCAAATTAGCTCCATAAATAAACGTCCTAATGGTCTGAAAATGCTTGTGACCTTTTATTTCTTAAAACATCTGCTCCTCCTGCATTAGTCATGCTCTCGTCCAGTAATAATTAGCCAAGGTATTTACATATATATATATATATCTCACTCAAGACAGGCCCTTGTGATTTTTCCATTTCCAAGGGGGTTTTCTACTGTGCTGGGACAGGCGTCTTTCCTTCTCAGAATCGTGCTGATTGTGACGGTGATGGCTATGCCTTCAGAGTTACTTGGCAAGCAGTATGATCTAGTGAGCTAAGAGTGAGATCTAAGTTAGAGAAAAGAGTTCCAAATGCGTGAGGAGGACTGTGACAGGCCAAGGGGGTCACTTGGGCTCCACCTGCTCCTTCATCCTGGAAGCACCGTCTGTTAGTCCTTCAGGAGGGTTGTGGTTAGCAGCCTGGAGCTCATCCCCGGCCAGGTTCAGACCCTCAGTCTCTTCTCTTCCTGTGGAAAGCTCTGTCTTAGGCAGGGGATGGATTACTAGAAATGCTAGAAATACCTTTGCCTTCATTTGCTGTTTACTTGGCTAATGTAGATAGATGTACGTTTCTTTTTACAAAAGGACGTATTTTCAGGGTCATTCCCAAAGCCGTGTCTGCAAAAATCTGCAGCTTTGCTGAATAATCAGCTTGAAATAAGGCAAAGAAAGGTGTATGGGGTGGGATATTCCACTCTTCCTCAGTGGTTCTTCTGGAACCATCAATTAGTTAACACTGAAATATCAACATTAGGGCTTAAAGATGCAGGTGGCTCAACTTAAAAGGAAGCACATCTTTCAAATCCAGGCACGGCCTTTTTGGGTCCTCGTGGTCCAAAAGCCCGAGAAAGGCTGGCTCTCCCAGCCAGGAATGCAGCCGCTCTGCCCACGGACCTCGGGGTCCTAGGGTTGCACAGAGACACGGGGAGATGTCCCTGCCTTGCCCACCGCCAGCTGGGCCCATGAGGCAGCCACAGAGCAGAGGACTTTAGCGGCTGCTTCTCTTCAGCCAGAGATGCGGCTCTCGCCCCAGACTCCTCGGCAGGACCACAATCCAGTCTGGGCCTGTTCTTGAGCCCATCAGAGTGGCCGGGCGGTGGCTGAGAGAGGACAATGGCACCTGCAGCGGTGAGGAGGAAGGAGAGAGGGGAAGGTGACCCCAGAGAGAAAAGCCATGAGAAGAAAGTGCTGAGCACAGTGGCCTTGGTAGAAGGGAAGGCGGGAGTCGGACATTCAGAGGTCGCAGTCGCCCACACGTGACTGGAGTGCCCGTGACTGCGTGGGTCGCCCTGAGTATCTGCAGTGAGTAATAATGACACTCAGTGACAGGAAGGACTCGAACTCATGAGCTCAGCCCATCCATGCAGCCACGTGTGGACGCAATCATCCTTAGAGAGCTAAGCGAAAATTCTGACTGTTAATCTTCCGAAGGTCAAGAATCCTGTCCCCGGGATTTAGCTCAGGCACGGTGCCTGCCTCGCAAGTGCAAGGTCCTGAGCTCGATCCCCAGTACCAAAAAAGAATCCTTTGAGAATTGAATCTTAGGAACCTTTTCTCTAGAAAAATTTATATCTAGATATACATTTTTGTAAAACATTCTGCGTCATTTTACAGATGTAAAACCTTTCAAAATACTCTATCCTTGAGTAGCACTGCACAACTTTTTTGCAAACATTTTTACAACTAGTTCCACTTTTGAGAAAGGTAAAAATCTCACATATTTTTAAAATGTTAATTGCAAGACAGACTGGACATTGTAGCTTTTGAAAGAAGGAAGGAGCAGAACAGTGAAGCAAAGCTTTTCCTATTCCAAGAGTCCCCTTTCGACTCCTGAAAATGACTGTCCCACAGAAGCATGAGACAGCAGGTGACATCTCATGTAACATCATTTCCTTGCACACTTCATTGGGTCAACCCTGCCACTCAGACACGAGAAGCTGCAGGGTAGGAAAACATGTCTAATCTGCAGGTGGATGACCCAGTGGCCAATAGCCAAAGCAGAGGGCTCCAAATGGCAACGTGGGAGAACAGACAGGGGACACGTGCGGCGGCTAGGGAAGGCTGGCTCGCTGGAGCTCAGCACTCCACTCTCACCGAGTGCCTTGAAGGAAGTCAGCCCTGCAGACTCACACTTGTTCAATTTGATGGATCAGGACCAAGACAGAAGTGCCCTGGACACCAGGCTTCGCTGGTGCGGGTGCACCTTTGGATTGCAGGCTTCTGGTGCCTGTCTCTACAAGGCCTGTCCCCTGTTGCCTTGATGGGACCTGCCCCATCCTGTCCTGCTGCACAGTGCGAGTCTTCCACTCCTGAGCTCTGGCAATATGGGTAAGACATGGTTTCTGAGCATCCACTGTGTCCGCCGGGAGCTCCTCTGACAGGGGTGTACTGCCAGACTGCTGCCAGCAGACCCCTGGCGGGAGAGACTTGGGCGCTCCAAGGCCTTTGAGGATATGTTCAACTGAACGTGTTACTTTACCAGTCCTAAGAATTAAAGATTTGATTTTTTATTTCTGAGTGATAGAAGCATGAAGAAACTGAGAAAGGAAGTTATTTTAACTCGATTTCACTGCTACAGAGCCCGAAATAGAGCTGCTATTCATGATACTGAGTTTTAACCTTACAATACTCATTCTAGGAAGCCATCCTGAAGAAATAATCAGATGTAAACAAAGAACTATGCACACCGTGGTTAATCCCAGCATTGTTTATTGTAGCAGAATGTTGGAATTCACCTAACTCTCCCACACAGAAAAATCACTAGGAATACTGCTTCCCAGGCTTTAGGAGAATCAAAATGTGCTTTTCCTTAACACTTCTTTTGAAATGTACTTCAAACCTATTGACCCTCTTTCTACTTAGTCTCATTCTAAGCAATAATATCTGTGACATAACAGAGCATGTGTAGTAGCTATTTTTCTCTATAAACACATAGCTATGAAGTAAAAGTATTTATGTACATGCTAGCTGAAAAACTCTCATGTGCTGCCATCAATGCATCTACCTTTGGTTTGATAAATTAAGGAGAACATGGCATATTCACACACTGAAGTATCGCCCAGACTTCAGTGGCAGAGTTCTGTTTTCCTCCACGGGGAAGGCTGGTGAGATGGAACGTGGGGTGAAAAAGGCAAAAACCAAAATTCAGCAGGAACCGAAATGTGTAAAACTCCTAGGGAAATTCACAAAAATAAGTCTGATTGTAACAGATGTTGATGAACTGTCGGCTCCTCTGCATTTTCTGTGTCTTTCGACAGTGAGTGCAGTACTGGGAGACCAGGGCAGAAGGGCGCCCCTCCGAAGCCTTGCAGGAGGCGTCTCTCTGCCCAGGAGCCCCCAGTACAGGGCGGAGAGAGCCTTGTGTGTCAGGGTGGCATGAATTCAATGGGACCCCGCTCCAGCCAGAACCAGCCCCGCCTCTGTGGAAGCTCTTCCGCTCTCGCCTGGCTGCACTAAGATCAGATGGTTTCCCAGTGACTGAAGTGGAGAGAATCAAATAAGCCCCGCTGAGGACAAACAGATGTCCTATGAGATGCAGTGACTTTGACTGGACTGTCAAGAGCTGAGACCTCCCAGGGACACCTGAAAAGCTGGCCCTCGAGGCATGTCCACAGGGCTCTCCGAGCTGCAGAGGGGACCCTGCCTGGCCTTCCGAGACCCGCAGGAATCAGAAACAGATGAGGACCCGGGCTCTCTTCCCATCCCCGAGAACTAGTGTCCCACTGCAATCTCACAGTGCCCCGGGAAGGGAGGGAGGCCCTTGCTCTTGTGACCGGTCAGCCTGTGGGTTCACGTGCACAGTGACAGAGGTGAGTGTTCAAGAACATGAACATATGAAGAATCGGAGTAAATTAAAAACAACCAAAGGTCATTGCCAGCAAGTATAAGCAAGGGGATCCAAGACCTGTGTTTGGATGGAAACATTGGATGAGCTGTCCCTGAGGTGAGTCCCGGAACTAAAGGATGAACATCCATCATAGGGTCCAGGTAGCATGGGGCTCAGGCCCCCACCAAGCCAGGCAGGGACACACACACACACAGTGTCAAGTTACCATCAGTCCTGAGAGCAAAGGCCTCCAGGTGTCTGGGAACTCTGCTAGCTAAGGGGACCCAAGACTGTCCCTGTAGGTCACCAAGGATTACTGCTGGGAAGGTGAAAATCCGCAGCACCTCCTAGGCCTGAGGGGAAATGGGAGGAAGCAGGTGCACTGCCTCTCGTTCTGCCCTGATGCTGGCCTCCCGCTCCAATAGTCCCAACAGACAAAGCTAGATTCCCTCCTGAAGCTGCCCCAGACCCGCCCCCACCAAGGGCAGCAGTTCTGACCCTCTGTGTGTCCCTCTGCTCTGGAAGCCTCCACCAGATCACAGCCTCAGGCCTTTGACCTAGATCCAAGCACATAGCTCCAGTGTGAGTGCTCTTCCAAGGCAAATTAAAGAAGAATGTCACATCAAAGTGAGGCCTATATGTGGCCCAGACGTATCAGGTTGCCTGTGTCAGATGTATGATGACTACAATTAAAACCTGATCTTGACCCAGATCCTTTTGTTTTTTAAGAATGTGAAAAGCATCTTAATTCCTTTTACAACCTATAAATCCTTCTTTCTGTAGAGAGTAATTGGAGGCTGTATCATGAAGTTGGAAAATAGGGGTCAAAGGTAGTTGGGGGGGGGTGTTTGGAAGCAATGCAGACCATCCACCACGTTTATGCAGGAAGAAGCCCAGCTAGATTTAAGTGCTGCCCTCGCCCTCAGATTTTAGTGCATTGTATCAGAATGAACCCAGTGACTCAGCTCAGTGTAAATATTAAACAATGCAATCTTTAACTGAGTTTAAGTAAGTCTTGAATGTCTACTTTTTCAAGAGTAAGATCCAAAAATGAATTAATAGCAATATCAATCAATGGATTTTTTTTTCAACAAAGGCTATGTGGTATGTGTGCAAATTTGTACAGGCTATTTCTATGAAAAGAAGGAGAAAGATTTCTGGGGTGAAACAGTCTTCACTTTTCCCCATACTTCCTTCTCTCTCTCAGTAAAAGAATCCCCTGAATGTTAGTTAGTGCCTGAGACAAAATACATTTTAGATTTATGATCTTAGTAGGCTTTATTTCCAATTCTAGAATCAGGCAACACTTTGTTCCATAATAGCATAAGTGTTGTAATGAACTGAGCAGAAGAGTTGCTCCTATGGACAAAAAAGAGTCAAAGAAAGCAGAAACTGAACAGCAATAAAATCAGAAAGCTGATTGGTCATTTCAAAATTACTTTTCTTGTAAGGCTGGGGCAGGGAGGATTAAGGCAAAGAGAACATCATTATCGTGCCAATCGAAACCACCCAGTCTGGGAAATTTGCTTGTTATCTCTCTAATCCTGATCTCCTGGAAAGCCACACGACTTGCCTAGTTTCCATTTGGTGAGCAGAACTTAACATGAGTGACTCCATTTTGATTTTTAGCCTGGCCTCAAGGGCCCAGTGCAGGAGCTTAGTCCAAAAGAGGTGACCTTAGCGTTTTTATTTAACACTGAAGACATGGCCCCCAGGTTAAAATAAGTAAAATATACGCCAGCTTCTTTTGCAACCACATATGACAAGGAGGTCACGTGTTGAGAGTGGCACTGGGCCGCACAGCTGTCACCTCCATTGTCATCCACTCACTCTGGGGGCTTTCCTCTGCAGCAGCTTAGGCTACAGCCTAACATTAGGAGACCCAATTTCACAACACCAATATTCATGTGCAAAAAGTAGACCGGGTGAGCAGGAGGTGAGGGACAAGTGAGGGTCGGCTAGGCAGGACGAGCAGCTGTGCTGGAGATGAGCACCGTGAGGCTTCGAGCAGGGAGCAGAGGTGCCTTGCGGGGTTTCCTAAGCGGCTGGCAATGGGGGTTGCTGCACCATGGTGACTCTGCATTTGCCCTTGGTGGGCACTCAGTAGGAATCTCAGTGACCATGATGTAGAGCTCCAGGGTCCACATCAGCTCACCTTAGGGACTTCACCCTGAAGGCACCTGAGAATCAATGGCTCTTAGTCCATGTTCTGCAGCTAGAACAGAACATCTGGGACTGTTTAATTTCTGAAGGAGAGAAATGATGTGGAGCTGGCCTTGGGGACGGAGAAGGGGCCAGGAGCTGCGGGTGCAGATGGCCTACAGAAGCTGGGAAGGCCAAGGAGAGGAGTGGCCTAACTCCTAGAGCATCCAGAGAAGAGCGCAGTCCTGCTGACTCTTGATCTCAGCTCAGTGTAACCCCTTTGGCTTCGTGACTTCTAGAATGAAAGAGAGAAAGAACAAAGAGAAAGAGAGAGGAAGGAAGGAAGGAAGGAAGGAGGGAGGGAGGGAGGGGAGAAAAAAGAAGAGAGAAGAAGAGAAAGAAGGAAGATGAAAGAGGAGAGAGAATGTAAAGGATAGGAGTCTAATTAGCCCACACTCCCAGGGCCTGGGAATCCAAGATTGGGTGGCCACTTCTGTCCCGGGCCTTGTGCTCTGTCCTCATGTGGTGGAAAAGCTGTCACGTGTGTCAGGCACAAAGTAAGAGGGGTGACCTTGCTTTACTACAACCCATGCCCTGGGTATCCCGTCCAGTCCCGTGGGAGTGGACGGTTCTTAGTCTCTTGACAATGAACCCACTCTGGGGCTGGGGTGTAGCTCAATGGCTGAGCCTGTGCTTAGCGTGTACCAGGCCACGGGTTCCATCCCCGGCACCAAAAGCAAAAGCAAAACCAAAGAAAGCCCACCTGTGCCCATGAGCCAGCATCACCCTTTCTCAACCACCTGACCTTTTCTCAGGGTGCCTGCCACCCTCCAGGGCTGCCCCATGGTCACGCCACCGCAATGGACTTCGGAGTGAACAAACCAAGGCAGCAGGGCACACGGTACAAGTGGTGTCTGAAGAAAGTCATCCTGGCAGAGGCCTGTGGAACCGGATGGCCATGATGGAAAGGCCAAGTAACAGTTCTGTAGCCAGGGCCCAGGAGGACCCGCGTGAGCTTTCCCCTGGCGCGTTGTTAACCATCACTCCAGAACACCAACACCGGCTAAGGCAGAGTCTCAGCAAAGCACGTGTGGTCAACTTGGATGCACTTCTCGGTCGCACCCTCGATCTTCACTAACCACCAATATTCTATATTTTTGTAGCTATGATCTGTCGGAATCGGCTGGTTATAAAACTGGGCACATTTTCTGCTGAGTGTCCCACTGCATGTTGCGTGAGAAGGGACCGTCTCCTCCGTGACTGACCCTTGCTTAGGACTGGGTCGTCTTTCCATGGGATCTGATGCTGATTATGTTTAAAGTTCTCCTTTCTGGGGTAGTGAATTCATAGCTTTTAAAAAGCAGCGGCAATTAAAATCCCATGTGTGATTCCCTTCCTCCATTCTGTGGATAGGAATAGACTAAATTTCTTCCACTTGGCTAAAAGAAAATTGAGGGTAGCATCCTGGAAAATCCTCTATGTGGAAACCCACAGGCTGGGCAAGGGTGGGGGCCTGGGGGACACCCCAAAAGGAGATGCCCATGAAGAGAAGTCTGGCTGCGTAGAGACCCTTCGCTCGATGTAGACTAATTTGGGGATTAATTCAACACAGTTGGAATTTTTCACCCCCCCTTTAAAAACGCTCCATCACAATTTTTGAGCACTTCAGAAGTATCTTAAAAGAGATTGGCCTGGGTTCACTGCTTGTGTTTTATGCAGATATCAGCAGAACTATCATTTTAGCAAACAAACCCTCACACCCCTGCTCTCAGATGGCTCTTAGAGGTAAATTCCGAGACAGGGAGGCAAACAAATTGCTCTCCACCGGGGCATGGTGGATTAACCAGCACGACCTCTGCCGGGTGTCCCGTCTTTGGGGAGTTTTTGGGCTGGAAGGCAGGTGGAAACTCGCTGAGCTGCCGCCCAGGAGTCAAGCACCTACCTGCCGAAGCCTGCAGACTTAGGCCATGTACACACCCTGTGCCACCTAATGGGGTTTTAATGAATTCCAAGGCTTCCTGGCCACCACCCACTCTCAGTTCCAAATGGAAATCATTGTCATGTAGAATGTAAGAGACCCCAGAACCTGAGCATCTCCTGTTGTCGCTCCAGAGCTACCGAAGCAGGGCCTGGAAAACAGAGGGACTCCCAAGGCCACAGGACTCATGGCGGTATCAGGGGGCTGGCCCTGCCATAGCTCGGGGTACCGAGTATGTCACAAGAATTTGCTGATCGAGGTGAGGATGGGGAGACAGGAGAGAGAGGAGCCTGGAACCTGACACACCCTGGGCACAGAGGGCTGACTGCAGTGAGGACCGAACCCCATCAGGCCAACCACTGGGGTGCTGACCCTTCCCAGTGAGGAATCGCAGAATCCTTGCCGAAGCGGACCTCAGCCTGCTTTGGGCAGCTCATGGGTCCCAGGCATGACTGTGAATGGAGTTAAACCGAAGTGCATCTGCTCCCAAACACCTAAAACCCTCGCCTCTTTTCGTACATCATTTCACCTCACGTTTGCCAAATCTTTCCTGCTTTGAGAGGCTGTCACACTTGACAGTTTTGTAAATTCAGTCAGCAGTCATCCTTATACAATCTTGTTATCCGTTCTCATTTCAGAGCCATTTATCTTATTGTACTTTTATCGATCCTTTCTCTATTACGTATTTTCAAAAGTTGTCCAATGACAATCCACTTCCCCAACCAATTTTGCCCAGCTTATGTCAAACAGAAGCTGAACAAGAAGGAAAATGCGAAATCACAAATTCTCCTCCAAGTGTGCAAATCACAGCTGAGCACGTGGTCCTCATCACTAACAGCCACTCCAGAAACATGGGACTTGAGGCCCAGGGGCTCGTTCAGTATCACACAGCACACAGCGCAGGACGACACCACGCTCCATGTCTGGTGCTGGTTCCAGGAGGCCCACAGACACCGCACCCCACGGATGAGCGAGTACGGTGTGCAACATGATGTGCAGCATAGTGTTGTGTTGGCTCAGCATCCACACACATCCACCCGTGAACTTTCCATCATCTCCGGATGACTTACAGTACCACATGCACTGCCAGTGCTACACAGATAGTTGTTATTCTTTAATTTTTAGGGAATAATGGTAAGGAAAACTTCTGCACATGTTCAGTACAGATGCACTGATGTTTCAAATGTTATTGATCTGCGATCGGTTGAATCTGTGGATGTGGAATACAGAGAGGAAAGACCAACTGTGCAGTAACTTTATAGAAATTCCTCAGAAGCATTCCAGCAATTCGGGACAGGGTGATTTAAATTCAAAATAAGAAGCCAGGTGTGGTGGGGCAAACCTGCAATCCCAGCACTCTCAGCAGCTAAGGCAAAAGGACAGCAAATCCAAGCCCAGGCTAGAAAACTTAGCAAGACCCTGTCTCAAAGTAAAACACAAAAATCAGCTGGGGATGTAGCTCAGTGTGAAGGTCCTGGGTTCAATCCCCAGCACCACAAAAATACTTTCTTTTCCAAGATAAAAGCCAACCCACTGACACCCTTTCTGTGGCCTTCCTCCCCAGGGACCTGGCCACCGTCCCCCGGTTTTCTGGCCTGCTCACTGAACACACACATGCCTCCTCTCCTCTCTTCTTAACCTCTCCTCAGTACATCTGGAGAGTGTGTTTTCCCAGGCAAACCCGGTCTGGCTCAGGAATTCTGATATTCCATTCAAATAAAAGAGCACATTGTTGGGAACCAGCCGTGGAGAGCCCGGCACAGGCAGGGAACACACAGAATCATCTCTTGGCATTTTTACTCCTAAGCAGGTAGCTCAGCTGCCACACGCTGGAGGGGGCTGGGCTGGAGAAATATTGTCTTCTTGGCAGTGTGGAAGACGCAGGTAGCACGCCCCCACCAACACACGGCTGCTTCGAGACTCGCCGGGGGGTCCCTTTATCCCAGGAAGTGCTCAGAAGCCCGGAGAGCAGATGAACACCTTTGCTGCAGTGATGGAGGAGCTGAATGGAAGACACACCTGTGGCTTCCTCGACTTGGACCTATCCCATGTCCAGGGTGCAGCAGCCGACGCTCACAGTACCCACCGGTCCACCAAGGGGGCAGCTGAAGGTTCCGCCCAAGACTCACCGGAGACATTTCTCCAGTGCAGGGCAGGGTGACTTGTGCTTATGCCGCTCTCTACAAGGCCCCGGAAGCCCAGGCTGGGACCCAGGCACGGCTCAGTGGAGCTGCTTTAGGCTTCTGCCCTCAGCTCCTGAAGCTCACAGACGGCTCAGAGGCCTGGCCACGGTGCTGAGCTGCTTTCTTATTTTCTCATTTTTAAATTTTGTAATACAATTTCTCACCAAAATACCTGACCGCCAAAGCCCAGAGATCATGATTACTGCTCCTCCTGAAGGCCCAGTCCAATGGGAATTCCCCCTGGAGGCTGTGTTTCTCTGGCTGTTTAACAGCAGGCCAATGGCACACACGGTAACCTCAGAATCCGGCATTCACCCCCGGACTTGGCCGAAACACAGAGGCTGCCAAGAAACCAGAGGAGCCCAGCCTCTGGCCCTCAAGGGAAAGAATGGCCAGTTCCGTGGGGTCTGGGAGAGCCTGAGCGGAAGACGGAGCCTCCTCTTTGTCCTCGTGACTAACCGCTTCCCAGAGGGTGGGGGTGCATCCACTTGCCTGTTGGGCTGCTTTTCCCATCGAGCCCCATGGAAGCTGCCCAGCTGGGTGACGTCCACACTGAGATGGTCACTTGGGACTCACACTGCAGGTGTCTGTCAACTGTGGAAGGTAGGGAAGGTAAGGTTTCCTCTCCACACGTTCCGGCAGCTCCCACCGAGACAGACAGCAGCACGGAGCTTTCTCTCGAGACACCCAGACAGGAGCTCAGACCTGGAGCAGGCCCTCTAAGGACAGGGTAGGACTGAAGGGCAGCTGGGACTGTATACTTGGAGACAAATAAGTACATCCCAAGTCCGGAGGCATGGCCTCTGGCAGGACTGTGTGCTCCGAGGAAAACTTCTGGGCGACTGTCTCCAGGAACATCTGGGAGTGGTCTTGTGAGCTGGCTCAGCCAGCCAGCCACGGACCACCCACCTGCCAGGGTTCTCTCCTCTGTCTTCAAGTCTCTCTCCTCCTCCTCTCTCTCCCCCACCTCTCTCTTCTCCCTTCTGCTCCTTTCCATCTCTCTTCCTCTCCCTCCCTCTCCCTCTGCCTCCCATCACTGCCTCCCTAGTCCTCCCTTTCTCCTCTCCGTCCTCCCTGCCAGGTTTTCTGCCCCTCCCCCATGCCGCTCCTACTTAATGTTTCCAGTTAATTGACGCATTGGCCTCTCAGACTGGCATGATTCAACAGCCATCTCTGGGGCTCACATGACAAGTTCTGTGTGTTAGCCACAGAGCACCAAGCATGCCCCAGAGAAGTGGAGACCACAGACAGGATTATTCCTGGCTCTGACATGCAAGATACAGGACTCAGCACTAAATAAACTTGGGAAGCATTCACAGTGCTGTCTACATACACAACACAGCAGCCTCCAGGCCAGATTAATTACATACTGATTTTAAAGTTTAGTTCACATTGAGATTTCAGAGCAGACTAAATGCTTCACCGAAGGTCTATTTTTATTGAAATTAGACTTACGAGGGGAGATTCTGTCTATGTGTGCACATGTGTCGATTTGTCCACTGGTGTGTGTGTGTGAGCACACTCATGTTACACTTGATATTTAGGGGTCTAGGAGACCCAGTTGGTCTTTAAAGTACGCTCATCTCAACCCTAAGCATCCATTGGCTTCTACAATCAGAAGTGCACAACATGGTTTCAAAATAAAGGCAAGGAGCTAGGAAGGAAGGCCCGAGGCCCACTAAAATGCAAACACCTCATCTGTTCAATCACAGGCTTCTCCCATACGGTAGCTTCCCCAACGAGCTGTCCCGAGCCTGGCTTTGGCTAGAAAAGCACCGAGCAACCCGCACACTCGTGGCTGAGGCAGCAGCTCCTGCACGGGGGAGTCCACGGTCAGCAGATTCAGAAAGGGCCAGGTCTCTTCCACCTAGCTCTTCAGTGCTCTGCCTTACTCCCCAAAGCAAACTGGCTCTGCTTCCGTCCTTCCGGAGTCCTAGAAAATGTCTCTGGGAAACTCACGAAAAATGATGCCTGGGCCCTAGAGCTTCTATCTGAGATCAAGGGGCTGGTGCTGGAGTGGACACACCCTCCCTACATGCGGGAGCCTGTGGAGCTTGAAGGAATCCAACCACCACCATCCTGAGACCCCAGCACAGCTGCAGCCGGGGACTCACGACACAGTCAGCCCTGCTACCGATGCAGCTGCTGCTCCCTGCTCTTCCCAAGCCGCATCCTCGGCGACCATCTCCGCTTCTGCTCTCTCGGGCCTCCTCTTGGCCAGGAGCCTCTTCCTCTCATGAGCTCCCCTCCCCGTGACCTACAAAAGACCCCTCAGCCTGTATGAGGGCAGCGGCTGCCGGGTCTCCAGTGCCAGCGCAGGCCCGGTCCGGTCTGCTCTGCCATAAACCTGTCCTGTGGCGCTCGGACCTCTGCCTCTTCTTCACCTTCCTCCTAACAGAGCTCAAGACAAACTCTACACACATATCTGTGCAAGTTCAGCCAAGATGAGCGTGCCAAGTACGGCCCTAAACCTGATCACTGCAGAACACGGAGAAACAGCTCAGGGCCGCCACCTCGCTGGCCTCATAGGCCGTCCTGGGCATCTCCAATGTCCAGTATGTCTCAGGACCTATGGGAAGAACATGACTTTTCAGCTATCTTGCTCTTATTCCATCCCAATATAACCTGTATGGAAGCTCACTGAGATGTGAATGTTGTAAGGAAGCGGCAGAGCGTGTCTTCTGCATTTCTCCCCCACTACATGCTAAGCCTTTAGTAAACATTTATTTCTCAGTGAATGAATGGAAAGTATGGGTAAAGAAAATATATATGAGATCTTCCTTGATAGCAAAGCTTTTAGTACTAGATTTGGATGTGTTACAAGATTTATAGCTCAATAAAAACATACCATAGGAAAGAGCTGATTTGTCAACAATGATGCCTAGAAACTAAGTTTCTGAGGTAAGTGCATCTCTAAAATTTGACAATTCAGAACTGTACAAAAGACTTCCTAGGTCTAGTAATACAGCAGCGAGGTTGGACCAGCCTTTCCGTAGATAACACCTATACCCACTGGGCAAATGTAAAGGACAGCAACCCGGGGGCTCTGGAGGGAATTGAAACCTGGGCAGAGGCCGACACAGCCCACACTTAGAAGGAGACACCACGCTGGAGACGGTGTTTGGGGTTTCAGTCCAGTCTACTTTCCTGCCTACTTAATTTGAAAATTTTCTCCAGCAGAACATACCACAAGTCAGATTCTTCACAACAAATCATCTACAATATCCAGAATAGGAGCCAACAAGGGATACCTGGAGAAACTCAAAGGAGTTTCAATGGAAATCAATCCACCAGGACCCGGATGTGGTCATCGACAGGTAAGGGTCTTTAAGGTCTGCTCCAGGACATAAAGGAAATGTACTTGTAGTGAATGAAAACAAGTAATGCTCACCAGAGAAACAAGCATTTATGCAGAACTCACTGGAAATTCTAGATCTGGAATGTATAATATCAAAACTAAGCATTTACTAGATGGGTATAATGAGACAGTAGAAATTACATTTTAGTTAACTTGAACATCAATTTATAGAACTTAACCAATCTAAAGAATAAAGAGGAAAATGATGGAAGAAAAGCAAGCAAAGAATTAGTGAAAAATCAAAAGTCCTCCAACACGGGGAGTAGTGTGACTAGAGCCCCAGAAAGAAAGGAGATGCAGAGTGACACAGAGTGTTTGAAAAATAATGGCCTAAGTCCCCCAAATTTGGTAAAAGACATACATTTACACAGTAAAGATGACCAAAAGAGCACAAAGATTTTACAGTGACAAGGTATAGAACGTCCATATTCAAACACTAACCAATGCTTCTTGCTTACTTGAGTATTGACAGTGAATGTTCTGATATTTCACTGTTTTTTATTACCCTGGAGGTTATCGTGGAATCTATTTTTCTCTCATATCTTCATGCTTTTTGTTCTCACAGAATATGATCAGAACACTTCTTCCTTCTAGGGTTTAGCAGTTCCTAAGCTATTTTAACATGTATAACTTTTAAAGCATTTTGAAGGTTTAAACAAACATTTGAATTTGAAATAATGTCGAATTTTAAAACAGCATAGATTTATGAGCAAGGAAAGCAAGAGTTCAAGACAGTATCAGAGAAAAATCCCTCTTTTTTCCTTGCTTTAAGTCTTCAATTTTTCCCACAAGACAACAAGTAGAACAATCCCAAGACTTCCTTCCTTCCAAGAGAGTTTTTAATTTTGCAACAGCAGAAGCTAGGGGATTTAATTTCTGTGACCTGTCCCTCCGTGTCCTGGTGTCACCTTCCACTTCTTGGTGTGAGTTCGGTGCTGGGAAGGACCCGTTCCGGCATGAGCCTCCGGCTGTGCTGAGCACTGCGAATCAGCACCTGGTGCCGGGGCGTGTGCAGGTGAGCTAGAGATTGTAATACTGCACAACGCACAAGTGCCGGGCACACAGTCACTGAGAAGGCAGGTCCAGCTACCGCGAAAATCTATCACACAGATCTCCGGGCATTTTCACACCTCAAGAAAGCTAAGAGGCTCACTTCAGGCTTCTTTCTCAGTTGCTCTGTCCTCTGCAACAGACCAAAAATTACCCTTTCAACTGAGGCCAGTAACAGACATTTGTTTGGCCAACAAGGCTGGCAGTGCAGTGCGGTGAAGGCTCCTGAGAGCTGATCTGCTTTGACAGATGACTCAAAACCCCCTCTGCAGTCATCAGTTCTACTCTTGTGGGCTCCATGCATAGAATTTGAGAACCAGCTTCTCCTCGCTCTCACTAAGTAGCTCTGTTATTATGATTATCATTATCATTATTTGGAGGAATTTAAAAAACGTGCTGTTTTGAAAAAAGGCTCGAGCTGCCAAGTGCTCTGCATGGGATGGAAGGCTCATCCTCTGGCGCTGTCAGTTTTTCTCATTGACTTTGGCAGAAAAGACCGTTTCGGGGGCAGAATCCGCACGTCAGCTGAGACATGTGCTCTCCTCTCCGCGCCTCGGCTAGTGCCAACTCGCAGTGAATCAGGCGCCTAACTTATTAATAGTGATGAATTCATTAGGGCTGACAGGCGCCTGGCTGTGCTGCCCGAGTTAACCGTGAGTGGTCAGAGGTGCTGCTGGTGCACAGGCTCAAAGCTGGACCTCGAGAGGACCTGGCTCTCCACCCCGCACCGCGCAAAGTGGAGAGGTTTGCAGCGGAACAGGGAAGAGGCACGCCGTGTTTGACACTGGGCATCGGAGCTAAGATTAGACGTATTCATGGCCTGGCACAAAACCTTAAATTACTGCGAAAACAAGACTTTTTTTCAAGTGCCAACCTTTCACGACTTGGCATAATTGGACTCTCCCTTCTTGTTTGAAACACTTTTCCTTAATAGCATGAAGCATTCAAGAAGAAATGCCAGAGTCCCACCCCTGGGTTGGTCTGTCCTTTGGCAGTGAGCCCACCTGCTTTGAAATGTAGTTTATGGAAATTACCACACAAATACTTGAAAGATTTTGGAAAGTGATTAATGTGTTTTGAGCCATACGCGCACACTTAGAACAGCCAAGGTCACCCCTCTAACAGGGCACCGAGCTGGGTGAGGCCTCGGCCTGAGGAGATGTTTACCCCTGGGTATGTGGCAGTGGCTCCAGCTGCACTTCTGTCTGATAAACAGCGAGCAGCTCAGAGCCTGGCGGAGCACACATTTGGTTCTGACTGCCATGCATGTGACCTTCAGTGATCACCTCAAACAAGATGACTCGCTTTATACACAGCTGGAAGAATTTTTTAAAAATAACCTGCTGCTATGTATAATCAAGTGAGCTGCAAAAATCCATCAGAGTGACATTAACTGATTCTCCAGGCCCACAAGTGGTCTATTTTAAGTCCTAGGATCCCTCATTCTCTGTATATTCAGAAATTTGAGGTTATAGACTTTGTAACACAGAAGAGTAGTTCATCCTAAGTGATCCAGAACTGGAAACAAAGTTTCACATTGTAGGACCAAGTGTAAACGTTAGCTATTACTCAAATAGAGCACTGGACAATACTCACCAAAAGAAGAAATAAAGGGAAAGATGACTACTTTAAGACCCCTGACCATGACTTCAATACAACCTTAGATCTGATAAAAATATGTTCTTGCTATTTGAAGGGGTCAAAAATGGCTCTAGTTAGAGCCAGGTATTTGGGGTCAGGAAAGGTATTTTTCAAAGCACTGAGGAGCTAGACAGTGATTACATATCACACTGAAAAGCTGCATTTTTACACTATAGCTGGGATGATGGCCTGAATAGAGACTTAAGCCAGTCTCACCCACCTTCCTGCATCTCCAGACTCCGTTCTCTGCTAGGTGACCTCAGCATGCCTGACTTCTGCCCCTGGGGCTTGGACACACGTGGCCTCATGTCCCAAGAGCTGCATGGGGCCAAGAACTTACTGCTTCTTTCCCCACCATACCCCACCCTGTACAGGAAGATAATTGTAGAAAGAATGAATGATATTTCTCAGAGATGCAGAGTAGCAACCAAGCCCTGGCCATTGAGCCATCGTCACTGTGGAGCCTGGGAGCCCAGCAGGCAGCAGGCCGACAGCGAGGGTCTGCATGGGAGGCAGGACAGAGCCACTCCGCAGAACTGTCTCAGACACATCAGGGCACAGGTGTTGGGCCAGTGTTTTCCAAGCCAAATCTGCTAACTCACGGAACTGCAGGCTTTTACACTGTGTGACGCTCCATGAAGGCTCTAGGAATTGACGTCCAGGAGACGTGCACTCCTTCTTAAATGACACCCAAGTACTGTGCTACCATAGAAACTGCACAAAGTCACAAGAATGTCTTCTTTGAAGATGAGACAGACACAAGCAGGGCGCCTCCCACTTCTCCCTGTTGGTTGCTGTGCATGTCTGCTCAGGATCCCCGGATGTGAGCCTGGGTTGCTGGTCTGACACTGTTAGGGCAGGTGGCGAGGACTTGCAGGCCCTGTGTGAGTCTGTCTTCTGTTGCTAGGATAAACACCCCATGCTGGGTAACTGGTGAAGAAAAGGCGCTTATTTAACCTACATCTGTGGGTCCAAGAGCACTGGGTACAGCTCAGCCCACTGGCCCCTCTTAAAGGTCCACTCCAACATGGGCACACTGGCACTAAGCTTCCAGGATGGGAGCCTCAGGGGACAAATCACGTCTGAGCCAGAGCGGCCCCAGCGTCCGGGACTGAAGTGGCTTCACTCTGTTGTGTTTTGGAGGCCAGTGGTTAACTTGAAAAACATCAAACTGGGTGCTCCCAAAGGTTCTTTATCTTTCTTTTATTTTTTCTTTCTTTCATTCTCAAAGAATCTGTACACTTTATAATGTTTCCCACCATATAAAATACTATTCGTTCTTCCTACTGAACATTAATAAAATGTGCAGAGGGACAGTCAATTCCCAAACTGGACCTGATTTTTCTTGACTTTCCAGAGCCAAAGCAGTGTGCACGGGTGATCCGCTCAGGGGGCTGGAGGAGCCCAGAGCCCAGATGGTGCCGCGTTACCCACTAGGGCAGGGCAAAGAGAAAGAGAAGCAGAGCGAGGTGGAGACAGAGGCAGAGGCAGAGAGAGATGTAGGAGAAGGCAGGTAGAGCGACACAGAGACAGGTGGGTGTGGGTCACCTCCCCCGGCCCTGGATGCACAAGCCCGCCACCCTCCTCTCCTGCCGCCAGACGTGTCCCGGGAAGGGAAGGCCGGTGGGTTGGCAGGTGGTGACACGGACAGGATAGGACAGCCTGGACGCTGTCCTCTGACGTGGCAGGGTCCTGTGCCCCAACCCCATGGCCAGCGCTGACCCTGCAGTGGTTTCCTGGTGGCCCATGAGCCGGCGCCCCAGCCCCACTCCCTGCCTACCCTCGAGCGTGGCCACCCCCCATGTCCCTGGTCCCCAGAGAGCACTGTGGAGCTGGACACCCCGCCGCCCACCTTCTCTCTCCTCCTCCCTCCCGACAGTCCCCAGGGCACACACAGGCCAGGGTGACCTCCCGCTGGAGAGCAGAAAAGGCACTAGACAGTGGGCTGCCCTGTCACTACTCACACTTTTACCACAGATGAACCACAAAAGGAGAGGCTGCCAGGGTTGGCTGAGGAGCTAGGTGAGACCCGGGTGCAGAATTTCTGGATGAAGGGGAAAATCCCCAAATGGGCCAGCGGACTCGGGCTGCCAAGACGGCCGGGGCCCTATTGGAACTCCCACAGGGAAGGGCTGGGCCTGCGAAGCCCTGCACACCCCACAGGGACCTGTTACAGTGCTCAGGATGCAGTCAGTGCTTTTTGAGTTAATGAACAAATGCGGCCTCTGAGGCCCATAGATTTTGTCTGAGGAGCTAAAACTTTTATTAAGTACCCAACTAACATGCCATGGGGTCAGACGCCACTCCAGTTTCCACAGATTCACCACCTGCCCCAGAGGTGTGCACAGAGAGAGACCCTCCAACCGTGGCGGCACATTTTAGCTGAGTCATGCTCAGGAGATAACTCATCTCACAGGAAAATGGCAAGATAATTCTAAAAGTGACACCACAGGCAGAACAGGACTGCAGCAAATTCGGTGTCTATCCGTTCTAAACACCAGGGCCTCTCTGAGTGGTCATCAGTGTTTCTGTCTCTGCTGACTCCGTGGAGCTTAGATTGGTGGAGGAGAACGAATTAGCTGCACTGGCCCATTTTCTGTCGCTCTGACAAGATGCCTGAGGAGGGACAGCTTCATGAAGAAAAGAGGGTTCTTTAGCTCGCAGTTCTGGCCGTGCAGGGCATGGCACCGGCATGAGCTCCATGCTGAGGACATCTCAGGAGGTGGCTCAGGAAGGAGTGTGCGCCAGAGGGGAGCTCACAGGGTGAGTTAGGAGGCCAGGGAGCGAACCAGGGTCGGCCCTCTTTAGCCTTGGCCTGACAGGACACAGGGGCCCCCGAGGTTCACCGTAGTACCCTCCTGGGCAGCAGCACAGGGACCTAAGAACCTTCCATCTGGCCATGCCCCCAAAGGCTCCACTCCCTCTAGCGTGTCACATGCCTACCGAGTCCCCACCTCCTCATATGACCCTCCGGGCACTCCCAGGCCACACAGCCTCTAACTATAGCCTCAGCGGCCAGCAAAAGCCGAGAAACAGGGGAAATGGCCAGAGACTCGACAGAGGGAGCGCTTGGCCCTCGTGTGGCCGCCTGCACTGCTGTGTCACACTTCCCAGCCTTTCCCGGGGTACAGGCCGGGAGAGAGCAGCCACCCACATGAGATATTCGCAGTCAAACTTGAAAGAACAATGTATTCAAGCTGCTAAGCCCTGCTTCTTACCATAACTTTTGTACCTAGAATCTGTGAGTGAATAAATGTGCTTCTCATTCACCCCTCATTCCTGCGTACCCTGCCCGCTGGCCTGAGTTCTGATGGTGACAGAGGGAGATCTGGAGCGGCCCTTGCAGCTAGCAGGAGGCGACACTGCTCTACCCAAGGTGGGGACAGAGAGGATGGCGGGAAAGGTGGCTTCCTGTGACGCTGGACACATGATGAGAACCGCTGGAGGTGTAACACAGTGATTAGTGCTTGCTCACACGTTTCCCAGGTTTGTCTCTGAATAATGCATCTGTGTATGACAGGCGCACAGCCGGCTCCCTTGCTGTATAAAGTTTTATTGTAACTGACATATAGCTGTAGTTCTCTGGGGTGTGATGATTCAGTCCACGTTTACATTGTTTAAGGATGAGATCAGTACATTTAACATGGAAACAAGAGGAGAGAAAACATTTCAAAAAAGACATAAGCAGCCAAAATAGATGCTAACAGCTTTGTGAACCAAAACGTCCATGTTTTATATGCAGAATGGCTGCAAATATCCATAATGTTGATTCTTTTACTTATATTCGTGTATGTAGTTACATATAAACTATGTGTTGTTATCCCATCTGTTTTTGTAAATAAGGCTTTATTGGCACATAGCCATGTTCATTTATCTGCAGATTGCGGCCACCTTCCTGCTACAGTAGCAAAGTTGAAACAAAGATCCCATGGCTTGAGAAACCAGAAATGTTTGTTATTTAGTCCTTTACAGTAAAGTTTGGCAACCCTTCCTGCCTTCGTCTATTATTATGAGAACCAGACCTTGGGAAACTGTGACCTAGAACATTGCTCTTGGTTCTCCGTCTCTTTTTTTCAGCAGGCTTAATAAAGGGGGCCAATGTCTTTATGTTTATAAATAGAACAGATCCAAAAGGGAAATAAGCATGAATGTAGTTAATGAATGATAAAGACAGTTTAACAGAGCTGAAGCAAGTACTCATTAAGAGTTCAATTTTCTACATTTACTTGGCATGTTGACCAACTCTCCTAAAAAATCTATTCTAATTTTATCACTTAATTAGAACAATTATTATATTTGCTTTTATAATAGCCATTCCTTATCGTCCAAGTAAAATAAATGCATATCCAAATATTCATCAATGCCAAGCTATTTTTTCTCTTCCAATCCTTTAAATTTTATCAGATAGCTTCGTGAAGGGTGTGACTATTTGTTAGATGTTGGTGAAAGCGAAGTCATTTTTCAGTGATCACAAAAAGAGATCATTAGAGAATGACTGATAAAAAGGTAGCTTAGGTCTGGGAAATGAAAATATCAGTCACATGGTGAAAAACCATTACTTGGAGTTCGGTGCAGTAAGAGATTGTGAGGATGAATGCAGACCGAGGCATGCGGCCAGGTCTGCGGTGGCTCCCGTCCGTGCATCGAGCCCGACACCCAGGCCGTCCCCATGGATGCGCTTCCACCTGCCTCGGCACTTCTCACGTCAGCCAGTGGCAAGAGGAGTGAACGGTGGTGAATCCTCAAAAGAGAGGAGTGAATGATTGCTCAAAATGTTTTAAGGAGCTGGATGTGGAGACTTACAGCGCCGGAGTGGTCCCTTTGCCCACAGTTTCTCCTCCTCCCGCCTCCTCTCTCTTCCTCTGTCCTCCTCATCTGCTTGTTCCTCTCCTCCTGCTCCTGCTCCTGTGCTCCTAATTTCTTCTCTGTTTTTCAGCTTTCTCCTTTGCCTGCCAGCCCTGTCCTTGCTGTCCCCCCCCATCTTTACGGAGCAGCCCACCCCTCTGTCCAGCCTTGGCCTTTCTCTCCTGCAAGTTCTCACACAGAGCCTGGTGATCGGGAGTGAACGGGCACCAGCATGAGCCTTCTACCTGTGCACACACTTGTGTGTGTGTGTGTGTGTGTGTGTGCAGTGCTCTGAGGGGAGAGTCAGTGGCCTCCGTCAACTCCCAGTGTCCTGTTCCTGCTAGGGCCGAGTCACAGCTTACATCTGTCGTTGTGAGCTAGAAACTTTTATTTCAATAAAACGGAACCCAGTCATGTGGATGCTCAAGGCGAGTTTCACAAATGCCTGTCTTATTTTCAGGTCATGTGAGACTTCTTACGCATCTCGAAAATATTTGATCCTACTGTCATTGTTCTTAACTCTGATGGCTCATGTGAGGATCAAGCTTAGGAGGCTTTAGCCCCAAGGGAAAACCATTCCCAACGGAGTGGCCCCGAGTCGAAACCTAAGTCCCAAGTGAACTACTGCAAGATGCGCCAGCAACTGTAGCCTGCCACACCGACGGAAGTGCCAACAAGTTTTAACATCACAGACTTCCGCAGAAGTAGAAACAACATTCTCTCCTTTCGAGTTAATTTAGGTAAAGTTGTGGGGGAAGCGTTTAATAGTTTAAAAAATGGGTGAACTTGTCTTTTTTGTCTGGTGCAGTAACAAAGAAGAGAAACGGGAAGGAAAAGACTGAATTAACAGCATAATTTATCATTGTGTTTCTATGCTGACCTGGAAGAAAGCCCAGTTGGATTTTATTTTAAAGGATCGTATTTAACACTTAGAAAGATGGAACAAGCCAAAAGTCCATATGCTGTTTTTATCTTTTTAAAAAGCCTATTTTTATTTAAGTGAAGTAATGTAAATATCCATTGTAAAAGTGTGACAATGGCTGTCCCTTTCATGAGCTGATAGGATAGTGTGCAAAAATATCCTCTGCAAATCCATCATTAATAAGTTTGATTAGAGGCATTTCACCTTGTAGCGACTTAACAAGTGTGCACATCAATTAAAGCAGCACCCACATAAACCAAATTAGTGCCATGCTTCCTCACTGAAGTACAAACTTCATCTGGGAAACATCAAAGGAGCGCTGTTTCGAATGTTCCGGCTAACATCGCTTACTTTCGCTTCCTCTTCTCTCCTCCTTTCTCTCCTCCTCCCCATTCACCTTGCTCCTCCTCTCTGCTCTATTCTTTCCCCTACTCTTCCTCTTCCTTCTCTTTCTGTTCTTCTCCTTCCTCTTCTTTCTCCTAAATGAAAACTGATTTAACTGCATCAAAAAATTTTCATTTAGATCAAATCTACCCAACAGCACTCACGATTAAAGCTTAAGTTTGCCGAACCTTTTCAGTAAACTCCTTGGAGAAATGTTTGCCCTGATGCTGGGAAAGCCTGATGGAAAAGATCTCCATTTGTGCCCTAAGGCAAAGCTCCGACCTGGATAATCCCTGGGGAAGCCCAGAGCTCTGTGCTTCTGTGACAGTGCTACCAAGAGTGTCCTCAGACCCTCCAGCCAGACCTGGTGAAGCGTGGACTCCAGAAAACTTTACTCTGCCATTGAAAAACAAAAAAAAAAAGTTCTGCGAATTCCCATACTGCACACAAAATTCAGCTACTTAAGCATTTTTCAAAACATGAGGCAGGCGGCCGACCCACTGAGCTAAATCCCTGGCTCAAAACACCAATTCTTTTGACTCAAGAACCAAAATGAGAAGAGATCGTTGAGGTTGATTTCAAGCCATGCTCTCTAAAGCTGAAGCTGCAAGGATGCTAGAGCCGTCTCCAGAAGGACCGTGTGGGTCCTTGCAGGCCTGACCCATTTCTGGTGAAACTACTCAAGCCCTGGGGAAAATGCAGTGGCCTATGTTGACACTGGTGCTGATGAAGTCCTAGGTTCCCTTCAGGTTTTGTGTCAACCCAGAAGCAAAACAAAGCCAAAATGGCGCTCCAGCCGGGGAGACTGCACAGGTGGCTGAACTTGGACAATGTCCTTTGCAGGTTTGGACTTTTTCCTCTTGATGGAGGATGAAGATGGATTAGCAATCCTGGCCAGTGGGTTTGCTTTCCAACTGCTTCACACGTGGGTGTCGGTAAGCTCTGCTGCACAGTACCATCTTCATTCCTCAAAGCCTTCCTTTCTTGTGACATTCCCCACCCACCGCTCCCCAAGGGAGTCCCCTGTTATTAAAACCTATGCCTGTGGGGCTGGGGATTTAGCTCAGTGGTGCCGTCACCTGCCTCACAAGCACAAGGTCCCGAGTTCAATCCCTGGTACCAAAAAAAAAAAAAGCCTATGCCTATGGCAGGAAGGAGACAGCACATTTTGATTCAGTGCATGTGGCAGAGAAGCAAAGGCCTGCTGTACTTATACCTGCACTGGGACTGCTGTGTCTACCACCAGAGGGGTCATAGGCCCTGAGCCTTTGCCGGGGGTCTGCAGACCCTTACACACAGGGAAAGCAAGGTGGGTCTGGAGAGGCCAGTACCATGCATCTGCGACTCCAGAAGCTCAAAGCCAGAGTGGAAGTTGCTGAGGATGCCTTGCCATTGTGAGTTTTATTTAGTGAGTTTTATTTATTTAGTATTTACCTGCTTTTGATAAAACTAAACAGATCCTTTTCTAGCAAAAGAATGCTTCTCAAACTGCAGCATACATCAACATAACTTGTGCCCCTGAAAAATGGTAATAAAAGCAACACAGGTAGGTTTTGTTGAGCACTTAATCTATTGGCAGGCACTCTTTGCAGGGCATTGTTTTAACTTCTCTACAGTACAACGAGAGCTAAGCTGTGGCTAGTAAATATTTAATAATCGATTCCCTGAAAACACCCCCTTGCTGATTTGTAGTGTTTGCCAACCACTGTGGCATAAATATTCCACGTCAGCAGATCTCCAGCTACCAAGGTGGCATCACTGTGCAGAGCAAGGGCAGACAGATGCTGGTGACTGTCTTTGTCCCCATTTTACTGATGAAGACATGAATTTTTTTTTTTAAAGTAGAGCATTTAGTGTTTTTTTGTTTGTTTATTTTTTTGGTACCAGGGATCGAACTCGGGTCCTTGCGCTTGCGCAGCAGGCAACAAAACCACTGAACTAAATCCCCGGCCCCTGATGAAGAAACAGAGGCCTGAGACACCCCAGACTCCCTAATCAGTATTCCTGTGGACCCTCCAGGGGCCGAGATCCTGCTGTGGTCACCTCCTTGCCCGAGGACAAGGAGAGCCAGGGCTCCAGGTGTGTGCACTGTTCTTGGCTAAACCCTGTGGGAAGAAGGTAAAAACGGGCAGGTAATGAATGCTGCAGCCCTAGGGACCAAGGACCTCCAGACTCCTCCTAGGTGACACAAGGAAAACATTTTAGGGTCATCTAATCAGCCCCAGAGGCAGAAAGAGAGCTGGGAGCCTTCTAAGGGTCCTCTTAACTGACAACTCTCGGAGGACTTGTTTTCCCTCTCATAAAACGAGAAAAACTGGAACACATTCCCCCTAGATCACGGTCCTTGTCTGCCACTACCACGTGGAGAATTCAGTGCTCCCACGACCTTACAGCCCAAGCACTGTGATTGGAGATGGCGTGTTTCTGCCCTCGTGGTCACGTTAGGGCTCAGGAACGTCACAAACACCAAGAAGGGTTCCAACGTGGGCTGTGCTGTCTCTTACAGGATATTCTCTACCCGACCCTGTTCCCAGCACAGAGCCCTCCCTCATCAACGTGGAACCAGCCCTGCTTCAGGGCCTCTCTCCCCGTCTGTCAGGTGGGGACCTACCACCCTCCACCTCCTAGGAAGAGCGCACCATTAAATGGAATGAAGTCCAGAGAAGGGCGATCGGAGAACGTCCGCCCCTACAAAGGCCCCTCCCCTCCTGGCTCTTACAGTCATTTATTAAAGCAAGTTTTGTCAGCTTCTTCTGGTTTTAAAATGCCATACAGAAGAGAACTCCACATTTTTCTGCCTTCACACACTAACAAATGGCAGGAAAATTCCACCTGGAAAAAATGTGCCCCCATGCCAAAGAACAGAACTGCCCGTGTGTTTAACGATGCCCAGTATAAACTATCAGACAGTGGGTTATGTAAACTCTGCTAATTTATTAGCAGGAGTGGCAGATAAAGGGTCAGGAATGATTGGTTCGTGTCTGGAACAAGAAAAAAATCATGATTTTCGTGTCCAACCTTGTCAAACCCTGACAGTTAAATGGGTCAACCTAAAGATAAGGGCCGCTGCCTCAGGCTGCAAGCCTGAAGCACAGAGCTCGGTGCAGGAGCGCAGCCCTACTTCCTGGGGCGGGGGCTGTGATTTATTCCTGAGCTGGACCTTTTCCGACAGTTGATCGCCTCTTCTGCAGCCAACAGGCTGCTCTAGGCTACGGCTCCAGCTTCCTTGCGGGCCCCTGGGCCGCGTGATCCCACCAGTCCTCTAAGGGCCTTCTGGCTCAGGAGGTTTGGGATGGGCTCTTGACAGATGCGTAGGTTTCCAGAAATGGTGCTCCTGACAAAAGAGCAGAAGTGTGCACCTGCGTCTGTGAAAGAGGAGAGCAAAGGGTGGAGAGGTTTTCCTTTGTGATGAAATATGAGAGCCAGCTCAGTTAGGACAGCAGTTAGCAGCAAGTACAGTAACAGAAAACCCACCCACAGTGGCTTAAAAAAAAAGCTTTCTATTTTGACATGATAAGAAGCTTTGATGTAAGCAGTCAGTAGTGTTGGTTCAGGAACTCAGGAAGACCACAGTCTCTGAACTTTGTTTAGCTTTGCCTTCGTGGTTACAAGACAGTTGCTCCAGCCCCAGCCATTATGTCCACATTCAGGGCAAGGTAAAGAAAAGGCCACAGTGCTGGGGATTAGCTCAGTGGTTCCGGCACCTGCCCTGCAAGCTCAAGGTCTCGAGTTCGATTCCCTAGCCAAGTCTGTTCCATTATCAGGAAAGAAGAAGCATTCCCAGCCCTCTTAAACATGCGTCTACTCAGCTGGAGCCGTGTATTTGTCACTGCGCCCAATGTCTTCCATAGTTACAGGGAGGCCTAGAAAAGTGAGTACGCCGCAGTAAGCAGTGTTGTCAGCAACTGTGGGCATGAGTACAGTGCATAGAACAAGCAGCTCTGCCACACATGCCAGGAAAAGCAGGCTTTCCCCGAGGAACACAGACTCCTCACAGTCTGTCCTTAGCTCCAGCCCCCGAGTTACGACTTTGACACCGCTGAGTGCTCCTTTTACCACAGCCCTGGCTAAGTACTAAGGAACCTGCAAGAACAAGGAAAAGGTGAAGCCAGAAAGTGCCCCCACCCCAAGCTGGACCTGCTAAGCCTTTAGGGGAGAAAGAAACTGAACTCGGCAGGGCTGCAAACTCGGCTGGAGGAGCTGTCCTTCAACTGACTTTCCCGGGTTGGATGAGGAAGAACAAGGAGAAGCAATCCGAGCCTAGAACTGCCCCCTTAATGCAGGAGCTCCTGTTACCAGTCAAACCTGAAGTCCCTTTCCCGGGCCACCTGCTGTTGGGGCTCCACCTGTGTGCAGGGGAGTGAGACAGATTTACTCATGTGGGACTGAAGTTTTGTAAAATAAAGTTTTGCAAAACAGATGGAGGAATATTGCACTTTTTGCATTCATTCTTACTGAATATTTCCAAAATGCCAGAGGCAAAAAGATAAATACTCCCCCCAGCCTTCTCAGGAACCTCCTGGAGGTTTTACGTCAAGACAGCACATTGGACGCTCTTGAGGGTGTGCAGCCTTTGACAAAACTTAAGATAATTTTCCAAAATAATGAAGAAGAGCTCTAGGTTCAGGAAGTATTTGAGCAAATGGTGCAGCCTTTACAACTAATCCTCTCACAGTGGCCACTGGTAGAGAAACATCACAATATTCTTTGCAAATATATAATTTATATTTGTACATTTTGCTTTAATACACTGATAAATCAATAAATCTACAGCCTAAACTGCCAATTAAAAGAGAATTGATAATAGTTTAGGACCTGTTCTGGTAATCCAAGAAATACAAAGAAAAATCTCAGAGTCTGAAGAACTTAGAAGCGATCTAATGAACACTCACTCTCATTTTACAGGTCATGAAAATGAGGTCAGAAAGGTTCTGACCCTGTAGTAAGGTCATAGAATTAAAATAAGGGCCAAGCCGAAAATAAAACCCAAGGTCTGAGAAATCTGCATGTTTCAAGATGTAGGTGGTGAACACAGGAAGCGAGCCCAGGAGAGCCAACGAGGACCAACGGAGCTTCCTGGAAGCAGAAATAGCAACAGGCGGAGAAGAGTAACATCTAAACCAGTTGGAAAGCGAAGGTCAAGCAACTTACTTTGACTACTAAATTCGGACTGCATTGCTTCACGGAAACATTCTCTTCAGACAGCTGGCTTACCATCTTGAATTCCTAGTATGTTCTCCTGGAACAAATTACCGATTTAGGTTGACTGAAATTGGGTCACCTAAAAGGCAAGCTGTGGTCAGTGGTTATCAGACACTCAGCTGACATCTGTCAAGTTCAAAGCCATTAATACGGCGCAGGGATACAGGCCTCTTGCACAAGACCGCACATTCTCGACCCGGAGAAAGAAAAAGCAGAAAGCAGGCGCCACACCCCAAACTGATTCCAGTGAGCCTAGGGACCCGCCAGCACGGGACAGGGGGTCTAGATCCTCCGCGAAGCCAGAACCAACACCTCGAATGGACAAGAGCCCGTGCAACTGGTAGACGGGGAGCCAGGGAGGTGGCAGCCTCCCCACCAGACCAGCGAGAACATTCCTGCCGGCCACAAGACAACATCTCTGCTACTCTGTTTTTCTCCTACACTCACAGCTGCCATGACTCGAATAAATCACTTCCGGATTCACTTCCGTGACTGCTGGACCAATTCTCCTTTGAAGTTACATGTAGCTTTGCTGTATAAGGAGGTTGGAACTGAGGTTTCTAAATCAAGCTTTAATAAAATCAACTAATCCACATATTATGTAATTTATTAAATGTTTAAACCTAACAGATTGATTAATTTTCTCCTCTGCAATGCTGTGAATACTGTGTGCAAATGTTACGCATGCAAAGACTGTCATTACTCTGCTTAGATGTTTGTGACCTCTATGATTTAATTACCCTAAGTGATCTTTACAGAGTGTCTACAAATAGGTAAGCTAGAAAAAAGAAGCCAACGGGGGAAATGCTTAGAATATAACAAACTGTAAGAAGGGACTTGCACAGCTGAGCCTATGTGGCTAAACATCCGGAATCCCATTGCTTGTTGGAGACCATGTGCTCCGAGGTGATTTGGAAGGTCGTTTGTTGTTGGTGTCCTCCTACGTGCTCTAGTTGGGCTCTGGTAGGTCTCCCGAGGACCCTGGCTCTGTGCGGAGGGAGTGAACCTTGGGGACTTGGGGCTGCAACAGAGGTCTCAGGTTCTCGAGGGCGCCTGCCTTGGAAGGGGATCGTGAGACACACATCTCTTGCCCTTCCACACCGAGCCACAAGGGGAATGGGTTTCCTGGGCTGTGTGCTCCACCGTGATGCACTGTGTGTGCCACCCCAGGCCCAAAGCCATGAGGCCAACAGGTCCTGGACTGGAACTTCCAAAACTATGAGAAAAAATAAACCTTTCCTCTTTTTAAGTTGATGTATCCTTAGTATTTGTTATGGTACCAGAAAACTGCCTGCCACTCCACCTTAAACTGATAAACAGGCATGAAAGAACCCTAGGCCCTCCTAGTTAGGGACGCACTTTGCAGGCTCTAACGTTCTCCAGAAAATCCCTGGTGTCGCTGGATAATAAGAATTTCCATCAGCAGGATGCCTGGCTGTGACATTGTTGGTGAGATGCCTTACACTCCTTCTCTTGGAAATATGAAATGATGAGCTAAGAAAGTTGCTCTCAAAGGCAACTTTTTATCTCTGTGAAAATCTTACTAAAAGTAGTCAACGTTTTTTTAAAGAAATAAATCCACAAACTGGGATCACACAGGAGAATCAGGAACACTGATTCTTACCTTGGCTGGAATGGACTGGGCTTTGGTGAGAGGCTTCTGGCTGCAGCTCGGACATGGACATGGTGAGCACATTACTGACAGACTGTGAAAGAGCCCTCTCCCGATGCGGCCTCGCTGTCATGGGAGTCAGTCAGGGCCGGGGCATGGCTCAGTGATTTCCAGACTCGAGGTGAGCGGTGGGTGCTCTGAGGCCCATGGCTTGCTCCCAGAGGACCCTTGGGACCCTATGTGCAAGCGCCTTCCCATTTGGGTCTTGTCCGGTTCCCAGCGTGCTTACTGAGGGCCGTTGCCCAGTGCCCTCCACAGAACCCCTAGACACCCTCAGTTGAGCTACCCTTGTGGGAAGTGGGGACAGAACTGGCAAAGGGAGGGGTAATCCTCTTCCTGAATGACAGAACCAGGATTTTTTATTATTGTTATTGTGATGATGATTATTATTGCAAAGAGGAAGCCTAGCACTGGCAGAGGGGAACATTGCTGCTTTTATCGTCAGGTTCGACTCCTGACACTGGCTGTGATATTTGGGATTTTGAGCTTCAGGGAGCTCAGAGATTTCGGTGGCACAGTGTATCAGGAGAAGGGGAAATCTTGGGCCCAGGCTGAGCACACCAACAGCATGTTCACGGAAGCCGGTGGGTGGGTTGACCGAGAACACTGGGATCTCGCAATTACGGTGGGAAACAGTCTTTCTTGGCTGCACTTCTATCAATAATTCTCTCCCCTGAAAAGAAAGATTATGGTAGGAGGGGCTGCAGCTTAGTGGTAGCGCATTTGCCTAGCATGTGGGAGGCCCTGGGTTCGTTCCCCAGCACCACCAAAAAAAAAAAAGATTATGGTTAATAATTTGGAGGGTGGGAATGTAGCTTAGCGGTACAGCATCTGCCTGACAGGCGCAAGTCTCTGAGTTCGATTCCCAGTGCCAAAAAAAAAAAAGAATACTTTGGAGTAAGTCAGAAGATAGAATTAGTATTAGATCTCAGAGTGACCATTAACCAGAGGTTAGCGTTTCCGCTCTCTCTCTTGCAGTGAGCGCATCATGCGGTGAATCCTGAGGGCTCAGGCACATGTCGAACTGTGACCTGAGGATAAAGCAAGTTCTAATGTATGCAGAAAGGATTAAATATTTGTTTTCCGAAAAGCTATTTTGTATTTTTTTCTATTAAAATGTATTTAGTTTCAAAAAAAAAAAAGAACACACACACAAAAAAGAAAGAAATCCACAAGGTTAAGAGAACGAGGAAAAACGACATAAAGTAGTGGGAGCTGGAACACAGATGTAAAAGAGATAACACACGATAAACAGACCTAAGGGCCAAAGTTCTTAGCCAGAAACAGGAAACAGCAGAAAACCAGCTCCAGTTTCTTTGAAAAGCACCAAAGCTTCGGGCAGTTTCACACGGGTTTCTTTCAGAGCTAGGTTAAGTGTTGGGGCGTCGCTCGCTCGCCAGCCGGGGGGGGGGCCTTGCCCACCTGGTCCCATGCCCAGCGCTGGGACTTAAAGGGGAGCTACGGCGAGGAGCCCCTCTCCCCCTCAGCCTCTGGCCACTGACTGAGGTTGGTGGCAGGGCCAGCACGGCTGGGCTGCAGAGGAAACACGGACCTGCAGGAAGCCGGCCTGCACCTCAGACCCTCCGCCTCCACGCCCGGACCCCAGCATGTCACAGAGCTCCCCAACACGCGAATACCCAGCTGCTATGACTTGCACGTGGCCTGTCTCCTCCCAAACCCACGCTGGGTCGCAGCAGTGATGAGGCGATCACCAGGAATCAGTGCTTCCTCAGGAGCCCCACACGCCCGGGACGGGCAGCCCCGAGAGCAGGCTGTCGAGCAGGTGAGGCCACCCCTGGGTTCCATCTTCAAGCAGCCCCGTTGCTCTCCTGCTCTCTACTCTGAGTGGAGCCAAGCTCTCAAACTTCCCAGCCTCGGGAGCCCAGAACCAAAGCAGCCTTCTGTCCTTGGTAAACCACCTGGCCTCAAGTGTTCCATGATAGCCACAGAAAACAGACTGAGACTCTTGGGTTGTCCCTTGAGCCACAAATCCACTTCAGGGTCTTAAAGTTCAGCCCATGTTTCTGTATATCCCTCCAAGAAAATCGGAAAACTCTCATCATCCTATTTCTTAGAGGTTTTTCTTCCTCCGGTCTTGTGATATAATGAAAAAGTAAAAATGTGCCTGTCCAAGGTGTAAGGTGTGATGATTTTTTACCATAATCTAATGCAATGACACACTCCCCAGCACCCCTCATCACCAGGTGAGATCATGCCATGCTCCTCTGAGGAAAACGCGGGTGTACAATGGGGTGAAATCGTGCGTGTTCACACTTTCACCTCCTGGCCATGATTCGGTGTGTACCACACGGCGCTTACTCCAAGCATCACTTTGTAAGAGCCTTCGGTTGTGTTCTTAGTGCTTGTTCTCTGCGGGGACTGCCCCTCAGTCTGTCCCTGCTGCCCACGTGGGTCAGGCGAGGGCCCCTCCTTCCGTCTTTGCTAGGCTCCGAGATCTGAGTCGCTGCAGGCTCTCTGTGCCCAAGCTTGCCTCGATGCCCTGCCTTCCGCTGGGGCTGCCTGTGATCCGACTGCCAGCAATGATCATTTTAAAGCCAGTTCTCTTCTCAGCATCTCTGGCCATCAGCTTGCAAATCTCCCTGCAGGTGCTGCCAGGTGGCCTCGGTGACAAGAGCTCACAAGAGCCCAGCACTTCAGAAGAGGCACTGGCACAGAGCTCGGAGGCAAGTCACCCCTCAGGAGCTCCACCCGTGGTTTCGGGCACCCAGAGGTTTCTAAAGCTGCCTGAGACCACTGGGCAGGTCCACTCCGCGCCCTGGCTGTATCATTTCTGGAAATGCAGCCATTGCTGCGGTGCAGCTGTGGTCACTCTGTGGACTCACAGACAAGAGCCAGACTATGGATCTGTCATTTCTATTGGAGTAGACGTTTTAAGGCATCTGGAGGTTATGTGAGGTGTCCTGAGTGGGAGTTTGCAAACAGTACACCATATTAGTTCAGGGCTTGAGCAGCCATGGCTGCAGTATCCCAGGGGCCCTGACACCAGTCCCTGGGGACACAGGGAGGACTGTGCTCCTATCACCCCTCGAAGATGAGACAGGAGGCGCACAGAGGAGGAGGTCAGCCCCATCACCTTCCTGGGAAGCAGCACTGAGCTTCCTACTCAAGCCGCTGCACAGGAATGCAAAGAAAAGGGCAATGTGGCTGCCCGAGGGCCAGGGCTCAGGGGACCCCGAGGAGGTGGAAGGGAAGGTCACTGGACACAGTGGCTGGGCGGGTGTGGGACCCACAGCACTCTGTCTGTAACCAGCCCTCCTCAGCCACCAGCCCCTGCCTGTGGGCGGGGGGGCTTGGAGGACACTATTGCTGGGGGCCAGGTGACAGGAAAGACAACACACGGGGGCCTGGTGGGGAGGCCCGCTCACCCCGGGAGCCACAGCTGCAGGGCCTGGAAAGGGCTGCTGGGGAGACGGAGGGCCAGCAAGTGTGGAGTGGCTGTGGGGACCAGCATTGCTCCAGGGCGACCCGTGTGGGCTGGGGCCGGGGGATACTGTCCCTGCTTCCCCTCCGGTCCGAGCGGAGCCTAACGGACGGTGTGAGGCCCCTGAGAGACAGCCTCACGCTCTCCCTCTTGCTCCAGGACTTCCCAAGGTGGCCGGTGGCCCCGCTTGAGACCTGAGTTCTCACCAAGGAACCTTGGGCAGCAGGTGCTTCTTGCAGCACTCATTGGTCAGCTAGATGAACCAGACAGGACCATCTCTGAGCCCTTCCGACCCTAATACACATGGTCCCGATTTTCACAAAAACAGAAAGGCGAAGAACAGACTGGAAAGGTGAGCACGGGGCAGGAACAAAGGGAAAAGGAGAAGCGGAGTCTCCAGACGGGGGTAGCTGCCCGCTCCCACGTGGGGTGCACCTGCCTGGCCCTCCCCACCCGACTGTCTGACTTGTGGCTCTGAGTCCGTGTTAGCAAAATGTGCTTTTATTGTCAGTGAACACATTCAGATTTGCAATTGGAAGGGCTTTCAACCAGGGAGGAGCGAGAATACCTTACTTTCTCCGAGTTCAACGGCAGAGGAACTGGGCGCCCAAGCAGCAAGGACGCAGCTACCAGAGACACAGGGGGTCGGGAAGGGACAAGGACTCCAGTGCCAGGCCATTGTCACGCTTGGGGGTGGGAGGACCGACCAGGCTGGCGGCCGTGCTTCACCAGCTCCCCTGAATAAATCGTGCCCCAGCAGCCCCAGAAGCAGCATTTGGCAGAGGCTCTCACTCTGAGGAGAACGCAGACGGCGTCCAGGTCCCCGGGGCTTAGAAGGGAGAAGGAGAGAAGGAGAGAAGGAGGCCCACGCCGGCTCTTCCACGTCGCCAGCGGGCGGGTGCACAGCGGCGTGCCCTGGGACCGGGGTGGAGGCCGCCAAGGCTTCTAGCCCGGGGCCTGCGTCCTGAGAGTCTCAGCTCCAGAAACCCTGCGCCCTCTGCCTTTGCCCAGTGATCCACCATGTGAGCAAAGATGGGAGATGCGCTGCACGCACTCCACACTCACCAGGCCAGCCCAAGCCTTACCGCTTCCCACGGGAGACACGTTCCCCGTTGAAGTCCGATCTCAGAAACCAGAGAGCAGAAATCTCCCAGAGAGAGAGCTCCTGCCGGCCATGCGATGGGGCATACTTTGGCACTTCCTCCTGCTTCTACCCACCTGTATTTGAATTTCACTAGAAGGTGGGGGGAGGCTATATCATGTCAAGGCCCCAAGGGGAAACGAAGGCTCTCGGTCTGAGCAGAGCCACTCAGAGATGAGGGGAAATGTGCCCACACACCTGACCAATCCCTGTCCAAGTTAAGATTTATAACATGACAAAGTGAGGGACTAGAGAACTGCTTCATGCACGTTTAATAAAGTGTATAACTTTTAATCCATACTGATCATGTAAGGAAAGCCTAAAAACACTTTGAAGATTATGTTATTATAAATTATATATATCACATACATACAGTTTTATATACTATTTTCACATCTATTCCATAGAGATCCCGTAAAGATAATATCCTAAATATATCTTATATATATGTATCCCATATATGTGTTTTACATATATATGACTAAAGAGTTGACATATCAAAACTTTTCTTGAAATCACCAATTGGATGTATTTTCATATGTTTTGATTTTCAAGCTGACTTTGTTGAATTTCTCATGAGCCGCTTCTCACCTGCACTGCGCAAGAATTGGGAACATCCACCCCTCCCCACAGCTCCAAGTCCTTGTGTGGCTCTGGGGGAGTCAGGAGGCTTTCACAGCAGTGAGCTAGGCTCTCCTTGTACCACGGTTTCTGAGAATCCCCATACCTCCCGCCAGATTCTCAAAGCACCTCATGTTCCTAGAAGGCTTAAGAATGATTCTATTACATCAACCAATCCAATACTTCATTTCAACCGTTTTGTGGTTATTTAATACAGTATCTCAGTAAAAAGGTTAAAATGAGCCCAGCTTATACTATCTGATATGATTTACTAAATCATCTTAATTGTAGAATTGTTTTAAGAAATTGAATTCTTGTATACTTGAGAAACTCAGATAATAGAACTAGACTTTGATATTTACACATAATATGGATATCTTTTGAGGGAAATACATTGAATAAGATTCTTCTTCTTTAGAAACTAAGTGAATACTTGTTGAGCTTAAAGAGGTTTTAAAACAACTAGCTCTAAAAGTTTTAAACAAACCCCTGTGATTCTCTTTCACTATTAAATTTACTTCCCAAGTCCTTTCTTTTGCTGATACTGTACTTTAAGATGAAACAGTTCGACTTCTAAGTTCCTACACATGCCAATGACAAGCCTTCACATCAACTGATTCCTATTACACAAGTGCAGAGAAATGGCAGGATACTTATGTACTAAACCAGATAATGGCGGATGTTGAAAGGAGTTTGTGTCAACACTAGATAGATAGCGTCATCACCAGGGAAATCGATAGGGGAAAGGACGGGCTGTAAGGGATACGGAGGTAGCGTCGTGAGCCAAGCACAGGTGCTGGGTTGCTAGCAGTGGTCAACTGCCACCTGAACCCTGCGGGTCGGCGGGGCTGCACCCCCACGGAGCTCCTCCCTATCCGTACCTTCAACTGTGCCCCAATCCCAGAAACAAGGAATTCATACATTTTGAATAACTGTACTGCAGACTGCAGCTGTCTTGGCATGTAATTATCAGTCACTCATCCCCTGCGTGGAGTCCCTGGTGCGGTCTTCCTTGCTTCCTCCTCCTCAGCCCGCCTCTCAGTGTCACCTGTTGGGACACCTGATTCCGTTGCATCATCATCTCTCCGTGTCTCCGAGCGTGGACTGTGCCCCCCTGCTGGGAAGACTCTGCTCTTTGTACCTGTGATCTTTGGCGCAGGCCAAGAGTGGGATAAACATCATTGTCTGAATGAAAGAAGGACCATTTATGCAACCACGGACAGATACGCAGATGGAGACCGCAGAGTGTGCCCTGCTGAACGTGTCATCTTGGCAGTTCCAGTTCAAGAAAGGAGTGGGCTAGTCTGAGTTCAGCACCAGTAGGTGGTAGGTGCTTTCCATGAAATCCACAGAGACGGTGGCTCAGCCAAGGTGAGCACGCAGGCTGGCTAGCCTGCTGGAGATCAGGTGCACACTTGTGCCCGGCGTGCCCAAAGCCGAGGCATGCTGGGGAGCAGCGGATCTGCAGCTACAAGCCTGGCTTGCACAAGCCTGTGGTCCCCGCGCCTACATCAACAGGAGGCCTTCGCCCAGCCAATGGCTCGGGAGACTTTTCATCTTCGTGGACAATTAGAGCTCCAGTGTGACATGTTTGTGTTTCAAGCAGAAGGTTGAAGGCACTGAGGGAGAGTCACCATTGTTGCATCATCAACCCTAATTAGCTGGCACTATTTCCAAATAGCCTTTGGATTAAAGTCTTTGAGGCAGCGACATGAAAGAACAACACGGCTCCAAGCTTCCTTCATCAAACAAAACAAACACAGTGTAGATCAGTCATGGAAGATGGACCTCCAAGACAGGCAGCGTTGGCGAGACCTGAAAGCCTCGAAGAAGGGTCCAGGCTTCGGACGCGGCAGGATGAAAGCCTGAAGGGCAGGGCGCCCATGAGCTGCTCGCTCCAAAAGCTCGTGCGCATGTCTGTCAGCCCAGCGAGGATCCTGGCGCCGGGCACCGTGGGAACACCCGTCTCAGGTGTCTCCTTCTGGTTGTGGCCCGGCCAGCAGCTGCAGAAGGCACACTGAGACTGCAGGAAGTTGGAGCTCGCACCCGGCCTCCCTGTGCTTCCTGGCCCACCTTCTGCTCACTCTCCCTGCTGCTGAGCCTCACGCCCACCTTGGTTGCCTTGAGGCTTCGCTCTCTGCTCGCCTTTTGGTGAGGTCAGGGGCAACACTGGTGTCGGTGAGTTACACTCCAACAAGGAACGGTCCTGCTCCTGTATGGCCTCGTCGTCAGCACTGAGCACTGCAGAGAAGGCTTCGTGCTCAGGCGAAAGGGGCCAAGGTGAAGAGGGCCCTGCCTCTCTCCGGAGCCCCGGGCGTGGAGCTGCTCTGATTTCTACTGGGCCTGTTCTAAGCCCTTAGTCAGTCAGGAGGCTGAGTCCTCGTCCTTTCTGGGCACCTCCTGGATCCTGGGATGACAAGGGGCTGCGACACATCCCTGTTGTGGGTGGTCCAGTTGCTACCAATCACAGGCATGATTTTGCTGAGCTTCAGAGGGAAATTTCCCTTCCCAGGCCAGGGAAAAGAGACCCTGTATCTCTCCCCACCAGGCTCGGGGAGAACAGCCTGCTTCCTGGTATCATCTGCCCACTCCTGGCCGCAGCTTCAGATGTCCCCGGCTCTGGGCAGCCCTGACTGCTTCCCTTTTCTCTCCCTGCCAAGACTGAATCTGCCCCCACCTCTGCCCTGGACATCAGAAAGCCAGCATCTGTTTTCCCTCGGTTTGTGTCCAACTCAAACTTTCCTTGACCCACATAGTGAGGACATTTCTGTACCCTCGGTCCCAGGCAGCTTCCCCAGACAGGCGGGACAGATTTCTGGTACCAGATTTTCTTGTGTAGTTTTGTCCAATTCTGGTCAATAAAACGATATGAATGTATGTTTTCCTGAGATCAGTTAACCAGAGATATAAGGGCTGCTCCGCTTCCAAGCATGATACAAATAAAAGATGCTGCCAATAATTCACCAGATACACCCAGGTTACCAGCAAACACACAAGGTTTAGCTGAATGAGAGCAAATAAATTAAAATAAAACAGGAACCAGGAGAGCAGCACCTTAGTCATGGTGAAACATATTCTCCCTAAACGGCAACACTCACCCAAGACTCAAGTGCCCAACACTGACAGTGATGGTGACAAACTGCTCTGAAGGGGTCCCCTGGACAGGCATAGTGTGGTCCCCTTCACCCACGGCTCGTGTCAGTGGTCCCACATCCTCATCTCTCCCAGGTCACTCCAGCAAGCTCAGTAAGTGTTTCCCAGGGAATTATCCATGAGTTCCTGTCCTGGTCCTACCCCACAGCTGGAGGCTGGATGGCTTTCAGAGTTCTCTCCTATGGGCACAGTGACAGTGAGGCCAGCATGGGCTGAGAGAGTCCCCTGAGCCCAGTGCATTCTAAGCCTGAAGAGCCATCAGAAGGAAACCTCTGTCAGCATTGGATAGCTACTTTTTAAAAAATAGGTTTGCTCAGGTCAAATACATACGTGGGCTAATTGCATCTCACAGTGTATGCTGGGCTCCATTTTGCCCAGGTCGGCAGCACTAGCCCCATGGGACAAGCTGAGGGTGGTGTAAACTGAGACATTTGAAAGAGCTCTGGTGACATCCATCCCCAGATACTCCTGGTGAGAATCCGCAGTAGACTGGGCTAAAGATTGGTCCAGAAGGGGGCCTGGAAAGAGAGCTCTGTTCAATACGAGTGCTTAACAGACGACAGACTGACTGGAACTCTCACATCTTTCCTGCTGCACATAGAGAAGGGTGTGAGTAGGTGAAAAAGATGGGCAGGTCATGGACAGGACCCCTGAGTGACATCAGGCAGCAGTAAGCAGAAGCATCACATAGGGAGATGCTATGTGGTAAGGAAGCCCTCGTACCTGGAGCAAGCACTGGTTCACAGATGCACTGCAGCTACTGTGTGTGTCTCAAGAATAACTTAAGACTAGGGAGATGTGCTTTGTCGTGGGGGAAGACTGAAAATGAGAAGCATGGGGAGCTCTGGACCCCACTGTCTGAGCCCTAGCGCAGGATGCTCCTGCCCCAGCTACAAGACAGCATCAGCCCCTCCAGCCTGATCAGCATCGCTGCTTTCCTGCCACTGTGGAGGCTGCTTCCTGTGCTCTCATTCTTACCTGTGTAACTTCAGTATGAAAGGACAGCCACCCGGACACTCCGATGTGTCTCTTCAAATCCCCCATCGGACCTCATCAAAGCAGGGAGGAAGTAGAAACCCTACAATTGGAGATATTGTAAAATGAATGGAAGACCAATGAATTTGGAGGACCAACGCAAGCCCAGGGCTTCTTGACTTTCTAGTTCACGACTTGAATTAACAGTGGGACGAAAATCTCTCCATGGGATTAGAAGAATAAAAGAATAAGTTTCAGATGGTTTCTCACCTTCTGGGCTCTGGCCACACTGTACCTCTTACCAGGCCAAACTCAGGCATGCTTGTCTCTCCTGCAGCTAGACAGGGGGTCTGGGGTTTGAAGCACTCTTTTTCCTCTGAGGTTCGAGACAAATCAGGATTCTCTGCCCAGCCCCACCTCGAATGATCAAGCACAACCTGATCCACCCTGCAATCAAAACACGATTTATTCTGGAGCTCTGAGCCCACAGCAAAACAGTGGGTAACAATTAGCCTATTAATAAGAGATGAAAGCATTATTTTAAATTTAGACTAAACTAGAAAAAGAAGTTGACTCAATCTGGGCTAACTGAGGCGAGCCGGGTATGCGTGTTAACAGCTCACCTGGCAATGTGCTCAGCAGGGCTGACATCAACAGGCCCGAGTCTTTTCCGGCATTTCAGAATGGACACAAGTGATCCAGGCGGGTGAGAGTCACCTCAGTGAACAAACACCTTTCTCTCTCTCAGAAAACATCCTGAAATCGCTTCTGAGTGCTGCGCACACCCAGGCTGCACTCTGGCTCTAGCTCACGCTGAGTGAGCATCTGCTCGCTCCTCCTTCCAGATTTCCTTGTGAGGTGAGAAGGCAGCAAACACGGGCACTGTGACATGGTGTAGAGCAATGCGCTGCTGGCCATTCTGGAGATGTTAATTAAGAATTCACTGCTTAGTTCCCACAGGGAGCTAATTCATGAAAGAATGAGGAAGACTCACAAGAGAGCACTTTATCAGAAAAACCTTTTACTTTTCTTTAAATACTCTCGATAGCTCTTAAAATTAAACAAAGAGACAGTATGTCTATTTTACAGATGGGAAATTGAAACCAGAAGACCCATCATCACCAAGCAATTTCCTAGTGACTCTGGAATGAAAACCCAATTTTTCTAAGTTTCAGTTCCATGACCTTGGCATTGAAACACTGAGCAAGTAAAATGAAACAAACAGAAAACAAATGGAAATTCCAACTCAGACTCGTGCATGTGCAACTCCCACTGCTGGCTTAGGTGGATGAGCTTTATCAGTGCAACCGCCCTGCTGAGAACTGATGCGGAGCAGAGGAGACACAGGCGAGGAGTGAAACGCAGCACACAACCTCGAAGTCGGTGAGTGTGCCGGGTCAAAGATCCCAGAGTGAAACACAAAAGCCAAGAGGAAACAGCAGAGGTGGGCACCGTGCCTGCATCTCCCCTGGGAGTGCTCACATCTCCCAAGCCAGCGCAAATCGCAAGCACAGGCAGAAGCGGGGTGCCTCAGCGGGTGCCCAGCCCAGTCTCTGAGACAAAAAGTGCAGTCCCAGACCGCCAAGGTACCCCAGCTGGAAAGGTTGAGAATTCAGAGAAGAGGAAATGGCCATGAATTTGGGGCTGGGGCTGGGGCTGGGATGTTAATACAGAGACAGAAAGAAAGATGAAATATTTGAAGGGGCATCGGCTAAGAATTTTCCCAAAATACTAGAAACATCCATCCACAAAATTGAAACAGCTTAAAAAATAAAAGAGAAGAAAATCCACTAGATACAATATAATTACACCATGCCAAAAATATCATAGGATCAGCCTGCTGGAGAGAAGTCTTACGAACAGCCAAGACTCAGGAATGGAGTTAGTGAGGAGAAGGATACCACATATTCAAAGGAGTCTGAACTATACTGCATGCTGACTTTTCAAAATAAGGGGACCAAGAAGACTATAGAATGACATCTTTAAAAGGCTGCAAGAGCCAGACCTGATGGTGCGTGCCTGTAATCCTAGAATTCTGAGAGGCTGAGGCAGGAGGGTCACAAATTTGAACCCAACCTGGGTGATGTAGAGACTTAGGAAGACCCTGTCTCAAAATGAAAAAAAGAACATGCACACATAAAAAGTTAGGAATACAGCTCAGTGTGAAGGCCCTAGGTTCCATCTTTAGCACCACAAAAAGTAAATGAAAGAGAACAATCACCATATTCTAGACCTAGAAAAATATCTTGGAAAATGAAGGTTAAATAAGGCATATTAATCAAAGCTATTGATAATAGTATAACAGATAAAGGTGGAAATATTTGTAAAGATAATATTTGTGCAATACATATTTCTACTCTGCGTATATCCCTCCCACAAAGCTATAGACCAGCAAAGAAACAGACAAGGTAAGAAAGAAAAGATTATTTTGAAGAGAAACCAACTAACGCATTGCAAGTTTTCCCTTATTCCAGTTTCCAAGTTTGACCAGATTTTACCTGGCTTTGTATTCCCAGTGCTCCAGGAGAGGTGTGGAGCTTGAGAGAAGCATGAATAACTTTTCAGGTTTGTTCTAACCAGAAGGAGATAAGGATGTTATAGCTCTGTCTGAAAACATGGTCAGCGCCTTGCCTTAGTGAAGTCTGTATCCTAGGGGAGAGCCTGGGGCTTTGGCATCAGAACTTCCTGAGCACTCTTCAAATCTGTACTTTCCAGGTGTCCAGGCCCAGCA
The DNA here is from genome assembly GCF_053883595.1 of Heterocephalus glaber. Classification (NCBI taxonomy): domain Eukaryota; kingdom Metazoa; phylum Chordata; class Mammalia; order Rodentia; family Bathyergidae; genus Heterocephalus; species Heterocephalus glaber. The sequence continues at coordinate 2,274,805 of NW_028258315.1, forward strand.
AGGTACTGAACCTCTGGGAGCCTTCTTTTCTCTATATTTTAAACGAGACTCCTGGTCCCTGCTCAGAGAGCTGTGGTGATGAAGGGGCCGCTGACTGTGAGGTGCCCAGCACTGTTCGAGACTCATGGTTGGCGCTGAGAGCAGTGGGTACTGTTTTCCTTCCGTAGGCAGAGCAGGCAGGAGGGGAGTGCTGAGCCACAGCAGCCAGCGGGACCCACACTGAGTACTGAGTACCGAGGCAGTGGGAGTGTGGACCGGCACCAACAATGGCAGCACCTTCTATACGTGCTTGTTTCCAGTTCTGGGCTGGAAGACCGGTTGCCTTAGAGATGGGGGAGTCATTAGCCATCAGTAGAAGTAAGCACCCTGCTACGGATTTATAGGAAATGCATTTAATTAAGTGCCATCTGAGCCACCCACGCTGTGGATGAGGATTCTGGCAGTAAGAGCATTATTGCTGCCAAGTTCCTGCCAAATGTTATTTTCCTAAGTTAGTGTGTTGTTTTTTGTTTTTTTCTGGCAAGACCTGAACAAAGAGTTCCAGATGGCAGCATGGAGTGAGAAGCACCCTCGCCCCAGACCAAGAGTCTCCAAAGTGCAAAGATTGGGAAAGTCTTTCAAAGCAGCTCCCCTGGGCAGAGAAAGGTGGGCAGCCCAGGCCGGTGTAAGTCAGAAACAGCACTGATTAAGCTTTGTGGCGAAACCTGGGGGGAATGTGTTCAGGGTTTGTTCTCCTTGGACTGTGCCCACCTCGGGGGGTGCAATGCAAAGGCCATGAAAGTACAGAGCTCTGGCCAAGCACCGCTGCGTGATCTGGACCTATCTCCAGAGAAGATCACGAGTCCACAGGAACGACGTAAACCTACCAGCTGGAGTGCCTTTGCATGTTTCAGCTGATGATCAAATTTAATCCTGCAGCAACCTTACTTCATGCTTGGATTTTAGACCCAGAAATCCGGCCCCAATGTGGTTGAGTTCATCTGCTATCACAGAATTGGCCACACAGCTGGGCTCCACACCAGGTCTGGTGGACTTCAAAGGTCACATCCTACCACTGTGCCTGGGAATTGGAGCCGAGTTTCAAAAATTCTTCTTTCACATGGACAGGTTACTGAAAGGAATCCATGTCTAGGATTAGCCAGGGCCAATAGGTCAAGAGACTTGGGAAGATACTTACCGTGTTGGGAAACCACAGAGCATTCTGTGTAACAAAGGTCCACATTAAGAGGTCAAAAATGAAAACATTCCAAGAAGTCAGCAAACCGTTCAAACTCAGTAAACCCAAATTGAGCTCATCACCTTGCAGCACACATGTCCTTTCCTCACTTTCTCCTACTGCAGTGAAAGCCCAGGCATTCATTCTCAGCAGCCACCAGTGCTAAACCCCAAGGTCAGCGCAGACTCCAACCTCTCCCTCTTCCTCCAAGTCCTGTCAGCTCCACCTTTGTATGCTGTTTGACCTCTCTCTCTCTCTCTCTCTCTCTCTCTCTCTGTCTCCCTCTCTGCCCATGTCCAGGATCTGTGACTAAGTTCATCATTATTTTTTATATGAATTAAACTATGTCTCCCAGCCAATTCACCTCGTCTTATTTTGACATAATCCACTATCTACATGGTATGCAGGACAAACTTTATGAAATGTTATCTGGTCATGGAAGAAATAGTAATAAAAATAATAATCATGAAAGATAGATAATGCAGAGATGGACGGATGAATGGATGGACAGATGGATGGATGGGCAGAATTACCCACAGATAGACTGACCATTCCTCTGATTAAATAAAGATACTGCTGTGTAGCACGGCGCACCAACAAATGCAGGCAAAAGATTTGGACATTTAGAAGGTGGCAGTGTACAGACTGCCAGAACAGCACATTCATCCTTAAAAGAAGGTTACAGTCTGATCCCAGGAATGATGACACCTATGGAAGGCCAGCAGCTAGTGCAAAAGCTGAGAAGAGCGAGGTAAAAACTGGACAAGAACTGAACGAGTGAGAAGAAGAACAGAAGGTGGCAAAAATGAGGATTCAGGACAACAGCAGGGCGCTGATCGTTCACACCGGCAGAGTGGAGAGAAAGATGAAATCGGAGGCAAGGGCTCATCAGTGCTCATAATACGGGGGTGCACATTGCCCTAAGCAGACCTGGCGCTTCGGGTCAGGACGAAGAAGCCGGGAGCGGTTCACTCTCCTGACTTAACCAACACCAGTAATGATGGGACAATGACGACTTCCAAATATGGGGCCCCGAGCACACTGGCAGGGGTTGCTGAGAGAAGGGAAACAAAGTGAGCCCTAGGGTGGTCTAGTTGCCTGGGCGGAGAGCGTTTGCGATTAAATGATGGTGCGAGAAGGGTGAATTTAAAGCCTGCCGTCTCCCTAAGTGAAGCAGGCCTGGTTGGGAATTGGGGGATGCCAAGGTAGCTCCAACTGCAGAGGAGAGTAATGGGGAGGGGACGTCTCCTCAGAGGTGAAGATCTCCCCTGAGCTTTGGAACTCCATCACGGCGACCGCTTTGGGTGGCCCTGCCATCCAGACTAAGGCATGTCACCCAGCTCTCTGCAGTCAGCTTATCCTCTGTAGCTCTGAGCTCCTCAATGGCTGACTGACTCTTTCTACTGACTGTGTCTGACTCTTCCTTGGAGAGGCTCAGGCTCAGACTCCACTGTCCTCTCCCTGATCATTGTTACCTGACCCAAGTCTCCATCCTGTGGGGCCACGCTCCCACTGCTCAACAGCAGCTAAGAGAAAATGGCCATGAGGGAGTGTGCTATTCCTCCTCAGGGTGCTTCATAAGAGCTGTCTTCTGGATGTCATGTCTTCTACTGGTGACCACGAGGGTGAACACATCCCAAATCCTCTGAGTTAGACCAAACCAAGGTTTGCCTAAGCATCGGCAAAGTCCCTGCCAGGTGAAACTGTGTATGTTCTCAACTATTTGCCCGTGTGAGTCAAAATAGTGGTGCTTGCCAAAGAGGAAGATGATTTCTTGCAAGAGAAGAGATCAGTCTTGTGAGGCCTCAAAGTCCCGAGTGGTGGTGAGAAACTTCAGTCCAAGGGCACCGAGGGAAAGACACTGGGTGTGTTGGGGACCAGAGTCTCCTTGTTTCAATGGGCCTCTGTTCTGTGAATAAAGAGATTATCACAGATCCTGCTTCATGTTCTGACCTGACAGAAATCCAACCTCAACCTGTCCCAGCACATGTGATAAACCAGAGGAGCCTGGAGCTCACTTGTCACCGCCTCTCAAACACAGCCATCATAATTAAAATGTTAGAAGCCAAACTTTTGCCAAGGATTCAGGCCAACCACCAAAAGAAGGGGGAGGGGGCTTTCTCCAGGTGGAAGGGCAGGTCCGAGTCTGTGAGGCAAGGACATAAGATCAGGTGTGAGCGGCTCACGAGACAGGGGACAAAGACCGGCCCAAGCTGAAGCTTGTCCCAGAGAGGGGACCTGTCCCATTCTGGAAGGAGGTGAGCTGTTTTGATGACTGTGATGAGAGCGAGGCTCGGCCCTCCACTCCTGAGCCGTCTGGAAACAGGCCTGCCCCAGCATGTGGAAGAAAACACAGAGCGCCTTGCGCTCAGATACAGATCTGAATTCCATGGAAAATAGCCCAAGAGAGTGGCATCTCATCTGCCCCGCCAGCACTCTGGATCCCACTGTTCCTTTCGGGGGAATGAGAGCTAGGGCCCAGCCTCAGCTCCCTACAGAGGACAACTCAAACCCAGGGTGCAGCTCATCCAGGTGACAACGTTTAAGCACCTAGTTATGACGACAGGGAAGAGAAAGGATGATTTGTTAGCATCCGACAGTCTGGGGATGGCAAAACTGACAAAGGTTAGCCTTGAAGACAAGAGAGAACCATTTCTCTTCTCTAGTCATGGACTGACAATGACCTTCCGCTCTTCGAGTGTCCGGGCATTGAAATAAACAAACTTGGAAAATGTCAGCTAGCAGGCAATGGCTGTTCGTGAGAGCTGCAGCGTGGAGAAGACGACTGGCTGGAGGCAGTGGCCTCAGTGCTCTCGCTGCTCCACTTCCTCTGCCTCTGCTTACGGGCGAGCAGTGGGCAGGGGAGAAGCGGGCAGGAGCTATGGGGCGCCCTGCTGCTGGGGTGGCAGACTTCCGGGGGGACTGGACGGGCAGTGGGGTCCGAGCTCCAGGAGGGCCAGAGCCGAGGCCCCAAGGGACCCAGGAAGCGAAATGCCAGGAAGCCTCGTGCTTTACTGTCAGACCACTCGCAGCTGGGCATAACCTTGGGAACCAAAGATAGTACAGACCGGGACAACCCAACCAACGTTCAGTGCTGAATGAACACTGCCCCTCCCTTTGGCGCCCAGAGCTTGGTGCTCTGAAGAGTTCGGCATCCATGCCTCTCCGCTGAGAAGGGGCTCACCTGTCTGAAGATGTGCAGGGAGACATGAGCATATTCAAATCTAGGGCTGCCGCCTGAGCTGTTTCCCCGGACATCTAGGTCCTCCAGCACAGAGCACAGCCTCGGGGACCACTGCGTCACACCCGACCCCGCCCTGCCAGGGGCCCCACTGCACCCTACGCCACATACTTCTGCCAGCATGGAGGCTGGGAACACATTCCTGACCTGAGGGACAAGAGGACCGCTCTTCCGACCCTTATGCTTCCTCTGTCCTTTTACCTAACTCCTCCTGTACCTTGTTGCTTAGATGCTTCCCAACCTTTGTTTCTTTGGGCATAAATTTGAAAGAACAGAAGTTATCATGTGACTATGTAAATCCAACACTTGACTGAAGAAGAGGGAGACAAAGGGTCTTGTTTTCCCATCTCCCAGTCATGCGAACACAAAGGTACATGTGATTGTAATTCCCCCACGCCTATTACAGATTCTGTTTATTTATAAAACAAGTGTTAATCTCTACATATTTTTCTTCCATTTCTCTAAAGAAAACAGTGCTGTGTGTGTGTGTGTGTGTGTGTGTGTGTGTGTGTTTTCAACACCCTTCAAAGGGTATTCTGGGAACATCTAATTTATCAAGGTATACAAGAGCACACAGGTTAACACACACGTTAAACACACATTCAAACAGCGAGTCTCCTCTGCCTTGTGTGCTCCCTTGCATGTGTCCAGAACTAACTCCCTCCTCTTCCTCAAGTTTATGCTTAAACACCAATTCTTCCCAATCCCCACTCCCCTACTGTACTCCTTATTTTCCCACAACACCATAAATCTTCAAATGTAACCTTCAAATAGTTTCCATACACAGATCAAAAATATTCAAAGAAAACAAAGTATCTTTACTGAATGTGCACAGATGTTTTTCTTGTCATTATTCCCTAAACAATACAGAAGGACAACTATCTAAGTAACATTTACACTGTGTTAGGTAACATGAGTCATCTGGAGATGATTTGAAGCATGGGAGAGTGCTCCAGGTTAGATAAATGCTCTCCAAAGACAGTGTATTAAAGCCTTGGTTGCTGGCCTTTTCACCATTGGAAGGGGTGGGGCTTTGAGGAGGCAGGGCACAGAGGGAGGATGTTAGGCCACTGGAGTGTGCCATTGAGGGAGAGACTCCAACCTGTCCTCTCTCTTTCTGCTTCCTGGCAGGTGTGAGCTGACCAGCTTCATCTGCCAAACACTCTCATGGCATTCCAGTGCCTTGCCACAGGCCCAAAAGCAACAGGACCAATCAATCCACCATGGACTGAACCCTTCAAAACTATTACCCAAAATAAATCTTTCTTTCTTTTAAACTGAATATCCCAGATATTTTGTTACAGACATGGAAAGCTCACTAATACAGGGAGGATGTGCATAGATTCCATGCAAATACTATACAATTTTTTATAAGAGACTTGAGCATTCTTGGATTTTGGTGTCCAGGGGATTTCTAAGAACCAATCATCAGTGGATATTGAAGGACAGATGTACTAGAAAATACACTTGTTTGATTTAGCTGTTGTTCATTGTTTGATTCTGTTCACTGGAATGTATAGTCCATGGAGGTAAAGATCTTTATTCTGTTTACTAACTGATCTGCCAAGCACCTAGAACAGGATTATAACTCACAGTTGATGTTCTATAAACATCTGTTGAAAAAGCTGTTGTATATGTTACTTTCCTACACCTTATTTTGTAATTATCTTCTCAACTGGGGAATTAAAAGAAAACCAATGATCTCTTCTACCATTCCAGTTTTCAAACTAATAAAATTTACACTGTAAGAAATTGGGAGTCAAACAACTAGTTTAAAAGAAGGAATGAACCAAGTTTACAAGTTTTAATCAATGAATGTGGAGAAGTTCTGTACCTCTTTAACTTTTGGGGAACCTGACATTGTTTCCCACAGTCCATAAATAATTGGATGTCCTCCTAAGAAGCTTCTGCCTTTTTTATTTTTAGCCATGTAGTAGTATCATCCACTTACCAGCCACATATTTCCTTTCATCCAGTCCTGATAAGGTGAATTTCCCATCTGGCGGAGCCAGGGGCTTATCTGGAAGAGAGCTGGCCAAGATTCAGTCAAGATAAGATTAAAGTTGTGTGCCTGAGCAGAGGGAAAACCCTGAGTTGTGGAGAAATCCCTTCCACATGCTAAGGGAGCCATCAATAGTGACGATCCTAGGTCAGGTAACAAGCAAGCCTCAGGGATGGGACACTGGCCTAGAAGTCAGGACACCTGGGCACTACTACTGGCTTCCTCACTAATGACCCGGGGGCTGCTGGGAGGATCAAAGCTCTGAGGAAGCTCTCACCTGCCCCATCTGTAAAATGATGGGGTTGGAATAGATCATCTCTAAGGTCCTTTCAACTCTAAGTTAATGTCATTCCAGGCATCTCTGGGGATGTCTGAGGTTGCCTGGGCACCACCTGTGCTGGGTGGAGATCACTAGCTCCTCTTCTAAAGGCTAGACGAGATGAACACTCAGTAATGTTAACCATAGCCATCACTGGTGGAAAAGCTGGGGCAGAGCGCTGACAGCAGTTGCCAAGAAAATAAGACCCAACTAATTTCCACACATTTTTGAAGTTCTGGTCTTGCTCAACAATGCCCAGAGGGGGCTACCTATCCATGAAGGGTCAGAAAAGCTCCTCCACTGGGCAGCTCTTCAGTCCTATCTTTAGGAATGAGATACCCTAAAACTTTCTCAGAAAAATCCCCGAGGATCCTGCTTGGCCAGCCAGACACCAGTTTGTTTACTTGGAAAGAAGTAAACAAGGGGATGAGCCAGAGCCGTGGGAGGATTCCACACAGAAATGAACCTTAGGGACCATCTGGAATAACTGCCAAGAGCGCTTTGATCAAGACGAAAACCCAAATGTGACTCTCAGATGTCCCTGCGTGTTACAGTGCTGCAGAAATCAAGGTGGTATCATGCTGGAATATGAGTTAATGGCAAATGAATTGAACAGAATAAAGAATAAGATCAAATTCACATACATAAACACACACACAAATGCAGTGTATAGCCATATTTGTGTATATTATACATAAAACAAAAGCTAGATCTTTAAATTAGAAGATAAATGGATTTTTTAGTACAAAATTCAGCACCTTACATCATGTACCAAAATAAAATTCAAATGGATTACAAGATGACACACTTAAAAATGACCGATAAGAAACTTAACAAGCAATATAGCTAAATACTTATCCAATTCCTAAGCATACCAAAGGAAGAAGATATAACACAGAAAGACTGATATGTGGGAGCAAGCCAAAGCTGGAAATTCTCTTTATTAAAGAACATTAACTAAGTTAAAAGATGAGACAATAAACCAGAAGAAGAGCACTTAGAACAATACGACAGGAAAGTAATTAAAATTCTCAATAAAGGGCTCAACAAACCATCTGCCATTACTAACTGACTCTGACTTGAACGGGTCACTTAGTTTCCTAAGCTTGTGTCATTCTAGTGAGTATAATTGAATGTAGCTCACACGAATGTGAGGATTAAAAGAGCTAACATGGAAACACTGTCACAGTGAAGGTATGGTAAACGTGTCTGTTACCGGTACCAGAGGGGTGATTACATCATTGTTTATTGTGATAATAAATGGCATAATGATGATACTTATTTTCATATAATAAAGTATTATTATTAAATACCACAACATAATTAGGTCTAAAAATGTGGAAAGGCTATTCACCCCAAAAGAATATATATGGCAAGCAAATAAAACAGTACCTGCTCACCTGCTACTAAATCAGGCATATTAAAAAAATACTATTTCTAAGTAATAACTTGTGGAACCATGTGGGGAGAATTCTCTTACCTAATTGGTGAAAACATAAATTGATGTAATCTTCCAGGAGGAAAACTTTAAAATGTATCAAAACATATCAATATGATTTCAAACAATATTGATATCATTTAACCTAACAATTCTTAAAAAATCAAGATTATTCATCCTAACAGCAAATACCAGAAACAATTTAAGGTTCAACAAAGCAATGCTTGCCCCATCCATGCAACGGAATTCTATCTAGCCTTTGAAAATCAAAATCTTGAAACGTTTAGAAGTAAGGGAAAATGTTCACAATACTTGTTCAATAAAAAATTCAAAAATATGTACTTGTAATACATACAAAAACCTACATCAAGAACATACCCAGGGCTGGGGATTTGGCTCAGTGGTTCTGCCACTTGCCTCGCAAGCACAAGGACCTGAGTTTGATCCCCGGTACCAAAAAAAAAAAAAAAAAAGAATATACACATGTATTTACATACATAATAAATGCACTCTTTCTAGGTGGTAGAAATGCTAGTAATTTTTATGTCTTTATTTTCTTTGTACCTTTCTCAATTTTTCAAATTTCACACTATTTAGATATAGCACCATTTAATTAGGAAAAACACAAATATGATTTTCAGTGGCCTCTGAAATCACTCTCATGCTTATCTCCTATTACTTTCCAAGCTGATATTTCTATGTCCGATTGGAAATCAAGCCTTCACCACCGGAAGAGGGTTCTGTGTGGCTCTCCCCTAGGGTGTGAGCTTGCAAGCCAGCGCCGTCCTTCTGGCCCCTCTCCCACGTTCAGCCCCTTCCTGTAGCCTCCTTTTCAGGAGGTCGGGCACAAAGGAAGAGGCGGACTTTGAGGCCTCCCTGTTCCGGACTAGAACTAGCTCTGTGTCGCCCTTGAGCTGGGCTCAGCACTGGGAATGAAGCACATTCTCAGGAACGACCTGAGGGTTCCCATGCTGGGCCCGAGAGCTTGTGTTGTGACACAGATGATGGGGGAGTCTGCATTTCCACCTGTGAGTAGTAGGGGCCTCGAGTCAGCAGGGACAGGGGCTGCTGTGCAAAGTGCTCATTAGCAAGCACCACAGGCCGCCCACAGAAGAAAGGGGCGGAGCTCGGTGACCACTGGACAGGGCTGGAAAGATGCGGAGGCTGGATCCAGATGCCACGCAGAGAGGAGACGCTAGGTTTGTCAGTGTGGCCGGAGCTGTTTGGATGTGAAAGGCCTGAGACAGGAACCAATGAGTCCTGGAATTTTTGTTAAAGAAATTATAGGGTCGAGGGTTAGAGATTTAGCTCAGTGGTTCTGGCGCCTGCCTCGCAAGCCCAAGGTCCCAAGTTCAATCCCCAGTACCAAAAGGAAAAAAAAGAAATTATAGGGTCAAGGCACTGCCAAACCATTACTCACTCTCTATCTCAGTTTTAAAAATAATGTATTTACTTTACTTTTATTTTTAATTGACCAATAAAAATTTCTATGTTCACTGTACAGCATGATGTTCTGGTGTATGTGCATGTGGGTAATGGTAAAATCAACACATTAATACATGTATTACCTCATGCACTTATGTTTTGCAATAAGGCTTAGAATTTGCACAGTGATTTTTGAGAATTTACAAGATTGCAATGTACCATCATCATCATGTTTCCCTACCTTCTTTGGTCACAGAATCACAGTTCCATGCAGGGCAGCAAGGACCTCAGTTAACAGACTACATGTCCCAGCCTCTCTTGCAACTTGATATTGCTATGGGTATCGCCAAGTGGCTGCTCTCAGGCAGGACTTGCAGGAGAGGTGGCCCCTCTGGGACTCAGCCACTGGTTGGGCCCAGAGCACAAGATGCAGGACAAGGAAAATGAGGGGCTCTGCAGATGCAGGACAGAGACAGATCTTAAAGGGTCTCTACTGATGTGACAAGGAGTTTGCATTTCACTGGAGAAGCCTTTGGAGTCTGAAAATTTTTAAGCATAAATGAGCCAAGTAAAATTAAACCTTGATTCTGATCATCCCTGGAAAACAGATTGGAGGGAGCAGGAAACATGGGGAGGAGGAGGAGATGGCTTGCTGAACATACCCAGTAAGCAAGTAGACCTCAGCCACAGAGCCCGGGGTGCTGAGCTTGAAGCAGTGAGAATAACAGGGGCAGAGCATCTCAAAATAAACATCTACCTACTGATAGAGGCCAAGGAAAATCTCAAACTATGGAGCCACCACACATTAAAATTTGAATCTGACCCATAGGGGTTGATCTCAGTTGTGAGATCTGACCGGCTGGGACAAACTGTTCACATGATCGAAGGAATCAAAGCAGAGTCCCAACCATTCAGTGCAGGCTACAGGGGAGGCAGGGAGCAAATCAATGAAGTAAAGAAAGCAGGAGGGGTTTGTAGAAGTTAAAGATGCCCAGTGTCCTTTGGGGCATGGTTAAATGTTGTATTCCTCAATGTTTCATGCTTATTCTGCTCAATGGCACCTGTTCAGGAACTCTTACCAGAACATACCTGGACCTCTGACCCCTCACCATACCAAAAATCATATATTCCCACATGCAATTCCTTGCAGCCAAAGGGCAATGAAATAATTGGAAAGTGACTCAGGTAACACATCCAGGTGTTATCATCCCCAAGATATCTACCGGCATTTCAACGGGGGCCTTCGTTTTTAAATACATTAAATGAAACCAGGGTGGCTACTTAAAGATACTCAACAATAACTCATTTTCAGGCACATTTGCACCGATATTTTTGTATTATAAACAAAAAATGAAAAAATAAATGAATGGTAGAAGAAAAATAATCTATAAAAATCTTGTTTAGAATAGTGACAGTTAAAGAAGAGAAGAAAAGGAGGAAGAGGAGAAGGAAAAAGAAGAAAGAAGGGGAAAAAGAGGAAGGGAAAGAGAAGAAGGAAGAAGAAAGGGGGAAGAAGAAGAGGAAGAGGGGGAGGAAGGGAGGGGAGGTAGAGGAGAGCAAGGAGATAAAGGAAGGAAGAGAAAAGGAAGAAGAAATAGGAGGGGAAGGAGGAGGAGAAGAAAGAGGGGAAGTGGGAGGAGGAGGAGGAGGAGGAGGAGGAGGAGGAGGAGGAGGAGGAGGAGGAGGAGGAGGAGGAGGAGGAGGAGGAGGACGCAGACAAGGAAAGGAAAGGAGGGAAAGGCCGGTAACAATGAAAACGGCAGGAACCACGAGGGAGGCGCGCGGAGGCCCCGCAGACGACTCACTGTCTCCTCTCTTGCCAGACATTCCTACCCAGGAAAGCAAGCCCAGCACGCTACCCCACTGTAGGCAATAGATGTCTCCAAGCCTGGAGTACGGCTGCTATATAGCCCAGCACTGCCGCTTCCTAACTCTGTGGCTCGGCCCCTGGCTTACTGTGCCTCAGTTTCCTCATCTGCAAAACCGTAATTTACACTGCTCAGAGCTGTGAGAAGGTGAAGTCATGGACTGTATGAAACACCCAGCACAAGCTAACACACCTCAGGTACTCTGAAGAGCACCGAGGATGTTTCCAGGGAACGCTTGTGCTGGTCCACGATTTATGTAGGGCAGCTTCGTGGTTGGTGCTATCCCAGGCCGACAGTGCTTCCATTCCTTGGTCCTAGCCTCAGAGCTGGAGACAGGGCCGACTGAGCAGACCCTAAGGAGCAGGAGGCAAGCAACACACAGCACAAACAGCTGAGCACTGTGTAAGCAGCTGCACAAAGCTCACGGTGCCTTTGGTGGACCTGTACCGATGATAGCAGCAGCCATTATGATCATTAAATTTAATGGGGGCAACTAAGCCAACTTAAATAAATGAGCGTTCTTTAGCTATCTGCTTACTTCTTCCACTTACTGTTCTTAGGAGTCCAAAGAGTGAAATATACGATCGCAAAGTCTTCCTGAAGAAGGCAGGAGAAGCAGCGCTGCCCTGGGGTCTGCTGCTGTAGGCAAGGGGCAGGAGATGGGTTAGGAATCGGGGCGCAGCTCCGTGACAGTGCTTGCTGGCACGCGCAAGGTCCTGGGTTGACCCCCATCAACCCCACCACCTCCACCAGAAAGAGAAAAGAAAAGGCCCGGATGGACGTCCTCCTGGGCCTCCAGTCAGTGAGCTTGCGCTTGAGAGTGTCTGCATCCATGTTCACACCTGGGAGAACTGAACAGGGATTGGAACACTGTGGCCTCGGACACCACACCCGGGCAGATTCCGCGGGCGGGGAAGTGGTGCTGCTGTCAGCTTTCCCCTCCTCAGCGTGTCCTCTGGGAAAGCCCGCCTCCCCAGAGGTCCAGATGGAGCTCTCGGAAGGGCTTCCGTGTTGAGACTAGGAAGAAAGCCGAGACTGGCCGTGCAGCTGGTTTCCACGAGGTTGCTGGCTAGGGCTTGAGGCTTCTGAGGAGCACGGGCAGGTTCTCCGGTCCCCAGCGCCTCCGCACTCCACCCGAGCCGCCTGCTGCGGTTTGGAAACAGCCCGAGAGTACAGGGCAGAGGTTATGAGCAATGGCTCAGCTCGCCTGGGTCCAAATCACCCCTCTGCCAAGCTGCCTCACTGTCCTGCGCTTCTGTTTCGGGAGCTGTAAAATGGGAACCATTGTGGCAGCTGCGTCATACAGCTGTTTTGAGAATGAAGCTGAGTTCACCGGTGCCAGGTTCTCAGAGCAGCGCCTGACCGGGGTGAAGCGCTCACTGTTGGTCTGGAACCGCTTGTGTGTCTGCATTTTCCCAGCTGGCGGGGAGCTAACTTCACCCCTTGTCCCCAAACCCTCTCCTTCCTTGAGGGTTCCTAGGAGCACCCCCAGCATTCTCCACGTTTATTATTGTTCCCTCTGTGGGGACTCATCAAGCAGGCTATATATACTTGACCTATCCAATTCTTTTAGGTCATAGAATCTGAGGTTCCACCATGTTTATTTCTAATTACTTGAATGTGTATTTTCTCCAATCAAACCAAGAGTTTTAAAAACTGTTTCATCCAGGTCAACCCTTTTTTAGTTGAGCCTCCAGGTCCCGATCCTGAGCCTTCCCCTGTGTGGTGTCTACCCATTGGGTCAAATCTCGCACTTCCAGTTGAGGGACATGCCATACTACCACATATCTGCAACATGAACAGAAGCCACATGAACGGAGCCATATGCTGTGAACAGAAGCTTACTGGCAGGCTGGGATCAAGGCTCATGCAACAGCAAACAACCCTGGGAGGTTACAGAGAGAGAGCTGTGGACTGAGGCAGGTGTCTCTATGCTTCGTTGCTCATAAATCATGTAGCCTCCCTCCTCCCCTGAGAATCGTCACATTCTCCAGCTCAGGTCTTTCCATAGCCATCCTCAGTCCAGCATCGATGTAGAGAAGAAGAGAGGCACAGACTGCGACTTCTACAATCTCTGAGCTTCATAGTCTCCAGCCCTGCACGGACAGGTGCAATGGATGCTCTCACCATGTCGCCCCGTGGGGAACAGGGGCACGGGGAACCCACACAAGCTGCCCTAAAGTAAAAGACCTTCCTTTGATCCAGAGATCTCTGCTGATATATGTGATGAGTTCATAAAGGCGAGGCATTCTGCCTGACATGTATGTGCATATGTGTATGTGTGTCTATCCACCCATCCAATCATCCATCCATCCACCCATCCATCCACCTACCCATTCCAGAGGCTCACTTGCTAGCTTGGGAGTAAGGAATACGTCCAGCCCTTCATGGTTTCAGACTAATTTCCTGTTCATGCATATCCATCCCATCTCCAAACTGACTTTCTATCTGAAGCCATCATGGATATAATGATGAATATTTTGGAAAGTGATATTAATTTTGTTGTGTCACATTACTGAGTAGAATGTCAGATATATAGTGAAAGTATAAAAATAACCAAATTCTTACAACTAATACTTTGCCGCCACAGTACTGAATAATTAGTGGAGGCTGCATTTATAATATGACTTTAAATAACATCTTCATAATGGATTTAACGCAATCAACCAGGGGCTAAGGTTTATGAAGAGAAATTCAGGACAATATAAAAACTCAGAAAGTTTGCATTTCAGCTGTCTCTTACATTTAACCATAAATCCAGCAATGCAGACCTTAACAAAACCCACAGGAACTCACGATGAAAAGTGTAATTTTCTTCCAGAACAGGCTTAGGTAATACAGAAAGGTAAGTGAGTTCAATCCATTCCTCAGATAAACCAATCCCAGGACATCTTTGCCCATAATTACGAATTCTTAAAGGACGAACTCTATTATTTCTTCCCAGAATTCTATACCCCTCCCCCTTTTCAAATAAAGCACAAATTCATAAAAGACATTTTAAAGCAATCAAAAAATAAAAATGCTAATATTGGTTTAAATATCAGGAGGCTGTGTCACCAGGCCCTGCTGAGTGCACTGGCTCTAGGTGCCCTCTCTGGACCGTGCGGCACTGGACGGTGAGCTACAAGCAGAGCCCCAGAGCCCCAGGGTCACAGGGCTCCCGTGCCAGGTCACCTTTCCGGCCTTGCTGTGTCCGGGGCGGGGGAGTCACACTCAGATCCCTTCTGTGTTCATCTGATATGAGCATGCTGGCATAGAGGGGCATCGTCCCTGCTGCCTGCTGTTTTCCCACATTAGAGCCGGGCCACGGCAGCCTCACAGCCTGGGAGCAGGATGAAGAGAGGGGGTGGTGTGGGGAGGAGCGGAACACCAGAGACGAGCAACGCCCCTGGCTCCCGGCTCCCGTGGCCTTCCTGTCCTCCCGGACATGGGCGGAAGGACAAGGCGGTCACTGAGCTGGGAGGCAGCAAGCGGAAGGTGTCAAGGCCCCCTCCGCCCGACTCTACCTCAGATGGAGACCGAGGCTGGGGTCCTTTTCAAAGGAAGAGCAGAGAAGCAGGACTGAGTGGAAAGATGCTGCATGAGCTCCCTCAGAAGGCCCTCCCAGGGCTGCCTGCAAAGACCACCTGGAGGCAGGGCCAGGGCGCCATGGCATCCTGTGGACCAGAGGGTGACCCGGAAGGGGATGATGGGGCGTCTGGAAAACACCCAGGCTTACAGCCAGTCTGGAGGAGTCTGAGGAGCAGTTTCCGTTTCCAGATGCTCCGCTTTCACAGTCAGCAGCAGCTCACGGGACCCCTTTCCTGCAGAGCTGTCCTTGGCCTGGAGCTCCCCAAGCCCCCTCCCTCCCAGCCTGCACCCCCACACGCCCCTCGTGTCTCTGCTCCCTTGCAGGTTTACCACCAAGCCTTTGACACTGCACAGCCGCACACTTGCAGCGGGCTCAGCCCCCTAGCGAGTCTCAGTTGTTTGCGGGTCAGTACCTCTTACCTCAGGCTCTGAAGAAAAATCCCAGCCCAGGAAGCTGTGTTTGTGTAAACTGTGTCTCACTTTGATCCGTCTCACAGGCACAGTGGCCGGGCGTGGCAGCCGCTCAGGAAGTACATGGAATACACAGATTTGGGAAGCCTGGCCCCTCCAGCTCCAGCCCGGGCCGCAGGAGGCCCACTCCAAGGCTCTCAGGCCTTGCCTTCCCAGGGACGCTTTGGTCTGGAATCCCCTTCCTGCCCTCTGACTTCTTTGCCCTGGGCGCAGATCCCCTTGCTTTCATCTGCCACATGGCATTGTCTGACGCAGAAGAGAAAAGGAAGTGCTGGGCCCAAGAGCAGGCCCTGAACTACTCTGACAACTCAGAGATTTTGAGTGTGACCTGCAACAGGCAGCCCAGGAAAAGAGAGTGCTCCTCATGACCAAGGCTGCAGTCCCTGGGGGTACAGAGTGACATGCCCTTCATGTCTCGTTCGATCTTCACCAGGGAGGTGTCTAAGACCATTTTGTGTTGCTATATCAGGATACTTGAGACCATGTACCTTAAAAAGGAAAGAAGCTTCTTTTGAGAAATGGTTCTGGAGGCCAGGAAGCCTAAGGCAAGGCATTGGCACCCATTCAGCTGACAGTGAGAGCCTCGTGCTGCTTCAACTCAGGGTGGAAAGCAGAAGAGCAAGTCAGCACTTGCAAAAGAGGGTGGAAGGGCCCAAAGTCCTCCACTTCTATGGATTCCCACGAGAGGCCACAACCCGTTCACGAGGGCTCTCCCTCCCCCAGGCCCCACGGCCCGCACCGCCACATTGAAGCTCCCATGCGTGGACTCTGGGGACATGCTCAGATCATAGCAGGACATTGACAGCCTGCAGCTCAGAGAAGCTGTGGAACTTGCAGAGTTGTAACAGCTAGCAAGCAGCAGGGGAGAGGTGCATGGCCACACACAATGACTGTGGCACACTGAGCTACTGCGTTGCTGCTGGAGCCACCAGCACAACAAGCCCCAGCTGAGATGGCACCGCCAGGGTGAGCAAAACCTGCACCCACTCCAGTGTGCCCTTCCTCGATTGCATCCTCTGCAGGGCTGAGGTTGGGGGGTGGCCACCCAAAAGGTGGGGCTCCACGTCCCCATGTCCCGGCGCGGTGCTGTCCTCTCTTCCTCTACACCCGAGCTCCTCTCACCTGTACGCCACCTCCATGCCCCTGCCACAGGCGGGCTCTGCCTGGTGCCCCCTTATGGCACTGCTCTCGGAAATCAGTCCCCTGGCCCTGGTGCAACACTCCCACGGGGAGCCCAGACAGGGGCGGGCAAGCTGTCCACCGCACATCACTCCAGCCCACATCTCCACTCCCATATGAAAAGCTGGCAGCCTGCAGTGCTTTCCTACCCATTTGGATTTGGAAGCCCAAATTGAAACAGCATCCCATGGGCTTTGGATGTTCTCAGATGTTCCTATCTGAGATTTTTAAGAATAAAGACAAAGAAATTTTTTTCAAATTACATGTTGAAGGAGGAGAGAGCAGCTGGTCCTTTCTTAATAATAATAATGCTCTAGATAACAATCTTCTGAAGGTCAAAGACTCATTCCAACCCTCTGAAGCCCTTCAACCTTCATCTATGGGTCTTTTGATCTCCTACTCCCTTTAAATCTCCTGAGTGATTAGCAGCTCATTCTGAATGCATCTTCTGCGATATCTCCTAATCATCAGCCCGCTTAGCAGCACAGCTAAGGCATGAAGCCCATAGACGTCAATGTCTCCCTAGCCCTCTGTCCTTACCCTCCCCACCTGGACATCTGTTGGCACCGTGGGCACCTGGCCATCTCCCTCCTAACCACCATCCTGACCACTAGGCCAGGCACCAATCCTTCGAGCAGCACAGACATGGACCACCAGTGGGATCCATGCAAATGACGAGATGCCTATGACACAGCCCCAAGCTGCCTCCCAGTATCTGCAGCCAAACTTGACTGCTCAGTCTTCCCCTGAACAATGCTGAGAGTTCTGGTCACTCTGCACCTTCTGCCTAATTGGGGTGGGGAGGGACACTGATGTGAATCTATTGAACCCAGGGCCTCGAGTACACTCGGTGCACATCCTACTGAGCCACTAACGGCCGTGATGCCTTCTGCTTGTCATGCTCCTCCCTGGTCTCCTCTTGCTGTGATCCTGCAGCACTTTGTCCTGCTTCTCATGCGGGCCCCTGGGATGTGGTTGGAGCAGGTGCAGGCTCTCCATCAGACCTGTCCAACTGAAGCACATGTTGGGGGGAAGATATTGCAGTTTCCTACAAGCTTCCAGGGTGTCACCTGGCTCAGCAGGGGGACACCCACTTCCAGAAGCCCTGGAGTCCACTTGCAGGGGCTCCATCTCCATGGGGCCTTTCCTGAGCCCATCTTCCACCCTACACCCCCTGGACCTTAAGCACAGCTGGCAGGCTCTGTCTGACTCTGGCCAAGCCCCTCAGCCGAACAGCAAATGCAGGCAGCAGGGTCCTGCAGGTCCTGCACCACTGCAGCCTGGGCCCTGGCCAGGGCCAGCATGCTCTAAGCTCTGCACACACACACCTCACACAGCACGCCCCCGGCACTGGCTGGGCTTGTTTCTCATTGGATGTAAAAGTAGGAGAAGCACTTCAGCCACATGTTGAACCACTCAGTTTTGGGCCAGACCATTCCTTGACTAGTACAGTTCTTCAGTTTACAAAATGCCTTTTTTTAAAAGTTTAAACAAAGCAAATTGCACACAGGCTGCATTTCCCACTTCCTCCCACTTCTGCATGGAGATTCAGAAACTGTTTTTATGGAAAGATGGGGCTGGGTCCTTGGGCCCCAACTTGACAAAAGGGGGTCTGAGAGGGCACTTGTGCTCCTGTCCAGGAATGAGGACCCCACGCCCTGCCCAACACGGGCTTTCCCTCTTGTCAGGCTGACTGGTTTATGATGGTCAACTTCACCATGATGCAGAATGGCAGGCGTTCAGTAGAAATGAGACCTTGGAGTTTTAAGTTTGGATCCTTTCCTGAGCTGAGGCCATGCAGGTTGATCCTTCTCATGACGCTGGGCAGCAGCAGGCCACATGCAGCTCCCACTCAGCCCAGTCATGAGCAGAAGCCACCAACACCCCACTCTGCCTAGGCTAGGTGGTGCACTAGGCTAGGTGATCAGGTACATTCTCTGCTTGGACCATCTTCACCGTGGGAGGGGTTGATTGGAGCTGGCCCATGGGGAGTCAGGGCAGCTCAGAACCCTCTTAGCAGGGAGCTCCCACTGCCGATGGTGTCGTCCCCAACACGGGCACAAAACACCCCACTCAGAGCGATGTCAAAAGGACTGAATGTACCCGCACTGTGGCTCCACTACTCACTGGCTGTAAGACCCACTTGAGCAAAGGATTTACCTGTGCCTCAGTGCCCTCCTCTGATGAAATGGGACTTGGAAGGTAGCCATGAGGACCAGTGAAAGAAGACATCTAGAACGCATGGTATGTGCCCTCTCAGTAGATGTCTAATGAATGTTTCTGGCTGTTTCCTTTCATAATTGCACTGTATTTTCTTCACTATGTAGCTCAAACTTACAGGAAGATGTGTAAAGTTAATTCTATAGACTACTATCTTTCTGTTTAGGAGACTGGACATTTCCCAGCATGGCCCTGTAGCCAGGTGCTCTTCAGCTTAAAGTGATTCCAGCGCCTAGTGTGCTGGGTAAGTGTGCCACGCGCTGGGCCTTGAGTGCTCCCACAGGCACGTGGGCTGAAGACAGGGTCCCCAGGGTGGTGCAGTTGGGACTAAGGGAACCCTTGAGAGGCAGGGCCTGAAGGGCACTCTTTGCCCATTGAAGGGGTGACCTCCAAGGGAGCCACGGGGCCTGGTCTCTTCTTCCTCTTTTGCTTCCCCTCCATGAGGCGAGGTCCTGCTGCCTACTCCCTGCCCGGGTGTGTGGCCTCTTCCTAGGTCCACAGGGGCTGAAATCACCAAAACTGTGAGCCCAAATCAACCTTTTCTCTTTGTTGATCAGCTCCAGTATTTGCCATAGTGATGGAAGAACTGACCAACACGGTGACCCAGGCTTTGCTGTGAAGGGAAGATGTAGTCCTCCTTTGTGAGATGATGCCACACCTTATCAGACCCCCGTTTTGAGTTCTTAGCCTCAGCCACGGGCTCAAGCCCAGGCCTTGGCAGACACTTTGGAAGCTGGGCCCACAGCAGGGCTGATCTGTCCCAGCCTCCAGCCTGGTCCCCAAGCCCTTCCTGCCAGCACCTGCACTGCTTGCTGGCGTCCGGGTCCTGGCTGGTCATCAAGGATCCTGCTATTCTCGTCAAGGCATCACTCCCAAAACTCCTGGGGAGAGGCACCCCTCAAACTTCTGTTAAATTTTGCATCCAAAGAGGCCTCATTCCACATGTAAGAACAACCAGATCCAAGTAACTGAACAAAACAGGAGTTCACTCACTGTGCAGTCAATTGACCTGCTTTACTGAGCATGTTCCCCTTGAGTTGTATTCTTATTTTTCTCTTCCCCATTAAACACTGTGAAAAGGGAAAAACAAACCTCCTGGTATGGAAGTAAAATATGTCGTCTGTGAAGTCGTCCTTTGGTCATCTCCTGTTTTAACCACAGGAAGCACCGTAGAAATTAAATCCTGTTAAGATCTGCTACGTCTACTAAACCAGAACCAAACAAATTCACATTCACATGTTCTAGGCCCCAACTCTGAGGCAACCGGCAGAGGGGCCCTGAGCACCCTCCTCCATCTCTCTGGGGCACTCCCTGAGCCACTGGCAGGAGGGGGAAGTCTGAATCACCTTTCCACCTGTTCTGGCATGAAGATGAACGTGCGGTGGAGTGTTAGGGTGCGCAGCTGTGGCCGCGGAGAATTTGTGGGGAGGAGGTAGCCAACAAGCACAGAAAATGTCCGCTCAAGAGATCACCTACTTAAGACCACGTTGTTTTCAAAAATAAAAACAAAACCCCGTAATTAGAAACTTAGAGAGCAATTACTAAATCGCTCAGAACAGCCAGGGAGCCACAGGAATGTGTCTGTGAGCCTTGTCCGGCAGGAGGTTGGTGGTATTTTCGTGCCCACATGAGGTGATGCCCGCGCCAGCCAGGAAATGGCTGTATCAAGCATGGAGCCCTGACAGTGCCTGAAGCCAGCTGAACATGCACCATGGAGCCAGGCAGAAATGATTGGCCCTGCACCTGCACCCAGCCCGCAGTAGCTGGCTGTTAACTGTCTACCCACATACGTGGTCAGGGGCCCGCTCAATCCAGCCGCACCACTCGACTTCAGACTCAAAGCCAGGGCCTCTCCAGCTCCTTGATTGCCATCCAGGCTTTACGGAGCAATTCAACTTACAGTCATTCAACTTTGGGAGCAAAAGCAAAGCGCCTTCAGCAGAAACTGTATTTTGCATTTTGGATTTGGATGTTTTGTCCCAGACTGGACACATGCAGCCCAATCCTCCTTCAGGATGCTGGGCAGTTGCAGCCCCATCCAGCCCTGCAAGCAAGGGAACCGTGCTACTCTGCAGGTACTGCGCTGCTGAGCTGGGATGTGGGGTGGATGAGGTGCAGCTGATGGAATTACAAGTGGAGATGTCTGCAACGTACAGCTGGTGAAATGAGACTCCTCACAGCCGAGGAGCATCTGGACATGGCATGAGTGTGTGTGTGTGTGTGTGTGTGTGTGTGTGTGTGGAGCATATGTGTATGCAGCGCATATGTGTGTTAGGTATATGTGTTAGCCTGTGTGTGCACAGACAGTTCTTTAAAATTGGTAAGTTCTTCATAGGAGAACAAAGGCAAGGTCTGAAGAGAGAGCCAGGATGAAGGAATGCCTGACGCTTGCTTGGGGCATCCTCGTCAGCTGCCTTGCTGCGAGCTGCAGGGCCTGAGCTTCCATCTCTACCCATCCTCATCATTTACTGGCTGATGAGCCCGTTTGTTCTCTCTTCCTCTTGCTCCCTCCTGCTTTCACATGCATCCTCCGTGTTCTAGGAAGCACTGCAAATGCAGACTGGTCTGTCGCCGGCCGGGACCCACTCACGGTTCTGCATGAGGGCAGGACAGATCTAGGAGCCGGGGGATGGTGGGGGAAGGGGGAGAAGAAGTGAGCGCAGGCGCAAAGGAGGTGGAGGCAGCATCACAAGCTGATATCAAGAAGGGCGAATTTAAAGGTTTCTGAAAACACTAGGCAAGGAAAGAGAAAATATGACAGGTGTAGATACGTATTCACCAAAAACAATTACAGCAGGATTTACCATCACATTTCTTTTCCAACTGGACAGACGAGGGAAAAAGTAAGACACAATGTTCTCTTGTTGTGATCCACCAAGTTCGATCCCCTGCACCAAGAAAAGAGCTCTTGTTGTGATCCACAAATTAGCAAAATATAATTCAAAGAGCAACAAAATAGTTTGTTTGTTCAGAAACTAAACTGTACCTTTCTAAATAACTCCTTTAATTAAAGCGAATACCAGATTTTAAATTAAATATATCTAAGAGGCAATCAAATATTTTACACCAAAACAGAGAGATAGTTAATAGGAGGGGTCATGGGAGGGAAGAGGAGTAAAGAAGACCAAGATGCAATATGTACATGCACCAGTGCCCCACGATGAACCTGTTCACTAGTCACCAATAAAAACAAAACTAATAAAAGTTTCACTTATCTAAACTGTATCCATAAATGTTTTGCTTTAAAACAAACTGGGAAAGATATCTAATGAAATAAAGCCCAAAACAGGAAATCAATAAAGATATAAACTAAAATAAGAAATAAAAACAGTAGAAAACATAAATGAGTCCTGATTTGGTTTATTTTGAAACAACACTAAAACAGAACTATAACACTATAATCAAAAAGAAGTAATACTGGCACCGAGAGAGACAGGCAAATTAATAAAACAAAACATTCCCAAGACATCTCATCACACACATGCAAATATTCAAAAATCCAAATTATAAAATGCTTCTGGTCCCAGCATTTTGGATGAGGAATATTCGACCCGCATGGCAAAATGTTAACGGTAGAAGCAAGGCAGCGAGTAGGAGGCCTTCTTTAAAATTCTTTCTCCTGTATGTTTCACGTACAACATTAGGAGGCAGAAGAACCGTTAGATCTCTACCGGTGGCTCAAGGGACGCCCTACGGAGAGAAGGAGACCCGCGTCTGTGGGCACCGGCTCCCTCCTCAGGCGCGCGTGGGCGGCCACGCAGACGAGGCTGCAGAGCTCCATGGGCACAAAGTCCACCACGGCCTAAAGACGTGGGGCGGGGCGGGGCGGGGCGGGGCGGGGCGGGGCGGGGCGAAGCAAGAGCAAAATGTTACCCAGGGAAAGTACTTCCGGCCATGGAAGACAGAGGGTCTGAGACGTGCTGCTGTTAGCTCAGGGTGGTGACATTCCAGCTGATTTTAACTTTTACGATTTTCTATGCTGTTTTGAAAATTCTTTCTCAGGAATCATGGATCACTTGTATAATTTAAAAGCTTTTTGGATTATCATAAAACCGAACGATCAAGAGCCTTCTTAGGCCCATTCTTAAAGGGACGCCAGAAATCATCTCAGCCTGAAGCCCCAAGAAGAGGGGACCTGCTCCCCTCTGTGGGCCCGGGGACGCTCATCGCCTTCTCCTCCCTCTTCCTGTGGCCCTGACTCCACTCAGGAATCAGAATAATGAGCCGAGCTGGGTGGCCCCAGTTCTCCGACCAGCTGGAGCTAAAACAACCAGGACGCCTGGAGCAAGCCCCGGGCTCCCAGCGCTTTCCCTGTACTGAGGACCGAGCCCAGGGCATCTCACATGCCAGGCAAGCGCTCTGCTCCGCAACCCCAGAACCCAGACTCACTGGAAAGTCTGGAGCTCCGTGCAGTCCGGTCTGGGTAGCTCCTGAGATCTATGTCGCCTGAGAGCTCTTCCTGATGAATGCACTCAGCAGGCAGCTGCACGGCTCTCAGTGTTACCGTCCTGTCCCCAGCCACAGGGACAGAAGACAGCAGGCGCAGTCTGAGAAAGGATTTCCTCCAGAGGGTGGTTCTAGGGTTCCCGCAGAGCTAACCTGTGGACACAGAGCAGGGCTCTGCTATCCCCACAGCCGAGGACAGGGGACAGGGGCCCCGCCAGGCCTAGAGACCAAGAGCCGGGAGCAGGCCTCCAGCCAGCGCCGAGACTCGTGCGCCATCCAGGAGAAAGCGCGGTGTTGCACACCAGGCTCCCACTCCTGCTCAGCACCACCCCTGCACTGGCTTAGCTGGCCAAACCTAGGTCAGCAGCCGGCACCAAGCAGGGCTCAGAGGCTGGGGTCGGAGCTGGGGGCTAAAGGAGGCGCCACGGCTGCAGACCCCGGAATCCACACAAGGGTAGGGGCCTGCATCCATGCCATGTGGGACTCCTGCCAGCCGAGCACCTGCCCACTCCTCTCCTCAGCCCAGAGAACGTGAAGGGAGCCACACAAATGCTGTTCCCTGCTCCCGGCCTGGGCGTGGCCAGCCCAATACCTGCATCACCACCAAGTGACTGGGGAAGCAGGAAACCATACACTGACCCTGGAGTCGTTCTTTATGCCCTGATACCTCAGCTGGAAATGGCTTTGCTCTGGTGCCACCCCATGAACAGCTGTTTCTCCAGGGGAATCTGAGCACCCACTGTCCTTGGATGAACAAACTGAGTGATCCAAAGTAGGTGTCCCTAATGGCACTTGTACCTGCCCTTAAAACAGAACTGAAACCAGAAGCAACTTAGAGCGTTCAAACTGTGCATCCCACAGTTTTCTGTAGCACAGAATTGGGGAGCCAGATTGCAAGATGCTCCCACTGTGCTATCTCGGTCTCACCCCCATCCCCACGGTGGAAGCAGCAACACTGTTGGCCTCCAGGGCTGGTTGAGAGATGGAGAGAGATAACCCAGCGTCCGGCACACAGGAATCACCAACATTAGTGGTTTTATTATTGTCAGTTACTAAGGTAGAAATATTTTCCAAAATGTTTTTGTAACTTTCCTAAAATGCAAGGTGCTATCTAGGCATCACATTTCTACCCCAATTAATTACTGCCAGAAGAATGATGGTACATTTAAAATCACTTTGGCTCATTTGATGAGATGTTTCCAGCTGTGATTAACAGACCAAGAAAAAAGAGAAACCAACCCACACGAATGTAACAAACAACATACTCATCCATGGTGCTGCCACAGAGAGTATAATTTCTTAACCAAAAAGTGGTATTTATAGCAACTTGGTATTTGTTGTACTATACCATTAAAAGCAAGGATTTAAGCTCTTCCTCGGCATGAGTACAGGGTCTTGTTACTAATTAACTGTCCCAGTTATCTAAACATTTGCTTGCCTGTGACCCCGAGCCACAGCCTGCACCCTGACTGAAGACCTCCCTTCTCCCAGGTATTTCCACCGGCAGCTGTGTCCAGTGTCCCCGCAGGACCCCGTCTCGGTCCACTCTGCATCCCCACTGCTGGCAGTTCCTGGAGCAGGAAATGTCTGTAAATGTTAACCCTTAACCTTGTTATTTTCCGACCAAGAACTGCTCTAGATGTGTTCTGCCCCAGCCATCTGCAGGGCTCAAGCTCTGAGACATTACCACCACCACCCACCATTGTATTCCATCCTCTGACTTCCACAATAATCTCACTCAGGGGCGAGAGCTTCCACAAAGGACACTGACAACTGTCCACACCTTCCAAGGCTCTGGATGGAACCTTGCAGCAGGGTGTGCAGCCTTAGGGCAGGAAGAGGAAGCCTTCCAAGGACCAAGACTGTAGCAAACCTGCATGAGGTCTGCTGAGGTAGCTGAGAGGCAGCCGCTGCTTCAAGCAGAGGCGCCACCTGTCCCACTGGCAGGTAATGGGCCTGGGCTTCCGACCCCGGAATCCCACATCGCCACAGGCAACGAGGAGGAAGGAAGCCCCACTCCCACATGTAGGGGGAATCCCAGGAGTCTTTGAAAGTGGGACCAACACTGGATCCCGTCATCAGAACTGGGCCGCAGAGGGAACAGTGCATAGGTCGCCCATAAAAACCGGCCCAGGAGGTCACCTCTACACCTCCAGTGTGATTTGACCTGGAGCTCCAGCGCCATGAACTCACTTGTATTTAAAGTAAAATGTGTACCCAGATATTTCTGCATGATGTAGTAACAGAAAAATTATTATTTCTATTAAAATGATGTACAATGTCCAAATGTCTGTGCTGGACAATTTGTAATGTAGCTTTATCTAATCCCTGCAAACAAAGAAACATTAGTACCCAAATGAAGATTAAAAAGTGGCAGAGTTGAAATCCAAACTCAGCTTTTGTATGATTCATGTTTTTCTAGGATGTGAGACTCAGAGCTCGCCTATTCCAAGCATGGAACTCCTTCCTCTCCACTTACAAGTTCATCTCCAAGAGGGCAGGCTTGTGTTTTTAAGTGGAAAACGACTCCTCACAGTGCCTAGACTCGTTCTGGTTATAAAGTAGGTTTAATGGATATATTTTAGTTAACTAGTGCATAAATCAATGGCCAAGTGTTTGCAGGAAGCCAATTTTAATGGAAAAGGAGAGTTCATAGTGCCCAATCCGTCAGCACACAAGTGCAGGAGGACTATTTCTCCAACTGGATTTAAAAGAAAAACAAGTAAAAACACATGCTGCTTGTTATTTTCTATAGAACATTTATCTGTTTGGAAAGGCATTAATAACATGTTAGAATCAAATGCTACATATTTTAACATTTTTATGGAATTTATGGAGCAATATTAGGGATGGGTTATTTTATGGAGAGATGTCGAGTGTAGGATAGAACAGTGATTCTCAGCTGGGGAAGGGGGAGATTTTGCTCCACAGAAGACATCTGACGGTGTCGGCAGATATGTTTTTGGTTGCTGCCGATGAGGGTGGGGGCAGCTACTGGCATCTAGTAGGTGTAGGCCTGCTGTGCTGCTTAACATCCTACAATGACCAGGACAGGCTCCCAAATGAAGAATTGTCAAGTTCCAGATGACAGTAGTATTGAGGTTGAGAAACCCTGAAAGAGAGACAGAAACAAAGACACAGGTGGGTCCGTTTGTAGATATGTAGAAAGATGGATGGATGGATGGATGGATGGATAAAAAGACAGATGGACAAGAATGTACCCTAGAAGTTACTTTTGAGTAAAAGGCTTATTCAAAGTACTATGGTTGTCTTTTCAGTCTTGGTGTGGTGTTGTCAGTCATTCAAACTTCCAAGCATTTCTAAGTAGGTAAGAATGCTAGTCATATTTAGGAGTAGCTGATCTATCCAGCTGAACACTAACATGAAACCTTACATCAATAGCAAACAATCCCAAATGTATTTATGTGAGAAAAGAAATAAAGTATAAAAGACTGTTTCAAAATTCTAAAATGGTTGAATTAGAAAGACAATAACCTACTTCATGGGAAAAAAGGTGTTGGAAACAGAAACTATTGTGTGATTGTGTCTTGAGACACAATCTTTTCTGTATAAAGTACTCAGCCTCAGGTATTTCATTATAGCAACAGAAAATGGACTGGAAACAGACTAGATCCAGAGATGAATATTCTAGCTTGAAAGTTGTAGCTCAAGTCATGAGACAAGAATTGCTCACTGCAGATAAGAGAGTAGTAACGTTGATGAGACACCAAACTTTGTGGAGCACCACAGGGGAGAGTCAAGAGAAAAGGGAGGGACAGAGGAGCACACAGACGTCACCAGGGCCCAAGGAGGAATTTAAAGAGCAAGGGTGTGGTCATCAGAAGGAAGTGCTACAAGGAAATGCAAATAATCACTGCACTTAGATCACCAGAGTTGGAAAAATGCTTGGAAGCTTTGAGATGCACAATACATACAGAGAATTAAGGACTGGATAATAGAATAGAAACCCTCTAGGTTACTGCTTATTTGAGAAGTAGGGAGGCAAGTTTGGAAAATATGTAGGCATAAGCTGGTTAAACAAAAAAGTTGTTCTCAATATGAGAACTATTTTTAAATGTTCTTTAAATAAAAGTTGAACAGGTAGTTAATGAAAAAGATGTTGTCCCATTGGAATCAATTTTCTTTTATGAACAGAAAGAAAAGAGAAAGTATGGTTATAACCATTCAAAATGTTGAAATAACAAGGAAATTTTTACTTTACCAAGGCTCATTAACTGAGAAAGATCAAACACTAAGTGTATTTACTAGTCTATCTGAAACAAGCAGAATCCATTGGATCTCTTTCCAGTTTTAAAAAAATGCTATGAATAGAACTGGACAGCAGCAAAGAAAGCTATCGCAGTGCACATTATATCAACACCTGTAGGAATTGTTTCTATTTTCCTAATCAGATTAGACTTTATAGCTTCCAGGAGAAACTTGCGTAGGTGATTTGGCATGAACTTGCTGATCAATGCTTTTATTTTAAAAGTAAGAGCAAAGTATTGGCTTAGCAAATTTATTTTTATGCCAAGGAGGAAAATGGCAACGTTGACCTGTAATGGTTCCAGTGACTGATAATCTATATAAAAGAAAAGTGATGCAATTTGGAGTCATAATAACCATTGATGATAAGAGTAGCAGAGTAACTTGTTTGCTGTCCTGGCAAGTCCGGGCCCCTGAGTTCAATTATATAAACATCCTTTGTGAAACTGGCTTCACAGTTGGGAAACCAAAACCCAACCACTATAATTGCAAAGGTGCTTTTCACATTCTTAACAAACACCAGAAATCTGGGTCATTATCCTCATCCAAATTAATTCTGTCTACTTAAAATAAAACTTTGCATCTACCCATTTATTTATACCCACTGTGTTCCAAGAAGGCTTTAGTGTTCCATTTATTTTGTTTGTAAATATGTAGCCTGTTTTATAATCCATTGCACAGTACATGACTAAAACTTGATTTGCATAGTGCAAGTAAAGAATGTTTAAAGTTTTCAAAAGCAGATTCTTTTTTTGGAAAGAAGAATCTACAGAAGACAGAACTTATGTTTGAGAGTAACAGGTGGCCCTGGTGATTATCTATTTTAACCACTATCCCAATAAGATACAAAATTTTCCACCTGGGACTGGTATCAGTAGTTACTAAAATAGCCTTTTCACGCTGAGTTTAAAAAGAACTGATACTTGAGTCATAGTATTTTATCTTCAATCTAATGTTCTTTCTATTCCCAAGAGAAGCTAACAGAAGATGCTTGACATGAACTTGTCGATCTATGCTGTACTTTAAATGGAAAAGTAATACATTCGCTTAGTATGGGTCACGTGGATTTTGTTAATAATAATGTTATTAAATATTGGGTTTTGTATAGTTGTTTGCCTGAAACCAGTTTCAGGAAACAAGTAATAATCTCCAGAACTCTTGCTTTCTCTCAGTTCCCAGAAGGTGAGTGAGTTTTGAGGGCCGGGGATTTAGCTCAGTGGATCCGGCGCCTGCCTCAGAAGGTGAGTGAGCTGCTGCTCCCCGCCCAGTGTTGGCCGCTGGGCTCCGCTCAGGGAGTGGGGCTGGAGCTGAGAGGCAGCAGCAGTGCACTGCCTCCCTGGCCTCTACACTACAAAGCCTACAATGAAGTAATTAGTGGGATCAAGGCTGGTGGGCTCCGTTTGGCTGGAAGCCCAGGCACGTTGGTCACCAAAGACAGTTGTAAGGAAGAGGCCATGGAAAGCAGCACCTGGGATCTGGGGTCGGCACGGGCTCAGGGGAGAGATGCTCCTCGGCCATCCGGGCCTTCTCATAGAAGCCAGTGAGCATGAGCAGGCAGCTCAGGGGAGGCCCCACAGGAAGCCCCAGGGCAAAGGGAGTGCTGTGTCTGCACCTCCTTCCCTCCAAAGAGTCTGTAGTTTTCCATTTGCCAAAGAAGGAAGCTCAGAGAGCCTGTTTGTGCGTAAAGCAAGGCTGCTGGAAACAGTTAGGGAACCCAGCCGGATGCAGCACTAACAGGACACCGGAGATGTCAGGCTCCGCCTACCTGTATATCAGAAGACATCACCATTGAGTGATCCTCTAAACTGCAAGACTTTATTTCCTTTCACCCATGTTTCTCCTCTTTGGAGCTTGAATATCAAGTGACAGTCACTTCTGCTGTATAGAATGAGCTGCTCACTTTACATCCAAGGAATAAAAAGATAAATGATGTTCCTAACATCCTAGAAAAATTATAAAATAACTTTTGCACATGATGACTAGTGAGTGCTCTTCGATTGGCCTCTGTCGAGCAATTATGTTGATGCTGGATGGGTCGTGAGAATCTGTGGTGCAGAAAATGGTCCGACAAAAGTAGGAAGGGTGGGGTAAGAGAGGAGAGGGGAGGGGAGGGAAGACTTGTTCTACACTGGACATGGAGGATGAAGGAAAAGTTATTTTAAACATCAGGACAAGTCATGCATTGGAGGAAACTTGTGCTAATTCCTGAGATGAAGAAGAATCAGGGAGTGAGGGGTGGGGTGCAGGAGACAGGAGTGCAATGTACTAAGTGGGACACTTCCGGTTTGATGCGCCTCCTGCCATGTCTAAGTGGAGAGGTACAGGGAAGGCTGCTGCCCAAGCTGACTCATGGGGAAAGACCACTGTGGGCATCAGCAAAGGGCACGTAGTTAACGGCATTCAGCTGCAAGTGAGAAGACCCAGTGAGAGGAAGTCAGGGAAGAGAACAGGGTGGTGTCCTGGAGGATTTAAGGACTAGGACAGGAAGGAAACCACCCAAGGAGACTGACAGGAAGCTACTCATTCTGCAAATAAAAATAAACAAACAGCCACAGTTTCTATGTTCCAGAAGCCAAGAAAGAAAGAGGGAGCTCGATCTCAATTATGCCTGCTGCTGAGTGACAGCACAAGTTTCTTGACCCTTTGGCTATTCAGTGTGTAAGTCACTGATGCACATGGCAGGAGCTGAAGGATAAATGGTCCAGAGAACTGATTTGAAGGGTTTTGGCTGCACGAAAGAAGAGGGAAATAAGGCAGCAGATGGCACGGGCAGCGGGTCAGGGAGGACCTCTCTTGAGTGAGAGTCAGGATGTTTGCGTGCTGCTCAGAAAGATCTAGGAGGGAAGAGGAAGCACAGGATGCAGAAAGGGCTGAGACAAGGCGAGACCTCCTTACGATGAGACTAGGAACACGTTGGCAGGGACCCTCCTGAGGGTACAGTGGGGTGAGCTTGGGCTAAGCAGAGTTGGGAGGTTTGTGCTGAGGGTGCGTGCAAGGGAAAACAGAGGGATGCTTCTCTCACCCAAGCCAGGCAGTGGGCCTTGAGGCAGGAGAGAAGGGTGCCTGGAGAAAGAGGGACAGAGGGACCAGACCGCCAGGACAGGTGGTGGCGGTCCAAGAGAGACAGTATCCAAGTCACCGAGGACGGCAGGCGAGTGACTCGTCAACAGGAACCAGGAATTCAGCAGAAAATGGCACAAAGAAATGCAGAGATGGCAGCATCCCAGGGGTGAGGGGCGAGACTCAAAGGAAAGGGAACTGCTCAGGGCATGGGGCAAAATGGCGGGGAAGCGGCAGGGAGGAGCAAAGCCACATTCAACTCCAACTGCAGCCTCACGTTCTGTGGGTTTGGAAGAAGAAAACGTTACTACTTAATGATTCTACAATAAACAGTGTCCCTTGGGTCTGCCAAGTTTTAGGTGGAATAAAAAGGGAAATGATGACAGAGCCAGTGGTTTTAGAATGAAGAAGGGGAAGACACTTCATGTCCACATATCCCATGATTTCTCCCCTAGGGCACTACTGACATTTTGGGTCATGTAATTCTGTGTGGCGGGGCCTGTCTTGTGCATTGCAGGACATATACAGGTCACTGCCCACTAATGAACATCCAGCACTGTCGCCTGATTGTGTCAAGCGAAACCTCATA
Organism: Heterocephalus glaber; assembly: GCF_053883595.1. Lineage (NCBI taxonomy): Eukaryota > Metazoa > Chordata > Mammalia > Rodentia > Bathyergidae > Heterocephalus > Heterocephalus glaber. The sequence goes on from NW_028258315.1 coordinate 2,306,115, forward strand.
TTGTTTTCTGATATTTTCAGTGTCCCCTGGGGGCAAAATCCCCTCCTGGGAACCTCGGATCTACCTAACAGCCCTGCTACGGTTCCTCCTCACCCTACAAAGCAGGCAACCTGAGTCATGGGAGACAGCAACACAGCCCAGGAAGGACCAGCTTTGCCAAGAACATGCATCGAGCTGTCCTTTGGTCCAGTAGTATTCCTGCCTCACCGACACCCTCGAAGGCGCCCAGGGAAACCACTGCTCGTCCCACACCACCAGCAGCTGTCTTAGTCTAGACCTTGGTTGTCCATTCAGGACTTAGAGCCAAAATTTCCAGGACACAAAATTAAAGCCACAGAAATTAATACACAGGTCTCTAAGAGGCCATATGAAAACCAGCTATAGGGTGTCCTTAAAGGTGCTTAGCTTTATCCCAAAAGTTACTCTGCAGGTTCTGTGTGGGGCGGTGTGACTCACTGTCACTCAGTAGATGGGGTGAATGCATGACCATGAGACAAGCACACTGGTCTCTGCAAACAGCACACAGCAGGCTGCAGGCTGGTGGAGTGCCGGGTTACACTGCTGACAATATCATCATTGTGTAATCAGAGCTTCCCTCTGTCAGTATCCTGGTCCCCGCCAGAATCCCCGATTTCCACATCACAATATAATCACCCTGTAATCTGTGTGTTTAAGAAAGGAGAAGGCACACACACACACACACACACACACACACACACACACACAAGAACATGATCATACCATTTCCTTGAAGTCCCCAGCTTGGCAACACCCGGAACAAATAGCCTCCTTAGAAGATTCATTTCACCATGGTTAACTCTTGGTGGGCGGGGAGGATTGCCAGCACTCCAAGATAAAAGTTCATCAAAAATTCATCTAGAAATAGTCAGGCATGGTGGCATACGCCCATAATCCCAGCTACTCAGGAGGCTGAGGTGGGAGACTGCAGACTGTGGGTCTGAGGCCAGCCTGGACAATTAGCAAGATGCTGTTTCAACGTTTTAAGTGGGCTGGGAGTGTAGACCAGTGGTAGAGTGGTTGCCTAGCATGTGTAAGGCTATGGGTTCAAGCCTCACTGCCCACCCCCCGCCACGCACACAAAGCAGATTTCCTTCCGGGGACATATAGACCAGTGAGAGAATCTTATGGGTGGGTGACCCAATGATGGAGGAACCGTACTTTGCCCCTCTTAATGGCCAGAGTCAACTCCATCCTCGGGATTTTGTTTAAACTCACACTGTGACACTGAGGATGAATTCCCGCAAAGACTATTGTCAAGTGGATGTGGATATTCAGCATCTTCACCCTCACCCTGTCTGGCACCTTTATCTGTGGATTAACTGGTGGTCATGGGAACCGGCTGTTTCTCAGGTTGGACCGGAGAACAGGAAGCTGAGAAGCCCAGAGACCTACTGGCCTGTTAATGAGCCACTCTTCAAAGGGAAGCGTGGGAGGCAAAAGCCCAAGCTGAAGCAGTACCCAAGGTGATCTGTGACCTTTACATAGCTTGCTGTCCAGCCTCCCAGACCACAGCTGAGTGGTTCCAGCCTGGAATCCCCAAACTTTCCCAAGGACAGTTGGCAGCTGGAGGAAGCAACTGCAGGTGCTGCTCAGGTCTGCCTGCATCTTCCCCACTGAACTTCGGAAGAGTGTGCTGCCAACTGGTGCCCTTCCCAGCTGTCCCTCCCGGCCTGAAGGTCTGGAGGAGCCCCGGCTCCTCCTCTTCTCTCAGGATCCTCAGCACCTCCGTCCTCGCCTCTTTCCTTCGCCCTGTGGAAAGGCAGAGGTTGAAAAGAAGAAAATGTTTTCTATACAAACACAGAAAGCAGAAAGAGGAATTTCTTCATCTGGAACTAGGATTGACCTGAAGGAAGTTAATGTGATCAGAGAGCAATGAACCCCCTAGGGGAAGTTTGTTGCCAAATTAAAAGAAGGGCACTTCCTTTATTATTCATTTCTGTAGTTGAATGATTTATCAGCAAGCATTTACTGGCACAGACAATGAATCTACCTCTGTGCTATGGGTTTGGGACAGGAGACTAAAGAAACAGAACGCGCTCCTTGGTCCTACTCGGCCTGAGTGCCTACTGTGTGTCAGGCACCAAGGAGTCCATCAGTGCTGAGAGGTGTCCAGCTTCAGGAAAGGTGTATGTGAAGACGCAGTTCTCAGTCTGAGCTCTACGCTCACGAGGGTCAGGTCACCGTGGGGCAGTGCTGAGTAGAGCAAGATGTTTTACAACAGCCCTCACCTTTATCCATTAGAGCACACCACTCATCCCACACTGTGAAGACCAAACATGACTTCAGATATTGCCCCGTGTTTTCTGGAGAACAAAATTCTGCTCCTACCCCTTTCCCATCAAGAATCACTGACAGAGACAAACATTTACAGTATGGTGTCATCCATTTAGTCTCAGAGTGACACATAATTTGTAGTTGTTGCATAAAAGAGAACCTAAACATCTCTGCCTAGGAAGGGCCTTGGCTGAGGAGGTGCTTGGGCAGAACCTTGTAAAGAAGGGAGGAATCCCATGGGTAGACCAGAAAGACGGGATGTGCCACCCAGCAGAAAAACTGTATTCATTGATGCAAGATGACCCCAAACTGCAAGAAACTGCAAGCATTTGGGAGGCTGTCCCCTGCCTGGTGTCCTGCCAGCTGTGGGGACACCTGCCTGCTTCTCTGGAACACTCCCCATCCCCTCTCTGTGTCAGTTTCCCTCCCTTGCTCTGGGCGCACAGTGGCCTCTCTCAGCACCTGCAGTGCAGTCCATGGCACAGGGCTCCGGGTGCCAGCTCCCTCACAGCCCCCTGGGGACTTCCCAGACTTTGCCTGCCTGTGCTGCAGGCACCTGTCAGGCACAGTCTTTGCCCCATGTGAGGAGGAAAATAGTTCCTCCCAGTGACAAGCTCTAGCCCTGTGCTCCACTGGCATCATGCCACCTGCCCTGAGCAGAGGCCAGGCGCCCCCCGTCACCCTCTGCTCCATCCCAGTAGCCTTGAAAACCCCTCTGTACTCAGCTCTGCCTCCTTCATTGGCCTCCTAGCCTTGAGGTCCAGCCTCCCTGAAACCTCACTGCAGGGCCACCTCCCCAGGGATGTTTGTCCTGGACAAATTCTCAGGCTCTGCACCTCTGAAGGCCCTCACAGAGTGCCCGCTGCCCCTTGGGATTCTTCCCCCCTCTCCATGGAGAGTCCACATCAGCCAGGGCAGGACTCAGTCTCTGTGCTCCTGCTACCTCCTGCGAGCTCTGTCAAACTCCACCCATCATGTCCATCTCAGAAGCCATCAGCTCTCTTCCACTCGAAGTCTCTATTTCGAGGCATTTGGGACCTCAGTGAGCACAAGGGAAGGGCAAAGTGGGGCAGGAAGGAGGTGCAGAACCTACCCAGGATTTGGATGGAGGCAGGGGCCCAGGTGGTGCCCACACATGGTTGAAGTCAACATCAATGCCCAAAGGGGTACAGGTGGGATGGGGAGATGCAGGCAGCAGACTCTAGAAAACCACATGGAGACCCCACTCAGTTTGGAGTAGGGTCCAGGACCCAGCCAAAGAAGAGCTCCTTGTCCCATGGGGCAGTACCCACAAAGTTGGTTTTTATGAGGGCCCCAGCTGACCAGGCCAGGGGTGAGGGTTGTGCTCCAGGCCTGGAATTTCAGTCTTAGATAATAATAGTACTAAAAAGGGAGAAAACTAGAGATAATAATCAACAGGAGGCATTAAAATCATCTAAGTGTAGCAAGGAGGGACTCTTGCTGCCACCAAAACTCTAGTCACATTTAATCTTAGAATAATGTCTCCCAAATAGTGAGGTGTTAACAGCCACTCCTGAGGTCCTTCAAAATCTCTCTGATGCCTCAGTCTCCAGTAAGGCCCAGTTCCTCACTTCATCCGCCTTAACGGAAAGGACAGCAGTGTCCTTTGTTCCTGGAACAGAAGATAGCTGAGACCAGAGCTTGCATGGCTGGTAAACCTCACCAGCACTTCTGTAGCATTGCCACATGCAAGCACTGCCATCTCCCGTTCCTTCTCTACTCTCCCTACCCCAATCTTTCCGGAACCTCCTGGAGAATTCTAGATTCTTCTCCCTTATTCAGAGCAGCTCCATGGAACACCTCTGGCTTTGAGTCCTGGTACCATCAGCTCTGTCATGTTGACCTCGTTACTTCCTATTTATAATTATAAAACTGGAATTTTCAGTATTCCCTCTGAAATTCAGAGGAGGAAACCAGGGGCAATGTTTATTTAGCACAGTGTCTCGTATATAGTAAGGACTTGGGTGGTGATAACCAGCACCGCTCTAATAGGATTTCCTAAGGCCGTATGATCCTGAACAACCACTGGCTACCTCCAGAGGCCTAGCAAATTTCTTTTCAGAGCAGAAAAAACTATTTTTCATTCTGGTACCTGGAGAGTCAGGGACTCTGACAGAGCCTGACTGGAAGTCAGCCTTATAGAAACCAGGACTGGTGGAGCCCCGCTCCTCCTCCTTCATTGCCCTCGCTCCTCCTCCTTCCTTCCCTCTGCCCCATCCTTCTCCTCTTCTCTTCCTTTCTCTCTCCTTTCCTCTCCCTCCCTCCATCCCTCCCTTCTAGTCTCTCCCTTTAGCTTCACCTCTCTTCCTCTCTTCCTCCCTGCCTCTCTTCCCTTCCTCTCCTTGTTCTCCTTCTTTCTCTCCCTTCCTCTGTCCCTCCCCCTCTTTCCTCTCCCTCTCTCTCTCCCTTTTCTTCCCTCATTCTCTTTCTTTCTCCTCCTCTCTGTCTAACCATGCTCTTCTGCCTGTCCCACACACCTAGGCCATTGGCTCGAAAGTCCATGGCCCTGTGTCTCCAGCCTCAGCCCCTTAGTTCAAGTTCTCAAGACAATGGCTCTTCTTAAAGCAGGGATACGTACCTGGTACCTGGCCGAGGATCTGATTCCTGCACCCTTGTGCAGTGCAGAGCTATGGTCACATAGGCATGGAGAGCACTAGCTAGACACAGCCCATGAGTCCACAACAGGAAACCCTGGCAGGCACTTGAAGGTGTAGCTGTGCACTGGAGAAGCAGCTTCAAGCTTAGCTCACAGCCCAGCCTCCACGCTGCCAATGCCTGTGACTCTGGGCACACCTGTCCTCCCTGATGGGTCCAGGACGCGGTCAAGCACTGTCCCTGCCCTCAACTGACAGGCAAAGACACAGCCTCCAAGCTGGCGTGGTGCTGGCCCCTGAGGGCCCTAGAAGAGTATCTCCCAAAGAGTGAGATCTAGCGGTGCTCCAGTCCACACCTTCTCAGAGGCCCAGGCAGGGCCATCCCCAGGCCTGACGTGGTCGCCCAGGAAGAGCGGGGACATTGGCACATCAAGGGCTCTGGAAAGCCCTGCAGGAAAACCCTGACATTTCCAAACTTACTTGACATGCTCTTTGTTTTCTCCTAACAGGAAAGTTTTCATTCCGATGTTTAAGTCTTTATGGCACTAAAGAGGGGGTTTCATTTTTTATTTTAACATATCTGTCAGAGTTTGTATGTATTCAAGGTGTACAGCTGGATGCTTTGAGGTGTGCACATCTTGAGTAATGGTTATGACAAGCACAGTAACTAACACATCTATCACAGTCCACGCTGGACATTCGATCCCCTGACTTGTTTATCTTGTAGTAAGGTGTGTAGCCTTGGGTCAGTATCACCCACTGCCCTCAGGCCCCAGGCCCTGGCCACCATCATTCACGAGAGAAATATTCCTACCTGGTTAATGACTGTTCAGACTTATGGCCCACATTTGGACCTTCGACAACACGGGAATGTAAGTGGCAGTGCGGCCTTATGGTGGCTTCTTCTACAGAACAGCACTGTAATTTTGCTGATTGTGCTGTACAGTCAGCACTGCAGCTTTATGTTCGGTTTTACATTACAGTACTGCATGGAAGACTTATGCAAATAAAAGCAAAGTCATCCAGCTGGAGCCAGGAGGCGGACCAGATGCCCAGAGCCCACTGGGACAGGAGGGGAGAGGACAGGTGGGGTGGGAGTTACAAGGAGTGAGAGGCACTGCTCTGGTGCCCTCGCGGACTCCCCCGCTCCAGCCTGCTCACTTGTGTTTGTTCAGATCACCATGTCTCTCCTCTCTACTTTCTTATTTCTTACCATGATTTTTCTAATCTGTAGGCCAAGATCTCAGGGCTACTTCCAACTCCACCTTCTCCAAATCCTATTACTCCTCCCTTCCTCCATTATGTCTGCTGCTGCTGCCTCTCCATCTCCGTCCCTGTGGCCCTAGGCCAGTGCAGCCCCCAGCACCCTCACCTGCTCCTAGAATCCCTCGTATGGCCTCTCCGCTCTCAAGCATGGTGGCTCACACTCAAAGCATTGCCACACACTTCCCTTCTGCTGCTCATCCTGGCCCTAGGCCTGTGTTTCCATGACACCAAGTGAATCTTTCAGCCCAGCCAAGTCGATCCCATCATTGTTGAACCTGCTCATACGGGCACTGCAGGGCTCATACCCCTGCCAGGTGCTGTCCCTCTCTCTGCATGGACCTGAGGCTCAACTCAATGCTATTTCTCAGCACAACTTCCTGTCCCTCCTCCGAAAACTTCCAGCTCTCTTTCTGTTCCCTTGGGTTTTAGTACACACTTTTATGCACTGTCATTTAATGTCTTATACTTGGGTCCCAGCTTGCAAGTGAGACAGCCAGTCCCTGGGGGACAGAGTCTGCACCCTGCATTTCAGCCCCAGCGGACAGCGGGCTGTGCTCTGCGCTGCGCTCACTCCCTGGGCCTCCACTGGCCAAGCACAGCCTCCACGAGCCAGTGTCTCTCTCTGAGCCCCAGCTTAGTACCAGGAAGCAGCTCATGCAACGGAGAAGACGATTCACTGAACTTTTCCATAAATAATCTCTGCAGTACTAGGATTTCTAGTTCTCTAACCTGCTAGAAAACAAGCCAAACTTGATCCCACACATAGCAGCTCCTTGTAGATTAGGTATCACGGGGCATCATGTTCTAAGCTTGTTATGAAAGTATTACACTGCGGAAGAATGACAACTATTTCAGGTGTTTTCATTTTCTGCCATCACATTAAATAAAAACCAGTTCGTGCGTTTCTTGCTCAGAAGATCTGACTCAGTAGCACTTACTGAGCCTGACGCTCTGGGAATCACTGTTGATGCTTTTGAGTCACTATATCCCTTAGTGATCAATCTGGCAAAGCTGGATTGATTTTCTTTCACATGTTTGTGTTTGCAGCTAAATAAAATCAGTCAAAGAAAAGTAATAAAAATAGCCAATGTTGAAGAGGACATGGAGAAAATGAACCTTACTCATTGATGGGAATGTAAATTAGTACAACCACTACAGAGATCAGTTTGTGGGGTTCTCAAAAAGCTACAAATAGATCTGCAACACAATTCAACAATCCCACCCCTGGATACACACCCAACAATAATGAAACAACATGGTGAAGAGATACCAACGTTCTCATATTTTTGCAGTCCTGTCCACAATAGCCAAGAAATGGGATCGACCAAGGTGTATAACACTAGGTGGATGGATAAAGAAACTCTTGTGTGTATAAACAATGGAATATTACTCAGCCACAAAAAGGCAAGATCATGTTATTTGCAGCAACACAGAGGGACCTGGAGCACATAACGCTAAGTGAAATAAGCCAAGCAGGGAAAGGCAAATACCACATGTTCTCGCTCATATGCAGGAGGTAGTCAAGTTGATCTCAAAGAAAAGAACATAACAGTAACTTCCAGATCCTGTGAAGAGGAGGAGACAGAGGGAGGTTGGCTAACAGGTACTCCTAGTGTTCCACAGTGCAGTGGTGACTGCAGTTCAGGATGGCCTATTACACATCTTACGAAGAGCCACAAGGGAGAACGAGGCTTCATACACACAGAAATGACAAATGGATGAAGACATGGAAATGCTAATTACTCTGATTTGGTCATTGCACATAATATCCATTACTGAACTTCACAGTATACACTATGTGGGTACCATTATTATGTGTCAATTACACAATTATAAAACTAAATTTAAAAATAGCAAGACCCAATAAATAAGCAATATAAATCGGACAGCAAAATCTACTGAATTTACAGATTATTTAAAAACAACTAATAGTATCTGGTGGGTGGAAGATCCTTAGGGAAGCAGTCTCAGCTCCACTGTGGCCCTCCATGCCCAGCGTTGTCCTCCGTGGTCACAGTGAGAAAGGCTTGCCTCCCCGCTCCCCAGCTGGCACCCAAGGAAGGGTGAGGAGCTCCTCTGACTGCTTGGAAGTCCTGATCTCGACTGTCTTCTAGCAGAAAGCAGCAGCACAAAGCATCTAGACCCCTCTTTGGGCCCAGATCTGCCTACCAGGCCAAGCCAGGTGTGTCTCTCGACACACAGCATGCAGAGACGTCAAACTCTACCTGACTCTGGCCCGAGCATTTGTGCGTGGCTTCTCCTCCTTCCCAAAGTGAGGAGTTTGAGCCTCTGGTGCAAAAATCGGGTGGGATTACTTTACAAGACTGGGCTGATGACCTCCCTGAACAGAAACCAAACTCTGGGGGCAGGAGAGGACAGGGATTTGTGGGTGCTGGTGCCTTCTGCCAGTGCCCCCCCACCCCAGGTCAAGGAGAGGTCATGGCCAAAACAGACTCAACTCTCCGGAGGGTTTGGGGCTACACTGCCTCTCACCCCACCACACACTGCGTGTAACCTGTGCTGACGAATACATGCGATGCTGACACTGTCCACAGAATAAAGCACTGGAAACAATACCAGAAATGACCACGACCACTGTCACCCCACCACAAATATCACGCAAATAGAGAGAGGTCACACAAGACGGTGACCACAGGGACCCCTACAGTTCTCGTCACCTGATTCTATAATAGGAGTAGCTCCTAAGAGGCAGCAACTGTTTTAAATAAAGTCCTCAGGGGAAAATGTATAGATGTACAGTCACTGTAAAGAGTCTCATTATTTTTCAAAGCAAACGTTTCATGTCAAGGAAATAGCAGATGCGGAGCTATGAGTTGGAATCTTGATTGGGAAAGTCTGAATTCACATATAAAGAAAGCCATTACCTTAATGTGAATGATTCACTTAATAAGAAGCAGGAAGCTTGTCCTTAAGACAAGAACATCTATCTATTCATCACTGGCTGACTTAATAGTATTCACAGTGTTATTCCTTGTAGTTCTACAATTAACCTTTAGTCATACCTTTTTTCTTACATAAGACTTATCTAGATTGTACATAAAACTTGTGTATATATGCAAGGTCTTTGATCTGAAGCTCCATCCACAGAACTAATAACATGCAATTGTGAAATTCTAAGGACAACTGAAATCCTCTGTGATGTTGGAGACAGAAAAATCATTACATGTGCTGTGTTATTCCAAGTGGTAAGGCTTTCAGTTAAATTAGCGGTGGTAAATCGTTTAGTTGAGTGATTCTTTTAAGGTTGACTGTTATGGGAAGACGAATGGATCTATTCCTAGGCCTGCTAAGCACCATATATAAATGGGCTGAATATTTGATCAAATTGTATGGCTAATCCCCTAATTGCCCACTGTAAGACTGTTGCAAGAGTAATTACTGTACTTATTCCTGTTCATATGCATTGCTAATCCTTTTAAAAAATCTTATAAAGCTATTTGGCTGTACAATATACTGAGGCTAAAGTTTCCATAAGTTTCTTGGCTGTTTGCTTTAAACTATTATATTGCCCTGGACACACACACACGATAAATAAATATCCCTATATTTATATAACTGTATATTCACATCTACAGTTTTGTTTTCAAGATGCTTTCCGAATTTGTTCACAGAGGTCTGCCTGAATTCATCCACATCAGCCAGCCTTTGCTGGGGTGGAAGACTGAACATGAGGAATGAGCAGATGGAGTTGAGGAAATGCCCATTCCTCCTGGCCCTCAGCCTTGCTAACTCCTGTTTTCCCTGAGATGCTACATGCCAAGCAGTCACGGCAGAAGAGCCAAGCGAAAGTGGCAGACACTCCTTGTGCGACATGTCTCGGCTCCCTCCTGCAAGGACAGGACCAAGACACCTTGGGCTCTGTAGGAACCAACCCGTGAACAAGGACAAGGAATGAGGTTGTGCTGGTCTTGACACAGTGGTGGCCAGAAAAGGTGCTGGGCTAAGACAAACCTGCAAAGATTTCAGGGAAAGCTTGGAGCCAGGAGGAGGGAAGAAAAGCCTAAGTAGGAAATACATTGTGAGCAAAGCAGAAATAATTTAGACCTCTGTCTGCGTCCTCTTTCCATTGCTATGACAAAATACTGAGCCCGGAGAGCGGATGAGAAGGAGGTTCGTTTAGCTCACTGTTGAAGGGGAGGAGAGCCCAAGGCCGAGCAGCCGTGTCCTCAGGGACTCCTCTGGCACCACAACGTGGCAGAGGGGCGTCCCGAGGCGGCCACAGGTCTGGGCACGGGGTGTGTGCCAAGGAGAGGGGGCGACAAAGAAACTGACCTCACTTTCGTGAGATTTAATCCAGTCTCCAAGACCTTCATTCCTCTTAGAGGCTCTGCCTCCCAGCACCACTGCACGCACAACGAAAGACCCCAAGATCTTGCAGGTACAAATCACATCGGAAGGGCAGCAGAGCCCTAGCCCCAGGCTGCCTCATGGCACAGGGGAACTCGGGCAGCAGCGGGGACCCCGAATCAGACCACAGGGGTCTGTCCCTACCCTGCAGGCTCAGGAGTGCGGGCGACACCTCAGCACTGGCCAGAGGGGCCCCAGGCTTTCCCCGAGGACGCCCTCAACCCGACCAGAGACCAGAACCCAGAACCCGCGTCCAGGCAAGGGAGGGAGCAGGCGCGCTGGACACAGGGGACACAGTCTTAGGCCGAGGGTGAAGCCGTGCCTGTGAGGAAGAAGGGGCGGTGAGAGCACAGGGTAGCGGGCCTCGGGGACAAAGATGGTCCTTTCTCCTGTCGACTCAGTCGCTGCAGGGAAGAGGAGGCCTCGGCCCGACCTCGCCCCCGCGCGCCATGGAGTGCAGGACCTGCAGTTTGCGCGCAGCCCACTCTCTCCCACGGATGGTTATCCGGAGCGCATACTGCGCGGTTTGGTCCTGCGGCTGTGCCACGCTGGATTTGCTGGAAGGCTCGTTCGTTCCGACCCTAATCCCTGCTCTTCTTTGTTTAGTCTTCTCTTGCCCTGTAAGCGTGCTCCTCTGCCGTTCTCAAGACTGGAAACGCAGAGGTAAGTTAGCTCCACTCACGTGGGCTGCTAGTTACCACCTCCTCCTATGGCCACTCTGTCCCTCACCGCCTCTCTCCTTCCCCTGCGGGCATCGGCTCGGCACTGCTCTGGAGGGGAGAGTGTGGGAAGCAAAGGACAGAAGCATCAGGCAGGGAGCTCACTTACAGATTTCTGAGCCTCAGGAAGTTAGGGAACAATTTTTTCCTCATTTTGTAAAATGATACTTTGGGCTGCGATTATTCGATTGGGGATCAATTTACTTTTAAGCATACGCCAACCCAGGATGCTAGCCCTGTTTTTCCAGTACCAGAGGCCCCTAGGGAAGTGGTTCCCAACGCAGGCTGCACATTTGCTTCACTTAGGAAAATTTTAAAAGGAAATGAACAGACTATAAGGGTCAATTTAAAAGAACATACATTACAGATATTAAAATCTTAACATTATTGGGGCTGGGGGTTTAGCTCAGTGGTTTCGCCTCCTGCTGTGCAAGCGCAAAGACCCGAGTTCGATCCCGGGTACCAAAACCATAACAAAACAAAAACAAAAAAAAATTAATATTATTAATATATAATACATGACTGTTACAGAAACTCGAATTAGGAATTATCCAATAGAAAAGTCTTGTCAGAATAAATAACCCCTTTACTGGCCACCCAATGCTCCCACTCACCACTCAAAGACCATCTCACTTGCGAGTTTTATTTCACTTCAGTGCACAGTGGTTACTCCATCTACAGGGGAGACCTCCCAAGACCCCCAAAGAGGCCAGGAGCTGCGGGCAGAACCACACCCTGTATGGACTGTGTTTTCTCATTCACACAGACACACACGATTACATAGTAGTGTGTGCATTCATTCAGTATGTAAATTAGGCACGGTAAGGGGTGAGTATAATAAGATGACAGCAGTGTACCACAATAAACTTGTGTTAATCTCTCTCTCCTCTTCTCTCTGCTGCGCCCATCTGTTGTGATGACATAGGTGGTGATTCAGTGATGGGATGAAGTGAGGTGGATGACACAGTACTGGAACACAGCGTTAGGCCACTGTGACTTTCCACCGTAGGTCAGGTCAAACCTCGGAATCATTTTTTTCCCCAGAATTTTCTACTTAACTTTTTGGACTCCAGTTGGCCACAGTTACTGAAACCATGGAGCAGGGAACCACTGATAGAAGGGATGGCTGTGTCATGCTGGGCAGCGGAGTGGGAGGGGCATGGAGACCAGGCTGGCGCCAGAGGGGATCAGGGACAGGACCGGGGCCGGGCCCGGGAATGCCCAGAGGTGAGTGGGATGGCCACACCAAGAGGCCAGCGTGCCCGCTTCTCTGTCCTCCAGCTCTCAGGCTACTCCACATACTACAGAAACCGGGTGGGCAGGGGACCCAGAGCGAGCACGTGGGCACCAGCCTGCCGTGGAGTCCAGGGGTCAGGTGGTTCTGGGTTCAGGGTGATGCCAGGTAGCTGACTTTTACTTAGCATCGAACACAGAGTACTCCTCCAGGTCACAACAGTGCCAATTCCTTGTGTTATGAAGACCTCAACAAGCTGGGGCACTCAGGTCCTCTGCAGTGCTCTGGGGCTCTGTGTGGGGAGGTTCGTGGGCTGTATAGCCTGAAGCAGCTGCCTCACACCTCACCTCATGAGCTTCGGCAGGTCATTCAGCCTGCTCACAGCCCAGAGGACAGCCAGGGGATAGCCCAGGGGGCATCTTCACAAGAATGGCTGGAGTAGCTCTACATACAGTGCCACATGGTGACTCCAGTTTCCTCCCTCCATTCACATGAAATGTGGGCAAGCCACTCATTCTCTTTTTCATGAGTACCAGAGACAACTGTCACCATGATGTCATGAAGACATTTCCTGTGCTTGTTCCGTCACCTACGCATTTATCTTCTCAATAGGAGTTACATGGAAACAGGTGGGTTCTTTTTAAAAAAGCTTTATTGCTCTACCTCCAATCACCTACTTAAGATAACATTGTTATTGTCATGATGTCCAATAAATAACTGCTATTTAAAGCTAATGAACTTCAAAACTGATGACAGACCACAGTTCTAATGTTCTCTTCACAGCAAAATAAGTATCCGATGTAATCCATACGTTAATCAGCTCTACGTAGCCATTTCAATATGTAGACATATTTGAAAACACCATGTTGCACACTATAAATATATAAAACTTTCATTTGTTAATGTAAAAATAAATTGTTAAAAATACAAAAATTAATATAAAAAGCCTAGCATGGTGGCATCCACCTGTAGTCCCAGCTACTCAGGAGGCGGAGGTGGGACAGTCACTTGAGCCTGCAAGTTCAAGACCAGCCTGGGCAACATGGAATCACCCTGTCTCAAAAGAAAATTAAAAATAAAGCTAATGAAAGAGGGACATAACTGTTTCTATATTAGATGAAATTTCTAAAGTCCCACTTCCATTGAAGGGACTTCCTGTGGTAACAGCCACCATGTTGGTCGCAGGACACACCCTCACCCAGCCCCTCCCTTGCTGCCCCAGAAGCACCAGCTCGGCCTCTCTCCATCCTGAAGCAGCATCTGCCATCCTGTGCCAGCAGCCTTTGAGGACTTCTGTAGGAAAGAAACGGAGATCTTGGCCAGTAGCCACTGGGAACGAGGCCAGCAACAGCCACACACAGTGGACTCTCCTTGGGTTGAACCTGGGTCTGATGACAGCCCCACTTGACAGCTGGACTGCAGCCTGGGGACAGAAGCTGAGCTAGAAACTCTCCCAGATTCCTGGCCCACTAACACTGTGAAGCAGGAAGTGTTTGTTATCTTAAGCTGCTGTTCAGGATAATTTGTTATTCAGCAATAGCTAACTGTTACCTGATCAACACACACACATGCCTTTAAAATCCTTCAAATACTATTTCAGCTGATAACCCTGGAGCATTCTGGAGTCTGCTCCAAAGCTGTCCCTGTGGAGGCTCCATGCTGTCGTGTTGTCCTTTATTCCTTCTCCCAAGAGACTTTAGCCCCTGGTGCTCAAGATACACTCATCTCATATCAAATTCCATTGAACACCAAATTGTGTTCTAGATAGGAAAGAAGACTCTTTGACTTCCAGATCTTCATCAGGCAAGGACAAATGCAAATAAAGGTGTTTGGCCTTATTAGAGAAAAATGACACCATTAGATTTACCCTATGAAATAGAAGGAGAATTCAAATTTTGTATCCAGAAGATCTGCTAAGCAGGATGCCTAGTACATGGTAAGGACTCAGTACATGTAGTGCATTGTCTGTTAATGAAAGAGACTTTTCTGAAGCACTTATAATATCAGTTATTAATAAAAATGAATCAAAGAACAAAAACAAAGGGACTATTTATGCATACATTAATTCATTCTCTAAACATCTGGGAGATTCCATAAATGTCCAAAGATAATGACTGCCTAGTACTTATGTAGCATACAGTATGCAAGTACATTTAAAGAGACTTAAGAGATTATGCCTCAGATCTGTCATGACTTATTTAGCTCCACATCCATCATTTAGTTAATCCCCAAATTCCTCTCCATCACATAAGATGAAACTCTCTTGATCAACAGAGTGATGTGTTTATGTAAAATGATTCATAAAATAAAACTGTTTTCTGCTTTAACTGAAAAATCCAATAACTGAGTAATGCTGTAGTGAAATTCAGTGCTCTAAATACTAATAGTAATGATAGGAATTAAAAGTATTAGAGACGAGATCAGTATAAGAAGAAAACTGGAATACATAGTTATGCAACAACACATTTAATTTTAGAAAATAGTCTGCTATTTAAGTTACTAAAGCTGTTTTAAAACAAGTTGGTTACGCTTTATTCTGAACTTCAATTACTTGATGAAAATCTTCATTGTGATGCCATTTGGAAAGTAGAAGGGCTGTGTTTGCGTCTTTAAGAAGAAGGACAAGTGGATATGCAGAAATGCGCATCGCACTTTGGAATGGGCAAAAAATAAAGCCAGCCTAAAACCACCAAACAGTGCTACACAGCTAACTGCTCTTTGGGGAAGTTCCTCTAGTCTGCCACCATTTAGTTCAGATATGAACAGCAGGTAGGAATTTCCTGAAATCTCACTAACTTCTCAATTCAGTCCAGTCCTCAGAAGCCAAAAAGGAAAAGGACATTTAGAAACATCTCAAAGGCTAGAAAGTTAAATAAATTGAAACTAAAACCACTCAAAATATGTGACCATTTAAATGTAGTAAAGTAAATGTAGTAAAGAAAATTTAACAACTATGATTAATTTTTTTAAAAACCACCAATCTCTTAGGATTCAAGGGAACTTTCTCCAACAGTTAAAGGTAATCTATAAACAAAAGCCAAAGTGAAATATTGAATGATTGCTTTCCCCCAAAGATGGAGACTAGCTAAAGAGTTTTGTCCTCACTATTCCACTTAAAATTGTACTGGAAGTCCTAGCCTTACCACAAGAAAAATAAATAAAAAGCATAAGAATCAGAAAGAAATAAACATCTGTTTACAGATGCTGCCACACTTATTTATAAAATTATATGAAGTATATAAAACAGTCACTAAAACGTGATGAAGGATTAATATGAAAATGTCAAATGTAAATTTGGAGCACAATTAGGAAAATAAATGATTTTAAATTTATGATAACCCCAAAATTCATATTATAGGAATAAGCTTAACAAAAAATGGTGCAAGATCCCTACAGTGAAATAATAAAATATTACTGAGAAAAATTAAAGAAATGAACAATCTCATAGAATGCTCATGGTTTGGAAGATTCAATATTAAGATACTATTTCTCCCCACATTGAGCTATGGATTTATAACTGCAGCAGGGTTTTTATAGAAATTAACAAGATTATTCTAAAGTTTCCATAGGAATTCAAAGGATCTATATAATGAAACTAATCTTTTTTAAAAAAAAACAAAATTAAAGAGTATATAATATCTAACTTCAAGTAATCAAGAGCAGGTGGCATGAGCATAAGGATTGGTAACAGATGAAAAAATTGATTTTTTTTTTCCAAAGGGTCAACATAATCCAGTGGGAAAGAACAATCTTCAGAGGTGATCCTGCTATACTTAACATCAGTGTAAGGAAAAAGGCATTCAGACCTTGTCTTACACCACCCACAAAAGTTAATTTGAGATGTATCAGAGACCAAAGGGGAAAAGATAAAACTGAAGCTTTCAATGAAGAGAATAGAGATTTTCAGGCAAAGAGAACAAAAGGAGCAAAGAGCTTTTCAGACAAGACATGAAAAACAACAATTTAGTAACCATAAAATGTTAACTTTTTTGAAAAGTAAACTTCATCACAATTTAAAACTCATCTCCATCAAATCACATCATTTAGAAAGTGGATAAACAAGGCACAGACCTGGAGTAAATACTTGCAAAACATGTATCTGATAAAGAATTAGATTGTATAAAGACCTCTAAAACTCAATTAGAAAAGAAAGCAACCAAGAGATTTCAACATTTTACCCAAAAATGCACATAAAAAAGTACCCAATATTCACTGAGCAGGGCATGGTGGGGCAGGGCCTGTAACCTCACCATCCGGGAGGCCACCTCAAGTGGACCACAGGTTCAAGTTCCACCACGTAGTGCCACGAGCCCCGTCTCAAACTAAAAATTAAAAAGGCTGGAGATGTAGCTCAGTGTGGAGGACCTGGGCTCAACCCTCAGTACAGAGAAAACAAAACAAAACAAAAGTTCAGCATCACTAGTCACTGGGGAACTGCAAATAAAATTGCAGTAAGGTATTACTATAAACCAACCCGAAGAACTCCAATTAAGAAAAATTGACAGTGGGCCGAGGATTTAGCTCAGTGGTTTCGCTGCCTGCTGCACAAGCCCAAGGACCTGAGTTCAATCCCTGGTACCAAAAAAAAAAAAAAAAAAGAAAGAGAGAAAGATTGACAGTAATAACTATTGGGGAGGATTTGAAGCAACCAGGTCTCTCATATGTTAAATGGGGATATAAAATAGCCTGTAAGTCCTTGAAAAGTAAGCATACACTTATCCTATGACTCAGCAATTCTGCTGTTAGGTATTTTGTCCAACAAAAATAAAGTATATTTCTACAAAAAGATCTGTACACAAATGCTTACAATGGCTTTATATATAATACCAAAAGAAAAAAGAAAAGAAAAAACAGGCCAGGTATCTCATCATGCAAGAATGGATAAATAAATTGCAGTATATTCATCGAGTGGAAAGCCACTTAGCAATACAAAGAAATGAACTACTCTTGCAAGCACAAGGTCCCAAGTTCGATCTCCGGTACCAAAAAAAAAAACTGCTGGTTTAGACAAAACCTACCTGTATCTTAAAATTCTTTGGCAAATGGAAAAGGGTTTCTACAAGAGAACAGACTGAATTTTTCTAAATATAGAAGTTGCACAAAAAGAAAATTTAATCTGAGGCTGATGGAGGTAGAGCTTGGTATCTCTAAGAGACACTTAAAGTACTGCAATACTCTGTATCATGGTGAGGTTTGCTCATACAAGTATATGCTTCTATCAAAACCCAAACCAAACACAGTTTGCATTTCATTTCTTATAAATTTTATCTCAAAACAGAAAACTTGCCAATAATAGCTAAGTCTCCTAAAGCTAAGGCGCTCTGGAGGAGAACCCGCTGTAAATGCATGTGCTAGGAACACGGGCTAGTAGGTGGCTATGGGAATGGTAGGTGATAGGGCTGCGGCCAGCAGGGAGGTCAGCTGGCCGGCCTGGCACCCTGCAAGAGTACAGCCTCTGCTGAGCTGAGAAACCGACTCGGTCTCTGGACCAGGAAGACTTCTCCCAGGCCATGTGTTCCCAATAACTACTTCATGTAGCTTTCATCTCCACACAGAATTTGAGTTCTTCTTTCTCCTGTGCTTAGCACATCTTCCAGGTCTCAAACTGAATGGCACCAGGCAGGTCCCCTCCTGCCCCTCTATGCCCTCCCAATAGCCCCACAGGGCCACAAGCCCGCTCAGCATGACAGGCCACGCACACCTGCACAAACTGAGTCTCAGCGACATTGGCGCTCACTGGTCACAGGGAAAGATATGGAGAACAGTGAATTCGAATTGGAAGCTGTTTCTTCACTTAAAGGTCAAACATAACTAAAAACAAACACATGCCAGGTTTTTCTTTGAGATAAAGTCATGACTATTTGAGGAAACCTACAAAATTTAAGTTGTTACCAATCTAAGTTGACAAATTTTATAAAAGGTTTGAACAATGATTAAAAAGTACTTCTTAAAGTGCTAGCTAGCTCAGTACGGGACACAATGGCTGCAGAAAGTCTGACTTCCTTAGCAAAGAACATATGAGTGGAGGAATAGAAAGAAAATAAACTCAAACAAAACAGTGAGGGACCCCTGATGAGCCAACCTGTGAGACGGAGGTGATTCAGAGTTGTGCAGGGAAGCCAGCCTCAGTAGGGAGTGGAGCACTCAGGCTTTAGTGGGGTTTAGGCCTAATGACAAGGGCTTACTTACATGACAGAGCACTTTACAGTTTTCCAAGAGCGTTCAGATGTTTTCACTCTGCTCTCATGAAAGCGCTGTGAGATGAACAGGCTTAGCATGATCCCTGTGTTACGGAAGAGCCTGAGATCACAGAGCTGGGGCGTCCTGGGGCAGGACCAGAGGGTGGGTCTTCCACCTCTCCATTTCCCAGGCGGGAGGCAAGGCCTGCAACAGCACAGCCTGCTAGGACGGAGATGAGGACAGGAAAGACCCCACGTTAGATGCTTACCATGGGGGCGTGCCCTGGTAAACTCACCCTAAGATGAAAAGGTTGTAAGGTGAAAATGCACTCAATGGGCTTGGCCTCCAAACTTCACAGCTTGGCAGCACCATCCACTGCAGAGTGACAGCAGCTTCCCCTTGTGATTGTAGGGCTATGGTCCCTGCGCGTGCCCAGCACTGGGGGACAGCCTCAGAATTTATTACTCACCTGGGAAAAGATCAGAATTCACAGTACCAGATCCACTCAATGCTCAGGCTTTTTCACCACCGTAAGGTTGAAAGGCTGGGGCTTGCAACCTGCAGAATCAGACATCTGCACTACCGGGCAGTGAACATCACAGGTTAGGCCAGCAGCTCTGGCTGGCCGGGTCAGGGGAGCCTGGTGAGAGCAAACCCACAAAAGTGAGGGAAAGAAGCCCAGTGGTTTAGAATCCAGATCTGGGCGCCAGACTCTGGGGTTCCAGGCTGAAACCCAACATTACCAGGTGGACAGGTGTCCGTCTGCCGGCCTCAGCGCTCTCATGCACATGATGATGATGATCGCCCTTCAGCATGTTAACTTCGTCTTTTCTCCTTCAAAGGGGCTTCCTAAACTGTATGAACAGCAGGGCCTAGCGAATCTGGATCTTTCACTGCACTCCACAAATGCTTCTGCTCTAACTCTGTGGCGATCTTGTAATGGACTACCCGGATCTGGTCACTAGTAGCACAAAGCGCCCCAGTGCATGAGGCAGTGTGAGTCGCTCTGAAGCTAAGCTGCACCCAGGCCCTGTTTGGATCCAGCAGGATCTGTGGGACACAGTGCCAGTGGACTGTATGAAATCACACCTTCAAATTCCGAAACTGTGTGCAGGCAAGGACAGTGGGAATGGACCCAGTCAGCCCTCTGTGTCCATAGGCTCCAGGTCCATGCATTCAACCAACCACAGATTAAAATATTCCAGGAAAAAGTGTCTGTCCTGAACGTGGAGAGGCTTTTTCTTGCCACCATTCCCTTCCCACCATGACACAATGACACAATCACCTGCAGCCTGTTTCCATACATAGAGGGCTCCAGGTATGCAGGCGAATACACAAATGCGACTCCATTTTATGGAGGGGACCCGAGGGCCTGCAGACTCTGATACCCAGGGACCAAATGCCCCAGGGCTGCTGAGGGGTGACTGCACTTGCAGAACTGAGCAGATTCTGGCTAAGAGTTCAGTCTGTCGGAGCACAAATGCCCTTAAAGAGCCCCAAATTCTGGAACTTTAGGAGCCAAGGTCCCCCGGCTTTAAATGTGCTTCATCCCCTCAGGCCACCTGAATTTGCCCTTCCAACTTCCCTCAGTTCTCAAAAGGTGCCAGAGTGCTAAGGGGTGAAGCTAGGATGGGAATCCAGGTGTCTGCCCTGGAGTCTGCACCCTGCACTCCTGCTGCTCGGCCTCTGCATAGAGCAGGGTCTGAAGTGGAAGGAGCTGAAGGGGACAGCTGGCACTCTCGGGACCCAGCCCTTGTTTTGAGAGTGTGTAGGAAATGGCCCCAGTGACCAACCCAGGGGGACCCATAGGAGAGAGCAAGGGTCCCCCATCAGGGTCCTCAGACAGGGCGGGGCCCACCCAGCATCCTGTATTGTGTCCAGGACAAGCCCTCCTTGCACCACGCTTTTTATGCTTGTGGTGACAGAGCTGGGCACCACCACATGATGCCCTGGAAAAGCCAAACTGACCAGCCTGGCTCTTGCCGAGGAAGGTGAGCTGAGGGAAGGGTTGGTTGTTTATGTAGATTTCGGCTTTAGGACAACTATGGCCAGGCTGCCAGCCGACACATGGGTGAGGAAGGTCAAAACAATAACAAAACACCCTTCATCTGAGATCACAACAACTGCCTAATTACACGGTGTGCTATGTTTCGCACTGCTGGGGCCTACACACCCCCTGTTGGACTCCGAGGCCTCTGCTGTCTCTGGGCATGCCTAGCAGAAACCTGTGGTTTTCCAAAGGTTTCCACTTGGAGTCAGGTTCTCTGTCCCTGTCGGCGGGCAGCTGGGAGAGAGAGGCTCAGGACATCCAGCCTCAGAATCCCTGGCCTGCTGGACCTGGACGTGAAATCTATGTCAGAGTCAAGAGGGGCCTTCCATGGGATGGTGACGCCTCTCTCTGGCAGGAAAATGTCCCTTGCTTTGCTTTGCTTTATAAACAAAAATGATCCCTTCTGTATTGCTTGGTCACTCAACAAGGAAAAAGGAACTGTTTCTATTCTTTATCATTTGCTGTTTACTTAGTGTACAGAGGTAGAGTCTAATATCTGTGGAAGATCTTGATATATAAACTGGAAATTCTGGCTTCTTGAGTAATCTATTCATGAAATTTCAATTTGGGATACATAGATGGTTGTCACGAGGATGTTTGATAATCATGAGTCATGTTTTGTTTTGCTTTAAAGTGTTACAAAGCTGTCTTAGAGCAGTAAGATTAAGGTAAATTTTTAAATATATCTCCTTTTTCTTTTTCTTCTTTATTTTTTTTTTTTCTGGAGTTTGAACTCATGGCCCCATGCATGCTAAGCATGTGCTCTACCACTGAGCTATTCCCTAACCCCCTTTCTTGTATTAGATAAAGAAAATGTGCAAGAGAGAATAAAATACAATTAATTTACGTTTTAGAACAAGTACTAGTGGAGTTTGGTGGTTTCAGACAAAGTTGTCAGGTAGATCAGGAGAGAACGAAAGTAAAGAAAAAAAGAACATTACTTTTTAAATTTTTTAAACATTAATTTTTAAATTGTAAAGTAGGTCCTAGACTTCTCTCCTGAGTGCTCACCAGCAGTACAGAGGAAAACATCCTCTCTGTACTGGAAGATGGAGAACAAAAAAGAGGATGAGAAGAAACACAACAATAGAAACATCCTCCAGTGAGTGTTAGATCTGAGATGTACTAAAGCATTCTTATCTAAAAATTAACCTAGTAGCAAAATGAGTGAAGCTTCTAAGGATGCTTAAGTGCTTAGGGTCATTTTGAAATTCATTTGTGCACAAATCATGCTGTCTTAGATAGAATTAATTTAAGGTTCCTAATGTGTAAGTGACAAGTACACAGTTTAGGCCCAAGGAGAATTGGGAAAACAATTTCCTAGACACAGTATGAAGGACGACATTCCCCCGAACAATAAAACTACGACCAGTGTGGTTGTAGAAAATAGTCTGGACCCTCCCATCCATAGAGAGGCAGCTCAACTGGATGTCTCCACAGCCACTCCTAGAGACTCAAATCCATTGTCATGGACATTTTCACCAGTGTCCGCTCACTTTGTCTTTGGCTTTTATTTAAATCTGTGATTTCTGAGGAAATGTCTTGCGGAATACACTCTTCACTTGCTGCGCTGCATCTTCCCATGGAGCCCACACATCCAGGGATGGGGAAGAGCTGCCAATCACAGATGCTGGGGAGGAGGGGCTTTGCCCATTTCCAGGCAGGAATCAGGGAACACAGAAAGCACTAACAGTTGAGACGCCATATGCGACCCCTTCGCATTGGGGCTTCCTGCTGAGCTGGTTGTGGCGTTCTTTGTGCTTCCCCTGGCAGCGTCCAGGGAGCTGTTGAAAGCTGTTGTCATCTCGGATCGGCTCCTCTGGGGGAGCAGAGTCTTTGAGACATGGTTTCACGGCATTTGGTGCTAGGAGGGGCCACTGCACAAGGAAGGAAGGATGTAAATTCATGCAGCTGGGAGCGTTCTTTCCCTCACTCAGGAGGGTCTCTTTTAAAGCACTCTTTATCATACTAGGGGCGGAGGTCAGCAACCAAAAGAAAATATATTGGATTTCTGTGAAGTCGAGATAAGTTTCACTTCTGTTACCAACTGAATCTGCTTTCCTAGCGTTTCTACATTTGATCAAAGAGGACAAACCTGCTGCCTGCACACGTCAGTCCTGAGTTGTTTTGGTGGCCTGGGGAACAGGATATAAAATTCCTTTCGTCCTTGCTTATTTTGTTCCTAACTCCAGTGCAGCTGGCACACAAAGGAAGAAGCCAGTTAGAGTAAGCATGGGAGGGCCGGGCAGGGCTGGGCAGGGCTGGGCCTCCCACACACCACAGCTTGGCAGCCAAGCCAACACCCGCCCAGGAGTGAAGCAGCCTAGCCTCTCCAAGTGGTCAAAGCACCATGAGCACGCATGGAAGCCGACCAGCAGGGCCCTCATGCGCATGTGCGCGCACCCGCACTGCCTCCCTTGCTCACCGCCGGGGCTCTCTCCCCTTCTTCGCCATGCCTCTTCCCTGGTCACCACTGCACTCTGAGTCCCTTGGAGACTGGGCCGCTCACTTTTCCTGACCTTCCACTGTGACTCAACCACACCACTCATGAGAAGGAAATAGCTCCATGGGACAGAGGGGCTGGGCCTGGTGCCCACCAGCATTCGTGTCAGGAGGAGAACAGTCAGCAGGCAGGAGCTGGATCCAGCCGTGGACGGGAGGTGTCCACACAGCAGAATGGGCACTACTGCCCTGCGCGTGAGTGATGGTCAGTGCTTTCTCAGGGGAGAAAAGCACAACGAAAGGAGCACTGGACACCCAGAGAGGACACACAAGAACTTCAAACGTCTTTACAGCATTTTCCCTTATTTTCTTGGCTGACCGAAGGTGAACCACTGGCTTCTCCCCAAGACAAAAGTTTCTTCCAATCCGCTTGTTCTCCTGGTCTAATACGATTGATGACAAAACACAGAAAAAACCATTTTAAAAGGCCAAGGTTTAGAGAAAATAGCAAGACCATGGGTGTGCTTCCTACCCTGCGAGTCGGATAGCAATTTCTCACACCCTTTCCTTGTTGTCTGTGAAATAGAGTCGACCAGCATTTTGTAGACATCCTGGCATGTGGCAATAAAGGTTATCAAGTGGGAAAATGAGATCCAGAGAACTGGGATGCCTCTTACGGGCACTCAGCTGGTGCTGGCAAAGCTGGGGTTTGGTCCTTGGTTTCCCAGCTCCTCGTCATGGACTCCCAGGAGCCCGGGAACCCCAGGAACGGCCCCTTCCAGCTGGCCTCTGTTGTCTCGTACACCCCAGGGACCTGGCTTGCTGTGTCTGAACTCCTATGTGAAGAGATGGCCTCTCTTCCTTCCCAGGCAGCCCGTTCACCTCTGGACATCTCTGGCAGCCACAGAACTCTGTGGTCTCCACTCAGTCCCGCCTTGGCATGGAGCCCCTATCACAAGCTGTCCTGCCTCTGTGCACCTTGGCCTCGGAGCCAGCGGGAGCTGAGTTCCATCCATTCTGTCCTCTCTGAGATGACATCAGGCCCTTTCGCAGTCTAATCCCCATGCTTGGATATATTTTGTCCATGTCTTCTTAAATGCAGAGCCCCAAACTGAACGCCAGTACAGCAAGGGACCCTTCTTAGCACTGAATACCTTCCAAGACCCCAGTGGATGCCTGAAATCAGGGACGATAGCGAGCCGTGGATGCTATCTTTCCCCTCTCTGTCCACACCTGTGAGATAGTGAACTGGGTGCAGTCGGGATTACAGCAATAACCAAGCATGAAAGAGAGCAGCTGTAATAGACTATAATAGAAGTTATGTGAACGTGCCGACTGTCTCAAAATATGGAATTTCCTATTTACTATTTTCAGATTTCAGTTGACCTTGAGTCATTGAAAGCACAGAAAGCTAAACCACAAAAGGAAGGACTACTGTGCCCCAAAAGTGCTTAGCCTGGCACCAAGGAGAAGAGGCGGCTTCCCCTAACACAACTGCAGAGTGGCAAACACCCCAGGGCTGTGCTCCTCTCTGTTCCCTCTGCTTTTTAAAAACTTTTTAATATTTATTGTTTATAAAAAAGCATCGGAATTTTCAACATCAACTGTTTTTTGAGGTACAAGGTCTAAAAAGGAACAACACAAATACATTCTTGTATGAACTACAGTGAAAATACCAACAGCACTTTCCAAAGACAAATCTTCGCTTGAATTAGCACACCTGAGGCAGTCTGCACACATGACAGCAGCACATTCCATGCACACACGTCGCTTCCACTGACAGCATCTGTGCTTTGCTTTCCTGGCCTTTTTGTCGGACATACTTGACATCTCGCTGGTCTTACTGTTTTGTCAGGAGTTTCTTATTATGTTACACAGTATGTAGTTAACAGGAACATAGAATATCAATAAAAAAGTATTAAATTCTTAATATATATTGAATAGACATCAGCATTTTTCACATCAGCTATTTACTTGCTTACAAAGCCTAAGAGATAACTTCAGAAATAAAAAGAACTACAGTGTAAACACAAAGAAAAGTCTACCGCTCTGTGCTTTGTATAGAACAGATTTTGTTTTGGTTTGGTTTTGGTTCAGTTTGGTTTTTGGTGCTGCTAAGCCATATTGCACTAGTGAAGTTAATTCTTTGAACACAAATGAAGCAACTTAATATTTAAGCTTTTAGAATGCAATACATGAGGATTATAAATAATATTATATTATATACTAAAAATTTGCCAAGAGAATAGATTCTCTATACTCTTCACTCACAAACAAGAAAGTTTACTATATGAAATGACAGCTAGGTTCGTTTATTTGACTGTAGTGATTACTTAAGGTTTATGTCAAAATATCATGGGGGTGTAGCTCAGTGGCACCGTGCCTGCCTGGCAAGCACAAGGTCCTGTGTTCAATTCCCAATACCCAAGAAAAATAATCATGTGGTATACTTTTACAACACATAATGAGAAAGGGCTGGCAGTATAGCTCGCTGGTACAGAGCTTGCCCAGCATGCCTGAGGACCTGGGTGCAATTCCCAGCCAGCATCACCAAGTATGTATACATTACATGTATTGATACACACACACGCACACACACACACACACACATATATGTTTATTTTATTTACAGAAGGCCTGGAGTGTCGCTCAGTGGTAGAGCATATGCTTAGCATGCATTAGGCCCTGGGTTCGATCCCCAGCACACACACACATAAACACAAAATTTAAATTAAATAAAAAGCAAAATGCCATTCTATTTTATCCTCTACTTGTACGGTGAAGTCCTTTCAGGTCTTCACCCCGACTGTCCCGATGTGTGATTTGTCTCTGTGCAGGAGGAGCTGAGAGTCGTGGCTCAGCACAGGCAGCCTCTCTAGGCTGCTGCTGGTCACCACTGAGAGCTGCCTTTGCCGCTGCACCCCCTGGGCCTGCGGGGCCACCCCTACTGGTCTCTGGCTACACGCTGTCATTTCATGCACGTGGACATCACTGAGCGAGACCAAGACGGTAGCTTTGCAGTGCACACCACGCTTCCAGGACTTCCTTCACCTCGCAGTCTAGTGGCCCTGTCCAAAGGGTCCATGAGTTTGCTTTAATGAGAGCTGTTCCTGTGAACCTAGCGTGTGTCACTACTGCCCTGCCACTCTAACAAGGATTCACAGAGGCCCCTGGCCTGTCGTGGACCCGGCCACACCACTGTGATGAACACAGGGCTGATTTAAGGGGGGGAACTGCCCATAAGGCACAAGAAACTGTCGAGGACTCAGGGCTCTGGCAGCCCCAGGGCTCACCTTGGCATACGTCCCAGGAGAGCACCAGCCCTGTCCTCCATGAGCCATGAGGACAGAAGACGAGAAGGACACACTCCGAGGCTGCTGCCCCTTCCTGTTAATCTGTCCACTCTGCTCTGATGTCCCAGAAAGCCTGTCCCTCCTCTCCTTCCCCAGTGCTGACTGGAAGCAGTTATTCTTTCTTCTCCCTGAGTCGGCTTTATGGATTGATTTATGTTGGGAAGGACTGCACCACGGTAAGAGAGCTCCAGTCTGTTAATCCCATTTCCAACCTAACCTGAGGAAAACATTTCCGGAGGCCGCATCCTGCCACAGACCAGCTAGTGGGCCACTCTCCGTGTGGCTTTCACAGGAAAGAGCTTCTCCCCGACAGTGGCGTGAGAGGCCTCTGTTTGCAGAGCCACAAGCCTTCCTGATCGGCTCGCTGTTTAAGACCCTTACACATAGGTCCACAGTCTCTGCCCTCAGCACAAAGGGGCACTTTTCACATTTCTTCAATGGTTTTTTTTTTGCATAAATATTATTTTTGCCATCATTCTTCGTGTGTGGGTGGGATCATTGCCAGGAGCCAGAGGCAGTGATAAATGGGCCTCCAGGTGTTGCTGCCCTTAAAAAATGCCTTTAACAACCAGTTATTAGGTCTGAGGTCATTGTCAGAGGCAGCTATTAGGGAAGGTTCTGCTGTAGGGAATTCTTAAAGAAATCTCGTCCCGTTTGGCAGTTCTGGGACATGTGTGAACATGGCTGCTATTAAGGAGGCAAAACACAAGGCCTGTATGCTGAATGCAGTTAATCAAGTGCAGTCAATTCTCACTCTGTTCCAGTGAGTAATATCTGGTGCTTGGAATGCAGCAGCACTATACATACTGTGTACTTTTCAAAGCAGGAAAACATATATCACTTTGTCTGTCCTAACAACACAGGGTAAGCCGAGATACTAACTTCCCAACTGCTTAGAGACTCAAACTCTAAGAATCGAGGGACTTAGTCAAGACTGCTGGATTAGCAGAAGGATCAGGACTAGAATTCAGGTTTTTTCCATCAAAGTTGTAGACTTTTCAACAGGCAAGATAGGGAAGGAAGATGGAAGCGCTGTGAACCTGGACCTGTCAGCTGCCCTGGACACGCGGTTGCAGAGCAGCGGGAACACTCCTGCCCCTCCGGGTGTGGAGTCTGTGGTCAAGAAGACATGAGGTGGAATCCAGGGGGCCTCCAGCCCAGCCACCATCTATTTTACACGGTGCTCTGACCAATTTTCCACATGTGAGGATGAGGTGTGCTGCCTCTGCTCATGATCTGCTAACTTTGAATATGCACATGCTGTTTCCATTCTTAGGGTATAGGGGAGAAAATGATGACAATCCGAAAGGTGAAGTGCAGTGGAGGGCACATCATGACGGAACGGCTCACGGTCCAGAGAGTGCAGCCTGCTGCCCCACATCCCCAGTGACCTGAGACTCCTGCCCCATCCCTTCAAACACAGCCGTCCAAGGCACCAAGCTGAGGACCCCGCCTTTGTCTCGTGGGTCTGGGGGACATCTCAGAGCCGCACTCCACGGCAGGTGTTAAGGTTTGGGCTGAACCTATTCAGCAGCCTGAATTTTTAAAAAATTTAAATTTCTCCTTAGGAGGAAGAGTAAGAAAGAGGATTGTGCCTGTATCATCACAGAGAAATTCCACATTAGGTTGTTTCATCTGCACAGAAATCTCTGTGCATGTCTCCCCTGCAGAGGAAAGGAGCCTGTGATGCAGGGGAGCGGCGGGAGTGAGCAGGGGTCACAGGAATCACAGGAATTGCGACTGCAGATCTTCCTTACCCTCACATGGAGCACAGCAGGGCAGAGCAGCAGCCTGGCGCCTCTCTGGCCCCTCGCAGCTGAAGTGGAAAGACCTGCAGAGCTTCCATTTTCAGGAAGGAAAAGTTGTGGGGACGGATGGTGGTGCAGGTGCTTATCCACTGAGTGTGCGCTGGGGCAGACCACGCGGTGTTCGCGCTGCATTTTACTGCAGATTTTAGCACCAGCTACTCTTTTTTTTTATCCATATATAAAAAATTAACCTCAACCCTTTGTTTCCATACATGAAAATAACTTGAAGGGATCTATGAACCTAAATATGAAAGCCTAAAAGTATAAAACTTTAAGAAGAAATTATAAGGGAAAATGTTTATGAATTCAGGGTAGGCAAGCATTTCCTAGGATACAAAAGACATGATCTATAAAAGAAAAAAATTGATAAATGAGATTCCATCAAAATTTAGAACTTTAAATGACATCATTAAAATGGAAAGTTGTCCTTAAACAGACCATATTTACAATGCATATAACCTATGGCCAGAATATATAAAGAATTCTTAGAGCTCATTAACAGACAACCCAATTAAAATGTAGACATAAGAAGATGATAAATACCCAGTATAGCACAAGGAATGGTGTGCAACTCTAGAATCAGAAAAATACTAATCAGTACAATAACAAGATTGAATTATACACTCATTAGGGAGATGAAGTTAAAAGTTTTAAAAGCCTTGTCATGACTTTTTCTTTGGGTTGGATTCTCCCCCTTTGCATTTAATTTGTCACGCCCAATGGATTCATTCTGAACCAGCTACTCTTTAATGCCCCCAGAAGTCACTGACACTCCCGTACACTGTCCCTTGGCAACACTCAGCACACTTCCTTCCCATCCTGGCCTCCCAACCAGGAACAGCCCAGACACATGCCGCCTCCCCTCACCCAAGCTGCAAAGCCTGGAGCTCTGGCAGGAGCTGGGATTGTTTCTGAAGCTGTGGTTTTGGCTGAGCCTGGAGTCAGCTCTCACAAAGGGCTGAGGGCCACGCGGAGGCATTCGCCTGTGGAAATCTCCTTCGTTCCTCAGCTCACCTCCTGCTTCTCCCACAGTGTGGTCTCCAGGTGCTAAGGCATCACATTTTGGCAGAGGTTTTCCATGACTCGGAAGCTTTCACAATTCTTGCTCTGCAAAAGGTTTTCCTGAAACACCTCTGCCCATAAGTGCAACACAAACAAGTTGCCCCGTGAGTCATAAGACTTGGACACACACTAAGTCCGTGTAATGATCTTTATGTAATTTGCTCCTTAGTCATTGTCTAGCCCATTAAGTAAATATGCAGTGTGCACTTCTTTTAAAATAAGGACCTCTATCGAAGCTCCCGTTGTAAATAGACTGAGCAATGCAGAATTCCACAACAAGTTTGACTAAAAGGAGATTTTTAAAGATAAAAGAAAAATTGTTTTGAAGTCATTCAGGATGAAATATCAAACAGGATCTCCCCAAGTCTACTTTGAGCAGTGAGTTTTGTTTTTAATTGCACAGGGGAAAAAAATCACCAGGACTTATCTGAACACCGGAGGTGAGTGCTGAAGGCTGTCAGTGCGGGGCAACTTCGAGAGGAGTGAAAAGGCGGTCAGAGCCACTAACCAGGGAGAACAGAGAGTCAGGCATTTGGCTTCCTTTTGTGACGTGGCCATGGCCACGCCCACGCCCACCTAATTTCCACAGGAAAATGTGGCCGAGGCCAGCACTGCCCTGCAGGGAAAGAGCTACCAAGAAAGACAGGTCATCTTGTCGCACCACACGCAATAAAAAAGTTAGGAGCTGTTCTTTGCTCACAAGGTTTGGGGACAAAGGTGAATGTTGCTTCTATACCGCAGGCAGAACTACTCAGGTTTTTTCCTTATACAAATAGTCCATGACTTATGACGGTTCTGTTTATGACTTTTTTGATTTATGATGGTGTGAAACAACATCCATACAACCACTGGTTTTCACTTTTAGTACAGTATTCAGTAAATTACATGAGATGGTCAACATTTTATTACAAAGTAGACTTTGTGTTGGGTGATTTTGCCCAACTGTAGATGAGAGTAAGCATTCTGAGAACGGCTAGGGGAGCATAGGTTCAGCTAGGAGGTTTGGTGAGTTAGGAATACTGAACGCATTTTACACTTACAATTTTCAAAATTATTATGGTTTTATTGAGTGTAACGTCTATATGTAAGGCAGAGAGAAGTGAAGCTCACCAAATGGAATCCCACTGGAAGTTCCATGAAGAGCTTGGGGAGATGGGCACCTACACACAGTCACATACACATATTCACATAGACTCATACATGTAACATGCATATTCTCATCCACACTCATACACCTGTGCTCACAAGCATACACCTGAATGTTCATATACTTACAGGATACAAATGCACGTGCATAGACTTTCATACCTGTGAATACATGCTTTCACACCAGCACTCACACTTACACACGAGCACACATACCCCCCACACAGACATCACGCGCACACACACACACACCCGCAGCTGTTCTGCTCAGCATTAGTAAGTGCAAGACATCAGCTCTCCTCTCACCTGGGGCCTGGATGGACACCATCACTACCTGTGACACCCGCCCTGTCCCACTGAGTCCAGGATCAACACTCATACTGGCCCATCTGAGCGTTCACTGACACTCACGCTTGTGTACTCTCCCTGCTCTACTCTTCTTTACTCATGACTCTTAGAAGGTTAAGAGCAAGTTTACTTCATGTAAATGGGGCATAACTTATGTTTGCGTGTCTGTCTTGAGGAGAAGTCCATACTGTTTTGAAGGATGGGTTATATGAGGCTTCCTAATGTCAACCTGAGTCCTCCGTGGCCTATTGTTGTCATTACCCCAAAGTGTACCTGAGACAGGAAGCTTCCTCTGCTGGCTCTGGCGTGCGGCATGGACCTGTCAGGACCTGGTCATGGACCAGACCAGGGACCCCATCCTAGAGAAGAGTTCCATGAGCTATGCAGACCACAGCCTGCAAATGTACAGAAACAAAACAGGGTGCCCTTGACACCCCGGGGCTTTGCCAGCTTTCTACACAGCTCTCTTCCCCCAGGAAGAAAGGAAAACATGCCATTCAACCTAGTAAGTGAGCTGGATGCAATTAACTGATTGAAATTAATTCCAGTGGATCAAGTTCAAAATATTTCATAGCTCTCCCTCCTTTTTATCACTCTTGTTTTTTAAGAAAAGAGGAAGGAGGACAGGAATTTTGTAGCTGGGTCAGTTTCATGGAAATAAAATATACAGGTGTAGCTATGAGTCTGCACCACAGCTTCCTCTGGCCCAGTAAGTGGTGGTTTTGACAGTTAATGGCCAACAAGGGAAAGAGCATAAGGAGGACAAAGACTAACAGATGTTTCATCTCAGTCAGGAGTGTCTAACAACACTCTAAGGGGTATTGATTACAAGTCTCTCTGCCACGTGTGTATCAGAAGAGGGATACACCCCGAAGATGGTCCTGGTGCGGACCATGTCTAGAATAACTGGCTCTTCCTACCAGCTCCTTCCTCTGAACAGAGGAAGTGGAGACAAGAGAAACAGTAACTTCCAGGCACATCTTCAGGTTAAGAGAACTGAGCCAGGAGAAACTGCACGACCACAGGAAAGGTGGGCCTCTGAATCCTTCCGGTCACCCTTCAGGAAGGGGCCATGATTACCCTGTCTGCAGCACCCCACCTCCAGTGGGCACCCATGTCTGCCCCTTCTGCTGGCCTCACACTTGAGTAAACAGATCACACTTCGGTGAGTATAATATACAGAACCAGAGACAGGCATTATGTGTAATTTTATCTGGGTTACTTGAAAGTCAAATAGAGGAAGACTCAGTAAAACACAGGTTGCAGGTGTCACAACACACACCTCATCCTGTGCCCCAGCCCCTCGCTTTTTCTGGGGAAATCTGGTTTCCCATTACCATTCTAGACTGGGCTCACTCAGGAGTGACATTCTCAATGAACCCCCCAGAATACTTTCCTCATCTGGGCTCCCCCAGACCCCCACGTTTGTAGTGCGTCCCATTGTTCCTGATGGTTAATTGACTTGCTCCACTGGAAACTGGAGTTCTTTGAAGAGGAAGTATCTTTCATCTTTGCATCTGCAGCTCAGTGCCAGCTGCAATGGATGCTGGGTAAATGATGCTGAGCACAGACCTGAATCAGTGCGTCAAAGGGTTTTTGTTGAGTGTCTATCTTCAGCCCTCAAACTGAGAGGCACTACAGCAAATGAAGAATGAGAAGACATTCTTGCTCTTCCCTAACTAGCTTCCACTTCTGCTGGGAAAACAATACATGGGGTGCTATATCAGGTGGGGAATGACACATTTGGATGACAAATTGCACACTAGAGATGAATATCCAATGTAATGCAGAAGAGGTGGATTGGAGAGCTATTTGGGAAGCTGCATGAAGATGGACAAGGATCCAGAGCATTTGGAAATTTGAAAGGGAGACAGGCTTGGAAGAGAGGAAGGTGATGAGAAAAAGAACAACAGGAACTGAGAGGTAGGGAGACACAGGCATGTGAATTAGTCCGTTTCATGTTGCGGTAACAGAATACCTGACACTGGTAATATGCAAATACAAGAGGTTTCTATTTTGGTCATGACTGTAGTGGTTGGAACCTCCAAGCAGCATAGCATTGGCATCCTGGTAAGGGCATTCTGTCTGTGTCACCATTAAGCAGAGAGGCAGAAGGGAAAATAGCCACAGGCATGGGGTGCCCTCGCTTGGTGACCACCCACTCCCACAAGCCCAGCAGGAATCCCTTTCCAGAGTGGGGCCCCTGAGACCCACGTCTTAAGAGTTCTGCTAACTCAACACCAGCGAGCTGGAGACCAAGCTTCTGGCGTGACACCCCACGTCCAAACCATGTTGAGTTTCGAGCCTCGTCTTTGGGTTTTCAGTCCTGCTCTGCAATACTGCAGCTCCTCTTTAATGACTGCATGAGCTTTAGGAAGCTCCTTTGATGCTCCCTGCCTCCACTTTCTCTATAAAAGAGGAAAATGATAGCAGCAACTTGCAGTTGTGTGCAGATTAAATAGACGATGCCTGTGAAGCCCTTCCTGAGGCGCTGTGCACAAGCCACATGGAGAGGACCCCAGCCTGTACACGGCCGGGGAGGGGACCAGGTTGACAGCTGGCCTTCAGATTATGGAAGGCTGGGAAAGCTAGAAATTAGCTCGGGTACAAAGTGGGAAGAAAGAGGAAGCCACGAGAGGGGTTCTCTTGGCTACACTAAGAGGGAGCTGGAGCCCCTCACCGTCCAGATGGCCCTTAGCTCCCCACTGGACAGCGGCGACAGTGCAGGGTGAGCGCACTCATCCCAACAACCAGCACGGCTCATGGCGGCACCCACAAATTAAATGTTTTCCACCCTCGCTAAAGCTTCTGTAGTGCGTTGATTATGGGGTGGGGTTTTGTTTTGTTCCTACTAACAAAGAGTGCCTAAAATAGGCTCAGGTACAGTAATTTCTCACCTCACCTGGCCTGACTCCATAAATTCAGCTCAAATATGATCCTGTCCTCCTCAGTGACCTTGGCTTCAAGACACTAATGGTGCTGGTGCCTCCTGAGGTGGAAGCAGAACTGGCATCCATCAGACATGCCGGAAGCTTGGGCCTCACAAGCCTAGTGTTTTATCCAAAAGCAAAAAACTGGTCCTCTCCGTATCTTGTTATTTCTGAGGTCCAGTTTCTGGATATTTCTCTTTCCTCTTTTTTGCAAGCTTGATTCTCCCTGGCAGAAAGGTTTTCCTTCTAAGCACCATTGTGTGTACAGTTGATTTCTTCCCTTCTGCCCCCTCACTGCTCTTTTATCCCAAATTTCCATGCTTCCTTCGCAGCATGGAAACTGGAGTGCTGTCCTCCCAGTTCCCAAAATGTCTGAAGGTCTACTAGCACAAGAGCCAACTGTTACTGTCACTTTTTCAAGAGTCCGAAAACAGGTTGTGAAACAACTGTGCGTGGGAATATTTACCCCATGGAAAATAGCATTTGCTATAAATCATGGTTTGATTTACTATTTGCTGATTGTCTACACTTTAGAAAGTACTAAAAAGTTAATATATTAGACTGTTAAACTATTAACAAATTGGCAGATGTAAACTTTAAAATGTGTCTTTTCTGTAGACATTACACTGTGAATAACACAAAATAATTGAGGAAATATTTTTCTGGAATTTGAAAACTACTGTTTGATTCAGCAGACAAGTTGCTCAGGTCCTGCTTTGCCTTTCTGCTTCCATCTCACTTGTGATGGTAAACAAAAACTCCAAGCAACACTGATACTACATCGGTGCTCTGGGAGCCGGTGGTGATCACTGAGCCATTACAGGCAGTGGACTGCACGCGCCATCGCCTGCCCCTTCTGGGGCTGGCTGGCTTTGGTCATTCCCACCGGGGAGCCTGCGTGCTGAGAGACTCACCCTTGCCCTGGCTGCAGACCCTGCCTCCAACCTCGGCATCTGTCCCTCAGCATGGATGGGCATAGGGAAGACATCCCTGCCTGCCCACACTGACTTGCCTGCTACTCACAATAGCTGAGAGATGACTCCACCTAGAAGCCAGGGGTGGGCAAATGGATGAGGGACATGTAGTGTGCACCTGCAGTGGAAAATTATCCAGCCATGAAGTGGACACCCTATCATCTGCAGCAAAATGGATGGAACTGTAGGATACTGTTAAGTGAAATAAGTCAGACAAGAAGGATAAACATTGCATGTTCTCGCTTATCTGCTGATGCTCTAAAAAAAGTCAATCTGAATGTAGAATACTGAATATTAGAGTCTGGGAAGGTTTGAGGGAAAAGAGGAAAGGGGTCTTGGAGAGGTTGAGAGCAGGTACCAAGCACAGACAGAAAGCACAAGTTCTAGGTTCTATAGCACAGTGGGGCTACTGTGAACTATAGCTCACAATAACCTATCGTGTGTTTTATGAAGAACTACAAGAGAGGAGCTTGAAATCTCCAAAGGCAACATAAAGACAAGGAGAAGGAAACATGAATTACCTGATTTGATCAGTACCTATTGTACACGTGTGTTGAAATATCACACTGTATCTCATGAATATGCACAATGATTAATCAAAACTTTAAACAATGTTTAAGGAGATGGAACTGTGAACTACCCTGACCTTGTACCCTAATCTTAACTTACACAACATAAACATTGTGTACTTTCTGCAACTTGCCAAACTGTCAAACTGTACCTGATAAAAATGCACAATTAAAGTAACAATTGATTAAAAAAAGTGTATCCTTCAACCTATCATTTCACAGAGCAAACTGGACCCCAATACTCTTGTAGATAGATAACACTGCCTCTCCCCTTCCCTGCTCAAAGCCTTTGGAGTTTGTGAATTTCCCAACAGTAAGATGCTTCTTTTTTTTAAATTTAAAAATAACTTTATTATCAAACACACACACATACAGAAATCAAAACCATTCAAAGAAGAACAGTGCAAGGGAGAAAAACTACAATAATATTCAAATACAGTAGAACTCAACCAAAACAAAATGGAAAAGCACCTAAACATTTTTCCATATAAGTTAAAAAAACATCTCAAGCATCAACAAGACACCAGAGGATGTGATTTGCTTCAGAAAGATCCCCCAAACCAACACTGAACAAATAGTGGTCTGGAAAAAAAAAACTCCAGTTAGCTAGCATACTCCATAAGCCAAACTTGTCCTAATTTAAATTTCGATACAGTCATATGACACGAGATGGAAACACAATCCGAGGAATATGTTATTAGGCCATTTCATCCGTGTGTATCCTAATTTACACTTCTAGTTTCTCACACTAGAGATACTATTTGGTATTTACACATGTGTGTCCTATTTATTTCACCTAAGAGGATGGCCTCAATATGCATTCATTTAGCTATAAATGTCTCTAGCTTCTGGTTCTTTATTGCTGACTAGTACTCCATTTTATAAACAAAACACATCTTCTTTATCCAGTCTCCAGTTGATGGGCACTTGGGCTGTTTCCAAGCTTTAGCTATTATAAACTGTGCTGCTATAAACATGGGTGCACATATATCACTGTGGTATGATTCTTTTAATTCTTTGAGGAAGATACCCAGCAGGGGGATAGCTGGGTTGAATGGGACCTCTATTCCTAGTTCTTTGAGGTATCTGCATACTGACTTCCACAGTGGTTGCACCAATCTGCACTCCCACCAGCAATGGAGAAGGGTTCCTTTCTCCCAACAACCCCACCGGCATTTGTTATTTGTTGATTTCTTGATAGCAGCCATTCTTTCTGGGGTGAGGTGGAATCTCAATGTTGTTTTCATCTGCATCGCTCGAAGAATCAATGATGTTGAACATATTTTTCATATATTTATTTGCTGCTTTTACTTCTTTGTCTGAGAAATGTCTGTTCATTTCAGAGGCCCATTTTTGAATTGGGTCTTTGAATTTGGGGGGTCTGATTTTTTTCAGTTCTTTATATATTCTAGATAGTAGTCCTTTGCCTAAGGTACAGCTGCTGAAAATTTTTTCCCACATTGTACGTTGTCTCTTAGCTCTGTTGGTAGTTTCTCTTGCAGTGCAGAAGCATTTTAATAAGATGAAATCACAGTTGTTGATTCTCTCTGCCAGTTCCCGTGCCACTGAGGTTTTGCTCATAAAGTCTTTTCATATACCAACGTCTTCAAGAGTTCTACTTAACTTATCTTCAAGCAAATTTAGTGTTTCTGTCCTAAGATTTAAATCTTTAATCCACTTTGATCTTAGTTTAGTGGATGGTGATAGGTATGGATCTAGTTTTAATCTTTGGCAGGTTGAAATCCAGTTTTTCCAACACCATTTATTAAATAGGCTATCTTTCCTCCAATGAGGATGATTGACTCCTTTGTCAAAGATGAGGTGGCTGAGCATATCTGTAGTTGTTTCTGCATCTTCTAATCTATTCCACTGATCCTCAGGTCTGTTCCTTTGCCAGTACCATGTTGATTTTATCACAGTAGCTTTGTAGTATAGTTTCAAGTTGGGGATTGTAATATCCCCAGCCATATCTCTGTTGCCTAAAATTTCTTTTGCTATTCTAGGTCTCTTCTGGTTCCAAATGAATTTTTGGATTGTTTTCTCTAGTTCTGTGAAACATACTGTTGGAATTTCAATCAGCATTGCATTAAACCTATATAATAGTTTTGGAAGTATGGCCATTTTCACTATATTGGTTCTTGCTACCCAGGAACAAGGGATGTCTTTCCATTTTCTTATATCCTGCTCAATCTCCTTTTTCAGAGTGCTCTAGTTTTCAGTGTAGAGGTCTTTTGCTTCCTTTGTTAAATTGACTCCTAGATATTTCATTTTTTTGGATGCTCTTGTAAAAGGAATTGTTTCCCTAATTTCTCTCTCAGTGAGTCTGTTATTTGTATATAAAAAGGCTACTGTTTTTAAGTGTTGACCTTATATCCAGCTAATCTACTAAATCTGTCAATTAAGTCTAGAAGTCTTTCAGCAGAATTTTTTAGGTCTTCTATGTTAAGCATCATATCATCAGCAAATAATGACAGTTTAACTTCTTTCTTTCCTGCCTTTATTCACTTTCTTTCTTTCTCTTTTCTAATTGCTGTGGCTAATGTTTCCAGAACTATATTGAACAGGAGTGGTGATACTGGGCATCCTTGCCTTGTTCCTGATTTTAGCATGAAAGTTTTCAGTTTTTGACCATTTAGTATGATGTTGGCTGTTGGTTTTTCATAGATAGCCATAATCAAGTTGAGATGAAGACCTTCACACTTCTTTTTTGGGGGGGTGGGGGCTACCGGAGACTGAACTCGGGTCTTTGTGCTTGTGCAGCAGGTGGTGAAACCACTGAGCTAAATCCCCAGCCCATGAGATAAAGACCTTCTATTCCAATTTTCTTAGGGTTTTTATCATGAATGGGTGTTGGATTTTGTCGAATACCTTTTCTGCATCTATTGAGATGATCATATGGTTTTTGTCCTTGACTCTGTTAATATAGTGTATTATGCTTATTGATTTACGAATGTTGAACCATCCTTGCATCCGTGGAATAAATCTGACTTGGTCAGGGTATATGATCTTCTGCAAGGCAGGCAGAGGAACCACTGAGCTAAGTCCCCGGCCAAGTGTATGATCTTCTTGATGACCCTTTGTATTCTGTTTGGCAGTATCTTGTTGAGGATTTTTGCATCAATATTCATTAGAGAGACTGGCCTATAGTTCTCTTTTGGGGTTGTGTCTTTCCCTGGTTTTGGAATCAAAGTAATACTTGCTTCCAGGAATGAATTTGGAAGCTTTGCTTCCCTTTCAATTTCCTTGGTGAGTTTAAAGAGTAATGATGATAGTTCTTCTTTAAATGTCTTGTAGAATGCAGCAGTGAAGCCATCAGGACCTGGGCTTTTCTTTGTTAGTAAATTTTTTATTACATTTTGAATTTCACTCACTGTAATTGGGGTGTTTAGAATTTCTATATCTTCTTCATTTAACTTTGGTAATTTGTATGCATCTAGGAATCTGTCCATTTCTTCTGTTTTCCATTTTATTAGAGTACAGGTTCTAGAAGTAGGTATTGATGATCCTCTGGATTTCTGCTGGGTCTGTTATGACTTCAC
Source organism: Heterocephalus glaber (assembly GCF_053883595.1). Classification (NCBI taxonomy): domain Eukaryota; kingdom Metazoa; phylum Chordata; class Mammalia; order Rodentia; family Bathyergidae; genus Heterocephalus; species Heterocephalus glaber. Next base: position 2,345,013 of record NW_028258315.1, read on the forward strand.
ATTTTTCATTCTTGATTGCATGGATTTGAGCCTTTTCTTTCCTTTTTTTGACAAGATTGGCTAAGGGTTTATTGATTTTATTTATTCTTTCAAAAAACCAACTCTTTGATTCATTAATTTTTTGTATCATTCTCTTAGTCTCCATTGCAATGATTTCTAATCTGATCTTTATAATTTCCTCTCTTGTACAAGCTTTGGGTTTGTTGTGCTCTTCTTTTTCTAGGAGCTTGAGGTTCTGCATTAGGTTATTTATTTGAGTTCTCTCTGTTTTCCTAATATGGGAATTCACTGCTATGAATTTCCCGGGTAGAACTGCTCTCATTGCGTCCCATAGATTCCTGTATGTTGTACTAGCATTATCATTCACTTGTAGGAACTGTCTAATTTCTTCTTTAATTTCCTCTGTGACAGATTAGTTGTTCAGGAGGGTGTTATTTAATTTCCATGTGTTTGTGGGAGTTTTGCAGTTTCTTTTTTTTCCCCCATTAACTTTATTGGTACATTTTAGGTATACAATACAGTTTCATTCATCATTGAGATCTTGTACCATTACATGAGTCTCTTGGTTCTTATTTTTTTCCCCTTCCCTTGCCCTCCCTTCACCTCCTCCACCCTTCCCTATTTGTAAAGACCTTGTTTCCATTTTTTTCCTCTTCTCATATTTTTTCCTTTCCCTTTTTTCCCTTCCCCTACCCCTCCCAATTCCCCTGCTCTTTTAGACCTTTTCTTCCTGTTACACAATATCAGTTATACATTTTTTAAATTACAATATTAAGATCTAGGAGACATTACCACAGATTTTACAGAATTTAAAAGGATATAGAAAGCATATTACAAAAATCTTTTTTGAAATAAATTTGACAACTTCTAAGAAGTAACTTAGAAGACAAATTAATGAAACTACCTCTGGAGGAAATATAAAATCTGAATAGCACCTATTAAAGAAAGTATATTCCTAGCTTGAAAACCTACCTATATGACAACAGCAGGCTCATAAACATTTTAACTGATAAATTATATCAAACAATTAAAGCAGAAAAAAGAAGGAACACTTCTCCCTTCATTGTAGGAACTCAACATTGTGCTAATCCTAAAATTGGATAAAGATAATAGAAGAAAAAAGTATGAACAAAGATAGAAATTTGTTTAACCAAACAAACTATTAGAAGTCAGGTCTGGCAGGATGTAGAAAGTGGTTTTGTTATAGGGATGGCAGTGTTGGTTCAGCATTGGAAGATCCACCCCCAAAAGTCATCATTTTAGCAGAGGAAAGGAAAAAGCCATGTGATCCTGTCACTAGTTGGAGAAAAAGTATTGGACCAAATTCTACAGCTGTTCATAGTAAAAGCTATCAGGAGCCTAGAAGTAGAACAGAAACTTCTCAACAGATTAAAGACATGTACTCCATACTTCCAGCGAGAACGCCTTGTATGAATGGAGAAGATACAATGCTTTCTCCTTAAGGTGGGGAACAAGGGCAGATATGCTTACTCTTTATCTGTCCATTAAACTTTGAAACCTAGTCCCCACCAAAATAGTCTGGCAATAAAATGACACAACTAGGATAGGATTGGCACAGCAGAAGCAAAATCTTTATATGTAGATGAAATGATCATCTACAGAGAAAATACTAAGAAATCTCTTGGAGCCCCTAGAACTTGTACTTGAATTTAGCAGGATTAGAAAACACAAGGTATATATAAAAATTCAGGTCTGTGTATACTTGCTATAAATGAAGAACTGGATACTGAAATTTAAAAGTTATATAGGAGTACAAAGGACCCAGAAAAGCCAAAAACAAAAACAAAAACAGTGTTGGAAGACATTTAGCACCCAATTTTAAGACTTCTTCTAAAGCTACAGTAATCAAGGCAGTGTTGGTGTAAAGAAAGACATATAGATCATTTGAATAAAACAGAGAATCTAGAAATAGAACCACACATATATGGTCCACTGAGTTTTGAAAGATTATTTAAAATTAGCATTTTATAGAATATAAACTCGATTCAAAAGCCGAGGAAGAGATATTGTTTTCAGCAAACGGCACTAGAACACCTGGTATCTGTATATAAAATATTAACCTCAACCCTTTTTTTCCATACATGAAAATAACTTGAAAGGATCTATGAACCTAAATAAGAAAGCCTAAAAGTATAAAACTTTAAGAAGAAATTATAAGGGAAAATATTTATGAATTCAGGGTAGGCAAGAACTACCTAGGATACAAAAAACATGATGTATAAAAGAAAAAAACTGATAAATGAGATTCCATCAAAATTTAGAACTTTAAATGACATCATTAAAATGAAAAGTAGTCCATAAACAGACCATATTTACAATGCATATAATCTATGACCAGAATATATAAAGAACTCTTACAGCTCATTAATAGACAACCCAATTGAAACGGAGACATAAAAAGATGATAAATAGCCAGTATAGCACAAGGTATGGTGTGCAATTCTAGAATCAGAAAAATACTAATCAGTACAATAATAAGATTGAATTATACACTCATTAGGGAGATGAAGTCAAAAGTTTTAAAAGCCTTGTCATGACTTTTTCATTTTGTTGGATTCTCCCCCTTTGTGTTTTATTTGTCATGCCCAACAGATGCATTCTGCTGGGCTTCCTGGGGTTGTGATCCTCATTGTCTTTTCCTAGGGTATTGTCTAAAATTTTCTGGAGTGCCGGTTTGGTATTCATGAAGTTCTTGAGGTGCTCTTTATCATCAAAGTATCTTATTTCTCCATCAATTTTGAAAGATAGTTTTGCAGGGTACATCAATCTGGGTTGGAGGCTGTTTTCCTTTAGGGCTTGAAATACATCACTCCAAGCTCTTCTTGCCTTGAGGGTTTGCACTGAGAAGTCTGCTGTGATTCTGATGGGCTTTCCTTTGTATGTGATTTGTTTCTTTTCTCTGACTGCTTGGAGAATTTTATTCTTCTGTTGGATTTCTGGAATCCTAACTACTATATGCCTATGTGTAGATTTTTTTTGATTAAGGCTAGCTGGAGTCCTATATGCCTCACTTATCTGTATGTCAAGTTCTTTTCCCCTCCTTGGGAAGTTTTCTGCCATCACATCTGTGAACAGTTTTTTTATGTCATCTGCACTCTCTCCTGTTTCTTCATTGGCTCCAATCAGTCTTATGTTATTCTTCTTTGCATTGTCTAGCAGCTGCTGGATTGATTTCTCATGTTCCCTTACAATTTTAAAGCAATTTTTCTTTTCCTCCTCACTAATTGCAATCTTATCTTCTATATCTGAAATTCTATCTTCACATTGTTTCATTCTGATGCACAGACTTTTGATGGAGTTTTTAATCTCCTGGAAATCTGTTTGCATCTGTTTTATGGATTCCATTTGTTTCCTATGTTGGGATTCCATCATGTTCCTCAGATGCTCTATTTTTTTATCTGTGTCCTCTCTAGATTTATTAATCATGTCTTGCACCATGAGCAAAATCTTTGCTGTTATCTGAGTAATTATTTCTGATTTCATTTATCCCAGATCCTCTTTTGTTGCCTGTTCATTGAGTCAAGGTGGTTGAGTATCAGAGTGTTCCATCTCGTTTCCCTTTGGGGTTGCTGTAGGTGATCCAGAAGTCTGTTTTTGAGGCTTGTTTATGTGTCTTCTCACTTCCACGGTGGGGGGGGTGCTTCTGGTGCCCACGTGGCTCACCTTCTCTGCCCTAGGAGCTTGGGATGGCGGTGGGGGAGCTTCCTTCCAGGTGCTGGGACTGGCTGAGCTTCTCTGCCCTAGGACCCTGGGATGGAGGCGGGGAGCTTCCTTCCAGGTGCTGGGACCAGCTGAGCTTCACTGCCCGAGGAGCCTGGGGTGGAGGTGGGGAGCTTCCTTCCGGGTGCTGGGACCGGCTGAGCTTCACTGTTTTGCAGTTTCTTATGTCACTGATCTCCAATTTTATTGCACTATGGTCTGATAATATACAGGGGGTAACTTCAATTCTTTTACATTTACTTAGACATGTCCTATGAGCTAGCACATGGTCTATTTTGGAAAATGACTCATGTGCAGCTGAAAAGAATGTGTATTCTGATTTTGTGGGGTGGAATACTCTGAAAACATCTATCAAGTCCATTTGTTCAATAGCTTGGTTCAGTTCTAGAATTTTGTTAATTTTTTGTCTAGATGATCTGTCTAATTATGATAATGGGGTATTGAGATCCCCCACTACAATTGTATTAGAGCTTATTTGGTTTTCCATGTCCATTAATATTTGTTTTGTATAGTTGGGGGCATTCGTATTTGGTGCATATATATTTAGGATTGTCATCTCTTCCTCTTGGACTGTTCCCTTCACAAGGATGTAGTGACCACCATATTAACAGAGTCAAGGACAAAAACCATATGATCATCTCAATAGATGCAGAAAGAGCATTCAACAAAATCCAGTACCCATTCATGATAAAAACCCTACAGAAAATTGGAATAGAAGGTCTTTATCTTAACCTGATTAAGGCTATCTATGAAAAACCAACAGCCAACATCATACTAAATGGTCAAAAACTGAAAACTTTCACGCTAAAATCAGGAACCAGACAAGGATGTCCACTATCACCACTCCTTTTCAATATAGTTCTGGAAACATTAACCACAGCAATTAGAAAAGAGAAAGAAATAAAAGGAATAAAGATAGGAAAAGAAGAAGTTAAACTGTCATTATTTGCTGACAATATGATACTTTACATAGAAGACCCAAAAAACTCCACCAAAAGTCTTCTAGACTTAATTGACAGATTTAGTAGATTAGCTGGATATAAGGTCAACACTTAAAAACAGTAGCCTTTTTATATACAAATAACAGACTCACTGAGAGAGAAATTAGGGAAACAATTCCTTTTACAAGAGCATCCAAAAAAATGAAATATCTAGGAGTCAATTTAACAAAGGAAGCAAAAGACCTCTACACTGAAAACTAGAGCACTCTGAAAAAGGAGATTGAGCAGGATATAAGAAAATGGAAAGACATCCCTTGTTCCTGGGTAGCAAGAACCAATATAGTGAAAATGGCCATACTTCCAAAACTATTATATAGGTTTAATGCAATGCTGATTGAAATTCCAACCGTATGTTTCACAGAACTAGAGAAAACAATCCAAAAATTCATTTGGAACCAGAAGAGACCTAGAATAGCAAAAGAAATTTTAGGCAACAGAGATATGGCTGGGGATATTACAATCCCCAACTTGAAACTATACTACAAAGCTACTGTGATAAAATCAACATGGTACTGGCAAAGGAACAGACCTGAGGATCAGTGGAATAGATTAGAAGATGCAGAAACAACTACAGATATGCTCAGCCACCTCATCTTTGACAAAGGAGTCAATCATCCTCATTGGAGGAAAGATAGCCTATTTAATAAATGGTGTTGGAAAAACTGGATTTCAACCTGCCAAAGATTAAAACTAGATCCATACCTATCACCATCCACTAAACTAAGATTGAAGTGGAATAAAGATATAAATATTAAGACAGAAACACTAAACTTGCTGGAAGATAGGTTAGGTAGAACTCTTGAAGACATTGGCATAGGAAAAGACTTCATGAACAAAACCTCAACAGCATGAGAACTAGCAGAAAGAATCAACAACTGGGATATCATCTTATTAAAAAGCTTCTGCACTGCAAAAGAAAGCACCAACAGAGCTAAAAGACAACCGACAATATGGGAAAAATTTTTAGCAGCTGTACCTTAGACAAAGGACTACTACCTAGAATATATAAAGAATTGAAAAAAATCAGACCCCCCAAATTCAAAGACCCAATTCAAAAATGGGCCTCCGAAGTGAAGAGACATTTCCCAGACAAGGAAGTAAAAGCAGCAAACAAATATATGAAAAAATGTTCAACATCACTGGTCATTCGAGAGGTGCAGATGAAAACAACACTGAGATTCCACCTCACCCCAGAAAGAATGGCTGCTATCAAGAAATCAACAAATAACAAATGCTGGTGGGGTTGTTGGGAGAAAGGAACTCTTCTCCATTGCTGGTGGGAGTGCAGACTGGTACAACCACTGTGGAAGTCAGTATGGAGATACCTCAAAGAACTAGGACTAGAGGTCTCATTCAACCCAGCTATCCCCCTGCTGGGTATCTTCCCCAAAGAATTAAAAGAATCATACCACAGTGATATATGTGCACCCATGTTTATAGAAGCACAGTTTGTAATAGCTAAAGCTTGGAAACAGCCCAAGTGCCCATCAACTGGAAATTGGATAAAGAAAATGTGGTTTTTTTATAAAATGGAGTACTACTCAGCCATAAAGAATGAAAAACTAGAGTCATTTATAGCTAAATGGATGCATATCGAGGCCATACTCTTAAGTGAAATAAATAGAACACACATGTGTAAATACCGAATAGTTTCACTAGTGTGAGAAACTGATAGTGTAAACAAGGTTTAAAATGATTAAAATGAATAATTGATAATCTGAAATAGGAAAAAAGGTCCAAAGACAAAGGAGTGAAGGGAGGGGAAGGGCAAAGGAAAAGAGGGAAAGGAAAAACTATGAGGAAAGAAAAAAGAAGGAAATGAAATCTATGTAAATAGGGAAGGGCAGCAGGGGTGATGGGTGCACAGGTAATGGGGAAAAAAATAAGAACCAAGATATATCATGTACAGGTACAAACACCCAATGATAAATGTAAACGAATTGTACATCTAAAATGTACCAATAAAAGAACAACAACAAAAAAAGGATGTAGTGACCATCTTTGTCTCTCTTAATTAGTTTTGGTTTGAAATCTACTTTGTCTCCAAATAAAATTGCTACCCCTGCTTTTTTCTGGGTTCCTGTGGCACGGAGAACTGTTTTCCATCCTTTTACTTTCAGTCTACATATTTATTTTTGAGTTAGGTGTGTTTCTTGTATACAGAATATTGCTGGATTTTGCTTTTTAATCCATTCTGTCAGTCTATTTCTTTTGTTCTTTTGATTGGTGAATTGAGGCCATTAACATTGATAGTTATAATTGACAGATATTGACTCATCCTTGTCATGATGTTTTACTATTGTTGGCTCTTTTATTTGTTTTTTTCCCCCCCTTTTCCTTCAGTTTCTTACCTTGCCTGGTGGCTTCCCTCTGTTGGACCTCATGGAGTTGTGATCTTCATTGTCTTTTTCTAGGATATTGCTTAGGATTGTTTGGAGTGCTGCTTTGGTGTTCATGAAATTTCTCAGGTGTTGTCATGAAAGTATCTAATTTCCCCATTGATTTTGAAAGATAATTTTGCAGGATATAATAGTCTAGGTTGGAAACCATTTTCTTTTAGTGCTTGAAATACTTGATTCCAGGCTCTCCTTGATTTGAGGGTTTGTGTTGAAAAATCTGCTGTGATTCTGATGGGCTTTCCTTTATAGGTGATTTGTTTCTTTTCTCTAACTGCCTGTAGGATTTTGTTCTTCTGTTGGGTTTCTGGGATCTTGATTATTATGTGTATAGGCATAAATTTTTTTTGATCATGGCTAGTTGGAGTTCTATATGCCTCACTTATCTGTATGTCCAATTTTCCACCTCTGTCTGGGAAGTTTTCTACTATTACTTCTGTGAACAGTTTTTTTATGTCAATTGTATTTTCTCCTGTTTTTTCATGGACTCCTGTCGGTCTTATGTTATTCTTCCTTGCATCATCTAGCAGCTGCTGGGTTGATTTCTGATGGTTCCTTACTATTTTTAAGAAATTTCTGTTTTCATGGTCCTTAACCGCAATCCTGTCTTCTATACCTGATATTCTATCATCAGATTCCCTGAATCTGTTCTGCATGCTTTCAATGGTGTTTTTAATCTCCTGAATATCTGTTTCCATCTGTTTCATGGATTCCATTTCTTTCTTATGTTGGGCAATCATGGTTTTCATTTCTTTCTTATGCTGGGCATTCATGGCTTCCAGCATGGTTCTGAGCTCATCTATTTTTTTTTATCTGTTTCCATTCTAGAGCTTCTAATGATGTCTTTCACTCTGCTCACCATCTCTGTAGTTATCTGGAAGATTATTTCTGCTTTGAATTTTGCTAGATCCTCATTCATCTGTTTTGTTACTTCCTGTGCTATCAGTTCAGGGTGTCCAGGTAGTTGATTATCAGACTTTTCCACCTCGTTTTCCCCAGAAATAGCCTTTTGTGGGGTGGAAGTCTGAGTTTGTGACTTGCTTAAATGTCTTCTCATTTCTGTTTTTGGTACTGTCAGTTATAAGTCAATGAGTCTCTGTAAGCCAGTCACAGACCTGTGAGATTCAGACAGATTTCTGGCTGCAAGTCCCAAGTTGAGCTCCCTGTCCTCCTGCAGGGTTGAACTCTGAAAGGTTCTATTACAGGTTCCAGCTGCCCTTCCCCTGAAGATAGTCCAGGTTCAAATGGGAGGTGATAATCCCTCCAATTTACCAAGCACAGTGGTCTGGTGTGCCTATATTGCAGAGATTCTCTTCACTTTTCCAGTGGGCTTCAGTTTTCATCAAGGAGCCTGAGAGAGTCCCTCTCTCTGTTGTTCACTTCTGCAACTCAGGACAATGGCCTTTATGCCCCCCTGTGTCTCTGTAGTGCAGAACCAGGTAGCTGCACAGCCAAGAGATCAGAGGCAGTGATGGGGGGGGTTCAGGGGGGGTGGCTGTTGTTACAGGTGCCTGCACAGCCAAGTTGGTGGCTGGTGGGCCTGCGGGGGGGGGGGTGTCCTCATGGTCTCCTGGATGCAAGTGGGCAGGACAAACTGGAAGGAGCAGGGCACAGCCACCTGCATCTGATCACAGGGCCAAACTCAAGATACTTCTAAAATTGCCAAATAAATAGCATCTTAAACAAATTATATGTAAATAATGGGAAGGAAAATGATTTTCCCTCAGGCTGGGCATTATTGAGTATTTGGGACAGACTTTGAAGAAGCTCCATCTGGCCTATCCTTCTACACTGTTCTACACATTCAGAAAACTTGCACCTGGGTACAAATTTGTTCTTGCAAACTAATTGCATCCAAAGTCAGCTAATTGGAGGGGCAAGGATCCAACTCTGCCTCCCATTAGGCAACTGCTGCTGTAATTCCTTTACCAAGAACAATGATCATTTTTAGATAACACTAACAGTCTTCCAGGTAGGTTATAGGCCCTGTGTAGCTGCTCTTCCCAACAGCCTTGCACAGGGTGCCCATTTTCCAGATCAGATGGAGAGTCAAGCAGAGAGCAAGTGCAGCTAATGCAGAGGCCTTTGGCTTAAGGACTCAAAGGGACCACCAAGTCTTTGCAGGAAGTCTGCTGGGTGACCTTTTTCCTCACTTGGGAAAACCTCCCCAGAACTGAGCTCAGCTGTTCCCACTCCTGAACAGTCTTGAGTATTCTCAAGGGACACTGGTCACTGCAGTTCTGAATTCAAAAACAGCTTGCTCATGTACCATGTGATAACTGAGTCATCCCTTCTGTGCTTGTCTTTACAATTAGACTATGAACTTACACAGGGAAGCAATGCTTTCTCAAAACTGCCTGAAGGAGAGAAAAACAAACTCAGCCCTGCCCAGGAAGGCTATGGGTATTTAATGCTGGCCCCTTTGACTGAGCAGATGGAACAGCTGAGGAGGATGCCCCAGGCTGCTTTGGGATCTGATGAAAACATGGGACATCCTAAAGGATGGCCTCCTTCCAGGAGGGACAGGAGCCCCCACCCTATCAGTGCAGAGCCAGGAGTGACTGCACCTCCCAGAAGGCCTCCTGGCTGCCTCTGGTAATATGAGGTTTCTGATCAAAGTGGTTTGATAATGCATTTTCTACAAGATCGGTTGGCATTTTTAAGAGTCCTCTCCTGACTCACAGCATCAGAGGTGACCCAGTGGCCAAGCCAGTAGGCTGTCTCCCCACCACCTTCAAACAACGCCATGCTGGCCTCAGGCCAAAGCCAGTGACCTCCTAGAGTACTCTGCATGGTCTCCTCTCTGCCCAGCTGTTCTCTGGTGTCACAGTCACCTCCAGGTGGACTCCCCATCACCATGAAAACTCTCTGCATTTAACCCCCACGCCTCAGCTGGCTGCCCATTTCATACAAGGTAAATCCAAAGCCTAGCCCTGGCATTCAAGACTGTGACCACATCGCCTATCTCTGCCACACATCCCCTGAGATCAGCCTCCTCCACGGTGCACCAGAGGAAAAAGCAGACATTTGCTCAGCCAGATGAGCGCTTCCTTGCCCCTGTGTTCAGGGACAGTGCAGGGGGTGACAGTGGATGAGGGCTAGGACATATCCCATGGGGTCCTCGGGAGACCCGGGCTGTCTCTAAGACTTAAGAATCTGTATACAATGGGATACGACTGGGCTGTCCAGTGGTAGGAAACTGGATACACTTGGAAAATACAATGTTGAGCCATATAAATCAGACACACAAACTTGAATGCCACATGGTACCTCTCATCTGAGTAAGGCAAAGTACAAACTAAGAGAAAAATAAAGGAAAGATAGAAGGAGACAAGGGAATGGATCTCTTGCACATGGGAAGGGGCCCAGGGGACCAAGGGCAAGGGGCAAGGGGGAAGGGATGGGGAAAGAGGTAGGATGATGATGTGCCATGTCCAAGGTCCTAATGACCCTGATGAACATGGACATTATATGCCATAAGCATGAATTAAGATGAATAACATCAACAAGACTGAAAAGTGGGACAGGAGAATTAGAGGAAAAGGGAGGGAGAAGAGAAAGAAAAGAAGCAAGTTATACTACATACATGTACCAACTTCCCAGGATGAGTGTAACATGCATGCACTGCAAACATGTATTAAGAAAAGAAAAGAAAAAAAGAATCATTCGGTGAGTATGTTCCTAAGAATATGCTTAATTGAAAGCCACGTGTGTTAAAAAGAAATTTTCCTACCCTTGTGTGTTGTTGGTAGGATGCAAATGGGTGCCATGGAAATACCCTTTTATGCAATAATTACGTCTTCCCACAAGAATGGAAGGCTTGGAATGGAAGAGACATTTGCACACCCATGTTCATGGGAGCAGGGCTCACAATAGCCAAGAGGTAGAAGCAACCCAAATGTCATCAGCTGATGGATGGGTTAGCACAACATGGTTTACAGATACAATGGAATATTATTCAGCTTTAAAAAGGAAAGAAGTTCTGAGCCATGCTGCAACATGGAAGAAATCTGAGGAAGTTCCATGAAATAAACCAGTTACCATGGCACAGATACTGTAGGGTTTCACTTAGAAGTGGTGGCCAGGATCCGGGGAAGGGAGCATGGGAAGTTAATATTTGCTGGTACTGACTTTCAGTGTGGGATGATGAAAACATTCCAAAGATGGATGGAGATGGCCACACACAGTGTGCTTAAAATAAATTAAACAATACATGGTATATGTATTTTACCACAATTTAAACAGATGTTTAAGAGGTAGAATCAGAAGTATTTGGGCCCACAGATTTTGGTGTGGCCATTAAAGCTCATTTCCCCATTACACTTAGATTTTGGGAGGGGAAAGAGGTGTCTTACACCGACTCTTATCCCCAGTAACTAATGCCCTGCTCAGGGCAGTGTTACCACTCCTTCCTCATGTGGCACAGGATTGACTGATTTGTGGAAGAGCTCACTTGAAGAAGACAGCGATCACACACAGCCCTCTGGGCAGAAAAGTCAAGTAAGGTTCAGCCCAAGATACAGCCACTGCACTGGAGAAAGGCAGACAGCACTTTAAGAGTTGGGGAGGGTTTGAACAATGATTTTGGCCATTACTGGGAAAAGGAGAATGTTAGAGGGTCTAAGGAAAGGGAAGTCTGAATAAAGTCCCCTGAACACTGGTGTGGTAGAAATAACAGGGGACAAGTCTGAGAAGGGCACTTTGGTCCAGCATTTTCTTTAAGATTTCAAAGACAGAATAATCTTGGGTCAAGACAAGGACTTAGATTGACCCCAGGAAATGATAACTTATGTGGGGGCAGAGGTGAAAACAATCACTGTTGAGTACAAGGTGAAGGAATAGATAGGCCAGAGACTTGGGTGGGAGTGGAATAGATAGCCACAGGGATGCTAAAAGGGCTCAAGGTGACTGGTGGTAGGGCAGTAGACTTTGAGTCAGCTGGGAAAATAATCAAAGAAAAACCCAAGGAAAGCATCTGCTGAGGGAAAACTTACTAATTTCAATCCCTGAATTCCAAAGAAAAATGGAATGTACTCAACATAGGTTTGTCTACACCCAAGTTGTCCAATATGGTAGCCACAAATTCTAATTTGAACTAGTTATCACCAAATGAAATTAAAAAGGTTCATCATTCCAAACGCCAAAGAGCCACCCACCTATGCCTTGTAGCTACCATATTGGGCAGCCCCATTCTAGAACATTCTGTGACTGCAGAAGATGCTATGGGAAAGCACCACTCTAGATAGGCTTAGAGAGAGAAGAACGAGAAGCTATTCCCGGCTTTCTCAGTGGTTCCTCCGCAGACTTACCACTCCTCAAGGAGGCTTGTCAGTAAATGGCTGATCACAACAAAGCTTCCAGAGCTTCCCTCATGGTGGGGGTGGGGGTGGGGGTGGGGGGGTGACCACAGCCGGCCAGGGACAAACTGTGGTCTCTGTGAAGTCCCTGCTAGAAGGACTCGTGGAAGCAGAAGGGCTCTAGACCTCCTCTGGGTCAAAGTGGGAACATGGTTGGGCCTCATCCACCAACCGACCCCTGCAGCTTGGAGTGGGTGCCTTGGTCACTTTCCTCCTTGGTTTCTTTCCTCCTTCCTTCCTCCTTTCGTCCATTGGGACGAAATTCCCAATGTCCACAACTTCAAGGAGAGGTTTACCTTGGCTCGCTGCGTGGTCAGCTGGCTCCGGGGCAGAAGCGGCGCGGTGGAAGCGTCGGTGGAGGAAAAGGGCTCACTTCAGGGCAGCGGGACCGGAAGCAGAGTGAGAAGGGCGGAGCCGGGAAGGGAGGTGGATCCTTGCTTCCGAGTCCGCCCCCGGACCTGGGTCGTCCAGCCAGGCCCCACCTCCCAGTCAGCCTGGAAACAACCTCCACGTGCAGTGCCGTTTGGCTCAGGTAGCAAGAGTAGGAGGCTGGGTGTGTTACAGCAGTTTAGGGCTGTGACAGTTCCACCTTACAGGACACAGCTCCAGCCACCGTAGCCAGCAAGCATCTGCACTGATATAAAACTAGTGCTTGGACTGGTTTTAAACTGCTTTAGAAGCATTTTGGTGACATTTCTGTGGCAATTTTTCTCCTGAAAGTTACTAGGTGTGAAGCCTCCCCCACCTCTCTCTGCCTCCCTTCCCCAGGCTCCTCCCGGCCTCCAATCGCCTTGAAAGGCGTGACCACTGAGTCCTGTCCGTGCCTCTGGAGTGCAGTTGGCGCGCGCGGTTGATTCTATCACCAAAACGTATCTGCAACTTGGCACTATTTATTCATGCCCAAAAAAGCAATGTAAAAGTAGATTTTTCTCTCTGCTTATGGAAATTACTTTAAGAATAGCTAAGTGACTAAGCACGGAAACTTACCTTGAGCCAAACTAATGAGCTGACCAGCAGGAAGATGGGGACCCAGAACTTTGGAACTTGAAGGGAGCCGGAATGTCATAAGCTAAGACTCCCCAGTGGGGTCCTGAGGCCTGAGGAGCTTGGCCAGAGGGAGGAGATAATGCCAGAACTGGGACCGCCTTCCACCCCTGCCCTGTCACAGTGAGCGGGGACACTTCCGGGGCTACCAGGGGCACTGAGGGTTTGCATATTTCTTTTCACAACTTAGTTTTAAATTGAAATTTAAAGTTTTACAATAAACCATCAAGTACCCTCCTGCTTTCATTCTTTGAATGTAAATGGTAATTACCAACGTTTAGAAGCATCCTCTTTTCTAAGTGTGCACATGCTGTGTGCGTGTGTGCGTGCATCTATGTGCATGTGTGTGCGTGTGCATATGTGTGTCCTTTCAAACTAACCAAAGCTCATGCCTGTGGCCCAGTAGCACTTCGCCCTTCCCTGCTCTAACAGGTGACAGAGGTCACTCCTTCCTACTTGTTGGGCTCTCTGCCAAGCCCTTACCTTGAGCGACCTCAGTGGACAACACAATCTGAGATAGCTACTGCTGTTACTTCCATGTTGCGACAAAACTGAAGTTTGGAGACGACGTGTCCATGTGCCCCAGGACCCCTCGCATGCAAGTGGCAGAGCTGATACTTGATCTTGCTCTTCCAAATTTGAGCCCAAGCTCTGAATCACCACCATTTAGTGACTGTTGGTCCTAGGACATCACTCACTGGAATATTTCTAGGATGTCCTGGAATATTAATGCAAATCCTTCTGTTCAGGAGTTCCATACTCCTAGGTCTGAAAAACTTCCTTTAAATGCTTCCAAATATAATTCACAAGCTCTGTCCCCACAGTTGGGGCCCTTTCTTCCTGCTCCTTAGCTCCATCCAGAGCCCTGCTTCCTGTTTCTGGAATTGTCCAAGTAATCAAATTAGATCATCATTGGAACCCACTGCCTGGCTCAGAACCAGCTGCCTTGCCAGCCTGCAAATTGGGATGAGGGCACAGCCACTGACCAGAGGCTCCCACATGCCAGGCTTCCTCTGCTGGCACTGCTTGAACCTCACAGTGACTAGGAACTTTTCAGAATGCCACCCTTCAACCAGGAGGCCTGCTGAGCAAATACGGCCCCGGTTTATGGCCACCAGGAATGCACCTTCAAGAATTAATTTGGAGAAGCTTCCTCCCGCTTTGTTCTCTATTCCTCAGGCTCAACCCCAAATATAACCACCAGTGCTCACCAGTTGGCTTTTGACAGAACTGGTTTGGCACGGTCCTCAGAAGCATGAAGGTTATTCACTTAATCATTACATGGCTGTACTCAACCAAAGACAGCTATTGCTCTGAACACCTTCATTACTACAGGGAAACAACCTTTCCACAACACATCCAGAGACACGCTAAATATAGCTCCTCCCTAGCCCTGGGAGCCCTCTGCCCTTCCACCTCGGGGCAACTGCATAACAATAAGAATGTTCCCCAACAACTCTGTATTTCAGGTTATAAAAATGCAAAATAAATTACTCTCTAGGGATCTTACAAAGCTCTTTTGAATAGATCCACCCTATAAGACCTTCATTTATTGACTCAGTTGGTAACCTGTTGTTGAGTCAGGCTGTCTGTGTGTGTGTGTGTGTGTGTGTGTGTACACAACCAAACGTACATTCTCTCACACACAAGTTGCTCCAGTTTGTCCTTAAAGAGATGAGCATTTGGGAAGGAGGACAGACAAGTATCTGACAGCACAGTGGCAGGAGCAAGTAATGTGGACACAGAGGAGGGACCCTGAATTCAAGCCAGAACCAGCTTCCCAGAATTGTGCTATGGACTGAAGATCTGCAGCCCCCTAAAATCCACGTTGAAATCCTAACCCTCCAGGTGATGGTCCTAGGAGGGGCCTTTGGTAGGTGATTAAAGTCATGAGATGGAGCCCTCGTGATGGGGATCAGGGCCCTTACCAGAGGGGCCCCACTGAGCTCTGCTCTGCTGCCCTTTCCACCATGTGAGGAAGACAGTGGCAGCCTGCCGGACTGATACCCAGAAGGCAGGCTGTCAGCCTCCTCGGCTGCTATTTACGAGCCATTCAGTACATGGTACCTGGCTACCGTAGCCTGAACTGAGGCAGGAGGAAATACCTGATTGTCCCTCCTCCAGCTAAAGCAGAGAAGAAAGTTAACTCAAAATTACTTCAATAAATGAATGAATGAATCCACAGAGGAATGATGTGATAGATTTACACTGACATTCGCAGCAAGAGGATTTTCCCGAAACATGTCAAAAATAAACACATCCAGACTCTAATAAAAATGGTAAGGACAGATTTTAATCATTTATAAACAATTGCAATAAGGAAAAAAGTCGATATGATCAGAATTCAAGGGCAACTGGACATTTCAAAGGAAGGAGAACATATGGAGGGGCTTGGGTGCTTGTGCAGTAGAGTTAGGGAAAGGTAAAAAAATGACAAAAAGTGGGCAGACACTTGGTGCACGTGAAAGTCATCGAATTGCTGGCTAGCACTCATGGAAGTTCGACTTTTACTCTTCCACAGAGGCTGGGAGAAAGGGAACCCATCTTCCTATGTTGGTTGAAATAACAGTAGATTCTTTGAGAAGTCAGGAGTTTTTCACACTGGCACTCTGAGAGGGGCCTAGAGATGTAGGCTTGAGGTGTCAGAAAAAAAGACACTAATGACTTGATCAAGGCTTTATAGACCAAGATGGAGGCCAGATGGAGAGGGCTCAGAGGAGCCTGGCTGGGTTTGCTGCAGGAGGGACTCTGTGTTGGGGACCATGAGATGTAGAAAGTCCCACGGCCTCGAGGCAGACCTCTGGGCTGTTCAGGAAGACTGATTTATCCAAAGCAGGGAATGAGCTGGGTAGAGGGGTGTGGGAGGAGGCTGGATATGTCTCTATGGGTACAGGGCATGGGGAGCCAACGGGAATGAGGATTCACTCCTGGACGTGATGATGAGATGAAGACACAGACCAGAGGCCCAGTCAGTGGCTCATGACTCAGCAACATGGTTGTGGTGGTGATGGGCGGGTGGTGAGGAGGAGATCAGCATGCCAAGACTGAGGGAATTCTAAGAGAAACAAGGCGGGTCTGAATTAAGACCACTAGGTGGACAGGTGGAGGCCGTGTTGGGTTTTTAAGCATGGTTTTAAGGAATTGTTGACATGGATGGGAATGGTGAGTGAGAGCTGAGTCTGAGTAACTCCCAGTCTCGGGGCCGGTTGGCTGGATGCACGGATGAGTGCCTTCCTTAAAACACAGAACCAGCCCAGTCTGGAAGGGGATGAGCGGAGTCTGGACCTGCCCAGCCTGCAGCTCCTGCTGGAAACATCTCGCCCACAGAGACAGCAGAGACAGGGGGCTGTGTGGTCTCAGGATAGGGCTGGGACCCATAAACCTCTCTGTCCCAGTTTTTTGACATCCTAGAACTTAAACACTTCCAAAGCATGTGTCTTCCAGGGACACTATCTTGATCTCGGTGAGAATTTAAAGCTTCTGGTAAAGACAAATTCATTTCCAAATTCTGGACTGTGGGACCCTCCTGTCTCTCTCTCTCTCTCTCTGATATCCTAGCCACAGTCCACCATTTCCTCACATGGACTTGCCTCGTGATCATTATTTCCATCCCAACTGCCTGTTGTCTCTCATGCTTTTATTTATCAAGGACAAGCTTACAACCATAATTCTCAGGGTGACGACACAGGCTACTGCTTTATATAAATGGGGAATGGAGCACTTTGCAAATGTCCTTGGAACTAACGGAGACTCTTCTGCAAGCTCTGAAATGCTCTACAGTCTTGGAAGACCTAGAAGGAAACTACAGTGACCCCGCTCTGGGGTCCCCAGACAACAGCCGCAGAGGTTGCCTCATGACATAACGCAAAGCACATAATTATCATTTGAATTTGGATATTTCCTGTGCACTAAGCCAAAGGAAGACACAAATCTCATCAATGTAAGCTTGCATATACATATATAACAATAATAATTGTCTTTAAACATCATGGATGTCAAAGAACATCTTCCATTCATGGCAGCAGACAGTATGGCTGTCGGGATCAGTGTGACAACCATGCAGAAGCATCCTGGGCTCTGTGAGCACTCACTGAGGCTTCTGTGGGTCTCCTAAGTTTGTATTAAACTGTGCAGGACCCAGGCCATTCAGCAGTTTAAAAGAAAAGGCACTAGAACCGAAATGAAGCCACAGAAAATTTCAGCTCTACCGATTTCTTAGTAAGCACTGCTGGTCGTTCACTTCCTGAACTTCTTCCTGGCAGAAATGAGCTTGGCAATTAATACTAGCTTCCCGGTGTTGTTCTGAGCCTACAGAAATGTCCAGCACAATGCTCACCAGCCGGTGACCACTATAAATATTAGTCGATTCTGAGTCTAAACCTATTGTTTAAAATGTATTAACAAGTGGTAAGAAAATGCAATGTCAACGGTTAACCATGTGCTCTAGAAACTAAATGAAGGAATACATCCTGACACTGAATGCCAATGAAATAATACAGTTCATGGGTGGAGTTTCAAAATGAAGTTAGTAGCCAAGAAGAATGATGGTGATAAAAGGAACAACTGTTTATTCAGCACTTACCTGTGTCAGACATTGTGCTAGACACGGGGCATGAATGATTCTACTATAAGTGTCACAATCACTTTATGGGAAGGCATTATTGTCCCAACACTGCAGATAAGGGTACAGATTTAGAACAAGAGGTAGGTGTAGCAAAGGATTAGGAAAAAGACAGAACCCTTGAGACCAGGAGGCTGCAAGGCCCAGCCCTTGGACCGGGGTGGAACCAGGCAGTCCTGGGGAGTCTTCCTGTCATAGTTTCTTCCTTTAGGGTGAAGGCAGAGGGGCTATGGGTCCTTCTTTCCTATCATGAAGTGTCAGACAGCATTAATTATAAACAGCACAGGAAATCTCGAAAAGTATTTAGGAAAGAGGAAGGAAATGAAGAGGGCCAGTTTTATGAGCCAAAAGCAAACAGATAGGGTGATGCATTAGGTAATCTAGATAAGACTACTTGGTAAGGAAGAATTCTTCCAAGTGAGTTCATTTTCTGGTACTATGTTCTTTGAATTTCAGCTTTTATGACTTTCCAGGCTTCAGACAAGGCATCCACCTCAGCATCTCTCAAAACCAAAAAATGTTATGCAATTATCCTTTGCATGTGCATTCATGCTTTATCAGGAAAGGGTTCCAGGTAGTCATCAGATTCCAAAGGGATCTGTAAACTGAAGGGAAAGAACTCTGCACCAGCCCGCCCTGCTGAGAGCCAGGTGACACCTCCCCAGAGCCACAGCTCCAACTGGATCACAGCCAAGGATGGCTGATGTCTCTTTGATCTCCAAGGAGCCCTGAGGCAAGGTACCCTGGGAACACAGCCTCAGTGTGGATCCTCCACTGTGGGGCGAAACTGATGCGGTGCCCTTTGACCAGGCAGTGAGCCAGGGAGGCTGCATTCCCTCCAGTCTTCCCCAAAGACAGGCAGGAAAACCTAAGCCTGACACACAGAAAAGGGAAAAGAGGCAATTCAGAATTCAGCCTCCCCAATGTAGTCTTTCATTCCTGTGTTATTAGGAGAAAGGGAGAAAGAAGAAAAGAAAGAAAGAAAAAGGAAGGAAGGAAGGAAGGAAAAGGAAAGAAAGAAAGAAAGAAAGGGAAGGAAGGGAAGGGAAGGAAGGGAAGGAAGGAAAGGAAGGAAAGGAAGAAAAGGAAAGAAAGAAAGAAAGAGAGAGAAGGAAAGGAAGGAAGGAAGGAAGAAAGAAAGAAAGAAAGAAAGAGAAAGAAAAGAAAAGAAAAGAAGAAAGAAAGGAAGGGGAAAGAGAAAAAGGAAAGACAGGAAGACATGAAGTGAAGTGAATCTTCCAACCCAGGGGCTTGCGATGTTCCACACACACCAAGCCACCTCCTTCCTGCAGGGGTTGCTCACAGCTCCCCTCCACACTACTTCCTTTCTCCATGCAGGCCCAGAGGGTTGTGTGTTCAGGGTGCACGCAGGAATCCAAAGTGTCCCATGCAGTGTACTGTCCCCAGGTGCTATGGAAAACAATCTCCAGGTATCATGATATCAATGGACAGGGTAGTCATGGGCAGTTTTGTCTTCCTTTAAAAGAAGAGAATGGAATAGCACACTAGGTTAGAATGGCTCTGAGTCCTTGTGCAGTAAGGACTTCTTAAAAATTTTGTTTCCATCTCCTGGGTTGTACATGGACTTAGGATTAAAATTTAAAATGGTGCATCTCTGTCAGAAAATCACTTGGAAAGACAAATCCAAGGCCATCCTGGAGCTCAGACATGTTGGCCATGCCCTTCTAAAGAGCTACAAAGTCACAGAGAAAACAAAACAAAAAGCAAAGACGACAAGGGACCTAAATTCAAGACCTTGGATGTGCTGTGTTCCGGGCTGCTATGGCTTATATCTTGTATATCCCTGAAAGGCCTGCATGTTAAAGGCCTGATCCTGAGCTCACACCACCACGGGCAGGTGGTGGAATCTTCCAGATGGGCCCAGTGGGAGGTCACTGGGAGCGTCCCTTGGAGGCGACATGGAGCTCCAGGCCTCACACCCTCCTCATGCCCTCCCCTTGATGTGCTGTCTCACTGCAGGCACAAAGCACCAGGGCCAGCGGGTCAGGGACTGGAACCACTGAAACTGTGAGCCAAACAGACCTCTCCTTATAAATTAATTACCTTAGGTGCTTTGTTATTGTGGCAGAAAGTTGACTTAACACACCAGCCATATCCCATCAATTTGTCCAGACTTTTCCTCACTTTCAAAATGAAGATCACCAGTCCTGTTCTGCCTACCTTCAAGGGTAAGTTCAAGTGCAGCCAGGCCTGCTGAATACTGCACACATCAAAGGACTAAGCCAAAGCAAGGTGTTTTGACATTTTAATTTGTAGAAGGAAGTTCAGATCAGGAAGGGAAGAGATGGGGTTGTGCAGAAGGTACTAGGGGCACAGAAAGGGTTACAGACCCCTCAAGGCATTGCATGTGGCAACCCCAGGGCCTCCCATGTACCCAGCCAGATGAGGCAAGCAATGCAGCATGAAGCCTCCTATTGCTATGATTCTAAACAAAACAAGCAAAGGAAGTTTCCAGATTGTTTTGTTTTTGTGTCATGGCCCTGGGGCTAGTATTTGATAGCACCTGAATGTCTGGGGCCGGCCAGTTCTCTCTGGCTCACTCCACCCTGCAGAGCCCTGGGAATCCATGCACCCCCATCACTCTTGATGAAGCAAGGCAGGCTTGAGGACACACCTCTTACTGGGTGAACACTGATGCTCTGTTTCGTGGAAAGGTGTTGCAAAACATTGGTTCTAATGTTTTGTGGCATGAGTCACTGACTCAAGAATGAAGAAACACTTCTGAGTGACAAACAAGGAAAAAAGAAAAGGAGAAAAGCTCTGATGATGTGTTCTTGGAACACAAGCTCTAGTCAGTTTACATGAGCAAAATCAACATGTCCATCTCCGTGCTGTACAGGACAAGCACACATAAAGCCATTCCCTTTCTTTTTTTCTGATTAAAAAGATAATTATTTCCCAAGAGAAAAAAAATGCCTGCACTTTAAACTACATCTTTCCAAACTGCTTTTTTTTTAAACTGAACAGGGAGATGCACAGAAATGAAGACAGAGTATAGATGCTATCTTGGAACCCACTTTTGCTCTGCATCAATACCTGGTAAGACTTTAGTGTCTCTACTTCACAGATTAAAAGCAAAGGCTTAGGGAGGTTAACGTGTTGACGGGTGTGGAGCTCCCAGGTAGGGAACCCAGCAATCAGCCCGGACAGCTTGGCTCCAAAAGCCCACCATAGGCAACAGTCCCTTCACCTCCATTTATTTCCACACAAGCGTGGTGGTTGTGTTTCTTCTACGTACGTTTTCATATTTGAGTCTCATGTCTATGTCCTTTGCCCATGTTTTTGCAATTGCAGTGTTCATTGTTTCTTGCTGATCACAGTAATTCTTTGTATATTAAGAATATTTGGTTTGTCATTTTTCCAATAAAGCTTTTTTTTTCTCCTTGTAAGTGTTTATACCTAACTTGCTTTCGCTTCTGCTTACGATTACTGAGATAATGTTAGCAATGGCTGTGATGTGCCCTGAAGCCCGATATCATGCCCTGAAACACAGACGAATACAACAGGGGTAACGGGACGAGGAGGAATCCTGCAGGCTTTCCCTGGAGAGCAGGGGTCGGCTGTCCCACCACTAAGTGAGCACTTTGGTTTATGTGTCTCCAAGATGACCACAAGAAACACTGCTGGAGCTGTACAGCAAGACAGCAGAGCACTGCCTGCCTCCAGCAATGTCCACTCTCCCCTGTGAGCAGGCCAGTGGCAGCCTCATCCTGGGGACCTCAGGGCTGGCCCAGGTGGCTGCTGCATACCCCTCAGCATCCCGCAGCTCTGCCTTTGCCATGATTATAAAGGATAGCAGAGTTATGCTTGATGTGGCACAATACCAGGATTGCTTCTGAGCAACATCAGAACTCCTTGGGAGCACTGGATGAAGGAGGCTGTCCTCTCCATTTACTATAAAGCCAAATTCACCCCTCCCTTGCCGACACTTACTTCAGTTTCCAGGCAACCCACCCTCAGTGCCCTTCCCTGGGTTTCAGGCTATGTTGATTACAATCACACTCTTGCTGCATACAGCATTTCAGGTTCAGAAAATGGACCTGCCCTTCACTGAGCCCTACTCTTTGCAGAGCAGTATAGACAAACATCTCTTCTCCTACTAGCAGCTTAATGAGTCCATGCTATCTCCTCCTTAGCAGAGGAGGAAGCTGAGATCCCATGGACTGAGCAGTTCCCAAGGCCACAGAGCTAATTACCAAGTTCAATTCCTGTCCTGCCCATCCACTCCCCCACCATGCCCTCACCCTGTGAACTTGACAACTTGCTTCCACACCTGTCTTCTCTGTGGTCCTCCCCCAACCCTTCAAAGTAGAATGGCTCTGTGTCCCCATTTACTGATGTGAAGCCCAAAGAAGCTGCAGAATGGATTCCTATACCACTGAGGGCAGGTAGAGGGCAGGATCCACGACCCAGCATGAGCTGATTCCCAGCAGCCAGCCAGCCTCTCACAGGCAGGCCAAGACCTGGGGGCTGTGCCCGAGCATTCCAGAGTTCTCTGTGGGAAGAAGACAAAAACACTGACACTGCTTTTGGACCAAAAATGCAGTGGTGGTTCAGTTTGAGAATGATTTTGTTTGCAAACAATTTGGTTCACAAACAAAAAGCGTTTGGCAAAATTTTGTTTTTATTTGCAAACTGCATAAGGTTGTGAACATGACCATGGCCATCTTCCCTACATGAACATGAATGTGGCCATCTTTACCAGAATCAAGGAATGACTTAAATTCATGAACCAAGATACCATTGTTCTCAACTTAGAAATACTCACAGGTAGTCAAACAAGACTGAAGTCCACACCAGCCAACTCACTGGTGACTTCCCAGCCCTCCTGCCCAAGGTAACCACTTCAGCTGCAGCAAGAAGGCACAGCCTGGAAGGGCCTGTGGCCTCCCCCAGAGGTCACTGCCACAGCTCAGTTCATTTGTAAGTGTTTTTCCATACAATCAGCCCCTGAGGGTCACATCCCAAAAGAACACACCAAGGACAGCTCCCGAAGAGGAAGTGCAGCCCACACAGGTCTTGCCTGCAATGAAAGATGGAAATAAAGGTTCCAGGACAGCTGGCCCCGTAAACTGACAGCCGCATGATTCAAGGGTGGGAGAGGGAGGGCGGCTTCTCTAACCTGCCTTCTGGGTGCACAGTGCTCACTGGCTTGGGAGCGTTGTGCACAGGTCACGGGCTTCAAACTCAAAGGGATAACCCGGGGCAGTCTCCTGTGCTTCGTACCTGGTGGAACTGGCTGGGCGTGGTGCCGCACGCCTGTAATTCTAGCACTCAGGAGGCTGAGACAGGAGGTTGGCCACAAGTTCAAGGCCAGTCTGGGCTACACAGGGAGTTCATGGCCAGCCTGATCTACATAGAGACCCTGTCTCCAAAAACAAAACATGCACACCTAGTGGAACTATCAGCAATTTGCTCAAAGGCAACAGTATATATACTGTACATGCATATGAACACACACGTACATGCACACAATGTATGCATGCACACGGACACAAGTATCTCCACACCCTGCGCTCAGACTGTCCACCGCATCCTTACCAATGCTCAGGATATCTGTGCAAGAATGCATCTCTGGAAACACGGCTGGCCAGAAAGGTTATAAGGAGACCATCATGCACCATGAGAAGCCTTGTTTACCTTCCGCTTCATACTTAACACCCACTGATGCACTGACAGCCGGGGCAATAACAGCACTGATCTAGATGTGTGCTACAGGACCTTCGTCACATCCTAGAGGGGGATGTGTCATTTCTCATGTGGCAGAACAGCTCCGTGTACACAGTGGGGGCTTGGTGGCCAGACTACCCTAGGCCAGGAGCTCGCTCTGCTCGTGATCTTGGGCAGCTCCGCTGCCTGTGGCATGTGGGACACTGGCAAGAGTAAGGACACAGTGCATGTTCACTGCTTCTGTGCCAACACAGTGAATGAAACCAAATGGCAACCAGGGCTGTAATTTGCATGTGGTGGGGAAACACATCACTTACCCCTTCCCCTTCCAAGCACCCAGGTCTGCAGTTTCCTCCTGGAGGACGCGTTTGGCAATTCTGCAGCACCATAGCATTGGGTGTGGCGTGCAGTCGGCGTTGAGCCCACTTCCAGAGAAGGGAAACACCAAAGCCTTTTCAGAACTCAGCTAATCAGAAAGCCTTTGCATAGGGATTCGGAATTAACTCCCACGGTCTTGCCCTGGCAGGCACCGTGCAAAGATCTCTGCAACAGCACTTTCCTGCTCGGTGCTGGGGTGCTCTCCAAGCATTCTCAAGCCCTTTCACCTCACTTTGCTCTTCCCCTCCATCACAGTGCTGTAGAGTCGATAATCATCTTCTGCCATCCAAGAGGACAACTGACCTGGGAGAAGTGTGCAAGCTCCTGTTCCCAGAATGGCTTTCTTTCCATGCCAGCTAATCCTACAGATGAAGCCCCTGGCATCTGACAAGGCTGCTGCCACAGCCACTGCCCCAGAAGCTCCATTCAGTGTGGTCCAGAGCCTGGGCAAAGGTGCAGAACAGTCGATTTCCCCTCTTCAAGCACTCCGGACCTGACCCCTCTTCAGGAGCCAAATCGTGAGGCAGATTCCACCAGGAGGAGGAAAGCAGGCGCTGTGCACAGTGGTCATAGTCACAGAGTCTGCTCGAGGGTGAGAGAAGCTGGTGTCTCTCAGTGCCCATGGTTAGTCCTCAGACCGGGCCGTGTTGGAAGCGAGAGTGATGAGAGACAAAGAGCCAGGTGTTAGGAGAACTGATCCAGGGGCAGAGGTCCATGCTGGCAATGGTACTCTCACCCACCCAGCCCTTCCTGTTCACACACATACACACACACTTGCACACACGCATGTGCATGCACATACCACTTGCTGGTGTAAAATGTCTAGGCCAGGTATTTGGTTCACTCTGATCACGTTCAAACTCAAAGCAGAAATGTTGAGGAAGCCGCCTGACCTCGAGTGCAGCCACTGCTGTGGCTGTGGGCAGTCACAGTTCAGTGACTCACTGAGTCTCCCTTGGGAAGGAGCAAAGGAGCCACCCAGGACTCAGCACGGGACAATCTATGGCTTCCGGAAGTTACTCTCTGATCCTCTAAAATCTCCATCATTTATGAGCAATGGGCCTGAGATGATTGTCTCAAGGACATTAGCAGATTTAATTTAATCCTGGCCATAACTATCATTGCCCCAGAAAGGGGGCAGCTTGACAGGACTGTAGTTCCAGAGAGAGACAGAAGCCCACACTGGCACCGGGGATGACGGTGTCCAAATGTCCCCTCACCACTCAGTACCTGAGCAGCCGTGAACAAACTCCTTGAGCTTTCTGCTTTGGAAACCATGGGACAATTTCATCCTCACAGGCATATTTCTGGGACTACGTCAGCAAACATGCAACATGTGACAGGTGAGCAGCACATGGCACCCATGTAAAAGGTGACACCTCTCACCAGGTGGCTGTCGCTGTGCCTGTGCCAGCTCATCCCATCCATGGTCCCCTTGGGACATCAGAGAAGACACGAGGTGCTCTCAGCACTGCACCCCTGCCGGCCTCTTCCTGATAAAGCAGGCTGGCTCCTACGGCAGAGCCAAGCTGTCATTCTGCATAGTAAGAATGCCACCGCGGCCACTCTGCTCCCTTTACACAGGCCTGACCATTACTAAGCAATGATGGACAACCTGCAGAACACTATTCAATCTGCATACGCCCCACCAGACAATTCCAGTCATCCTTTATTAAATGGGCCTTAAAATGGTAAAGATAAAGAGACACATTGCACTGGGCCCACAACTGGCTGGACCTGAGAGCGGTATAAGCCACACGGCTGCAGAACTCCGATGACACACCTGTGCTTGCTCTGGGCCACAGCCAGGTGCTCCCTGCGAAGGAGGCCTGCACAGGAAGCCCGGGAGCTGGAGGCAGCCCTCTGAACGTGGGCCCTGTCTTTCCTCTTTACCCCACACCAATGAGAACTGAAATCGGCTGAACACTTAGGAGGATTCTGTAATAAGACACATGGATGCTGACAGTTCCATCCTACCCTCCAAAATAACAATAATAATCAGTGACCCCTCTGGTGGGCACCTCTGACACTGTCTCCCCTACTTTATTCTCACCTTATCTCACCTTGATCTCGCCTTAGCCACTGCGTTCTAGGCCCACCCTGCTCTTTGCAGATTTAGATAGACCTCAGGGTAGTCTTTGCCCACCTCTTGGCCCAGCTCTGCTGTGACCAGCTCCGTCCAGGGGAGTCTGAACACCCCAAGCCTCTTCCACGGGCGCACAGAAGCCATCTGGAAGTCCGGGGGCTCTGCGCCCTACAGGCCATCCTTGACCATGAATGGCAGAGTCGTGCGTAAGTCAGCACTGCCTCCCTCTGTGGACAAGCAGGCTGTTCAGGAAGACCTCTCCGGGGCTCCCTAGATCATCTCAGGAGGCAGCCTCCTCCATGACACGCTCTGAAGGAGCTTCCTTCTCCCTTGCTGCTCCTCACTCCTGCTCGGTGGTGTCATTTCCCAAGCTATCCGGCGATCCTCTTACTGGCCCCCTTTCAGGCTCTGTGTCAGTGGAGCCCAGGCTAAGAGAAACCACTTCCCGAAGTGAGATTCAGTGACTACAGGACGTGAGAGCTTCCAAAAGATTTCCCTGCACCAGTGCTGCTGTGGAGGAGGAGGCAGACAAAAACATGGACAGAACACCGCAATGGATGAACTCTTGAGTGTCTCAAGAGCTTGTGCACATCATTAGTCAGGACTTTTGAAAGAGGGTGATCCCCCAAAACTGGGGTGTGTGGCTGCTGCGCCTTCTTAGGAATGGCGGAAATCAAGTTTCGCTCCTCTTCCGTCAGGAAAGAGACAAGAGTCATGGATGTCGGGTCTCATCCGGCAAAAAGCCAGCCAGGGTCTGAGCACATCAGTGAGGAGAAGCTGTTGCCACACCTGAGTTCAGAAGGATGAAGAAGCTTTGAAAACTTAACTTCCAGAAAGCTGAGACCAAAAACCCCACACTGAACAAATATTTTAACGTACAGAGAAGATTGCCCTCTGAAGTAATTCCTGGAGCATGGTGGAAGGAGGACACTAATGCCACAGTACTCCAAAAATAAACAACAGAGAGCTTGAGAAACTAATATTGTGCTTTACTAAAAATACCAAAGATCTTGGGAGCATTCCAGAAGGACAAGAGTTACCTGTAGATCGGAAGAGAAGCACGCAGATTACCCGGCTCAGAACTGCTCTCAGGAGGACACCTCAGTGGAGACCAAACACCAGGCAGGAAGGCCAGGCCGTCCCAGGGTGTCTGGGACATTGCAGAGAAACTTGAGTTCACAGGACAACACACGAGCAAGCCTGGCCTGCAGCAGCTACACCAGAAGCTGCTAGGAAAACCACCCCATTGGTCCCACACAGCTGTGAGTCAAGAGGCCTGATCCACTGTGTCCTAGAGCACTGGATGCAAGTGGGAAACAGCCAGGAGCCTGAAGGCAGGGAGCCTGGCTAAAGGACTTCCCCGAGACCCTGCATCTTCTGGGCCCCAGTTTTCACTCTTGCAAAGTCAGTCCCATAAGACCAGCGAAGAAAACCTTGGAGAATTAAAAATGAAAGCACAAAAAAGAAAGTGTTTCGTAAAAGTAAATAATTTCATTTCTACTAGCAGGAGAGCTAGACAGAAACTCAAGTTTGCTTAGCAAACCCTAGTTCATAGCTGATGTAAGTCAGCCTTATGAACGAGCATGAAAGAAATGAGGTCATTCCTCAGTATACACGGGGCTCGGTCCCAGGATGCCCACGGATCAATAGTTGTATTAGAAATATGTATTGCATCTTTTATTTTGTAAAATTTTTTCTTTACTAACATAGTCCTACTTTTAAAACTCTAGAAACAATTACCAACTCAGAAGCAATGAACACATACAGAGCCCAGATTTTAGTCTCAAGATTATTGGGAACAAAGTCTCCTTGGATAAATAGGTAATTCCAGTCCTGAGGCAAGAAATGTAAAATAATCCTGGAGTATCTTGTCATACTAGAAATCCAAGAAGCTATGAATGGACTCAAACACACTAAATATGCTAAATTCTGAGGGTGCTCAATTTCCTTATATAAATAGTGTAGTACATATTTGCATAAACCAGATGTTCATCTTTCCATACACTTTAAATCTCTTGATGACTTACAACACCCGATACAATATAAATGCTAAGTAAATAGTCATTACACAGTGTTGTTCAGGGAATAATGACAATAAAAACATCTATACATGCTCATTACATATATTTTTTTCCTGAATACGTTCCATCCACACCTGGTTGACTTCAGGAATGCAGAGCCCAGGGATACAGAGGACCAACTGTACTTAAATTTAGAGTACGAATAGCTTTTACAGACCCTCACACACTACAGAAGCACCCTTGTCCGACAGCTGACAGGAAAAGCCATTCCTGTCCTGTAGAAGGAGACCTAGGGGAGCCTGCTCTCCCAGTACCGCCAAGCCCACTTCCAAGTGTAGCCTTGAAAGGAACAGCTGGCTTGCCGTAACTCAGGCTGGGCCCTTTCCGCTGGTGAGAATGGGTCAACTTCTCCGTGAGCAGGTTAAGAAGCATCCCACTCTTTACGAAAGCCCCAGTTTATCATTCTAATTGGTATTTGAAAACAAGCATATGACTAGAAATAACAGTTCCATTTGTACAGTGTAGAAATTCAACCAGTCTCTGTGATCCCTGCAACTTAGCAGAAGCTTCCGCCTTAGATGGAAAGGACTGGCCATGTGCCAGCAGAGGGCAGGGGTCACAGGATGCCAGAGAGGGCCTCAGGGTCACTGGGCCAAACATGCTTGTCCATTTCCATGACTCGCATCTCCCTCCTGTCAATATCAGAAAATACGGAGCTCAACTGACAGTCAAAATGTTATCTTCCAAACAGAACTGTCTCTGTCTCCTGCCAGGAAGTATCCCCAGGATATTTTGACCAAGAAGATAAAGGCATGAGAACTAACTGTAGATGATATTCTAACACTGCCTACCTGGAGAGAAAAATGAGTAAGTACACGTTGGTTTGGTTATGTCAGAACTAAATGTGTTGCAGGCTACACCGTGCCTTCCCTGCTATCTTTTACACATTGAAGTCCTAAACCCCAGCCCCTGAGAATGTGACTCTAGTGGACAAAGCACGTGAAGGAAGCAAGAAGAGGAAATGAGGGTCTTAGGGGGTTCACCAGGCCTGGTGCCCTCAGAAGAGGAGGTTGGGACCCTCGGAGGGAGGACACCACGTAAGCACACGGGCACCCACGATGAGAGGCCTCGAGGGAAAGCACTGCCACCTTGATCCAACCTTCAGCCTCTAGAAACTGGAAAACATGAATTTCTATTGCTTAACCCACCCAGTCTGCCGCCATATTTTGTATGGAATAATACGAAGGAATTAATACGAAGGGCAATTTTAAAGCCTTTATTATGAAATGATCGCCTATAGGGCAAAAAAGGGACAAGGGAAAAGGAAACAAAGATGAAAACTAAGTCACCCAAATGTACCTCCTCTCACAGCTTTGACTTTGACACCCGGTCAATATTACACAGTGATGAAACAAATTAAAAACAAAGGAAGGAAATGAAAGGCAAAATGCACCAGCAAATGCTAATTGAATATCAAGTTGTTGGCTTAATCACTAGAGACCAATTATCTCAAATCACTGCAAAAGTTAGGAATTTGACGGTGTAGTCAGTGAGATATATGTTCTGCGCACCAAAAAAGAAAAAGAAACAATGGGAGGGAGGAAGAAAGAGCCCCAGCAAGTGAAACTCAAACTTTCTAAGGATTATCCTGTTAGTAATAATACTGGAATTGGTACTCTGAAATAAGGGTAGATTGAGATACAAACAAGAATGCTAAAGCAAATAAGTAATTACACTGATGTAATATTCAGCATAAAAAGACAGATATAAAATAAAAATATTTACCTTGTAAACCTATAGCTGATTGGAGATATCATGCATTTTCCTCATGAAAATTGTTTCTTCCTAGCACTGTCCACTGTCCTAGAAATAACCAACCCACAAGCACATGTACCACTAGAGCCCAGATTTTAGTCTCAAGTCTATTTCTGACTATTAAGAACAAGAGCTCCTTGGAGAAATGATAATTCTAGGGGCCAGGGATTTAGCTCAGTGGTTTCGCCGCCTGCTGTGCAAGCGCAAGGACCAGAGTTTGATCCCTGGTACCCAAAAAAAAAAAGAAAAGAAATGATAATTCTAGATCTGAGGGCAGAACTGGTTAAATGAGCGCGGAGTATCCAACCTGTCATCCTAGAGATCCAGAAAGATGTGAACGGATTTAAGCACTCCAAATATATTAAACACCAGTTAGTCCATTAGGACACATTTATGAATGTACACATGTATGTGTCCTGTGGAGGAAAACCACCAAATTATTTTTGAAGACATTCAATAAACACTGAGCTCCTTTCCACACAACCTGTATGTACTAGTCCATTTTCCATTGCTATAAGGAAATCCCTGAGGCTGGGCTCTTTATTTTAAAGAGGCTCAGATAGCTCACACTTCTACAGGTTTGGGACACCAGCACGGACTGGGCTCTGGTGAGGACCACATGGTGAGTTCACAGGCGAGACAGGAAGCCAGAGAGTGATCAGAGACCAGACTTGGGTTGTCAAAACAGCTCCCATGCAAGAGCTAAGTCAAGGTCCCACCAGACCTACCCTAATCCCTCCCTAGGGCAGCACCCCAGCCACCTGACACCTCTGAAGGGTTCTACCACCTCTCACATCACACTGAGGCCTGAGCTTCCAACACAGGAACCTTCGGGGGACAAACCACATCCAAGGAACACGTACTTAGTGTACAAGCTTTTCTTCAAGCATAAGTATTCCTGCTTACAAAGGAAGAAGGGGCAAAAGGATGAGAGTGCCATCTTGCAACTCTTGATGGTTAATCTGAATATCAAAAGCAAGGCAACAGTCATGAAGGCCACTGACAGAAGCCCACCACAGCACCTCCACAGTGCTCTGAGTACGGTGAAGCCTGTGTTTCTGACTGGCAGTTCACTGGAAACAGAAAGGACACAAGTTGCATTAATCAATTAGTCAACACTGCATAATCAACAAAATCCCAATTATAGGAAATTCCACAGGACAAACAACTTGACTTATTTAACAACCTACCTACAGCGGCTTGGGGGTGTAGCTCAGCACAAACATGGCCCTGGGTTCGTGGCACCAAGAACATCAGCCCATAGACGCCAAATCATCTCGCAATGACTTACAGTAGCAATGCTGTGAAAATAGTCCTTACACTGTATCATTTAGGAGACAAGGCCAAGAAGAAAGTCTGTACATATTTGGTGCACATATAGTTTATTTTAATATCTTTGATCAGAGGCTGGTTGACTTTTTAGATGTGGTGCTCACAGACACAGATTGCTGACAGTCATCACAGTAGAAAGAGCATGATGCATTGGGCTGAAGTCATTAAAAGCTAATAGAGAGGAAGACAAAGGGAGAGAGACATTGGCCATAAACTGATAAATGCTGATCGAGGTGACGATTACATGGTACATTACTACACTACTGTACTGCACTATGGTATTCTCTGTGCTTTTGCTTGTGCTTAAAATTCTTAATAAAGAGCAGAGAGATGGATGATACAGACAGATGACAGACAGACAGACAGATACACAGATGATAGATAGATGGGTGGATGGGTGGATGGATGGGGACAGACCCATTCACCATCTTTCCCACAGGATTCATCAGCATGGGTTTTACCCTTCTGAGTAAACTAACAGTCAATTCCTGCCCAAATTCTGAACAACAGGCTCATGCAAAATTTCACAAGAATTTTTTTACTTTTTCTTTCTGGAACGCAGGCTAAGGTATTGGCCATAGAATAGGACCAAATGGCCCCAGAAAATTTCTCATCCACGCTAGGATTTTTTCTCATTTTTCCGGTTTTTACCTGGAAACTCTGCTTGGTTGATTAGGGCCAGGGAATGTGCCCATCTGGGTTTCCAGGACAGTCTACCCCTCCAAGACGAGCTCCCCAGGAGTGAGAGAAAATGGGGGAGAGAAAGACCAGCTAGTAAGAGCTTAGAAACTAGGGACTTCTTAAAATTCTTACAACTGCAAGAATTTGGGCTTTAAAAGAAAAAAATAGTAAGGTCTAGTAATCTGCTTGGTAGAGCAGGATACAAACCCAGTGTTATCTGTCCCCAAAGCTGACACCTAATCCAAGTGTGGTGATGCCTTTTCCGGAGGTAAGTGGGAGAGTCCTCCTCACACCCACGGCATGCACACAAACCTCGACTGTGGGCCCAGGTCCTGGGAATCAAGGTCAGGACAGGACTGACCGGAGACCCTTCCCGGGATCCAGGGGAGGCGGGAGGAAGCTGGCCAGGGTATTTGTCCTTACAAGGTTCCCAGCAGGATCTTACTCCCCACTTGCCACTCTTCTGTCCTGTTTGAGTGGCATTGTGAGAGTCATTCCCCCTTGTGGAGACACAGACTTCAGGAAGGGTCTGTTTTTTAATTCACTGTGGAAAGCAATGATCTCAGAGTTAAAGACAGAACTGGGCGATTCATTGCAAAGGGAAGTAGAATAATATTTCTCATTCTGCTCTTAAAACTTAACGAGCTTCAGGTTAATAAAGGAACTAGACTAAAACTGGACAGCGAGAGACCTCAGATCTGGTCAGCTCTGAAAAAATAATTTCACACACAGAGCCACAGTGATTAGGGTTTCCCCTGAGGGTCCCCCAGCAGCAGCTTTCTCAGTGATCTTAACCCCTGCCATGTCCCAGATGACCTATGTTGTATCTTTCGTCTTCTTCTCTTTCCCTTTTCCAATTTGTCTCTCTCTCCACCATTAGGCCTCCCTAACACTCTGCACTTCCTGACCAGCGCCACCTAGAAACAGGTTCCACTTAGCCCAGTCATTCTGTAGCTCAGGGGGTCCCCAGGAGTTACTTGCTGGCTGTGGTCCCTGGCTCTCAGGAGTGAACTTCAAGCACGGCCCGGGAGTGAGCACTTGCTCAGTAATCCCCAGCCAGGTCCTCAGCCCATGGGCCAGAGCAACAAAAAGAAACTTCAAACAAGATCGATAGCCAAAGAAATGTGCCTAATCCTATTGAAACACGTTTAGAAAGAAGTGCAAACATAGATTTGTAAAAACACCCAGCTTCTACCTATCTACACCAAACCTAGCCTCTATCTTTGCAGAATTCTTTCAGTCTTCAGCATCTGAACCTACAGCGTAGCCAGCCAGACTATAAAGATGTAGACCTGAACACACGGTACAGGTCCTCCCCTCCCTGTGTTTGCACAGGAGGAGAGGCCAAGGGGGGCTGGAGAAGACCTCTGCAGGGGACCTCATGCCACCTGACTCCCCACCCCTGGCTAGGCCTTTCTCCCCGGTCCACAAGACTCCCAAGGGTGCAAAGTCTGGAATTTTGCCCTGAGCCAGTTCTTGATGCCTCCAGCTCGGCACTCCAGCTCCAGTGCCACTGAACATAGCTCTGTTTGATTTCCAGAGCCCCAGGTCTCCACAGAAAGGTGGTTTCATCACCTTCTCTTCGGAACCAGAGGTCAGCAGTCTGGCCACTCGCAGAAGCTAACAGGAAAGGCAGGCCTCTCTCCAGGAAGGACGGTGCTCGGTTCCCTCGGGGCGGGGCGGGCGGGCTGAAGGCTGCCTGCCCGCCTCTTGCAGAGAAGTAGACACACACCTTTCCAGGGGAGGCCACTTGCAGGCTACCAAGTCCCCTTAGGTCGATTAGGAATTAAATTCTTTCCTGCCCAAGTCAGGGTTTAGGAAGTGGGCATTTACAAATTATGGAAAGCAGATAGCTCCCACAATTAATTAGGCTAGTTCTGGCATTTAGAGATACACCCATTATCTTCCTCTTCCTACAACTACTTTAGGGAGGTCACAAAATCATGGAAACTTGAACTTAGATCCTTGGCCATGGCTGTCACTCATCTGCAAGGAAATTAAAGGGTGGAGATGAGCTAATTAATGGGTCTGTCTTACCTACAACTATTTGGAGAGGCTCCACCTCCTGGCATTTATTATTAACCCATTAATAGCATATTCCCAAAAGATTGAGAATTAGGGAAGAGAAAGCTCCAAATGTTTCTGGGAAACTCATGAACAAGGAACAGAGTGTGTGTGTCTGTGTGTGTTTCCAGAGTCTGGGCAGGTCCCCAATTTGAGGGAGTTCTGACCAGAGATACAGAGAATGGGTACCCTTCATCCAGTCCTGTTTTCTCTTAACATCTGCAAAAGGACAATGATTTCCTGGCTGTAAAACAACAGCTAAAGGTAATAATATTGTCATCAACTGCAAAACCAAAGAGTAATTTTATTTCCGGTTTTAACTGCAGACAGATACAGCATAATGGCAGCAAATGGGGTGGGGGTACCTTGGCCTCTTGCAGCCTGTATTGTACCTCCAGGGTCTTTTCCCCTTCCCGGGTCGGGGCGTTCTTTCCAAAGTCCTGTTAGGTGGCTGCAGAAAGCTTCTCACCTACCCATTTCACCTCCCAAGGCTGAGTCACTAGAGAAATGGAAAAGATTTTTCCTGCTGAGAACCCTGTCTCTCCACCCCACTCCCTTCCCCCAAATCTGTCCGGGCTGCACCCGCAGATAGCAGCCAACTTGATAGGCAGGACCTGCAGACCACTGCCCTCCCGGACCTCAAGGTAGAGCTCAAGGTAGAGGGCCACAGACACAGGGAAGCCACGGGAGGGTAGGACTGGAGGTGGGGTGTGCGCCCTTCCGTGGTAGCCGCTCCCACTGGCCTTTCTGGGCTTCAACCCTCCCCAGACTTATCTCACCCTCCGCCATAAAGCAGGCATGCGGCCTCCTGTCCTGCCCAACCCGAGTTCAAACGAGGGTAACATTTATTAAAATCGTCTTTTATCCCTAGCCAAATCAATGTTTCTTTACGGAACTAGTTTTTTGTCCCCACCCACCCCGGGCCAGGTCCAAGGGGCCATCAGTTCTCTGGGTGAGAGCCTAGGGAGACCCCCTCTGGGGGGCTCCTTTAGGACCAAAAGCCCCGGGCCGCTCCCCACGCGCCCACGCCCACGTAATAAATGTCAGCCTAATCTCCAAGCCCCCAGCACAAAACAGAGCCCTCCCTGGGTCTGTCATCGCGCCCACCTCGTTCTGAATGGTTTTTAAACTCCTGAAATAAAGATAAGGGAGGATTGTGTACACTTTCTACACAAATGGTGGAAAGTAATAAAATAAACACCAAAGATGAACTCGCAGTACCCGCGGCCATGTCACCGATTTCAACAAAGGCAGGAAAAACGAGGAAACTTAGGGGGGTGGGCAGGGCTTGGACGCACACCTTCCCTTCCCGGGGCCAAGGCGGCCCGCTGGGCACCGAGGCTGAGTCCGGGCGGGGAAGGACCCCTTTCGGGACTGTCCGACGCCGCCGGTGCCCTGGGAGCCACTGCACTGCGCACAGCGCACGCGGGGAAGAGGAACGGCGAGCAGGGCCGGGCGGGGCAAGGCCTCCGGGGCGCCGCAGTCTCGGCCAGCTTCCCGCACGAACACAGCCGCCCCGGAGCAGGGGCCGCCGCCGCCTTTTTTCAGGCCCCTTCAGGTAAAGCGAGGCAAAAGAAAAGTGAAAGTCCGAACCTCCAGCGAGAGCCAGCGTCCTCGCCAGAAGCGCGCACACCTTCAACCGGAGTGTTAACTCGTTCAGAGAGGGGCAGGGAAAGGCAGATCTGCAGAGGGCGCCGCGGCTCGGGCATCTGCGGTGTCCCGGCGGCGCCCGCCGCTCCGCACCCCAGCACTGAGGGCCAGGGGAGCCCTCCGACGCAGCGCGGTTCCTCCCGGAGCCCCGGCCACGCCAAGTACCTGCGCCCGCCCGCCCGCCGGCCCTCCCAGGAGCCGAGCCCCGCGCGCACTCGCCGGGTCGTCCGGGGACCTCCGGGAGCAGGTTGCCCCGCGGGCCGCGGGAGGCCGGGCGCTCACACCTGTGCGGCCGCACACGTGCACGCATGCACACGCACGCTGCACGCGCACAGCAGCCGCGCGCACGCTCCCCATTGGCGGGAGGCGGGGGGGCGGGGCCGGCGTGACCCAAAACAAACAACCTGCGCCTGGCGACTCCGCGGCCGCGCCGCTGCGTGGCCTCGGCCTGTGCGCGCCGGCGGGGAGCCGCGGCCACCTGGGCCACCGCGCTCCCCACCCTCGGACCGTCGGCGCCCAGGCCCCGCCCCGCGGAGCCGCCGCAGGGTTATATTGGGCTGGCGAGGGCGGCGGCGGGACTCAGCTGCGGCCGGCCGCGCGGACATGCAGCCCCCGAGGTCGGAGGCGGGAAGGCGGCTGCTGGCGCGGCGGCCTCGCGGACTGGGCTCCACGCGCGCCAGAGGCTGAAGGCGCCGATCCTCCCAGGGCGGCGCGCTCCCCGCCGGCGTCCGCATCGTGCGCGGGGGCTCGGGCCCGGGACCCGCACCCCGCCCGGCGGAGACGCCCTCCCGGAACCCTCGGACGGCAGATGCGCGGGCTCCTAGGAACCTGGTGGACCCGCAGCCCGCGCCGCCCGCGCCCGTCATCCTCGCTCTGAAGGTGGCACGCGCCGGGCCCTCCCTCCCTGCTCTCTTAGCCTACCCTGCACTCACGCTCCCTCCCGAGAAGGATCCAGCGAAAGCAGGTTTTCCCGCGGAAAGGGTCTCCGGAAGGACGAAGGCGAGTCCGCGGGGCAGGGCGGCCGGGACGCGAGGCTCCAGTACCGCCACCCCCGCCCAGGCTTCCTTCCGAAGACCGCGCTCAGGAGCAGGGACGGCGCCGAGCGGGGACCCCGCGGGCATGAAGCTGGAGGTGTTCGCACCCCGCGCGGCGCCCGGGGACAAGCCGGGCAGTGACCTGGAGGGCGCCGGCGGCAGCGACGCACCGTCCCCGCTGTCGGCGACTGGCGACGATTCCCTGGGCTCGGACGGGGATTGCACGGCCAACAGCCCGGCGGCGGGCGGAGGCGCCGGGGACCCGGCGGGCGGCGGCGAGCAGAGTGCAGGCGGCGGCCCGGGCGCCCGAGACGAGGCCCCGGCGGCGGCGGCGGGCGAAGCGGAGGCGGGCGCGGCGAGGCCGGGCGCGGGGGGTGGCGAGGGCGCGCGGGGCAAGCCGTACACGCGGC
Organism: Heterocephalus glaber; assembly: GCF_053883595.1. Classification (NCBI taxonomy): domain Eukaryota; kingdom Metazoa; phylum Chordata; class Mammalia; order Rodentia; family Bathyergidae; genus Heterocephalus; species Heterocephalus glaber. The sequence continues at coordinate 2,382,335 of NW_028258315.1, forward strand.
GCCCCAAACCCCCCTATTCATACATCGCGCTCATCGCCATGGCTATCCGCGACTCGGCGGGCGGGCGCCTGACGCTGGCGGAAATCAACGAGTACCTCATGGGCAAGTTCCCCTTTTTCCGCGGCAGCTACACGGGCTGGCGCAACTCGGTGCGCCACAACCTCTCGCTCAACGACTGCTTCGTCAAAGTGCTGCGCGACCCCTCGCGGCCCTGGGGCAAGGACAACTACTGGATGCTCAACCCCAACAGCGAGTACACCTTCGCCGACGGGGTCTTCCGCCGCCGCCGCAAGCGCCTCGGCCACCGGGCGGCGGCCCCGGTGCCCGAGCTGCGGCCGGAGGACGCCCCGAGGCGCCCCGAGGCGGGCCCCGCGCCCGCCACCCGCACCTCGCCCCGTGCGCATTCGCCCGCCCGCCCGGAGGGTCGCGCCAGCCCGGGCGGCAAGTTCTCCAGCTCCTTCGCCATCGACAGTATCCTCAGCAAGCCCTTCCGCAGCCGCCGCGACAGGGACGTGGCCCCTGGGCCCCCGGGGGTTCAGCTGCCGTGGGGCGCCGCGCCCTGCCCGCCGCTGCCCACGTACTCCGCGCTCCTCCCCGCAGCCCCCGGCGGAACCCTGCTGCCTCTCTGCGCGTACGGAGCGGGCGACACAGCACTGCTGGGCTCCAGGGGGGCGGAGACGCAGCCTGCAGCTCCCCCGGCCGCACCGCACCTCCTGCTCGCGCCCCTGTCGATCGCGGCCCCCGCTAAGCCGTTCGGGGGCGCAGCGGCCGGCGGTGCGCACCTGTACTGCCCCCTGCGGCTGCCCGCGGCCCTGCAGGTGGGCTCCGCCTGCGGCCCCAGCCCGCAGCTGCCCTACCCCGTGGAGACGCTGCTGGCCTGAACCGCCAGCAGAGAGCAGCGGGTGGGTGGGCGCCTTGGGGAAGGAGGGGAGCCTGCTCGGGCTGCGCACTTTCTACCCAGAGGAAAAGACTTTTAAAAATCTCCGTCAAACGTGCCTTAAAGCTAAGCATTTTGACAGAAGTGTTTTAACTTAGTCCAAAATATTTTCCTTTGTCTTTTATAACCTTACAGAGGACCAAAGCAGTTAATTGTTTTAATATCTTGGCTAAGCCTGTCCTCTCTCGTAAAATCTTTTCCTCTACTTATTACCCAGGCTCCCCTTTATTCCTATTTTTATTGCACCTTCCATTGATTTATCGTCCCCCTTCCCCCAGAAAAAAGGGACATCAGGGAACCATTCCATAGACAAATGATACGACTACTGTCTGGGTCCACGGACCCCGCGCATGTACATGTGTGGCATTCACAAGTGTGACTCTCAGAGGATCTATCATTTCTCTGTTATCAACCAGTGCTTCACTGTGCCAAAAAAGGAGAAGAAAACGTTGGCGTTTTTTAATTAAATTATTTATATATTTTTGAAACCTGATCTGAAAAATGTTGCAGGCAACGGCTACAGCTTTATTAGTGGTTCTCCAACTGTGGTCTCCAAGCAGCTTCTTTAAAGGAAAAGTGAACGTGTTTGTGGGCGGCCAGGACCACTGCCACTCGAAAGCAAGTGTGATTTTTATTTTTAATATTATTTTATTTGTGTCTGTGTACATATTCATGTGTAAATTTTATGAAACCCAGGCATAGTGCTTATTTTTCAATAAAACTCACAATTGACTCACATGCTCTGTGGTGATGAATCAGAGGCAGAGCTCTTTCACCCCCAAACCCCCCAAAATGGGTTCCGGGTCAAGTCTCAGACTTCATTCTGAGGTCAGAATGTCTGGGAAGGATTAAGTAAAGGCAGAAGCAGCCTTCAGTCTCCCGACAAGCACCTCCGAACATCCTTTTAGCGTGGGTTTTCTACTCACAAAGTTTCTCAGGCTCCGATCCAGTTACCTCTGCCAGTGTCCACGTGGGAGTTGCCAGGACCGCTGAATCCACTTCTCCCCAGGAAGCCCACGTTTCCAAGGGAATGGCTCCAGTCTGGCCCAGGAAGCTGCACACAGTCTCCGCAGAAGACTAGCTGGCCCCTCGGAGATGTCTTCAGGCAGTGTGGAGAGTAACTTGAACTCAGTGTCCGTCAAAACCATCCACCTGTTGAGGAATGCGCAAGTTCACTTGGGCACTTGTTTGTTAGCAACTTCAAAGGCAAAGGACTCTTAACAACTTCTGGATACATTCTGCAAATGGTAAGGAACTCAGACAGCAAACAGGCCTCTCTGCAAGTCCTGCCATTGTTTTCCTACCCAGAGAGAGGTCTTGGGTGGGTCTCATCTGATCCAAGCCAGGAAGATGATTGGGTCTGCTCAGGAGGTGGGCTGAGAGTGAGGCTTGCTAGCATGGCCCTCCTGCCCGGAATCTGGAAAAACCCATGCTCAAGTCTAGCTAACAAGTAACAAGTCTTGACTGATTTCGGTTAGACCTACTTAGTGGTCATAAAGAGTGATAATAACAGGGTTAAATTATGACAAAAGGTAGACATTTGGACCCACAAGGCCAGTAATTAGACCGGAAAATAAAACTCAGACCAGCAACGGGGGAAGGGACAACAGGTTCCTTGGGTGGAAGTTTCCATGCTCATCTGGGCTCCCTCCTCGGAACTCAGCGCTGCACAGGAAGCCACACTGGCCCACAAGGAGCTGCCTGCATTCAAAGGTTTGAATCTACGCTGTAAGGCTGCTGTTTCATTTCCATGCCAACATTTGAGGGCAGTCCTGCCAACGGAGGCTTAAAATCGTGGCTATACTGATTTCAGATCCCTTAGTCTTTGGGCTTTTACTAAAATCGCTAATTTATTTATGTTAAAGAACACAGTAACAACAGTGGAAAAGAGGACAAAGGTGGTGTTTTAAAAATCACAAAAAAGGGCCAGGGATTTGGCTTAGTGGTTCTGCCACTTGCCTCACAAGCACAAAGACCCGAGTTCGATCCCTGGTACCAAAAAAAAAATCAGACACAAAAAATTTTTTAAATGATAGCAGTTTTCACCTCCCTACAAAAAATAATCCTTTCCAATGAACACCCCAAAGGACAGGGTCCCCTCTCCCTCTGGTCCCCTTCTCTGGCTTCTAGGGAGCTGTGGGGCTTGTGAGCTCCAAGGCCCTACCCCAGACGCAAGGACACTCACTGCCCTACTCGCCGCCCGGAATTTCAGGCCACAGGCTGTGGCCCGGAGAAAGGGTGACACTGAGAGGTTACACTCCCGCAAGGAGCACGCGGAGTTGCCAGGGTGCTTTGCAGGCGGGCAGGCCAGGCTGAATTGGCTGGGTTCTGAGGAACCAGACTTGGCCTTTGTGGGGGTTGCTGGAGGGGGACCCGGCCTCAGGTCGCAGCCAGACCACGTGATCTCTGTGGCCAGACAGAGTCCCCGCCCTTGTGACTACCTCCCCGGAAGCAGACCCCACCTTCTCCCCCCGCTCTGGGCCAGTGCTGTTGGCCACCGGCCCCAGCCCCCACGCGCCCCTCCCCCAAAGCCAAAGGGGCCCACAGAGCAGAGTCCTGTAGCACTTGGAAGCCTGACCTGGCCCCTGGCGCGGGGGGCGCATGGCGTGACCCTCTGCTTGGTTTGGGAAACATCCTCCACACCTGCCAGGCCTGCCCGGTGCTAGGGCTACCAGGCAGAGCTCAGTGGGTCCTTTGGATCAGCCCTCCTTGAGGAAGGAGGAGGGGAAGCTGGGCGGGGGGTGAAGGCACCCCTGGGGAGCGAGACGTCAGAAACTTCCACCAAGTCCCTTGGATTCTGGATAAGGAGCTTAACCAAGGCCCCTTCTAGAATTAATTGTCAGGGGGAGGAAACAGCAGCACGTCTAACCCCAGCAGGTAGAGCTGGGCTGTCCAGCAAGTGGACGCATCCCTAGGGAGACTCACCGGCGGCCACAGTGCCCGGGCGAGCACCTTGCTGTGTCAGAGCAGTGTCCTCCACCCAGGAGGGAGAAGCCCCCAGTCTGGCAGAGACTCGTACAGTCAAGCTGAGCAAGGAGCACCAGCTTCCCCACAAGTCCTCATACCCTTTGGGCAGCCCTGGGGACCCAGAGGTCCCAAGCCACGGCGGACGGAGCACAGTCACCCGGAGAATTCCAGCCGCAACACACTCCGACCGAGCTTAGCTGAACTGTCCAGAGGACTGTCTCGACCCACTCCGATGGCAGATTCCCAGACTAGTGAATGCTTACTTTCATTGCTGAGAATCTGTTCTCTGCCCTCACCCAGAAGTGTCCCTTTCTCCAGGTGGCTGAGTGCCTCCCTGCTCCTCCCAGTGTGGCCCAGGGTCTGCAGGGCAGCGGGTGTGACCGGCAGGCCCTCCCCTCAGAGATGAGCAGTGAGCCCTCCTGCAAACCTGCTCCTCTTTTCCCACCAGGCCCCAAGCCACAAAAGCAGCCTCACTTTTACATTAACAAGAAAGCAGAACTGATAATAATTCACATTCCTTTTTTAGTTTAAAAGGAAGGCAACTCCATGTACTCACGAGATGATGACTGCTTAGGTATCAGGCACGGTGTTGGAGTCCGACATAGGAAGAGTTTGCTGCTCTGTTACTTTTCTTTAATTCTTTAGACTACAAAAACTGAGCTTTGCCTCAGTTCTAGAAATTAGACCCCAAAGAGCCCTTTAATACATACTTTCTGCTTCCCAACACCACGATAATTCTTTAAGTAACAGACTTTCTAGTTTTCTAATGAGACCATTAAATTTTTGTTATGCTTTAACAACATAATTTGTTCATTCTTAATGTTGTCAACAAATGGCCCTAATAAATATCTTCCAGGAAGATCATGATCAGAAACATTGAAATGTAACCCCCCAGATCCGAGGGCCTCTTTCAAATTGGCAAAGATTCGGATGTCCTGGTGATCGTGCAACACTCTGCCACGTCTGCTGGGCATTATTAAGACAGAAGGGTGATTAGAAGCAAATGTCGTTCCTGTCATTTGCCAACTTACACACAGCCTGGAAAGGGAATTGTATCGACCTTCGTTTTGGTGAACTACAGCCAAACATAAACATTCCCTTAGGAATGACGGACCTGTTCCCCGTCCATTCCTGGACCTCACTGTTGCTCTTTTCAGGAACAGTTCAACCTTGAGGACTTGCTGTAACTGAACCTTTTTATGACATGTTTTTGAAGCTCAAAATAATATGTGGACTCAGCCTCTTTGACGTGTATTTGTTGATTCTGATCGCCAATTTCTAATCCCTAAGGAAAACGCAGAAAAATGTTGCAACCTTTGGCTGCCTCTGACCACTGTTGTTGAATGTCTGCTAATGCTCAGCATCACAAAAGCAGCCAATTCAAGAAAGAACTCAGAATGACAAGGCCCAGGAGGCGTGAGTCTCAATTCCAGCTGTGCCTCCTACAGCTGGGTGACCTCAGAGAAGAGGCCAGCCCTGTAGACCTCAGCAGGAGGAGCACTGGACCAGACCACCACTCATATCCCTCTCCTCACCTTCGCACCCATGAACACTCTCACGTAATGTCAAAGATGACACGTTAGTAGATGTTTTTCTTTTCTCTGTACTCAGCCAACTTGGGATCAAGTGCATATTTCAGGCACAAGTTTCATTACGGCATTCTTCAACATGGCAAGAGTTCTCACAGACAACAGCGGAATATATTGGAGACATTAGTGGACCAAGGACATTCACCATGTACCATCCTAATGGGTCACAACATGTTTTCCAGGAATGTTTCTTCCTAGATTTCCTTCAATTTATCTCAAAACCCCAGCTTTCAGAATTAGGAGTAAATCACCAGATGCTTATTTCACAGGCAGGAGACAGAGGCTGAGACTTGCGGCCATATTTAAGAGATCTCATCATTAACAAGGAGTTTACGGCTGCTTCTCTGGCTCCATGGTGGCTGCCAGGCAACAGCTCAGACCCTGGGCTGAGAAGAGAGATCAGTCTTTCATCTTCTTATTTAAGAGGCTGTTATCAGTGTGACAGAGTGGATAAAATGCAGCTAAAATGATGTGAGATTGAGCCTCACTGGACAAACAGAAGTTGGGTTCATTTGTTGCTGATGCCCCAATAGAAAAGTCTTCAGGTTCTGCTCGGGGACTTCTGAGCTTCCCTAGCTCCCCCTTCCTGGGAAATCCTTCCAGTCCATCTTCCCCGCTCTCCAGCCAGAACCTGCTTCTTTTCTTGGTGACATCCTCTCTACCTCCTGCAGCCAGCTCAGGCAAAAAGCAAGGCAACCAGGAGGTGTTCATACTTTCATCCCCTTGGAAAACCATTCTCCTCCCACTGATCCTCCTCAGACATGCTCAGGGCCCAAGTGGAGGGTGGCGGACACAGAACTCAGGGGAAGTATGAAGCAGCAGCCACCTGCTTGGGGGGACAGACACCGTAGCCACTCCTGGGGCAGAGGGTGCTGGAGGACACAGAGCTCTCTCCAGCACACTGCACTGAGCGAAGCATCCGAGTCCATGACTCTGCAAAAGACCAGAGGGCTAGAAATCAGGGGCTAAGATGGGGCCTCTAAAAGGCCATGAGGAAATCTGAGGGTGATGGAAATACCCACTCAGGATGGTGCTTTCATAGCTGCATGTGCTGGTCGGAGCTCAGTACTGCACACTGCACCTGATATGTAAACGATGCCTCAGTAGAACCCCGACTTGACAAACTCATTCCTAATGAGGATGAATGCTGATGCTGGATTGCCCAGACCTGGGAGTTTCCCAACAACAAAGTAGGTTAAAGGAAATAAAGTGTGAATTTCAACTAACTGGAACTAGTTGGGGAAGTGGTTTTTGAGGACAGACAGACCTCTTCCCAGTACTCAGCACTGGTGCCCACTGCCCTTCCCAGTGGGATGGTGGCAACAGCCATCAGATGGCAAACACTGTCCCCTTCAGTGGCAGGTCAGCAGAAAAAAGACCAGAGACGCCGACCTGACAGCCCACGTGACCCGGAGCGACATTTCTGTGGTCAGATTCCCAAGCCTAGATTTCTCCAATAAAGTAACTGCTGCTAGGAGATGCTGCCAGCTAAGATCAGCGCCTGGGGCCCGTGGGAGGAAGAGCCCCCAAAGAAGGACCTGGGATTGAACTGACAGAGCTTGGAGGGACCCTCGGACGAGCATCATCAAACCCACGCTCACCACCCATACCGGCTTCCACAAAGCAGCCCCGGTAGGAAAGACATGGTGTTGATGCAAACCCCTCTGCTTCCTGGCCCTACCTGCATCCCCAGCCCTCAATCACATGCGTCAGCCAGGGAGATGTTGAGCCAAGCATACTTTTGACCCCTCGCAGAAGTTCCACAGAATAATTATAAGTTCTTCTGTTTGTTAGATGAGTCCTTCTGAGTAATAGCCCTGGGGTTCATTTATAAAGGCAATAAAAGACCTCATCATGATTAAGTCCACAATGATGTGACTCGTTCTAGAGTTGGGCTGAAGCAAATCCATATGGCCAAGCTGTGCCTCTCGTGAGATCCCAGAAGGGCAAGGGCCCTGTCCCTTTTCTGCTCCTACGCACGGCTCCAGCACCTGCTTCCCAAATGTGTGTTGAACTTTCTCTGACACTGAAGTAAGTCAGAGCTGCCGGCCAGCTTAGGTCCAGGACAGAGAACATCTGAGGCTGAGTTTGCAAGACACAACCTCAGCGTGACTTAGGAAAGAAAAATGATGTCTGATGCCCACTCCCCTCTCCCTGCTATGTCCCTGAGCGAGGCTGGAGTCCTTTGGCAAACAGCTTGGGCCCTGGAACCCAATCTTGCCCAACACAGCTCTGGTATGAGTCACAGGAAATGAAAACTACCGTATCTTTTAGTCACCCTTGATTCGGTAGAAGCAAGAGCCCGCCCTCAGCCAGGCCCATGGCTGGTTGCTTGCACAGTGACTCACGGCGGGGCCAGAATGCTCTGCAGATAAGATCTCCCCTACATTCTCTGTTTGCCTCACTAACCCCAAACCCACCCCGCCCCCCGCTCCCTGTTCCCTGAAATCTCACCGTTTGAGTTAGTCCATGGGGCATAACTTTTACGTCATACAGAGCTGAGTTCTACTCGGGGAAATGGGAGTGTCGTTGTTTCCCTAAGACAGCCCACTCCCACAAACCTTCCCACTCACAGGTCCCAGAACCAACTTGCTGGCCCAGACGGCTCAGTCTCTGTGCTGGACACCTCCACCCAGACAAGCATAAGCCACAGGACCTTCAACAGGTACATAAATAATCCGATGCTTACACATTCAGCACCTCAGCAGCAGAGGGGCATTAGGTGCCCTCTGAAACATCGCAAGAGCCTCCTGGTCACCAGCAGTGAATTTGCAGCCAGCAGCACAAGGTCATGTCCTGCTGCCCGCAGACCTCCTCCGCTGTCCCTCCTGGAGGTCACTATTCTTTCATCCGAGGGGTGAAGTCGTGTCACAGTGTACTTGCATGAGGTTGCTTCTAAATGGTCCTGCTACAGCTTTTGATCCAAGTCAGAAGGCAAATGCAGGGCTTAACGGAGTCTGCATTCGGTGTTCAGAATGTGGGCTCCACACAGGGGGTGATGCCCGGCAGGGACCAGGACAGCAGAGCAGAGCTGGGAGTGGGGAAGGGGGAAGGCGGCTTCCCACTGCCACACGCCTGAGCCATCCGCTGCTCTGAGGGCCAGGCTGCTCAGTTCCTCCCGTTTCCTCAATTTGCTCTTTTGGGGAATGAACATTCGTTGCTATCACAAACACACCCAAGAGCCAAAGCGAGGCTTTAGCACTAAATCAGAAGCAATCTGAAGGATAAAGGGATCACTGAAGTCAGTGGTATCAGCTCCAAGCCTGGCAGGGAGCAGACTGGCTTCCAAACAGCTCTAGGGCTCTGCCGCTGCACCCCTAGGAAGGGTCACTCTGTCCAGGAAGGGACCCCATCCCTGCTGAAGGTGGACTCCTCCAACCTCTCCTCCTGGCAGGACAATAGAGTGAGAGCGAGCCAGTCCTTCTGGGAAGCTCTTTCAGACTTTACCACCTCTTCCCTGGAGAAAAGTCAGCGAGGAGTTACTTGGGGAGGGGGTGAGTGGGCACTGGTTCAGTAGGCCTGCTAAATAAGGAGCAAAGGCCCAGGGGCAGGCCAGGCCAGCCAGGAAAAGAGACCGGAGAACGCCAGGCTGTGCCCTGGGTGCACGCAGACATGCCCACTCAGCCCCTCTTTGGTTGGGGCTCACCCAGAAGCAAATGCTCGGGAAAGACTTGGAGCACCAGCTCTAGAAGTACCAATAGCAGACAGGAAAGTGGGCAGTTAACAGAAGGCAGCAAACCCAGGGTGCTACCAAGCCGGCCAGGCCCTGAGCAATGAGAACAGAAGGCCGTGAGGAAATCGGGGTGGTGTAAAATCCCTGTCTGCGAAGGATCCGCCAGTGCCTGGGGCCCAGCGGCTGCCATCCGAGATGTCCTGGGGCTGGTCAGGGTGGGACAATGTCACTGGCAGGCCATAGGCCCAGTGGCTTCTTCCCATGCCCCAAAGACCACCTGGAGCAGAGACCACAGTGGACCGCACTCAGCAGATCCCTTTCCTCCCAGTGCCACCCAGCCACCCCTTCCCGTCACCACTGGGCTACTCCAGCAGGGACACCGGTCTGGGATGTGGCCTCTGATTCGTGGAATTTCCCAGTTTCCATGGGATCGATATTCTTACAGTTTCCCGCCTTCTACAGGATGCCCAGCCACACTTAACTGAGTCGTGTCGTGAGTGAACGCAAGTGTCTGCTCCACTGCACCCCGAGATGGGGTCGTCACCCCTGGGGCTCAGGTGAGTCGCCGTCACCTGGAGATCCACAACTCCGAGCCGCCGCCCCAGGTCTGAATCCCAGACCAGGTACTTTGTGTTGTGACCCTGGGCAAGTTACTTAGCCTCTCTGGGCCTGTTTCCTCACTGCTACCCCGGGGACAACGACAGCACTGACCTCTAAGGGCTCTTGCAAAAGTGAATGAGAAGCCCCTTCGGGTGCTGAGAACGGTGCCTGCCATGGACTAAGCTATGATGACTTTGGGCTGAGAATGAGCAACTGATAAGCCAGGACCCTGAGAGCAGAACAGAGTCGTCCGTGTATCCTGAAGGCCACGCGGCGATCACTCGAGTCCACCAAACCCTCTCTGGAGACAGAGGAGACAGCCGCCCTTCCACGAGGGAAGCCTCCTGACCCCACAGGACAAGAAGCCACCCTTCCACGCCCAGGACTGGCTGGATGGGAGAACCCCACCCTGGGGATTTGCACAGCCCTGTACTTGGGCTAAGGTTTGTTTTGTCCTTATTTTGTACACTGCCATGTACCAAGTGATGGCTTGGTTTAATGTATATGTTGTCAAGTGATTAAATCAGGCTAATTAACAGACCCATCACCTCATAGACTTCTCACTGTTTGTGATGAGAACATTTAAGATCCACTCTGCTAGCAGTTGTCTGCCAAGTATACAACACATCATTGTTTACTCCCAGTGCAGGGTGCAGTGTGTCTCCAGAGCTGCTCTCCCGCTGAAACTGTGTCCTCTCCAACATCTCCCCACCCCCTAGTCCCGGGCCACCACCATGCTACTCTGTTTCTGTGAATTCAACTCTTTTCTATCCCTGATCTAAGTGAGATTATGCAGTCTTTTGTGTTTGTCTTACTTTACTTATCAAAATGTTCTCCAAAGATGACAGGAGTTCTTTTTAAAGACTGTCTGCTATTCCATTGTATGTATGTGCCACGTGCTCTTTGTGCCACTGAAGGACGTGCTGAAGCTGAAAGGTTGATTCCTTATCTTGCTTATGTGGATAACAAGTGCTGCCATGAATTCGAGAGTGTGGCATCTGCCACATACTGGTCATTTCCTTTAGAGGTTCACACAATAGCCAACTGCTGGATCGTGTGGTAGCTGTGTTCTTCATTTAGGGAGACTCTCCACACTACCTCCCATAGCAGCTGTGCTCATTTTCTTCCGGTCAGCAGCATGCCAGAGAGCCTCCTTCTGTCCATCTGCCCAAATCCTGGCTGTGGGTGATCACCATTCTAACAGGTGTGAAGCAATACCTTACCGTCACTTTCATTTGCATTTCTCTGATGATTCCAGGTGCCAAATGTCTTTTCCCATATCATTCAGCCACTCTCCTGTCTTCTGTTAAGACGTGTCTATTCTGGTTTGTTGTAGTCAGATTTTGCAAGGGAATAGATTTTATACAGAACACATAATTTATAGGATTATTTTATAATATTCATCCAAAAAGTCAAATGCAGAGGAGTGCAAGAGATCTGTCCACACACCAGAGACCCAAAGAATCCAGCCGAGGGCCTGGATCCCAGGGCAATGGCCCACACAAGTCCAGCTGAAGGCCGAGAGCCCGCAGCAGTGTCTCATGCAAGTCCATATTGAGGATCTACACTGGGAAGGCCCAGGCCCAGCAGTGGAAGGCAGAAAACCTGGCCAGTGGGGTGGAGGATTTGTGCACTGAAGGATGAAGTCTTTCCTGCACTGGAGCTGGGAAGCCAGGCTCAAGGTGAAGCCCAGCGCTCCCCTGACAGAATGGCAGCCAGGGACAGTGACAGCGAGACCCTGAGCTCCTCTAACAATGGGCGCAGCCGAGTTCACATCAGGAAAACCAGCCACCACGGCAGGCTTCTCCAGGGAAACCAATAGCCCACGGTCTTCCCCTGCAGGTCCCCTTTTATGCCCGTGGCAACAATCCTCAGGCGGTCTTCCACGCCCAGAACCACGCAGACCCAGTTTAGCTGGGCGTTCTAAGTCGACCATTAGTTGACCCACCATGTGGTCCTTGGCCCATTTTACAGCCAGATTATTTGTTTCCTTACTATTGCATTGTCAGAGTTCCTTATAGATTTTAATAATAATGGATGCTGTGTGATTTTTGCCTCTGACGCTTTTTGGCCCATCACACATTGTCAGTAAAACACGGGTGCTTGGGTGAAATTGTAGAAGGAGGAAATCGAATGGTAAGACGGAGCTCTGGGGATCTTGGTCCAGCTGCAAACCCGTGCGGCACTTTAGTGCTTGTCCCGCACCTGGCACGGAGGAGGAGCAAGGGCACAAGGCCCGGCCCCTGCCCCGCCTGCTGGCCTCGCCTCGCTGTGGACTGGACGCCTGTGCCAGGCCAGGGTGGGGCCTCCTCGAGGCAACGCGCGGACCGCACAGCAGGGGGCACGGCGAGGCTGGGCCGAGGTCAGGGCACAGCCTGTTTCCCGGAATGGGAATGAACTGGCGTCTCCGGCCGGGGCGAGGAAGGCACCCCGCGCATGCGGGGAGCGGCCACCGGCTGCGTCCACGTCCGCACGGGAGAGGGGAGAGGGGCAGTGTCGGCTGGACCCTGCGCCTGAGCCTGCGGCCGAGCAGGGAGCCCGGGAGCCCAGGAAGCGCATCGGGCAGAGAACCGCTGGTCCTGGGGACACAGTGACGGTGGGCGGCCGCAGCCTCCTCCAGTGGCCCCTCTGAGGCCGGACTCTCGGAACCCAGGAGCACAGGGTGGAGTGGGGCGCCCACAGGCCGTGGGGTTGCAGCCCAGGCCTGGAGGTGGAGGTCCGGTCTGGGAGGGCGCTGGGTGGGCGAGGGCAGGGCAGGCGGCCTCCGGGCCTCAGTTTCTGACCAAGCACAGGAGGGAGGCCCGAGGCCTTTCCCTGGCTGTGGCCTGAGGGCAGGGCGGGGGTGGCCCTGGGGCCAAGGAGCTTGAGTCCTGGGCAGGAAGTGCAGGTGGGGCGGCCAGGGGAGGGGAGTGGCTGCAGGCCTGAAGTTCAGCCCCCGAGTGGAGCTGTCTGGCAGGCAACACCAGCACACGGAGGCCCCCACCCCGGAGGCTGGAGAGAGGGAGCAGGTGCTGAATGTGGGCAGCAGGCAGCCTGCTGCGGACTGGGGGAAGAAATACCGCGCAGAAGGCAGAGCCGAGTTCAGTTAAGTGTGTATACGAGTGAATCGGGGAAAATAACACAGCTCCTAAGCTCCTAGGAAAGTGCTCCCTGGCTCAGGGAGAAGCAGGAGACCCAGGTACGACTAAAAGCCAGGCATGGTGGCACAGGCCTATAATCCCCGGACCCAGGAGGCTGAGGCAGTTGGCTCACCAGGAGTTCGAGGCCAGTCTGGGCTCCACAGTGAGCTCAAGGCCAGCCTGAACTGCATAGCAAGTCCCTGTCTCAAAAACAAAAACAAAAAAATGAGATAAAGGCTGCAGAGCGCACGTCCTCTAGGGCCCTACCCAGGGAGGGGGACAGTGACTGGGGCGCATCATCTCCAGAACGCTGACCACACAGGGCAGACGAGGAGTGGAGGGGCTAGGAATGACACCGGGTGGGGGAAGGTCACTCTGACTTGGGGAGCAAAGCCCTGAGCATCCTCAGGGTTCCTGGGCTCCGTAGGGGAGCACCGGGTACAGACCCTGGAAAGAGCTCGCGTGGGCTGGACAGGGCTGGGGTCTCTCGAAGGAGGACTGGAGCAGACGGTGGGCTGAGGTGCCCTGTCCACCTCTCACCCTGAGCTTAGGGGCCAGGCCGGGGCTGCCGGCCTCGGGACAGAGCAGCAGCAGGCGGGTGCCACAGCAACAAATCCATGCCCCATGAGATGCAGGGTGACAGGAAAGAAGGGGAGAACTGGTGTTGACTCCAGCTAACTCACTGAAGTTCCGTGGAAGCCATCCTGGTCGCAGCAGAGGTTGGGGTCAAAGTGTCCTGGATCAGGACTCATCTGCACACTCGGTAGTTCGCTGATCTCACACTAGGTACTTGCTCAAGCTGAACTTTAATTCTTCCATCTAGAGAGCGGCCAACTGGGTTTGTAGGCCTTGTGGGGGCCCTGAGATTAAACTAGAATATATATGCATATTTTATGTAAAATGGATACGTGTGACTATTATACATATATACATTCAAACTCCTATATATAGCATGTGGAGTGAGTATTCAACAAATGATAATCAGTGTTCACAGCTGTAACGTTACACCTTTAATGATGAAATCAATCCTCAACAAATCAACTTATAATTATACAAATTATGCAATTTACCATGAGGTAGATGCAGGGGAAAGAGTGCTTCAGTACTTTCAATTAAATTACCTGGAATTTGATCTACAGGATTATATTATTTATGTTGCAAATCAAAGTCATGTAGGTCTTTGCCAACACACATATCATATCACTCATGCCAAGAAATATAAAACTCCAGTGTGACTGATTGTGCAATTAACTTATTTGGTCTCTAAGGGAAAAATACCCCACATATTTAGGAACTATAGCAGAAACATTACAACCGTAGGCTGCATACGGATGAGACATGTTGAGTGCCCTGTAGCAATTTTTATGTGTTAAGTCAAGAAAATATATTGCAGAAATATTATTGCAAGGAGAGTAGCCACAGAAAGTTTTATTTTTCTCATTTCCTTCTCTAGCAGAGCTAAACAAAAGAGGAGCAAAATTCTTCTGTTCAATTCTTTCTTCAGCTCAGGATCCTCCATCTTCTATATTTCTATGGTCAAAGTAGAAAAAAAGCCCTATTGGTTCTGAGAGCGTGCATGTATTTGACTAATTCCATTTGAAACTTGTTTTCCTCCCTCTCTAATACAAGTCCTCCATTCTCCATTTTTCTTTCAATGTCCTTGCTGTCTTCCCGTCTACTCTTTGCGGTTATCAAAGAGCAGCCAAGTATTTTCCTGCCTGGAAATGGACAGCACTCTTGATCTGAGGAGAGAAGGTGGGGAGTCCCTGCCCAGGCCTCGCACAAAGGCTGCTACATCTTCTCTGTTTCCATGGGGGCCCAGAGCCTCGCTGGCCACACACCCCTGGAGCTGACATCTTGAGCTACACAGAGTCAACAGGATCGCCTTGAATCACTTCCCCACCTCACTCTGTACACCGAAGTAGATGCCTGAATCAGAGAAGACGCATTTCTAATGCAAACCAGAGGAGCGCTCAAGGGGGACCGTGGCTGAGTTTTAAGTCTTCTCCGTGGAGACAAAGTTCGTCATGACGTGGCACAGCCTCAGTGCTGCCAGAGGAAAGCAGGCAAGTTGGAATCTGCAATCGCTGATAACGTCTATTCATTTAAAAACAGGTGAAGAGGGCCCAGGGATTTAGCTCAGTGGTTTTGTTGCCTGCTGCACAAGCGCAAGGACCTGAGTTCAATCCCCAGTACCAAAAAAAAGAAAATAAATAAATAAAAACAGGTGAAAAGAAAATGTGGCCTATCAACAAGTGAAAGACTAATGACAAATCAAAGATTTTATACATTAATCCTTAAAACTACTAAAAAAATCAACAGAAATGGACAATAGTTAAGAGCATAGTTTCAATAAATAAATAATAAATGTTTATGGCAAATAGGCCATAAGCGTGTATACAAGGATCAATTTTTCATAATTAAAATGCAAATTAAAACAATAATGACTATTTGTTGCTTTTTGGCAAAGATTTAAAAGTCTGATTGGACCTGGAGTCAGCAAGGCTTTGAGGAAATAGGCAATTCATAGAATGTTAATGGGGTTGTAAACTGGTACAGCCTTTCTGCAGGGCAATTTGGCAATATCTATTAAAATGTAAAATGCACATACCCTTTGACCCTGCAATTCCACTGTGAAGAATTTATCCTGAGGGTATGTTCTCTCAACTGTGCAAAAAGTACATGTGTCAGTGGGGTGTACATGGCAGTGTTGTTTGTAATTCCTCCCAAACTGGAAAAAAATTAACATCAATTTTAGAAACTGCTTAAAATAATTAAAATACAACCATGCAGTAGATTGCTAAGTAGTTACGATATGCAGAGTGGATCTTTGTGTTGTGTGGAAAGGTATCCGATGCATGCGGGAAACAAGTGGCAGAACAATACTTTGAGTATGGCTCCGTTCCCCTTGAAGATCTTGAAAGAGAAAGAAAGAGAGAGAAATGTTTGCACGGAGGAAAGCTTCAGAAAGATTCTAAGCAGGGCCTTAAGTGAAGGAAAATATTTTCTCTTTTACCTTTATACTCTGTTTGGAATTTTGTTTTTTGTTTTGTGTGCATGTTTTGGTGGGGGTTTGTTATTATTGTTTCATGCTTTGTTTGGGGTTTTGTTTTCACCTTGTTTGGCACTGGAGATGGAACCCGGGGCCTTCACACTGAGCTACACTCCCAGCTGTCCCAACTTTTATGCTTTACTTTGAGACAGAGCTTTGCTAAGTCACTGAATTAGTTGCCCTGGCTAGGCTTGAACTTTCATCCTCCTGCCACTGCCTACCATAGAGCTAAGATTACAGGCATGTGCCACCATGCCCAATTGGCAAGAAAATGTACCATGAATGCATATTATTTTACAATTTAAACAACTTTATTGAAAAGGCAAGAAAAAAGAAAAGAAGAAAAAGAATGAGAGGAGGGAGGGAAAGCATAAGAAGTGAAGGGGGGAGGAAAGGAGAGAGAAAAGAGGGAGCAGAAACACTTTCTTATCCCTTTGAGTAGAGGGTTTTTCCTGTGTGAAGGAAGACAAACTAGTAGCGCATTTAAAAACTCCAGCAGTTTTGCCAAACCAATCTGTTGCATCTTTTACAAGTAAAAACAAAGAAGGAGCCCTGGGCTGGCTTTGCCCACACTTTTCCTTCGTCTGGGCTGTAGCCCTGGGATAAAGTCCTTACTGCAGCCTCCGCCCAGGGGGAGACTACCGGAAGCCAGACGGCATTTCCTCCTGAAATACACAAATGTGTGTTTTGCCTGATGTTTTTGTCTCTGTGCCTAGATCCCACAGTGATAGGCGCCACCGGAGCTCACAGACAGACAGAGGACGCCCTGCCTCTACAGCGGGAGACAGACACGCAGGGCTCAAGGGCCGATTCCCCAAGGCCACAGTGGGGACTGACCTTGGCCAGCTGGGGCCAATCAGCGGTCAGGCGCCATGGCCTGTGCGTGCGGGGCTTACGCAGCTTAGATCTCCCTCCCTCTAAGATTCTGAGAGTTTACCAGAAGCTGCATAAAATGTATTTTTTTTTGCTTCCTTGTGGAAGTTAAAATCATATCTGAGGTCTGTTTTATAAAATAATGGGTTATGGTCAGGGGTTTTTTTTTTTTCCCATAAAGAACTGGTTTTTAAAAATTGAGATTTTAGGTTGAGGGTGTAGCTCCGTGGTACAGCACTTGCCTGGCACGCACAAGGCCCTGGGTTGCATCCCCAACATGACCAAAAATAAAATAAAATAGAAATTGGGAAATTTTAAGAAGACTTATGATTTTTAATCCTTTTTCATAGCAAAGGAGGAAAGTTCAGGCCTCCTCTGGGCCATATTTGAAGGACAGAGTCCGCCTGGAAAACCCCGTGGGACTCCATCCTGTCCCTCTCCCCTCCCTGGCCCGTCCCAGGTCCTCACCCAGCCCTGAACAGTGCGACCACTACTAAAGCATACAAAACAGCCTGCTACCACTCGACAGTTTAAATATTAACCAGCATGTAAAGCTACTGGAAGAAAAGCCTGGAGCTGGTAATAAGGAGCAAGCCTCGGCTGGATTCTGTAATTATTTCTTATGCAACTCCAGGTCCCAGTCACAGCTCTCTGAAGATTACACACGTCCAGCCACGGTGCCAGGGTTGCATAAGTCTTTTCATAGCATAATAATTAGTCATTAAGAAGCAGAACAAAGGGCCATTCGGACCAAGGTGGCCCTCTACCACTGCATGGACTTGCTTTCAGGAAAGGAGAAATTTCTTGCGCATTCTGCCCTGCCAGGAAGTTGGAAGGAAAGGCGATCAGGAAGGGAAGATGCGGGGAAAGGGGGATGAATCCTAGCGCTGGGCGAGAACGCAGACCACTGGGCTTTGTTGCTATTTCTGCTGTGTCGCTTTTCCTGTGCTCATCTAGACGGCCACCGGGCCAGCGTGTGACCCGGGCCCCTCCCTGCTTGGCTGGTGGATGGAAAGTGTCCTCCCACCGGGCCCTGAGCTTCCCAGCACGCTGCCCTCCCCCACTTTTCCTCTTCAGCAAAACCCTCACCTGTCTTCGTATCCACACTCATCTTCTTCGTCCTCACAACTGTGAAGTCAGGCTCTGAACTACCAATGCCCTGATTCCTTTTATTGAGACCCAAACCTAGAACCTGAAATTTAGAGAACTAGAAAGAGCCAAGTCTGGCCCACTGAGTCCACAGACGGAGAAACTGAGGCAGCAGACGCCTAGGTGGGGCCTCACAAAGGTGCCCAGCTTCCTGGGCTCTCTGGCCTCCCCAGTTACCTCTCGCAAACCTCTGCCCAATAAATTCAGCTCCTACCTGCAGCCTGGACCCCACCTGTCTTCCCAGCAGCGAGCCGGCTGGGAGATCACTGTGGCAACAGTGCAGCCTGCAGGTGAGTGGGAAAATCACAGTGCACACCTGCGAGAGCCGCTCAGCAGGCGGAGCCTGGCTCAGGGCCAGCAGCCTCGGAGAGCCAGGCAGGGACAGGTACGCAGGACCCTCGCCAGGAGGGGAGCTGTCCGAGAAGGGGCCCGTGGTGGGGGGGCAGTCTAGCCTCCGCAGTGTGGTCAGGAGACTGAGTCTTTGCCTGTGCTTTCTGGAGAAGAAGCGTGAGGACCCAAGAGCCTGGGTGGCCTGTCCTCCCCGAAGAAGCCGCTGCTTCTCAGTTGTGGCCCTGGGGACCACGAAGACCTCCACACTAACGAGAGAAAAACTCTCCACATTACAGCCATTTCCAAACCTGAGAGTCTCACTGGAGGACATCAGGAGGGTGATGCAGATGCTAGAGTCCAGATTTTAGTGTGTCTCCGGATGTCTCTAAGAACCCTGTCAAGCTGGGCTTGGTGGTGCACACCTGTAAATCCCAACACTCAGGAAGCTGAGGCAGAAGAATGGCTGGGAGGTCAAGACCAGCCTGGGCTACATAGCAAGACCCTGTCTCAAAAAAACAGAGAAATCGGGTGGATTCATCAGTTGTACCCCAAGGTGGCAGTTAATAGATCAATGTCAACCTGTATGAAGGCCTCCGGTGGCAGATCGAAGAATTATTTTTTCACCATTGTTTTTTTTTTTTTTTGCAATAAATTGGATAGAAATATCTCAGGTCTCTGCTTAAATGTCACTATTTCCTGTGAGGCCCTCACTAGCCATCCTATCTAAAGTGGCAAAGATTCTCCAAGTATATTATCCCTCTCCCTGCTCTTTCTCCTTGGCACTAGCATTACCAAACACACCACACATGTAACCTACTTGCCTTTGTTTAGTGCTTTTCATCTCCACCAGGAGAACAGGGATTTCTTTCTGTTTTTCTCACTACTGATCCTCAAGCTTCAGCACAGTGCCTGGCACATGGAGCCCTGCTCGATACACAGGCACTGATCGGACACGAGAACAGAGTTCACAGCCCAACGCCTGGGAAGATAACAAGCCCGGGAGGCCAGGACAACATTAGACGACAATGTCACCAAGCACAATGACGTTGATAGACGACTGCCACAGGCGGAAGCCAGCACAGCAGAGCATCGCAGTCTCCATAAATCAACCCCACACTTAGACTTCAGGAAAACAATTGCACAAGAGCAAGATGGGAATGATAACACAGCTGAGCAACAGCACATGAGCAATAATGGGGTCCCGGATGACTGCCAGCTCAACCTGAGTCAAAAGCAAAACCAGCCTATCAAAAGGCACAAGGTTTGGGATCATCACTAATTAAAATAATCACAGTTTTCAGTGCTCGTGTGTGCTATGTGCATTCCTTCGCTTAAATGCACCTCTTTTAACATCTGTGTGCAGCATAAGAACAAGGTTATGCACTGCAGCTCAGTGAGTAAGCCAAGAGGAGAAATCACCTGAATGTCTACTGATTAAATAAAGGAGGGAAAGCACACAGTGGAATCCTTTCTTGAACAAGGACAGGAAAATTCTTCACGCAGAAATTTAGAGCAATCTGCAAGGTGAGTGGGTAGGGGCAGAGCGGGAGGGGCCTTAACCAGAAGAGAAAGCAGATGCTACGCTTTCTCCAGATTTGGAGCCTTGCTACTCAGCGTGACCCCGGCCCTTCGCATGGAAATGTAAGCAGAGCAGGGCAGCAGGGCCAACCCCAGGCCCACGGAACAGAATCTGTGGCCCTGGAGATCAAACTCAGGGCCTCTGCACTGACCCACGTCCCTGGCCCTTTTAAGATCTTTCTTCTGAGATGGCCGCACTAAGTCACCAAGTTGCCCAGGCTGGGCTTGAATTCATGACCCTTCCTGTCTCAGCCTCCCAGGGTTCTGCGATTACACGTGTGCTCTACCATGCCCAGCTCAAAATCTGCTTCTTGATCAGATTCCCATGCCCACTGAAACTTCACAAGCCTTCTTCCTTCTTTTGTGGTAAATATTTGTATTGTTGTTATGGTTTAGATATAAAATGTCCCCCCAAGATCCCATGTGTTCAGAGGTGAGGCCAGGTCAAAAGAGCCTGTTCACTAAGGGCATGGCCTGAACGGGTATGCTTCGGCCTCCCGCCTGCCTCTCCGCCTCTCCGCCTCTGTTCCCCGCTTCTCTCTCCCACTGCCATGTCCTTCTGCCATTCCATTTCTGCCTTGGAGCCAACCAACCTTGGACTGAATCCTCTGAAGCATGAGCCAAAAGAAACTCTCCTTTACGTTTGTCCCAAAGGCGGAAAGTGACACATATAATGGTAAACTATACATAACATGAAATTTACCATTTTAACCATTTTCAGGTATAATCCAGTGCCATTTAGCAGGCTTTGAACTACTCGAGTGACTAAATTTCTGAAACACTTTTAAAACACTTTAAATATCATTGTACCTTTCTTATTTCTTCTTTAAGACACATCTTCCATTGTTGAGTTATTCCTCCAGTTAATACCTGCTGAGTGTTCGTTCCAATCCAGGCATAGCTTCAAGCACCAAGGGTTACACTGATAACTTGAAAGGCGTGGGGTTTATTCCCTAGAGGCTTGGCTGGCACAAGTTCTTCATTTTTTGTTTTGTTTTTGTTTTCCAGCTTTATTGAGGCACAAGAGTAAATTAAAATGGTATAGAGCATATGGAAAACAGTATGGAGGCTTTTCAAAAAATTAAAAATAGAACTAACTGTATGATCAAGCAACCCCATTTCCAGGCATCTAATGAATGAAATCGATACATCGAAGAGTTACCTGCTCTCCTGGGTATACTGCAGCACTGTTCACAATAACCAAGACACAGACAGAGCCCAGGGGTTCATCAGCGAATGAATTGGAAGAAAATCTGTTACGGTACACAGTGGAGTACTCTTCACCCTTGAAAAAGTAGGAAATCCTGCCATTTGCAGCAATGAGGATAAATCGAACAGATGCTATGTTCAGTGAAGCAAGTCAGACATAGAAAGACAGGCAATGTATGACCCCACTTCCTTGCGGGACCTAACAAAGTCAAACTCATAGAGACAGTAGGATAATGGAGAGACATTGGTTGAAGGGCACAAATTTGTTGCTTTAAGGTGAAGAAAATCTGGAATTGAAGGTACAGCATGGAGACTATAATTAATAATCTTGTACCCTGGAAATTTGTTGGCAGTTGATTTTAAGCCCTCACCCCCCCCCCCACAGGATTATGTAGGTGCCAGAGAAGGGCTGATTTTGATTTTGGTATTGTTCCCCAGTCACCGAGCACACGTGAGAGTGTCAGTGTGTACCGAGTATGTGTACCTTAAAGAGAAGGTCTGCCTCACAGAAGGAGCTTAGCCCCCCTGCCCGGCCCACCCACACTCTGGAGGACGAGGCCTCCCTTCCCTCCACCCCACATCCCGCGGGCCTCCTCTTGTCCGGGACGTCAGGGTGCTTCATGTGTCCAGCAGCTTAAGGTCCACACCCACAGCGGCCCCCAGGATACTCTCAGCGGCGGTGGATTTTGCAGCATCCTCTTCCCTGACCAACCCAGAAGTGACCACGGCTGAGCTGGTGTCAAAGGCAGCTGACTTTGCCCAGCCCAACTCTGCCACGGCAGGGACATCAGTAGGTGTAAAACATGTGCTTCCTTGGTCACCCAGCCCGGCTAGGGGCACCTGCTGTGGCCAGTGCTTGCTGTAGCAACTACCTATGTGTTCAGCCTCAGCTGTGCCTGCTCCTCCAAAAGCATGCCCGGTCTAGGGGAACCTCAGAACCAGCCTGGGGATTTCTTTACACTCTGACATTGAGCTGACATTGAGCTGCAGCGCAGCACCTTCCCCTGCCAGAATGTGGGACCTGACAAGGCCCAGGGAGTGAGCAAAGCCATCCCTCCTGGAGCTGGCAGCCTCCAGGGGTCCTCTCCCCTTCTAGGACTTGGGAGGTCCGGATCTGCTCTCTGCTCCTTCACCCCAATGCTAGTCTCGCCTCTCCACCTTCTTCCTTCTGTGCTGCAGACGATGCTCAGCTGTGAGAGCCCTACTCTACTAGGATTTTGGGAACAAAAGCCAGGATGAATGAAGATGCTGGCCTTGGGCTGTGCGTATGGAGTTGGGGTGCGATGCTGTGAGTCCCTTGCACATCCTTCTGCACAGTCACCCACCACAGCCTCGCATTCCACTGCTCCTCGGCTACCTTGTCTCTTTCTGCCCTTCCATAGTTTCAAGGCTATTTTTAAGTGGAACAAGCAACATGCAGAGCAATATATCTGTTGTGCACTTCATGTGGGGAGACGCAAGGACTCTGGGCACACATCACGGTCATGACAGGGAGGAAGCAGCCACAGAGGACACAGTGGGCGTGTTAGCTCTGGGGATGTGGCGTGGGGACAGCAGTGGCAAGGACACCTGTCTTTGTTCCTTTTGAATTTGGCACCATGTGCAGGTACTAGCTAGTCAAAAACTCAAATTTAAATTACAAACAAGTAAAAGCATTTTTTCATATTTAACACACACAGTTTTATACTTTTTTAAACCGATACACAGTACCAGTACTAAAAAGTGATCTCTTTATTTTTCTGTGGCCGTCAAGGCTTTCTCACCTGTAGAATAGTCAAATCTGAGTGTCATGCTTTCCAAAAATGATACTCAGTGTTTATCCAGTAAAGACACTTCCTGGTCTGTCTTTCTTCTTCAAAACGGAAAGCAGATCAAAGGGAGCTCTTGTCCCCAGGAATTATTTCCTTGCAATCTGTTAGCGTGTCTCCACGCTTCCTCATCTGCAGAGCACACAGTTCTGTGCACTTTGTAGCGTCACCTTCTCCGCAGCTATGAAAAGACCCTGTGCCAGCATGGCACACTAATCTGAGAGAATGTTCTAAGTACAAAGGCAAATAGCAAAAGTATCTGTTAGCAACAAACTTTGTGTATTCGTGTTAAACATTAAAACTGCGATCGTAATTGCAGGGTTTCTACTTTCCAGTCTGGCATTGCGGGAGGCTTGGAACTCATCACTTGCATTCTCACAAGGGAAAAGCTGAACAAACTGAAAATCAGCAGCTCTGCTCTCCTTTCTTCCCTGGTAGGAATGCCAAATGGTACAGCTACTTTGGAAGACAGTTTGGCAATTTCTTAGAAAGCTAAACATACTCTTACCATATGATCCAGCAACTGTGCTTCTCGGTATTCTTGGTATTTAAGTTGAAAATTTATGAGGTGTGATTGAAATTACTGTGAATGTTTAAATTTTTAAAAAATGTATTACAGTAAAAACACATTGCCATTAATCTCCCTCAAATAGTCCCCTTCTCTTCTAACACACATATCCCCCCCTTCTGGCTACCTTCTAAAGCAGCTCTGAAGTCCTTTTCCATGAGTGTCTTTAGTTGTGCTATGCTGGTAGCCTCCATGTCCGGAACTGATCCAAACCATTTACCTTTCATGGTCATTTTGACTTGAGAAAGAGCCGGAAGTTGCACAGCACCAGATCTGGTGAATACAGCGGATGAGGACACAGCGCCATGTTTTATGAGCTGCCTTTCTTTTAGATGACACTCAGCTGTAGCAATCACCGTATTTTTTTTATCACATTTTAGAAAGACATGAAAGAAGACTTCCAGAATTGCTTTGGAAAGTGGCAAGAAAGATGGATCCCATGTGTTGTAAGTGAGGGGGTGCATTCTCACGGGACTAAGAGTAATATGTCTTTTACTGTAATGAATTTTTGACTTACACATTTACCATAGTTTTCAATCATACTTTTTATGTCCACAAAAAATCTGCATATGGATATTCACAGCCATTTTATTCATAATTGCCAAAATTTTCTAACACGAAGATGTCCTTCAAACTGTGGTACCTCTATAAAAAGGAATATTATTCAGCAATGAAAAGAACTGAGTTATCAAAACATGAAGATAATTTAAGAAAGCTTAACTGCATATTCGTAAATGACAGAAGCCAATCTGAAAAGGCCACACAGTGCATGATTCCAACTACATGACATTCTCAAAAAGGCAAAACTACAGAGACAGTAAAAAGTCCATTGGCTGCCCAGAGTTAGAGGGAAGAGAAGAGTGAACAGGCGAGCACATGGGATTTTTACAAAACTACTCTGGCTCATAATGGTGGATACAAGTCATTATACATTTGTCAACACCCAAAATGCTGAGTACCCAGAGTGAGCACTGAGGTAAACTTGGACATTAGTTGATAACAATCAGTACTGCTCATCAGGGGTGACAAGTGTGGCCCACTAATGAAAGATATTACAGCACAGAAAACTGGAAAAGGGTGAGAGGAGACACAGAAACACTCTTCACTCTTCTACTCACTGTACTTTCCACTCAATTGTTCTATATACCCAAAATTGCTCAAAAAATAATCTATTAGAAATAATGAGTTCTCTAAAAATTGAAAAGGAGAATTACCATATGATCCAGAAATTCCACTTCTGACTATAGACTCAAAAGAATTGAAAGCAGAGTCTAAGAGACATTTGCTCACCCGTGTTCACAGCAGCATCATTCATATTAGCCAAAAGGTGCAAGCTACTGAAGTGTCCACCAGTGGAAGAATGGACGAACAAAGTAGGATGTGTAAAAGTCTTGGAATACTTTTCAGCCTTACAAAGGGAAATGTCGACACCTGACAACACAGATGTACCTTGAGGACATCATGCTAAATGAGATGAACCAGTGATGAAAGGAGACCTGCACTATTTCTCTTACCTGAGGTATGGAGTGGTCAAGTTCATAGAAAGGAAGGTAGAATTGTGGTTAGCAGGGGCTGGGGAGGAGGGAAATGAGATGCTATTGTGTAGCGAGCGTGGCGCTTCAGCCATACTAGAAGAAAGGAGTTCTGCGTTAAGTGAGAATACTTCACACTTCTACACTGTGAAAATGGCTCATGCGGTAACTTACATGTTTTGTGTACTTTACCATGATTCAATATTTTTAAAATAAGAGGCTAAGTAGATATTTGGCACAAATTTGTGTCTGCACAACATATTATTGAACGAAAACCCCAGAAGCGGCACTGTAGGAAGGTCTGGGGACTGAGTGAGAGGTTTCACGTGTGTCTTGGATGGTCGGCCTTTTAACCACGTGCATGTCTCAGTTTCCCAGTATAATAAAAGGGGAGTGAGGCTTGCCAACAACCCACGCGTCCCTCTCAGAAAGAGCTGGTAGATCAGCACTGGGCAGGGACTTTGTCCTCCACATCCGTCAAATCTGACACAGACCCTACATTTGCAGCTTAACTCTTTTATTTATGCCACTGTACATGAAACTTGCCCAGAATTTAGGGAAGACCTTCTTCACTGAGACTCAAAAGTGCAGGCTTTGGTGCGTGAACATAATAGCCGTGCTTAGGAATGATGCTGTCCCCTTACTGATTTGTTTTTTTCAGTACCAGGGATTGCGCTTGCCAGGCAGGCTCGGTACCTCTGAGCTACGTCCTTGGGCCCCTCATTGTTTTCCAGAGCACTAATGGTTTTTTTTACAAATTCATCCCCATCCTCCCCGCAGCTGTGTCCTGTAACAACCTGTTGAGGGCCATCTGTGAGGTGGTGCTGGGTTCTTTCATGGACCATCTATGTTGTCATCAAGTCACAAACACACACACACACACACACACACACACACACACAGGTTGGTACAGCTATCACCACCAGCTTACAAAGACACTGGAGCACTGAAAGGTGAAATAACATTTCCAAGGACCCTCTGCGGCAGGGTACAGTTTTGCCCCAACTCTGCCACAAATCCAAAGCCTATGTGTTAAGCCATTGCTTCCTGTTGCCTCAGACTACCTAGCAGGACAAGGATAGAGTCGAGACTATTGCTGTGACACCAACAGGGACAGCTGGGCTCTAGGCCTCCACCTTCTCACTGCTGTCTGCATACCAACTACACAATGTCTTGCATGGAGTACTGGATGACTCAAGAGAGCAAATAAGCAGATGGCCCTGGAGGAACCGAGTGTATAAACTTCTCTGTTATGATTTACATCTAGATGGTCCCCAAAGCCTCATGTGCTCATAGGTAGGTGATTGGCTTGTGGGACATGATATTCATCTGTGGATTAGTCCAAGGGTCAGTTTATAGCTGACTTGCTGCTAGGAGGTGGGTCACTGGGGACAGGGCTGCATGGTTAGCTCTCCCAATCCCTCCCTCCACTCTCTCTGCTTCCCATCCAACATCCTGAGTAGTTCTCCTCTGCCAAGCCCCTCTGCCATGCCTACTGCCTGGCAGCCAACAAACTATGAACTGAAACCCCTGCACACCGAGCCAAAATAATCCTTTCCTCCTTTAATTTGTTAGTGTTGGGTATGTGTCCCAGTGGTAAGTAAAGTAACTAAGATACCCTCCAACATTCTTATCACCTAAGAAATGAGCACCAGAAACCATCTGTGCCACATTTAGAGGTCCTCAAGCTAAGAGGAAGCACACTCTAACTCTGGAAAAGTTTGTATAACCAAACCATGTGATTTCAAGATATGCTCCTAACTACTCCTCACCAGTGTGATTAGTAATTACTAATAACCAATCCCTACAGGAAGTCAAAACACCTTTACCCAAAGGGCATAACATTGAGTTACAACAACCCATCCCATACTTCTCTACTGTAAATTTGTACTTTGGCAGAATAGTAGCTGGCTGTGTATCTCAGGATCTGTGCCTGGGAAATATAGGAAGCAATCTTTGTGTTTACCCACTTGGTATGATGAACAGCAAGGTGTGTAGATGTGTGCAAAAGTGTCAAACTGGGATTTTTACTCACATAATGCTAACAATCT
Source organism: Heterocephalus glaber (assembly GCF_053883595.1). NCBI lineage: Eukaryota > Metazoa > Chordata > Mammalia > Rodentia > Bathyergidae > Heterocephalus > Heterocephalus glaber. The sequence goes on from NW_028258315.1 coordinate 2,409,370, forward strand.
TTGCATATGTTTATCTGAGCATTATAGGGGGTAGAATACACCCATACCATTCTTCCATTAAGTAAACATGTACTTTACCATAATTGAATGTGGATGTGGCTCACAGTACCTGGGCATGGAGACAGCAGGAACCCATCTGTGCATTCACCCACTTGACAGATGAATAGCAAGGTGTGTACAGGAGTTCCAAAGAAGCAACAAGTGTGCATTTAGGACTTGTTTTTTAAAGTTTTCATTTGACATTTCTGGTAGAAGTAGCTCAGTGCAATACAATGGCACAAGAAAAACTAGATTTGCAAGGTTTAGAGGAGGTTCAAAGTGAATAATCAAGTGACTTGTGCACATATGATGATGTTGGCCATGTGAGCCAAAGTTCCTGTGACAGTGAAATGGAGCAAGAATTAGTCAATACAAACACAGAATGAAGAACTCCCTGATTCAGATGACAAAGAAAACAGCAATATTAGTACATATTTGACTAGTCAAAATGGTCACAAAACCAAATGGAATAATCCAGTGTTAGAACTATGTCTGAAAATGTAGTGAGGATCTCAGCAGGGGATAGAATGCCAGCACTGCCATTCAATGTTGGAAATTGTTTGTAACAGACAAAATGCTGCAAAATGTGAAATATGAAAATAATGAAATATACACACCAATAGCCATACTTAAAAGTATGTTCATTATGACATCTCACTAGCTGAACAGAAAGCATAGGTCTGCTGTACTTAACAGGGCTTTCTCATGGTAATTGCAGGAATGTAAAAGACTTATGGATGTAAAAGATTTATGGGTGTAGGCTTGAGGTTTTTAGAATAACAATGACACTGAGATTTGGTTTCCTTTGGAATTGCTGAGGTTTTTTGACAAAATCACCCATCAAGAAAGAAAAATAACTGATATTCTGGCTGCTACCTGCTCATTGTGTGAGAGTTTGGTTTCAAAATGTCAAGCAATTTACACACCATCTGAATACTTAACTATTGCTGAACATCTTGCAGTATTTTGTGGTTGCTGTAGCTTTAGGCAGTGAATTAGGGTGGTGTAGCATTTACAGCTGAACAAAAGTAAGAGAAGGAAGTGACTCAGCTCCTTTGTTTCTAACTGCACTAAACCCTCAACAAAACTGAAGCCTCAGACGGTAACTCTTAACAACAAAATGAAAGGTGGAGTAAATATTGTTGATGAGTTATGCAGTAACTATGATGTCACTCAAAATACAAAGCATTGGCCATTTGCTGTGTTTTACTCAACCCTAAACACATGTGGCATTAAATAGTTTGATAATTTACAAAGAAAATAACAAGTGCACAATATTACTGAGAAATTTTCTTAGATTGGGACTGGAACTCATAAGAGATCATTTATAGCAGAGGAAGAACAAAATGCTTCTGCCCAGGGAACTACAAAAAAAAATTGTGGAGCACACTTGAGAGCTAACAGAACAGGCAAGTGCAACATCACAAAGGCCTACTATGACAACAGGAAAACCAAAAGAATGTCAATTGTGCCCTACAAGAAACATCAGGAAAACAAAACATAAGTGCTATCAGTATAAGTGATACTTGTGCATTGACATGCAGTTGTCATGTGTGAAGACTGCCTTGAGTGTGACAGTTGAAGATTATTTCTGTGGTAGACTTTTGTTTGTATTTACATTGTAGTTCACATAGGTTTGTATTTCTGAAGTTATCTTTTAGGTTTTGTAAGCAAGTACACAGCTGATGTGAAAATGTTGATGTTTATTCCTAAATGTACACTATATATTAAGAATTTAATACTTTATTTTATTGATATTTTATGTTCCTGTTTACTACAAATTATACAATATAATAAGAAGGTCCTGAGAAAACAGCAAGACCAGTAAGACGTCAAGTATGTCCTACAAAAAGGCCAGGAAAGCAAAACACATGTGCTGTCAGTGTAAGCAACATGTGTGTATGGAACATGCTGTTGTCATGTGTGAAGACTGCCTCAGGTGTGATAATTAAAGATTATTTTTGTTGTAGAGTTCTGTTAGTATTTTCATTGTAGTTCATACAGGAATTTATTTCCGTTTTTATTTTTTAGACTTTTTACACCAAGAACTAGTCAATGTTGAAAATTTTGATGCTTTTTTATACTCAATAAATATTAAAAATTCAATACTTCATTTTTTTGATATTTTCCCCCTTAAGTACACATTGTTTAACATAACAAAACTCATAAAATTAATAACTCATCAATAGAAATATTCTAAAGAATAAACGTGTGTATTGTAAACCCACAACAATGCATCTTTATGACAAAATTGGCTTTATGCCCTGCCAGAGATAATAAATATTCGAGGAAATGCTGTCAACTTAACATGTCTGACAACAGTAGTAAAAGTGGTAGAATGGCTAAGGGCCATTCAGAAAGTTCTCAAGTGGGACTCTCCCCTGGAAAAGGATACCACCCTTCCTGGCTTGTAAAAATCAAAATGCACCTAGTGTCCCAAAGCAACACACATACAACCTGTTTGCACACTCACTTCTCATCAACCACATTTCCCTCTCCACCCCTACATTTGGCCAGTCCCCTAATATCTATGTTCTCAAAATAAGGAAGCTAGGCATGCCAAGCACACACTCTGAATTGCATTCGTGAGAGCCTCATTTGAAAGTCATTGTGGGGTTTTTTTGTCATTAGTATTGATGGTGGATTATTCCGCATGATTATTCTGGGGGGTTTGGGGGTTTCTTTGTTTTTTTTGCTCTTTTCTCTGACTGAGCTATATGAAACTCTGACCTTTTCAAACAAGTTTACTCATAACCGCTCCTGGCTCTCTTTTCTGAATCTTCAGGAACACAGGTTTACTCACCCTGTCCATTGGCTCCTGAAATATCAGTGCAGATTCCTCCTGGTGTTTCATGTCGAATCCTCACATCTCACTTCATATATGCAGCCATCTCTCAACATCCACGGTGCACTGGCCCCAGGACTCCACAGAGACCTCCACACCCACAGGTGCTCAAGACCCTAAAGAAAGTGGTGTCATGTTTACCCGGCACCTACCCACATCCACCAGGGCATTTAAATCATCTCTAGATTACTCTTTGTACGGAATGCAATGGAAATGCAAAGGAGATAGTTCTTACACTGTGTTGTTTAGGGAATGATGAACTGGAAGAAGCCTATGCATGTCAGAGACAGTCGTTTCTAAGAAATAATTTTGATCTGCACTTTGTTAAATCTGTGGACACTGAGCCCACTGATATGGAGGGCAAACCATGCATTTCTGCGGATTTTAAGTATTTCCGTTTCCTCCAAACATTTATAACATTTATGAAATATTTATAATTAGATGAGAAAATAATACATTTTAAATCAGTTTATACAGAGAGAGGAGAGATCACAAATTCAGAATAGCAAATGCATCATTTGTTTGTTATCTACACCATGTTATTTTTGTTCCTTTGGACGAATGGTTCTCAAATGTAGCCAGCATCAGCATCAAGTGGCGGGCTGTGAAAACATACACCCAGGCCCCATGCCAGAAACTCTGCATCAGTAAGCCTGAGCTCAGGCCCAGAAACCCAGTTCCAAACTAGTTCTTGGGTGAGCCTGACAGGCCCGACCCACACCCCACCCTGAGGAAGCCACTGCCTGAGAGGAACGGCTGCACCATCCATCAGGCGGATGACAATTCTGAACAGAGAGAAATAAAAGAAACTAAATTCAAAACCATGCTTGACCGCAGAAAGCACACTGCCTGAACAATAAAAATTATAAAACACTAATGTTGCTGAGACAGAAGGGCCATGTGGAGTTTACAAAATCGCTGTAATCAATGAGCTGGAGGTCTGCACAAATATTCCTGCGACTGGCTGAAGTTGTCTGAAGGGCAGTTTCATGTCTTTATAAATAAGATGTGTGAAGTCTTGGTTCTCTCTTCTGAGCCTCACACTTGCGTTCTTGGTGTCCCCACAGTTCCTCGGAGTAAAGCCTGGGCTCCCTGTGGGATCTCCACCCCCAGAGGCTCAGCTCAGAAGCTGGAACCCTCCTATCTTGCTGGTGGAAGTGTAAAGTGGTGCAGCACTCTGCAAAGCAGTGTGCACAGTCCTCACGATGCCACAGTTAGGAAGTGACTGAGAAGTTGCACTCCCAAGACAGCTGAAAACACCTGCCCATAGGACACCTTGCACATGAATGTTCCTAGCAGCGTAACCGATAACAGCCAAACAATAGGAACAGTCCAAACATCTATCTTTGTTGTTGTTGTTGTTAGGGTGAGTGTTCTGGAATTACATAGTGATGATGATTGCACAACTCTACAAATACAATAAAATTCACTGAAAATAAAATTCACTTTAAATGGGCGGCTTTTATGGAATGTGTATCTCACTAAAAACTAAAATGCAGCAATAAATATCTTTACACATGTTTTGTTACCTACGGAAGTGTTTTTTTCAAGGATGAATTCCCAAATGTGAGATTGCTGCATCAAATGTATATGAAGTTTTCCTCCTAATTCCACATATTGCCACATTATTTCCCAAAAGTAGTGCATAAATTCAAGCACACAACAAAAAAGCATCAAAAGTTTCATTCCTCTAGTTCTGTCTCAGTCATTTTATAATTTTTTCACCAAGATGATGGGTGAAAATAATATCATTTTTTTTTTTTTTTTTTTAGTAGCAGGGATTGAACTCGGGTCCTTGTGCTTGTGGGGCAGGCGGCGGAACCACTGAGCTAAATCCCTGGCCCAATAATATCATTATTAAACCTGCATTTTCCTCTTTAATGGCATGTTTTATTACTTGTAATTTGGATTTCTCTAAGAATTACCAAACTGTAGCTTTTATTCTTTTTCTATATTAGATGATTTGTCTTTTACTTAACAACTTATGAGAGCTCTGTGTACACTGGCTGTATCCTTCCTTTATCCAGCTGGTATATTTCAGATTTTGCCCTTTTTGTTTATGGCATCTGTAGCAAACCAAGATTGTTTGAATGATTTGAAAAAGCAAGAAATAACCAAGACTATTTCATGACTCTGTTCTTAGACGTCCATAACCCTCCTGGTGCCTCACTCTGTTAAAATAGAAGCTATTTCCAAAAACAGTCCCCTCTTTCCCACCACCAAACATCCCAACCTGCTGCGGCAGTGCCTGAGTGAGCTGCTGCTGAAACTCCAAAGTGGCGCTCAGTTTCTCCAGGGCCCAAGAACCAACCTTCCCTTTTGCATAGCTGCTTTGAATCCAAATTCCAAGCTCAGATTTCATATCCTATCAGTCACCATGACCAGAAGTCAGCGGGTGTCAAAAATGCTGGCTGAGTTGATTTGACAGATTTGGATCTAGATAGGGTGGGGACCACTTAAAAATAAATCAGTTTCCTGAATTAGCAGGAGTAGACTTGATGTGGCCTGCTCAAGAGTCCCAAGCATCATTTCTCACACTTTGTTTCATTTTTGTTGTTGTTTTTCTCAAGACCTCTTTACATTCTTAAAATTCGAGTTTTCAAGAGATTTTGTGTAGGTGGCTTTATTTACCCTTTTGTTTTTGGTACCAGAGATCGAACTCAGGACTTTGTGCTTGTGAGGCAGGTGTCAGAACCACTGAGCTAAATCCCCAGCCCTACTTAACAATTTTTACTATATTTTAACTGGAAACTAAGTTGTAAAAATATTTTTCATTCATTAATTTATAAAAGAACCATGATAAATCTATTATATGTTAGTGTAAGTAAAGTATTTTATGAAAAATAACTGTATTTCCTAAAACAAAACAAACTGGTGGAGCAGGGTAACACCATTTTCATGTTTGCAGTCTCTGTGCTGCTTGGCTTGAGAGAAGGCAGCTGGGGCTGGGTGTGGTGCAGCAGCAGAGCCCTTGTCTGGCAGCATCGGGCCTGGATCTGACTCCAACACTTTGAAAGAGAGGAGAAGACAGCTGGACTCTCACACTGATGTTACCCATAATCTGCAGCAAAACGTTCTTTTCCTTTAAGTGCATGAAGATCCCCAACCTCCACAGGTAGCCAAGAGGTGTAAGTTGAGCACGCTTTTAGCTACTTTTTCAGAAAATTGTAGATATTCTTTGATACCACATCAAAACTTGACAGTGATAATCTCTTAAAGAGTAATTACAGTGTGGAATCTGAAACTGTGTCATTGAACTTGTTAACTCTGCTACATGAAAGTCGAGCGGTCTACCTCACAGGAGTCTGCAGTGTCGTGCCCTGGTCATGTGAAAAGACTGGTTTGCTGACGTATACAAATGTTCTAAATCTCACATATTTCACAAGCCAAGTTTTTAAAGTATTTGTTAATAGCACTACTAATTTTAGCTGAAAGTTCCTTAATTTTTAGGACTCAGTAATGTTCACAGGGATGGACATAAGTTTTCTAAAATCCTAATTTTTACCAGAAAGCCTGAATTTTACCATTGGCGACAAACACTACCAAGTTAGTAATTTTCATGTCTTCACAAAGACATTCTTTTTTTCTTTGGTACCATGGATCGAACTCGGGACCTTGCGCTTGTGAGGCAGGCAGCGGCACCACTGAGCCAAATCCCCTGTCCCCACAAAGACATTCTTAAAGAAAACTAGCTCTGAAAAAGAAGCAAAGTGTGTGGTAAACGAAGAACAGCGATGAGTGGCAGGAGGCAGTGTGTGGCGGGACCCAGGCAGCTTCACCCACATTTGCTTTTGCACTGTCTGTCTTTCCAGGGTAAACTGTGAGACTCAGGAATGCTACTCATCATCTTGGATATGAGGCGAGTGCAAAATATACAGGGAATATTCAGTTCTGAAAGGTGTATTGCAGAAAAAGACACATTACTATTAACCCACCGAACACACTCCTCGCTCAGAGCACACTCACCCCTTTCTGAACAGTACTTGACATCTTCTTTTGCATTTTTCTGAAATATATTTTTAAAATATGGAGAATGCTGGCACTCATTCACCAGATCTGGCACCATGTGACTTCTGGTTCTTCCTCAAAGTCAAAATGACCACAAAAGGTCAATGTTTTTAATCTATCAGGACCTCGAGGCAGCCATGACAGCACGACTAAAGAAAGCCAGGAAAGAGGATGCAGGAAGGGGCAGAATGATGGGCTAAGTGTGCTGGACTCGAGGAGCAGAGCATTAGAGGGATTAATAGCCCGTGTCTTTCACTGTAAGGACAGTTTCCATATTCACCATATGTTTGATCACACCTTGAATTTCAGCAGCCGGGGTGTTACCCAGCTCTGCCATAAAAGAAGCTTCCTTCAGCCAGTCACAGATTCCACACTGGCTGAATACAAGCGAAATGGTAAGTCCCGCCTCTGTTCACAAGCTGCAAGTACAATTCTGCAGATGCACTGCCCACTTGGCCCCCGTGTTCCAGCTGCAGCTCGGGCTCAGCAGGGCACTGTGCTGTGGGTAGGGGCAGGCACCATGTGGCTGGCTTCGGACCAGAGCCATCCAGCCGGGCAGCTGCGCCGGGCGCTGTCCCTGAGCTGCTGTGGGCACTCGCCAGCCACGCGACAGGAAGCTTGGCACAGGGTTCTGTGGCCCCTTCGTGTCTAGTCCAGAAGCTGCAACAAATAAGTTTGGGTTTTAAAGGAACTCATCATGTTCATCTAAAACATTCATTTCATTTTTTTCTTGAAACTCTGAACTATTACTGGCTCAAAAAATGAAGTCATGATTTAAATAGCACCATGAATAATGCAATTTGATCTTTTTCTGTTAAGACACGATAAGATAAATTATTAACCTTCATAGAGCTGAGGGGAAATAGTTTTCGTCACATTTTCATTTCTTATTTCCAGTTTCTTTGGAATAGATTTTGCTCTTCGTGAGTCAGAGAATCCTCTGATATACAAATTCTAACCTTTTTAGCCTCTTTAAAGGCACGTTGAGAAAGCAAAGCCTTTAATCCTCCTTTCAGTGACAAAAATCCATCCTTACACACAACAAAAATATGAACTTCAATTTATTTTGCATTAAAGGATTCGATCCTATTTAGATAGATCCAATTTCAGATAAAATTATCAAATTTTTCAGAAAAAATAAAATATTAAAACAACACAAGAACCGTATTTACATTTGGTTGTATTTCTGTGTAGGCACAAGAAAATTGGGACTTCAAAATGACAAGTTATGAAGCTTACAGTAAGCACAGGTATGGTAGATAGTAAGAACAAGGGAGAAATGCTGAGAACAAACTGAGTTAATCTTACACAACATGAGTATATACCCCTCAATCCTGCTGACTGAAAAACTGGGGAGAACATGCAATTACACGAGACACATTCCACCAGTTTTCAAGCCATGGCATCTTCGCTCGCCACATTGCTTCTGAAAAATATCTGTTGTCTTAAGCGTCACTGTGAAAATAGTTGCAACCTCACAGAGTCCCTAAAAGGGCTGGAGACACCAAGAACCCCTGAGCCACGCTGTGAAAACAGACATCCTTCCTGACTGTCATGAGAAGCTTCGGGACGCAGTGCTGCGCTGGTCTCGAGGTGGAATCCAGCACAAGAAGAAAGAAAACTAAAGCGTCGGAAAGTTGAGCTATCTTATGTCCTTCAGGGCTTCTGACCAGGTGAGGAGGCTTGATGCTTTGAGCAGCAGTCGCATAAACATCCACACACCGTGCACCTTCCCTGGCAGCTTCAGGCTTCCCAAACAGAAAAGGCCTCCAGGGACACACAGGCACTGTCCTCGCTGCTCTGCAGCCTTCTACCATGCTCCGGGATGTGCTCAAAGTGCATGTCAGCCGCACACATGTACACACCATTCTGAGGACGGGCCATAAACATTTCAACGATACTGGCTGGGTAATGGGGACATTTTGGCTCCAGACTGTGCTGAACTTTGCCCATTCCAGAAATAACCGTAAGACATTCCCAAGGCACTGAGTGATGCGAACCACATTTATCCACTTACCACGGACGAAAATATGAGTGCGAAGCAGAACCTCAGCCGCTTCCCAGCTAGGAAGGAGGCCGTGAGCTGAGCTCATGACACAGCACTCGCCTCTCCTGCTCGGAAACTGCTGCGGTCAGGACGGAATCTTTCCACTGTGACGGCAACTTTGTTTAGAGCCAGTATGGGGCACCACTCTGCAGCCGCCCTGAAACACGGAACTGGGGGGCTGCAGATAACACCATCCCCGTGTTTAGGAGTTTGACAAATAGTGATTCATGATAATAACAGGCCTAGTAGTATCAGTGTGTCTGCCTCGCTTGTAAGCCAGCTGGGTTGTCAGACATGAGCGTTTACTCTGCTTGTACTTCTTCAGATTTAGTGCTCTTTGGCCCTGCCGCAAGACAACATCGGGCTCACATTTCACCCGGTATCCACGAACACTACTCCTCTTTCGCTCTTCCTTAGGGAGAGTGGTACTGGACTAGGTAGCTCTGGGCCCCCAGGCCCCTCCTTGCTTGCAGAGCCTGAGTCCTCCGAGGTGCCTGTGTCCAGACCTCCACTCCTCATGCGAACCCCAGGAAGACTGGACATGGGCCCTTTATAAGACTCGGTTTACCTTCCCTACCTCTTTGGAGACTCTGTCTCCAGGCTTCAGGGCATTCCGAGGCCTGGGGGTTAGGACTTCAACATGCACAGTTTGGGGGCATGGTTTCTCCCATAACCCTCCTGCTCCCTTAGGTTTGAGCCAGCCCTCAGCACGTTCCTATCATGCAGTGAGAGGTCAATAAATATTTTTTTGAGAATACAAAAGCTTTATACATGCTGACTTCTGGATCCATCGGCATCACGAAGATGAAAATACTGAAACTTACAGTCCTGCTCTGAAGCAACACAATTCTATGGATTCATAGCAACAATCATTTCATCCCACACAAAGTGCCCCCAAAGTATCAGACCCAATGGTCCAATTCCAAACCTTGTTTTCTGAGTAGCAACTCAAAATAGTTCTGTAACTTTACTTAATGCTTGTACTCTTATCTCAAAGAGAAGAGAACTAAATAAGCTTTTAAAATGCCATTTTCAGAATGAAGTTTGGGAGCAATTCACCACATTATCACTGAGACAAGTTCATTTCAACTGTGCTGTCCATGGACTAGATCCTCCCCTGTAGATAAACCTGCATGTGTGTCTGCAGTACGTGCACAGCAAAGGAAAACGCTTTTTAGATCAAAATTCCCCCACGTGTTACCACACCATTCAATTTCATATGAAAATGAGCTCCTTTAGGGCATCAATGTTTAAAGCAGGAAATTAAGCAAATCTGGGTTGTTAGGGTATTTTCTTCCCTCTCTTCTCTCTAAATGGAAAAGCGGATGCTTCCCAAGGCACAGGGGAAAGTCAGGACATTAATCTGCTCTTCCATGAACTCACGAACGCCCGCACTTGCATCTGGCACGCTGCAGCCTGACTCTGAATGGAAGGGCAGCTGCATACTGCATCTGGAAAACTGTTCATCAAAAGGAAAAGTACTGCAAAATGCAGCCGGCCCCTTGACGGTCCTAGAAAATGCTTGAAAGAGAGACAGAAGGAAGGAAAGAGTGAGGCCACAGAATTGGCCAGAAGCTCCAGAAGTCTGGGACTGGTCTCTGCTGGCCTTAGGCTTAACACCAGGGAGCCGGCTGCCCTCACTGCACGCAGCAGGGACAGAAGGAGCCGGATGCACGGCCTGATCGGGCTCCACTGCTCCTCAGACTCACCCACAATCTCGCCCACCACATGTAGGCAAAAGCACAATTTTAGGAAATCCAAACAACCTGTGAACCCACTGACCTACAGATAACCTATGCGGCAACAATGGAACTTGAAAAAGGATTTCAGTTGAAAAAAAGTACAAGGCAAAAGAAACTTATAAAAAGAGAAAAAAAAGCTCCCCACCTCAGGAACTACACTGATGAAGCCTCAGAGGCTCAGATCCTGCCTTCGAGGGTCGCTCTGGTTTGAAGTCCGGTTGAGGCTTTCCTGCAATGCATTTGTAACTGGAAGGGAGCTCACCTGGGCCCCGGACCAGGATGAGGCCCTCAGTGAGGCGCTGAGCAGCAAATTCAATTCACCATGAAGGGCACCCTGCAGACAGTTGCCCAGGGCTCTGTGCTACAGAAAGGGCCCACCGAGGAGCCTGTGTCCCCGTCCATGCTAAAACATCTTCTCCAAGTACGAAGACAGGGATGGCTCTCATGACGACCTCAGGGGTAAGGACCCCAGCAAGAGGAAGGAACTGAAATGTGCTTCAGAGCTGTCCCAGAACCCACCCTCTGCTCAGTGAGAAAGCCCATGGCCAAAGTGCTGTTCATCTGCCTTCCGTTCAAAACAGAAGGGGCCTGAAAAATCTTGCTTTCATGTTCAAATTGTGGAGACCTAGAAAAACAGGAAAACTTGGACTTTTCTGTTTGTCCCTGGGACAAGAAAACCTTTTGGACAATAATAAATTAGCAAACTTTTATCGAGGTATCAAAAAGCAAGCAAGCAGGGTGGGAATAATGACCTTGAAGAACTAGTAGGAGACATGAGAACTTTTAATGGATGCCTTTTCATGTGAGAAGGATTGGACTGGAAGCAGCAACAGGGAACAGAAAGTCTCCCAATGGAACAATCGCCAGTGGTGTCCACGGGACGGAACACGCCAAAGTGGGTCCCAGGTTGTCCCTGGTGTGGCAGAACCCAACCCCAGGGCCCCCAGTCACCCCCACCCCACTGGGTGCTCAGCTTGGAAGGAATCCAGTGAGGAAGACACATCCAGCCCAGGCCAACCACAGGCCCACCAGGGCTGCAGCGAGGGAAGACAGCAGGGCCCAAATGCTTCCTGCGAAGTCAAGTCCTGAGCTGACCTCCCCGCCATCCCCATCTCAAAGACACTGTGCAGCTCCGACCCACACGGGACCAACCCCAGGGCAGCCCTTCTCTACTCTAAAAGGCACGTAAAGACCATCTTAGCATTTTGGAGTTGCGAAATACAGACCTAACATTTTAAATGAGAAATATGCTCACATTGGATGGAGAAGAAAGGAGAATGTATGCTTGGGCCATGATAAACCAAGCTTTATAGTGTAATCATTGGACATTTTGTGACCAACGGTCTGCCCTGTGACTTAGAACTATGAAATGATTCCCTTAATCCCCCTTAAATTATAAAAATTAACCCAGATGGTTCTCAAGTGGCTTAAAGATACAATAAGACTCACTTCCGTAAACTCCAACCTATCCTGCCAACCATCTTCGTCCATGTGCCAGAGTCCACAGGGCTGGAAGGCCAAGGGCACAGGTGGCAAATTCTCACACTTCACCTGCACCCTGAGCGTGCACCACGTGGTCTTAAATGAGGCGTCCTCCACAGTCGGTTTGCTGTTTCTTTTCCTTTCTTTTGTCTTTTCTGTTTTCCCTCCCTCTCTCTCTAAGTCCCTCCCTTCCTTCTTTCCTCCTTGGGATTGAATCCAAATGCTCCTACCTTTCTCCACCCACAGCATTTAGCATGCACTGTACACCTCCAGCTCTATCTGTCCTATTTTCTTTGAAACCTTTTCAACCTTCCCAAAAATAGATTCATAAAGTCTAAGAACCAATACCTCATCACCACTTTCCAAGCTTCCCTCCTTCATTCGTGCTTCAACTCATCATTTTTTTAACTCGTTAAATCAAAGTCCTAGGGCTGGGGATGCAGCTCAGTGGTACCGTGCTTGCCTGGCATGCACAAAGTTCCAGATTCAGCACCACAAATAAATAATAAATAAGTAGTTTCCAAAATTTCACAGGCCCCCGGTTAGGGATAAATTGCAATTGGAAAGGTAGAAGTCCCTAGGCTTTGTCAAAGACACCTGAGAACTGTGCTGTTATCCTGTCATCTTCTTGGATTAGGACCACACTGCTCCTCCTAACAACCACCACACTTCCAGAGGCAAAATTGAAGACATATGTGCAAAGCAGGGCTTATGCAATCTGACTGCATCTTGTGCTAGCACTCCTCAAGGAGGAGGGTGTTACTTGGACCAGGAAAAGGCGGCCTCCCTGAAGACAGGCAAAGGCCGGGGAGGGTTTTCTATTAAGGTTGAGAATAGGACATTTGGGTGGGACTGGCTGGGTGCTCTGCCCCGGGCTGTGCTGCTAATAAAAGCCAGCGCTGGCTGGGCTGCTGTCTTTCAGTGCCAGAGACCTATGATGTCAGGATTAATTATGCACATAGGGGCTATTTACCGCCTCATAAAGTTGTAGACAAGGAAATTGTTAGTGAAAAAGTGGTTTCCAAAACTTAAATGCAATCACCCATGCGGCAGTTCCCCCAAGAACAACCGAGTCCATCTCCAGGGGGCTTCTCTGGCCAACAGCAAAATTCACCAGAGCAGTACACATCTTCCTGCCCCAGTTCAGTTTTGAGTACTTACGCTACCCGAGCCAGCACTGGGTCAGCCTGGCCAGTGCTCAGCAGATATTCCAGGGCAGAGATGCCTGCTGACCAAAGCCAGGGTGAGGAAGGCGGAGAAGGAAGGGGGAGGCAAGAAACAGAAGGGACCAGGGACAGGATCCACACAGCACTAGTTCTTTTGCCAGGGAGAATCCAAACAGCCCCACAGGAAGCCCAATGCCTCAGCACTTGACTTAGACCAACACCACCAGGCTCCCCCTATGCTAAATGCTACTTGAGGCACAGCACCCAGAACTAGGCCTAGCAGCAATAGGCATTCAAAAAAATACTTGTGGAGTGAAGGGTGAGCAAGGGTGATGCCATTTCTAGTCTCCAGTCAAGGGTAAAGAGATAAACCACTTGAATATCACCCTCCTGGGGGAAGATGCTCGGGCCTTTCCCCACCCAGGGCAGAAGCAGTACTTTGGCAAGAGGTTTAGGATACATTGCTCACCCACCAGAAACACTGTCCCTGGGCTGGGAGGTAGCTCAGTGGCAGAGTGATTGCCCGGCACATGTTAGCCAAGTTCAACAGATTCACGTTTCCTTTACTCAACTAATAACTCACTTTTGAATGTTCTCTCCTTTATGTGCTAAGTTGATTCCTTCCTATTCAGCACCCACTGCTGGGTAAGTCAGAAAACAAGAAAAGGCTCTATTTAAGATAATAGATGATGTCTGAATCTATTCTAAACTTGTGCCCAACATCATATTTGATGATGAAATACTAGAAACATTCTCATTAAATCAGGGGAGAATAAACTATCACCATCAGCAATATCATTACCACGGCCTAGACATTCCAGCCAGCCCAATAAAACATGAAAACAGGAAAGGTACACTACTTGGCAGCATTTCCCAAAGCATGCTCCTTGGAACACTACTTTTCTGGTATGTTAAACAAAGTTTTTGCTGGAAGTCTTCTCCAACCCTTAAAATAGGCCACATTTGCTATGCATCTCCAAGACGGGAAACACTAGCTGGTGTTTCCCGACTTCTCACATACCGAACTGGTCTTTTTCTAGGGAAATTTAAAAGTTTCATGTTCCTTGGAACAATTTTGGAGAAGCTCTTTTTTATCTCCATTTTATACGTCTCCATGTCTATGTTTTCATTTATGTACTCAATCAAATATGACTGTCTTCCATATGCTCAAATATTTATTACAAACAATAGCTTTGGACTCTGAAAAATCTGGGTACAAGTCCTACATCCTTGCTAACTAAAGGGCTGAAAGTTCTGCTGACTTTTTGAGCTTCTGTTTTCTCATCTGTAAAAGTGCAGTAACTACCTTACAAAACATTATAAATATTAGATTGGCTAAGCTATGGAAAGTCACTTACCCTGAGGAATTCTTCCAAGTTCAAATTAAAACAACCATCAGAAACCATTTTGTTATGAAATAATCCAAGCTGAAAAGACAGGCCCTATCTCCTCACAGCTAGCTAAGATGCAAATGGCCACCCCTGACAAAGGAAGAGGTTTGATAGTGTAATACGTGCTTTCACGTCACTCGTATGTTTTGATACAGCAATTTCACTGCTGGGAAACAAAAGTAAGATAAAGATGTCTATCAACACTTTCTTACAGTCGTGAAACATCGAGGATGCGTGGCTGCTTGTGTGACGTGAGTCACATTCCAACCGCACGGGTGTCACTTGCCGGCTGCCCCTGTGTAGCGCATTGTGCTGTGTGTGGTCTTGTTGGGGTGTTGCCTGGACACCCAGACACGGGGGTGAGGATGAGGCCCACACCTAAGGCAAACTCACTGGGTCATGGTCTCCACCCCAGCAACTGACTTGGACAGGGGAGAAGGATTAGTTCATCAACTGTCGATTCTGGGGGCGGGGGATGAAGCTCAGTGGCAGAGCGCGTCCTGCACACGCACAAGGCCCTGCTTCAACCCTCAACACCAAAAATAAAAGCTAGAATACATTCTCTAGCTATTTCCTAATTATGTGCATATGTGTGTGTGTGCGTGTGTGCGTGTGTGTGTGTCATGGATATTTCTTCTAAATCTCAGCAGCAGGCTCTATTTTATGATTATTTTCAAGGAAATGCTTGTTGGTTCTATAAATCATCTCAGTATTGCAAAAGAGCATCATCTATTTCATTGATGCCTGATGTTATCTCCTTCCTTCTTGAATGTAGAAGGCACCTGCCTTGTACCTCTACCCACCCCTGGTGATGGAATTCCTGCACAATGAGTTCTATCTCCCAAGGCGGAGGCCAGAAACACCACCCAGCCTCCGGCTGCGGGATCCCACACACAGCCCTGACTGCTCACCGGGCCCATCCCTGTGAGGCTTGTACTTGAGAGAGAGGGACCTGAGAACCGGACATTATCCGTGCACGTGGAGTCTGCTCTTTCTCCAAGGGATCTCAGGGGCAGGAGTTAGCCAAGGAGGCCTGCGTGGTCAGCTAGGATTGGTGGTGCTGGACAGAGGCAGCTGTTACGTGGCAGACTCCTTGTTCTTCCTCATATCACAGCCTCCAATACCAATTTTTTGGTCCTCTCAAGAAACCAGAGCATCTTTAACTGTCCATTAATAAGTACCTGTTCTGAAGAATCTAGCCAGTGAGGGCTCTGTTGCTTCCAAGTAAGAGCCAGGGCTGGGAGTAGAGCTCATGGGTAAAGCCTAACCATATGTGTACCGGCCCTGCATTCAGTCTCCACCAGGGCCTGAAGTAAAACAGTAACAGCTCAGACCGATACACTGTTTCTGTGGATTGGCTCTCCTGCCCTTGCTCTAGCTTCTGGAATTGAATCCTTAGTTTCTTTGTTATCAAGCTTCCTTAATTTCTGATCATGGTTTCAATGCTATAAATTTCTCTTCAAGTTATGCTCTTGCTGCATGTCGTCAGCTCTCAGTGTTCGTAACTGCCTTAGGATAAACTCTACTTCATAGTTTTGGGGGTGCTCCCAAACATGTTTTTCAAGCTATCCTTTTTGTGTCCAATAAATATCTGAATTTATTGTATTGAGGTGAGAGGACATGATTCATATATCAGCTCTCTGGAACTTATGAGACTGCCCTTTGTGATCTAGAACAGGATTAACTTTTGTGAATGTTTTTAGGGGCTCAAAAATATATTTCTATTCTGTGTTAATTACCAGCGCTCTCCAAAGGGAGTTCAGCTGACACCTCAGTTCACCTCAGGCATGTAGGAATCACTGCTTGAAAATAAAGTGCTCAGCATCTGGGGAAGTAGCTCAGTGGTGCCATGCCTGTCTGGCAACTGCAAGGTCCTGAGTTCAACTTCCAGTACCAGGAAAAATAAAAGTAAAAATAAAGTGCTCTCAATCTCCTCCCAAGCCACCACATCTCTGTCCCTCAGCAGGCTCCTGAGCCTGTATGCTGACCAGAGCCTGAGGGAGCTCGGGGCACTTTGAAGAAACACTGTCTTTCATTCTCACTCCACCGTGTCCCCATGTTCAGACAGAATCAGAGATATAATCTGAGACAGATAAAATTCTGTCACTTTAGAGACAGGTTCCACATCTGTCTGTGCTGAGATTTGCCAACATTCAAAATTGTCTCTATGAGGCCACCCTTCCGCACATCTCCGTGATCGGGCTCTCGGGGGTCCATGCGCGCGCCTTTCTTGCTGCAGACCCAGACTGCATTTGACAGCCCTGTGAGGGCCGTGGGACCCACAAGGAGGCCCCAAGCCCACCGCCCCCCACGCCTGTCTTCGGTCACCTGCAGTCAACCTCCCATCGGAGACATCATTGCCCAGGGAGAAGCAGGGCTCCAAACCGGCCCAGAGAACAGAGCTTTCATTCCACTATTGAAGAGGGCTTCTTTTCCCATTTTTATCTTCTAGGTGCAAACAACAAAGCACATAACTCTTGCTGTCTTACACCCAGAAGTGGGTTCTGTAATTTTCTAAAAGTAGAAAAAGAGAAAGAATTGGGGTCCTCGCTGGCATCACTGCACCGCTAACCAAAGACACCTGAGGTCCCCGCAAGGGCAGGAGGCCATGAACACCCTGGGCTCCTGCCTGCAGAGTGAGTAGGTTTTCTGCTGCTCACAGCCTGAACCATCCCAGTTCACGAATTCCTGGGATCCATTTCACTAAAAATTCAACAAAATACTTTTGATTTTGGATATGGTATCTTTTGCTTATGTAAAGGCCACAATTAAATCCCTCTCCAGCCTTCTCAAAATCTAATGTTTCTCAGACATGCCAGCTTCTCCTCACACGTGCCAGCCTTTACCCCTCCATCACAGTCCTTCTCTTCACTCTGCTGTTCAGAAGTGTTTCGGCTGATGCAATCCTGTCTATCTGTTTTTGTTTTGCTTTGAGGTCTAATTTACAGAGGGGACATGAACATCTGAGGTTCTGGTGTCTGCAGGTGTCCTGGAACGCATCTCCTACGATGCCAGGACATGCAGAAAGTTCTCCAAGTATAGGAAGGTGTTTAACGTCTTCTGCCATACTGCAGCCTTTCACAATTCCCATTTATTAACGACAATGTCGAGCTATACAGATGTCAGGGTTTAATCTTCCAATGACTCTACTTTCCTAGCTTCAAAGAGTGAGGATGTTGCTGACCTCTCCTGCTTTAACAGACTAAAGTGAAGGTTAATAGATTTGCCAAGTTGTTCCTGCTCTGTCGAAAGGACAAAGTGAATTGCAACTAAATACAATGCACATTACCACCAAAAAAAAAAAAAAGAGCGAAATGCAGAACCCTGTAAAATTCTTTACATTTTCAAAGTTTAATTCTTTCCTTATGGTCATATTTAAAGACAGTGTGGACTTGATTAACAAGTAGTTTAAACAGAAGTCTTGAAGGAGACTCTACTGATGCACATGAACGTCTCTGCATTACCGGAGTAACTTCACTCCCTCTACCTCCATCAACTGAAATTCCACCATTAAGTCTAGCTATGAAAGCAAATTGTACTATGTCCTATATATCAGAAAAGTGAATGAAAACTTAAAGCAAAAGTACAAATAATGTAGCCATAAGGATATTCTGAGGGGTACTCCTGACTCCACCAACTCCAATCTTCACTTTGTAGAGACACTGAAGTCCAAACGCCAACCAAACATTGGACTTGAAATAATTTCCTAGTCAGAAGGAGATCAGGGATACATTAGAATAAAGTAAAAAAATAAATAAATAAATAAGGGCCGGGGATTTAGCTCAGTGGTGCCTCCGCCTGCCTTGCAAACACAAGGTCCCGAGTTTGATCTCCGGTACCAAAAAAAGAAAATTCAAGTTTCTTATCCTTTTCACATTACTATGAACCTGCACATTCTGATGTCCAAAATAAGAACAAAATGCCTTCTCTGGCCATGCACCTGTGTTCGTTCCCTTTTTATTAAATCCCTGTGGCCATAAACTGCACAGTTCAACTGCATTTTTGTAACTGATTCACAAATGGAAAAGTTTTTTTTCCTCTCTGAAAGCCTCCAACTGCAAAAAAAGTTTTCCATAGGTAGAAACCACAAAAGCGAAGAGGTTTATTAAACTGTTTAAGTGGAGCTCAGCCACGCTGACCACCTCAGCCTGTGGACAATGCATCCCCTCCCTCCTGCACAAAGCCCCTTCCAGTGGTGGCCAGGGCTGCCTAGACCTGTTCTCCAGATGCAAAATCCTCCCTCCACAGAGCGGGTCACACCTCGCCTCGGGACGTGGCTTCCTTCTCCAGCACCAGAGCAGAGCCCAAATGCCTTCCCTGTCTTCACTGGGAGGAACACGACTCTCCAAAGAGTACGCAGCCCCCGCATCCTCCAGCTCCACCGAGTCCTGTCTGCCCAGCGCCCACTTCATCGTCCCACACTCACTTTGTCCTGAGATGCGGGCTGCAGAACAGCGTTTCTTTTCCTGGGCAGAAACAATGTTTCGGTGCCCCTCCCCCTTTGCTTTTGCTAGAAGCGACAATGGGAAATAACTCGCAGTTTCTCCGACTCCACACATTTTAAGTCCAGAGATGAGCAGAGTATCTGGCTTATCAAGAAGGTCGGGGAAGCGATAGGTCGGGGTGCCTTGAGCCAAGACCTGGACTCTCCTTAGGATGCTGCAACTGAGCGCCCCATCTGCATCCTTGTTTGCAAGAACCAACAGGGGCCAAACACAGGGGACATCGGCCTTTTCCAGAAAATGCACAATCCATACAATTGGAAAAATAAAATCCTGTCCCCGCCTAAATAAGGAAAGCCCTGAGAGATGTTACAAAGGAGCAGATGGGAAAGTTCGACATAGAAAGACTCTGGCGACCAACCTGGAGATGAAAGCCAAGTGACAAAGGCTAGTAATCAAAAGAAGGGAGAAAAAGACTTGAAATAAAGGAAAGCTATTTTACGAAAGATCGGTTTAGGTAAGCGTTATGTGAATGATCTCTTTAAATAGCTATTAGGCTGCAAAGGTGTTTATATATGTAAAATATGCTACTGGAGGAAGTCTGCCGGCAGGCAGCTTCGCCCTCCAAGGGAAAGCCCCACTCCCTAACGCACAAGGCCTACCGCAGAGAAGTCGCCAAACCCAGGGGCTCGGAGCTCTAAAAGGGCCCTTCACGCCTCAGGTGGACTCCGCGTTTCTCCATTTCCCTGACCTTCCGCTTTTTCTTTCCTTAAAAACTTCTTACAGCATTTGCATTTGGTGAGGTCAAAGGTCACTTCCCCTCCGCTCTCTGCCACTGCTCCCC